>NC_137839.1:45424193-47876693 GCF_948465745.1 Chenopodium album
TTTTCGTATAAGGCAAACCGCATCCTAGCGCAACTCAATATGTTTCGCGCTTGGCGCCAGCGACTCATTGAGATGCGTGCGGAACCCAACACGACTCAGAGAGTTGCGCGCGCCACCTGACAACGCCGCTCTAAAAAACCTAAACCTAGATCCTTACGCCTATAAATAAGGGTTTTCGTTCAGCATTACGGGGACCGAAAAAATCAGAATTAAAACCCTAGCATTCTCAAAACCCTAATCTCTCAACTTCTCTTACTATCATACTACTTTCTCTTCTCTCTTCCAAAATACTTTCCAACCCTAATCAAATCCATTGATGTCCTTGGAGGTACAAAGAAGAAAGAAATTTCATAAACACATTAAACAGAGATTTAACATAAAAGAAGAACGGTTAGTTTCCTAAGCACTTGATAAATCACTATTCTTTTATTGTTTAAATAACTTTAATTTAAAAAATAGTGTTATTTGATCACTTTAAACAAACTTTTAATTAATTAATTCACATAGTATTCTTTCGATTAATCGAGACTATAATTTGATAATTAATTGTTGTTTTATCACTTAAGACAAGGCGAATATTGTTTATTTTGTTCTTTTCACGAATATTGATTAAACAAAGCATAACAACTTTTGCAATGATATTCCTACGTGATTAATGCTTGTAAATAAAATCAAATAACTTAGTCTTTAGGTATCACGTTGTATATATTGTTTGGTAATGAAATTGTGAAAGAGGAAGAGCTAGTAGAGGCCGCACTAGGGCTAGAATAGCGATTCTCCTTTAAAGGGAACATTAGTTTACTCGCTCCTGAACTCATTTCTGGTTTATGTAGACCAATTTGGGCATGGATAAACTTACGATTTGTGCTAATTATCCCATGAACTCCACATGGGACAAAGGCATGAACGAGGTTTATGAGTTTTCCCAAAACTCATTTGCGACTCCTACTTGTTTCTTACAAAAAAGCGTGATGATAGTATCATTTCTAATTAAAGGTCTCCCAAACAGTCAGGAATTCAAATCCTAATACACCCGAGCAAGTGTAAAGCCCTAGACTTTTAAAGGGCCATAGGCATCTAAGGAAGGATCCCCTACGATGGGAACACCCTCCTTATAGTGGCGACTCCACTGGGGACTTAGAGGTTATAAGATTAATTTGTATTTATGGTTCAAGGTTTCAACCACTAGGTTGCCTAGGGATTGTAACGAGAACTAACTTGGATAATCTCTAGTTAGAGAGCGAGACTCGAATGCATAATATCTTCCTTTTTCACAAAAGTAAAAATCAAACAAGCAACATTGAATTGCATCATGTATAATCATAGCACACTTTAACCATTGAGGATTGGCTCATTTACTAGGGGTCGCCAACACTAGGCTTCTATCCCAAAATCAATAACAATCATCCCACCCATATCGCCAACAAAATGTTGGGAGGGCTATGTCATGGGTTAACACGTTGAGTGATTGATTCGTGCATTGTCCCTTAAGATATGGTACTTATGGACACCCAAGCCTTGACCTTAGAATGGCATTGTATGCTTTGACGGTTAATTTTATGTGCTTATGTGACTAAATGAATATGTGATTCGTGTCTAATCTAACTAATTCTAACTTGTAACCAAAAGATAAAAAAAAATCGCAATAAATATGGTTCGACAAAAAAAAAATGTTGTATGCAGTTTGATTTTAAAAAAAAAATTTGAAAAATTGTCGAACCTACCAGCTGGCACGCGCAATTGTTAAAGTTGCGCGCGCCCTCCATGCGCAAGTTCAGAAGTTGCGCGCAGCACCTCTGCGTAACTCTGTGTGTTGCATGCGCCCACTGATCAATGTTGACTTTGACTCGTTACGAGCAATATCATACGGAGAAAACTATATTACCGCTTCAAGGTTAATCGTTAAGTAGGTGCGAAAAAAAATCTCTTTGGCTAACAACGTTATCTAACTTGGTTACCTTTACTTTAATCGTCGTTTTCGTTTTTTCAAAATTAAAAAAAACGTTCTTTTTGCGTTTTTGAAAAAAAAAAATTTGAAGTTTCTTTCGTTCTATTTGCGTTTTCGCAAAAAAAAAAAAAAAAAAAAAGGTTCAATTTCCCCCTTAGTGCAAGACGGAAAATTGCGCGCGGGATTATGATGATTTGTTTACGTACTTCGTAATCAAACTAATGACATTACTTCTTTTGAGGTTCGTCATTAGAAGTTCGCATCCCTTAATAGGACGTCATCAATATGTTTATTCTTAAATGTGCCTATTATTGTGTTCATCATGTTTTAGTTGTAATTGATCAACCTTGATTTAAGAGTATAATTTATTTACCTCTTCTATGGTTTAAAAAGAAAATCCCGAGAACCTTACTTGGGATGTTTGCCTAACACAAAAAAAAATAATAAAAAAAAACAGAGAAAGAAGTAGAACGGAAAAGAAATTTATCCTTTTTTTTAAAAAAGAGCATGATAAAATTTTTTTTTATAATTCTAAAAAAAAGAGAGAAGATAATGAATGATAAAACTGAGAAAATGATTTAATTATTTATTGGATTTTAAATTCGGAGGTCATCATTCTTTGTAAGCAAATAGTAAAATATTATCCTTTAAAGATGAGCAATATGAGAATCATAATTGAAAAAAAAATGATATAGATCTCTATTGCAATCTAAGTGATCAACAAATACCATAGTATATTTGATCATTTTAAGGAGTATGTTCGGGTTGATTAATATTCCTAAAATTTGATGAGCATTTTCAATCCAACTTTCTTGTCTTTCTCTTCTAGCTTTTTCGAAAACAATTCATTTAAAGTAAAATCCTTAGATGATAACCTTGTTGAAGTCAACACAGATCATGACATTCCATTAATGATTGTTCGTGAATTTTTTTACATTCTTCATCAACAAACTTGCTTAATTGTTTGAATGCTTGGCTGTAGACACCCATTTGTGTCTCCCCAAAACCAAACCCGGTGATGAACACCTTTCGCGTCGAATAATAATCGAATGAAGTGAAAGTGTGGAAAGTCTAATGTTGTGGTTCGTTTTTATTAAAACTTGCTCTATTTTATGATAATAGCCAATCTAGTTTAGTTTGGTCCATTTTATGGGTCCAATAATCGTGTATTTGTATTGGGCTTGATATAGATCTTTCCAACGATATATTATACGCCCAATTCCAATGAATAATGAGGAAGTTATGACCTAAATACTAAACTAGGAGCGGTTTGGTTTTTATATGCAGCCAAATGATCTAGAGGAGGGCCTATTATGAATTTGTTAGGGTTTGGTAAGTCCAACGTACCGCGGAAATGACCCCGACCTAAAGCACCACTCGCAATTAATAAAAACATAAAGCACAACAGATAAACATAAAAGGATAAAATCGGAATTTACCTTAGACGCATGCTTCGCCCGACCTAATGGGATCTTACTTGAAAGCTTTAGCTCCGAAAATACCGAGCCTCCAACGGTATCCACCCACAAAGGACGAATACCAAATTTTTAGGTCCACTACCTTAGAGTTAGCAAGGTCCGACCAAAACCCAAGTGTTAATGGAGTTTAAGAGTTTTTCCCAAAATGCAATGCTCTTTCTAACTCCCACTCAAGCAAAAAATTCTCAACTCATGCTTTGGCTATTTTTATAAGGAAGGATAGCTTGTGAATTCCACTCATCTTTCAATGTGGGACTTTTTCACTAAAAGATCCCACATGGAAAGATTGATGAATTCAATACTTAGTTAAATAAACCAAGGAACAAGTAACAAGTGTCACATGGTTAGGTGAGGACAACTTTCCCACTTGGTCCCCAAGGCAATTCATATGCAATGTGAACTAACCATGTGTCACCCAACCTTGACCCCCAAGTTGGGTTCGGTTGGGCTATTTTATTTTGGCCCGTGTCAATGACCCATCGCCCCGGGTCCACGGCCCTTGCCATATGTGTCGCAACCATGGTGCGCTGCCTACGTGGCACGCTGCCTACGTTGCACGTGGCGGCTGCCACGTGTGCTGCCACATTGCGTTTTGCCATGTGTGCTGCCACGTGGCACACACCTATTGGGCGCGCTTTCCTAGCCTTTTGCGTGGCTAGGATTTTACTTGTTACTTGAAGCATTTTCCCGTCTCGCCAAATCCTAAATTTTTGCTCGACATTTATGATTCTCTAACGCTCGGTTCGACGCTCCAAGCTCGAATTTCTGACGTCTAGATATTTAACACTCGGGGGACGAATTAATTTCTTCCAAATTAATTCGTCTAGTCGGTTCGTATATTTGCAAGGGTGTGACCGGAAGGGTTCAGTCAAGATTAAGCTTTAATATTAATTATACATTACTATTACTGATCGGAAGCGGCCTCTACCCAGGCATTCCGATCACTTGACCTTACTGAATATATTAGCTTTCTCATAATTCTGAACCCGCTATCAGAATAATACACTTTTTCTAAGGACACCATACCTTTCAATCTCCCACTTCTCCTTCCGGACAAGTGAGCATGAAGTGTACAACCCCGTTCCTATGTCTCTTCATGTCTCTTCATGAACTATATGGTAAGATTATTTCGTCATCCATATTATGTCCAGAAGTGTTTCTCGATTCCGAGTCCGACTGTCAATAAAAATATGATTTCTAAAATCCATTCGAGCACGGCCATGCAGTTTTACAGTCTCGCTCTACGAGAGGCCTTGTATACAACAAAGACATCTTTCCTATTTTAGTAGGGGGAAATTCCCAGTCTTGTAATGTATCTCCTCTTATTGAGACGACCTAGCCGCCCAAGTGTTGTCGTTATAATCTCCTATTACGGCAGACGTTTGACAACATCAAAGCGGACTAGTACTCAAACAAGAAAACTCACAATAATCATGGTCAAGGAAATAGGTTCCGATAGCCATAATGAGAAGTATACTTATGACGATTTTTAATCTCTTAAAGTATTCACATAAGTCAATATA
Source organism: Chenopodium album (assembly GCF_948465745.1). Taxonomy (NCBI): domain Eukaryota; kingdom Viridiplantae; phylum Streptophyta; class Magnoliopsida; order Caryophyllales; family Amaranthaceae; genus Chenopodium; species Chenopodium album. Next base: position 45,429,143 of record NC_137839.1, read on the forward strand.
GTATGGTTCTAAACCAATACCTGTGCAAATGATTTACGACAATCATGTCCTCGTACCACAAGAAACGGTGCTATAAATCAGACTACTTAGTAATCTTAATTGGTCATTAATCGTTCATCGTTTAAATGACCTCGATTAGGGATAATTTTCGATTATAATATTCAACGTTCACTTAATAGGTGTTTCCTTACTAAGACTGGTCTTGATACCCTATTTTGAATATTCCAAGAATCGAATAGACTCATTATTTAATTCTAAACCACAATTAAATATCAAACAGAGTGATAAATAGCATGAAATTTTAAATTACTCCAAAACCTGAATGGTTCATCTTATGATAAATTGTTTTTCTAAATGTTTTAAGAGTATCACTCTTTATAAAACATCTATAGAAATCACACCCATATCTAATATGCTTGATTTCTTTCATGCAATTGTGAATGTTGTCGTTCACTTATTGCATAGGTTTAGTTATAACTACTTTGGTAATCTTAGCATCTTCATTACTGATCACTTTCATAATAAGATGATAAAATTTTAGAGTGTCATGGATTGTATGTGATTTAGGATTTATTGTCCAAGTGATGGCTCCCACTCATATTCATGATTTGATACCTTCAACTTAACAACCTACAATCATTAACGTTCAGCAACGAACTTTCCATAGAACATCTTCTTTATTATCGCCATTAAGGTAACAATATTCTCAACATATATTTTAGTAGACTTCCTGATGATGCTTTGCTTGGGTTTCACTCCAAATGGCTCACAATGATTAGGGATACCCTAATCACTTGTGATCATGGAAATTTTCCTTAAATTCCTACACATTACACATGGATCCACGTCCATGTTACCATTTTCAAGCCACGACTCATTGTTAGCTCGTGCTTATAAACGGCTTCCTTGTTAAGGATCTAATCCTTGTTAAGGATCTAATCCTTGTTAAGGTTTGCGCTTGCAACATCAATTCTCAAATCGTATTTGTTTCCACAAGTCAAGAACTCATCCTTTTACTTATCCAAGTACTTTGGATGTTCTTGCCATAATCTAACGATCTATTTCATAGATTCAGGTTGATTGGTACTACATACATACTTTAGATGCTCTAAGCAAGTAAGTCGTGCGACGATTCCCTATCACAACGTGCATGATGGATTAAATTGCAGAGTAATTCTCAATCTTATCCCATCAATTTGTCATTTTAGGTCATTCAGTTTCGCTAAGTCTTTGCTAAACAGTTTGCTGCGTGATATGGTTGAAAGACTCTATTAGAGTCTTTCATTTTTGACTTAGTATTAAGCCTAGCATATACTTAGTTCAAACATTTACTTAGTTTTATACATACGGGTCGAAAGTCTTTCAAAGTCCTTTAATTCATGTTTAACACTGTAAACTCCTTTACACGTTCAAACATTTTATTAAGTCTATACCATAGAACTTAATACTTATTACGTAATAATTATCGTCTTTTTTGGTTCATTGTCAAAAATACTTTCAAATCTAAACATTTAGCATTTGATAGTTATTTCACAATAGAGTTTATAAACTTCTCGTTGGACCTTTACTTTTGCTCCCACTAAACTTCTTATTCATGAGAATTTCTATGTTTCTCCATGAGTTAATCCTCTTATTAAATTCATGAGAAAACACTTTCCAATTCTTATATGCAATGCTTCCTTAGATCCCATAACGGATTACTTGAGCTTGTTTTCAAATCTAGCATTATTTAGATTTTCAAAACCCTTAGACTATTTTCATAGTCACTTCTAAAATCCTATTTTAGGAAGGCGGTTTTGGTATCTATTTTGCCATATTTCATATGAGCAATTTTTCTAAAACAATCACGAAAAGACTTTAGCATTCCAATTGGTGAATAGGTTTTTATTAAAATAAACTCCGTGAATTTAATTGTATCCTTTTCATCCAATATAGCTATGAATGCATATACATTTCCACATTTGTTAGTTTTCTCCTTGAAAACTTATTTGCAATCGATGGGTCTTTCACCCTTTATGCAAATTAACCAAGTTTCAAACATGATTATCAAATATGGGGTATGTTTCAGATTTTCATGATCTCTAACCATTATTCGGAATTTGGATTTGTCGTAGCTATCTTACAAGAAATTATTCCTTTACTATTTAATAGTAAATAATACGCTTGTAAGTGTTAGGTTTATTTCTAACTTAATAGAAATTTAATGGATTCAATCCAAGCCTTTGGTGAATTCTATACCTATACGGGGCAATTGCATCAACCACTGAGTTTCAAGGCGCTTCCAAAGCCCTTTTATTATGTTGATCTTACTCCAACATTTCTTATGTTTTGTGAGTAATGAATTCTCTTTTAAGGCACTTGTAAAGTCCTTTTGAGTATTCTTGATCAAGCATTCTCACGAAGCCCTTTTAAGGTCTTCCGAGATTCTCAGTTCTAGTTTGTTGCTAAGCTCGATTGTCATCAAGTTCATTTTCCTCCCACTTGTCGTTTTGGAAACGTGTTACTTTCCAGAAAGACACCACTGAGAGCAACCAACATTATGTTCTCAATTAGGTTGTGGAGGTAATGCCCAGGGTCTCACTTGAATGCTTACAAAGAGACATGTATATTGTCTTCTGGTAAAAGTTCATTCTAATGAAACAAACAGTTAGCTCCCACTTGAGCTATCTCAGCCTTTAATGAGCCATTCAGCTCCCACTCAACCACCTAGCTCTTGCTAAGCCGGTGAGCTCCCACTGAGTCACTTAGCTCCCACTGAGCCAATGAACTCCCACTATGGCTAAGAGTTTTAGACATATACTTGAAAAGACATTTAGAAGATAATTTTATTCATAACTGAATGAGGCATTCTTTCTTAGCTTCGACAGTTTATTTAGTGTAACATTAGTCTTAAGAACTTTATAGGAAGGGATGTGATCCATCATTGTTCGAGTTATTTTTAAATGGCATCGAGGTCTCCGTGAAGACACACTATGTTCTTTGTGGAGTTATTTATGAAATTTTCATTTTCATAACTTTGTGATGGTCACGCTTGGCTCAAGCAAACATCGCTTGATCTAATCTAGATGTTTTGATATCTTGCCAAATCGATTATGTACTTCACTTAACTCTTGAACTATTCAAGGTAAAGTTTGTTCACATTTGATGAATATAGCCATATTCTTTGTGAAACGTTGAAGTAAATGAATCCTCTTTAGCTTTCGAAGTCAATTGTCTATACCAAGAACAATAGCTCTTTACTTTGTTGGTTTCAACAAGTAAGACTTGCTTATATTAGAACGATTCCGAATCGATCAACTATCAAGAGCCTATCTAATAGGGCCTTGAGTACGTTCTTATCGATGTGACATTGCTAAAGATGTTCGAAACGCAAATCATGCCCATGAATTTGAGCTTTTTCTAGTTTATCATGTTAAGATATTGTTTGTTTATAATCAAGCATTCTTGACTCATGGCTTAGACAACCATGCCATTCAAATAAATTTGCAACTACTGCTCATTGCTTTGAATGTGAGTCTTTCCGTGTGTAAACGATCAATTGCTGATTATGGAACACAATAACTATTTATTTGTTCCAACCTTAGCTTAAAGGTCTTTAAACAAAAGCATACGACCTTACAACTGATGTAGCACCACTTGCTTCATTCTAAGCTTGTAAGTCGATTAACTTAGTTTATCTTTAATAGTTTGAGGTCACTTTCAAAGTGGAACACTCAAGCAGTATCCGATACTTGTGAAGATAACGAATTTCTTAGTTAACTACAATAATATGAACTCATGGTTTGAAATGGAATCTTATTCCTTTTCTTCGTTCCTCGTTGCCTATATTTCTTATCATACTTTATCTCATAATCTTGTAAGAGCTATTTCTTTAAGAGTCTTTGACTTTTATACTTTGTTAGGCATAATTAAGCATCTAATGCGTCGTAAAACAAAGTTCCATCTTTTCCTTTAATTCACGCTTGAATTACTTCATCAATGAGTCCTACTCATCTATGTATTAAGCGAAAAGATATGGTTGTTGTCAATATTGAAAATTTGAGTTTGCAACTCAATACTTCATGTTTTATCAAAACTACCTAGTATTTTGAATACATGATGTCCAACCGTCCTTTCAGAATTTGTTATGAAAGTCATTTATCAGAATTTTATTTTAGAAATGCTCTACTTTTCTTTGAGAACCATTCTCAAAGATTTCCTTTACCAATCATGGAAAACAATACAGTCTGATTTAAGTGCAAAGTATAACCATTTATCTAGTAAATAACATAATAAGTTTGAAAATTACAAGGTAGTCATGCAAATCTTCAATCTTATTAAACGTCTTATCCACGCATTAAAAATTGTCCCCATTTGGCGAGAATAAGTCGATTCCAAGATCCAAAGAAACAAAGAGTGGTTAAGCATGCTTTGGCTTGTCTTTACACTCAATCTCCTAAGGTAAGCAACGCTTTGCTAATGGCTCTAAGACACTCTTTGTTGAATAAATCGTTGCATCTAATGCTCTCTCAACAATTTATTCACTTTTCCACGACATGTTAGGACTCCATTACTCATATCGTTGAGTACAACCAAAACCAACTTGTATACCCGGTATGCCTTACACTCCTAGGAGAGGTAGTGATGCCTCTCTTTGGCGCAGCCCACCACTACCTTCGTTCGGCTGGTAAGTGTTGTTTTGGAATGGCAAGTTTTTACTCAATATTTAGGGACCTAGGGTTTCTATGTTGGTTGATTTAAGTGAACTTAATTAATCATCACAACATTCGAAATCCTAAACATGCATGTAACATATAATTCATATACATAAACATATATATATATATATATATATATATATATATATATATATATATATATATATATATATATATATATATATATATATATATCGAAAAACATAAATATAGATGCATTTGGAAACTAGCATGACCCCTTGAGATCTTCAAATCTTCAAAAGGTCTACATTTGCAACTTCATGGCTACGTCTTCTAAGAACCTCCATCTTCAAGACTTGACCATAATTAAATGCAACAACTAGTATCTACGATTAGGACTAATCTAAATATTAAGGTACAAAAATACTCAACGGTACGCAGACCGTATTTAGATTTACAAAAATACATTACGGATCGTAGTCCTTATTTTCTATCCTTATCGGGCCCCACTAGTTGCCATTTCATGAAACGTGTGAGAGAATATACATTCCATTCATCCATTCACTATTTGTGAATGTCCCATGCATTTTACAACGAAAAACAAGTAACAATTCATAAACACGCGTGAACTAGTAATTAATCTAAGTGGTTAATCCAATTAACACGCCTAATTAAAACTAGTAAAAGTTGTTTTAACATTTAAAGCTCCCACTAAATTCCGCATCCAACTCAATTAATCCAATTAATTAAGTCGGTAAATCCCAAAATTTGTCAAAAATAAATTTTTCCAATGCCGCTCAAAACTCGAGGCCTAGCCTCAAAAATTTTAATTAAAATAATTAAAATAAACAAAACGGCCAAAAAGCAAAATTAAAACCGAGAGAAAAAAATGCATCGACTCCCCAAGGCTAGCACCCTTGAGCACTCACATGCACGCAAGTGCTGAGCGCTTGCCTAGCAGCCTCGGCCTTGCGTGCTGTGATGCTATTGGGCGCTGCAGCTGCCTAGCACTGCTACTACGCCTAGCATCATCTCGCATGCCCCTTATGCACCAAGTCAGCACACGGCTCCTCACACACACCTAGCAACATACGCACCAAGCGCAGCAGCCTCGTCCCTCGGCAGCCACATGCGGCTTGTGCGAGCAGCCAAGCTGGCCGAGGGATGCAAGTGGCTATTGTGCCTTGGTTTGCGTGCTTGTGCCTCGGGATTACTTCCGGATTTTGTGCGACATCTCTAATCAATTCTAAATTAATTTTAGAATCAATTCATTAAGAAAAAATGAAAATTTAAACAAGTCTAATTTAAAATAAAATTTTCGAAGTGCATCTAACCAAAATAGTTCCAAAGAACCATTCTTTAATTAAATTGGTTTAACTTGGTGCAACAAAAAAATAAGAGGGTAATTACTCACTATTAATTTAATTAATTTAAATTGACCTTGAGTTTTTTGATAAAATAAGAGGGAGCTGGAAAAATGAACATAAGTTCAATAAAGATTCCAACTTTAATACTTGTGAATCCTTAAAAAATTATATCTTCCAATATGAAGATAAACAATTTTTCTATCACAAAGTTTCAAACTTTATGATTCCAATCAACTAAAAAATGATTAAATCAACAAAGTTTAACAAAAATTCATGGAATTTAGTAATATAAAGTTTCAATCACTTAACATAATTAAAGATTGAATCTATAATACTTGGAAGCCTCAAAGAACAACAATTTCACACTTAATGCAATTAGTTTGCAATTATGTGAAAAAAATAAAACCAAGCATTAAAGCACAAATTACTACCAAATAATCACGCCTAAAGAGGTTTAAAATTGCATATAAAATATGTATTGAACCAATTACATAACCAGCATAAATATGCAATTAATTTTCAAGGTTAGAAAGACTTAAATTTTTCGTCAAAACCAAAACTCCCTCAAAAAGTGCATTTCTGGTCGTTTTTTGGCTAAAAACCGAGTTCTAAAATGGAAAAACCATTTCCAGAACGACTTTTCCACCAGAAATTCTCTATTTTTGGGTTAAAATCTGGGTTTGGGGCTGATGGTAGCTTAAATACGAGGTTAAAATAGATAATACGAGCTAATAATCTAATTAGCATCCTAAACCAGAAAAATTAAGCCATAAAAATCACCTTGAAAAAATATTATTATTTTAAAAATAAACGAGCAAGGCTCCGATACCGCTGTTAAGGTTTGGTAAGTCCAACTTACCGCGGAAACGACCCCGACCCAAAGAACCACTCGCAATTAATAAAACCATACAACATAACAAATAAACATAAAAGGATAAAATCGGAATTTACCTTTGACGCGTGCTTCGCCCAACCTAATAGGCTCTTACTTGAAAGATTTAGCTCCAAAAATACCGAGCCTCCAACGGTGGATAGGACGAACACCGACTTTTTAGGTCCGCTACCTTGGAGTTAGCAAGGTCCGACCAAAACCCAAGTGTTAATGGAGTTTAAAAGTTTTTGCCAAAATGCAATGCTCTTTCTAACTCCCACTCAAGCAAAAAATTCTCAAGTCCTGCTTTGGCTATTTATAAGGAAGTATAGCTTGTAAATTCCACTCATCTTTCAATGTGGGACTTTTTCACTAAAAGATCCCACATGGAAAGATTGATGAATTCAATACTTAGTTAAATAAACCAAGGAACAAGTAACAAGTGTCACATGGTTAGGTGAGGACAACTTTCCCACTTGGTCCCCAAGGCAATTCATATGCAATGTGAACTAACCATGTGTCACCCAACCTTGACCCCCAAGTTGGGTTCGGTTGGGCTATTTTATTTTGGCCCGTGTCAATGACCCATCGCCCCGGGTCCACGGCCCTTGCCATATGTGTCGCAACCATGGCGCGCTGCCTACGTAACATGCTGCCTATGTGGCACGCTGCCACTTGGCGGATGCCATTAGGTGGCTGCCACGCGTGCTGCCACATGGCTTTTTTCCATGTGTGCTGTCACGTGGCACACACCTATTGGGCGCGCTTTCCTAGCCTTTTGCGTGGCTAGGATTTTACTTGTTACTTGAAGCATTTTCCCGTCTTACCAAATCCTAAATTTTGGCTTAAAATATGGGATTCTCCAACGCTCCAAGCTCGAACTTCCGACGTTTAAATATTTAACACTCGGGCGACGAATTAATTTCTTCCGAATTCATTCGTCGAGTCGGTTCGTATATTTACTAGGGTGTGACCCGAAGGGGTCAGTCAAGATTAAGCTGTAATATTAATTATACATAAATATTACTGATCAGAAGCGACCTCCACCCAGGCATTCCGATCACTTGACAATACTGAATATATTAGCTTTCTAATAATTCTGAACCCACTATGAGAATAATACACTTGCTCGAAGGACACCAATTCTTTAAGAATTATCATTCCTTATGCAATTAGGATTGATCATAATCTTCTAGAATTTTCTAGAAGGATCTTTCAAATCCTAATGGGATTAGGATTGATATTTATGTTTTATGAGTTTTATTTAGAATAAAAGAAGTGTTTTAAATGAAATTAGGATTTTACCCTTCGTACGGACTTTGCGACTTGATTTTATCAAAATAGATTCCGCGTTGAAAACGCTTGGAAAACCTTCTGCATCGCCAAATGACAGGTTTGTTGCTTGGAGACAAAGCCCGTCGCCTTGCGACAATTTCATCGCCTGGCGACAAGTCCTATCGCTAGCGACAGAGGCATGTTTTATTCCTTTTCGAACTCTGATTCGTTTCTATCGATTCCAAACCATTTTCTTATAAATAGAGTCCCTGGCCCTCCATTTTAGGATAACCAAAATTCTCTAATTCTTTTCTCTCTCTATGGTAAATCTTATTCTCTCTCTCTCTCTCTTTCTAGCCTAGCCTTTTACAAACACAATTCCTCATACATTAGAACTAGACACACCTAGCCAATTTCGAAGTTGCGTTCGCCCTAGACGGGAAAGGTTTGATATTTCTAAGGGTTTGGTCCCAAATCTCTATTTCAATTATTTTATTTAATTGTTTAATTTTTATTATTTTCCATGAAGTTACTAACGCGTGTATTTTGTTATTAGAAAGAGGTACGAGGCATCGAAGTAAGTACTTCAATCGTTTAATTCATATTATGATATAGAAATAATGTTAGGATGCTTTTCTTTGTATCATGTTTAGGGTAAAGAATAAGTTTCTTATATCAATTATGATTTCTATGATGCTTCTTATTTTCTGTCCTAATATCGTGTTAGTATCATGTTAGGGCTAAAGCTTTGATTTTTATTGCTTAGTGACACGCTAGGGTTTGCTATTAATCTTGTTAGTATCATGCCTAGGATCTTGCTATTAATATTATGCTTTATTGTTAACATGATTATTTAAATGATGATTATTATGATTATATATTTTGACTATTATTATGTTGCTTGATTTTATATTTATTGTTATTGCTTGATCACACCTTTTATGCATGTTTAAAGGGAATTTGTACTTGTAATCACGCTTAATAAGATAATTCATAATCTTTTTTAGGGTTAATATGATTATAATTCAAGTTATCACCAATAAAAGATTTATTTGTGCATTAATATTCTACCAATATAGATAAATAGGTTTAGTGTAAATCTATTGATTGCATGTTAGTCAGAAAGCACACATGAATACGAGAAAAATAAAGTAGAGGCCTATTATTAGAGCGAGTTCTTTCTCTTTTAGATTGGATTTGTACCTTCATCCTAGAACTTCAAGTCTTGGTTCCTGACCTATTGTAGTTAACGATCTTTTGGGTCGTTAAGGGGTGTAAACTTCATCCTTTGAACGGTTTACAAGTTCCTAAAACTTGTTGGCGACTCTTTTGCTCTAGCTTCATTCCCTTTCGACGCCACCATGCTTAAGTGTATGATCACAGCGGGGTTCAAGTTGGGGGTAATGCTTGAAGTATTCCCTACAGTTTTTTGGCGACTCAACTAGGGAGGATTTCTATTTTAATTCCTAAAATTTATTTTGGCAATTATTTAGAATGAGTGGATGAGACTCGAAAAGTTCTAAGTGTTTCATGCGCGTAATTTTGATTAACATTATTGTCATATGTATAAAAACGGTTCTCATTAGAAAGACCATCCGTAATGAGTCAAAAACATAGAATTCTTACAGGTAGGAAATTTGAGAAATATCTTTCACAACTAAAATCACAATAATACTGCGAAAACTGGAAAATTCTAAGAACACAGAAAGTTGCTGAGGCATGTAGGAAATAGCGTCTAAAAAGCAGCGTTCGTCGCCTGAAAAATGGCCTTGTCGCTTGGCGACAATTTTTTCGTCTAGTGACAGAGCCATTTTCTGGAGACTGACTATGTTGTCTGGTGCCGTGTTCTTCCAATACTGAGCCAGATATATGCCTTCTTGTTTTGACTAGTTCTAGCACTGTTGGCTCGATTCTACTTCCTTATTGAGTTTTTCTCTCTTTTTTTAAACCTATATGTGTTCTACATATGGACATAACCCTCTGGGAATTCTTGCTCCATTTACCCGATTGAACGCTCTGAGCAACAAAGGGTACATCCGAGAATGTTGAATTCACCAAACCATGGAAGCGATTTTAACTCGCGGGGTCCCATCTACATGCGCCAACCCTTCCAATGGTAAGGCTTCAACGCGGTACATCCGGACTCATAACCATGGACCCTCTTTGACTAACCTATATCCTGAACTTTAGAGTGTAGGGAAACATAGTACTACGCAGCGGAAAAATCATGAATCATATTCATATAGCACCTAACAAAGGATCTCATGCATAACACATAAAGAGTAAGAATAATACCTTTGAAGCGTGATTCCACTAGCAATCGAGCAAGAACAAGGGAGACAAAGAACCTCAAACGTGATTCCATTTTTTGGTCCACAGGCAGGGATTAATACCTCCACTAATGCTAGTTAGTCGCGATCGAATTCTTCAATTGACCTTCTACGGAGAAGTATGAGCAACGAACTAGTCACGAACTACCATGAACCACCGCGAGCACCACCAGAGGTGGACGGCCGCAAGTCCAAGGGGGGGGAGAGGGGTGTCGTGAGAGAGAGAGGGTTTTGGGATTTGATTGCCTTGATTCACAAAACACTGTAAGTTAATTGTGAATCCTGTATTTTACAACCCTAGGCATGGATCTTATTTATAGATCATATCCATAAATAAGAGTCCATGACCAAGCCCAATTCCTAATCCCAATCAAATTACACTAGTCCAATCCTATTCATGATCAGTTAAATACTCATAAGGCCCAGTAATGGGCCTCTTACTTGCTTAACCTAATACCTTTGTGTGTGACCTCATAGGATCCATTCTAGAGGGCTTTGGGCTATTTTACTAGCCCAAAGATCATCTCTTACAGTCTAGCAACAGAAGATGACGCCCCAAGAGAACAAACTTATTATCTCCATAATAGTGATCCTTGATATATCTAGTTATTGCACTTATCGAAGACATAACTCCTTCAATCTCCCACTTGTCTGAGACAAGTGCGCAATATTCAAATTCCTTAAGTCAATGTGTGTCGATTTGATAATATGATTGCATCCCATGTCGTGATCATATTAGTCCACAAATATTTTCTTGAAAATTGAGTGAGAATTACAAAACAAATGGTTAATGTGTAATCCATTTGAGCACGGCCATGCATTTTCTGAATTCTCTATCTTCAATGGGCCAAGATAAATTCCTAATTAAATAGGTAGACTCTATCTAATCTTGTGGCAATCAAAGCTCCCACTCAATTTCTGAAATAACCGGGAAACACCCTTTATAATCTCCAGTTACGGGCAAACGTTTGAGTGTACCACAGCCATAACATCCATTGAATGAAATTAATGTTCCACTCATGTCAAAGGAATCAACTAATATATCCGGAAGCTCTATACTTAAACTTCAAAGTAGGTCCATAGTTCGATGATGCATCATTCATGCATATCCATGTGATTGACCGAGCCTCACTATGCTCCTATAGCCCATGAAACTGCGTTATCCAATTAATCTTACATGCTAGTCCATTATTATAAATCATTTATGTCCAATTTAATGATTCTGAACTAGGAACTTAAATAATATATGGATTTTGTTCACCTGTGGGGTTTCATTCACCAGGTCATCAACCTGATGAGCCCATCAATCCATAATTATTTTTGACACTTTATTTAATATTGAAAACCATCATTAAATAAGAGAAATAATAAATTTCTGATTAAACATAATTCTGCAAATGACTGTATTACTTATGTAACTTATTTTTCTCCAAAAATAAATACAACTTCTAATTACATTATTTGCTTCAATCCAGCTTCACTAGCATGTTTCTCATGCTGGGGTTTAGTAAGTGGATCAGCAATATTCTCATCCGTATGAACTTTGCACATCTTCACATCTCCTCTGTTAACAATTTCTCGAATGAGGTGATACTTCCTCTCAACATGTTTGGATATGAAGTGTGACCTAGGCTTCTTTGATTGAGCAATGGTGCCATTGTTGTCACAATACAATTCAATTCCTTTTTGAGCACTTGGTACGATATCCAGCTCAGTTAGGAATTTCTTTATCCAAACTGCTTCTTTGGCTGCCTCAACTGCAGCCAAATACTCTGATTCTGTTGTAGAGAATACGACAGTGCTTTGCTTCGAACTCTTTCAGCTCACTGCTCCTCCATTCAGACAGAAAATGTACCCAGACTATGATCTAAAGTCATCCCTGTCTGTTTCGAAACTCGCATCCGTATAACCTTTGACAACCAACTCATCTTCGCCACCATAAACTAGAAACATTCCTTTCGTTCTTCTCAAGTACTTAAGGATGTTCTTGGCAGCTGTCCAGTGTGCATCACCTGGATTTTCCTGAAGCCTGCTACACATGCTTAGAGCAAATGCAACATTCGGCCTCGTACAAATCATGGCATACATTATCGATCCTATTGCAGAAGCATAAGGAGTGATAGCCATACGTCTCATCTCATCCGGCATAACCGACATTGGGATTTACTAAGCGTAATGCCATGAGACATGGGGAGAAATCCTCTCTTGGAGTTTGTCATCTCAAACCTGTCAAAAACCTTATCAATATAAGTCTCTTGACTTAGTCCAATCATCCTTCGAGACCTATCTCGATGGATCATGATTCCCAAAATGTACTCGGCGTTACCCTAATCCTTCATGGAAAAACAACTCTTCAACCATTCCTTGACTGACTCAAGTATTGGTCAGTCATTTCCCATGAGTAGTATGTCATCTACATACAAGACTAGGAAAACTATGCTGCTCCTACTAGACTTCTTGTATACACAAGGTTCCTCTTCACTTTTGAGAAAATCAAACTGTTTGATTGCTTCATCAAAACGAAGATTCCAACTCCTGGATGCTTGCTTCAATCCAAAAATGGATTTCTGAAGTTTGCATACCTTACTAGAATTTTCTGGATCCTTAAAACCCTCAGGTTGTGTCATATACACTTCCTCCATCAAGAACCCAATCAAGAAGGCGGTTTTGACATCCATCTGCCAAATTTCGTAATCGAAAAATGCAGCAATCGCTTGAAGAATCCGAATGGACTTAAGCATGGCTACTGGGAAAAAGGTCTCATCATAGTCAATACCATGAATCTTTCTGTATCCTTTCGCAACCAGTCTTGCTTTATGGATGTAGGCATTTCCATCCTTGTCTGTTTTAATTTTGTAAACCCATTTGCAACCAATAGGTTTTACCCCATCAGGCAAGTCAACTAGGGTCCACACTTCACTTTCAGACATTGATTCCATTTCGGACTTCATGGCCTCAAGCCATTTATCTGAGTTGGGGCTCGTCGAAGCTTTGCTTGTAGGTTGTAGGTTCTTCATTCTCCAATAAGAAGATTTCAGAATCCTCAGTTATCAGAACTTGAACAAACTGTTTGTTTCTAATTCTGGCAGACCTACGTGGGGTAGGAGCAACAATAGAAATATTCTCTCCAACTCCTTGAAGATTTTCGCATGAACTAGGTTCAAGTGGGACGATAGGAGTCTCGCTAATCGAATTAGCTCGCTCCGACGCATGATTAATCGACTCATGCGCCCTTGCCTCTAATGTGGTGTTATCCACATCCATTTGTTGCTCGTCTCAAATTTCTTCAAGAACCACTTTACTCCCACTTGGCTTTCTAGACAGGAATTCCTTTTCTAGAAATACACCATCGCGAGCAACAAACACTTTGTTATCTTCGCGATTGTAGAAGTAATACCCTTTAATTTCTTTTGGATAGCCCACAACGAAACACTTGTCTGATTTAGGTTGTAGTTTATCACCTTGTAAAAGTTTTGACATAGGCTTCACATCCCCAAATCTTGAGAAAAGACAACTTTGGAGCTCTTCCATTCCACATCTCATATGGAGTCTTTTCAACTGCTTTGGACGGGCTTCTGTTTAGTATTCTAACAGCTACTTCTAATGCATATCCCCAAAATGATATGTGAAGATCAGTAAAGCTCATCATGGACCTCACCATATCAAGTAAAGTCCTGTTCCTCCTTTCTGACACACCATTCAACTGTGGCGTTCCTAGAGGAGTTAACTGTGAAAGTATTCTACAATTAATCAGATGTTCATCAAATTCTTGGGTTAAATATTCACCACCACGATCTGATCGTAATGCTTTAGTCGTCTTCCCAAGTAGGTTTAGTACCTCATTCTGGAATTCTTTGAACTTTTCAAAGGATTCCGATTTGTTCTTCATTAAGTAGACATAACCATATCTACTTAAATCATTAGTAAAAGTAATGAAGTAGTTAAACCCACCCCTTGCTTTGGAACTCATTGGTCCACACACATCCGTATGTATGAGTCCCAAAAGATCACTAGCTCTTTCACCTATACCCATGAAGGGTGACATAGTAATTTTCCCAAGCAAGCATGACTCACAATTTTCAAATGATTCATAATCAAATGAAGAAAGAAGTTCATCCTTGTGTAATTTTTGGATGCGCTTTTGGTTGATGTGACCAAGCCTACAATGCCATAGGTAAGTTGGGTTTGAACCATCTGTTTACTGCCTTTTATGATCAATATTGTAGACATGGGTTGTATATTCTAATACATACAAACCATTAATTAATTTGGCGTTAGCATATAACATACTTTCTTCTGAAATAAAACAACACTTGTCTCTTATTTCAAATGAAAATCCTTCAGAATCTAAAACAGGAACTGAAATAATGTTTTTAGTTATTGTTGGTACATAATAACAGTTATTAAGCACCAAAATAAGTCCAGAGGGAAGTCTTAAGTGATAGCATCCAACAGCAAGTGCAGCAACTTTTGCTCCATTTCCTACTCGAAGCGTTACTTCCCCTTTTTCTAACTTCTTACTTTCTTTCAAGCCCTGCACGTTATTAACAATATGAGCACCACATCCGGTATAAAATACCCAAGTGGAAGATGAAGTAAGATTAATTTCTACAACGAAAACATCAAGTAACTCTTTACCTTCCGTTTTCACTGGTGTATAGTGGGGACACCTTGGTGTATGGTATGACCAACTACCGCAAAAGAAGCATTCGCTTCCTCTCCTCTTCAGGAACTCCTCAGCATGGTTAAGAAACAGATTAATCAATGTCACCGAAGATCCCTCATCATTATGAGTGAGCTTGACAATGTCAAAACCATCATGGAGTGAGAACAAAATAATATCATGAGCAGAGTCATCATCGATCGGTTTCCCAAGGACATCCATTTGATCGAACATTTCAATCAATTCCCTCACATGGGCCCTTACTAACTGACCAGGCATGAGTCTTTTAGCCATTATCTTACAATGAACATTGTAAGCCTCATACCTTACACTGTCAGTCCAGGAATAGTAAATCTGAGGGATCGAGTTAACGACCTCTCTTACATTTTGATCATTTATGCCTCCACTTCCTAATGCTCCAATGCCACCTCGACATATGGCACGAAGACATTTGTACAATATGGTTAGCTCATAGTGCTTGAATCTTATTTTCCAAAAAGTTGGAATAGATTCTAAAATGAGCTCTCTGATTTTCTCTGCAGCTGAAACAATTTCAGCATGCCTTTCAGCTCCATACTTTTCTGTGTATTTGCTCTCAACAGGAATGTATAAACGAGATTCAAGCCCATGGCTTGTGAGAACATTTCTCAACTCCTTTTCCCATTCCCTGAATTTTCTGAGAGTTAGCCTTAGGTTAAGTTTCATTGGTAAAATTGTGTTGTCGTATAAGTTATTCATCTACAAACAAAAACAAACGAGGCAAAGTTCAATAATTATGTTTAACAAACTTTTAAAGTACCATAAGCGATTATAAAACTGGTAACTTTAAAACATTCATTCAATTTAATTGATCCCTATTGAATAGAAAGATTATAAGATCCTTTATTTGTGCAATAATTGACCGAACTGAGGTTCTACCATCAAACATTGCATTTTCAAGGTGAGTAAACTCTTTTACTAATTACAACTCTTTGTAATTCTTGGTTGAATAATTACCCATCACATGTTTAATTATTACCCTTAGCTTCAAGGTTCTAAACTCTTTAGGTAACCTTGTTGAGTATAACCAATTAAAAATGTAAAACGTGATTTACCCCCACTCCCCTAAGATATAGTATGACACCCAGCTGAGGCATGACCTGCCATAAATATCGAAGGTTTCATCGGGTTTTTAATTGGAAAAGCAACCTCAATATTACTGGGACCTAGATTCATTATGCTGTGATTATTTAGTGAACTCTAGAACATCATCAATCAACATAAATAAAATCTACCATGCATAATCTACTAATGCATAAATAAAACATGACATAGTATGGCCCCTTAATCCTAAGAAAACTAATAAACCAAAAGGCTTCCACTAGAACCTTCATGGATCTCATCCATCTTGCTCCTTTGGGCCTCCACTCCATGGATTCTTGGATTAACTGCAACCTGTAATTCTATTCTATTCTATCTACTACTTAAATAAAATAAAATAAATTACAAAAATACTTAACGGTACGCAGACCGTATTTAGATTACAAGAATACGAAATGATGCGCAGATCGTATTTAGAACCTATGGGCCATACTAGTCTATATAGCAATAAATAACATCATATATTATAAAATGCCACATAATAAATCACTCATCATGCTTTCCTAAACTACAACATCGAATGTTCACAGTAAAGAAAACATGGCTCCTAAAATATCTCATATTTTAATTAATTACTGTAATTAGATAATATCATATATTATTCATAACCAATTATAAAATATCATACATTTTAATTTAGGTATGAGATAGAATCAAATCTTATTTTAATTATGGAAGATAAATCATATTTATTTTCAATGATTATCCTAACTTTTAGGAAATTCTATCCTAATTACTTGCCAATCACATATTTTAAATCAATTAATATCCTAAAATAATTATGGGATAATCATATTATTTAATCAATTATTATCCAAATAGAATGTTTTGCTCCATAATTATCCTATCTTAACAAAATAAACAACTTTAACTTTGTTAATTATCTTTTCAAAATAAAAAATTATCTTTTAAGTTTTTAATTTTGAAAAACAGATTTTATTCAAAATAAAATAAAATTTTTATTTTTTTTTTAAAAAAACCCGCGTCAGCCACCGTGGTGTGGACAGCCGAAGCCGGCTACAGTGGTCGCACACCTTGCGGTGTGCGCTGCCCCTGCAGCGACGCGCGGACAGCAGCAGCAGCACACACATCGGGGTGGTGCACTGCTGTGCTGCCCCCTTGACTGACCCGTGCCCAGCCCACCCTCCCTCCTGGACCACCACCGGTGCGGCAGTCGCCGTGGCTGCGCCACCCAGCCGCGGCTGCCGCACCTCAATCCCCTTTTTTTTTGATTGATTTTAATTTAAAACAAAATATTAGTTTTAGTGGCAGGAAACATGTAAGCCGCCCAAAAGGCGGTGCCTCGGGTTGGTGGAGGACAGGCTAGGCTGTGGAATCGCCAGGGCCTCTAGTAAAATAGTGGCGAAACTTAACCGTTTCGTCAGTTCGACCGGGCGAACCCAAGCAAATCTCTTTCCTGTAGGACTCAGCATTCCCTGTGCTGGCTTTATTAAAATTAAAATTAATGTGGTCCATCAAATTTTAAAATTAAATCATATTCAATTTTAAAATTAGGGTTCTTCATGAATTTAATCCCAATTCAATTTAACTTTTAAATTAAATAGGTTGATCATGAAAAATTCATAATTTATCATGAAATCAATTAGATTAAATTCTTTAAACATAAAACTATCGAATTAAATCAAAATCAAAAACACAAATTTCATAAATTAGGGTTCTTAATTTCGAAATTTTCGAAATATTAGGGGGGGGGTTCGAATTTTTCGAAAATAATAGGGCTTTTTGGATCAATTTAGGGCTAATATGGAGCAAATTAAACAACTTTAATGATTCTTTATTGTTAAATCACATTTAATATAATAATTGACCCATAATTAAATTATTCTCCCTCCTAATTGAATTAAAATTGTGGAATAACAAAGGTTTAATACTCAATATATGTAATTGCAAGAGGCTAACTGATACCACTGTAGGGAAATATGGGTACTACGCAGCGGAAAAATCATGAATCATATTCATATAGCACCTAACCAAGGATCTCATGCATAACACATAAAGAGTAAGAATAATACCTTTGAAGCGTGATTCCGCTAGCAATCGAGCAAGAACAAGGGAGACAAAGAACCTCAAACGTGATTCCTCTACTTGGTCCACAGGCACGGATTAAGACCTCCACTAATGCTAGTTAGTCGCGATCGAACTCTTCAATCAACCTTCTACGGAGAAGTATGAGCAACGAACGAACTAGTCACGAACCACCGCGAGCACCACCAGAGGTGGACGGCCGCAAGTCCAAGGGGGGGGGAGAGGGGTGCCGTGAGAGAGAGAGAGAGAGGGAGATGAGGGTTTTGGGATTTGGTTGCCTTGATTCACAAAACACTGCAAGTTAATTGTGACTCCTGTATTTTACAACCCTAGGCATGGATCTTATTTATAGATCATATCCATAAATAAGAGTCCATGACCAAGCCCAATTCCTAATCCCAATCAAACTACACTAGCCCAATCCTATTCATGATCAGTTAAATACTCATAAGGCCCAATAATGGGCCTCTTACTTGCTTAACCCAATACCTTTGTGTGTGACCTCATAGGATCCATTCTAGCGGGCTTTGGGCTATTTTACTAGCCCAAAGATCATCTCTCATAGTCTAGCAACAGATGATGACGCCCCAAGAGAACGAACTTATTATCTCCATAATAGTGATCCTTGGTATATCTAGTTATTGCACTTATCGAAGACATAACTCCTTCATAGAGAACTAGAGCCATGGTTAGGTTGCAATCTCATTTCATCATATTGTGCCTACTTGACTACTTGTGTTTTTCCTAACCGTTTGTTTGACTTGTGATTAAGTATAAATAAACTAATTAATGACTAAAAGGACTTTGCTTAATTAATCAATTAATCAATTAGGGTAATTAAAGTTTAATAAATTAATCAAAACTTACTTAGTACGACTTTAGGCCTATCCCCGTCGAGTAAAAATACTGAAAACAGTCCCATATTAATGTTCCAGTAATGGCACAAAAACCTGGGTTGCAGCGCTAAACGCTGCTGTGTTATGCCATGCGACAATCCGGTCGTCTGGCGCTGCACTGCGGAGTGCGGCGACAGTTCAGTTTTTTGCTCGAGTCATCACGACGAGTCTAATTAAATAGTTTATTAATCAGTTTGACCCGTTTGTTAATAACAGTAGCCTTATTTAGTCCTTAATTGAGTCTAAACACTTAGTCCCATGGTCATACACAAGAGTCAAAGCATGTCACTTGCACTCACAAATAAAGCACACACTAACATGAATGTACACTTTTACCATGTCTAGAGAGTCTTGTATGCGCGTGTTTTCTGTCATTATTTTAGGGGGGTAAGTCGGATATTAATCCTCCAATTAAACCACACTTGTTTAAACCCATATACTTGATTCCAAAAAACATGCAACCTATTTTTTCTTTTTTCATAAACCAAAAACATGGACTTGGTTGTGCTTTGTGTGTGATTAGATTCATGCTTGGCATTGTGACTGATTGTATGGACATTAAACATCTTGATGAGGTAAGTCCTAAAACTTAATGAAATGCTATATTGAT
Organism: Chenopodium album; assembly: GCF_948465745.1. Lineage (NCBI taxonomy): Eukaryota > Viridiplantae > Streptophyta > Magnoliopsida > Caryophyllales > Amaranthaceae > Chenopodium > Chenopodium album. Next base: position 45,448,999 of record NC_137839.1, read on the forward strand.
GTGATTTCTAGCCTTAGAAACCTAATATTACCCAACATTGACATTTGATGAGAAATAAAAAGGTCATTTGACAAGAAAGGTAGAAAACGGCCTGAATAGAAGTCATATAAGTCATATTTGGGCCATTTTGTGTTCATATGCTCTTTTGATGTGATTTATTTCCTTAGACACCTATAAATAGATAATATTGACATGTTATGAGATAAATATAGTTCATTTAATAAGAAAAGTAGGAAATGGGCAAAGTAAAGTCATATAGGCCAAATTCGGGCCATTTTGAGTAAAAAGTGTACTAAACCTTAATAAAATGCTAATTTTAATAAATTTTAGGGCTTAAACACATAAAAATATGTGACATTGACATGTTATGAGAAAGAAATAGTTCATTTTATAAGTAATGTAGGAAATGGGCTACATAAAAGTCATATAGGCCATATTTGGGCCATTTTGAGTAAAATGCGTTGTTAAACTTAATGAAATGCTATATTAATGTGATTTCTAGCCTTAGACACCTAATATTACCCAACATTGACATGTTATGAGAAATAAAAAGGTCATTTGACAAAAAAGGTAGAAAATGAGTTGAATAGAAGTCATATGGGCCATATTTGGGCCATTTTGTGTTAATATGCTCTTTTGATGTGATTTCTTTCCTTATACACCTATAACTAGATAATATTGACATGTTATGAGATAAATAAAGTTTATTTAATAATAAATGTAGGAAATGGGCAAAGTAAAGTCATATAGACAATATTTGGGCCATTTTGAGTAAAAAGCGTCTTAAAACTTAATAAAATGCTCTTTTGATTCAATTTTAGGGCTTGGACACATAAAACTAAGTGACATTGACTTGTTATGTGAAAGAAATAGTTCATTTGATAAGAAATGTAGGAAATGGGCTAAATAGAAGTCAAATAGGCCATATTTGGGCCATTTTGAGTAAAATGGGTTATTAAACTTAATGAAATGCTATATTGATGTGATTTCTAGCCTTAGACACCTAATATTACCTAACATTGACATGTTATGAGAAATAAAAAGGTCATTTGACAAGAAAGGTAAAAAAATGGGCTTAATAAAAGTCATATGGGCCATATTTGGGCCATTTTGTATTAATATGCTCTTTTGATGTGATATCTTTCCATATACATCTATAACTAAATAGTATTGACATGTTATGAGATAAATAAAGTTCATTTAATATGAAATGTAGGAAATGGGCAAAGTAAAGTCATATAGGCCATACTTGGGCCATTTTGAGTACAAAGCGTCTTAAACCTTGATAAAATGTTTTTTTATTCAATTTTAGGGCTAAGACACATAAAACTAGGTGACATTGACATGTTATGAGAAAGAAATATTACATTTGATAAGAAATGTAGGAAATGGGTTAAATAGAAGTCATATAGGTCATATTTGATAAAATACATATTGTTTTGCCTAATTAATTAATTCTAACATATTTTTTTTGTATTTCAAGTTTTGCAAGGTCGAAAAGGATGGTCCATTGACAATTAAGGAGCTTAATGAAGTTCGTGACAAATTGGCGTCTTTAATCACCTTCCACATGTAAATGGAATTTTAATTTTAAATTTATGTTAACTTTTGAACCAACTATGTTATTATTCATTATTTACTTACTATTATTTGTATATATATATACAACACTTTTTTTTTTATTGTATTGCGTTTGGGAATATTTATATCTATATATATATGAATTCTTGTTTTTAGTATTATTTGTATCTAATTATAATATTTAATAATATTATTATTATTAGTAATTATAATAATAATATTATTAATTATTTTATTTAATATTATTGCTGGAATTACACGTTACTATTATTGCTGGAAACAAGTGTTTTTTTTCACATATTATTTCACGAAAAATGGAAAAAAAAAATATTGAGTGTAAAGGCACAGGTTAACCGGTGTCAAAACTAGCTGCCACCCAAAAAATTAACGCGGGCAACTATTTAAGGCACCGGTTAACCCGTGGGAAAAATAATTAAAGGCACTGGTTAACGGTGCCAAAACTGGTTTAGGGCACCGGTTTTGAACCGGTGCTAAAAAGAGGGGGTAATTGGTACCCCCCACATAGAAAGCAGTTCAAACTGGTGCCTTTTCACTCAATATTGTTATAGCTTGATCACGCCTTTTGTGCATGTTTAAAGGGAATTGGTACTTGTAATCACGCTTAATAAGATAATTAATAATCTAGTTAGGGTTAATTTGATTATAATTCAAGTGATGGCCAATAATAGATTTACTTGTTCATTAATTTTCAACCAAAAAAGATTAAACAGGTTTAGGGTTAACCTAATGATTGCATGGTAGTAAGAAAGCGCATATGAAATACGAGAAGAATAAAGTAGAGGCCTATTATTAGGGAAGGTTCTTTCTCTTTTAGATTGGATTTGTACCTTTATCCCCGAACATTCATTCTTAGTTCCTGTAGAGAATATTTCAAGCATTACCTCTAGCTTGAACCCCACTGTGATCATACACTAAAGTACGGTGGTGTCCAAAAGGAAAGAAGATAGAGCAAAAGAGTCGCCAACAAGTTTTAGGAACTTGTAAACCGTTCATGAGGTGAAGGTTACACCCCTTAAGAATCCAGGTGATCGTCAACTCCAATAGGTCTGGAACCATGACTGGTAGTTCGGGGATGAAGGTACAAATCCTACCTAAAAGAGATTGAACCTGCCCTAATAATAGGCCTCTACTTTATTCTGATCGTATTCATGTGCTCTTTCTGACTAACATGCAATCAATAGGTTTACCCTAAACCTGTTTAATCTATGTTGGTTGAATATTAAGGCACAAATAAAACTATTATTGGCGATCACTTGAATTATAATCATAATTAACCCTAAAAAAGATTATTAATTATCTTATTAAGCGTGATTACAAGTACAAATTCCCTTTAAACATGCATAAAAGGTGTTATAAAGAAATAACAATAAATATAATATCAAGCAACATAATAATAATCATCATAAATAATAATCAAAATTATAATTATAACAATTATATAAAAAAAATAATAAGATCCTAGGCGTGAAACTAACAAGATTAATAACAAACCCTAGCATGTCACTAAACAATAAAAATCAAAGCTTTAACCCTAACATGATACTAACATGAATATTAAGAAGAGAATAGGATGCATCGCAGAAATTATTATTGATATAAGAAAATCACCCTAAATATCATACTAAAGAAAGGTACAACACGATACTAGGAACATCCTAAACATGATTTCTACATCATAATATCAATAAAGCAATTAAAGCACTTACTTGGATGCCTCGTATCTCTTTCTAATAACAAAATACACGCGTTAGTAACTTCAAGGAAAATAATAAACAATTAAATTAAATAATTGAAATAAAGATTTGGGACCAAACCCTCAGAAATTAAAACCATTCACGTCTAGGGCGAAGGCAACTTCGAATATGGCTAGGTGTATCTAGGTCATGTGAGTGCGGAATTTTGTATTTTGAGAAAAGGCTAGTTTAGAAAAGAGAGAGAGAGAAAAATCAAGAATTTCTTGATGAGAGTTGGTGAATGAAAACGGAGGTTTTAGAAGGCTATTTATATAGAAAATCAGCCAAAAAGATAGAAAATTAAAACAGAGTTCTGACAAGCAAAATGAGGCTAGCGCCAGACACTGACATTAGCGCCAGGCGCTAAGCTTTGCGTCAGGAGCTAATGTTGGCATTCGGCGCTAACTTAATTATTGACGCGTTTACTAAAATCAGATAGAAATTGTCGTACAGGAGGATAAAATCGTAATTTCCTCAAAAACACTTTTATTCTGATTAAAACTCTAAAAAGTCAACACGAGTCAATTTATCAATGCTAACTGAATTAGGAATGAAAAGAACATTCTAGAAGAATCTAGAAAACTAAAACCATTCCTAATTCCATCAGGAATGATAAATCCATATTAGGCCCTCCTCTAGATCATTGGGCCGCATATAAGGCTCAAACCGGGCCTAGTTCAGTAATTTGGCCATAACTTCCTCAATATTCATCGGAATTGGGCTCATAATATATCATTGGAAAGGTCTTTTCAAACCCTAACCAACTACACTACTATTGGACCCATATCATGGACCAACAAAACTGGATTGGATATTTTATTAAAATAGGTTTTCAAAAACAGAGAGAAGAGAAAAGAAATTAAAACTATCCGCAGCACTAAACATTCCACACTTTCACTTCATTCGATTATGATTTGACGTGAAAGGTACTCATCACTGGGTTTAGTTTTGGGGAGATACAAATGGGTGTCTACAGAAGCCCCCACTTTTACTGAGTTTGGAGAAACGCAAGTTTCGAAAACAAAAGTCAAAGTATCGATAGGGACGGAGAATGACTCAAAACGTTCTGCGATCCTAAATCATTCTTTTAACGCCGATACCTGCAAACTAGAGTTAGTTAAAAAGATAAGAGAGTTAAGAAATGCATATCTTGCACCGTCGAGCACACGTCTCTAGAGGTAACCGATTTTCTGTTGTTGCATTGGTGTTGTATTTGTCGTGATAAACTTCCACAATCTAGGGAACGCCATCTTGCTGCTTGTTTTGACGATATTCCGCAATCTAGGGAACACGATTGAATACAACTTCGCTTGAAATCACCTCCAGTTGTTTGTTGCGATAATATTCCGAAGAAAACTTCTGAAGACCAACGCTTGTCGATCTTTAAAGCTCGCTTGAACTTTGCTTTCTCTATGCCAGTACGTCGGCGCTTTTGCTACTTGTGAACCATTATGTCGGTGCTTTTGCTGTGATGACAATCCTCTTTTCTTTGGGAATAGTTGCCAACACAATTCTTGTGTAATGTATGACAATCCGATTTAGGGAAATTTGTCAATGCTTTGTAACATTCCATCCTTGGAAATGTTGCCACGATGAAGCGACAATCCGTATCACGGAAAATTTGCCAAAATCCAATTTTTGGGAAAAGTTGCCAATGCTTCGTAACAATATGTCATAAGAATTTTGCTACGATCGACAATCCACATCTTAGAATATAACTCTTGAAAGCAATCCACTTTGGAAATTTGCCAACGCTATGCGATAATCCTTTTAGGAAAATATTGCCACAATTGGCAATCCGCGTCTTGGAACATTTGCCAAAAAAGAGTCAATCGACAATCCACTTCGGGAAAATTTGCCACTTACTGAAATGAATGACAATCCACGTTTGAGGAACCTTTGCCGAAATTTATGATGAATAGAGACCTACGACAATCCTTTTGGAAATTTTGCCATAGGGAATTGGGTATATGACGATCCAATCTCTGAAAACTTGCCAGAGATGACAATCCGAAATTGCTAAACAGAGAAGGAGCACGACAATCCATGCTTGGAAACTTTGCCAGTGATGACAATCCAATCTTGAAAAAATTATCGTTGAAGAAGATGCACGACAATCTATATTTGGAAATATTGTCAGTTGGGGATGACAATCCAATTTTCGGAAAAATTGTCGTTTGAGAAGAATACGCGACAATCCATATTTGGAAATATTGTCGTTTAAGAAGAATGCGCGACAATACATATTTTGAAATATTGTCATTTAAGAAGAATGCGCGACAATCCGTATTTGGAAATATTGTCATTTAAGAAAAATGCGCGACAATCCGTATTTGGAAATATTTTCGTTTAAGAAGAATGCGCGACAATCCATATTTGGAAATATTGTCGTTTAAGTGCTTGCTTTTAAACCGATACGTTGGTGCTTGTAATGAGCCAATGCTTAGGCGCTTAAGCTAAGTGAGACAATTTTTTGTCAGGTCAATCACTTACTACGATTGTAATCGAGTCGACTACTAATTATGTCAAATTTCTTATAGGGATTAACTGGCGTACCAAGGAACCCGAAATTGCTGTATGAAGTCAAAACAACCGTTCTGAGAGGCTTCAAGCTCTGTCGCTGCTGAAATATCGCTGGCGCCAAGAATTGGCTCTGTCGCCAAACGTTGAGATCTAGCGCCAGGCGCTGAAATCTGTTGCTAAATGCCAGATGTTGTTGTCTGGCGCTTGAGTCGGGTCTTCCCTATTATGCTCTTGCTGCCGCTGTTGCTCGGTTTCGCTTCGAACTTTGAACTTGGTCGTTTCCTTTCAACCAAATCTGCTCAAATCTTTTGTAAATTAAAGCTCTTCATCTCTAATTTACTAATATATGTAATTTTTCTCAAACTCCTCTCATCTTGGAAGAAGCTCATGTATTATATTCGCGGTTTTTTTCGAAAAAATCCGGGAATCTTCTTGCTTGCTGGGATGCACCTGCATTTAATCTTTGACTATAGGACTTTGCTTATCTTTCTTTAGGGTTGAACCAGGACTTATGTTGCTTGACTCATTGATTTGTCATGACTCAAGGTATGAACTTGACTCGCTGTGATTGACTCGAGGTTGACTCGACTAAAAGTGTTTGACACATGTGTTAGACTCAAATTAAGGTGATATTATGACATGACTCAACGTGTACATGACTCGTGTGTGCATTGTATTGTGATTGTGGGACTTGAAAATGCAAAAAAGCAATAATTTTCCGTCATTTTTCTGGAGGGTACTGACTTTCTCCCGAAAAAGAAAGACGCGAAAAAAGAAAGAAGCGAAGTTTTTGAAGTTGCATGTTGAATGAGGTTAGTCAAATGTTGTTTGATACTGTCTCTCAAGGTTCAAGGATTAATTCATCCTAGGCTATCTCAATGGTTGACTCAATGATGAAAGTATTTGGGTGACATACTTCGTGATGCAATGACAATTATGATTGATGAGTGATTTTGACATCACAAGGCATGATTCAGCGTTATGTTAAGATTTCATGACCATGGGTTCCTAAGGGAAAGACTATTTGGTCATGTATCTGTGCAGTGTGTGATAGTGACGCTAAAGTTAGGCCGTAAGAGCTAAGTGTGTGGAAAGATATTATTTTTAGAAGAGTCAAATTATAGTGACTCTTAGGCTAGGTAAGCTAATGATGTAAGGATCAAGCCCCCAAGTCTAGCCCTACATGAATAGGGATGAGAATTGGAGATCCCTTGATATGATCATGGTGTGTGAATGTGAATATGAATGCATGTTTATTACGGCCGCACCTCGATGTGAGGTTGCCTACGTATCCGTTAGGAATCAGGCCGAACGTAGCTCTAGCCGAACCTCGCACAAGTATGTGTATACCTCAAAAAGGTATTTTTAAGGGTTGTAACGTGGTTAGGCTAAAGGTTATAGAAGAAAGGGATAAAGGCTCAAGACCCTTGATATTCCCCCAAGGTGTGCAATCTTGCTTTTGAATCTTTATTTTTTTTATGCTTGAGGTCTCTCACTCTTTTTTATCTTTTTGCTTTAGCATTTATTTTATTTTTATAAGTGTGGGCAATCTCGATCATGCGGTTTATCACTCACTTGGCATTCATGTTTCTCAGGCACGGTACCGAGCACTCGATAAAATACGCAATTTGAGACGTGTTCATATCAAAGACATGTTCATATCAAAGACATTGGAACACTCACCCTTTTTGTACACTTTTATTTATTTTTTGCTTATTTTATTTATTTTTATATTTTGAAATCACTTAAGCTTTTGAGATTGCATAAGTTACACACCATCCCATCCCAAGGTTAGGAAGATATGGGTTGAAGAAGAAAGGTTTATCGTTAGACGAGGCTCAAAGTGGTTTATCAAAAAAGGATTGTATATTTGAAGTGTGAAAGGTAATATGATGTGGCTACAAGGGGTGCCTCAAATCATTGGTATACCTTGTTCTTAGTTTGACATAGATTTTGTTTTTATTTTTTTTATTTTTTTTTAAATGCAATGAAATGAAATGAAATGATCACATACAAGAAAATAAAATGCTCATTTTTATTAAAGGAGAAGAAATAATGATCCTACAAAATAAATCTAAAGAGAATAAAAAGGTGCCTATGCTAGACTTATTGGGGAAAGGGTAAATATAAGAAAATAGAAAAAGGAGGTCACGAAATCTTGTCGTTGAAGCTCGCCTCTTGTCTTGTGTCGTTTGCTTTATCATCACTCTTATTTTTTTTTTTTATATATTTTTTTTTGTCAATCACATGACTCAAACTCAATTCAACATACATGGATGGAATAAGGTAGGAAGAATGAAGGTTGTGATATGGAGAAAGCATGTAGAGAATGGAAAGATGATGTATATGGAGAGATATGAAAAAATTAGGAATAGAATGTACCCCCAACTCAAATGATGGAAAAAACCGAATCTTGCATGAACCTAAGACATGGTCATGGTGATATATACTCAAAGTGTGTAGGTGACATGTTAATACTCGTTTCATTACCATGTGGCTAGACTATGTGACTAGACTCAAGCAAAGACTAAGTTAAGACTTCACGTATATGCATTAAACTGAATAGGTTGTGGTATTTTAGTCATAACTTTTGATTTGTGACTCTTATTGGGATAAAACCAACTCCAAATTAAAGATAAAACTACAGGCTACATATCCATAGGTTGTAAGACTCATAACTATTACTAGAACTCCGGCTATGACCAAAACAAATTGACGCTTGTGCAGAATACGGGAAAAAAAATCTGGGTTGACTTAAAGGAACAGTGACTCGATTTTAGACATATTTATTAGCTCAAATTAATTAATTAATTAAATAAACAAATTCCTTTAGCCTTTATTTAGTTTATTTAGGTTTAATCACAAGTCAAACAAATGGTTAGGAAAAACACGTAGAGTATGCACAAGCAAAGAATGCACAAGTAGTCAAGTAGTCACAATATGATGTAATGAGTTTGCAACCTAACCATGGCTCTAATTCTCTAAAGTTCAGGATATGGGTTAGTCAAAGAGGGTCCATGGTTAATTGTCCAGATGCACCGCGCATAAGCTTAACCGTGAAGGGTTGGCGCGAGTAGATGGGACACTGCGAGTTAAAAACTAACTTCCATGGTTTGGTGAATTCAACATTATCGGATGTACCCTTTGTTGCACAGAGCGTTCAATCAGGTAGATGGAGCATTGATCACGGGTAATTAGGTCGTTATGCTACTACCCTAACCAAATTAATCATTTATAATACCTAAACCTACACTAAACTAGTTAGTAGCAAGTAAAGGGTCGAACCACTAGGGAAGCACGCTAATTCAAAATCAAATATCACTAATGCAAGGGTGAAAAGGGGATTGTTTTTTTGGTTTTGTTGAGCAGAACACTAAAACTACAAGTAAGCAAGAAAAAGATGATTTAAATCGATAGAAAATGACACAAGGGATATGAGGGTGTCCAATATGATTAGAAAGAGGATAATAATGGTGATTATCATGAAAAATATGCCAAAGAACACAAGGTTCTACCTAAACAATTCATTCTCATGCAATAGTCTATGCAAATCAATGAAAGAGGTCTACACTAATAAGGATCATTCTCATGCATCCTATTAGTTACAATCAAATCAAGAGAATAAAGAAGCACAATCCATAAAACTCCACTTTAATAACTCATTCTCATGCAATCCTTAAAATAGAGGTGATCCTAATCTAGTTCAAATCACTTTCATGCATTTAAACTAGAAAACATCAAATAGAGTGAAACAATAATCCCAAGCTAATAAAAATCATGTCTTTCATCAATATTTGGCATAAGTTCAATCCAACCATCATCATTCATCCAATATCAAATCATGTCTTCCACCCCCTTCCCCTAGCTAAAAGTTTAGCCTAGAAAAGGGAGATTAAACATAATATCAAAACTAGAAATAAACTCAAGAAACTCAAGACAAAACATGATTGAAATCAATATAACTAGATAAACTAATAAGATTGACAAACATAAGTAACAATAAAACAAATAAATAATATTAAAGGAAAGGAGAAGAGATTACTAAAGAAAGGATTAAAGAAAGATGAAAACTTGGATACTTTCTTGATTGATGGAAGATTAAAACTTGAGCAAAGTTGAATACAATAAAGGAAGCTTGAATAAAAATCTATTTTCTCTCTCTAGATTAGGCTAATGTTCTATGGAATTAGTACTCAGTGTTTTCTATTACAAAGAGTCTCGTCTATATATATGTGGCTCCCCCCAAAAGAAAGAGACTTGGACAACAAGGCGCAAATAAATCGGAAACCCAGTCGTGCGCGCCCGCACACGACATATGCGCGCCCGCGCATCAGGTGTGTGGGCCCTCACAGCGTAGTGCGCGGCCGCAACTTTGAGGGTACGGGGAAAATAAGCGCGCTCGCACAGTAGGCCTACGTGCCCGCGCATCAGGTGTGTGCGCCCGCACATATGACGCACAGTAAGTCGCGCAAAATCTCTTGTTAGGCTATGTTTCTTCAGTCTGGCTGTGCAGGTTCTGACAGGGCTGCGCGCCCGCACATCCTAACATGCGCGCCCGCACAGAAGCCGCACAGCACCCCGCGCATAACAGTTAGCTTGGCTTCTTGATATCCTCTTTCTTTCGGCACATAATACCTACAAAACCAAAGCATGGAAATCCAATTAAAAACAAAGCGAGAAGACTAAGAGAAGGGATGATAAGGGAGAAAAGAAAAGAGGAAGCAAAACTAAGTAAAAATGCTTAGAAAAAGGGCTAAACAAGTGCAAATGAGGGGAGAATCCTTAGAGAAAAAAGGATAAAAGAGTGGCATAAATTTCACTCATCAAAATCCCCAACACTTGCCTCTTGCTTGTCCTCAAGCAAGGAAAACCGGAATAAAGAGACAAACACAACAAACATAACATGACAAGGTTTTCGCAAAACCAATCAAACCTCAAGGTAATGGAATGCTCAATTTGGACTCATTTGCAAATAAATGCAACAAATAAAACTTATATTTCTCAATTCAAAGAGGGAAAACACGTTCCAAGATGCTCAAAGTTGAAAAAGACAAACCTAAGCTAAGCGTAGAGAACTAATGATTTCATTCTCCGCCTTAGCCCCAACCAAGTCTGTCCGCGTTCTCTCTACTAGCTTTAATTCATCCCCTAGCTAGCTCTTCATGGTTCCTCGAAGGAACTGAAAAAAGAAAATTTTATGTGGAGTCATAAGGTCATCCCGACATCTCAACTATGCATACTATCTCCATAGGGTTGAAATCTATCTCCCTCCACCGTTCTTTGACCACTCCCCTCTAGAATTCAAGGGTCTTAAGTAGGGTTGTAATGTCATGGCTAGGGGTTATGGTTGGGAAACAATTTGAAAATTTTGGTGGCAATTCCTAAGTGAAGCGTAAGAGTGGCCATCTCTCAAGAACATCCTATCAGTTGAACCTATTCTTCAAACTTACAACCTTTCAAAACAAACCACACCACATTACTTCAATTTTTTTTTTTTTTTTTTTTTTGCTTGGTTTTCATGAGTTTCAACTTTCTTGCCAAGCCTTTTTAAGTAATCTTTTCATGAATAACCTTTCAAAACCTTATTTGAATCAAATTACACAACTTTCTTGCTCAATTCCAACATTATGAAACTCGAACCTCACAAGCCAATGCTTCACTAACTACAAGGGTTGGTAGAACATAGGCCGATAGGTTTGTAATATAGCTAAGTCAAGAAAGGGGAAATAAGGCTAAAATTGGTTAGCAAGAGGGTGAATGTAAAAATGAAAACCAAATTTGTAACAAAACACAAAGAAAACAAAGAAAAATGAGAAGAAATGCCCTCTTCCTCCTCTAGAGTTATATGGTCACGATCTTGGGAGCTAGACGCCAACACAAAGATTAAGACATGCATAGTTAAGGATCCAAAGTTCCGCTCACAAGAATGATGAAGTCTAGAACAAATGACGCTCACACGGGATAAGAAATATAGCAAATACTAACCAAGGGAATCCATCCACCATAGAGAGCAACACCATCTTACCACTTTCCCGTGAACTAGGGGTTCAAACGTCCTCAAAAGTTCTAAACCGGGCTACCTTAGCTTACAATGTGTCTAACTCAACCCAAAGCATTCTCAAACTGTGCAAACCCTCATCAACTAGGAAGATAAGCATTCAAAGACACATCGAGGCAAACCAATCCAAAAGAGTGAGCAAATTACACATCAAAAATCATTTCAAATTGTCATAATTATGCTTGTAACACAAAAAAGGGGAAAACAAAACAATAGAAAGAGGAAGAAATAAAAAAGGTTCACATACGAGGCATATAATTTAATTAAATCCCAATCGTCATACAAGTGATCGTTTGATAACAATATTAACGATCCCAGGTTCCATAGAACCAAAAGCAAACATCCTCGAACCATTCAACTTCTTCCTAAGCTAAACCTAAGCTAAACACCCAAGGAAAAAGAAAATAAAAGAGAGGAAAGGGCTCACCAAATGCCGCTTGAAATGAAGACAAGATAAATTATGCAATCTTACCGAGGGTGGCTCGAATTGTCCTTTGACTTCCTTTATCTCCATTTCCAAGCTTCAAAAAATGAGCCAAAATGAAAGAAACGACTGAGATGAAACAAAAATAAAATAAAAAAGTTAAAAATCAAAGAAAGAAACTAAGAATTTAAACAAAATGAAGAAATAGAAATAAAATAAAATAAACTAAACGAAATTTGGATTAAGGGAAGTTTTGACTATCGAGAGTTTGGATTTTTCCTCATGGGAGCGCCATCACCTACACAAACACTTGAAAATTCATTAGCAAAAACTTATCAAAATCACCCAGGGACATAATCATCACAATCAAGCAGAATCAACATCAAAACATGATAAAGGCAACCGAACCATGAGAGCTCTACCACCTACAATGAAATCCCCCCCACACTAGCATGATGACAAGCCTTCCCCCACACTATAAAAAACATCCCTTTGTCTCATACACACCCCTCCACACTAAAACAATGCACCGTCCGCGGTGCGCCAAATTAAAAACATTGGGAGGGGACAAAGGGAAGAAATAAAGAACAAGGGGGGCTAGTGGCCACTAGGGATGACTTTGTCATCATCTCCCTCATCCTCGGTGTCATAAGAGAAATATTTCGGAGGGATGTCGTGTGAGTCCCAACCACCGGAGTAACCCGGAGGCCAACCATAGTGACCTCGGAAGAGGTCTTGTTGCCATTGAGGCAATGGGTCGAAAGGGGTGGGAAGCTAAAGAGGGGAAGGGTGGGTAGGGTCGACATATGGATAGTTGGGGTCACCCCGAAAATCGCTCCCCCGGGGGCACGATAATCGTACCCGGTTTCTGTCGGGTAGTCTACCCGGGAAACACCGTGGGAGGAGTGCCCTTGCCAATAGGGCCAAGTAGGTTGTGATCCCTGCCACCCAGGGACCAGGCCTTGTTGGGGTGGCCAATAGGGGTAGATTACCGGGGGGGTGACCTCACCCCTATCCACGGCCGCACCAAAAGAGCTTGGGTTTGCATAAACATACCCTGTTGGTTCTCCATTATGCTCTGCATGCCAAGTTGCATGCTCATCATTTGTTGTTCAAGGCTACTCATGCCTTGATGATGCTGCTATTGCTGATGATGTTGCTGTTGTTGTTGTTGTTGTTGTTGTTGTTGCTGCTGCTGTTGTTGTTGTTGTTGATGTTGTTGTTGTTGATGTTGTGGGCCGACTTCCATATTCCTTACTCCACCCACAGCAGTGGGTAGCACACCATTATCTCGCGGAATCTTCCATACATTCCTTGCGTTCCGCTCCAGGGATGTACGGCAGGGGTATGGCAAGATACAATGGTGCTCTCGGTTAACTATCCAGGCACGAAAATTTTTGGCATCTGAAGTTCCTTGGAGGAACCCCGACCTTCTCATCTGCTTTATGTCAATGAATAGATCTTTATCGGCCCCAACTTGAGTGCACGAGGGGAAGAAACGTTCATAGTTGAGTTTCTTGGAAATCCTTGTAATCATCCCACCGAGGGCAATTTCTCCTGTCTTGTGGCCCGACTTGATTTCCTCGCAGCACAAGACGAACCAGTACCCCATACTGGGCCGCCCTTTCAATTCCTCCCTAGTGGCAACCCACAAAGTAAATAGATCCTCATGCGAGAGCTTGCTCAAGTCCTTCTTGCTAAACACCGCAAACCCCAGAATGTGGTGTAGAATACGGAGCACAGGGTGGATAATATGGTTGGCCACCAAATACCTCGTGTTGAACTCGTCAAAGTCTGTAATCGTTTGCCACCATCTAAATGCATCGTACTCGGGGAACAGGCTCAATGAAGGGTCTAGGAGGTCCGCCTCGGGGTTCAAATCCAACAATACATTAAGATCAATAAGAGTCATAGTGTGCTGGTTGTTGAACAGTTGGAAGGAAATTAGAAAGTCGTTCCCTAGAGGCTCCTTATCAAAAGAGACCAAGAATTCGAAGGTGGGCTCCTTATAAGTTCGGTATTGATGTTTGATGAACTCACTCATCCCCAAGTTGTCAAGGAGCGACCTTATATCGTCGTCAATCCCCAAAGCTCTCATGGAGCATTGATCATAGTGCCTGGAGGGATTTAACTTTCGTTCGTGAAGGTCGTTGAAGAACGTAGCATGAACCTTGTTCGAGAATCTCAATCTAGGGGGAACATTAGGTCCTTGAGCTTGAGTTTGTTGGGTACTCGGTTCTTCAACCCTTAACCTAGGCTCCTTTCTGCTCTTTCTTTTGCTCATTATGTTCAAGTAACACAAATAACCCAACCAAAAGGAGAACTACCTTCAAACTCAACCAACAATTAGAAAACAACAACAACAACCCAAGTCTCAACGATCTGCAAAAGGGTTAGTGCTAACAAATAACCACACAAATACAACCCCCAAGACAACAAGAATCAATAATAAAGCAGTCAATCAAAACACATTATGATAGCAAGCAATTCTCATGAAAGTAGTTGCATTATCAACAATACTAACACCAAATTTCTCAAATTAATTTCATGAAAATGGCTTCCAAAACAATAGTATTAACAACAATGTCCCCAAAATCACTAAATTTCACACTAATAACTAACAAATCCTTCACAAAGAAAACCAAAATCACATGCAATTCACTCAAGCTACTTCATTTATAATAACTAAAAATTTTGCATAAACAAGTGAAATTAAGTAATAAAATAGCAAAATTTAGAGTTATACCACTTTGTAGAAGCTTGAACACCACTAAGAGCCTCCAAGAACGCCCCCTTAAATTAAGCTTGCAAACCATGAAAATGGAGGATTTTTGGGTATTTTGCAGAGAGAAAGTGGGTGAATTTGTGAGTAGAGTGAAAGTTTTTGATGGATTTGAAAGAAAATCAATGGAATTTGTGAGAAATGGGTGAAATTTGAAGGTTAGGGTTTGGGTTTGTGAGGAGAGAGAAGAGAGCATGAAAATTGAGTTTCGAAAATATGAGAATG
This sequence comes from Chenopodium album, assembly GCF_948465745.1. NCBI lineage: Eukaryota > Viridiplantae > Streptophyta > Magnoliopsida > Caryophyllales > Amaranthaceae > Chenopodium > Chenopodium album. Next base: position 45,464,346 of record NC_137839.1, read on the forward strand.
AAATCGGGAAGAAGAGGGTTAAACCCGATTTTCCCAGCTCCGCGCGCCCGCACAGGTGAGCTGCGCGCCCGCACAGATGAGTTGTGCGCCCGCACAGGAGTCGCGCACAGGGTCGCGCAAACTCTCTGTCTTGAATCTCAAATTTTGATTAAATCTGTGCAGGTTCTGACAGCGAACGCGCGCCCGCACATAGGTCGCACAGCAAGTCGCGCAAACTTTCTTCCTCGAGCTCCAATTTGTGAATAAATCTGTGCGGTTTCTGACAGTGCTTGCGCGCCCGCACAAATTACACTGCGCGCCCGCACAGATGTCGCGCACAGGGTCGCACAGAGTAAAATTTAATTTATCCTCACATCTTCGAAATAGAAAATCCTTGTTCCTTCATCATCCAAACACCTATCAACCAAAAAGGTAAAAAAAAAAAATCAAATTCAAATTCAAATTCAGAAAGGAGAAAGTGAAATCGGAATATTCTAAAAAAAGTATGGAAAGGAGTTAGAAACACGGGTTGCCTCCCGAGAAGCGCTTCTTTATGAGTTCACTAGCTTGACCATGAGAAAAATTCTTCAAGTGGGAGGCTTGGGATCCAAAGGATCAAGCAATATACATTCGATGATACCAACTTCTTCCTTGCAAAAGTAATGCTTTAAACGATGAACATTAACCATAAACTTGTTACCATCCACATCTAACTCAAAGGAGCCATAAGGAGTAGTCTTTGATATCACAAAAGGACCTGACCACTTTGATTTGGGTTTACCCGGAAATAAACGAAGCCTTCAGTTGAAAAGCAAAACCTTGTCTCCAACCTTAAAGTTCTTGTTTCGAATATGTTGGTCATGCCACTTTTTGGTCTTCTCCTTATATAACCTTGAGCTCTCATAAGCATCATCTCTAAGCTCTTTGAGTTCATTGAGCTTAAGCAATCTCTTCTCACCGGCCAACGATAAATCCATATTGAGCTCTTTGATGGCCCACCAAGCCTTGTATTCTAACTCAACTGGCAAGTGACAAGCCTTTCCATAGACCAACCTATAGGGGGTTGTGCCGATTGCAGTCTTGTATGCCATCCTAAGAGCCCATAGCGTGTCATCAAGTTTGAGATACCAATCTTTCCTTGATTTGTTCACCATCCTTTCAAGAAGATTTTTGATTTCACGATTCGAGAACTCCACTTGTCCTTGACTTTGAGGGTGGTAAGGTAATCCAACCTTGCGATGAACGCCATATCTCTTGAGAAGTGCTTCAAATTGCTTTTTGGCGAAATGGGAGCCTCCATCACTAATTAGCACCCTCGGAACTCCAAACCTAGGAAAGATGATCTTCTTTAGGAGCTTAAGTACAACCTTGTGATCATTGGTAGGTGAGGGTATGGCTTCAATCCATTTTGTCACATAATCGACCGCTACCAAGATATATAGATTTCCACAAGAAGAAACGAAAGGCCCCATAAAATCCACCCCCCAAACATCGAAGGGTTCAACTTCTAAAACACTTTGTTAGGGCATTTCGTCCATCTTCGTAATGCCTCCGCTCCTTTGACATCTATCACATTGCGCAACAAATTGGAGGGCGTCTCTATGCATCGTCGGCCACCACAATAAATATTGAGGGATTTTTGCCACTGTTTTGTCAACACCACCATGTCCTCCACATGGTAGTGAGTGGCAATGCTCAAGAACACCTTGAATTTCATGATCTGGAACTTACTTCCGATAAAGGCCATCTCCACATTGCTTGAATAGGTATGGGTCATTCCAAAAATAACTTCTCACTTCCTTGAAAAACTTCTTATTTTGTTGAGAAGAGTACTCAGGGGGAACAACTCCACACGCAAGATAGTTGGTTATATCCGCGTACCAAGGGGTAGAAGTTTACACCAAAGCCATGAGAGCCTCGAATCCTATCTCATCATTTATCGGTACATCCTCCCTGTTCTCAAATGGTAGCCTAGACAAATGATACGCTACATAGTTCTCCACTCCCTTCTTATCCCTCATTTCCATGTGAAAATCTTGGAGAGAGAGAACCCAACGGATCAAGTGAGGCTTTGCTTCTTTCTTGGTCATGAGATACCGCACCGCGATGTGATCCGTGTACACGATAACTTTTGAGCATATGAGGTAGGACCGAAACTTATCGAATACAAACACTAGCGCTAACATCTCTTTCTCCGTTGTTGTGTAATTCCTTTGAGCCTCATCTAGAGTCCTACTTGCGTAGTAGATGACACATGATTTTCCTTGTTTCTTTTGACCAAGAACGACACTTACTGCAAAGTCACTAGCATCGCACATTAGCTCAAAAGGCAAGCTCCAATCCGGAGCTTGCACAACGGGAGAAGAAATGAGAGCTTCTTTGAGTTTACGAAACGTCTCAAGGCAAGCCTCATTGAAGTAAAAAACAACCTCTTTTTTGAGTAATTCGGTCAAGGGTTTGGCGATTGAAGAAAAATCATTGATAAACCTCCGGTAAAAACCGGCATGCCCAAGAAAATCCCGTACCCCCGTGATGGAAGTAGGAGGGGGTAACTTTTCAATCACCGAAACCTTGCCCGGATCAACCTCAATGCCATTTTTGAAACTTAACGGCCGAGGACAATGCCCTCCTCAACCATAAAATGGCACTTTTCCCAATTTAAAACCAAACTCGTCTCTTGACACCTTTTCAAAACTTTTTCAAGGTTAAAAAGACAAGTGTCAAAAGACGAGCCACCAACACTAAAAGCATCCATGAAAACCTCAATTTCTTTTTCAAGCATATCAGAGAAAATGGAAGTCATGCATCTTTGAAAAGTATAGGGAGCATTGCATAATCCGAATAGCATTCTTCGGTATGCAAATGTCCCATATGGACATATGAAAGTAGTTTTCTCTTGATCACTTGGATGGATAGGGATTTGGAAAAATCTGGAATACCCATCAAAGAAACAAAAGAAAGCATTGTTAGAAAGCCTTTTAAGCATTTGGTCCATGAAAGGGAGAGGAAAATGATCTTTCTTGGTATTTTTGTTCAATCTCCTATAATTAATGCACATTTTCCACCCGGTCACCGTCCGGGTGGAGATTGCCTCTCCTTTTTCATCCTTGATTATGGTCATCCCACCCTTCTTTGGAACTACATGAACCGGGCTAACCCATTTGCTATCGGAGATAGCATAGATGATGCCCGCCTCACGTAGTTTCAAAATTTCTTTCTTCACAACCTCTTGAAGGTTAGGGTTCAACCTTCTTTGAGGTTCAATGGAGGCGGAATGATCATCTTCAAGATGAATACGATGCATGCATAAAGAAGGTCTAATACCTTTAATATCATCGATGCTATACCCTATCACATCACTATATTTTCTTAGAACATCAAGAAGTTTTTCCAAATTAAGACCATCTAACGTAGCATTGACAATAATAGGGTATTTTCCCTCCTTATCAAGAAAATAATATTTCAAAGAAGGGGGAAGGGGCTTGAGTTCTACCTTGGGAGGAGGCTTGGAACTCTCCTCCAATTTCTCCTCCTTGGACTCAAGCTAGGTCTCAACTTGTTGTTCAACTTCCTCCTTTGAGGATTCCTCCATTGCCATGACAAATTCTTTAGCCTCTTGAGAGTGGAACTCTTCTTTGCATGTTAGGGCTTCTATCATTGGATCTTGAGGCCTCATCACGACCCTCCCCAAACGATCTAGATCTTCATTCACAACATCAACTCTATAGCATTTTTCAACTATGGGGGTCTTGAGCAACTTCGAAAATTCAAAGACAATTTTTTCATCGGCCACTTCACAAGTGATGGTGTTTTTCTTGCAATTGATAACCGCCCCAAAAGTTTTAAGATCTTCACGTCCCAAAATCGAAGGAGTGTTAACATCTTCCTCCATATCCATCACTACAAAGTCACAAGGCACGTAGATGTGTCCCACTTGAATTGGAACATCCTCAAGCTCTCCACAAGGTGATTTTACCGATCAATCGGCCAATTGAATTGTCTTCCTTGTAGGGATCATCTCAATATTGAGTTTTTGAGCAACGGATAGAGGGATTAAACTAACACTTGCTCCAAGATCGGCTAAGGCGCCCCTAGCTTCCATGTTCCCAATTTTCACCGGCAAAGTGAAACTTCCTGGTTCTTTTTCCCTTCTTGGGCATCTTATGTTGGACAAGAGCACTCACTTGATGTGGAAGTGTGATAAGCTCATCATTGAGCTTCCTCTTGTGGGTGAGAATATCCTTGAGGAACTTGGAGTAAGATGGCATTTGTGTCACACCTTCAAGAAAAGGGAGGTTGATATGCAAATTCTTCATGACACTAAGAAATTTTGTGAACTTGTCATTCAACTTCCTCTCCGCAAGCCGACCGGGAAAAGGAACCGGTCCATCAAGATTCCTAGCCTAACTAGGAATTGAAGTTGTCTTCTCATTGTCAAGCTTCTTCTTCTCCAAACCTCCTTCTATCTCATCATCTTTTTCTTTCTCACCTCCCTTGTTTTCATTGACACTCTCCTCTCCTCCATTATTTTCCTCACTATCCCCTTTATTTGGTCCTTCATAGGAAGTTCCCGACCTCAATGTGATCGCCTTGCATGTATCGGGTTTTGTATTGTAAGATGGATTAGGTTGTGGTTGTCTGTGTAGAGTGGATGGTGAATTGAAAGGAGTTCTCTCGGCCAATTGAGCTAGTTGTGAATCAACCATGTAGTTGTGAGCTCTTATCTCTTGCATTTGTTGCCCAAAAGATTGCATTTGCGCATGCATGGCTTGGAGGAGTTGAGTTTTAGTTACCTCCGCTTATAGTGCTTGTTCTTGATGGTTTCTTTAAGGTGCTTGGGTTTGATTGTTGTATTGGTTTTTCCTTGAATAGCTTCCTCTTGGGTTTTGGGGTTGACATGGAGGGGGATTTTGATATTGAGGGTTGGAGTTATAGGAAGGTTGAGCTTGTTGGTTCCATTGTTGAGGTTGAGGTACAAACCCGGGTGGTGGTTGTCTCCAAGCTACTCCACCGCCACCTCCTCTAAATCCCTCTTGCCTTGTGTTGTATGCCGCTACATGTTCGGGGCTTAAACCTCCACAATAGGATGTATCATGGTTCGTTCCTCCACAATTTTGACAAGAGAAAGATTTAAATTGAGAAGAGCTCGCTCCACCACTTGAACTTGCATTCACACTCGTGTTCAACTTGGAAAGCCCTTTTGTTAGGTGATCAATTTGATGTTGTAATTGATCAACTTTCTCCAATTCGTAAATACCACCTCTCTTTAGAGCGTTTCTTCTTCGGCCTCCCCAAGGGTAATTCTTTGCTACCTCCTCTATTGTGGCTTCAACTTGATTTTGAGGGATCTTGATTAATTGACCACCAGCCCCCGCATCCAAATTAGCTCTTGACATGGGCTCCAATCAGTCATAGAAAAACCGCATGAGCAACCCTTGATTGTACTCATGGTGGGGACATGCTTGCACCAACTCTTTGAATCTCTCCCATGCCTCACCAAGACTTTCATCGGCCTCTTGCTCAAATGATGCAATTTTCCTTCTCATTTTGGCGGTCTTCTCTTCGGAGATAAAGCGCTTCAAGAGCGCCTTTACAACCTCCCTCCATGTTGTGAGAGTGTTAGGTTTTACTTGCTTTAGCCATTTCTTTGCTCGTCCGGTGAGAGATTGCCGGAAAAGGTGCATACGAATGTAGTCTTGACTCACTTCATTGGTTTGCATCATTGCGCACAATTCAAGGAATTGGTCCAAATGTTCAATAGGAACCTCACTTGAACTTCCGGAAAATTGCTCCGATTGGAACATTTGAGTATATTGTGGATTGATTGAGAAGTTGGTTTCCGTGACGGGTAGCAAAATCCCCCCCGTGAGCTCATAATCCTACAGATTTCCGAACTCACGAAACAAGACATCATTCTCTTGTCCCGCCATTGATTCGCGTGGTGAACTTGAAGATTAAGTATCACTCTCACTATCAACTATATCACCAAAACCTCTTCCCTCGTCTTGATAAAGCCTACGGATTTGTCTCAAGGTTCGGTTGATTTCGTGGTCAATTTGATGTGAGGGTGCTCCTTGAGATCTCCTAAGCATTCACCAAAGCTAAGCAAATAATTAGCAATGACAAGGATGATAAGACAAAAAAACAAAATGAAAAGAAAGCAAAATGACTCTAACAAAAGCAATAATAGACGCTAAACAAGCCGCTTTCCCGGCAACGGCGCCAAAATTTGATCACATGTAAATAGGTCGTTATGCTACTACCCTAACCAAATTAATCATTTATAATACCTAAACCTACACTAAACTAGTTAGTAGCAAGTAAAGGGTCGAACCACTAGCGAAGCACGCTAATTCAACATCAAATATCACTAATACAAGAGTGAAAAGGGGATTGTTTTGTTGGTTTTGTTGAGTAGAACACTAAAACTACAAGTAAGCATGAAAATGATGATTTAAACCGATAGAAAATGAAGCTAGGGGTACGGGGGTGTCCAATATGATTAGAAAGAGGAGAATAATGGTGATTATTGTGAAACATATGCCAAAGAACACAAGGTTCTACCTAAACAATTCATTCTCATGCAATAGTCTAGGAAAATCAATGAAAGAGGTCTACACTAATAAGGATCATTCTCATGCATCCTATTAGTTACAATCAAATAAAGAGAATAAAGAAGCACAATCCATAAAAAATCCACTTTAATAACTCATTCTCATGCCATCATTAAAATAAAGGTGATCCTAATCTAGTTCAAATCACTTTCATGCATTTAAACTAGAAAACATCAAATAGAGTGAAACAATAATCCCAAGCTAATAAAAATCATGTCTTTCATCAATATATGGCATAAGTTCAATCCAACCATCATCATTCTTCCAGTATCAAATCATATCTTCCACCCCCTTCCCCTAGCTAAAAGTTTAGCCTAGAGAAGGGAGATTAAACATAATATCAATACTAGAAATAAACTCAAGAAACTGAAGACAAAAGAAGATTGAAATCAATAAAATCAATAATAACTAGATAAACTAATAAGATTGACAAAAATAAGTAACAATAAAACAAATAAATAATATTAAAGGAAAGGAGAAAAGATTACTAAACAAAGGATTAAAGAAAGATGAAAACTTGGATACTTGCTTGATTGATGGAAGATTAAAACTTGAGCAAAGTTCAATACAATAAAGGAAGCTTGAATAACAATCTATTTTCTCTCTCTAGATCAGGCTAATGTTCTATGGAATTAGTACTCAGTGTTTTCTATTACAAAGAGTCCCGTCTATATATATGTGACTCCCCCCTAAAGAAAGAGACTTGGACAACAAGGCGCAAATAAATCGAAAACCCAGCCGTGCGCGCTCGCACATGACATATGCGCGCCCGCGCAGTAGGTGTGTGCACCCTCTCAGCGTAGTGCGCGGCCACAACTTTGAGGGTACGGGGAAAATAAGCGTGCCCGCAAAATAGGCCTGCGCGCCCGCGCATCAAGTGTGTGCGCCCGCACAAAAGACGCACAGCAAGTCGCGCAAACTCTCTGGTTAGGCTCTGTTTCTTCAATCTGGCTGTGCGGGTTCTGACAGGGCTGCACGCCCGCACAGCCTAACATGCGCGCTGCACAAAAGCCGCACAGCACCCCGCGCACAACAGTTAGCTTGGCTTCTTGATATCCTCTTTCTTTCGGCACATAATACCTACAAAACCAAACCATGGAAATCCAAATAAAAACAAAGCGAGAAGACTAAGAGAAGAGAAGAGAAGATAAGGGAGAAAAGAAAAGAGGAAGCAAAACTAAGTAAAAATTCTTAGAAAAAGGGTCAAACAAGTGCAAATGAGGGGAGAATCCTTAGAGAAAAAGGATAAAAGAGGGGCATAAATGCCACTCATCAAGCATGAATTCCCAGAGGGTTATGTCCATATGTAGAACACATATGGGAATCCGAAAAATGAGAAAAACTCAATCAGGAAGTAGGATTGAGCAAACAGTGCTAAAAACTGGAAAATTAGAACGCATATTTCTGGCTCGGTATTGGAAGAACTTGGCGCCAGCAAACAGAGTCCAGCGCCACTTTTTGGCTTTAACGCCTAGCGACAGAAGTTGTCGCCTGGTGCTAACGTGAAAACGTTGGCGCTAATCTTTGTTCGCTGACGCTAGTTCCTACATGCTTCAACAGCTTTCTGTGCTCGAAAAAATTTCCAAGTTTCGCGTAACATTATTTCGATCCTAGTTGTGAAAGATATTCCTCAAATTTCCTACGTGTAAAAATCCTATGTTTTACCTCATTAATTTTAATACCAGTCATGGTTCCATACCTATTGGAGTTAACGATCTCCTGGACCGTTAAGGGGTGTAACCTTCACCATGTGAACGGTTTACAAGTTCCTAAAACTTGTTGGCGAATCTTTTGCTCTAGCTTCCTTCCCTTTATTTGGACGCCACCATGCTTAAGTGTATGATCACAGTAGGGTTCAAGTTTAGGGTAACGCTTGAAATATTCCCTACAGTTTTTTGGGGACTCCGCTGGGGAGGATTTCTATTTCAATTCCTAAAATTTATTTTTGCAATTATTTAGAATGAGTGGATGAGACTCGAAAAGTTCTAAGTATTTCATGTGCGTATATTTGATTAACATTATTGTCATATGCATAAAAAAGGTTCACATTGGAAAGACCATTTGTAATGAGTAAAAAACATAGGATTTTTACACGTAGGAAATTTGAGAAATATATTTCACAACTAGAATCGAAATATTACTGCGAAAACTGGAAAATTCTAAGAACACAGAAAGCTGCTGAGGCATGTAGGAACTAGCGTCTAGAAAATAGAGCCTGTCGCCAATGATATGGCTCTGTCGCCTGGCGACAACATTTTCGTCTGGCAACTGGGCTATATCCTGGCGACAGACTATGTTGTCTGGCGCCACGTTCTTCCATATTGAGCCAGAAATCCGCCTTCTTGTTTCGACTAGTTCTAGCACTGTTGTCTCGATTCTACTTCCTGATTAAGTTTTTCTCAATTTTCTGAAACCCATATGTTTTCTACATATGGACATAACCCTCTGGGAATTCATGCTTCATCTATTTGATTGAACGCTCTAGGCAACAAAGGGTACATCTGAGAATGTTGAATGCACCAAACCATGGAAGCAATATTAACTCACGGGGCCCCATCCACACGCGCCAACCCTTCCAAAGGTAAGGCTTCCGCGCAGTGCATCTGGACTCATAACCATAGACCCTCTTTAACTTACCCATATCCCGAACTTTAGAGAACTAGAACCATGGTTAGGTTGTAAACTCATTGCATCATATTGTGCCTACTTCACTACTTGTGCATTATTTGTTATGCATACTTTATATGTTTTTCCTAACCGTTTGTTTGACTTGTGTTAAATCCTAAATAAAGTGGTTAATGACTAAAAGGACTTTTCCTAATTAATTAATTAATTTGAGTAATTAAAGTTTAATAAATTAATCAACACTAACTTAGTACGACTTTAGGCCTGTCTCGTAGAGTAAAAATATTGAAAGCAGTCCTAGATTAATGTTCCAGTAATGGCGCAAAAATTTGGGCTGCAGTGTCAAATGCTTCTGTGTAACGTCGTGCGACAACTCTGTCATCTAGCGCTGCACCGCAGTGTGCGACAAAAGTTCAGATTTTTGCTTGAGTCATCACGACAAGTCTAATTAAATAGTTTATTAATCAGTTTGGTTATTTTGTTAATGCCAGTCCTTAATTTAGTCTAAACAGTTAGTCCCATGGTCTTACACAAGAGTCAAAGCATGTCACTTGCACTCACAAATAAAGCACAGACTAATATGAATAAACACTTTGACCATGTCTAGAGAGTTTTATATGCGCGTGTTTTCTGTTATTTTTTTTAGGGGGGTAAGTCGAATATTAATCCTCCAATTAAACCACTTGTTTGAACCCATATACTTGATTCCCAAAAATATGCACCCTATTGTTACTTTTTTCTTTTTCTTTTATAAACTAGTGAAGTCAAAATCAATTTGAGTCAAGTCATTAAAATAAATAAAATGGTTAAATATACAGCGCGTAGTCAAGAAAGGAAGGGCATTTAATCACAGAAAACCTTTTTTGTTCAAGTACAACTTTTTGATAAACCAGTCAGTCAGAAAAGAAAAGATAGGAAGACAATGGCGAGTCAAGAAGAAGTCAATGAGCTCAAGAAGCAAATGGCTAGTGTTTTTGAAGTGCTAAGGACCTTAACCATCTAAATCAATTACCCTGTGAAACAACAATAAATGGAGCTCATGCAAGAGATCTTGGGCAAGATATATAATGACTATAGGTTCCAGGGCATTAGCTCGCATGGGGTCTCGGTGGATAAGGAGTTGGGGTTTGGTGAGTCCAACTCACCGCGGAAACAACCCCGACCCGAGGAACCACTCGCAATAATTAAAATCATAAAGCATAAATAAATAATCACAAAGAAAAGATAACGAATCTTACCCTCGAAGCGAGCTTCGCCCAAAAACCGGGGCTCTTACTTGAAAGCTACGAGCACGTCAAGCGCCGCGCCTCCGACGGTATCCACCCACAAAAAGGCGAACACAACTTTAAGGTCCGCTACCTTGGGGTTAGCAAGGTCCGACCAAAACCCGAGTGTTATATGAGGTTAAGAGTTTTCCCAAAAATTATGGAATGCTCTTTTTAACTCCCACTCAAGAAAAGAATTCTCAAGCCATGCCATGACTATTTATAAGGAAGTATGCCTTGTCAATTTCACTCATCTTTCAATGTGGGACTTTTCACAAAAAGATCCCACATTGAAAGATTGGTGAATTCAACCCTTAGTTAAATAAACAAAGGAACAAGCAACAAGTGTCACATGTTTAGGTGTGTACCATTTCTCACTTGGTCCCCAAGGCTTTTCACATGCAATGTGAACTAACCATGTGTCACCCAACCTTGAGCCCCAAGTTGGGTTCGGTTGGCCCATTTTATTTTGGCCCGTGTCCATGACCCATCAACCCGGGTCCACGGCCATTGCCACATGTGTCGCCACCGTGGCGCGCCGCCACCATGGCGCAGCCACGTGGCACGCTGCCACTAGGTGGCTGCCAATGTGGCGGCTGCTAACGTGGCGGCCACGTGTGCTGCCACATGACGTTTTTCCATGTGTGCTGCCACGTGGCATGCTCCTATTGGGCATGCATTCCTAGCCTTTTGCGTGGCTAGGATTTTACTTGTTACTTGATGCATTTTCCCGTCTCGCCAAATCCTAAATTTTGGCTCGACATTTGAGATTTTCCGACGCTCAGTTTCGACGCTCCAAGCTCGAATTTCCGACGTCTAAATGTTTAACACTCGGGCAACGAATTAATTTCTTCCGAATTAATTTGTCGAGTCAGTTCGTATATTTTGCTTGTGTGTGACCCGAAGGGTTCAGTCAAGATTAAGCTGTAATGTTAATTATATTAATATTACTGATCGGAAGCGGCCTCCACCCAGGCATTCCGATCACTTGACCTTGCTGAATATATTAGCTTTCTAATAATTCTAAACCCGCTATCAGAATAATACACTTGTTCGAAGGACACCATTCCTTTCAATCTCCCACTTGTCCTTCCGGACAAGTGTGCATTTAGTGTATAGCCCCTTTCCTATGTCTCTTCATGTCTCTTCATGAACTACAGAGTAAGATTACTCGTCATCTCTGTTACGTCCAGAAGTGTTTCTCGAAATCCGAGTTTGTCTGTCGATAGGCAGATGATTTCTAAAATCCATCTGAGCACGGCCATGCATTTTCACAGTCTCGCTCTTCGAGAGGCCTTGTAAACAACAAGACATGTTCCTTATTGTTAGTAGGGGGACATTTCCAATCTTGTAATGTAGCTTCTCTTACTAAGAGGAATCACCCGCCTGATATCTGTCTTTATAATCCCCAGTTACGGCAGACGTTTGGCGGATACCAAAGCGGACCAGTACTCAAACAAGAGATCTCCCACTACTCATGGCCAAAGGAAAAGAGTTCCGATAGTAATAATGAGAAAATACTTATGACGATTTTTTAAATCTCTTAAAGTATCCTCATAGGTCGATCCAGTATAGTTCTAAACCAATACCTGTGCAAATGAATTATATCCTCACAGCACAAGAAACGGTGCTATAAATCATACTACACACTAATCTCTGATGGTCATCAATCGTCCACAAAATATGACCTTGATTAGGGATAATTTTCGATTAAAATATTCAATGTTCACTTAATAGGTGTTTCTTTATCCAAGCCATTGACTTGATACCCTATTTTGAATATTTATTAAAATCGAATGGACTCATTATTTAATTCTAAACCACAATTAAATAGTTTTGTGGAATATTTAGAAATATTTTATTCCACTATGAAACTTCACAATGTTTCATCTTATGATAAATGGTTTTTCCCAAATGTTTTAAGAGTAGTACTCTTCATAAAACATTCATAAAAATCACACTCATATTTGATATGCTTGATTTCTTTCATGCAATTATGAATGTTGTCGTTCACTTATTGCATAGGATTAGTTATAATTACTTTGCAAACCTTAGCATCTTCATTATCCACCATTTCCATAATAAGATGATAAAATTTTGAGAGTGTTAATGGATTACATGTGATTCAGGATTTATTGTCCAAGCAATGGCTCCCACTCATTTTTATGATTCGAGACCTTCTACTTGACAACCTACAATCATCAACGTTCAACAACGAACTTTTCCATTTAACACCTTTCCTTATTATTGCCTTTAAGGCAACAATATTCTCAACATATATTTTAGTAGACTCCCTGATGATGCCTTGCTTGGGTTTCACTCCAAGCGACTCACAACGATTTGGGATACCCTAATCACTTGTGAGCATTGAAATTTTCCTTAAATTCCCGCACATTATACATGGATGCACATTCATGTTACCATTCTCAAGCCACGACACTTCTTGCCTCGTGCTTATAAATGGCTTCCTTGCTAAGGATCTAATCCTTGTTAAGGTTTGTGCTTGCAACATCAAAACTCAAATTATATTTGTTTCCATGCGTCAAGAACTCATCCAACTACTTATCTAAGTTCTTTGGATGTTCTTGACTATAATCTAATGATCTAATACTTAGATTAATGTCGATTGGTATTATATACGTACTTCACATGCTCTAAGCATTTAACTCATCTGACGATCCCATATCATAGCTTTACATGTAACATTTAGCTCATACAGTTACACTGAGTCTTGCCAAATTGTTCGCTATATGATGTGGTTGAAAGTCTCCTACTAGAGTCTTTCTCGTTTGACTTAATACTTAGCCTAGCTTATACATAGGTCAAACATTTACTTAGCTTCATACATATGGGTCGAAAGCCTTTCAAAGTCCTTCATGTTTAACATGGTAATTTCTTTTACTCATTTAAACATTTAATTAAGTCTATACCATAGAACTTAATTCCCAACATGTACTAAGTATCGTCTTTAGCTCGGTCCATTGTCGAAAATACTTTCAAATCTAAACATTTAGCATTTGATGGTTGTTTCACAATAGAGTTCGTAAACTTCTTGTTGGACCATTACTTTTGCTCCCACTAAACTTCTTGTTCATCAGAATTTCTATGTTTCTCCATAAGTCAATCCTCTTATTAACTTTATGAGAAAACACATTCCAATTCCTTCATGCAATGCTTCCATTAATCCTATGACGGATTCCATGTGCTTGCTTTCAAATCTAGCATTATTTAGATTTTCAAAACCCTTAGACTATTCCATAGTCACTTCCAAAGTCCTATTTTTGGTAGGCGGTTTTTGTATCTATTTTGCCATATTTCATATGTGTAATTTTGCTAGATCAATCACGAAAAGACTTGAGCATTCCGATTAGTGAATGGGATTTTATTAAAATCAACTCCTTGATATTAATTATATCCTTTACAACCAATCTAGCTATATATGCATATACATTTCCACATTTGTTAGTTTTCTCCTTGAAAACTTATTTGCAATCGATGGGTCTTTCACCTTTCATGCAAATTAATCAAGTTTTAAACATGATTTTCAAACATGGAGTCTATTTCGGATTTTCATGGTCTTTAACCATTATTCGGAATTTGGATTTGTCGTAGCTATCTTACAAGACATTATTCCTTTACTATCTAATAGTAAATAGTATGCTTGTAAGTCTTAGGTTTGTTTCTAACTTAATAGAAAATTTATAGGATTCAATCCAAGCCTTTGGTGAATTCTATACCTATACGGGGCAATTGCATCAAACACTGAGTTTTAAGGCGCTTTCAAAGCCCTTTTATTATGTTGATCTTACTCCAACATTTTTAATGTTTTGTGAGTAATGAATTCTCTTTTAAGGCACTTGTAAAGTCCTTTTGAGTATTCTTAATCAAGCATTCTCATGAAGTCCTTTAAGGTCTTCCCAGATTCTCAGTTCTAGTTTGTTGCTAAGTTCGATGGTCATCGAGTTCATTTGTCTCCCACTTGTCGTTTTGGAAACGTGTTACTTTCCAGAAAGACACTACTTAGAGCAACAAACAATTTTTGTTCTCAATTAGGATGTGGAGGTAATACCCGTAGTCTCACTTGAATGCTTACAAAGAGACATGTATATTGTCTTTGGGTAAAAGTTCGTTGTGAAACAAACAGTTAGCTCCTACTTGAGCTATCTTAGTCTTTATTGAGCCATTCAGCTCCCACTGAGTCACCTAGCTCCCACTGAGCCACTTTGCTCCCACTGAGCTAGTGAACTCCCACTGAGACTAAGAGCCTTAGACATATACTTGAAAAGACTTTTAGAAGTTATTTCTATCCATAACTGAATATGGCGTCCTTTCTTAGCTTCGACACATTGTTTATTGTAACATTAGTCATTTGTGCAAATCTTTAAGAACTTTATAGGAAGGGTTGTGAACCATCATTGTTCGAGTCATTTTCAAATGACACCGAGGTCTCCATGAAGACACACTATGTTCTTTGTGGAGTTATTTATGAAAATTTCCATTCATAACTTTGAGATAGTCACGCTTGGCTCAAGCAAACATCGCTCGATCTAATCTAGACGTTTTGATATCTTGCCAAGTCGATTTTGTACTTCACTGAACTCTTGAGCTACTCAAGTCAAGTTTGTTCACATTTGATGAATATATCCATATCCTTTCAAATTCTTTGTGAAACGTTGAATTAATTGAATCCTCTTTAGCCTTCGGAGTCAACTGTCTATACCAAGAACAATAGCTCTCTGTTTTGTCGGTTTCAACAAGTAAGACTTGCTTGTCTTAGAACGATTCCAAATCGAGCAACTATCAAGAGTCTATCTAATAGAGCCTTTGAGTACGTTCTTGTCGATGTGACATTGCTAAAGATGTTCGGAATGCAAATCAAGCCCATGACTTGAACTTAGTGAGTTTATCATGTTTAGGGAAATGTTTGTTTATAATCAGGCATTCTTGACTCAATGCTTGGATAACCATGCCATTCAAATAAATCTCGCAACTATTGCTCAATATTTTGAATGTGAGTCTTTCCGTGTGTAAACGGATCAATTGCTGATTATGGGACATAATAACCATTACTTGTTCCAGCCTTTGGCTTAAAAGGTCTTTAAACAAAACATACGACCTTACAACTGATGTAGCTCTTCTTGCTTCATTCTAAGCTTGTAAGTTGATAACTTAGCTTAACTTCAATAGTTTGAGGTCACTATCATAGTTGAACACTCAAGCAGTATCCGATACTTGTGAAGATAACGAATTGCTAAGTTAACTACAATAACATGAACTCATGAGTTGAAATGAAATCTAATTCCTTTTCTTCGTTTCTTCTTTCCTATATTTCTTATCATACAATATCTCATAATCTTACTTTAAGAATCATTTCTTTAAGTACGTTGACTCTTATACTTTGTTAGGCATAATCAAGCACCTAGTGCGCCGTAAAACAAAGTTCCATCTTTTCCATTAATTCTTACTCGAATTACTACATCAATGAGTCCTACTCAATTATGTATGATGCGAAAGGATACGTTGGTTGTCAATCTTGAGATTGCAACTCAATTCCTCATGTTTTATCAAAACTACCTAGTATTTTGAATACATGATGTCCAACCGTCCTTTCGGACTTAGTTATAAAAGTCATTTATGAGAATTGTATTTTAGAAATGCTTTTCCTGTCTTTGAGATCTATTCTCAAGGATTTCCTTTACCAATCATGGAAACAATATTATTTGATTTAGAATACTATAAATATAAGTGCTAAGTATAACCATTTATCAAGAACATATTAAGTTTGAAATTTAATAGCATTCATGCAAACTTTAATCTTATTAAACGTCTTATTTACGCATAATAATTGTCCCTATTTGGCGAAAATAAGGCGATTCCAAGATCCGAATAAACAAAGAGTGGTTAAGCATGCTTTGGCTTATCTTAAACACTCAATCTTCTAGGGTAAGCATTGCCTTGCTAATGGCTCTAAGCCAGTCTTGGTTAGACAATCGTCGCATCTAATGCATCTTTGACGATGTATCTCTTTTGCCACGGTATGTGAGGACTCCTCACTCATACCGATGAGTTAAACCAAAACCAACGTGCACACCCGGTGTGCCTTACGCGCCTTGGAGAAGTGATGGCACCTCGCTTTGGCGTAGCCTACCATCATCCTCGTCCGGTCAATAAGTGTCGTTTTGGAAAGGCAAGTTTGACTCAATATTATTAGGGACCTAGGATTTCTATGTTGGTTGATTTAAGTGAACTTAACTAATCATCGCAACATCTAGAAAACCTAAACATGCATCTAACGAATAATTCACATATATATAAGCATAAAATATAAAGCGAAATTATAGATGCATATTGGCAACTAGCATGACCCCTTGAATTCTTCAAATCTTCAAAAGGTCTTCATTTGCAATTCAAGGCTTTGTCTTCCAAGATACGCCGTCTTCAAGACTTAACCAAACTATGCAAATTACTAGTGTCTACGACTAGGAATAATCTAAATATAAAGCTACAAAAATACTTAACGGTGCGTAGACCGTATTTAGATTTACAAAAATACATAACGGCACGTAGTCCGTATTTTCTATCCTAGTCGGGTCCCACTAGTTGCCATTTCATAAAACCTGTGAGAGAGAATATACATTCCATTCATCCATTCACTATTTGTGAATGGCCCATGCAATTTACAAAATCAAACAAGTAAAATGTATTTAAACAACGCGTGCACTAGTAACTAATCTAGGTGGTTAATCCGATTAACACGCCTAATTAAAACTAGTCAAAGTTGTTTAACCGATTATATAATTTACGTCATTAATAATTGAAGCTCCCACTAAATTCCGCATTTCCTTAATTAATCTAATTAATTAAGTCGGTAGCACCCAAACTTGTCAAAATGAAATTTTGCCAATGCCGCTCAAAACCGAGGCCTAGCCTCCCAAAATTTTAATTAAAATAAACAAAATTAATTAAAATAAGTAAAACGGCAAAAAATTAACATTAAGCCTTACTACGGCTAGTCACCTCACTGCACCAAGCATACGCACACGCCAAAAAACGAACACACGACCCACGGCACACGGCCCGGGGGATTTATGCTCTATCAACCCGAAAACGCTCATGGCAATAAGGGTTCATCCGAGTTTTTAAATCCACCCAAACAATGGAGTCGAGTTCGATTTCATCACGAACTCGTGGAGCCGCCTGTTGGCATAAACCCTTATAAGAGGCTGCCTTGCTAATGCGTCCAAACTCTTAACCATGGTACCATTTGACACACAAAAGCTTCACCACAGTCGAACATAAAACTTAACTTTAGGTTGCGAACTTCATTGCATCATGCGTGACACTATGCTTATATGTGCATTTTTTATATTGAATTTTTTTAAGTATTTTTTTTCTCTTATCAAACACTTTTTATTTTTTTTTAGAGTCAAGTCATAGATTTTTATTCTCTTAACCATGGTATTTTTTTTCTTTTTATCAAACACAAGAGTCAAATTATTTTGGCCATAGCCGGAGTTGTAGAAAGAGTTACAGATGACAAGTTATACCTATGGATCTGTAGCACCGAGTTTTATCTTTGATTTAGAGTTGGTTTCACCCCAATCAGAGTGACAGATGAAAAGTTATAACTTATATACTACAGCCTGTCAAGTTTAGTTGTCTTTTTAGCTTCAATTTTCTTTTTTTTTTTTTAATTCTTTTTTTATATCTTATAGTTTCAAGCTAGTCTTAGCCAAGTTCTGTAATCCGTGTCAACTCGTATAACATAGGATTATTGATTTTTATTTTTATTTTTATTTTTTTATATACCCATGAGTCATAACTACTCTTCTAGAATTTTAGTCCTCTTCCTAGTTTCTTGTGATTGAGTTTTTGTGCTAACCTTAACATGTGTTCTTTGTCTTTGATTGTGGTTGATCTTATTTATGACTAATGATTGCTAATGGACCGTTTTCACCTAGTAAATAGCATAAACATTAAAATTGGACAAAATTAATCAAGTTAGTTTGTCTTTTAGTCTTTGGGTCCTTTGTTTTTCATAACGTCCTCATGTTTAGTCATGCGATCATACCACGAGTCTTAATCAACTCACCTAATCACACATCTTGAGTCATTTCACACACAAGAGTCAAATTGTTTTGGTCATAGCCGGAGTTCTAGAAAGAGTTACGTGTCGTGCTACCTATGGATCTGTAGCCTCGAGTTTTATATTTAATTTAGAGTTGGTTTCATCCCAATTATAGTGACAGACCAAAAGTTATTACTTATATACTACAGCCTGTCCAGTTTAGCTGTCTTTTTAGCTTCAATTTTCTTTTGTTTTAATTATTTTTTTTTATATCTTTTAGTGTCAAGCTAGTCTTAGCCAAGTCCTTTAATCCGTGTCAACTCGTATAACATAGGATTATAGATTTTTTTTATTTTTATTTTTTTATATACCCATGAGTCATAACTCTTCTAGAATTCTGGTCCTCTTCCTAGTTTCTTGTGATTAAGTTTTTGTGCAAACCTTAACATGTGTTTTTTTTCTTTGATTGTGGTTGATATTTTTTATGACTAATGATTTCCAATGGACCGTATTCACCTAGAAAATAGCATAAACATTAAAATTAAACAATATTAATCAAGTTAGTTTGTCTTTTAGTCTTCCGTGCTATTTAGTCATTGGGTCCTTTGTTTTTCACAACGTCCTCATGTCTAGCAATTCGATCATACCACGAGTCTTAATAAACTCACCTAATCACACATGTTGAGTCATTGCACACACTTTGTCTTCGAGTAATGCGCTATATTGTTTATGATCGTATACTAGGACCATGCATGCATCGTTTTCAGTCGTAATAGGAATGAGTGGAGTATTTCCCATTAGTTTTCAAAATCGTTTCATATACTCTTCCTTTTAAATACGAGTATTGAATGAATGAAGTAAGTGAGTTCTTCCTTACACAGTACTTGAGTCTAAAATCACTAGGCAATAGTTGGAAGAATAAGGGGAACATCACTCCTTCCTTCTTTCCTTCTAATCAAAGCATCAACAACAAGAAACTTTTTTCCTTAGCAGGCGGCAAGAAGTAACTCATAAAAATCCATGAAGACAAAGCACGATGCAAGCTTATCACCAAGATTTCATGTTTTCTTCTTCTTTTTTTTTTCAAACCCTTTCCCCAAAAAACTCAAGCATAGGTTCTCCTTATCCATGTGTCTATGTGTCACATTTCTTACCTTTTTCATAAATGAGCATCTCTTTCTTACATTCGATCATGTGTTTAGCAAAAAAAAAAAACAATTAACGAACTAAACACAAGGGACCTTTGCAACCCTGTCATTCCCTGTTAACCATTCAATCGCATTCTATTTCTTCATCAATCATTTTGAGCCTCGTCTAATGTTAGGCCTTCATTTCTTCAACCCACATTCACTCAACCCTGGGATGGGGAGGTGTGTAATTTATAAGCAAGTTAAAAAAAATAAATAAAAATAAAAATGTCTAAAGGCAAGTGTTCTAATGTATTCGATATGAACACGTCTCAAATTGCGTCTCTCATCCAGGGCTTGGTACCGTGCCTGAGAAACATGAATTCTTAGTGAGTGATGGACCGCATGATCTGAGATTGCCTACATTGATTCAAAAGAATGAAAAAAAAAGAAAAGAAATTCAAAACAAAAAATATATGAAAAATAAAACTTGCAAAGTCCAATACTTAATTGCATATCTTGGGGGGCTTCTCTCGGGTCTTGAGCCTTTTACCCCTTTCTTCCTTAAACCATCAGCTTAACCACATTACAACCATTGAAAGACCTCTTTGAGGTGTACATACACTTGTGCAAAGTTTGGCTAGAGCTACGTTGGCCTGATTCATAACGGATACATAGGCAACATCACATGGAGGTGCGGCCACATTCATATTCATATTTATATTAATATCCATGCTTGATCGAGTCAAAGAATATCCAATGCTTACCCCTATCCATTTAGAGCTAGAATTGGGGGCTTCAACCCACATCATTTAGCCTACCCAGCCTTAAGAGTCATCATCTTTGACTCTTCTCACATATATTTCCATCACCATAACCTTCGCAGCCAGCCTTAGTATCACATTCACACACTTCACTCACACATCCATATCATCTTTCCCTTATGAACCCTTTTTCATGAAATCTTGTTTCAACACTGTGCATGTTTCATCATCTTTCAAGACAACATTCGTTAGAAAAAACGTTGAATACTTGTTTAGATTCCTGACCTATGAAAAATTCATTGTTTCACGCATCGCAAAATGTGCTGAGCAAGATTTTTTAATCATACAAAGCATATCGTGCTTAGCTCCTTAACTGAAGCAACATTCATAATCACTTCATATATATATGTGCTTAGCTTCCAGGCCTAAGTGACATTCAAGATTGTTTCTGTACACCATATATGATGCTTAGCTCCATGACCTAAATTCAATTCATTCATCTATCGTGTCACATGATGTAATTGTCCTTAGCCTCCTGGCCTAAGAACATGCATCATGCATACATTATTTTCAAGACAAGCAAATCAATCCACACGATTCATTTAGTCTTGCTCAAGGAGGAAGTTTAAAACTTCTTTACTTTTTCATTATTTACTTTTGGGGAAGTTCAAAAACTTTTTCAAAATTTTTATTGAGGGAAGTTCGAAAACAAAACTTCATTTTTCACGTCTTTGTTTTTCGGGAAATAGTCGGTACCCTCCACTCATGACAAAAATTGACGGAAAATGTTTGCTTTTGCATCTTCATTTGCTTGTGTCTGCAGGCACACATATACACACACACACTCACAAGTCATGCACATGTCATGTCACATCAAGTCAAACTTGTTCAAGTCAATTACAATATATACGATTTCATTGGAAAATTTATTTTTTCATGTCTCATCTACAGCCCACGTTTGGAGACAAGAAAACCAACTACAACCTACGTCTGGGGACAAGCGGACCATCTACAGCTCACGTCCGGGACAAGAAGACCTTCTAAGCCAACGTCCGGGGACAAGCGGACCATCTACAGCCCACGTCCGGGCACAAGCGAACCAACTACAACCCACGTCCGGGGACAAGCGGACCAAATACAACCCACGTCCGGGGACAAGCGGACCATACACAGCCCACGTCCGGGGATAATCGAACCACTATCATTTCATGACGCAAGGTTCTCGTTACATAGAGACTTGCTATTTCATCATCTGTCGACTTTCCTCAAGCATGGAAAGTATTTTTCGGTGAATTTCTTCAAGCATATAAAAGCGCAAAAATCATATGTCGAATTTCCTCAGGCATGGAAAGTATCATCCGGTAGGTTTCTTCAGACTTAGAATGCTACCAAATTCATCTGTTAGTTTTCCTCAAGCATAGAAAGCAATTCAACGAAACGTCATTCGGTGGATTCCTTCAAGCATAGGAAACTACAAAACTCACTTGTCACCGATACACTGGTGTCAGATAAGCGTTCTATCCCTTTACTATTTTATCTGTGGAATTAACATTTTTTTTCAAGTATCGGCGTATACAGAGTGATTTAGGATCGCAGAACGTCTTAAATCATTCTCCATCCCTATCGACTACTTTGACTATTGTTTTCGAAACTGACAATTCTACAAACTCAGTCAAAGTGGGGGCTTCTGTAGACACCTAAAAATGTTTCTCCAAAACCAAACCCGAAGATGAACAACTTTTCACCGCCATTATTGGTCGGGTTGAGTATTTAATCTTGAAGTGCTTAAATCCATATTTCCATTTCATAAACCAACACCAATTCCTATCCCATTTCCCCAAACCATAACTTATTTTCCTCTTTTTGTGCCTTTAAACCAAAAATAATTCATTTCGTGTCCTATAAAATTATTCATTTCGTGTCCTATTTTATATAAACGTTTATCTTGGTTTATTTTGGTCCATTATCTGGGTCCAATAATTTAATAGTTGGACGGGGTTTGAAAAGAGCTTTCCAACGATATATTATAAGCCCAAATCCTAGTTATAACAAATAAGTTATGGCCAAAATAATAAACTTAGCCCAAACCGAACCTAAGCCCACCTTACCTACGACCCAATGATCATGTGGAGGGTCCAAATTATTTAATCCCCTTCCTAAACCAATTAGGATTAATTAGAAACTTTTATAAGTTAATAAAAGATCTTAATTATCCTTTTTTGAAAGATAAGATTAAAGAGTTTAAAATTGAATAAAACTTTCTTTTTGAAAATCCTATTTCTATTCGAATTGAAAGACGTTCAAAGATAATCAGATTTGATTTTCGTGCCTCTTATTTTTTATTCAAATTTTATATGGTTGGATAGCCCTTGAAATTATATTTCTATTGATATATTATCATATCAATTCCGCGCTATAACGGAAAAGATATGAATAAAATGTCAAACTCTATCCAAAACTGACACCGTCTCACTATTTCGGATATATTTTTTATTTTACAAAATATTTTAATCTGATTCTAATTGGGTTAGAAATTATACTTCAAGAGATATCCAAAGATATCTTATTCATTTTATTCCAGTAACTGGATCAAAAGATATGATAAAAACAAAAACCGCAAAAACTGATGTCTATCTCAAGAGTTTTATCAGATTTGAATTCTTATCTTTTATTGATTCTTCAACCCTCTTTTTTCCTTATAAATAGAGGTCATATCTCCCCTTTTTAAATCATCAATAAGCTTGATCACAAAATAATTTTCTTCTCCCTATTTAGCCTAAATTGTAGCCACCCTATTCTCTCGTAATACTTCCCATAAGCACTCCAAGGAGTCCATACAATACCCGAAGTTCTATACTTAAACCAAGGCTTGAAAGTTATAATTAATTGAGGGTTTGGACCGAATCAACTCTAATTTTTAGTTAATTTAATTGTTTCAATTTGATTTATATTTTTATGGAATTTACTAACAGTTTATTCATGTTGTAGCAATTGAAGGAAACGCGGAAAGTGAGTAACTAATCACTTAATTACTCTTTTTTTTATTCTTATTACTAGTATCATGATTAGGTTTATTTATGTATGATCTCAATAACGCTATTATTGTTGAATTTCTTCCAATATTAATGATAATTCTATTATATTTTTTATTGATCACCATTTTACATGTTTAAAGGGAATATGTAATTGAAAATCACGCCTAATAAGATAATTTGGACAAACGGTTTAGGTTCCTTTTTAATCTTGTTGTTTAATCAAGTGATCACTTATATTTTAGAATCATGTGTCGCATTAATATTCAACCAATTTAGCTTAATAATAGTTTGGAGCAAATTGAATCTTTGTTTGTTGAGATCGCACTTTTCACTATAAAAATCGAGTAGAAGCCAATACGGGCTAATGTGACTCCATGACTCACTTCGTACCATCATCCCCGATCCTCTTTTCGTATTTCCGAACCATATGGAGTTAGTAATCTCATGGATTATGAATGGGGTGTAACCTTCACGGGTTAATCGTTGTTGCCTGTCGTTGTCTCTTATTCGTATTTGCCTTTTATGATCCGTGAACGGTGTACAAGTTCCTTAAAAACTTGTTGGCGCCTCCCTACTTTCCTTGTCCCTAATTGTATTATGTCAATTCCTACTTCCTATGAGTGCAAAGCATATTCACCACATGCTTTTACATAGGCGGACTTTTAACGACGCCTACAGGAGCACCTATCTTATTTTTATTCAACAAGACATTCTCAAGAGGATTGTTAGAAGTGAGCAAGTTCTCATACATGGTAGATACAACAAGATGAAGAGAATCGATCAACATGTAATTTTCTAAAGATGAACATGGATATTTCATGCTTTCATTCAAATTAAATTCAATAACCTCTTCTTCTACCTTGAGTGAAATCTTTGCACTCTAAAAATCAATCATAGCACCCGAGGTAGCAACAAAAGGTCTACCAAGAATAATGGGAATGGTAGCATCTTCATCCATTTCAAGCACTACAAAATCCACCAAAATTATACACTTCCCTACTCTCAAAAGAACATCCTCAACCTTCCCCTTGGGAATCTTAATTGACCTATCAGCTAATTGCAAGGTAATCTTAGAAGACATAAGTTCTCCTAGCTCAAGTCTTTGATAAACCGAATATGGAATTAAGCTATCACTAGCCCTAAGTCACATAAGGCATTATCAATTTGCAACTTGTTAATGGCACAAGGGATAGAGAAGTTTCCGGGATCTTTCAACTTAGGTGGAATCTTGTTCATTATGATTGCACTAGAATTCTCGGTCAAGTTGACTGTCTCCACCACATCACAAGACCTCCTACCACTAAAAATGTCTTTAAGGAATTTTGAATAATTGGGCATTTGGGTAACAACTTCGGTAAAAGGTTGAGAAACATGAAGTTCATTTACCATGTCAATAAATCTTCCAAATTGTTCATCCAACTTATGTCTCATGAATTTTTGTGAATTTGAAAGCTTGGGTTCCACAATCTCTTTCTCCACTTTCACCTCTCTAGGTGTCTCAATCACAACCTCACTCAAAGATGCACCATTTCTCTCATCCTCTACAAAGACCTCCTTAGGACCCTCCTTAGTTCCACTCTTCCTAGGCAAATTCTCCTCAAGAACCTTACCACTCCTTGTAACAATAGCCTTCACGGGTCTTTTTGGATCTAAACCTTGGGAAGGTAAAGAAGAAAACTAGCATGGTCTTTCAAAGCATTAGCAAGTTTAGAAATTTGGTTTTCAAGCATCTTATTATAAGTCATCACTTCAATGAATTTCTTGTCACTCACGGCCATGTAAGTGCTCAACAAGTTTATTTAATTTTAAATGATTTCCTCAAAATTAGTCCTAGAAGAAGAGGATTGTGAATTGGAATTATCAACTTGAGTCTTTGGAGCAAATCCGGGTGGAGGGCCTCTCCCTTGATTATTCCAATTACCCCTATTTGGATTTTGACCATAACCTTGATTATGGTTACCACCACCTTGATTATGATTTCCATAACCTTGGTATTGATTATCATAACTTTGGTTTTGATTTTGGCTACTTTAACCTTGATTGTTATAGTTCCCTCGAGAACCTTGGTTTCCTTGGTTCATATAACCACCACCTTGATTATAATTGTCAAAATTGCCATGGTTTTGGTAATTCCTGTTCCATTAACCTCTTTGGTTATTAAACCTTTTCACATTATTATTGTTTGACATAATGTTCACATGTTCACTCTCAATATTTTCAAAATCATAATTACTCTCCGGAAAAGCATGAGGGCAATTACTAGAATCATGATCATATGAACCACACACATCACAAAACAAACAACTACTAGGCATGTTACTAGAAGGAGGGGGATGAGAGTTAGAAAGAGTACCTCTCCCCTAAAATTGGGAGGGAAGACTTGGAGCTTGGGAAGAAGAACTCTCCAATTTTTCTTTGATTTCACTTACTTCCTTCCCCAAGTTTTCCATTTGTAAAGAGAAAGGTTGTTAATTGCATTGAAATAATCAACCGAGTACACCGTAGAGCTACTCTTGCTAGTTGATACTCTATCACGATCTTACAATTCTCTATAATACTTCACAACATCCTCAATGATGTCCACCACTTCTTCTTCCGTCTTATTCATAATGGGACCACCGGCTCCTCCATCTAGGCATGACTTTCCTTGGGGACTTAGACCTCCAAAGAAAATTTGAATAATTTGATAGGTTGGAATCCCGTGGTGAGGACACTCCCCTTTATACTCCTTATACCTCTCCCATGCTTCATAGAGGCTCTCACTTGGCTTTTGTTTGAAGCCTTGAATCAAAGCTTTTGCCTCCGCCATTTTCTTTTATGGATAGAAATGAGTTAGAAATTCCTTTGTAACCTTGTCCCATGTCGTTAAAGAATTTGGCTTAACCTCCTTATCTAGCCATTCCAAAGCACGCCCAATGAGAGAAAAGGGAAAGAGCTTCAGGTGGATGAATTATTGGGAAACTCCGTTCACCTTGATAGTATTGCAATACTTTTCAAACTCTTTGAGATGATTTAGTGGGCTCTCATGCTTGGCTCCACTAAATTATCGCCTTTCTATCAAAGTGATCATAGCCGGCCTAATTTCAAAATCATTTGCCAGTGTTGTAGGTGGAGCAATTCCAATCTCAAATCTATATGCACCGGGAATCCCCAATTCTTTCAATGCCACTCTCGAATTCTCTCACATTCTCTCTTGTTCCTATTGTTGCGGTTCTTCTTCACTTAAAATGCTAGAGCTAAAAGATCTCCTAGCAACCCTTAGTTTTGTAATAGTCCTCTCGATCTCCGGATCAAATGGCACAAGAGAAAGACCACGTACTCTATGCATACGACTCAAAGGAAATATTTAGTAGGACGGCTACAAGTGTAGCCTTAAAGAGGAGAATCTTTTTATTGTTTTTAGAATTAAATAGACTCAACAACTATAACAAAACACCAATGTCATTCCCCGGCAACGGCGCCATTTTGACAAAGGGCTAGAACTAGGTCGTTATCTAATTCTCCCTAGGTCAAAATAAATGTGTAAACACTTAACAAACCTTATACGAGTATAGGGCAAGCTAAGGGTCGAACCCAAAGGAATGAATCAAAACCATGTTATAGTCTAACGTCAAGCTATTTCAAAGAGTTGCTCAAAGGTTGAGTATGATATCTATAATAACAAGAATCAAGAATTCAATCAAATTGCTAAACACCAGGGATATAGGTTCCCATGCAAGCTTAACAATCATGCTAGTTGATAGATCACACGATTGACTCAAACATTGCAAAGGACAAACATAAACGCAATCAATGGAATTCAAAGGTTACCTCCTACAAACAAAACTAGGGTTCACTATCAATGATTAACAAGGAGAATCACAATAAAAGATAATCAATTAGTGCAATTCCCAAATCAATTGTTCGTGTCATTGGAATTTGCAATGCAATCTAGATTAATCATATAGGTTGATCACTTCTAGTCTAATTAATCACATACACAACTTTGTCAACCAATTTAATTGCAACAATCTATCAATCAAGGATCATCAACTAACAATAATAATCAATCAAGCAAGCTTCCCATTCTCCCTAGCAATTAATCTACTCACTAATCATGGTGAAATAAAAAACTAGATCAAATTCAATCTCAAAGATATTCATCTCAAGCTAAATCAAAGGAAATACAATCAATCAAAAAATTCTCAAGACTAAATCAAAATCCAAACCAAATATTCAAGCATAAAAATAAATTACAATTGAAGTAAACTCAAAGGAAAGAAATCTTACTAACTTGATTGATATTGAAGAAGAATCAAGAACTTGATTAGAGAAACAATATTGAATTACAATTCAAATCCAAAGATTACAATCTCAAACTTTCTCTCTAAATTCTCTCTAGTTTCTCTCTCTAAAAACTAAGCAAATGAAATATTATCCAAAAGTTTGCCTTCAAAAGGATTTACAAGAGTATATATAGGCAAAGAACAAAGGCAGATCGGTCGCGCCCTCTCCTCAAAAACCCCGCGGGCGCGGAGAAATTGGTATGGAACACATAACTACCTCCATGGGCAATCTGGGTAAAACCTGCGCCCGCGGGCTACAGTACCCGCGCCCGCGGCATAGCCACCCACGCCCGCGGCACAAGGCGTTGCAAAATGCCCTGTTCCTATACAAGCAGGGTGTTGCGGTCTATCTGATCTGGGACGCTCTCTCCAACCTCTCCGCGCCCGCAGGTAGACCGCGGGTAGGGCGCGGAGAGTTCCTGCCAAAATTCCCCAAAATTTGCACCAAAACCTGCGCCCGCGGCTTTTAGAGCCCTTTCCAAACCCTCTCTATGAGACTTGAAGCTCCTTTGCTTTGCTCTTTTTGCTCCTTTTGAATCCATTGCAAAGCTAAGTCTTTAGGCACCTACAAGAGAAACCAAGGAGAGAAAATAGAAGAGAAAAAGAGCAATATAAAAGGAAAACATGAAGAAATACACATAAAGGAATGTAAAACACGAAAGAAGAAGAAATAGAGAAACAAGAGAAGAAATGATCAAAGTAGTAAAAGAAAAGCATAATAAAGATATCCTAAAACACTACCCTATGAGTGCACTCATCACAAGCTACGCACTTCGAGTGCGTGCTGCTGCTGCACATTGCTAGCATGTCGCGCATTCCGAGTGCAGGTTGTTGCAGGTTGCTGCCCTTGGATGTTGTGGCTGCGACCAATGGTGCGCTAGCACGCACCAGCTAGCCTCGGCTCAGCTTGGTGTGCATGTTAGCCACCATGCTTGTGCATTATGCCCCTAGCACTCAGATTGCTCGGGGCACTCTAATGCTAGGGGTATTTTGGGAATTATGTTGATTTATTACTATTTGCACGTCTCTTCTTTTATTATTTCCTACTCGACCTCCGACGCTCGGTTTCGACTCTCTAAGCTCGAATTTCCGACGTCTAAAAAAATATTACTCAGTCAACTTATTAATTCCTTACGAATTAATTCGTCCCTTCAGTTCGTTGACTGCTTGGTTGTGACCCAAAGGGTTCAGTTAAGATTAAGCTGTAATATTAATTATGCATTAATATTACTGACCAGAAGCGGCCGCTACCCAGGCATTTTGATCACTTAACCTTACTGAATATATTAGCTTTCTAATAATTCTGAACCCACTATCAGAATAATACACTTGTTCGAAGGACACTATTTCTTTCAATCTCCCAATTGTCCTTCCAGACAAGTGTGCTTTTATTGTATGAACCTTTTCCTACATTGCTTAATGCCTCTTCATGAACTATAAGTTAAGATTATTTTGTCATCCTTATTACATCCAGAAGTGCTTCTCAATTTTAAGTCTGACTGTCAATAAACAGATGATTTGTAAAATCCATCCGAGCACGACCACGCATTTTTACAGTGTCGCCCTACAAGAGGCCATGTAAACAACAAAGAAATCTTCCATATTTTAATTAGGGGGACATTTCCAGTCATGTAATGTAGCTTCTCTTACTAAGAGGACCTAGCCGCCCGAGTGATGCAGTTATAATCCCCTATTACGGCAGATGTTTGACAATCTTCAAAGCAGACTAACACTCAAACAAGAAAGCTCACAATACTCATGGTTAAGGAAAAAGGTTCCAATAGTAATAATGAGATGTATAGTTATGACGATTTTTGATCTCTTAAAGTATTCTCATAGGTCGATCTAGTATGGTTCTAAACCAATACCAGTGCAAATGATTCATGACAATCATGTCCTTGTAGCACATGAAACACTTCTATAAATCAAACTACACACTAATCTCAACTGGTCATTAATCGTCCATTGTTTAAATGACCTCAATTAGGGATAATTTTTTATTATAATATTCAATGTTCACTTAATAGGTGTTTCCTTACCAAGACTGGTCTTCATACCCTATTTTGAATATTCCAAAAATCGAATTGACTCGTTATTTAATTCTAAACCACAATTAAATAGCAAAAGAAGTGAATTAAATTGCATGAAAAAATTAATTACTCCAAAAATTGAATGGTTCATCATAGTGCTTTACATTAAAATTATTTAAAATAAATAAAAACACTAAAATAAGGAAATCAAAGCCAATCTCCAATGTGCCCGATTCCCATTGCCTCAACGTTCTTGTTGTGCTTCACATAAGGCAAAGGTTTAGTCAGTAGATCGGCTACATTCTAATCCGTTCCAACTTTACAAATTTTGATTTCCATTCTCGAATCATGTGAAATTGTCGCTTGACATGTTTGACCATTTGATGTTCTCTTGGCTCTCAAGCCTGAGCAATAGCTCCATTGTTGTCACAATAGAGGTTTATTGGTACCTCGATAGAGGGTACAACACCAAGTTCACCTATGAACTTGAAAATCCAAACTGCCTCCTTAGCTGCCTATGAAGTTGCCAAGTACTTGGCTTCAGTTGTAGAATCTGCAGTTGTGCTTTACTTAGCACTCTTCCAACTAAACGCTCCTCCATTGAGACAGAATATGTACCTAGACTGTGACTTGAAGTTGTCTCTGTCTGTTTGGAGGCTTGTGTCGGTATAACCCTCAATAACTAATTCATCTCTGCCACCATAGACCAAAAATTTATCCTTGTTCCTTTTCAGGTAGTTTAGGATATTTTTGGCCGCAGTCCAATGCGCCTCTTCTGGATCTTATTGGTATCGGCTCGTAGCGCTCAAGGCATACGACACATCTGGCCTAGTACATATCATGGCATGCATGATCGATCAAATAAGTGAAGCATATGGAATCTGATTCATCCTTTCTCGCTCATCAGGTGTCTTTGGACACTGATTCTTGCTTAGGGTTATGCCATGCAACATGGGTAGGTGTCCTCTCTTGGCTCCTTCCATGCCAAATCGAGTTAGTACCTTATCAATATAAGTACTTTGACTCAATCCTATCATCCTTTTTATCTATCCCTATAGATCTTGATGCCTATTATGTACTGAGCCTCTCCCAAGTCTTTCATTGAAAAACATTTTCCAAGCCAAGCCTTTAAAAACTCTAACAATGGAATGTTGTTTCCAATGAGCAAAATGACATTGACATATAAGACTAGGAAGGCGATGTCACTCCCACTGACCTTCTTGTAAACACAAGACTCATTTGGATTATTGATAAAAAACAAAACTTACTAATGGCTTCATCAAATTGCAGATTCCAACCTCAGCATTCTTACTTTAATCCATAAATGAATTTCTTAAGCTTGCATACCTTTCTAGCGTTGTTTTGGTCGACAAAACCTTCAGGCTGTGTCATATGCACAGTTTCTTCCAAAATACCATTTAGGAAGGCGGTTTTAACGCCCATCTGCCATATTCCATAATTATAATATGCAGCAATCTCTAGGAGGATCCTAACGGATTTATGCATTGGGACTGGAGAAAAGGTTTCAGCATAATCAATACCATTAACTTGTCTATAACTTTTTGCTACCAATCTAGCTTTGTAAATGAATACATTTCCATCTTTGGCGTTTTTCAACTTAAAAATCCTCTTACATCCGATTGGTGTGTAGCCTTTGGGTAAGTCAACCAAGTCCCAGACTTGATTTTCAAACATGGAATCTATTTCAGATCTCATGGCCTCTTGCCATTTAGCAGAGTCGATGCTTGCCATCGCTTGCTTGTAGGTTGCCGGTTCATCTCCATCCATGATTAGGATTTCTTGGTTCTCGGTTAAAAAAAATCCAAGATATCTATCAGGTTGAGATCTCGGCCTTTGTAACCTACGTAGGGTAATGGACTAAGAATTTGCATTGTCGGTTCGACTTTACATATTTTGACCTCCATCAACAGAAGCTACTTGAGCACTTTGACTGTCATTTTGATTTTGTTGCTCATCCTCACGAACTTCGTCGAGTTCAATTTTCCTCCCACTTGTCATTTTGGAAAGGTGCTCCTTCTCCCAAAAGACACCATAGTGAGCAACAAACACTTTGTTCTCCGATTTGTTGTAGAAGTAATACCCTTTGGTTTCTTTTAGATAGCCCACAAAGTAAACCTTATCAGATTTTGGATGAAGTTTGTCAGAAATCAATTTCTTGACATATGTTTCGCATCCCCATATCATTAGACAAGTCAACCTAAGAGGTTAGTTCTTCCATAATTCGTATGGAGTCTTTTCCATAACTTTCGATGGAGCACAGTTCAGTGTTAGTGCCAAAGTTAAAAGTGCGTGTCCCAAGAAAAAGAGATAGGAAGATCACTAAGACCCATGGTTGATCGTACCATGTCTAACAAGGTTTAATTTCTCCGTTCGGATACTCCGTTCCATTGTTGAGTTCCTGGAGGTGTCAGTTTTGAAAGTATACCATGATATTTCAGATGTTCATCGAATTCTTTTCTCATGTATTTGACACCTCGATCTGATCGAAGGGCTTTGATTTTCTTGCCAAGCTGATTTTCCACTTCACTCTGTAATTCTTTGAACTTGTCGAACGATTCAGATTTGTGCGACATTAGGTAGACATAGCCATATCTACGATAGTCGTCTGTGAAAGTGATGAAATATTGATGTTCGTTTCTTGTGGCAGAGCTCATTGGTCCATATACATTGGTATGTATTAGACCTAATAAGTCTCCTGCTCTTTCTCCCAACTTGGAGAATGGTTGCTTTATCATCTTGCCTAATAAACATCCTTTGCCATTCTCAAAAGATTCTTAATCGAAACAGTCAAGAACGCCTTCTTGAAGAAGCTTCTTGATGCGTTTGATGTTAATGTGGCCAAGATGACAATGCCACAAGTAAGTTTGATTTGACTCCATGGTCTTAGCTCTTTTGGTAGTATTATTAACATCATAAAATTGTTTATCTAGAAAAAGCACATAAAGACAATTTTAAGAATGTGCGATACCATATAAAACATTATCGAGATAAAATGAACATTCATTGTCATTTACTCGAAATTCAAAACCTTTGGCGTCCAAAGCTGAAATTGAAATGATGTTTTTGGTAATGTTGGGAACATAGTAACAACTATAAAGTTCCAAAACAAGCCCAAAGGGCAAAACCAAACTAAGAGTTCCAACGGATACGGCCGCAATTATGGCTCCATTGCCGACCCGTAGTTCAACCTCTCCCTTCTCTAGCTTCCTAATGTTCCTTAATGCCTTAGAATTAACAAAGGTGTGAGCCACATCCGGTATCTAATATTCATGATTTTAAGCTAGTGAAGTTTAAGTCTATAACGAATATACCTGATTCAGAAGCAACGGTTCCGTTCTTCTTATCTTCCATGATTTTGAGGCAATCTCTCTTCTAATGTCCCTTATTCTTACAATATAAGCATTTGGAATCAGATTTAGAAGATGCTACCTTCTTCTCCTTATTGTCCTTGGTAGCTTTCGGCTTAGGCGGAAAGTTCTTCTTACCTTTCCCCTTGAAGCCTTTCTTCTTCTTGCCCATGTGCTTGAACGACTTGCCCTTTTTCACCATGAGCATATCATGTTTTCCCTCATCCTTAAGCGTTTGCTCGACTTGCTTCAACATACCACGATGCTCAGTGAGGGTTTTCTCCATGATGTGCATATTATAATTCATCTTGAATTGATCATAGCCTTTGTACAGCGAGTGGAGAATGATGTCAATTGCCATCTCGGTTGAATACCCCGCATCAAGCCTTCCCATGTTCTCAAATAATCTTATTATTTTGAGTACATGTCGGCTAAATGACTCTCCTTTCTTTAGCTTTCTCTTAAGGATCTGTCAATGGGTTTCAAACCTTTCTGTTCGGGCCTGATCTAGGAACATATTCTGCAACTCAGAAATGATCTCATAAGCTGTCACCTTTTCAAAGAAAGTCTTTTGAAGCTCGGGAGGCATTGTGGCCAACATGATGCATTTGACATCCCGATTGGCAATTTGCCATCGGTTTAGGGCAGCCTGAGTCACTTCCTCATTAGGAGCATCAGGCATTTCCTCATCAAGGACATATTCCTTTTGCTCTTGCATGAGAACAATTCGCAAATTTCTTTGTCAATTAAGAAAATTTGGCCCACTCAACTTCTCCTTGTCAAGAATTGAGCGTAAAGAAAACTGGTTTTATTAGTTACTTGAAGACATGAATCTACAATTGAAAGAATTTTAATTAAAAACCATTCATAATACTTATATAAGATTGAATTTAATTCATGCATATTTAAAATTTATTTAACGTCTTATTCACACTTAAAATTGACCCCTTTTAGTGAAAATAAGTCGATTCCAAGATCCAAGGAAACAAAGAGTGGCTAATTATGCTTTTGCTTGTCTTAGCACTCAAGCTCCTAAGGTACGCATCACTTTGCTAATGGCTTAAAGCCACTCTTGGATGAATAAATCGTCGCATTTAATGCTCTCTTAACAATTTATCCACTTTGCCACGACATGTTAGGACTCCATCACTCATATCGTTAAGTACAACCAAAACCAACTTGCATACCCGGTATGCCTTATAAGTCTAGGGAGTAGTATTGATGCATCGCTTTGGCGTAGCCCATCACTTCTCTCAATAGGTCGATAAGTATTGTTTTGGAATGGCAATGTTACTCAATATTTAGGGACCTAGGGTTTCTATGTCGGTTGATTTAAGTGAACTTAATTAATCATCACAACATTCGAAATCCTAAACATGCATCTAACATATAATTCATATATATATAATCATGAATATGTAAAGCACAAGAATTTTGATACATATTGCCAACTAGCATGACCCCTTGAATTCTTCAAGTCTTCAAAAGGTCTTCTTTTGCATCTTCATAGCTTTGTCTTCCAAGAACCTCCATCTTAAAGACTTGATCATAATTATGCAATACTAGTATCTACGATTAGAAATAATCTAAATATTAAGGTACAAAAATACTCAACGTTACGCTGACCTTATTTAGATTTTAAAAAATACATCACGGATTGCAGTCCGTATTTTCTATCCTAATCGGGCCCCACTAGTTGCCATTTTTATAAAACCTGTGAGTGAATATACATTTCATTCATCCATTCAATATTTGTGAATGGCCCATGCATTTTACAACAATAAACAAGTAAGAATGCATAAACACGCAATAATTAGTAACTAATCTAGGTGGTTAATCCAATTAACACGCCTAATTAAAACTAGTCAAAGTTGTTTTAACCAATTATGTAAATAATCGCAATTAATATTTAAAGCTCCCACTAAATTCCGCATCCATCTTAAATAATCCAATTAATTAAGCTAGTAAAACAAAATTATTTGCCAAAATAAAATTTGTAAATGCCACTCATTAAAACATAATTAAAACCAAATGTGATTAATAAAATAATTAAAACGAAAAAATAACTAAAATTTTATGTAGTCCAAAATATCAAAGTGCCTAGCACTAAGACTTGGAGTGTTCACAACTCGCACATCCGAATGATGCTCAAGGAACGTGGGAGTGGGTCACGATGTCTCTAGGCGTTACACCGCCCACATCAGCGAACTTTCACACACCAATTCGTGGCCCATTATGGCCATGTTGCATGAGCTCATTGTACTACATTGCTTCGCAAGCAATGTTGACGCATATTCCCTCTAATGATGTACCAAGCTATGCACAAAAACAACCCTCAAATAAGCTCAAATGCAAGCACCCTAGGCGGCTTAGCCACGGCAAGCCACAAGGCTGTCATGGTGCCCCAAGGGCTACACGTGCAGCAGCCACAACGCGCATGTGCACCACTTCGAGGCGCCTAGCAGCCTCGGCAGCCCCATATGGGTTGCGTGAGCAACCCGGCTGGCTGAGAGCATGCTTGGGGCTCTTAGGCCTCAATTTGGTGCTCATGCTTTGGGAAGAATCCCGACATTGTGTGACATCTTTAATCAATTACTAAATTAATTTTAGAATGAATTAATTTTTGAGGAAAAATGAAAATTATAACAAGTCCAACTTAAATAAATTCATCTAAGTACATAAAAACCAAAATTATTCAAAGAACCATTATTTAATAAAATTGGTTTAACTTGGCGCAACAAAA
This sequence comes from Chenopodium album, assembly GCF_948465745.1. NCBI lineage: Eukaryota > Viridiplantae > Streptophyta > Magnoliopsida > Caryophyllales > Amaranthaceae > Chenopodium > Chenopodium album. Next base: position 45,500,289 of record NC_137839.1, read on the forward strand.
TTAAGAAGGAAATTACTCACTATTAATTTAATTAATCTATAGTTTTGACAAAATAAAAGGGAGTTGGAAAAATGAACATAAGTTCAATAAATATTCCAAATTTAATACTTGTGAATCCTTGAAAAATTATATCTTCCAATATGAAGATAAACAAATTTCTATCATAAGTTTCAAACTCTATGATTCCAATCAACTAAAAAAATGATTAAATCAACAAAGTTTAATAAAAATTCATGGAATTTAGTAACTCAAAGTTTCAATCACTTAACATAATTAAAGATTGAATCTTTAGTACTTAGAAGCCTCAAAGAACAAAGATTTCACACTCAATGCAATTAGTTTACAATTATGTGAAAAAATAAAACTAAACTTTCAATTACAAATTACTACCAAGTAATCATGCCTGAAGAGGATTAAAATTGCATATAAAATAAAGATTGAACCAATTACATAACCACCATAAATATACAACGAATTTTCAAGGTGAGAAAGACTTAAAAATTTTCGTCAAAACGAAAAATCCCTTGAAAAGTGTATTTATGGTCGTTTTTTTTTTTTTTTTGCTAAAAACACAGTCCTAAAAGAGTAAACCATTTCCAAAACGCCTTTTCCACCCAAAATTCACTATTTTTGGGTCAAAATCTCAGTTCGGAAGCAGAAGTCAGCTCTAATACGGGATTAAAGTTAAGAAACCGAAATACTAATCTAATTAGCAACTTTAAACCAAAAAATTAAGCCATAAAAACACCTTGAAAAATAATATGGTTTTAAAAATAAACGAGCGAGGCTCCAATACCGCTTTTAGGGTTTAGTGAGTGTTATTAACCGCGGAAACAAACCCAAAACAAGACCGCACTGGCAATAATTAAAACCATAATGCATAATTAACTTAAAGACAATATTAGGATAATAATTATACCTTTGACGCGTGCTTCGCCCGACCTCAAGGGGCTCTTACTTCAAAAGCAAGTCTCAACAGTACGATGACATCGAACGGAAGTGCACCCACAACTCGACCACCGACAAGGGTTGATCGCGGGTGGATAGGTCGTTATGCTACCACCCTAACCAAATTAATCATTTATAATACCCAAACTTACACTAAACTAGTTAGTGGCAAGTAAAAGGTCAAACCCAAAAGGACTAAGTGTATTAATTTGTGCCAACTAGACTACTAGGGAAAGTCGTGAGATAGAGAGAGGTTAAACTAAACACTACTAAGAGCAATTAACTAAAACTAGGGAAAGTGAAATCCAATCACATCAATGTATTAAACAACATCATACAAATAGATGAAAATGACCTTGATTAGGAACAATAACACATTTAACTCACTCTCGTACAATTAAGCATGTTAATTATCCTACTAAACTAATTCACTCTCGTGCAACCAGCCTAGCAAAGGTATGAAAGAATTTAGGGCTCTCAACCAACTCACTCTCGCACATTTGATTGAAAGCACAATTAAGAGCATAGAATCGATTAGCCAGAAAGATTCTAATCCATAAAAGCATCACCCTTACACAATAATAAAGAAACAATTTCATGCTAATCACAATCAATCATTCAATTCATTAATATAACCTTCATCCAATTCCCTAGAACAAGACCTAAGCTAACATAATGAAGAAAGACATGGAAAACAAGGTTATATAAGAATAAAACAAGATTAAACACATAAACTAATTAATCTACTCAAATCAACAAACATAAAAAGCAAAAAACTATGAATTAAGCAAAGAAATGAAGATGAGAGAAAGTTAGAAAATTCTCATTGAATAGATGAGAAGATGTTCCACAAAGCTGCTTCTTCAATCTCTCAAAAACTCCATGGAAATCCAAACTTTCTCTCTCTACACTACTTTTAAACTAACCCTAAGAGAGAGAAAATATAAGAGGCTAAACTAATCTAATCTACCTACAATAAAAAGGTTGATTCAAAGTTGTTAGAAAATAACCCCAATGGGGTAGTTATAATACAAGTTAAATAAAAATAAAAGAAAAGAAAATAAAAAGAAATAAAACTAAATAAAACAATTAAAATAACTAAACTAAAAACCAAAAAAAACAAAACTACAATAAAATAAAATAAAAGAAAATGAAAAAGGAAAAAGAAAACCCCAAAAGTTCCACCAGACCCACGCCCTTTCCCTCTTTTCATTTGCTGCTATCATTCACCATATCAACAGTAAACAATCAACATCATCACCACCGTAAATCAACATCATCATCAAGCATCATCGCATCGCAGCCGTCCGATTTTCATTAAAATCACATGAAAAGCTCGTGATTGACCCACATTTGCGCGCCCACACAGAAGTCGCGCACAGGTCGCGCAAAGCTACTGCCTCAACTCTGATTTTTTACTCCATTTATGAGCTTTCTGATAGGGCTGCGCGGCCGCGAATTGGTTGCTCTGTGAGTTTGGATGTTGGGCGAATTGTGGCTGCAATTGTTGTTGTTGTTTTGGTGGCTGACGGTTGTCTTAGTTGGAGTGGAGTGCTGGTGCGGTTGTGGTAGCTTATAGGTGGTGTTGGTGGTTTAATTGGTGTTGCGGGGTGTTGGCTGTAGTAATTGTTGGGGGGTGGTTTTTGGTGGTAGATTGAAGGTGAGTGGTGGCTGCTGGAGTCGAATTAAAGGTGGTAATTGTTGGCGGTTTTGGTGGCGAAACGGGAGGTGTGGCTGGGTTGAGTTGCGGTTGGCAGTAGGGGAGTGTTGGTGAGGTGGTGAATTGGTTGTGGTGGTTTGTGCGTGAGTGGTGTGACGGTGGAACAGGGGGTGTGAAATGGTGATTAATTGATTGTTGTGGGAGTGATGGTTGGGAATTGGTTGTTGATTTGGTGTTGCTAGGTGCGTGAGGTTGCAACTGGTGGTTAATTGTGGGTGGCAGCAGATGTTGCGCGGCTGGGCAGTGCTACTGTAGGAGGCTGGTGGTTTGCGTGGTGGTTCAGGGCGGTGCGGCTGGTGAGAGTGGTGATGTGAGTTGAAGGGGGAAGCAGTTGTGATAGGTGGGTGGTAGCTTGGAGCATGTTGTTTGACTCAAATCTCGGACCTTGAACACGATCGACCAAGGACCCGAAAACACCTACAACCTAAAACAACACGAGGGGATTTTTAAAAGATAAAATAAAATAAAATAAAATAAAATAAGATAAATAAAGAAAAATAAAATGCTAAAACTAAATAAATAATAAAATTAAATGTAAAAACATAAAATAAAGAAAACAAACTAGAAACTAAAAGAAAAATAAATAAAAGGAGAGAAACTAGGAATTAATAAAACTAAGTTAATCTAAATTAAACTAAAAACTACAAAATACTTAAATAAAAAGATAAAAGACGAGAATAAGCAAAATAATAAAAATAAAGCATAAAATGAGCTTAATTATTGAAATAAGCCGGAAAAGTATTCAATAAATACCCCTAATAGTGATATAAAAGTCACTTATCAAACTCCCCAAAGCTAACCTTTTGCTCGTCCTCGAGCAAATTAACATGAAACACGGGATCAGGAGAGTGATTTATTCAAGCAAATCTAAGACACTAAAGGAGACAAGAATGTACACTAACTCACTTTCATAGGAATCACGGTCAATTTTAGCAACTAAAGACAAGCCCTTTAAACCCCTAGATTGCCCTAGAGGACGAGTGTGCTCTCGTGAGGGTGTCCCAAGAGTTTAACCCACAACTTTAAACATAAACCAAGGCAAGGCAATAAAAAAAAAGAAAAAGAAACATAAAAGAGAAAGAAAACACAAAGTTCATATTTGGATAAGAGATAGGAACAAGCACCAATGAATGCAAACCTTTCTGTATAGACAAATGTATGCACATTCCAAGATGTCAATGGTTGATTGAAACATAACATATGCTAAGCATAGAGAACTAATGGGGACACAATCCACCCTAGCCCCAACTAGTCGGGCCGCGTTCTCTCCACTAGCTTCAAATCAACCTTTAAGCTTGTTTCTCATGATTCCACAAAGGAACCGGAAAAAGATAAAGAAATGAAAAACTTTAAGAAGGTAATCCCGACATCTCAACTATGCATACTCTCTCCATAGGTTTGAAGTCTATCTCCCTCCACCGTTCTTTGACCTAACCCCACTAAAGTCTAAGGGTCTTTTATTGGGTTATAACGTAAGGCTAAGGGTTAAGGCGGGGTAAAAATTTGAAAATTTTGGTGATATATCCTAAGTGCAGCAAAAGAGTGGCCTACTCTAAAAAACAAACTCAAGAAGTCAAAAAATGTCAAATAAAAATACCAATAATGCAATCTCCCCCAAGCTTATTCAACACTAACACAATATATACCAAAACCGAAGTAACGCTCCCCCAAAGCTTGAACGAAGCATTGTCCTCAATGCTTAAACTATGGAAGAAAACGAAACCAAACTAAAATATTTTAGTGTGTGTGTGTGTGTGTGTTTTTTTTTTTTTTTTTTAGAGATCTTATTTGATGTCCTTGCCTTTTTTTTATTTTTTATTTTTTAACTATGGACGACTTTTTCTTGAAACTTCATTTGATTTTCTTGAATTTAATTTTTCTTCTCAAAGTTTTTTGCATTTTCTTTTCAAGCTCAACTTTCAATACCGTACTTAAACCAATTCACAAAATGTCTTGTTAAATTTCAACACTCTCAAAACTCAAACCACACATGCCAATGCTTCACCAACTAAAAGGGTTGGTAAACATAGGCCATTAGGTTTGTAACGCGGTTTAAACAAGAGCGGGAAACATTAGGCTCAAATTGGTTAATAAGTAGGTCGATGCAAAATAGAAAACCAAATTTGTAACAAAATAAAAAGAAGATAAAGAAAAATGAGAAAAGGTGCCCTTTTCCTCCTCTAGAGTGGCTCGGTCACGATCTTGGGAGCTAGAGGTCAAAATTAAAGAAGGATTAAGACATGTATAGTCAAGGATCCTAAATAGCCGCTCAATAAGGTGATGAAGGCTAGAACAAATGAAGCTCACAAGGGATTATAACTAAACAAATACCAACCAAGGGTTTCAAATCCACTATAGAGAGCAACTCCATCTTACCACATTCCCATGAACTAAGGCTTCATGGACCCCTAAAAGTTCTTAACCCCACTACCTTAGCATATAGTATCCTAGAGTCAACCAATAACCCTCTCAAACCGTGCATACATTTATCGCTTAGGAAGAAAAACATTCAAGGATTCAAGTCCCAAAACAAAATGTCCAAAATAAGAACAAACAAAACACATTTTGCCAAAATTACCTTGAAAACAAATAAAAATCTTTTCGGATTTTTCAAAATAAAATAAAAGACATGGAAATGCATATACTGAAGTGCATGGCATAAATGAATCAACATCCCACCAAACATGATAGAATATGCTCCCCCCAAGCTTGAGTGAGACAATATACTCAAATATAAACCAAATAATCCATGGGAGGGGAAAAGAAAGAAATCAATCCAACAAACCAACACAAGTCCAACGAGTCACCAACCATTAGAGAAAGAGCTAGGAAAGATATTACCGGATATTGGTGGGTGTAAACACCCGCAAATGAACCAATTAAACCTTTCAAACCCGATTTCTTCTTGAATTGAATCTCGATTTCCATATGCTAGCAAAAATAGGCATTAAACTTCCTTAATTCTTGATCCAAACTAATGCATAAGTGTATATAAAGTCATGTACCTAGAAAAAAAAGCACACAAACATTTTCATGGGAGAAAATCTAATCTAAAAAGAAAAGAAAATGAAAGCAATAAAAACCTCGGGTTACTTCCCGAGAAAGGCTTGTTTAACGTCCAAGTGAGACCAATCTAGTAAGTAATATTGAAACGAACGCAAGAGCTTATCAAATGCACTACTACACATTTCATATGATAACAAGTAGGCAAATGACGGGAGAAGGACGTGCAACAAGATTATTGCACGTAAGTGAGGAGGAAGATGCCAAAAGAAAGAAGAAAAATCAAAAGAAAAATCAAGAAAATAAGAAGAGAAAGAAGAAGAAAAATAAGGAAAAGAATAAAATGGAAAAACCTCCTCAAAATATTTTTGGGTGGCACAATCACCCATTTCCTCAATAATAGGAGAAGGAAAAGGAAAAGTCTCATCAAATAAGAGAAGGTCCTCAATAGGCTCTTTGACAAAATAAGGGAGGAATATGGGATAGTAGGAGATGTGGTCAAATTTCCTTGAGAAAGGGACATGAGGAAAGGAAGGAGAAACAATGGTCTCACAAAGCCTCACATCACCAATGAGGGCATGAAAATCAATCATAGAATTCTCAAAAGAACACTCATGACTCACATCTCCCTCAAACAAAAACTCTCCAATAGAAACAACCTCATCCTCCTCTCTATCACAACGAAGAACAACAACTCCCTCAAAATCCTCAAAGCCTAGAGTCTCTAAACCATGCATGAAAGGATAAAGGTTTCTCTCAAACTCATCCCTTTCCCATGAAGCATTCCCAATGAACTCTCTCAAAAGGCTATAATAATTTGTTACACCTTTAATGAACATACTAGCCATAACCTCAAATGAGTCAAAAGAATCATGGATAGAAGGGTCACAAACATGCAAAGTAGACTCATCAAGATGGGGAAGGGGGTTGGAAACCTTAAAATCGACATTTTCTTCATTCACAACTCCTCCACCACCACTTAAGGGACTCTCAATCTCTCTTGATTTCTCAAACTCACCATCATCATCCTCATGAACTCCCTCATTCAAACATGAAGATGGCTTACTCACATCCTCACCAAGGGAAGCTCTCAAAGGGTGTGAATAAGGGGAAGGATGGCAATCAAGCTCAAATGGGGAATGAAAAGGATCAAAATCCTCAAAAATCCTCTCATCACAATAAAATCTCCCCTCACCTTCACACCCTTGCCCTACATCATCCTCAACAACACTCTCACACTCAAAGTGAAGTGCCTCACGTCCATCTAAATCAAACATAGCACTCATCACTTGGGCAAGCCTCACTTCTCTCAATCTTTGTTCCTCTTGAAGCTCTTGGAGTTGTTGGGTGAGATATTGCATTTGAGAGAGAATTTGGGCATCAATGTTATTGGGTTGAGGTTCATGATCAAAGTCAAATTGCACATCATCAAAATTAGCACAAACCTCATCGAAATGAGCATAAGGGGGAAAGGTGTCAATTTGCATACTTAGATCATCACAAGGCACAAAAGAAGTATCAAGAGAATTCATGCAAAAATTAAAAGAATCTTGGCATTGAGAATCAAAACAAGAAACATGAGATTCTCTATCTAAAGAATCCCTACCAAGCCATGTGAAGAAATTCCAAGCATCATGCATAGACAAATGACAAAATGTACCATTATTCATGTCCTCAACCATTACCCTAGTATAATCATTCATTCCCCAATAAGCTATACCAAAAGCATCACTAAGAGAACACCCATGGTAACTAAGGAAACCATCGAGTCTTTCAAAGTAAGCATAGAAGGGTTCACCATCAAATTGAGGAAAAGATAAGCATGCCATTTTTATACAAAGAACAAAGAAAAGCAAACAAAAATCAAATAATATACAAGAACCTAGCTAATCTAATCAACACAAACTAATGAACGGCTTAGTCCCCGGCAACAGCGCCAAAATTTGATCACGGGTGGATAGGTCGTTATGCTACCACCCTAACCAAATTAATCATTTATAATACCTAAACTTACACTAAACTAGTTAGTGTCAAGTAAAGGGTCGAACCCAAAAGGACTAAGTGTATTAATTTGTGCCAACTAGACTACTAGGGAAAGTCGTGAGATAGAGAGAGGTTAAACTAAACACTACTAAGAGCAATTAACTAAAACTAGGGAAAGTGAAATCCAATCACATCAATGTATTGAACAACATCATACAAATAGATGAAAATGACCTTGATTAGGAACAATAACACATTTAACTCACTCTCGTACAATTAAGCATGTTAATTATCCTACTAAACTAATTCACTCTCGTGCAACTAGCCTAGCAAAGGTATGGAAGAATTTAGGGCTCTCAACCAACTCACTCTCGCACATTTGATTGAAAGCACAATTAAGAGCATAGAATAGATTAGCTAGAAAGATTTTAATCCATAAAAGCATCACGTATACACAATAATCAAGAAACAATTTCATACTAATCACAATCAATCATTCAATTCATTAATATAACCTTCATCCAATTCCTAGAACAAGACCTAAGCTAACATAATGAAGAAAGACATGGAAAACAAGGTAAAATAAGAATAAAAACAAGATTAAACAATTAAACTAATTAATCTACTCAAATCAACAAACAAAAAGCAAAAAACTATGAATTAAGCAAAGAAAAATAGATAAGAGAAAGTTAGAAAATGCTCATTGAATAGATGAGAAGAAGTTCTACAAAGTTGCTTCTTCAACCTCTCAAAAACTCCATGGAAATCCAAGCTTTCTCTCTCTACACTACTCCTAAACTAACCCTAAGAGAGAGAAAATAAAATAGGCTAAACTAATCTAATCTATCTAAAATAAAAATGTTGATTTAAAGTTGTTAGAAAATAACCCCAAAGGGGTATTTATAATACAAGTTAAATAAAAAAAAAATAAAATAAAATAAAAAGAAATAAAACTAAATAAAACAATTAAAATAACTAAACTAAAAACCAAAAAAAAAAACAAAACTACAATAAAATAAAATAAAAGAAAATGAAAAAGGAAAAAGAAAACCCCAAAAGTTCCACCAGACCCACGAATTCCCCCCTTTCCCTCCTTTCATTTGCTAATCTCATTCACCATATCAACAGCAAACAATCATCATCATCACCACCGTAATTCAACATCATCATCAAGCATCATCGCATTGCAGCCGTCCAATTTTCATTAAAATCACGTGAAAAGCTCGTGATTGACCCACTTTTGCGCGCCTGCATAGGTCGCGCAAAGCTACTGCCTCAACTCTGATTTTGGACTCCATTTGTGCGCTTTCTGACAGGCTGTGCGGCCGCTAATTGGTTGATCTGTGAGTTTGGGTGTTGGGCGAATTGCGGCTGCAATTGTTGTTGTTGTTTTTGTGGCTGATGGTGGTCTTAGTTGGAGTGGAGTGCTGGCGCGGTTGTGGTGGGCTGATAGGTGGTGTTGGTTGTTTAATTGGTGTTGCGGGGTGTTGGCTGTAGTAATAGTTGCGGGGTTGTTTTTGGTGGTAGATTGAAGGTGAGTGGTGGCTGCTGGAGTCAAATTAAAGGTGGTAATTGCTGGCGGTTTTGGTGGCGAAATGGGAGGTGTGGCTGGGTTGAGTTGCGGCTGGCAGCAGGGGAGTGTTAGTGAGGTGGTGAATTAGTTGCGGCGGTTTGCGCGTGAGTGGTGTGACGGTGGAACAGGGGCTGTGAAATGGTGGTTAATTGGTTGTTGTGGGAGCGATGGTTAGGAAATGGTTATTAATTTGGTGTTACTAGGTGCGTGAGGTTGCAAATGGTGGTTAAGTGAGGGTGGCGGCAGGTGTTGCGCGGCTGGGTAGTGCTGCTGTATAAGGTTGGTGGTTTGCGTGGTGGTTCAGGGCGGTGCGGCTGGTGAGAGTGGTGATGTGAGGTGAAGGGGGCAGCAGTTGTGATAGGTGGGTGGTAGCTTGGAGCATGTTGTTTAACTCAAATCTCGGACCTTGAACCCGATCGACCAAGGACCCGAAAACACCTACAACAAAAAACAACACGAGGGGATTTTTAAAAGATAAAATATAATTAAATTAAATTAAAAAATATAAACAAAGTAAAATAAGATAAATAAAGTAAAATAAAATGCTAAAACTAAATAAATAATAAAATTTAATGAAAAAACATAAAATAAAGAAAACAAACTAGAAACTAAAAGAAAAATAAATAAAAGGAGAGAAACTAGGAATTAATAAAACTAAGTTAATCTAAATTAAACTAAAAACTAAAAAATACTCAAATAAAAAGATAAAAGACGAGAATAAGCAAAATAATAAAAATAAAGGATAAAATGAGCTTAATTATTGAAATAAGCCTGAAAAGTATTCAATAAACACCCCTAAAAGTGACATAAAAGTCACTTATCAAGGGTCTAATGCCTGGGAGTTAGCAAGGCCCGACCTAAACCATAGTAATTAATGAGTTCAAAGGTTTTCACAATGGTGATTCCTTTTTCAACTCTTACTCAAGTGAACTATCCCAAGCCATGCCTTGACTATATATAAGGAAAGCTTCTTTTTGAATTCCACACATTTTCAATGTGGGACTTTTTCATTAAAAGATCCCACTTGGAATGATTGATGAATTCAACCCTTAATTAAATAAATCAAGGAACAAGTAACAAGTCTCACATGGTTAGGTGAGGACCACTTTCTCACTTGGTCCCCAAGGCAACTCACATGCATTGTGAGCTAACCATCTGTCACCCAACCTTAAGCCCCAGGTTGGGTTCGGTTGGGCCACTTCCTTTTGGCCTGTGTCCATGACCCGTCACCCTAGTCCACGACCCCCTTTTGCCACATGTCCCTGCCACCGTGGCGTGCTGCCAACGTCGCACGCTACCAACATGCCTGCTTCCACTTAGCGGCTACCAACGTGGCTGCCACATGGAACTACCACGTGTACTACTACATGGCGTGTTGACACATGTGCTACCACGTGGCATGATCCTATTTAGGCCCCGTTCTTTAGAGCTGCTTTGCTCTGCTCTACTCTGCTGAAATCTGCTTTGCTCTGCTCTACTTTGCTGAAATCTGCTCTGCTCTGCTTCAATCTGCTCTACTCTACTTAAAATTAATACTTAATATTAAATTATTATAATAATAATTAATATTTAATAATAATAAATAATTAATATTTTATATTTTATAATAATAATAATAATAAATAAATAATATTTAATAATAATAAATAATTAATATTTAATTATAATAATAATTAATACTTAATAATAATAATAACAATAATTAATTATTGATATTTAATAAAAAAAAATAAATAAATAATTATTAATATTTAATAATAATAATAATAAATTATTATTAATTATTAATAAAAATAATAATAATAATAATAACAATAATAATTAATATTTAATAATAATAATAATAATAATAATAATAGTAATAATAATAGTAATTATACTAACAGTAATAATAATATTTGTAACTAATAATATTAATTATAATAACGATAATTGATTTTTATAATAGCAATTAATATTAAGATAATGACTAATATTTAAAGATAATACTAATTATTAATTTTTAATAATAATAATTAAATAATATTTAATAATAATTATAATTAATATAATAATAATTAATATTTAACTTTAAAAATTTAATGATTATAATAATAATGCGATAATATTAGTAGTAGTAGTAGTAGTAGTAGTAGTAGTAGTAATAATAATAATAATAATAATAATAATAATAATAATAATAATAATAATAATAATAATAATAATAATAATAATAATAAAATAATTAATATTTAATAATAATAATAATAATTAATATTTAATAATAATAATAATAATATTAGTAGTAGTAGTAATAATAATAGTAGTAGTAGTAGTAGTAGTAGTAGTAGTAGTAATAATAATAATAATAATAATAATAATAATAATAATAATAATAATAATAATAATAATAATAATAATAATAATAATAATAATAATAATAATAATAATAATAATAATAATGATAATAATAATAATAATAATAATAATAATAATAATAATAATAATAATAAAATAATAATAATAATAAAATCTGCTCTGCTCTGCTCGGCTCGGCTGAAATCTGCTCTGCTCTGCTCTGCTCTGCTCTGCTCTGCTTTGCTTTGCTCTGCTGAAATCTGCTCTGCTCTGCCCAGAAGCTCAAAAGAACAGGGCCTTAGTGCACTTCCCTAGCCTTTCGCGTGGCTAGGGTTTCACTTGTTACTTGAAGCATTTTCCCGTCTCACCAAATCCTAAATTTTGGTTCGACATTTGAGATTTGGTTCTGACGCTCGGTTTCGATGCTCCAAGCTCGAATTTCCAACATCTAAATATTAATTACTCAGTCAACTCATTAATACCTTCAGAATTAATTTGTCGCTTTGGCTCGTTAGTTGCTTAGGTGTGACCCGAAGGGTTCAGTCAAGATTAAGTTGTAATATTAATTATGCATTAATATTACTGATCGGAAGCGGCCTCCACCAATGTATTCCGATCACTTGACCTTACTAAAATTTAGCTTTCTAGTAATTCTGAACCCCCTATCAGAATAATGCACTTGTTCAAAGGACAACATTCCTTTCAAAGTGGGTGATTGAAAGGAATAGCGTCCTTCGAACAAGTGTATTATTTTGATAGAGGGTTCAGTATTATTAGAAAGCTAATTATTCAGTGAGGTCAAGTGATATGAATGCCTGGGTGGAGGCCGCTTCCGATCAGTAATATTAATGAAGAATTAATATTAAAGCTAAATCTTGACGGAACCCAAGAAACTAGCGAACCGAAGCGATGAATTAAATCAGAAGGAATTAATGAGTCGCTCGAGTAATTAATATTTAGACGTTGGAAATTCGAGCTTGGAGCGTCGAAATTGAGTGTCAAAAGTCGAGTAAAAAACAATAAAAAGACGAGACAAGAAAAACTAATAAATCAATATAATACCAAAAAATACCCCTAGGATCGCAATGCCCTAAGCAAACAGAGTGCTAGGGGCATGGTGGCTAGCAAGCGCACCAAGCCAAGCCTATGGCTTGCTGGTGCATGCTAGCGCACCTGAGCTAGCATGGCTGCCCCGACCATGTGCGGATATGGCCATCAGCAGCCCGCACATATGGTGGAAGGCATGCTGGGTGAGGAAGCTAGTAGCAGCCCACGGCTCTAGCAGCCCGCACGCTCGTGGTGGGCCTGCTGGTCGTGGGTAGCCTCAAGCAAATAGGGCAGCATGGCAGCCCACTTAGGGTGCCTTGGTGCCTAAATGGGGCTGCCATGTGGCGGCTAGTAAGAGAGAGTGAGAGGTGTAAGGTGGATGTTTTTAGGAGAAGAATGGGGAACATGTTTGGTACCCCCCCCCCTCCTCCAAATGGTCCTCACATAACCCATCATGTGATCTTGACACTTATTGATTTATTAATAGCTTGCTAATTTATTTAATTTTATTTTATATTTAAAATAAAATGAAAAAATAAAAATCTCCCACATGGAAAGATTATGGGAATTTTAAGAGACTTTGCCAATAAATACCAACCTAGGTAGTTGGGAATTCTTCACTTGAGTAAGTGTTTAAAAAAGCATCAGAGTGTGAAAACCTTTGAGCACTAACTACTCTGGTTTTTAGGTCGGCCCTTTCTAACTCCAAGGCATTACACCGATTCGGTGCTCGCGTTGCGGGTGGACCTTGAAGGAGGTCGTCGTGTGAGCGAGACTTGAAGGATTTCATGTAAGAGCTTGTTTTACAGAGTGAAGCACGCTACAAAGGTAATAATTACTTACCTAGTCTTGTGTTTATGTTAATTATGTTTATGGTTATAATTATTGGGAGTTTGGTTTGGGGGTCGGGTTTCCTTCTGCGGTAGGTCGAACTCATCGAAACCCAACAAAAATCCCATCATTGTCAAAGTGAGAAGCTCGAGGATCAAGAGCAAAAGAAGTACGGGCCCTCTTAGTAGCAGGCTGGTCAACATCAGCGGAGGTTGAGACCATATGATCATCCTCTAGATTAATAACTGGATGATCATGCTTGTGTGAACCTCATGTTGAGAGTGCCCTCCCATGCTAGCACTTTGCAGATGACCATACAACCTAAGACGGCGAGGTGGAATCCTTGGTAGCTCCATGATAGTATAATCTAGGAGCTGAAAATCGAGATCTTTAGTAGTAGGACCAGTAGCGTCCTTACCAACGACAATAGTATCAATGCTTGGAGAATAGAGCAGAATATGCTCAGTAGAAGTTGGGGGTTTCTCACCCACCGAAGCAGTAGTCTCAACCACCTCAATAGGAAACTTAAGAACGATGTCAGCAAAATAATCAGCATTATTCTAAGAATCATCAACTGCTTGATTTAGTGACTCTTTTGCCACAAAGTTCTGAGGTGCTACTGGCCGAAAGCCGCAGTAGGCAACTTCTCAATAAAAACACTCAATGCCACTTATGCCTCAGACCTTGAAGCAACTTTCTTTGGTGCAGGACGAGAGTCCCGCTGACCCCCTATAGTAGATAAAGAAGGCTCATCTTTAGCACGACTAGACTGTGTGTGATCATGACGCAAGGAAAATGTAGGTCGTTTTCTACCTTTTCCTAGAGCCAAACTAAATTTCTAAACACTAGTCCAACCTAATACGAGTATATGGTAAGTCAAGGGTAGAACACAAAGGACTGAGTAGGCGCAAGCTATAGCTTATGTCAAGCTAATTCGAAGAATGTAGAAGGTTATGGTTGGTAACTAAGGTATTGAGAAAGCCAAAATAATCGAGAAATTCAATATACTAAACACTAGGGATATAGGTTCCACATGCAATTTCAATTATTATGCTAATTGAAGGATCACTCAATCAATTCAAACATGGCAAAGGACAATATAGTTGCAATCACTGGAATTCAAGAGCTGTCTCCTATAAACCAAACTATGGTTCACTATGAATGGCAATCAAGGAAAATCACAATCAAATTCAATCAATTAAAGCAATTCTCAAATCAAGGGTTCATGTCATTGAAAATTACAATGCAATCTAGATTAATCTTATAGGTTTATCACTCCTAGTCTAATTAATCACATGCACAACTATGTTAACCAATGTAATTGCAACAATTCAATCAATTAAGCATCATCAACTAGCAAAAATCATTAATCCAACATGCTTCCCCTTCTCCCTAGCAACTAATCTTTGCACTAATCATGGTGAAATTGAGAAGAAAAGATAATTCATTCACAATCATATTCATTTCAAGTTTAATCAAGAAGAAATTTAATCACTCAACAAATTCTAAATCAAAGAATGAAATTCATATAAAAATTTCAAGAATTAAAGGAAATTACAATAAAAGTATATTCAAAGGAAAGAAGTCTCACAAGTTTTCATTGAATTGAAGAAAAAATTCCAATATTAAGTTGAAATCAAAGATCAAATTCAAGTACAATCAAGTAAATCTTAAGCTTCTCTCTCTACTTTCTCTCTCTACTATTTCTGGAAAATAAACATCAAGTACAAAATAAGTCGTCTCCCTAAAAAAAGAATGTCAAAAGCTATAAATAGAAGAACCGAGTAAAGGGTGTTGGGACACATGCTGCGTGTGCACCACCCAAGTCGCGCGCGCACAGCTGGGTCTGCGCGCACCCACCACCTATGCTGCGCGCGCGCACCCCTGCTTGGTGCTCGTGGCCTTGCCTCCTTTGCTTGATTGATCAATCTCCGCGCTCTTGAGCATCCCTATCATTGGTGCACTCGAGGCGATGCTCGTGAGAAGGGCAACTTCTTTATCTTCCAAGCACTTGAACACTTCAAGCCAAAGCATTGCTTCCAAGGTCCTTATGCTTGCGGAGCAAACTTGAATTGCATGTTTGCATTCCCGAACATAGCTCCATCAACCTCCCTGAATGTGCTCGAGCTTCCTCCTTGGTGATTAAACCTCGGGTAACTTAACACACCTACAAAATAAGTCAAAGAAACAAAGAAGCGAGAGAAATAGTGTAGAGATGAATAAAATGACAAGAAAACCATTAAAAGCATGCATTTCTCTAAACTTACACACAAACACGCAAAATAAGCATTGTTATGTAAAAACACGACATAAAGGACTAAAAGAGAGAGTAAAACTATATATATATAAAAAAAACCCAGCTAAAGAATGCCATAAATGACACTCATCAAATTCCCCCAAGCTAGACTTATGCTCATCCTCGAGCAAAACAAAATCAAACTTAAATGAAACTGATGACATTATTTAGGCAAGCAAGAAACGAGAAAGAGTAGAGAATAGAGAATAGAAGAATGTACACTAACTCATTTTCATGGGAATCGCGGTCATTTTTAGCAACAATTGATAAGCCATTTAAACCCTCTAGATTGCTCTAGAGGACGATTAATGCTCTCGTCAGGGTTTCCTAAGAGATTAACCAATAACTCTTGATAAAAGGAGGCAAAGCATAAGAGGAGAAAAGAGAAAGTTAAAACTTTGAAAAGAAAAGAGATACTTATACAATTGAAATTTGCACATGATCAAAACACGAGAGGATATCAAACTTTCTAAAACAACAATGGTAAGCACGTTTGAAGATATCGAGGGTTGATTGAAACATAGGACATGCTAAGTATAGAGAACTACCAAAACGCAATTCACTTTCATCTAAATACAATTTTAGCATATTTTCCCTATAGGCTTCAAATCTTCTTTTAGGAAGCATCTTTATAGTTCCTCGAAGGAACCGGAAAATAATAGATTTGAGGTTTTCTCGGCATCTTGACTTTGCATCCCCTCTCCATACGCTTTAACTCATAATGCCCTCCCTCGGTATATGACTTAACCACTAGGTCAAAAGGGATTTCCTAAAGGTTTAACGTAAGAGCAAAAGGTTTAGGGTAGGCTTAAAATTTAGAATTTGGTGGTACACCTAAGTTGTGATGCAAAGATTAAATCTCAACACCAAAACCAAGTGGTCAACAAACAAAAACAAACTAACACCTCCAAGCTTATTCAAAGCTATAACCACAATCATATATACAAAAAGGGTAAAACGCTTCCCCCGCAAGCTAGAAAATAGCATTGTTCTCTATGCTTAAAATAGGGAGAAACGTTTACATAAAATGATTTTGAAAATTTCATTTTACACTTATTTTTCCAATTTTGCCAAAGATAAATGAAATTGCTTTGCTTTTTCTTAACTTTTTAAGATTTCACTTTATTCAATGTCCTCGCCTCTTTTAACTATGGACGGCTTTTACAACTTTGCATTTGAATGTCCTTGCATTTTTTAACTTTGGACGACTTTTTTATTTATTCACTTGCCAATTTTCACAAGATATACAAAACACAAGCTTGCTCACAAATAAGAACCAATATCCAAACTCATATACCACAATCTCCAAGAACATGATCATTTGCTTCACAAAAACCAAAAAAGGAACAAAAAGAAACAAAAGGCTCAAAGTTCTATAGATGTGGCTAGAAAAGAAGGGAAAAGGCTCAAATGGTTAGCAAGTAGGCAAATGTGAACCTAAGAACTAAAAATAAAGAAGATTAACCTAGAAAAGAAAAAATTACCACCCTGAAAAGATGCCTTTGTCCTCCCCAAATGGTTCGATCTGGTGTTTGAGAATTATGAGTGAAGTTTCAAGATTAGGTCCGCAATAGTCAAGGATCCATGCCGCTCATACAAGTAATTAAAGAAGGTTTAAAAACTATGAAACCGCACAAGGATGTGGAAAAAACTCACTAAAAGCATCAAATTCACCAAAGGGGAACAATTGCGAGTTTCCAAAAATAAGAGAATCCGATTTTAAGGTCCTAATAGTTCTAAACACCTACCTTAGCATATTCTATCCTAGAATCAACCAAAGATATCCTAAAACCGTGCAAACCATTGTTATTAGGAAGAATAATAGCCAATGTGCCAGCTCAAGTGGCACAAAGTCCAAAGTAAAAGCAAAATTATATTATTAAGAAAGGAAAGCAATGCCTCAAAAACATTTATTCTTATTTACAAAAACTTTTTTTGTTTTTTGTCAAAGGAAATAAAAGTTTAAAATAAAAACATATAAAAGAAAAATACAAAAAGGAATGTAGAAGAAAATAGAAAAAGGAAACAAAAAGGAAAAGGAAAACCATAAGAAAATAGAAAATAAGGAAAAAGATATGAAATGAAAAATAGAAAAGCAAAGGAGAAGTAGAAATGCAACAAGGAAGTAATGCTAAAACATAAGTCCCAATCGACAAACAGGTGAACATTCGGCCACAACGCCATTTTTCCCAAACACACTAAGGTGTTATGAAGCAAACATCCTCGAATCGTTCAACTTCTCCTAATCTAAACCTAAACTAAGCATTCAGGAAAAGAAAAAAAAAAGAAGAAAATTAGAAGGATATCACCGGGAATCAAAGCTATTCTACATCAAACAAAGTGAAAGAGAACCTTAATGAAGCATCAATATCCAAAGCATAATCGTCGAAGCAAGGTTAGAATGAAAAAGACTATACACAAAGAAAATTGTTAGTAACTTCAATACAAAAGAAAAGAAGAATACAAAAGATAAAATGAATGAAAATAAGGAAAAAGCAATATATGATAGCATTAATAATAGGGTCAAGTAAACAAATCAGGAAACATAATCATTAGATAGAAGCAGAGTCAAGAAACAGGATAACAAACAAACATCATTAGGAAGCAAAATCATTAAGATGCAGAGATACAAAGCAGACAGCGATCAGCAAAACAAACAACAATACCAAGAACTAGAAAGAGAAATCAGCAAAACTACAACATCATCATCATCAGAAAAGCAAGAGATACACAGTGATCAATGCAAAAAGTAATAGAGACCAAGAGTGAACTACAAAAGCGAGGAGGGAAATGGTGAAGCACACAAACAACATAAATCACCCCAAGCATAAAATGAACTCCCCCCCCCCAAACTCTAAACCTAATAACATACAGGCAAAAGAGAACAACACATAAAGCACATAAGAAGGGGGGTAGTCATTATAGTCTCGCTCCGCACTATGGTAAGGGGTAGAATGAGAACTCCCCTTGTTTTGGGTGTTTTTGTCCCTCGGGAGAGTTACAACACGAAGACTGATCCGGGATGAGCTGTACCTGCAAAACAAACGGAGACACCTGTTGGGTGGTGCTCCGCCTCCAACGATCAAGTTAGTAACTTGAAAAGGACTAAAGAGTACGGAAATTTAGGTGGGTATCTGCTCGGATTCCAAGCTCAGGTGTTTCTCTGATGTAACAAAATGCTGGTGTATTAAAATGGTAAAACGTGCCCTCAAAATGAGGGACATCTCCCTATTTATAGGATCATTGGGAATTGTGCCCCTGATTAGGTCTTTAAACCCTAATCATTGGTGGGCTGCGCCGTTTTGCGGCATTCTCGAGATTCAGGCCTTTGGCCGCCTTTTCCCTTGATTTCTGGGAGGACACGTGTCGAGCAGGAATTGGTCCCTTTTGGGCCAATCTGGGGCTGACACGTGTCACCCTCTGATTAGGCCACGTGGCAGGGTGAAATTACCCTAAACATTTGCCCCTCACAGATGTGACGTGGCACGCCACGTGGCATCTGTGACACATGTCACTCTCCGGTTGGCGGTAATTTTACCGCTACAGAGTAACCGTTCACCTTCCAGGTAAATTACGGAAATGCCCCCGTATTTACCCTCTATATATAGCCGTTTTACCCTCATAATTTTGTACGTTTTACAAAAATTTTCTACAGAGAAAAACTTTGAGAGAGCATAAGTCATCCGTTTGAGTCAGGCGCAAGCAAGAAACTTTGTTCTTCCGCAACCCAGCCGGACCCGCCTTCCGTCAGATACCAAATCCAAAGGTACCGTCTCTGTCTCTCTCAGATCTTTTCTTTTTTCACTGCTTGTACATATTTCCTGCAATAAATGGATGCATCACCAACACACACGGCACAGCCTAGGTTAGAGTCCAGCCGGTCACCAGGGTCGGCTGAGTCTAGGACTGGGAGTGCCTGCTCGGGGTGTTGGGACCACCCTTTGCCATGGATTCTGACCAGTTATGTGTCTGTGCAGGACACCATGGCTCGGACAATGCAGACGGCCAATAATCCAAATTACAGAAGCGAAGCCTCAGGCGGCCAAACGCCTGAGGGAGAAACGTCTGGTCAGGGAGACCGGACGGCTCTGGAGAGATCCCCTCCGCGCGCCCCTTCAACCCCTGCTGACTCTTTCTTGGAAGAGTGTGACCAAGGCGGCGACGATGCCGCCTCTGCCCCCATGGACCAAAGTGAGGGGGAGACGGAGAGTGATAGCTCCGCCTCTACCTCTGAGAGCAGCGATGACTTGCCCCCTCTTCCGGATAGCGAGGAGGAAGAAAGGAAAAAATGGAGTGAGAAGGACGATCCCTTCTGCATCCACGTCTCCTCCAAAGACCGGATCCAAATGGGGGAGAACTTAGAGAACTTTAAGGAAATGCACCCGCTTGGAGACGGGTATAAGATCCGGGTGCCGCCTGAGCTGGGCACCATCGCTTGGGGGGATGATCAAGAGAACGCCAACAGCTATTTTGGCTGTTATGAGGCGGCGTTCAAAGCCGGCCTTCGCTTCCCCTTTCACCAGGCGGTGAAGGAAATTTTGAGAGGCTACGGCCTGGGGCTCTGGAAACTTACCCCCAACTCCTGGACCAACATTCTGGGGTATGTTGCCGCCTGCGAGTTCCAAGGGCTTAACCCCGGCTGGGAGGCTTTTGCAAGCATGCATTACCTCAGCAGGAGCCCAGGCGGCTGGAGGGCGTGGTATACTCTAACCACACAGCCGCAATATATGATGACCTTGGACAAGGTCTCCAAGTTCGATGGCTGGAAGCACAGGTTCTACCTGATGTCAGCCCCAACCAGACGGGAAAACTATGAATTCCGTCTGTACAATAAGAAGCCCGACCTATTGGGCAGGAAGTGCGCTCTTCCCCGAATCCCAGAGGAAGACTTTGACAAAATAATCGAGGCAGACTTTTTCGGCCTCACAGACGCAACTCTGTCAACCGGGGAAACAATAAAAGTCCCTAAGAACTAGATTCCCAAGAGCGCCTGGTTCAGGGATGAATGTTTCTTAGCCGCCTGTGGGCTAGGACACATGTTTAATAAACGTATGCACCTGAGTTCATACCGTCTGTAGTATTTTTCTATCGGAATTGATTTATGATTTTGACCAATCTCTTTCTTTTTGCAGAAGAAGCATTGAACATGCTGCAGACGGAGAAAACCCCCAAGCGGTCTTCTGCAGCCATCCGCATAGAGCTTGCGGAGAAAGCTGCGGCCGAGCTCAGGGCCAAGGTATTGAGCGCCTGACCCTTTCTTAAGTTTATCTTATAAACTATCTTGCCCGGATACTAACCTTGACTTGTTTATTTTCACAGGGGGGAGAAGTTGGAAAATCGTTTGAGAACAATCTCAAATGGGCTAGAGAGGAGGCCCCAGCCGTTCTCAATAAAATAAAAAAGTCCGCCTCTGCGTCAACTCCTAGCGCCTCAGCCGGGGCTAAGACGATGCGGATAGCGGGGCGACTCCAGAAGGTAGGCGGCAGCGTGTGCCTTGATCTTGCCAACCCCTCAGCAGCCGCGGGGTTCACCACGCCCGCAAGCGTCTCCCGCTTGGCCGGCTCTGAAGGTAAGAACCCTTTTGAATCCCCGCTTGAGCTAGGGTGGCCTTTACGGGTGAAATCCCACTCCCAACAAACGTCATCCTCAGACGGTCGGCAACAAATAGGTGCTGCCTTAGTTTCGCACTCATCACCTATTGATTGTGGTGCAGATCAAACTCAATCTCCCCGCTGGCCAGACGTCCAGAAGCATGCCAAGGCCATGCTGGAGGCCGTCCGGAAGAGGGATAAGGACGAAATCCCTGGGATAGAGACGTTCAATCTTGAACGCATTCTATCCCTTCTGGCTGAGGTAAAAAACTTGTCAATTTAATTTTATTTTTTCCAAGTGCTTAATCCCGCCTGCAATACTTATTCCGCCTGACTTATTTGCAGGCCATGCTGCGGGTGGACGGGCTCAAACGTCCTTATTCCAGCAAACGAGAAGAGGTAAAAAGGGCCAAGAAGTCTGCCATAGACGCTGATAATATTGTTTTGCATTCAACTATCGTAAATGAACTTGAAACTAAAGCAATAATTATGACACAGGCGTCCAAAATCCAAAAGCTGGAGCTAGATCTAAAGGCGGCCGACCAGCGGGCTGCTGATGCTGAGACAGCCAAGAAAGGGGCGCAGGAGGCCCAGAAAAAGGCAGACGAGAGCGCCAAGAAGGCTGATGAGGCGCTCAAGAAGGCCCAGGCGGACCTTGGCAAACTAAAGTCCAAGGTTGAGAGGCTAGAGAAGGATGCTGCGCAGGCTCAGAAGAACTTTGCAACAACCCTGGAGGCGGAGCTAAACCGCCTGGTTGCTGAGAGTGACGCTGACAACGACGCCCGTATGAAGATTGCCTGGGCTGCCTTGTACCCAGACACAGATTACCGCGTCTGGGCACTGGCGCACAGCTACGCCGAGTACGTGGTGTACTTGCGGGAGCAAGGCGAGCCAGAGCCTGCCTCCTTCGAAGCCTGGGTCAACTCCACTGAGCCGTCCGCGCCTGAGCTTCCTGGTCCTGGCGAAGCGCAGGAAGTTCCCTCAGACGATGAGGAGAAGGGAGAGGACCAGGAGGCTCCGTCTGCAGCCCAGAAGTGACCCTTCAGCGGCAGTATGCCAATCTTTGCTTTCCTTTGATTTTCTTTTTATTCAGCGGTTGTATGCCAAAACTTACTTTTTCCGGCCTGCGTGCCGAGTATCCTTGTATTTACCGGCTGTGGAGCCGGGTTAATTAACAATTACTTTCTCCCGGACGGGGTCCGGTTAACATTTGATCCATTGCAACCGTTTGGTTGAATGGACTTTTAAGAAATGCACCGACTAAGTCGGTTTTGATCATTTTGCATTTGAATTTCTAATTTTTTATTTTTGCCTAACTTATGAAAAGCATGCGGCGATTTCTTGCCTAACTAGTCAATAGTCTGACTGTCCTTGCCCCTGGACGGTTGTGTGATTGGTTTCAATTGGAGTTGGTTGATTGACTTGAAAACGTCTGATGCTGCAAAGAGCATGATATGTTTGTAAGTCAATCAATCACAGTAGTGATTGCCCCAAACCAAGTGCACAGCCGTACACCAACATGCGTTTCAGTCACTACCCAGACGGCTTATGCCCGTCTTGGTAGAGATTTCATAGCCATTGAACTCTTGCCCCAATTGGGGTGAGGTGCAATTTTTGGAATGGATAACCTAAGTGAGAACTTCAGCCAGTGACCGACTGATGCCTATGGGCATCCGGTATTTAGGGACTTGTTCGTTCTTCGTAGGTTATTTCGGTCAGACGGCTATGAGTTGACCAATTCGGTCGTTCAATTTTTGCCGTCTACATGGATACGTAGAACCGACAGAATCTGTTCTCTGCGACGATTGCACCCGGAGGGGTGTCGCCGGACGCCTTTGTCCATGTTGGGACAGGCGATTTTATAAAAAGAGCAACCATCCGTCCATTTTAGCCTCTGGTCTTGTTTGAGACCGGTTGTGTAGCCACTAAACGTTTTTGTGCTTAGTTTCTTAATCAGTGTTGAATTTACACTAAGTATCGAACTTAGTTTTTTAATCAAACGAGACTGTCTGGGTATTACCCAGGCGGATCATGTTAAGTATCAAACTTAAATTAGAAAAATGGAGAATCCGTCTGAGTATTACCCAGGCGGATCATGTTAAGTATCAAACTTAGTTTAGAAAAATGGAGAATCCGTCTGAGTATTACCCAGGCGGAAGGTTAAGAAGTTGAATAAACAAAGTATCCAACTTAAGTAAACAAGGGATCTGAGCATTACCCAGGCGGATAAACAAATGTAACCTTCACTAAATATCGAACTTAGTCAGGTAGATGGGGAATCCTCCTGGGTATGACCCGGATGGATAATCAAACAATAACTCAATTTTGCAAACAAAGTCTGAATCTTCATTAATTGACTCACTGTTTACAAAGAGTTTACAATCTCAGAAGTAGTACTTTTTTAGATTGTCTACATTCCAAGTTCTTGGCAGACACCTGCCGTCTGGAGTTTCCAGGCGATAGGTACCATCCCTTACTTCCTCATAGATCCGGTAGGGGCCTTCCCAATTTGGGGTTAGCTTCCCCAGCTCATTGGCCCTACCGGTCGCCTCCATTTTTCGTAACACTAAGTCGTCAACTTTCAAAGGACGCTTGTGTACTTTTTTGTTGTAGGCTCTAGTCATTCTCAGACGGTAAATCTCATGACGCAAGGCGGCATTGCCCCTGCGTTCTGGGAGTGAATCCAATGCCAGGCGCATTGCTTCCCAGTTTGCCTCTTCATCATACAGCATGATTCTGAGAATCGGCTCGTAATGTTCGATGGGCAAGACGGCTTCAGCACCGTAAACCATGAGAAATGGGGTTTCACCGGTTGCCCCTTTTGCTGTTGTCCGGATGGCCCATAGGACATGGATTAATTCTTCTGCCCATAAGCCACCGGCTCTTTCTATTTTCTTTTTGATGCCGTCTGAGATGATTTTGTTGAAAGCTTCAACTTGGCCGTTTGCTTGGGGCCGACCAACAGATGCAAAATAACTTGAGATCCCCTGATCTCCCAACCAAGTTTTTAGCTGAGGCGTCTCAAACTGAGGACCATTATCAAACACCATAGACATGGGTACCCCGTACCGGGTGATAACATTCTTCCAGATGAAGGAAATGACGTTTGAGGTTTTGATGTTTTTAACCGCCTCAGCCTCAACCCACTTGGTGAAATAATCCACAGCCACTAAGATATAGCGCTTTCCGCCTGGAGCAGGCGTGTAGGGACCCAAAATGTCCATACCCCACTTTGCAAACGGGATTGGACTGTGGATGGTCGTCAGATCAGTAGCCGGTCGATGAATAAGTTTTCCAAACTTTTGGCACTTGTCACATTTTTTCACCAATTCCTTGGCGTCTGCCTCAAGAGTGGGCCAAAAGTAATGTCGTCTGGCTCTGACGGCTAGGGACCTGCCGCCTATGTGAGAGGCGCAGAATCCTGAGTGCAAGTCTTCGAGAACTTCTTTCCCCTTTTCTGGGGTGACACACTTCAACAAAGGCTTCAGAAACCCCGCCTTGAAGAGTTCTCCATTTCTCAACTCAAAGCTTGCAGCTCGCTTCTTCAGGACGGCTTCTTCCTGTGGCGAATCAGGAAGTGTGCCGTCTGAGAGATAAGCCCGGATGCCATCCATCCAGGTAGAGCTTCGGTCCAAAACTCCAATGGGATCTCCGTTGATGCTTCTTTTCCAGAACTTTCCAAAAGACAGACCGAGGCGTATCATGGCAGGCGGAAGATGCCAGTTTTGACAACGCATCCGCCTGGTTATTTTCAGACCTAGGCACTTGGTTCAGCCGGAATTCCTCAAGTGCCCCGGCCTCCTCTTTGACTGCCCGAAGATATTTGATCATAGCCGGATGGGTAGCCTCATAACTTCCCTCATACTGGCTAACAACCAATTGAGAACCAGAGTAGGCGTCAATTTTCATGGCCTCCGCCGCCTTACACATACGCATGCCGGCTAGCAGGGCTTCATATTCTGCCTCATTGTTAGAGGCCTGAAACTTGAAGCGTAGTGCATACTCAAATCTGTCTCCTTCAGGAGACTCATAAATTACGCCTGCACCACAGCCGTTCTTTGTAGAGCTCCCGTCTACATACACTTTCCAAACCTGATCAAGATTATCCGGAGCCACCGGACGAGTCATTTCTACAATGAAGTTGGCAAACTCCTGACCCTTCACTGCCTTTCTTGGTTCGTAAGTGATTTCAAGGCTTTGCATTTCAATAGCCCATTTCAACATTCTCCCGGATGAGTCCAAGGTAGACATTGGCCGCTTGAGTGGCTGGTCCGTGTAGATCACCACCGGATGTGCCAAAAAGTAAGGCTTTAATTTTTTAAATGCCATATACAAAGCAAGACCAAATTTTTCAACCATGGGGTACCGGAGTTCAGCATTTTTAAGGACATGGCTAATGAAGTAAACTGGAAGCTGCACGCCATCTCGCTCAGCAAGGAGAACGGCACTGAGGGCATGGTCTGAGACGGCTAAGTACATGTACAACGTCTCCCTAGGCAAAGGGCTGACCAACCTAGGTAGAGAGTGTAAATGCTCTTTCAACCTCTGGAACGCCGTCTCAGCATCATTCCCCCATTCAAATCTGGTCTTCTTCCTGATTGCTTGGAAGAAGTAGAGGCATTTGTCGCCTGACCGGCTGAGGAATCTTCCCAAGGCGGCCAGGCAACCGGTGAGTCTCTAAACTTCCTTGACAGAACGGGGTGACTGCATGTCAATTACCGCCTGTATCTTCTCAGGGTTAGCCTCTATCCCCCTTTGATCAATCAGGAATCCGAGAAACTTCCCAGACTCAACACCAAAGACGCATTTCTTAGGATTTAACATGACCTTATGCCGCCTGAGTGTGGTGAAGGTTTCTCGGAGATCAGCAAGGTGACTCGCCTGCTGCTTGGATTTGACTATCATGTCATCAATGTACGCCTCCACATTCCTCCCAATCTGATTAACAAAGACCGTATTAATCATTCGTTGGAAAGTGGCAGGCGCATTTTTCAAGCCAAACGGCATCACAGTATAACAGAATAACCCCTGATTGGTGACGAAGGCCGTCTTCTCTTGATCTTTTTTCCACAGGGGTATCTGATGGAAGCCGGAATAGGCATCCATAAAACTCATCAAGGCGTGGCCGGCTGTAGCGTCGACCAAACTGTCGATCTTTGGAAGCGGATAACTGTCCTTTGGACACGCCTTGTTGAGGTCTGTTTAATCAACACACATGCGCCAGGTCCCATTCGGTTACTTAACAAGGACAACATTGGCCACCTAGTCGGGAAAATTACAAGGCCGAATGAACCTGGCATCTAGCAGCTTTTTGACTTCGGCAGCTGCCGCCTGACTTCTTTCCTCGCCGTGGTTTCTTTTCTTTTGCCGGATGGGCTTCTTTTTGGGATCCACGGCGAGTTTGTGGACAGCGAGATCCGGGCTGACGCCTGGCATCTCTTCCACTTCAAAGGCAAAAATGTCTTTGAATTCTTTCAGCAGAAGGTGCAAGCTTGCACCCAAAGTAGCATGCGCAACCGTCCCAACCTTAACAGTACGTTCTGGACGGCTGTCATCCAGAACGAGATCAATGCATTCGCCAGCCGGTTGGGGACGGAGCTCATCTGACCGCTCACCGGTCAGTGATTGCTATTTTTTCTCCTTCTTCACCTCCACCAATAGAGGTGCCTTTCTTTTCTTACCGGCTGCTAGTGGGGCGGGAGCTGGGTCGGCATCCTAGACATTGTCAAGGTCTATTGGTTCCTGACCGCCTGGGGCAACGGTATCTCGGACGGCTGAGAGATAGCACTCCCGGGCCGTCTTCTTATCCCCATTTAAGGAACCGACAGAGCCGTCATCCCTCTCATACTTGATGAGCATGAGAGACGGGATGATTACTGCCTTAGCTACGTTAAGGGTTGGCCTGCCAAGGATAATGTTATAGGCGGTCAACTCCTCAACGACCAAGAACCTGATGACAATATGTCGTCCCTGGCCTTTCTCCCCCAGCCGGATGGGTAAGTCAATTCTCCCGGTTGGGTAGACCATCCCACCCCCAAAACCAACCAAGGGGTGGGTGACCGGATGCATGCTGCTGACATTGTATTTCAGCTTTTGCAGGCACCGGAGGCTGATGATGTCTGATGAGCTGCCGGTCTCAATAAGGATCCGTCCAACCAGCTGGTTGGCAACCTTACATTCAATGACCACCGGGTCATCATGCGGGCGGCGGACGCTGCCCCTATCCTTCTCAGTGATCAAGACGTCTGGGAAGGAGGAGCTGGCTTCCGCCTGCTCATCATCATCTTTGTCCATCTTTCGAAGATGGCTCTTGGTGCCCCGGATGGTAGGGCCACCACATGAGAACCCGCCTGCTATAGTGTAGACCGGCTCCTTGTCGGTATCCGAGCTACTAGCAGGCTGGGGGGTAGTCTTGGAGGACTGACCCTTGTTTTTCTTTTTTGCCCCGGCTGGGGACTTAGAAATGTAGGACTTCAACAGCCCTTTGTCAGCCAGACGGTCCAACGCACGCTGAAGACTGAAGCAGTCGTTGGTCATGGCCGACCTCCTCATGGAACTGGCAGAATTTATTCTTGTTCCGTGACTGGACGGAACTCTTCATAGGATTCGGCTTCTCAATGGACAGCCGATCCTTTACCTCCATGAGGATGGAGTTGCAGTCTTTGTTAAACTCGTACTTGGGGACGTACGGTTTAAACTCTTTCTTTTTCTTCCGGGACGGCTGGTCAGAGTCAGTAACCGCCCAGACTTCTTTTCTTTTCTTGCTCTCTTCTTTCTTTTTTGCCGGCTGAGAAGGCCGGTTGTCTTTCTGCTTGTCGGACTTTTTGGAGTCCGACTGGCTACCAGGCGAGCAGAGGTCGGTAGCTTGGATATAGCTCTCCGCCTCCCTTAGGGCCGCCTGTAGGGTGAAAGCCCCTTTTCTGACAAGGTCAAACTTAAAAGTAGACCCGTCTCTCAGACCCTAAAAAAAGTCTGTAAAAGCTACCTCATCAGACAGCCCCTGAATCTGAATTCTGATCAGGTTGAACCGCCTGACATATGAGCGCAGCCCTTCTCTCTCTCCCTGCTTAACAGTGCTCAGATCAAGGCTTGTTTTCTTAGCAGGGATGTTCATTGAAAGTTAGAGGCAAACAGGAAGGCAAGCTTCCTGAAGCTGTCTATGGACCCGGCTGGCAGATTACCAAACCATTGTTGGGAAATGCCCTTCAATGTAGCCGGGAAGCATCGACACCAAGTGGCATCATCCAACCCCTGCAGATACATGAGGTTGGTGTAAGCCATGAGGTGATCTTCCGGGTTGGAGGTACCGTCATAGGTACCAACCAACACATTTTTAACCTTGGCCGGCTGAGCCGCCTCGGTTATCTCCCGAGTGAACGCAGAAGGTTGTTCACCCAGGCGCAGCAAACGAAGCTGCCAGTCCAAAGGCTGGACATTTGGATATGCCGCCTGACCCCCAAAGAAGGTCGGCTGCATGAAGTGTGGAGGATACTGCCCGTAAGCCGGAGAAGGCACATATGGGACAGCTCCAATCATATGAGGGCCAGAATGGACGGTATTACCGCCTGTCTGACTCTCATGCAAGGAGGGTGCACTCCCTGCAGAAACATTGTTGAAGCTTTCTGGAAAGTTCGACGTTGAAGCCGACTCAGACAGCGATTGATTTCTCTTCCGGTTAATAATTTCCCGGGCATCAGAAGTTGGTTTTTTACTTCTCACCGGCTGTTGGGGCCGGCGAGTGTTATTGGTGTTCCCCCCAGGAAGGAGAATTTTTTACCAATCGATGGTCCCGGCTGCCTTCTCCTTTGGGTGAGGAGTGGGCTGCCGGTTTCTGACTGACTTCCCCTTCTCTGGAGGAGTCTTCTTCGCCGACTGACCTTTACTTGGGACAGCCCTGCTTTTGGTGATCAGCTCTTTAATTTCACCCTTGAAACTCGTCATGAACCTCATGAGTTCGTCTCGGGTGACAAGGGCTGATCCAGCTGCCGTTTGGGTTGCCCCGTCCGGCTGCCCAGGGGGTCTGCTCGGACCCGCCTGGGAGGCGCCCCGTTCCAGAGTCTCTCTGGGCCGGATGCGCTTGACTCTGAGAGAGCCGTCTTCGGCTGTAGAGGTTTGGACCTGAGGATCCTCATCCTCCTCATGGTCTGTAAAAACTTCCGGGTTTTCGCCCAGACGGTTAGGAGGTGGTACAGACTCTTGAACCATCTTCGAGGTACTCTCCCCACAGACGGCGCCATATGTTTTGGGTGTTTTTGTCCCTCGGGAGAGTTACAACACGAAGACTGATCCGGGATGAGTTGTACCTGCAAAACAAACGGAGACACCTGTTGGGTGGTGCTCCGCCTCCAACGATCAAGTTAGTAACTTGAAAAGGAATAAAGAGTACGGAAATTTAGGTGGGTATCTGCTCGGATTCCAAGCTCAGGTGTTTCTCTGATGTAACAGAATGCAGGTGTATTAAAATGGTAAAACGTGCCCTCAAAATGAGGGACATCTCCCTATTTATAGGGTCATTGGGAATTGTGCCCCTGATTAGGTCTTTAAACCCTAATCATTGGTGGGCTGTGCCGTTTTGCGGCATTCTCGAGATTCAGGCCTTTGGCCGCCTTTTCCCTTGATTTCTGGGAGGACACGTGTCGAGCAGGAATTGGTCCCTTTTGGGCCAATCTGGGGCTGACACGTGTCACCCTCTGATTGGGCCACGTGGCAGGGTGAAATTACCCTAAACACCCCTCACAAGTCTCCATAACATGACTTGAGCTAGCCATCACGCTCACCTCCACTAGAGCCTTACCCTTTAACCTACCCTCCCTCCTAGCTCTATCAACCGCATAGAAATGAGACCAATCATCTAAGACCGGCCCGCCCGACCTAATCCACCTACCAAAAGTCTCGGGGTCCGAAAAGGGCATTGGGTTAGCGGGATCATGTATAATCACATCCACCGGGCCGCTTATAGTTGTAAGTGGACGGGGTGGTTCATATGATAGAACTAGGAGGGATATGATGACCTTCCCAATAAGGATATCAAGTTCTAGGACCCGCGGTAGGGTCAAAACGTTCCCATCGAGGGATAGGTCCTTGTTGGACCGGGAGGTATGGGTAGTTCAAGTTGAGTTTAATCTTCCCCCTCCTCACATGGAAGTCATACAATTGATTAGCATGAAAAACATAGCCAAGAGACAAAATTTTCCTTGAAGGCATGGAACACAATACATTAGCAATGGAGTCAAGCTTGGCATGAATAGTGGATAAATCAAATATAGAAGTAAAAGTAGAAGGAGGATGGATAGGAGTACCTCCCCTTTCAACCGGGGGTAAAGCTTGGAAGTCTGTCGAGAGAGCATAATTTGAGGCGTTTCTTGTATGGTTCATCTTCCGTGGAAGAGAAGGGTCAATATTGCACATTGAAGGTCTCCAAGTCAAAGAATCCTTCTTCGTTCTACAATTAGTTGCCTCCTTGCTTGGGATCAAGAACCAATCCTTTATTCGGGAAACCTTCCATATGAAAACATCAAGCGTCCTAGTACGATCAATGAATTTTTTGTTTACAAGGGCGTAGACATTGAGGAAATGAGAAGGTGACTTTTCCCAAGGGTCGACAATAGGAGGGAGCTTGCATAACAAATCCTTATAAGTGTCATTGAGGCAAAGAACGATGATAGAAATCATCCGTCCTAATTGGATGCTTCCCGAAAGGCTAACCCCATCACGAATATCTAAGAACAGATTGATCAAATGCTGCGTGAAATCTATGAGCTCTATCTCATGTGAATCTTTATCGGCTATCCATAGCCAACAAAGCTCCTCTTAGGAGATAGCTCCCAAGGAATCCTTTGAGCAAAAGGCGTTTGTGAGGATACGGTTGAAATACCAACATATCCGGATGAATAATTGATGTAGACTTAGAATTTTGAGGCTCATACTACCCGCCCTCGGAGATACACCGCCACCAGCGTTGCTCATCATACCCATGGTCACTTGACATTTTACCATTGACCGGTTAGATAATATGGACCTCATCAACGACCCAAGGAAACCGGAAGTAGGAACATAGTTGTAACTTCGTCAATTTATGATCAATATTGAAAAGGTTGAAAGTTAAAGTCCTTGAGGAGTCATCACCACTTATTTCTTGGACCACTGCAAGGGATGATAGAAATTCAAAGGTAACCCTAGAATAGGTAGGGGCGCTCAAATCCAAGAACTCTAAGAGACCAAGGTTCTTGGCAAGGTAGCGAACATCATCATTAATTCCGAGAAGCTGGGTTGTTGTTTGATTGTAGAATCTTGTTGACTTGAGCTTCCGCTTAAATAGTTGCTTGAACCGATCCTAATGTAAGTCCTTAGAGAATTCAATGTCGTATGTTTCTACCACCTCGAGAGGAGGTGGAACAACATGCCTAGCTTTGCTTGAACTTGATCTTTCCCGCTTCTTTTGGTGGATAGGAGCCATCTACAAGAAGCAAAGCAATTCATGAGCAATTCATTTACAATTATCATTATTCAAGAATATGCATAAGATTACTCAAGAATCAAGCACAAATGTAATTTACCTAAAAATGAAGCAAGAAATGGTCACATATGAACAAAGCCATCAATATAGAAACATAAGTTTAAAGCAACTAGGCATCAGTTAAAGGCAAATTTGAACACAGAGACAAAATCATGAATCAAAATGAGCAAAATAATCTCAAAACATTAAATTATCAAAGAAATATAGTTATCATACAGAATACCCATGAGAGAGAAAATGACCAACAATGGTGATTCAAGTATTCAAGCAAGGTAAACAAATTCAACATGAAAAAGCTTCAATTCAACATTTAATAACATTATTTAACACAAATTACAAGTAAAAAGAACAAACAATGGAGTTCTACCATGAAAGCAATAACAAGGGTTTCAAGCTTCTAAAATGAGGAAGAGGATGACTAGAAAGTGACAAATTATACCTCAAAGAAGCTTTGAATTACTTGAAAATGGCACAAATTGAAGAATAAAAAACAATTAGAAAACCCGAAGACAAGTTCCAAGCACCAAGATAAACCCTCAAAAAATTCAAATTTAGCCCAAATTTTCGAAATTAAAAGCGAAAATTGTAAGATTTTTTTTGTTGTTTTTACAAGATTTGATTGTGGTTTTATGTAATTTTCTGAAGAATTGAAAATAAAAGGATGAATTTGCTTAAATTTGCAAAGGATTTGAATGGTTTTGACGAGAGATAAGAGAATAGAAGAATGAGGGGGAGGTCGGGGAAAGAGAAAAGCAGTGAATAAGGGAGTTTTGGGAAGGAAGGGGCACGAAAAAGAGTCGGATAGCTTATGTGGCTAGTGCGTGGGCACTAGCTACAGCACGGGGGCTTTGCTCGGGCCTGCAACGTACCAAAAATAAACCAAAACTCTGACCCCTTTGGTGCGCGCGCGCAGGTAGTGTGGTGCATGCGCACTAGGGGTGATGGGGGGGTTTTAAAATCATCAAAATTCTTCAAAAAGGGGCCAAATTTCCTAACCCCTGTGGTGCGTGCACGCAACCCATGATGCGTGCGCACCAAATAAAGGTTAGGGGGAGAAATTTTTGCCCTTGAACATGCTCTCGTGCTTGTGCTCTCATCGGCGCTATCAAGCATCATGATCGTGTGCTTAAAAAATACACAAAAATAGTTTAAAACTCACTCGAAAATGAGTAGAAAATCAATGAAAATGCAAACAAGAGAGCATATTACCCCAACAAACTCCTTCACCTAAGTTTAACCAAACCTCATGAAACCTTGAATTAACACCAAAATTGTTGGAAATTTTCATCGATCCAATCTCAAGGTACCTAAAATCAAGAACACAAACAAAAATAAAGAAAAGTAAGAAAAGTTCTCAAAGATAAAATAAATAAAGAGAATTAAAAAATCAAAGGAAAAAGGTAAGAAAACCGGGTTGCCTCCCGGGTAGTGCTTGTTTAACGTCATAGCTCGACAATTTCATCTTGACGTGAGCTTTCCAAGAGAAAATTTCATTTTTGAATTGTAGAGAATAACTTTACCACCAACACAAAACTCTTTCTTCTCAATAAGCTTGTCATGAGTTTCCTTGGAATGAGTTTTGTAAATACCAGTACAATCGTATGCATCAAGTTGAAGCTCCTCT
The DNA here is from genome assembly GCF_948465745.1 of Chenopodium album. Taxonomy (NCBI): domain Eukaryota; kingdom Viridiplantae; phylum Streptophyta; class Magnoliopsida; order Caryophyllales; family Amaranthaceae; genus Chenopodium; species Chenopodium album. The sequence goes on from NC_137839.1 coordinate 45,533,758, forward strand.
AGCTCATGAAGATCTAACCACCTTTTCTCCCCGAACTTGCGAAACCAAAGTTTATCTTCTTAATTGCCCACAAAGCACGGTGTTAAAGCTCTACCAGGAGATGGCGTGATTTTCCATAGACTAGGTGGTGTAAAGTGGTACCTATAGCTGTCTTGAAAGTCGTTCTATAGGCCCAAACAGAATCATCCAACTTTTCCAACCAATCCTCCCGATTTCGTGCAATCGTCTTTTCAAGGATTAACTTGATTTGACAATTAGAAACCTCCACTTGGCCGCTTGATTGGGGATGACATGGAAGGCCAAATCATTGATGGACTCCAGGCTTTCGCACACATCTTTTGAAAGGCATGGTAAATAAAATGAGAACCATTATCTCTTATCACTGCATTTGGTACACCAAACCTTGGAAAAATTACCTTCTTGAACAACTTCATTACAACCTTGTAGTCATTAGTTGGGGAGGCAATGGCCTCAACCCATTTAAACACAATATCAATTGCCAAAAGGATATATTGATTTCCAAATGACAAGGGAAGCGTTCACATAAAATTGATACCCCACACATCAAACACTTCCAACTCAAGTATGGGTTGTTGAGGCATCTCATTTCGCTTAGAGATATTCCCTACTCGTTGACAACGGTCGCATGTCTTAACCAAGCCCCATGAATCCTTGAGGGATGTGGCCATCATAAACCTCTTAGAAGAATCTTAGTAGCGATTTTAGAGACACCCATATGGCCACCACTCGGATCTGAGTGGCAAATTTTCAAAACACTAGGCACCTATTCATTTGGAACACAACGTCTACGTAAGCCATTGACCTCTCGCTTATATCAGATGGGATCATCCCACACATAGTTTCTTACCTCTCTCTTCTTTCGTTGATTCTTAGAAAAGGAAGGTGGAAACTGCCCACATGCAAGAAAGTTCACTAAGTCGGTAAACCATGGGAGCTCCTTTGCCTTAATAGCATATAAGAAGTCATCACGCATCCTATCCTCAATTGGAGAACCATCATCATGAATTTGAGAATCCGCTACGCGTGAGAGATGGTCCGCCACATCATTTTTCGCTCCTCTCTTATCCCTAATCTCAATATCAAAGGTTTGAAGTTTGAGTACCACCGGATCAACCTAGGCTTGGACACTTTCTTGGCAAAAAAGGTACTTGAGAACCGCATGATTCATGAAGACAATGGTCTTGGAACCTAACAAATAACAATGGAACTTCTCAAAAGCATGAACAATAACCAAGAATTCCTTTTTTGTTGTAGTGTAATTCCGTTGAGCACCATTTAGAGTCTTGGACATATAATAGATCACATGAAGCTTCTTTTCCGTTATTTGACCCAAGACACCTCTAATTGCCTAATCACTCGCGTCGCTCATCAACTAAAAAGGTAAATCCCATCTTGGGGCTTGAACAATAAGAGTAGAGATTAGAGCCTTCTTCAACTTATTGAATGCCTCCAAACACTTATCATTAAATACAAACTCGGCATCCTTTTTAAGAAGATCATTAAGGGGCTTTGCAATGAGCGAGAAATCCTTAATGGATCTTCTATAAAACTCGGCATGTCCTAAGAAAGATCACACTCCTTTCACATTGACCGGCGGTGGAAGTTTCTCAATAACCCCAATCTTCGCTTTGTCCACTTCTATCCCCTTATGAGAAATCTTATGGCCTAAAAATATGCCTTCCTCCACCATTAAATGACATTTCTCTCAATTTCAGACCAAGTTCACCTTCTCACACCTTGCAAGACATTTCTTAAGGTTTTCAAGGCATGCCTCAAATGAAACACCTCATACGGAGAAATTGTTCTTAAACACCTCCATCTCCTCCTCCAACATATCTCCAAATATACTCATCATGCATCTTTGAAATGTTGTAGGAGCATTACAAAGGCCAAACGACATTCTCCAATAGGCAAATGTACCATATGGACAAGTGAAGGTTGTTTTTCTCTTGGTCCTCCGGGTGCATAGGGATTTGGAAGAATCCCGAATACCCATCAAGAAAACAATAAAATTTGTGCCTCGTTAGTCTCTCAAGCATTTGATCAATAAAAGGAAGGAGAAAATGATCTTTCATGGTAGATGTGTTTAGACGTCTATAGTCTATAAACATCCTCCATCCCGTGACGGTCCTCGTCGAAATGAACTTACCCTTCTCATTCTTAACGACGGTCATACTTCTCTTCTTTGGGACAACATGAACGGGAGAAACCCACCTAGAACTCGAGATGGGGAATATAATTCCCGCATCCAAAAGTTTGGTAATCTCCTTTTTCACTACCCCTACCATTTGGGGATGTAGCTTTCGTTGCCTCTCAATATAAGGTAGAGCACCCTCCTCAAGGGTTATGTGATGTGTACATTAAGCGGGGCTTATACCTTTAAGGTCATCAATGGTATAACCCAAATCAGCATGATGCTTTCTTAAAACACCACACAACTCATGAGCTTGGTGCTCACTCAAAGAAGAGCTAACAGTCACGGGAAAGGTAGAGTTGGGTCCTAATAATCCATACCTAAGGTGTGATGGAAGAGGTTTTAGCTCAACCATTGGAACACCTTTACCTTCCTTTGCTATTGCCACTTGCAACACTTCTTGGCTAGAAATGCTCATACACATTTGCTCTTTAACATCCTCAAGGCCTCCGTTGAGCACATCTTCATACAAAGCCATCTCCTTGCTAGGAGCACCTATCTTTTCCTTATTCAACAAAACATTGTCAAGATCATAGCATCATTAAAAGTGAGAAATTTCTCACACATGTAAGACACAACATGATCTAGAGGATCAATCAACATGTAACTTTCTAGGGAGGAACTTGGATACTTCATACGATCATTCAAGTCGAATTCTATCACCTCGTCCCCTACTTTGAGTGAAATTTTAGCACTCTTCACATCCATCATAGCACCCGAAGTAGAAAGAAATGGTCTCCCTATAATGATAGGATTGCTAGCATCTTCGTCCATCTCAAGCACAACAAAGTCCACCAGAATTACAAATTTCCCAACCCTCAAATGAACATCCTCCACCTTACCCTTAGGAATCTTAATTGACCGATCGGCCAATTGCAAAGTGATGTTGGTTGGTAAGAGTTCCCCTAGCTCAAGTCTTTAATATACCGAATATGGCATAAGGCTAACACTAGCACCTAGGTCACATAAGGCATTCTCAATTTGCATTTTGTAAAAGGCACAAGAAATGGAAAAGTTTCCTGGGTCTTTTAGCTTAGGTGGCATCTTGTTCATTATAATTTAACTACAATTCTCGGTCAAGTTCACAATCTTTACAACATCACAAGTCCTCCTACCGCTCAAAATGTCTTTGAGGAATTTTGCATAGTTGGGCATTTGGGTGACAACTTCGGTAAATTTTAGAGAAAGGTGAAGTTGCTTAAGCATGTCAATAAATCTTCCAAATTGTTCATCTAACTTGTGTCTCATGAATTTATGTGGATAAAGAAGCTTGGGTTTCACAATTTCTTTCTCCACTCTCATCTCACTAGGTTTCTCAATCTCAACCTCACTCAAAGATGCACTTTCTCTCTCGATATCTTAACTTTGCATCCCCTCTCCTTACGCTTTAACTCATAATGCCCTCCCCCGGTATATGACTCAACCACCAGGTCGAAAGGACTTTCCCAAAGGTTGTAATGTAAGGGCAAAAGGTTAGGGGTAGGCCTAAAATTTAGAATTTGGTGGTACACCTAGGTTATGAAGAAAGATTGGCCAAACCTCGACACCAAAACCAAGAAGTCACCAAACAAAAACAAACTAATACCCCCAAGCTTATTCAATGCTATATCCACAAGCATATATACAAAAAGCGTAAACACTTCTCCCCCAAGCTAAAAGGAAGCATTGTCCTCAATGCTTGAAAAGGGAAAAGAACCACATTAAAATATTTTAGAATCTCATTTTCACTTTTTTTTTTTCAATTCTTTCAAAGCAATTGTCCTTGCCTCTTTAATTTTGGACGGCTTTTTCAATTTTGCATTTATTATGTCCTTGTCGTTTTTTTTTATTTGGATGGATTTTTCCATCATTCATTTGCCATTATTCACAATATTTACAAAATACGAGCTTGCTTACAAATTTAACCAAAATCCAACCTTTTACACCATAAACTCCAAAAACATGACAATTTTCTTCACAAAACCAAAAATGTAACAAAAAGAAACAAAAGGCTCAAAGTTCTAAAGATGGTGCTTGATTAGAAGGGGAAAGGCTCAAATGGTTAGCAAGCAGGCAAATGTAATCCCAATGAACTAAAAAGAAAGAAAATCCTAGAAAAGAAAAATTACCACCCCAAAAAGTTGCCTTTGTCCTTCCTAGTACATTCGGTCTCGTGTTTGAGAATTATGAGTTAAGATTCAAGATTAGGTATGCACATTTCAAGGATCCACGCCGCACAATCAAAATATTATGGAGGCTTGAATAAGAAAAATCCTCAAACAGTTGTAGCGAAAACTTACTAAAGTTGTCAAATCCACCAAAGGAAGCAACTCTGTCTTACCACAAACCAAAAGAATCCAGCTTCAAGGCCCCAATAGGTCTAAACTGCTACCTAAACATACCCTATCCTAGAGTCAACCGTGAATACTCTCAAAGCATGCACAGCGATTAAACATTGGAAAGCATACACTCAAAGGCAAAATTCTGAATTATAGAATGTCCAAAGATAAGAGCTAAAAAATAAAAAAGAAAATTATAGCCCCAAAAATAAAAAAAAAATTATTTGAAAGAAAGAAAAGAACTAAAAATCAAAATAAAGAGAGAAAAGCACAAGAATGAAAGCAATCACAAGTAATATATACCAATCGTCAAACAAGCGGTCATTTGGCAACAACGCCAATGACCCCAAACACGCTAGGTGTTACAAGGAAAACATCCTCGAGCGATCAACTCATTCTAAAACTAATCCTAATCTGAACATCCAATAAAAGAAAAATAAGAGAAATACAAAGATCTCACCAGGCGCCAAAGCTATGCTACAAGAAGCAAGGCGGAGGAGCACCATTATGAATCGTTGAAATCCAAAGCATAAAAAATAGAGCAAGGTGAGAAATAAAGAGCTATATACAAAGAAAATTGTTAGTAACTTCAATACAAAAGAAAGGAAGAAAAGTAAAAATAAAATGCATGAAAATAAAGGAAAAGCAAATAATAATAGTAACATAAATAAAATCAAATAAGTAAAGGAAGCATAATCATGAGACTGAAGTAGTATCAAGAGTCAAGATAACAAACAATCATCATCAGGAATCATTACAACAGAGACATAGAGAAACACAGCATACAACGATTAGCGAAATAAACAACAAAACCAATAATCGGGCAGAGAAATCAGCAGAAGCACAGCATCCTCATCATAAAACCGAAAGACATAGAGGTCAATACCAGAAGCGTATGAGTCCAGGAATAAACTTTAAAAGCAAGGGGGGAAACGGTGAAGCACATCAAAAAACGACATAAAACACCCCCAAGCTCAAAATGGACTACCCCCTTAATTCTAAACCAAAAAACATAAAGGCAACAAAGAAACATCATATAAAGCACATAAGAAGGGGGGTAGCCATTTTAATATCACTCCGCACTATGGTAAGGGGTAGAATGAGAACACCACTCATCGGCCTCCATCATATGAATAGAGCTATCCATCTCACTCACCTCCATGGGAGCCTTACCCCCTAACCTACTTTCCCTCCTAATTCTATCAACCTCAAAATAATGAGACCAATCATCTAATACCGGCTCACCCGACCTACCCCACCTACCAAGAGTCTCAGGGTCCGGAAAAGGCGAAGGATTAGCCGGATCATATGCATAATAACAGCCACCGAGACGCCTATAGTCGTAAGAGCCCGGGGTAGTTACTATGATAGAACTAGGGTAAATTTGAGGACCCTCCCAATAAGGGTAACAAGGCCTAGGACCCACGGTAGGATCAAAAGGCTCCCATTGAAGGACAATTCCTTATCGTACCGGAAGATACGGGTAATTCACATAGGGCTCAATCTCTCCCCTCCGAACATGTAAATCGTAAAATTAAAATGTATGATAGTCATAACCAAGATAAGGGTCTTGCATAGAAGGCATGGAGTGTAACACATTAGCAATAGAATCAAGCCTAGCATGAATTGTTGACAAATCAAAACTAAAAGGAATGAGAGAGGGGGAAGGAATAGATGTACCTCTCGATTCAACCGAGGGAAGAGTATGAGCATTCGATAAGAAGACATTGGTTAAGCAGCCTCTTGTAAGGTTTGTCCTTCGTTTAATAGAAGGATCAATATCTCGCACCGGGGGCCTCCAAGACAAAGAATCTCTCTCCATAGGTCGGGTAGTTACCTCTTTGCATGGGATTAGGAACAATTCCTTAATCCGAGAAACTTTCCAAATGAAAACATCGTCCTTTCAAGTTCGATCGAGGAATTTTTGGTTCACAAGGGCGAAGATGTTGAGGAAATGAGAAGGAGATTTTTCTCGAAGATCGATAATTTCGGGAAGCTCATCTAACAAAGTCTTATAGTCTTCATTAATGCAAAGAGCTAGGATAGAATTCATCCTCCCAATTGGATGCACCCCGATAGGCTAACTCCATCACGGATATCTAAGAATCGATTGATCAAATGCTCCGTGAAATCAACCACCTCAAGCTCAAAGTCGTTTTGGTCGGCTACCTACAACAACCAAAGCTCCTCTCGGGAGATAGCTCCCAAAGAGTCCTTGGAGAAAAGAGTGTAAGTGAGGATACGGTTGAAATATACCGCATAGCCAGATGAATCATGGAAGCGGACTTGGAAGTTTGAGGGTCATACTTTCCTTCCTCTGAGATACTTCTTCACCAACGTTGCTAATCATATCTAGGATCACTTGCCATTTGACTATGTGTCGGATAAATACAATGATCCGCATATTCGGCCCAAGGAAACTTAAAATATGAACATAGTTAAGAATCCGTCAATGAGTGATCATTTTTTAAAAGATGGAAACTTAAAATCTTTGAGGAATTTGCATTCGGTTCTTGGATAACTTCAAGCGAAGAAAGAAATCATAGGTCACCCTAGCATAAGTAGGGGCACTCAAATCTAAAAACTCTAAAAGATCAAGGCCCTCTGCAAGAAGACGAACGTCCTCATCTATTTTGAGAAACTTGGTTGTTGCTTGATTGTAGAATCTTATTAGTCTTAGCTTCCTCTTGGATAGACGCTTGAAACAATCCCAATGTGATTCTTTAGAAAATTCAATGCCATATGTTTCTTCAACCTCATGTGGAGGTCGAACAACATGCCTAGGTTTGTTTGAACTTGATCTTTCCCGCTTCTTTTGAAGGAGTAGGGCCATCTACAAGAAGGAAAACAACTCATGAGCAAGACTTAACATTTGTCATAGTTCAAGAATAAGCATAAGTAATTGCTCAAGAATCAAGCACAAATGAAATAATCTCAAAATAGAAGCATGAGATGGCTATTTATGAACAATGCCATTAATCTAAAATCATAAATTTGAAGCAAGTAAGCATGGATTAAAGGAAAAATTGAACATAAGAGACTAAATCATGAATCTAATTGAGCAAAATAATCTCAATCATTCAATTGTCAAAGAGATAAAACCCTCTTAAAGAATACCCATGAGAGTGAAAATAACCAACAATAGTGATTCAAGTATTCAATCAAATTATACAAATTTATCATGAAAAAGCTCCAATTCAACACTCAATGACATCATTCAACACAAATTACAAGTTAAAAGAACTAACAATGGAGTTCTACCATGAAAGCAAAACAAGAGTTTCAAGCTTGAACAATGAGGAAGAAGATGACTAGAAAAAAAGAAATTATACCTCAATGAAGCCTTAAAATACTTGCAAATTGCCCAAAATCAAGATTTAAGAACAAATAGAACCCCCAAAAACAAGTTCCAAACCTCAACATAAAACATCATGAATTCGAAAAAGCCCCAAAATTTTAGAATTTGGGTTAGAAAAGCAGAAATTTTTTGGGTTTAAATTCGAAAATTTGATGTGTTAATTGTATTTGATGTTGAAATGAAAACAAAAGAGGTGAAATAGGTTTGATTTTGCAAGAGATGATATAGGGTTGTAGGAGTGAATGAAGGTGGGAAAGATGGGAGGAATAAGGGGGGTGCGTTTTGGGGTTATAAGGGACTAGCGGCTGGTGCGTGCGCGCAAGCCCATGGTGCGTATGCACCAGAAAACCACGCCCTCTCTCAAATTCTTCGCGCCCGCAGGTAGCCGCGGCCTTCCCTCGGAGAGTTCCTGCTCGGATTTAGAGGTTTTGAAATGTAGACACCCGCGCCCACGGGTATCCTCTGTGGTGCGTACGTGCAAGGCCTGGTGCGCTTTCACCACATGCAGCTCGGGAGGGCTCTAAAATTCATTACCAAATGCTAAAAATTATGCCAAAATCTCCGACACCTATGGTGCGTGCGCGCGGGTGAGGTATGCGTGTGCACCATAGGGTTATCAAATTTGTTCAAATCCGGCAAGAATTTAGCAAAAGGTTAGAGAAAACACCCTTAATTATGCTTTCATATTTGCATTCTCATCGTCGCAATCGACTGTCATGATCAAGTACTCAATAATTTCATAAAAAAAATAATCCAAAATATATTTGAACATGAATAAAAGTCGATGGAAATGCAAACACGATAACATATAACCCCAAAGAACTCCTTCCTCCAAGCTTAACCAAACCTCATGAAATCTTGAAGTAACTCCAAAATTGCTGGAAATTTTCTTCGATCCAATCTCATGGTACCTAAGATTAAGAGAACAAACAAAAATAAAGTAAAATAAGAAAAGTTCACAAAGAAAGAAATATAGAAAATTGTAAAATCAAAAGAAAAATGTTAGAAAATCGGGTTGCCTCCCGGGTAGCTTAGCGCTTGTTTAACGTCATAGCTCGACGTCCTCCATCAGTTAAGGTTGTTGTCGAAGAATAAATGAGTGAACAATGTCAACAAAAGCACCGTGGAAATAATTCTTGAGACGATAGTCATTGACCATAAACGAAAAAGAAAAATCCATCATAGAGACCTCTATAATACCATTTGGAAAAACACTCTTGGTCAAATTGGGACCGCTCCATCTTGATTCCTTGATGGTTAGGTATGATGGAAGAGGTTTGAGCTAAACCATTGGTACACCTTTACCTTCCTTTTAAATGGTAGCTTGCAAAGCCTCTTAGCTTGAGATATTCATGCACATATGTTCATCCACTTCCTCGATGCTTCCATTTAGCAAATCTTCATACATTGCAATTTCCTTGATTGGAGCACCTATCTTATCCTTATTCAACAAGACATTCTTAAGAGGATCATTTGAAGTGAGCAAGTGCTCATGCATAGAAGATACAACATGATCAAGAGAATCAATCAACATGCAATATTCTAAAGAAGAACATTAATACTGCATGCTTTCATTCAAGTCAAAGTCAATGACCTCATCTCCTACCTTAAGTGAAATTTTTGCACTGTTAACATCAATCATGACACCCGAGGTATCAAGAAAAGGTCTAACAAGAATAATAGGAATGGTAGCATGTTCATCTATTTCAAGAACCACAAAATCCACCGGAATCACAAACTTCCCTACTCTCAAAGGAACATCCTCCACCTTCCCCTTAGGAATCTTAATTGAACTATCGGCCAATTGCAAGGTAATTTTAAAAGGCAAAAGTTCCCATAACTCAAGTCTTTGATAGACCGAATATGGCATTAGGCTAACACTAGCTCCTAAGTCACATAAGGCATTATCAATTTGCATCTTGTTAATGGCACAAGGGATAGAGAAGTTTCCAGGGTCTTTCAACATGGGTGGCATCTTGTTCTTTATAACTGCAATACAATTCTCGGTCAAATTGACTGTCTCCACAACATCACAATTCCTCCTACCACTCAAAATGTCTTTGAGGAATTTTGCATAGTTGGGCATTTGGGTGACAACTTCGGCATATGGTAGAGAAAGGTGAAGTTGCTTAAGAATGTCAATAAATCTTCCAAATTGTTCCTCCAACTTATGTCTCATGAATTTTTGTGGATAAGGAAGCTTGGGTTTCACAATTTCTTTCTCTACTCTCACCTCTCTAGGTGTCTCAATCAAAACCTCACTCAAAGATACACCATCTCTCTCATCCTCTACCAAAACTTCCTTGGAGACCTCCTTAGTCTCACTCTTTCTAGGCAAACTCTCCTCAAGAACCTTACCACTCCTTGTAACAATAGCATTCACGGGTCTCTTGGGATCTAAGCCTTGGGAAGGTAAAGAAGAAGGACTAACATGGTCTTTCAAAGCATTGGAAAGTTGAGAAATTTGGTTTTCAAGCATCTTATTATGAGTCATCATTTCATTGAATTTCTTGTAACTTACAGCCATGTAAGTGTTCAACAACTTTGTTTGATTCTCAATGATTTCCTCCAAATTAGTCCTAGAGGAAGAGGATTGTGAATAGGAATTATCATCTTGAGTCTTTGGAGCAAATCCGGGTGGAGGGCCTCTTTGAGCATTATTTTGAAAATTGTCTCTACCTTGATTGTTCCAATTACCCCTATTTTGATTTTGACCATAACCTTGATTATGGTTACCACTACCTTGATTATGATTTCCATAACCTTGGTTTTGATTACCATAATTTTGGTTATTATTTGTGCTACTATAACCTTGATTGTTTTAGCTACCTCGAGAACCTTGGTTCATATGGTTCCTATAACCACCACCTTGGTTATTGTTTTCAAAATTACCTTGCTTTTGGTAATTCCTATTCCATTGACCCCTTTGGTTATCAAACCTTTGCACATTATTGTTATTTTCAATTACATATTCCCTTTAAACATGAAATATAGTGATCATAATAACAATAGAATAAACATTAATATTGGAAGCAATTTAACAATAATAGCATTAGTAAAATCAAATATAAAATAACCATAATCATGATACTAGCAATATTAAAATAAAATAAGAGTAATTAAATTAATTAATTACTCACATTCCGCACGTTCCTTTAAATTGCTACATCATGAATAAACTGTTAGTAACTTCAATTAAAATATAAATCAAATTGAAACAATTAAATTAAATAAAAAGTAGAGTTGATTTAGTCCAAACCCTCAGTCAATTCTACCTTTCACACCCTGGTTTAAGTATAGAACTTTGGGTATTATATGGACTCCTTGGAGTGCATAAAAGAAGGAATAGTGAAAGAATGGGGAGGCTAGTGTTTAGGCTAAAGAGGGAGAAGAGAATTATTTGATGATCAATCTTGTTGATGATTGAAAAAGGGGAGATATGACCTATATTTATAGAAAAGAACGGTCGAAAAAACAAGATAAGATCCGAATTAAATTGGAATAAAACTCGATAGACTGCAGTTTTTGCGGTTTTTGTTTTTATCATATCTTTTGATCCAGATATTGGAATAATATAAATAAGATATCATTGGAAAGATCTTGAGCTCTAATTACTAACCCAATTAGAATCAGATTAAAAAAAATTTGTATAATAAAAGATATGGAAAAAATAGTTAGACGGTGTCAGTTTTGGATAGAGTTTGACATTTTATTCATATCTTTTCCGTTGTAGCTCGGAATTAATATTATAATACATCATTGGAAAGATAATTTCATGGGATATCCAACCATATAAAATTTGAATAAAAAATATGAGGCACAAAATCATATATGACTATCTTTGAACGTCTTTCAATTCGGATAAAATTAGGATTTTCAAAAAGAAAAGTCTTATTCAATTTCAAACTCTTTAATCTTATCTTTTCAAAAAGTAAATTAAAATATTTTAGAAACTTTTAGAAGCCTAGAATTAATCCTAATTGGTTTAGGAATGGGATTAAATAATTTGGACCCTCCACATGATCATTGGGTCGTAGGTAAGGTGGGCTTAGGTTCAGTTTGGGCTTAGTTTAATATTTTGGTCATAACCTATTCGTTATAACTCGGATTTGGGCTTATAATATATCATTGGAAATCTATTTTCAATCCCCATACAATTATTCAATCATTGGACCAACATTATAGACCAAAATAAACTGGAATAAATGTTTTTATAAAAAGGACACGAAATGAATGATTTTAAAGGACACGAAATGAATTATTTTTGGTTTAAAGGCACGAAAAGAGGAAAATAAGTTATTGTTGGGGAAATGGGATAGGAGTTAGGTTGGTTTTATGAAATAAAAATATGGATTTAAGCACTCCAAGATTAAATACTCAACCCGACCAATAATGGCGGTGAATGGTTGTTCATCATTGGGTTTGGTTTTGGGGAGACATTTTTAGGTTTCTATAGAAGCCCCCACTTTGACTGAGTTTGTAGAAACGTCAGTTTCAAAAACAATATTCAAAGTATTCGATAGGGACGGAGAATGATTCAAGACGTTTTGCGATCCTAAATCACTCTGTATACGCCGATACCTGCAGAAAAATGTTAGTTCCACAGATAAAAGAGTAAAGGAATAGAATGCTTATTTAACACTTGTGTATCGGTGACAAATGAGTTTGGTAGCTTCCTATGCTTGAAGGAATCCACCGAATGACATTTTGTTCAAATACTTTCCATGCCTGAGGAAATCGACTGATGAGTTTGGTAGCTTTGTAAGCCTGAAGAAACCTACCCGATGATACTTTCCATGCTTAAGGAAAGTCGACATATGAATTTGGTGTTTTTCTATGCTTTAAAAAACCCACCGATAATATTTTTCATGCTAGAGGAAAGCCGATAGAGGAATTTGCGGTTTTCTATGCTTGAAGAAACCCACCGATAATACTTTTCATGCCTGAGGAAAGTCAACAAATGATGAGATTGCAAGTCTCTGTGTATCGAGAACCTTGCGTCGTGAAATTATGGTGGTTCTATTGTCCCCGAACGTGGGCTGTAGTTGGTCCGCTTGTCCCCGAACGTAAGATGTAATTGGTTTGCTTGTCCCCGAACGTGGGTTGTAGATGGTTCGCTTATCCCTGAACGTGGGCTGTAGATGGTCCGCTTATCCCCGGACGTGGTTTGTAAATAGTCCGCTTGTCCCCGGACGTGGGCTGTAATTGAGACCTGCAAAATAAAATTTGCCAAGGGAATCGTATAGACTATGATTGACTTGACCAACTGAGTTGACCAAGTTTGACTTGACATGACATGACATGGTATGACTTGTGATTGTGTGTGTATAGTTTGAGTGTGTGTGCACAGACACAAGCAATAGAAAATGCAAAAGTAAAAAAAAATCCGTCTTTTTTGTCATGAGATGAGTGGAGGGTACCGACTCTCTCCCGAGAAAGACGTGAAAAATGAAGTTTTGTTTTCGAACTTCCCTCAATAAAAATTTTGAAAAAGTTTTTGAACTTCATCATTGAGCAAGACGAAATGAATCGTATGGATTGAATTGCTTGTCTTGAAAATAATGTATGCATGATGCATGTTCTTCGGCCAGGAGGCTAAGGACAATTACATCATGTGACACGATAGATGAATGAATTGAACTTAGGTCATGGAGCTAAGCATCATATATGGTGTAAAGAAACGATCTTGAACATCACTTAGGTCTAGAAGCTAAGAACGTATATAGATGAAGTTATTATTGAATATTACTTAATGAATATTTCTTAGGTCAAGGAGCACGATATGCGATGCATAAAACAATGAATTTTGCTCAGGTTAGGAAGCTAAGCAAGTATACAATGTTTCTTTTAATGAATGTTTTCTTGAAAGATGATGAAGCATGCACAGTGTTGAAACAAGATTTCATGAAAAAAGGTTCTTAAAGGAAAAGATCATATATATGGATATGGATATGGATGTGTGAGTGAAGTGTGTGAATGTGATACTAAGGCTGGCTGCAAATGCTATGGTGATGGAAATTTATGTTTGAAGAGTCAAAATGGTGACTCTTTAGGATAGGTAGGCTAAATGATGTGGGTTCAAGCCCCCAAGTCTAGCTCTAGATGGATAAGGTCATAGGATTAAGCATTGGATATTTTTCGACTCGATCATGCATATGAATGTGGCCGCACCTCAATATGAGGTTGCCTACGTACCCGTTAGGAATCAGGCCGAACGTAGCACTAATCGAACTTTGCGCAATTGTATGTACACCTCAAAGAGGTCTTTCAAGGGTTGTAATATGGTTAAGTTGATGGTTTAAAGAAGAAAAGGGTACAAGGCTCAAGACCCGAGAGAATCCCCAAGATGTGTAATTGTGAATTTGAAAATTTTTAATTTTGCAAGTTTTTTTTTTTATTTTCTTTTTTCTTTTTTTTATTTTTTTTTTTTTTTTTTGCTTTTCGTTTTTTTTTTCATTCTTTTGAATCAATGTGGGCAATCTCAGATCATGCGGTCCATCACTCACTTAGCATTCATGTTTCTCAGGCACGGTACCAAGCACTTGATGAGAGACGCAATTTGAGACGTTTTCATATCAAAGACATTGGAATACTTGCCCTTAGACATTGTTTATTGTTGCTTTGCTACTTTTTTTTTACTTGCTTTTTGAATGTTATACAATTACACACCTTCCCATCCTAGGGTTAAGTGAATGTGGGTTGAATAAAAAATGTCCATCATCAGATGAGGGTCAAAGTGGTTGATGAAGAAATGGATCTGTGATTGAGTGGTTAATGAGGAATGAATGGGTTGCAAAGGTACCTCAAATGATAGGTATACCTTGTGTTCGGTACGGCAATTGTTTATTTTTTTATTTTTTTATTTTTTTTGCTAATCACATGATCGAATGTCAGAAAGAGATGTTCATTTATGAAGAAGGTAAGAAATGTGACACATAGACACATGGATAAGGAGAACCTATGCTTGACTTTTTAGGGGGAAGGGTTTGAAACAAAAGAAGAAGAACACATGAAATCTTGGTAAGAAGCTTGCATTTTGCTTTGTCTTCATGGCTGTTAATGAGTTACTTCTAGCTGCCTGCTGAGGAAAATAGTTTCTTATTGTTGATGCTTTGATTGGAAGGAAAGAAGGAAGGAGAGACGTTCCCCTTATTCTTATAACTATTTCCTAGTTATTTTAGACTCAAATACTTTGTAAGGAAGAACTCACTTAATGCATTCACTCAATACTTGGATTGAAAAGGAAGAAGTATAAAACGATTTTGAAAAATGATGGGAAATACTACACTCATTCCTATTACGATGGAAAACGATGCATGCATGGTCCTAGTATACGATCATAAACAATATAGTGCATTACTTGAAGACAAAGTGTGTGCAATGACTCAACATGTGTATTAGGTGAGTTTATTAAGACTCATGGTATGATCTCATGGCTAGATATGAGGATGTTGTGAAAAACAAAGGACCCAATGACCAAATAGAACGGAAGACTAAAAGACAAACTAACTTGATTAATTTTGTCCAATTTTAATGTTTATGCTATTTACTAGGTGAAAAGGTTCCATTGGCCATCATTATTCATAAATAAGATCAACAACAATCAAAGACAAAGAACACATGTTAAAGTTAGCACAAAAAATACAAGAAACTAGGAAGAGGACTAGAATTCTAGAAGAGTTAGGACTCATGGATATAAAAAACTTAAATAAAAATCTATAATCCTATGTTTTTCGAGTTGAAACAGATTAAAGGACTTGTCTAAGACTAGCTTGATGAGAAAAGATATAAAGAAAAATTAAAAAATTAAAAAAAAAAAAAAAAGTTTACGCTAAAAAGACACCTAAATTGGACAGGCTGTAGTATATCAGTCATAACTTTTGATTTGTCACTCTGAATGGGACTAAACTAACACTAAATCAAAGATAAAACTCGGGGCTACAGATCCATAGGTGGCACGACACGTAACTCTTTCTATAACTTTGGCTATGACCAAAACAAGTTGCCTCTTGTGTAGGATACAAGAATAAAAATCCGGGTTAACTCAAAAAAAATTTAAAAAAAAAAAAAAATCTACGGCTCGACTCTAATAATAAAAAAATGGTTTGATAAGAAAAAAAAAATTAATAAAAGGTCAATAAAAAAATGCACACATAAGCATATCGTCACGCATGATGCAATGAAGTTCGCAACCTAAAGTACAGTTCTATGTTCGACTATGGTCAAACTTTTGGGTGTCAAAGGTTACCATGGTTAAGAGTTTGGACGCGTTAGCAAGGCAGTCTCCCTTGAGGGTGTATGCCAAAGGGCGGCTTCGCGGTTTCGTGATGAAATCGAACTCGACTCCATGGTTTGGGTGGATTTAAAAACTCAGATGAACCCTTATTGCCATGAGCGTTTTTGGGTTGATAGAGCTTAAATCCCTCGGGCTAACCACATACGTAGAACACGCACTATTGTGGAAAAATAGGTAAGCTAAAATGCAATGCATATGTGACAATGCCAATTAAATCACAGGAATACAATTCAAGAATCTGTCAAGTCTCATCCACTCATCTCAATTAAATACCGATTACTCAAATCGATAAATAACCAATAATCCTCCCCAGTGGAGTCGCCAAATTGTAGGCGTCGTTCGAAGTGCGCCTACGTTAAAGCATGTTGTGAATATGTTTGGCACTCATAGGAAGTGGGAATTGACATTACAATTAAGAAAAAAGCAAAGTAGGGAGCCACCAACAAGTTTGTAAGGAACTTGTAAACCGTTCACGGATCATAAAAAGCAACCACGATAAAGGGGCAACGATAGGCAACAATGTTTGACCAATAAAGGTTTCACCCCATTCATAATCCATGAGATTACTAACTCCATATGGTTCAAAACCACGAAAGGAGGATCGGGGATGATGGTACGAAGTGAGTCATGTAGTCACATTCGCCCGTATTGGCCTCTACTCGATTCTTATAGTGAAAAGTGATTCCTGCAATCTCAAAGGCATAAAATATTCAATTTTCTCCAAACTGTTATTAGGCTAAATTGGTTAAATATTAATGCAACACATAATTCTAATATATTTATGATCACTTGAAATAAATAACAAGATTAAAAAGGAACCTAAACCGGTTGTCCAAATTATCTTATTAGGCGTGATTTTCAATTACATATTCCCTTTAAACATGCAATACAGTGATCATAATAACTATAGAATAAATATTAATATTGGAAGAAAAATAACAATAATAGCGTTAGTCAAATCAAATATAAAATAACCTTAATCATGACACTAGCAATATTAAAATAAAATAAGAGTAATTAAATTAATTAATTACTCACATTCCGCACGTTCCTTTAAATTGCTACATCATGAATAAACTTTTAGTAACTTCAATTTAAATATAAATCAAATTGAAACAATTAAATTCAATAAAAAATAGAGTTGATTTAGTCCAAACCCTCTTTCAATTTAACCTTTCACGCCTTGGTTTAAGTATAGAACTTTAGGTATTATATAAACTCCTTGGAGTGCTTAAAGGAAGGAATAGTGAAAGAATGGGGAGGTTAGTGCTTAGGTTTAAGAGGGAAAAGAGAATTATTTGATGATCAAGCTTGTTGATGATTGAAAAAGGGGAGATATGACCTCTATTTATATAAAAAAGAAGGGTCGAAAAAACAAGATAAGATCCGAATTAAATCGGAATAAAACTCACTAGACTGCAGTTTTTACGGTTTTTGTTTTTATCATATATTTTGATCCAGATATTGAAATAAGATAAATAAGATATCGTTCAAAAGATCTTGAAGTCTAATTTCTTACCCAATTAGAATCAGATTAAAATATTTTGTATAATAAAAGATATGGCCGAAATAGTGAGACGGTGTCAGTTTCGGATAGAGTTTGACATTTTATTCATATTTTTTCTGTTGTAGCTCAGAATTGATATTATAATACATCATTGGAAAGATAATTTCAAGGGATATCCAACCATATAAAATTTGGATAAAAAATATGAAGCATGAAAATCATATCTGACTATCTTTAAACGTCTTTCAATTCGGATAGAAATAGGATTTTCAAAAAGAAAAGTCTTATTCAATTTCAAACTCTTTAATCTTATCTTTTCAAAAATATAATTAATATATTTTAGAAACTTTTAGAATCCTCCAATTAATCCTAATTTTTTTAGTAATAGGATTAAATAATGTGGATTCTCCACATGATCATTAGGTCGTAGGTAAGGTGGGCTTAGGTTCGGTTTGGGTTCAGTTTAATATTTTGGTCATAACTTATTTTGTTATGACTCGATTTTGGGCTTATAATATATTGTTGGATATCTCTTTTCAAGCCACAACCGATTATTCAATAATTGGACCCACATTATGGACCAAAATAAACTGGAATAAATGATTTTGTAAAAAGGACACGAAATGAATGATTTTAAAGGACACGAAATTAATTATTTTTGGTTTAAAGGCACCAAAAGAGGAAAATAAGTTATGGTTTGCGGAAATGGGATAGGAGTTAGGTTGGTTTTATGAAATGGGAATATATATTAAAGCACTCCAATATTAAATACTTAACCCGACCAATAATGGCAGTGAAAGGTTGTTCATCATCGGGTTTGGTTTTGGGGAGACATTTTTAGGTGTCTACAGAAGGTTTAGAAAAAAGAATAAAGAGAGAAAGATTCTATTTTTTAGAGAGAGAAAGAGAGAGATGATGATTGTGAATGATTAAAAACGGGGAGATACAACCCCTATTTATAAAAAAAAATAGCATGGTGTAGACATATACTTTTGGCCTCTTGTCCCAAAAGGAAATCCAATGATGTTACAAGAATCCGTTCTTCATGTAAGATCAAAGTTGAAATGTTTATGGACTACGAAAAGAATTATGAAGTAAGTTGAAACCCATATTTGAGACCAAGTTATCTTAGAGCCTTGTCCGATTACTAGTTAGGCGTAAAACATGTTTAAACTCGATTAATAACGGACCCAAATACGTCAAATGCAATGATTGGATCCAATGGAACCCATATTGATGAAAACCAAGCCAAACAGATAAACCACATATCAAATTCCCATGCAAGGCCTATACAGATGGATAGCACTTTCTAATAGCTTTCCAACGGTACATTATAAGCCAATTTCGAGCCAAAACAAAGAAGTTATGATCAAAACACTAAATCGGGCCCTAAAACCGACACCCTTGCACTCCAACGGCCATAACTTTTGAACCATAACAAATTTAATCTAATTCTAACGGCATTAATAAGTAGACATGCAGAGATTTACAATGATTTCCCACACGCCTTAATCCGACTTTGCAATCAAAAGTTATGGAAGTTTTAACAATGTGCTTTCGTATAACCCAAACCGCAAACCAGCGCGACTCAATTAGTTGCGCGCGCCTGGCGCGCGCACCTCATTGAGATACGCGCAGCACCCAGCGTGACTTAGAGATTTGCGCACGCCACCTTACGGCGCGACTCTATAACCCTAAACCTAGATCCCTACGCCTATAAATAGGGGTCTTCGTTCAGCATTACGGGAGACTCAGTAATATCAGAATTAAAAACCCTATTATTCTCAAAACCCTAATCTCTGAACTTATCTTACTATCATACTAATTTTTCTTCTCTCTTCCTTAATACTTTCCAAACCTAATTAAATCCATTGAAGTCCTTGGAGGTACAAAGAAGAAAGAAAGTCCATAAAGACATTAAACGGAGATTTAACATAAAAGAAGAACGGTTAGTTTACAGAGCACTTAGATAAATCACTTTTCTTTTATTGTTTAAATAACTTTAATTGATTAATTAGTGTTATTTGATCGCTTTAAAAAAACTTTTAATTATTTCATTCATATAGTACTCTTTCGTTAATCAAGATTAGAATTGGAAGAATTAATTATTGCTTTATCACTTAAGACAAGGCAAATCTTGTTCATTTATTGTTCTTTCACGAATATTATTAAATAAGAATAACAAATTTGCAATGTAATTCCTACGTGATTAATGCTTGTAAATAAAATTAACTAACTTAGTCTTTAGGTATCACATTGCATATATTGTTTGGTAATGAAATTGTGAAAAGGGAAGAGCTAGTAGAGGCCATACTAGAGCTAAGATAGCGATTCCCCTCTAAAGGGAACGTCTTAGTACCCTCGCTCCCGAACTCATTTCTGGTTTATGTAGACCAATTTTTGCATGGGTAAACTTACGATTCGCGCTAATTATCCCTCGAACTCTACTTGGGAGAAAGGCATGAACGAGGTTTATAAGTTTTCCTAAAACTCATTGGCAACTCCTACTTGTTTCTTACAAAAAAGCGTGATGAGAATATTATTTCTAATTCAAGGTCTCCCAAACAGTCAGGAATTCAAATCGTAATACACCCTAAAAAGTGTAAAGTCCTAGGCTTTTAAGCAGCCATGGGCATTAGGAAGGACCCCCTACGATGGGACCACCCTCCTTACAGTGGCGACTTCACTTGGGACTTAGAGGTTACAAGATTAGTTCGCAGTTATTGTTCAAGGTTTCCAACACTAGGTTGCCTATGGATTATAACGAGAACTAACTTCGATAATCTGTACTTAGAGAGCGAGACTCGAACGCATAATATCTTCCTTTTTCACAAAAGTGAAAATAAAAAAAGCAACATTGAATCATGCATAAGCATAGCACACTTTAACCATTGGGGATTGGCTCATTGATTAGAGGCTGCGAACACTAGGCTTCTATCCCAAAATCAATAACAATCATCCCACCCATATCGTCAACAAAATTTTGAGAGGGCGATGTCATGAGTCAACACGTTGAGTGATTGATTTGTGCATCATTTCTTAAGATATGATACCTTTGGACACCCAAGCCTTGACCTTAGAATGGCATTGTATGTATTGACGGTTCCTTTTATGTGCTTATGTGACTACATGAATATGTGCTTCGTGTCTAATTTAACTAATTCCAACTTGTTACGTAGAGATATAATAAAAATAAAAATAAAATCGCAAAAAATTTTGGTTCGACAAAAAAAAAAAATGTCTGCACTTCGATTTTCAAAAATAAAAAATTCGAACCTACCAGGTGGCACGCGCAACTGTCTGCACAACATTGTGTCTTACGCGCACCCACTGTTAAACGTTGACTTTAGCTCGTTACGAGCAATATCATACGGAGAGAACGATACTACCGCTTCAAAGTTAATCGTTAAGTAGGTGCTAAAAATATCTCATCGGCTAACAACGTTGTCTAACTTTCACTATGATCATTTTTTCGTTTTTTTTTTTAAAATCCAATAACATGTTTTTTTTTTTAATCGTTCTTTTTGCATTTTCACCAAAAAAAAAGTTTTTATCGTTCTTTTTGCGTTTTCGCAAAAAAATAAATAAATAAACAATAAACAAAAAAAATTAAAAATAAAAAATAAAAAATCGCATGTGGTAGATGCTACTCTTGAAGATGCACTTTCCACCTTAGTACAAGACGGAAAATTGCGAGCGATACTATTTTTTATTATAATGATTCGTTTACGTACTTTATAATCGAACTAATGACATTACTTCGTATGAGGTTCGTCATTAGAAGTTCGCATCCCATAAATAGGACTTCCTCAATATGTTTATTTTTAAATGTGCCTATTTTGTGTTCATCATTTATTAATTGTAATTGGTCAACCTTGATTTAAGAGTATAATTTATTTACCTCTTCTATGGTTTAAAAAGAAAATCCCGAGAACTTTACTTGGGATGATTGCTTCACACAAAAAAAAAAAAAAAAAAAAAAAAAAAAAAAAAAGAGAGAGAGAGAAACAGAACGAAAAAAAAAATGTCGTTCTTAAAAAAAATTTATATAAAAAAAAGTACGATACAAAAGAAAATATTATTTTTAAAAAAAAAGAGAAGATAATGAATGATAAAACCAAGAAAAATGATTTAATTATTTCTTGGATTTTACATTCGGAGGCCATCATTCTTGTTAAGCAAATAGTAATATATTATCCTTTAAAGACGAGCAATATGAGAATCATAATTGAAAAAAATGATATAGATCTCTATTGCAATCTAAGTGATCAACAAATAGCATAGTATATTTGATCATTTTAAGGAGTATGTTCGGGTTGATTAATATTCCTAAAATTTGATGAGCATTTTCAATCCAACTTTTTTGTCTTTCTCTTCTACCTTTTTCGAAAACAATTCATTTAAAGTAAAATCCTTAGATGATTACCTTGTTGAAGTCAACACAAATCATGACATTCCATTAGTGGTTGTTCGTGAATTTTTTGACATTCTTCAAACTTGCTTAAAGTGAATTCGTATTACAAGAATTTTAAAAAAAGAAGTAAAACAATCATTTTGACTTTGGTTCATTGTTTGAATGCTTGGCAGAAAAGGTTTAAGTGAACGCGCTCAATTTCTCGTGACACACATTACTAGGTCATATTCCACATTCGCATACCAGTCCAATCATGGGTGACAAAGCAGCATTGGAGAAACTTAAAGAGGAGCTCCAAAACCTAAAGGCCTTACGAGAAGAAGAAGCCCAAATGTAGGCTCATAAAAAAGCAGAAAAGGCTAAAATAAAAGCAGAAAAAGAAAAAGAAAATATTCTGCAAGAAAAAATAAGAGCCGAAAGAGTAAAGGCCATGGAGAAACTTGTCCTTCGAGCTAACTCAGGGAATAAGTACTTCAATTATGAGCTTGCACCACAACCTAGTGGCAGGACTCTCCCAGAAAAGTTCTTGACTACAGATTTGCCAACCTTTAAGGTTACATACAATCTTAGGACTCACTTAATGATCTTTATTGGAATTATGGCATTGAAAGGGGTTGAGCCAAGCCTATATGCATGTACTTTTCCTCTTTCATTGGACCCAACTGCTAGATCATGGTTTTATAACCTCGGTGCAAAACAAACTTCCACTTGGAGTGACGTTGAAAAAGCATTTTTATCCCAATATGGAGATAACATCGAGCTCACAACTACCTTGCGCGATCTCGAATTGCTTAAGCAAGGGGAAGAATAAGGCTTCATTGACTTCTTTTCTAGATGGCGATCAAAGGTTTCTCTTATTCCACAAAGACCTCCGGATCATGAACTTGTCCCAAAGTTCATAGACAATATGTCTCCACCATACAAGTACCATTTATAATACCTTGGTTTAGACACATTTCAAAAAGTTCAAATAAGTCATAAAATATATCGTTGGAAAGCTATTGAATTCTACTTTCCAACCCAATTGAAATATGATTAAAATCTTTTGTAGATAAAAATATATGGCCGAAATAGTGGAAGGGTGTTAGTTTTGGATAAAGTTTCGTATTCAATTCATATCTTTTTCGTTATAGCTCGGAATTAATATAATAATATATCATTGGAAAGATAATTTCAAGATCTATCAAACCATATAAGATTTGGATAAATATTATTAGGCAAAAAAATAATATCTTACTATCTTTGAACATCTTTACATTCGAATAGAATTAGAATTTAAAAAAAAGGAAAGTTTTATTCAATTTCAAACTCTTTAATTTTATCTTTTTAAAAAGGATAATTAAGATCTTTTAGAAACTCATAGAAGCTTCTAATAAATCCTAATTATTTTAGGACTAGGATTAATACTTTGATCCCTCCACATGATCATTGGGCCGTAGGTAAAATCCAGTTTGAGCCCAGTTTAGTATTTTGGCCATGACTTCCTCATTATTCATCGGAATTGGGCTTATAATATATCGTTGGAAAGGTTTTTTCAAGCCCCGTCCATCTAAACTATTTTTGGACCCATATCATGGATAAAACTAAACTAGAATTCACGTTTTTTATAAATATGGTAAGGATATTTTCAAAAACAGAAAGAAGAGATATTTTAATAAAAACATCCTCATCACTAGACTTTTTACGCTTTCACTTTGTTCAATAATAAAATAACATGAAAGGTTTTCTTCACTGGGTATGGTTTTGGGGAGACTTATTTAGGTATCTACAGAAACCCCCACTTTGACTGAGTTTGGAGAAACTTATGTTTCGATAACAAAAGTCAAAGTAGCGATAGGGACTGAGAATGATTCAAAACGTTCTGCGATCCCAAATCATTCTTGTAACACCGATACCTGCAAACTAGCGCTAGTAAAAACAGATATAAGAGTTAGGAAACGCCTGAAGACTACCACGCTTGCAGCTGCCTCTAATTTCCGTTGTTTTATGACCGTCATCCACATCTTAGGGAATATGATCGAAGATAACTTTGCTTGAATCCACCTCCTGCTTTTAACAACCTTTCACATCCTAGGGAACACCGTCGAAGATCACTTCTCTTGAAGCCATCCTTAGTTGTTTGTGGCAACCCACCACAAGTTAGGGAAAGCTGTCGAAGATAACTCTGCTAGCAGCCATCTTCAATTGTTGTGATAATATTCCAAAGAAAATTAGCGAAGACCAATGCTTGTCGATCCTTAAAGCTCGCTTGAACTTTATTGTTGTGATGTTTGCTGAAATTTCCGCGGTGCCAGTACGTCGGCACATTTTGCTGCTTGTGAACCATTATGTCGGTGCTTTTGCAATGAGCCAATGTTTAGGCGCTTTAAGCTAAGTGAGACGACTTTTTATCAGGTCGATCATCTACTGTGATTGTAATCGAGCCGATTACTTAATCATGTCAAATTTCGTATAGGGGCTAACTGGCTTACCAAGGAACCCGAAATTGCTTCATAAGGTCTGCATAGTCATTTATGAGGGTCACATATTTTGTCGCCGCACCAGCGCACGCTGGAATACGCTGTCGCCAAGTTTTAGCTCCGTCGCCAGGCGACAAAGATCAGCGCCAGACAACTAAAAACTCCTTTGTTCTCCATTATTGTTGTCCATTGCTCAATTTCGCTCTAAACCTTCAACTTGGTCATTTCCTTTCAACCAAATATGCTCAAATCTTTTGCAAATTAAAGCTCTTCATCTCTAATTTATTGATCCATGTATGTTTTTCTAAAACTCCTCTTATCTTGGAAGAATTTCATGCATTTATATTCGCGGTGTTTCGAAAAAAAATCTGGGAACATTCTTGCTTGCTTGCTCTTTGGAATTTATAGCTTCCTATGCCTTGAAACTTTGTTGAAAACCTTATCCTTCAGGATTTTACTGAGTCTAAGATGCTTTCTCAAAATCTTGAAGTGCTCAATCAATAAGTCTGATCGTCAATTTAAATGTGATCAAGATGACTCTAGTTGATTTGCTAAGCCATTTGCGTCCTTTTGCTTAAAATCCTTTGTGCCTGCATTTATATTTTGGACTATAGGACTTCGCTCATCTTTTCTTTTACGGCTAACCTAAGGCTTAGTGTTACTTGACTCATTACATAATACTCAATATGTTTTTAACACATATGACTAGTCATGACTCGACTCAAAGCGTTTTGACAAACAAAGCTTGACACGACTCAAGGTTTATACTTGACTTAATGTGGTTCACTGACTCATGATGTGTCTATTTTATATAGTATTTTACCCCCGTCCCTTGGTCGTAATTAGTAGTGTTTTTGGCTCTTTAGAACCACTTTTATTACTAATTGGTGTTTTCTAGTGTTTTCGTAGATTTGGTTGACTTTTGCAGGGATTTACACTTTTGGAGTATTTTCCCGAGATATTATAGAGCAAATACGAGCACTGGATAAGCATGACCAGATTTTATAGCCCAGGGCCGGTTAGAGCCATCAAACCGATGATTAAGGGCTCGGTATAGGTGATACCGGGGCATTTGGACCGAGTATTCAAGACCCAAAGAGGAAACCCAGATTGGCCCAAAGAATTGGAGCCCAATTATAGTCCAATTAGTGGCCAAGAGAGCCGCCCAGCCAAAGAGGCTGGCGCCCAGAGGCGCGCCCGGCCAGGCGGGAGAATTAAAGGTCGGTGCTCGGTGACGCGCCTGGCCGGGCGCGAGATTTGTACTGAAGAGCAAAAAGGGCGCCCGATCGGGCAGTGCCTCGCCCGATCGGGCGCGTGTAATTATTAGGGGTTAATTTCGTCGTTTAAGTTTGTTTTAGTTTAGGATTTGTACGGAGTATAAATACTTCTCCGTAAAACGATTTTAGGATCTCCTTACTCTCTTTCTGTACTCTCTTAATTGTTTTCTTAGATTTTCTCTCTCATATACTTTGTTCTCTACTTTATTCTTAATTCCAAATTTTTTTTGGTAACAATTTCTCTTCTCTTAATCTTAGTTGTTTATTCCATTCCTTTGATCATGTCCTACTTTATTGCTTTGATTAGTTTAACTTTTATTATGTGTGAGTAGTTTTCTTTCTAGGGTTTGTGGGGATCCATAAATAATATGAAGGGGTAATTTATTGTTGTTAATTGTCAATGCTAGATTAATTTCCTCTTGATTGATTTAATGCTCTGTGACTAGATTAGGCCTGATCTTTTATGCATGAGTTTGACAATATTGATTCGAGATTCGACAGATGAGAATTGATGTTTAGGTCTAGTTTCAATAGGCAGGTTTACTTATAAATGGTTAATTCGAGATTCGAAAAATGAGATTTAATACCGGTAAATTAATTTTGTGATTGTAATACGTAGCGAAAGCCCTTTATGATCTAATTAATTATGCATTGATGAATGATTATTATATTCAACCTTGGAATATTATTTATTGGTGAATCTATGCCCTAGATCCTTTTATATAATATTTTCTCCTTCTTCTTAATCTCCGTAGTTTAGTTTATTAATCAAATATAAATATTGGTTACCTCTTAATCTAGATTACATTAGTTAATTAGGAATAGAAAGATCCGATTCTCTGCGGATTCGACCCTACTTCCCTATCTACATTACTTAGTGGATTTAGGAATTACTTTTGATTTGGGGATACGACTATACCCTGTCAAAATTTGGCGCCGTTGCTGGGGAAAAGGTTTTATTTTTGTTTCTGATTATTTTTGTAGTCTAGGTTATTTCTTTTTGTCTCAGAGAATGTAAGTTCTTTGAGGCAAATCTCATATTTGCTTTTAGTTTTTTTTTTGTTTGTTTATACCCAAGTGTTCCTTATCAGGGTACCCATTCGATCCTGAGATCGAACGTTCTTTCCATAGACAGAAAAATCTTTACTAGCAAATCCTGGTGGATTCTGGTGATAATAATAATCACCGAGACCCCCCAACTGGCTCTAGCGATCATCAGATCCAGAATCAGAGATGACGGCTCCAAAGAAGCTTAATGATTACTCACAATCAAAGCTTACAGATTTTCCGCATCTCACTCCCACTCCGGCTCTTGATGGGGTACAATTTGAAATTAAACCTCAATTTATAACGATGATAGAAAGGAAGCAATTTAGTGGAGCCAAGGGTGAAGACCCAAATCTTCACATTGCCGACTATTGTCAATATTGTAATACCATCAGGCAAGCCGAGGTCACACAAGACCAAATCAGGGAGATTCTCTTTCCCTTCTCTTTAACTGGAAAAGCTAAATTGTGGTTCAATGGCTAAAATAGAACTGGACTTGGTATAACTGACTGGGAAACTCTTGTTTTGAATTTTTATAACAAGTATTATCTTGCAGAGAGAACAGTCGTACTACGGAGTGCAATTCAGAACTTTGCCCAAGAAGCCGATGAATCTTTATATGAGGCTTGGGAGAGGTTCAAGGACCTACAAAGAGAATTCCCCCATCATAATTTAGCACAGTGGCAGTTAATCCAAGCCTTTTACAATGGCATTGGAAATTCTTCTAGAATAATTTTAGATTCTGCAGCTAAAGGGAGATTTATGAATCTTAATGTTGATGATGTAGGTAAGGTTATTGAAGATATGGCGACACATAATTCCCAATATGGGAATCCTAGAGGATTTTCTAACAAGGGAAAGCATAGTGTTGACTCTGTATCCTTTTTGCAAGCTCAATTGACCTCTATCTGCCAAAAATTAGATAATCTTAGCACTGCTAATGTAGCTAATGTTTCTGCAATTAATAATAATTCTAATGAGGCTTTCTGTGAAAATTGTGGAATTATAGGTCATTGGGAACAAGATTGCAGGAGTTCAGTGGAGCAAGTTAATGCCTTTCAAGCTTATAGGAAAAATAACCCATACTCCAACACATACAATCCTGGGTATCGTAATCATCCGTACCTTTCCTACCGGACTACTAATGTTCAAAATTCACCACCAAAAGAACCACAGGCGCCACAACAACAGCAGCAGAATTATTACCATCCCAATGTTGGCCAGAAGAACCAACCACAACAACCTTCCTCATCTTCCGATCCTGCTCTGGTAGAGATTAGAACGATGCTGGTCAATATGCAGAAGCACATGGAGAGTAGAGATGCGACAATTGATTCTTTCCTAGTGCACAATAAAGTAGATAATTATATTGCGCAACTTTCCGCTACTCTACAAGCCCGCCAACAGGGAGCTCTGCCAGCACAGCCGACAAGGCCTACGGATCAAGCCTATGAAATTACTCTGAGGAGTGGTTCAAACTATGAAGGGCCCCCTATGCCCAGAGTTGATGAACCAGTTTTATTAAATAACGCTAATCTTGATTCCGTTAAACTTGACAATGTAGCTAATAGCCCTGCAGGGCTAAAGCATAATACTAACATATCTAATTCTACATTGCAGGGTACAACTCCAGAGAAGGTGGCCACTCCAAATAAGAGCAATAATGCTTCAAAACCAGTTATCAAACTTCCACTCCCCAATCGCCACTTGAAAACAAACATGGATAAGCAGTTTGGTAAGTTCCTGGAGATGGTAAAAGATTTGAAGGTAACAGTTTCCTTCACTGAATTAATCACACAAATTCCATCATATGCAAAATTTATGAATGAAATATTGACAAGAAAAAGGTCTATTAGTGAGGTAGAGACAGTAGATTTCACTGCAAAGTGTAGTGCCGTACTTCAGAATAAATCTCCACCTAAATTAAAAGATCCGGGTAGTTTTTCTATCCCTTGTAACATAGGCAATCTAATGATTGATAATGCATTGTGTGATTTGGGTGCTAGCGTTAGTGTCATGCCATTATATGTATGTTCCAAGTTGAATATGGGTAAATTAAAATCTACTAACATTACTCTACAAATGGCCGACCGTTCTTTCAAATACCCCTTAGGTGTTTTAGAGGATGTCCCCGTTAGAGTGGTAAATTTTATATACATGTTGATTTTGTTGTTCTTGATATGGCTGAGGATATGTAAACCCCGATTATTTTGGGTAGACCATTCCTTAACACTACAGGAGCAATTATAGATTTAAGAAGTGGTAAATTAACACTATCAGTAGGGGATGATAAAATTGTTTTCAATCTTAAAAATACCCCTAAAAGCCCCATGACTGAGGAGAAATGCTTTTGTGTTAATGTGGTTGAGAATTATTCTAACAAGCCCCAAGCTCTTGTAAAGGATCCCTTGGAGGCAGTATCTTGTGTTGCATCCCTTTCAGATGAGATAGACAACTGGAAGAAGGAAGTTGATGCAATAGAAAGAGCCCTCTACACTGTTGGTCTTGGTTTTGAGGGTGAAAAGGTGGAATCGATAAAGCAAGTTGTGCAATTTGAGCCTATGGTAAGTGCTCCGCCAGATCGAGTTGCAAGTGTTGAATGCAATGACAATTTGAAGCAACCCTTGATCAAAGAAGGATCTTTGGTGCGTAGCATCGAAGAACCCCCAACCCAAGTCAAGGAGGATCCACCAGATACGATGAATTGGCGTCCCACAGGGCATGTCAGGAAGTCGCGTCGCAGCCAAAACACCGCTAGACCGGGTGAGAAACCGCCCGATCAAGCATTAGGCCAAGGATCCTAGTTTTTGTAGTTGGTAAGAAGGTCGTTCGGGACCTAGATAAACCAGCGCTTTGCGGGAGGCAACCCGTATTTAATGCTTTTTAGACTATTTTCTCTTTCTTTTTCTTATGAGAGGAGATATGAGGGAATTTAATGAGTTCTATGAGTTTTTGTACAGTTTTGAAGGAAAAGAATTAGCCAAAAATTGAAGAAAAGAAAAAAAAAGCAAATAATCGTCAATTTGTCTCGGGCCCGACAGGGCGAAGCTCGCCCGACCGGGCGAGAGAGAAAGGCTTCAAAATCGAGTATTTTCGCTCGACCGAGTGATGGGCGCGAAACTCGTCGTATACGGACATATTTGTTCGCTCGATCAGGCGACTCTCTGCCGACCGGGCGCGAGAAGAGGCGAAAATTCGAGCGCTAGATCGCCCGACCGGGCGCGAGAATTGACGCAAATCGGGCATTTAGACCGCCCGATCGGGCGAATGCTGCCTGACCGGTCGTGAGAGCATAGAAAAATTGACTAATCAGATCGCCCGACCGGGCGAGCCCCCGCCTGATCGGGTGCGACGTAGCCGACCTCTTCTTCTTCTTCTTTCTTCATCTTTTTTCTCATTTCACTCTACTTCCTCCATAAATTCCTCTCTCTTAAACTCAAATTTCCTCTACCTTCTCTCTAAGATTTCTTCTCCAATTCTCACCCAAATCCCAAACTTTTGACATATTATTACTCCTCTCTTCATCCTCTACATTTCTATGTAAAAATTTTCGAGTTTCTTTCAAATTAATTTCATACCCATTTCTACCATGGCTTCAAAGAGGGCCCGGTTTATTTTCGGTAGGAGCTCTAGTTCGAGGGAGGAATACAACCCAAATTTGCAACTCCCGTACTGGCCGACGATCCGTATCGCTAGCCAGGAGCAAAAGGAGCGGCTAGAACACCTAGTCGGACGCGAGGTAATTCCTTCACGATGGTTACCCCGCCCTACTTTAGAATCGTTTGGTTTGTATGATTTTGTGAAACGGTTTTTAAATGACATAGGCATGAGAAAATTTGTTGATATGCACTATCCTACATACCGTGAATTAACCTGTGAATTTTTTTCTTCTTTAAAAGTTGTAAATAGTAGAAATGGGCCAAATTTAATTTTTAGGTTGAACAATAGGAATATTAGTTTAACATATGTAGATTTTTGTAAATTATTTGAATTAAATTCTTAGTTACCTCACCAATGGCATGCGGACTATAAAATGGGTGACATTTATTTTGCTCTGACTGGTTTGTCTACTCCCGACCCCCAACATGCTAGTACCAAACCTATTCATCAACCTATCCCAAAAATCTGGCAAAGATTTGCGGGTTTGTGTTTTTTGGGTAGGAACGAGCCCCAAAACGGCCAAACTAACGAACTAGCTGTCATAGGTCAATATGTGTATGGGTTCGGGAAATTGAACATAGGTAGGTACATTATTCACCATCTGAGCAGACATGCCACGGCCAGTACCACATCTCGCACCCCCATTCGTATAGGAGGCCTTATCACTCGAATAGCAGTGAAAAAGGCCGGTTTTGTAGAGGATGGACCCCACCAACTGACCTACTGTGGACCAGATACCTATATGACTGCTAGGTACTTTGAGGAGTTGGGGTGGGTGCAACCGGATAGTGAGCAGACATCCTTCTGGTGTATTAGAACTGGGACCGAGCATCCTTTGCCCATTTTTCCCCTACCCAGTCCTGACTTGACCGCCTTTCCCCCAAGGCAACCTTCCTACACGTATGACCTTTTAGTTGCCAACGCTAGGGGGAAAGCACCACCGGTACCACCACCAGTTCCACCACCCTAGCCTCAGCCTCAGCTCGAGGTGGCGTTTTCTCCACCTCGCATGTCTCACTCCGTCCCTCATGTTGACTCTGACCCAGTTTGGGACCTTCAGACTATAGGTCAGGCCTTAGGATGTATCGAGCATTCCCGCACTGACCTTAGGAGGATAGTAGGCTCTATAGACCAGAGGTTAGGGCACCTGGAGAGGAACCATGGTAGAGCTCTCTACCCTATGTACGATGATTATGCTCGTCGGGGCAACATTCTCGACGATGCTATTTACCCTAACTGGTTTCAGCCTCCACCCCAGGGATACGATAGGGATCCCACTACCCATGGAATTTACACTGACTATTCTTCCTTCCATGGGTACGGCCAGGACATTCCTTTCGGGGGACCAGCGGGGGGGAGTTTTCATGCTGATTATTTTGGTGGTTGCTCTTCTAGTGTAGGTGGTGCAGGTGGTAGTGGAGGTGCAGGGTTCGGCTCCATGGATGAGGATGATCAGGACTAGCTATGTTGGGCTAGTTCTCGAGCCAATGAGGACATTGTCAGATTCTAGCTTGGGGGAGATTTCGGATTTGGTATCTATCTTTTTCTCTTTTCTTTTATTTTTGGTGTGTTTTCTTAGGTTAGATTTATTGCTTTCTAGGTTAGTTTTATTGTTTTCTTATGTATGAAAAATACAAAAAATAAAAAATATAAAATTGAAAAATAAAAAATTCCAAATATACGTTCCAATGAATTGTAAATTATGCTTCCCTGTGCCCCTTATTTGAGAAAAATTGTTTTGATTCTTGGTACATGATGTTAAGCATTGTGGATTAGTTGATCATGATTTGATGTTTGATTGCCTTGAAACCTTTACATGCGTCAATTTTGTCCAACTACTTGTTAATATAGTGCTTGACTAGTTGATTTTGTTAGGAATGTGTGATAGTTCCTGGTATATCATTGAATTTGAGTATTGATTTGCAACTATAAGTAATGTTTATATGATTCATTATTATGCACATTGAGGAGGACGAAGGCGTTCATTCTTTTAGATAGCCTCCAGATGATTGTAGATACATTTGTTCCCTTCTTGCTACCCATGTTGTTACCTTGACCTTTTGTTGTTTATTAGCCACATTACAAGCCTATTTTGCCCCATTGGTTACTAGTCCAAAGCTTTGCTTGGGGGAGCTATTAGTGAGTGAGGTGAGGGAGTTTGTAGTGTGCTTATTGCTTGCACAATTTAGGTGGGATTTGAGAAGTAGTTTTGTTTTTGATCATGTTTATTTTTTATTAGTTTGAGAGTTATATTTTCTTAAAAAAAATAAAGCATGATGTTATGAAAAAAAAAAAAGAGAAGTTCAAGAAGAAAAATGAAAAAAATAAGTGAACTTCAATAGAAAAAAAAGAAACAAAAAAAAAAAAAAAAAAAAAAAAAAAATAGAGCTTCAATGAAAAATTAAAATTTGGCAAATAAAGTTTGTTTATTCACTCCACTTCTTCATTATTATATTTTTATGAGTGAAATTGTAAGAGTTGGGATTGTTTATATTGTTTGGAGTATATTTGGTGGACTTTTGTTGGAGTTGGTTATGTAGGAGATGTTGGTCATTATTTATTTTGATCATGGGCTTTATTAGGATTTGCTCCCTTAAGCATAGCTTTTCTCTCACTTGTTCCCAAATGATTCCTACACTTTACCCTGGCCTTACATTACAAGCTTTAAAGACCTTCCGACCTTGTGCATAGAATTGTATGAATGTGAAAGTGTTGTTTGTCAATACAAGTTATGATTTGACATATTTCGAGTCGACTAGTAGGTTGAGCGTTCATTGTTTTATACACACGAGAGTGTGAGTTGGGAGGGCATTGTTTACATAAAAGGGTTGGTTGGAGAGCGATCGAGTACATCTTTTACTCGCCACATAAATGAGAGTTGAGTGTGTGAGCACTAGTCTTGAATTCTATATGCTCTTGTGGTTTGCTCTGTTTGACAATTGTTTGGGAAGAAAAGGTAATTAGATGAATTTGATTAGTTGATTTTGAAGCATGTTTTTTTGATTTACCCTGAATCGTTTGTGCTTGATTTTTACTTTATGGGGTGAAACATATTTATTGATTCATTGATGAGATCTTTGCTTAGGGACAAGCAAAGGTTTGGCTTGGGGGAGTTTGATGTGTCTATTATATATAGTATTTTACCCCCGTACCTTGGTAGTAATAAGTAGTGTTTTTGGCTCTTTAGAGCCACTTTTATTACTAATTGGTGTTTTCTAGTGTTTTCGTAGATTTGGTTGACTTTTGCTGGGATTTACACTTTTGGAGTATTTTCCCGAGATATTATAGAGCAAATACGAGCACTGGAGAAGCAACACCAGATTTTATAGCCCACGGCCGGTTAGAGCCATCGAACCGGTGATTAAGGGCTCGGTATAGGTGATACCGGGGCATTTGGACTAAGTATTCAAGACCCAAAGAGGAAACCCAGATTGGCCCGAAGAATTGGAGCCCAATCGTAGTCCAATTAGTGGCCAAGAGAGCCGCCCGGCCAAAGAGGCTGGCGCCCGGAGGCGTGCCCAACCGGGCGGGAGAAGCAAAGGTCGGCGCCCGGTGACGCGCCCGGCCGGGCGCGAGATTTGTACTGAAGAGCAAAAAGGGCGCCCGATCGGGCGGTGGCTCGCCCGATCGGGCGCGTGTAATTATTAGGGGTTAATTTCGTCGTTTAAGTTTGTTTTAGTTTAGGATTTGTACGGAGTATAAATACTTCTCCGTAAAACGATTTTAGGATCTCCTTACTCTCTTTCTGTACTCTCTTAATTGTTTTCTTAGATTTTATCTCTCTTATACTTTGTTCTCTACTTTATTCTTAATTCCAGATTTTTTTTGGTAACAATTTCTCTTCTCTTAATCTTAGT
The DNA here is from genome assembly GCF_948465745.1 of Chenopodium album. Taxonomy (NCBI): domain Eukaryota; kingdom Viridiplantae; phylum Streptophyta; class Magnoliopsida; order Caryophyllales; family Amaranthaceae; genus Chenopodium; species Chenopodium album. The sequence goes on from NC_137839.1 coordinate 45,568,166, forward strand.
TGTTTATTCCATTCCTTTGATCATGTCCTACTTTATTGCTTTGATTAGTTTAACTTTTATTATGTGTGAGTAGTTTTCTTTCTAGTGTTTGTGGGGATCCATAAATAATATGAAGGGGTAATTTATTGTTGTTAATTGTCAATGCTAGATTAATTTCCTATTGATTGATTTAATGCTCTGTGACTAGATTAGGCCTGATCTTTTATGCATGAGTTTGACAATATTGATTTGAGATTCGACAGATGAGAATTTATGTTTAGGTCTAGTTTCAATAGGCAGGTTAATTTATAAATGGTTTAGTCGAGATTCGAAAGATGAGACTTAATACCGGTAAATTAATTGTGTGATTGTAATACGTAGCGAAAGCCCTTTATGATCTGATTGATTATGCATTGATGAATGGTTATTATATTCAACCCTGGAATATTATTTATTGGTGAACCTATGCCTTAGATCCTTTTATATAATATTTTCTCCTTATTCTTAATCTCCGTAGTTTAGTTTATTAATCAAATATAAATATTGGTTACCTCATAATCTAGATTACATTAGTTAATTAGGAATAGAAAGATCCGTTTCTCTGTGGATTCGACCCTACTTCCCTATCTACATTAGTTAGAGGATTTAGGAATTACTTTTGATTTGGGGATACGACCCTATTTCCCTATCTTTGTATTATTATGCTTGAGGTTTCTCACTTTGAGCTCTTTCTTTTTTTATTTTTGCTCTCTTTTTTTGCTTTTGCATTTCGTTTTTTTTTTAAGTGTAGGCAATCCCGATCACGCGGTCTTTCTCTACCTTGGCATTCATGTTTCTCAGGCACAGTACTGATCACTCGATAAGAGACGCAATCTGAGACATGTTCATATCAAATACATGTTCATATCAATGACATTGGAACACTTGCCCTTTTGCACACTTTTATTGCTATTTTATTCTTTTAGAATTTTTATAAAATCACTCAAGCTTTTATTCTTTGAAATTTGCATAAATTGCACACTATCCCATCCCAAGGTTAGGTAGATTGTGGGTTGAAAAAATAAAATTAAAGCCTGTCATTAGGTGAGGCTCAAATTGGTTTATCAAAAAAAGATTGTATATTTGAAAGGGTGAAGACGATATGATAGGCTACAAAGGGTGCCTCAAATCATTGGTATACCTTGTGCTTAGTTCGATATGGATTTTTTTTTTTTTTTTGTGCAATGTAATGAAATAATCATATGCAAGAAAAGAAATGCTCATTTTTCTTAAAAGGTAAAAAGGGAAAATCCAACAAAATAAGATCTAAGGAAAATAAAAGGTTCCTATGTTAGACTTATTGGGGAAAGGCTGAATAAAAGATATAGAAAAAAAAAAGGTCACGAAATTTTAAAGCTCGCCTCATGTCTTTATTTTATCATCACCTAGTCTTTTTTCCATTTGGAGGTGTGGGAAGCTTTTTATTATCAATTAGATATTGGATGACGTCTTTTAGTTTCCAACAGTTCGCAGTAGTACGACCCCTACCTTGATGGTACTTGCAGTGTACGTTTGGGTCCCAACTGGGCAGTCTCTTCTCAAATGGAGGATCTTAAATAGGTCCAATGGGAGTGATGAGTCCCTTGGGATGGAGTCGATCAAAGGCAGTATCATAACTAATCCCAATAGAACAAAAATTTCTTTTTAGCTGCTATCTAGGTCCTTGGTTATCCATGGCTAAGACTTCATTAAGGTCAAAGGTAGCATCATTGTTACTAGAGTAGGTGTTTTCGGAAGAGGAAGGATGGTCGTTCCTCTTTCCTTTCCAGCCACTATCATTATTGCTACTAATCTTGACCTTCTTGTTGCTCGAAGGAACATGAATGAGATTTGAATCAATGAGGTCTTGAACGCGATCCTTGAGGGCGAAACATTCTTCGATGGTGTCACCATGGCTTCTATGATATTGGCAATAGGAACTTCAATCATCACCGCTCATCATCATCATCAATCATTAAAATCAGACCGTTCGATATTAATGAGCACCTCCATTCACGTGCAAATAACGTGAGAATTGACAAAGATAAGACCCAATAGAGCGGCCGATTCGAACCTTAGAGCGCCCGCTCTGAAGGGTATCGAAATTTGGAGCTGATTTGGAGCTTGCAGCTGGGATGCGGTAACTCAGATTGGAGGCGCTGCTGTTGCGATTTTGCTGCGGATTTGCGAGTGGAAACAGGGGAAGATGGCAAAGTTGGTGTTGCTGGTTGCTGTGAGTTGCGTGAGGTAGCAGGAACTGCTGGTGGTTTAATTGGTGAGTGGTTTGGTGGTGATTGATGGTTGTTTTGCATGAGGGAGCAGGGGAGAATTAGTGGTGATTGCTGGCGGATTGGTGGTTGCGGCGACTGTGGAGGCTGAGATTGGTGGTGGTTGTGGGGTTGCGTGAGTCTAGATGTGGGAATGCGCTTGATGGTGATTTTGGTGGCTAGTGGAAGGTGCGGTTTATGGGAGCAGGGGAGCTACTCTGGTGGTTGTTTTGTGTGCTGAGAGCTGGTGGTTGCGTGGCTATTGTGCGTGGTGTTTTGGTGAATTGAGGGAGCAAAGGATTGGTGTGTGATATTGGAGGGTGATGGTGGAGGTTGGCAGCTGGGGTTGCGTGACAGCAGCCATGAGCCCATGACTTGGCTTGGACACATTTGACTCAAACCTGGAATTTCGAACTTGATTTGAACATGGAAATCGAGCGTCAACCCGAACACACCTACAACCAAAAATCAAACACGAGGGGATTATCAAAAGATAAAATAAAATAAAATAAAATTAGATAAATAAAGTAAAATAAAATACTAAAACTAAAGAAATAATAAAATTAAATGAAGTAACATAAAATAAAGAAATCAAACTAGAAACTAAAAGAAAATAAATAAAAAGAGAGAAACTAGGAATTAATAAAACTAAGTTAATCTAAATTAAACTAAAAACTACAAAATACTCAAATAAAAAGATAAAAGACGAGAATAAGCAAAATATTAGAAATAAAGCATAAAATGAGCTTAATTATTGAAATAAGCCGGAAAAGTATTCAATAAACACCCCTAAAAGTGACATAAAAGTCACTTATCAAACTCCCCCAAGCTAACCTTTTGCTCGTCCTCGAGCAAATTAACATGAAACACGGGAGAAGGAGAGTGATTTATTCAAGCAAATCTAAGACACTAAAGGAGACAAGAATGTACACTAACTCACTTTCGTAGGAATCACGTTCAATTTTAGCAACTAAAGACAAGCCCTTTAAACCCCTAGATCGCCCTAGAGGACGAGTATGCTCTCGTGAGGGTTTGTTAAGAGCTTAACCCACAACTCTAGACAAAAACCAAGGTAAAACAAAAAGAAAAAGAAAAGCAAACACAAAAAACAAACACAACCATAACCAACATAACATAGCAAGGTTTAGGAAAACCAATCAAGCTTAAAGGCGAAAAATACTCCATTTGGACTAAAAAAAACAGAGACATGCACCAAAGAATACTCACCTTTCTCAATACAATGAGGGAAAACACGTTCTAAGATGCTCATGGTTGAAAGAGTCAAACCTAAGCAAAGCATAGAGACCTAGAGAATTCATTCTCCGCCCTAGCCCCATCCAAGACGGTCCACGTTCTCTCCACTAGCTTCAAATCACCCCCTAGTTAGCTCCTCATTATTCCACGAAGGAACCGGAAAAAAGGTTCATTTTGTGGAATTAGTGGGTCATCCCGACATCTCAACTATGCATACTCTCTCCATAGGGTTGAAATCTATCTCCCTCCACCGGAATTTGACCACACCCTTCTAAAGTCTAAGGGTCTTGACTAGGGTTGTGAAGTAAGGCAGAGGGTTAAGGCGGGGTAAAAATTTTAAAATTTTGGAGACAATTCCTAAGTGAAGCAAAAGGGTGATCAAACCTCAAAAACAAACTCAAGAAATCACCAAACATCAAACAAAAATTCCAATAATGCCATCTCCCCCAAGCTTACTCAACACCAACATTCCATAAAAAAAAAAAAAAAAAAAAAAAAAAAAAAAAAAACGAAGTAACGCTCCCCCACCCCCCCTAAGCTTGAACGAAGCATTGTCCTCAATGCTTAACTTAGGGGAGAAAACGAAACCTACTTTTTTTTTTCTTTTTTTTTTTTATCCTTGCCTTTTTTAACTAAGGACGGCTTTTTCGGGGATGCAATTGCTTTATTACACACAATATATACAATTTACTTTCTTTCTTGGTACAAAGAGCATAATACTTTCTCATTTTCATTACAACACAAAACAAACTCTCAAACCGAAATGCTTCACAAACTAAGGGTTACGGAAACAAAAGGTCATTAAGCTTGCATTATGGGTCATAATCAAGAAAGGGAATAGGCTCAAAGGGTTGGCAAGAGGAGCAAATGCAAAATAAAAACAAAATATGTAACAAAACAAAAAGAAGATAAAGAAAAATAAGAAAAGGGTGCCCTTTTCCTCCCCTAGAGATGCTTGGTCACGATCTTGGGAGTTAGAGGACAACAAAAGGATTAAGATATGCATATTCAAGGATCCTAAGCGCCGCTCAACAAAATTGATGGAGGCTTGAACAATTTAATTCTCACATGGGATGGGAAGTAAGAAAATACTAACTAAAAAACTTCAAATCCACTATAGAGAGAAACACCATCTTACCACTTTTCCGTGACCTAAGGGTTCAAACGTCCTCAATAGTTCTTAACCTTGCTACCTTAGCTTAAAATTTGTCTATCTCAACCATAAGCACTCTCAAACCATGTAGGCCATTGTCAATTAGGAAGAAAAACATTCTTTAGCACATTATTAAAGCAATCAATTCCAAATGCATGAGCGAATTCCAAAACAAATTCATTTAATCTTGCCATAGTCATGTTTGCAACAAAAAAAAAATAAAACAAAATAAAAGAAAGAGGAAGAAATCAAAAAGGTTCACAAACGAGGCATATAAACCAAATAAGTCCCAATCGTCAAACAATTGATCGTTCGATAACAACATCAACAATCCCAGGTTCTATAGAACCAATGCAAACAACCTCGAACCATTCAACTTCTTCCTAAACTAAGCACTCAAAGAAAGAGTAAAAGAGTAAAAATAAGAAAGGTCTCACCGGGAGGTTAGCTTAAAAGAATTGTGGAGTGATAGTTTGACGTTGTTGAAGAATTTGGGTTTGTGTGTGGTCGGGTGGGGATTTTTCTTCATACGCTTGAGGACATAGGTCATGATTTTGATCTTGAGAGTTCTCTACTTGGTTGGAAAGGTAGGAAAAGTTTTGGGTTGGTGGATTGAAGAGAGGTCCATCTTGGAGGTAGGAGTTTTCTTACCTTGGAGGTTGTTGAAGTTTTTGGGATTGAGCTTGGGTTACAAACTCTTTTTCCCTCAAAGTCAAAACTTCACCATGCTTGAGATTGAACTCTCTACAATAGGATGCATCATGATCCGTCCCACCACAACGAGCACATGAGAAATCAATGATTCGTGAAGGTTTTGAACACAAACCAACACTTGAGTTCAACGTGGAAAGACCTTCATTCAAGAGCTCAACTATGTGCTTAAGTTGGCCGACTTTCTCCAACTGATAAAGATCTCCTTGCTTCCCTTGGAACCTTATTTGGCCTCCCTAAGAATAGCTAGTAGCCACTTCTTCAATTGTAGCTTCAACATGGCTTTGAGGGATCTTAATCAATTGGCCACCGGCACCCACATCTAGATTGGTCCTTGATATTGGCTCCAAGCCATCATAAAAGAATCTCATGAGCAAATTACGGTTGAATTCATGATGAGGACATGCTCTAATCAAATCCTTAAACCTTTCCCATGCTTCCCCAAGAGTTTCATCCGGTTCCTGCTCAAAGGAAGCTATCTTCCTCCTCATTTTTGCGGTTTGCTCATCGGAAATGAACCTCTTGAGAAAGACCTTTGCAACTTCCTTCCATGTGGTGAGAGAGTTGGGCTTCAAAATCTTTAGCCATTTCTTTGCTCTTTCGGTGAGAAATTGCCGAAAGAGATGCATACGAATGTAATCTTGGCTCACTTCATTTGTTTGTATCATTGTACACAACTCAATGAATCGGTGCAAATGCTCAATGGGGTCTTCACTTACGCCTCCGGAAAATTGCTCAATTTGCACCATCCTAGCATATTATGGATGGATTGTGAAATTAGTCTCGGTGGTCGGGAGAAGTATACCACTCGTGAGCTCATAGATTTCCGGGTTTCCAAACTCCCTAAAAAGAAGGTCATCCTCTTGTCTTTCCATATCTCACTTTGAATACAACAAAGCTAGCACACGATTAGAAATAACAAGTAGGATTAAACAAGCAAAATAAAAGAAAGGAAAGCAAATAAAATGACTCTAACAATAGATAGGTCGTTAAGCTACTACCCTAACCAAATTAATCATTTATAATACCTAAACCTACACTAAACTAGTTAGTGGAAAGTAAAGGGTTGAACCACTAGGGAAGCACGCTAATTCAACATCAAATATCACTAATGCAAGAGTGAAAAGGGGATTGTTTTTGTTGGTTTTGTTGAGTAAGAACACTAAAACTACAAATAAGCAAGAAAATGATGATTAAAATCAATAGAAAATGACGCTAGGGATACGGGGGTGTCCAATATGATTAGAAAGAGGAGAATAATGGTGATTATCATGAAACATATGCCAAAGAACACAAGATTCTACCTAAACAATTATTCTCATGCAATAGTCTAGGCAAATCAATGAAAGAGGTCTGCACTAATAAGGATCATTCTCATGCATCCTATTAGTTACAATCAAATCAAGAGAATAAAGAAGCACAATCCATAAAAACTCCACTTTAATAACTCATTCTCATGCAATCATTAAAATAGAGGTGATCCTAATCTAGTTCAAATCACTTTCATGCATTTAAACTAGAAAACATCAAATAGATTGCAACAATAATCCCAAGCTAATAAAAATCATGTCTTTCATCAATATATGGCATAAGTTCAATCCAACCATCATCATTCATCCAATATCAACTCATATCTTCCACCTCCTTCCCAAAGCCAAAAGTTTAGACTAGAGAAGGGAGATTAAACACAATATCAAAACTAGAAATAAACTCAAGAAACTCAAAACAAAACATGATTAAAATAAATGAAATCAATAACAACTTGATGAACTAATAAGATTAACAACAATAAACAACAATAAAACAAATAAATAAAACTAAAGGAAAGGAGAAGAGATTACTAAAGAAAGGATTAATGAAAGATGAAAACTTGAATTCTTGCTTGATTGAAACTTAAACTTGAGCAAAGTTTAATCTTGGAAGAAAATTGAGCAATAATCTATTTTCTCTCTTTAAAAATTATCTAATTTAACCCTAAAAGAGAGAAGCTCTCCTAAACTAATTAAGAAAAATAAAATAAAAGAGCCTCCTTTTAATTCCCCCAAAAATGGGTATTTTCACTTAGCTAAAATAAAAGAAAAAGAAAAGAGAACCAAAAGAAAAGAAAATAAAATAAAGAAAAGGAAAGGAAATAGAAAAATAAATTAAATAAATAAAGAAAATAAAACCCATTCTTCCCCAAACCGTCAGCCTCCTCATCTTCTTCTATTTCAATTTGGCTGCTCTTGAATCATCATCACCACCGTTTGATCGTCTTCATCAATTATCACCAACCATTTTCATCTTCAATCATCACCGCTCATCATCATCATCAATCATTAAAATCAGACCGTTCGATATTAATGAGCACCTCCATTCATGTGCAAATCACGTGAGAATTGACAAAGATAAGACCCACAACAGAGCGGTCGATTCGAACATTAGAGCGCCCACTCTGAAGGGTATCGAAATTTGGGGATGATTTGGAGCTTGCAGCTGGGATGCGGTGGCCTTGATTGGAGGCGCTGCTGTTGCGATTTTGCAGCGGATTTGCTAGTGGAAACAGGGGAAGGTGGCAGAGGTTGGCGTTGTTGGTTGCTATGAGTTGCGTGAGGTAGTAGGGACTGCTGGTGGTTTAATTGGTGAGTGGTTTAGTGGTGATTGATGGTTGTTTTGCGTGAGGGAGCAGGGGAGAATTGGTGGTGATTGCTAGCGGATTGGTGGTTGCGGCGGTTGTGGAGGCTGAGATTGGTGGTGGTTGTGGGGTTGCGTGGGTCTTGATGTGGGAATGCGCTTGATGGTGATTTTGGTGGCTGGTGGAAGGTGCGGTTTATGGGAGCAGGGGTTGCGTGGCAGCAGCCAGTGGCAGCAGCCATGAGCCCATGACTTGGCTTGGACACATTTGACTCAAACCCGGAATTTCAAACTTGATTTGAACACGGAAATTGAGCGTCAACCCGAACACACCTACAACAAAAAATCAAACACGAGGGGATTATCAAAAGATAAAATAAAATAAAATAAAATTAGATAAATAAAGTAAAATAAAATACTAAAACTAAAGAAATAATAAAATTAAGTGAAATAACATAAAATAAAGAAAACAAACTAGAAACTAAAAGAAAATAAATAAAAAGAGAGAAACTAGGAATTAACAAAACTAAGTTAATCTAAATTAAACTAAAAACTACAAAATACTCAAATAAAAAGATAAAAGACGAGAATAAGCAAAATAATAGAAATAAAAGATAAAATGAGCTTAATTATTGAAATAAGCCGAAAAAGTATTCAATAAACACCCCTAAAAGTGACATAAAAGTCACTTATCAATTTGCGTGCCACACTCTCAGGATTTAACCTGAAAATTTTTACATGGCTTAATTATTAATTCCAAATTAAATTTTATAATTAATTCAATGAGCACAAAAAGAAAAATTTTTACAAGTCCAACTTAAATAAAAAAAATCATCAAAGTGAATACAACTAAAATTATTTCCAAGAACCATTCTTTAATAAAATTGGTTCAACTAGGTACAATAAAATAAATAAGCAAAATTACTCACTATTAATTTAATTAATTTAAATGAATCATGAGATTTTGACAAAATAAAAGGGAGTTGGAATTATGAACACAAATATTCAAATAAAGATTCCAGCGTTAACTTGTAAATCCTTAAAAAATTGAATCTTCCAATATGAAGATTAATCAAATTTTTATCTCAAGATTCAAATTTTATGATTCCAATCAACTTAATACATGATTAAATCAAAATTTCAACAAAAAAATTCATGGAATTTTGTAACTCAAAGTGTCAACTACTTAAAAAAATTAAAGATTAGATCTTTAGTACTTAGAAGCCTCAAAAAATAAATTTTTCACACTTAATGCAATGGATTTGCAATAATGTGAAAATTTTTACCAATCTTTCAAGCACTAATTATTACCAAGTAACCATGCTTAAAGAGGTCCAAAAATGCAGAAACATTAAGGAAAGAAACATATACATAATCACCATAAATATGCCATTAAGATTCAAGGTTAGAAAGGCTTAAAATTTTTCGTCAAAATGAAAAATCCGTTGAAACAAGCATTTCTGGTCAGATTTTGGCCTAAAACACAGCTCCAAAAGAGTGAAAACATTTCAAGAACACCTATACCACCCAACTATTTTTGGGCAAAAATCGGGGTTCGGGGCCATATTAGCTTTAAAACGGGATTAAAATGAATAAAACCGAGTTACTAATCCAATTAGCAACGTAAAAAAACAAAAATAAAACCATTAAATCACCTTAAAAATTATTATTATTATAAAAAAATGAGCAAGGCTCCGATACCGCTATTGGGTTTTGATTAGTCCGACTCATCGCGAAAAAAAAAAACCCGAGCCAATATCAAACTCACAATTAAGATAATTAAAAGACATAATTAACAAGAATTAAGGAAAGAGGATATTACCTTTGAAGCGTGGTTCTCTCGTTAACCGAGCTCTTACTTGAGAAATCTTAAGTCTCGCAACGGGCGAAAACCTCCTGCGGTATTGTAGGGAATATTTCAAGCATTACCCTGAACTTGAACCCCACTGTGATCATACACTTAAGAATGGTGGTGTCCAAAGGGAAGGAAGCTAGAGCAAAAGAGTCACCAACAAGTTTTAGGAACTTGTAAACCGTTCACAAGGTGAAGATTACACCCCTTAACGATCCAGGAGATCGTTAACTCCAATAGGTCTTGAACCATGATTGGAAGTTCGGGGATAAAGTTACAAATCCAATCTAAAAGAGAAAGAACCTGCCCTAATAATAGGCCTCTACTTTATTCTTCTCGTATTCATGTGCGCTTTTTGACTAATATGCAATCATAAGTTTTCCCTAAACATGTTTATCTATGTTGGTTGAATATTAATGCACAAACAAAACTATTATTGGCAATCACTTGAATTATAATCATATTAGCCCTAAACAAGATTATTAATTATCTTATTAAGCGTGATTACAAGTACGATTTCTCTTTAAACATGCATAAAAGGTGTGATCAAGCAATAACAATAATAAAAAATCAAGCAACATAATAATCATATTAATAATAATAATAACAATTATAACAATAATAATCATAATTAAAATAATCATGTTAAACCATAATAATAGCAAGATCTTAGCTAGGCATGATTCTAACAAGATTAATAACAAACCCTAGCATGTCACTAAACATAAAAATCAAACCTTTATCCCTAACATGATACTAACATGCTATTAAGAAAGAAAATAGGAAGCACTACATAAATCATAATTGATATAATTGAGGGGTTTTGAACCGGTGCCAATGTGGGGGGTGCCAATTAGTGCATGAAAAAGGCACCGGTTCAAACCGGTGCCAAATCTTGTTATTGGCACCGGTTAACCGGTGCCAAAACTTGTTATTGGCACCGGTTAACCGGTGCCAAAAATGCCCAAAAAAATATGATATCCTCCTTTTGGCACCGGTTAACCGGTGCCAATGTCCAAAAAAAAAAAATTTTTTTTTTTTTGGTCTTTTTTCTCTTAAAAATTAGCAGAAAAATCATACAACACCAACTATAATCGAAATTCATAATCAATATTTAATTACACACCAAATGCTAAAGTATAATTGAAATTCATATATAATCACCAAAATGTTATATACAAACATTTCTGCCAACAATAATAATATCTCCAATAATAATATATTAATACATAATAAAATTAAATTAATAATCTGTAATTTTACATTTGCCAACAAAAAAAAAACAAAAAAAAACAAATGGATTAACGAATATTGTTTAGCAGTTGCTGAATAGTATAAGCAATATCGGCCTTCAATTTTGCTCCTCCGACCCCGAATTCGACGAAGATACTCACGAACTGGAAAAAAAAGCCAGAAACTCAGAATTATAAAAAAAAAATTGAAAAAAAAAAACAAAATCCTCGAAAAAAAAATTTTAAAAAAAAAACCCGACAAAACTCAAAATTAAAAAAAAAATCGAAAAAAACACATGCTTGTACAAATTAAACCCAGAAAAACTGATTAATTAAACCCCAAAATTAAAACGCATAAAAAATGAAAAAAATCAAATTAAATACAAAACCGATAAAATTCGGATAATTATACCCCGAAAAATCGAGAAAAACTCGAATTAAAATCCAATAATCGATTAAGTAAACCCAGAAAAATCGATTTAAATCCAAAATCAAACCCAAAATTAAATCCAACAAAATCGATTAAAATTGAATTAAACCCATAAATTAAACCCTAACCTTAAATAATTATACCCAGAAATTTTTGTTGATGTCGGTGGGCTTCGCGGCGGTGGTAAAACTTTGTGGTGGTGGTGGTGGTTTTGCGGCAGTGATGATGTGGTAGTGGTAGGCTTTGAGGCGGTGGTCGAATTTCCTTTATAAAGAAAGAGAGAGGAGATCGAAGAAGAGATGAAAGGAGAGAGGAGATCGAAGAAGAGATGAGAGGAGAGAGGAGATCGAAGAGGAGGGAGAGGAGATGAGAGGAGAGAGAAGAGAGGAGGGAGATCAGATTAGAGGAAATGAAATGGAGGCGGAGAGAGAGAAGCTAAGTTAGGGTTTTATGTACAAAAGTTAGGGTATTATTATGTTCTAGAAGCAGAGATGAAAGAAGACCGTTTTTTTTTTTAACCTTTTGGCACCGGTTCGGTTTGAACCGGTGCCAATACTCTACTCTTAACACCCCGCCCATTTCACCCTTTTTTTTACCACCGGTTCTTAAGAACCGGTGCCTATATCTCGGTGCCAATTACCATTTTTCTACTAGTGTAAGAAACTTATTTTTTACCCTAAACATCATACTAAGAAAAGCATCCAAACATGATACTAGGAATCAAAATAACAACCTAAACATGATTTCTATATCATAAGATCAATGAAACAATTAAAGCACTTACTTGGATGCCTCGTACCTCTTTCTAATAACAAAATACACACGTTAGTAACTTCAAGGAAAATAATAAATTAAATAATTGAAATTGAGATTTGAGAAAGTTTAGACTAGATTTGGGACCAAACCCTCATAAATATCAAACCTTTCATGTCTAAGGCGAAGGCAACTTTGAACTTGGCTAGGTGTGTCTAGTGCTAATGTATGAGGAATTGTGTTTGTAAAAGGCTAGGCTAGCAAGAGGGAGAGAGAATCAAAAAATTCTTGATGAGAGTTGATGATTGAAAAACGGGAGATATGACCTCTATTTATAGAGAAAAAAGAGGGTCAAAGAATAAGAAAAGAATTTGAATTCGAATCGAAATAGAATTCGATGGACAACAGTTTTTGCGGATTTTGTTTTTATCATATCTTTTGATCCAGAAGTCTAAATAAGGCATATAATATGTCGTTGGAAATTTATTTAAGTCTACATTTCAACCCAATTGAAATTAGTTTAAAATCTTTTGAAGATAAAAATATATGGCCGAAATAGTAGGACGATGTAAGTTTTGCATAAAGTTTTGTATTTCTTTCATATCTTTTTCATTATAGCTCGGAATTAATATTATAATATATCATTGGAAAGATAATTTCAAGATCTATCCAACCATATAAGATTTGGATAAATATTATAGAGGTAGAAAAATAATATCTGACTGTCTTTGAACATTTTTAAATTCGAATAGAATTAGGATTTAAAAAAAGGAAAGTTTTTATTTAACTCAAATTCTTTAATCTTATCTTTTCAAAAAGGATAATTATGATTTTTTAGAAACTTATAGAAGCTTCTAACTAATCCTAATTAGTTAGGAATAGCATTAGACCTTTGGACCCTCCACATGATCATTGGGCCGTTGGTAAAAACCGGTTTGGCCCCAGTTTAGTATTTTGGCCATAACTTCCTCATTATTCATCGGAATTGGGCTAATAATATATCGTTGGAAAGGTCTTTTCAAGAACTATCCAACTACACTATTATTGGACCCATATCATGGACCAAACTAAATTGAAATTCACGTTTTTCAAAAATAGTGTAAGAAAAGAAATATTTTCAAAAATAAAAAAGAAGAGATATTTTAATAAAAACGTCCTCATCACTAGACTTTTCACACTTTTTCTTTGCTCGATAATCAATGACATGAAAAATATTCATCACTGGGTTTGGTTTTGGGGAGACACATTTGGGTGTCTACAGGTATCCACCCGAAACACGACCCCAACTAGGTTTATTACTTGGAGGTTAGCTAAGTCCTAGCAAACTACTCGAGTAATTATGAGTTTAAGGGTTTTCTCAATGGAGATGCCTAACCTGACTCTTACTCAAGTGAACAATCCCAAGGTATGCCTTGGCTATTTATAAGAAGTCCTTGTGAATTCCACTCATCGTTCAATGTGGGACTTTTTCACAAAAAGATCCCACATAGAAAGAATGTTGAATTCAATCCTTAGTTAAATAAACCAAGTAATAACTAAGTAACAAGTGTCACACGGTTATAAGAAGACCACTTACTCACTTGCTCCTAATGGCAACTCACATGCATTGTGAGCTAACCATGTGGCACCCAACCTTTATCCCCAAGTTGGGTTTGGTTGGGTCGCGCTCCTTCCCGAATGGTGTTGCCACATGGCCCTTCCACTTGGTGGTTGCAACGTGGCACACTGCCACTTTGTGGCTCCCACGTGGCGCACTTCTATTTGGCGAGCTTCCCTAGCCTTTCGCGCGGCTAGGGTTTTTACTTGTTACTTGAAGCATTTTCTCGTCTCGCCAATTCCTAAATTTTGGCTCGACTTTTATAATTCGGTTCTGACGCTCTAAGTGTAGCAAAAGAGTGGCCATCTCTAAAAAAAACACACTCAAGAAGTCACCAAAAATCACACAAAAATACCAATTAAAGAGTTCTCCCCCAAGCTTATTCAACACTAATACACAATATATACAAAAATGAAGGAACGTTCTCCCCAAGCTTGAACAAAGCATTGTCCTCAATTCGTAGAATATGGAAGAAAACAAAACTAACTAAAATCTTTTTGAGATTTTTGGTTTTTGTTGTTTTCTTTTTGTTTTTTTTTTACTAATGCACGTATTTGGTGTCCTTGCCTTCTTCAACTATGGACGGCTTTTTCTTTCATTCATCTTCATTTCTTTTTTAATCATGAAATATCATCTGATTTTCTTGGAACACAACTTGCTTATGAATTATCTTATAAAGACAAATCAAGCCAACTTCCAAAGTCTCACATAAAACCAACATTCAGAATGCTCATGTTCATATACAATCAATCCAAAACTCAAACCTCACATGAAATGCTTCACTAACTAAGAGGGTCGGTAAACATAGGTCATAAGGCCTGTAATGTGGTATAAACAAGAGCGGGAAGTAGGAGGCTCAAATTGGTTAGCAAGAAGGTTTATGTAAAACAGAAAATATGTGACTTAATAAAAAGAAAATAATGAAAAATGAGAATAGGTGCCCATATCCTTCCTTGAAGATGCTGGGTCACGATCTTAGGAACTAAAAGACAACACAAGGATTCAAACTTGCATAGTGGAAGATCCAAAATGCCACACAACAAGAATGATGAAGGCTAGAAAAAAATTAAACCACACAAGGGATAGGAAAAATAGCAATTGCCAACAAAAGGGCATCAAATCCACCTATAGGGAGCAACCCCATCCTATCACTTTCCCATGGAATAAGGGTTCAAACATCCTCAAAAGTTCTTAACCGGGCTACCTTAGCATACGCTATCTTAGGATCAACCGAGGATACTCTCAAACCATGCGAACCATTGCCATTTAGGAAGGGTAATTTTTAAAAATGCAAGTCCGTATGTAAAATAATAAGTCAAAAGCAAAAGAAAAAACAAGAAGAAACTAGAACTTTGCCTCAAAAGAAAAATCTATTCGTTTTATGTGTTTTTTTTCTTTTTTTCTTTGTTTGTTCTTTTTTTTCACAAAATGGCTTTTTTTAAAAAGAATTTATAAAAACAAAAGAGGAAAAGAAAAACAATAAAAAAGAATAGAATATAGAAAAAGGAAAAAGGAAAAAAAAACACAAGGAAGAAAGCCAAACATGTAATATTCTAATCGACAAACAAACGGTCATTCGACTACAGTGCCAATGATCCCAAACACACTAAGGTGTTAATAACAAGCAACCTCGAATCGTTCTACTCTTCTTAATCTAAGCCTAAACTATGCGCACGAAAGGAAGAGGAAAAGAAAGAAAAATAGAAAGGTCTCACCAAGCGATCTTGAAATGAAAGAACAAGCACGACGACAAGTAATTCGTCACCAAATTTCATGCGTCGAATGCTTCAATCAAGGACCTAAAAAGTGAGACAAAAGGAAGGAAAAAGAGAAATATCTACACAAAAGAATGTTAGTAACTTAATGAAGAAATAAATGAAATAAATAAAAGAGAAACAACTAAACTATATCAAAGAAATTTGGACACAAGGGATTCGGATATGTGAGATAGTAGCAAAAATCATCAAGAAGAAGAGAGCATAGGATACAAACAACCAAGCGAACAATCAATAATATCAGGAATCATCACAAATAAACCATCATCAAGAAGACAATATCAACCAATCAGAAGAAAAGAGAAGTATGAGACATGAGACAACAACCACCATCACTAGCACAGAGAAGAGACTAGAATGAACCATAAAAGCGAAGGGGGAGAAAGTGAAGCACAACAATATCAAACATATAATGCCCCTAAGCTTGAAATGAACTACCCCCCAAAACTTAAAACCTAATAGAAAATACGCATAAGAAAGACATCAAATAAATCAAACAAGTAAGAAGCCATCACAAATAAACCATCATCAAGAAGCCAATATCAACCAATCACAAGAAAAGATAAGTATGAGACATGAGACAACAACCACCGTCACTAGCACAGAGAAGAGACTAGAATGAACCATAAAAGCGAAGGGGGAGAAAGTGAAGCACAATAATTTCAAACATTTAATACCCCCAATCTTAAAATGAACTACCCCCAAACGTAAAACGTAACAGAAAATAGGCATAAGAAAGACATCAAATAAAGCAAACAAGTAAGGGGGTATTGAAGATGGAATCATTCATCACTATGGTAAGGGGTAGAATGGGTACTCCCCTCACCGGTCTCTAAAACAACATGACTAGAGCTAGCAAAATCACCTACCTATAAAGGAGCCTTACCCCTCAACCTGCCCTCCCTCCTAGCCTTATCCTCCTCGAAGAAATGAGACCATTCATCCAAGATGGTTTCGCCGATCGGCCCCACCTACCAAAGGTCTAGGGGTTTGGAAAGGGCATAGGGTTCGAAGGGTCATATGTAAAATCGCATCCAGTGGGCCGCTTGTAATAATAAGTGGTTGGGGTGGTGCCAACTATTGCACTAGAGGGAATAAGAGGCCCTTCCCAATACGGGTAACAAAGAGAAGGTCCTTGGATGGGGTCATAGGGGACACATTGGGGGATAGGGCTTTGTTAGACCGGGAGGTAGGGAAAGATCAAATACGGCTCGATTATTTCACCTTTCCTAACATGCAAATAATACACTTGACGAGCATATTAATCATACCTAAGAACAAAATCATTCCCTAAAGGTGAAGAGGACAAAACATTCGCAATAAAATCAATCCTTGCATGAAAACTAGACAAGTCAAGTGAAGAGGAAGAAGTAGAAGAAAGGATAGATATACCTCCCCCCTCATCCGGAGTAAAAGCTTGAAAATCCGCTAGAGGTGCATCATCGGAATATATGTGCGAATGATTCGTCTTTTGCCGAAGAGAAGGATCAATCTTACATTCCGGAATTCTCCAAGTAAGAGTATTATTCTTTCTCCTTCGATCGGACGCCTCCTTACTTGGAATCACAAACCAATCCCAAACACGAGAAACCTTCCAAATGATGAGGCCTGGCCTTTTTGTGCGCTCAAGAAACTTATGAGTTATGAGGGCATAGATGTTAAGGTAGTGCGAAGGGGTCATTTCACGAGAATAACCAATAAGCGGAAGCTCACTATGAAAGGTCTTATAAGAGTCATCGAGGCAAAAAAGATCAAGAACAAAGACAATGCCCATGAGTTGAATGCTACCTGAAAGTGAAACACCATCTCTAATGTCAAGGAATTGATTTATCAAATGTTGTGTAAAGTCAACTATCTCAAGTTCTCCTTGATCATGGTCGGCCATCCATAACCAACCTGACTCCTCATGTGAGATAGAACCCAAAGAATCATTCGAGTATAAGTGAGGATGTGATTAAAATGTCGCCTGGTCGGATGAATAATGGATGCGAATTTAGAAGTTTGAGGCTCATACTTTCCTTCAATGGTGATGTGTCACCACCATCTAAGCTCTTCATATTCATGGTCATCATTCATCTTACCATGAGCCAGGTACACAAGATGATCTTCATCCACGGAGGTAGGAAATGTAAAACAAGCACCAAATTGAGACTCCGAGATTCGGTGATCATTATTGGATAGTTGGAATCATAAGGTCCTCGAAGAATCACAATTATTTTCTTTTATCACCTCGAGAAACGAGAAAAATTCAAAGGTCAACCGGGAAAAAGTGGGCGCACTTAGATCCAAAAATTCCAAATGCCCTAAATTCTTAGCAAGAAGCCGAACATCTGTGTCAATCCCTAGCATTGTTGTTGTTGCTTGATCATAGAAATGAGTAGACTGAGCTTCCTTTTGTCAATTGAACAAATCTCTCCCAATGTCGCTCCTTTGAAAATTCAATACCATATGTTTCAACCACACGGGAGGAGGAGGGATAACATGTCATGATGGGGTTGTGTTAGCATTGGTGCGAGCCCTTTTTCTTGCATCGTAAAGGAGCCATCTACAAGGAGCCCTTTTCTTTCGTCGTAAAGGATCCATCTACAAAGAGAAAGGCAAGCATAAGAGATTCATCTTGAATTTGGGATAAACAAACACAAATGTATAGGAAGTACGACTATCACCAGATTATCATAATGAATAGCTCAAGAAATTGATGAACAAAGATGACCCCAAAATAGATGAATCAAGAATTATCACAAACAACTAATGCCATGATTAGTATAGTAGCAACATAGAAATATTAAATAAGAACTAAGAATCAACCAACATAAATTTCAATGGCAAAAGTTAATCTTAGAAGCACAAATTCATGAACATTATAAGCAAAATTGTCAAGATATTGAATGTGCAAAATTACAATGCTACCATGAACAATACCCATGAGAGAGAAAAATGACCAACAATGGTGGTGTCAAGAGTTCAAGCAAATTAAATAATTTCATCATGAAAAAGCTTCAAAGTAACATCAAAAGACATTATATAACACAAAATACAAGAAAAAAGAACTAACAATGGAGTTCTACCATTAAAGTCCAACCAAGGGTTTCAAGCTTCAATATGAGGAAGAATATGAATAAAAATAAAGAAATCATACCTTAATAGAGTCTAAAAACCCTTGTAAATGGAAGAACTGAAGATAATAAGCTAAATAAAACACCTAATTGTAAGCTCCAATTCCAAATTTCTAAACCCCAAAATTCGAAAATTTGACACAAAAATTCCAAAATTTATGCTAAAAAATCTAGAAAATTTGAAAGGAAGGTCTTAAACTTTGTTTGTTGTAATTTGTGTAAATGATTGAAAAGAGTTAATTTAATACTAAAAATGAAGAAAATTTGAAAGAGAATAGAAAAGAGAGATAAAAAAAATGGAGGTTGAAATCGGAGAGAGGGAAAGGAGAATGAAAGAGGGGGGGTCTGTGCATGCATTCAAGGGAAGTAAAGGGAGAGGGGAGGTTGCCCCTGCTGTCATTGCAGGGTGCGGGGGTTGCGCAGCTGTGCGGGGTGTGTGCTATGACTATGTGCGGATGGTGTGTGGTGTGTGCGGTGCTCTCATCGACGCTCTCGAGCGTCAAGCTCGAGAGATGCCTACGAGGAGGACAAATCGAAATCACAAAATAAATCAAAAAGTACTCATTCATGATTAAAATCCACGAGAGCCCAACCATGTGAATGAGCGTCATTGTTCATCAATCACATCTCCACTTCTAACTCAATTCCAATCTCTCAAAACCTTCACATGACACCAAAATTGTGGGAAATCATAATCTAATTAATCCCAATATACCTAAAATCAAGTAAATAAAGAAAACTAAGAAAATAATCTAAAAATATAAAAGGAAGAAAAATAAGACAAAGGGTTAGAAAACTGGGTTGCCTCTTGGGAAGCGCTTGTTTAACGTCATAGCTCGACGTTCTCCACCTATCAAGGTATTTTGTGAAGAATCATTTATGAACTAGGCCAACAAAAGCGCCATTCAAATACTTCTTGAGTCGATGGCTATTGACCTTAAAAGAAGATGATGAATCTTATATGTCTATTTTATATAGTGTTTTGGCTCTTTAGATTACTAATTAGTGTTTTCTAGTGTTTTCGTGGTTTTGGTAGAGTTTTTTTGGGAGTTGCACATTTGGAGCATTTTCCAAGGATTTTATGAAGCAACCACGAGCATTGGAGGAGTACGACCACTTTTTGTAGCCCAAGGCCAGTTAGAGTCATTGAACCGGTGATTAAGGGCTCGACGCATGAGATACCGAGGCATTTGGACCGATTATTAAAGCCATAGAAGAGGAAATCCAAATTAGGCCAAAGAATCGGAGCCCAATCGCATTAAGTGTTTAAGGTGTCATTGACATCGAGGTAGATTAAAATAGGGTTTAACATTAAATATTATGTAGTTACTAATTTTTCAAGAATTAAATTAAAATGTTTAATTGTTTGAATAATCATGGTGTTTGATGTTGTTATGTTTTGAGAGTCATCACCTAGTTAATAAATTGTAAAGAACGTAAAGTGAAAGAGATTATGCACCAAAACTTTTGGAACGTATATACCTTGAGTTTCAACATATGGGGGGAGTTATGGGGTTTTATATTTAACCATAACTTCTATTGGAGTACATGACGCTGTACATTCCTTTTATTACTATTATGCGCAGGAATTCCGCCACTTACTAGTGGTTATTTGATGCTGACACGGTTAGCTCTCGTGTCAGTAACCTCATTATTGGGGGAGGATAGTTGGGAAATCCGTTCGATGGGTAATCAAAGCTAAACAAATTATGTAGTTGTCTAGTTGAGAAGTTTTGTTAAATGTTGTGTGCTTAAAATCAGGTGCAACAAGGTAAGTTATGTGTTGATAGGTAAATGCATGTTAGTGTGTTAAATACGCTTATGTACTCAGCTTTGTTAATTGTGTGTTTTGTGTGTTTGTTGGCCTTGTCATTACCTTGGCCCTATGATGACCCATTTTTAATGGAGAGTAGTGGAAACAAGTTGGGAGAAGCTTTTCAGGTGATGAAGCATATTCATGAGGGGCATGAGTGAAGAGCGAATCATGCTAGTTTCCATAAGTATATGATGTGTTATTGCTTTATTTATATTATGATATTTCTATTGCGAGACTAACATAAAGTTTTAAGTTGAATTGATTTGGTTAAGGGCCATAATGGTTCCAATTTGTAGGTTTAACTTTATTTTACTTTGGTTTGACTTTACTTTCGTGAGTTGACTTTTTAAGTTGAGTAGTTTAAATTATTTTAAAGGAGAGTCTTCCGTTGTGTGTCTTTGATGGTTGCCTTAGCCGTTTTCACGGTGGCGGTAATATCTTAGATGTTCCTGTTTAAAGTTTTAAAGAGGGCAAAACAAGTCCCTGTACTGCACCCATAAGCATGCTTCTTTCAAAATCGGAGCCCAATAAAAAAATGAGTAAGACTTAGAAACTTAGGTCCAAAATTTTGGTGACAATTCCTAAGTGAAGCAAAAGGGTGATCAAACCTCAAAAACAAACTCAAGAAATCACCAAACATCAAACAAAAATGCCAATAATGTCATCTCCCCCAAGCTTACTCAACACCAACATTCCATAAAAAAAAAAAAAAAAAAAAAAAAAAAGAAAACGAAGTAACGCTCCCCCCCCCCAAGCTTGAACGAAGCATTGTCCTCAATGCTTAACTTAGGGGAGAAAATGAAACCTACTTTTTTTTTCTTTTTTTTTATCCTTGCCTTTTTTTACTAAGGATGGCTTTTTGGGGGAGGCAATTTCTTTATTACACACAATATATACAATTTACTTTCTTGCTTGGTACAAAGAGCATAATACTTTCTCATTTTCATTACAACACAAAACAAACTCTCAAACCGAAATGCTTCACAAACTAAGGGTTAGGGAAACAAAAGCTCATAAGGCTTGCATTATGGCTCATAATCAAGAAAGGGAATAGGCTCAAAGGGTTGGAAAGAGGAGCAAATGCAAAATAAAAACAAAATATGTAACAAAACAAAAAGAAGATAAAGAAAAATAAGAAAAGGGTGCCCTTTTCCTCCCCTAGAGCTTCTTGGTCACGATCTTGGGAGTTAGAGGACAATAAAAGGATTAAGATATGCGTAGTCAAGGATCCTAAGCGCCGCTCAACAAAATTGATGTAGGCTTGAACAATTTAAATCTCACAAGGGATGGGAAGTAAGCAAAAACTAACTAAAGAGCTTCAAATCCACTATAGAGAGCAACACCATCTTACCACTTTTCCGTGAACTAAGGGTTCAAACGTCCTCAATAGTTCTTAACCTTGCTACCTTAGCTTAAAATTTGTCTATCTCAACCATAAGCACTCTCAAACCATGTAGGCCATCATCAATTAGGAAGAAAAACATTCTTTAGCACATTATCAAAGCAATCAATTCCAAATGCATGAGCGAATTCCAAAACAAATTCATTTAATCTTGCCATAGTCATGTTTGCTACAAAAAAAAAAGAAAACAAAACAAAAGAAAGAGGAAGAAATAAAAAAAGGTTCACAAACGAGGCATATAAACCAAATAAGTCCCAATCGTCAAACAATTGATCGTTCGATAACAACATCAACGATCCCAGGTTCCATAGAACCAATGCAAACAACCTCGAACCATTCAACTTCTTCCTAAACTAGTCCTAAACTAAGCACTCAAAGAAAGAGTAAAAGAGTAAAAATAAGAAAGGTCTCACCGGGAGGTTAGCTTAAAAGAATTAAGGACCATAAAATAGAGTTCACCAAATGTCACTCCGCTCCAAACTTCCAAAAAGAAACCTACAAGGCAAGACAAGACACAAAAGAAAACATTAAAAGAAAACAAAGAAATAAAACAAAAAGAAAAAGAAAGGAGGGGAGAAAAAGGGTTAGAAATCCTCCGGGTTGCCTCCCGGGAAGCGCTTGTTTATGGTCTCTAGCTTGACCCTTCACCTCATTCAAGGTGGATTAAAGAACATCACCCTCATCGACCCCAAGCTTGAGAACTAGAACTCCTTGAGGTCTCACATCACCACAAGGAAAAGGAGGGAATGAATCAAGAGCCAATGGTGGCTCATCTTTTCTCTTTCCCTTCTTCTTGTTGATTCTTCTTCTTTTTTCACTCTTCTTTATTTTCCTTCTAAAAGGGGGATCGAGCTTGGAATCCTCAATATTAGGAAAGGCAACCTCACCTTCCTCAAGAGAGCCTTCAAACCAAGAAGGAACTTCAAGGAAGTCATCATACCTCATTGTCACCTTATCATCACGTAGAGGTAAGCTCTCATTAGCCATCACATCATCGACCACATCAACTCTACAAACGCTCACCGCCATAGGGCTCTTCAAAAGGACATTCTCAACTAGCCTACAAGGAAAGGGAACCAGGCCTTTAAACTTGTTTGGTTCACTAAAATCAAATGGCTCCTCATTTTGTTCTTGAACCTTCTTCTCAACCATATCATCTACAACCTTGTCCTCCTTGCAAGTTTCGGGTTGATAAGTATGTGAAGGGTTAGTAGATGATTGTAAGGGGAGTTTTGTAGTTAAATGGAGAGAAGAAGTTTTGGCTAGTTGGGAATCGACAACTTCATTGTAAGATTTGATTTCTTGGAATTGTGGAGTGATAGTTTGACGTTGTTGAAGAATTTGGGTTTGTGTGTGGTCGGGTGGGGATTTTTCTTCATACGCTTGAGGACATAGGTCATGATTTTGATCTTGAGAGTTCTCTACTTGGTTGGAAAGGTAGGAAAAGTTTTGGGTTGGTGGATTGAAGAGAGGTCCATCTTGGGGGTAGGAGTTTTCTTGCCTTGGAGGTTGTTGAAGTTGTTGGGATTGAGCTTGGGTTACAAACTCTTTTTCCCACAAAGTCAAAACTTCACCATGCTTGAGATTGAACTCTCTACAATAGGATGCATCATGATCCGTCCCACCACAACGAGCACATGAGAAATCAATGATTCGTGAAGGTTTTGAACACAAACCAACACTTGAGTTCAACTTGGAAAGACCTTCATTCAAGAGCTCAACTATGTGCTTAAGTTGGCCGACTTTCTCCAACTGATAAAGATCTCCTTGCTTCCCTAGGGACCTTCTTTGGCCTCTCCAAGAATAGCTAGTAGCCACTTCTTCAATTGTAGCTTCAACATGGCTTTGAGGGATCTTAATCAATTGGCCACCGGCACCCACATCTAGATTGGTCCTTGATATTGGCTCCAAGCCATCATAAAAGAATCTCATGAGCAAATTACGGTTGAATTCATGATGAGGACATGCTCTAATCAAATCCTTAAACCTTTCCCATGCTTCCCCACGAGTTTCATCCGGTTCCTGCTCAAAGGAAGCTATCTTCCTCCTCATTTTTGCGGTTTGCTCATCGGAAATGAACCTCTTGAGAAAGGCCTTTGCAACTTCCTTCCATGTGGTGAGAGAGTTGGGCTTCAAAAGCTTGAGCCATTTCTTTGCTCTTCCGGTGAGAGATTGTCAAAAGAGATGCATACGAATGCAATCTTGGCTCACTTCATTTGTTTTCATCACTGCACACAACTCAAGGAATCGGTCAAAATGCTCAATGGGGTCTTCACTTACGCCTCTGGAAAATTTCTCAATTTGCACCATCCTAGCATATTGTGGATGGATTGTAAAATTAGTCTCGGTGGTCGGGAGAAGTATACCACTCGTGAGCTCATAGATTTCCGGGTTTCCAAACTCCCTAAAAAGAAGGTCATCCTCTTGTCTTTCCATATCTCACTTTGAATACAACAAAGCTAAGCACACGATTAGCAATGACAAGTAGGATTAAACAAGCAAAATAAAAGAAAGAAAAGAAAATAAAATGACTCTAACAATAGCAAAAATAGACGCTAAACAAGCCGCTTCCCCGGCAACGGCGCCAAAATTTGATCGCGGGTTAGATAGGTCGTTAAGCTACTACCCTAACCAAATTAATCATTTATAATACTTAAACCTACACTAAACTAGTTAGTGGCAAGTAAAGGGTTGAACCACTAGGGAAGCACGCTAATTCAACATCAAATATCACTAATGCAAGAGTGAAAAGGGGATTGTTTTTGTTGGTTTTGTTGAGTAAGAACACTAAAACTACAAATAAGCAAGAAAACGATGATTAAAATCAATAGAAAATGACGCTAGGGATACGGGGGTGTCCAATATGATTAGAAAGAGGAGAATAATGGTGATTATCATGAAACATATGCCAAAGAACACAAGATTCTACCTAAACAATTCATTCTCATGCAATAGTCTAGGCAAATCAATGAAAGAGGTCTACACTAATAAGGATAATTCTCATGCATCCTATTAGTTACAATCAAATCAAGAGAATAAAAAAGCACAATCCATAAAAACTCCACTTTAATAACTCATTCTCATGCAATCATTAAAATAAAGGTGATCCTAATCTAGTTCAAATCACTTTCATGCATTTAAACTAGAAAACATCAAATAGATTGCAACAATAATCCCAAGCTAATAAAAATCATGTCTTTCATCAATATATGGCATAAGTTCAATCCAACCATCATCATTCATCCAATATCAACTCATATCTTCCACCCCCTTCCCCTAGCCAAAAGTTTAGCCTAGAGAAGGGAGATTAAACACAATATCAAAACTAGAAATAAACTCAAGAAACTCAAAACAAAACATGAATAAAATCAATGAAATCAATAACAACTAGATGAACTAATAAGATTAACAACAATAAACAACAATAAAACAAATAAATAAAACTAAAGGAAATGAGAAGAGATTACTAAAGAAAGGATTAATGAAAGATGAAAACTTGAATTCTTGTTTGATTGAAACTTAAACTTGAGCAAAGTTAAATCTTGAAAGAAAATTGAGCAATAATCTATTTTCTCTCTCTAAAAATTATCTAATCTAACCCTAAGAGAGAGAAGCTCTCCTAAACTCATTAAGAAAAATAAAATAAAAGAGCTTCCTTTTAATTCCCCAAAAAATGGGTATTTTCACTTAGCTAAAATAAAAGAAAAAGAAAAGAGAACCGAAAGAAAAGAAAATAAAATAAAGAAAAGGATAAGAAATAGAAAAATAAATAAAATAAATAAAGAAAATAAAACCCATTCTTCCCCAAACCGTCAGCCTCCTCATCTTCTATTTCAATTTGGCTGCTCTTGAATCATCATCACCACCGTTTAATCGTCTTCATCAATTATCACTAACCATTTTCATCTTCAATCATCACCGCTCATCATCATCATCAATCATTAAAATCAGACCGTTCGATATTAATGAGCACCTCCATTCACGTGCAAATAACGTGAGAATTGACAAAGATAAGACCCAATAGAGCGGCCGATTCGAACCTTAGAGCGCCCGCTCTGAAGGGTATCGAAATTTGGAGCTGATTTGGAGCTTGCAGCTGGGATGCGGTAACTCAGATTGGAGGCGCTGCTGTTGCGATTTTGCTGCGGATTTGCGAGTGGATACAGGGGAAGGTGGCAGAGGTTGGTGTTGCTAGTTGCTGTGAGTTGCGTGAGGTAGCAGGAACTGCTGGTGGTTTAATTGGTGAGTGGTTTGGTGGTGATTGATGGCTGTTTTGCGTGAGGGAGCAGGGGAGAATTGGTGGTGATTGCTGGCGGATTGGTGGTTGCGGCGGCTGTGGAGGCTGAGATTGGTGGTGGTTGTGGGGTTGCGTGAGTTTGGATGTGGGAATGCGCTTGATGGTGATTTTGGTGGCTGGTGGAAGGTGCGGTTTATGGGAGCAGGGGAGCTACTATGGTGGTTGTTTGGTGTGCTGAGAGCTGGTGGTTGCGTGGCTAGTGTGCGTGGTGTTTTGGTGAATTGAGGTAGCAGAGGATTGGTGTGTGATATTGGAGGGTCATGGTGGAGGTTGGCAGCTGGGGTTGCGTGGCAGCAGCCATGAGCCCATGACTTGGGTTGGACACATTTGACTCAAACCTAGAATTTTGAACTTGATTTGAACATGGAAATTGAGCGTCAACCCGAACACACCTACAACCAAAAATCAAACACGAGGGGATTATCAAAAGATAAAATAAAATAAAATAAAATTAGATAAATAAAGTAAAATAAAATACTAAAACTAAAGAAATAATAAAATTAAATGAAATAACATAAAATAAAGAAAACAAACTAGAAACTAAAAGAAAATAAATAAAAAGAGAGAAACTAGGAATTAATAAAACTAAGTTAATCTAAATTAAACTAAAAACTACAAAATACTCAAATAAAAAGATAAAAGATGAGAATAAGCAAAATAATAGAAATAAAGGATAAAATGAGCTTAATTATTGAAATAAGTCGAAAAAGTATTCAATAAACACCCCTAAAAGTGACATAAAAGTCACTTATCAATTTGCGTGCCACACTCTCATGATTTAACCTGAAAATTTTTACGTGGCTTAATTATTAATTCCAAATTAATTTTTATAATTAATTCAATGAGCAAAAAAACAAAAATTATTACAAGTCCAACTTAAATAAAAAAAATCATCAAAGTGAACACAACTAAAATTATTTCCAAGAACCATTCTTTAATAAAATTGGTTCAACTAGGTACAATAAAATAAATAAGGGAAATTACTCACTATTAATTTAATTAATTTAAATTAATCATGAGATTTTGACAAAATAAAAGGGATTTGGAATTATGAACACAAATATTCAAATAAAGATTCCAGCGTTAACTTGTAAATCCTTGAAAAATTATATCTTCCAATATGAAGATTAATGAAATTTCTATTTGAAGATTCAAACTTTATGATTCCAATCAACTTAATACATGATTAAATCAAAATTTCAACAAAAAAATTCATGGAATTTTGTAACTCAAAGTGTCAACTACTTAAAAAAATTAAAGATTAGATCTTTAGTACTTAGAAGCCTCAAAAAATAAATTTTTCACACTTAATGCAATGGATTTGCAATAATGTGAAAATTTTAACCAATCTTTCAAGCACTAATTATTACCAAGTAACCATGCTTAAAGAGGTCCAAAAATGCAGAAACATTAAGGAAAGAAACATATAAAGAATCACCATAAATATGCCATTAAGATTCAAGGTTAGAAAGGCTTAAAAATTTTCGTCAAAATGAAAAATCCGTTGAAACAGGCATTTCTGGTCAGATTTTGGCCTAAAACACAGCCCCAAAAGAGTGAAAACATTTCAAGAACACCTTTTCCACCCAACTATTTTTTGGCGAAAATCGGGGTTCGGGGCCATAATTAGCTTTAAAACAGGATTAATATGAATAAAACCGAGTTACTAATCCAATTAGCAACATAAAACAACAAAAATAAAACCATTAAATCACCTTAAAAATTATTATTATTATAAAAAAAATGAGCAAGGCTCCGATACCACTATTGGGTTTTGATTAGTCCGACTCATCGCGAAAAAAAAACCCGAGCCAATATCAAACTCACAATTAATATAATTAAAATACATAATTAACAAGAATTAAGGAAAGAGGATATTACCTTTGAAGCGTGGTTCTCTCGTTAACCGAGCTCTTACTTGAGAAATCTTAAGTCTCGCAACGGGCGAAAACCTCCTACGGTATTGTAGGGAATATTTCAAGCATTACCATGAACTTGAACCCCACTGTGATCATACCCTTAAGCATGGTGGTGTCCAAAGGGAAGGAAGCTAGAGCAAAAGAGTCGCCAACGAGTTTTAGGAACTTGTAAACCGTTCACAAGGTGAAGATTACACCCCTTAACGATCAAGGAGATCGTTAACTCCAATAGGTCTTGAACCATGATTGGAAGTTCGGGGATAAAGTTACAAATCCAATCTAAAAGAGAAAGAATCTGCCCTAATAATAGGTCTCTACTTTATCCTTCTCGTATTCATGTGCGCTTTCTGACAAATATGCAATCATAAGTTTTCCCTAAACATGTTTATCTATGTTGGTTGAATATTAATGCACTAACAAAACTATTATTGGCAATCACTTGAATTATAACCATATTAGCCCTAAACAAGATTATTAATTATCCTATTAAGCGTGATTACAAGTACGAATTCTCTTTAAACATGCATAAAAGGTGTGATCAAGCAATAACAATAATAAAAAAATCAAGCAACATAATAATCATATTAATAATAATAACAATTATAACAATAATAATCATAATTAAAATAATCATGTTAAAGCATAATAATAGCAAGATCTTAGGCATGATTCTAACAAGATTAATAACAAACCCTAGCATGTCACTAAACATAAAAATCAAACATTTAGCCCTACATGATACTAACATGCTATTAAGAAAGAAAATAGGAAGCACTACATAAATCATAATTGATATAATTAAGAAACTTATTTTTTACCCTAAACATCATACTAAGAAAAGCATCCTAACAAGATACTAGGAATCAAAATAACAACCTAAACATGATTTCTATATCATAAGATCAATGAAATAATTAAAGCGCTTACTTGGATGCCTCGTACCTCTTTCTAATAACAAAATACACACGTTAGTAACTTCAAGGAAAATAATAAATTAAATAATTGAAATTGAGATTTGAGAAAGTTTAGACTAGATTTGGGACCAAACCCTCATAAATATCAAACCTTTCAGGTCTAAGGCGAAGGCAACTTGTAACTTGGCTAGGTGTGTCTAGTGCTAATGTATGAGGAATTGTGTTTGTAAAAGGCTAGGCTAGAAAGAGGGAGAGAGAATCAACAAATTCTTGATGAGAGTTGATGATTGAAAAAGGGGAGATATGACCTCTATTTATAGAGAAAAAAGAGGGTCGAAGAATAAAGAAAAGAATCTGAATTCGAATCGAAATAGAATTCGATGGACAACAGTTTTTGCGGATTTTATTTTTATCATATCTTTTGATCCAGAAGTCTAAATAAGGCATATAATATGTCATTGGAAAGTTATTTAAGTCTACATTCCAACCCAATTGAAATCAGTTTAAAATCTTTAGAAGATAAAAATATACGACCGAAATAGTAGGACAATGTCAGTTTTGCATAAAGTTTTGTATTTCTTTCATATCTTTTTCTTTATAGCTCGGAATTAATATTATAATATATCATTGGAAATATAATTTCAAGATCTATCCAACCATATAAGATTTGGATAAATATTATAGAGGTACAAAAATATTATCTGACTGTCTTTGAACATCTTTAAATTCGAATAGAATTAGGATTTAAAAAAAGGAAAGTTTTTATTTAACTCAAATTCTTTAATCTTATCTTTTCAAAAAGGATAATTATGATTTTTTTAGAAACTTATAGAAGCTTCTGATTAGTCCTAATTAGTTTAGGAATAGCATTAGACCTTTGGACCCTCCACATGATCATTGGGTCGTAGGTAAAAACCGGTTTGGCCCAGTTTAGTATTTTGGCTATAACTTCCTCATTATTCATCGGAATTGGGCTAATAATATATCGTTGGAAAGGTATTTTCAAGCCCTATCCAACTACACCATTATTGGACCCATATCATGGACCAAACTAAACTAAAATGCACGTTTTTCAAAAATAGTGTAAGAAAAGAAATATTTTCAAAAACCAAAAGAAGAGATATTTTAAAAAAAACGTCCTCATCACTAGACTTTTCACACTTTTTCTTTGCTCGATAATCAATGACATGAAAGGTATTCATCACGGGGTTTGGTTTTGGGGAGAAACATTTGGGTGTCTACAGGTATCCACCCGAAACACGACCCTAACTAGGTTTATTACTTGGAGGTTAGCTAAGTCCTACCAAACTACTCGAGTAATTATGAGTTTAAAGGTTTTCTCAATGGAGATGCCTAACCTGAATCTTACTCAAGTGAACAATCCCAAGGTATGCCTTGGCTATTTATAAGAAGTCCTTGTGAATTCCACTCATCTTTCAATGTGGGACTTTTTCACAAAAAGATCCCACATGGAAAGAATGTTGAATTCAATCCTTAGTTAAATAAACCAAGGAATAACTAAGTAACAAGTGTCACACGGTTATGTGAAGACCACTTACTCACTTGCTCCTAATGGAAACTCACATGCATTGTGAGCTAACCATGTGGCACCCAACCTTGAGCCCCAAGTTGCGTTTGGTTGGGCCGCGCTCCTTGCCAAATGGTGTTGCCACATGGCCCTTCCACTTGGTGGTTGCAACGTGGCACACTGCCACTTGGTGGCTCCCATGTGGCGCACTTCTATTTGGCGAGCTTCCCTAGACTTTCGCGCGGCTAGGGTTTTTACTTGTTACTTGAAGCATTTTCTCATCTTGCCAATTCCTAAATTTTGGCTCGACTTTTATGATTCGGTTCCGACGCTCGAAGCTCGGAATCCGATGTCTTTGTTAACAATACTCGAGTGACTTATTAATTCCTTTTGGATTAATTTGTTGCGTCGGATCGTTAGTTGCTTGGGTATGACCCGAAGGGTTCAGTCAAGATTAAGCTGTAATATTAATTATACATTAATATTACAAATTGGAAGTGGCCACCACCTAGGCATTCCAGTCACTTAACCTCACTGAATCATTAGCTTTCTAATAATTCCGAACCCTCTATCGGAGTAATACACTTGTTCGAAGGACACCAATCCTATCAGTTTTGTCATGGCTAAGACTAAAGGCGGGGAAAAAATTTGAAAATTTGGTGAAAATTCCTAAGTGTAGCAAAAGAGTGGCCATCTCTAAAAAAAACACACTCAAGAAGTCAACAAAAATCACACAAACATACCAATTAATGCAATATCCCCCAAGCTTATTCAACACTAATACACAATATATACAAAAATGAAGGAACGTTCTACCCAAGCTTGAACAAAGCATTGTCCTCAATTCGTAGAATATGGAAGAAAACAAAACTAACTAGAATCTTTTTGAGATTTTTGGTTTTTGTTGTTTTGTTTTTGTTTTTTTTACTAATGCACGTATTTGGTGTCCTTGCCTTCTTCAACTATGGGCGGCCTTTTCTTTCATCCATCTTCATTTATTTTTTAATCATGAAATATCATCTGATTTCCTTGGAACACAACTTGCTTATGAATTTTCTTATAAAGACAAATCAAGCCAACTTCCAAAGTCTCACATAAAACCAACATTCAGAATGCTCATGTTCATATACAATCAATCCAAAACTCAAACCTCACATGAAAATGCTTCACTAACTAAGAGGGTCGGTAAACATAGAACATAAGGCCTGTAATGTGGTATAAACAAGAGCGGGAAGTAGGAGGCTCAAATTGGTTAGCAAGAAGGTTTATGTAAAACAAAAAATCAAATATGTGACTTAATAAAAAAAATAATGAAAAATGAGAATAGGTGCCCATATCCTTCCTTGAAGATGCTGGGTCACGATCTTAGGAGCTAAAAGACAACACAAGGATTCAGACCTGCATAGTGGAAGATCTAAAACGCCACACTACAAGAATGATGAAGGCTAGAAAAAAATTAAACCTCACAAGGGATAGGAAAAATAGCAATTGCCAACAAAAGGGCATCAAATCCACCTATAAGGAGAAACCCCATCTTATCACTTTCCCATGGAATAAGGGTTCAAACATCCTCAAAAGTTCTTAACCGGGCTACCTTAGCATACGCTATCTTAGGATCAACCGAGGATACTCTCAAACCATGCGAACCATTGCCATTTAGGAAGGGTAATTTCTAAAAATGCAAGTCCGTATGTAAAATAATAAGTCAAAAGCAAAAGAAAAAACAAGAAGAAACTAGAACTTTGCCTCAAAAGAAAAATCTATTCGTTTTATGTGTTTTTTTTCTTTTTTTCTTTTTTTGTTCTTTTTTTTCACAAAATGGCTTTTTTAAAATAGAATTTATAAAAATAAAAGAGGAAAAGAAAAACAATAAAAAAGAAAAGAAAATAGAAAAAGGAAAAAGGAAAAAAAACACAAGGAAGAAAGGCAAACATGTAATATATTCTAATCGACAAACAAACGGTCATTCGGCTACAGTGCCAATGATCCCAAACACACTAAGGTGTTAATGGCAAGCAACCTCGAATCGTTCAACTCTTCTTAATCTAAGCCTAAACTACGCACACGAAAGGAAGAGGAAAAGAAAGAAAAATAGAAAGGTCACACCAAGCGATCTCAAAATGAAAGAACAAGCACGACGACAAGTAATTCTTCACCAAATTTCATGCGTCGAATGCTTCAATCAAGGACCTAAAAATTGAGACAAAAGGAAGGAAAAAGAGAAATATCTACACAAAAGAATGTTAGTAACTTAATGAAGAAATAAATGAAATAAATAAAAGAGAAACAACTAAACTATATCAAAGAAATTTGGACACAAGGGATTCGGATATGTGAGGTAGTAGCAAAAATCATCAAGAAGAAGAGAGCATAGGATACAACAACCAAGAGAACAATCAACAATATCAGGAATCATCACAAATAAACCATCATCAAGAAGACAATATCAACCAATCAGAAGAAAAGAGAAGTATGAGACATGAGACAACAACCACCATCACTAGCACAGAGAAGAGACTAGAATGAACCATAAAAGCGAAGGGGGAGAAAATGAAGCACAACAATATCAAACATATAATGCCCCTAAGCTTGAAATGAACTACCCCCCAAAACTTAAAACCTAATAGAAAATAGGAATAAGAAAGACATCAAATAAATCAAACAAGTAAGAAGCCATCACAAATAAACCATCATCAAGAAGCCAATATCAACCAATCACAAGAAACGATAAGTATGAGACATGAGACAACAACCACCGTCACTAGCATAGAGAAGAGACTAGAATGAACCATAAAAGCGAAGGGGGATAAAGTGAAGCACAACAATTTCAAACATTTAATACCCCCAAACTTAAAACGTAATAGAAAATAGGCATAAGAAAGACATCAAATAAAGCAAACAAGTAAGGGGGTATTGAAGATGGAATCATTCATCACTATGGTAAGGGGTAGAATGGGTACTCCCCTCACCGGTCTCTAAAACAACATGACTAGAGCTAGCAAAATCACCTACCTATAAAGGAGCCTTACCCCTCAACCTGCCCTCCCTCCTAGCCTTATCCTCATCAAAGAAATGAGACCATTCATCCAAGATGGGTTCGCCGATCGGCCCCACCTACCAAAGGTCTCGGGGTTTGGAAAGGGCATAGGGTTCGAAGGGTCATAGGTAAAATCGCATCCAGTGGGCCGCTTGTAATCATAAGTGGTTGGGGTGGTGCCAACTATTGCACTGGAGGGAATAAGAGGCCCTTCCCAATACGGGTAACAAAGAGAAGGTCCTTGGATGGGGTCATAGGGGACACATTGGGGGATAGGGCTTTATTAGACCGGGAGGTAGTGAAAGATCAAATACGGCTCGATTATTTCCCCTTTCCTAACATGAAAATAATACACTTGACGAGCATATTAATCATACCTAAGAACAAAATCATTCCCTAAAGGTGAAGAGGACAAAACATTCGCAATACAATCAATCCTTGCATGAAAACTAGACAAGTCAAGTGAAGAGGAAGAAGTAGAAGAAAGCATAGATATACCTCCCCCCTCATCCGGAGTAAAAGCTTGAAAATCCGCTAGAGGTGCATCATCGGAATTGATGTGCGAATGATTCGTCTTATGCCGAAGAGAAGGATCAATCTTACATTCTGGAATTCTCCATGTAATTTCTCCTTCGACCGGACGCCTCCTTGCTTGGAATCACAAACCAATACCAAACACGAGAAACCTTCCAAATGATGAGGCCTGGCCTTTTTGTGCGCTCAAGAAACTTATGAGTTATGAGGGCATAGATGTTAAGGTAATGCGAAGGGGTCATCTCACGAGAATCACTTATAAGAGGAAGCTCACTATGAAAGGTCTTATAAGAGTCATCGAGGCAAAAAAAAAGCAAGAACAAAGACAATGCCCATGAGTTGAATGTTACCCGAAAGTGAAACACCATCTCTAATGTCAAGCAATCGATTTATCAAATGTTGTGTAAAGTCAACTATCTCAAGTTCTCCTTGATCATGGTCAGCCATCCATAACCAACATGACTCCTCATGTGAGATAGAACCCAAAGAATCTTTCGAGTATAAGTGAGGATGCGATTAAAATGTCGCATGGTCGGATGAATAATGGATGCGAATTTAGAAGTTTGAGGCTCATACTTTCCTTAAATGGAGATGTGTCACCACCATCTAAGCTCTTCATATTCATGGTCATCATTCATCTTACCATGAGCCGGGTACACAAGATGATCTTCATCCACGGAGGTAGGAAATGTAAAACAAGCACCAAATTGAGACTCCGAGATTCGGTGATCATTATTGAATAGTTGGAATCATAAGGTCCTCGAAGAATCGCAATTATTTTCTCTTATCACCTCGAGACACGAGAGAAATTCAAAGGTTAACCGGGAAAAAGTGGGCGCACTTAGATCCAAAAATTCCAAACCCCCTAAATTCTTAGCAAGAAGCCGAACATCTGTGTCAACCCCTAGCATTGTTGTTGTTGCTTGATCATAGAAATGAGTAGACTGAGCTTCCTTTTGTCAATTGAACAAATGTCTCCCATTGTCGCTCCTTTGAAAATTCAATACCATATGTTTCAACCACCGGCAGGAGGAGGGACAACATGTCATGATGAGGTTGTGTTAGCATTGGTGCGAGCCCTTTTTCTTGCATCGTAAAGGAGCCATCTACAAGGAGCCCTTTTCTTGCGTCGTAAAGGATCCATCTACAAAGAGAAAGGCAACCATAAGAGATTCATCTTGAATTTGGGATAAACACACACAGATGCATAGGAAGTACGACTATCACCACATTATCATAATGAATAGCTCAAGAAATTGATGAACAAAGATGACCCCAAAATAGATGAATCAAGAATTATCACAAAGAACTAATGCCATGATTAGTATAGTAGCAACATAGAAATATTAAATAAGAACTAAGAATCAACCAACATAAATTTCAATGGCAAAAGTTAATCTTAGAAGCACAAATTCATGAACATTATAAGCAAAATTGTCAAGATATTGAATGTGCAAAATTACAATGCTACCATGAACAATACCCATGAGAGAGAAAAATGACCAACAATGGTGGTGTCAAGAGTTCAAGCAAATTAAATAATTTCATCATGAAAAAGCTTCAAAGTAACATCAAATGACATTATATAACACAAAATACAAGAAAAAAGAACTAACAATGGAGTTCTACCATTAAAGTCCAACCAAGGGTTTCAAGCTTCAATATGAGGAAGAATTTGAATAAAAATAAAGAAATCGTACCTTAATAGAGTCTAAAAACCCTTGTAAATGGAAGAACTGAAGATAATAAGCTAAATAAAACACCCAATTGTAAGCTCCAATTCCAAATTTCTAAACCCCAAAATTCGAAAATTTGACACAAAAATTCCAAAATTTATGCTCAAAAATCTAAAAAATTTGAAAGGAAGGTCTTGAACTTTGTTTGTTGTAATTTGTGTACATGATTGAAAAGAGTTAATTTAATACTAAAAATGAAGAAAATTTGAAAGAGAATAGAAAAGAGAGATAAAAAAAAATGGAGGTTGAAATCAGAGAGAGGGAAAGGAGAATGAAATAGGGGGGTTTGTGCATGCATTCAATGGAAGCAAAGGGAAAGGGGAGGCTGCCCCTGCTGTCATTGCAGGGTGGGGGGGCTGCGCAGCTGTGCAGGGTGTGTGCTATGACTATGTGCGGATGGTGTGTAGTGTGTGCGGTGCTCTCATCGACGCTCTCGAGCGTCATGCTCGAGTGATGCCTACAAGGAGGACAAACCAAAATCACAAAATAAATCAAAAAGTACTCATTCATGATTAAAAGCCACGAGAGCCTAACCATGTGATCACTACAAGAAAAAGAGGAATTAGCAACAGAAATTTGTGACTACCCTAATATTCAGTCGCAAAAAATAAATTTGCGACTGATAAAGACGGACAGTCACAAATTTTGCAACTGATTTTCCACTACTTGCTACGCGGTCGCTAATTTGCGACTGAGTTTTGCGACTACTGTAATAATCAGTCGCAAAAAATATATTTGCGACTAACTGAAATGAGTAGTCGCAAATTTTGCGACTCATTTTGCAGTAGTTGTAATGCTATCGCTAAATTGCGACGCTCTTATAATTTTTGCGACTATATATTGTAGTTGTTGGGTTAATGATTTTCAAACTTATTTAATTTAAAATTTGCGACTAATATTGCAACTAAGTCAGTAGTCCTTACTCGTTACTATTGTTTTTAAAATTTATTACAAAAAAAATTCGTAAATATAATGAGTTGCTACCAAAAAAAAAAAAGAAAAAAAAAAGAAAAAGCAAACTAACTTAATCACTCTAACAGTCTAACTCTAACCCTTATATACACTATACAGTACAAAAACTCTTCCTCCATTAAAAAAAAAAACACGCAGAAGGCAATTTTCAGAGATTCAACCCCAACTGTCGCTCTTTATCTGCCTTTGCTGCGCCACCACGTCTCCTCCCAGGTAAGTTTAAACGATGTTTGACATCCCTTCTATCTTTTGTTAATTGTAATTTGCAACTACGAATTTTAGGGTTTACCATTGAATTTTTTTGTCCAATAAATTGATTTTAATTTGGTTTCCATGATGTAATTTAAGTCAGTTAATGAAAAATCATTCAAAATTGATTGAGTTTACTAAAATTCTTTTTTTTCAGTGTATGAATCTCAATTCTGGCTATCTCGACCCCTATATATTTTTTTCTCCATTAATTATTAATTACTATATATTTCTAAAGAAGGGGGTTTGTTGGCTAGAGTGTAATTCTTATTGGTTAATTAATGGATGGAGGTTATTGAGGTTCTCTCGAACTCCATTGAATTCTTGTTTTTCTTTGACTTCTTCTGTTTTTGAGCCTAATTTGCTGCTGGTTGGTTGTTATGACAATAATTGTGGTGGGTTTATGGAAAGGGTGCGAGGGAGAAGTAGGGGCATCAATAAGGTGTGAATGCGTGGCTGCTAGATGCGTGGCTGTTGCATGGTTGTTGTTGTTGTTGCAGGGGGGATAGTGGCTTGGTGTGTGGTGCATTTGGTGGATGAATGGGAGTTGAACTATTAAATTTTGGAGCGCAAAAGTTAAAGCTACTTATTATTATTATAATGAACTTGGGTTTAGCAACTTTATGCTTAAAGCAACCTTATGCATCATGATGAAAAGAAAGAAGTTTAATTTTCCATTACAAAGTACTCCGTACCAATTTTTTTATCGCTAACAAAGATGAGGAATATTGTGAGAAAGTAGGTTGTGCAAATGAGTCCAACCACGTCTCATTCTACGACTGTTCGTAGAAAAAGATCGAGAAAAGGCCACTTATGGTTAGGGAACGTTAATTCACTTAGTTTAAGGTAAGCTTGCAATTTGAGACATTTTCTTCTATTTGTTGCTCTTAAACTAGTGAAGCTATGTTTGATTGCAATTTATCCATATTACGTTCTGTTTCTAATTGTTAGTTTTGCTACTTATTTTTCGGTTTGTTTTGGATGTTATTGATTGTTGTATTAAACATTAGTGAATATTTTGTTCAGGTGTTTGAAAAGCTTAATAGTGAATATTAGCTTTAAGAATATTCTAATTGCCTGATAGGGTAAATTCTCTGTTCTGATTGTTGGGCGTGACATAGCTGTATGTGGGGTGATTTTTTTTCATGTCTAGTCCTAATATCAGCATCAATCAAGAAGAATTTGGATCAAGTGGTTAAAATTCACTCCTCTGTATATATAATTGAGCTGTCCTTGAATATGTGATATTTGTTCTGATTACTAGTGGCCTAGTTCTCTATACATGAGTCTCTGTACATGAGTCTCTATACCCTACATATAATTTTCATTTGGGTGAAATCTCTAGGTACTAGAAGTGTCTCCTAGAATGACAAAGACCCTGTTTGATTCTTCATGAGCTCTGGACTCAGACTCTCATTGAATTAACATAATTGTTATGTCTCACAATCATCCCATTAGTAGGAATTTGAAGGCATGGAGCGAAAGAATGGCCTGGTTGACTCATTAATTCTCTGTGGCAAGCATTTCATATTAGAGAAGAGTTCAATTTCCTCTAGAGATAATTAGATCACTGACCTCTTGTAACATAAGTGCATCCATTAACTGCCATTTTTTTTTCTTAAACTTTAAGCCAAAACCTATAACCTACTTGTCCTCTAGATATTAATTTAGTTTACTGACTGACCTTTGTTATTCATACAAAGGGATTTTTTGAAGGTCCTTGTGACTTTACGATGTTTTAGTCATTAGTCATTCCTGCTTTCAATTGCTGTCCTGGTCAGAATTTTTTTAATAGAATTGAGACAATGATTCTCATTCTTTTCTTGGTTTGTTTTTTGGTTTAATTTGCTTCTGTTATCAACGCCTAGAGTCTTTCCTGGGATCATAATAATCCTCCTCCCTCCCCCTATTTTTCCAGACATACATTGCAAATTGGCAAGTACCACCATGAGTTTCTTGATTGTTTTTATTACTGGTATTAGACATTATTTTTGTGTTCAGCAGAGTTTCTAAACTTGCACTTATTAGAGATCTCTATCCTTGATTACAATTAAGGTTTCTTGGTTAATTTTGAGCGAAGGATATGTGTAAGTGTGAGGAAATGAACGAAAGAAACCAGAAGAATGCTAAACCACTACTTTAAACTAATACAATTAGATAAGTTTCTAGACAATTGCACGCTTCTTTACTATGCCAAGAAACTGAATCCGAAATCCACCAAAATAGTCTTTACTTGTGAAAATAGTCTTTTTCTATGTTCTATTCTGGCTTATTATGAGTTGTTAATGCCTAGCGTATTGAATTTTTTTTTTTTTTTTTTTGTTTTTTTTTTTTTTTTTTGCACAGCATCAAACTCCCTTTTACCTCCCATTTCATTTTCTTGGTTTGTAGCTACCCATTTGTACTGATTATATCTCTTCACAAACTGCTTCAACTCTGGAGGCAGCTGTCTTTGTTGCATCCATTGCTCTATATCTGTTATCCTGATCCTCCACTCTTCCAATCAGACTGTAGTTGACTGCAAATATGTCTACAATTACAGAATATGGCAATATTCACTTCTGAAATTCTTAGATACTACATTTTTTTTTATATATATACTAAGCCACTATTGTCGTAACTTCAATCTACTCAACTGACAGTGGTAACCTTTCAAAAAGAGAGAAAGGGTACTAACTTGCTTGTTTCAATGGTTAAATTTTGTGGATTTTTAAAATTAGCTCTTTACATATATTTTAAGCAAATTATATAAAGTAAAAGTCTGATTGGATATTGTGCATTGCAATCTTATTATGAATCCTCGGCATGTTATAGTATTATCAAATATTGCAGACTTCCAAACTGTCAAACTTTGTTTTATTCTAAATTTTTTTTATGCCTTTTCTAAATTTCAGCTTATTCCATTCCTTGTTAATTTATGATAGTTCCTATTAAAAGGTAAGAGATTATTTATCCATATTTGTTATTTGAGATACAATTAAACTCTTGTGTAATTATGTGCAGTGTGTGGAAACCCAAGTTCGATGCTAAGGCTAGGAGAGACATTGACAAAAAAGTTGGGGACCGACTTAGGGGTCCGTTGAACCAAGTTTTCAAAATGCCTCTCCCTAAGAAGTTAATTTCATGATTGACACTGTTCGAGCTGAATTCATAAATAAGCGTAAGCATCCAAATTTTGTGAAACGTTGTGAGCAAGCAAGAGATAATCAGTTATCTGGACAAATATTAGAGATAATCGGTTATCTAACTGATCTTTAATTTTCGAGGCATATTTGTATATCTTCATTAATTTATTTGAAGTAGCTTCTTTTTTGTAGGAGGTGATTTTTGAAATAATTAGTCATATAGTTTAGAATATTTCTTTTTAGTACATTGATACAAAATTGAGTATATTTAAATAAAATTATCATGTTGTTTATTTAAATTTATGCGTGGGTATCTTTTTTTTTGTGATTGATATTGGTCGTAGGCCCGTTGCTAAATTATGGTCCCCAAATATTGATAGTCAGTTGCAAAAATTTTGCAACTGCATATTTGTTTTAGAGAATGATTGGTTAGTTGCAAAATAATTAGTCTCGATGACTAATCTGTAACAAAAAAATAGTTTTGTAGTCGCAAAAATTTGGTCTCGTATGTAGAATCTAATCCGTCGCAAAAAACATTAGTCTCAATAGTCGCAAATCCGTCACAATAAAACTAGTCTCCGTAGTCGCAAAAGTTTAGTTTCGTAGTCGCAAAAGTTTGGTCTTGTAGTCGCTGATCCGTCGCAAAGGTTAGTCTTAAAACATTGGTCTCCGTAGTTGCTAATCCGTCGCAAATATATTACGATGGACATAATTTAGTTTCTAAACTTTGAAAGTTAGTCGCTAAATGGCAGTTGCAAAGGCGTTGCAAATCTGTTGCTAAATTTGCAACTGTTCAAAAATTAGTCGCAAAAATGGATTTGCGACGAGGTCTTTGGCAACGAACCAAAGTAGTTCCAAATCCGTCACAAATCCATTTTTGCGACGGATTTGCGTCACTGTTCATCAATCACATCTCCACTTCTAACTCAATTCCGATCTCTCAAAACCTTCACATGACACCAAAATTGTTGGAAAGCATAATCTAATTAATCTCAATATACCTAAAATCAAGTAAATAAAGAAAAGTAAGAAAATAATCTAAAAATATAAAAGGAATAAAAATAAGACAAAGGGTTAGAAAACTGGGTTGCCTCTTGGGAAGCGCTTGTTTAACGTCATAGCTCGACGTTCTCCACCTATCAAGGTATTTTGTGAAGAATCATTTATGAACTAGGCCAACAAAACTCCATCAAAATACTTCTTGAGCCGATGGCTATTGACCTTTAAAAAAGATGATGAATCTTATATGTCTATTTTATATAGTGTTTTGGCTCTTTAGAGCCACTTTTATTACTAATTAGTGTTTTCTAGTGTTTCGTGGTTTTGGTTGAGTTTTTTTGGGAGTTGCACATTTGGAGCATTTTCCAAGGATTTTATGAAGCAACCACGAGCATTGGAGGAGTACGACCACTTTTTGTAGCCCAAGGCCAGTTAGAGTCATTGAACCGGTGATTAAGGACTCGACGCATGAGATACCGAGGCATTTGGACCGATTATTAAAGCCATAGAAGAGGAAATCCAAATTAGGCCAAAGAATCGGAGCCTAATAAAGAAGTCCAAAGTGCCCAAGATCCCTTGCCCGGCTCAAGAGGCTCCGCCCGAAGGTGCACCAAGGTTGGCGGGGCCATTGAAGAAGAAAGACGCTTCCCCCAATCCGGGCGCAAGAGAAGACCCTTGAAAGAAAAGGGCAGGTCCTGGTCGGGCAGTGTGGTTCCCGACCGGGATCGTGTTTCTGGAGGAAGATTAAGCGTCATTTTAAATTTGTTTAAGCTTAGGATTTTCTAGCATAATATAAATACGTTTTTGTTAAGTAAGTTTAGTATTTCTTGGACCTCTTCTCTTAGCTTTTCTCTATCTACTTAGTTTTTAGATTAAAATTCTCTCATTGTTTTTTCTCTCTCTACAACTCTACAACTTTGTTCTTAATTTAGTCCATTATTTCCGTTAACTTTGGTAACGATTTCTTCTCTATTATTTTCAGTATTTTAATTTCTTCATTTCATCATGTCTTGTTTATTTGCTTTGATTAATTTAGATTTAATTATGTTTGAGTAGTTTTCTTTCCAGGGTTTATAAATCCATAAATAATATGAAGGGGTAATTTATTGTTGTTGATTGTCATTGCTTGATTAATTTCCTATTGATTGAATTAATGCTATGCAATTAGATTAGGCCTGGTTTAATTTTATGAGTTATGCAATATTGATTTGAGATTTGAGAGATGAGAGTTGATGTTAAGGCTTAGTTTAAATAGGCAGACTAATTTATAAATGGTTAAGTTGAGATTCGAGAGATGAGATTTAATACCGGTAAATTAACTCTGTGATTGTAATATGTAGTGAAATCCCTTTATGATCTGATTAATTGATGCATTTATGATTGATTATTATGTTTTACCCTGAAATATTATTTATTTGTGAACCTACGGCCTAGGCTTTTATTAATTAATTTTTCCCTACTTTTATCTCCCTTAGTTTAATTTCATCATACAAATCTATAATGTAGTTACTTTATAATTTAGATTATTTTAATTAATTAGGAATAGGAAGACTTGTTTCCCTGTGGTTCGACCCTTCTTCCCTATCTGCATAGTTGAGGAATTTATAAATTATTTTTTATTAGGTGATACTTTATCTTGTCAAAATTTGGCCCGTTGCTGGGTAAATGGTTTTATTTTTATTTCTGATTGTTTTTGTAGTCTAAATTATTTTCTACCGTCTCATAGAACGCAAATTCTTTGAGACAATTTTCTCATATTTGTTTGTTCAATTATGTGTTTATGCCTAGGGGTTCTATATCAAGTTACATTCCATTCGATCGTGAAATCGAACGATCTTTTCATAGACAGAAAAACTTTTATAGGAAGATACTAGACACTTCTAAAGGTAATCCACCTTCTGAACCCCCATCCGATTCTAACGATTTGAAAGTTTCTGTAAAACCTAAATCAGAGATGGAGAATCCACCTCCACAGTCACCTCGCAAGCTCAACGATTATTCCCAGTCGTCGCTGACATATTTTCCACACCTTACTCCTACTCCGACCCTTGATGGAGTGCAATTTGAGATCAAGCCCCAATTTATCACGATGATAGAGAGGAAGCAATTCAATGGAGCAAAGGGTGAAGAACCTAATCTTCACATTGCAAAATTCTGTCAATATTGCAATACCATTGGGCAAGCTGGAGTCACGTAAGACCAAATCAGGGAGATTCTTTTTCCCTTTTCTTTATATGGAAAAGCTAAATTATGGTTTAATAGTTTGAATAGAACTACACTTGGTATTACTGACTGGGAAACTCTTGCTTTGAATTTTTATAATAAATATTACTTTTCCCAACTTTACTAAGGAGTGCTATTCAAAACTTTTCCCAAAATCCAAAAGAAACTCTATATGAGGCTTGGAAAAGGTTTAAGGATCTTCAAAGAGAATGCCCCCCCACTATAATCCAGCACAATGGCAGCTGATCCAAGCTTTTTACAATGGACTTGGAAACTCATCTAGATCAATTCTAGATTCTGCAGCTAGTGAAAGATTCATACATGAATCTTAATGTTGAAAATGCAAGTAAAGATATCAAAGACATGACAATTCATAATTCTCAAAATGGGAATCCGAGAGGGTTTACTAACAAAAGAAAACATAATGTTGATTTTGTATCTTTTTTGCAGGCTTAGTTAACATCTATTTGTTAGAAACTAGATAATCTTACTGCTATTCCTAACTCTGTAGCTAATGTTTTTGTTGTTACTAATTACAAAGCTTTTTGAGAAAATTGTGGAATTGTAGGACATTTGGAGCAAGATTGTAGGAGTTCCATGGAGCAAGTTAATGCCTTCCAAACCTATAGGCAAAATAACCCATACTAAAGCACTTATAATCATGGCATCCGGAACCACCCATATCTTTCCTACCGAAATACCAATGTACAAAACCCTCCACCTCCACAACAAACACAACAGCAACCACCACCACAGCAAAAATATTACCATCCTAATTATGGCCAGAAAAAACAATCACAACCCTCCTCATCTTCTGAACCTAC
The DNA here is from genome assembly GCF_948465745.1 of Chenopodium album. NCBI lineage: Eukaryota > Viridiplantae > Streptophyta > Magnoliopsida > Caryophyllales > Amaranthaceae > Chenopodium > Chenopodium album. The sequence continues at coordinate 45,612,491 of NC_137839.1, forward strand.
TATGTTAGAAATTAGAGCAATGCTATCAAGAATGCAAAAGCACATGGAGAGTAGGGATGCACAAATTGATTCGATTATAGCTCATAATAAAATCATGGGCAATCAAGTTGCGAAGATTTCATCTACCCTACAAACGCGTCAGCAGAGAGCTCTACCATCGCAACCAATCCATCCTATGGATCATGCTAATGCAATTACCCTAAGGATTGGTTCACACTATGATGGGACTCCTATGCCCAAGGATGTTGAACCTGTTTCTAATCCAGATTCCCTTGTACTAAATGCTAACCTTACTAACCCTGCAGGGCTACAATAGGAAACTAACCCTTCTAATGTTTCTTTGCAGGGTAAATCTCAGGACAAGGGTGGAGATGTGAAGAGCCCATTTATCAAACTTCCATTCCCAAATAGACATTTGATGAGTAAGTTTGATAAGCAATTTGATAAATTTTTGGAGGTTGTGAAAAATTTGCAGGTAACAGTTCCTTTCATTGATTTAATCACTTAGGTTTATGCATATGCTAATTTTGTGAAAGATATCTTAACTAGGTAAATAGGCCTTTGATGAGGTAAAAACTGTAGCTTTTACAGAGGAATGTAGTGCTTTATTGCAAAATAAATCCCCTACTAAATTAAAGGATCCTTGTAGTTTTTCTATCCCCTGTCATATTGATAATGTCTTCATAGATAAAGCATTATGTGATTTAGGTGCTAGTGTTAGTGTTATGCCATTGTCTGTGTGTGCTAAACGTAATATGGGTGATTTTAAAGTTACTAACATTACTTTACAGATGGTAAACCGTTCTGTTAAATACCCCTTAGGTATTTTAGAGGATGTTCCTGTCAAATTTGGTAAATTTTTTATCCCTGTAGACTTTGTTGTTTTAGACATGGCTGAGAATACACAAATTCCCATTATATTAGGTAGGCCTTTTCTCCATACTACATGAGCTATTATTAATGTTAAAAATTGAAAACTAACCCTTTCTGTTGGAGATGGTAACATCACTTTTAATTTAGGGAAGGTTTTATAAGGACCTATGCTAAAAGAAAATTGTTGTTTAATTTATGTCATAGATATATTGGATGATATTTGTGAAGAAAGATTACCATAGGTTATTACAAGGGATCCCTTGGAGGAATTTCTTTGTGGAGATTTATCTGCAGGTGATGTAAAAATTTAGATTACTGAGGTGGATGCTATTGAAAAAGCTCTTGTAATAGAAGAGCTTGATCCTAAAGAGACCACGAAGGTAGTAAAACTAGTTCAAGAATCAAAACCTGCAAAGATTAAGAAACATGAGCTAAAACCTCTCCCTTCTTATTTAAAATATGTTTTTCTTGATGAGCAGGAACTATACCCTGTAATCATTGGTATTGCACTTGATGACCCACAAACTTCCCAAATACTAGAGGTTATTTGAACCCACAAAAGGGTAATTGGGTACAGTATTGATGATCTCAAGGGTATTAGCCCAGATTTTTGTATGCACATGATACATTTAGAGGACAACTACAAGCCATGTATTCAACCCTAGAGGAGGTTGAATCCTAATATTCAAGAAGTAGTTAAGAAAGAGGTGATGAAATTACTCAGGTATTATATATCATATTTCTAAGTCAAAGTGATAAGTCCTCAGGTGGTTCCTAAAAAGGGTGGGATGACTATGATTAAAAATGATAAAAAATGAATTGATTTCCACTAGAACTATTATAGGGTGGCGTATGTGCATTGATTATAGATTAAATATCGCCATTAAAAAGTATCACTTCCCTTTCCCTTTTATTGATCAAAATGCTTGAGAGGTTGGCTAATCATAAGTTCTTTTGTTAATTGGATGGGTATTCGGGATTTTTCCAAATTCCAATACACCCTGAAGATCAAGAAAAGACTACATTTACATTTCCTTATGGTACTTTTACATACCGTAGAATGCCTTTTAGTTTATGCAATGCCCCAGCTGCCTTTCAACGTTGCGTGATCAGTATATTTTCTAATTTCATAGAGTATATCATGGAAGTATTTATGGATAATTTTAGTGTGTATGGGTCTTCATTTGATGCATGCCTTGTAAATCTCGCTAAAATTTTGAAAAGATGTGAAGAATGCAACTTAGTCTTAAATTAGGAGAAGCGTAACTTTATAGTGACAGAGGGAGTAGTCCTTGGCTATATTTTATCTTATAAGAGTATAAAGGTAGATAAGGCTAAGATTTATGTGATTGAGCAATTGCCTCCTCTAGCCAATGTTAAAGTTGGGTAAGAAGTTTCTTAGGTCATGCGGGGTTTTATCGTCGATTTATCAAAGATTTTTCTAAAATTGCTAACCACTAACTCAGCTTTCACTCAAGGATACCCCATTTGATTTTACTGTCAAGTGTATTGAGGCTTTTCACAAGTTAAAGCATGCATTGTTATCGGCACCCATCATATGTGCACCCAATTGGAATCTTCCTTTCGAGATCATGTATGATGCAAGTGATTTCGCATTAGATGTCGTGCTGGGACAAAGAAAGAAAAAAGTTTTACATGCTATTTATTATGCAAGTAAAACTTTGGATGAAGCCCAAGTCAACTATGTCACTATAGAGAAGGAGTTTCTTGCTGTTATTTATGCTTTAGAAAAATTTAGATCATATCTAGTTGGTTCTAAAGTTATTGTTTTTACTGACCATGCAACTTTGATGTATTTAATAGTCAAGGGAGAATCAAAGCCTAGGCTCCTCCATTGGGTTCTCTTGCTCTAAGATTTTGATGTGGAGATTAAGGATAAGAAAGGTGCAGAGAACATTGTGGCAGACCACTTGTCACGTATCAGGTATGATGAGGGTAAGGATTCTCTTCCTATAGACGATTCTTTCCCTAATGACCACTTGTATGCAGTTGTAGAGAAACACCCTTGGTATGCAGATTATGCAAATTATTTAGTGGGTAGTACTCTACCCCCTGACTTGTCCTACTAATAGAAAAAGAAGTTCCTTTATGATGTTAAACATTATTTTTGGGATGATCCTTTTTTGTTTTGTGAGTGTGCAGATGGATTATTTCGCAGGTGTGTTCCCAAATGGGAAATTCACGATGTTCTTACTAGTTGTCACAACTCACCGTATGGAGGACATCATGGTCCCACCAAAATGGTGGCCAAGATTAATGAGTCGGGTTTTTATTGTCCTACTATGTTTAAGGATGCTAACACTTTAACATTGGCTAAGATTGGTGCATTTGAACAACTTCACCTAATCGATTCCAGTTCGTCTTGAGTAACATGTGGTAATAGGGTCGTGCGGGACCTAGATAAACCAGCGCTTTGCGGGAGGCAACCCGTATTTTCTTGCTTTTTATTTTAGTATTCTTTCTTTCTTTTTCTTAGTGTGAGGAGAGAGGAGGGAATTTAATTATTTGTATGAGGTTTTGTACAGGTTTGATGGAAAAAAGTTAGTCAAATTTGGAGACAAGAAAAGAAAAAAAAAACGGACTTAAGTGTTGTAGCGCGCCCGACTGGGCGCGAGAAGAGAGTCTAAAAAAGAGGAAATTCGCCTGACCGGGCACGAGAGCTAAGGAGAAAAATCAACAATATTTTCCCGGCCAGGCAAAGTCATAACAAATCAGGCTCGAGAGTTGACGAGTACGGAAATTTTTTTCGCCGGATCAGACGAGAGGGTGCCTAACCGGGTGCGAGAGCGAAGACAAAAAAAAGAAGAGAGTTTGCCCTATCGGGCGCGAGAAGAGGATTTTGTAATCAACAGATCGCCCGATCAGGCGACCTGGCGACCAAATGCGTGTGAACACCCCCTCAACCGAAACCTCTTTTCTTCTTTTCTTCTTCTTTCTTCTTTCTCCTTCTTTCTTTCCTCCTTATTCTTCTTTCCACCATTCTTTCTCTCTACAAAACCTTAAACTCTCTACCTTCTCTCTAAGATCTCCTCTCTAATTCTTACCCAAATTCAAAAAAATTTACATATTTCTTCTCCTCTCTTCATCTTCTACATTACCATACCAAAATTTCTCAATTCCAAACAACTTTTTACAAACCCATATTTTCAAATGGTATCAAAGATGGCAAGAACACTTATTGGGCCAAGTTCTAGTTCGAGCCAAGCGTATGACCCGGACTTGCAACTTCCATAATGGCCTACCATTCGAATCGCGACGGAAACTCAACGAGATCAGCTCATAAAACTATATGAGCGTGAGATAATTCCCTCTTGGTGGTTACACCGCCCTAATCTTGAGTCCTTAGGATTATTTGATTATGTCAGGAGATTTATGAATGATATAGGAATGAGGAAATTTTTTTGATATGCATTATCCTAAGTATCGTGAATTGACTTTCGTGAATTGACTTGTGAACTTCTTTCCTCTTTGTATGTTGTAAATAGAAAAAATGGGCCAAGAACAATAAAAATATTAGTTTAACTTATATCGAATTTTGTAAATTATTTGATTTGGGATCCGAACTCCCCCACCATTGGCATGATCACTATAAAATGGAAGATAGATATCATGTTTTAACCGGTTTACTAGCCTTGAACGCTCAACATGCTAGTGCCCGACCTATTCATCACCCTATTCCTAAAATTTGGCAAAGATTTTCGGATGTTTGTTTTCTAGGTAGGAATGAGCCACACAATGCACAAACTAATGAGCTAGCTGTTATTTGACATTATGTGTTTGGTTATGGTAAATTGAACATGGGTAGGTACATCATCGACCATTTAAGTAGACATGCCACGGCTAGTACCACAGCTAGCCCATATCCGATTAGGAGGCCTAATTACTAGGATAGCGGTTAAGAAGACCGGTTTCTAGTGAGACTAGGGCCTAAGGTCTCACTAATTAGGGGGGGGGGGATACATACAGGACCACTAGGCATCTAGAGGACTTTTGTTCGGTACAGTAAGATAGCTAAAAAATCCCCTATTGGTGTGTTAGGGTAGGAACGGAGCAACCATTTCCTATCTTTCCCCTCCCTAACCCTGATTTGACCACCTTTACCCCTGGGCAAGAGTCTTATACATATGCTGCTTTAGTTTCCCATGCCAAGGGGAAAGCACCTCCACCACCTCCACCCCATCCTAAGCCTATGGTAGCACCTTCTCCACCTCATATGCCTCCACCTCCCTTTAGGCAAGACATAGAGACCGTATGGAATCTACAGAGCATAGGGCACGCCTTAGGCCTCATTGAGGGAAATTATGGGGAGATTAGACAAATGGTTGGTTCTATAAACCAACGTATTGGGTTTCAGTGAGTCCGACACACCGTGGAAAGAAACCCAACCCCAAAACCAAACTCACAATAATTATAACCATAAACATAATTAAAATAAACACAAGATTAATTAAGTTATTATTACCTTTGTAGCGTGCTTCGCTCACCAAAACGAGATCTTACTTGAAAGCCTTCAAGTCCCGCTCACACGGCAACCTCCTTTGAAGTCCACCCGCAACACGAGGATCGAATTCGGTCTAATGCCTTGGAGTTAGCAAGGCCCGACTTTAAAAGCCGAGCAATTAGTGTTCAAAGGTTTTCACATTGTGATGCCTTTTTCAACACTACTCAAGTGAAGAATTCCCAACTCCCTAGGTTGGTATATATAGGCAAAGGCTCCCAAAATTCCCATCATCTTTCCATGTGGGAGATTTTGATTTTATTCATTTTATTTCAAATCTAAAATAAAATAAATAATCAAGTTACCAATAAATCAATAAGTGTCAAGATCACATGAGGGGTTAGGTGAGGACCATTTGGAGGAGGGGGCCAAACTTGCTCCCCACTCTCCTTGCAAAAACAAATTACCTCACTCCGTCACCCCTTCTTGCTTTTGCGCCACATGGTAGCCCCACTAGGGCACCAAGGCACCCCAAGTGGACTGCCATGCTTGCGGCTACCCACGGCTAGTAAGCCCAGCACGCGTGTGCAGGCTGATGCAGCCGTGGGCTGCTGCTAGAGCTATCGGCCAGAAAGCCTTGCACTATGTGTGCAGGCTGCTACTGGCCCCATGCGTGCACATGGATGCGGTAGCCATGCTAGCACAGGTGCTCTAGCACACAGCGGCCAGCCACCGGCTCGGCTTCGTGCGCATGCTAGCCACCATGCCTTTAGCACTCGGTTTGCTCAGGGCATTCCGATGCTAGGGGTATTTTGGAAATTTTTTGATTTATTAGTTTTTTTCATCTCGTCTTTTTATTATTTTCAGCTCGACTTTCGACGCTCAGTTTCGATGCTCCAAGCTCAAATTTCTGACGTCTAAAATATTAATTACTCTGGCGACTCATTAATTCCTTCCGAATTAATTTATCGCTTTGGTTCGCTAGTTGCTTGGGTATGACCCGAAGGGTTCAATTAAGATTAAGCTACAATATTAATTATTCATTAATATTACTGATCGGAAGCGGCCTCCACCCAGGCATTCTGATCACTTGACCTCACAAAATAATTAGCTTTCTAATAATTCCAAACCCTCTATCGGAATAATACACTTGTTCGAAGGACACCATTCCTTTAACAACGTTTGAGCTACATTGTGAGGAACCAGGGTAGGGCTTTATACCCTATGTTTGATGATTATGCTCGTCGGAGTGCCATTCCCGACGGTGCTCTTTACCCTGACTGGTTTCAGACACCACCCCAGGGATACGCCGATCCCACCTCCCATGGTATTTACACAGACTACTCGGCCTTTCATGGATATGGCCAAGACATTCCTTTTGGGGGGCCCCAGGGGGAACTTATAACCCTAATTATTTTGTTGATAGTTCTTCTGGTGGTGCAGGTGGTAGCGGCGGCGGATTTGGCTTCATGGATGATGAGGCGGATGATTAGCCATGCTGGGCTAGTTCCCGAGCCAATGAGGACATTGTCTGATATTGGCTTGGGGGAGATTTTTGGATTTTGGTATCTTTCTTCTTCTCTTTCCCTTATTTTTGGAATGTTTTAGTATAGATTTATTCCTTTCTAGTATAGTTTTATGACTTTGGAAAAAAATGAAAAAATACAAAAAAAAAAAAAAAAAAAATTGAAAAATAAAAAAAATACAAAAATATGTTCCAATGAATTTTAAATCATGCTTCCCTATGCCCCATACTTGAAAATTGTTTTGATTTTTGGTATATGATGATGAGCTTTGTCAATAGGTTAGCCATGATTTGATATTTGATTGTTTTGATGCCTTAACATGCGTCAATTTTGTCCAACTACTTGCGAATATAGTGCTTGACTAGTTGATTTGGTTAGAAATTGTGTGTTAGTTCCTAGTATGTCAATGAATTTGATTATTGGTTTGGAACTTTGAGTAATGTTTGTATGACTCACTATTATGCACATTGAGGAGGACGAAAGCGTTTGTTCGTTTAGGTGAACTTCAAATAATTTTAGATACATTTGTTCCCTTCTTGCTACCTATGTTTTGCCTTGACTTTTTGTTGTTTATTAAACCCATTACAAGCTGATTTTCCCAATTGGTTACTAGCCTCAAGCTTGGCTTGGGGGAGATAATAGTTAGTGATGTGAGGGAGTTTTGGTGTGGTTTTTATTTGCACAATTGGGGTGGATATGAGGAGTTGTTTTGTTCTTGATTGTGTTTTATTTTTGATGATCTTGAAAGTTAAACTATCTTGAAAAAAATAAAATTTAATAATATGAAGAAAAAGAAGTTCAAAGAAAAAAATAGAGAAAAAAAAGTGTACTTCAAAAAAAAAAAAAGGAGCAAAATTTTTTATTTTTTATTTTTTTTTAAAAAAAAAAAAAAAAAACAACGTTATATGTTCAAATGTTCTAAGTGAGGTTGATCAACAGAAATAAAAAAATTGGAAGTTGAGTTTTAATGAAAAATAAAGTTTGTTATTCACTCAAGTTTTACATTGTTTTATTTTTATGAGTGATTAATTGTAAGTGTTGGAAAGTATTGTTATGAATAGAGTTGTATTCGGTGAATTTTAGCTGGAGTTGAGTATTTTTGAGTTGGTTGGTCATTACTTGTTTTTGACCTTGGGTTTTATTAGGATTTGGATCCCTTAAGCATGGCTTTACTCTCATATTTTCCAATATTATTTATCCTATCTTTTACCCTAACCATACATTACAAGCATTAAAGACCTTCCGACCTTTGTGCATAGAGTTGTGTGAATTTGAAATTAGTTATTTATCAATGCAAATAATGATTTGACATATTCCGAGTCGACTATTAGGTTGAGTGCATGTTTTCTTAAACAAACAAAAGCGTGAGTTGGGAGGGCATTGTTCACATAAAGGGATTGGGATGAAGAGCGATCGAGTACATCTTTTACTCGCCACATAAATGAGAGTTGAGTGTGTGAGCACTAGTCTTGAATTCTATATGTTCTTGTGGTTTGCTCTATTAGACAATTGTTAGGGAGAATGAGTGATTGGATGGATGAGATTGGTTGATGTTGATGCATGCTTGTTAGATTTGCGTTGAAATGGTTGCTTTTGATTTTGATTATTTAAGGTGAGGCATGTTTTATGTATTCATTGATGAGCTCTTTGCAAAGGTTTGGCTTGGGGGAGTTTGATATGTCTATTTTATATAGTATTTTACCCCCGTCCCTTGGTTATAATTGGTAGTGTTTTTGGCTCTTTAGAGCCGCTTTTATTACTAATTGGTGTTTTCTAGTGTTTTCGTAGTTTTGGTTGAGTTTTGCAGGAAATTGCACATTTGGAGCTTTTTCCTGGAGTTTTTTATGAAGCAACCACGAGCATTGGAGGAGCATGACCACTTTTTGTAGCCCAAGGCCGGTTAGAGTCATCGAACCGGTGATTAAGGGCTCGACGCATGAGACATCGATGCATCCGGACTCATAACCATGGACCCTCTTTGCCTAACCCTTATCCTTGAACTTTAGAGAACTAGAGCCGTGGTTAGGATGCAAACTCATTGCATCATATTGTGCTTACTTCACTACTTGTGCATCTTTGCTTGTGCATATTTACACTAACCGTTTGTTTGACTTGTTTGAAAGTTTAAATAAACTAATTAATGACTATATCGGACTTTGCTTAATTACTTAATTAATTAATATGAATGATCAAAGTTTAATAAATTGAATAAACCGACTTAGTACGACTTTAGGCTTCTCCTTTTAAAGTAGAACACTGGAAACAGACCCAGACTGACGTATTAGTAATGACGTGAAGGTTGGACCTATGGCGCGACACGATGGCCCTTGGCGTTTTGCGACAGTTCCTTTGCTCCGGCGACGGTCCAGTTCTCTGCTTGAATCTTCACGCTGAGCCTAATTAACCAATTTATTAATGGCAGAAGCTGTATTCAGTCCTTGTGTGAGTCTAGTCACATAGTCTAGTCCCATGGTCGTGACACGAGTCTTGAACATATCACTTACACTCACAAGTATTCACACACTTTGTACATACTCTTTTCACACCATGACCATGTTCTTTCTGTCATTTGAGTTGGGGGTCCACTCTATTCCTAAATTCATCCATATCTCTCCATCTACATCATCTTTCACTCTCCACATGATTTCACCATATATGTCATTCCCCTCATTCTTTCATGATCTTTTCCCATCTATTGCATGTTGAATATAGTTTGAGTCAAATAAATAACAAAAATTATCCCTAACTTCCTTTTCCACAGCACTTGGTCAAGAAGAGAAGGGCAACTAATCAAAGACAACGCTTTCGTCCAAGTTTTACTCTTTGATAAACTGATTCAACAAAAGAGAAAAGCTAAGAAGAGAATAACATCTTAGGAAGAAGTCAATGAACTTAGGCAAAACCTGGCTAGTCTAACTGAAAAGATGAAGACTATTTCTCTTCAAGTCAACGACCCTATTAAACAACAATAGCTTGAGTGCATGGAAGAAAGCTTGGGAAAAGTCTCCAATAACTACAAGTTTCAAGGGATTAGCTCACAAGTCTCGGTGGGCAAGGAACTTCTTCCGCAGAAGTTCAATGCCAATGACATCCCTAAGTTCAAGCCAACTGACAACCCTTACTTTCATTTAAGAACTTTTGAGACAATAATGAATATTAAGATAATTGATATAAAAGCTTTCCCTACATTGTTCTCACTAACTTTAGAAACCGTTTGTAAACAATAGTTCTTTTCCCTCGACAAAAAGAAGATCTCTTATAGGGATTCTATTACAAATTCTTTCATTGATAGATACAAGTGAAACATCCAAGTCGACACAGACCATAGACAACTTGAGATGCTAAAGCAAAAGGAAAATGAAGGGTTCACTCCTTTCATCAACAAGTGGAGGGAAACTTCCTCTAAGATGGTTGAAGTCCCTACAAAAAAAGAGTCTGTAAGGTTGTTCATCAAGAACCTTTAAGAAAAATATGCAAAGCACTTAAAATACCAACACAACTTAAATACTTTCAAGGATATCTATGACATAGGCATTGATATCGAAGATGACCTTTTGAAAGTTGATGATGCGAAAGGAAAGAAGAACGACCATCCTTTTTCTTCCTCTCCCATTACTGAAGTACATGCTACAAACACCTCTAAACCACGAAACCAAAGGTCGAAAAGACTGTTCACTCCACTTGGTATGAGTTACGAAACAACTTTCGAAAAGCTACACCACAAGGGACTAGTCATGCCCATAAAACCCATCAAAGACCCAGTTCTAGAAGCTAGGCCACCTAAGTGGGATCCTAATAAACACTGCAAATATCACCAAGGAAAGAGTCACGACACTAAGGAGTGTTGGAAACTCAAAGAAGCTATTCAAGACCTGATCGATAACAATAGAACTTCCGAGATTCTAGCCATCGTAGAAGATCAAATATCTTTTGATCCTTCGCTCCTTATCACACGTGTAGGTAAGCCCATGATCGAGGCAATTCATATAACCTCTATCAATGAAGTGACCATGATAGAGGAGGATGAAGGAATTTTCTCATATGATACCAAGGAAAACTTGTCAAGTCTAAAAGAAGACGTTCGAAAAATGCAAGATATCATTGCCATGCTCTAGAGTATGGTGGAAAGCCTAGCAAATCGGATATCAGTCATCGAACAACGCTATCATCACCAAGACCATAAGAATGAAAAATACAAGCATCCTCCTTCTTCTTATTCCCATCAAGAACTTAATGGAAAATTCAATGCTCCTAAGCCACGGGCAAAACGGACCATTGAAGAATACACACCGGCCAATAGGAATGACTGATAATGAAGCTTTTGACTATTTTTACAGTCGAAGCCTCATTCATTCCATTGGTCCAAGTCAAGACCCACCACTTGAGAAACGGTCTCCCAACTAGGATCCAAACTCCTATTGTAGATATCATAGAGGCCATGGTCACACCACAGAAAAGTGCTTCACCCTTAAGGATAACATTCAAGATCTCGTTGATTCAAATTGCCTTTGTGTTCCTCCACACACTAAGAAGGTTAAATTCAATAACAATGATGGCAAGAGCAGAAAGAACGACAATTCTTCTTCCGCTTTTTCCTATCAAAATGGAAGTCGCATCAATAAAAATGCTTTAAAGGCCAAAGAACTAGAAAGAAATTTTACCCCAATTAGGATGAGCTATAATTTTGCCTTTGATAGACTCCTTCCTAATGGACCCATCACTCCAATTATGCTCATACAAGATCCTCCTCTTGAAAGGAGATGTAACACCCTAGAAATTCTTTTCTATTAAAATACTTATTTTGCCCTCTTTAAAACTTTAAACAGGAACATCTAAGATATTACCGCCACCGTGAAAACGGCTAAGGCAACCATCAAAGACACACAACGGAAGACTCTCCTTTAAAATAATTTAAACTACTCAACTTAAAAAGTCAACTCACGAAAGTAAAGCCAAACCAAAGTAAAATAAAGGCAAACCTACAACTTGGAACCATTGTAGGCCCTTAATCAAATCAATTCAACTTAAAACCTTATGTTAGTCTCGCAATAGAAATATCATAATATAAATAAAGCAATAACACATCATATACTTATGGAAACTAGCATGATTCGCTCTTCACTCATGCCCCTCATGAATATGCTTCATCACTTGAAAAGCTTCACCCTACTTGTTTCCACTACTCTCCATTAAAAATGGGTCATCATAGGGCCAAGGTAATGACAAGGCCAACAAACACACAAAACACACAATCCACAAAGCTGAGTACATAAGCGTATTTAACACACTACTATGCATTTACCTATCAACACACAACTTACCTTGTTGCACCTGATTTTAAGCACACAACATTTAACAAAACTTCTCAACTAGGCAACTACATAATTTGTTTAGCTTTGATTACGCATCGAACGGATTTCCCAACTAACCTCCCCCAAAAATGAGGTTACTGACACGAGAGCTAACCGTGTCAGCATCAAATAACCACTCGTAAGTGGCGGAATTCCTGCGCATAATAGTAATAAAAGGAATGTACATCGTCATGTACTCCAGTAGAAGTTATGGTTAAATATAAAACCCCATAACTCCCCCCATATGTTCAAACTCAAGGTATATACGTTCCAAAAGTTTTGGTGCGTAATCTCTTTCACTTTACGTTCTTTACAATTTATTAACTAGGTTATGACTCTCAAAACATAACAACATCAAACATCATGATTATTCAAACTATTAAACATTTTAATTTAATTCTTGAAAAATTAGTGACCACATAATATTTAATGTTAAACCCTATTTTAATCTACCTCGATGTCAATGACACCTTAAACACTTAATGCGTCAAAAATCCTATCCCTCGGTGTTAAAACACCTTAAGTGCACCAAGGTACCAACATACAATTTATTCCTCGTGTACATGCATAGACTCTTACATAGCTCCTTTCTCATGCTTAAAGCATCAATAAAAATTATATGCACCATAATAAAATTCTCTTTTAATGTTCCAAGCCAAATTAAACATTTAGTTTAATTAAACATGTTTTCCATCATGCCATAAATAAAAGTGTGGTTCATATACAATATTCCAAACTATTATTTTCCAACCATTAATCCATCACAAATAATTCATGCTTCATAATACAATCACCAATAACAACCAAATCATAATTTCCATTCCAAATCTAGCATGATACTATTTGTAATCAATTAAACACATTTAGCATGTTACTACATCAATAAAATCATGCTAAGTACACGAACGTACCTTGTATACGATCTTAAAATTGCCATGGCTAATAAAAATCATTCACTTCGAAATCTCCTACAGTTTAAAATCATAGAAGAGTATTAAAATCCTCTTTACACAAATTTCCAGCAACATATACTATTATTAAACCCCTCATAATTTAAATAAAATAAGCTGAAATTATATTTAAAACACCATACTTTAATCCCAATTAATGGGTAATTAAAATTACTTAAAGAAACTTGATTTTCAATGTACTACCAAAAATTCCAGCATTGTATTTTAATGAAAACTTGCTATAGTTAGGCCTTAAAACACTTAAATCAAAGGTTTACACCATCCTATATCATAATCCTTTAATAATTAAAAACTTTTGAATCTAGGGTTTCAAAATTGGGGCTTTCTAATTAAAATTAAAATCTAAAAATTAAATTACATGCTTCTTATAATCAAACATCATAATCTAATCACAAAACTCATAATTAATAATTAGATTTAGGATTAAATCGTTTTTTTTTTTAAAAAGAATTTTTTCTTTGTTTGAAGATTCGGGCAGCAACCACGGCACCACAGCCGGCTGTCGTCATGCTGCTGGTGGCCGGTGGCCCACCGACAACATGGTGGTGGCTAGTGGTGGTGAAGCCGAAAAAGGGGAAGGGGAAAAAGAAAGAAAATGAAAAGAAAAAGAAAAGAAAAATAAGGAGAAGTGAGAGAAATGTTACCTTGGGTTTTCTCCACTCAAGAAAATGAAAAGAAAATGAAAAGAAAAATAAGGAGAAGTGAGAGAAACTTTACCTTGGGTTTTCTCCACTCTGGGAAAAGTTTGATTTACCTCTAGAGTATTTATACCTCTTCTCTAGAAACCCTTCTTCCTAAACTTTCCCTTTTTAATCTTTCCTAATCCCTTTCCTAATAAAACTTTACTAAAATAAAACTTTCTTAAATTAATTCCCAACTTAAATAAAATAATTAATTAAATAAACTATTCTATAATAAAATATTTCTAAACTTATTAAAATGAATAATTAAAATACTATAAATAAAACATTTCAATTTATTTAAATACTTCTCAAATACTTATTTTAAATAAAATACGGGGTATTACAGGAGAACACCCGAATGGAACCCAGACTCCTATTGCAATTACCATCAAAGCAACGGTCATACTACAAATCAATGCTGCAAATTTCAGAATCTCATTCAAGACATTATAGATGCAAACAAGCTTCCATTACCTCCAGCTGGCAAGATGATCAAGTGATGATAAGCGCAAGACGAGCTTCAACAAAAAGAATTCGTGACTTCTATTCTTCTTTTTGATTTTCCTTTCCCCAATAAATATAGCATAGGCACCGTTTGTTTTCTTTAAATTTATTCCATAGGTTTTTCTTTTTCATTTAATAAAATGAGCATTTCTTTTTCTTGCATATGGTCATCGCATTGCATTACATTAAAAAAAATCCATGCTGGACTAAGCACAAGGTATAGTAATGATTTAAGGCACCCCTTATAGCCTATCATATCACCTTCACCTCTCAAATATATATCCTTTCTTGAGAAACCACTTTGAGCCTCGTCTAACAATAGACCATCATTTTTTCAACCTACATCTACCCAACCTTTGTATAGGATGGCATGCAACTTATGCAATTTACAAATAAAAGCTTGAGTGATTTTACAGAAATTTCAAAAGACTAAAATAGCAATAAAGTATGCAAAAGGGCAATGTCTTTGATATGAACATGTCTTTGATAAGAACACGTCTCAGATTGTGTCTCTTATCGAGTGCTCGGTACAATGCCTGAGAAACATGAATGCTAAGTAAGTGATAGACCGCATGATCGGGATTGCCCACACTTATCAAAATAAAAAATAAAAAAAAAATTGCAAAAGAAAAAAAGAGAGAAAAATAATAATAAACAAAAGAAAGTGAAAATGTGAGAAACCTTAAGCATACAAGTACCAAGGTTCAAACGTAAGGTTGCACACCTTAGGGGACATATATTGGGTCTTGAGATTTTATCCTTTCTTCTTCAACCTTTATCCTAACCCCATTACAACCCTTGAAAGACCTCTTTGAGGTATACACACAATTGTGCGAGGTTCGGCTAGAGGTACGTTCGGCCTGATTCCTAACGAATATGTAGGCAACCTCACATTAGGGTGCGGCCGTAATAAAAATGCATTCATTCACATTCACATTCATACATGATCATATCAAGGGATCTCCAATGTTCATCCCTATCCATTTAGAGCTAGACTTAGGGGCTTGATCCCTACATCATTAGCCTACGCAGCCTTAGAGTCACCATTATTTGACTCTTTTCAAAATACTTTTCCACACACTTAGCTCTTGCGACCTAACCATAGTGTCACTTTCACACACATCACAGATACATGACCAAATAAACCTTCCCATAGGAACCCTTTGTCATGAAATCTTAACACAACGTTGAAGCATGCCTTGTCATATCAAAATCACTCATCATATGTAATCATCATTGCATTGAAAAGTATGAAGTGCTTAGCCTTCGTGCCTAAGTTACCATAATATTTTCATCATTAAGTCATCAACTAGGATAGTTTAGGACTCTAAAATGCTACAATCTTTGCACCATGAAATATAACAATCCCAATGCATAAATTTAACTAAGTTCATTCAACATGCACCTCAAACACTTCAACCTTTCTTTTCGCATCTTTCTTTTTTGGGAGAAAGTTGGTACCATCCACAAAAATAATGAAATTTTTTTGCTTTATGCATTTTTTAGTCGCATAAGCACATCACAATACAATGCACACACGATTCATGTACGTTAAGTCAAGTTGTGTAATATCACATCAAGTTGAGTCTACACACATATCAAAGCACCTTAAGTCAACCTCAAGTCAAAGCAATCACAATGTCAAGCACACTAATCCCTTGGTCAACCCTTAGAAAAACACGAGCAAAGAATCTTTGATTTTATAGGATACAACCATTCAACAAAGCTCTTGTTCGCAGCCAACCGAACGATCTCAACAAAATAGAAAAGCTCTTTGTTTAGAGATGTGTGACATTTCAGTTAAGATCTTTTGTTCAGAGAATCGTGGGCATCCTATCAAAGCTCGTTGTTTAGAGACGCGTGGACATTTCAATCAAGCTCTTTTGTTCAGAGACATGTGGACATATCATCAAGCTCTTTTGTTCAGAGACGCGTGGACATATCATTCAAAGCTCCATTGTTCAGAGACGAGTGAGCATCAATAGCGGCGAGGTACTGCCATGGCGAGGTACTGCCACAACATTGGAGATGACGAGGTATAGTCACCTTTGACGATGTTCCTAAGGTATTGTGGAAGATTTTCACAAACAGATGAAGATAGCAAGGCACTGTTACCTTCATATGGTGTTCACGAGGTACTATAGAGGTCGTCACAACAACATGCAACAAAATCGGTTACTGTAGAGACGTGTGCTCAACGATGCAAGATACGCGTTTTTAACTCTTTTATCTATTTAACTAACGCTAGTTTGCAGGTATCGACATTACAAGAATGATTTAGGATAGCAGAATGTTATGAATCAACCTTAAGAATGATTTAACTAACCTTGTTTGACTTTTGTTTTAGAAACTTATGTTTCTCCAAACTCAATCAAAGTGGGGACTTCTATAGACACCTAATTGTGTCTCCCCAAAAACCATACCCAATGATGAATATCTTTTCACGTCAATTGTTTATCGAACAAGGTGAAAATGTGAAAAGTCTTGTGATGCGGTCATTTTACTTCTTTCTGTTTTCAAAAATATTTCTTTTCTTACTCTATTTATGTAAAATGTCCAGTTAATTTAGTTGGTCCATAATAAAGGTCCAATAATAGTGTAATTGGATTGGGCTCGAAAGAGCTTTCCAACGATATATTATAAGCTCAATTGAGATGAATAATGAGGAAGTTATGGCCAAAATACTAAATTGAGCCTAAAATGGTTTTATATGAGTAGGCGTTGCTCGAAGTGCGCCTACGTAAAAAGCATGTTGTGAATATGCTTGGCACTCATAGAAAGTGGGAATTGACATTACGATTAGGGACAAATAAAGTAGGGAGCCGCCAACAAGTTTTTAAGGAACTTGTAAACCGTTCACGGATCATAAAAGGCAACCATGAATAAAGGGACAACGAAGGCAACAACGATTGACCCGTGAAGGTTACACCCCATTCATAATCCATGAGATTACTAACTCCATATGGTTCGGAACCACGAAAGGAGGATCGGGGATGATGGTACGAAGTGAGTCATGGAGTCACATTCGCCCGTATTGGCCTCTACTCGATTCTTATATTGAAAAGTATTCCTGTGATCTCAAAGGCATACAAACAAAATATTCAATTCGCTCTAAACTATTATTTAGCTCAATTGGTTGAATATTAATGCACACATAATTCTAAAATATAGTGATCACTTGAATTAAATAACAAGATTAAAAAGGAACCTAAGCCGGTTGTCTAAATTATCTTATTAGTCGTGATTTTCAATTAAAGATTCCCTTTAAACATGCAATATAGTGATCATAAAAATAATAGAATAAACATTAATATTAGAAGCAATTCAACAATAATTCCAACAAAGAAAATCGTTAGAAAAATAATAGAAATAAAAGGAACATAATTCTTACTTTGATTCTGTTTGTTTGCAACTACAAAATAATAAAAGAATTAGTAACTTCAAGGAAATAATAATAAAACAACAATTAAATTAAATTAAATAAAGTAGAGTTGATTTGGGGCCAAACCCTCAAACAGTTCTACCTTTCACGCCTTGGCTTAAGGACAGAACCACGAGTAAAGTATGGACTCCTTTGAGTACTTGAAGAAGGAGTTTTGAAATGAAAAGGGTAGGCTAGTGTTTAGTCTAAAGCATAGAAGAGAGAAAAATCAACTAGAGAATTAATTGATGCCCCGTACATCAGAAATGAGGGGGGTATTAATAGGGAAAATGTGCTGAGGGAGCACACGGAACCCTAAAATGATAAAAACCCTAAAAAAGTATCCCGCGACACGACAAACTGTACCGTGACATGGGAAGTCCCATCGTCAGTTGGGAAACATTCCCGTGACATGGTGGGTTTTTAGTGTGACACGAGAAATTTTCAGTAAACGGGGAAGGAAACGCGTTAAGGTTTTACGCGGAAAAGACACGGAATTTCCCGTGTCACGGCAGATTTCCCGTGTCACGGGAAATTCCACCGTCAAACGGGACTGATTCCCGTGACATGGTGGGTACCTGCCGTGGCGCGGGAATTCCCAGCCCACTTTTCCGTCTAAATACATTTTTAACCCTAATTTCATTCGGCATTTTAAGTGTCGGTTGATAATTTCGGGCCTTTTCTGACTTATTATTATTTGGGCTAAAATAAGAAAATAAATAAAAAGTTTGGGCCAAAAATAAATAATAAAACAATAAAATAAAAAATAGGTTTAGGCTAAAATTAAATAATAAGTTTGGGCTGAAATTAAAACTATGCTTTTACCAAACATCAAGACTAATCCATGGACTGTTCAAAAATACGAATTTAATCAAATACGATTTTTTAAGCACTCTCGGGATTAAATACCGGACCCGACAAATAGTGGCGGTGAAAGGTTGTTCATCATCGGGTTTGGTTTTGGGGAGACATTTTTAGGTGTCTACAGAAGCCCCCACTTTGACTGAGTTTGTAGAAACGTCAGTTTCGAAAACGATAGTCAAAGTAGTCGATAGGGACGGAGAATGATTTAAGACATTCTGCGATCCTAAATCATTCTGTATACGCCGATACCTGCAGAAAAATGTTAGTTCTACAGATAAAAGAGTAAAGGGATAGAATGCTTATCTAACACCAGTGTATCGGTGGCAAATGAGCTTGGTAGCTTCCTATGCTTGAAGGAATCCACCGGATGACGTTTGTTGAAACACTTTCCATGCCTGAGGAAAGCCGACAGATGAGTTTGGTAGCCTTCTAAGCCTGAAGAAACCTACTGGATGACACTTTCCATGCTTGAGGAAAGCCGACAAATGAATTTGGTGTCATTCTATGCTTGAAGAATTCCACCGATAATGCCTTCCATGCTTGAGGAAAGCCGACAAAGGAATTTGGCGATTTTCTATACTTGAAGAAAAATCCACCGATAACGCTTTCCATGCTTGAAGAAAGCCGACTTGGCGGTTTTCTATACTTGAAGAAAAATCCACCGATAATGCTTTCCAAGCTTGAGGAAAGCCGACTTGGCGGTTTTCTATACTTGAAGAAAAATCCACCGATAACGCTTTTCAAGCCTGAGGAAAGCCAACTTGGCGGTTTTCTATACTTGAAGAAAAATCCACCGATAACGCTTTCCAAGCCTGAGGAAAGCCGACTTGGCGGTTTTCTATACTTGAAGAAAAATCCATCGATAACGCTTTCCAAGCCTGAGGAAAGCCGACGACTACTGTAATTGCTGAAATTTGCAAGTGTATGATGGTTCGATTATCCCCGAACGTGGGCTGTAGATGGTCCGCTTGTCCCCGGACGTGGGCTGTGGTTGGTTCGCTTGTCCCCGAACGTGGGCTGTGGATGGTCCGCTTGTCCCCGGACGTGGGCTGTAAATGGTCCGCTTGTCCCCGGACGTGGGCTGTAGATGGTCCGCTTGTCGCCGGACGTGGGTTGGTTGTAAATGGTCCGCTTGTCCCCGGACTTGGGCTGTAATTGAGACCTGCAAAAATAAATTTGCCAATGGACTCGTATGTAAAGTGATTGACTTGACCACTGACTTGACCAAGTTTGACTTGATGTAACATGACATGTGTATGACTTGTGAGTGTGTGTGTGTGTGTGTGTGTGTGTGTGTGTGTGTGTGTATGTGTGTGTGCAGACACAAGCAAACGAAGATGCAAAAGCAAAAAATTTCCGTCAATTTTTGTTATGAGTGGAGGGTACTGACTTTCTCCCGAAAAAGAAAAAATGTGAAAACTAAACTTTTATTTTCGAACTTCCCTCGACGAGAAAATTTTGAATTTTTTTTTTTTAAAACTTCCCCAAAATAAAAGATGCAAAAAAAGGAAAGAAGTTTTGAACTTCCTCGTTGAGCAAGACAAATTGAATCGCATGGATTGAATTGCTTTTCTTGAAAGTAATGTATGCATGATGCATGTCCTTAGGACAGGAGGCTAAGGACAATTACATCATGTGACACGATAGATGAATTAACTTAGGTCTTTGAGCTAAGCATCATTTATGGTGTAAAGAAACGATCCTGAACGTCACTTAGGTCTGGAAGCTAAGCACGTATACAGATGAAGTGATTATTGCATAATGAACGTTGCTTAGGTCAAGGAGCTAAGCACAATATGCTTTGTATGATTAAAAATCATTTATATATAAATGTTTCTCAGCACATTATGTGATGCATGAAACAATGAATATTGCTCAGGTCAGGAAGCTAAGCAAGTATACAACGTTTCTTCTAATGAATGTTATCTTGAAAGATGATGAAGCATGCACGGTAAGGAAATAAGATTTCATGATAAAGGGTTCCTAAAGGGAAGGATGATATGGATATGGATGTGTGAGTGAAGTGTGTGAATGTGATACTAAGGCTGGCTGCAAGGGTTATGGCGATGGAAAGAGATGCGAGAAGAGTCAAAGATGATGACTCTTTAGGCTAAGTAGGCTAAATGATGTGGGTTCAAGCCCCCAAGTCTAGCTCTAAATGGGTAGGGGTAATCATTGGATATTCTTTGACTCGATCATGCATGGATATGAATATGAATGTGGCCGCACCTCGATGTGAGGTTGCCTACGTAGCCCTTAGGAATCAGGCCGAACGTAGCTCTAACCAAACTTTGCACAAGTGCATGTACACCTCAAAGAGGTCTTTCAAGGGTTGTAATGTGGTTAAGCTGATGGTTTAGGAAGAACGGGGTAAAAGGCTCAAGACCCGAGAGAAGCCCCTAAGATGTGTAATTGTGTATTTGAAAATTTGGACTTTGCAAGTATATTTATTTATTTATTTTTTTTTTTGAATTTTTTTTTTATATATATTCTTTTGAATCAATGTAGACAATCTCAGATCATGCGGTCCATCACTCACTTAGCATTCATGTTTCTCCGGCACGGTACCAAGCACTCGATGAGAGACGCAATTTGAGACGTGTTCATATCAAAGACATTGGAACACTTGCCTTTAGACATTGTTTTATTGTTGCTTTGCTGCTTTCTTTTTTTTTTTACTTGCTTTTTGAATGTTATACAATTACACATCTTCCAATCCCAGGGTTAAGTGAATGTGGGTTGAAGAAATGGAGGCCAAACGTTAGACGAGGCTTAAAATGGTTGATGAAGAAATGGAATGTAATTGAACGGTTAACAGGGAATGACATGGTTGCAAAGGTGCCTCAAGTCATTGGTGTACCTTGGGTTTAGTTCGGTAATTTATTTATTTTTTATTTTTTTATAGAATGAATGAATGAATGAAAAATTCTATGATCGAGATGTAAAGGAAAATTGCTCATTTTATTAATGGAAAAGGTGAACAAAACACATGAAACATATAAAAATTCAAAATGGAAAACCTATGCTAGACATGAACGGGGAATGGAGATGAAAGATAAAGAAAGAAATCATGAAATCTTGCACGAAGGATCTGCTGTGCGCCTTGTGTTCATTACTTCTTGCCGCCTGGAGGGACAGGAAGTTTGTTTGCATCCACCAAGTCTTGAATGACGTCCTTCAAATTCCAACATCCGTAGTGTGACCCCTTCCTTGATGGTACTTGCAATGGGCATTGGTATTCCATTTGGCGCTCCTTTCTTCAGTTTTTGGCTCTGGAAATGGCCCAATAGGTGTGATCAAGCCTTGACTGTAAAGACGATCAAAGGCCGCATCATAAGTCATTCCTAAAGGAGTGTAAGTTCTTTCTTCTTGGGCAATGGAGTATCAAGAGCTAACACTTCATTGAGATCAACTTGGCTTATATTGTTGGTAGTATTTTCGTGCTTAAAAGACGAAGAAGAAGGATGGTCATTCTTCTTGTTTTTCCAAGTGTTATTATTGTTACTACCAGCAGTCTTTATTAGGTCATCCTCGATATTGATGCCGATGTGTATACAGCTTCGAAAGTGTTCAATGGAAGAAATTTGAGATGTTCCCTATATTTATGAGTCAGATTTTGAATAAAGAGGCGAACCATCTCTCTTTCTTTGGGGGGATCTACCAAGAGTGAAGTTGTTTCCCTCCACCTGTTCAGGTAAGCGGTGAAGCCTTCATTCTCTTTCTGTTTGAGAATGGAGAGTTCACGTTCAGAAGTTTTAGTTTGAATGTAACACTTGTAACGATTCATGAAACTGTCGGTGACATCTTGCCAAGTCGCAGTATGCTTGGCATCTAAGGAATAAAACCATTGTTGGCAAGCATGTTCTAAGGAGAGAGGGAACACCGTAGGGAAGAGTGTTACGTCCAATCCCTTAAGAGCCATGGTTGCAGAGAACGCCTTCAAATGGAATATTGGATTGTTAGTAGGCTTGAACTTTGGAATATCAGCAGTGGAGAAATTTTCAGGGAGTCTATCCTTCACATACAAAGGAGTGGGAGGCCGTTCCACATAAGTGAAATCCTCAGAGATCTTACTCATTTGTTCCTTCAGTTTGTCAAGGGTGGAAACAGTGACCTTGTTTTGTTCCATGGTAGTGACCTAGTGGTAAGGGTTTGCATCATGGAAGACAGTGCCTCAATGGATTTGTTGATGTTCTCAATGTCTTCTTTAGTGGCCATTGAAAGGTGATGAGTAATGGAGATGGCAAAGTTCTCTTTGAACGCCTATTAGATCTGAGAGATTGTTGCGGTAATGACTCGAACCGTATTAATCTATCCCTGTTCCTTGACCAAGTACTGTGAAATAAAATAATTCACTTAATTGTTTGACTCATTGCTCAAGATAGGAAAGGAAGGAAAAAAATAGACATTTGAAAAAGGTGAGAAAACTCCACTCATTTTTTTATTATGACGAAAAAAAAGTGCATGAACCTAATATACGATCATAAACGACCTGGTGCACGACTCTAGTCGGAACATAAAGAAAGTGTGTGGACTATACTTGACTCGTGAGTGACTAAGTGATGTCATAAGACTCGTGGTATGATCGTATGGCTAGACATGTGAACAATAACCAAAATGACAGACACGAGGACCAAATTAACACGAAAGACTTAAAAAAAGCTGATTGGACTTATTTCAAGGGCACCGTGACACGGAAAACTGTACCGTGTCACGTGACAAGCTGCCATGACGCGGTGGTTTTTTTTTTTTTTTTTTTTTTTTTGGAAATCCACCGTGTCACGGTGAAAAATTGCCGTGACACGGTAGAGTTTCCCGTGGCGCGGCAGTCTCCTTTTTTTTTTTTTTTTTGCTGCATGTCTACCGCGCCAAGGTGGACTGTGCCGTGAAACGGGAATGTTTACCGCGCCATGGGAAACTCCACCGTGCCACGGTGGATGCTGACGTGGCACGGGAATTTTTTTTTTTTCTTTTTTTTTTTTTTTGAAAATCCACCGTGTCACGGTGGAAATTTGCCGTGACACGGTAGAGTTTCCCGTGGCGCGGCAGACTATTTTTAAAAAAAAAAAAAAAAAATCTATACTTTTGAAATTCTACTTGTTTATATTTTTTTTAAAAAATATGGGAGGATACCATCCGACTTACTCCACAAAAAAACAAGACTATCCTAAAATACGGTCAAAAAGTAGTGCACGACTAAGGAAAAAAGTGTGTGAACGCAATATGTGAGTGATTAAGTGAGGTTATGGACGTGTATTTTGACCGTATAGCTAGACATGACACCAAACTGGACACAGTAACCACATACGTTCGCACAGAAACCGAAAAAATACTGACAAGACACTTTTCCTAGGCACCGTGTCACGGTGCAGACTGTCGTGACACGGTGCAGTCTATCGTCAGACGGTAGAAAGCCCCGTGTCACGGCACTGTTTACCGTGGCGCGGCAGAACATGCCGTGACACGGTGCATAGTTCTAGGTCATTTTTGTTATTTTTCCATATTTTAATCGATTTTATGTCCGTACTAATTACTATGTGAGAATAAAAACCCTCGGTCATGGGATAAACAAAAGAGTAAACACATGAAGGTTAGCACCAAACAACCACATAGCATTTAGGCACGATGATGTAAAAAAAGAGTTCGCAACCTAGAGTCAGGATCTATGTTCAACTATTGGTCAAGCTTTGGGTGTCAAAAGCGTACCATGGTTAAGAGTTTAGACGCGTTAGCAAGGCAGCCTCCCTTAAGGGTGTATGCCAACGGGCGGCTCCGTGAGTTCGTGATGAAATCGAACTCGACTCCATGGTTTGGGTGGATTTAATAACTTGGATGAACCCTTATTGCCATGAGCGTTTTTGGGTTGACAGAGTTTAAATACCCCGGGCTAGCCACATACGTAGAACACGTACTATTGTGGCAAAAAAAGGTAACCTAAAAAGCATATGCATATGTTACAATGCCAATTAAATCGCAGGAATACAATTCAAGAATCTTTCAAGTCTCATCCACTCATCTTAATTAAATACCGATCACTCAAATCGATAAATAACCAAGAATCCTCCCCAGTGGAGTCGCCAAATTGTAGGCGTCCCTCGAAGTGCGCCTACGTAAAAAGCATGTTGTGAATATGCTTGGCACTCATAGAAAGTGGGAATTGACATTACGATTAGGGACAAATAATGTAGGGAGCCGCCAATAAGTTTTTAAGGAACTTGTAAACCGTTCACGGATCATAAAAGGCAACCACGAATAAAGGGACAACGAAGGCAACAACGATTGACCCGTGAAGGTTACACCCCATTCATAATCCATGAGATTACTAACTCCATATGGTTCGGAACCACGAAAGGAGGATCGGGGATGATGGTACGAAGTGAGTCATGGAGTCACATTCGCCCGTATTGGCCTCTACTCGATTCTTATATTGAAAAGTATTCCTGTGATCTCAAAGGCATACAAACAAAATATTCAATTCGCTCCAAACTATTATTTAGCTAAATTGCTTTAATATTAATGATCACATAATTCTAAATTATAGTGATCACTTGAATTAAATAACAAGATTAAAAAGGAACCTAAGCCGGTTGTCCAAATTATCTTATTAGTCGTGATTTTCAATTACATATTCCCTTTAAACATGCAATATAGTGATCATAAAAATAATAGAATAAACATTAATATTGGAAGCAATTCAACAATAATTCCAACAAAGAAAATCGTTAGAAAAATAATAGAAATAAAAGGAACATAATTCTTACTTTGATTCTGTTTGTTTGCAACTACAAAATAATAAAAGAATTAGTAACTTCAAGGAAATAATAATAAAACAACAATTAAATTAAATTAAATAAAGTAGAGTTGATTTGGGGCCAAACCCTCAAACAGTTCTACCTTTCACGCCTTGGCTTAAGGACAGAACCACGAGTAAAGTATGGACTCCTTTGAGTACTTGAAGAAGGAATTTTGAAATGAAAAGGGTAGGCTAGTGTTTAGTCTAAAGCATAGAAGACAGAAAAATCAACTAGAGAATTGATTGATGCCGCGTACATCAGAAATGAGGGGGTATTTATAGGGAAAATGTGCTGAGGGAGCACACGGAACCCTAAAATGATAAAAATCCTAAAAAAGTATCCCGCGACACGGCAAACTGTACCGTGACACGGGAAGTCCCACCGTCAGACGGGAAACATTCCCGTGACACGGTGGGTTTTTAGTGTGACGCGAGAAATTTTTAGTAAACGGGGAAGAAAACGCGTTAAGGGTTTACGCGGAAAAGACACGGAATTTCCCGTGTCACGGCATATTTCCCGTGTCACGGGAAATCCCACCGTCAGACGGGAATGATTCCCTTGACATGGTGGGTACCTGCCGTGGCGCGGGAATTCCCAACCCACTTTTCCGTCTAAATACATTTTTAACCCTAATTTCATTCGGCATTTTAAGTGCCGGTTGATAATTTCGGGCCTTTTCTGACTTATTATTATTTGGGCTAAAATAAGAAAATAAATAAAAAGTTTGGGCCAAAAATAAATAATAAAACAATAAAATAAAAAAAAGGTTTAGGCTAAAATTAAATAATAAGTTTGGGCTGAAATTAAAACTATGCTTTTACCAAACATCAAGACTAATCCATGGACTGTTCAAAAATACGAATTTAATCAAATACGATTTTTTAAGCACTCTCGGGATTAAATACTGGACCCGACCAATAGTGGCGGTGAAAGGTTGTTCATCATCGGGTTTGGTTTTGGGGAGACATTTTTAGGTGTCTACAATATGGCCCAATGATCAAGTGGAAGGCCCATTAATAAATATTCCTAAAATCATTACGATTGATTTTAATCTTCTAAAATAATCTAGAAGGTTATCTTAAATTCTAGTAGAATAAGGATTAATAATTATATCTTTTAGAAAATAAAGAATTTTATTTGGAATAAAACAAGTG
Source organism: Chenopodium album (assembly GCF_948465745.1). Classification (NCBI taxonomy): domain Eukaryota; kingdom Viridiplantae; phylum Streptophyta; class Magnoliopsida; order Caryophyllales; family Amaranthaceae; genus Chenopodium; species Chenopodium album. The sequence continues at coordinate 45,639,091 of NC_137839.1, forward strand.
TTTTAGAAAATCTAATTTTAAAAGATAAGTACGGACTTTAAATAATCGCGATGGACCCTATCGTGCCGTGATGGAAGCAGTTTTACTCCGAATCAAATTCAATCTTCTTCTGATCGTTTCGGGACTTTTTTCTTTATAAAATAGGGTCTTTATTCCCCATTTTCAATCTCCAACAATCATCAACAACCATCTAATTATATTCCCTTCTCTCTCTTGAGTAATAGCTTATTCTTTCTCTCTCTTTCCTTTTACAAACACAATACCTGTAGGGAATATTTCAAGCATCCCACACTTGAGCCCCACTGTGATCATACACTTAAGCATGGTGGCGTTCAAAGGGAAGGAAGCTAGAGTAAAAGAGTCGCCAACAAGTTTAATGAACTTGTAAACCATTCATAGGATGAAGGTTACACCCCTTCACGATGAGATCGCTAACTCTATAGTGGTCTGGAACCATGACTGGATATTTAGGGATGAAGGTACAAATCCAACCTAAAAGAGATTGAACCTGCCCTAAAAGTAGGCCTCTACTTTATTCTTCTCGTATTCATGTGCGCTTTTTGACTAACATACAATCAATAGGTTAACCCTACACCTATTTATCTATGTTGGTTGAATATTAATGCATAAACAAATCTATTATTGGCTGTAGACACCCATTTGTGTCTCCCCAAAACCAAACCCAGTGATTTGTACCTTTCACGTCGAATCATAATCGAATGAAACGAAAGTGTTGAAAGGTCTAGTGTTGCGGAAAGTTTTTATTTCTTTTCTCTTCTCTCTGTTTTTGAAAACTTTATTTTAAGAAAACAGCCAATCTAGTTTGTTTGGTCCATGATATGGGTCCAATAGGGCCTAATATTATTATTATTATTATTATTATTATTATTATTATTATTATTATTATTCATGATATTTATTATTTATTATGTTGCTTGATTATATTTATTCTTTATTGCTTGATCACCTTTATTGCATGTTAAAGGGAATTTTGGTACTTGTAATCATGCTTAATAAGATAATTAATAATCTTGTTAGGATTAATTTGATTATAATTCAAGTTATCTCCAATAATAGTTTGTTTGTGCATTATATTCAACCAACATAGATTAAACAGGTTTAGGGTTAATCTATTGATTGCATTGCATGTTAATTAAAAAGCACACATGAATACGAGCAGAATAAAGTAGAGGCCTATTATTAGGGCAGGTTCAATCTCTTTTAGGTTGGATTTGTACCATCATCCCCGAACCCTTATTTAGTTCATGACCTTATGGAGTTGACGATCTCTTGGATCGTTAAGAGGTGTAACCTTCATCCTATGAACGGTTTACAAGTTCCTTAAAAACTTGTTGGCGACTCTTTTGCTCTATCTTCTTCCCTTTTGGACGCCACCGGACTTTAGTGTATGATCACAGTGGGGTTCAAGCTAGTGGGATTTAAAGGCTTGAAATATTCCCTAAATTGGCGATCAATTGAATTATAATCATATTAACCTAAACAAGATTATTTATTATTTTATTAAGCGTGATTACAAGTACAAATTCCGTTTAAACATGCATAAAAGGCGTGATCAAGCAATAACAATAATAATATAATATCAAGCAACACTAATAATATTGACAACAATCATCATCATAACAATAATCTCAATCTCATGAAAGCATAATAATATTAGCAAGTAACTAGGCATGATACTAACAAGATTACTAACAAGGAATTAAAGCTTTATCCCTAACATGATACTAACTGTTGGGGTTTGGTGAGTCCGACTCACCGCGGAAACAACCCCGACCCAAGGAACCACTCGTAATTAATAAAACCATAAAGCATAAATAAATAAGCACAAGAAAGGGAAGAACGAATCATACCCTTGAAGCGAGCTTCGCCCTCTCAAAACGGGCTCTTACTTGAAAGCCTTGAGCACCGCAAATGCCGTGCCTCCAACGGTATCCACCCACAAAGGACGAACACGACTTTTTAGGTCCGCTACCTTGGAGTTAGCAAGGTCCGACCAAAACTCAAGTGTTAATGGAGTTTAAGAGTTTTTCCAAAATATGGAATGCTCTTTCTAACTCCCACTCAAGCACTTTACTCCAAATCCTAAGGCTGGTATTTATAGAGGAAAGTATGAGTGGGAATTTTTATCCCATCAATGTGGGATTCATGAAATTCCACAAATTAATTTAAAGCTAAATTAAATTAAATATATAAGCAAGTAATAAATCAACAAGTGTCCTAGTCATATGTAAAGAGGAGTATGGACCACTTGGAGAGGAGGGGACCATACTTGCTCCCCATTCCTTCCTCTCCTTGTGACACTTGTCCACCTAAAAAGCAAGCATACTTACTAGCTTCCCCTTTCTACCCGACCTAGGCCCACAGCCCAGCTAGCCTCGCACCGTGCGGGCTGCTAGCTGCTGCCAGCTCAGCCCAGCACGCCCACGCACATCAGTGCGGGCTGCTAATGCCGAGGGCGCTGCTAGCTAGCCACGCACATGTGCGGGCTGCTAGCAGCAGCGCACAACAGCACGCCACGCACTGCTTGCGGGCTGCTGGCCGTGCTGTGATAGCATGCCTCGCACATGGTGCGGGCTGCTAGCCACGCCTTGCTAGCATGTCTCGCACATGGTGCGGGCTGCTAGCTCGGCTAATCCCCTAGCACTCGGGATTCCGATGCTAGGGGTATTTTGGTCATTGTTGATTTATTACTAATTTGTCGTCTCGTCTTTTTATTATTTTTTACTCGACTTCCGACGCTCGGTTTCGACGCTCTAAGCTCGAATTTCCGACGTCTAAATATTTAACACTCGGGCGACGAAATAATTTCTTCCGAATTAATTCGTCGAGTCGGTTCGTATATTTTTCTTGGGTGTGACCCGAAGGGTTCAGTCAAGATTAAGCTGTAATATTAATTATATTAATAAATCTGATCGGAAGCGGCCTCCACCCAGGCATTTCGATCACTTGACCTTACTGAATATATTAGCTTTCTAATAATTCTAAACCCGCTATCAGAATAATACACTTGTTCGAAGGACACCATTCCTTTCAATCTCCCACTTGTCCTTCCGGACAAGTGTGTATTTAGTGCATAGCCCCTTTCCTATGTCTCTTCATGAACTACAGAGCAAGATTACTCGTCATCTCTGTTACGTCTAGAATTGTTTCTCGAAATCCGACTTTGATTGTCAATAAGCAGATGATTTCTAAAATCCATCTGAGCACGACCATGCATTTTCATAGTCTCGCTCTTTGAGAGGCCTTGTAAACAACAAGACATGTTCCCTATTGTTAGTAGAGGGACATTTCCAGTCTTGTAATGTAGCTTCTCTTACTAAGAGGACCTAGCTGCCCAATATCTGTCGTTATAATCCCTAGTTACGGCAGACGTTTGGCGGATACCAAAGCGGACTAGTACTCAAACAAGAGACCTCCCACTACTCATGGTCAAGGAAAAGAGTTCCGATAGTAATAATGAGAAAAATACTTATGACGATTTTAAATCTCTTAAAGTATTCTCATAGGTCGATCCAGTATGGTTCTAAACCAATACCTGTGCAAATGATTTATATCCTCATAGCACAAGAAACGGTGCTATAAATCATACTACACACTAATCTCTAATGGTCATTAATCGTCCACAAAAAATATGACCTTGATTAGGGATAATTTTCGATTAAAATATTCAATGTTCACTTAATAGGTGTTTCTTTATCCAAGCCATTGACTTGATACCCTATTTTGAATATTTATTAAAATCGAATGGACTCATTATTTAATTCTAAACCACAATTAAATAGAGACGGAGTGAATTAAATTGCATGAAAAATTTTAATTACTCCAAAAACTGAATGGTTCATCATAGTGCTTTACATTAACATTGTCCAAAATTTAATTAAAACACTATAATATGGAAATCAAAGCCAGTTCGCAACATGCTTGATTCCCATTGCCTCAATGTGTTTGTTGTGCTTCACTTGAGACAAGGGTTTAGTAAGTGGATCGGCTACATTGTCATCCGTTCCCAATTTGCAAATTCTAATTTCACCCTCTGTCTTCCATTCTCGAATCATGTGAAATCGCCTCTTGACATGTTTGACCTTCTAATGTTCTCGTGGCTCTCTCGCCTGAGCAATAGCTCCATTGCTGTCACAATGGAGGTCTATTGGACCCTTGATGGAGGGTACAACACCAAGTTCATTGACAGGGTAAAGTCGTATCCCCTAATAAAAAATAATTACCTAAATCACTGACAGGGTAAAGTCGTATCCCCTAATAAAAAATAATTACCTAAATCACTAACTAAGGTAGATAGGGAAGTAGGGTCGATCTCCACAGGGAAACAAGTCTTTTTACTGCTAATTAATTATTATAGTCTAAACTATTTAAGTAACCAATATTTATAATTAAGTAGGAAACTAAACTACAAAGAATAAGAGTAGGAAGAGAACAATATATAAAGGGATATAGGGCATAGGTTCACCAATAAATAATACTCCAGGGTAAAATAGGGTAAATTGCATAAATAACATGATTAACAGGCTCTCGCAATTTATTAACCAACATAGATCTAACAGGCTCTCGCAATTTACTAGATCTAAGTTCTTATTGAAAATAGCCTTTAATATCAAATTAACATCTGCTCGATTCATCAATTTAATATTGCTATACTTTTACAAGCCGCAATTGTAAAACATTAAAACAATCCAATAAGAAATTATCATGCAATATCAACAATCAATAATGGTCAATCATCAATGCATCAATTAACCAGATTGTAAAGGGCTTTCGCTACGTATTACAATCACACAATTAATTTACCGGCATTAAATCTCATCTCTCGATTCTCGATTTAACCATTTATAAATTAATCTGCCTATTGAAACTAGACCTAAACATTAATTCTCATCTCTCGAATCTTGAATCAATATTGTCAAACTCATGCATAAAAGATAGGCCTAATCTAGTCACAGAGCATTAAATCAATCAATAGGAAATTAATCTAGCATTGATAATTAACAATAATAATTTACCCCTTCATATTATTTATTAGATCCCCATAAACCCTAGAAATTAGACTACTCACACATATTAAAAACTAAACTAATCAAAATAATAGAATAAATCATGATGAAAGAAATAAAATAAATAACTAAGATTAAGGGAAGAGAAATCGTTACCAAAATAAATCTGGAATTAATTAAAGAATTAATAACAAAGGTTTAGAGAGAGAGAGTTTAGAGAGAGAAGACTAAGTAGAGAGAGAAAGTCTAAGAGAAAGGATTAAGAGAAAAAGAAGAGGTACTAAAATCGTATTACGGAGGAGTATTTATACTCCGTACAAGAATCCTAAACTAAAACAAATTAAAACGACTCTAATCGTCTCCTAAATATACACGCGCCCGATCGGGCGAGGCACCGCCCGATCGGGCGCGCCTTTTTTCACCTCTAATAGCAATCTCGCGCCCGGCCGGGCACGCCTCCGGGCGCCAGCCTTTTTGGCCGGGCGGATCATTTGGGCCAATATTTGGACTTCGATTGGGCTCAAATTCTTCGGGCCAACCTGGGTTTCCTCTTTGGGTCTTGAATACTCTGTCCAAATGCCCCGGTATCACCTCTACCGAGCCCTTAATCACCGGTTCGATGTCTCTAACCGGCCCTGGGCTATAAACTCTGGTCGTGCTTTTCCAATGCTCGTGATTGCTCCTAAATATCTCGGGAAAATACTCCAAAAGCATAAATCCCTGCAAAAGTCAACCAGATCTACGAAAACACAAGAAAACACCAATTAGTAATAAAAGTGGCTCTAAAGAGCCAAAAACACTACTAATTATGACTAAGGGACGGGGGTAAAATACTATATAAAATGGACACATCAAACTCCCCCAAGCCAAACCTTTGCTTGTCCCTAAGCAAAGATCTCATCAATGAATCAATAAATATGCTTCACCCCAATAAGTAAAAATCAAGCACCAACGATCCAGGGTAAATCAAATAAACATGCTTCAGAGTCAACCAATCAAATCCATCCAATTACCTTTCTTCCCTAACAATTGTCAAACAGAGCAAACCACAAGAGCATATAGAATTCAAGACTAGTGCTCACACACTCGACTCTCATTTATGTGGCGAGTAAAAGATGTACTCGATCGCTCTCCAACCACCCCTTTAATGTGAACAATGCCCTCCCAACTCACACTCTCGTGTGTATAAAAACAACGAACGCTCAATCCTACTAGTCGACTCGAAATATGCCAAATCATAACTTGCATTGATAAACAACACTTTCACATTCATACAATTCTATGCACAAAGGTCGGAAGGTCTTTAAAGCTTGTAATGTAAGGCTAGGGTAAAGGGTAGGAGAAATTTGGAAATACGTGAGAGAAAAGCTATGCTTAAAGGAGCCATATCCTAGTAAAACCCATGATCAAAATAAATAATGATCAACATCTCCTACATAACCAACTCTAACATCAACCAAATATACTCCAATCATAATAAATAAACCCAACTCTTACAATTTCACTCATAAGAATATAATAATGAAGTGGAGTGAATAAACAAACTTTATTTTCCAAACTTGAAATTTTTTTCATTGAGGCTCAAAATTATTCTTTACAAACCTCCAACTAGAACATTTGAACATTTTTTTTTCTTTTTTTTTTTTCTTTTGAAGTTCGCTAATTTTTTCACATTTTTTTTCTTTGAACTTCTTTTTTTTTTTCATCAATTCTCATCTCTCGCATCTTGAATCAATATTGTCAAACTCATGCATAAAAGATAGGCCTAATCTAGTCACAGAGCATTAAATCAATCAATAGGAAATTAATCTAGCATTGATAATCAACAACAATAATTTACCCCTTCATATTATTTATTAGATCCCCATAAACCCTAGAAATTAAACTACTCACACATATTAAAAACTAAACTAATCAAAGTAATAAAATAAATCATGATGAAAGGAATAAAATAAATAACTAAGATTAAGGAAAGAGAAATCGTTACCAAAATAAATCTGGAATTAATGAAAGAATTAAGAACAAAGGTTTAGAGAGAGATTAAGAGAGAGAAAACTAAGTAGAGAGAGAAAGTCTAAGAGAGAAGATTAAGAGAAGAAAAAGAGGTAGAAGTTGTCCTAAAATCGTATTACGGAGGAGTATTTATACTCCGTACAAAAATCCTAAACTAAAACAAATTAAAACGACGCTAATCGTCTCCTAAATATACACGCGCCCGATCGGGCGAGGCACCGCCCGATCGGGCGCGCCTTTTTATCTCTTATAACAATCTCGCGCCCGGCCGGGCGCGTCACCGGGCGCTTCTCCCGCCCGGCCAGGCGCGCCTCCGGTCGCCAGCCTTTTTGGCCGGGCGGATCATTTGGGCCACTATTTGGACTTCGATTGGGCTCCAATTCTTCGGGCCAATCTGGGTTTCCTCTTTGGGTCTTGAATACTCGGTTCAAATGCCCCGGTATCACCTATTCCTAGCCCTTAATCACCGGTTCGATGGCTCTAACCGGCCCTGGGCTATAAAATCGGGGTTTCTCCAATGCTCGTGATTGCTCCAAAATATCCCGGGAAAATACTCCAAAAGCATAAATCCCTGCAAAAGTCAACCAAATCTACGAAAACATTGGAAAACACCAATTAGTAATAAAAGTGGCTCTAAAGAGCCAAAAACACTACTAATTATGACCAAGGGACGGGGGTAAAATACTATATAAAATAGACACATCATTCATCAATGAACTTACGAATCCAAACTGCCTCCTTGGCTGCCTCAGACGCTGCCAAGTACTCGGCTTCAGTTGTAGAATCAGCGGTTGTGCATTGCTTTGCACTCCTCCAACTAAACGCTCCTCCATTCAGACAGAATATGTATCCGGATTGTGACTTGAAGTCGTCTCTGTCTGTCTGGAAGCTTGCGTCGGTATATCCCTCAACAACCAATTCATCTTTACCGCCATAGACCAGGAATTTATCCTTGTTCCTTTTCAGGTACTTCAGAATATTCTTGGCCGCAGTCCAATGCGCCTCTCCTAGGTCTGATTAGTATCGGCTCGTAGCACTCAAGGCATACGATACATCCGGCCTAGTACATATCATGGCATACATGATCGATCCAATAAGCGAAGCATATGGAATACGACTCATCCTTTTTCGCTCATCAGGTGTCTTTGGACACTGCTTCTTGCTTAAGGTTATGCCATGTGACATAGGTAGGTGCCCTCTCTTGGCTCCTTCCATTTGGAATCGAGCTATTACCTTATCGATGTAAGTACTTTGACTCATTCCTATCATCCTCTTTGATCTATCCCTATAGATCTTGATGCATTGTATGTACTGAGCCTCTCCCAATTATTTCATTGAAAAACATTTCCCGAGCCAAGCCTTTACAGACTCGAACAACGGAATGCTATTTCCAATGAGCAAAATGTCATCGACATATAAGACTAGAAAGACGATGTCACTCCCACTGAACTTCTTGTAAACACAAGACTCATCTGGATTCTTGATAAAACCAAACTTACTGATGGATACATCAAATCACAGATTCCAACTTCTGCTTGCTTACTTTAATCCATAAATGGACTTCTTAAGCTTACATACCTTCTTAGGATTGTTCTAGTCGACAAAACCTTCAGGCTTGTCATTTACACAGTTTCTTCCAAAATTCCATTAAGGAAGGCGGTTTTGACGTCCATCTGCCATATTTCATAATTATAATATGCATCAATCGCTAGAAGAATTCAAACGGACTTAAGCATAGCTACTGGAGAAAAGGTTTCATCATAATCAACGCCGTGAATTTGCCTGTAACCTTTTGCTACCAGCCTTGCTTTATAAATGAATACATTTCCATCTTTGTCGGTTTTCATCTTGAAAATCCATTTACATCCGATAGGTGTGTAACCTACGGGTAAATCAACCAAGTCCCATTCTTGATTTTCAAACATAGAGTCCATTTAGGATTTCATGGCCTCTTGCCTTTTTGCAGAGTCGAGGCTCGTCATAGCTTGCTTGTAGGTTGCCGGATCATCTCCATCCACTACTAGGATGTCCTGATCTTCGGTTAATACAACACCGAGATATCTGTCAGGTTGAGATCTTGGCCGAGTTGACCTACGTAGGGTGATGGACTAAGCATTTGCACTGTCGGTTTGACTTTGCATATTTTGACTTTGATTAATGTCAACAGATTCTTCGTGAGCACTTTGATTGTCAACTTGTCCTTGTTGCTCATCCTCTCGAACTTCGTCGAGTTTGATTTTCCTACCACTTGTCATTTTGGAGAGATACTCCTTCTCCAAAAAGACACCATCACGAGCAACAAACACTTTGTTCTCGGATTTTTTGTAGAAGTAATACCCTTTGGTTTCTTTTGGATAACCCACAAAGTAAACCTTGTCAGATTTCGGATGAAGTTTGTCAGAAATGAGTTTCTTGACATATGCTTCGCATCCCCAAATCTTGAGAAAAGACAACCTTGGAGGTTTATTTGTCCATAATTCATATGGAGTCTTTTCCATTGCCTTTGACGGAGCACAATTCAGTGTAAGTGCCGCAGTTAAAAGTGCATGTCCCCAGAAATATCTTGGAAGTTCACTAAGACCCATAGTCGATCGGACCATGTCTAACAGGGTTCGATTCCTCCTTTCAAATACTCCATTCCATTGAGGAGTTCCCGGAGGTGTCAACTCTGAAAGTATTCCATGTTCTTTCAGATGGTCATCGAATTCTTGGCTCAAATATTCGCCACCTCGATCCGATCGAAGCGCTTTGATTTTCTTGCCGAGTTGGTTTTCAACTTCGTTATGAAATTCCTTGAATTTATCGAACGATTCAGATTTGTGCGACATTAGATAGACATAACCATATCTACTATAGTCGTCCGTGAAGGTTATGAAATACCGATAACCACTCCTTGCGGGTGTACTCATTGTCCCACATACATCGGTGTGTATTAGTCCCAACAAGTCACCGGCCCTTTCTCCCAACTTAAAGAATGGTTGCTTTATCATCTTGCCTAATAAACATCCTTCGCAATTCTCAAAGGATTCTAAATCAAATGAGTCAAGAATACCTTCTTGAAGAAGCTGTTTGATGCGTTTGATGTTAATGTGGCCAAGACGACAGTGCCACAAGTAAGTTTGACTAGACGGTGTAGTCTTAGCTTTCTTTGCAGGATTATTAACGTTATAAATTTCTTTGTCTAGAGATAACACATAAAGACCATTTTCTGAATGTGCCGTACCATATAAAACATTATCGAGATAAAATGAACATGATTGGTCCTTAACTCGAAATTCAAAACCTTTGGCGTCCAACGCCGAAATTGAAATGATGTTTTTGGTAATGTTGGGAACACAATAAACATTGTCAAGTTCCAAAACTAGCCCCGTGGGCAAAGACAAACTAAGAGATCCTACGGATATAGCACCAATCCTTGCTCCATTTCCTACCCGGAGCTCGATCTCTCCCTTCGCTAGCCTCCTAGTGTTCCTTAGTGCCTGTGAATCGGAACAAAGGTGTGAGCCACATCCGGTATCTAATACCCATGAAGCCAAGCTAGTGAAGTTAAAGTCTATAACGTAAATACCTGATGTAGAAGCAACGGTTCCGTTCTTCTTATCTTCCTTGAATTTAAGGCAGTCTCTCTTCCAATATCCCTTCTTCTTACAATAGAAGCATTCGGAATCAGACTTAGAAGATGCTACCTTTTTCTCCTTGTTGTCTTTGGTAGCTTTCGGCTTAGGCGGAAAGTTCTTCTTTCCTTTCCCCTTGAAGCCCTTCTTCTTTTTGCCCGCCCTTTTGAATGGCTTGCCCTTCTTAATCATTAGCATATCATGCCTTCCCTCATCCTTGAGCGTCTGCTCAACTTGCTTCAACATCCCATGAAGCTCGGTGAGGGATTTCTCCATGCTATGTATGTTTTAGTTCATCTTGAACTGGTCATAGCCTTTGTGAAGGGAATGGAGAATGATGTCAATAGCCATTTCAGTTGAATACCCCGCATCAAGCCTTCCCATGTTCTAAAATAATCCGATCATTTTGAGCACATGTGGGCTGACTGGCTCTCCTTTCTTGAGCTTAGTCTCAAGGATCTGCCTGTGGGTTTCAAACCTTTCAGTTCGAGCCTGTTCTTGAAACATATTCTATAACTTAGAAATGATCTCATAGGCCGATTCCTTCTCGAAGAAGGTTTTCTGAAGTTCAGGAGACATAGTGGCTAGCATCACGCACTTGACATCCCGATCGGCTACTTGCCATCGGTTAAGGGCTTCTTGAGTTACCTCATTGGGAGCCTCGGGCATTACCTCATCAAGGACATACTCTTTCTGTTCTTGCATAAGAACGATGCGCAAATTCCTTTGCCAATCAAGGAAATTGGTACCACTCAACTTCTCCTTGTCGAGAATTGAGCGTAATTAAAACTGGTTGTTTGAGGTTGAAGACATGATTCTACAATTGAAAGAATTTTAATGAAAAACCATTCAAAATTACTTAAATAAGATTGAATTTTATTCTTGCAAATTTTCAATACTTATTTAACGTCTTATTTACACGTAAAACTGTCCCTATTTTGTGAAAATAAGGCGATTCCAAGATCCGAAGAAATAAAGAGTGGTTAAGCATGCTTTGGCTTGTCTTAACACTCAATCTTCTAGGGTAAGCATTGCCTTGCTAATGGCTCTAAGCCACTCTTGGTTAGACAATCGTCGCATCTAATGCATCTTTGACGATGTATCTCTTTTTCCACGGTATGTGAGGACTCCTCACTCATACCGATGAGTTAAACCAAAACCAACGTGCACACCCGGTGTGCCTTATGAGCCTTGGAGAAGTGATGGCACCTCGCTTTGGCGTAGCCTACCATCACCCTCGTTCGGTTGGTAAGTGTTGTTTTGGAAAGGCAAGTTTGACTCAATATTATTAGGGACCTAGGACTTCTATGTTGGTTGATTTAAGTGAACTTAACTAATCATCGCAACATAAAGAAAACCTAAACACGCATCTAACGAATAATTCACATGTATATATAAGAATAAAATATAAAGCGGAATTATAGATGCATATTGGCAACTAGCATGACCCCTTGAATTCTTCAAATCTTCAAAAGGTCTTCATTTTCAATTCAAGGCTTTGTCTTTCAAGATACGCCGTCTTCAAGACTTAACCAAACTATACAAATACTAGTGTCTACGACTAGGAATAATCTAAATATTAAGGTACAAAAATAATTAACGGTGCGTAGACCGTATTTAGATTTACAAAAATACATAACGGCACTCGGGTCCCACTAGTTGCCATTTCATAAAACCTGTGAGAGAGAATATATATTCCATTCATCCATTCACTATTTGTGACTGGCCCATGCAATTTACAATATCAAACAAGTAAAATGCATTTAAACAACGCGCGTACTAGTAACTAATCTAGGTGGTTAACCGATTAACACGCCTAATTAAAAAATAGTCAAAGTTGTTTAACCGATTATGTAATTGACGTCATTAATAATTGAAGCTCCCACTAAATTCCGCATTTCCCTTAATTAATCCAATTAATTAAGTCGGTAGCACCCAAACTTGTCAAAATAAAATTTTGCCAATGCCGCGCAAAACCGAGGCCTAGCCTCCCAAAATTTTAATTAAAATAAACAAAATTATTTAAAATAAATAAAACGGCAAAATAAGCAATATTAAGCCAGCCGCATTTCAAGTGGCTTTCGCTTTAAGCGTTTTGCCAAGGAAACTCGAATAATCGCGGCTCATGCAAACCAAGCATACTACAGCTATTCACCTCACCGCACCAAGCATATGCACACACAAAAACTCCGCACACACGGCTCGCGGCAAGCAGCCATGGGCTGCTAACACTGCCGCACGCACACGCACGCACAACCATGGCTGCTGGTGCCGTGTGCTGCTGCCGCGCGTGTGGCCGAATGCAAGGCGGGGCAGCCACCTTGGCAGCCACATGCGGGCTGCTATGCAGCCCGGCAAGCCAAGGGTGGTTCTTTGCCTCGTTTTGCGTGCCATGGCCTCGAGATTTGATCCCATTTCGCGAGACATAATTAATTAATTCTAAATTAATTTTAGAACTAACTTAATGAGCAAAAAATAAAAATTTTAAAAAAGTCTAACTTAATAAATTTCAAAGTACAAATAACCAAAATAATTCCAAGAACCATTCTTAATTAAATTGGTTTAGCTTGGTGCAATAACAAAGTTGAGGCAATTTCTCACTTTTAATTTAATCAATTTAAATTAAACTTGAGAATTTGACAAAGTAAGGGGAAGTTGGAAAAATATGAACTTTAATGTTCAAATGAAAATTCCAACATCTAAATTTTGTGAATCCTTGAAAATTATATCTTCCAACATGAAGATAACCAAATTTCTATCACAAAAATTGAAACTTTATGTTTCCAATCAACTCTAAATGATTAAAACAACAAAGTTTAACACAAAATAACATGGAATTTAGTGGTTTTCAAAGTTTCAATCACTTATCACAAATAAAGATTGAATCTTTAACACTTAGGAAGCCTCAAAACAAAAAATTTCACACTAAAAAGCAATTAGTTTGCAATTATGTGAAAATAAATCAACCTTTAAGCATCAAATACTACCAAGTAAGTGTGCTTTAAGGGGACTTAAAAATGCAGAAAATAATGCAAATAATCAACCACATAATCAACAAGTTATGCCATTAATTTCAAGGTTAGAAAAGACTTAAAACTTTTCGTCAAAAACGAAAAATCCCTCGAAAAAGGCATTTCTGGTAATAATTTGGCTAAAATCACAGTCCCGAGGGGGTAAAAACCTTTACAGAACACCTTTTCCACCCAAAATTCACTATTTTTGGACGAAAATCTGGGGTCTAGGCCAAATTCGACATTAAAAAGGGGATTAAAATAAATAAAACCGAGCTACTAATCTAATTAGCAACTTAAACCAGAAAAATAAGCCAAAATAAACCTTAAAAAACATGATTATAAAAATAAACGAGCGGGGCTCCGATACCGCTGTTGGGGTTTGGTGAGTCCGACTCACCGCGGAAACAACCCCGACCCAAGGAACCACTCGTAATTAATAAAACCATAAAGCATAAATAAATAAGCACGAGAAAAGGAAGAACGAATCATACCCTTGAAGCGAGCTTCGCCCTCTCAAAACGGGCTCTTACTTGAAAGCCTTGAGCACAATGTCGTGCCTCCAACGGTATCCACCCACAAAGGACGAACACGACTTTTTAGGTCCGCTACCTTGGAGTTAGCAAGGTCCGACCAAAACCCAAGTGTTAATGGAGTTTAAGAGTTTTTCCAAAATATGGGATGCTCTTTCTAACTCCCACTCAAGCACTTTACTCCAAATCCCAAGGTTGGTATTTATAGAGGAAAGTATGAGTGGGAAATTCTATCCCATCAATGTGGGATTCATGAAATTTCACAAATTAATTTAAAGCTAAATTAAATTAAATATATAAGCAAGTAATAAATCAACAAGTGTCCTAATCATATGTAAAGAGGAGTATGGACCACTTGGAGAGGAGGGGACCATACTTGCTCCCCACTCCTTCCTCTCCTTGTGACACTTGTCCACACCAAAAAGCAAGCATACTTACTAGCTTCCCCTTTCTACCCGACCTAGGCCCACAGCCTAGCTAGCCTCGCACCGTGCGGGCTGCTAGCTGCTGCCAGCTCGGCCCAGCACGCCCAAGCACATCAGTGCGGGCTGCTGATGCCGAGGGCGCTGCTAGCTAGCCACGCACATGTGCGGGCTGCTAGCAGCAGCGCACGCCAGCACGCCACGCACTGCTTGCGGGCTGTAGGCCGTGCTGTGCTAGCATGCCTCGCACATGGTGCGGGCTGCTAGCCACGCCTTCCTAGCATGTCTCGCACATGGTGCGGGCTGCTAGCTCGGCTAATCCCCTAGCACTCGGGATTTCGATGCTAGGGGTATTTTGGTCATTGTTGATTTATTACTAATTTGTCGTCTCGTCTTTTTATTATTTTTAACTAGACTTCCGACGCTCGGTTTCGACGCTCTAAGCTCGATTTTCTGACGTCTAAATATTTAACACTCGGGCGACGAATTAATTTCTTCCGAATTAATTCGTCGAGTCGGTTCGTATATTTTGCTTGGGTGTGACCCGAAGGGTTCAGTCAAGATTAAGCTGTAATATTAATTATATTAATATTACTGATCGGAAGCGGCCTCCACCCAGGCATTCCGATCACTTGACCTTACTGAATATATTAGCTTTCTAATAATTCTGAACCCGCTATCAGAATAATACACTTGTTCGAAGGACACCATTCCTTTCGCTAACATGATATAAGAAAGAAATAGGAAGCATCATAAACATACATAATAATAGAAATCTTAGTTATTACCCTAAACATGATAATAGGAAGCAACAAAACATCCTAACATGATACTAGGAATCATAATAATTAAAGCATGATTTCTATATCAAAAGAATAATTAAATTACTTACTTGGATGTCTTGTATCTTTTTCTAATAACAAAATACACACATTAGTAACTTCAAGGAAACTATTAAACAATTAAATTAAATAATTGAAATAGAGATTTGGGACCAAACCCTCAGAAATTATAAACCTTTCATGTCTAGGGCGAAGGCAACTTCGAACTTGGCTAGGTGTGTCTAGAACTAATGTATGTGGAATTTTGTGAGAGGGAAGGTTTAAAAGAAGAATAGAGAGAGAGAAAGCTTCTAGCTTTTAAGAGAGAATAGAGAGAGATGGTTGTGAATGAATGAAAACGAGGAGATACGACCCCTATTTATAGAAAAAATAGTCAGGAAACAAATCAAGTCCTATTCGGAATAAAATACCTCCTGTGGCCAATGACATGAGTTAGCGTCAGACGACAAGCTTAGTGCCAGGCGAAAGCTGTTAGCACCAGGCGACAGACTTGTCGTCCTGCGCTAAGTCAAAAATAAAACGTGATTTATACGTGGAATACTCTCCTTAATCTGATTAAGAAGCTAATTCCGCGTTGATCAAATGAAAATCGGGTTTGTGATAAAACACTTATTTTATTCAAAACAAAACTTTTTAAAATATAATTATCATTTCTAATATCATTAGAATTTAAATGAACCTTCTAGATTATTCTGGAAGATTAAAATCAATCCTAATAAATTTAGGAATAATAATTAATAGGCCCTCTTCTAGATCATTGAGCCACAAATTCATTTCGGGCCCAATTTAGTATTTAGGCCATAACTTCCTCATTATTCATCGGAATTGGGCTTATAATATATTGTTGGAAAGCTCTTTTCAATCCCAATCCAACTAAACTATTATTGGAAGCTTATCATGGACCAAACTAGATTGGAATGGCTTTTTTCATCAGTAGAGTGTAAGAAGAAACATTTTCAAAAACAGAAGGAGAGCTATTTTAAAAAAAAAACAACCACATCTCTAGACTTTTCACACTTTCACTTCATTTGATAAATAAATGACATGAAAGATATTCATCACTGGGTTTGGTTTTTAGGGAGACACATTTGGGTGTCTACAATACCGCATTCACGAGTTCTAGACACACCTAGCCAAGTTCGAAGTTGCCTTCGCCCTAAACGTGAAAGGTTGATAATTTCTGAGGGTTTGGTCCAAATCCCTATTTCAATTATTTAAATTAATTGTTTGATTTAATACTGAAGTTACTAACGTGTGTATTATTTTTATAGAAAGAGATACGAGGCAACAAAGTAAGTAGTTTTATTGCTATATTTTGTAGAAAAGCATGCTTATATTATTATGATTCCTAGTATCATTTAGGATGTTATTTATTGCTTTATAGTATCATGTTTAGGTTGCTTCTATTTCTTTTATCGTGTTAGTATCATGTTAAGGTTAAGCTTTGATCTTTAATGTTTAGTGACATGCTAGGATTTGTTATTAATCTTGTTAGTATGATCATGTCGATCTTGCTAATTATTATTATGCTTTGACGAGAATATTATTATTATGATGATGATTTTTTGTGTCAATTAATATTATGTTGCTCGATATATTGTTGTTATTTCTTGATCACGCCCTCTCCTGCAGGATTAAAGGGAATTTGTACTTGTAATCACGCTTAATAAGATAATTAATAATTTTATTTGGGCTAATGTGATTTTAATTCAAGTTATCGCCAATAATAGTTGTTTTTGCATTAATATTCAACCAAGATAGATTAAACAGGTTTAGGGTTAATATATTGATTGTATTTTAGTCAGAAAGCGCACATGAATATGAGAAGAATAAAGTAGAGGCATATTTAGGGCAGGTTCAATCACTTTTAGGTTGGATTTGTACCTTCATCCCCGAATATCCAGTCATGGTTCAGGACCAATATGGAGTTAGTGATCTCATTGATCGGGAAGGGATGTAACCTTCACCCTATGAATGGTTTACAAGTTCCTAAAACTTATTGGCGACTCTTTTGCTCTAGCTTCCTTCCCTTTGGACACCACCATGATTAAGTGTATGTACACAGCGGGGCTCAAGTGTAGGATGATGAAATATTCCCTACAGAGTTCAAAGAAATCTTCCTTACCTTGGTCTCTAGGTTGTGAGATCCCACCCTCTTTAACCGCTATAGTGTCGTCTGCATTATTGGGTGGCATGCCATCCTTTGACGCCGTAGTGGCGTCTGGCATTTTGCTTGCCCTCTCTGAGCTTTCTCTTAGATCCTTCAGAATAGCTGGGCTCTTCCCTCCGGTTGTAGGCCTCGGTTGGTCGGGCGTAGCAATTAAGATAGACTAGAAGGGGTTTTTCTCCCTACCTTGGTTAAGGATTTTCCCAACTCACCCCCAGGCGGGGCCGTTTGAACATTTTGGAAAGAAAGCGAGGGATAGTCTTGCTCCCACTCTGCAGATGAGGCAAAAGGGTTACAATTGGCACAACGTAAAAGAAAAAAAAAAGACAAGCTAGCTTGCAAATGGCATGTGGACTTACCCCCATCATCCTTGGCATCCAAGGCTTTCTATTACTTCTCCAGTTGCTCCTTTCTGAGAAGAGCAGCCGACTTAGCCGGTGTTTTGTCCGGATTCATCATTTTCAAAGCGTCCTCTGCAAAAGAAAATCGAATGGTTAAACCCAAAAAAAAAAACTCAAGCATTAAGACGTCTTCAAAACACAGATGCATACGTTTTGAAAACATAGTGCTTAAGCCGCTTGGAACGTATACACCTTGAGTTTGAACATATGGGGGGAGCTATGTGATTTTATGTTTGATCATAACTTCTACTGGAGTATAGGACGCTTTACATTCCTTTTTATTATTATTATGCGCTGGAATTCCGCCACCTATGAGTGGTTATTGATGCTA
Source organism: Chenopodium album (assembly GCF_948465745.1). Taxonomy (NCBI): domain Eukaryota; kingdom Viridiplantae; phylum Streptophyta; class Magnoliopsida; order Caryophyllales; family Amaranthaceae; genus Chenopodium; species Chenopodium album. The sequence continues at coordinate 45,657,452 of NC_137839.1, forward strand.
GCACGGTTAGCTCCCGTGTCAGTAACCTCAATTTATTTGGGGGAGGTTAGTGGGGAAACCCATTCGATGCGTAGTCAACATTAAATAAATATGTAGTGTCTAGTGAGAACTCTTATTGGTTATGGTATGCTTGAAAAACAGGTGCAACAAAGTAAGTTATGTGTTGATAGGAAATTATATGTTAGTGTGTTAATTACGCTTATGTACTCAGTTTTGCTGATTGTGTGTTTTGTGTGTTTGTTGGCCTTGTCTTTATTTTGGCCCTATGATGACCCATTTTTTATGGAGAGTAGTGGAAACAAGTAGAGAGAAGCTTTTCCAGTGATGAAATATTCGTGAATGGGCTGAGTGAAGAGCGAATCATGCTAGTTTCTATATGTATATGATGTGTTTATTGCTTTATTTATTTATGACTTTATTATTATGCGTGACTAACGAAAGGTTTTGAGTTCGGATTTGTTTTTAATAAGGGCCTACAATGGTTCCAAGTTGTAGGTTGATTTTAATTTTACTTCGTTGACTTTGATTTGACTTTACTTTCGTTAATTGACTTTTTAAGTGACTTGTTTTGAATTGTTTTGAAATTAGTCTTCCACTGTGTGTCTTTGATAGTTGCCTTAAACGTTTTCACGGTGGCGGTAATGTCTTAGATATTCCTATTTAAAGTTTAAACAGGGCAAAATAGGTATTTTAAAAGAAAGGAATTTCTAGGGTGTAAAACATGTTGTTCTGCCCTTTCATTGTTTATTTAGCCTCATTACAAGCCTATTTAAGCTCGATTGGTTACTAGTCCCAAGCTTGGCTGGGGGAGCTAATAGTAAGTGAGGTAAAGGAGTTGTAGTGTGCACATAATTTGCACAATTTGGGTGAATAAGAGAAGTAATTTGGTCTTTTGATATTATGATTGGAAAAACAATTGAAAATGTGTTCAAAAGTTGGAAAAAAAAAAGGAAAAGGAAAAGGAAAAATTGTTTCAATGTTCAAGTGTTCTAATGAAGGTTGCTCAAAAGAAAAAAAAAATATAAGTTTAAAAAAAAAATACAAATTCAAAAGAAAAGAAGATCAGAGTTCAAAGTTGGTATCACTCAAGTTCTATAATATCATATTTGTATGAGTGATTTGTTGTAAGTGTTGAAAATATTGTTAATATTGGATTGGTTGTTTGGTTAATTTTTGGTGGATTTGAGTTGTGTGGAGAATTGGAGATGATTGGTTATTATTTATTTTTTACCTTGGTTTTATTTGTTAGGATTTGGCTCCCTTAAGCACAGCTTTACTCTAACATTTACCCAAATAGTTCCTACCTTTTACCCTACCCTTACATTACAAGCTTTGAAGGCCTCTCGACCATTGTGCATAGAATTTTATGAATGTGAAATTAGTTGTTTATCAATGCACAGAATGATTTGATATATTTCGAGTCGACCATTAGGTAGAGTGCATGTCTTTTTAAACACACGAGTGTTGTGAGTTAAGAGGGCAATACGTAAGAGTTTATAGGTACTATTAAGTGGAAAATCATGAATCATATTCAATCAAGCATCTAATCCCAAGATCGCATGCATAACACACAAGACATATAATCATATCTTTGAAGCGTGAATTCCACGTAGCAATTGATTGACAAATCAGGGAGAGAATAGAGCCCCAAGCGTTGCTTCTCTACTTAGTCCATGAGCTTCGAACGAGCCGTCCACCAATACTAGATTGGTCGAGTGATTGAGGAAAACGCGATCACCACTTTTAATGGACTAGCCGACGACCACGAACCATCTTGAGAGGCGCCGAGGGCGGAGAGAGAGAAGTTTGAGAGGGCTTGGTCTCGTGTTTGCTAATTAGGGTTTGATCAAACTGATCACTAAATTGCAATGTCTACAAACCCTAGGCACCTAGCCTATTTATAATCTTATTATAATCATACTAAGGCACGAAGCCCAAAACCCTTTCTTATTCCTCCCTTTGGCCGGCCACCTAGAGTGATGAGGCCCATGATGGGCCTCGTGCTCTAATGCTCGATCTAGGCCCTTTGTGTGACCTTATAGGATCAATCTATAGACACCTAAAAATGTCTCCCCAAAACCAAACCCGTTGATGAACACCCTTTACCGCCATTATTTTTTGGGTTGAGTACTTAATCTTTGGAGTGCTTAAATCCATGTTCTATCCAATACATTTCATGAACCAATCCAATTTCTAGCTCATTTCCCTAAACCATAACCTATTTTCCACTTTTCGTGTCCACATCGCAAAACTGAGAGAAAATGATTTTATGGCTATAAAAAATTGATCCAATTATTATTTTTTTGGATATTCCTTTAAATAAGCTTTCCAACCATATATCATAAGCCCAATTCCGAGCTATAACGAAAAAGATATGAGCAAAACACTAAACTCGGCCTAAAACCGACACCCTTCCACTAAAACGGAGATATCTTAAAATCTACAAATAATTTTGACCTGATTATTATTGTGTTGCAAAGTAGACTTGATAATCTTTCCAATGATATATTATATGCTTTATTCCGAGTTACGGATCAAAAGTTATGATGATTTTAAAAACGGGTAAAAAACTGGAATCACCTCGCACAGTGCAAAAGCACCGTGTCACGGGAGTTTGCCCCGTCTGACGGTGCCTTCCCCCGTCTGACGGTGCCTGGTGCCGTGACACAGTACTGTACATCGTGTCACGGTGCCATTTTTGAAGCTCTTTTGGTCCAATTCCACCGTGGCACGGTACCTGCTGTCGTGACACGGTATTTCCCACCGTGTCACGGTGCTTTTTCCGTGTAATTTCCGCGTTTTCCCATACCGTGACACGGTGTACTATACTGTGCCACAGTGGACACTGCCGTGTCACGGTACGTGTGCCGTGTCACAGAATTTTCTCGTGTCTTTTCCGCGTAAATCTTTCACGCGTTTTCACTTCCCGTAGGTCAAATATTTCCCGAGTCACTCCAGTTTCCACCGCATCACGGGATTTTCCCCCGTTTGACAGTGCCTTCCCCCGTCTGACGGTGCCTGGCACCGTGTCACGGTGTTCTCTTCCGTGTCGCGGTGTTATTTTTTAGGGTTTTTATCCTTTTAGGGTTCCGTGTGTTCCCTCTGCTCATTTTCCCTATAAATAGAACCCCCCTTTCTGCAGTTCGGGGCACCAATAATCACTCTCTCACCTTACACAAAAAATTATTTTCTTCTCCCTCTTTAACCTAATTCTTATTCTTCCATAATAATTCCCCTAAGCAATCCAAGGAGTCTATACTTAACCCGAGGTTCCGTCCTTAAACCAAGGCGTGAAAGGTACAAATAACTGAGGGTTTGGACCAAATCAACTCTACTTTTCATTTATTTAATTTAATTTTCATTTGCTTTATATTTTTATTGAAGTTACTAACAGTTTATTCATGATGTAGCAATTTAAAGGAACGCGCGGAATGTGAGTAATTAATTAATTTAATTACTTATTTTATTTTTATATTTCTAGTATCATGATTAGGTTATTTTATATTTGATTTGACTAACAATTTATTGTTAAATTGCTTCCAACATTAATGTTTATTATATTATATTTATTGATCACTATATTGCACGTTTAAAGGGAATATGTAATTGAAAATTACACCTAATAAGATAATTTGGACAATCGGTTTAGGATCCTTTTTAATCTTGTTGTTTAATCAAGTGATCACAATGTTTTAGAATTATTTGTTGCGTTAATATTCAACCAATTTAGCATAATAATAGTTTGGAACAAATTGAATCTTTGTTTGTATGCCTTTGCGATCGCAGGAATAACTTTTAACTATATATAAGAATCGAGTAGAGGCCAATACGGGCGAATGTGACTCCATGACTCACTTTGTACCATCATCCCCGATCCTCCTTTCGTGGTTCCAAACCATATGGAGTTAGTAATCTCTTGGATTATGAATGGGGTGTAACCTTCACGGGTCAATCGTTGTTGCCTATCGTTGTCTCTTAATCGTGGTTGTCTTTTATGATCCGTGAACGATTTACAAGTTCCTTAAAAACTTGTTGCCGGCTCCCTACTTTCCTTGTCCCTAATCGTACACGTCAATTCCCACTTCCTAAGAGTGTCAAGCATATTCAGACATGCTTTAACGTAGGCGCACTTCGAGCGACGCCTACACTATCTAATTGGTCTTTGGCCTATTTTACTAGTCCAAACATCGTTAGTACCTCTAGCTATGATAAAACGATGACCCAAATGTTCGAAATTAATTATATCCATAATTTGATCCATTTATATATCTATTAATTGCACACGACGAAGACATAAATCCTTCACTTTGTTCACATATAAAGGGGTGGTTGGAGAGCGATCGAGTAAATCTTTTACTTGCCACATAAATGAGAGAAGAGTGTGTGAGCACAGTAGTCTTGAATTATATATGGCTTTTGTGCTTTGCTCTATTTGACAATTATTAGGGAATATTGGTAATTAGATAAATTTGATGGATTGATTTTGATACATATTTATCAGATTTACCTTGAATTATATTTATTGATTTAAATCGTATTTTCAATTTTTGTTTGCTGTTATCTAGTTTAAATAAATACATCTGAATATGATTTTTACATGTAATGTGAAAATTGTTTGATGTTGATCCAATCAATATTAATACTAACATATTAAAAGACATTCCTAAAAACCAGGGGCGGCGGAAGAACGGTGCATGTTTAGCAACCGCATAAAGACCCGTAAGTTTTGGGGCCCCAAAAGTAAACATAAGTGTATATTGACTAGGATATGTTGCAATAATCTCCTTGGTACACTGGCAAAGAGAAACTTTAAAAGAGAGGTTAGGAAATCCAATATTGGTTCTACCAATATTTTTAATAAAAAGTCATACTTTGTCAGTTGTATCCCATATTCCCAAGTCTGTAATTTTTTATTTTTTGTTATGAAGTAACTTGTGTGAATGCCACACAATTATTTGGTCTTCTTGAATTGGTCATCACCATTAAATGCATTAGCCAATATTTTCCAAACCTAGTAACCTATATGTATGACTAATGTATATCTAGTAGTAGCATGTTTCTACTATAAATACATGGTGAAATGCACTTGCAAATTCACCCATTCTCATTTTCATCTGTAGTGCGATAATATAACAGATAGTAAAATACTTCTTTAGCTCTCTCTCTATATATAATTCATAACACGTTATCAGCACGATCTTCAATCAGGTATACTTATACCGACTATCCAATTTTACAAAAAAAAAATTTCAATTTCTTTCACAAAATATATTTTGAGGAGTATGCTCTATAGTTGCCCTTCACAAAATATATTTTGAGGAGTATGCTCTATAGTTGCCCATACGGAATCCTCTATACCAGAAACTCACAATATATTTCTCCACAAAATTACTCTACATAATTAGCCATGTTGATAAAAATGAGGATATCAATACGCACCTTATTTATGATATTTAGTTTGGTAACTCTCATGCATGGTTATAGAAAGTAATATATAATTACTTTTGCATGTGGAAATAATTGTTGTATGCATGTTAATAAGGTAAATTTCATGGTCACACAAATCATGTTCATACTTACATACTTATGCATAATTACTAAAATGAAAAAAAATGATGCAGCCTTTATATTTATTTTATTTTAGATTACACACCTTTTATATTTCTTTCAGTTTTCGAACCCTTGACCTCATTAATAGATTAGGGTTCTCGGACCACTACGGCTTGCATCCCAGTGTGATACTTACTTACGTTTGTAAATATTAATAGTTTGATTACATTTTTTTTTTACCAGTCTACTAGAACATTGTATGATATTTTTACAATTGTGTAAAGCTGAAACGGATAATTTACCCCCTATAAAAAGCGGATTACACCCCCCTTATTTCACCATACAATCCTTATCCCCTCCTCACTTTTACTCAAATTATTTCCTCTTCCTCCCTTATTCGCTCATTCCCGGCCACCACACCATGTTTCCCGCCAACAACCGACAACCTCCACACCCCTTTACCTTTGAAGAAGATTTAAGGAAATTAAAGCTATATTTAGTTTTAATTATGGCCCTAGTAGTTTTATTAATGGCAATGATGATTTTCATCATTTTACATAAGTAGCGCTCGGTTTTTCGACAAAGGGAATTAATGCATGTAATCTCCGTAGTACTTCAAGTTTTTTTTGTCTTCTAGGTAGATTATAAGTGCATTTTTTTATAATAAATGTTCCTTTTGTCTTATCATTAATGTATGTCATTATTATTATTATTATTATTGTTGTTGTTGTTGTTGTTGTTGTTGTTGTTGTTGTTGTTGTTGTTGTTGTTGTTGTTGTTGTTGTTGTTGTTGTTGTTGTTGTTGTTGTTGTTGTTGTTGTTGTTGTTGTTGTTGTTGTTGTTGTTGTTGTTGTTGTTGTTGTTATTGTTGTTGTTGTTGTTATTGTTGTTGCTGCTGTCGGTGATGTAGTAATAGTAGTAGTATTTATTGTTATTGTTATTATTATCATTATTATTGTTATTATTGCTGTTGTTGTTTAACTAACGTAATTATCATATTTTATTTTAGCTTAACTTTATGTAAATCATAATAATAACTCAAGGGGGAGAAGCAAAATATGTTTTTAAAATGGCTTATTATTATGATTATAATTTGATTACTTTAATTATCACTTACTCAATTGACTTAATAATAATTATCTATTTTATTGTAGTTAAAATGGGAGACTTGATGAAAAGACAATTTGACGTATTAGACTTATCCGGACATAATTATCTTGAATGGACAGTTGATGCCCAAATGAATTTAAATGCTCAGGGATTGGAACATACAATCAAAGAAATTACCATCCCAGGAAACGAAAAAGATTCCCCTGCTCAAGTTAAAGTTCCTACTGATCAAGAGAAAGCAAAAGCTATAGTTATCTTAAGGCATCATTTACATAATAGTTTAAAAACTGAGTATTTAATGGTGGAAAATCCCAAAGAACTATGGGATAGCCTGAAAGGAAGGTATGACCACCACAAAAGGGTACTCCTTCCTTCAGCACAGTTTGAGTGGACAAACCTGAGATTTCAGGACTTTAAATCTGTCAGTGATTATAATTTATCACTTTATAAAATTGTATCAATATTGAGATATTGTGATCAACCAGTCACTGAAGTGCAAATGATAGAGAAAACACTCTCTACATTCCATGCTAACAACATTGTATTGCAACAGCAATACCGTGAAAGAGGTTTTGCAAAATATTCTGAGCTTATTTCTACATTATTGGTTGCTGAAAGAATAATGATCTTATATTGAAGAATCACAACCTAAGACCAACTGGGTCTCAAGCATTCAATGAAACCAATGTTGTAGAAAGCTCAAATCCACCCGAGACAAATGTTGCTCATAGAGGTGGACGTGGAAAATATAATAATCGTGGCAGAGGTCGTGGAAATTTCCGCGGACGTGGCCGTGGGCGTGGTCATGGCCGTGGTAGAGGTCATTTCCCCCCTAGAAACAACACTCAAAGGGGGCATCAACAAGGAAACAAAAATCAAGCCACCACAAAAGGAAAAGACACATGTTATAGATGTGGCATGACTGGACATTGGGGACGTACTTGTCGTACAACCAAACATCTGGTAGAACTATACCAGGCTTCCATTAAAGGGAAAGAAAAACATGCCGAAGCAAATTATGTTAATGAAGAAAATGTCCCTGGAACTAGCTTTGATGTGTCTGATTTCCTCATAGACAATGGTGAAGCTGGTGGTGAATTTATCTTTGGAGAGAATAATCATGCTTAGATAATTCATCAATTACTATGATATGTATTATATTTTCTTTATGTACTTTTCTTTATGTTTTTCATGTTCAAGTTATGTACTTTTAATTTTTCATCATTAATAAAGTAAGTCCAGTTTAATTATCTTAAACTAATCTTATACTTATTATTTTATGAAGATATGGATCTGCCCGAAGTTGGTTCCAAATTTCAATGCCTTTTGGACAGTGGAACAACACACACTATTCTGAAGGATAGAAAATATTTTTTTAAAGTTAAAATTATTTCAAGCAAATGTTAATACCATTTCTGGGTCAGCCAAGCTAATAGAAGGTTCTGGAAAAGCTTGCATAATACTCCCAAATGGAACAAAATTAATCATTAATGACGCTTTATATTCGAGTAAATCTCGAAGAAATCTTATAAGCTCTAAAGATGTGCGTCAAAATGGTTTTCATTTAGAAACAATGATAGTGGATCAAAAGGAATATTTATGCCTCATGGCAGAAAACAATGGCAAGAAACATGTGTATGAGAAATTGCCAGCATATTCTTCAGGGTTATATCATATAGATATACGACCAGTTCAAATAAATTCGATATCTAACCAGAAGTTAGATAATAAGAATCTGCTAACTTTATGGCATGATCATTTGGGTCATCCTGGTACAGGAATGATGCACAGGATTATAGCAAATTCAGTAGGACATTCAATTAGGAATGTCAAAATCCCTCGATCAGATGAATTAACATGCTCTGCATGTTCACTTGGCAAATTAATAATAAGGCCATCTATGAACAAAATTGCTACTAAATCTCCAACATTTTTGAGAGGATTCAAGGAGACATTTGTGGACCAAATAATCCTGCATGTGGACCATTTCGATATTTTATGGTATTAATTGATGCCTCAACTCGATGGTCACATGTAAGTCTCTTATCCAGTAGAAATGTTGCTTTTGCAAAAATCTTGCTCAAATTATTAAATTAAGAGCACAATTTCCAGACCATACAATAAAAAGAATAAGGCTTGACAATGCTGGGGAATTTACATCCCAAACATTTAATGATTATTGTATGTCGATTGGAATTATTGTAGAACATCCAGTAGCTCATGTTCATACACAAAATGGACTCGCTGAGTCATTAATTAAGAGACTACAATTGATTGCAAGGCCATTATTGATGAGATCAAAATTGCCTTCATCTGCTTGGGATCATGCCATAATACATGCGGCAACTCTAATTAGATTGAGACCAACTGCTTATCATAAGTTCTCACCAATACAATTAGTTTTTGGTCGAGAACCTAATGTCTCACATCTAAAAAATTTTTGTTGTGCGGTATATGTTCCTATTGCTCCATCCCAACGAACAAAGATGGGTCCACAAAGAAGGCTGGGAATTTATGTTGGGTTTGAATCACCCTCCATAATTAAATATCTTGAACCAATGACCGGTGATTTATTTACGGCTAGATTTGCCGACTGTCATTTCAATGAGACAGTATTCCCAGCCTTAGGGGGAGAGAAAGTGGACCCACGAAAGAAAGAAATAGAAATCATTTGGAATGCAACACAATTGTCAATGTTTGATCCACGAACAAATATGTGTGAACAAGAAGTTCAGAAAATTGTTCATTTACAAAGCATTGCAAATCAGCTGCCTGATGCATTTATAGATGCAAAGAAAGTGACAAAATCACATATACCAGCTGAAAATGCACCTGCACGAATCGAAATTCCATCTGGTGATAAGATCACTGAAAATGAATCTCTAGCACGCCGAAAGCGTGGAAGACCACTTGATTCAAAAGACTCTAAACCAAGAAAACTAAAAAGACCCGATGAGATCAACAACATTCCCCTTACGGAAGATCAAGAAAATATAGATGAGAATAAAGAAAAAGATGATAATCCGAAAGGGGATGAACAAGATGACCATGACATCGATAACAATGAAACTTCAATAAATTTTGTTTCTACCAGGAATTATTGGAATAGAAATGATGTTATCGTAAATGAAATATTTGCATATTCCATTGCAATTGAAATGGCATCTGACGAAAATGATAGTGAGCCAAGAACAGTGGAAGAATGTCGTTGCAGGCATGATTGGCCAAAATGGAAAGAGGCAATGCAGACAGAGTTAAAGTCACTCAAAAAACGAGAAGTATTTGGAAAAATAACCCTTACACCAGAAGGTGTAAAGCCAGTTGGATACAAATGGGTATTTGTGAGAAAACGAAATGAGAAAAATGAGGTTGTTAGGTACAAGGCAAGACTTGTAGCCCAAGGTTTTTCTCAAATTCCAAGGATTGATTATGAGGAGACATATTCTCCCGTAGTTGATGCAACTACGTTAAGATTTCTAGTAAGCTTGACAGTCTCAGAGGGACTAAAGATGCGATTGATGGATGTAGTGACCGCATATTTATATGGGTCACTGGATACAGACATTTATATGAAAGTCCCAGATGGACTAAAATTACCAGAAAACCACAAGCCTAGACATTTGCTTTCCATAAAATTAAAAAGGTCACTTTATGGATTGAAACAGTCTAGAAGGATGTGGTATAATCGTCTTAGTGAATACCTTATGAAAGAAGGGTTCAAGAATAATCAAATCAGTCCTTGTGTTTTCATTAAGAGATCACAATCAGGGTTTGCAATTGTTGCAGTTTATGTTGATGACTTGATTATCATTGGACTCCAAATGAACTTGAAAGAACTGCAAAATACTTGATGAAAGAATTTGAAATGAAAGACCTTGGACGAACTAAATTTTGTCTTGGACTGCAAATTGAGCACTTAAATAATGGTATTCTTGTCCATCAGTCTAACTACACTGAAAGAGTGTTAAAACGTTTTTTCATGGACAAAGCGACCCCAACAAACACCCCGATGATTGTTCGGTCTTCGAATATGAAATATGATCCATTTAGACCCCGAGAAGAAAACGAGGATGTCCTTGGTCCTGAAGTACCATATCTAAGTGCAATTGGGGCTCTAATGTATCTAGCTAACAATACTAGATCAGACATAGCTTTTTCTGTGAATTTGTTAGCCAGGTTTAGTAACGCACCAACGAAGAGACACTGGAAAGGAGTAAGACACTTATTACGATATCTACGAGGAACGAAAGATCTTGGTTTGTTTTATCAATCAAGGCAAGATGCCACCCTCATCGGATATGCAGATGCTGGATATCTATCAGACCTACAAAACGCCAATTCACAAACTGGATATCTGTTCACCTATGGTGGAACTGCAATTTCTTGGAAATCAACAAAGCAAACCTTGACTGCGACATCATCAAATCATGCTGAGTTGATTGCCCTTTATGAAGAAGGACGTGAGTGTGTATGGCTAAGGTCAATGATCGGCAATATCCAAGAAGAATGTGGGATGAAAGAAGTAACTGAAAATCCAACCATCATTTACGAAGACAATACTGCATGTATCGCACAAGTAACTGAAGGATATATTAAAGGTGATAGGACTAAACATATATCCCCAAAACTGTTCTTTACACACGATTTGCAGAAGGAGGGGAAGATAAATGTCCAACAGATCCAATCATCTGATAATCTTGCAGACTTGTTTACAAAGTCCCTACCTTCGAAAAGTGTTGAGCGGTTGGTCCACAAGGGATGCGTCGTCTTCATAAACTATGTTAAAATCAGGGGGAGCATTATATACACTGTACTCTTTTTCCCTTCGATTAGGTTTTTATCCCAATGGGTTTTTCCTGACAAGGTTTTTAATGAGGCAGTACACTACAACATATAATAGAATTTTTTTTTTCTTAGCAAGATCTTAATTAGACAACATTTACTTAGTTTTGTGTGGGCATTCAAGGGGGAGTGTTATGAAGTAACTTGTGTGAATGCCACACAATTATTTGGTCTTCTTGAATTGGTCATCACCATTAAATGCATTAGCCAATATTTTCCAAACCTAGTAACCTATATGTATGACTAATGTATATCTAGTAGTAACATGTTTCTACTATAAATACATGGTGAAATGCACTTGCAAATTCACCCATTCTCATTTTCATATGTAGTGCGATAATATAACAGATAGTAAAATACTTCTTTAGCTCTCTCGCTATATATAATTCATAACATTTTTTTTATTTTTTTTATTTTTTTATGTTTTACTTTTCAATGATCAGTACTTTGGAGAATTTTTTTTCATAATTACTCTTTTATTTCTAAGATCTACTTTCTTTCTCATTCTCACATTCAAGGTTTCAAAGAGTTTTTTATATAAAGTTGCGTCTCAAATAACAACAATTAAGTGACTATTAATAAAAATTTGTATTTGCAGTGGTCGATTATTATTACTTATAATATTAGTATTTCGTAATTGAGATTTTTTCTAGGACCAATTTTAAGATCTTGCACAGGGCTCCGAAATTCTTTGCCCCGCCCCTGCTAAGAACATTTACGTGTCACATAAACAAGAAAGTAGAAATGGAGAAATAATGTATTTGAACATGACCATTCTTAAATATTTAAAAATTAACATTAGTACTGCTGAGATGTGAAATGTATCATTGTTATTATAGTATTACTGAAAATAGTTTAAATTACACTAAAGATTGTTACAATGGTATACTTTTGAAGCTAATATATGCACCACTAGGTTGTGAAATTATGACATTGGAGTGTGATGGTATAATAGTAGTTGTAACGGTATTAAAATGACTATAGTGGTCCAATTAAACCTAAAAATTAAAGTGATAATATGTGGTCTCATCACCTTTTTGTTGTACTAAGTTACCATTATGCCCCTGTTACGTACCAATAAGTACATAATTTTCCTCCCTTTAAAATGCCTCCACATAAACCCCCTCAATACGCCATGTGGCTCTCCTTTCCATTTGTTTTTCATTGCATGTCATGCACAAAAAAAATAAAAAATAAAAAAAAATCTCCTAGAACACAACTTCTAGAACTAAGTAGAACTAAGTGTCTTACCATTTGTTTTTCATATCATGTCATGCACTTCAAAAAAAAGAAATAAATAAAAAAATAAAAATAACTAAAAAAACTCTCCTCAAGATTAGAATACACAACTTCTTCTAGAACTAAGTGTCTCACCACCAAGCTACGTGATTTTTTATGTAATCTTTTGAATACAAAATATTAATATTTACCGAATGACAATATAAACAGCAAATTTTATTGCAAGAAAATTGAATCATAAATTACAACGTATACTAAAGCAGTTCTATGTAATAATCCAATCCGAGACATCGTCCGAGCCCTAAAACTAGTTCCGAATCGAAAAGGCTAACAATTTCTTCAATATTTTTGAGCAACGGAAATAGCAGGGAAATCTGTTATTGTCATGCGAAACATGTGTAAATTTAGTCCTGAAATATTGCCCTCGTGAATTAGGCTCCTGTCTATTTCCTCTGATAAAATCTACCCCCTACTAGCTACCCTGAATCCAGGCTAGCCCCAAAGCTTAATTGTTCTTTTAAAGAAGTGTTTCATTTTGAAAGTCATTGTTGTTAAGTGATAAGTAATAAAAAAATAATAAATAATAACAAATAAAAATTGAAGAGAACAATGCATAAAGCTCTATTGGCTTCGAAAAGATGTTAACTTGTCCATTAGTAAATAAAAAAAAAATACATACATATCAATAGCATTGTGAAGAGTTAACTTTCTTACAAGCAATAATAGATGAACCAGCAAGGTTCAACCCCCTAACAAAGATCGGCTTCACTTGATAATTTAGCTGTGGCAGGAAGGTCTTCTTAGCACCTCTTTCTCTTAATTCTAAGTGAAGTACAAACAAAAGCATCAGTGAGCCTGCAGATTTTGATTGATATAAAATTACAAAACGGGGAGGATAAACAAAGCATAGAGAATAGAGACGACAACAACAAAGCCTTAGTCCCAAAATGATTTGGGATCGGCTAACATGGATTGTCATAAGGAACCACATTATAAAGAAAAGTGGCCAGTATATAGGCTACCACAATTTGTCACTATGGAGAAAATAGAGACGGTAAAATACCTACAAGATTGGAATTCATGCCAAAGATGCAAGATGATGCACATATAGTAAAACCTTCATGATTCTTGTTACAGTACAAAGGCAACTCTCTGCACAAAATCTGGACGCCTCTTTGTAGGCATTCGTAGTAGTCCAGTGACCTGGAGTTCTGAAACTGCCTTGCAGAAACGTGCTCTTTTGAAAACAAGGTTAAGGATTTCAAGTCAGAATCATTTCAATTTACTGGGATAATTCAGTGGGACTTCTTAGAGGCAGTAAGCACATGACACTGAGATTAATTTAAATAAAATGGAAATCAATACCAGGCTAGAAGAAGAAATTTGAAAGAATTGAAACTACATTATGAGCAATATCACAATTATAGTTCACCAAAGCACCCAAAGGACAAAAGACTTGAGTATTCCATCTTAAAGCACCATCAACATAAGTAATAATATTGATAATTAATTACAAATAAAGAAATCAAAGGATACTGAATTGCTGCTTCACTGAGGTTATTAATATCCTTCTTTTTCTTAGGAGTTGAAGAATGCTTTGACTTACTCCTAGCTTTTGTAGGTGGAGTTACAAGAATTGCCTTGAAAGATTGGAACCAATCGTGAACATTAATGACATCACCATGCTCTTGAGCCAGAACATATCTTCACAAGAGAAAAAAATATATTTCATTTAATGTTTTATTAGTAAATAAAGGGTAAATACAAGTTAATCTCTGAGATTCACAAAATTTGTTTATCACATGGCAATTTTGTAAATAAATCAACTTTTTCCATAAAAGTGGGTCCTACAGGCTACAGTGATGATGACTGGATAAAGTTGTTGATTTATTTACCAAAATGCCATGTGATAAACAAATTTTGTTTATCCCAGAGATTAACTGGGGCTTCCTCGTAAATAAAGAAACTTTCATTCTCTTAGAAATGACACGAACAACCGTTACGTCATCAAGACCAAATTCACACTCTAAAATGATGTACTTCACCCATTGAAAATTTGAGACAGCAAGAGGTAACACAAAAGACTGTAACTTCACCTAATTTAACCAGCTTAGCAAAGCCTTAAACAGATTCCATGTTGTACAGATTCATCAATGCCTTACCTCAGACATACAAAAGGTTGTTTCTAATAATAATTATGAAAAAGAAAAAGAAAAGCAAAAGGGATATAGCATAGACAAGGAAATACGCTCAATAAAAGCAGTAGATCAAGAGCAGCACTAATAATTGGATTACTAAGCAGAAATTAAAGAGGAAAGAAATAAGAGAAAATACAACATTAGCACGCCAGTATAAAAACGAGACAAAAACAGTAACTTAATGTCAGTATTGAATATTGTCAGAACTACTTACGTTATTGAAGTGTCATGAAGTGATGGCAGCAATCTGCTTCCCCTAGTGCTGCAACAGTTGCAGTGCAAATATTTATGGAACTCCAGCAGATCAGCTTGAATTCTTCTTCTAGGATCTCCCAGCAAGGCCTAGCACAGTTGAAAATATAATGCTTAGGCAACTACGATAATAACAAATAGTTGTACACAAAGAATTACCTATCGATTGTCAACAACAATTAATTTATCCCTTGATCAGTCTAGAAAAAGATCAAATTGCTGCCCATAACAAAAAATTAAGTCCTATACACTCAAGGGGACGGGCTATATCCCACTATGAACGAAAAGATGCCCAAGCCAGATCCATTATCCAATCTCTTGACTTGGGCGTGTTGGGTATTGCTTCTTAAATCACAGCAACAATAACGTCACAGTAGAAAAAAGTATATTTTAGAAATTATTTCTTTTTTCAATATTCTTTTCTAGAATATCTGTTGCTCTCCTATTGCTAATTGCCCAGAGCTGCCCACAGATTTGCTACCAGGCATCGATCACAACATTACTTAACAGCAAAAAACCCAAGGGGTCACCTTCTGCACAACTAAAGAGAATTCATGGAAGAGATGGGCATGAGAAAGTTATGGAAAGAGAGACGGAGTGACATATATCAAAGGTTCAAAGAAGACAATAAAACATAACATGTGCCTGATGACTTCCTCCATGAGATTAATCTCCATCATATATATGAGCTAAAAAATTAAAAGCATAGTTAAGCGCAAATGTTCAAGGGTATTAAGGATGTGAAGTTATGAGCTTTGATGGAATAGATAAGACTTAGAAGCCCTTAGGATGACAAGACTTCATTAACCAGAAATAGCCCCAATTTCTATATTTGCATCATACATTTACAAAATCAACATTTCCCTACAGGGAACCTGCAAACATAGAATCCTTTTGGCAAGCATAAATAATAAAAATAAAATACTTACTGTTTGAAGCTTGTCAACTATCTTAAAGCACAAGATTTCATGAAACGGAAAACTCTCAATGGGCTTCATCTGATCTCTGTGCAAACAAACATTTTTTCTAGGAATGTTAGTTTAGTTACACAAAAACCTATCAAAGATATATTTGTCAATCAATTACCAATTAAGACAGCGAGAAGAAGAGTAAATGAAAGATTATCAAACAAATAGCACTTATAAAAAGCTAAGTTTTTCAGATTAAACTTCACCAACTAATACAGAAGCAAACATATAAGATAAGGAAATAAACCCTAGAAAAAATAAAAGTTTGTCTAGCAAAGGGATGATGATCATTACCGAAGCATCCATTCAATCAATGCAACAGCTTTACTGTTCCATAATTTTGGATCTTTAGGTGCATCTGATTTTTGGGACCTGAGAAACAGATTATACAGAAAATTATGGCTCTTGACAATGGAAAGGATAATGGAACAGCTTTACTGTTCCAGATTAATATACTTTAATATGCTAGTGCCTAATGCCTCCAATATCCTAATATGAAAATGATTAGATGCAAACGGCCACCTAAACAAACAATGTAATAAACTATGAGCAACTGCTCAAAAAAGTAAGAACAGTTAAAATATAACGACCAAAGCCTTATTCCCAAAAAGATGGGATCGGCTGCATGAACCAAGAATATATCTCATGTAGTCATCCATAAATACTCTTCATTACTTCTATCTATTGTTACATACTCTTGCATATCCATTTTCTTCAAAGCATTTTTAACTTCCTTCATTAATCATCTTTGGTCTCCCTTGGCTTCTTTTGAAATCTATATTATCCCAACCTCCCACCCACAGATTTGCCAGTGCATCCTCATTTCAGCATGTCAGAAGCCCAAACCAGACTGATTCTCTTGCATATCCATTTTCTTCAAATCATTGGTCTCCTTTGGCTTCTTTTGAAATATTTATCCTCCCATCCTTCCATCAATTATGTCGACATGTCACGTGCCCAAAACCAAAGTTATTGGTTCTCCTTCATCTTATCCTCGATATTCGTAAATCTAACTTTCCCTGAATATATACGATTTTACATCTATCCCTCATCTTAGGAATCAAATTCAATATAAGCATTGCCGGTTCCAAGCTCATATAGAGGATTGTGGTAGATTTGTGACTACCACAAACTCTATCACATCAATAATAATGAAATAATTACATTAAGATTAAAACAATAAGCACCTGACAACATGCCTCACTAAGCATGTTCACATTTTCCTTTTTAGTGACCGATTTTCACACTATCATGATGCAGAAATTTGTTTTCACCAACTGGAAAACAAGCTCCTATCAATACTTCAAAGATAGGATGATGTATAAATAAGACATGTTATTCAGGATGAATTATATAAATAACAATGATTCAAATGTCATATTGGAGTCGGTGATCTACTCTCTCACATTTTCCTTTTTAGCGACCGATTTTCACACTATTATGATGCAGATATTTGTTTTCACCAACTGGAAAACAAGCTCCTATCAATACTTCAAAGATAGGATGATGTATAAATAAGACATGTTATTCAGGATGAATTATATAAATAACAATGATTCAAATGTCATATTGGAGTCGTTGATCTACTCTCTCACATTTTCCTTTTTAGTGACCGATTTTTACACTATTATGATGCAGATATTTGTTTTCACCAACTGGAAAACAAGCTCTTATCAATACTTCAAAGATAGGATGATGTATAAATAAGACATGTTATTCAGGATGAATTATATAAATATCAATGATTCAAATGTCATATTGGAGTCGTTGATCTACTCTCTCACATTTTCCTTTTCAGTGAGCGATTTTCACACTATTATGATACAGATATTTGTTTTCACCAACTGGAAAAACAAGCTCCTATCAATACTTCAAAGATAGGATGATGTATAAATAAGACATGTTATTTAGGATGAATTATATAAATAACAATAATTCAAATGTCATATTGGAGTCGTTGATCTACTCTCTCTCTTGCCTATTTCCCTTCTTATTCGTAAGGGTAGTGACTTAGTGGAGAAGAAATAACTTCTGAAGAAACACAAGGTGTTATGGCCTTAATTAACATGCAAATCCACATGGATACAACTGCTACATTCTTCTCTCCACAAACTGTTTGTCATCGGTGGGTAACTAAAACCAATTCCATACACACACTAGCGACATCAGAAAATTGTTCATAAACCTTAGCTCAGATTCACCTAGGTTATGCCAATATGATTTATATTAAAGATGCTTATTCTTATCTTGTGTACAGGGGACTCAAATAAAAGGTGCTCAGACTCATAACTACATCAGATTTATTCAAGGTCATGCTAAAATATTATGTATCAAAGATGATTGTCCTATTCTCGAGTCTATGACACTCAGACTCAAATACACAGGGACTCGAATACAGAGGTCAGATAAAAGGTGCTATCTCAGTGAAAAAGTTGGGCATTTAGTGAGGATGATTACAGACCTCCTCACTCCTTTGACCCTTATAATGAAAATTTCATGTTCCAAGTTGTTTTCTACTTCATTTGAATTTTCATAAATAGAAGTAGGACACTGCTTTCCTCAAGGTACTGCATCACTACTTCAGTGTACTGGCTGCATTGTTCTCTCCCAACCTCTCCTTAGTATCCTGTAACTTTACCATTGAATGCCTAGAAAGTGCTGTTTGCTACTCCAATTCATTACAGCTAAGAGCGCAGTAATTCCTTTTGACGAAAGATTCCAACTGTAGCCCTTTTATTTATTTATTTTATTTTTTTGCTTAGATTCCAAATTTGCGTAAATAAGCAAAGTAGGAGCATATTATTGATGTTACTTGTACAACTTTTAGCAACACAAATAATTTATTTTGTAATAAAATCCCATCTTCACCTTATCGTATTGCTTCAATTCATGGGTTCTGAGCTACACTATTATTTTATAGATTAAGCAAGTACATATTGTGAAGCAAGGGAAGATGAGGAGATATAGAGCAGAAAGAAGAGGAAGTGAAGATATGATGAAGAAGAGTGAGTAGGAGAAAGAAATACAAGAATGATGGAGGATGTCAATCAATAATTTAATTAATAAATTAAAACAATGCGTTGTACTAAAAACAGTCTTATGAAGTACTTGTTTCTCAAAAAGAAAGGAATATATATCCCAGAGTACTCCCTCTACATAGATGTACCCAGACAACTTTTCGAGCGTCCCAGAAAATTGTGCTCATTTGTAAATCATTCATATTTTGTCATATGATTTTGGACAATTATGCACTCATCAGCACATTATAATATCATGCATGCCCCATTTTTCTTCACAAAAATCCGTGTCATAACTATTAGAGGAGATGAGTTATTTTTGGCTTTTCGCTCTTTTCACACTGGGAAAAATAAAAAGATCACATATTTTTCCTTGTTCATCAATGCTGATTTTATTTTTTGTATCACAAAAATAAATAAAAAATTTACAGGGCCAAAAAGGACATGAGAATGCACTAAAATCTTGGAATCTCCCTATTCCTTAATTTCCCTGAAAAACTCAAAACAAGCACAACTTTTTTGGGATAGAGGGAGTAGTATTTACATTAAATGAAAGAGAAAGTGAAACCCTAACCTTTGGTAGAGACTAGCAGGGTAGCAGGGGAGATAACTAATAAAAAGTCATGGGTCATTGCCTTTTATAGAAATTGAAAGGGCCAAACAAATAAAAACAGAAAGGGGACACTATTATGCAATGAATGGAGTATATACTACCTCCTTTTTATTTTTGTTCAAATCGCTTTCCAATTAGTCCTAATTCCAAATCGAATCCATTTCATTTCATTTTGTCAAGGGCCAAACAAACAAAAAAGAAAAGGGGACACTTATATTTTTGTTTTACTCAATTTTCAATCAAAAACAGATGGAGTACTTACTACCTACTGCTTATATTTTTGTTTTACTCAATTTTCAATCAAAAACTTTTTTCAAATCAGTTCCACTTTATTCCATTTTGGCAAACCCCCTTCATCTTATAGATCCTACCCGACAATAATTACACATTTCCACCCTCTCTTACTTTATCTATCTTTTTTATTCGACTCACCCACCTTTGTATTCCATCTCTCTTACTTTATCCACCAGTATCTTACACCACTAACTTTTTCAAAACCTTTCTTAAACTAAGTATCTATAGTGAATTAGTAATAAAAAACAATACAAAAGGAATGAGATTTTTTTAAAAACAAATTTTGGTTATTAATATATTTTACTTCGTTTTGTCTTCAAGTACCACCTTAAGTTTATCAACTCTTTAATTCAGTATCTTAACTCGGATTTTAAACAATTTATGGCGATGTATTCGGGAAAGTTTTTTTGAAAGGTGGCTTCAATTATACTGGTGTTCATCGGAAGAGAATCAAGCTTCTAAATTATACTTATTTAGTTAGGGAAAATTGGGGAATTTATCAATTTAATTTAATTATTTTATAAATTAAGTCCATATTTTAGTAAATAGCTTCATATTGCACTCATTTTCACAATGTATATTATTATTAGGTTAAAATGACTAATTTTTCATCATATTCAATATGTAAACTTAAGGTTCATATGCAAATTAGAATATTTTGAAAGAGAGTTATTTTCAAAATTAAGTTCACTTACTTCATATTGAACTAATGTAGGCTAAATTGATGCCTTAATATGTTGAATTGCCTCATCAAACCATCTAAGGACAACCAAAAATGGGATAATAACAACTAAAGAGGATGAACATGATAAATAAAGAGGGAGAATGTAACAACTCAAAAAGAGTTAGTAAAATTGAAGGGAAAAAATAAAATAAAATAAAAAATAAAAAAAAAATCAGTTAGTAAGTCCCATATCTGGAAGGAATTCGAGTTAAGGAAGTGAAATCAAATAACTTGATAAACTTAAGATGGTTAAAAAAAAAAACATTTTACATGGTAGTAAAAGCCAAAGCATGGTATTTAAGAAATTAAGAGACGGTAAATATAAAAAATAAAATAAAAAATATAGTTTTCTAATACAGTTGTTAATTTGAAAGGTACTTAATAAAAGAAGGAAAAAAAAAACAGGTCCCACCTAACAAGTTTAAAGCATACTCTCCTACCATGTCAAACCTCCTACTTATCCACAAATGACCTCTTTCTCTCTCTCTCTCGCAATCATGACCAACCACGCACAAACAACAATGGAATTACGAGGAAGGTTGCCCCCTTCAGGCAAGTAATACCCTTTAAAGTTTCATCCAGTCCATTGCCTTGCTTTTGAAATCTAAGGTTTTGAAATGTAAACTCTAGATCTAGTAGACTTGTAGTGTTGAATATTTTTTTCAATTCAGTTTGATAATTATCTCTTGGATGAATTATTTTCTCCCTTATAGGTCCCAGATTCGGTTTCCACAACTGGTCAGGCCACATTGACAACAGTACAGCTGAGCAACTGGCAAAGTCTACCTATCAGAGGTTTGAGCCACCTAATAAACCTGTTAAACATTATCAGAAAAATAGGAGGAACGGAGAAGCTCAGTTAACAACAGCATAGACTAAAGACAGAATCTTACGAGGAATCATACATCAAATCGCTTCCTGAGCTCTTGCTTTCTGCAGTCATCATAACTTGCAGCTCCTTGACTTTATCGCCAATCTATGATATTAAAAAGATTCATGGAGATGGCTGAATCAGGTACAATTTTAAAGATCGAAATTATAGCAAGTGAACATTTAGTATATTTTATAAGTAAGAAAGCATATACTACCTCCAGTCCAAATTACTCGCAACTTTGGGGTATTATTTGTGAGATATAAAATATTCCAAAGTTGAGAGTAATTTGGAACGGAGGTAGTTAAAGCATCCATCAAAGAATTGTCATACACATGTCAAAACATTATACAGAAAGACATTTAAAAAACAGAGGATGATTCATCAAATATCAGTTGGGCAGACCGCAAACTTACAAATAAATAAACAAAAATTCCATGATAAAATGAGGCTATCCAATATATACCTGGAATCATAGTACGAAAATGCGGTTTTGGATGCAATCGCGGAAACGGTCGCGTGATTCGGTAATAGAATTGATGCGTTGATCGCGGATCGTATCGGGGTTGTCGCGTATGAATTAAAAATTATATTTAAGTTTTAAACTCTGTATTTTTACAATGGTTTTTCTCTTAAATTTTGAAAATCTTATATTTTTTACAGAGTATGCCACCATATTTCCCTTTTTACTACTATGTATTCTTATACCCCTCTTTACATTTTAAAATTAAAATCTTTTTTTTAGCGTAGGGCCCTAGTACATTGAAAAAAAAGGGAAGAGAAGGGGTGGGGGTCATGTGGGATGTGAAATAAGAAAAAAGCAGAAGGAAAGAGAAGCAGTGGGGTCAGGTCAATTTGAAAAGAGGATAAAAAGTGATGTTTGTTAATCAGTTGTACCCCATTTTATTTAAAAAGAACTAGACTTTTATGGAGAATTCAGATCTCTCGCCGGAAAAAATGTCAAAAGAGCTTAAAACTCGGTGTTTTAACTTTGGATATTCGCTGGTAACGTTTGATGCGGCCGAATTTTATTTTAAAACGGCCGTACCAGCCGAAATCGCGGAGTATTGTAAAGCAGCGTGCTGTACCGATAAATATCGGAACGGCAGCTTCAAAATCTATTACGTCTCGGGTGATTCGCGACGTAAAGGCCGAGTTTTTATACCATGACTGGAATATGAGCATATCTCAAGCCTTAAGGTTAGAAAAAATGACAATTTGGAATGCTACGTACAGTGCCTATACTTTGTGACGCACCTACTAAATTATATTTACAAAATTGACTAAAGCAGTGGAAGAAAAACACGTCATGCTTGTCAGGCAGCTTAATTAGAATGGATGTTTGAAGTTATACTTCATTACAAGAAAAGATTGATACTTTTATGGAAAATGAGAAACCTTTCTTCCTTGTTAGTTCAGTCTATTTTCACCCAGCAAAGTGCCTAAAGTTGGACCGTCCCAAGTGAAGAGTATTTTACAAAGTCAAAGACACATCTAGTAAGGAGAAGGAATCAAAAGCTTATCAAAAAATAAAATTTCTCTCCTCTCTCCTCCTTCCTCTATCCAAAACCCTAGCCTCCATTGTTGAACTTTGAAGCGGCTTCCATCGGTTTTAACCGGTAGAAAGCCCCAATCCTTGTTTTTTTAAAGTTTTTTTAGGTTTATAATAATGTTGCCTCCTTTAATCCTTTTGGGAGGAACTTTTCTTCCCCGAAAGAAAGGGTTGATGACAAGGGTTTTTCGACATCCTTTGAAAGACAAGGTTTATCTCCTCTTTTCGGGGGAGAAATTTCTTAGTTTTGAATCCATGATATTAGATCTAATGGATTGTCATGAAATTATTTCGTAGCTGAAAAAGTTATCAAGTTTTCGAATACACACAGATGAATCAGAAAGAAAACATCCTCACAGCTACAAAGCATTGTTAGATTGTCTCTCCAACAAGGCTTTATTTTCAAGCGATATAAGCGAGAGATGTTCCACATTGCAAGATCTACTCGACGATCTTGGTTTTAATGAATGAAAATTTTATTTGATTCAATATTTTATGTATTTGCTAACGTCAAATCTCTATTGTATATTTGTAGATGTCGTATGACTTTTAATTAATGAAATATTTTTGCTATTCAAAAAAAGTAAGGAGAAGGAAGGAAAATACACAAACTGACAATTAATAAATCTGCACAAAGACAGTTGGTTAACCTAACAAGTGAACCACCCATTGCAGTCAATTAAAGCCCAGAGAATCAATTTTTTTTAGCAAACTGGATGCTTTGATGAGTGTGAATAGCTTTAGAAAAGAAGACGGGATCCAACTTTGGTTCACAACTTGGTGACATTATATGCAACGAACTATGAGGTGCAGCCTTAAGGTATCATCACTTATGAAAAGAGGCACAAAAAAGGGAAGGCAGACTGTTGGGGCAAGAGGAGTGGAGCAGCAGCAGCACATCAATTTCAGTGGGCAGTCACTTAGCAACAAATGACTGCTGCAGGGGTTAGGTGTACCTGTGCCAGACCTTGCTTTTTGTGCAAGCCTAGCTGGCCTTTTTGCTGATTAAAATTAGCTGTGTACATATATAAAAAGGGGGAGTAGGGATTGGCTTAGTCAGCTATTTTTTATGGTAATTGAATCCTGGACAGTTGTGACCTGAAGTCACCTTGGAGAGTGGTGACCTCAAGCCACCGTTTGTAAGAAAGTTTCCAATTTTATCAATCAAAAAGCAGCCCATTTTTCCTTACTTTTCTTATTGTTTTTTCTTTTTTTATTTGTTCTTCCATTTAGTTGTGAAATATTGAGTGAAAGTAGTAGCAGTTCGTTACATTATCTTACACACTTTCCATCAACATGGATACAGAGGCTGTCTTTCTCCTGTTTTTCAACAAGTTTTTGTTAATGAATTTTATTCCTTTGATAAACTATACTCGGGATATTTTCAGCAAACAATTATTTAAGATCACATAGATCATCCATTCTAAACTTTACAAAACCAAAATAAGAATATATGTAGAATGGAGCAACACCACATCAAGACAAAAGGGAGAAAGATTTTACTCAAGTACATAATCTTATCACATTGTAACTCCAATATATTAGATTGATACCTAAAGCCAAAAGGAGAATTAAAAAGACGAGAATGGAGGAAATTTAGGAGACCTAAATGACACTTTCGCTGCCTAAGCTCCAATCTCTTAAACAAACTTCCAAGCAAAAGATCAGAGCTTCGCATATTTGATATCTTAAAGCTTAACTGATAAAATAATAATTCAAGATATCTCAAGCAAAAATTCAGATCTCTGACAAGTCTGATAGAGAATTAGAGATAAAAGACCTCAGTATATTTTCAGATCTTCCAACTTAAGAATAGTATGTAGTAACAGAAGCTTTGTAAAAATTTTAAGAACGTCCAATAGCAACATAACGGAAAATTTTAAATTGCTAATGATGCTGATTATATTGTAAAATTATGACTATAAAATATGACATTACACCAAGTCTTCTCACTGGAAAAATATCAAACACTAATTTTTAGCAAACTCTCTACCTTTATACATTTCTCATTGGTTTATTTATTAAAAGAGCGTGATGACAATCATCAGAAAAACCCCACCCTTTCTTTTCTGAGAGGTGTGGAGGGAAACATCCAAAAACTGGGCATACAAGGTCAAAAGATGACAAACAGCATATACAGTCTAAGTTAACCAACACATTTGTGCATGACACAGTTATAGTTTCCCATTATATATTCAATCAGCAACAGCCAATAATAAGTCAAAATCATACCTCGCATACGCCATCAGCATGTCTCTCCCAGTTATTAAGCAATTCAGATAATGCTGCTGGTGAAAGATCCCTGGTCAGACACATGTTTATTTATCCAGTAAGGAAACCAAATGAAGTTTAAAAGTATCTCTATAGCATAATCAGAACAAAAGATTATTATATATTAAATAAAAGTAATAACTCAAAAAGAAAAGAAAAAAAGTTTAGAACCAGTAAAGTATGTCATGGTTGTGAATGTGTAGCGGAAGCAGAGATGTGAAAAAGATAATAAAGGCAAGATGAATAATAAAGAGGGAAACAATATTTTACATGTTAAAAATCCTCCAAAAAGGCCAAAAAAACCCTAACGGTGAGTAATACAATAATAATAATAACTCACACTATGACTCACAGACTGAAGGGGATGGTAGATAAGGAGATAGTGTGTATAAGAGTATCTCCAGTCTTTATAATTCCTAGAGAGCCAATTGACTATAAATAATCTCTACAACCCAAAATTTTGGGGAACACTCATAGAGTGTATTAGAGGATTGGAGCCCTGGAGGAACATTAGAGTATGTAGGTGGATTGGATGCTCCCAAATGATGCCTAGCATACCATATTTTTAATTGACGTATGGTGGTGGAAGAAGTCTGTAGGGGAAGAAACATCTACACATGCATGCTCCTTGTATTTCTAGGGGTGAGCAAAATTGGGTACCCGGTTGAAACCATCGAAACCGGTCCCAGAACTGGTTAGTACCAGGTCAAACATTATTGGAACCGGTCCCGGAACCAATTCCAATACTAGGTACCCGGTACTTTAAAAATTGTTTAAAATCCCCTTTAAACTGCCAATAATAATAATAAATATATTTATTAGCTATCGATAAATTACATAGCATATCAACGATTTGCAAAGTATAAACTCCTCAATTTGCTCCATCTTTGTTGTTGTTGTTCCATCATCATTAAATTCATCATCAACAACCGATTTTTGCGAAATATGCTCAAAGAATGGTAAAAATAATGATAAAGCTGCTAGCTTAAATTAAATCAAGGCCATATAATAATGTGGAGAATAAATGAAAGAGCAAATTAAAGAAAACCAGTGATGTAGAAAGAATGGCTGATGTGTTTAAAAGGATGAAGATGAGAGCATAGAGAATGAAGAAGAGTTTAGATCTAGGGTTTGAGCATGTGAGGTGGCTGAATTTTCAAGTGGGTATAGCTTTTAGAGTTTAAGTGGGCTGGCTATTACAATATGCGCATTAACGCAAAACTAAAAGTCCACCAGATTTACTATGCATGTCCTTAAACTTTAGAACTGGAAACCCACCCGGTACCAATCCAAAAAATCATGAACTGGAACCGGACCCGATTGGAACCAATTCCAAGAATATGGAATTGGATCCAGTTCCGAGTCCGGACCCGGTGGGTTCAAAGCAGTTCCGGGTCCGGGACAGAGTACCCACTTTTTCTGCTCACCCCTATATATTTCCACATAAATCTAGAAGTTTCATTAGAATTCACAAATGCTAGTATCTTCCACAATTTTCCGCCAATATATACTAGAATCTCTAGAAACCTTGAGACATGGATAATTGGGCTTATGGATTCGGGCAACATTATACACAACACAGTAGTATGGGCTATGAGCACAACTGAATAAATAATTATTTGCATAGAAATTCCTACATGAGAATGTATTGTGTACTTGAACATTAGGATATAGATAGCTTTAAGGGAAAGGGTGACTTTAATGAGATTGGGTAATTGGACATTCAAGAACCACCATTTGTAAACCAGGTTTTTGCAATTACCCAAAAATCCTCCGAGAACATTATTTTGATACACATAAGTAGTAGCTTTTACGTGTGATGAGGTCCAAATAAAAAGCAAATTATCTTAACGATATTGTATCACCAATCGTAAGAAGAGATTAACTACAAAATTCTAGCACATTGAAGTTATCCAACCTTGCTGAAATTATTGTATAGTAGTCATGTTACATGCTACCACCAACCTTATACAAGCTTACAATAAATTAAAAAAATAAAATAAAAAAAGGGAAAATTTATGAAATGACACGTGTAGCAATGTCATTGGACAGATTTTTTTAACAATTTTTTTAAAAAAATACTTAAAATCAACGTTACATGGGTTACATGGAACGCGGAACGTTCAGAACTTGGTACGAGAACGTGGAACGTTGCTTTTAGAGTTCGCGGAATGTATGGTCCTTATTTTAATAGGGTTTTTTAAATTTTTAATTTTATAGATTAATATTTACCGTAAATTAATTACATATTCGTTTTTTAAAAAAAATAAAAAAAATAATAAGATAAAGCTAGAATTCTGGAAATTGTAATTAATGTATTACCCGATTTCCCATGCTATATAGTTATACATAGTATAAAATAAGTTACTGAAAACTGTGTAGGCAATTTTCAAAAAAAAAAAAAAAAAGAAAGAAAAGGGGATATGGGGGTCCACAATCTTTATTTATTGCTCAAGACTTGTTTATTTACATGTTTCTTCATCACCCTCCTCCACTGATAAAACTTTTAAAAAGCTTTCAATTATACCCGAAATTATAAACAAATAATAACCCAATTGTAACTCAAGACCTGCGACTTAGATCTTACTAAAATTGGGTTCTCCGTCATCGACCGACGAACCTGATCGCAAACCACCGCGAACTGGAACGCGTCAAATCCGCGTTTTGGTACGGACGTTTCGGTACGGGGAACGCTATACCGTCCTGCGTTCCAAGTAACACTGCTTAAAATTTTTTTTAAAATAAAATAAAATAAACCCTCCCTTGCTCGACGGCACCCCTCTTGACCAGATCCACACACCAACCACACAGCTCCTTCCTCTTAACCACCTTCCTCCCACCCTACAACCCTCCTCCCTCCCCTCGAAAACCCTCCTCTTCCCACCGGTCGGCGCCCAACCCACATCCACTGAACCCATTTCGCGCCTTAAAAGATCATCTCCACCCCCTTCCCTCCTTAAACCACCACCCGAAAACTCTAAAACTCCCAAATCAAGTGGTGGTTTTAGGATTCAAAATTCCATCAAAACCCGAGAACTCTACCTTCTCCGCCGTTGAAAAACCTAGAAGATCCTCTCAAAATTCAACAACCCAAGTCAAACGACCCCCCCAACAAAAAAACCCATCTTCACAATCTTCAAATCTATGCTTACATGCCCTAATTTGTACAAAACATCCCCAAAATGCCTTCTCTTCTGCGTTTGTTTCCTGTTTCCTGATCCTTTTCGAATCTGATTACGGTTGTAATCCGACACTTCTAGCTTGTGTGAGCTATGGTGGAAGGATGAGCTTGTTGGGAGAGAATTGTTAATCTCTCAATACATTTCTTGTGTCGGTGTCTCGGTGGCCACCGGCGATTATGGGGTGGCTGTCGGGGGAAGGGTTTTTTTCTTTTTTTTAATTTCAGTTCTTTCTTTTGTTTAAAAAAAATTTAAGTTTTTTAATTTAAGTGTTTTTAAATCATTATTATTAAAAAAAATGTTAAAAAAAAATTAAATTATTTTAACTTATCACACATGTGACACGTTTTTTGTTCCACTTTTGAAAGATGTGTATCAAAGGCCGTACCATTTTAAAATAATCCAAAGGTTGTTCTATTATTGGAAGACCGCTCAAAGATCGTGTTATTCTTGGCAAATTTTCATAAAAAAAATAATAAGAAAAATTATAAAGGCAAATGTCCAAAATATTTACTCCGACTTCAATATACTCCCTCCGTATTTTCTTTAAGAGTTACACTTTCCTTTTGCGACTGATTTTTTAAGTGTCACACTTCTTTTTTTTTTTTTGGCACCTACTCAATTTAAATATTAGTTTTCTCTCCTCTCACGATCCCCACTCAAACCACTTCTACTTCTTTATTATTTATTTCCCTCTCGCATAACTCACTTTTTTATAAAATATAACTCCACTATCTTTTCTTATATTAATTTCCAAATTACCCACCTACATCTTTTATATTCAATTCAAATAATTTGCCGACAACTATGTGTCATTCCAAGTGTAATACTGAAATAAACGGAGAGAGTATGATCATTAACCAAATCAATAGTCCGTCCGTCTCATATTACAAAGCCTATTTGGGTTATTTCACGGAAATTTAGGAGGATGTTGATTCCTTAAATCTATTGATTGGGATTACATATGTGCATGTGGGGTTAGAGAGAGAGAGAGAGAGAGAAAGAATTTGAAAATTATTGAAGAGATGGAGAGAGAAAGTGTTGGGATTGATGTCAAAAGACATCATTAGTACCCAAAAAAAATTAAAAAAAAAAGATGACAACTCATCAAAAAGAGGGTACTATTGTCAAAAAGTACAACCTATAAATAGAAATAGGCTTTTAATTTTGGTTTACCCAAAAAGGAATACTCGATTTGTGATATGAGACGGAGGAAGTACTATTTTTTCAGACTCCTTGCAAATTAACCATAAATGAAAATATATGATTTGAAGTTATTTAATAACCTGACAAGTGCATTAACTTGTAGGATCTGCAGAAAGAGAAATCTTCTTGATCAACTGTGAATCAGTAGTATCAAAAAAAGATCAGCTTTAAACTGCTAGGTATAACAACTTTTCTGGCTCACATGTATCACTGTAAGGACAGACTAGTGCAGTAACTTCGCTATAGCTTGAACCCTAGCTAAGGGAATGCCAATGTTGAAGCAAATACGTATTACCAGTTTACCACAGCTTGATTTTAAAATAAAGTCATAAAACCCAAGTCTACCTAAAGTTCAGGCAAGTATTCAATTTGTCACGCTCAAGAGTCATGAATCATTAAGACAAAGGAGTTTTATTTGAGTTCCAATAGTTGCTAGCTAATTACCACCAATGATTACACAATATAGATCTTGCCATAAGCAGTGATGAAATGTTTGGAAAGATAAGATGTACTAAAGTCAATACTGACAAGACCAAATGCTACTACAGCAGCATGTATCTCACTAATAGCAGAGTTGGGTATAGATTATTGCAGTTTGCCACCTTACTCATTTCCAACTAAGAATTAAAAGGAAGGCTAATCATTATATATTAAATCACAAAGAAATAAAACCAAAGGGACAATACAAAAAGCCCACACATCAGATGGAGAGGACACAGGTCAGCATAACACCTAGGCCACAAAAAATTATAACAATAAGCATCCTGCCCCCTCAATCAGCATTCAATGCGTCGAAAAGAATTTAATTCATTGAAACCACATTCACAAAAACACATACGTGACACTGAACATTACTTTCCTATATCATATGTAGGATTTAATTTACTTCTTATCCCCCCCCCCCCCCCTCTTCTCACTCCACTCTCAACACAAATTGTATAAGTATAGATACATGTTAGAGGATGATGTTAGAAAAAAAAAATGAATAACACCAGTTCATTAGGTGAGTTTTGCAGTGTAGTCTACTGTGTAGGGTTCTTAGTACAACACTTCTGTTAAGCTAAGGTACAATTCAGGATTGATGAAAGATAGCCCCCATGAACTCATATAAACTCACCTATGAGTTCTACATTCTCTAGGTTCATTTCTGATGACTAAATAATGCACAAGCTGATGACACATAAATCTTGCAAATCGATTACCACTTAAATTAATTTTCAGAAAAATATGATACCTACCTTACCTTATTCACTGCTTTAAATATGTAAGGTCTTTTGGGAGAGTCATCATATTGACTAGATAAACACCCATTCCTTAAAGATCTCCCATGCTTATAAAAAGTCCCAGATTTATGAACATCTGGATCAAGGGCATCACAATACAAATCTAACAGCTGCACATTTTGGTGCTTTCCAGCTTCATGTAAGCACTGCAATTAGATCAGTAACATCAAAATCTTTGGTTTCATATTCCCCAATCAGATCAGTAACATCAAAATCTAAATGCGTGAAGCTTAATAGAAGGTTAGTATGAGTAAATCCTACTATTAATGCAGAAAGTATAGTTAATTAATATTTATAACGAATTGAGGACCCACAAAATCTAGAGCAAATGTATAC
Source organism: Chenopodium album (assembly GCF_948465745.1). Taxonomy (NCBI): domain Eukaryota; kingdom Viridiplantae; phylum Streptophyta; class Magnoliopsida; order Caryophyllales; family Amaranthaceae; genus Chenopodium; species Chenopodium album. The sequence continues at coordinate 45,688,957 of NC_137839.1, forward strand.
TCACGTAAAATTTTAGTCAACAGCCACAATTGAAAACAAGACTACGTTTTCGATTTAAACAATATATACAAAACTAATGAAAGAAAACAGAAGGAGAAGCTTGACAACTCACCTTGACTACTGTGATCCAGCGTTGGTGGAATCTCTTTAGCTCGCCAATAGCATGGATCAAGTTTTCACTGGTTAGTTCACCAACATCATAACATTAATAAGATGGATGAATTCTTAGTATCAAGAGCAAATAGAAAATCTAGGAAAAAAATAAAATTAAAATAATGGCATCCCTACATAGTACCATACCCTCTGCAAGAAAGTTGTGAAGAATGTTTCAACATGATATCCTGAATAAACGCATGTTTCTCTTCCCATATTTCCTACACGTGAGAGAACTCAACAGAAAATGCAACGTTAAGGGTTTCGAAATTCCTAACATAGCATTACTGAAAGGCAACTCCAAGCAACACTAAGGCTAAATACACTCTAGAATATTTTATCCACATAATAGGCCTCTACAATAGACAAGACAAGATGTCAAGGATGCTTGTAGCCTTGATCAACCATGATCGACAAATAGAGTATCATGCAATACATGCAATTTTTGCTTTTACAAGATAAACAAGTCAACCAGATGATGATGCATATTAAATAAATAGCAAGGATCATGCTAATACTATGCGATGCCTATTATTCTTGATCAAAAGTTTATTTAATAAAAACCAAGGTGGTCTTACATACATACTTTCTAGTTCCTTCTTTTCAAAACATCTCAGCAAAATAAATAATAAACAAGGTAGGCTTACAAAATAAACTTCGGCAAATCATTGACCAACGTTTACAAGTTTATAATGTGGGAACTAAGTTTTAAAGTGCACAAGATGCACACGCAAAAATCCTTGGAGCCTAGGCACAAGGCAAAGAGGCACGCCTCCACTTTATTTATATAATAATATTAAAAAGAATTATGAGCGAAGGTGAAAGAGCCATGTGATCGATACCTAGGATTTTACAAATGGAATTGGGGGATATGGGTTTTCTCTCTCCTTATTAAATCTGAATGTTGAAAAGTCGCTGATGAATCACATTTATATAGGATTTATAGGCACGTTTATGCTAAGTTTATAGTAGTTTTTTAGGTCTTTTTGTTGCTTTTTAGGTCGCAAATGCATAAGTTGTTTGATAACGCTTCGTTTGTGTTTTTCTTAATGTTTCAAGTGATTTGATAGTCATTTGGACGCTTTCGAAGTGTTTGGAGTTGATTCGGATGATATTTAGATGGAAGCCAATGAATTGAGTTTCTTAATTGGAGATCCCATGTTGTGGATGTTGATTTTGATTAATATATGCATGAGACATGAGTATAGCATTCACAAGGGTCGTTATGCACTTTACGGAAATGAATTTGAGTTAGAAACGAAGATTTGCAAAGAATCAAAAATGACCTTTGCTCACTATTTTGATCATATCTTGAGTTCTACAGATCGGTTTTCTCTCTCCTTAGTAAATCTGAATGTTGAAAAGTCGCTGATGAATCACATTTATATAGGATTTATAGGCACGTTTATGCTAAGTTTATAGTAGTCTTTTAGGTCTTTTTGTTGCTTTTTAGGTCGCAAATGCATAAGTTGTTTGTTTTGTGCTCTATGACGCTTCGTTTGTATTTTTCTTAATGTTTAAGGTGATTTGATGGTCATTTGGACGCTTTCGAAGTGTTTAGAGTTGATTCGGATGATATTTAGATGGAAGCCAATGAATTGAGTTTCTTAATCGGAGATCCCATGTTTGTGGATGTTGATTTTAATTAATATATGCATGAGACATGAATATAGCATTCACAAGGGTCGTTATGCACTTTACGGAAATGAATTTGAGTTAGAAGCGAAGAAAAACGAAGGTTTGCAAAGAATCAAAAATGACCTTTGCTTACTATTTTGATCATATCTTGAGTTCTACGGATTGGATTGAAGCGATTCAAGTTGCATTGGAAACTAGACTTGAAGAGCTTTCCAATGATAGGTCGCACGCCTCAAGAAGCTTCCTAAAACAGAAGTTACAGGCGTTTGAATCCAAGCGATGCAGACAGCCACCCGCGGGATGTTGCTGCGCCCCTGTCTCGCGACCACTCGACACCAGCCGCAGCTGCTAGCCCGCGGCCACCGGCCTACGCCCGCACGTCTGGTCAAGCGGCCTTGAAGCCTCGAGTAGCTTTTTCATTCCACATCGTCACAAGTCTTCGGGTCACGTCATCTTCTATCATCCAATAATAATTCAACTTATGTAATCTTTATTTTCTTATTTCTTTTCTTTATTTATTTTTAGATTAGAATTTAGGAAGTTTATAAATACTCAAGGGATTATTATTTTCCCTTATGCCTTTTATATCTTTTATTATTTTTACGTTCTTTTTAGTTTTCTCTCTACCCCTAGTTTTTCATGGACAAATCCATGGAACTTGAATTTGTTGCTTTAATTCAGAGGTAATTTTATTTCTCTACTTTAATTATGTTTTCTTTATTAGATCTAAATGTAATTATTTCTTTCATGTTTGAGTAGTTTTATTTCTAGGGTTTGGGAATCCATGTTTATACTATGAATCGTGATTGGTATTTTTAATATTTTGATTATTGATTTCTCTAATTGATGGTGTTTCCTTATTAATCTTGCAACCTGATCAATTGTTTGATTAATTCTTGTTAATAAGAGTTTGAATCGAAAGATCTTACTTTTAAAGGCTTACTTACAATTAGCAATTCTGATTATGTTAGCGACCGAACTACATATGTTGAATTGAGAGCGTTAAGACCCGACCGTAGGCTTAGCAATTGCTCTAGATAATTGATTGATTAAATTGTTATTGATATTTGATAGATTTAGAACTATAAACATGGTGAACCCACCCTAGGTCTATTTATTATTTATTTTATCCCACTTTTATTTTAGACTATATTTTTATCCCAATTTCGTGACATAGTTTAGTTTCTCCATACCTTGAAAGCTAGATTGAATAGCCATCTCTATGTGGATTCGACCCTACTTACCCTACTACATTGTTAGTTGGTTTTGTTAGGAATTTATTTTTGACAGGTGTCAGTCGCGTGGTGTTTTTCTTTTTTTATCTACATCAATAATGACACTGACAACATAAGGCACAAAAGGGGAGAGGGGGGGGAAGAACCTAGTAAAAGCACGTAGGCACCGCCTTTCGTAGATCTTTGCGCCTGGAAGAGCTCAGCTCTCGCACCTTGCACCTAGGGGGTGTCTAAGCCGCACTTTTAAATTAAGTGTGGTTATCGAATGTATTACAGTATTCTGAAATGAAAGAAATATAATTTCACAAGATAAGCCAGTTGAATAATAGTGGCAAAGAAAAAATTGTATATTATGTGATTAAAGCAGCACCAAAAAACATGACATTTTGTTGCTTTGCAAGACGATCTTTTGCATGAATTTCTTCAATAATATGATCATTTGTGGACCAAAACAGTCCAGAAGAAAATAAACAAGACAGTTATCAATATCATCAGAAAAAAGAGCAGATTATCATACATGCAGTAATATGAGGTGAAAAAAATTTTAGATTATTGGAGTGGGTATAAACCAAACCTGAAAATCATCTTCAGCATCTAAGTCTTTTAGCAAGAAGCTTAAAGGCTCGGACGAGAAAAGTAGCATACAAGATATCTAGGAAGGAGAGAAAAAGGGCAATCATTAAAACACACAATGTAAAACTTCAACTTAATAAGCTGCATTGGAATTAGGTGTTGTACCTTTAAAGATCTGATAAAAGAAGTCAAGGTACCATCATGTTTCGAAAAATAATCTTTCATAAAAACAGCCACCTTGTGGCCAACATTAAACCTTGAACAAGGCCTTAAGAGAACAGCTTCAGCAATAGCATCCATTCTTTGAGCTGGAGATCCCAAGACAAATTTACAAGTGCGTAGACACAATAATGCATTTGAAGATAGCAAATTTTCTGGCGAATAAAGCGTCGTTGTGACCCCCATTACTACGATGACTGGTATTTTAACCACCCATTTGCTGGAAAAAAAAATGAGCAAGACTTAGAAACTTAGGTCCAATGGAAGCAAAAAATTAAGTAATTGAATACCAAAGTGAAAGAAGCATCTATTCATCATTTACATAAGACCAAAAATAATTAATTTCTAGAAAGAAAAAAGACCAGCATAGAGGGAAAATGAGTTGATACGTTCACGAACTACTCGCGAACAATCTCAATCAAAACTCGATTATAACTCAATTGTTAAGGTAATAAACAAACTTGAATAAAACTCTTATGCTTGTTAAGTAAATGAGTCAAGCTTGAAAAACTTCTTTTCGACTCATTAATGTTCATGAAAAGCTCGTTTAGTTCTTATGTGACTATGTTCATGTCTAATTATAACTTATTCAAAGGTTAATCAAAATCAAAAAAAGTACATGAAATATTAATTATTTTTACATACTTAAATATTTTGTATACAAGAAAGAAAAAAAAAAAAACATTAAATAATAATAACAATAACAATAATAATAATTCACGAAGGTCATTGCATCCGCGGAATCCACTTTCTCCTTATCTCCGCGTCAGGTTGCCTTATGGAAGTCCCAACGGGGGATCACTCTTCGGCCTGGTTGCGGACGGTTCCAATATCGGGTTTGGGTAAGACTATGAATGGTAAGACTTACCGTAGTGTTCTTTGCTACCAACTAGGTGTTTCTTTGTTCTCCGTTTCAACACCGTGTTCTGCTTGCTCAAGGGTTTTTTATGGGGATAATTATGGGGATCATGCAGTGTCTTGATCTGGGATGGTGGGTATTAAACATCGTCATAACGTTGTTCGTGACACCCTTGTTGATATTTGTTTTCAGTCAGGGATTTCTGCTCGAAAGAAGGTTAACGCTGGGTTGTCCGGAGGGAACGATGGAGCAGTGTCTTTGTCTCTTTATTCCTGGGATAGAGGCCTTGATGTATGTGTTGACTTGACGGTCTTCACCTTCGACACAATCGGGGTTATCTGACTTCGTTCCTCGTCGTGTTGTGTCGGCGGCAGCTCAGCGGAAGCGCGACAAGTATAGGGCGCGTTGCAGGGCTATTGGCTATGGTTTTCTTCCTTTCTCTTTTTCTTCGTTGGGAGAATTAGAGAAGGATGATATTGCGTTGTTGAAGCGGGTACAGGCGTTCGCTCAGGATATTAGTGCTCGTGCAGCTGCAAATTAAAGAAAAACTATCATTCCTATATAAAAACAAAACATATGAAATCGAGTATCAAGTTCCAACCCCATACCACCTAGGTTTCATTTTTCATTCCAAACACATACCATTGTTTGAACCAAACGCCCTTAGGCATTTAGCTTAAAATTAATAGCTTCCCAAAAGTTGAAATCTTTTAATGAGTGTACCCAACTTTAGAGAGCATAGCATAATCCATGCTAAGAGATCCAAATTTTCAGCAGAATCGGGTTTGCTATAACTAGAGGGGTGGGGGGCCAGATTGGCAGATTGTATCTCGGCTTCCCACCAATTTCTTGTAAATTGATTGACTTTGTAGGTTTTCTGATATTTATAATAATAATAATATTAATATTATTATTATAAAAATAAAAAATAATAATAATAAAAATAATAATAATAATAATAATAATATTACAATAATAATTATAGAAGCCCTGGGCGAAGCCATTTTTGGGGCCCAGATTGATTCTCGGCTTCCCACTAATTTTCTATAGGTAGTATAATTTTGTATGTTTTTGAGATATAATAATAATAATAATAATAATAATAATAATAACAATAACAATAACAATAATAATAATAATAATAATAATAATAATAATAATAATAATAATAATAATAAAATAATAATAATAAGAATACAATAAGAATTATAGAAGCCTATTCAAGCACAAGCTAGCTCAAACACTAATACTTCTTTCATTAAATTTTATAATTACACCACTTTCCATTTTCTACCATCCAAAAATAATTGTTCCATTTACTTTTAAGCTTTAACAAAAGTCAATATTATCCTTACTTATCACCCTCAGTCCCTCATACGACCATACTCTCTCTCTCTCCTTCCTAACTTTCTCTCCCTTATAGTCCCCTTTCATCCATCCCCAACCTTACAAGCCCACCATGAAAGCACCAACCCACCACCAACAACAAAATTACCACTAGTGTCCAACTCCAACGACTTAATGAGATGTCACTTACTCTATCTCCTCCAAATGTGACCCATTCACCTTTCTCGTCCAACGTTTCAATCTCCTTCACTCCATCCATCCCCATCCTTACAAGCCCACCATGAGAGCACCAACCCACCACCAACAACAAAATTACCCCTAGTGTCCAACTCCAACAACTTAATGAGATGTCACTTACTCTATCTCCTGCAACCCATTCACCTTTCTCGTCCAACGTTTCAATCTCCTCCACTCCAATAAATGGTGGCTTTGTGGGCTTGAATAGTCTCATCTCTCTCATTGCCTTTTGTTAAAATAATAATACAGACAAGTTTAATTCGTGTAGATGGTGGGTTTGGACATTTAAGTGTTGCACAAACTATATACTCTCTCTGTATTTTATTACATGCTCCACTTCCATTTTGTGGTCGTATTTATTACTTGCTCTATTTCCTTTTTTGGAAACATAAAACATTACTTTACTATTTTCCTCCCCACGAGTGGTCCCCTTATATCATACTTTAATATTTTTAATATTCTTTCTCCTCCCCACTTATACTCACTTTTTCTTTTTTAGATTTTTTTTTTTTTATTATTCAGCCAACCCCACTTCCATCATACTTTATTACTTTCCACTATTCCTCCAAAAACTCCACGGATGGAGAAATGGAGCAAGTAATAAATCACGAAGGGAGTAGTAGATTCGTGTTGTAGGCTTGGTTAAGCTCAATTTGTTAGGGTTATGAGTTTTGGTTTGTGATGATGGTCAATTTGGGTAGGCTCACTTTGTGATGGTGGTGGTTTTTGTTTTGTGATGATTAAGTTTAGGTGGATGGTGGATGGTGGATGTGGTTTTAGATGAATTCAAGCAGTAACAACAGTTGTTTTGTGGGTCAAGTGAACTTTAGTAGTGATTTTATAAAGGTGGTGGGTGTGCATGGCGGTCTAAGCAAGGGTGGCAGCAATAACTACTGGTGAACTCCTCAATTAAACCCCACATGGACTCTCTAACTATTTGTTTTAGTTCCATGGCTCTTTTGTAATTTACAAGTTACAACACCTACAAGACATTTCTTAAAAGTCGTACCATTTAGAAATGGAACTATTACGAAAAAACAAAGGAATAATTCTTATGAACCTTAGCTCCAACAAACTAAAAATGAGCCTGACTGGGCTGACTCAGTTCATTTGCAACTCACCAACATGAAGCAACAAATATATCAGCTTGATTGCTTTGTTTGATTAACAAAAAATTAATATCTCGACTTAACCGGAATTTGCCACTGGCCAATAACTATTAAGAAACAAATTTGGAGGACATCATGGATTAAAAGTAAAAATGTTTTGGTATAAAGCTAGCTAAGATAATAGACTGCAGACATTGCTTCAGAATGCAACTGATATGCATTGATTGGCTTTTGAAACTATGAAAAATGAAATTTCCTCAGATGTGTTAAAAGTGAATGAAATTATATCTCCTTCTATCTTTCCAACAAAGGATGGGCAACAGCTTAAATACCTTAACATCAAAATGAAATTGGACAACACGGAAGCACAGCATCTCTCCATGTCCTCAATGATTATGACTACTGGTGTAGACTCCCTTTGTCCACAGTACCATGATGCCAGAATGGACATATCAGCATCCTGCACAGAAAATATAAAAGTAACTTTTAAAGGTAGATTAAGGCTAGAGAATCTTTTGCAGCATGCATATAATACAAGGTACTTACATCCAGTGCAACCTTCAGAAACTTTCTCAATAAACAACTCAAACAACCACCAATCCCATTCTTAGCTGAGAAGTCCAGTGATGACATATTAGCTACATGGCAGCCACCAGACTTCAAGTGATTGCCAAGTTCTTCAAAGGTAAGTTGATCATCAACAAACTCCATATTTTCTGCAGACAACATATAAAATTTCGTTGTTGTTAACTTTGAATTATTTAAATTATTATGTTGTAGTCACTTGTCAGTTACTTGATAGTCATACTGATAGTAGTATATAGTTAAAAAGGCATCACTATATATGATAATCTTATTAAAATTCATAGAGAGAGTTTGGAAATCTCAAAAGCTCCACACCTCTATCTTTTTGAGAAAACAATCAAATATTCAAGTATACATCTAACAATAATAGACCTCCCATTTTAAAGTATACAATCTACTTTAAGCAGGTTATTCCTCTCTAATATTTATACTAAATTAATCCCCTACACTCACGCATCCAATTTATTCTCTCTACATGTTCTCTCTCCAGGCCACTTGCTACTTAATAATTTAAGAAAAGTAGTATCCTGTATGAACTACAGAAACTTGTACAGATGTAACACCGTGTTAGCACAAATAAAGACTTGGGTAGAATTATTACTGGTATATACGAGCCCAGTGTAGATTTGTTTCGACAAGGCATCAAGGGCTATAGGATATGGATGAGTGGTTTCAGCATAGCCCGGTTCCCCACATGATCTCACTGCTTTAAATGATTGATGAACCCAAGAACTCACTTCATTAAATATGCTTAAGTTGATTTCCTTGAGGACACCCTGTAAAAAATTAAAAAAAAAAATTAAAAATTAAAAAAAAAAAAAAAAAAAAAAAAAAACCAATGGTTAAGGAAGAATACCAATTTAGCATGAAGAAAGGTTGCATAAATTATTTCAAAATATTTATACATAAAATTTCAATCAAGGAAATCCAAATTTCAAAATTTCAACCTGCTTACTCTTATAGTGCGACTTAAATGAAAGGCATACTTCCTCTGTTCTTTCCTAATCGTAACATTAGGATATTTAAACTATCCATAATTAACTTTGACACATTATTTACTAACACCATATCATTCCCCCATTTTATTTCCATTAAGATTCAAGTACATTCATAGTATATCTCCTATCCTAGTTCTAATCCAAACAAATACCTTAGGAAAGTGTAAGATGTCCAGCAAATTCTCTAAAACAATAACTATATATTATACATACACATTCAGTAAAAGGGGTGTGATAATTACCTTGATGGTGGTGTCAATGTTGGACCACACATAATGAAAAGCACTAATTCTCAAATTATATAGATAACGATCATCAAACTCATTCACAGCTTCTTCATTTAATTTCCTCTTGGATTTTGGCCGCCACAAAGAAGAAGAAGAACAACCCCTGTGAAGAACAAAGAAAGCAGGCCCGTCCCTGAGGCAGGGCAGGAGGGGCGGCAGCCCTGGGCCCATGGAAAAGAGCTCTGATTTCATAGTTAAATCCTAACATTAAAGTGTTATGCAATACATTAGCAACCAAATTTGATTCATAATTATAGGAATATTTGATTCAATTATCGATCTCATAATTTCAGAGATACTTGATATGATGATAACAAATACAAACAACTTACCTCAGAAGTTGCTTCAATGGGGGATACAAAAACTAGATTCAACGGAGAACGCCAACTGCGCTTCAATGGAGAACGTTGAGTGCGCTTCAATGGATATCTCACTAGTCTGAGAGAGAGCAATCTATGAAACCCTTATGGCCTGTCAGGGCGTCACAGTTATTAAAGGGATAGATCCGTCTAATAATAATAAATAAATGAGACCTTTTTAAGGGTTTAAAGTAAACCTTTTTAAAAAGTACGGAATATGGAGTATTAGTTTATATTTAGGAAAAATTGATAAAAATAATTCAAATTTTGCCCGTTCGTTTAAAATAATCCCAACTTTTGATTATTTTTAAATAATCCGAACTTTAGGGGTTGTTCGTTTTGGATGGTCCCAACAGGTCGCCAAACCTGTTATATCAAGTTACGGGGACACGTGGCACTACATGATTGGTTGAGTATTTTAATTTTTTTTTTTTAAAAAAAAGTAAAAAGCAAAATACATAATTCATTATGATTGGAAAAACAATTGAAAATGTGTTCAAAAGTTGAAAAAAAAGTCCAATGTGAGAAAAGGAAAAAAAAAAAAGGAAAAATTAGAAATAATAATCCCAACTTTCATCAATTTTGCTACAATAATCCCAACTTTGATTTATTCTGGAATAATCCGAACTTTGGGAGTTCCTCTTTTTCTTCAATCCCAAAAACCGGTGACCGGTTGAATGGGTTTTTTTTTTTTAAAGTGACACGTGTCACAACTGAATTGGCTAAAACAATTTATAAAAAATTAAAAAAAAAAAAAAAAAAAAAAAAAACCAATCAAACCCCAGCCACCAGCAACCCCAAAAACCACCGGCCAACCCCAACAATCACTAGTCTAACCCCGACCGGCGGCGCTAATTCCCCTCCCCCTGTGTCGGTTTCCTCTCCCCCTTCCCCGGCGACGGTTTCCTACTCGCCGCTTTCCCCTTCTCCTCCCCCTGAGGCGGTTTCCCACTCTACCATTTTTAGCACAATGCCACCTCCGACCATTCCTCCACCTCGCTCACCGCCTTCTCTCCCAAACACCCTTCACTCTCTCTCTCTCCTTACCACCCCTTTAAACGCCGCAAATCTCCGTCGTCAATCCGACAACCTCAACATCATCGAACTCCCCTTCACCAGCACCGACCACGGTCTCCCTCCTAAACCCGAAAACCCCCAAAAACTCCTCCCTTGAATTTCCGATTTAGGGTATCGGTTGCTGCGAATTTGGGATTTTGGTGGCTGCGAAAACCACCACCACTCGAAACTCTTTTTCCACCCCTCCCTAACTCTCAAAAACCCCCCAAACACCCCTCCCCCACCATCGTAAACCCTAGCCGCTAGGGTTTTGAGGTGGGGGAAGGGCGGTTAGGGGTTTTTGGGAGTGAGGGAGGGGTTTACTTCGTGGTTGTTTAAGGGAATAGCAGGGGGTTTAGGGGAGGGGAGAAGTCGGCGCTGGAAAGAGGCGGCTGGCCGGCAATGCATAGGCGGCGGTCTGGGCATGGGCCGGTGGTGTTTAGATGGGCTGGTGGAGAAGGAGAGGCTAGCTGGTGTGTTTGCAATTTTTGAGTTTTTTTTGTTTTTTATTTTTTTAAATTTTTTGGACCAATCAAGACTTGACATGTGTCAAGTTACCTGATATAATAGGTCATTGACTTCTGTTGACCGGTAAGGGATTGAAGAAAATTAACACCCCCAAAAGTTCGGATTATTCTGGTATAAATCAAAGTTGGGATTATTGTAGCAAAATTGATGAAAGTTGGGATTATTATTTCTAATTTTTCCAAAAAAAAAAATTGCTTTGGACATAATACTTTTGGACTTGTATTCTTTAATGGCTTTTTTCCTAAATTTAAGAGGTGTGCACGGGTTGAGAATGTGTTAGATTGACTCTAAGATATGGTATGCTAAGTTAGTTGGCTAAGAACTTTGGGACCATAAAGCTCTAGTTCACTTGCTTGTGGTAAGATGGAGTTGCTCTCTATAGTGGATATGAAATCAAGAGTTAGTTATTGCTATCCCTAGTGAGGTATAATTGTTCAAGTCTTCATCATACTTTGTTGAGCGGCATATTTGGATCCTTGGCTATTGCATTCTCATATCTAGAACTTGACTATTAGCTCCCAAGATCGCAACTAAGCCACTTTAGGGGATGACAAAGACATTTCTCTTTTTATAGGATTAATTTTCAATTTTTGGATTTGGTTTGCATTTGCTCCTATAACTAGCCCATTTAAGCCATATACATTCTTTTCTCTAACCACAATACAAGTCTTCCAGCCTTGGTTTCACTTTAACTTCTACCTTTAGTTTGTGAAGCAATTTTGTTTTGGAGCTTGTTTTATTGTTTATGGTGCAAGTTTAGAATTATGAGTTCATTTGCAAAGCAAGTATGTGTTGTATATAATTTTGTGCATAAAACCAAATGCATTTTGAGAAAAAGCCGTCTAAAGTTAAAAGAGGCAAGGACATAAAAAAAATAAAATAAAAATAAAAAAAGCAAAAGCTAGGAAAAAGAATATATCGAAAAAAAAAAGTAAAGAAGAATGTAAAGCACAAAAAAAAAGGTTTTGTTATTGTTGTTTTCCCTATTATTGTTATCTTGTGTTAAATAAGCTTGGGGGAAAGTTATTTAATAAGCATACTTGGTACTTTTGTTTTGGAATCATTTGGATCTTGTGGAAGAAGTTCCACCCGGGCTTTACATAGGTTTACCACCAATTTCAAAAGTTCTCCACACCTTTACTCTCCTAGCCTGTATGTTACAACCTTGAAAGTCCTTTTGATCCTAGAGGGTTAAGTCATTCAATGATGGCGGGAAATAGGAATCAAGCCTATAGAGCGAGTTTGCATAGCCAAGATGTCGGGTAACCTTCTCGATGTTTTTAATTTCTTATTTATTTTCCGGTTCCTTCGTGGAATCATGAGAAGATAACTTGAAAGTGGATTTGAAACTAGTAGAGAGAACGTGGTTTGATTGGTTGGAACAAAAGATGAAATGTGTTTCCTTTAGTTCTCTATGCTTAGCATATGTTATGTTTCAATCAACCTTGGACATCTTAGAACGTGCATACCTTTATTATTTTAGAAAGATTGACATTCATTAGTGTTTGTTCCATCATAAAAGTCCACTCTAGAACACTTGTAACTTTTCTCTTACTTTAATTTATTTTATTTTATTTATTTATTGCCTTGCCTTGATTTTTGTCAAGAGTTATGGGTTAAACTCTTAGGACACCCTTACGAGAGCTTACTCATCCTCTAGAGCAATCTAAGGGGTTTAAAGTGCTTGATACATACGCTAAATGTATTCGTGATTCCTGCGAAAGTGAGTTAGTGTATATTATTTCCCTTCTAGTTTTCTTTGTTTGTATAAAATGCATCACATTCCCTTGTGTTTCTTTTGTTTTGATCGAGGGCGAGCAAAAGTTATGCTTGGGGGAATTTGATAAGTGTCATTATGTCGGTATTTTTAGGAGTTTTCTAGTTAGTTTTTCATAGTTTTTCTATCTTTTTACTTGGTTTTAATAACGTTTTACTACATTTGTCATGTTTGTGTGTGAAATGTCGTTATTGCTCAATTTTGGCTTTTCTTGCATATTTTGGTGGCTTATGACATTAGATTAAACTTAATTGGTTTACTCTTATGTTTAGGAACACTTGGATAAGTTCATTGCTCAAGATTGAAGAAATATAAAACATAAAAGAACAAGTAACGAAGAAATGTGCACTTGATTTGCAAAGATCATACGTCAAACGCCTATATCTTTTGATCTACAAAACATTTTGGGGCGATTCCAATTGGAGATAAAAGCTTATATCGAGAGTTTGCCCAATTCCGATGTAAAACATGGGAGATATGCTCATTTGAAGCCGAGTAGTTTGCCCAGTCCGAGAGGAGCGGGCGCACACCTGTGAGGAGCGCCCGCTCCAAACTTTTTGGAACGATTCTACCATATTTTGCTGAAGCTAGGAGCGCCCGTGCACGGAATTGGAGCGCCCGCTCCTCTACGCGTTGCTCGACTTGTTGCGGAGCTTCCTAGGCAATTTAGTAAGGGCTATAAATAGACTTTTTGCTCATTTTAGAGGGGGGATTTCATATTTTAGTAGTTTTTAGGTTAGTTTTAGGTTTGTAGAGAGAGAAACTCTCAAATTTTGGAGAGAGAAAGTGAGAAACACAATGGTTTTCATGGATTTTGGATAATCAAAGAAGGAATTTGATGATTTGAAGATCTCCATCTTATATCAATGAGCATTCTTACTCTCTTTTCTCTTTATGCTTTATTTAATTGCTTTTTTAATCATGTTTGAATAGATTTCCTTCTACTAGGTGTTGAGTGAAACTTTGTAATGGTTAATTGAGTTATTTGAGATAAATTTGGGGATAATTGTGTGATTAAATTGATTGAATTGATGATGGCATGTTATTTGTTTTAGATTGGTTTGATCTCCCATGATAGCATACTTGATTGCATATTAGTTCTAGTTTGACAAGGGATCGTGAACTAGAATTTATATATTTGATTGCATTTTGGGTAAATTTCTTCTATGCGCCTAGTCAATGAGGGATCTAGGCTAGGAATTTGAGAGATTGCTCTTGAGTGTAATTAATTCCCATTTTAGTTCTTTCTTTGCATGATTTTATTATCAATTGGATTCTCATTAACTTGTTAATTGTTCAAAGTGGCATGGATCTTTGCCCCTAGTAGACTTTATAATATCTTGGTCTTTATATGTGTGTTGTATAGTTGTAGACACCCATTTGTGTCTCCCCAAAACCAAACCCAGTGATGAGTACCTTTCACGTCGAATCATAATCGAATGAAGTGAAAGTGTGGAAAGTCTAGTGTTGCGGATAGTTTTAATTTCTTTTCTCTTCTCTCTGTTTTTGAAAACTTATTTTAAGAAAACAGCCAATCCAGTTTGGTTGGTCCATGATATGGTTCCAATAGTAGTGCAGTTGGATGGGGCTTGACAAGAGCTTTCCAACGATATATTTTTATAAGCCCAATTCCAATGAATATTGAGGAAGTTATGACCAATTTACTAAACTAGGCCCGGTTTGAGCCTTATATGCGGCCCAATGATCTAGGGGAGGGCCTAATATGATTTATCATTCCTAATGTAATTAGGAATGGTTTTAGTCTTCTAGATTCTTCTAGAAGGTTCTTTTCATTCCTAATTCAATTAGCATTGATAAATTGACTTTTGTTGACTTTTCATAGTTTTAATTAAAATCAAATAGCATTTTTGAGGGAAATATACGATTTTATCCTCCTGTACGGCGAAACTTATCTGATTTGAGAAAAGCGCGTCAAAAACAAGCTTGGCGCCTGGATTTAGGCCTGGCGCCTGGCGCCAGTTAGCCAGGGTTGGCGCCAGCTCTGTTTTTTGTGAGCCCATACTCTGTTTTGTTAATTTTATCTTTTTGGCTGATTTTCTCTATAAATAACGTCGTAAAAACTCCGTTTTCATTCACCAATTCTCATCAACAATCAGTTTTAATTAATATTCACCTACAATCAGTTTTCATTCAATTAATTCTCTCATTCTCTTCTTTAATCATTTACAATCTTTCTTTCTTTCTCTTTTCTAAACTAGTTTTTATATACAAAATTCCGCATTCGGAAGATCTAGAAACACCTAGCCATATTCGAAGTTGCCTTTCGCCCTAGACGTGAAAGGTTTAATTTCTGAGGGTTTGGTCCCAAATCTCTCTTTCATTTATTTAATTTAATTGTTGTTTTATTATTTTCCTTGAAGTTACTAACGTGTGTATTTTGTTATTAGAAAGAGGTAGCAGGCATCAAAGTAAGTACTTTAAAGGTTTTAATTGATATTATGATGTAGAAATCTTGTTTATATTGTTATTATGATATTCCTAGTATCATGTTTAGGAAAAAGGTTATAATATCAAATATGCTTAATATGATTGTTGCGATGCTTCCTATGTTCTTCCTAATATTTATGATTGTTAGTATCATGTTAGGGTTAAAGATTTGATTTTTATTGCTTAGTGACATGCTAGGATTTGTTATTAATCTTGTTAGTATCATGCCTAGGATCTTGCTGTTATTATGCTTTAATATTAACATGAACATGATTATGATTATAATTGTTATAATTTATGATGATTATGAATATTATTATTATTATTATTTTGATGATGATTATTTTATTTATGATTATTATTATGACTATTATAATGATTGATTATGGATTATTATTATGTTGCTTGATTATATATTTATTTGTTATTGCTTGATCACCTTTTATGCATGTTTAAAGGGAATTTGGTACTTGTAATCACGCTTAATAAAATAATTAATAATCTTGTTAGGGTTAATATGATTATAATTTAAGTGATCGCTAATAATAGTTTATTTGTGCATTAATATTCAACCAACATAGATAAACAGGTTTAGGGTTAACCCTATTGATTGCATGTTAATCAGAAAGCGCACATGAATACGATCAGAATAAAGTAGAGGCCTATTATTAGGGCAGGTTCAATCTCTTTTAGGTTGGATTTGTACCGTCATCCCCGAACCCTTATTTGGTTCTAGACCTTATGGAGTTGACGATCTCTTGGATCGTTAAGGGGTGTAACCTTCACCCTGTGAACGGTTTACAAGTTCCTAAAACTTGTTGGCGACTCTTTTGCTCTATCTTCTTCCCTTTTGGACGCCACCGTACTTTAGTGTATGATCACAGTGGGGTTCAAGCTAGGGGTTTAACGCTTGAAATTTATTCCCTACAGTTTTTGGCGACTTCACTGGGGAGGATTTCTATTTTAATTCCTGAATTTGTTTCGGCAATGATTTTGAATGAGTGGATGAGACTCGAAACGTTCTAAGTATTTCATGTGCGTAATTTTGATTAACATTATTGTCATATGCATAAAAAAGATCTCATTGGAAAGACCATCCGTAATGAGTAAAAAACATAGGATTTTACACGTAGGAAATTTGAGAAATATCTTTCACAACTAGGACCGAAATAACACCGCGTGAAACTGGAAAATTTTATCGAGCACAGAAAGCTGCCGAGGCATGTGAGAAGTAGCACCAGAGGCCAGAGCTTGGCGCCAGCATTTTAGTCGTAGCGCCAGACGCCAGTATTGGCGCCAGGCGCTACAGTTAAAAGCTGGCGCCAGTCTCTGATTGCTGGCGCCAATTTCCCCCAATACCGATCCAGAAATATGCGCTCTAATTTCGACCGGTTTTTCGTATTGTTTGCACGATCCTACTTCCTGATTGAATTTTTTCTCACTTTTCTGAAACCCATATGTGTTCTACATATGGACATAACCCTCTGGGAATTCATTCTCCATCTACCCAATTGAACGCTCCGTGCAACAAAGGGTACATCCGAGATTGTTGAATTCACCAAACCATGGAAGCGAGTTTTTTCTAAAACTCGCGGTGTCCCATCCACTCGCGCCAACCCTTCACGGTTAGGCTTCCGCGTGGTGCATCCGGACAATTAACCATGGACCCTCTATTGACTAAACCATATCCTGAACTTTAGAGAACTAGAGCCATGGTTAGGTTGCAAACTTATTGCATCATATTGTGCCTACTTGACTAATTGTGCATTATTTGTTGTGCATACTCTATGTGATTTTTTCCTAACCGTTTGTTTGACTTGTGTTAAGACTAAATAAACTGATTAATGACTAAAGGAATTTTTTTAATTAAATAATTAATTAATTTGAGCTAATAAATAAACATAAAATCGAGTCATAGTTCCTTTAAGTCAACCCGGTTTTTTATTCCCGTATACTGCACAAACGTCAACTTGTTTTGGTCATAGCCGGAGTTCTAGGAAGAACTACGAGTCGTACAGCCTATGGATCTGTAGCCCCGAGTTTTATCTTTAATTTGGCGTTGGTTTCATCCAAATCATAGTCACAGATAAAAAGTTATGACTAAAATACCACGGTCTGTCCAGTTTAATGCATATACGTGAAGTCTTAACTAAGTCATTAATTGAGTCTAGTCACATAGTCTAGCCGCATAATAATGACACGAGTCTTAACATGTCACCTACACTCACTAGTCCTAGCACACACTTTGAGTATATGTCACCATGACCATGTCTTAGTTCCATGCATGAGTCGGTCTTTTTCGTCATTTGAGTTGGGGGGTACATTATATTCCTAATTCTTCATATCCCCCCATCTACATCATTCTTCTTCACATTCTATTCCAATCTTTCTTCACCTCCTCCATCCATTTCATGTTTAATAAAGCTTGAGTCTAATAATTAATAATAAATATCCCTAATTTCCTTTTCCACAGTACTTGGTCGAGGAGAGAAGGGCGATTAATCAAGGACAACCTCTTTATTCAGGTCTCGTTTTTTGATAAACCGATTCGTCAAAAGAGGAAGGCTAAGAAGATAATGGCAAGTCAAGAAGAAGTCAATGAGCTTAGGAACCAACTGGTTACCGTGACTGAGACACTGAAGCTCCTTACACTCAAGATCAATGATCCCGTGAAGCAATAACAGATAGACCTCATGCAAGAGAGTCTAAGCAAGCTATCTAGTGACTACAAATTTCAGGGCATGAGTTCACAAGGGTTCTCGCTGGACTAGGAACTTCTTCCGCATAAGTTCAACGCCACTGACATCCCTAAATTCAAGGCAACAGATAACCCTTACTTCCATTTAAGAGCTTTCGAAACCATAATGAGTATTAAGGGTATCGATAAGAAGGTTTTCCCCTCTCTGTTCTCACTATCTCTTGAAACCGTTTGCCAACAATGGTACTTCTCCCTAGACAAGGAGAAAACCTCTACCTGGGAATCGATAGTAAACGCTTTCATTGACAGGTACAAGTGCAATATTCAATTTGAAACCGATCATAGACAACTTGAGATGCTAAGACAAAAAGAGAATGAAGGTTTTACTTCTTTCTTTAATAAGTGGAGAGAAACTTCCGCTAAGATTATTGAGGTCCCCACCGAAAAGGAGTCTGTGAGGATGTTTATCAAGAATCTCCAAGAGAAGTATTCGAAGCATTTAAAATATCAACACAATCTGAATACTTTCAAGGCCGTTTATGACATCGGAATTGAAATCGAAGATGACCTTGCAAAGCAAAAAGCTACTAACAATAGTAACCACGGTGGCTGGAAAGGAAAGAAGAACGACAATCCTTCTTCTTCCGAAAACGCCCACTCTAGTAACAATGTTAGTACCTTTGATCTCAGTGAAGTTTTAGCCATGGATAACCAAGGGTCTAAGAAGCAACTAAGGAAAAACTTCACCCCCATTGGGATGAGCTACGATACTACCTTCGATCGACTCCATGCCAAAGGACTCATTAGTTATTACTCCCATTGGACCTATTCAAGATCCCGCACCTGAAAAGAGATTGCCTAGTTGGAATCCAGACGAACACTGCAAGTACCATCAAGGTAGGGGTCATACTACTGAGAGCTGTTGGAAGCTAAAGGAGGCTATCCAACATTTTATTGATAATAACAAGCTTCCCATGCCTCCAGTTAACAAGAAGAGCGAGTGATGATAAAGCAAACAACACAAGACAAGAGGCGAGCTTCAACGACAAGATTTCGTGACCTCTTTTTTCTATTTCTTTTTTATTTACCCTTTCCCCAATAAGTCTAGCATAGGCATCTTTTTATTCTCCTTAGATTTATTTTGTAGGATCCTTATATATTTTCTTATAATAAAATGAGCATTTATTTCCTTATATATGATCATTTCATTATATTGCACAAAAAAAAAAAAAAAAAAAAAAATCCATATCGAATTAAGCACAAGGTATACCAATGATTTAAGGCACCCCTTGTAGCCACATCATATCTCCTTTCACCTTTCTAATTTACAATCCTTTCTTCATAAACCACTTTGAGCCTCGTCTAACGATAGACCTTTCTTTTTTCAACCTACATCTACCTAACCTCGGGATGGGATGGTGTGTAACTTATGCAATTCTAAAAAGGCTTGAGTGATATCAAAAGATCAAAATAAAAATAAGCAAAAATAAAATAATCATAAAAGTGTAGAAAAGGGTAAGTGTTCCAATGTCTTTGATATGAAAATATCTTCGATAAGAACACGTCTCAGATTGCGTCTCTTATCGAGTGCTCGGTACCGTGCCTGAGAAACATGAATTCCAAGTGAGTGATAGACCGCATGATCGGGATTGCCCACGCTTATAAAAATAAAATAGATGCTAAAGCAAAAGATAAAAGAGAGCTAAAAAAGAGTAGAAACTTAAGCATAAAAATATAAAGATTCGAAAGCGAGGTTGCACACCTTGGGGGCTTAGCTAGGGTCTTGAGCCTTTATCCCCTTCTTCTTTCAAACCTTTAGCCTAACCACGTTGCAACCCTTAAAAAGACCTTTTTGAGGTATACACACACTTGTGCGAGGTTCGGCTAGAGCTACGTTCGGCCTGATTCCTAACGGATACGTAGGCAACCTCACATTGAGGTGCGGCCGTAATAAAAATGCATTCATATTCACATTCACACACTTACACTATGATCATACCTAGGAATTTCCAGTGCTCACCCCTTTTCACGTAGAGCTAGACTTGGGGGCTTGATCCCTACATCATTAGCTTACCTAGCCTAAGAGTCACCACCATTTGACTCTTTTCAATATATTTTTCCACACACTTAGCTCTTGTGGCCTAAATTTAGTGTCACTATCACACATATCACAGATACATGACCAAATACTTCCCTTAGGAACCCTTTGTCATGGAATCTTAACACAACGCTGAAGCATGCCTAGTCATATCAACATCACTCATCAATCATAATCATCATTGCATCACGAAGTATGAAGTGCTTAGCCTCCGTGCCTAAGTTACCTAAATGCTTTCATCATGGAGTCAACAGTTGAGATAGCCTAGGATGGATTAATCCTTGCACCTTGAGAGATAGTATCAAACAACATTTGACTAAGCTCATTCAACATGCACCTTCAAAACTTCGATTCTTTTTCGCGTCTTTCTTTTTCGGGAGAAAGTCGGTACCCTCCACAAAAATGACGGAAAATTTTTGCTTCGAGTCACACGTGTCATTTTACTTCGAGTCGAGTCAACCTCGAGTCAGTCAATCACAGAGAGTCAAGTTTATACCTTGAGTCGTGTCAAGTCGATGAGTCAAGCAATGCTAAACCTTAGGTCAACCCTAAGATAATTAAAGAGATTGGCAAAGTTCTATAGTAAAAAATAAATACAGGTGCAGCAGAATAGGGAAGACCCTACTCCAATTATTGGCGCTAGAAATATTTCAGCAGCGACAAAACAGCAATTTTGGGTTCCTTGGTACGCCAGTTAGCCCCTATAAGCAATTTGACATGATTGAGTAGTCGATTTGATTACAATCACAATAAGTGGTCGACCTGACGAAATATCGTCTCACTTAGCTTAAAGCGCCTAAGAATTGGCTCATCACGGAAACACCGACATACTGGTTTTAGCGGAAGCGAAGTTCAGGCGAGCTTTAGAGATCGACAAACGTTGGTCTTCGGAAATTTCTTCTTTAGAATATTATCGCAACAAACATTCAAGTATCGAAGCTCTTTGTTCAGAGACGCGTGAACATCTCCATCAAAGCTCTTTTGTTCAGAGACACGTGGACATATCATCAAAGATCTCCTATTTTCAAGCTCTATTGTTCAGAGACGCGTGGACATAACAAAAAAAAAGGGATCTCTTTGTTCAGAGACGAGTGAACATCGAAATAGCAAGACGACATTCACTAAGATTGTGGAAGTTGTCACCAAAGATTTGAGAAGATAGCACGAGATGGGCGGTCTTCGACGACATTCGCTAAGATTGTGGAGGTTGTCACCCAAGATTTGAGAAGATAGCACGAGATGGGCAGTCTTTGACGACTTTTGCTATGATTGGAAAGGTTGTCACTATGATTCAAGAGAAGGCTCGAGATGTAGCAACATTGATCGACGGCATTCCCTAGATTGTGGAAGATCCTCAAAACAAGCAGCAAGATGGCGTTCCATAGATTGTGGAAAGTTGTCAAAAAGCAACTGAAGGTGATTTCAAGAGAAATAATCTTCGATAGTATTCCCTTGGATGTGGAATACTATCATAGCGGAGGAGGATCGTTTTAGGCGAAGAAATCTTCTAATTTGGAAGCAGTTACGGGCGTAGAGGTTTTCAAGCGGGATGGCATTCTCTAGCTTGCAGGAGGTCATCAAAACAACAGTAAAGCAGCAGCAAATCGGTTACTTTCAGAGACGTGTGCTCGACGGTGCAAGAAACGCATTTCTTAACTCTTTTATCTGTTTGACTAACGCTAGTTTTGCAGGTATCGGCGTTACAAGAGTGGTTTAGGATCGCAGAACGTTCTAAATCATTCTTCGTCCCTATCGATACTTTGACTTTTGTTTTCAAAACTTGCGTTTCTCCAAACTCAATCAAAGTGGGGGCTTCTGTAGACACCCATTTGTGTCTCCCCAAAACCAAACCCAGTGATGAGTACCTTTCATGCGAATCATAATCGAATGAAGTGAAAGTGTGGAAAGTCTAGTGTTGCGGATATTTTTAATTTCTTTTCTCTTCTCTCTGTTTTTGAAAATTTATTTTAAGAAAACAGACAATCCAGTTTGGTTGGTCCATGATATGGGTCCAATAATAGTGTAGTTGGGTGGGGCTTGACAAGAGCTTTCCAACGATATATTATAAGCCCAATTCCGATGAATATTGAGGAAGTTATGGCCAATTTACTAAACTGGGCCCGGTTTGAACCTTATATGCGGCCCAATGATCTAGGGGAAGGCCTAATATGATTTATCATTCCTAATGCAATTAGGAATGGTTTTAGTCTTCTAGATTCTTCTAGAAGGTTCTTTTCATTCCTAATTCAATTAGCATTGATAAATTGACTTTTGTTGACTTTTTAGAGTTTTAATTAAAATCAAATAGCATTTTTGAGGGAAATATACGATTTTATCCTCCTGTACGGCGAAACTTATCTGATTTGAGAAAAGCGCGTCGAAAACAAGCTTGGCACTTGACTCCAGGCATTGGCGCCTGGATTTAGGCCTGGCGCCTGGCGCCAGTTAGCCAGGGTTGGCGCCAGCTCTGTTTTTTGTGCGCCCATACTCTGTTTTGTTAATTTTATTTTTTTGGCTGATTTTCTCTATAAATAACGTCGTAAAAACTCCGTTTTCATTCACCAATTCTCATCAACAATTAGTTTTAATTAATATTCACCTACAATCAGTTTTCATTCAATTAATTCTC
Organism: Chenopodium album; assembly: GCF_948465745.1. Lineage (NCBI taxonomy): Eukaryota > Viridiplantae > Streptophyta > Magnoliopsida > Caryophyllales > Amaranthaceae > Chenopodium > Chenopodium album. Next base: position 45,711,790 of record NC_137839.1, read on the forward strand.
TCATTATCTTCTTTAATCATTCATAATCTTTCTTTCTTTCTCTTTTCTAAACTAGTTTTTATATAAAAAATTCCGCATTCGGAAGATCTAGAAACACCTAGCCATATTCGAAGTTGCCTTCGCCCTAGACGTGAAAGGTTTAATTTCTAAGGGTTTGGTCCCAAATCTCTCTTTCAATTATTTAATTTAATTGTTGTTTTATTATTTTTCTTGAAGTTACTAACGTGTGTATTTTGTTATTAGAAAGAGGTACGAGACATCAAAGTAAGTACTTTAAAGGTTTTAATTGATATTATGATGTAGAAATCATGTTTATATTGTTATTATGATATTCCTAGTATCATGTTTAGGGAAAATGTTATAATATCAAATATGCTTAATATGATTGTTGCGATGCTTCCTATGTTCTTCCTAATATTTATGATTGTTAGTATCATGTTAGGGTTAAAGATTTGATTTTTATTGCTTAGTGACATGCTAGGATTTGTTATTAATCTTGTTAGTATCATGCCTAGGATCTTGCTGTTATTATGCTTTAATATTAACATGAATATGATTATGATTATAATTGTTATAATTTATGATGATTATGAATATTATTATTATTATTATTATTATTATTTTGATGATGATTATTTTATTTATGATTATTATTATGACTATTATAATGATTGATTATGGATTATTATTATGTTGCTTGATTATATATTTATTATTATTATTTTGATGAGGATTACAAGCATTAGACGGCATCGTACGCTTCAATGGAAAACTTGAACTGTGCATTAATAGAGAACGTTGAGTGCGCTTCAACGGATATAACTGAGAGAGAGGGGGAACAGGAGGAGGAGGTAAGGGCGTAGGGGGACGCTTAGCCCAGCAAAATGTTGGACCAGCACACCAATTTTATGAATATTAAATGCTCTTGGTGGCCCCTATCTTGTATTGGTGTGTATTATGTACGTATGAACTTGTATGCCCCAAATCCGAGGCCTTCCAAAGGGAGGCTTGATAGGTACTTGTATATACATATCAAGGGGCATTTGAGACATTTCGCATGGAATTTACCCATCTCTCTCCTCCTTTCTCTCACCCCCACGTGTTGGATTTAAGTGTACCATTAGGTGATTAATAGTATCACTAGATGATCAAAAAGTATCATTGAACATTCAGTGTACTATATATTCATTCAATGGTACTGTATATTCATTTAGTGGTACTAACTACGTATAGAAATAATATCACTTCATAATCAATGATATTATATAAGTTTTCAGTGGTACATTTAAAAACTAGTCCTACTTGCCCATCTCTCTCCTCCTTTCTCTCACCCCCATGTGCTTTACAATACTTTTTAATATTTTAAGGTTTGATATGTATTTGCAAATACATATCAAACCTACATTAGTACTTCCTCCCTCAAATCCATACATTGTTGGCGCGCTTTTCAAGACCGTTACAACAGGTTGATCCGTTATTTTGCAAATGAGGTTGATTTAATTCATCTAGAGACATAAATGAAAATCTAGGGTTCTTTATTCTACATCTTGTTTAGCTGAGCTATCCCATTTTCATTCCCCATTTTCATTTTCATTCCCCATCTTCATTCTCGTTGAATCCTCATCTTCTTCAGCCTCCCCATTCCTCTCTCCTAATTTGTTGTCTGAATAATAAAGGATTTTTGGGGTTAAAGATGAAGAGATAAATTTGATAATTGGGGTAAAAGCGCGTCAATTGTAAGCGGATTTAAGAAATTGTGGTGTAGCAATGCGAACTAGGTCTTTCTACATCAATGGAGCTGATTGAAAGTGATTGTGGCTAGAACTTAGTTGGCAGGAATTAGGTATGTTAACCGACTTTGTTCTTGGGATTAACTTGATTATTCAATTGGTGCATTTTTGGAATTGGGGTTTGGTCGAAAGTAATAATGACATTTACAATTGCTATTTTGGATTTGTAACATTTATTTGTTAATCTAGCTATGTTTCACAAATGACAATATTATTCATCACAAATGACAATATTGTTTATGACAGTGGACAATCTTGTTTATAACTAAAGTTATTGGTTAGCTAAAATTATAGGTTAGGTTAGGTAATTAATTGTACATACAAATGCCATTAAAGTTTGAAATAAAACAATATTATTTATAACAGTAGATAATATTGTTTAGCTAAAATTATTGGTTAGCTAAAATTACAGGTTAGGTAATTGCCATTAATTGTAAAATATAATACAGTCAAATGCCATTAAAGTTTGAAATAACAGTAGGTGTACTTAAAAAACATACAAACATGGCTTGCTATGATCACATGTGATAGATTAATTGTTATAGATTAAATGTGATAGATTAATTGTTAAATGTGATAGATTAATTGTTAAAGATTGAATGTTTAACATACATGTTGTTAACTTTTGGAAAAATAATTTATTGAAGGGTGAGGCAGTGATGTTAAGTTCAGAGGTTGCAGAAGATATTTGTGTATCATTGTCTCATAGTGATGAAGGTGGTGTAATGGATTTGATAAACTTTGAGGAAGGGAAAGGGGCTGGCGTTGATATTGGTGAATTATGTCCATATGAAGGTGGAGTGGGGATGGATAGTGATGGAGGTAATATGGTGAATCTAAATATAATTAAAATAGACCCACCTGAAGTGAGAATAATATTTGATTCATGGGAAGAAGTTGATATATACTATAATGCATTTGGCAAGCAAGAAGGGTTTGGTGTGGTTCTTGGCCAAAGTCCATACAAAACTCTGAAAGATGGTTGCAAGGTTAAATAGGTTGTTACATGAAAATGTGAGTGTGCATGTTCGTCAGACACCCGAAGGAGGATTGGTGGAAAAATATTACTTAAGGAGTTGGAAGGGGAGCTGGTTGCAATAAAGAAGTAAAAAAAAATGTGATTGCGAAGCCGGGATATATGCTGGTTTAAAGGATTATGGTAAGTGGGCGATAGTAAAAGTGGAGTTGAAGCATAAACCCTATCAGGTATCACCTTCAAAATCAATGCTATTGACAAAATATAGGTTTGAGGAGTTGGAAAAGATGCGGTATGCAAGGCGTAAACTGCGTTTTGGAGACGATGTGGGGCTCCCCGCTGTTACTATGCACAAGTGGTTGGCTAGTGAGAGGAATGGGGTTGAGAAAATGCCCTTTACTAAGAAGGATATGAATAATTTGATGTCTAAGGGAGAAGAAGCTAAAATTGAAGGATGGGGACAGCAACGCTATGATGAATTATTTCCTAATGATGCAAAAGAACAATAAGAACTTCTACCACATACATCGGTTGGATGCCAATGGGGTATTGCAATATGCGTTTTGGGTTGATGCGCGTAGCAGAGCTGCATATGAGGATTTTGGTGATGTAGTGTGTTTTGATACGACTTTTTTGATGAATAAGTACGACTTGCCCTTTGCAAATATTGTTAGTGGTTTTGCAAATATTGTTGGAGTAAACCACCATGGGCAAACAATATTATTTGGATGCGCTCTCATATCCCACGAGGACACTGAAACTTTTACGTATGTATAATTTTGTTATGCTTTAATTTTGGTTATTCAGTATACTTGTAATATTTAGCTCAGCTAAGTTTTAGCTTGACTAAAATTGAGTCGAGTTTGTATTAAGTGTTGATTATGTTGATCTTGATTAGCTTTTCTTGGTCTGTTTATCTCTGAACTAATTGAACCATTCTTTAAATTAAGAAATGAGGTAACCATGTCAATATTTTTTAACCTATCTAACCATTTAGTTGCTTGTTTAGGATAAGTAATAATTACACTTAAGGCAAATGAATGTATATTATTAAATAATTTGAAACAGAGAGAATGACGCTAAGTTTGTTGGTTTGATAATAAAATTTGGCAAATTCTTTTTATGATTATGTAATTTTATGATTTTGTAATTCTTTATATGATTCTATAATTTTTTTTCATATGTTTTATATGTATATATGACAAGATTTTGAATTTTATTTATTTATAGTATATATGTCAATAGGTGGTTGTTCAACACTTGTCTAGATGTTGTTGGTGGTAAACCTCTCACTGCTATCTTAACAGATCAAGATACTGCTATGCACAAAGCTTTGAAAGCAGTGATGCCACAAACAAGGCATAGGTGGTGTTTGTGACACATCACAGAGAAATTTGGAAGCAAACTAGGCAAGTGTCCAGGGTATAATGAGTTCAAGGATGAGTTGAATAATGTTATCTATGATAGTTTATTTTTGGAGGAGTTTGAATTGAGGTGGAAAGAGTTTATCGTAAAGTATCATAGAGAGAGAAATGTGGATTCCAGCTGCGATGAAACATTTATTTTGGGCTAGAATGAGGATGACCCAGAGGTTTGAAAGCATTCACAATTTTTTTGATGAGTTTTTTTTTATAAAAGCACAGGACTCTGTGATTTTGCGGAGTAGTATGTTGGTGCAATGAAACGACGTATCCAATTGAAAAGGTTGTCATATGCTAATTTGATTGTTTACCTTCGTGGATTAGTCACTGATTTTAGGATTGAGGAGATCCTAAGGAATTTATACACAGATGCAAAGTTTATGGAGGTCCAAAGGGAGTGTAAACAAATTATGTAATACAATGGCAGCAGCATGAGAGAGATATCATAAGGTTACTTTGAACACTTGATAGTTGATAGAGTTTATGTTTGGAGTGAGTTTGATAAGAAGGAAAAGCCGATTGGCAAGTTCCGTACTTACCATGTTTTATTTTTTAGTGAAAATAAAAGTGTTGAATGTGAATGCAAGTTATTTGAATGTAGTGGGATTTTATATAGACATTGCATCAAGGTGTTAGATTTGAAACAAATTTTTGATGTGCCTAGTATGTATATATTGAATAGGTGGCGTAAAGATATTTTTCGAAAGCATACTAGGGTGAAAGTTGCGTTTCATGATCCAACAAAAACTGTTGACTTAGTTCGCTATGATAAGATGATGGTTGTGTTTGAACCTATTTCAAATCTAGCAAGTGACAATGATGAAACAATGATGATGGTAATTGAGGTTCTCAAATTAGAGATGAAAAGTGAAGGAGAAAACTACTCCTGTCCTTCCTATGAGTAGTGTTGAAGAGACGGGGTTTAAATCCACTCCTCCTAGTGTGAATAGGAGGTCTTTAACATTTGAAACTCCGTCATCAGTTGGTAAGAGTGGGGTTCAAGGTGTTGTTGTTCCCGGTAGGGAACAGGTTCAGCAACTTGGACATCAAGATATTGTTGTTGGGTCAATTAAGGATCCTCCTAGCAAGATGGGTGCAGGTACAATTCGTTGTACTAGGTTTATGACGACATTTAAGGAGGTGACAAGACAGAAGGAGTTGTGTAAGAAAAAATATGAAGAAAAAAAGGCTCGTGTAGAAAGTGCAAAACAAAAGGCAATTGGCAAACAAAAGAGTGATGAGTGCATTGCTAATTCAACTGAAAATAGGTGTATACAGGTAGTACTTAATAATTCTATAATTCAAAACCTACAGCTATTAAATATGTCAATTACAATTACTTAAATGTACACTTTATTTGACCAGGTTAGTGAAGACACTGTTGGCAATGAATCTTACTTAAGTAGGGGTGAAATGTATTTCGTAAGCTACCTTTTTATATTTTGTCCAAATTATTACAGATACATTTGTCTAAGGCTTTCCTTAACTATTGTAGACTTCTCTACAACAACCTGTAGTTGAGGACCAGTTGGTTGTTCATGATGAGTTCGTCAAAAGAAATTATTCAAATAACGAAGACATCATGTCTGTAGAAGACGAGTTTATACAGAGAAATGGTGTGCAGTTTGGAAAACCACAATTAGTAATGTGTATGTGTATTTGCTGAACTTGGGAACTCTAAGTTTGTCTTTGGTTGTAGTCATTGTAATGATAATGATGGTTGTAGTTAGTTAGAATTTGTACTTGTGATTGTTAAATACTGTTTTAATTCATTGTTGTTTAGTAAGGTCATTGCAGGCTATTTTTTGTAGGTAATATGCATGCCATTTCTTAAAAATATGACAATATTACAGGTTGAAGGACATTAAGGAAATATTTGCCAATCATATATAAACAATGACAATGTCAAAGTGAAGGAGAGAATATGAACCAACAATTTTGGCCCAACATTTATATTTTTCCGCCCAAAGTCGTAATAGTTTAAAATTACACATATGAGTAATTTGGGATTATTAGTGTAAAAACCTCAACCATTTTTACATTATAGTTTACACAATGATAATTACTACAAAGATACTTATAGTATAAGCCAGTAGAAGTTACAAGGTTCAGGATATAGGGATAGGCTAGATATAGTTATCTAATTTATTTTATATTGTTAAATTTACATACATATATATTGTCATATTGACATATACACTGTCATATTGCAATGAGTTTGGGGTTTAGGGTTTAGGGTTAATAGAGGGTTTGTCGGATGATAACATGACGTTTACGATAACATGACATTTATCATGTGTTGTCATGTTTACATATACTCTGTCATAATGCAATATGTTATTGTCGACATAGTTATCTGTAAGGAATATTTCAAGCATTATCCCTAGCTTGAACCCCGCTGTGATCATACACTTAAGTACGATGGCGTCCAAAGGGAAAGAAGATAGAGCAAAATAGTCGCCAACAAGTTTTAGGAACTTGTAAACCGTTCACAGGATGAAGGTTACACCCCTTAACGATCCAGGAGATCATCAACTCCAATAGGTCTGGAACCATGATTGGTAGTTCGGGGATGAAGGTACAAATCCAACCTAAAAGAGATTGAACCTGCCCTAATAATAGACCTCTACTTTATTCTTATCGTACTCATGTGCGCTTTCTGACTAACATGCAATCAAAAGGTTTACCCTAAACTTGTTTATCTATGTTGGTTGAATATTAATGCACAAATAAATCTATTATTGGCGATCACTTGAATTATAATCAAATTAACCCTAAACAAGATTATTAATTATCTTATTAAGCGTGATTACAAGTACCAAATTCCCTTTAAACATGCATACAAGGTGTGATCAAGCAATAAATAATAATAAGTATTAAGCAACATGATTTTAACAAATTATATATAAGTTATCCGTCAATTCACAAATAACATGAAATAATTCGCTAATTAACAAATTACGTGAAATAATTCGCTAATTAACAAATTACGTGAAACAATTCGCTAATTAACAAATTACGTAAAATTATATAATTTGACACAATAATAATCATAATCATAATTATCATAACCATGTTAAAGCATATTAATAGCAAGATCCTAGACATGATACTAACAAGATTAATAATAAACCCTAGCATGTCACTAAACAATAAAGATCAAATTTTATAGCCCTAACATGAATATTAGGAAGAGAATAGGAAGCATAGCAGGAAACACAATTGTCATATTTGATATTAGAAATTTTAGTTTTTACCCTAAATATGATACTAGGAAGATCAAAATATCGTACCCTAACATGACACTAGGAATCATAATAACAACCTAGACATGATTTCTAAGAACCATAAAATCAATAAATCAATTAAAGCACTTACTTGGATGCCTCGTACCTCTTTCTAATAACAAAATACACGCGTTAGTAACTTCAAGGAAAATAATAAAATAAAGAATCAAATTAAATAATTGAAAGAGGGATTAAAGAAAGTTTAGACTAGATTTGGGACCAAACCCTTAGAAATCAAACCTTTCACGTCTAGGGCGAAGGCAACTTCGAACTTGGCTAGGTGCTTCTAAGTCTTCTGAATGTGGAATTTTGTATGCAAAAGGGTTGGTTTAGAAAAGAGAGAGAATAAGCTTTATCTTAGAGAGAGAAGAGAATTAGAAAACTAGAGAGTTGATGAGAAGAATTGATGATAATTGATGAAAATTGATTATTGTTGAGAATTGATGATTGAAAACAGAATTTTAAGAGGCTATTTACAGAGAAAATCAGTCGGATGGATAAAAAACGAATCAGAGTTTCAATGAGAATAAAACACGATTAGCGCCAGACACCTGGAGTGGCGCCAGACGCCAAGCCTTAGCGCCAGGCGCTAGAAACAATTTTTGCGGATTTTGTTTTTATCATATCTTTTGATCCGGAAGTCCAAATAAGGCATATAATATGTCGTTGAAAATATCTTGAAGTCTACTTTCCATCCCAATAAGAATCAGATTAAAATCTTTTGTAGATAAAAAGATATGGCCGAAATAGTGGAAGCGTGTCAGTTTTGGATAGAGTTTCATATTCCATTCATATCTTTTTCGTTATAACTCGGATTTAATATTATAATATATAGGGTTTTTCTGCATTATAACCCTGTAACTTTCCGTTTTCTACGATGTGCCCCCCATTTTTGAGAAATTCACATTGTAACCCCAAAATACTTTCAGTGTCTACACGGTAACCTTGCCGTTAACAAATTCTGTTAGTGGGGCCCACTCACCACTTAATAATAATTTTTTTATCGATTTGCAGATTGAAAATAGTTTCGTTAAATGTTTTGGAGGCTATTTTGGCCGTTAAGGGTCCAAATTGAGCCCAGATTTAGCAAAAAGATAACATAAATACCCCGTTTTGCGTATTTAAAAATGTCTCGATTTGTGTGTTTACGTATTTAATATGCAAAACGAGGTATTTATGTTATTTTTTTTGCTAAATTTGAGCTCAATTTGGATCTTTAAGGACCAAAATAGCCCCTAAAACCTTAAATAGAACAATTTTTAACACGCAAATCGATAAAAAATAATTTTTAAGTGGAGAGTGGGTCCCACTAACGAAATTTGTTAACGGTGTGATAACAGCAAGGTTACCGTATAGAAAGTAAATGTATTTTGGGGTTACAATGTAGATTTCTAAAAAATGGGGGGCACATCGTAGAAAACGGAAAGTTAGAGGGTTATAATGTAGAAAAACCCTAATATATAATTGGAAAGATAATTTCAAGATATATCCAATTGTATAAAATTTGGATAAAGATTATGAAGCACGAAAATAAAATCTGATTATATTCCACTTCGTACAAAACAAGGATTCTAAAAAGGAGTAGTTTTATTCAATTTCAAACTCTTTGAAACATAATTATCAATCCTAATTCCATTAGGATTTAAAAGAACCTTCTAGAGTATTCTATAAGACTATAATCAATCCTAATAGCTTTAGGAATGATAATTAATAATAGGCCCTCTTCTAGATCATTGGGCCGCATATAAAAATAAAATCGGGCTCAGTTTAGTATTTTGGCCATAACTTCCTCATTATTAATCGGAATTGGGCTTATAATATATCGTTGGAAAGATCTTTTCAAGCCCCATCTAAATACACTATTATTGGACCCTTATCATGGACCAAAATAAACTGGAATGCACGTTTTTTCATAAATAAGGTAAGAAAAGAAATATTTTCAAAAACAGAAAGAAGAGATATTTTATTAAAAACATCCTCATCACTAGACTTTTCACACTTTCGCTTTGTTCGATAATCAAATGACATGAAAGGTATTCATCACTAGGTTTGGTTTTGGAGAGACACATTTGGGTGTCTACATTATCTAATTTATTTATATTGTCATATTAAAATATACATTGTAATTTTGACATATACACTGTCATAATGCAATGGGGTTTGTGTTATAGGGTTTAGGGTTTAGGGTTCAGGGTTTATGGTTTAGGGTTAACAGAGGATTTGGGGTTTAGGGTATTGTGTTTTGGGGTATTTGAATTGGGTAGAACTGTATTGTCATTGAATTTGGTGTTAATGTCGTACCTTTATTTCTTATTGTCTGATATTGACATCAAGAACATAAAGTATTGTTGACATTTATTTATCATATTTTCATTGAGTCTCATTTAAGGTTGTTAGATGAATTTGACAACATACGAGGATTGGTAATTGAGTTCAATTCCAATAAGGATTGTAATTAGGATTTAACTTTCAATTACACATTGTTTGACTATAATGAGGAATGTTAATAGTGTTTAAATTGAATTTCAAAGGATTCAATTTGAGTCTCAATTACATTGTTAATAGTGTTTAACTATAATTAGGATTGTTAAGGATTGTTAATTGACATTTGAATTTTAAAGAATCAATTTGGATTAAGGGGCCTTCAAATGATTCAATTAGGATTAAGGGTCTCTTCTCTTTAGCTTAAGTTCAATTTAGTTCAAATCCAATCATCTTTTAGTATACTTCTTCATTCCTAATTTCCTTATGTCATAAACAATTCCATAAAAGCTGATATTCACTGCGATTTATGCATAACAGAGCCGGAAATTTCTTTAACTTATTTAGGAATTGCATTATCGTAAGAATTGCATGGAGGGGTGGAAGCCTTGGCATCCATTCACAGCACAACGGAGACCTTTCTCTTATAGATTAGATCCAATATTATATCCAACTTTTCATTAGTCAGGATGGGACTTCAAGTCCTCACATTAGTACCTTTATTGGTACTCTTTGGAGTCTTTGGTTATTTCGGAATAACAGGGTTTTCCGTTCAGAAACCTCATCTCCTCAACCTATCTTTTTGCAAGTTTTGGAAGTAATTCGATCACATACTCTCTTTATACAGGGTGATCCTACTATTACACCTTTCCACGCTCCTTGCTTAAATTCTACCTGCACAATACCACCGGGCTTTTATGCAACACAACTAGGGGAATATGCTGCTACATCGGGCATGAGTACAATTCAAATAGATGGTTCTTGGTTTGCAGATTCAAATATAACAGGGATGGGTTGGTGCATGGATAATCAGGACGTGAAGGATCAGAGGATTAGAGGCGGCAGTAATTTTGGGTTCTGTACTACAGCGTTACACTCGGAGGCTGCAGCTTTTTTGTATGGTCTTTGTTGGGCTACGAGCGCAGATATGCAGCCAGTCACCATTTTTACTGATTCTTATAATCTTATTACTCTCCTTAGAGGGGATGGTCAAGGTTACATTCATTTACTTTGGATCATACGCAAAATCAAACTACTAGGGAAATCTTTCAGACACTGCAACATTCATAAGGCGGATAGAAGGTGGGTTCACCGAGCTCACCAAATAGCGGCGGAAGCAGCACAACTTTCAATTTGTTTTTCTACTGATATGTAATTTGTTTTTAACCTTTTTCAAAAAAAAAAAAAAAAAAAAAAACAATTCCATAAACAATTCATTAGAATTTGATTTGAGTTGAATTCCATTGAACCGAGCTTAAACTTGTTAGGAGTTGAATTAATCTGAACTTATTATACTTTGTTAAATGTAGTTGATTTTAAGCATTCCAAACATTAAGTCAAATCCAAGTACCATTCCTAATTGGTTAACAAACCATTTAACAATTCGGAATGTTAATACTTCCTCAGTTTTTTTTTACTTGACCTACTTTGACTTTTACACTATTCACCACCCCTCCTTTGACCGTGTTTTGTGAATAATATGTAAGGAAAAACATATTCATGTTGGATCATTTTGAATTCATCTCAATAAGTAATATCATAATATATAACTTTTATATATTTTAATTATGGAGAATTAAAGTAATAGACCGTTAAAGTTTTGCATTGGCAAGCGTGATAAAAGAAACAGGTCAAGTAAAAAAGAACAGTGGAAGTAGGATTTTACTTTCTTTTTGGGTTGGTAATTGGGATTAGACTTTTAATTAGGATTTTTAATGGGCTTTGAATTTCAATTCAGAATGTTAATTGAGATTAGAATTTGAATTCGGATTGTTAATCGGGATTTGACTTTGAATTTGGATTATTAATTGGGATTAGACTTTGTATTCAGATTGTTAATTGGGATTTGACTTTGAATTCAGATTTGTTAATAGGATTACACTTTGAATTCTGACTGTTAATTAGTTTTAACTTTCAATTTGGATTGTTAATAGGATTAGATTCTATTAGGGTTGTCATTAATTCAACTTCGATATAGAGGACGTATAAGGATTATGGTCCTCAAAGGATTCATGGCGGATTAAGGGTCTCTTCTCTTCAGCTTACATTACTTCGATATTATTTGTTTGGTCAAATCCAATTACCAAACCTAATTGATTAACAAACTATTCAACAATTTCTATTATAAGTTATTACAATTCTATTAGATATTCTAATTGTAGAGGTTATGTTTATAATTGAATAAATTGTTGTCAATTTGTATGTACATTATTGTCATTGTAAGATTACTGTCACTACATAAATTTTGTCATCTGAAGTCTACTATTACTGTCATTGTAAGATTACTTTACTGTCATTGTAGAAACTATTGTCAATTTGCATGTACATTACTGTCATTGTAAGATTACTTTACTGTCGTTGTAGAGATTTGCATGTACAATAATGGGTTTGCTGAGTTGTCCCACCACTTAGGAGTTGTCCCATCGAAAGGTAATTAGTTCATGTACATCAGGTGTTTATGTGATTGGTCTATTTTATGAGGCCTGGATTAATGACATGGACGATTGTTACTTAATACTTGACTGTAATTGGTCTAGTTTGAGAGATTTCGATTAATGACATGGACGATTGGTTCATTTTAGATTTGTGTTGGCTACTTCTGATTGAGGTTTTCTACGACGTTTGTATTGATGACATGGACTATCCTTGGCATTTTATTATCATATCATAATTATTGGCCTATGGATTTTTACTAGGATTTGACATTCAATTTGAATTTCATTAAATTTGACTGTCCTTGGTTGTTGACTTTTAGGGGTGATTCCCTTTTCTATCTTTGGTTGTTATATCTCTAACATAAATTAGTTACTTATTGTCTTTTACTTAACAATATTGTCATTTGTTAGTCAATGTTAATTCCTTCCTAATGTTAATTCCTTCCTAATTTCATGTAACTAGTAACTTCTTTTATTAACTAACAATTTTGTTATTAATAAGCTTGCATATTTCACATCTTTTATGGATATCCAACACCACATCCAAAATTATATCCAAAAATAGAAGTCATCCAAATTATTAGTCATACATGGATATCTAAAATTATATCAAAAATGTTAGTCATACATGGATATCTAATATTATATCCCAAATAGGAGTCATAAAATACAATTCCATCTACTACAGATATCTAAAATGTAAGTGTTCATAGATAAGTACATTGAAGTTTTTCCATCTTTCCTAAATTATACGCATAAGTCCTTAACCAAGTCTTGTACATATGGTTTAGCTTTGTTGAATTCTGACATGCCGTCTTCACACAACAACCATGCTCTCTCATGTGCCATATCAGTAACAACCTATTTTCATTGAATCATAATTTTGTTTTGATTCCAAAAATTCACAAGTATTATGTGAACATGTGAACTAAGGAAGCAATATAATTATACCTCTCCTATCTTGATCACAAAGTTTTGTGCATTCCTCTTAATCGCCATCAACATATGTGTAGACACCTATTTTTTGCCTCTTGTCCCGAAAAGGAAGTGCGACAATGTTACAAAATCCCGTTCTTCATGCTAGATCAAAGTTGAAGTGTTTATGGACTACGAAATGCATTATGAAGTAAGTTAAAACCCATATTTGACACCATTTTATCTTAGAGCCTTGTCTGATTACTAATTAGGCCTAAAACGTGTTCATACATGTTTAAACTTGATTAATAATAGACCCAAATGCATCAAATGCAATGATTAGATCCAGTGGAACCTACATTGTTGAAAACCGAGCCAAACAAATAAACCAACCATCAAATTCCCATAAAATGCCTATACAGATGGATATCCCTTTCAAAGAGCTTTCCAACGGTATATTTATAAGCCCAATTCCAAGCCAAAACAAAGAAGTTATGATCAAAACACTAAACCAGGCCCTAAAACCGACACCCTTGCACGCCAACGGCCATAACTTTTGATCCATAACATATTTTAACCTAATTCTAACGGCATTGGAAATTAGACATTCAGAGATTTCCAATTATATCTCAGACGCCTTAATCCAACTCCGCAATAAAAATTTATGGAAGTTTTAAAAACGCGTTTTCGTATAAGGCAAACCGCAAACCAGCGCAACTCAGTAACCTGCGCGCGCCTGGAGCGCGAGACTCATTGAGATGCGTGCGGAACCCAGCGCGACTCAAAGAGTTGCGTGCGCCACCTGAATGTGCGGCTATAAAACCCTAAACCTAGATTCCTACACCTATAAATAAGGGTCTTCGTTCAGCATTACAAGGACCGAAAAATCAGAATTAAAACCCTAGCATTCTCAAAACCCTAATCTCTCAACTTCTCTTACTATAATACTACTTTTCCTTCTCTCTTCCCAAATACTTTCCAACCCTAATTGAATCCATTAAAGTCCTTGGAGGTACGACGAAGAAAGAAAGTCCACAAATATATTTAATGGAGATTTAACATAAGAAAAGAACGGTTAGTTTCCTGAGCACTTAGATAAATCACTCTTCCTTTATTATTTACATAACTTTAATTGAATAAATAGTGTTGTTTGATCACTTTAAACAAACTTTTAAGTAATTAATTAACATAGAATTCTTTGAGTGACATTTATGTCACTCGTAGGAAGTATTTTTAGAGTCATTTTCGCGTTTATTTTATCTTATTTTCCCTTTCTTTCTCTTGTTTTCTCTTTAATAAAGTGTCTAGTTTATTTTGGTAATTTTGTCGTGTTTTAGTTCTTTTCGTAGTTTTTAGTTTATTTTCGTATTTTATTTGCTTTTGATTTGTTATATTTCGTTCTTTATTTTTCCTTGAAAGTTTTCTAATTTACTTTTATTTATTTTAATTGGTTTTGAGTCTATTTTATTTCACTTTCTTTGCTTGTATAGTTTTTGTTTAGTTTTTATTAGTTTTAAGTTTATTTTGTTATTTATTTGATTTTATTTACTTGTATAGTTTTATTTAATTTTTATTAGTTTAGTGTTATTTCTCTTTTTCTCTTTTACTTTATTTTATTCCTAATTTATTTATTTCTTTTTTTATTTGTCTTGATTTCTCCTCGGTTTTGTGTTTAGGGTCCCGGGTTTCATGTCAAGTGAGTTCGGAGTTCGGGGACGAGTGAAAGTGTGCAATTCTTCTTTGATGGCTGCTGCCCACCGCTTATCCATCACCCCACCTCCCTTATCCTCCACCACATCAACCTCACACAAATCAGCCAACCTCCTCTGCTTCTTCCCTGCTGCCACCAATCAAACACCACCACAGCCCAAACCAGCCTGCAACCCCGCAAACACTACACCACCACAGCCCAAACCAGCCAATTCACTCACCTGCTGCCACCCTCACACCATCCACGCACCAGCCTAAGCAACCCACCATCAATTTCAACCACCAGCTGCTGCCACCAACACCACCACACAGCAACCGTGACAATCACACGCACATCTCCAGCCTAACCATCCCGCAAACACCACACACCACCAGCCGCAACAGCCCCTACTCCAATTCGCAATTAACCACCAGCTACCGCAACCTACCACAACCCAGACCACTGCAATAAACCGATTTTAGCCACCCAAAACGACAGCCCTACACTACACCTGACCCGCAACTACTCAATCCACCAATTAAACAACCAATCAACCCCTCAATTAAGCAAAAATCAGAGTAAATTGCAAATTAATCAAGTTCGAGCAAACCGTTGAGGGTTCGACCGAACTTCGAGTCAGAGACTTTGGGGGTTTTGTTATTCGAAGAGGAGTGGTCGAACACACCCTTGGTTCGACCGAACCAACCCCGTAGTTTGGTCGAACCAGGCATCGGTTCGATCGAACCATTTCACGAGACTCGCGCATGGTTTTTAATGAAGATCGAACGGCTTGAATTGATGCTCGATGAGTGCTGTTGAAGATGAACGGTGGCGATTTCATATGGAAGCTTGATGATGGATTTTGGTTAGGCTCAAAGTAGGGGATCATCTCCCATTTTTAGAGCAGCCAACATGTCGAAGAAGAGGGGAAAAGGGTCTGATGATTTTGGTGGGTTTAGATTATTATTTCATTTTCTTTTTCTTTTATTTTTCTTTTATTATTATTTCTTTGTTTTCTTTTCTATTTTCTTATTTTCTTTCTTTTATTTTTATTTTTATTTTAGTTTTCTATTTTTACTTTTCCTTTTTATTTTATTTTCTTTTCCTTCTTTTTTCTGTTTTCCCTAGTTTTATTAAGTTAGTATAAATACCCATTTTTGGGGTAATTAGAGAGACATTCAATAACTATATATTCTTCTTTCTAATTAGTTTTAGGTTAGGTTAGGATTAGTCTTCATTGGTAGAGAGAGAAAGTGTGGTTTTCTTCATTAATGAACTTGGATTTTGAAGAAGGAGCTTGTTCAATCCTTTGTAGACCTTCATCTTCAATTAATGAGCAATCTCTTACTCTTTCTCTTTACCTTTGTTTTTGATTTTGCTTATTTTCTTTTATTTTTCTTCTTTGCTTATTAATCATGTTGATGCTCATTGATTTGATGATTGATATTGTTTTCAATATGATTTGTGAGTAGTTACCTAGCCAAGGGTGTGGGGATGGTGTAGTTGCTAATTGTTCATGCTTATAATGTTGGGGTTATGTTAATGGTGATTAAAGTCTTTGCATGCTTGATATTCTTTGGTCTTTCTTGCAAGTGAACATTGTTAGTTGATCAAAGATGAGTCTTTACTAACAAGTAACGGAAGTTGACTTAGTTGAGATTCATTACTATCGATAATTCTTTGTTTTCACCTTCTAATATATGGTTCTAATGTGGAAACATAGAGGCTATGTTAGGAGAAACCAATTAACCCCGGAAGACGGTTAGATTGGACCCCTTTACTTCGGTATTCGTGCATGTTTAGTTTACCATTGATATGCTACTTTGTTATTGTATGGTCAAGCGTCAACTTCACCTACCCATTTCCCTTGGTGCCTTAATGTTTTATTTCTTGTTTTAGCATCTTTAGACTTTAGTTTATTTATCTCCTATTCCGGACTAGCTTAATTGTCGATAACATTTGGTGGTGTTTACCGTTCTCTGTGGTTCGACCCCTATGCTTGCCTTATACTCGTATTAGGTTTGTTTAGGTTGTATAAATTGTATTTGATCTAGGGATAGACAATTGACGACGCGTTTATTCCCTTGTCAAATTGGCGCCGTTGCCGGGGAACGACTTCCATTACCGTTATGTTATCTTATTGATACTAGTCCATTGTATATATTTCTTTTGATTTATTTTTGTTCTCTTTGTTTTGTTTTTGAAAAATGGCACATTTTTCTTTTCCTCAATATGATGATGAGCCTTTTTGTGTCTACTTCCATAAACTTGTGGGGTTTTTGAACTATAATGGTTGTAATCCTTGTGAAGCTTGTGAGATTTGTTACTATGGCATGAATGAACAAACGAGATATGAAGTTGAAAGTAGGTTTAATGGCGAATTTCAAGCATTATCGGTTCATAGTGCTTGGAGCTTTTTTGTACGGTTTGCTAAGGAAGTACGCAATAGGGCATGTAATGTTGCTAATTTTGATTCTCAATGTGATAATAGTTTTATTAGTGGCATGCATCCCTATGATTTGTCTTGTGATCCTATTTGTGAACCTAGTACAAGTGATTTCAACTCTCTATCTCCTATTGCTGATGATGAATCTCATTTGCTTGATTATACCTCCTCTCCCCAATATGATGATGCTCATGTTTATAATGTGAATGATCTTCCCTCCTCATCTTCTTGTTCTTACATGGCTTCAAATGATTTCCCTTATGCTTCTAATGAGTCCTTTTATGAGGGTAATTCTATGGAAAGTTTGAAGGAAGAGAAGATAATGAAGATAATGGAGATGATGGAGAAGTATAACGAGATGAGGGAAGTTGAGAATAGGGAGACGGAAGCTAGAATGAAGATGCTTGAGAGCCAAATTCTCCAACTAGCCAACTCTCAAGAAAATGAAAAGAGTGTTGATTTTGAAAATCCTAATCCTTCTTCCCATCTTGATGAGTCTCAAGTGTATGTTTGTGACCCTTCAATATATGAGTATATAGACTCTTTTGAGGTAATGTCCCACATATTTTTCGAGAGTCATATGAGGACTTATAGATTATTGGATGATTTCATCGAGAACGCTTCTTGGGACTTAGATGAGTTTGAGATGAATCTACCTCCATTCATGCACGATTTTGGGACCTTGGGTTTTGAGATAGTTGAAGGAAAGGTTGTCTATTGTGGTGAAAAGGAGGATAAGGTTGACTCCCTTGGAGTTTTTGAGCTTGAGGGAGGTGTAGATCGTGAGTGCCCTTCATATTAGGATGCTATGATTGATTTTCATGCCCTCATTGGCGATGTGAGACCTTGTGGTGAGGGAGTAGCTACCCCTTTTCCCGTTTCTCATACCCCTTTTTCTCTAAGGTTCGACCACATCCTTCCTTACCCTACTTCTCTCCCTTCCTATCTCAAACAACCTATTGGGAAGTCGCCCTCTATGGATGATTTTCATGTCCCTCATTCCATCATCATTGAGGAAGAGAGGAATTTTGTCAACCAAAAATTATGTGATGAGGATTTGCCTTTTTCCTTTTCTTTCCACTATTCTTTTCCTTCTTCTACTTCTTACTTTCTTGAGTTTCCTTTCGATCCTTCTTCTTCTTTCTTTTGGCATCTCCCTCTTCACTTGCGTGCAACGATTTTGTTGCACGTTCTTATTCCGTCATTTGCCTATTTACACCCCCATGAAATGTGTAGTAGTGCATTTGACAAGCTCTTGCGTGCGTTGAATTATTATTTCCTAGAGCGGTCTCGCTTGGACGTTAAACAAGCCTTTGCGGGAAGTAACCCGTGTTTTATTGCTTTCATTTTCTTTTGTTTTTAGATTAGATTTTCTCACATGGACGTGTTTGTGTTCCTTGCTAATTACACAACTTGATATACTCTTGCGCATTGGTGATGATCAAGAATCAAGGAAATGTGCCTCAACTTACCTATCATGTGGAATTCAAGCCTTATTTGTAGAGATTATGGCTCATATGAGGTTATTTCGGGTTTTTTGTGTGATTTTGCATTTATCCCATATCCGGTAATATCCTTCTTTTCCCTCTCTCTTACTTATTGTGACTTGAAGATCATGTGTTGGTAATGTTGGATTAATTTTTCCTTGTTTTCCCCTCCTTGGTTTCATTGTTTATGATTTGAGAGCTTGGTTTCATTCAAGCTTGGGGGAGGGTATTCTATCATGTTGGGTGGGATGTTGATTCATATATGCCATGCACGTGAGTATATGCATTTCCATGTTTTTCATGCTTTTGGAAAATCCAAAAAGATTTTTGTTTACTTCAAGGCAAGTTTAGCAAAATTGTGTTTTGTTTGTTCTTAATTGGACATTATTATATCTTTTGGATTTGTTTACTCTTGAATGCCTTTCTTCCTAAGTGGTTAACGTGTGCACGATTTGAGAGTGTCATTGGTTGACTCTAGGATATTACATGATAAGGTAGCCGGGTTAAGAACTTTTAGGAATCCATGAAGCCCTAGTTCACGGGTATGTGGTAAGATGTGGTTGCTCTCTATAATGGATTTGGCACCCTTAGTTGGTATTTGCTTAGTTATAATCCCGTGTGAGGTAACATTGTTCTAGCCTTCATCACTTTGTTGTGTGGCGATTTTGGATCCTTAGCTATGCATGTCTTGATCCTTGTTTTGACTTATAGCTCCCAAGATCGTGACCGAAGCACTCTAGGGGAGGAAAAGGGCACTTCTTTCTCATTTTTTTTCTTTATCTTCTTTTCGTTTTGTTACAAATTTGATTTTGTATTTTGCATAAACCAACTTACTAACTAATTTGAGCTTATGTTTCTCGCTTTTGTTTAAACCATGTTACAAACCTAATGGCCTATGTTTACCAACCCTTTTAGTTAGAGAAGCATTGTCATGTGAGGTTTGAGTTTTGAGTTGTTGATCATAAACAAGAAGCACTTTGAGATTTGGTTAGAGTTGAGCTTGTACAGAATGATGCAAATTTATGAAAATCAAGTGAAGTTTCAAGAAAAAGCCGTCCAAATTTAAAAAAAAAGGCAAGGACAATAAATAAATAAAAAAAAAAATTGGAAGAGAACCAAAACAACAAAAATATTTTCGATAGTTTCATTTTCTTCCCTAGTTTAAGCATTGAGGACAATGCTTTGTTCAAGCTTGGGGGGGAATATTGTGTGTTTGTGTTGAATAAGCTTGGGGGAATGGCATTAGTGGTATTTTTGCTTGATATTTAGTGAATTCTTGAGTTATTTTTGAGTGTCGGCCGCACTTTTTGCTTCACTTAGGAATTATCACCAAATTTTAAATTTTTACCCCGCCTTAACCCTTAGCCTTACGTTACAACCAATAAAAAGACCCTTAGACTCTAGTGGGTTAGGTCAAAAGAACGGTGGAGGGAGATAGACTTCAAACCTATGGAAAGAGTATGCATAGTTGAGACGTCGGGATTACCTTCTCAAGGTTTTTCATTTCTTTATCTTTTTCCGGTTCCTTCGTGGAATCTTGAGAAGCTAGTTTAAGGGTTGATTTGAAGCTAGTGGAGAGAACGTGGCCCGATTGGTTGGGGCTAAGGTGGATTGAGTCCTAAGTAGTTCTCTATGCTTAGCATGTGTTATGTTTCAATCAACCATTGACATCTTGGAACGTGCATACATTTGTCCATTTAGAAAGGTTTGCATCCATTAGTACTTGTCCTTATCCTTGTCCGTATATGAACTTGTGTTTTGCTTTCTCTCTTCGTGTTTCTTTTCTTTTTTCCTTTTGTTGCCTTGCCTTGGTTTTTGTCGAGAGTTGTGCGGTAAGCTCTTAGGAAACTCTCATGAGACCTCACTCGTCCTCATAGGCGACTTTGGGGTTTTAAGGGCTTGTTGTAGCTAAAAACAACCGTGATTCCTACGACAGTGAGTTAGTGTACATTCTTTCTCTTTGTTTCTATTTTGTTTCTTTTGCTTTAAATAATTCCATCTTGTTCTCTTTTGCCTTAGCTTTGCTCGAGGACGAGAAAAGGTTTAGCTTGGGGGAATTTGATGAGTGACATTTATGTCACTCGTAGGAAGTATTTTTAGAGTCATTTTCGCGTTTATTTTATCTTATTTTCCCTTTTTTTTTCTCTTGTTTTCTCTTTAATAAAGTTTCTAGTTTATTTTGGTAATTTTGTCATGTTTTAGTTCTTTTCGTAGTTTTTAGTTTATTTTCGTATTTTATTTGCTTTTGATTTGTTATATTTTGTTCTTTATTTTTCCTTGAAAGTTTTCTAATTTACTTTTATTTATTTTAATTGGTTTTGAGTCTATTTTATTTCACTTTCTTTGCTTGTATAGTTTTTGTTTAGTTTTTATTAGTTTTAAGTTTATTTTGTTATTTATTTGATTTTATTTACTTGTATAGTTTTATTTAATTTTTATTAGTTTAATGTTATTTCTCTTTTTCTATTTTACTTTATTTTATTCCTAATTTATTTATTTCTTTTTTTATTTGTCTTGATTTCTCCTATCTTGATCACAAAGTTTTGTGCATTCCTCTTAATCGCCATCAACATATGTGTAGACACCTATTTTTTGCCTCTTGTCCCGAAAAGGAAGTGCGACAATGTTACAAAATCCCGTTCTTCATGCTAGATCAAAGTTGAAGTGTTTATGGACTACGAAATGCATTATGAAGTAAGTTAAAACCCATATTTGACACCATTTTATCTTAGAGCCTTGTCTGATTACTAATTAGGCCTAAAACGTGTTCATACATGTTTAAACTTGATTAATAATAGACCCAAATGCATCAAATGCAATGATTAGATCCAGTGGAACCTACATTGTTGAAAACCGAGCCAAACAAATAAACCAACCATCAAATTCCCATAAAATGCCTATACAGATGGATATCCCTTTCAAAGAGCTTTCCAACGGTATATTTATAAGCCCAATTCCAAGCCAAAACAAAGAAGTTATGATCAAAACACTAAACCAGGCCCTAAAACCGACACCCTTGCACGCCAACGGCCATAACTTTTGATCCATAACATATTTTAACCTAATTCTAACGGCATTGGAAATTAGACATTCAGAGATTTCCAATTATATCTCAGACGCCTTAATCCAACTCCGCAATAAAAATTTATGGAAGTTTTAAAAACGCGTTTTCGTATAAGGCAAACCGCAAACCAGCGCAACTCAGTAACCTGCGCGCGCCTGGAGCGCGAGACTCATTGAGATGCGTGCGGAACCCAGCGCGACTCAAAGAGTTGCGTGCGCCACCTGAATGTGCGGCTATAAAACCCTAAACCTAGATTCCTACACCTATAAATAAGGGTCTTCGTTCAGCATTACAAGGACCGAAAAATCAGAATTAAAACCCTAGCATTCTCAAAACCCTAATCTCTCAACTTCTCTTACTATAATACTACTTTTCCTTCTCTCTTCCCAAATACTTTCCAACCCTAATTGAATCCATTAAAGTCCTTGGAGGTACGACGAAGAAAGAAAGTCCACAAATATATTTAATGGAGATTTAACATAAGAAAAGAACGGTTAGTTTCCTGAGCACTTAGATAAATCACTCTTCCTTTATTATTTACATAACTTTAATTGAATAAATAGTGTTGTTTGATCACTTTAAACAAACTTTTAAGTAATTAATTAACATAGAATTCTTTGAGTGACATTTATGTCACTCGTAGGAAGTATTTTTAGAGTCATTTTCGCGTTTATTTTATCTTATTTTCCCTTTCTTTCTCTTGTTTTCTCTTTAATAAAGTGTCTAGTTTATTTTGGTAATTTTGTCGTGTTTTAGTTCTTTTCGTAGTTTTTAGTTTATTTTCGTATTTTATTTGCTTTTGATTTGTTATATTTCGTTCTTTATTTTTCCTTGAAAGTTTTCTAATTTACTTTTATTTATTTTAATTGGTTTTGAGTCTATTTTATTTCACTTTCTTTGCTTGTATAGTTTTTGTTTAGTTTTTATTAGTTTTAAGTTTATTTTGTTATTTATTTGATTTTATTTACTTGTATAGTTTTATTTAATTTTTATTAGTTTAGTGTTATTTCTCTTTTTCTCTTTTACTTTATTTTATTCCTAATTTATTTATTTCTTTTTTTATTTGTCTTGATTTCTCCTCGGTTTTGTGTTTAGGGTCCCGGGTTTCATGTCAAGTGAGTTCGGAGTTCGGGGACGAGTGAAAGTGTGCAATTCTTCTTTGATGGCTGCTGCCCACCGCTTATCCATCACCCCACCTCCCTTATCCTCCACCACATCAACCTCACACAAATCAGCCAACCTCCTCTGCTTCTTCCCTGCTGCCACCAATCAAACACCACCACAGCCCAAACCAGCCTGCAACCCCGCAAACACTACACCACCACAGCCCAAACCAGCCAATTCACTCACCTGCTGCCACCCTCACACCATCCACGCACCAGCCTAAGCAACCCACCATCAATTTCAACCACCAGCTGCTGCCACCAACACCACCACACAGCAACCGTGACAATCACACGCACATCTCCAGCCTAACCATCCCGCAAACACCACACACCACCAGCCGCAACAGCCCCTACTCCAATTCGCAATTAACCACCAGCTACCGCAACCTACCACAACCCAGACCACTGCAATAAACCGATTTTAGCCACCCAAAACGACAGCCCTACACTACACCTGACCCGCAACTACTCAATCCACCAATTAAACAACCAATCAACCCCTCAATTAAGCAAAAATCAGAGTAAATTGCAAATTAATCAAGTTCGAGCAAACCGTTGAGGGTTCGACCGAACTTCGAGTCAGAGACTTTGGGGGTTTTGTTATTCGAAGAGGAGTGGTCGAACACACCCTTGGTTCGACCGAACCAACCCCGTAGTTTGGTCGAACCAGGCATCGGTTCGATCGAACCATTTCACGAGACTCGCGCATGGTTTTTAATGAAGATCGAACGGCTTGAATTGATGCTCGATGAGTGCTGTTGAAGATGAACGGTGGCGATTTCATATGGAAGCTTGATGATGGATTTTGGTTAGGCTCAAAGTAGGGGATCATCTCCCATTTTTAGAGCAGCCAACATGTCGAAGAAGAGGGGAAAAGGGTCTGATGATTTTGGTGGGTTTAGATTATTATTTCATTTTCTTTTTCTTTTATTTTTCTTTTATTATTATTTCTTTGTTTTCTTTTCTATTTTCTTATTTTCTTTCTTTTATTTTTATTTTTATTTTAGTTTTCTATTTTTACTTTTCCTTTTTATTTTATTTTCTTTTCCTTCTTTTTTCTGTTTTCCCTAGTTTTATTAAGTTAGTATAAATACCCATTTTTGGGGTAATTAGAGAGACATTCAATAACTATATATTCTTCTTTCTAATTAGTTTTAGGTTAGGTTAGGATTAGTCTTCATTGGTAGAGAGAGAAAGTGTGGTTTTCTTCATTAATGAACTTGGATTTTGAAGAAGGAGCTTGTTCAATCCTTTGTAGACCTTCATCTTCAATTAATGAGCAATCTCTTACTCTTTCTCTTTACCTTTGTTTTTGATTTTGCTTATTTTCTTTTATTTTTCTTCTTTACTTATTAATCATGTTGATGCTCATTGATTTGATGATTGATATTGTTTTCAATATGATTTGTGAGTAGTTACCTAGCCAAGGGTGTGGGGATGGTGTAGTTGCTAATTGTTCATGCTTATAATGTTGGGGTTATGTTAATGGTGATTAAAGTCTTTGCATGCTTGATATTCTTTGGTCTTTCTTGCAAGTGAACATTGTTAGTTGATCAAAGATGAGTCTTTACTAACAAGTAACGGAAGTTGACTTAGTTGAGATTCATTACTATCGATAATTCTTTGTTTTCACCTTCTAATATATGGTTCTAATGTGGAAACATAGAGGCTATGTTAGGAGAAACCAATTAACCCCGGAAGACGGTTAGATTGGACCCCTTTACTTCGGTATTCGTGCATGTTTAGTTTACCATTGATATGCTACTTTGTTATTGTATGGTCAAGCGTCAACTTCACCTACCCATTTCCCTTGGTGCCTTAATGTTTTATTTCTTGTTTTAGCATCTTTAGACTTTAGTTTATTTATCTCCTATTCCGGACTAGCTTAATTGTCGATAACATTTGGTGGTGTTTACCGTTCTCTGTGGTTCGACCCCTATGCTTGCCTTATACTCGTATTAGGTTTGTTTAGGTTGTATAAATTGTATTTGATCTAGGGATAGACAATTGACGACGCGTTTATTCCCTTGTCAAATTGGCGCCGTTGCCGGGGAACGACTTCCATTACCGTTATGTTATCTTATTGATACTAGTCCATTGTATATATTTCTTTTGATTTATTTTTGTTCTCTTTGTTTTGTTTTTGAAAAATGGCACATTTTTCTTTTCCTCAATATGATGATGAGCCTTTTTGTGTCTACTTCCATAAACTTGTGGGGTTTTTGAACTATAATGGTTGTAATCCTTGTGAAGCTTGTGAGATTTGTTACTATGGCATGAATGAACAAACGAGATATGAAGTTGAAAGTAGGTTTAATGGCGAATTTCAAGCATTATCGGTTCATAGTGCTTGGAGCTTTTTTGTACGGTTTGCTAAGGAAGTACGCAATAGGGCATGTAATGTTGCTAATTTTGATTCTCAATGTGATAATAGTTTTATTAGTGGCATGCATCCCTATGATTTGTCTTGTGATCCTATTTGTGAACCTAGTACAAGTGATTTCAACTCTCTATCTCCTATTGCTGATGATGAATCTCATTTGCTTGATTATACCTCCTCTCCCCAATATGATGATGCTCATGTTTATAATGTGAATGATCTTCCCTCCTCATCTTCTTGTTCTTACATGGCTTCAAATGATTTCCCTTATGCTTCTAATGAGTCCTTTTATGAGGGTAATTCTATGGAAAGTTTGAAGGAAGAGAAGATAATGAAGATAATGGAGATGATGGAGAAGTATAACGAGATGAGGGAAGTTGAGAATAGGGAGACGGAAGCTAGAATGAAGATGCTTGAGAGCCAAATTCTCCAACTAGCCAACTCTCAAGAAAATGAAAAGAGTGTTGATTTTGAAAATCCTAATCCTTCTTCCCATCTTGATGAGTCTCAAGTGTATGTTTGTGACCCTTCAATATATGAGTATATAGACTCTTTTGAGGTAATGTCCCACATATTTTTCGAGAGTCATATGAGGACTTATAGATTATTGGATGATTTCATCGAGAACGCTTCTTGGGACTTAGATGAGTTTGAGATGAATCTACCTCCATTCATGCACGATTTTGGGACCTTGGGTTTTGAGATAGTTGAAGGAAAGGTTGTCTATTGTGGTGAAAAGGAGGATAAGGTTGACTCCCTTGGAGTTTTTGAGCTTGAGGGAGGTGTAGATCGTGAGTGCCCTTCATATTAGGATGCTATGATTGATTTTCATGCCCTCATTGGCGATGTGAGACCTTGTGGTGAGGGAGTAGCTACCCCTTTTCCCGTTTCTCATACCCCTTTTTCTCTAAGGTTCGACCACATCCTTCCTTACCCTACTTCTCTCCCTTCCTATCTCAAACAACCTATTGGGAAGTCGCCCTCTATGGATGATTTTCATGTCCCTCATTCCATCATCATTGAGGAAGAGAGGAATTTTGTCAACCAAAAATTATGTGATGAGGATTTGCCTTTTTCCTTTTCTTTCCACTATTCTTTTCCTTCTTCTACTTCTTACTTTCTTGAGTTTCCTTTCGATCCTTCTTCTTCTTTCTTTTGGCATCTCCCTCTTCACTTGCGTGCAACGATTTTGTTGCACGTTCTTATTCCGTCATTTGCCTATTTACACCCCCATGAAATGTGTAGTAGTGCATTTGACAAGCTCTTGCGTGCGTTGAATTATTATTTCCTAGAGCGGTCTCGCTTGGACGTTAAACAAGCCTTTGCGGGAAGTAACCCGTGTTTTATTGCTTTCATTTTCTTTTGTTTTTAGATTAGATTTTCTCACATGGACGTGTTTGTGTTCCTTGCTAATTACACAACTTGATATACTCTTGCGCATTGGTGATGATCAAGAATCAAGGAAATGTGCCTCAACTTACCTATCATGTGGAATTCAAGCCTTATTTGTAGAGATTATGGCTCATATGAGGTTATTTCGGGTTTTTTGTGTGATTTTGCATTTATCCCATATCCGGTAATATCCTTCTTTTCCCTCTCTCTTACTTATTGTGACTTGAAGATCATGTGTTGGTAATGTTGGATTAATTTTTCCTTGTTTTCCCCTCCTTGGTTTCATTGTTTATGATTTGAGAGCTTGGTTTCATTCAAGCTTGGGGGAGGGTATTCTATCATGTTGGGTGGGATGTTGATTCATATATGCCATGCACGTGAGTATATGCATTTCCATGTTTTTCATGCTTTTGGAAAATCCAAAAAGATTTTTGTTTACTTCAAGGCAAGTTTAGCAAAATTGTGTTTTGTTTGTTCTTAATTGGACATTATTATATCTTTTGGATTTGTTTACTCTTGAATGCCTTTCTTCCTAAGTGGTTAACGTGTGCACGATTTGAGAGTGTCATTGGTTGACTCTAGGATATTACATGATAAGGTAGCCGGGTTAAGAACTTTTAGGAATCCATGAAGCCCTAGTTCACGGGTATGTGGTAAGATGTGGTTGCTCTCTATAATGGATTTGGCACCCTTAGTTGGTATTTGCTTAGTTATAATCCCGTGTGAGGTAACATTGTTCTAGCCTTCATCACTTTGTTGTGTGGCGATTTTGGATCCTTAGCTATGCATGTCTTGATCCTTGTTTTGACTTATAGCTCCCAAGATCGTGACCGAAGCACTCTAGGGGAGGAAAAGGGCACTTCTTTCTCATTTTTTTTCTTTATCTTCTTTTCGTTTTGTTACAAATTTGATTTTGTATTTTGCATAAACCAACTTACTAACTAATTTGAGCTTATGTTTCTCGCTTTTGTTTAAACCATGTTACAAACCTAATGGCCTATGTTTACCAACCCTTTTAGTTAGAGAAGCATTGTCATGTGAGGTTTGAGTTTTGAGTTGTTGATCATAAACAAGAAGCACTTTGAGATTTGGTTAGAGTTGAGCTTGTACAGAATGATGCAAATTTATGAAAATCAAGTGAAGTTTCAAGAAAAAGCCGTCCAAATTTAAAAAAAAAGGCAAGGACAATAAATAAATAAAAAAAAAAATTGGAAGAGAACCAAAACAACAAAAATATTTTCGATAGTTTCATTTTCTTCCCTAGTTTAAGCATTGAGGACAATGCTTTGTTCAAGCTTGGGGGGGAATATTGTGTGTTTGTGTTGAATAAGCTTGGGGGAATGGCATTAGTGGTATTTTTGCTTGATATTTAGTGAATTCTTGAGTTATTTTTGAGTGTCGGCCGCACTTTTTGCTTCACTTAGGAATTATCACCAAATTTTAAATTTTTACCCCGCCTTAACCCTTAGCCTTACGTTACAACCAATAAAAAGACCCTTAGACTCTAGTGGGTTAGGTCAAAAGAACGGTGGAGGGAGATAGACTTCAAACCTATGGAAAGAGTATGCATAGTTGAGACGTCGGGATTACCTTCTCAAGGTTTTTCATTTCTTTATCTTTTTCCGGTTCCTTCGTGGAATCTTGAGAAGCTAGTTTAAGGGTTGATTTGAAGCTAGTGGAGAGAACGTGGCCCGATTGGTTGGGGCTAAGGTGGATTGAGTCCTAAGTAGTTCTCTATGCTTAGCATGTGTTATGTTTCAATCAACCATTGACATCTTGGAACGTGCATACATTTGTCCATTTAGAAAGGTTTGCATCCATTAGTACTTGTCCTTATCCTTGTCCGTATATGAACTTGTGTTTTGCTTTCTCTCTTCGTGTTTCTTTTCTTTTTTCCTTTTGTTGCCTTGCCTTGGTTTTTGTCGAGAGTTGTGCGGTAAGCTCTTAGGAAACTCTCATGAGACCTCACTCGTCCTCATAGGCGACTTTGGGGTTTTAAGGGCTTGTTGTAGCTAAAAACAACCGTGATTCCTACGACAGTGAGTTAGTGTACATTCTTTCTCTTTGTTTCTATTTTGTTTCTTTTGCTTTAAATAATTCCATCTTGTTCTCTTTTGCCTTAGCTTTGCTCGAGGACGAGAAAAGGTTTAGCTTGGGGGAATTTGATGAGTGACATTTATGTCACTCGTAGGAAGTATTTTTAGAGTCATTTTCGCGTTTATTTTATCTTATTTTCCCTTTTTTTTTCTCTTGTTTTCTCTTTAATAAAGTTTCTAGTTTATTTTGGTAATTTTGTCATGTTTTAGTTCTTTTCGTAGTTTTTAGTTTATTTTCGTATTTTATTTGCTTTTGATTTGTTATATTTTGTTCTTTATTTTTCCTTGAAAGTTTTCTAATTTACTTTTATTTATTTTAATTGGTTTTGAGTCTATTTTATTTCACTTTCTTTGCTTGTATAGTTTTTGTTTAGTTTTTATTAGTTTTAAGTTTATTTTGTTATTTATTTGATTTTATTTACTTGTATAGTTTTATTTAATTTTTATTAGTTTAATGTTATTTCTCTTTTTCTATTTTACTTTATTTTATTCCTAATTTATTTATTTCTTTTTTTATTTGTCTTGATTTCTCCTCGGTTTTGTGTTTAGGGTCCCGGGTTTCATGTCAAGTGAGTTCGGAGTTCGGGGACGAGTGAAAGTGTGCAATTCTTCTTTGATGGCTGCTGCCCACCGCTTATCCATCACCCCACCTCCCTTATCCTCCACCACATCAACCTCACACAAATCAGCCAACCTCCTCTGCTTCTCCCCTGCTGCCACCAATCAAACACCACCACAGCCCAAACCAGCCTGCAACCCCGCAAACACTACACCACCACAACCCAAACCAGCCAATTCACTCACCTGCTGCCACCCTCACACCATCCACGCACCAGCCTAAGCAACCCACCATCAATTTCAACCACCAGCTGCTGCCACCAACACCACCACACAGCAACCGTGACAATCAAACGCACATCTCCAGCCTAACCATCCCGCAAACACCGCACACCACCAGCCGCAACAGCCCCTGCTCCAATTCGCAATTAACCACCAGCTACCGCAACCTACCACAACCCAGACCACTGCAATAAACCGCTTTTAGCCACCCAAAACGGCAGCCTTACACCACACCTGACCCGCAACTACTCAATCCACCAATTAAGCAACCAATCGACCCCTCAATTAAGCAAAAATCAGAGTAAATTGCAAATTAATCAAGTTCGAGCAAACCGTTGAGGGTTCGACCGAACTTCGAGTCAGAGACTTTGGGGGTTTTGTTATTCGAAGAGGAGTGGTCGAACACACCCTTGGTTCGACCGAACCAACCCCGTAGTTTGGTCGAACCAGCCATCGGTTCGATCGAACCATTTCACGAGACTCGCGCATGGTTTTTAATGAAGATCGAACGGCTTGAATTGATGCTCGATGAGTGCTGTTGAAGATGAACGGTGGCGATTTCATATGGAAGCTTGATGATGGATTTTGGTTAGGCTCAAAGTAGGGGATCATCTCCCATTTTTAGAGCAGCCAACATGTCGAAGAAGAGGGGAAAAGGGTCTGATGATTTTGGTGGGTTTAGATTATTATTTCATTTTCTTTTTCTTTTATTTTTCTTTTATTATTATTTCTTTGTTTTCTTTTCTATTTTCTTATTTTCTTTCTTTTATTTTTATTTTTATTTTAGTTTTCTATTTTTACTTTTCCTTTTTATTTTATTTTCTTTTCCTTCTTTTTTCTGTTTTCCCTAGTTTTATTAAGTTAGTATAAATACCCATTTTTGGGGTAATTAGAGAGACATTCAATAACTATATATTCTTCTTTCTAATTAGTTTTAGGTTAGGTTAGGATTAGTCTTCATTGGTAGAGAGAGAAAGTGTGGTTTTCTTCATTAATGAACTTGGATTTTGAAGAAGGAGCTTGTTCAATCCTTTGTAGACCTTCATCTTCAATTAATGAGCAATCTCTTACTCTTTCTCTTTACCTTTGTTTTTGATTTTGCTTATTTTCTTTTATTTTTCTTCTTTGCTTATTAATCATGTTGATGCTCATTGATTTGATGATTGATATTGTTTTCAATATGATTTGTGAGTAGTTACCTAGCCAAGGGTGTGGGGATGGTGTAGTTGCTAATTGTTCATGCTTATAATGTTGGGGTTATGTTAATGGTGATTAAAGTCTTTGCATGCTTGATATTCTTTGGTCTTTCTTGCAAGTGAACATTGTTAGTTGATCAAAGATGAGTCTTTACTAACAAGTAACGGAAGTTGACTTAGTTGAGATTCATTACTATCGATAATTCTTTGTTTTCACCTTCTAATATATGGTTCTAATGTGGAAACATAGAGGCTATGTTAGGAGAAACCAATTAACCCCGGAAGACGGTTAGATTGGACCCCTTTACTTCGGTATTCGTGCATGTTTAGTTTACCATTGATATGCTACTTTGTTATTGTATGGTCAAGCGTCAACTTCACCTACCCATTTCCCTTGGTGCCTTAATGTTTTATTTCTTGTTTTAGCATCTTTAGACTTTAGTTTATTTATCTCCTATTCCGGACTAGCTTAATTGTCGATAACATTTGGCGGTGTTTACCGTTCTCTGTGGTTCGACCCCTATGCTTGCCTTATACTCGTATTAGGTTTGTTTAGGTTGTATAAATTGTATTTGATCTAGGGATAGACAATTGACGACGCGTTTATTCCCTTGTCAGCTGCCAACACCTGGCTTCTATCCTGAAATCAATAACAATCATCCCACCCATATCGTCAACAAAATGTTGAGAGAGATATGTCATGAGTCAACACGTTGAGTGATTGATTTGTGCATCGTTTCTTAAGATATGGTACCCTTGGACAAGCCTTGACCTTAGAATGACATTGTATGCTTTGACGGTTCCTTTTATGTGCTTATGTAACTACATGAATATGTGCTTTGTGTCTAATATAACTAATACCAACTTGTTACCTAGAGATATAACAAAAAAAAAAAAAAAAAAAAAAACAAAAAAATGTTTTTTTTATCATTCTTTTTGCATTTTAAAAAAAAAGAAAAAAAAACCGCATGTGGTAGATGTTACTCTTGAAGATGCACTTTCCACCTTAGCGCAAGACGGAAAATTGCGCGCGATACTATTTTTGATTATAATGATTCGTTTACGTACTTTATAATCGAACTAATGACATTACTTCTTATGAGGTTCGTCATAAGAAGTTTGCATCTCTTAATAGGACGTCATCAATATGTTTATTCTTATATATGCCTATTTCGTGTTCATCATGTTTTAGTTGTAATTGATCAACCTTGATTTAAGAGTATAATTTATTTACATCTTCTATGGTTTAAAAAGAAAATCCCAAGAACCTTACTTGGGATGCTTGCCTCGCATAAAAAAAAAGAGAGAAATAGAACCAAAAAAAATTTGTTAAAAAAAAAATTATAATTCTCAAAAAAAAAAAAGAAAGAAAAGAGAGAAGATAATGAATGATAAAACCGAGAAAATGATTTAATTATTTCTTAGATTTTACATTCGGTGGCCATCATTATATTTAAGTAAATATTAAAATATTATCCTTTAAAGATGAGCAATATGAAAATCATAATTGTAAAAAAAAAATGATATAGATCTCTATTGCAATCTAAGTGATCAACAAATACCATAGTATATTTGATCATTTTAAGGAGTGTGTTCGGGTCGATTAATATTTCTAAAAAGGAAAAATTGCTCACATTAATCTGAACTTTTTCTCGTCCGCCCATATTAATCCGTACTTTCGATTATTATCTATCACTCCCAACTTTAGAGGGTATTAATTTCTATTGCACCCAAATGACTTGGAACCGATTGAAGAGGTCAATTTTGCTGACTTGTGATTAGTTGCACACGTGTCACATCACGATAGGTTAAATTTTTTTTAAAAAAAATTTAAAGATAAAAAAAAAAAACAAAAACCAGCCAACACAGCCCGTCAGCCCGCACCCACCCACCCACAGCCAGCTAGCCAGCCAACACTTTCCCCCGTAGCACTGACCACCGCCAAGACCCCCTTTCTTGCCTGGCGTTGGCGCCACAGCCACCACCCACCCTCCCTTACTCCTTCACTCTCCACGACCACAACCACAATTACCCCATCGTCTCTCCTCTCCGCGCACCAAACCGGGGAAATTGGGGAATGGAAAGGGGGAAAAAACGGCAGGCGAACACTTGTTGAGGGCGGCTGCGGGTCATGGTGAAGCTATGATTTGCTAATTGTAGCTACTGCGCGCGATTTATGGTGATTTTGGTGACGGTGGCTGGGAGCAGAGGTGGTGCGGTGGTGGGGGAAGGGAGGGGTTTTCGGGGGTGGGGGAAGGGGAGAGGTAGGTTTCGAGGGAGGGGGAAGGCTGGGTGGCGGTTTCCGGCAGCAGGGGAGGAGTTTTCGGGGATGGGGCTGATTTTCCGGTGGGGTGGAGGTGGGGATGTGGTGGCAGTTGCAAGGCATTGGTGGTTTGTGGGTTTTTTTTTAAAAAAAATAAAAAATTAAACCAATCATACGCTGACATGTGTTTAGGTAACCTGCTACATCAGGCTGTAGACCTGTTGGGTGCAATAGAAATTAATGTCCCCTAAAGTTGGGAGCGATAGATAATAATCGAAAGTAGGGATTATTTTTGGCGGATGAGGCAAAGTTCAGATTAATGGGAGCAATTTTTCCTTGTAAAAATCTGATGAGCATTTTCAATCCAACTTTCTTGTCTTTATCTTCTACCTTTTTCGAAAACAATTCATTTGAAGTAAAATCCTTAGATGATTACCTTGTTGAAGTCAACACAAATCATGACGTTCCATTAATGATTGTTCATGATTATTTTTTTGACATTTTTCATCAACAAACTTGCTTAAAGTGAATTTGTATTACAAGGATTAAAAAAAAAAAAAAATACACCAATCATATTGACTTTGATTCATTGTTTGAATGCTTGGCAGAAAAGGTTTAAGTGAACGCGCTCAATTTCTCGTTATATACATTACTAGATCATCTTCCACATTCGCATACTAGTCCAATCATGGGTGACAAAGCAGCATTGAGAAATTTAGAGAGGAACTCTAAAACCTAAAGGCCCTACGAGAAGAAGAAGCCCAAATGAAGGCTCATAAAAAAGCAGAAAAGGCTAAAATAAAAGTAGAGAAAGAAAAAGAAAATATTCTGCAAGAAAACAAAAACACGAGCCGGAAGACTAGAGGCCTTGGAGAAACTTGTCCTTTGAGCTAGCTCAAGGACTAAGTACTTCAATTATTAGCTTGCACCATAACTTAGTGGCAAGACTCTTCCAAAAAAGTTCTTGACTACGGATTTACCAACCTTTAAGGTTGCGGACAATCCTAGTTCTCACTTAATGAGCTTTATTGGAATTATAGCATTAAAAGGGGTTGAGCAAAGTCTATATGCATGTACTTTTCCTATTTCATGTGACCCAACTGCTAGATCATGGTTTTATAACCTTGATGCATAACAAACTTCCACTTGGAGTGACGTTGTAAAAGCGTTTTCAACCCATTGGAGATAACATCGAGCTTAAAACTACCTTGCGCGATCTTGAATTGCTTAAACAAGGGGGAGAAGAAGGCTTCATTGGCCTCTTTTCCAGGTGGCGATCAAAGGTTTCTCTTCTTTCACAAAGACCTCCGGATCATGAACTTGTCCCAAAGTTCATAGACAATATGTCTCCACAATACAAGTGCCATTTACAATACCTTGGTTTAGACACATTTTAAACGGTCTATACTGTGGGAACATTAATTGAAAGGGACTTGATAAATGAAACCATGAATCATATAGATGGACTTGATTTTTAGAGAGGATTTCACCTACGTCGAAAACGGACAAAGCTCGAAGACGCAATCTCAAGAAGTTGTCAACAATTTAAGATGTAGCACCCTAGGTCTTGTTTTGTTTCTTTTCTTTGTTCTTTTTTTTTATTTTTTTTATTTTCTTTTATGATAGACTAAGAGATTCATGCTGTCGAATCTAATTATTTTGTACGTCTATCTTGTTCTTTTTTCAATCTCTTTATTGTTATTGACTCGAATTAAATAAAATGTATACATACAAACAGGCAATATCAAAAGGCATACATACTCAACACTTTAAGAATCTTGATGAGCTTTGGCTTATAAGATGTATTATTGAATGAAAAGAGGTCCATCTTAGGCCCACAAAGAAAGGATATGATGATTTCACCAACAAAGGAGGCAACTTGAAACTCCACATATATAATCCCATGTTCTTAACCTTAGAGAAAATCCATCTTTTTGACAGCCCTTTTGAACTTCATCAATTGAGCCTTAGTTATTCAACCTACGTTATTCCATACCTTGGGATGGGAATGGTGCAAATATACAAATAGGAAAATGGGGGAACGAAACATAAGAGGGGGACACAAAGTTAGTTTAAACCCAAAAGGAACGATCAAATGCAAAAGAAAAAAAAATCGTTCTAAACCTAAAACAACACTTGTCAAAAAAAAAAAAAAAAAAAGAAGAGAGATGATAAGGAAAAGACACCTAATGTAGGAAGTTACCACACAAAGCAGAAAGGTTTAAATTTGAGAAGCACCAAAAGTAAGGGATTTTGGGAGTATACTTCAGCCTGTCCATTCTTCATAACCCCAAGCCTAGCCACACAACCTTGGAAAGGCCCTCCTTGAGGTAGACCATAACCATTTACCAAAATCATCATTCCATGAAAATATGGCCAATCTTAGGCCTTTACACATATGGACCTACTATTGAGTAGCCATTCCCATGTATAAAATGCATGAAGTGTTGAGTTATGATTACAAGATCATATAAAAAAAAAATTCAAATGATTTGGATGATTTGATAGCCATTGGCTTGGTTACATCATGTTAGTAAAGAAATCGAATCAAACTAAATTTGATGTTTTCCATATCTCTTGCCAAAGAAAAATGAGATGATTATCACTTTTTTTTTTTTAAAAAAAACAATCATCTTATTTTCTTTTAATAATAGGGATATTTATTACCAAGGTAATTCAGGTTCTATATACATTGCCTAGAAAGAAAAGGAGTTAATACAATAAATTGATTTGATATATCGACACCCTTGACGTCAACTTTAGATGTCTTTTACAACTCTTGATCATTGATCTTCTCACTTATCATGAGCAACTAATATGTCTGCCTGCGCGGGATATCTCCATCTTCTCTAAGCGAGGAACATTGATTAAATATGATCGCTATATGAAAAAATGATCGTTATCGCTATCACACGTATACCTCACTGCCAAGTCATCACGATGATTCAAATATTAAACATGTCTTATTCTCTTTTGTTATTCTTCTATAGGAAATATTGGATCCCCCTTCCTTTTTATACAAATCCGTCTTTTTTGTTCATTTCTTTTTTAGGGGGTAAGTCGGGATGATCCCTCCCATTTGACAACTAAAATACTCGAAAAATAGTATAAAATTTTCGCTCTTTACCTCAAATTTGGGGCTTAAAAAATCTAGGACATCCCCACTTCTCTCTATTTACAGATTTGAACACGCTATTTATGCTGCGATATCAATGTCATGTAAAGCTTATTACGAACCATCTTAATAACTTTAAATGACAAAAGGAAGAATACCACTTCTTATTAGTTGACCAAGATAATTAATTATGTTACTTGATCAAACAATTTGTGATAAACATATGCAATATTCCACAAAAAATAAGTCTTGGGGATTTAAATTAACATGAGAAAATCCCCTAGCATATGTATACATGAATTCCAAAAGCCACCTAAGTCTACACTTGGGGGCTTCAAATTAAAAATATAGGTCTCACATTAACTTTCATTTTAAAATGAGACCATATATTTAGAAAGTGATTCGAATGATTTTATAAATTATTCTAACACTTCACCAAATCTAGGTTTGATAAACATTCATTTTCAAACTAGGGTGCTTATTTAATTGAAAGAACTTCACTTTCAATTAGAAAAATATGACAATGATGACAAGCAGAAAAACATAAACAAACTCAGATATACGAAAGTTTGCTCACATTTTCATATCTTTGTTGAAATAAGTTGCAAATTACAACTTATCTTCACCAATCTTAGACCAAAAAGTCACACTCAATTACGAGCTAGACTTTAATTTCCATTTAGGGTCCTGTTTTGAAAATAATATAATTATTGGACCCCTTTTCAAATTTTTAATTCTAGTTCGAAACAACATGTTTCTAATAAAAATAGTATTCAAAATTTCCTTTCTGAATTTTTGTTTTCTCAAATAAATAAATTTTCAGATTCTCAATAACTGTTTGGATAATACATGTATATACATAAATATTTCCAAAAGGAATGAATTAAGATTCGAATTCTTCTTGACTCGAACTTGTTCTCGCTTAGTTCTCCTGCAAATATTGGCTAAGGGATGGTAAAAAAACCACCTACAGGGCCAAAATCAAAGATTAATAATAACAAAGAAAATATTTGATGTTCTGAATCAACTTTGAGAATAAAATCACCGCAATGATCTTTACAACCATTTAGACATTAGGTAAGATTACTAAACCTTAAACATAATTGTTTTGGTTTATAAACAAGCAAAGAACTAACTTGCTTTCTTGAATATGACTTTAACTGAAATGTGAAAGCCATGTCATTGTCCTAAATATCTCAAAACAAAAATAGGACATATACATAGGTCCATATCAGTATCATATGAATGGCCTAAACAATAGTAAGTCATTAGAACTACCCCAAATTGGGGGATGCAAGACTTGTGAAATAGCAAGAATGCGCATAACCCGACACATGGGGGCTGCAATATCCACACACAAAAGAGATATTCATTCCATTTGAGCTACTTTTGGGAATCGCCTAAGCTACAAATGGTTTACGTAGATCTCGAGCCTTATAATTTTCAAATGCATCACAATGATTTAATAATCATTTTGTCCCTTTGAAAACTACTTTTGCAACCGAACTTGGCCATTAAACAGGTTACATATTCTAGCCATTTTTGAGTTCAACTTCAAAAACTAATCTTAGTGCATAATTGTTGTTTCGATACTTCAATTTACTCTAAAAGTTAGAGAGTATGACTAGTATAGAGCAAAGAAACAAAATCATACTTGCTCATACGAAAGTTTAGTATTCAATCATTCATCATGAGAATGTATCAAGACACTTTATTAACATAATACAAACAATTTCATTAGTTAGAATGTAAACAAAAGACTCCTAAATTCTAAATTAAGGCGTCTTTATTTAAAATTATTCTCCATTGTTGCACAAATTGGAATTTTGCAAGGAGGATAACATCTACTTTCTCGACCTTCAAAACAGTGAAAAAATTTAAACTCAAAATATAGAATTCAAAAGTAGCAAGAATAGACGAAAAATTTGAATAACATTTCATTTTTCCTCTCACTTGTTCTAATGAATGACCAATATTATTAGACTTAGCAAATTTTCTTTGTTAAAACTATGAATGGTCAAAAACGATTTAAACACACTAGTTTAATCGTTTCCAAGATCCTAGTTGTTATCATAATAAGAAGAAACACAGGATTTTTAGACCTATTTTAAGCAACATGAAAGGGTTTAATTATTAACAACAAACAAATCATCGAAGTTACCCAACACTGGGGGCTACAACATTCGAAAATGTAAAAATGGGGGCTTACGAAATCGAAATATAACCAAGCTACACCAGTCCGATGATCTCTTAAAGAATTTCCTAAACTAACTAGTTTTGTGCAAATCTTGAAATCACAGTTTTATAAGTGAATAATAATAACCATCAGTTATTTTTATCATTGATAAAGCCAATTTTGCAACTTACGCATGAAAAAAATGAGTCGCAAGAACAAATTCATGCTATTATCAAAGTTTAAAATTTCATTTATAATTTTAATGCATAATTGTTGTTCTAAACACTTAAATTTACATTAAAATTAACAAGTATAGTCTATGTGAGCAAAAAAGAGAAATAAAGTTCAAGCACAAATTTAAAATTAGAATGAACAAAAAAAACACATATATGCTTGACATGCTCATACAGGATCAATACTTTACAACTTCGCATGAAATTAGTTGCACTATATTTCTTAAAACAATGACAAACAAACAAATTCATGAAAACAAGTCGAATCGCAAACCCCAACTCCAAGTTAGGATTCTTCATTTAATTTCTCCATTTTATTGACCAAGATAAAAGTCTGGTAAAATAAAAGGAGCAAGATTTACTTTCCTTAGCTTTAAACGATAACCAAAAATGGGAAGAGATCTAAATTGGAGAAAGAGGAGAAGAAGAAAGTGAGCTGCAGATCGCGCTTCTCCAACTATTTTACTAATTCAAATGTTGCGTGCAACTCATCAAGTTGCGCATGGCATCCCAGCACAACCTAGTTTCTTGCGCTTGTGAGGCCAGCGCGACTTACTATGTTGCGCGCGTACACTGGTCACTTAAAAGACCAGTACTCAGATTTCGATCTGTTTTCAAATTTTTCCAACGGTTTTGTACGTTGTTAGACGTAATAACGCACGAATTATTGAAATCTTTTAAAATTGCTTTGCATCCAGTAGTTTCTTTTCTTCTTTGATAGTTTTTTGCATCATCCTGCATGCACATCGTGCATTGTGCCTTCATTAAGCATACGTTTTGAACGTTTTTTGTAAGAGTGTCTTAAGATGTTCCGTAGTGGTGCTTTACGTAAAAACTCCCATATACAGGTTTCTCATTTTACAGTACTGACGTTATAAATGTCCGACTTTTCTTCTTTTTTCACGTCCACAACAAAAAGGAAGACGTCATCATGCAACATAAAAATACAAGGCGTTATCATACAGCGTAAAATTGTATGGCGTAGGTGTTGCGTAAAATTTCACTTCTTCCCCAAGCTTTGCGAGATTTACCTCTCGGAACTAAAATGTAGAGAATTACTTTTCTGTAGGCGTTAGCTCACGAGTTGACAGGCACGCCGAACCATTTAGGAACATACACTTCTTGATTGGAAGTAAATACGGTAGTTAGTGCGCTTACTAGCTTACCGGACAATTAAGGTGTCATCCACCCCCCTGTATAAAGAGCGACGAGACGATGTCGCACCTATGTAGTCACGTGCCCCCAGTCCTGAGACACGTGTACTGATCTTGTGGACAAAACTGCTAAGAGAGTTGCCGATTTTCTTCTCTCTCACTGGATTTGGATATATGCTTCCAGAGACATGTATTTCTATCTTATGGACATCGAGTATTGCGTTTTGACAAGGGAATTGTCAAGAACTCTATTCCGGCTGCGAAAGCCGAAATGTTTAGGCTGCGAAAGCCGAAACATTCTTTTTATCTTCTTTTTTAAATTGTTAAAAATCAGGCTAAAGTGACATATCGAGGGACTTTAGACCAACAATGACATGATTAAGAGGAAATCATCCCCTTTACTCTTTTTTAAACCGATCTCTTCTCATGACTTGACATCACCCAGAACACCTTTACTTGTAAAAGCGTTCTACAATTGCAAAAGATAAATCTAGATTCTTTAGCGCGTTAAGACTAGAAAAAACTTTTTGTAGCCTTAATAGCTACTTGTTTCAAACACTTATCAAATCACGGATGGTTTCGACATCCTTAACATTACTGAATGATTCTCTATCCTTAGAGAACTTCGCAGAATGAGTCTCGGATTTATTTCCTTGACTACTTTGATCATCATCAGTTCTAGACTCAATCAAAGTGGGGGATAACTGTAGACACCTACTTTTGGCCTCTTGTCCCGAAAGGAAGTGCGATGATGTTACAAAAACCCGTATTTCATGCTAGATCAAAGTTGAAGTGTTTATGGACTACGAAATGCATTATGAAGTAATTTAAAACCCATATTTGAGACCAATTTATCTTAGAGCCTTGTCCGATTACTAATTAGGCCTAAAACGTGTTCATACATGTTTAAACTTGATTAATAACGGACCCAAATGCATCAAATGCAATGATTGGTTTCCAATGGAACCTACATTGTTGAAAACCGAGTGTAGGCGTCGCTCGAAGTGCGCCTACGTTAAGAATGTTGTGAATATGCTTGACACTCATAGGAAGTGGGAATTGACATAATACGATTAGGGACAAATAAAGTAGGGAGCCGCCAACAAGTTTTTAAGGAACTTGTAGACCGTTCACGGATCATAAAAAGGCAACCACGATAAGGGACAACGAAAGGCAACAACGATTGACCCGTGAAGGTTACACCCCATTCATAATCCATGAGATTACTAACTCCATATTGTTCGGAACCACAAAAGGAGGATCGGGGATGATGGTACAAAGTGAGTTATGGAGTCACATTCACCCGTATTGGCCTATACTCGATTCTTATAGCAAAAAATGATTCTTGCGATCTCAAAGGCATACAAACAGAGAATCAATTTGCTCAAAACTATTATTAAGCTAAATTGTTTTAATATTAATGCAACATATAATTCTAAATATTTGTGATCACTTGAATTAATAACAAGATTAAAAGGAACCTAAACCGGTTGTCCAAATTATCTTATTAGGCGTGATTTTCAATTACATATTCCCTTTAAACATGCAATATAGTGATCAATAAATAATAATAGAATAAAAATCAATATTGGAAGCAATTCAACAATAATTCTAACAATATAAAATCGTTAGAAAAAAATAATAGAAATAAAAGGAACATAATTCTTAATTCGATTCGGTTTGCTTGCAACTATAAAATAATAAACGGGTTTGTAACTTCAAGGGAATAATAATAAAACAATAATTAAATTAAATTAAATGAAATTGAGTTGATTTGGGGCCAAACCCTCAAACAGTTCTACCTTTCACGCCTTGGCTTTAGGACAGAACCACGAGTAAAGTATGGACTCCTTGGAGTGCTTGAAGAAGGAATTTTGAAAGAAGAAGGGTAGGCTAGTGTTTAGGCTAGAGCATAGAAGAGAGAAAAATAGAGAATTAATTGATGCCCCGTACATCAGAAATGAGGGGGTATTTATAGAAAAAATGTGCTAAGGGAACACATGGAACCCTAAAAAGATAAAAACCCTAAAAAAGTACACAGCAACACGGCAAAGTGCACCGTGACACGGGAAATCCCACCGTCAGACGAGAAACATTGCCGTGACACGGTGAACTGCCGTGTGATGCGGGAAATATTTAATGAACGGGAAACAAAACACGTTAAGGGTTTACGTGGAAAGGACACGGAAACCCCCGTGTCACAGCCGGTGCCCCGTGTCACAGGGAATCATACCGTCAAACGGGATAGTTTCCCGTGACACGGTGGAAAAATGCTGTGACGCGGGAGTCTGTAGTCCGTTTTTCCGTCTAAATTCATTTTTAACCCTAATTTCGTTCAACATTTTAAGTGCCGATTGATAATTTCTGGCCATTTCTGATTTATTATTAAGTAAATAAAATAAATAAAAGGTTTGGGCCAAAATAAATAATAAAACAATAAAATAAAATAAAAAAGTTTTTGGCTGAAATTAAAAAAACTACGCTGTGACTAAGCATTAGGACTGATCCATGGACTATTCAAAAATTGAATTTAATTAAATAAGAATTTTTAAGCACTCTCGGGATTAAATACTGAACCCGACCAATAGTGGCGGTGAAAGGTTGTTCATCATCAGGTTTCTTTTTGGGGAGACATTTTTAGATGTCTACAGAAGCCCCCACTTTGACTGAGTTTGTAGAAACGTCAGTTTCGAAAACG
This sequence comes from Chenopodium album, assembly GCF_948465745.1. Classification (NCBI taxonomy): domain Eukaryota; kingdom Viridiplantae; phylum Streptophyta; class Magnoliopsida; order Caryophyllales; family Amaranthaceae; genus Chenopodium; species Chenopodium album. The sequence goes on from NC_137839.1 coordinate 45,754,491, forward strand.
ATAGTCAAAGTAGTCTATAGGGACGGAGAATGATTTAAGACGTTTTGCGTACCTAAATCACTCTGTTTACGCCGACACCTGTAGAACAATGTTAATTCCATAGATAAAAGAGTAAAAGGATAAAATACGTATCTGACACTAGTGTATCGGTGACAAATGAGTTTGGCAGCTTCCTATGCTCGAAGGAATCCAACGGATGACGTTTGTTGAAATGCTTTCCATGCTCGAGGAAAGCCGACTGATGAATTTGGTAGCTTTCTAAGCCTGAAGAAACCTACCAGATGATACTTTCCATGCCTGAGGAAAGTCGATGTATGAATTTGGTGTCATTCTATGCTTGTAGAATTCCATCGACGATGCCTTCCATGCTTGAGGAAAGCTGACTTGGCGGTTTTCTACACTTGAAGAAAAATCCACCGATAACGCTTTCCATGCTTGAGGAAAGCCGAATTTGCGGTTTCTATACTTGAAGAAAAAATCCATCTATAATGTTTTCCATGCTTGAGGAAAACCAACTTGGCAGTTTTCTATACTTGAAGAAAAATCCACCGATAATGTTTTCCATGCTTGAGGAAACCGATAACTGATATAATCGTTAAAATTTGCAAGTATATGATGGTTTGATTATCCCCGAACGTGGGTCGCAGATGATTCACACCTTCAAGTCGACTATCCGACCATATTAGGTGTTTAAAATGTCGACAAATTGACTTTGACGCTTGCTAGGGGTAAAACAGTAATTTTGATACCCTTTAAATGTCAGTTAGAATTTTCCGCGTAATTTTACTGAAAAACTAACTCCAACTTGTGCGGAAAATCGTGTAATTTTGGTCAAAATTCCAGGAATATTCGCTGACAGCTTCAAAGAGCGTGCAGGACAGCGAAATGGGCACCACGCCACGTGGAAATGTCCCGCGACACGGTGCACCAATCCCGTCAGACGGTGCAATTGCCGTGTCGCGGGAATTGTTTTTTTGCTCAAAATTCTCACGCTCCACGTGCAAAGCACCATGCCACGCGTGTGAACACTGTTACTCAGTAACGAAAAACGTGGAACGGAACAGAGTCGCGTAACAGTCACTTTTTGTCTTTAAATTCGAGCTGCTCTTCACCATTTTCTTATTCTTCTTTTCTCCTAATTTTTTTTTATTTTTTTATTCCGAGAACTACCGTGCCACGTCAGCTCGGCACCGGCGCACGTCTGTCTTCACCGTGTCACGTTTTTAGTCACTGTGACATGGCGGTTCTGCTGCTATGTTGTTTTTTTTGTTTTTTCATTTTTCTCTGCTACTGCTCGCCACTGCTGCTGTTCCGGTGCTCTTCGTCTCCGTCATAAGGTCACCGCGACACGGGCAGGTGTACCGTGCCACGGCTGGAAACACCGTGCCGTGGTATTTGGCTGCTGCGTTCCGCAGTTTTTCTCTAGCATTTTTGAGCTTTCCGAGCTTGTTTCTTCACCAAATTCACTCAAATTTCTGCTCTCTTGCTTATTTTCGAATTCCTACAAAGATCCATGTAAGTTTTCTTCCTTTTTATCTCGAATTTCGCTTCAAGTGAGTAATTTCATGTAAAAACCCTTGAAAAATCAATTTGGGGATTTTTGATTTTGTGGTTTTATGTTGAAATTATTGTCATGAATTAGCTTGTATATGTATGTATGTGTGTTTGTGAGCGATTTGAGACAAAATTTGCATGATTTGGTGAAGAATTGAGCAAATCCCCGTTTTTGGTACTATTTGTGTGAAATGGTGTTCTTGTTGTTCATGTTGTTCTTTTACACTTGAAATGATGATATATTGGTTGTAGATTTTGAAAAATATGCCATGATGTGCCAATTTATTGTTCTTGTGCAATTTTGAGACATGTTTTGTTGTGTGTATGTACTACATTGTCAGGGAGAACATAATATCATGCCATTCGGCGAACATAGTATTAGTTCGTCATGGAGAAACTAAATACTAGAAATAATTCCATTATTTTGCTAATTTTTAGCCTTGAGGTAAAAATTTAGCGTATAATAGAAAATGCAACTTGAAATAACCGTTAAGCTGTTTGGAATAAATAACTAAATAAATTAGGAAATGATGCTAAGCATTTAGATTTTTATTTTTGTAATAGCATGCCTAGACAACGGGATCGCGATCTTTCCACTCGTGGCTGGCGTCAGGCTTTTCGGGAGGACACTCCCACAGTTCCTGAGGGCATGGACGACGATGCCCTAGAGACCGAGCCTCGTCCTTCTTCGAGTAGGGGTAGGTGGGTTCCACCTCCATGGTCGCCAGATGAATGGGTTTTCTGCCGTGAGAACCACGTTTCTCACCGTCCACTTGCCGGCATAGTCGATGGCATGCTTCGCCATCACGGTTCCGGAGCTGGAGATTTGATTCCTCGAATTCATGAGATTATCAAGAGAGATCCTGTTACGAACGCCTTGTGGGAATCTGCTGGTTTAGTAGATTTTTATTCGGCGATCGTAGGGTTTGGCAGCCCCCGGGGTTGTGGCGCGACAGTCGTTCGCGCGTTATTGGAGTATTTTTGGGATACTACCAACACTTTTCACTTTGCTTGGGGGGAGATGACAGTGACCCCTCTGGATTTTAGCATGATCAGTGGTCTATGCTTCACCGACCAGGTCGTATAGCAGATGTCTTATCTTTCTTGGGGGGCGGCCGAGGCAGCCGATTTGTTAGTTACGATCGTTCAGCACATCAAGACTCAGCTGGTGTCTCGAGGTGGTCCTAGGAGCAGGCGATCAGAGTTGGCTTCTATTCTGGCCCATGGTTTTGACATGGATGAGACATCACTTGAGCAGCGAGTGCGGATCTTCATTTTGATTCTCATTTCCATAACTCTTTCTCCTGATAAGAGTTCGCGTGCGCTCATTTGCTACCTTCCTTCTTTTCTCAGGATTAGTGAGATAGGATCCTTTAGCTGGGCCAGCCTTAGATATGCCAATCTTCTCTTGTCGTTACGTCATGGCTGTAGGCAGCTGAACGACCAGGCCCCTGTCACTGTCTACGGTTTATGGAGAGTCATAGAGGTGACGATCTTCCTCGTCTTGTTTAGTTTTAATTTGTTTGACTCATGTGCTCAAAGATTACTTTTCATTGCAGCTGTGGTTCTATGAGTACTTTCCGAGATTGGCCCCTCAACGTCGTCGTGGAACGGTCCATGACTTCCCTATCGGGGCCAGCTGGCGTGACCGAGGCGAGTCACGAGTGGAGTCTGTCCCTGCGCTACGCAGGCTACTACGCCAAGGCACCTCTTCTGTTGGTGTAAGAATTACTTTTGTAGCCCGTTATTTTCTACCCTAACGTTATTTTCGGCATTTCATTGCAACTTTTTATGGTTTTAAGGTTGCTATTGATATCCAGTATCGGCCTTGGGCTGGGATGACTAATCTTCCCGAGGCCTTGCAGCTTTCGGCGTACCGCACTGTTTTTGTTGAACTGGACGCTTTGTCTGGTATCTTGGGGAGCGTGTCGTTCATCAGCACAGTGGTGATCGCTTTGTGGTGCCCTTGTCTCCACCGGAGTCGATGCTGGATTCTCGCTTGCTTAGGGAGTTGATAAACTGGGGAAAGCACTACACTTTATCTTGGCAGGAGCTTGTGCGTATGGAGGTTGATTATGTGCAGGACTTGCTTCCCTCCTTGGCTCCTCCACCCCGTCTTCCTGAGGTATGATTTCTTTTGAGAATTGTTGCTAGTCTTTGTTTAAACCGTCGAATAACTTGATTATTTGATCGTATTTTCAGACGACCGTTCGCCGTGTGGGGAAGATTGAGATCCCGCCTCAATTCGTCCGCTACCCAGGGCCGATTGGTATTACTGAGGACCATATTGCTGACGCGCCAGAGGGTTTCAGACAGGCGCAGGAGTCTTTGCCTAATATTTTTGAGCCAGTAAGCTTTTTGATACATTATTCATCCCTTTTAATACCGCTTGTTACTGATTTTTTCTTTGCTTTGTTCTCAGCCTACCTGCCCGGAGATGATGGGATTCATGAAGCCGGTTGACGCTTTGAAGTACTGCATCATCAAGCTTCGGCGTGGTGTGAGTTGTCGGGGCGGTGCTAACGATGTTCTTGAGGTATGTTCACTTTTTCTCATTTTTACCATTTGTTCTTTTTCGCACTATTGACATCTTCTGATTTTGTGTCTTTCAGGAGCGACGGAGGTCCCGCTCGCGCTCGAGGCATAGAGGCTCGGACGAGGGGGAGCCTAGTCGTGGCAAACGATCTCTTGAGGTTCGTTGGCATTCTCAGTCTCAGCGGGAGCCTCAGCTTTCTCAGTCGTTTCAAGAGGCTCATTGGCAGCAGCCTCAGTCTTCCCAGCCGTTCCAGTACTTTTAGGGTTAGTGGCAGCGACAGTTGTTTTCACAGTCTTCACAACCTGAGTTCAGGCCAGTTATCACTCTTGTGGATCAGGGCCTATACTCAGCTCCATCGTTTGGGGCGCTTTCTCCACCGATGCCAGGCTTGTTTTGAGTTCCAGTGTATGGGCCGATGCCTCCACCGACGCTTCCTACCTCTTGGATTCAGTCTACGCCGTTTGCCAGTTGGAGTTACAAGGACTAGTAGGGATACTACTCCTCGTACCCGGATGATGGCGGGACTCTTTGGCTCACCGCTCCCGTATTCACAGGCTGGAGATGACACTGATCCTCACTCTTCTAGTTCTACAGATTTTTTACCGAGGGTCTTTATTTGTACTTTAGTTGGTGACACTTGACGCTGCTTATGCATCATGATTCATTTTGTACATTATTTACAGTTTATGTATTTATTAGTGTGTGTTAGTGTGTGCTTGAGACTCATTGTGTGTGATTATGTATTTATTAATGACGCGAAAAAAAACGTAAGTGGAGGGTACCGACCTTCCCCAAAAGAAAAAAGAAATAAAAAGAAAAGAAAAAAGGGATAAGTTTTACAAATCCTCCAAAATAAATAAGTATGGAAATGGGACAAGGTTTACAACTCCCCCAAAGAAAGAAACAAAAAATAAAATAATAATATTAGAAATAAGAATAAATAATAAAATAAAATAATAAATAATAAACATAAATAGAAATAAGAAAAAAGTAATAAAAAATAATAAAATAATAAAATAAAATAATAAAGATAAAAATAACATAATAATAATTATAAAAAAAAGTTGAGAATTTTATTAGGAATGAAACTCTCGAAAAACAGAATTAAAAGATAAACGGTGAAGATAAAACAATAAAAATCCGGATAAATATAGGAAAAGGATAAAAAATGCACCACGACACGGCAATGTACACCATGTCACGGCAAAAGCTGCCATGTCGCGGCATAAATTCCTGTGACACGGTGGAAATTCCCGTGTCACGGTTCGCGTATTCTGCAACGGTGTGGTTCACGCGTATAGAAAGATATATTCTGAGTATTTCCGAGCGTTTTTGCTATAAAATAGGACCAGTATATTCGTGATATGCATAGTTACGAAACATAAAATAATTAGAATTTCATATTTCAATAATAATGTCTTAGACTTTTGATAATACATTGCGCGACTGGTCATATTCTTTGACCAATGCTGACAAAAGAGAGTTGGAATTGTTTCATGTCAGGTGCTTATTATCCCTGAGACATGTGGCGATTGAACATGATTTTCTTAGGGCAGCATTAGACTATTGGAGTCTAGAAACACATTGTTTTAAAGTTGATTACGATGAAATATGTCCCCTGCCGGAGGAATTCGGTGCCATCTTTGGGTTTCATGCTAGAAATCTTATTTCCATGCCTACTTTACATGAGTATTATTACCAAGACTTTGAACGCCATCTGAATCTGACAGATCATGATTTAAATAGAATTGTGTGTGGTAATGAGGTAGACTTAGAAAAACTTGCAAATTTATATTTCAATCGCCCTGTCTCTGAGTCTTATCATGTATACCGTAGAAGGGCTTATATTTTTTTCATGTTTAGCAAGCTTTTATTTGCAAACGGTAGGGTAGGACATGCTTGTCTAGCGTCTGTACTTGAGCCTGTTGAATCTGGGAGATCTCCTATGCCTACGTGCCTTGGAGAAACTTTGCGCGGCCTTGACGAAGCAAAAGCTTACCGGAAAGTCGTCAGGTTGGGCTCTCTAGTACTGTTGCAGGTAAAAACACTCCTTGAATAGCCCTCGTGACACAAAACAAGCACGGTGCTACGGTGCACTTCTGTCGTGACACGGTGCATTATGCCGTGTCACGGTGGATTCTGTAAATTATTTATTTAATTTTTATTTTTTTTTCTTCGACTGATTTTTTTTTATTTTGCAGATTTGGTTGATGGAGCGTTTAGAACTTTTTGAAGCCCCTGACGATATTGAAAAATATGGTCCCAACGATCTAGTCCGCAGGAAGAAGAATTACTCCGTGAACACATCGTATGAAGATTGGAAGAATTTCTTTGCAAAGAGAGAATTTTCCATTCTTTGGGTGGTGCCTTGGTGGAGGCTTACTAGGATGCTTGGTACGAATGATACTCCGTATTGTCGTGTTCCTAGTATCTCAAGGCTGACTTTTTATTGTCCTTCTCGATTGATGCGACAATATGGACTTGAACAAGTAGTTCCACGCTATAACGATAGTCCTCATGAAGTATCGTTCCATGTAAGTAACGTTCACAAGTACGAGGCTTATTGGATTGGAAGACCTTTGTGGACCGTTTCTGCAAGTAACCAAGCTCCTCCTCCCTTATCTAGTGCATACAAGGCATGGTTGAATCCTAGAAGTAGAAGGGATCGAGTCGGATCACGCAACTTTGATGTGAAGGGCCATCTTGGAAGTAAGAAAGCGCATCCTAAATATCGTCTAGGTCCGAGAACACAAGGGATTGAGTTTAAGACTCCTATAATGCCTAAAATAAAGAATTATGTGAAAGGGAAGGGTAAGGAGAAGATGGTTTATAGAGAGAAGCAACCAAAGAATTCTAAGAAAGGTGAAACGGGTGAAAGTTCGACAAGGGGTGTGACGGTTCGGGCTACAAAAGACACATTAATGGTGAAGGCCGACCTAGTTGAAAAAGAGAAGGAGGTTCCTAAAGTGAAGAAGGATTAGATCAATATTGCTTTGCTTATATGATTTATAATTTTTATTTTTAAAATAAGGCGCATGATGCCAATAATTGTAGTCACATTTATTTCAATAATAATAGCATATTTATTTTCGCCTTAAATAAAAATTACAATAACTTTTTTTTGTATATATATCTGAGTCAAGAAGTCGGACGCAATGGAAGAATAAAAATAAAAAACGTCAAACAAGTAACAGAATTCGCAAAGTCTGCGTCACTACAAAAATCGAAAAGTCTTGTAGGCGTCGCTCGAAGTGCGCCTACGTTAAGCATGTTGTGAATATGCTTGGCACTCATAGGAAGTGGAAATTGACATAATACGATTATGGACACATAAAGTAGGGAGCCGCCAACAAGTTTTTAAGGAACTTGTAAACCATTCACGGATCATAAAAAGGCAACCACGATAAGGGACAACGAAAGGCAACAACGATTGACCCGTGAAGGTTACACCCCATTCATAATCCATGAGATTACTAACTCCATATGGTTTGGAACCACGAAAAGAGAATCGGGGATGATGGTACGAAGTGAGTCATGGAGTCACATTCGCCCGTATTGGCCTCTACTCAATTCTTATAGCGAAAAATGATTCCTGCGATCTCAAAGGCATACAAATAGAGATTCAATTTGTTCCAAACTATTATTAAGCTAAATTAGTTTAATATTAATGCAACATATAATTCTAAATATTTGTGATCACTTGAATTAATAACAAGATTAAAAGGAACCTAAATCACTTGTCCAAATTATCTTATTAGACGTGCTTTTCAATTACATATTCTCTTTAAACATGCAATATAGTGATCAATAAATAATAATAGAATAAACATCAATATTGGAAGCAATTCAACAATAATTCCAACAATATAAAATCGTTAGAAAAAAAATAATAGAAATAAAAGGAATATAATTCTTACTTTGATTCTGTTTGCTTGCAACTATAAAATAATAAATGAGTTAGTAACTTCAAGGAAATAATAATAAAACAATAATTAAATTAAATTAAATTAAATAGAGTTAATTTGGGGCCAAACCCTTAAACAGTTCTACCTTTTATGCCTCGGCTTAAGGACAGAACCACAAGTAAAGTATGGACTACTTGGAGTGATTGAAGAAGGAATTTTGAAAGAAGAAGGGTAGGCTAGTGTTTAGGCTAGAGCATAGAAGAGAGAAAAATAGAGAATTAATTGATGCCCCGTACATCAGAAATGAGGGGGTATTTATAGAAAAAATGTGCTGAGGGAACACACAGAACCCTAAAAAGATAAAAACTCTAAAAATGTACACCGCGACATGGCAAAGTGTACCGTGACACGGGAAATCCCACCGTCAGACGGGAAACATTCCCGTGACACGGTGAACTGCTGTGTGACGCGGGAAATATTTAATGAGCGAGAAACAAAACACGTTAACGGTTTACGCGGAAAGGACACGGAAACCCCCGTATCACGGGGAATCCTACCGTCAGACGGGACAGTTTCCCGTGACACGGTGGAAAAATGCAGTGACTCGGAAATCTGTAGTCCATTTTCTCGTCTAAATTCATTTTTAACCCTAATTTCGTTCAGTATTTTAAGTGCCGATTGATAATTTCGGGCCATTTCTTATTTATTATTAAGTAAATAAATAAATAAATGCTTTGGGCCAAAATAAATAATAAAACAATAAAATAAAATAAAAAAGGTTTGGGCTGAAATTAAAAAAACTATGCTTTGACTAAACATCAGGACTGATCCATGGACTATTCAAAAATTGAATTTAATTAAATATGATTTTTTAAGCACTCTCGGGATTAAATACTGAACCCGACCAATGGTGGCGGTGAAAGGTTGTTCATCATCGGGTTTGGTTTTGGGGAGACATTTTTAGATGTCTACACCGAGCCAAACAGATAAACCAACCATAAAATTCCCATGCAAGGACTATACAAATGGATAGCCTTTTCAAAGATCTTTCCAACGGTATATTATAAGCCCAATTCCGAGCCAAAACGAAGAAGTTATGCTCAAAACACTAAACCGGACCCTAAAACCGACACCCTTTCACTCCATCGGCCATAACTTTTGATCCATAACATATTAAAACAAAATTCAAATGGAATTGGAAATTAGACATTCATATAATTCCAATGATATATCACTCTACTTAATCCAACTTCGTAATCAAAAGTTATGGAAGTTTTAAAAATGCGTTTTCGTATAAGGCAAACCGCAAACCAGCGTAACTGAATAAGTTGCGCGCGCCACCCGACGACGCTACTCTAAAACCCTAAACCTAGATCTGTAATCCTATAAATAGGGGTCTTTGTTCAGCATTACAAGGACCGAAAAATCAGAATTAAAACCCTAGCATTCTCAAAACGCTAATCTCTCAACTTCTCTTACTATTATACTACTTTTTCTTCCTTCTTCCCAAATACTTTCCAACCCTAATTGAATCCATTGAAGTCCTTGGAGGTACAAAGAAGAAAGAAATTCCATAAACACATTAAACGGAGATTTAACATAAAAGAAGAACGGTTAGTTTCCTAAGCACTTAGATAAATCACTTTTCCTTTATTATTTAAATAACTTTAATTGAATAAATAGTGTTGTTTGATCACTTTAAACAAAATTTTAATTAATTAATTCACATAGTATATTTTTTTAATCAAGACTAGAATTTGATAATTAATTGGTTTTTTATCACTTAAGACAAGGCGAATTGTTTATTTTGTTCTTTTCACGAATATTGATTATTAAACAAAGAATAACAACTTTTGCAATGTAATTCCTACGTGATTGATGCTTATAAATAAAATAAACTAACTTAGTCTTTAGGTATCATGTTGCATATATTGTTTGGTAATGAAATTGTGAAAAAGGAAGAGCTAGTAGAGGCCGCACTAGGGCTAGAATAGCGATTCTCCTTTAAAGGGAACGTTATTTTAGTACCCTCGCTCCCGAACTAATTTCTGGTTTATGTAGACCAATTTGGGCATGGGTAAACTTATGAGTTGTGCTAAATATCCCATGAACTCCACATGGGTGAAAGGCATGAACGAGGTTTATGGGTTTTCCCAAAACTCATTGGCGACTCCTACTTGTTTCTTACAAAAAAGCGTGATGATAGAATCAATTCTAATTCAAGGACCCCCAAACATTCAGGAATTTAAATCCTAATACACCCTAAAAAGTGTAAAGTCCTAGGCTTTTAAATGGTCATGGGCATCTAAGGAAGGATCCCCTACAATGGGAACACCCTCCTTACAATATGTATTCCACAATTATGGCTGCAATGACATAAACTAAGAATTGAGTACAAGAGAACCATAATTGAGTTTACAATTGAGCCATACCAAACTTACATATCTTGTTGACGGTGCATCAGTTGAACTCGTCGGGGCCAATTTGTAAAGGTGTACTGTCTCCAATTTTCGTACAATCGGATGAATGCCAAATCCATTTTCATGGCCTAAAATCAAATATACGTTAGATTCATGAGATTTTATTCATAACGAGTCCTACACATAAATCATTCACACTGGGTTACCAACTTAGTTAGCTCATGTTTGTTGACATATAATGTTGTTGTTGTATCCAATGAATATATGACCACCATATCTTCCCTATTTAGAGTAAAATGCAACACAATACCAATGGTCCTAAAATAGGACTGGAACAAAAACCTATTTTCAACCAAATATCAAACCAAAAATCAATAATTAAGTTTTTAATGAACCAAATCCAACCAACATGTATTGTACATAACATGTTTGAATACGCATTCTAATTTTACCACATGTATTCTGTTCAAAGGAGTGCCCTTAATATGCCCAGTGTATATCCAAGCTATCCTCTTCATTTGAATCTCAATACCGCTTGTGTATTGGATCAGTATCTACATACCATAGTAGTCTCAATTAAATACAGATACTCATAGTGAAGCAATGTAACAAAAAGTAGTGAGTTTAAAAAAATGTTGTTCTGTTTCCACAAACGTGGGGTCAAGCATAAATCTTCGAATTTTATCAGCAAATTGTTTCTCACAGACCTTTTCATATAGTCTTGCACATACCTTGACATACTACAAAAAGTATTATGTGTGTATTAAATTAATATTAAATTCAATTACGTTTGATATGTATAAAGATGAAATTTTTATTGAACCTAACCTGATCAATAACCATGCCATTATGATGGACTATTTCTCCATAGAAACCCAGCTTTACATAGTCTCCTCCGCATTTGATGAATGTGTGTTCAAACTTGTAATAAACAAGTACCCAAGTTATACCAAAGTCCAAGTTATCCAAAACTTTATAAATATTATCCAACACTTTATAAATATAATAATATATGTTATTGTGTAACTTGTATTAACACTCACTCATCTTGTGTGAACCTTGGTGAAGCTACCGTGTTGTTCATCACAAAGTGATAAAGAGGTTCAAAATACCCCCTTATACACTTCGGCCTCCAAGTTCTAACGTAAGAGGCTCCCAACAAAGCTGGAGCCAGCTACTTTCTCTTTCTGCTTCTCTCTGTCTTCCTTTTGAGTATTTGTTGTTGAACTTTGGTTAACTTCTCATGTGGCGTTACAAGTTCCTCTTCAGAAGAGTAGCCTATGTAGTTGCCGAGATCTCTCGCTTGCCGAATCTCAACCTCACTAGTGGAGGAGACCCCTACTTCATTGATGGCCGTTTCAACTCCTTTGCAGCATGGCCTCTGCAAGAAATAGACAATAATATCAATACTTTAACATTCAATTATTCACAATCATTAGCCAGAACACAAAACAAGGTGAATATTAACATCAAAGTATGACTACAAAAAACATGCACCAAAAGAGTTATAGAGCTAGCCAAAAACACCATCCTTATAGCCAAGAAGTTCTAATGATAGTATGAAGAGTTCAAATATTAACAAGCAACTAAGAGAGTACCATCACTGACATACTACTTTTTACCCATTCAAGTCCTTGTGTAATTATAGACATATAGCAAATTAGTAACTACATTGTAGTTTCTATTATTAGATGGAAAAACGAGAGTACCATTACTGATACACTTTCACCTTCAGGCTGCTGGCTAGTTTGCAAAGGCTCAAACACAATATGTTTACCATCCAAGGCATACTTTGAAAACGAGATACCGGTTTCAGTTCCCTTATCCTCCTGTTTGAGGAATTTTTCAAAGTCTTCATAATTGAATGAACGTTGGTGTTCCAAGGGCACTCCCTCCGGATTGTTAAGCACATACTTCGTCAAACCACTAGGGCCTTTTTGATCATCACTTGTGCAGTTCATTGCAGCCAATATTCCAACATCTACTTCTGGATCATCAAATTAATATCCACAACTTCAACAACCTATCATTACAAGGCAAGCATACCTACATAAATTCTATAGAATACCTATATAAATTCCGTTATATTGTTACAAAATGAGGTTATATTGTCAGAATAGTCACATCTATTGCACAGGATAGTCACATCATTATAAGGAGGGTGATCCCATTGTAAGGAATACTCTCAAATGCCCATGGCCCATTAAAAGCCTAGGACTTTACACTTGTTAGGGTGTACTAGGATTTGAATTCCCGACTGTTTGGGGGACCTTGAATTAGAAATGATTCTATCATACACGCTTTTTTGTAGGAACAAGTAGGAGTCGCCAATGAGTTTTAGGGAAACCCATAAACCTCGTTCATGCCTTTCTCCCAAGTTGAGTTCAGGGGATATTTAGCATGAATCATAAGTTTACCCATGCCCAAATTGGTCTACATAAACCAGAAATGAGTTCGGGAGCGAGGGTACCAAGATAACGTTCCCTTTAGAGGGGAATCGCAATCCTAGCCCTAGTGCGGCCTCTACTAGCTCTTCCTTTGCACAATTTCATCACCAAACAATATATGCAACGTGATACCTAAAACTATGTTAATTGATTTTATTTACACACATCAATTCATGTAGGAATTACAGCTTAAGGTCGTTATTCTTATTTAATTAAATTCGTGAAAAGAACAAGAAAATAAACAATATTCGCCTTGGCTTAAGTGATCAACCAACAATTATTTTATTCAATTCTAATCTTTATTTAACGAAAGATACTATATGGAATTGATTAATAAATTATTTTAAAGGTGATCAAACAACACTAATTAATTAATTAAGGTTCTTTTAAAATAGAAAATAAATGTGATTTAACTAAGTGCTCGGGAATTTACCACTTCTCTTTGCTAGATCTCCGTCAAGAACACTTATGGATTCCTTCTTGTTGGGGAACCTCCACCGTAGTAACAAAGTATAAAAATGGGTGATTTTTTAGGACAAGAGGGTTAGGAAGCACAAGTTCACAAGTATTCTGCCAGTGTTTTAGGTTATTTTCTGTGTGTTTAAGCCTCGGATTAGGGTCTTATTTATAGGGAATGATTAGGTTTAGGGTTAAGAGCATTCTGCCGCAGCAGGTGTTGTGCGCAACTGGATGAGTTGCGCGCGGCTGTCACGCGCAATTGAATAAGTCGCGCGCGGATGATGCACGCATTTTTTTGTCTTAAGCGCATCTCTATGGTAAGATTCAATTTTCCAATATTTTGATACTCTGAATCTTTCGCGAGCGCATCTCCAGAAGTTGCGCGGAGTGCTGCACGCAACAGAATAAGTTGCGCGCGACAGCTGAGCGTGACTTTGTGAGATGCGAGCGACATTTTCCGCGGCAGCTTAAATTTTAACCTAGACGCTCCTAAATCCGTCATTATTCGGTTTTAAGCACGGGATTAAGCCCAATTATGATCGGGTTTAGTTAATTGGACCTTGTATTGGCCTTGTTCTTTTATTCGGGCTAGTCTTTTGTGTTTTGTGGCTTAACAAGTTATCCATAAGAAGTATTCTTCACTTTGATCCAACACGAAGATGGCTTTATTTACCGTCATTGCACTTCCTGTCGGGACAGGAGGCGAAAAGTAGATGTCTACAGTTAGCCCCCACTTTGATCGAGTCTAGGATAGACGATGATCAAAGTAGTTAAGGAAAAATCCGAGACTCATTCAGCAAAGTTCTCTAAGTTTAGAGAATCTTTCAGTAATGTTTAAGGATGTCGAAACAGTCCTCGGTTTGCTAAGTGTTTTAACAAGTAGCTATTAAGGCTAGAGAAAGTTTTCCCTAGTCTTAACGCGCTAAAGAATCTAGATTGATCCTTTGCAATTGTAGAATACTTTTACAAGTAAATGTATTCTGGGTGATGTCAAGTCATGAGAAGAGACCGGTTTTAAAAAGAATAAAAGGGGATGATTTCCTCTCAATCATGTCATTGTTGGTCTAAAGTCCCTCGTTATGTCATTGAAACTTTAGCCTGACTTTAACAAAGTAAAAAGAATAAAAAGGGGTTTTCGATATTCAAATCAAAAAGGGTCCGACATTCGAGCCGGGTCCGGTATTTGAATCGGATGTCCACAGGATAGAAATACATGTCTCAGGACTGGAGGTGTATATCCAAATCCAATGAGAGGGAAGAAAGTCAGCAACTCTCTCAGCAGTTTTGTCCACAAGATGAGTACATGCATTTTGGGATTTTGCAGGATGTACAACAACCGTCTAGCAGTCGCAGAGCACCCTGATCTTTTTGTACACATTTTGTTATATTTTTAGGAAACAAATGTACATATTATTTTGTTTTGTTGTACATATGACACTTTTTTTTGTATATGTCATTTATATTATTATTATTTTTTGTTTCCACTTGTACGCATATAAAAGAAAAAAGCAAAAAATTTTCTGTGGGAGGGAAAGGGTTCCCGACTTACCCCCCTCGAAAAAAATAACAAAAGAAAGGAAAATAGGAAAAAAAAAGACTAAAAAGGAAATAAGGAAAATAGAAAAAAGAAAATAGGAGAAAAAAGGAAGAAGGAAAAGAAGAACAAGAAAATAATAAAATAAAATAAAAAAGAAAACAAATAAAAAGGAAAGAAAAGGGACACAAGAGTTTGCAAAAGGCAAGCATATGATTAGTCTTAAGATTTCATCAAGATTCCATCATTATGTAAGCCAAAATACGGAAATAAACCTAAACCACATGTCGCGACAGAGAAGACGCGTGCAACTGGATGAGTTGCGTGCGGCTGTCACGCGCATGTGATGTAGTTGCGCGCGGATGTCGCGCACAACTCATGAGTTGCGCGCGCCACCTGTTTGTGAACTTTCAATTGGGCGAAAATGGCCGAAAATATGCCCCTCTTGGGTCTATTTAAGCACGGTTTCGTGTAGGTTTTATGATTATCTCGCATTCATTTGCTTAGTAATATTATAAGAACTAAAAACAAAAATCTCTCTAAATTCTTACTCTCCCCCCTTTTTTTTACATTGAACAATGGTGAAGACCTTTGAACAGCGTTTGAAGCAATGGGTTACCTCCCTTTCAAACGAGGACAAATTGGCTTTCAAAATTTATCACCTAGACCCTCTATTGAATTATATGCAATTAGTGATTAATTTTGATTTTCTTCATGCCGCAGTTAACCATTGGGACTCCAACCACCATCTTTTTTTATTTAAAGGGGACGAAATTATTCCCCTTCCTGGTGAGTTCGAGGCCTTGCTAAGCTTCCCTACAAATACTCTCCCTGTGACTTATTCGCCCCCATTGTCGGATCCCAAACCTATATTCCAAAGATTTTTCGGCTTGTCCGACAATGATGTGACCAATATTGGAACTGAAGAAGGCGTGAATTTAATTCAATTTACTGAACATTTCGTCGCCCCTCGTGACAACATGACTAAACAACGCTTTAAAATTCGTGCTTTATGCTATTGTCTTGTTGTCAATTGTTTACTTAGGATAGGCAAAGAATATGGAGATTATTCCATGGTGTCCGTAGTAGAGCAAATAGAGGGATGTCATTCACCCGCTCCTTTAGCTTTGGCAGAAACCATTTTATGCTTGAATTGCCTTAGAGGAGACCCTAACGAAAATGGTTTCACGGGAAGTCCAATCCTATTACACGAAAGTTTTTTTTTCGTTGTTTTTTGAGCGCAAGCCATGAAGTTGCGCTGGTATGTCCAGCGCAATCTTCTGCGCTGCGCGCGGATGGCGCGCGCAACTTATTCTGATGCACGCGCCACCTGCTCGTGTAAAAACTGATTTTTTTTATTTTTTCAGATTTGGCTCATGGAGAGTTTTGCGAATAGTTGATCAGCCACAAAATATCGAGGCTAATGGAGTACAGACATTCCCTGGACGTCGAATTCTTTACAAGCACAAGAATGAAGAGGAATGGACGTCGTGTTTCTGTCACGGGGTTCCTAACATACGTTTTGTGATTCCTTGATGGAACATAAATAGTATGGTTGGGAGTAGTCTCAATTGCCCTTACATTAGGCTTTTAGGCCTATCTAGTGCTACTTACATTTTTCCTTGCAGGGTAATGAGACAATACGGGATGAAACAGATTATTCCCCCGCAAGACTGTGATGCACCCAAAGATGTGACTTTTAGACCCGAGCGAATTTTTCATTGGATAGAGTATTGGTCAAGTCTTCCAAGGTGGGTAGTACAAAATCCTGCTGTGAGTATTGTATTATCTTCCTTTTATAAAGCTTGGATGAATGCGGCGGATAAGGGCGAATTAAACAAGGCCCGATCTCAATATCAAACTGCCACGACGCGCAATCCACCTAAGCCTTTAATGCATTCGGCCACCACTACCTCTCTTAGTGGCCATAACAAAGGAGTGAGAAGAAAATTGGACTTCTCATCTCCTAAGGCGCGTTCGAAGGAATTCAAAAGGAAAGCTCCCTCCAAACCCGCACAAAAAGGTGTGATAATCAAGGAACCTTCACAACAAACTCGAAAGAGGACTCCAACAAAAGCTTCGGAAAAGGGAAAAAGGGTTAAAAAGGCTCCTATTTCCAAATTGAAGAACTATGTATGGGTTAAGAAGAAGACTGTACGAGAAAGGTCTAAGGTTTCTGAAAATACTGCGATGGAAACTACTCCTCCATTATCCGTGACAATTGAGAATATAGTGAAGCCTTAGAGTGTTACATAATTTCTCTCTCTCTCTTTTATTTTATTTTATTTTTTTGAATAAAGTGTAATCACTACTATTCCCCTTTTCTTTATTTATGATCTAGTTCAATAATGTCTCCTTTTTTTTGAATTTGAATGAAATAAAAAAGAGCTTTTTGTTTTGATATTTTGATATGACCGAATCATATAGATTGCCTACGTATTCGTATCACAAAATCAGGTCATTGCGTAGTTCTAATTCTTTTATTATGTATATTTTATTTATTTATTCTTTTATTTATTTATTTAACTCCTTAGGTAGAAATTAAATGAAAAAATTAATCAAACTTTGTTTTAAAAGGATTAAATCAAAGTTTAAAATTTATATTTTCCGAGCACATGTTTATATTCACGAAACGCCCTCCTTTTATCGTAAGTAGAAGTTGCAACTTCGTTCAAACAAAAAAGTTCGGGTTCGCAGTTTACGATCAGGTGTTGCGCGCAACATCTAAAGTTGCGCGAACCTGTCGCGCGCAACTGAATGCGTTGCGCGTGACATCCGCGCGCAAATACTCCAGTTGCGCGCGATACCTATAATACGAGTGTTTCGAAAAAAGTTTATTATTTTCTGCGCTATTACCCCCCAGTGTGAAGATTTTTTTCGTGAAGTTCGATAAAAAATCTGAACACTTAGAACGATTTATCATTTCTAAATTACCCCTCAAGTGTTATGTATTTTATGGTGTCATTCAGTAAATTGCATAACACTTAGAATCTTTTAATTGAATGCTAATTAAAGTTAGTTGTATGAATGAACGAGTTAATCCAGATTTCATATGTATTATTTCTTAAGTCGATCAATGTTTATTAATTGGCGAATTTTATCTCCTCCAATGTCCATTAATCTGACGGCTCCTCCTGATAGGATTTCAATTACGCGGTAGGGACCTATCCAAATTAGGTTTGAATTTCACTCTTGGATCGTTAGGTGGACCCCTAACCTCTTTTAGTACAAAGTCACCTTCTTTTATATTTCTGGTTTTTACTCTTTTATTGAAATGATGCGCAATGCGCCTTTGGTAGACTTGTACATGATGCAAAGCTCTTAATTGTCGTTTATCGAGCAATAAAAGCTCCTCATACCTCGCTCTTACCCATCAGCTTCCGGTAGCTTACTTTCGAGTACGATGCGTCTGGATGGTATTTCTAGTTTGACTGGTTGAACTGTGTCCTTCCGAAAACTAAGGAGTATGGAGTTACTCCTATTGATGTTCGTACAGACGTTCTATAACCCCATAGTGCGAAGTGTAGTTTATTCGGCCAGTCTTTATAATTTTCTGCCATTTTCTTAATGATGACTGTTATATTTTTATTTGCCGATTCTACAGCTCCATTCATTTGAGGTCTGTATGGGGATGAGTGATGATGTTTTACTTTATAACGAGTTAAGAGGGTCACGACTTCAGCTTTGAATTGAGATCCCTGATCACTAATTAGTTCATGTGGAACTCCGTATCTACAAAATATGTTTTGTTCGAGAAACTTTGCGACATGTTTAGAAGTGATATTCACATAAGAAGCAGCCTCATTTCACTTGGTGAAGTAATTGATGGCTACCAATACGTACTCGTGCCCTCCTACTCCTGTTGGAGAGACTTTTCCAATTATGTCAATTCCTCAAGTTGAAAAGGGCCAAGGGGAAGTGAGATTATATAGTTTGGATGGTGGAAGGTGTTGTAAATTAGCAAACATTTGGCACTCTGGACATTTTTTGTCATATTGTATGCAATCATGTTCCATAGTGGACCAATAGTACCCTTGTCGTGAAATTATTTTTGCGAGCATTTTACCATTCATGTGAGGTCCACAAACACCTTTGTGAGTATTCTCCATAAGGCGTGTGATTTCGGGTTGGTCTATACACAATAAACTTTGATCATTAGGTCCTTTTTTTGCATAATTGACCATTTAATAGACCGTATTGAGCCGCAAGTGTTCGTAAGGCTCGTTGGTCTTTCGATGAAGTATTTTCGGGATATGTTCCATGAGTAATATATTGGAGGATATGATCATACTAAGGAATGTGATTGTTTCCTTCGATGTCAATTATTTCCTCTATTGCGTTGCAATATGATGGTTCTTCTCTTCTATCAACGCATAATGGCATCATATTCAAATGATCTGGAATGTTGATCATTGAGGCTAATTTTGCTAGCGCATCGGCAAATTGATTATCATCCCTTGGGTGATATTTAAAGTCAATATGTTCAAAATGCTCGATGAGTTTCTCTAGGTGTGCTTGGTATAATATCATTGTGGAGTTTTTTATTTTCCATTTTTTCAGTATATGATTTATAATCAAACTGGAATCTCCATATACCTCTAATTTTTGCATACCTATGCTAAATGTTGCTTCTAATCTAATAATGCACGCTTCACATTCTGCGGCATTATTAGTAACCTCAAAGTCTAGTTTGACAGATATTGGAGTATGTGCTCCCTCCGGACTTATGAGTAACACTCCTACGCCACATCCCTTTTGGTTGGATGCACCGTCGAAGTACACTACCCATTTGTCATCTTGTGTCATGAGAATCTCTTCATTCGGAAGATGAGTAGTTTCTGCATGACTTGTTTGAATTGGATGTTGGGCCAAAAAGTCGGAAATCACTTTTCCCTTCATTGATTTTTCTGGAATATATTAACTCAAATTCGGCCAACATCACCAACCATTTGGATATTCTTCCTTGTATAGGTGGTTGTTCAAACAAATACTTGATCGGATTTTGTTGAGAAATCACATGAGTAGTGTGTGGTAGCATATAATGTTGTAATATTTTAGTTGCCTAAACTAATGCTAAACTTGTCTTTTCTAAGGTGCTATATTTCGTTTCATATTGGATGAATTTTTTACTTATATAATATATTGCACGCTCGACTTTTTCTACCTCTTGTGCTAACATGGCGCCCGTGGCCGTGTCTGTAATTGTAATGTATAGCCTAAGAGGTAGTTTGGGTACTGGTGGTGCTAAAATTGGTGGACTTTTGAGATAATCTTTGATTTTCTCAAAGGCCCTTTGGCATTGATCGTCCTATTCATGTTTTTCCTCTTTTTTCAATTTATTAAATATTGGCTCACAAGTCATAGTCAATTTGTTGATAAATCGACTAATGTATTGCAGTTTGCCAAGGAACCCCCTAATTTCTTTTTCTGTTTGAGGGGGAGGCATGTCAACAATTGCCTTTATTTTAGAGGGATCGATCTCAATACCGCGTGTGCTTACTACGTATCCGAGTAACTTGCCGGAAGTTACTCCGAAGGCGCATTTTTGTGGTTTTAATCGCATGTTGTATTTTTGTTATGCGAGTGAAAAATTTGCATAAAGCTTTTATATGTCCCATTCTATCTTTGGACTTTACAATCATATCATCCACATACATTTCTATTTCTTTATGCATCATATCATGCAAGAGAGTCGTAGCTGTTCTTTGGTACGTAGCTCCTGCATTTTTTAAACCAAATGGCATGACTGTATAGCAATATGTACCCCAAGGGGTGATAAAGCATGTCTTTTCTTCGTCTTCTTTTGCCATTAAAATTTGGTTGTAACCTGCGTATCCATCCATACAGGATAACGTCGCATGTTCAGCCGTGTTATCTACCAATATATCAATATGTGGTAGAGGAAAATCGTCTTTAGGGCTAGCCTTATTAAGGTCCCTAAAGTCGTCACACATGCAAACTCGTCCATCCTTTTTAGGGACTGGGACGATGTTCGCTATCCATTCTGGATAATTACATACGCGAATGAAACCTGCGTCCAATTGTTTTTGTACTTCTTCTTTTATTTTTAACGCGACATCAGGTTTCATTCGTCGAAGTTTTTGTTTTATTGGTTTAGAGATAGGGTTCAAGGGAATGGTATGTTATGCAATTTCCCTATCTATTCCAGGCATGTCCTTGTATGACTAACCGAACACGTCTTCGAATTCTTTAAGCGTCGATATGAGGGTCGATCGCTCTTCCGGATTTAGAGTTAAGCCAATTTTGACTTCTATGTTGTTTTCATTAGTTCCTATATTGATTGTTTCCGTTTCTTCAATGATAAGGTTCTTTTGTTCTCGTTCATTCATTAGTTCAACCAACTTATTAATATCTTCATTAGATTGATTATTATAGCATTTGAAAGATTCAATAGAAGGCATATACTCGGAAATAGAGCTCATATTATTAAAATCAAAAGAAAGTACATTAGAGAAGAATCCTTTCTGGGATCTTCGTCCTTAAAACTAGAAAATAAAGACTCAGTAATGGCCACAAGGCCTAGATTCTCAGCTTCAATAGAGTCTATAATAGATTCGTCGTCCGATTCTTCAAACATCTTCCCTTCGCATGTGGCGATTTCTAGCTTATCGCCTTTGTGATTGGTTCGATCCACTTGAAAAATTTCCTCCACCCATGCTCAAAGGTTTCATTAGAAGGGGTGATCAATGAAGTTAGGTCAAAAGCTTCATCTTGGATGGCATTTTGATTGGTCATCGCAGCGACATGATTTTGTTCTAGTCCAAATAGCAAGTTAAATGCTTGCCTATCATAGCACCATGGAATTGGGTATTTTGATTTAACGATACTAAAATCGTCATCCAAGAAGTAGCAATCATGAAATATTTCGAATCCAGGCATCTTGATTCCTTCCAAAACTAGTAGTTCTTGAAAGTCATAGCATGGGTAGTCTTCTCCCTCCCTAATGAATTTTCCATTAAGGGTTTGTTGGTAGGATGGGAGTAAAGTGACTATCCCTTTGTTGTTGTTGTCTCTACGTGCTTTGTTTTTCGCATCGTGAGACTTCAATTCTTCTTTGGTTGGTTTATATCCCAATCCAAAGGAGAAGCTTTTCTTTGGGATAGGAAGTAATAAAGATTTCTTCATTCCTATTCCTAAAGGCATCCCAGGAAAGTAACTACTCTTGACTAAGATATTGTTTACTATCCGGGTGGAATATGGATCAAGATTGAAAGGTTCTTCCAAGTCTTCTTCCATTTCTATTGTGTAGATTGGCTCCACGGCAAATCCCCACATGTCCTCTTCATCATAATCATGGTTTATTTCTAAGAGTGATTGATCATTTATTGCTATTTTAAGTGGAGAAGCATGTATAGTCATAGGATGCCCTTGATAGTTCAACCTAATCATTTGATGAAGTGAGGATGGTATTGCAACAAGCTCATGTATCTAAGGATGTCCAAGTAGAAGGTTGAATGTAGGTTTTATGTCCATAACGTGAAATTTAACCATCTTTTGTATTGGGCCTGTGGTAATTGGTAGCTTAACAGTTCCACACACCGATCTTCTCGAATTGTCATAGGCCCTAATGCTTTGTGTTGTTGATTGAAAATCTTTTTCTGGATTAAGGCCTAAGTATTTTGCAGTTTTCAATGGGAACACGTTTACAGCTGACCCATTGTCTACCAAAGTTAGAGGGATGTTGTATCCCTTGCACCCCACAGTTAAATATAATGCATTGTTGTGGGTAGTGTCTTTTGAAGGAAAATCATCATTAATGAAAATGATTGATTTGTCAGATTTCTCGCTAATAAGCAAGCTAACGAGATCTTGAGGGGTTGTGTATGTGCTTACAGACAAAGTCGTCAGAGCATTCATAAGGGAATTCCTATGTTCTTTAGAAGTACTTAGGAGTTCCCAAATGCTAACATTCGCCTTGGATTGACGAAGTTATTTGACCAATGGATCTTCCACCTCAAGTGGAGGTGGTATTGTATTTTGCATTTGACCTTAGGTTTGATTTTGTGTGGTTGAAGATCCATTTGGTGGTGGTGCTTGGTAAACTCGCCCAGAACGAGTTAGATGATCTATCTCGTTTGGATTAGTTGTAGGACTCATAAACCAACTTTCTTCTAGAGGCTTTGAGTGTGCCTCCATTTCAAGATGTTCCATGAGTTGAGCTTGATGCCATTGTTCATCCAAGGAGAGATTTGATAAGTCTTGTGACTTCCCCAAGAAATGATCCTAATCAAGCGCTTCATTTGTTTCATTTTGTAAACAAGATGGAGGTGGGACAACGGCATACTTAGAGACATATAAGTCTTGAAAGTCATCGTCCTATAGTCCACATATATACTTCATTAGTTTCCTCTATGAGTATTGTGGATAGAGGTTCTCCTATAGGTGTGATATAGCTCAAAGGATTGAACATATCGCTTCCCATATGGTCCTCATTGATGTGAAACACCCCTAAGAGGGATGCATTATTATTAGGTTTAGGCGTGGGAATTCTCCCATCGTCTACCAAATCTTTTATTTTATGCTTTAAGACAAAGCAACGTTCAATATCGTGTCCATTGCCTCTATGATAAGCGCAATAAGCATTACCATCCCAATTAGCAAATCTTCTTCTGGTGGAGTGGGTGGTGTTGGTCCTGTTGGTGCAAGTAAACCTTTTTCATTTAAATTCTCTAGAAATTCTTTATAGCTCACAGGAAATGGAGTAAATTTTCTTTCTCTTGTCCATCTTTTCCTAGGATCATTATATTGGTTTGTGTTATTGTATTGCGTGGTGGTCGCAGATACGTCAATAAAGGATGATGTGCAATCATTCCCCTTCTTGTAGTTATTTTTAGGTTGATGATGATGATGGGGTTTATTTGCTTTTTCTTTAGCAAGATCATCTTCAATCCTAGTAGCCACGGAATAGACCTTTTGAAAAGTGTCTAAACTAAGGTAACGTAGATGTTTGTTGTGCTTTTCATGTCAATTGTCAATGAATTTTTGTACTAATTCGAGTTCGGGTGGCCTTTGGGCAAGGTGGGCCGCCTTTTCTCGCCATCTACCATAGAAATCAAGGAAACCTTCATCGTGGCCTTGCTTAAGCATTTCGAGTTCACGCAGAGTGGATTTGAACTCTACGTTACTCTCATATTGGGTAATGAAAGCCGAAACTACATCTTCCCATGTTGTCTTGAATTTAAGATCTAGCCCATAGTACCACTCTCTTGCGGTTGGGTCTAGAGATAAAGGGAAAGTCAAAGCATAAAGCTTAGGATCAACTCCCTTTAATTCCGGTGCCAGTAAAACACATTAAATGATTGGGAAAATGGAAACTAATAATCCCACCTTTGTTACTTTTGCTCAAAACAATCCCACCTCTTCGAAATCTGGAAACAATCCCACCTTTATACCTTATATTCTCAAAACAGGTCTTTTTACCTCCAATCTGTTTAACAGGTCATTTTTTATTATTATTTATTATTTTTATTTTTTTAATTTTCCCCTTTAATTTCTTTTTCCACCCCACAACTTCTTTCATAGAAACCCCGTCCATCACCACCATGGTCACCGCCTCATCACCACCCCCACCCCCTGCCCAACCAGAACAAAACTGGCCTAACCCCACCAGCATTAGCCACCCGAACCGAACCCCCACCACCACCAGCCACCAGAACAGAAGTCCCACCATCAGCAGCCACTTGAACCGGAACCCCACCATTAGCAGCCACCTGAACCGAACCCCCACCCCTAAACAAAACTAGCTCCAACCCCCACCACCAATGACCACTTGAACTGAACCCCCACCTCCAACTTCATTGCTACCCTGAAATCCTACTTGTCCCCCTTCCATCAACCACCCCGTCAAATTGAAAGCCCACCTCACCCCGACCCCACCTCGTTGAATTGTAAGTTTTGAATTGGGTTTTATTTTTCATTTTTCTGATCATCCGTGACTTTTGTAAGAAATTGTGATAATTGTTTCAATTGCCACATTTTCAAATTAAAGCTTTAATTTGGTGGGGTTAAGATGATTAATTTTCTAATGAAGTAAATGATGATAAATCCCCTTTATTTGCTGATTCTTAAAACTAGTTGATTGTATGAATTATAAAAGCTAAAATTCATCACAAGGGATTGATTGTGTTAATTGTTTGTAAATTACAATACAATCGGGGAAGGGGAAATAGGGAAGGGTGAAGGGAAGGGGATTCGACGACGTACAACAGGGAAGGGGGAATAAGGTTGGGCTGGTTCAGCGGGAACTGACGACAAGGTCCGACGGTGGCTGGGTTTTATGGCAGTGAGGTCCGGCAGGGGAAGGGTGCTCCGGCAAGGACAAGGGGCTCCGGCAGGAAGGGGAAATAGATTTTTTTTTTAAAAAAATTATTTTTTTTATATAAAATTATTAAAAACGACCAATTAGAAGGGGACACATGTCAAGTTCTAAAACAGGTTACCAAATTCAGAAACCGGTAAAAGGCTCATTTTGAGAATATAGGGTATAGAGTATAAAAGTTACCTTCTAAATGACGCAAGATATATTCGAACGGATAACATCGCCCTAAACAATTCTTGAATAAAGATATCGTTTTAACGAGTCAATTTGTTTTTTGAAAAATCAAAATTGATTCGTACAGTGGGTGCGCGCAAGTGATTCAGTTGCGTGCGGTTGTCGCGCGCAACGAAATGACTTGCGCTGGGAGGGGTCGCGCAACTCAGTGAGTTGCGTGCGCCACCTGCTCGTATGATTTTTTTTAATTCGAGCGCTTTTTTTTTATGTTACCCTTCGAATATGACTCTAAATCACGAAGAGACGACTTCATAATTGGGAACCTAGACCGAATTAAAAAGAAAAAAAAAGAAAGAAGACTATCCTAACACGTTGCATATAGTCACATAATGACATAAGCATGCCACAAGTCAAGATTCACGTATTGTCATTCTAAGGTCGAAAAAGGCTTGGGTGTCCAAGGTACCATATCTTAAGAAACGACGCACAAATCAATCACTCAACGAGTTAACCTATGAAATCGTCCTCTTAACATTTTGTTGGCGATATGGGTGGGATGATTGTTATTGATTTCGGGATAGAAGCCTAGTGTTGGCAACCCCTAGTCAATGAGCCAATCCCCAATGTTTAAGTGTGCTATACTTATGCATGATGCAATGTTGCTTGTTTGGTTTTTACTTTTTTGCAAAAGGAAGATATTATGCGTTCAAGTCTCGCTCTCTAACTAGAGATTATCCAAGTTAATTCTCGTTACAACCCATAGGCAACCTGGTGTTGAAAACCTTGGACCATAACTATGAACTAATCATGTAACCTCTAAGTCCCCAGTGGAGTCGCTACTATAAGGAGGGTGATCCCATCGTAAGGAATACTCTCCTTAAATGCCCATGGCCCTTTAAAAGCCTAGGACTTTACACTTGTTAGGGTGTACTAGGATTTGAATTCCCGACTGTTTGGGGGACCTTGAATTAGAAATGATTCTATCATACACGCTTTTTTGTAGGAACAAGTAGGAGTCGCCAATGAGTTTTAGGAAAACCCATAAACCTCGTTCATGCCTTTCTCCCAAGTAGAGTTCAAGGGATATTTAGCATGAACCATAAGTTTACCCATGCCCAAATTGGTCTACATAAACCAGAAATGAGTTCGAGAGCGAGGGTACCAAGATAACGTTCCCTTTAGAGGGGAATCGCGATCCTAGCCCTAGTGCGGCCTCTACTAGCTCTTCCTTTGCACAATTTCATCACCAAACAATATATGCAACGTGATACCTAAAGCTATGTTAATTGATTTTATTTACACACATCAATTCACGTAGGAATTACATCTTAAGGTCGTTATTCTTATTTAATTAAATTCGTGAAAAGAACAAGAAAATAAACAATATTCGCCTTGGCTTAAGTGATCAACCAACAATTATTTTATTCAATTCTAATCTTTATTTAACGAAAGATACTATATGGAATTGATTAATTAATTATTTTAAAGGTGATCAAACAACACTAATTAATTAATTAAGGTTCTTTTAAAATAGAAAATAAATGTGATTTAACTAAGTGCTCGGGAATTTACCACTTCTCTTTGCTAGATCTCCGTTTAGAACACTTATGGATTCCTTCTTGTTGGGGAACCTCCACCGTAGTAACAAAGTATCAAAAGGGGTGAGTGTTTAGGACAAGAGGGTTAGGAAGCACAAGTTCACAAGTATTCTGCTAGCGTTTTAGGTTATTTTCTGTGTGTTTAAGCCTTGGATTAGGGTCTTATTTATAGGGAATGATTAGGTTTAGGGTTAAGAGCATTCTGCTGCATCAGGTGTCGCGCGAACTGGATGAGTTGCGCATGGCTGTCACGCGCAAGTGAATAAGTCGCGCGCGGATGATGCGCGCAGTTATTTGTCTTGCGCGTAACTCTATGGTAAGATTCGATTTTCCAATATTTTTATATTCTGACAAGAAGTTGCTCGAAGTGCTGCGCACAACTGAATAAGTTACGCGCGACAGCAGAGCGCGACTTTGTGAGTTGCGCGCGACATTTTTCGTGGCAGCTTAAATTTTAACCTAGACGCTCCTAAATCGGTCATTAT
Source organism: Chenopodium album (assembly GCF_948465745.1). Lineage (NCBI taxonomy): Eukaryota > Viridiplantae > Streptophyta > Magnoliopsida > Caryophyllales > Amaranthaceae > Chenopodium > Chenopodium album. The sequence goes on from NC_137839.1 coordinate 45,781,942, forward strand.
TGGATTTTAATCATGGGCTTAAGCCTAATTATGATCGGGTTTAGTTAATTGGACCTTGTATTGGCCTTGTTCTTTTATTCGGGCTAGTCTTTTGTGTTTTGTGGCTTAACCAGTTATCCATAAGTATTCTTCACTTTGATCCAACATGAAGATGGCTTTATTTATCGCCATTGCACTTCCTGTCGGGACAGGAGGCCAAAAGTAGATGTCTACAATCATGTAATTGTCAAACTACTCACATATATTGTCAGAAAAGTCACATCAAGTAAATGCAGTTATACAGTTAGAGTGGTCCATTTTATCTCATGTTGTCAGATTGATCGTGGTCCATTTTATAACATACTCAAAACACATTAACTAAATCATTATGTGAACTACTACATAAAAAATTTGAGCTTGAGGTGTCAAAATTTTGCTAATAACTTTATTGTCTATATATAAATAATCAAAAGAAAAAATATATTTGTCAACTAGGTACCCAACAAATTGTCAAATTGTCAAAAAAATGTCAAAAAATTCTGTAAAAAATTCTACCAAAAAATGTTTAAAAATATTCTGTCAAAAAATTGTGTTAAATTGTCAAAATGTAAAGAAATTCTGTAACCATTTTGTTAAGTTTTTTTTACAACTAGGCACCCAACAAATGTATTTTACATCTTAGTGAAGGAAAATGAGAGAGATAACATGCTGAGGTTCACCATGCACATGCACAGGGTTCCCCTGGTCAGGTATACACTCCTCACGAGGCTGGTTATCCTTTGGAGGTCTCTCCTTTAGAGTTGCCTCCACTACATGATTGTCAGGTTCTTGCTCATCCCAGTGTGATACTCTGACCCTGTGTGATACTCGTCGCGTGCATCATAAAATTGATTCAGTATCACTATCACTGTGACCATGAGGCTCATTGAGGTCATTGAGATGAAGGTGCTGGTGGTGATGATGCTGTGGTTGCACCTTCAGTTAGACCTGCACCTCTGGTATGATCTCTGGTATGACCCCTGGTTATTGAGGTTTAGGTGGAGTAACTTCAGATTCTGGTAGAACATTTTGAGGTTCATCTGTTGGAACAATCGTAGGTTGAGGCTGGCCTTCAGTGTGTATGACTAGAGGATCAACATCATCAGGATCGTCAAAATCAGTAGCATGATGATGATGATCTAGCTTGACGGCATGCTCTATAATAAAAGGTAAATTATTAAGACTTTACAGATTTTAGCATAAGAAATAAACAATTCACTTTAAAAGACATATTGCTACGAAAATGAAATAATTGCCTTCGGTTGAGTACAACTTCGGTTGCTTACAACTTTTCTTCTTTGGCTTTCCTCTCCCATGTGTCCTCCTTTGTTTAACAGTTGCGTACAACATTTCCAACTCCTCCTTGGTGTCCTTAAAGTCAAACTTCTCATCATTCCTTCTCCTTTTCAAATGCCTTCGAGTCGGGAGAGTGTCCATATCTCGTTTTGGATGGTTACATATACCGTATGCCACCTCCTCCTCGCAAAAGCACCAAATAACATGAATTATTAGTATAAATAGAACAATAAAAGCTGAGCTAAGTATAAAACTATATCAACTTAATAACTTAAGAATAGAGAACATGAATTATTATCATCATACACCTATCCACTTGTTTTACCAAATTGGTTTTGTGATTATCATCATAAACTTAGCCACTTGTTTTAACAAATTTCAGGTTTAACTCGGAGACTGTAAATTGGCTGCTCATGAAGGGATTAGTGGAATAGTGGGGGGGGGGGGGGTTGTTGGGGTTTGGTGAGTCCGACTCACCGCGGAAACAAACCTAGAAACAAGACCGCACTCGCAATAAAAAAAAACCATTAACATAATTATATTAATCACAAGATTAAGATAAGCTAATTACCTTTGACGCGTGCTTCGCTCCAAAATGAGCTCTTACTTGAAAGCTTCAAGTCCCGCTCACACGGAGACCTCCAACGAAGTCCACCCGCACCAACAAAACCGACTAGGTCCAATGTCTTGGGGTTAGCAAGACCCGACCAATAAAACCCAAGTAATTATATTGAGTTCAAAGGTTTTCACTAATTGTGATGCCTTTTCCAACTCTTACTCAAGCATCATTCCCAATGCCCATACTTGGGTATATATAGGAAATGATGGGAGTATCATTTACTCTCCCATCAATGTGGGATAGTATGATTTTTCTATTTTATTTTAAAGCTAAAATAAAATTATTAATGAAGCTAGTAATAAATCAACAAGTGGCAAGCTCATGTGAGTGGTTAGGTGAGGACCACTTGGAGAAGGGGGGGAACAAACTTGCTCCCCACTCCCTCTCCCATAACCGGCCACCTCACTTCACACACACTCAAGGACCACTAGCCACATGGCACCCACCCTTGGGCACCAAGGCAGCCAAGGTGGGCTGCCATGTGCTGCTGTCCGTGGCAGCCACGCCCAACAAGCCCAGCAGGCCCAGCACTCGCATGCGGGCTGCCAGGCGCTGCTGGCTAGCAAGCCCAGCATGCTTGTGCGGGCTGCTGCTGGCCTTGTGCCTTGGCCAGCGCTGCTAGGCAGCAAGCAATGGCCTAGCCATGCTGCTGCTAGCTGTGGCGAGCTGGCGCGCCTAGCGTGCTAGCTGCTGCAGCTTGTTGCGGCATGGCTTGCTAGCCATTGCGCGCACAAGGCTGTGCCTAGCATGCTAGCACGCACTAGGCAGCGCCTAGCCTTGCGATGCTAGCATGGGTGCGCTAGCACGCACCAACCAGCCTAGGCTCGGCTTGGTGCGCATGCTAGCCACCATGCTAGGCCATACGCCTTTAGCACTCGGTTTGCTTGGGCATTCCGATGCTAGGGGTATTTTGGTCTTTTGTTGATTTATTACTATTTCTCGTCTCGTCTTTTACTATTTTTCGACTCGACTTCCGACGCTCGGTTTCGACGCTCTAAGCTCGAATTTCCGACGTCTAAATAAATATTACTCGGTCGACTCATTAATTCCTTCCGAATTAATTCGTCGTTTCGGTTTGTTGAATGCTTGGGTGTGACCCGAAGGGGTCAGTCAAGATTAAGCTGTAATATTAATTATTCATTAATATTACTGATCGGAAGCGGCCTCCACCCAGGCATTCCGATCACTTGACCTCACTGAATATATTAGCTTTCTAATAATTCTGAACCCACTAACGGAATAGTACACTTGTTCGAAGGACACCATTCCTTTCAATCTCCCACTTGTCCTTCCGGACAAGTGCGCATTTTGTGTACATCCTTTTTCCTATGTCGCTTAATGTCTCTTCATGAACTATAAGGTAAGATTTATTTTGTCATCCTTATTACGTCCAGAAGTGTTTCCCGATTCCGAGTCCGACTGTCAATAAACAGATTTCTAAAATCCATCCGAGCACGGCCATGCATTTTACAGTCTCGCTCTACGAGAGGCCTTGTATACAACAAAGACATCTTCCCTATTTTAGTAGGGGGACATTCCCAGTCTTGTAATGTAGCTCCTCTTACTGAGAGGACCTAGTCGCCCGAGTGTTGCCGTTATAATCCCCTATTACGGCAGACGTTTGACAACATCAAAGCGAACTAGTACTCAAACAAGAGAACTCACAATACTCATGGTCGAGGAAATAGGTTCCGATAGCCATAATGAGAAGTATACTTATGACAAATTTTTTTAATTTCTTAAAGTATTCTCATAGGTCGATCCAGTATGGTTCTAAACCAATACCTGTGCAAATGATTTATGACAATCATGTCCTTGTAGCACATGAAACGGTGCTATAAATCAAACTACACACTAATCTCAATCGGTCATTAATCGTCCATCGTTTAAATGACCTTGATTAGGGATAATTTTCGATTATAATATTCAATGTTCACTTAATAGGTGTTTCCTTACCAAGACTGGTCTTGATACCCTATTTTGAATATTCTCAGAATCGAATGGACTCATTATTTAATCCTAAACCACAATTAAATAGCATAACGGAGTAATAAAATATTGCATGAAATTTTATATTACTCCAAAACTTGAATGGTTTTCCTTAGCGTCTTACATTAATTTTTCTGAAAATTAACTAAAACACTAAACAAGGAAATCAAAGCCAGTCTCCTACATGCTTGATTCCCATTGCCTCAACGTGCTTGTTGTGCTTCACTTGAAGCAAAGGTTTAGTAAGTGGATTGGGTACATTGTCATCCGTTCCAACTTTGCAAATTCTGATTTCACCCTCTGATTTCCATTCTCGAATCATGTGAAATCGCTGCTTGACATGTTTGACCTTCTGATGTTCCCTAGGCTCTCTGGCCTGAGCAATAGCTCCATTGTTGTCACAATAGAGGGCTATTGGACCCTTTCTAGAGGGTAATACATCAAGTTCACCAACAAACTTACGAATCCAAACAGCCTCCTTAGCTGCTTCGGCAGCTGCTAAGTATTCGACTTCAGTTGTAGAATCTGCAGTTGTACTCTGCTTTGCGCTCTTCCAACTAAACGCCCCTCCATTTAGACAGAACACATATCCAGATTGCGATTTGAAATCGTCTCTGTCTGTCTGGAAGCTTGCGTCGGTATAACCTTCCACAACTAAATCCTCTACACCACCATACACCAGGAATTTATCCTTGTTCCTTTTCAGGTACTTTAGGATATTTTTGGCCGCAGTCCAATGCGCCTCTCTTGGGTCTGATTGTAACGGCTCGTAGCACTCAAGGCATACGATACATCTGGCCTAGTACATATCATGGCATACATGATCGATCCAATAAGCAAAGCATATGGAATTTGATTCATTCTTACCCGCTCATCAGGTGTCTGTGGACACTGCTTCTTGCTTAGGGTTATGCCATGTGACATTGGCAGGTGACCTCTCCTGGCCTCCTCCATGCCAAATCGAGCAAGTACCTTATCAATATAAGTACTCTGACTCAATCCAATCATCCTTTTCGATCTATCCCTATAGATCTTGATGCCTAGTATGTACTGAGCCTCTCCCAAGTCTTTCAATGAGAAGCACTTTCCAAGCCAGGCCTTTACAGACTCTAACAATGGAATGCTGTTTCCAATGAGCAATATGTCATCGATATATAAGACTAGGAAGGCGATGTCACTCCCACTGACCTTCTTGTAAACACAAGATTCATCTGGATTCTTGATAAAACCAAACTTACTGATGGCTTCATCGAATCGCAGATTCCAACTTCTGCTTGCTTGCTTTAATCCATAAATGGACTTCTTAAGCTTACAAAGTTTCCTAGCATTGTTTTGGTCGACAAAACCTTCAGGCTGTGTCATATACACAGTTTCTTCCAAATAACCATTAAGGAAGGCGGTTTTGACGTCCATCTGCCATATTTCATAATTGTAATATGCAGCAATCGCTAGGAGGATCCGAACGGATTTAAGCATTGCGACTGGTGAAAAGGTTTCATCGTAATCAATACCATGAACTTGTCTGTAACCTTTTGCCACCAATCTAGCTTTGTAAATGAATACATTTCCATCTTTGTCGGTTTTCAACTTGAAAATCCACTTATATCCAATAGGTGTATAACCTTCGGGTAAGTCAACCAAGTCCCAGACTTGATTTTCAAACATGGAATCCATTTCAGATCTCATGGCCTCTTGCCATTTAGCAGAGTCGGTGCTTGCCATCGCTTGCTTGTAGGTTGCCGGTTCATCTCCATCCATAATCAGGATGTCCTGATTCTCGGTTAATACTAAACCAAGATATCTATCAGGTTGAGATCTCGGCCTCTGAGACCTACGTAGGGTAATGGATTGAGCATTTGCATTGTCGGTTTGACTTTACACATTTTGATCATTTTGACCTGCGTCAACAGATGCTGTTTGAGCACTTTGACTGTCATTATGATTTTGTTGCTCATCCTCAAGGACTTCGTCGAGTTCGATTTTCCTCCCACTTGTCATTTTGGAAAGGTGCTCCTTCTCCAAAAAGACACCATCGCGAGCAACAAACACTTTGTTCTCCGATTTGTTGTAGAAGTAATACCCTTTGGTTTCTTTTGGGTAGCCCACAAAGTAAACCTTGTCAGATTTGGGATGAAGTTTGTTAGAAATCAATTTCTTGACATATGCTTCGCATCCCCATATCTTTAGAAAAGATAACCTAGGAGGTTTCTTCGTCCATAATTCATATGAAGTCTTTTCTACAGCTTTTGATGGAGCACGGTTCAGTGTTAGTGCCGCAGTTAGAAGTGCGTGTCCCCAGAAAGAGATAGGAAGATCACTAAGACCCATTGTTGATCGTACCATGTCTAACAAGGTCCGATTTCTCCTTTTGGATACTCCGTTCCATTGAGGAGTTCCTGGAGGTGTCAATTATGAAAGTATACCCTTTTCTTTAAGATGGTCATCGAATTCTTGGCTCAAGTATTCACCACCTCGATCCGATCGAAGGGCTTTGATTTTCTTGCCAAGCTGATTTTCAACTTCACTCTGAAATTCTTTGAACTTTTCAAATGATTCAGATTTATGCGACATGAGGTAGACATAGCCATATCTACTATAGTCGTCTGTGAAAGTGATGAAATATCAATGTCCATTTCTTGTGGTTGAGCTCATTGGTCCACATACATCGGTATGTATAAGACCCAATAAGTCACTTGCCCTTTCTCCCAACTTGGAGAATGGCTGTTTAATCATCTTGCCTAATAGACATCCCTGGCAATTCTCAAACGATTCTAAATCGAAAGAGTCAAGAACACCTTCTTATAGAAGTTTCTTGATGCGTTTGATGTTAATGTGGCCAAGACGACAATGCCACAAGTAAGTCTGATTTGACTCTATGGTCTTAGCTCTTTTGGTATCATTATTCACATTATAAACTTGTTTGTCTAAAGAAAGCACATAAAGGCCATTTTCAGAATGTGCAATACCATATAAAACATTATCGAGATAAAACGAACATTCTTTGTCCTTTACTCGAAATTCAAAACCTTTGGCGTCCAACGCCGAAATTGAAATAATGTTTTTGGTAATGTTAGGAACATAATAAACATTATCGAGTTCCAAAACTAGCCCGGTGGGCAAAGACAAACTGAGAGTTCCTACGGATACGGCACCAATTCTGGCTCCATTGCCGACCCGGAGTCCAATCTCTCCCTTCTCTAGCCTTCTAGCATTCCTTAGTCCCTAAGAATTGGAAAAAAGGTGTGAGCCACATCCGGTATCTAATACCCATGATGTTAAGCTAGTGAAGTTAAAGTCTATAACGAATATACCTGATTCAGAAGCAACGGTTCCGTTCTTCTTATCTTCCTTGAACTTGAGGCAATCTCTCTTCCAATGTCCCTTCTTCTTACAGTAGAAACATTCGGAATCAGATTTAGAAGACGCTACCTTCTTATCCTTGGTAGCTGTAGACTTAGGCGGAAAAGTTTTCTTCTTACCTTTCCCCTTAAAGCCTTTCTTCTTCTTGCGCGAAAATTTGAACGACTTGCCCTTTTTCATCATGAGCATATCATGCTTTCCCTCATCCTTGAGCGTTTGCTCAGTTTGCTTTAACATACCATGAAGCTCGGTGAGTGACGAAGGGGGAAAATGTATGTCGTTATCTACCCTTTCCCCAAGTCAAACAAAATTTGTAAACACCTAACCAACCTTATATGAGTATAGGGCAAGTTAAGGGTCGATCCCTAGGGAATGCAATGATGAAAACTAGAGTCTAAGTCAAGCTACCTCGAAGATGGAGTTGATATTATGGTTGGCACTATGGTAAAATAAAGCAAGTCTAATCAAGTAAAACAAAGGTCTAAACACTAGGGATATGGGTTCCACATGCAAGTTCAATGATAATGCTAGTTTAGAGCTCAATCAATTAATTAAAGTATTGCAATGGACAAACAATAGTAGCAATCAAGAGAGTTCAAATGTTGTCTCCTATAGGCCAATCTAGGTGTCACTATGAAAGGCAAATCAAGAAGAATCACAAGCAAACCCAATCAATTAGAGCAACTTTCAATTCGATTGTTCATGTCATTAAGAGTTGCAATGCAATCTAGATTAATCTTATAGGTTGATCACTCCTAGTCTAATCAATCACATGCAAAACTATGTCAACCAATTTAATTGCAAGAAACCAATCAATAAAAGAGCATCAACTAGCAATTTCATTAATCAAACATGCTTCCCCCTTTCCCTAGCAACTAATCTACTCACTAATCATGGTGAAATTCAAGAACAAATAACTAGAAAGAGCTTTAATCTTCATTTCTATAAAAAAATCTAAGAGAAATAAAAAAAAAATCAACAATATCAAATTCAAATCCAAAGAAGAACAAGTAACAAGCAAAAATCAAATAGCAAGTAAGTAAAAGATGAAAGAAGGAAGAGATTCTCACTAATATTGATGATTGAAAATGAAGAAATCCAAACTTGATTGATCAAATATTGAGTTACAAATCAAGAACTTCTCTCTAACTTCTCTCTAGATTCTCTCTCTAAAACTAAGCTAATGAAAATTATCAAAAGTCCCCTTCAAAAAGGAAATACAATTCTATTTATAAGCAAAGAAGAAATTGGCAGCTCCCGCGCCCTCTCTCGATAGACCCGCGCCCGCGGAAAAATGGGTACGGAACCCTCCGCGGGCTATCTGGGCAGACCCCGCGCCCGCGGCAACAGAGATCCTCGCCCGCGGCAGTGAAACCCGCGCCCGCGGCTAATCCCCTGCTCCTAAAGCCTGATCAGGGGGCCGCGGTCTCTCTGAATGGAGCGGCCTCTCCATTTTACCCGCGCCCGCGGAGAGCCCGCGGGGCAACCGCGGCAAGTTCCTGCCAAGTTTTGGCAATTTTGAGTAACATGGTCCCGCGCCCGCGGCAAGATGACCCGCGCCCGCGGCCTGCTGGATTTGCCTTGGAAACCTCTCCGAGGCCTCTCCGAGCCCTCTCTAAGCCCTCTCTAAGCCCTCTCTAGCCAAATGCTTCTTCCTTGCTTGATCATTAAAGTCCCAAATTGAATCCTTTGCCAAAGTGATTCTCACAATACCTACACAAATACACAAAGAAAAGAAATAAAAGGGAAAAGGAGACAAATAAAGGAAAACACGATAAAAACACGCGAATCATAAAGAAAAGAGGAAAAAGAGAAACTAAAGGAAAAAGGACCAAAAATAAGAGAAGAAAGCATGAAAAGGGGAAAGAAATAACCCTAAAAGACTACCCTATGAGTGCCATAAATGACACTCATCAAATTCCCCCAAGCTAGACTTTTGCTCGTCCCGAGCAAAACAAAGGCTAAAAGGAATAAGAAGGGCTTATTCGAAGCAAAAAGAAAAAGAGAGGCGAGAATTTACACTAAGACTCACTGTCGTAGGAATCACGGTTGTTTTTAGCTACAACAAGCCATTTAAACCCCTAGATCGCTCTAGAGGACGAGTGATGCTCTCGTAAGGGTATCCTAAGAGTTTACCCATAACTCTCCACCAAACCCCTAAGAGGCAAACAAGAGAAGGAAAAGAAAGAGGAAAAAGGAAACAAAATCTTTACGAAATGGACTTTACAAAGAGACTATAATTCAAATGAATAACAACCTTTCTAAAGAGAATTATGGTATGCACGTTATAAGATACCTAAGGTTGATTGAAACATAAATATGCTAAGCATAGGAACTAGTTATCACATTCCACTTTCATCCCAAATGGTTTTACCGCGTTCCCCCTACTAATCTCATGTCTCCCCTTAGTGATCATTTCATAGATTCCGCGAAGGAACCGGAAAAGGATCAAATTTTTGGGCTACTCGACATCTTGATTTCGCATCCCCTTTCCTTAGTCTACAACCTATGATTCCCTCCACCGATGAAAGACTCAACTCCTAGGTCCAAAGGTCTTCCCCAAGGTTGTAACGTAAGGCAAGAAGGGTTAAGGTAGGCTTAAAATTTAAAATTTGGTGGTTATCCTAAATTGTGAAGCAAAGACCGGCCAAATCTCAACACCAAACTTAAGTAATCACCAAACAAAAACGTATTAACACCCCCAAGCTTATTCAAAGCAACAATCTACAATCATTAGAACAAAAAGCGCAAGCGCTTTCCCCCCAAGCTAAAAGAAACATTGTCCTCAATGCATAGAGAGGAGAAAGACACTTCATTTTTTTTGAAATTTTTTTTTCTTTTTTTTGAATTTTCTCATTAATAAAATTGTTTGAATTTCCTTGAACTCCTTAAAAGCATTAGTCCTTGCCCTTTTTTACTAAGGACGGGTTTTACATAAGCATTTGCCATTATTTACCAAATATAAACAACTCAATTATGTGTACCAAGTCGAACCAAACCCCAACTTCATAGACCACAATCACCAAACATTGACCCTTGCTTCACAAAAACCAAAAAGAAGGAGAACGAAACAAAAGGCTCAAGATATCTAATTATGCGGCTTGAAAAGAGGGAAAAGGGTTCAAAGGGGTAACAAGTAGGCAAATGTATCCCAAACCAAAAAGTGACTATCCTAGAAAGAGAAAATTACCTCCCCGAAAAACTTGCCTTTGTCCTCCCTAGGTAGTTCGGTCACGGTCTTAGGAATCATACGCTAAGATTCTAGATTAGGTTTGCGAAAATCAAGGATCCATGCCGCTCATGCAAGAGTATGATGAAAGCTTGAACAAATATAAATCTCACATGGTTGTAGCAAAGACTCACTAAGGGTGTCAAATCAAAGATAGGGAGCAACTACCAACATGCCACAAACGAGGAGAATCCGGTTTCATGATCCCCCTAGTTCTAGACAACTATCTTAGCATGCTTTATCCTAGAATCAACCAAACGTAATCTCAAACCGTGCATACCATTATTACCTAAGAAGACCATTATTCAAAAGCAAAAGGCCAGTGCATACAAGTCCAATTTTCAAAAAGAGAAAGAGTGAAAATAAAGCCTTAAAAAGTTATGCACACAAACAAGATTAAAAGAAAAGGAAAGAAAAGAAAAGAAAAGAATGGGAAACTTAGACAAGGACAAGAAAGGGAAAGAGGAAAAGAGCAAAGATGCAATCATAACACGTTTATCCCAATCGACATACAAGCGGTCTAATGGCCACATCGCCAAAGACCCCAAACACACTAGGTGTTAAAATCATACATCCTCGAACCGTTCAACTTCTCCTAAATCTAATCTTAATCTAAGCAACCAAGAAAATGAAGAAGTGAAAATAAAAAGGTAAAATAAGAAAGGCCTCACCAAGCATCCGCTCTAAATTAAAGTACCCAAAGAGTAGGAATGTGCATCTCCAAAAGGTTCCGCAATCCAAAGCATAGGCTACGAGCAAGGTGAGTTAAAGAAAAAGGCTATATATACAAAATGAAATTGTTAGTAACTTCCAAACAAAAGCAACCAATAAAACACTTAGATACAAATTATATACAAAGACCTAGAGAAACCATCATCATCAAAATTTCTATTTATTTGTTTTTTTTTTTTCAAGAAACTCCCAAAAACATCAAGAAATGAACCAAAACAACAAGCAACAGACCAACGAGACCATTAGCAAAAATCCACCAAAAGCCTTATCAAAGACTTCCCACCGAGCCCCAGGTGCTTCCCCAAACCAACATAAATCATCCTTTTTGGCCCTCCCCCCTCACAAAATGAAGGCATCGACCGCGATGCCTATAATCATGCAAAATAGGGAAAGGGGAGAACAAAAAAGGGAACAAACATGCATAAGGGGACTATTGGCCACTAGGGCCGGCACCACCATCACCCGTATCCCAACCTCCGGTGTAACCGGGAGGAAAACCATAGTGACCCTAGAATAGGTCAAGTTGGGATCGGGTTAATTGGTCATAGGGCTCAGGCTGAACAAGGGGCTCGGGGTGATGGGGGTGAACATAGTAATATGCGGGATCACCGCGATAATCACTCCCCCCCGAGACCCTATAATCATAAGGTGGGAAATCGCGCCTTGGCACATCGGGGTCCTCCACCCCGGGCCAATATGGGTACGTAGGGAGGTTGTCACCACCCCATGAAGGTACCGGCCCTTGTTGGGGCGGCACATAAGGGTAGTTGACCGGAGGTGTGACCTCCCCCCTACGCACACTAGCGTCATACAATGCGCTAGTTTGATAAGACAAAGTTTGGTGGTCCGAGTACATACCTTGCATGCTCAATTGCATGCGCTCCATTTGGTCTCTCATGGCCTCCATCTCTCGGAGATAAGCATCCCCTTGGAAACCTTGTTGTTGTTGTTGTTGTCGTCTTCTTTCTCTTCTTCTTCCTTGAGCATCATCATGAAAATGCTCATGTTGTAGTAGTGGCGGTTGTTGTTGCTCTTCATCATATTCATCACCTCCTCCTTCCTCCTCTTCTTCATCATTCTCATCACCCCCATCAATCTCATCATCCTCCTCCATCTCATCCTCAATCCTCCCATTGTCCCTAGGGACCATCCAAATGTTCCTAGCCTCACGAAGGATGGAGGTGGCGGCCGGGTTAGGGAGAAGGCAATGGTGGGTATTTCTCACTAGCCAAGAGTAGGTGCCGGTTCTCCTAGTGCTAGTTATGAAACGTAAAGTGTTAACTTGATTCAAACTAATCCACACGTCTTCACTCCTTCCAACCGGAGTGCAAGACTTCAAGAACCCCTCTTGCTTAAAATACGACACAAGACGTGTCACCATGCCCCCACAATGAATTTCCCCCGTTTTGACCCCATGCATTATATCCTTGCAACAATTCATGAAGATATAGCCAAAATTAATCCTTGACCCTAACTCCGGCTTGGAAGCCATCCATAACACCAAAATCTCCTCCCTAGACAACTTCCCCAAATCTTGCTTATTAAAAAATGAATACCCAAGAATTCTATGAAGGATCCTAAGGGCCGGATGGATAATCTCACTAGCAAGAGACTTTTTCAAATCAAACTCCCTCTTGTTGGCTATGGTTCTCCACCAAGAAACCTCATTATACTCAGATTGGACAAGGGAGATAAGGGGCTCGAAGATATCACCATTGGGGTTGAAACCAATGGCTACATTGAACTCGGCTAGGTTCATGGTGTGTTTGACATTGAAGAGTTGGAAGGAAATAATAAAATCGGCTTCCCCCACCTTATTGAACTCAAATGTGGAGAAAAATTCAATGGAAGGCTCCAAATAGGTTCTAGGGGCTGATTTTAGAAACTCACCCAAGCTAAGGTTATCTAGGAGGATGTCAAGGTCATTTTCAATTCCTAACTTGGCCATATCCTCACGAAAGTAATGCCGGGAGGGTCTAAACTTCCGGTCTTTCATTTTGTTATAGATGGGGGTTTGTTTATACCAGTTCCAAAATTTGAGAGGGGGTAAAGGAGGAGGAGGAGCATCATCTTGAGTTGTGGAATGCGGTTGGGGTTGAGGGTTTGAGGAGTGGCCTTGAGAAGATTGGCCGGGGGATTGGTTTGAGCGCTTCTTGCTACTTTTGACTCTTCTTATCATATCCATTTTAACAAAATTCACACAAGTCACAAGAACACAACAAACTCCCTCAAACAAATCAACTTCCTCCAAAAATTACTCACAAACCTCCTTACAAATCCAACCAAACCACCACAAACTACAAGGTACCTGTTCCAATCAACACAACAACCAAAATCCAACAACAAACTACAATATCAACAATCATTCAAAAATATAATCATGAATCAACAAGAAAAAGTAACAATAACCCAAATATACCAATTTTCCCATAAATCAACCATAAAACACAAAAATCATGCTCAAATTCAAGGTAAACAAACAAATGTAAAGAAATCAATTGAAATTGACAAAAATATTACAAAGGTTAGAAGTATACTAAGATTGGAGACTCAAAGTAAACTCAAAGCACTTCAAAGACCCAAAATTTCCCGAAGAAGCACGAGAAAGAAGAGCAGTGTTGAAAATGGAGGAAAATGGAAGAAATTGTGAAAAATGTGGGCAAAAGGTGAAGAAATTTGTGGGAAATTGATGTTTTGGGGTTAGGGTTTGAGAGGAGGTATAGAGAGAAAGGGGAAAAATAAGGAGAAGAGGAGAAAATAAGAGAGGAGAGAGGGAGAAGAGAGGCGTGCCCCGGGTTAAAAACCAGTTCGCCGCGCCCTCTCCCGAAAATGTCGCGCCCGCGGAAAAACTCCCGCGCCCGCGGAGAGACCGCGGGGCAACCGCGGGGACTTCCTGGAATTTCAGAATTTTAGTACCTGATGGGGGGCCGCGCCCTCTCCAGATTTGCCGCGCCCTCTCCAAAACCTCCCGCGCCCGCGGGGTGACCGCGGGGCAACCGCAGGAAGTCCCTGGAATTGGGTTCCAAATTTGCTTGAATTTAGGCCGCGCCCTCTCCAAACATGGAGCGCCCGCTCCAAAACCTTCCGCGCCCGCGGAGAGACCGCGGGGCAACCGCGGGGACTTCCTGGAATGAAGCTTCAAATTTGGTCGAATTGAGGCCCGCGCCGTCTCCAACAGGGGGCGCCCTCTCCAGAATCTCCCGCGCCCGCGGGGAGACCGCGGGGCAACCGCGGGAAGTCCCTGGAAATGACATTATAAATTTGCCTCAAGAGGAGAAATTGCCCCCGAGGTCTCTCCTTGCCCTCGGGGAGCCCTCTCCCCAGCACTCTTAACTTTTCTTCAAACCCCTTTGTTTTTCAACAAGCGATGATAATGCCCGACCTAAAAGACAAACACAAAACTAAATCAAAAATAAAATCAAAAACCAATCAAGGAAAAAAAAAAAGAAAAGAAAGGAAAAAGAAATGAGATGAGAATCCGGGTTGCCTCCCGTAAGCGCTGTTGCTTAACGTCGTTAGCTCGACGTGCACCACCATTTCAAGGTGGCTTGAAAAGAATCATCTTGTGAACAAGTCCAACAAACACTCCCTCATAGTACTTCTTGAGCCGATGACCATTAACTTTGAATGAAGATGAGGAGTTCAAAGGAGAAATCTCCACGACACCATTATCAAAAACATCTTTCACCAAGAATGGTCCACTCCATCTTGACATGAGCTTTCCGGGAAACAACTTCATCCTTGAATTGTAGAGGAGGACTTTGTCACCTACACAAAACTCCTTTTTCTCAATCAACTTGTCATGAACCTCTTTGGAGCGAGCCTTGTAGGTGCTAGCACAATCGTAAGCATCAAGTCGAAGTTCCTCTAGCTCATGAAGATCCAACCACCTCTTCTCCCCCGCACTAGCTAAGTTAAAATTTATCTTCTTGATAGCCCATAAGGCACGATGTTCAAGCTCTACCGGGAGATGAAACGATTTTCCATAGATAAGACGATATGGAGTGGTACCAATAGGCGTCTTAAAAGCCGTTCTATAAGCCCAAAGAGCATCATCTAACTTGTTCGACCAATCCTTTCTATTCCTTGCAACCGTCTTCTCAAGAATGAGCTTTATTTGACGATTGGAGACCTCGACTTGGCCACTCAATTGAGGATGATATGGAAGGCCGAACCGTTGATGCACTCCATGTTTCCTCAACATCTTTTGGAAAGCATTGTTAACAAAATGAGATCCGTTATCGCTTATCACAGCCTTAGGCACGCCAAACCTTGGGAAGATGATTTTGTTGAAAAACTTCAACACTACTTTGTGGTCATTAGTAGGGGAGGCAATGGCCTCAACCCATTTAGAAACATAGTCCACAGCCACAAGTATGAATTGATTACCATATGAAGATGAGAACGGTCCCATGAAGTCAATCCCCCAAACATCGAACACCTCTAACTCAAGAATGGGTTGTTGAGGCATCTCATTCCTCTTGGAGATATTCCCAACCCTTTGACATCGGTCACATGACTTCACAAAGCCCCATGAGTCCTTGAAAAGATGCGGCCACCACAAACCACATTGAAGAACCTTGGTAGCGGTCTTGGAAACACCCATATGCCCACCACTAGGGTCCGAGTGGCACATCCTTAAAACACTAGGCACCTCTTCATTCGGAACACAACGCCTAAGTAAGCCATCAACCCCTCGTTTGTATAGGATGGGATCATCCCACAAGTAATGTCTTGCCTCCCTTTTGATTTTCTTCCTTTGGTTCTTTGAGAAAGAGGGTGGAAACTCCCCACATGCTAGAAAATTCACCAAGTCGGCATACCATGGGAGTTCCTTCACCTCTATGGCATATAAGAAGTCATCAAGCATTCTATCCTCAATTGGTGAACCATCATCATGAATGTGATCACCCTCAAGGCGAGAAAGATGGTCCGCCACAACATTCTCCGCACCCTTCTTATCCCTAATCTCAATCTCAAAAGTTTGCAATTCAAGCACCCATCGAATCAACCTAGGCTTGGACTCTTTCTTGGAAAAGAGATACTTGAGGGCCGCGTGGTCCATGAAGACTATGGTCTTGGAACCCAACAAGTAACAACGGAATTTCTCAAAAGAGTGCACAATTGCTAAAAATTCTTTTTCCGTTGTTGTGTAGTTCTTTTGAGCCCCATTGAGTGTCTTGGACATATAATAGATCACATGAAGCTTCTTTTCTACACGTTGTCCCAAAACACCTCCAATAGCCCAATCACTTGCATCACACATCAATTCAAAAGGAAGATCCCACCTTGGGGCTTGAACAATAGGAGTGGAGATAAGGGCCTTCTTCAATTTATCAAATGCCTTCAAGCATTTGTCATCAAAAATGAACTCAACATCCTTTTGAAGAAGGTCATTTAGGGGCTTAGCAATAAGTGAAAAATCCTTGATGAATCTTCTATAGAAACCCGCATGACCAAGGAAAGATCTCACACCCTTGACATTCACCGGAGGTGGAAGTTTCTCAATAACTTCTATTTTTGCCTTATCCACCTCAATGCCTCTATTTGAAATCTTGTGCCCAAGCACTATACCTTCTTCCACCATGAAGTGGCATTTCTCCCAATTCAAAACAAGATTGACCTTAACACATCTTTCCAAACACTTCTCAAGGTTCACAAGGCACTCCTCAAATGAGACACCCCCCACCGAAAAGTCATCCATAAAAACCTCCATTTCCTCCTCCAACATATCCCCAAAGATACTCATCATGCACCTTTGGAATGTAGCGGGAGCATTGCATAACCCAAAGGGCATTCTTTGATAGGCAAAGGTCCCATAAGGACATGTGAAGGTAGTTTTCTCTTGATCATCGGGGTGAATGGGGATCTGGAAGAATCCCGAGTATCCATCGAGAAAACAATAGAACTTGTGCCTTGTTAGTCTTTCAAGCATTTGATCAATAAATGGAAGAGGGAAATGATCCTTCTTGGTGGATGTGTTTAGACGTCTATAGTCTATACACATCCGCCAACCCGTGACCGTCCTAGTTGGAATGAGCTCACCCTTCTCATTCTCAACCACGGTCATGCCCCCCTTCTTTGGAACGACATGCACGGGGGAGACCCACCTTGAGCTAGAGATGGGGAATATGATTCCCGCATTCAATAGCTTGGTGATCTCCTTCTTAACTACCTCTCCCATTTGGGGATGTAGTTTTCTTTGTCGTTCGATAGAAGGAAGGGCGCCTTCCTCAAGTGTTATATGGTGTTGGCACAAGGCGGGGCTTATACCTTTAAGATCATCAATTGTGTACCCCAAAGCACCTTGGTGCTTTCTCAAAACACCACATAACGCTTGAGCTTGGCTCACGCTCAAGGATGCACTAACTATCAATAAGTGGAATGAGGGCCCAAGAACTCATACCTAAGGTGTGATGGTAGAGGTTTGAGCTCTACCATAGGCACACCATTACCTTCCTTTGATGTGGCCGCTTGCAAAGCCTCTTGGCTTGAGATTATCAAGCACATTTGCTCATCCACTTCTTCCATGCTTCCATTAAGCAATTCTTCATAGAATGCCACTTCCTTGCATGGTGTACCTACTTTGTCCTTGTTCAACAAAACATTCTCAAGAGCATCGTTAGAGGTGAGCAAGTGCTCATGCATGGAAGACACAACATGATCAAGTGAATCAATCATCATGCAATTTTCTAGAGAAGAAGATGGATATTTCATGCTTTCATTCAAATCAAATTCAATGACCTCATCTCCTACCTTAAGGGAAATCTTTGCCCTCCTCACATCAATCATAGCACCCGAGGTAGCAAGAAAGGGTCTACCTAAAATGATTGGAATGGTAGCATCTTCATCCATTTCAAGCACAATAAAATCCACCGGGAACACAAACTTCCCAACTCTCAATGGAACATCTTCTACCTTACCTTTTGGAAACTTGATTGACCTATCGGCTAATTGCAAGGTAATGTTAGAAGGTAAGAGTTCCCCTAGTTCAAGCCTTTGATAAACCGAATATGGCATAATGCTAACACTAGCTCCCAAGTCACATAAGGCATTATCAATTTGCATCTTGTTAATGGCACAAGGGATGGAGAAGTTTCCGGGGTCTTTCAATTTGGGTGGCATTTTGTTCATGATGATAGCACTACAATTTTTGGTCAAATTGATAGTTTCCACAACCTCACAAGTCCTTTTCCCACTCAAAATGTCCTTGAGGAATTTGGCATAATTTGGCATTTGGTTGATCACATCGGTAAAAGGTAGAGAAAGATGAAGTTGTTTTAGCATATCAATGAATCTCCCAAATTGCTCATCCAATTTGTGTCTCATGAATTTTTGTGGGTAAGGGAGCTTGGGTTTCACAATTTCTTTCTCTACTCTCACCTCTCTAGGTGTCTCAACCACAACCTCATCCAATGATGCCCTAACCCCCTCATTCTCAACCAAGGCTTTCTTAGGAATCTCCTTATCCTCACCCTTCCTAGGCAATCTCTCCTCAAGAACCTTACCGCTCCTAGTAACAATAGCATTCACGTGTTTCTTGGGATCAAGACCTTGGGAAGGTAAATAATAAGGGCTTGCATGATCTTTCAAAGCATTAGCAAGTTGAGAAATTTGATTTTCAAGCATTTTATTGTGGGTCATCATTTCATTGAACTTCTTATCACTAACGGCCATGTATGTGTTCAACAACTTGGTTTGATTCTCAATTATTTCTTCCAAATTGGTCCTAGGTGAAGAAGGTTGGGAATAGGAATTTTATCCTTGAGTCCTTGGAACAAATCCGGGTGGGGAACCTCTTTGAGCATTATTTTGAAAATTGCCCTTCCCTTGATTGTTCCAAGTACCCCTATTTTGATTTTGTCCATAACCTTGATTATGGTTACCACTACCTTGGTTGTGATTTCCATAACCTTGGTTTTGATTACCATAATTTTTGCTTTGATTTTGGCCACTATAACCTTGATTATTATAGCTACCACGAAAACCTTGGTTCCCTTGGTTTCTATAACCACCACCTTGATTATAGTTGTCAAAATTGCCTTGGTTTTGGTAATTCCTATTCCATTGACCTCTTTGATTATCGAACCTTTGAGCATTATTATTTGACACATAATTCACATGCTCACTCTCATTATTATCAAACTCATCAACACGTTCATTAGGACAATTACTAGAGTCATGATCATACGATCCACATGCATCACAAAACAAACAACCCATAGGCATATTATGTGAAGAGGGAAGGGGTTGAGAGTTAGAAGGAGTACCTCTCCCTTTAAATTGGGAGGGAAGAATCGTAGCTTGGGATGAAGTAGAAGTGCTCTCCAACTTGTCTTTGATTGCGGTCATCTCCTTTCCCAAATTTGTCATTTGGGAGGAAAGGTTGTTGATCGCATTTAGATGGTCTACCGAGTACAATGAAGATTGCTTGCTTGAAGAGTCTCTCTCCCCATCTTGCCAATCTCTATAGTACGTCACCACGTCCTCAATGATGTCCACCACTTCTTCTTCGGTCTTGTTCATGATAGGACCCCCGGCCCCCCCATCAAGGCATGACTTGCCTTGGGGACTTAAACCGCCATATAAGATTTGGACCACTTGGTATGTTGGGATTCCGTGGTGAGAGCACTCCCTTTGATACTCTTTGTATCTCTCCCATGCTTCGTAAAGGCTTTCATTTGGCCTTTGCTTGAACCCTTGAATCAAGGCTCTTGCCTCCGCCGTCTTCTTTTGAGAGTAAAAACGGGACAAGAAGGCCTTTGTAACATCATCCCATGTTCTCAAGGAATTGGGCTTCACCTCTTTATCTAACCACTCTAAGGATCTTCCTATGAGAGAGAAGGGGAACAACTTGAGGCGTATGAACTCTTGAGAAACTCCGTTGACTTTGATGGTGTTGCAATATTTTTCAAATTCTTTAAGATGGTTCAACGAGCTCTCATTCTTAGCCCCACTATATTGCCTCCTCTCAATTAAGGTGATCATGGCCGGCCGAATCTCGCATTTGCCGGTGTTGTAGGCGGAGCTATGCAGCTCTCAAACCTATAAGCACCGGGTATTCCTAGCTCCTTCAAGGCCACTCTCGGATTTTCTCCCATGCCTTGCTCTTCTTCAATCTCTTCTTCACTTGAAGAACTATACCCCAAGGAGAATCGATTAGCTATTCTTCTTCTTGAGAGAGTCCTCTCAATTTCCGGGTCAAAAGGCACAATGGATCGATCACGAGCTCTATGCATGCAAAACTTCAAAGAAAATATTAGTAGCACGGCTACAAGTGTAGCCTAAAGAAACAAAATCTTTTTGTATATATTTTTTCAATTAAAATGAAGTAGACTCAACAACAAAAACTAAGCACCAATAGCAATCCCCGGCAACGGCGCCATTTTGACGAAGGGGGAAAATGTATGACGTTATCTACCCTTTCCCCAAGTCAAACAAAATTTGTAAACACCTAACCAACCTTATATGAATATAGGGCAAGTTAAGGGTCGATCCCTAGGGAATGCAATGATGAAAACTAGAGTCTAAGTCAAGCTACCTCGAAGATGGAGTTGATATTATGGTTGGAACTATGGTAAAATAAAGCAAGTCTAATCAAGTAAAACAAAGGTCTAAACACTAGGGATATGGGTTCCACATGCAAGTTCAATGATAATTCTAGTTTAGAGCTCAATCAATTAATTAAAGTATTGCAATGGACAAACAATAGTAGCAATCAAGAGAGTTCAAATGCTGTCTCCTATAGGCAAATCTAGGTGTCACTATGAAAGGCAAATCAAGAAGAATCACAAGCAAACCCAATCAATTAGAGCAACTTTCAATTCGATTGTTCATGTCATTAAGAGTTGCAATGCAATCTAGATTAATCTTATAGGTTGATCACTCCTAGTCTAATCAATCACATGCAAAACTATGTCAACCAATTTAATTGCAAGAAACCAATCAATAAAAGAGCATCAACTAGCAATTTCATTAATCAAACATGCTTCCCCCTTTCCCTAGCAACTAATCTACTCACTAATCATGGTGAAATTCAAGAACAAATAACTAGAAAGAGCTTTAATCTTCATTTCTATATCAAAATCTAAGAGAAATAAAAAATAATCAACAATATCAAATTCAAATCCAAAGAATAACAAGTAACAAGCAAAAATCAAATAGCAAGTAAGTAAAAGATGAAAGAAGGAAGAGATTCTCACTAATATTGATGATTGAAAATGAAGAAATCCAAACTTGATTGATCAAATGTTGAGTTACAAATCAAGAACTTCTCTCTAACTTCTCTCTAGATTCTCTCTCTAAAACTAAGCTAATGAAAATTATCAAAAGTCCCCTTCAAAAAGGAAATACAATTCTATTTATAAGCAAAGAAGAAATTGGCAGCTCCCGCGCCCTCTCTCGATAGACCCGCGCCCGCGGAAAAATGGGTACGGAACCCTCCGCGGGCTATCTGGGCAGACCCCGCGCCCGCGGCAACAGAGATCCTCGCCCGCGGCAGTGAAACCCGCGCCCGCGACTAATCCCCTGCTCCCAAAGCCTGATCAGGGGGCCGCGGTCTCTCTGAATGGAGCGGCCTCTCCATTTTACCCGCGCCCGCGGAGAGCCCGCGGGGCAACCGCGGCAAGTTCCTGCCAAGTTTTGGCAATTTTGAGTAACATGGTCCCGCGCCTGCGGCAAGATGACCCGCGCCCACGGCCTGCTGGATTTGCCTTGGAAACCTCTCCGAGGCCTCTCCAAGCCCTCTCTAAGCCCTCTCTAAGCCCTCTCTAGCCAAATGCTTCTTCCTTGCTTGATCATTAAAGTCCCAAATTGAATCCTTTGCCAAAGTGATTCTCACAATACCTACACAAATACACAAAGAAAAGAAATAAAAGGGAAAAAGTGACAAATAAAGGAAAACACGATAAAAATACGAGAATCATAAAGAAAAGAGGAAAAAGAGAAACTAAAGGAAAAAGGACCAAAAATAAGAGAAGAAAGCATGAAAAGGGGAAAGAAATAACCCTAAAAGACTACCCTATGAGTGCCATAAATGACACTCATTAGTGAGGGTTTTCTCCATGCTTTTCATATTATAGTTCATCTTGAACTGATCATAGCCTTTATGCAGCGAGTGGAGAATGATGTCAATTGCCATCTCAGTTGAATACCCCACATCAAGCCTTCCCATGTTTTCAAACAATCCAATCATTTTGAGTACATGTGGGCTGACTGGCTCTCCTTTCTTGAGCTTGCTCTCAAGGATTTGCATGTGGGTTTCAAACCTTTCAGTTCTGGCCTGCTCTTGGAACATATTCTGCAATTCTGAAATGATCTCAAAAGCCGTCTCCTTTTCAAAGAAAGTCTTTTAAAGCTCAGGAGACATTGTGGCCGACATGATGCATTTGACATCTCGATTGGCACTTTGCCATCGATTTAGGGCAGCTTGAGTCACCTCCTCATTGGGAGCCTCGGACATTTCCTCATCAAGGACATATTCCTTTTGCTCTTGCATGAGAACAATTCGCAAGTTCCTTTGCCAATCAAGAAAATTAGGCCCACTCAACTTCTCCTTGTCGAGAATTGAGCGTAACGAGAATTGGTTGTTTGAGTTATTTGAAGACATGATTCTACAATTGAAAGAATTTGTAATGAAAAACCATTCATTATACTTAAATAAGATTGAATTCATGCATTTTAATCAAACTTATTTAAAACGTCTTATTCACACATTAAAGATTGTCCCCATTTTAGGTGAGAATAAGTCGATTCCAAGATCCAAAGAAACAAAGAGTGGTTAAGCATGCTTTGGCTTGTCTTAACACTCAATCTTCTAAGGTAAGCAATGCTTTGCTAATGGCTCCAAGCCACTCTTTGTTGAATAAATCGTCGCATCCAATGCTCTCTAAACAATTTATTCACTTTGCCACGACATGTTAGGACTCCATCACTCATATCGTTGAGTATAACCAAAACCACCTTGCATACCCGGTATGCCTTACGTTCCTTGGAGAAGTAGTGATGCCTCGCTTTGGCGTAGCCCACCACTACCCTCGTTCGGTTGGTAAGTGTGTTTTGGAATGGCAAGTTTTACTCAATATTTTAGGGACCTAGGGTTTCTATGTTGGTTGATTTAAGTGAACTTAATTAATCATCTCAACATTCGAAATCCTAAACATGCATCTAACATATAATTCATATATATATAAACATAAATATATATCGAAAACATAAATAGAGATGCATTTGGAAACTAGCATGACCCCTTGAGATCTTCAAGTCTTCAAAAGGTCTTCATTTGCAACTTCATGGCTTTGTCTTCTAAGAACCCCGTCTTCAAGACTTGACCAAAATATTACAATTGCTAGTGTCTACGATTAGGACTAATCTAAATATTAAGGTACAAAAATACTCAACGGTTCGCAGACCGTATTTAGATTTACAAAAATACATCACGGATCACAGTCCGTATTTTCTATCCTAATCGGGCCCCACTAGTTGCCATTTCATAAAACCTGTGAGAGAATTTTACATTCCATTCATCCATTCACTATCTGTGAATGGCCCATGCATTTTACAACGATAAACAAGTAACAATGCATAAAACGCGCGAGAACTAGTAACTAATCTAGGTGGTTAATCCAATTAACACGCCTAATTAAACTAGTCAAAGTTGTTTTAACCGGTTATGGAAATAACTAAGAGACGCTCCCACTAAATTCTGCATCCAACTTAACTAATCCAATTAATTAAGTCGGTGAACCCAAATATTTGCCAAAATTAATTTTTGCAAATGTCGCTCAAAAACCAAGGCCTAGCCTCCAAAAATTTTAATTAAATAAACAAAATAATTAAAATAATTAAAACGACAATTTAAGCAAAATACGTATTCCAAAATGTCTAAGTGCCTAGCACTAAGACTTGGAGTCCAAAAATTACCTTTACTTACATATTAAGCAACGCTAAAAATAACTTTAAAATAGCATCGCCTTAATAACCCGGGGTTATTGTGCCAATTATGGGATTGTACGTACCGCACAACAAGCACGTAGTATGCCCATGCGCACCCCCGCAACACCAAGCATGCATGTGGGCTGCTTGTGCTCGCATGCGCTACGCCCAGCCCAGCAAGCGTAGCAGCATGCACAGCGCGCACAACATTATGCTGCTGCTGCGCCATGCTGCTGCTTGCTGCTGGAAGCGAGCAGCAGCCCACGCCCTTCCTCGCACAAACAGACGCACAGCACCACACACCTAAGAACGAAGCGCCCAGCAGCCTCGGCAGCCACATATGGGTTGCGTGAGCAGCCCAGCTGGCCGAGAGCTAGTTTGGGGCTCTTAGGCCTCGTGTTGCGTGCTAATGCTTCGAAAATTATCGATTGTGTGTGTGACATTATAAATCAATTCTAAATTAATTTTAGAATCAATTTTGAGGAAAAATGAAAAATAACAAGTCCAACTTAAATAATTCATCCAAATGCAATTAACCAAATTTATTTCCAAGAACCATTCTTTAATAAAATTTGTTTAACTTGGTGTAATGAAATAAATTAGGGCAATTCTCACTATTAATTTAATCACTTTAAATAAATCTTGAGATTTTGACAAAATAAAAGGGAGTTGGAAAAATGAACATAAGTTCAATAAAGACTCCAACTTTAATACTTGTGACTCCATGAAAAAATTATATCTTCCAATATGAAGATAAACCAATTTCAATCACAAGTTTTAAACTTTATGATTCCAATCAACTAAAAAATGATTAAATCAACAATGTTTAACCAAAATTCATGGAATTTAGTAACTCAAAGTTTCAATCACTTATCATAAATAAAGATTGAATCTTTAGTACTTGGAAGCAACAAAGAACAACTATTTCACACTTAATGCAATTAATTTGCAATTATGTGAAAAAATAAAACCAAACTTTCAAGCACCAACTACTACCAAGTAATCATGCTTAAAGTGGTCTAAAATTGTATATAAATTAAGGAAAGAACCAAATACATAACCACCATAAATATGCAATCAATTTTCAAGGTTAGAAAGACTTAAAATTTTTCGTCAAAACGAAAAATCCCTCGAAAAATGCATTTCTGGTCATTTTTTGGCTAAAAACCGAGCTCTAAAAGGGTAAAACCATTTCCAGAACGGCTTTTCCACCCAAAATTCACTATTTTTGGGTCGAAATCTGGGTTCGGGAGCTGAAGACAGCTCTAATACGAGGTAAAAATTGGAAAAACGAGTTACTAATCTAATTAGCAACTTAAAACCAGAAAAATTAAGCCATAAAACACCTTGAAAATATTATGATTTTAAAAATAAACGAGCGAGGCTCCGATACCGCTGTTGGGGTTTGGTGAGTCCGACTCACCGCGGAAACAAACCCAAAAACAAGACCGCACTCGCAATAAATAAAACCATAAACAAAATTATATTAATCACAAGATTAAGATAAGCTAATTACCTTTGACGCGTGCTTCGCTCCAAAATGAGCTCTTACTTGAAAGCTTCAAGTCCCGCTCACACGGAGACCTCCAACGAAGTCCATCCGCACCAACAAAACCGACTAGGTCCAATGTCTTGGGGTTAGCAAGACCCGACTAATAAAACCCGAGTAATTATATTGAGTTCAAAGGTTTTCACTAATTGTGATGCCTTTTCCAACTCTTCCTCAAGCATCATTCCCAATGCCCATACTTGGGTATTTATAGGAAATGATGGGAGTATCATTTACTCTCCCATCAATGTGGGATAGTATGATTTTTCCATTTTATTTTAAAGCTAAAATAAAATTAATAATCAAGCTAGTAATAAATCAACAAGTGGCAAGCTCATGTGAGTGGTTAAGTGAGGACCACTTGGAGAAGGGGGGGACCAAACTTTCTCCCCACTCCCTCTCCCAAACCGGCCACCTCACTTCACACACACTCAAGGACCACTAGCCACATGGCACCCACCCTTGGGCACCAAGGCAGCCAAGGTGGGCTGCCATGTGCTGCTGTCCGTGGCAGCCACGCCCAGCAAGCCCAGCAGGCCCAGCACTCGCATGCGGGCTGCCAGGCGCTGCTGGCCAACAAGCCCAGCATGCTTGTGCGGGCTGCTGCTGGCTTTGTGCCTTGGCCAGCGCTGCTAGGCAGCAAGCAATGACCTAGCCATGCTGCTGCTAGCTGTGGCGAGCTGGCGCGCCTAGCGTGCTAGCTGCTGCAGCTTGTTGCGGCATGGCTTGCTAGCCATTGCGCGCACAAGGCTGTGCCTAGCATGCTAGCACGCACTAGGCAGCGCCTAGCCTTGCGATGCTAGCATGGGTGCGCTAGCACGCACCAGCCAGCCTAGGCTCGGCTTGGTGCGCATGCTAGCCACCATGCTAGGCCATACGCCCTTAGCACTCGGTTCGCTTGGGCATTCCGATGCTAGGGGTATTTTGGTCTTTTGTTGATTTATTACTATTTCTCGTCTCGTCTTTCACTATTTTTCGACTCGACTTTCGACGCTCGGTTTCGACGCTCTAAGCTCGAATTTCCGACGTCTAAATAAATATTACTCGGTCGACTCATTAATTCCTTCCGAATTAATTCGTCGTTTCGGTTTGTTGAATGCTTGGGTGTGACCCGAAGGGTTCAGTCAAGATTAAGCTTTAATATTAATTATTCATTAATATTACTGATCGGAAGCGGCCTCCACCCAGGCATTCCGATCACTTGACCTCACTGAATATATTAGCTTTCTAATAATTCTGAACCCACTAACGGAATAGTACACTTGGTCGAAGGACACCATTCCTTTCAGGGGTTAATACTCAAACTGTCGTAATCGTAAAAAAAATAAAAGCATTCAACCAAAGTTATCCAAGACATAAAGACATAAACATCCAATGAGAATCTGAAGGACATCCAAAACATCATTATTATCTATATGCCTAATATAAAAAACCCACATATGTTGTAATGAAGATTGGTGGCATTTCCACGTTCAATAAGACAAGAAAGCTAACACTTAGGAGTAGTAAATAAGAAAAATTTAAACAGCACTTACCCCGAGTTTCCTAAAATCACGACTCGGTAATTAATCTACCTTTTTCGCTTTCATCATCTCCTCCCTAGTCCACACTTTAATGAAGGGGAAAACATCCCATTGTACTGGAACCCTATTAACTCTATCCAAATACAAGATATGTTGGGGTTCGATGAGTCCGACTCACCGCGGAAGAAAACCTGAGCCAAGACCACACTCATAATAAAAATAATCATAAAGCATAATTAACTAAAACAACAAGATTAACAAAGATATTAATACCTTTGGCGCGTGATTCGCTCACTAAAAGAGATCTTACTTCGAAATCTCTAAGCCCCGCTCGCACAAGGACCTCCAACGAAGTCTACCCGTAAATGGAGCCCCGAAAATGATCCAATGCGTAGGAGTTACCTAAGCCCGACCTAAACCCGAGTAATTAATTGTGTTCGAAGGTTTTCACAATGGTGATGCTTTTTTCAACACTTACTTAAGTGCTTTTCCTAATACCCTAACTTGGATATTTATATGGAAAGGCAAGAGTGAGATTTGCTCTACCATCAATGTGGGAGAATTTATTTTTCCATTTTATTTTTAAATCAAAAAATAAAATTAATTATCAAGCTACTAATAAATCAATGAGTGGCATATTCGTGAGAGAGCTTAGGTAAGGAACACTTGGAAAAGGGGGGACCAAACTTGCTCCCCAATCCTCTCCCATAGCCGTCCACCTCAATCTTTAAGCAACAAATCCACGTGCGCCACGTGGCACCCACACTTGGGCACCAAGGCACCCAAGTGTGGGCTGTTTAGCTGCTGCCATGATTTCGGCCCAACAGGCAAAGCACATATGTGCGGGCTGCTTGGTCAAGGCCTGCTGCCAACAAGCCACGCACCAATGTGCGAGCTGCTGGTCGTGGCTTGCTAGCATGGCTCGCACATTTATGTGGGCTGCTGGCCAGGCCTGCTGCTAGCAAGCCACACACACTAGTGCGGGCTGCTAGTCGTGGCCTGCTAGCATGCCACGCATATTTATGCGGGCTGTAAGCCTTGGCCTGCTAGCCCTAGCCTGCTAGCCCCGGCCTGCTGCTAGCACGCACTAGCCAACCTAGGCTCGACTTGGTGCGCTTGCCAGCCACCTTACTAAGACATATGCCACTAGCACTCGGTTTGCTCGGGGCATTCCGATGCTAGGGGTATTTTGGTAATTTTGTTGATTTATTAGTATTTTTCTCGTCTCTTCTTTTATTATTGTTGACTCAACTTTCGACGCTCTGTTTCTACGCTCCAAGCTCGAAATTCCAATGTCTTAATATTAATTACTCGTGCGACTCATTAATTCCTTTCGAATTAATTCATCGTGTCGGTTTGTTAGTTGCTAGGGTGTGACACAAAGGGTTTAGTCAAGATTAAGCTGTAATATTAATTATACATTAATATTATTGATCGGAAGCGGCCTTCACCCAATAATTTTGATCACTTGACCTCGCTGAATAATTACCTTTCTAATAATTCGGAACCCTCTATCGGAATAATACACTTGTTTGAAGAACAACATTTCTTTTAATCTCCCACTTGTCCTTCCGGACAAGTGCGCTTTTAGTGTATAGCCTTTTTCCTATGTCACTTACTGTATCTTCATGAACTATAAGGTAAGATTTATTCGTCATCCTTATTGTGTCAAGAAGTGTTTCTCGATCCCAAGTCCGACTGTCAATAAACAGACGATTTCTAAAATCCATTCGAGCATGGCCATGCATTCTATAGTCTCGCTCTTCGAGAGGCCTTGTGAACAACAAAGACACCTTCCCTATTTTTAGTAGGGGGACATTCCCAGTCTTGTAATGTAGCTTCTCTTACTAAGAGGACCTAGCCGCCCTAGTGTTGCCGTTATAATCCCCTTTTACGGAGACGTTTGACAACATCAAAGCGAACTATACTCAAACAAGAGAACTCACAATACTCATGGTTGAGGAAATAGGTTCCGATAGCCATAATGAGAAGTATACTTATGACGATTTTTAATCTCTTAAAGTATTCTCATTGGTCGATCCAGTATGGTTCTAAACCAATACATGTGCAAATGATTTATGACAATCATGTCCTTGTAGCACAAGAAACGGTGCTATAAATCAAACTACACACTAATCTCAAGTGGTCATTTATCGTCCATCATTTAAATGACCTTGATTAAGGATAATTCTCGATTGTAATATTCAATGTTCACTTAATAGGTGTTTCCTTACCAAGACTGTTCTTGATACCCTATTTTGAATATTCTCATAATTGAATGGACTCATTGTTTAATCCTAAATCCCAATTAAATAGAAAACGGAGTGATAAAACTGCATGAAATTTTAGTTACTCCAAAACTTGAATGGTTTTTCTTAGTGGCTTACATTTAAATGTTAAAAAATTAACTAAAACACTAAACAGGGAAATCAAAGCTAGTCTCCAACAAGCCAGATTCCCATTGCCTCAACGTGTTTGTTGTGCTTTACTTGAGGTAAAGGTTTAGTAAGTGGATCGGTTACATTGTCATCCGTTCCAACTTTGCAAATTCTGATTTCACCTACTGATTTCCATTCTCGAATCATGTGAAACCGTCGCTTGACATGTTTGAACTTCTGATGTTCCCTTTGCTCTCTGGCCTGAGCAATAGCTCCATTATTGTCACAATAGAGGGCTATTGGACCCTTGATGAAGGGTATAACATCAAGTTCACCAACGAACTTACAAATCCAAACAACCTCCTTAGTCGCTTCAGCAGCTGCCAAGTATTCGACTTCAGTTGTATAATCTCCTATTGTGCTCTGCTTGGCACTCTTCCAACTAAAAGCTTCTCCATTTAGACAGAATATCCAGATTGCAATTTGAAATCATCTCTGTCTATCCGGAGCTCGCGTCGGTATAACCTTCAACAACTAATTCCTCTGAACCACCAAACACAAGGAATTTTTCCTTATTCCTTTTCAAGTACTTTAGGATATTCTTGGTCGCAGTCCAATGGGTCTCTCCTAGGTCTGATTGGTAATGGCTCGTAGCACTCAAGGCATATGATACATCTGGCTTAGTACATATCACGGCATACATGATCGATCCAATAAGCAAAGCATATGGAATTTGATTCATCCTTTCTCACTCATCAGGTGTCTTTGGACACTGTTTCTTGCTTAGGGTTATGCCATGTGACATTGGTAGGTGACCTCTATTGGCCTCCTCCATGCCAAATCGAGCCAGTACCTAATCAATATAAGTACTTTGGCTCAATCCAATCATCCTTTTCAATCAATCCCTATAGATCATGATGCCTAAAATGCATTGGGCCTCTCCCAAGTCTTTCATTGAAAAACACTTTCCGAGCCAGGCCTTTACAGACTTTAACAACGGAATGCTGTTTCCAATGAGCAATATGTCATCTACATATAAGACTAGTAAGGCGATGTCACTCCCGCTGACCTTCTTGTAAACACAAGATGAATCTGGATTCTTATTAAAACCAAACTTACTGATGGCTTCATTGAATCACAGATTCCAACTCCTACTAGCTTGCTTCAGCCCATAAATGGACAACGAATTAAAACATTGCAACTGGAGAAAAGGTTTCATCGTCATCAATACCATGAACTTACTTGTAATTTTTTGCTACCAATCTAGCTTTGTAAATGAATACATTTCCATCTTTGTCGGTTTTCAACTTGAAAATCCACATACATCCGATCGGTGTGTAACCCTCGGGTAAGTCAACCAAGTCCCAGACTTGATTTTCAAACATGGAATCCATTTCAGATCTCATAGCCACTTTCCATTTAGCAGAGTCAGTGCTTTCCATCGCTTGCTTGTAGGTTGCCGATTCATCTCCATCTATAGTTAAGATGTCCTAATTCTCGGTTAATACTACACTAAGATATCTATCAGGTTAAGATCTCGGCCTCTAAGACCTACGTAGGTGTAGGGAATATTTCAAGCATTACCCCAAACTCGAACCCAATTGTGATCATACACTTAAGCATGGTGGCGTCCAAAGGGAACGAAGCTAGAACAAAAGAGTCTCCAACAAGTTTTAGGAACTTGTAAATCGTTCACAGGGTGAAGGTTACACCCCTTAACGATCCAAGAGATCGTCAACTCCAATAGGTCTGGAATCAAAACTGGAAGTTCGAGGATGAAGGTACAAATCCAATCTAAAAGAGAAAGAACTTGCCCTAATAATAGGGCTCTACTTTATTCTTCTCGTATTCATGTGCGCTTTCTGACTATCATGCAATCAATAAGTTAACCCTAAACCTGTTTATCTATGTTGGATGAACATTAGTGCACAAATAAAACTATTATTGGCGACCACTTGAATTATAATCAAATTAACCCAAAACAAGATTATTAATTATCTTATGAAGCGTGATTACAAGTACAAATTCCCTTTAAACATGCATAAAAGGCGTGATCAAGCAATAACAATAAATATCAAGCAACATAATAATCATATTCAAAATAATAATAATTATAAAAATAATCATAATCATAATTATAATCAATAATCATCATCATCATGTTAAAGCATAATAATAATAATAGCAAGATCCTAGGTATGATACTAACAAGATTAATAACAAACCCTAGCATGTCACTTAACAATAAAGATCAAAGCTTTAGCCCTAACATGATACTAACATGATATTAGGAAAGAAAATAGGAAACATCATAGAAATCATACTTGATATTAGGAATTTTAGTTATTACCCTAAACATGATGCTAGGAAGAAATAAAACATCCTAACATGATACTAGGAATCAAGATAATAATCTAAGCATGATTTCTATATCATAATATCAATAAAGCAATTAAAGTACTTACTTGGATGCCTCGTACCTCTTTCTAATAACAAAATACACACGTTGGTAACTTCAAGAAAAATATAAAATCAAATAAATTAAATCAAATTATTGAAATAGAGATTTAGGACAAAACCCTTAGAAATATCAAACCATTCACGTCTAAGGCGAAGGCAACTTTGAACTTGGCTAGGTGTTTTTAGTACTAATGTATGAGGAATTGTGTTTGTAAAAGGCTAGTTTAGAAAGAGAGAGAGAGAGAGAATCAAGAAATTCTTGATCAGAGTAGATGCTTTGAAAAAGGAGAGATATGACCTCTATATATAGAGAAAAAAGAGGGACGAAGAATAAGAAAATAATCCGAATTGAATCGAAATAAAACTCGATGGACAACAGTTTTTGCGGATTTTGTTTTTATCATATCTTTTGATTCAGAAGTCCAAATAAGTCATATAATATGTCGTTGGAAAGCTCTTGCAGTTTACCTTTCAACCCAATCAGAATCAGATTAAAACATTTTGTAGATAAAAAGATATGTCCGAAATAGTAGGACGGTGTCAGTTTTGGATACAGTTTTGTATTTCTTTCATATCTTTTTTGTTATAGCTCGGAATTAATATTATAATATATCATTGGAAAGATAATTTCAATATCTACCCAACCATATAAGATTTGGTTAAAGATTATGAGGCACAAAAATAATATCTGACTGTCTTTGAACATCTTTAAATTCGAATAGAATTAGGATTTTAAAAAAAGGAAAGTTTTTATTTAACTCAAATTCTTTAATCTTATCCTTTCAAAAGGATAATTAAGATCTTTTAGAAACTTATAGAAGCTTCTAATTAATCCTAATTAGTTTAATAATATGATTAGACCTTTGGACCCTCCACATGATCATTGGGCCGTAGGTAAAACCCAATTTGGGCCCAATTTAGTATTTTGGCCATAACTTCCTCATTATTCATCGGAATTGGGCTTATAATATATCGTTGGAAAGGAATTTTTAAGCCCCATCCAACAATACCATTATTGGACCCATATCATGGACCAAAATAAACTGGAATGCACGTTTTTCAAAAATAGGGTAAGAAAAGAAATATTTTCAAAAATAGAAAGAAGAGATATTTTAATGAAAACATCCTCATCACTAGACTTTTCACACTTTCGCTTTGTTCGATAATCAATGACATGAAAGGTATTCATCACTGGGTTTGATTTTGGGGAGACACATTTGGGTGTCTATAGAAGCCCCCACTTTGACTGAGTTTGGAGAAACGCAAGTTTCGAAAACAAAAGTCAAAGTAGCGATAGGGACGGAGAATGTTTCAGAACGTTCTGCGTGAAAGGAATGGTGTCCTTCGAACAAGTGTACTATTCCGTTAGTGGATTCAGAATTATTAGAAAGTTAATATATTCAGTAAGATCAAGTGATCGGAATGCCTGGGTGGAGTCCGCTTTCGATCAGTAATATTAATGCATAATTAATATTACAGCTTAATCTTGACTGAAACCTTTGGGTCACACCCAAGCAACTAGCGAACCGAAACGACTAATTAATTATGAATTAATTAATAAGTCAACCGAGTAATTAATATTTAGACGTCGGGAATTCGAGCTTAGAGCGTTGAAACCGAACGTCGGAAGTCGAGTCGAAAAATAGTAAAAGACGAGACATGAAAATAATAATAAATCAACAAAGACCAAAATACCTTTAGCATCGGGATGCCCTGAGCAAACCGAGTGCTAGGGGCATATGACCTAGCATGGTGGTTAGCATGCGCACCAAGCCTAGCCTAGGCTGGCTGGTGCGTGCTAGCGCAACAATGCTAGCATCGCAAGGATAGTCGCGCCAACCGCAGAAATGCTGGGCCAAGGCACAAGGACCAGCAGCAGCTCGCATCTTTGGTGCGTGGCTCGCTGGCTAAGTGCACGAGCAGCCCGCACAAGCTGCTGGGCTTGCTGGCTGGCAGCGCTAGCAGCCCGCCCACCTTGGGTGCCTTGGTGCCCAAGTGTGGGTGCCACGTGGCACGAATTGAGAGGAGGTTGAAAGGGTGTGTTGGCCGGTTTTTAGAGAGGGAGTGGGGAACAAGTTTGGTCCCCCCCTCCAAATGGTCCTCACCTAACCTCTCACATGAGCTTGCCACTTGTTGATTTATTACTAGTTTGATTATTAATTTTATTTTAGCTTTAAAATAAAATGGAAAAATCAAATTCTCCCACATTGATGGGAGAGCTTTTCACTCTCTTATTTTCCCTATAAATACCCAAGTTGGGGTATTGGGAAAATCACTTGAGTGAGAGTTGAAAAAGGCATCACCATTGCGAAAACCTTTGAACTCATTAATCACTCAGGTTTTTTGCCGGGCCTTGCTAACTCCAAGGCATTGGACCATTTTAAGTGGTCGGGTTGTGGGTGGACTATCGTAGGAGGCCGTTATATTTTCGAGGCTTGCTTTCGAAGTAAGAGCCCATTTCGTTTGGGCGAAGCACACTCCAAAGGTAATTATCTTATCTTAATCTTGTGAATAATTTAGTTATGCTTTATGGTTTTATTAATTGCGAGTGGTTCTTTGGGTCGGGGTTATTTCCGCGGTATGTTGGACTTACCAAACCCCAACACTGTGATCCTAAACTATTCTTGTAACGCCGATACCTGCAATCTAGCGTTAGTTAAAACAGATAAGAGAGTTAAGAAACGTGTATCTTGCACCGCCGAGCACACGTCTCTGAGGGTGTTGCATTTGTTGTTCTGACAACCTTCCCTAAGTTAGGGAATGCCATCGAAGATAAATTCTCTTGAAATCACCTCTAGTTGTTTGTGACAACCCTCTACAAGCTAGGGAATGCCGTCGATCAATGCTACTACATCTCAAGCCTTTTTCTTGAATCATAGTGACAACCTTCCCAATCATAGCAAAAGTCGTCGAAGACCGCCTCATCACGAACCGTTCTTCTCAAATCTTGGTGACAACCTCCACAATCTTAGCGAATGTCGTCAAAGACAGCCCATCTCGTGCTATCTTCTCAAATCTTAGTGACCACCTCCACAATCTTAGCGAATGCCGTCGAAGACCGCCCATCTCGTGCTATCTTCTCAAATCTTAGTAACAACCTCCACAATCTTTGAGAATGATGTCGAAGATAACTTCACTTGAAGTCAACCTTAGTTTTTGCGATAATATTCCAAAGGAAACTACCGAAGACCAACGATTGTTGATCCTTAATGCTAATTTAATTTTATTGTTGTAGATAGTTGTTGCTGTGCCAGTACGTCGGCGCTTTTACTTTTTGTGAACCATTACGTCGGTGCCTGCGATGAGCTAACGCTTAGGCGCTTTAAGCTAAGTGAGACGATCTTTTGTCAGGTCGATCACTTATTGCGATTGTAATCAAGACGACTACTCAATCATGTCAAATTGCTTATAGGGGCTAACTGGCGTACCAAGGAACCCGGAAATTGCTGCACTAGGTCCGCATAATCTAATATGGGGGCCACGTATTGTGTCGCCGCACCAGAGCTTGCTGGAACCATCTGGCGTCGTGCTTTTCTTCTGTCGCCAGGCGACAACATGTTGTCTCTAGGCGATAGCCTTGTTGTTTGGCGCTGGAGTCGGGTCTTCCCTATTTTGCCCTTGCTGCTGTTGTTCGTTGCTCGGTTTTGCTTCGAACTTTGAACTTGGTCGTTTCCTTTTAACCAAATCCGCTCAAATATTTTGTAAATTAAAGCTCTTCATCTCTAATTTACTAATCCATGCAATTTTGCTCAAACTTCTCTTATCTTGGAGGAATCTCATGTGGTCGTATTCATGATTTTTCGAAAAAATCCGAGAATATTCTTACTCGTTTGCTCTTCGGAATGTACCTGCACTTATATTTTGGACTATAGGACTTTGCTCATCTTTCTTTAGGGTTGACCTAAGACTTAGTGTTACTTGACTCATTGACTTGACATGACTCAAGGTATGATGACTCGCTTCATGTGACTCATGTGTGCGTAGACTTAACTTGATGCGATGGCATGACATGACTCAATGTGTACATGACTCGCGTGTGCATTGTAATGTGATCGTGCGACTAAAAAATGCAAAAAAGCAAAAAAATTTCCGTCATTTATGTGGAGGGTACCGACTTTCTCCCAAAAACGGACGCGAAATAGAATCAAAGTGTTTGAGGGTGCATGTTGAATGAGCTTAGTTAATTGTCATTTGGTACTATCTCTCAAAGTGCATGGATTAATTCATCATAGGCTATCTTTGATGAAAATATTTAGGTAACTTAGACACGGAGGCTAAGCACTTCATACTTCGTTATGCAATGATGATTGATGATGATATGACAAGGCATGCTTCAGCGTTGTGTTAAAATTTCATGGCAAAGGGTACCTAAGGGAAGGACTATTTGGTCATGTATCTATGATATGTGTGAAAGTGATACTAAAGTTAGGCCGCAAGGGCTAAGTATGGGAAAATATATTGAAAAGAGTCAAATGGTGGTGACTCTTAGGCTGGATAAGCTAATAATGTAAGGATCAAGCCCCCAAGTCTAGCTCTAAATGGATAGGGATGAGCCTTGGAAATTCGTAAATACGATCAATTATGAGCGTAAATATGAATGCATTTTTATTACAGCCGCACCTCGATGTGAGGTTGCCTACGTATCCGTTAGGAATCAGGCCGAACGTAGCTCTAGCCGAACCTCGCACAAGTGTGTGTATACCTCAAAGAGGTCTTTTTAAGGGTTGTAACGTGGTTAGGCTAAAGGTTGAAGAAGAAGGGGATAAAGGCTCAAGACCCTAGATAAGCCCCCAAAGTGTGCAACCTTGCTTTTGAATCTTTGTATTCTTGAGTTTTCTCACTTTTGAGCTCTTTCTTTTTTTAAATTTTTTATTTTTGCTCTCTTTTTTTTTGCTTTTGCATTTTTTTTATTTTTATAAGTGTGGGTAATCCCGATCATGCGATCTATCACTCACTTGACATTCATGTTTCTCAGGCACGGTATCGAGCACTCGATAAGAGACGCAATCTGAGACGTGTTCATATCGAAGACATTTTCATATCAAAGACATTGGAACACTTGCCCTTTTGTACACTTTTATTATTGCTTTTTTTTTTAATTTATTTTGATCTTTTGAAATCACTCAAGCTTTTTTTTAAAAAAAATTGCATAAGTTGCACACACGCCCATCCCCAGGTTAGGTAGTTGTGGGTTGAAGAAAGAAAGGTCTATCGTTAGACGAGGCTCAAAGTGGTTTAGAAAAAAAAGGATTGCATATTTCAAGGGTGAAAGGTGATATGATGTGGCTACAAGGGGTGCCTCAAATCATTGGTATACCTTGTGCTTAGTTCGACAATGATATATATATTTAATGCAATGTAATGAAATGATCATATGCAAGAAAATAAATGCTCATATTATTATAGGAAAAGAAAGAATGATCCTACAAATTAAATCTAGGGGGAATAAAAAGGTGCCTATGCTAGACTTATTGGGGAAAGGAAAAAATGAAAAAGAAAAAAGAGGTCATGAAATCTTGTCGTTGAAGCTCGCCTCTTATCTTGTGTCATTTGCCTTATCATCACTCGCTCCTCTTGCTAGATGGAGGTATGGGAAGCTTGTTATTATCAGTCAAATGTTGGATAGCCTATTTTAGCTTCCAACAACTATCAGTAGTATGACCCCTACCTTGATGGTTGATAAGTCTATATTATATATTTTTTTATTCTCTGTCCCATGGCCATATTTGTGCTTAGTTGAGCTCTACGGAGCTATTTTTTATTACTAATATAAGTTTTCTAGCGTTTTTGTAGAGTTGGTATCATTTTGTAGGAATTTGTAGATTTATGATAATTCCCGAGCTTATTGAGCCACTACAAAGATATTTGAGTCGGATCGTATTTTATGACCGTATATTTAAAGCAAAAGATCGAGCTAAATAAATTTGGTTTGATAATTAAGGGCTCAGTTTGTTTGGAGTATTTACTTAAACTTAATGCAAGTCCAATACTCATATACCAGGAGGAAGGAATTTTGGTCAATTCAGATAAAGGCCCAAGTTACAAAATCAAGTTACAAGTCCAGACAAAGAAGTGAAGCCCAAACGTTGCTAGCGGACTGATGCCCAATTCTGAATCGGGTGACTGTTGCGTGATATTGCTGCCGTTTGTCCGTAGTTTTTCTATTAGTGGACTTTGTCATATAAGGCTACTAGGGTAGACGTAGTACGCAGCTTTGGATGAGGGGCTAGAGGTTGATTGGGAGTCAAACTCCTTTTTCCTTTCTTATTTAAAGGAGTAGTAGTACGTAGGTTGGGGGAGATAAGTTGTAATGTAGTTTTAGTTAGCTTTTAATTACTAGTTTTATTAGTTTAGTTTTAATTCTTTTTCTTTTCTTTTCTTTTCTACTTTTCATATCAAGATTTATTATTTTGTTTTCTTATTACTTTAATATTATTAATCTCTTTCTCTTACTTTTTGATTTTAATCATGCTTTCTTTAATTGCTTTAATTAGTTTAGTTTTAATTATGCACTAGTAGTTTATTTCTAGGGTTTGTGGGGATTCATAAATAATATGAAGGGATAATTTATTGTTGTTAATTGTCAATGCTAGATTAATTTCCTATTGATTGATTTAATGCTATGTGACTAGATTTGCGCAGATCTTCTATGCATGAGTTTAACAATATTGATTCGAGATTCGACAGATGAGAATTGATGTTTAGGTCTAGTTTCAATAGGCAGATTAATTTTTAAATGGTTAAGTCGAGATTCGCGAGATGAGATTTAATACCGGTAAATTAATTGTGTGATTGTAATACGTAGCGAAAACCCTTTATGATCTGATTAATGTATGCATTGATGATTGATTATTATGTTTTACCCTGGAATATTATTTATTGGTGAACCTACGCCCTAGGACTTTTATTTATTGTTTCTCCTCCTACTTTTATTCTTTCCCACTTTTACTCTTAGTAGTTTAGTTTCCTTCTATTATTATATTTTGGTTACTTTATTATCTAGATTATATTAATTAATTAGGAATAGAAAGACTCGTTTCTCTGTGGATTCGACCCTACTTCCCTATATACATTAGTTAGAGGATTTAGGAATTACTTTTGATTAGGGGATACGACTTTACCCTGTCAATGGTACTTGCAATGTGCATTTGGATTCCAACTAGGAAATCTCTTTTCAGTTGCAGGATCTTGAATAGGTCCAATGGGAGTAATGAGTCACTTAGTATGGAGTCGATCGAAGGCAGCATCGTAGCTCATTCCAATGGGGGTGAAGTCTTTCCTTAGTTGCTTCTTAGATCCTTGGTTATCCATGGCTAAAACTTCACTGAGATCAAAGGTAATAACATTGTTACTAGAGTGGGCGTTTTCGGAAGAAGAAGGATTGTCGTTCTTCTTTCCTTTCCAGCTACTATGGTTACTATTGTTAGTAGCCTTTTGCTTTGCGAGGTCATCTTCAATCTCGATACCTATGTCATAGACAACTTTGAAAGTATTCAACTTGTGTTGATATTTTAAGTGCTTTGAATACTTTTCTTGTAAATTTTTGATGAACATCCTCACGGATTCTTTTTCAGTAGGGAATTCGATCATATTAGCGAAGGTTTCCCTCCACTTGTTGAAGAAGGAGGTGAACCTTTCGTTTTCCTTTTGTTTTAGCATCTCAAGTTGTCTATGGTCGGTTTTAATTTGAATATTACACTTATATCTATCAATGAAAGCATTTTTTATTCCATCCCAGGTATATGTCTTCTCTTTATCAAGGGAGAAGAACCAATGTTGACAAATGGTTTCAAGAGATAGCGAGAATAAAGAGTGAAAAATATTCTTATCAATCCCTTTCATTACAGTTTCAAAGGACCTTAAATGAAAGTAAGGATTGTCAGTTGGCTTAAACTTAGGGATGTTAGTGGCATTTAATTTCTGTGGAAGAAGCTCCTTGTCAACTTAGACCCCTTGTGAGTTTATGCCTTGGAACCTGTAGTCATTGGATATTTTGCTCAAGCTTTCTTGCATGAGCTCTATTTGTTGTTGTTTCATAGGAACATGGATTTGGAGGGTTAAAGTCTTCAACACCTCAGTCACGTCTACCATTTGCTTCTTAAGTTCATTGACTTCTTATTGAGTGGCCATTGTCTTCTTATTTTTTCTCTTCTGACTGACTGGTTTATCTAAAAGTTGAACTTGAACAAAGAGGTTGTCCTTGATTAAACGCCCTTCTCTCCTCGACCAAGTGCTGTGGAAAGAGAAATTAGGAATAAGTTTTTTATTATTTATTTTGACTCAAGCTCTATTCAACATGGAAGAAAAGGTGGAAAAGAATGGGAATAGATTGGACCCCCCCCCCCCACACGAATGATGGAAAACGACTCATGCATAAACCTAAGACATGATCATAGTGACATGTACACAAAGTGTGTGCTACGACTAGTGAGTGTAGGTGACATGTTAAGACTTGTGTCATGACCATGTGGCTAGAATATGTGACGAGACTCAAGCAAAGACTAAGTTAAGACTTCATGTATATGCATTAAATTGGACAGGCTGTGGCATTTTAGTCATAACTTTTGATCTGTGACTCTTATTGGGATGAAACTGTAATACCCCATATTTTTATACGTATTTTATTTAATATATATATATATATATATATATATATATATATATATATATATATATATATATATATATATATATATATATATATATATATATTATAAGGGTATTTAAATAATTCTAGAATTTTAATTATAGTTTTTTAATTATTTATCCCATATAAATTGGGATATTTTACAAAAGAAAAGTTTATTTAATTAATTAATTAATAGAAGTTGGGGTTTTTTTTAGGAAATTATGATTTTTAACAAGTTTTAGTAGGGAAGGGATTAGGAAAAACTAAAGGAGGAAAGTTTA
Organism: Chenopodium album; assembly: GCF_948465745.1. Taxonomy (NCBI): domain Eukaryota; kingdom Viridiplantae; phylum Streptophyta; class Magnoliopsida; order Caryophyllales; family Amaranthaceae; genus Chenopodium; species Chenopodium album. Next base: position 45,822,938 of record NC_137839.1, read on the forward strand.
GGGTAAAAGGGGTGATAGAGAAGGGGTATAAATATCCCTCTTATGAGGCAGTTCAACTTTGCCCAGAGTGGAGAAAACCCAAGGTAAAATTCTCTCCCTTTTCTCTTTATTTTCTTCTTTCTTTTTCTTTTTTTTTCTCTCTCCTTCCCTTCCCCTTTTGCCGCGCACAACCACCACTGGCAGCCATCACCACCACTGGCAGCCATCACCACCACCGGTGGGCCGCCGACCACCAGCACCAGCCGGCAGCAGCGGCGACCACCGGCAGTGGCGCCGGCCTGCTGTCGGCAGCCACGTTTTTCGAGAAAAAAAAAAGTTGTTCTTTTTAAAAATCAAATCTTTATTACCAAAAACTAATCTAGGCTTTAGTCTAATTGTAAATTATGAGTTTGGAGATTTAATTTTGATGTTTGGTTATAGTAATTGTGGTAATTAATTTTCAGATTTGGTTTTTAATTAAAAAGCCCCAATTTTTGAAACCTTAGGTTCTTGATTCATGATTTATTGAAGGATTATGATGTATTATAGGGTAGCCCTTTGTTTTAAGTGTTTTAAAACTTAATTACAGCAAGTTTTAATTATAATAAAGTGCTGGAATTTTATGTAGAACACTTGATATTATGTTTCTTGAAGAAATTTTAATTACCCATTAATTGGGACTTAATTTATGGTGTTTTAAATATAATTTCAGCTTATTCTAATTAATTATGAGGGGTTTTAAAATAGTATATATTGCTGGAAATTTGTTTAGAGTGGATATTAATACTCTATTATGGATTTAATGTGTAGGAGACTTTGAAGTAAGCAATTTCTACTAGTCGTGGCAGTTTTAATAACGTACTCAAGGTACGTTCGCGTACTTAGCATAATTATGTTGATGTAGTAGCATGCTAAATGTGTTTGATTGATTTCAAGTAATGTCACTAGTAGAAAAAGGCTCATTTGCGTCGCTCATTTATAGTGTATTTGCGTCGCTTCTATGAGCGACGCAACTGCTCGCGACGCAAATGATTTAAAAGTCATTTGCGTCGCTTCTAGGCGCGGCGCAAATAAGAGTCATTTGCGTCGCTCCTTTATATATAAAGGAGCGACGCAAATGACTCTTCTGATAAACTTCTTTTTTGTTATTTGTGTCGCTCCTTTATAAAGGAGTGACGCAAATGACTCTTATTTGCGTCACACCTTTATAAAGGAGCGACGCAAATGACTCTTCTGATAAACTTCTTGTTTGTTATTTGCGTCACTTGTTTATATAGGAGTGACGCAAATGACTGACTAGACAATACAAAATTGATGTATTTGCGTCACTTGTTTGTTTAATGAGTGAATCAAATGAGGTGAATTTTTATTTATTTTTTTTAATTATAATAATTTCCTTGTATATGTTTGTAGTACCTATTTTCCTCACTAGTGGTATAAAGTAATATGCTAACGCTAATATAATTGAAATTAAAATGCAATATTATTGAATAATGCAAATGTAAATTTCGGCATAGTCTCCTTTGTAATTTGGCCTACCCATAAATTTGGGAATGACGACATTATATTAACAACCTGTCCAATAATTTACATCTCAATATCATAGACATTATACTCATCATCCCAACACCAATTAACCAAATTTCATTTCAAGCCTATAATCCAAAACAAGAGTCCAACATGCGCTAAGTTTACAACAAAACAATATTGACCTCTTCATCATTAATAAGTATAACACAAGCACCAAACCAACCAAAATGTTGGTAAATCAAATGCGTTCATTTCAAGCCTAAGAACTATAACAAAATAATCCAATAAATAATATGGAATTTGAAGCCAGCGTAATTCAATTTAGGGACAAAATCTTCATTTTCCCTAACACGATCGAACAAGTCCATAATGGAAGTCCACTTCCTTTTTCTCTTGCAAACAGTTTAAATAAAGTCACCAGTTCCTGATATCAAATACAATTAATCAATAAACAATCAGAGTTGAGAATGAAGCATCAAAGCAACAAAATAATATTCTACATTTATTTAAACAACTACATTACCTTTCCAAGAAAATACTAATAGTTGTTCCTCTAATTAAGTATACTAGCAGAGGAATAAAGGATTGATGCCAATTATTTGCAAAACCTCTTAATACAAAAACCAAGAATGGCATTTATACGATTCGATCAGGATTTTCTTAATACAAAAACCAAGAGTGACATAGCCATTGTAATCATGAACTAATGCATGACCTTATCTACTACAAAGGCACAAAGAAGATATCAATGAGATTTACCTATAAGGACCATCACCAATAAAAGCAATCCTTGCTTCTGGTAGTTCATCCATTACCCTGCTCAATTACACAAGTCAGATATTTAGGTTTATCAAATTAACATACAAGATATTTATGGTGCAATAGGAAAAAGAAATATTAGAAAGCAAATCTCCTCTAGCACAAAACATTTACAGTTCACAACTCCAAATTTGCAATTTTAGCTCTTCTTAATTATTGAGACGTTAAAATCTCAGAGAAAGACAAATTAAATTACTACAGCAAACCTCGTGATTACAATAGGATGTTTCTCTCATGAGCAGTGCTTAAAAAAAAGGGAATAGTTAACCCCTCTATGTTCTACACTACTACTGTGAACAAAGCAATACTCAGAGTTAAATTAAGGAAGACTCAAAGTCTCAGACTAAAATAGTAAAAATATCCAGAATATTAGAGCAAACAAACAGCATTTAAACCTTATTAACTGTACATGAGTCTTCCTTATTATCCGAATAGTGTGCTGCTGGCTGCGGGGTTTGCAAGGATAGTTCATGATTACAATGGCTATGCTAAAAAGGTTCTGCTGCCCCCCTCTGTTCTGAGACAAAATGATGCTGCTACAAGATGGAAGAAACCGTGCCTTGGGTGTGTTAAAGTAAACTCAGATGCTCATATTCTTGAGGGGTGTAAGGCAAGGCTAGGAGTGGTCGTTTATTTTTAACAAAACGGCCTGGTAAAATTATTTCAATACAAACACTATGTCATAGTTTATCTTTTCACGGCCAAGTATATCATGGAACATTTTTGAGCTAAAAAAAATGGGAAAGAGCTTCTCTTAGTAGTAGCAGGGGAAAAATCAACCAGAATGAGCAGCAAAACATAAAAATTTGAAAAAAAAAATAATAATAAAAAAATAAAAAAAAAACAGTCAGATTTAAAAAACTGTAAAATGAGCAGCAAAACATAAAAGAAAATACAGTCAGATTGGAGAAAAATCAATAAAATAGTAAAATCAAAATTCACCTAAACAGAACCAAAATAGTGAAATCAACTACATAAATTCACCAAAACAGAACCAAAATTCCTTAGAATCGAGTATAAATCCTATATTTGACGAACCCTAAATTCGAATATGAACCCTAAATTCGAATATGAAACCCAAAAAGCTGTTATTTATAAACATGCTTGTAAAACTAGAATTCGTGCAAAAAACAACAACAAAATAGGTAGATTAAACTAAGTTAATTTAAAATTGAATCCAAATATCTATGTAGATTGAAGTGCATGATAAAAAAGAAAAGAGATGAAGAGGTCTTACCTTGCTTGAAATTGATTTTGCATATGCAACTTCAGCAACAATAGAGCCAAAATTCCATATTATTGAGTACAAACCCTAACTTTCAATTGTTATTTTGCTCAAATTTAATTAAGGTAATTTGCTCGATTTTTTGTAATTGAATTTCGTGGGGATTTTGGGTAGATTTTTTGCAAGAAAGTAGGGGATTTTTGCTCGGATTTGCTCGAATATAAGGGGTTTTGCCTCACATTTGCTGGGATTTTTGATTAGTGGTCAAATTGGTAGGTTATGAAGACGAATTTTTCGAGGTATTACTCTTAATTCGCTGATGTTTAGGGGGTTAAACAGCAGCAAAGCAGCAATGGGGAATTCAGGGGTTTTACCGATCAATTTTTTGGGGTTTTGATGTTGAATTTCTGGGAATTTTGTGGTTGAATTTTCTAGGATTTGGAGTATTGAAGTTCGAACAGCAGAAGGCAGCGAGAATTAATATAAGTCATAATGGTCATTTGCGTCACTTAGTAAAGAAAGAAATGACGCAATTGACTTACAAAGGTTATTTGCGTCACTTGTCAATAAACGAGTGACGCAAATAACATTGTTATATGCGTCGCTCCTACTTATAAAAGCGACGTAAATATAAATAAGTTGAAATATGTTTGACATTTGCGTCGCTTTATAACAAATGCCCGACGCAAATTACTTATAAGGTTGTCAAAATATCTTATTTGCGTCATTTGTTTCTATGAGTGACGCAAATAAGGCGACGCAAATGAGCATTTTTCTACTAGTGTGTCATGCTAGGTTTGGAATGAAAATTTTGATTGGAATGTTATTGGTAATTGGATTATGAAGCATGATTTATTTATAATGGATTATTGATTGGAAAATAGTAGCTTAGAATATTATTTATGAACCACATATTTATTTATGGCATGATAAAGAACATGTTTAATTAAACTAATTGTTTAATTTGGCTTGGAATATTAAAAAAGAATTTTATTATGGTTCATATAATTTTTATTGATGCTTTAAGCATGAGGAAAGAGCTATATAAGTGTCTTTGTACACAAGGAATAAATAGTATGTTGGTGCCTTTGTGCACCTAAGGTGTTTTTAACACCGAGGGATAGGATATTTGGCGCTTTATGCGTTTAAGGTGTCTTTGACACTGAGGTAGAATTAAAAAGGGTTCAACATTAAATATTATGTGGTCACTAATTATTAAAGAATTAAATTGGTATGTTGTTTGATTGAATAATTATTATTGATTGACTTATTATGCTTTGAGAGTTATCACCAAGTCTAATAATATGTAAATAACGTAAAGTGAAAGAGATTACGCACCAAAACTCTTGGAACGTATATACCTTGAGTATGAACAATGGGGGGAGTTATGGGGTTTTATATTTAGCCATAACTTCTAATGGAGTACAGGACGCTGTATATTCCTTTTTATTTATTAATTATGCGCAGGAATTCCGCTACCTTTGAGTGGTTTTGTCGCTGGCACGGTTAGCTCCCGTGTCAGTTAACCTCAAATTTATTTGGGGGAGGTTAGGAGGAGGAAACCCGTTCGATGCGTAATCAACGCAAAATGAATTAATTAGTGTCTAGTCATTGTGTCTTGTTGATTGGTGAGTGTGCTTGTGAACAGGTGCAATGAGGTAAGTGTGTGTTGATAGGTGAAAGCATGTTAGTGTGGCTAATTTACGCTTATGTACTCAACTTTGCTGATTGTGTGTGTTTGTGTATTTGGCCATGTCTTTATCTTGGCCCTATGATGACCCATTTTTAATAGAGAGTAGTGGAAACAAGTAGAGATAAACTTTTCAGGTATTGAAGCATGATCATGATGGGGCATGAGAGAAGAGTGAATCTTACTAGTTTTCATTAGTTTACAAGGTGTTTTATGCTTTATTTATTTACGATATATTTTGTGTTGACTAACACAAAGGTTTGGTTTTGGGAACGATTTTTGAATAAGGGCCTTTAATGGTTCTAAGTTGTAGTTTGATTTTATTTGACTTGTTCGTTTGGTTTTAAACTTTATTTTCGTTTGGTTGACTTGTTTAATCGGTTTTTAATTTTGAGTCTTCCGCTGTGTATCTTTGATAATTGTCTTAGCCGTTTTCACGGTGGCGGTAATGTCTTAGTTATTCCTAAATCATATTTTTAAAAGAGTAGAATGGGTATTTAAAGGAAAGGAATTTCTAGGGTGTTACAGAAACCAACGCCAAATTATAGATAAAACTCGGGGCTACAGATCCATAGGTTTTACGACTCGTAACTCTTTTAAGAACTCCGGCTATTACCAAAACAATTTGACGCTTGTGCAGTATACGGGAATAAAAATCCGGGTTTAATTAAAGGAACTATGACTCAATTTTAAGGTATATTTTTTAGCTCAAATTAATAAATCAATTAATTAAGCAAAGCCCTTTAGTCAATGGTTAGTTTATTTAATCATATTCATAATTACAAGTCAAACCAAACGGTTAGTTTAATCACATGTAAGTATGCACAAGCAAATAATGCACAAGTAGTCAAGTAGTCACAACATGATGCAATGAGTTTGCAACCCAACCATGGCTCTAGTTCTCTAAAGTTCAGGATATGGGTTAGTCAAAGAGGTTCCGTGGTTATGAGTCCGGATGCACCGTGTGGAAACCTTACCTTTGGAAGGGTTGGCGCGTGTGGTTGGGACCCCGCGAGTTAAACTCGCTTCCATGGTTTGATTAATTCAACATTCTCGGATGTACCCTTTGTTGCTCAGAGCGTTTAATTGGGTATATGGAGCATGAATTACCAGAGGGTTATGTCCATATGTAGAACACATATGAGTTTCAGAAAAGAGAGAAAACTCAATCAGGAAGTAGAATCAAGCTAACAATGCTAGATTTGGTTGAAAAAAGAACTCATATTTCAGGCTCGGTATTGGAAGAACGCAGCGCCAGCCAACATGGATTTTCGCCGTAATATAGCCCTGTCGCCTGGTGTAGACACCTAAAAATGTCTCCCCAAAACCAAACTCGATGATGAACAACCTTTCATCGTCATTATTGGTCGGGTTGAGTATTTAATCTTTGGAGTGCTTAAATTCATATTCAATCCCAATACATTTCATAAAGAAACTAATTACTAGCCCATTTCCCCAAACCATAACTTATTTTCCTCTTTTCGTGCCTTTAAAACCAAAATAATTCATTTCGTGTCCCTTAAAATCATTCATTTTGTGTCCCTTAAAATCATTCATTTTGTGTCCCTTAAAATCATTCATTTCGTGTCCTATTTATTAAAAACGTTTAGTCTAGTTTATTTTGGTCCATAATCTAGGTCCAATGCTTTAGTAGTTCAATGGGGCTTGAAAATTGCTTTCCAACTATATATTATAAGCCCATATCCGAGTTATAATGAATAAGTTATGACCAAAATATTAAATTGAGCCCAAACCAAACCTAAGCCCACCTTACCTACGACCCAATGATCATGTGGAAAGTCCAAAAGATTTAATCCCATCCCTAAACCAATTAGGATTAATTAGAAGATACGATAAGTTTCTAAAAGATCTTAATTATCCTTTTTGAAAAGATAAGATTAAATAGTTTGAAATTGAATGAAACTCCTTTTTTTTTTAAAGTCCTAATTCTATTCGAATAGAAAGACGTTCAAAGATATACAGATAATGTTTTCGTGGCTCACAATTTTTATCCAAATATTAGATGGTTGGATAGCCCTTGAAATTATATTTCCAATGATATATTTTAATATCAATTCCAAGCTATAACGGAAAAGATATGAATAAAATATCAAACTCTATCCAAAATTGACACCATCTCACTATTTCGGTCATATCTTTTATTCTACAAATTATTTTAATCTGATTCTAATTGGGTTATAAACTAGAATTTAAGATATTTCCAATGATATCTTATTTCTCTTATACCAATTTTTGGATCAATAGATATGATAAAAACAAAAACCGCAAAAACTGTAGTCTATCGAGTTTTATTCCGATATAATTCGGATCTTATCTTGTTTTTTCGACCCTTCTTTTTTTTTCTATAAATGGAGGTCATATCTCTCCTTTTTTCAAACATCAATAAGATTGATCATCAAATCATTATTTCTCCCTCTTTAGCCTAAACACTAGCCTCCCTATTCTTCCATTATTCTTCCCTTAAGCACTCCAAGGAGTCCATACAATCCCCGAAGTACTATACTTAAACGAAGGCGTGAAAGGTATAATTGACTGAGGGTTTAGACTAAATCAACTCTAATTTTAATTTAATTTCCATTTGATTTATATTTTTATTAAAGTTATTAACAATTTATTCATGATGTAGCAATTCAAGGAAATGCGGAAAGTGAGTAATTAATCACTTAATTACTCTTATTTTTATTCTTGCTGCTAGTATCATGATTAGGTTTATTATGATTTGATTTGACTAATAATTTATTGTTAAATTGCTTCCAATATTAATGTTTATTCTAATTTCATTTTTGATCACCATATTGCATGTTAAAGGGAATATGTAATTGCAAATTACGCCCAATAAGATAATTTGGACAACCGGTTTAGGTTCTTTTTTAATCTTGTTATTTAATCAAGTGATCACAAATATTTTAGAATTATGTGTTGCATTAATATTCAACCAATTTATCTTAATAATATTTTGGAGCAAATTGAATCTTTGTTTTTATGCCTTTGAGATCGCAAGAATCACTTTTCAATATAAGAATCGAGTAGAGGCTAATACGGGCGAATGTGACTCGAAGACTCACTTCGTACCGTCATCCCCGATCCTTCTTTCGTGGTTCCAAACCATATGGAGTTAGTAAGCTCATGGATTATGAATGGGATGCAACCTTCACGGGTCAATCGTTATTGCCTTCGTTGTCCCTTTATTCGTGGTTGCCTTAAATAATCCGTGAACGGTTTACAAGTTCCTTAAAAACTTTTTGGCGGCTCCCTACTTACCTTGTCCCTAATCGTATATGTCAATTCCCACTTCCTATGATTGCCAAGCATATTCACCACATGCTTTAACGTAGGTACACTTCAAACGACGCCTACACCTGGCGAAAAAATTGTCGCTCGGCGACAGAGCCATATCTTCGGCGACAGGCTCTGCTCTCTAGGCGCCAGTTCCTACATGCCTCAGCAGCTATCTGCATTCTTAAATTTTCCATTTTTTCGCAGCATTATTTCGATTCTAGTTGTGAAATATATTCCTCAAATTTCCTACGTGTAAAAATCCTATGTTTTTGAATCATTACGGATGGTCTTTTCAATGAGAACCTTTTTTATGCATATGACAATAATGTTAATCAAAATTATGGACATGAAATACTTAGAGCTTTTTGAGTCTCATCCACTCATTCTAAATCATTGCCGAAATAAATTTCAGGAATTAAAATAGAAATCCTCCCAGCGGAGTCGCCAAAAACTATAAGGAATATTTCAAGCATTACCCCAAACTCGAACCCCAATGTGATCATACAATTAATCATGGTGGCGTCCAAAGGGAAAGAAGCTAGAACAAAAGAGTGCCAACAAGTTTTAGGAACTTGTAAACCGTTCACAGGGTGAAGGTTACACCCCTTAACGATCCAAGAGATCGTCAACTCCAATAGGTCTGGAACCAAAACTAGAAATTCGGGGATGAAGGTACAAATCCAATCAAAAAGAGAAAGAACTTTCCCTAATAATAGGCATCTACCTTATTATTCTCGTATTCATGTGCGCTTTCTGACTAACATGCAATCAATAGGTTAACTCTAAACCTGTTTATCTATGTTGGTTGAATATTAGTGCACAAATAAAACTATTATTGGCGATCACTTGAATTATAATCAAATTAACCCAAAACAAGATTATTGATTATCTTATTAAGCGTGATTACAAGTTCAAATTCCCTTTAAACATGCATAAAAGGCGTGATCAAGCAATAACAATAAATATCAAGCAACATAATAATCATATTCAAAATAATAATTATAATAATTATAAAAATAATCATAATAATAATTATAATCAATAATCATCATCATCATGTTAAATCATAATAATAATAATAATAGCAAGATCCTAGGCATGATACTAACAAGATTAATAACAAACCCTAGCATGTCACTAAACAATAAAGATCAAAGCTTTAGCCCTAACATGATACTAACATGATATCAGGAAAGAAAATAGGAAGCATCATAGAAATCATACTTGATATTAGGAATTTTAGTTATTACCCTAAACATGATACTAGGAAGAAATAAAACATCCTAACATGATACTAGGAATCAAGATCATAATCTAAGCATGATTTCTATATCATAATATCAATAAAGCAATTAAAGTAGTTACTTGGATGCCTCGTACCTCTTTCTAATAACAAAATACACACGCTAGTAACTTCAAGGAAAATATAAAATCAAACAAATTAAATCAAATTATTGAAATAGAGATTTGGGACCAAACCCTTAGAAATATCAAACCATTTTCACGTCTAAGGCGAAGGCAACTTCGAACTTGGCTAGGTGTGTCTAGTGCTAATATATGAGGAATTGTGTTTGTAAAAGGCTAGTTTAGAAACAGAGAGAGAAAATAAAGAAATTATTGATGAGAGTTGATGCTTTGAAAAAGGAGAGATATGACCACTATTTAAACATAAACAAGAGGGTCGAAGAATAAGAAAAAAATCCGAATTCGAATCGAAATAAAACTCGATGGACAGTAGTTTTTGCGGATTTTTTTTTATCATATCTTTTGATTCAGAAGTCCAAATAAGTCATATAATATGTCGTTGGAAAGCTCTTGAAGTTTAACTTTCAACCCAATTGAAATAAGATTAAATTATTATATAGATAAAATGATATGGCAGAAATAGTAGGACGTTGTCAGTTTTTGATAGAGTTTAATATTTCTTTCATATCTTTTTCGTTATAGCTCGGAATTAATATTATAATATATCATTGGAAAGATAATTTCAATATCTATCCAACCATATAAAATTTGGATAAATTTTATGAGGCACGAAAAAAATATATGATTGTCTTTGAACATCTTTAAATTCGAATAGAATTAAGATTTTAAAAAAAGGAAAGTTTTTATAAAAGGAAACTTTTTATTTAATTCAAATTCTTTAATCTTATCTTTTCAAAAAGGATAATTAAGATCTTGTAGAAACTTACAGAAGCTTCTAATTAATCTTAATTAGTTTAAGAATAGGATTAGACCTTTGGACCCTTCACATGATCATTGGGCCGTAGATAAAACCCGGTTTTGGCCCGTTTTAGTATTTTGGCCATAATTTCCTCATTATTCATCGGGCTTATAATATATCGTTGGAAAGGTCTTTTCAAACCCCATCCAACCACACAATTATTGGACCCATATCATGGACCAAATTAAACTGGAATGCACGTTTTTCAAAAATAGGGTAAGAAAAGAAATATTTTCAACAACAGAAAGAAGAGATATTTTAATAAAAACATCCTCATCACTAGACTTTTCACACTTTTTCTTTGTTCGATAATTAATGGCATGAAAGGTATTCATCACTGAGTTTTTTTTTGAGGAGACACATTTGGGTGTCTACAGTAGGGTAGCAAACTGTGCATTTGCATTGTCGGTTTGACTTTGCACATTTTGATCATTTGGACTTGCGTCGACAGATGCTGTTTGAGAACTTTGACTGTCATTATGATTTTGTTTCTCGTCCTATCCAACTTAATCAAATTTTAATTTCCTCCCACTTGTCATTTTGAAAAGGTGCTCCTTCTCCAAAAAGACACTATCGCGAGCAACAAATACTTTGTTCTCAGATTTATTGTAGAAGTAATATTGTTTGGTTTCATTTAGGTAGCCCACTAAGTATACCTTGTAAGATTTGGGATGAAATTTGTTAGAAATCAATTTCTTGACATATGCTTCACATCCCCATATCTTTAGAAAAGACAACCTAGGAGGATTCCTCGTTTATAACTCGTATGGAGTCTTTTCTACAGCTTTTGATGAAGCACATTTCAGTGTTGGTGCCGGAGTTAAAAGTGTGTGTCCCCAGACAGAGATATCAAGATCACTAAGACCCATTGTAGATTGTACCATGTCTAACAAGTTTCAAGTTCTCTTTTCGGATACTCCTTTCAATGTGGAGTTCCTGGAAGTGTCAATTCTAAAAGTATACCCTTTTCATTAAGATGGTCATCGAATTCTTGGCTCAAGTATTCAACACCTCGATCCAAGCTGGTGGAGGTGAAGAAGGAGAAGAAATAGCAATCACTGACCGAGGAACGGTCAAATGATCTCTGTCTCTAGCCGACTGGTGAGCACATTGATATTCCTCTGGACGACAGTCACCCAGAGCGAACTGTTAAGGTGGGGACGACTGCTTTTGAAATGTTGGGTGCAGACTTGCACCATCGGCTGAAAAAATTCAAAGACATCTTTGCCTTTTAATTGGAAGAGATGTCAGGCATCAGCCCGGATCTTACTATCCAAAAACTCGCTGAGGATCTAAAAAAAATCCCATTCGACAAAAGAAAAGAAATCACGGCAAGGAGAGAAGTCAGGCGGCAGCTGCCGAGGTTAAAACGCTGTTAGAGGCCGGGTTTATTCAGCCATGTAACTTCCCTCATTTGGTTGCGAACGTGGTTCTTGTAAAGAAGCCGAATGGTACCTGACGCATGTAAGTATACTACACTAACTTGAACAAGGCATGTCCAAATGACAATTACCCGCTTCCAAAGATCAACAGTCAGGTCGACTCTACAGCCGGGCATGCCTTGATGAGTTTTATGGATGCCTTGATCAGGGGTTATTTTGTTATACGGTGATGCCGTTCGGCTTGAAAAATGCGCCAGTTACTTTCCAATGGATAATTAATACCGTCTTCATCAACAGTTTGGGAGGAATGTAGAGGCGTATATTGATGACATGATAGTCAAATCCAAGCTACAGACGGATCACCTTGCTGATCTTCCAGAAACCTTCACCACACATAGGCAACATAATGTCATGCTAAATCCCAAAAATTGTGTTTTTGGTGTTGAGTCTGGGAAGTTTTCTGATTCCTGATTGATCAAAGGGGATAGAGGCTAACCCCGAGAAGATACAGGCGGTGATCGACATGAAGTCACCCCGCACTATCATGGAAGCTTAGAGGCTACCGGTTATCTGGCCGTGCTTAGGAGATTCCTCAGCCGGTCAGGTGACAAATGCCTTTACTTCTTCTAAGCAATCAAGAAGAAGACTAGGTTTGAATGGGGAGATGATGCAGAGGAGGCCTTTTAGAAATTGAAAGAGCACTTACACTCCTTGCCAAGGCTTGTTAGCTCTCAGCGAAAGGAGGCGCTATATATGTACCTAGCCGTCTCAGATCATGTCCTTAGTGCCGTTCTCCTTCCTGAGAGAGACGACATTCAGCTCCCAGTCTATTTCATTAGCCATGTTCTCAAAAATGCTGAACTTCGGTACCCCATGGTTGAAAAACTTGGCCTTGCTCTTCACATGGCTGTTAATAAGTTAAACCATACTTCTTGGCACATCCCGTGGTAATTTATTTAAATCAATCCCTTAAGCGGTCAATGACAACCTTGGAGTCATCCGGTAGAATGCTCAAATGGGCTATTATAATGCAGTCTCTTGAAATCACCTACAAACCAAGAAAGTTAGTGAAGGGTCAGGCGTTTGCCGACTTGATTGTCAAAATTACAAGGTCGGTTGCTCCGGACAACCTTGATCAGGTTTGGAGGGTGCATGTAGACAGGAGCTCTACTATGAATGGCTGTTGTGTAGGCATAATCTGCCAATCCTCGGAAGGAGATAAATATGAATATGCACTGTGGTTCAACTTCCAAGCCTCAAAAAATTAGGCAGAATATGAAGCCCTGCTAGCCGGCATCCACATGTGCAAGGCGGTAGGGGCAACAAAAATTGACGCCTGCTCTGACTCTCAGTTGGTCGTTAGCTAATACCATGGTGAGTATGAAGCCACCCACCTGGCTATGATCAAATGATTGCAGGCGGTCAAAGCTGAAGTAGGCACACTTGAAGAATTTCATCTAAGGTCAAGTGCCCAGGTCTTGAAAACAATCAGGCGGATGCTCTATCAAAATTGGCATCTTCCACCTCTTGTGATATGCCTCTATGAGTCTTTTGGGAAGTTATGGAAAAAAGGAGCATATCTGATGAAGATCCCATTGGAGTACTTGACCAAAGCTCTACTTGGATGGATGACATCCGGCGTATCCGACAGACGGCACACTCCCTGATTCACCCCAGGAGGCGGTCGTACTGAAGAACCAGGCAACAAACTTCGAGATGAGATAAGGAGAGATTTTCAAAGAAGGTTTTTTAAAGCCGCTATTGAAGTGTGTTACCCCAGAAAAGGGGAAAGAAGTTCTCGAAGAATTGCATGTGGGCTACTGTGCCTCTCATACAGGCATCAGATCTTTGGCCGTCAGAGACAGGCGACATTATTTCTGGCCCACTCTCGAGTTAGATTCCATGGGGTTTGTTAAAAAATGTGACAGGTGTCAAAGATTTGGCAAGCTAATCCATCGCCTAGCTACTAACCAGATGGCAATCCCAGCCTAGTCCCATTTGCTAAATGGGGAATGGACAACCTGGGTTCTTATACGCTTGCACTAAGCGGAAAGTGCTATATTTTGGTGGCTTTGGATTATTTCACCAAGTGGGTGGAAGTAGAGGCGGTCAAGGGCATCAAGAGAAAGGATGTCGTCTCCTTCATCCGGAAGAACATTATCACCCGGTTTGGGGTACCTATGTTTATGGTGTTTGATAATGGTCCTAAATTTGAGACGCCCCAACTTAAAACTTGGTTGGGAGATCAAGGGATCTCACATTGTTTTGCATCAGTCGGACGACCCCAAGCAAACAGCCAAGTTGAAGCCTTCAACAAGCTTATCTCAGACGGTATCAAAAAGAAAATTGAAAGAGCCGGTGGTTTATGGGCATAAGAATTAATTAATGTTCTATGGGACATCCGGATAACTAAAAAAGGGGCAACCGGTGAAACCCCATTTCTCATGGTTTACGACGCTGAAGACGTCTTTCCCATCGAATATTATGAGCCAACTCTAAGAGTCATTCTATACGATGAAGAGGCAAACTGGGAGGCCATGCGCAGGGACAATGCTGCCTTACATCATGAGATTTACCGGCTGAGAATGACTCGTGCCTATAACAAGATAGTGCACAAGCGACCCTTAAAAGTTGGGGACTTTGTGCTATGAAAGATAGAGGCAACCGGAAGGGCCAATGAGCAAGGAAAGCTAACTCCTAATTGGGAAGGTCCCTACCGGATCTACAAAGAAGTGAGAAATGACACTTACCACCTAAAAACTGCAGACTATATGCGGCTGCCCAGAACTTGGAAGGTAGACAACTTGAAAAAGTACTACTTTTGAGATTTGTAAATTTTTGTAAATGAAAAGCTCATAAATGAAAAAACTGCTTTTTGTTTCAAATCATTTTTATTGCTTTGTATATATAAATGCGCAACAGTAAATTACAGTTTGTGTAAAACACAGACGGTGTAATTGAATAAATCAAGCTAAGTTAAAAACTTAGTGGCTAAATCAATATTTATACTAAGAGGCCAATGGCCGGATATAAATATACAAATTCGTTTGCTCCAACATGAGTATGGAGTCCGGCGACGCTCCTCCGGTGTTATCGTTGCAGAGGGCATTTTATTGATTGCTCTACAAGCATATGCAGACGGCAAAGATTGAACGACCAAATTGGTCAACCCATAGTTGTCTGACCAAAATAGTTTAAAGAATAATTAAGCTTATAACCGGATGTCAAATGACATCAGCCGGTTGAATACCAAAGTTCTGAGTTAGACTATTTCACGAAATTGTACAAGTCTCCCCTATGGGGCAATTGGACAAGTGCAACGGATTGCGGGTACCTCAGAAGGCCTTAAAGTTGTATGGGGACCATCTGTCAGACGGACCATTTGTCCCCGGCTTCATCTACTTCCAAGCAGCAATTTACTACCTACTTTATCAAAAGACAACTTAATCGAATTGCAAATATCTCAGACGGAGGAGTAAGGCTATGGTTTAGCTAATTCCCCGGTTGGGTAAGGCGACTACATTTTGGTTTTGTGGATGGCTGTGTACTCAGTTTGGGGCAATCACTACAGTGATTGATTGACTTAAGAACATTTCATACTCCTTAAACTATCAAAACTTCCCAAGTCAATCAATCAAAGTATTAAAACAAACCACACAGCCGCCAACGGCAAGAGTAACCGGTGTACTGTATGCCGCACGCTTTTAGTAAGTTAGGCAAATTCAGACATGTATAAGAAAATTTAAAGAGCAAAATTCAAAATAAAAAATGCAATGCAAGACAAATCGACTTAGTCGGTATTTTCATAGATAAACCCGGCTATAAAGAGTCGGGAAGAATTGTTTAACCTGATCACCATCCGGGGGAAAGCATAAAAATTGTTGATTTTTCACATTCAAATACTCGGCACGCAAGCCGAAAAACAGATGGCCTTATGCTAAGTTAAATACAAAAAAGCTTAATTTGCAGGCACAGACGCGGCCCCATTCCCTGTTTCTCCTACATGTGGCTGAGCAGAGTTCGCTAGAGCTTCCTCCTTCTTTTGCTCAGCTTCTTCCTTCTTTTGTTCGTGCTCACCACTGCCTGGAGTCAAGGCTGACTCCTCCTTATTGGCCCAGGTGTGGAATGTTCCTTGATGGGGCCTACCCGTCTCCTTGGAATTGATGACCTTGTTAGCATACTAATAAGCCAAGTCCCAGAGGCCATAATCCTGATCCGGGAAGAGGGTGTCCCAAGCTAGCTTCATGGGCTCCTTGCAGTCGGACTGATTTTCCTCAATGATCTGATCCTCATGGGCTACGAAGGTCTCCTTGAAGTTTTCCTGAGCCTAGGTCATCTTATTCTTTAGGCGGTTGACATCCAAACGGTGTTGAGTGTTTTCCTAGTCAACCGCCTCAAGCACCTTGAGGTCCAATTGAGCATTTTTTAGTGCGGCCTTAAAGTCTGAGGCCGATTTCTTTCCGTCTCCAGCTCAGTCGTTAGGCGCTTGATATTGTCTGCGTATGTCATTTCAAATGCTTTAGTCTTAAGTTCAGTTATTGTATTTGAATAAAGAGCAACATCTACAGAGTCTTGCGTCGCTTTATTGGCTCGCTTTACCTCAGTCTTCTTGCGCTGCCACGACCTCTTCAGCCCATCTACTCTAAGAAAGGCCTATGGTTACAAGCGGGGTGCTAAAAATCTAAACGGGAAGTTACTTGGAAAGAGTCATACCTCAGACAGAAGGGCACCGATCTGTTCAACATTGAACGTCTCAATGCCCGGGACGACATCCTTCTCCCTCTTAGGGACCACCCTAAGCATGGACTTGGCGGACTGCTGTACATTCGGCCACTGGGGGAATATGAATCACAACCAAGATTGGTGAGTAAGCTGCATAAGCGGCACCTATATGCAAGAGGCCCCCTAATGAACCCTCAAAGTCCGCTGTGAGTGAGACTTCACCCGCATGGGCCATGGCAGCTCAAGCGGTGACCTTAATGGACTAGTCGTACCTTGCTAAATTATTTAAAGGTTGTCATCACCCACAACAAGGGCAGAGCTTTAAGGCCTCTTGGGCTTCTCAGCCGTATGAGGCTTCTCGTCCTCCTGTGGCACCAAAATCGCACTAAACTTCTTACATAGGTCAATCCCTAGGCCGAAGCCCAGCGGCTGATGCTCTTCCCCCCAATGGCCATCCGGGGCTTCCAAACCGGCAGCTTTTGAGACTTGGATGGGCTATCAACAGCCTCATCCATCTTCTGTTTGAAAAGCTTCCGAAAAGAACGGGGAGGGTCCTACAAGGTAAATGACTTGGTAAGTATACAACCGGCTTTCAGCTGCTTCTATTAGAGAAATTAAGAAGAAATTAAGTGAACTGGTCAGACGAGTAATACATGTGCCTTATCATCAAGCTCTTTCTTCTGTTTCTCCGCCTTTTCCTTGCATATCTTGCTGTAGACCGTCTGGGGGTCTTCTCCTCATATACCATGCCTCTTGCCGTCTTTGTAAACAGAACGTCTGTTAGAATATATATGAATAAAATTCAAGTACAAGATAGTCTCAGCCGGTACAAGCTAGACATTTGTCTATCAAACATTGAACTAAGGCCGCAGGCGGACAGAAACGCCTCGTCTCTCAGCCAAATATGCCAGGGAATCCAGTTTTTTGGAATGCTTATAACTTCCTTGGTTGAAAGGTAATCAATTTAGAGCCTAATGAAGTCCGGCTCTATAATTGTTTTATAATCCTCATCCGGGATGGCAAGGAACTTGCACTTCTTCCCTAGAAGATTCGGTTTCCTATTGTACCGCCTGTACTCACGGTTCTCTTTAATACTAGAAGAAGACATCAAGTAAAAGTGATCCTTCCAGTTATCCCACTTTGACACCTTGTGTAAGGTCATTTGGTATTGTGGATGTGTGGTAAGAGTGTACCACGCTCTCCACCCGCATGGGCTCCTTTTTAAATAATGCATGTGTGCAAAAGCCTCCCAGCTGAGGTGGAGCCCTCGCCATTCACAGGCAGTGATATACCCCAAAATGTTGACCCAAGAATTTGGGGTCAACTGCCATACACCCAGGCCATACCCCGGGAGAATGGACTTAACTGCGTCATGGAGTGGGAAGTGGAGACCGGCTAAAAACGCCGCCTCATAGCAACCGAAGAACCGGTTGGCGTTCCGTTGTTCATCTTCCCACGCAATAGTGCCTAGCTTAGGCGGCACCCGGATGTCAAAGCCCTCTCATCGGGGACGATTGAGCTTAAAATTCTCTATGCCCTTCTCCATTGCAGCTCTATCTCTAGCTGACACATGAATCTTAGCCAGATTTTTTTTTCTCTTTCCAGTTCACTCTTCCCTTCTCTTTGCTGTTCTCAAGCGAGGGAAGGCCGACATCTCACTGTTGGACTCAGACGCGTGGTTTTCCCCTTCCCGTCTTTGGGAAACCTCTTCACCGTTTAACCCTAAGTTAGAAGGGCCTTCCTTAAATTTATCATTAGAGGCAGCCTCCTCACCGCATTCATCATCATCATTATCATCATAAAAAATTTCGTCACTTGGATTCCTAGGAACCCCAAACGGAGAATATTCTCCAGAGCTATTGTGTGTTGCTTCCCCCTCAACCGGGGTTACCTCATCAGAGGGTACTTATAACATATTGTCTCTTCTTCGCCGTCTGATGGTTGTTTGCTTGGTTCTAGCCATTGTGTCTTGCATAGACACAGAGACGGTCGGTTGGGGGGAAGTACAAAATTGCTCCAAGCACCTAGAGCTGGCACCCCTAGTCTTAGACTCAGTCGTACTTGGGGACCGACTGACTATTATCATAGGCTGTGCCGTATGTGTTGGTGATGTGTCCATTTATTTGAACGAAAGTATGCAAATGGAAAATTTAAGAATGAGCTGAAAGGGGTAGAGTCGGTACCTTTGAATCTGACTCTAGGGAGGGTAAAGTGTTGACCGGCTGTTTCATGCGGGTTGAAGTTGGCTTTGCTTGTAAGAGACACAAGCGGTTGCTAAAATTTCGGGCAAACAGGTATAAGAAGGAGTTTGTGTTTGACAAAGGCGGTGGCAGACTCTCTCTTTAGACTTTTTTTGACTTTCTCTCTCTAAAAAGTTTTAGAAACATCCAAAACCAAGGGGTAAAATATGTATTTATAGAGGGGTAAAAGTAGGGGTATCCTTGTAATTTCCCTAGAAGGTGAAAAGTTAAACTTTCACAGTAAAAAAAGGGTGGCTGAGTGACACGTGTCATAGATGCCGCGTGGCGCGCCACGTCACATCTGTGAGGGGCAAATGTTTTGGGTAATTTTACCCATGCCACGTGTGCCAACCATCTTATGACACATGTCATACCCTCATTAGTCCAAACCGGACCAATCTCTATTTGACACATGTCATCCCTAGGAACTGGGAAAAAAGGAGGCCTTTCAGGGCCCTAATCCCGAGAAAGCCGTAATTTGGCGCAGCCCAACAGAATTAGGTCAGAATGACCTAATCAGGGGTACATTCCCCAATGACCCTATAAATAGGGATATTTCCCCCAATTTGGGGGCACCTACAAATTATTGCATCATACCCTACATTCTCTTACGTTAGAGAAACTCCTGATCTCGAAATCCGAGAAGATCTCACCTAATTTTTCGCACCTTTTCCTACTTTCATTCCAGTACTGACTTGATCGTCAGAGGCGGAGCTCCAACCACCCGGAGTCTCCGTAGTTTTGTAGGTACAGGCCGCATTCACCAGTCTTCGAGCTGTAACCCTCCCGAGGGACAAAAACACCCAAAACAATAGCCATATCTAATATAGTCATATGTGAAGGTGATAAAATATCGATGTCCGTTCCTTGTGGCGGAGCTTGTTGGTCCACATACATCTGTGTGTATTAGAACTAACAAGTCTCCTGCCCTTTCTCCCAACTTGGAGAATGGATGTTTAATAATCTTTCCTAATAAACATCCTTTGCAATTCTCAAACGATTCTAAATTGAAGGATTCAAGAACACCTTCCTGTAGAAGTTTCTCGATGCGTTTGATGTTAATGTGACAAGAGGAAAATGTATGTCGTTATCTACCCTTCCCCCAAGTCAAACAAAATTTGTAAACACCTAACCAACCTTATATGAATATAGGGCAAGTTAAGGGTCGATCCCTAGGGAATGCAATGATGAAAACTAGAGTCTAAGTCAAGCTACCTCGAAGATGGAGTTGAGATTATGGTTGGCACTATGGTAAACTAAAACAAGTCTAATCAAGTAAAACAAAGGTCTAAACACTAGGGATATGGGTTCCACATGCAAGTTTAATGATAATGCTAGTTTAGAGCTCAATCAATTAATTCAAGTATTGCAATGGACAAACAATAGTAGCAATCAAGAGAGTTCAAATGCTATCTCCTATAGGCCAATCTAGGTGTCACTATGAAAGGCAAATCAAGAAGAATCACAAGCAAACCCAATCAATTAGAGCAACTTTCAATTCAATTGTTCATGTCATTAAGAGTTGCAATGCAATCTAGATTAATCTTATAGGTTGATCACTCCTAGTCTAATCAATCACATGCAAAACTATGTCAACCAATTTAATTGCAACAAATCAATCAATCAAAGAGCATCAACTAGAAATTTCATTAATCAAACATGCTTCCCCCTTTCCCTAGCAACTAATCTACTCACTAATCATGGTGAAATTCAAGAACAAATAACTAGAAATTGCATTAATCTTCATTCTATATCAAAATCTAAGAGAAATAAAAATATTCAACAATATCAAATTCAAATCCAAAGAAGAACAAGCAACAAGCAAAACTCAAATAGCAAGTAAGTAAAAGATGAAAGAAGGAAGAGATTCTCACTAATATTGATGATTGAAAATGAAGAAATCCAAATTTGATTGATCAAATGTTAAGTTACAAATCCAAAACTAAGAACTTCTCTCTAAATTCTCTCTCTAAAACTAAGCTAATGAAATATTATAAAAAAGTTCCTTTCAAAAAGGAAATACAATTCTATTTATAGGTAAAGAAGAAACCGGCAAATCCCGCGGTCTCTCTCGATGAATCCGCGGCCGCGGAGAAATGGGTACGGAACCCTCCGCGGGCTTTCAGGGCAGCACCCGCGCCCGCGGCAAGATAAACCCGCGCCCGCGGCCAAAGATGTCGCGCCCGCGGCTAATCCCCTGCTCCCAAAACTCAATCAGGGGGTCGCGGTCTCTCTGAGATGGAGCGCCCTCTCCGGATTTCCCGCGCCCGCGGAGAGCCCACGGGGAAACTGCGGGAAGCTCCTGCCAAAATCTTGCAATTTGCTCTTCTTAAGCCCGCGCCCGCGGCTCCACTTACCCGCGCCCGCGGCCTGCTGGAAATACCTTGGAGACCTCTTCCAGGCCTCTCCAAGGCCTCTCTAAGCCCTCTCTAGCCAAATGCTTCTTCCTTACTTGATCATTAAGGCCCCAACTCGGTTCCTTTGCAAAGGTGATTCTCCAAATACCTACACAAGCAAACAAAGAAAGGAAATAAAAGGAAAAAGAGCCAGATAAAAGGAAAACACGAGGAAAACACGAGAACCATAAAGAAAAGAGGAGAGAGAGAAACCTAAGGAAAAAGGACCAAAAATAAGAGAAGAAAGCATGAAAAAGGGAAAGAAATAACCCTAAAAGACTACCCTATGAGTGCCATAAATGACACTCATCAAATTCCCCCAAGCTAGACTTTTGCTCGTCCCGAGCAAAACAAAGGCTAAAAGGAATAAGAAGGGCTTATTCGAAGCAAAAAGAAAAAGAGAGGCGAGAATTTACACTAAGACTCACTGTCGTAGGAATCACGGTTGTTTTTAGCTACAACAAGCCATTTAAACCCCTAGATCGCTCTAGAGGACGAGTGATGCTCTCGTAAGGGTATCCTAAGAGTTTACCCATAACTCTCCACCAAACCCCTAAGAGGCAAACAAGAGAAGGAAAAGAAAGAGGAAAAAGGAAACAAAATCTTTACAAAATGGACTTTACAAAGAGACTATAATTCAAATGAATAACAACCTTTCTAAAGAAAATTATGGTATGCACGTTATAAGATACCTAAGGTTGATTGAAACATAAATATGCTAAGCATAGGAACTAGTTATCACATTCTACTTTCATCCCAAACGGTCTTACCGCGTTCCCCCTACTAATCTCATGTCTCCCCGTAGTGAGCATCTCATAGATTTCGCGAAGGAACCGGAAAAAGATCAAATTTTTGGGCTACTCGACATCTTGATTTCGCATCCCCTTTCCTTATTCTACAACCTATGATTCCCTCCACCGATTAAAGACTCAACTCCTAGGTCCAAAGGTCTTCCCCAAGGTTGTAATGCAAGGCAAGAAGGGTTAAGGTAGGCTAAAATTTAAAATTTGGTGGTTATCCTAAATTGTGAAGCAAAGACCGGCCAAATCTCAACACCAAACTTAAGTAATCACCAAACAAAAACGTATTAACACCCCCAAGCTTATTCAAAGCAACAATCTACAATCATTAGAACAAAAAGCGCAAGCGCTTTCCCCCCAAGCTAAAAGAAACATTGTCCTCAATGCATAGAGAGGAGAAAGACACTTGAATTTTATGGTTTTTCTTTTTTTTTTTTTTTTTTTTTTTTTTTGCATTTTTTCATTTATAAATTTGTTTGTATTTCCTTGAACTCCTTAAAAGCATTAGTCCTGCCTTTTTCAATTCGGACGGCTTTTTTTTTTCTTCAAATATGCATTTATTAACATCCTTGCCTCTTTTACTAAGGATGGCTTTTACATAAGCATTTGCCATTATTTACCAAATATAAACAACTCAATTATGCGTACCAATTAGAACTAAATGCCAACTTCATAGACCACAATCACCAAACATTGACCCTTGCTTCACAAAAACCAAAAAGAAGGAGAACGAAACAACAGGCTCAAGATATCTAATTATGCGGCTTGAAAAGAGGGAAAAAGGTTTAAAGGGGTAACAAGTAGGCAAATGTATCCCAAAACCAAAAAAAAAAGTAAACAAAAAGGGACTATCCTAGAAAAAGAAAAATACCTCCCCGAAAACTTGCCTTTGTCCTCCCTAGGTAGTTCGGTCACGGTCTTAGGAATCATACGCTAAGATTCTAGATTAGGTTTGCAAAAATCAAGGATCCATGTCGCTCATGCAAGGGTATGATGAAAGCTTGAACAAATATAAATCTCACATGGTTGTAGCAAAAACTCACTAAGGTTGTCAAATCAAAGATAGGGAGCAACTACCAACATGCCACAAACGAGTAGAATCCGGTTTCATGATCCCCCTAGTTCTAGACAACTACCTTAGCATGCTTTATCCTAGAATCAACCAAACGTAATCTCAAACCGTGCATACCATTATTACCTAAGAAGACTATTATTCAAAAGCAAAAGTCCATTGCATACAAGCCCAATTTTCAAAAAGAGAAAGAATGAAAATAAAGCCTCAAAAAGTTATGCACACAAACAAGATTAAAAGAAAAGGAAAAAAAAAAGAAAAGAAGAAGATGGAAAACTTAGACAAGGACAAGAAAGGGAAAGAGGAAAAGGGCAAAGATGCAATCATAACACGTTTATCCCAATCGACATACAAGCGGTCTAATGGCCACATCGCCAAAGACCCCAAACACACTAGGTGTTAAATTCATACATCCTCGAACCGTTCAACTTCTCCTAAATCTAATCTTAATCTAAGCAACCAAGAAAATGAAGAAGTGAAAATAAAGAGGTAAAATAAGAAAGGCCTCACCAAGCATCCGTGCTAAATTAAAGTACCCAAGGAGTAGGAACGTGCTTCTCCAAAAGGTTCCGCAATCCAAAGCATAGGCTACGAGCAAGGTGAGTTAAAGAAAAAGGCTATATATACAAAATGAAATTGTTAGTAACTTCCAAACAAAAGCAAACAATAAAACACTTAGATACAAATTATATACAAAAACCTAGAGAAACCATCATCATCAAAATTTTTATTTATTTTTTTTTCTTCTCAAGAAACTCCCAAAAACATCAAGAAATGAAACAAAAACAACAACAAGCAACAGACCAACGAGACCATTAGCAAAAATCCACCAAAAGCCTTATCAAAGACTTCCCACCGAGCCCCAAGTGCCTCCCCAAACCAACATAAAACATCCTTTTTGACCCTCCCCCCTCACAAAATGAAGGCAACGACCGCGATGCCTATAAACATGCAAAATAGGGAAAGGGGAGAACAAAAAGGGAAACAAACATGCATCAGGGGACTATTGGCCACTTGGGCCGGCACAATCATCACCCGTATCCCAACCTCCGGTGTTACCGGGAGGAAAACCATAGTGACCCTGGAATAGGTCAAGTTGGGATCGGGTTAATTGGTCATAGGGCTCAGGCTGAACAAGGGGCTCGGGGTGATAGGGGTGAACATAGTAGTATGCGGGATCACCCCGATAATCACTCCCCCCCGAGACCCTATAATCATAAGGTGGGAAGTCGCGCCTTGGCACATCGGGGTCCTCCACCCCGGGCTAATATGGGTACGTAGGGAGGTTGTCACCGCCCCATGAAGGTACCGGCCCTTGTTGGGGTGGCACATAAGGGTAGTTGACCGGAGGTGTGATCTCCCCCCTACGCACACTAGCGTCATACAAGGCGCTAGTTTGATAAGACAAAGCTTGGTGGTCCGAGTACATACCTTGCATGCTCAATTGCATGCGCTCCATGTGGTCTCTCATGGCCTCCATCTCTCGGAGATAAGCATCTCCTTGGAAACCTTGTTGTTGTTGTTGTCATTGTTGTCTTCTTTCTCTTCTTCTTCTTTGAGCATCATCATGAAAATGCTCATGTTGTTGTTGTAGTGGCGGTTGTTGTTGATCTTCATCATATTCTTCTCCTCCTCCTTCCTCCTCTTCCTCATCATTCTCATCAACCCCATCAATCTCATCATCCTCCTCTATATCATCTTCAATCCTCCCATTGTCCCTAGGGACCATCCAAATGTTCCTAGCCTCACGAAGGATGGAGGTGGCGGCCGGGTTAGGGAGTAGGCAATGGTGGGTATTTCTCACTAGCCAAGAGTAAGTGCCGGCTCTCTTAGTGCTAGTTATGAAACGCAAAGTGTTAAATTGCTTCAAACTAATCCACACGTCTTCACTCCTTCCAACCGGAGTGCAAGATTTCAAGAACCCCTCTTGCTTGAAATACGACACAAGACGTGTCACCATGTCCCCACAATGAATTTCCCCCGTTTTGACCCCATGCAATATCTCCTTACAACAATTCATGAAGATATAGCCAAAATTAATCCTTGACCCTAACTCCGGCTTGGTAGCCATCCATAGCACCATAATCTCCTCCCGAGATAACTTCCCCAAATCTTGCTTATTAAAGACCGAATACCCAAGAATTCTATGAAGGATCCTAAGGGCCGGATGGATAATTTCACTAGCAAGGGACTTCTTCGAATCAAACTCCCTCCTGTTGGCTATGGTTTTCCACCAAGAAACCTCATTATACTCAGTTTGGACTAGGGAGATAAGGGGCTCGAAGATATCACCATTGGGGTTGAAACCAAGGGCTACATTGAACTCGGCTAGGTTCATGGTGTGTTTGACATTGAAGAGTTGGAAGGAAATAATAAAATCGGTTTCCCCCACCTTATTGAAGTCAAATGTGGAGAAAAACTCAATGGAAGGCTCCAAATAGGTTCTAGGGGCCGATTTTAGAAACTCACCCAAGCTTAGGTTATCTAGAAGGATGTCAAGGTCATTTTCAATGCCTATCTTGGCCATATCCTCACGAAAGTAATGCCGAGAGGGTCTAAACTTCCGGTCTTTCATTTTGTTATAGATGGGGGTTTGTTTAGACCGGTTCCAAAATTTGAGAGGGGGTAAAGGAGGAGGAGGAGCATCATCTTGAGTTGTGGAATGCGATTGGGGTTGAGGGTTTGAGGATTGGCCTTGAGAAGATTGGCCGGGGGATTGGTTTGAGCGCTTCTTGCTACTTTTGACTCTTCTTATCAAATCCATTTTAACAAAATTCACACAATTCACAAGAACACAACAAACTCCCTCAAACAAAACAACTTCCACCAAAAATTACTCACAAACCTCCTTACAAATCCAACCAAACCACCACAAACTACAAGGTACCTGTTCCAATCAACACAACAACCAAAATCCAACAACAAACAACAATATCAACAATCATTCATCAATATAATTATGAAGCAACAAGAAAAAGTAACAATCACCCAAATATACCAATTTTCCCATAAATCAACCCTAAAACACAAAAATCATGCTTAAATTCAAGGTAAACAAACCAATGTAAAGAAATCAATTGAAATTGACAAAAATATTACAAAGGTTAGAAGTATACCAAGATTGGAGACTCAAATTAAACTCAAAGCACTTCAAAGACCCGATTTCCCGAAAAAGCACGAGAAAGAAGAGTAGGAGTGTTGAAAATGGAGGAATATGGAAGAATTTGTGAAAAATTAGGGCAAAAGGTGAAGAAATTTGTGAGAAATTGATGTTTTGGGGTTAGGGTTTGAGAGGAGGTAGAGAGAGGAAGGGGAAAAATAAGAAGAAGAGGAGGAAATAAGAGAGGAGAGAGAGAGAAGAGGGGCGTGCCCGGGTAATAAACCCAGATCGCCGCGCCCTCTCCCGAAAATGCCGCGCCCGCAGCAAATTTCCCGCGCCCGCGGAGAGACCGCGGGGCAACCGCGGGGACCTCCTGGAATTTTTAGAATTTTAATACCTGATGGGGGCCGCGCCCTCTCCTGATTTGCCGCGCCCTCTCCAATACCTCCCGCGCCCGCAGAGAGACCGCGGGAAGTCCCTGGAATGGGGTTCCAAATTTGCTTGAATTTAGGCCGCGCCCTCTCCAAACATGACGCGCCCTCTCCAGAACCTCCCGCGCCCGCGGAGAGACCGCGGGGCAACCGCGGGAAGTCCCTGGAAAGAAATTCAATTTTTCTCGAATTGAGGCCCGCGCTCTCTCCAACTTTTCCGAGGCCTCTCCAGAACCTTCCGCGCCCGCGGAGAGACCGCGGGGCAACCGCGGGAAGTCCCTGGAATGATATTTCAATTTTGCTTCAAAGAGGTGAAAATGCCCCCGAGGTCTCTCCTAGCCCTCGGGGAGCCCTCTCCCCTGCACTCTAAACTCTTCTTCAAACCCCTTCTTTCTAACAAGTGATGATAATGGGCGACCTACAAGACAAACACAAAACCAACTCAAAAATAAAATCAAAAACCAATCAAAGAAAAATAAAAGAAAAGAAAGGAAAGAGAAATGAGATGAGAATCCGGGTTGCCTCCCGTAAGCGCTTTTGGTCAATGTCATTAGCTCGACGCGCACCACCATCTCATGGTGGCCTAAAAAGAATCATTTTGTGAACAAGTCCAACAAACACTCCATCATAGTACTTCTTGAGCCGATGACCATTAACTTTGAATGAAGATGAGGAGTTTAAAGGAGAAATCTCCACGGCACCATTATCAAAAACATCTTTCACCAAGAATGGTCCACTCCATCTTGACATGAGCTTTCCGGGGAACAACTTCATCCTTGAATTGTAGAGGAGGACTTTGTCACCTACACAAAATTCCTTTTTCTCAATCAACTTGTCATGAACCTCCTTGGAGCGAGCCTTGTAGGTGCTAGCACAATCTTAAGCATCAAGTCGAAGTTCTTCTAGCTCATGAAGATCCAACCACCTCTTCTCCCCCGCACTAGCTAAGTCAAAATTTATCTTCTTGATGGCCCATAAGGCACGATGTTCAAGCTCTACCGGGAGATGGCACGATTTGCCATAGACAAGGCAATATGGAGTGGTACCGATAGGCGTCTTAAAAGCCGTCCTATAAGCCCAAAGAGCATCATCTAAATTGTTCGACCAATCCTTTCTATTCCTTGCAACTGTCTTCTCAAGAATGAGCTTTATTTGACGATTGGAGACCTCGACTTGGCCACTCGATTGAGGATGATATGGAAGGCCGAACCGTTGATGCACTCCATGTTTCCTCAACATCTTTTGGAAGGCGTTGTGAAAAAAATGAGATCCGTTATCGCTTATCACAGCCTTAGGCACGCCAAACCTTGGGAAGATGATTTTGTTGAACAACTTCAACACTACTTTGTGGTCATTAGTAGGGGAGGCAATGGCCTCAACCCATTTAGAAACATAGTCCACAGCCACAAGTATGAATTGATTACCATATGAAGATGGGAATGGTCCCATGAAGTCAATCCCCCAAACATCGAACACCTCTAACTCAAGAATGGGTTGTTGAGGCATCTCATTCCTCTTGAAGATATTCCCAACCCTTTGACATCGGTCACATGACTTCACAAAGCCCCATGAGTCCTTGAAGAGATGCGGCCACCACAAACCACATTGAAGAACCTTGGTAGCGGTCTTGGAAACACCCATATGCCCACCACTAGGGTCCGAGTGGCACATCCTAAAAACACTAGGCACCTCTTCATTTGGAGCACAACGCCTAAGTAATCCATCAACCCCTCGTTTGTATAGGATGGGATCTTCCCACAAGTAATGTCTTGCCTCCCTTTTGATTTTCTTCCTTTGGTTCTTTGAGAAAGAGGGTGGAAACTCCCCACATGCTAGAAAATTCACCAAGTCGGCATACCATGGGAGTTCCTTCACCTCTATGGCATATAAGAAGTCATCAAGCATTTTATCCTCAATAGGTGAACCATCATCATGAATTTGATCACCCTCAAGGCGAGAAAGATGGTCCGCCACAACATTCTCCTCACCCTTCTTGTCCCTAATCTCAATCTCAAAAGTTTGTAATTCAAGCACCCATCGATTCAACTTAGGCTTGGACTCTTTCTTGGCAAATAGATACTTGAGGGTCGCGTGATCCGTGAAGACTATGGTCTTGGAACCCAACAAGTAACAACGGAATTTCTCAAAAGAGTGCACAATTGCTAAAAATTCCTTTTCCGTTGTTGTGTAGTTCTTTTGAGCCCCATTGAGTGTCTTGGACATATAGTAAATCACATGAAGCTTCTTGTCTACACGTTGTCCCAAAACACCTCCAATAGCCCAATCACTTGCGTCACACATCAATTCAAAAGGAAGATCCCACCTTGGGGCTTGAACAATAGGAGTGGAGATTAGGGCCTTCTTCAATCTATCAAATGCCTTCAAGCATTTGTCATAAAAAATGAACTCAACATCCTTTTGAAGAAGGTCATTTAGGGGCTTAGCAATAAGTGAAAAATCCTTGATGAATCTTCTATAGAAACCCGCATGACCAAGGAACGATCTCACACCCTTGACATTCACCGGAGGAGGAAGTTTCTCAATCACTTCTATTTTTGCCTTATCCACCTCAATGCCTCTATTTGAAATCTTGTGCCCAAGCACTATACCTTCCTCCACCATGAAGTGGCATTTCTCCCAATTCAAAACAAGATTGACCTTAACACATCTTTCCAAACACTTCTCGAGATTCACAAGGCACTCCTCAAATGAGACACCCCCACCGAAAAGTCATCCATGAAGACCTCCATTTCCTCCTCCAACATATCCCCAAAAATACTCATCATGCACCTTTGGAATGTAGCGGGTGCATTGCATAACCCAAAGGGCATTCTTCGATAGGCAAAGGTCCCATAAGGACATGTGAAGGTAGTTTTCTCTTGATCATCGGGGTGGATGGGGATTTGGAAGAATCCCGAATATCCATCGAGGAAACAATAAAACTTGTGCCTTGTTAGTCTTTCAAGCATTTGATCAATAAATGGAAGAGGGAAGTGATCCTTCTTGGTGGATGTGTTTAGACGTCTATAGTCTATACACATCCGCCAACCCGTGACCGTCCTAGTTGGAATGAGCTCACCCTTCTCATTCTCAACCACGGTCATGCCCCCCTTCTTTGGAACGACATGCACGGGGGAGACCCACCTTGAGCTAAAGATGGGGAATATGATTCCCGCATCCAATAGCTTGGTGATCTCCTTCTTAACTACCTCTCCCATTTGGGGATGTAGTTTTCTTTGTCGTTCGATAGAAGGAAGGGCGCCTTCCTCAAGTGTTATGTGGTGTTGGCACAAGGCGGGGCTTATACCTTTAAGATCATCAATTGTGTACCCCAAAGAACCTTGGTGCTTTCTCAAAACACCACATAACGCTTGAGCTTGGCTCACGCTCAAGGATGCACTAACTAAGTGGAATGAGGGCCCAAGAACTCATACCTAAGGTGTGATGGTAGAGGTTTGAGCTCTACCATAGGCACACCATTACCTTCCTTTGATGTGGCCGCTTGCAAAGCTTCTTGGCTTGAGATTTTCAAGCACATTTTCTCATCCACTTCCTCCATGCTTCCATTAAGCAATTCTTCATAGAATGCCACTTCCTTGCATGGTGTACCTACTTTGTCCTTGTTCAACAAAACATTCTCAAGAGCATAGTTAGAGGTGAGCAAGTGCTCATGCATGGAAGACACAACATGATCATGTGAATCAATCATCATGCAATTTTCTAGAGAAGAAGATGCATATTTCATGCTTTCATTCAAATCAAATTCAATGACCTCATCTCCTACCTTAAGGGAAATCTTTGCACTCCTCACATCAATCATAGCACCCGAGGTAGCAAGAAAGGGTCTACCTGAAATGATTGGAATGGTAGCATCTTCATCCATTTCAAGCACAATAAAATCCACCGGGAACACAAACTTCCCAACCCTCAATGGAACATCTTCTACCTTACCTTTTGGAAACTTGATTGACCTATCGGCTAATTGCAAGGTAATGTTAGAAGGTAAGAGTTCCCCTAGTTCAAGCCTTTGATAAACCGAATATGGCATTATGCTCACACTAGCTCCCAAGTCACATAAGGCATTATCAATTTGCATCTTGTTAATGGCACAAGGGATGGAGAAGTTTCCGGGGTCTTTCAATTTGGGTGGAATTTTGTTCATGATGATAGCACTACAATTTTCGGTCAAATTGATAGTTTCCACAACCTCACAACTCCTTTTCCCACTCAAAATGTCCTTGAGGAATTTGGCATAATTTGGCATTTGGTTGATCACATCGGTAAAAGGTAGAGAAAGATGAAGTTGTTTTAGCATATCAATGAATCTCCCAAATTTTTCATCCAATTTGTGTCTCATGAATTTTTGTGGGTAAGGGAGCTTGGGTTTCACAATTTCTTTCTCTACTCTCACCTCTCTAGGTGTCTCAACCACAAACTCATCCAATGATGCCCTATCCCCCTCATTCTCAACCAAGGCTTTCTTAGGAATCTCCTTATCCTCACCCTTCCTAGGCAATCTCTCCTCAAGAACCTTACCACTCCTTGTAACAATAGCATTCACGTGTTTCTTGGGATCAAGACCTTGGGAAGGTAAAGAAGAAGGGCTTTCATGATCTTTCAAAGCATTAGCAAGTTGAGAAATTTGGTTTTCAAGCATTTTATTGTGGGTCATCATTTCATTAAACTTCTTATCACTAACTTCCATGTATGTGTTCAACAATTTGGTTTGATTCTCAATTATTTCTTCCAAATTGGTCCTAGGTGAAGAAGGTTGTGAATATGAATTTTCTCCTTGAGTCCTTGGAACAAATCCGGGTGGGGGACCTCTTTGAGCATTATTTTGAAAATTTCCCTTCCCTTGGTTGTTCCAAGTACCCCTATTTTGATTTTGACCATAACCTTGATTATGGTTACCACCACCTTGATTATGGTTACCACTACCTTGGTTATGATTTCCATAACCTTGGTTTTGATTACCATAATTTTGGCTTTGATTTTGGCCACTATATCCTTGGTTATTATAGTTACCACGAGAACCTTGGTTCCCTTGGTTTCTATAACCACCACCTTGATTATAGTTGTCAAAATTGCCTTGGTTTTGGTAATTCCTATTCCATTGACCTCTTTGATTATCAAACCTTTGAGCATTATTATTTGACACATAATTCACATGCTCACTCTCATTGTTATCAAACTCATCAACACATTCATTAGGACAATTACTAGAGTCATGATCATACGATCCACATGCATCACAAAACAAACAACCCATAGGCATATTATGTTAAGAGGGAGGGGGTTCAGAGTTAGAAAGAGTACCTCTCCCCTTAAATTGGGAGGGAAGATTCAAAGCTTGGGAAGAAGAAGAAGTGCTCTCCAACTTGGCTTTGATTGCGGTCATCTCCTTTCCCAAGTTTGTCATTTGAGAGGAAAGGTTGTTGATCGCATTTAGATGGTCCACCGAGTACAATGAAGATTGCTTGCTTGAAGAGTCTCTCTCCCCATCTTGCCAATCTCTATAGTATGTCACCACTTCCTCAATAATTTCCACCACTTCTTCTTCGGTCTTGTTCATGATAGGACCCCCGGCCCCCCCCCCCATCAAGGCATGACTTGCCTAGGGGACTTAAACCGCCATAGAAGATTTGGACCACTTGGTATGTTGGGATTTCGTGGTGAGGGCACTCCCTTTGATACTCTTTGTATCTCTCCCATGCTTCGTAAAGGCTTTCATTTGGCCTTTGCTTGAACCCTTGAATCAAGGCTCTTGCCTTCGCCGTCTTCTTTTGAGGGTAGAAGCGGGACAAGAAGGCCTTTGTAACATCATCCCATGTTCTCAAGGAGTTGGGCTTCACTTCTTTATCTAGCCACTCTAAGGATCTTCCTATGAGAGAGAAGGGGAAAAACTTGAGGCGTATGAACTCTTGAGAAACTCCGTTGACTTTGATGGTGTTGCAATATTTTTCAAATTCTTTAAGATGGTTCAACGGGCTCTCATTCTTAGCCCCACTATATTGCTTCCTCTCAATTAAGGTGATCATGGCCGGCCGAATCTCGAAATCATTTGCCGGTGTTGTAGGCGGAGCTATGCCGCTCTCAAACCTATAAGCACCGGGTATTCCTAGCTCCTTCAAGGCCACTCTTGGATTTTATCCCATGCCTTGGTCTTCTTCAATCTCTTCTTCACTTGAAGAACTATACCCCAAGGATCGATAAGCTATTCTTCTCCTTGAGAGAGTCCTTTCAATTTCCGGGTCAAAAGGCACAATGGATCGATCACGAGCTCTATGCATGCAAAACTTCAAAGAAAATATTAGTAGCACGGCTACAAGTGTAGCCTAAAGAATCAAAATCTTTTTGTATTTTTTTTTTCAATTAAAATGAAGTAGACTCAACAACAAAAGCTAATCACCAATAGCATTCCCCGGCAACGGCGCCATTTTGACAAGAGGAAAATGTATGTCGTTATCTACCTTTCCCCCAAGTCAAACAAAATTTGTAAACACCTAACCAACCTTATATGAATATAGGGCAAGTTAAGGGTCGATCCCTAGGGAATGCAATGATGAAAACTAGAGTCTAAGTCAAGCTACCTCGAAGATGGAGTTGAGATTATGGTTGGCACTATGGTAAACTAAAACAAGTCTAATCAAGTAAAACAAAGGTCTTAACACTAGGGATATGGGTTCCACATGCAAGTTCAATGATAATGCTAGTTTAGAGCTCAATAAATTAATTCAAGTATTGCAATGGACAAACAATAGTAGCAATCAAGAGACTTTAAATGCTATCTCCTATAAGCCAATCTAGGTGTCACTATGAAAGGCAAATCAAGAAGAATCACAAGCAAACCCAATCAATTAGAGCAACTTTCAATTCAATTGTTTATGTCATTAAGAGTTGCAATGCAATCTAGATTAATCTTATAGGTTGATCACTCCTAGTCTAATCAATCACATGCAAAACTATGTCAACCAATTTAATTGCAACAAATCAATCAATCAAAGAGCATCAACTAGCAATTTCATTAATCAAACACGCTTCCCCCTTTCCCTAGCAACTAATCTACTCACTAATCATGGTGAAATTCAAGAACAAATAACTAGAAATTGCATTAATCTTCATTCTATATCAAAATCTAAGAGAAATCAAAATATTCAACAATATCAAATTCAAATCCAAAGAAGAACAAGCAACAAGCAAAAATCAAATAGCAAGTAAGTAAAAGATGAAAGAAGGAAGAGATTCTCACTAATATTGATGATTGAAAATGAAGAAATCCAAACTTGATTGATCAAATGTTGAGTTACAAATCCAAAACCAAGAACTTCTCTCTAACTTCTCTCTAAATTCTCTCTCTAAAACTAAGCTAATGAAATATTATCAAAAAGTTCCTTTCAAAAAGGAAATACAATTCTATTTATAGGTAAAGAAGAAACCGGCAAATCCCGTGGTCTCTCTCGATGAATCCGCGGCCGCGGAGAAATGGGTACGGAACCCTCTGCGGGCTTTCTGGGCAGCACCCGCGCCCGCGGCAAGATAGACCCGCGCCCGCGGCCAAAGATGTCGCGCCCGCGGCTAATCCCCTGCTCCCAAAACTCAATCAGGGGGTCGCGGTCTCTCTGAGATGGAGCGCCCTCTCCGGATTTCCCGCGCCCGCGGAGAGCCCACGGGGAAACTGCGGGAAGCTCCTGCCAAAATCTTGCAATTTGCTCTTCTTAAGCCCGCGCCCGCGGCTCCACTTACCCGCGCCCGCGGCCTGCTGGAAATACCTTGGAGACCTCTTCCAGGCCTCTCCAAGGCCTCTCTAAGCCCTCTCTAGCCAAATGCTTCTTCCTTACTTGATCATTAAGACCCCAACTCGGTTCCTTTGCAAAGGTGATTCTCCAAATACCTACACAAGCAAACAAAGAAAGGAAATAAAAGGAAAAAGAGCCAGATAAAAGGAAAACACGAGGAAAACACGAGAACCATAAAGAAAAGAGGAGAAAGAGAAACCTAAGGAAAAAGGACCAAAAATAAGAGAAGAAAGCATGAAAAAGGGAAAGAAATAACCCTAAAAGACTACCCTATGAGTGCCATAAATGACACTCATCATAATGTGACTAAGACGACAATGCCACAAGTACGTCTGATTTAACTCCATGGTCTTAGCCCTTTTGGTATCATTATAAAAAAAATTTGTTGAAACACACACAAATGTGCCATTCCATAAATATAAACAACACGTAAAACAGAAGTCTTGTGATCAAAGTCAAAATGACGTCCAACGCCAAAAGATCAAAGCATGGTAGAAAAACTAAACAAGTTTTAAATCTAGACAAAAACATGAGATTAAAAGCTTTCTTTGGACAAATTATCTTTATCTTCCACTTGTGTACTCATATCCACTATAAAAGCGCCGCTCACTTTGTTCCTAAAATAGGAGCACATAGTGAGTCAATTTTCCGGTATCTAATACCTTATAAATTGCTTATATTCAAGTGTAAAGATGATACCTGAGATTGAGGCTCCTTTTCCTCTTGCCTCATCTTCCATAAACTCGCTACATTCTTTCTTGTAGTGTCCTTGCTTACTACAATAGAAGCAGCGCATCTTAGCTTTGTTCTTGAACTCCTTCCTCTTAGGCCTAAGATCAAAATTTAGGCTCCTTGCCAGAATAGGTTTTTTGGAGTTCTTGGAAAACTTACTTCAAGGACAGTTTGTTCCGATTATCGGTAAGTCGCATCTTAATTGCAACATACCCCAAGTTGAGTGAGCTTAAAAGCATATGAGTCCCTTGCTCATCCTCCACCGGTCTACCAATCAGCTCCAATTGGTTGAATAACCTTGTCATCTTCAACACATGGGCTTGAAGTGGCATCCCGGGCCTAAGTCTTGCACTGTAGACCCTAGCCTATACTTCTTGCCTCTCTTTGGTGAGACACCCATCTTGCGGTGGCTTGATCCTGATGTTAGAGAGTTACTTAGTCAGCTCCTCCACAAGGTCGTCATAGTCGCCCCTGACACTTTTTGTGACCCTCAGTTAGACCACATCCTCTAGAGCCTTGAGAAGTACATCTTGAAAATAGTTGCAGAATTTCTTATTCCAGTGTTTCGGAATGGAGTTTTCCATGAGTCGTGAGACTCTCTTGCAATCATAACTCCACTCCTCATGAGATTCATCGCTCATAACCCTTTTGATTAAAAACTCGGGATGTGTGTATCCAAGATATGCTCTAGGTAGCAATTATGGAGGGTCATACAGAGTTCTTCCTCCCATTACTTGAAGTTTACAAAATTCAAGCTAAATGGTAACTTCTCGGGAAGTTCTAGGCACATTCGATTGTTGTCGATAGTTGAAGACATGATTCTACAATTTGAAAGATTTTTAAATGAAAAACAAATCATAATACTTAAATAAGATTGAAATCATGCATTATAATCAAACTTATTTAAACGTCTTATTCACACATTAAAATTGTCCCTGTTATGGTGAAAATAAATAAAATAAAGAAAACAAACATAAGCGAAATAATAAAATCAAATCAAATGAAAATAAAATAAAATAATAAATCAAATTAAAATAAAGAAAATAAAGAAAACAAACATAAAATAAAAGAAAATAAAAGGAGGAAAACAAGAAGAAAAATATTAACAAGTACTTAAACTAAGAACATTATAAATTAAGAATTATAAAATAAATTACGAAAATAAGCTAAAAACTATTAAAAACTACTAAAATACACAAAATAAAAAGACAAAAGACGAAAATAAGAAAATAAGAGAAATAAATATTAAAAAGAGGAAAACTAATGGAAAATAAATCGTAAAATAAGCATAAAAATACCCTAAAAGTGACATAAAAGTCACTTATCAATGGTATGACATGTTTATCTAAAATGTGTGCTTTCTTTAGACAAACAAGTTTACAATGTGAATAATACCGCCAAGAAAGCTAAGACCATGGAGTCAAATCAAACGTACTTTTGGCATTGTCGTCTTGGACACCTTAACATCAAACGCATCAAGAAACTTGTGCAGGAAGGTGTTCTTGAATCATTCAATTTCGTTTGAGAATTGCGAAGTATGTTTATTAGGCAAGATGATTAAGCAACCATTCTCCAAGTTGGGAGAAAGGGAAAGTGACTTATTGGGCCTAATACACACCAATGTATATCACTCATATCGTTGAGTATAACCAAAACCAACTTGCATACCCGGTATACCTTACGTATCCTACGAATTAATAGTGATGCCTCGCTTTGGCGTAGACCATCACTACTCTAAAAAGGTCGATAAGTGTTGTTTTGGAATGACAATTTTACTCAATATTTAAGAGACCTAGGGTTTCTATGTTGGTTGATTTAAGTGAACTTAATTAATCATCGCAACATTCGAAATCCTAAACATGCATCTAACATATAATTCATATATATATAATCTTAAATATATATCTAAAACACAAATAATGATGCATTTTTCTACTAGCATGATCCCTTGAGTCTTCAAGTCTTCAAGGGTCGTCTTTTGAAACTTCATGGCTTCGTCTTCCAAGAACCTCCGTCTTTCGAGAACCTCCGTCTTCAAGACATAGCCAAAATTTTGCAAATAATAGTATCAACGAGTAGGACTAAACTAAATATTAAGGTACAAAAATATTCAACCGTTCGCATATCGTATTTAGATTTACAAAAAAGCATCACGGATCTCAATCCGTATTTTCTATCCTAATCGGGCCCCACTAGTTTCCATTTTATAAAACCTGTGAGGGAATATACATTCCATTCATCCATTCACAATTTGTGAATGTCCCATGCATTTTACAACGATAAAACAAGTAACAATGCATAAAACACGCGTAAACTAGTAACTAACTTAGGTCGTTAATCCAATTAACATGCCTAATTAAAACTAGACAAAGTTGTTTAATTTATCATGTAATTTAGCGCAACTAGTAATTGAAGTTCCTACTAAATTTCGCATCCATCTTAATTAATCCAATTAATTAAGCCGGTAAAC
Organism: Chenopodium album; assembly: GCF_948465745.1. Lineage (NCBI taxonomy): Eukaryota > Viridiplantae > Streptophyta > Magnoliopsida > Caryophyllales > Amaranthaceae > Chenopodium > Chenopodium album. Next base: position 45,860,849 of record NC_137839.1, read on the forward strand.
CCAAATATTTGCCAAAATAAAATTTTGCAAATGCCGCTCAAAACCCGAGGCCTAGCCTCCAAAATTGAATTAAAATAATTAAAACCAAATTAAATGAATAAAATTATTAAAACGGGAAAATAAGCAAACATGAAGCCAACCGCATTCAAGTGGCTCACGCACTAAGTACGTGCCATATGCAAGCTAAGGTCGTCTAGTAACTCCGGACTATACAACTTGGTGCATGTTCCTCCACCACCCCACGTAGCACTAGCTAGGCCGAGCCTAGTAGCATTTGCTATGGGTTACCTGGTGCTAGGAAAATACACTAAGGCTGCTTGCCCCTTCACATCAATTACCATGCTACGCACACACCCGCTCAATGCTTACACTAGCCACGACCAGCCACGACCAGCCATGGTCAGCCACACAGCAGCACGCCCAGTGCACGCACACAGCACAATGCTGCTGCTCGTAGCTGGCTGGCGCGCCATGATACCGACAGCAAGTAGTACCCACATACATGTGGCCGCACGCAAGCTCGGGGCAACCTACTTGGCAGCCGCATGCGGGCTACTATGCAGCCTGGCTAGCCAAGTTAGGCTCTTGCCTAGATTTACGTGCCATAGCCTCGGGTTTCCAACTCGAATTTTGCATGACATATAATTAATTCTAAAATAATTTTAGAACTTATTTAATGAGCAAAATGAAAAATTAAACAAGTCCAACTTAAAAATTTATTAAGGTGCATATAACCAAAATTATTTCCAAGAACCATTCTTTAATAAAATTGGTTTAACTTGGTGCAATAAAATAAATACGGGCAATAACTCAATATTAATTTAATTATTTTAAATTAATCATGAGATTTTGACAAAAAAAACGGATTTGGAAATAATTAATTTGTGCAAAATGGGAGCAACGTGTCATGTTATTGAAAACAATGATCTTCGTTTTAATAATGATCTTGGAAGAGATGGCCACAATATAGGAGCCAAACAATTAAAAAGATTGTAAGATTGACCCGGGGGGGGGGGGGGTATTAAATGTTATTAGTACATAGAGTTGTAGTAAGAATCCTTTAAAAGACAGTGACTTTGTTCAATAATAGGAGAAAACAATCAACATGCAATTACATACAAACTTCATTTTTAGTGCTCTAGAGCCGTGACTCACAGTAATTGTTTCCTTGTTGTGCATTTCTTTTTTTTATTTGTTTTTCTCTCTTTTTGTTATCCCTAAATTATATATTGGGCTTGAGAACTGGCACTGGGCTTGATAACTACCAATGTGATGTGCATTATATCAGAAATAACATATAACCCACTCTCTAAAATTAGACCAGTAATTTAATAGAATTTGGATATTAAAAGAAAAGTGAAAAAAAGCTTAAACCAACCCATTTCTTTCTCTCCTTTGTCACCTTTTGATTTATTGTGCATGCATGTTTTATCATGTTATCACTAAAACTCTAAACCAAAGATCTTTGAAAGTTAGGCTGCTAAACTTAAAAAGTAGTTGATAGTGGTCATAGCAAAAAGAAGCCACATTTATTTGTGTTGCAAGCTTGCAAGTTGCAATAATAAGAGCATTCAGTCGAACATAATGTATCAGGTATTTCATGTTTATACTTGTAATTTTAAACTAATCTACATGTGATTATAAAGACTCAAGGCTTCAAGTGTAAATTTAAACCACTCTACAGCCATGATGGAAATCCAAGCCCCTATGTACCACCGACTGGATCTCTTCCTCACGGTGCCCCTTCCATACCCACTGACACCAACTCCCCCTCCGACTATCAATATTTGCAGGTCTGTCTGCTATCTATGTAAAAATGTCGTTTACTAGTTAAGAGTAATTGTACTCAGTCTATCAATTTATGCAGGATTGTCTACTATGTATGTAAAAATCTCTATTAAGAGTGCTTGTAAAAGTTCCCGCTGAATCCTCATCCTGCTACATGAAAAAGAATTAGTCTCATCAGGCTATTTTTCTTCTTGGTTAGAATTTGATTTGGCATGAAATTAAATAATCAAAGTGAAAACATCCCAAGCTACCAGATGAATGGGTGAAGAAATTGCAAAATTAATAAAGGTTATTAATGGTTGTTTGTGGAGAAATAACAAGCTCAGTTGCTATCCTTGTGCTTACAACCAATAACTCAATAAACTGAATTATTCCTTGACATCAACCCAATGTAACTAATTAAACTGAATAACAGTAATAAATCTACCTTATTACTACTCACTAACACATCAACAATTCACCTTCACTCTTCACTCTTCACTTTAGAGGTGATGTAGAAAACTTAAAATTGTTATATTCTCGATTTCATTTCTTTCAACAAAACTTGACAAATAAAATCAACAATTGAATACATATCAAATAAAATAATAAAACAAATTTCATAAAATTAGCTCAAAATTTTCATTCCAATTAGCTAAATAAACAATCAATCACAACAAAATCAATCATCATAAAACAAAAATGAATAAAAAAAGTCAACAGAAAAATAAGGGTAATAAGATTGACAGAAAAATAAAACAAAAAACTCAAGCAATAAAAGAACCCACCCTAGATCCATAAAAATCAAATTAAATTAAGGGTAATTAGATTGAGTAAGAAAATTCTTATATACACCCGGGTACAACAATAAAAATCAAAATATGGTCAGCTAATCAACTCCATGGAAATGCAGTTACAACATGATTACACTCTAAAGTTCTGCATTTTCTTTTAATGCTTTATTAGCAAACACAACAAAATCTTGGTCAAAATGTACAACATGCATCAAAATCTTTTCAATTTAAGATAATAAATTATTTTTTAAGAAAATCTTACACTTACCGACAAGAAATATGTACATCCTCCGAGACAAGGAGCCCACCCTTCCGCATAGAACCTATGACTAAAATTACGTAGAGCGTGGAGTAACTCATCCAACAATAGAGAACACCAATCATACTTCTTTGGTTGGTCAGCAGTCACCGTAATTGGGTGCATCTGCCTCTTGCTCACTCTATGACAAGATGATGAACATAGAATGTTCATCACTAACAGCACAAAAACCTGCTTAAATTCTTCCTCCTTAACTCACAGTGGTCCTATAAATTCCAGAAGTGTTGTGCCCCATAGCTATGTTGTACTTGTCGTATAAATAGGTTTCTAAAGCCTCATCAACACATTATTTCTTTGGAAGTGGTTTTTTCCCCTTTGGAAGGCCAAGAACCCAACACAATTGGACTACGTTCAACTGAATTTGTTTTCCATCAACGGCCAACAAAGTTTTATTCTTCACATCTACTCTGGTAGCAATCCAGTATGATAAGTGTCGTGGGAGACGTTTCCTGGTAACGTACAATAGGTTTCTGAACCCCATCTCAAATACAATGCGCCTCTTTGTAGAGTCAAAGGAAGTAACAACCCTCCCTAAAGTCTCCATGTCACAATTTGCATTCGACATTATCTTCAAAATGGTAAAAAAAAGATAAGTTATACTTCCACAATTACCACTGAAAAAATATAACAAAATGGTTAAAAGTCGCTTCAATTCACCTTCTTATGCTTGTAATAGGTTGCTATTACTTTTCCCGCCTCCTTTACTTGTCCTTCCACATTTTATGAATTATCCTATTAGAATAAACAAAGTGTTGAAAGAAAGAGTCAGCGTACGTCATTCACTATTAATATTAACCTCATGGAAGAAACTTTTACATCAGATGTTAATAGAAAATTTAAATTTTTTTATAGTTAAAGTTGTGTGTTAGCCATTGTCAAAGATGTGTGTTAGCCATTGTCTAACTAGGGCTGGTGAATGGACAAAGTTGTATTCATCGCATAGATGCGGTAACATACTATACACGGATTTTTTACCACCCCAAGAAAATGTAAGAAGATAAATTAAAATTTCCCTGTCCTGTTTCCACTATCTAGCCTCTATAATCAATGTAAACCAAGCTTCATGAAAGCAATGCAACCTTTCATAACCCACTGCCTCCAATACAATCTTTTTGAACCCACTACTTCCAATCCCAAATAGCTACAATAAGGGATGCCTTTTTTGAAAAATCCTTCCATCAACTTGCAAGCATATTACTGTAGAAAAGTATTAAAAGGTAGTGATTGTGGTTTTCCTCCTTCAGTCAACCAATCTAATATTGGTGGACGGGTCATTCAATCCCATGGACATAGTAGAGGAGTAACGCTTGGGGCTCTATTCTCTCCCTGATTTTCCAATTGAATAGTTTCATTGAATTCACGCTTCAAAGGTATGATTATGCGTCTTGTGTGGTATGTATGCGATCTTGGGATAGGTGCTTAAGAAAATGATTCATGTTTTTTGGCTATATAGTACCCATAAACTCCTACAGTGGTATCAGTTAGCCTCTTGCATGAACACGCTTGTTAATAAAAATACGATTATTTGAAGTCCATGTTCTTAACTTTATATTTAATTAAGAGGGAGAAATTAATTTAATTATGGTTCAATTATTATATTAAATGTGATTAAACTTTTGGAATAGATTAAATGTGATTTAATTATGCTCAAAAGAACCATGAAGAGGACCGATCTATGCCCTAATTCATTCGAAATTTTCGAACCCTAAACCCTAATTTTCAAAAACCCTAGCCCTCAAATATGATTTTTGTGCTTGAGTTTTTCATTTAATTCAATTTGTTTTATGTTTCGTGATTTTAATTGGATTGATTTATGCATAAAAAGAGATTTGTGTATGTTCATCGATTTAATTTTAAAAATTAGAATTAAATTGAGATTAATTTTATGATAAATCCTAATTTTAAAATTGAATAGGTATTTAATTTTAATTTTTGGACTGCTTTAATTTAATTTTTATAAAAGTTATTTTAATTAAATGAAAAACAATAAAAATTATATTATTTAAAAATATTGCAAGATAAATTTTGATTTATTTTGGGATAAAAATTAATTTGATTTGAGATAAAATATTTTATTTGGGATAAAATCAAATCTTTCTAAAGTTGATTTCTTTGATATTATCCATATTTAATGTTTTTAAATTGGGTGATTATCCATAATTAAAGAGTTTAATATTGGATAATATTTCTTAGGATATTTTGAGTATATTCCAAAAGGATAATAATTTATTTTAATAATGTTATTATTCCATAATTATATTAGGATATAATTAATTCTAAAATTATTTGATTGGCTAGTAATTTGGATAGAATCTCCTAAAGTTGTTAGGATAGTCATGAAAGATTAAATATGATTTATCTTTCTAGATTAAAATATGATTTGATTCTATCTTATGCCTAAATTAAAATGCATGATTTTTTTATAAACGATCATGAATAATATATGATATAATCTAATTATGAATTAAAATATGAGATATTATAGGAAATGCTTGCCTTAATTATGAATATTCGATATGATTTTGTAGTTCAGACAAGCATGTTGAGTGATTTATTATATGACATTTTATATAATATATGATATTATGTTGCTATAAATAGACTAGTATGGCCCATAGATTATAAATATGATATGCGCATCATGATGTATTTTTGTAATCTAAATAGGGTCTCCCCTGAAGTAAATAGCTTAGTCCAAAGAAACCTATGAAATCTGATGTTTATGCTAGTGTTATGCATTTCCTTAACACTGGCAAAATGGTGAGGCACTGGAATTGCACTACTGTTACCTTAGTCCCTAAGGTGCACAACCCCTCTTATGCCAAAGATTACAGGCCAATTGTTTGTTGTACAGTCCTGTAGAAGCTGATTTCTAAGATTTTTACTGCCAGGCTTGCTTCTATTCTTCATGAGATTATTAGTAGTTCTCAAGCTGGGTTTATTCCTGGTAAGCATATAGGGGACAACATTAACTTGCAACTAAATTAATTAAGGGTTACAGTCATAAATATATCACTCTAAGGTGTATGCTCAAGGTTGATCTTAAAAAAGCTTATGATTCAATTGAGTGGAGTTTTCTTGAAACTGTTATGGCTGATCTCAGCTTCCCTGCTCAGTTTATCAGTTGGATTAGGGGCTACCTTTCTACTGTTACTTTCTCAATCTTAATCAATGGTGTCCCTGCTAAACCTTTTCCAGCTAGGAAAGGTCTTAGACAAGGTGATCCTATGCCCCCTTGCTTTTTGCAATTGGAATAGAGTATTTATCCAGGTGTCTTTTTGAGCTGAACCAGAACCCTGATTTCAACTATCACCCTAGGTGTGAAAAATAAATTTGACTCATCTCATTTTACTGATGACCTGCTTATGTTTTCTAGGGCAGATTAGGGTTCTGTCTCTCTTCTTTTCCAGGCTTTCACCAAGTTTGCTAAAGCTTCAGGACATTCTGCAAATCTGGACAAGAGTGAGATTTATCTTTGTGGTCTAGTTGAAGATGGGCAAGCTGATCTCAAATCTTTGGTGGGTGTTTCTCCTGGGGTCATCCCTTTCAGATATCTTGAGGTTTTCCTTTCTTCAAAGAAACTCATAATTGCTTAGTGCGGTGTAAACCTTTGGTTGACAAGGTGACTATAAGAATCAATAGGTGGGCTGCCAGGTTTATTTATTATGCTGGTAGGTTGCAATTGGTTAAGTGTGTCCTTTTTGTTATTCAAACCTATTGGACAAATATCTTTGTCCTTCCTAAGAAGATTCTAAAGGAAATTAAATAAAGATTTAGGGTCTTTCTTTAGACTGGGAAAGCTAATCCCTTCAAGAAATCCTTAGTTTCTAGGTCTCAAGTCTGTCTTCGTAAGGTGAGTTTTTGGGGGTGTATACATCTACTTTTGGCCTCCTGTCCCAACAGAAAGTGCAATGACGATAAAAAACCATCTTCGTGTTGGGTCGAAGTGAAGAATGCTTATGGATGACTGGATAAACCACAAAAACACAAAAAGACTAGCCTAACTTAAAATAATACAAAACAAGGTCACAATAACTAAATCCGATCATAACTAGGCTTAAGCCTGTGCTTAAGACCCAATAATGACAGATTTAGAGGCGCCTAGGTCAATGAGTCGCGCTAGTCTGGTGCGTGCAACTAATTTAGTTGCGCTCAACACCCAGCGCAACTTCTAGAGATGCGATCGCGGAAGATTCAGAATTTTATAAAAATATGGAATCAAATCTTACCATAAAACCGCACGCAAGACATTTAGTTGCGCTGCCCATAGCAGTGCAAGTAAATCAATTGTGCTGGGATGCCGCTCCCATCTCATCCAGATGCGCGCGACACCTGCTGTGGTAGAATGCTTAAAACCTTAATTGCACCCATTCCTTATAAATAGGGGCATAATACGAGGCTTAAACCCACATAAATTAACCTAAAATCCGGGCAGACACTTTTGTGAACTTGTGCTTACAAACCCTCTTGTCCTAAACACTCACCCCTCTTAATCTTTGTTACTACGGTGGAGGTTCCCGAACAAGGAGTCCATAAGTGTTCATAACGGAGATCTAGCAAAGAGAAGTGGTAAATTCCCGAGTACTTAGATAAATCACATTTACTTTTCTTGTTTAAAAGAACTTTAATCAATAAAATAGTTTTGTTTAGCCACTTTAAAAGGAGATTTAATTAATCGATTCCACATAGTATCTTATGTTAAATAAGATTAGAATTTAATAATTAATTGGTTGATTTATCACCTTAGCCAAGGCGAATCTTTTTTTTTTTCGCTCCGTTCGTGAATTTAAATTAAATAAAGAATAACGACTTTGCAATGTAATTCCTACGTGATTAAAGCTTGTAAATAAAAGCAACTAACTTAGTTTTAGGTATTGTGTTGCATATATTGTTTGGTGATGAAATTGTAAAAAAGGAAGAGCCAGTAGAGGCAGCACTAGGGCTAGAATAGCGATTCCCCTTTAATGGGAACGTTATTTTAGGACCCTCTCTCCCGAACTCGTTTCGAGTTTATGTAGACCAATTTGGGCATGGGTAAACTTATGATTTGCGCTAATTATCCCATGAACTCCACATGGGAGAAAGGCATGAACGAGGTTTATGGGTTTTCTCAAAACTCATTGGCGACTCCTACTTGCTTCTTACAAAAAAAGCGTGATGATAGAATCAATTCTAATTCAAGGTCCCCAAAACTGTCAGGAATTAAAATCCTTATACACCTTAACAAGTGTAAAGTCCTAGTCTTTTAAATGGCCATGGGCATCTAAGGAAGGACTCCCTTATGATGGGATCACCCTCCATACAGTGGCGACTCCACTGGGGACTTAGAGGTTACATGATTAGTCCTTAGTTATGGTCCAAGGTTTCCAACACCAGGTTGAATATGGGTTGTAACAGGAATTAAATTGGATAATCTCTAGTTAGAGAGCGAGACTTGAACGCATAATATCTTCCTTTTGTACAAAAGTAAAAACCAAACAAGCAACCAACAACAGAAAACCTTTGGGGGTTGGCTCATTGACTAAGGGTTGCCAACACAAGGCTTCTATCCCAAAATCAATAACAATCATCCCACCCATATCGTCAACAAAATGTTGAGTGAAAAATGTCATGAGTCAACACGTTGAGTGATTGATTTTTACATTGTTTCTTAGGATATGGTACCCTTGGACACCCAAGCCTTTGACCTTAGAATGGCATTACGTGTATCTTGGCTTATGGTATTGTAGACACCCATTTGTATCTCCCCAAAACCAAACCTGGTGATGAGTACCTATCACGTCGAATCATAATCGAATGAAGTGAAAGTGTTGAAAGTCTAGTGTTGCGGATAGTTTTAATTTCTTTTCTCTTCCCTCTGTTTTTGAAAACTTATTTTAAAGAAAATAGAAAATCCAGTTTGGCTTGTCGATGATATGGGTCCAATAATAGTGTAGTTGGATGGGGCTTGACAAGAGCTTTCCAACGATATGTTATAAGCCCAATTCCGATAAATATTGAGGAAGTTATGGCCAATTTACTAAACTAGGCCCGGTTTGAGCCTTATATACGGCCCAATGATTTAGGGGAGGGCCTAATATGATTTATCATTCCTAATGCAATTAGGAAAGGTTTTAGTCTTCTAAATTCTTCTTGAAGATTCTTTTCATTCCTAATTCAATTAGCATTGATAAATTGACTTTGTTGACTTTTCAGAGTTTTAATTAAAATCAAAGAGCATTTTGGAGGAAAAGATACGATTTTATCCTCCTGTACGGCAAAATATATCTGATTTTAGAAAAAGCGTCAAAAACAAGTTTGGCGTCCAACACCGGCCATTGGCGCCTGGAACCAAGCCTGGCACCTGGCGCAAATTAGCTGGTGTTGGCGCCAGCTCTATTTTTCGTGCGCCAATACTTTGCTTTGTTAATTTTATCTTTTTGGCTGATTTTCTCAATAAATAACGTCGTAAAAACTCCGTTTTCAGGAATTAACAACCAGCCTTTCAATTATAATCACCTACAACCAGTTTTCATTCGCAATCATTAATTCTCTCATTCTCTTCTCATTCATCAATTCTTTCTCTCTCTCTCTGTTTTTCTAAACTAGTCTTTTTATATACAAAATTCCGCATTCGCAAGATCTAGAAACACCTAGCCATATTCGAAGTTGCCTTCGCCCTAGACGTGAAAGGTTTAATTTATGAGGGTTTGGTCCCAAATCTCTGTTTCAATTATTTAATTTAATTGTTTTGATTATTATTTTCCTTGAAGTTACTAACGTGTGTATTTTGTCATTAAAAAGAGGTACGAAGCATCAAAGTAAGTGCTTTAATGGTTTTAATTGATATTATGATGTAGAGTTCATGCTTAGGTTGTTATTATGATTCCTAGTATCATGTCTAGGGTAAATTGAATATCAAATATGCTTAATATGATTGTTATGATCCTTCCTATGTTCTTCCTAATATTTATGATTTTAGTATCATGTTAGGGTTAAAGATTTGATTTTTATTGCTAAGTAACATGCTAGGGTTTGTTATTAATCTTGTTAGTATCATACCTAGGATCTTGCTATTATTATGCTTTAATATTAACATGAACATGATTATGATTATAATTGTTATAATTTATGATGATTATGATTATGATTATTATTATTATTTTGATGATGATTATTTTATTTATGATGATATTATTGTTATTATAATTAAAGGGAATTGATACTTGTAATCACGCTTAATAAGATAATTAATAATCTTGTTTAGGGTTAATGTGATTATAATTTCAAGTGGTCGCCAATAATAGTTTATTTGTGCATTTATATTCAATCAACATAGATAAATAGGTTTAGGTTAATCCTATTGATTGCATGTTAGTCAGAAAGCGGACATGAATACGATCAGAATAAAGTAGAGGCCTATTATTAGGGCAAGTTCAATCTCTTTTAGGTTGGATTTGTACCTTCATCCCCTAACCCTTATTTGGTTCAAGACCTTATGGAGTTGACGATCTCTTGGATTGTTAAGGGGTGTAACCTTCACCTCGTGAACGGTTTACAAGTTCCTAAAACTTGTTGGCGACTCTTTTGCTCTATTTTCTTCCCTTTTGGACGCCACCGTACTTTAGTGTATGATCACAGTGGGGTTCAAGCTAGAAGTTTAACGCTTGAAATTATTCCCTACAGTTTTTGGCGACTCCGCTGGGGAGGATTTCTATTTTAATTCCTGAATTTGTTTCGGAAATGATTTAGAATGAGTGGATGAGACTCGAAACTTTATAAGTATTTCACGTGCGTAATTTTTATTAACATTATTGCCATATGCATAAAAAAGATCTCATTGGAAAGACCATCCGTAATGAGTTAAAAACATAGGATTTTACACGTAGGAAATTTGAGAAATATCTTTCACAACTAGGACGGAAATAACACTGAGCGAAACTGGAAAATTTTATCGAACACAGACAGCTGCTGAGGCATGTGGAAAGTAGCGCCAGGGGCCAGAGCTTGGCGCCAGACTTTTAGCCGTTGCGCCAGACGCCAGTATTGGCGCCAGACGCTACTGTTAAAAACTGGCGCCAGTCTCTAATTGCTGGCGCCAACCTCCCCAAATACCGAGCCAGAAATATGCGTTCTAATTTCGACCGGTTTTTCGTATTGTTTGCTCGATCCTACTTCCTGATTGAATTTTTTTCTCACTTTTCCGAAACCCATATGTGTTCTACATATGGACATAACCCTCTGGGAATTCATGCTCCATCTACCTGGTTGAACGCTCCGTGCAACAAAGGGTACATCCGATATTGTTGAATTCACCAAACCATGGAAGCGAGTTTTTTCTAAAGCTCGCGGTGTCCCATCCACTCGCGCCAACCCTTTACGGTTAGGCTTCCGCACGATACATCCGGACAATTAACCATTCACCCTTTATCGACTAAACCATATCCCAAACTTTAGAGAACTAGAGCCATGGTTAGGTTGCAAACTCATTGCATCACATTGTGCCTACTTGACTAATTGTACATTATTTGTTGTGCATATATTCTATGTTTCTCTTAACCGTTTGTTTGACTTGTGTTGAGATTAAATAAATTAATGACTTAAAGAACTTTGCCTAATTAATTAATTAATTAATTAATTTGAGTCAATAAAGTCTAATATTTTAATCGGATTTGACCTAATACGACTTTAGGCATATCCCAGTTGACTAATAACACCGAAAACAGTCCCAGATTGAAGCTCCAATATTGGCGCCAAGGTCTGAGCTGTAGCGCCACACTGTGGAGTGTGGTGCCTGGAAACAGCTCTGTCGTATGGCGCCAAGCTACACAGTGTGACGCCAGTTCTGTCATTTGGCCGACAGTTCAGATTATTGGTTGAGTCGTCACCTAGTGCATAATTAACCAGTTTGCTAATTACTTCGGTTGAGTTTTGCTGTCAATAGTACTTATTTGAGTCGTTAATCGAGTTTAGGCACTAAATCCCATGGTCTTACACAAGAGTCCAAGCATGTCACTTACACTCAACGCACACACCAATACACATACTTAGACCATGTTTAAGAGAGTCTTGTGTGCGCGTTTTTTCCGTCATTTTTTAGGGGGGTAAGTCGGATATTAATCCTCCAATTTTTTTTTTTTTAAAAAAACTATTATACTTAGTGCCCTAAAAATATGTACATTATTTTATGTACACTATTTTTGCCAAAAATATGCAGCCATTTTTTTTTTATTTTTATTTATTCTTTTTTCCTCCTTAAAATAAACCGTAAAGTCAAGTTGATTCGAGTAAAGTAATTAAAACGCAAAATGGTTTAATTTACAGCGCGTGGTCAAGAAAGGAAGGACGGTTAATCAAAGACAACCTTTTCGTACAAGTCCAACTTTTCGACAAACCCATAGCTCGCAAGATGAAAGCTAAGACTATAATGGCAACACAAGAAGAAGTCAATGATCTTAGGAACCAACTGGTTACCATGACTGAGACATTGAAACTCCTAACACTCAAGATCGATGATCCCGTGAAGCAACAACAGATGGACCTCATGCAAGAGAGTCTAAGCAAGCTATCTAGCGACTACAAGTTTCAAGGGCTTACATCACAAGGGGTCTCGGTGGACAAAGCTCTTCTTCCGCAGAAGTTCAATGCCAACGACATCCCAAAATTCAGAGCAACTGACAACCCTTATTTTCATTTAAGAGCATTCGAAACAATAATGAGTGTTAAAGGTATCGATAAGAAGGTTTTCCCCTCTCTGTTCTCACTATCTCTCGAGATCGTTTGCCAACAATGGTTCTTTTCTCTCGAGAAAGAAAAGACCTCTACCTGGGAGTCCATAGCAAACGCTTTCGTCGATAGGTATAAGTGCAACATTCAGGTTGAGACTGACCATAGGGAACTTGAGATCCTCAAGAAGATAGAGAATGAAGGCTTCACCTCTTTCTTTAACAAATGGAGAGAAACCTCAGCTAAGATGATTGAGGTGCCAAGTGAAAAAGAGTCTGTAAGATTGTTCATAAAAAATCTTCAAGAAAAATATTCCAAGCATCTCAAGTATCAAAATAATCTCCATACCTTCAAGGCCGTCTATGACATTGGAATCAATATTGATGACGACCTGGCCAAGTTAAAAGCTGCCAACAATAACTCCAACAGTGGCTGGAAAGGAAAGAAGAACGACAATCCTTCTTCTTCCAAAACCACCCACTCAAACAACGTTAGCACTTTTAATTTAGGAGAAGTCCTTGCTATAAACAATCAAGGACAAAAGAAATCATTAAGGAGGAACTTTACTCCCATTGGCATGAGTTATGACACCGCATTTGATCGATTAAATGCAAAAGGTCTTATAACTCCTATTGGACCGTTTGGGGATCCACCAGTCGAAAAGAGGTCGGCTAATTGGAACCCCAATGCACACTGCAAGTATCACCAAGGTAGGGGCCATCTCACCGAAAACTGTTGGAAGCTTAAGGAAGCTATCCAAGACTTAATCGATAACAGCAAGTTGCCATTGCCCCCTGCCAGTAAGAAGCCAAGCATTGATAATGCACCTCTCGCTCATACCCTGGCTATCTCTGATGAGGAAAACGAGGTTGACCCCTCGTCTCTCATTAGACCTGTCAAAGAGATCTATGTCACAGAAAAAGAGGAGGAAACCTTTTTTGATGTCAAAGATAACCTTCCAGAACTGGCAAGTAAGGAAGATATACAATTTCTCACGCTGTCTATGATGGAGGTATCGCATTTACTACGTGAAGCTCTCAAACTACAAGGGAACCCCAAAAGAAATGTGACAGGTTCCACTTCCGAAAGATGAACCTAAAAGGGAATTCACACTAGTGAGAGCTACTTATGAGGCAAAGCAGTTTTCTTTACAAGTCACTGAAAAATCCAAGAAGAGTAATAGAATCTACACTCCAATTGGGATCCCATATGTGCAAATGTTCGAAATGCTCTCCGAGAGTGGCGAGATCAAACCTCTCGAACCGAGACCATTCGAATCATTGAAAAGGACCGATAGGTATTACTGTCTGTATCATCAATCAGGGGGTCACACTATAGAAAACTGTTTCAAATTCAAGGATTTGGTTCAAAAAATGATTGATGAAAAGAAACTAGTCCATGTTCCACAAGAAGACGATGCAACTATTAATGGAGTTTGGGACAATGATGAAGAAGATGTCTACTTAAAAGACATAATGGGATCTCCACCCTCTGTGTCATAAGCCATGAATGATTTTTGGGTTGAAGAAGACTCATCGATAGACGTCCTCACAAGATCCGGGAGAATGCAACCTCCCGTTTCAACACAACCTATGCCAACCACACAACAAGTTCCCATACCTATCAGGAAGACAATGATATTGTTAAGAAGTTTAAGAAGACAAAAGTTGAGATGAACGTATGGAAACTTTTGGCAACATCTCGAGAACATAGGTTGGCTGTAATGAATGCCTTGGACATAATTGGGATAGATTCTGACACTACTCTTGAGGGATTAGCCAACTTCCTCACAAGTGATCTTCCTAGTCCAACTCATTTGATCACCTTTTCTGACAAGGATTTACCCCCGGAAGGTGACAAACACTACAAGGCATTAAACCTCACAGTAGTTTGCAAGAGGATGAATGTTCCTATGACTCTTGTAGACAATGGATCGTCCATCGACGTCTGTCCACTTAGAACTGCGAGGATGCTAGGCATAAGGGCGAAGATTTAACTCCGTCTACACAAGGAATAAGGGCCTATGACAACACTCGTCGTCAAGCTTTTGGCAAAATTACCCTGAATGTAACGGCAAGAGCAATAGAACATGCTACTACTTTCCAAGTAGTAGACATTAAAATTTCGTTCAATTTGCTGTTGGGACGCCCTTGGCTTCATGACCTAAAGGTCGTCCCTTCATCTCTCCACCAACAAGTAAAAGCTATAGTTGGGGAAATTCCTATCACCATCGATGCTTCGCCTATGAGGATCAAGTCCATAGAGAATCCAATCATTAATGTGGAGCACGACGAGGATGATGAAGATTTATGGGGCTTTAGCGAAGAAGTCTCTCTAATCCAGGAGGATGAAAGGACCCCTCTTTGCCATGACCCCCATTCCAACATGATTGTAAATGCCATGCTGAAGAAACAAGAACATTTTCCTGGAATGACCCTAGGAAAGAAGAAAGGAATGGCAAAATCGCGGGAGTCACCTGACCTCTTTAAGTTAGACACTTTCGGACTTGGTTTCGAACCGACTCGGAAAGATCTCAAGCGAGCCCAGGAAAAGTCAAAAGCACGTAGGGACGCTCGCATTCAAAAGAAAGCAATCCCAATGGATCGCTACCCTCTCACACTTAATAGTCAATTTATAAAAGAAGGAGAGGACTATCCATGCCATGAATTTCCCGAGCCATTTGTGGTAAACGGCATAAGATAACCGGGATTTGAGATTTTCTTGGATTGCTACTTCACTGATGAAATCCCAACTCCTGTCCACAAGGAGAAAGCACCCCCATGCTTTGACTTTAACGTCATGGGATTACTGTTTGGGCGAGAAAAGAATGAGCCAACTTATAAAGAGGATAACTCCTCACTCATTCAAATAGTTCTACAAAGTGAAAGCTTCGACCCCTCGAAGTTAATCACTACAAGGGTGGCGCAAGACTATCAAGGTGACTACTCCAAGTGGAAGGAAGATATCCATCACGACAGGGCAAGGACCAATGTTTGAAGAGTCGTCTGAGTCAGAGTCTGAGTTGGAGTCTCTTTCCCTAGAGTCTTCTAAGTCTTTAGTAGTAGCACCTTCCCCTCCTATTTATTCCCCTAGAATAGTTAGAGATCAAGTCCCTGAGGACATATCACTCTTTGATGTAATGATCTCAGAGTATAATAATATTTCTCCTTCTCCTTACTTCTCGTGTTCTTCTCTAACCCAAGATGACGAGCATTGCTTAACTAACAATGAAAAATACAATGAAATTATTAAAGCAATGGAAACACTCGAAAAGAAAACACCGGTAAATGATTCAACCCATAAAAGAGAAGTTAAAATCGGATTAACAATGAATAAACAAGAAAGAACCGATTTAATTAACTTACTTAAATAATTTATCAATGTATTTTCTTGGTCATACGAAGATATGCCAGACATTAATTGAAATAGCTCAACACACTATACCACAAATTCCAGGAATGAATCGCGTAAAACAAAAGTTACGTCGAATGAAACCCGACGTAGCTCTTAAAATAAAAAGAGGAAGTTCCAAAACAAATAACTGCAGGTTTCATCAAGGTATCCAAATACCCCGAATGGGTCGCCAACGTCGTCCCAGTACCGAAGAAAGACGGAAGGGTAAGAATGTGTGTCGACTATCGAGATCTAAATAAGGCAAGTCCAAAGGACGACTTCCCTTTGCCACATATCGATATTCTGGTAGATAACACGGCAAATCACGCGCTACTCTCGTTCATGGATGGGTACGCATGTTACAAACAGATTCTCGTGGCAGAAGAAGACATGGAGAAAACAACTTTTATAACACCATGGGGCACTTACTGCTACACGGTAATGCCATTCGGTTTGAAAAACGCGGGTGTTACTTACCAACGTGCAGCAACTGCCTTACTCCATGACATGATGCATAAAGAAGTCGAAGTATATGTCCACGACATGATTGTAAAATCAAAAGACCGTCCAGGCCATCAAATAGCCTTAAGGAAATTTTTCGAAAGGCTAAGAAAATATAATATGAGGTTAAATCCAGCTAAGTGTGCTTTTGGAGTCACCTCAGGCAAGCTTTTGGGTTATGTAATAAGCTCTAGAGGAATAGAGATAGACCCAACCAAGATCAAAGCGATCATGTCAATGCCACCGCCCAAGACTGAGAAACAGATTCGAGGATTTATTGGCCGGTTGCAATATATAAGTAGGTTCATATCAAAATTGACGACAATATGCGAACCAATCTTCAAAAAGCTCAAGAAGAACGTACCATTAATATCGGATGACGAGTGTCAAAAAGCCTTTGAAAAGATCAGAGCCTATCTCGCAAATCTTCCCGTATTAGCACCAGCACTTCCCGGAATACCTCTCAGATTATATTTAACGGTTACCAAAGAGACAATGGGAGCTATGCTAGCACAAGAAGTAGAAGGCAAAGAGAATGCAATCTACTATCTAAGCAAAAAGATGCTCGAATACGAAGCACGCTATACACCACTCGAGAAGTTTTGCCTCGCCTTGGTGTGGGCCACAACCAAGTTAAGACAATACATGCTAGTGCATACCGTCTTCGTGGTCTCCCAATTAGATCCACTCAAGTATCTATTTGAGAAATCTACACTCAATGGACGCACATCGAGATGGATAGTAAATCTAGCCCAATTTGATGTAAGGTTCATGCCACAAAAAGCTATCAAAGGATCCGTGGTGTTGGACTTCCTAGCAGATTTTCCAATAGAAGACTCGACGCCAATACAAGACAACGAATTTCCAGACGAAGACCTAATGGTCACTGAAGATGATACTTGGACCTTATACTTCGATGGAGACTCAAATAAAAAAGGATATGACGTTGGAGTATTACTAGTATCACCTAAAGAAAAGCATGTCCCAATCTCCATAAAGCTTGATTTCGACGTTACCAACAATGCTGCTGAATATGAAGCATGCGTGGTAGGCCTTGAAACAGCTTTGGCATTGGGAGTAAAAAAGTTAAGGATATTCGGAGACTCTTCTTTGATTATCAATCAGATATCTAAAAGGTGGAAAGTAAGGAACGAAAGTCTAGCCCCTTACCAAACCTATCTGGAAACTCTTACCGATCAGTTAGAGAAGGTAGAATACACATATCTACCTAGGGAAGAAAATCAATTTGCTGATGCCTTGGCAAGATTAGCCTCAATGGTTAGGATTCCCACAGAAATCGAGCAAATGCCTCTAACTATAGAAAAAAGGCACAAACCAGCGTACATCCAGGCTATAGAAGACGACGAAATAGTCCAAGGTGAAGAAGAAGAAGAGGAAGAAGAACCGTGGTACACGGACATACTCAATTATGTCACCAAAGGAGAATACCCTCCTCATACTGACAAAAGAGAAAAACGAGCATTAAGGCTTTTGGCTTCCCAATATGTACTCATAGACAACGAATTACATAAAAGGGTACCTAAGGGTCGAGCTCTCTTATGAGTAGGATAAATGGATGCACAAAGAGCAATGAGAATAGTCCACGAAGGAAACTTTGGCACTCATATAAATGGCAAAATGTTAGTCCAGAAAATAATGCGAGAAGGATATTATTGGACTACAATGAATAGGGATTGCCATCAATACGTAAAAAGATGCCCTATGTGCCAAATTTATGCCAATTTACAACATGTTCCTCCATTCTTGCTCTACACCTACACATCGTCATGGCCATTCTCAACATTGGGAAATGACATCATCGGCAAAATCACTCCCCCCCAGGAACAGGAGGCCACGAATATATCTTAGTGGCAATCGATTACTTCACAAAGTGGGTCGAAGCGCAATCATACGCTAAACTCACTGCAAAACATGTAGCACTCTTTATCAAGAGAAATATTATTTGTCGATACGGAATCCCACATGAAATGATAAGTGACAATGGGACTCACTTTCAAGCCGAATGTGAAGAATTGCTACAAGAATACGGCATTCAACATCATCATTCTTCCCCTTACAGACCTCAAGCAAATGGAGCAGTTGAGGCAGCTAATAAAAACCTAAAAGCTATCATCGAGAAAATGACGGAAAATTATAAGGATTGGCCTGACAAACTTCACTTCGCATTGTGGGGTTACCGCACGTCAATTCGCACATCAACAAGAAATACGCCATTTTCCTTGGTATATGGAATGGATGTCGTACAACCTCTCGAACTAGAGATTCCATCTCTATGCATTGCGTTAGAGAGTAAACTCGATGAAGTTGAATGCACTAGGGCAAGATATGAGGAATTTATTCTACTCGATAAGAAACGAATAGAAGCTCTGCATCACACTCAGTGTTATCAAAGTCGCATGGCTAGACATTTTAATAAGAAGGTCAAGACAAGAAACATCAAAGTAGGAGACTTGGTGTTAAAAGCACTAAGGAAAAATGTTTTAGATCCAAGGGGAAAATTTAGACCTAATTGGTCTGGATCCTACATTGTCAAAACAATCCTGTCAGGAGGTGCAACAAAACTAACTGATATGAATGGCAATGAGTTCTCGAACATGACAAATCTTGACCAACTTAAGAAATACTACCCATAATTACTTGAGTAGGATACTCAAGAGAGCTACGTTTGGCCTGATTCCTTAAGAAAGGATACGTAGGCAACCCTTTACGGGTGCGGCCACATTATTTTTTTGACATCCCCGTGTCCCTGAATTCGACAGAAGATCGGCGAAATATCGGCGTCGCAGAGAAAACTCTGGCGCCAGACAACGGCCATCAGCGCCAGCCGATGGTATTGGCGCCTGGCGCCAGACTTCCCTAGCAGGCGCCAGCTGCAAATAAGCGGCGCCAATTTGCAGATAAGTTTTGGGCAAATTTCGGTTTTTTTCGGAAAATTTTTGACTTCTGTACTCGAAGAATTTCTAGAAAATTAATTTTTTTTCGGTTTTCATTGCTTTAATAAAAAATTTAAAGTAAATAATTTAATTAAAAGCTGAAATTTCATTAATAAAATAAGGTTACATTATTGATGGAATTTTAATAAAGCTTAAATAAATTAACTTTAAATGAAAAATATAAACTAAGTCTAATAATTTGAAATTAAGCAATGCTCCTAATCTTTCTTTTCTTTCCTAGCCCTTTTCCAATTTTTGTCTGCTTCCTCCTCCTCATCCATAACTTTAGCTAGTAGGCATCCTTTAGAGGACCTACATTCAATCTTAGAGTAGATGGTCTCCCTTTTAGCTAGTACTCCATGTTTCTTTTCCACCCAAGTTTTTTTCTCTGTGGTGTCAGCTTTCCTTTTTCCTTTATCTTTGGTAGAACTTTTCTTCCTAGGCATTGCAGGTGTGTATAATTCAACTCTTGCACCTAAGCGTTCCTTGGCAGGAATCACCCTGTCACCTAGACGACTCTTTACATCAGTTTTACCCTGATCTTTCTTCGAATTCTTCGAAGGTTTCTTCAGCAACCACTTCTTCACATCATTGGGCAAGGAAGGAGGAACCTTTTGGGTAATTACTTCCCATAAAGGTCTAGCACTCCAGTAAGCATCAAATCTGTCTACTTCTTGAGAAACAGGGTACTCATAGGGAGGACGAAGATCCCCGGAAGGAATATTCCGAAGCAACCCGTATTGTCTTTTTACCCTATAGGAGTAATAATAAGTCATACGAGACAAACTTGGAAGACGCCAGAAAGGTTTCTTGTTGACACCAACCATCCTTTCTATTTTCCACCATGGGACGACCCACTTGATAGCAAAATTGCGAGATTCGAAGACCTTTCTCCACCCATGGCGCCCAATTTTAGGGAAGCGTTTCTTCCTCCTCATGAAGCAATTAGGAGTTTACTCCTCAATATTTTCCAGAGGGCTAATTAATCCTAGCCTTTCCATTAGCCACATCTTCTATAAAAAATTGCAATGCAAATAAATTATTATTACAATACAAAAATATATTTTTTGATTTCTGTAATTAAAAATATTATTTTTCTACCTGTAATAAAATTGGAGAGCCGCGAAAAGGTGCTTTTGGGTTCCTTTTCAATTCATCGAGACTAATCATGGTCTCTCCAACTATCAATGGCATTGGATTTCTCCCTGATTCAATTTGTTCTAGAACGGTGGTTATAATTGATTGGCCTTTATTATTTTTACCACTACTAAGAAAAAATTGATTAAGCATGCAAAATAAGAAAGCCCTTCTTCTATATATATGAAAAGATTCAGAAAGAGGTTTATCAAAATAATGGCGTGCAAATTCTTTCAAATTAACTATGTTGCCATCTACTATTTTTGATAAATCCCTTTCTTTTAAATTAAAGAAGCGCTCAAAATCTTTATAATAATATGCATCTACTCTAGGATTACTATAAGGTCTATTGCAGGGAAGCCTAAAATAGCACCAAATTCTTCCGGCAAAGGGCTAATCTCATCATACCTTATTCTAAAGCAATGAGTATCAACATTCCAAAATTCTAGAGGGGTATGAATGAATTCTAGGTCAAGATCTACCCCTTTGATGCCATAAATTCCCCCCAAGTGAAACAAATCTAATTCTTTTATGTCTCATCGACACCAATCATGAGTGTATTGGGTGAAAGTTTTGGTGACTAGAGACATGGTATTATTTTCCTAAGGCAAAGAATTATTTTATTTGCTGGAATTATGAGAAGAATCGGCTGGCAGAGGGCTATTTATACACAACTTGCGAGCAGTTTTAATCAGGATGAAATACGGAATCAGCGCCAATTGGCGTCAGACTCCATAATTGGCGCCAGCTGCCAGCGCTTAGCGCCACACGCCAAGTGTAGCGCTTGGTGCTACACCCAGTCGCGTGACACCAGCTGGCGCCAAGTTGCCACGTCAGGCGCGCTTGCTTAAATCGCGTTTTTACCTTAAACTCGAGTCGGCTAATGACTTTACGGCTCCGATTATCTTTTCTAAACATCTTTTTTATCCTTTTTATTAATTAATTAAAATACTACTATATTAATTATATTATTCTTTTTTGGATTTTATTTAGATCAATTTCCAAGTTTTTTTATACACCCGACATTTTATTTGATTTTTCCTTTTTTCATTTTTCTTTTTGGGGGGAGAAAGTCGGATACCCTCCATCAATAATAAAAATGACGGAATTTTTGTGCAAATTTGTTTTTCACATTTTTCTTGCACACACAAACATGCACATAAAAATAATAATATCAAACATAATTAAATGCATAATAAGTATATACAAAATATAACTAAAAATAGTGAGTCTAAGGCAAAGTTCTATACAAAGTCAAAATAAAAAATCACAGGAACAAACTACGGCGCCGGGGAACGTATACCCATAATATCGTAAAATTCCGCCGTACAAGGAGTCACCTCTCCACCAGCTCCAGCTCCAGTCTCCGCAGGAGGAGGAAAACTAAATGTAGGTCCACTCCACCCAAGATCAACCTGAGGCTGAGGCTGCGGAGGCTGCTGCGATGACGAGCCTACCTCGTACATCCCACCACTTCTGAAAGCCGAGGTAGCCTCTCCCTGGCCTACAAGTGCAGCATGAGCACCCTCAAAAGAAGATCCCGAGCCCTCCGCAACATCAGCACGAGCAGCCTCAGAGCGACCGCCTCTACCCCCTAACGTAGTATGACGACGTCTCGAGCTAGACCTCGACGGATCCTTCCGCACCTCAGGTCTCGTGCGGGTGTACGAAGCAATGGGCTGGCCCTGCAAAAAGAATTAAATCAGAAACAAGGCAAAATCGAAGCTGTAATGCAAAAATATATAAAGAAAGACTACCTCTCGGACGACGTCATCCTGACGGCAGGTAGCCGCATTCCTCATCCGGACGAGCTGGCTCCGGAAGACATCTATACATCGTGCCATCGCCGAAACCACCTAGCGCGAGAACTGTCAAAGAAATAAGTCAGTAAATATGCATAATATATGGACAAAAATTGCGAATAACTAAGCTTACTCGAGTCTGGTGGCGAGGAATCGACCGCTCTACGAAACGCTCGTCCTCGGGAGCCGGAGGAATCATCTCCTCGATCGGCCCATATGTCCCCTAGTAATGGATGGACATACGGGGTGGCACGAACTCAGTAGCACCGTCCTAATAAAGCAAAAAAGTCAGTAAAGCTTTACTTGGGGGCTACTTAATGGAAAGTAAAAGCTGAAAAATCTTACCCTCACATCCTCAGGCGATACGGGGGTTGGAGCTAACAACGGCAGTAGCTCCTCAGCATAGCACCGCCCAGGGATTGCGTAAGACCGCCAAGGGGTACCAGCTCCTTCTGACATGCTCAACAACCGTGCGTCGTCGAACATGTGACGTGGTGGAGGAGCAGGAACGACGAAAACATCAGAGGAATGCTGTCGAGCAACCCTCTCTCCCAAGTACGCGATCGCTCCATAAGTCCCCAGGAAATAACGATGCTCAGCAGAATACTACGCGGCTAACCCAGGGACTGTCCAGCCGCCCCACGGCCAGTACACCACCTCAGGCCCCTGTAAAGAACATCAATCAGGCGAGAGTATACCTAAAGCATCGCGAAAAGGCAAATAAATAAAAAAGTCGTACCGCGATGATCCAGTTCCGATCATATGTAGTAGACATATCCACACGGCGGCCGCCTCAAGAAGTGCTCATTGGAAATCCGCGTGGCGATGGTCTCGCCGGCGCAGCAGAGGGGAAGTGCTCGTAGAACCAGATCTACAAGGAGTAAAAATTGTATGTAAATGCTAGCTAAAATGTAGAGCTAAACTTTATAAGGAATAATGTTTACCTCTACGATCTTCAAAAAGACGGACAAAGCAATATTCGTCCCAAAGGGCCGGTGTCGACACTAGTCCCTCAGTGCACGAACGAAGTTAGCGTAGGCCCAGTCATAAGTCCCGATCCGGTGGAGATCACAGACAGCAAGAAGGTAGTAAAGCAACGCCTTGCTACCCTTGTTAGGAGAGAACGTCCCTGACAACAACATCAGTGCAAAGATGCGCACCCGCTGCTCTTGGGTGGTCGCATCGTCATCAAAAGCCGCTACCAGCGTCGAGCGGCGAATCCCCTTGGCACTAAACTGAGACGTCTCGACCTCATCTCGAGCCGAAATAGTGATCGGCTCCAACAACTCCTCGACGTCAGCAGAAAAGACGTCGATTCCACTGTCGAATGGCAGTGGCACAGAGTTGAACTCCAGTCCTGTAATGAGACTGAAGTCCGTGGGGGTGACCATCATCTCACCCCAGGGGAAGTGGAAAGTGTTGGTGGTGTCCCAGAAGAACTCCACCAAAGCACGCACTATATGGTGACCCCCTTGGAGGCAACCATCGCCTCAGAGGTCTCAAACAAGGTAGCCAGTCCGCAAGACTCCCATAGGAGTCTCGTCTCAAGATCATTGGCGATGTACATCTTGTACAAATTGCCCAAGCCATCACAGCCGGAACCGTGATAGCGCGTCCTCCCGACCGTGATGCCCTGCCTCACCCTCTCAGAAATGTGGTGGACAGGGGCAAAGAACAGGGTTCGCTCATCCCACTCGGGGAGTCGACCAAGCGAAGTAGATGGTGTAACGTCGTCCTCTACGGGCTCATGCTCCCGTCGAGTGGTTCGAGACCGTGAACCCGAACCTCGCTGCCTGGCCATACTACATTGTGCAAAATTACCATAAATAAAAGTTCTATATTATCTAAGGTTCGCCTAGCCACATGATACTATGTTCGCAAAAAACACAGTACATAGTACTAAAACAGAGCACAAACTCAAATTGAGCATAACGGCATTTTTCAAGCAATCACACAATTTCTTGTAATACTATAGTAATTATTGTGACAAATTGGACAAGAATTGCTAACAAAAACATCGAGAACGAGCCACATTGTTCTTCACGACCTTAGGAGGTCCAACAATGGCAAATTGCTCATTTCTTCACCAAATTGAGTAAAAAAAGTCTCAAATTACTCCCAAGGCAATATATAAACATAATCAAGAAATTTCATGGCATAAAATTTGATAAATAAAGTGAATTGAGCATTTTAAATTTCGAATTTACATGAAATTCGTAAATAAACATGTCAAAAATTCATAAAAACTAATGTGAGTTTGAAGAAAACTTACATAGATCGGGAAAGTAGATGAAAAGAGCTTTAATTTACAACAAATTTGAGTGAATTCGGTTGAGAAACAAGCAAGCACAAAGCAAATGAAATTTTCTGGTTTTTTCGAGTGAAATTGCGACGAGCAAAGCAGCAAATGAAGAAGAAAGGGGTATTTAAGGGAAACCCTGTGCTGGCGCCAAGCTCTAGGCATTGGCGTCAAAAATCAGGTTTGGCGCCTGGCGCCAATCCTAGCGCCTGGCGCTAAGGCTATTTGTGTGGCGTTGATGGCTTTTCAGCGGCGCCAGGAAACTCAGCCACTCGGTGGGGTTGTTCTACCTTTTTGCAACATATTTTAGGTTCCTTGGTACGCCAGTTAGCCCCTCTAAGAAATTTGACATGATTTTTAGTAATCGCCTTGATTACGTAAAGTGATCGACTTGATAAAAGATCGTCTCACTTAGCTTAAAGCGCCTAAGCATTGGCTCATTTGCAAGAGGCACCGACATACAGGTTCAAAAGCAGAAAAAGCGCCGACATACTGGTTCATAAACAGCAAAGGCACCGACATACAGGTTCAAAGCAACGGAAGCGTCGACGTACAGGCATAGCAGGAGCAAAGTTCAGGCGAGCTTTTAAAGATCGACAAGCGGAGATCTTAGATAATTTCCTTTGGGAAATTAGCATCAAATGAGGATGACTTCAAGCGAGGATATCTTCGACGGCATTCCCTAGCTTGTGGAGAGTTGTCACAAACAACTGAAGGTAATTTCAAGTGAAGTTGTCTTCAACTATGTTCCCTTAGACGTGGAAGATGGTCATAGTGCGGATGAAGATTGTTTCAAGAGAAATAATCTTCGATAGTATTCCCTTGGACGCGGAATATTATCAATACGGATGAAGGTTGTTTCAAGAGAAATAATCTTCGATGGTATTTCCCTGGACGTGGAATACTATCGTGGCGGAGGAGGATCGTTTCAGGCGAAGCAATCTTCTAATTTGGAAGCAGTTACGGGCGTAGCGGTTTTTAAGCGGGATGGAGTTCTCTAGCTTGCGGAAGGTCATCAAAACAACAGTAAAGCAGCAACAAATCGGTTACTTTCAGAGACGTGTGCTCGACGGTGCAAGATACACTTTTCTTAACTCTTTTATCTGTTTAACTAACGCTAGTTTGCAGGTATCGGCGTTTCAAGAGTGATTTAGGATCACAGAACGTTCTGAATCATTCTCCGTCCCTATCGATACTTTGACTTTTGTTTTCAAAACTCACGTTTCTCCAAACTCAGTCAACGTGGGGGCTTCTATAGACACCCATTTGTGTCTCCCAAAACCAAACCCGGTGATGAGTACCTTTCACGTCGAATCATAATCGAATTAAGTGAAAGTGTGGAAAGTCTAGTTTTGCGGATAGTTTTAATTTCTTTTCTCTTCTCTCTGTTTTTGAAAACTTATTTTAAAGAAAACAGCCAATCCAGTTTGGTTGGTCCATGATATGGGTCCAATAATAGTATAGTTGGATGGGGCTTGACAAGAGCTTTCCAACGATATGTTATAAGCCTAATTCCGATAAATATTGAGGAAGTTATGGCCAATTTACTAAACTAGGCTCGGTTTGAGCCTTATATACGGCCCAATGATAAAGGGGAGGGCCTAATATGATTTATCATTCCTAATGCAATAAGGAATGTTTTTAGTCTTTTAAATTCTTCTAGAAGATTCTTTTCATTCCTAATTCAATTAGCATTGATAAATTAACTTTTGTTGACTTTTTAGAGTTTTAATTAAAATCAAAGAGCATTTTGGAGGAAAAGATACGATTTTATCCTCCTGTACGGCAAAATATATCTGATTTTAGAAAAAGCGTCAAAAACAGGTTTGACGTCTAGCGCCTGGAACCAAGCCTGACGCCTGACGCCAATTAGCTGGTGCTGGCGCTGGTCCTGTTTTTCGTGCGCCAATACTCTGCTTTGTTAATTTTATCTTTTTGGCTGATTTTCTCTATAAATAACGTCGTAAAAACTCCGTTTTCAGAAATTAACAACCAGCCTTTCAATTATAATCACCTACAACCAGTTTTCATTCGCAATCATTAATTCTCTCATTCTCTTCTCATTCATCAATTCTTTCTCTCTCTCTCTGTTTTTCTAAACTAGTCTTTTTATATACAAAATTCCGCATTCGCAAGATCTAGAAACACCTAGCCATATTCGAAGTTGCCTTCGCCCTAGACGTGAAAGGTTTAATTTATGAGGGTTTGGTCCCAAATCTCTGTTTCAATTATTTAATTTAATTGTTTTGATTATTATTTTCCTTGAAGTTACTAACGTGTGTATTTTGTCATTAGAAAGAGGTACGAAGCATCAAAGTAAGTGCTTTAATGGTTTTAATTGATATTATGATGTAGAGTTCATGCTTAGGTTGTTATTATGATTCCTACTATCATGTCTAGGGTAAATTTAATATCAAATATGCTTAATATGATTGTTATGATCCTTCCTATGTTCTTCCTAATATTTATGATTTTAGTATCATGTTAGGGTTAAAGATTTGATTTTTATTGCTAAGTAACATGCTAGGGTTTGTTATTAATCTTGTTAGTATCATACCTAGGATCTTGCTATTATTATGCTTTAATATTAACATGAACATGATTATGATTATAATTGTTATAATTTATGATGATTATGATTATGATTATTATTATTATTATTATTATTATTTTGATGATGATTATTTTATTTATGATGATATTATTGTTATTATAATTATTATTCATGATATTGATTATTTATTATGTTGCTTGATATTTATTGTTATTTCTTGATCACGCCTTTTATGCATGTTTAAAGGGAATTGGTACTTGTAATCACGCTTAATAAGATAATTAATAATCTTGTTTAGGGTTAATGTGATTATAATTTCAAGTGGTCGCCAATAATAGTTTATTTGTGCATTTATATTCACTCAACATGGATAAATAGGTTTAGGTTAATCCTATTGATTGCATGTTAGTCAGAAAGCGCACATGAATACTTTCAGAATAAAGTAGAGGCCTATTATTAGGGCAGGTTCAATCTCTTTTAGGTTGGATTTGTACCTTCATCCCCGAACCCTTATTTGGTTCAAGACCTTATTGAGTTGACGATCTCTTGGATCGTTAAGGGGAGTAACCTTCACCTCGTGAACGGTTTACAAGTTCCTAAAACTTGTTGGCGACTCTTTTGCTCTATTTTCTTCCCTTTAGGACGCCATCGTACTTTAGTGTATGATCACAGTGGGGTTCAAGCTAGGGGTTTAACGCTTGAAATTATTCCCTACTGGTATGCTTATGTGATTATGTGTATCTATGCTTATGGTATGCTTATGTGATTACGTGACTATATGCTTATGTGATTATGTGATTATGTCTCTTCGTAATTTTGAGTCATATTCGAAGGGTAGAAAAAAAATCGAAAAAAATGATGGCAAATATATAAAAAAAAATGCTCAAATAAAAAAAAACTTTACGAGCAGGTGGCACGCGCTGCGACCCCAGCCAACGCAAGTGATTCGGATATGCGTGCCTACTGTTACGAGCCATTTTTATTTTTACGAAAACAAATTGGCTTATTCAAACAATATCTTCATTGATGAATTGTTTAAAGGTGATGTTATTCATTCAAATATATTTTGCGTTCTTTCTCCTTTTTTCTAAAAACAAGCGTATCGATTTACTTATCCTTTCGTACTTCTTTTAGGGCCGATTTTCAAGCTTGGGAACGAAGACTCCCCGGTGCTGGCATTCTATGTTTACTATCAAACAATCCACCTCTTTCAAACCACCTTCCCTCGACAACTAGTTCTAGTCCAACCACAATTTCAACCATTGAGCAACTCAAAGAAGAGATTGATCGCTTGAGAGAAGAAAAGGCTCAAGAGGGCGAGGATAGAAGGATTAAGAAAATTGAGAAGGCTGAAAAGAAACATGCCGAGACTCTAGCCTTACAACAAAAGATGGAACAATTATCCGTCAAGAAAAGTCGTTGGAGAAACTTGTTCTTCGTTCTACCATAGGAAACAAGTACTTCGACGAAAAAAAGTTTTCTCTTCCCCCAGGATTTGCTTTACCGAAAAAGTTCGTAGCTATGGACTTGCCAATATTTAAGGTGACCAATAATCCACAAAACCACTTAATGTGTTTTACTGGCACCATGGCTTTAAAAGGAGTTGATCCTAAGCTTTATGCTTTGACTTTCCCTTTTATCTCTAGACCCAACCGCGAGAGAGTGGTACTATGGGATAGATCCAAAATTCAAAACAACATGGGAAGATGTTGTTTCGGCTTTCATTACCCAATATGGGGGTAAGGTACAATTCAAATTGACTCTACGTGAACTTAAGATGCTTAAGCAAGGAGACGATGAAGGTTTCCTTGCTTTCTATGGTAGATGGCAAGAAAAGGCGGCTCACCTTGCCCAAAGGCCACCTGAACTCGAGTTAGTACAAAAGTTCATTGACAATTGTCATGAAAAGTACAACAAGCATCTACGTTACCTTGGTTTAGTTACTTTTCAAAAGGTCTATTCTGTGGCTGCTAGGATTGAAGATGATCTTGTTAAATAAAAAGAAAACAAACCTTATCATCATCAACCTAGGAATAACTACAAAAAGGGGAATGATAATACTTCATCCTCTATTGATGTATTTACGACTTCCACGCAATATACTAACAATAATGATCTACGAAGAAGATGGGCAAAAGAAAGAAGATTTACACCATTTCCCGTGAACTATAAAGAATTATTAGAAAAATTGAGCTTAAAAGGTCTACTTACACCAACAGGGCCAACACCACCCCCTCCACCAGAAAAAAGGTACGCTAAATGGGATGGTAGTTCTTATTGTGCTAATCATAGGGGCGTTAAGCATGATACCGAACGTTGCTATGTCTTAAAACACAAAGCACAAGATCTATTAGACGATGGGAGAATTCCCACGCCTAAATCTAACAACAAAGTATCCCCACTAGGGGTATTTCACATTGATGAGGACCATATGAGAAATGATACGTTCAATCCTTTGGACTATATCACGCCTATAGGGAAACCTCTAACCACAACACTCATAGGGTCAACTAATGAAGTGTGAGAGTTATGGGACGACGACTTTCAAGACTTATATGTCTCTAAGTATGCCGCTGTCCCACCTCCATCTTGTCTCCAAAGTGAGACAAATGGAACGCTTGATTGGGATCATTTCTTAGGGAAGTCACAAGAATTGTCAAATCTCTCCTTGGATGAACAATGGCATCAAGCATAACTCATGGAACATCTTGAAATGGAGGCACATTCAAAGCTTCTAGAAGAAAGTTGGTTCACGAGTCCTATAACTAACTTAAACGAAATAGATCATCAAACTCGTTCAGGGCGAGTTTACCAAGCACCACCAAATGGATCTTCGACCACACAAAATCAAACTCAAGGTCAAGTAAAAAACCCAATACCACCTCCATTTGAGGTGGAAGATCCATTGGTCAAACAACTTCGCCAATCCAAGGCGAATGTTAGCATTTGGGAACTCTTAAGTACTTCTAAAGAACATAGGAATTCTCTTATGAATGCTCTAACGGCTTTGTCTGTAAGTACATACACAACCCCTAGGATCTCGTTATCTTGCTTACTAGTGAGAAATCCGACAAGTCAATTATTTCCACTAATGATGATCTGCCTTCAAAAGACACTACCCACAACAACGCATTATACTTGACTGTGGGGTGCAAAGGGTACAATATCCCTCTCACTTTAGTAGATAATGGGTCGGCTGTAAATGTGTGTCCATTACAAACAACAAAATATCTAGGCCTTAATCAAGAAAAAGATTTTCATTCAACAACACAAAGAATTAGGGCCTACGACAACTCGGGGAGATCGGTGTGTGGAACTGTTAAGCTACCAGTCACCCCAGGCCCAATTTAAATGATGATTGAATTCCATGTCATGGATATTAAACCCACATTCAACCTTATACTTGGACATCCTTTGATACATGAGCTTGGTGCAATACCATCCTCACTTCGTCAAATGATTAGGTTGAACTATCAAGGGCTTCCTATGACTATATATACATGCTTCTCCTCTCAAAATAGCTATAAATGACCAATAACTTCTAGAAATAAACCATGATAATGATTAAGAGGACATGTGGGGATTTGCCGCCTAGCTAAGCTGCACAATCAAAATGGAAGAGAGCCTTGAAGAATCATTCAAGCTTTATCCATACACCACCCGGATAGTAAACAACATCTTGTTTAAGAGTAGTTACTTTCCTAGGATGCCTTTGGGAATAGGAATGAAGAAATTTCTTTTCGTTCCTATCCTAAAGAAAAGTCTCTCTTCTGGATTGGGATACAAACCAACAAGGAATAACTAGAGTCTCACGATGCTAAAATCAAAGCACGTAGAGACAACAATAAAAAGGGGATAATCACTTTGCTCCCATCTTACCAACAAACCCTTAATGGACAATTCATTAGGGAGGGAGAAGATTACCCTTGCTATGACATTCCAGAACCACTAGTTTAGGGAGGAATCAAGAAGCCTAGATTTGAGATATTTCATGATTGCTACTTCTTGAATGACGATCTCGAAGTTGTTGTATCAAAACACCCAACCCTAGGGTGTTATGATAGGCAAGCATTCAACTTGCTATTTGGACTAGAGCAAAACCATGTCGCTACCATGACTAATCAAAATGTCATCCAAGATGAAGCTTTTGACCCAACCTTGTTGATCACCCCTTTTAATGAAGCCTTCGAGCATAGATGGAGGAAATATTTCAAGTGGACTAACCATAAAGGTGATAAGCTAGAGATCATCACAGGAGCAGGGAAGATGTTAAAGAATCAGATGATGAGTTTAGCTAAGACTTTAAGGAAACTGAAAATTTTAGCCTTGTGGCTATTACCGAGTCTTTATTTTCTAGTTCTAAGGACAAAGATCCCAAAAAGGATTGTTCTCTTGATATACTCTTTTTTGAATTCAATAATATGAGCTCTATTTTCGAGTATACGCCTTTTCTCGAATCTTTTGAATGCTATAACAATCAATCTAATAAAGTTGATAATATTGATAAATAGGTTGAGCTAATAAATGAACGAGAACAAAAGA
This sequence comes from Chenopodium album, assembly GCF_948465745.1. Lineage (NCBI taxonomy): Eukaryota > Viridiplantae > Streptophyta > Magnoliopsida > Caryophyllales > Amaranthaceae > Chenopodium > Chenopodium album. The sequence continues at coordinate 45,892,616 of NC_137839.1, forward strand.
ACCCTATAATTGAAGAAACTAAAACAGTCAATATAGGGACTAATGAAAACAAAAGAGAAGTAAAAATTGACTTAACTTTAAATATGAAGAGCGATCAACTCTTGTATCGACGCTCAAAGAATTCGAAGACGTGTTTGCTTGGTCATACAAGGACATGCCTGGAATAGATAGGGAAATTGCGGAACACACCATTCCCTTGAACCCTACCTCTAAACCAGTAAAACAAAAACTTCAACGAATGAAACCTAATGTTGCTTTGAAAATAAAAGAAGAGGTACAAAAGCAATTAGACACATGTTTCATTCGCATATGTAATTACCCAAAATGGGTAGCGAACATCGTCCCAGTCCCTAAAAAAGATGGACGAGTTCGCATGTGTGTCGACTTTAGGGACCTTACAAGGCTAGCCTTAAAGACGATTTTCCTCTACCTCATATTGATATTTTGGTAGATAACACAGCTGAACATGCGATGTTATCCTTTATGGATGGATACACAGGTTACAACCAAATTCTAATGGCAAAAGAAGATGAATAAAAGACATGCTTTATCACCCCTTGAGGTACATATTGCAACACAGTCATGCCATTTGGTCTAAAAAATGCAGGAGCTACGTACCAAAGAATGGCTACGACTCTCTTGAATGCATGATATGATGCACAAAGAAATAGAAGTGTATGTGGATGATATGATTGTAAAGTCCAAAGATATAATGGGACACATAAATGCTTTATGCAAATTTGTCATTTGCATAAAAGAATATAAAATGCGATTAAATCCACAAAAATGCGCCTTCGAAGTAACTTCTGGTAAGTTACTCGGATACATATTAAGCACACGTGGTATTGAGATTGATCCCTCTAAAATAAAGGTAATCGTTGATATGCCTCCCCCTCAAGCAGAAAAAGAAATTAGTGGGTTTCTTGGCAAACTACAATACATTAGTCGGTAATCAACAAAGTGACTATGACTTGTAAGCCAATATTCAAAAAAAATTTTAAAAAAAAAGAAAAATATGAATGGGACGATCAATGCCAAAGGGCCGTTGAGAAAATCAAAGATTATCTCAAAAGTCCACCAATTTTAGCACCACCAGTACCCAAACTACCTCTTAAGCTATACATCACGGTTACAGACACGGCCACAGGTGCCATGCTAGCACAAGAGGTAGAGAAAGTCGAGCGTGCAATATACTACATAAACAAAAAATTCATTCAATATGAAAAAAAATATAGCACCTTGGAAAAAACAAGTTTGGCATTAGTGTGGGCAACTAAAAAATTACGACATTATATGTTACCACACACCACTCATGTGATTTCTCAACAAAATGCGATAAATTATTTGTTTGAACAACCACCTATACAAGGAAGAATATTAAAGTGGTTGGTAATGTTGGCCGAATTTATATTAAAATATATTCTTGAAAAATCAATAAAAGGAAAAGTAATTTTCGATTTTCTAGCCCAACATCCGATTCAAACAAGTCATGCAGAAACTACTCATCTTTCGGATGAAGTGATTCCCATGACGCAAGATGACAAATGGGTAATGTACTTCGACGGTGCATCCAATCAAAAAGGGTGTGGCATGGGAGTGTTACTCATAAGTCCAGAGGGAGCACATACTCCAATCTCTGTCAAACTAGACTTAGAGGTTACTAATAATGTCGTGGAATGTGAAGCGCGCATTATTGGATTTGAAGCAACAGCTAGCATAGGTGTGCAAAAATTAGAGGTATATGGAGATTCCAGTTTGATTATAAATCATAGACTAAAAAAATGGAAAATAAAGAACTCCACAATTATATTATACCAAGCACACCTAGAGCAACTCATCGAGCATTTTGAACATGTTGATTTTAAATACCTCCCAAAGGATGATAATCAATTTGCCGATGCGCTAGAAACATTAGCCTCAATGATCAACATTCCATATCATTTAAATATGATTCCATTATGCGTTGATAGAAGAGAAGAACCAGCATATTGCAACAAAATAGAGGAAATAAATGACATTGAAGGAGACAATCCTTGTTATGATCATATCCTCCAATATATTACCCATGGCACATATCCTGAACATACTTCATCAAAAGTCCAACGAGCCCTAAGAACACTTGCGGCCAGATATGGTCTATTAAATGGTCAATTATGCAAAAAGGGGCCTAATGGTAAAAGCTTATTGTGTATAGATCAACCTGAATCCACAAGCCTTGTGGAGAATACTAACAAAGGCGTTTGTGGACCTCACATGAATAGTAAAATGCTTGCTAAAATAATTTCACGACAAGGGTACTATTGGTCCACTATGGAACAAGATTGCATACAATATGTTAAAAAATGTCAAGAGTGTCAAATGTTTGCTAACTTACAACACCTTCCACCATCCGAACTATATAATCTCACTTCCCCTTGGCCTTTTTCGACTTGGGGAATTGACATAATTGGAAAAATATCTCCAAGAGGAGAAGGAGGGCACGAGTACGTATTAGTAGCCATCGATTACTTTACCAAGTGGATTGAGGCCGCTTCTTACATGAACATCACTTCTAAATATGTCGCAATGTTTCACAAAATAAACATATTTTGTAGATATGGAGTTCCACACGAACTAATTAGTGATCAGGGATCTCAATTCAAAGCTGAAGTTGAGACCCTCTTAACTCATTATAAAGTAAAACACAATCATTCATCCCCATATAGACCACAAATGAATGGAGCTATAGAATCGGTAAATAAAAACATAACAGTCTTCATTAAGAAAATGGCAGAAATTATAAAGACTGGCCGAATAAACTACACTTCGCTCTATGGGGTTATAGAACGTCCATAAAAACATCAATAGGAGTAACTCCATACTTCTTAGTTTTTGGAATGGACGCAGTTCAACCAGTTGAACTGGAAATACCATCCTTACGCAACGTACTCGAAAGTAAGCTACCGAAAGTTGAAAGGGTAAGAGCGAGGTATGAAGAGCTATTATTCCTCATTGAACGACGATTAAGAGCTTTAAATAATGTACAATTCTACCAATGACGCATTGTGCGACATCTTAACAAAAGGGTACGACCCATAAATATCAAAGAAGGTGACTTTGTACTAAAAGAGGTTAGAGGCCCACTGTAGACACCAATTTGTGTCTCTGATCCCCAAACCCAAACCTAGTGATGAGTACCTTTTCACGTTGAATCATAATCGAATCGAGTGAAAGTGTGGAAAGTTTAGTGTTGGGGATAGTTTTAATTTCTTTCTCTTCTCTCTGTTTTTGAAAACTTATTTTAACAAAACAGCCAATCCAGTTTGGTTGGTCCATGATATGGGTCCAATAGTAGTGTAGTTGGATAGGGCTTGAAAAGAGCTTTCAAACGATATATTATAAGCCCAATTCCGATGAATATTGAGGAAGTTATGGCCAAATTACTGAACTGGGCCCGGTTTGAGCCTTATATGCGGCCCAATGATCTAGAGGAGGGTCTAATATAGATTTATCATTCCTAATGCAATTGGAATGGTTTTAGTCTTCTATATTCTTCTAGAAGGTTCTTTTCATTCCTAATTCAATTAACATTGATAAATTGACTTTTGTTGACTTTTTAGAGTTTTAATCAGAATAAAAGAATGTTTTTGAGGAAAATACGATTTTATCCTCCTGTACGACAATTTCTATCTGATTTTAAGAAAACATGTCAATAATTAAGTTAGCGCCAAACTCCAGCATTAGTGCCTGGCGCTAGCGTCAGCGCCTGGAGCTAATGTTAGCGTCTGGCGCTAAACTCGTTTTACGCGTCAGAACTCTATTTTGATTTTTTATCTTTTTGGCTGATTTTCTCTATAAATAGCTTCCTAAAAACTCCGTTTTCATTCACAAACTCTCATCAAGATTTTCTTGATTACTCTCTCTCTCTCTCTTTTCTAAACTAGCCTTCTCTCAAATACAAAATTTTGCATTCGCAAGACTTAGATACACCTAGCCATATTCGAAGTTGCCTTCGCCCTAGACGTGAAAGGTTTTAATTTCTGAGGGTTTGGTCCCAAATCTCTCTTTCAATTATTTAATTTAATTGTTTGATTATTATTTTCCTTGAAGTTACTAAAGTGTGTATTTTGTTATTAGAAAGAGGTACGAGGTATCCAAGTAAGTACTTTATATGGTTTTTATTGATATTATGATATAGAAATTATGCTTAGGTTGTTATTATGATTCCTAGTATCATGTCTAGGGTAACTTTAATATCAAGTATGATTAAAAGTATGATGTCCTTTATTTTATTCCTAATATTTATTCATGTTACTATCATGTTAGGGCTAAAGCTTTGATTTTTATTGTTTAGTGACATGCTAGGGTTTGTTATTAATCTTGTTAGTATCATGCCTAGAATCTTGCTATTCATATTATTCTTTAGTATGATTATTATAATTATTATAATTTATTGTTATTATGTTGCTTGATATATATTGATTGTTATTGCTTGATCACACTTTTTATATATGTTTAAAGAGAATTGGTATTTGTAATCACGCTTAATAAGATAATTAATAATCTTGTTAGGGCTAATATGATTATAATTCAAGTGATCGCCAATAATAGTTTTATTTGTGCATTAATATTCAACCAACATAGATTAAACAGGTTTATGGTAATCCTATTGATTGCATGTTAGTCAGAAAGCGCACATGAATACGATCAAAGTAGAGGCCTATTATTAGGGCAGGTTCAATCTCTTTTAGGTTGGATTTGTACCTTCATCTCCGAACTACCAGTCATGGTTCAAGACCTATTGGAGTTGACGATCTCTTGGATCGTTAAGGGGTGTAACCTTCACCTCGTGAACGGTTTACAAGTTCTTAAAACTTGTTGGCGGCTCTTTTGCTCTATCTTCTTTCCCTTTAGACGCCACCATACTTTAGTGTATGATCACAGTGGGGTTCAAGCTAGGGATTAGCGCTTGAAATATTCCCTACAAGTTTTGGCGACACCACTGGGGAGGATTTCTATTATAATTCCTAAAATTTATTTCGGCAATGATTTAGAACGAGTGGATGAGACTCGAAAAGTTCTAAGTATTTCATGTGCGTAATTTTGATTAACATTATTGTCATATGCATAAAAAAAATCTTATTGGAAAGACCATCCGTAATGATTAAAACATAGGATTTTTACACGTAGGAAATTTGAGGAATATCTTTCACAACTAGGACCGAAATAACACTGTGCGAAACTGGAAAATTTTATCGAGTACAGAAAGCGGCTGAGGCATGTAGGAATTAGCGTCAGCAAACAAAGATTAGCGCCAGAATTTTGACTGTAGCGCCAGACGACAGCTCTGTCGCCAGGCGATAAAGCCAAAATTCGGCGCCAATCTCTGTTTGCTGGCGCCAAAATTTTCCAATACCGAGCAGGAAATATGTGTTCTAATTTTCACCAGTTTTTCGCATTGTTTGCTCGATCCTACTTCCTGATTGAGTTTTTCTCACTTTTCTGAAACCCATATGTGTTCTACATATGGACATAACCCTCTGGGAATTCATGCTCCATCTACCTGATTGAACGCTCTGAGCAACAAAGGGTACATCCGAGAATGTTGAATTCACCAAACCATGGAAGCGATTTTTTCTAAAATTCGCGGTGTCCCATCCACTCGCGCCAACCCTTCACGGTTAGGCTTCCGCGCGGTACATCCGGACAATTAACCATGGACCCTCTATTGACTAATCCATATCCCGAACTTTAGAGAACTAGATCCATGGTTAGTTTGCAAACTTTTTGCATCATATTGTGCCTACTTGACTAATTGCACATTATTTGTTGTGCATATGGTATATTTTTTTCCTAAATGTTTGTTTGAGTTGTGCTAAGATTAAATAAATTAATGACTAAAAGAACTTTTCCTAATTAATTAATTAATTAATTTGAGTAGATAAAGTCTAATATTTTAACCAGAATTGACCTAGTACGACTTTAGGCATACCCCTGTTGATTAATAATACCGAAAAAAGTTTCAGATTGAAGCTCTAGCAATGGCGCCAAAGTTTGAACTGTAGCGCCACTCTGTGGAGTGTGGCGCCTAGCGACAGCTCTGTCGTCTGGCGCTACACTGCAAAGAGAGGCGCCAGTTCTTTCGTTTTGACGACAGTTCGGATTATTGATCGAGTCATCACTTTGTGTCTAATTAACTAGTTTGCTAAGTAATTCGGTTAAATTTCACTGTTAATAATACCTTGTTAAGTCATTAATTAAGTCTAGGCACCAAGTCCCATGGTCTTACACAATAATCCAAGCATGTCACTTACACTCAACGTACACACCAATACACATACTTTAACCATGTCTAAGAGAGTTTGTATGCACGTTTTTTCCGTCATTATTTTTAGGGGGGTAAGTCGGATATTAATCCTCCATTTTAAATACCGTACTTGGTTCCTAAAATATATACATTATTTTTGCCAAAATATGCACCCATTTTTTATTATTTTTCCTCTTTAAAACCGTAAAGTCAAGGTCGAATTGAGTCAAGTAATAAAAACACAAAATGGTTTAAATTACAGCGCGTGGTCAACAAAGGAAGGGCGGTTAATCAAAGACAATCTTTTCGTACAAGTCCAACTTTTCGACAAACCCATTGCTCGTAAGAGGAAAGCTAGGACAGTAATGGCAACTCAAGAGGAAGTCAATGATCTCAGGAACCAACTGGTTACCGTGACAGAAGCACTAAAGCTCCTAACCCTTAAGATCGATGATCCCGTGAAACAACAACAGATGGACCTCATGCAAGAGAGTCTAAGCAAGCTATCTAGCGAATACAAGTTTCAAGGGATTAGTTCACAAGGGGTCTCGGTGGGCAGAGATCTTCTTCCGCAGAAGTTCAATGCCTACGATATCCCGAAATTCAAAGCAACCGATAAACCTTATTTTCATTTAAAAGCCTTCAAAACGATAATGAGTATTAAGGGTATCGACAAGAAGGTGTTCCCCTCTCTGTTCTCACTATCTCTCGAGACCGTTTTCCAGCAATGGTTCTTTTCTCTCGAGAAAGAAAAAACCTCCACCTGGGAGTCCATAGCAAACGCTTTCGTTGATAGATATAAATGCAATATTAAAGTTGAGACTGACCATAGGGAACTTTAAATCCTCAAGCAGAAGGAGAACGAAGGCTTCACCTCCTTCTTTTACAAATTGAGAGAAACCTCTGCTAAGATGATTGAGGTGCCAAGCGAAAAAGAGTCTGTAAGTTATTCATCAAAAACCTTCAAGAAAAATACTCCAAGCATCTCAAATATCAAAATAATCTCCATACCTTCAAGGCTGTCTACGACATTAGAATCAATATTGAAGACGACCTGGCTAAGTTGAAAGCTGCCAACAATAAATCTAACAGTGGCTGGAAAGGCAAGAAGAACGACAATCCTTCTTCTTCCAAAACCACCCACTCAAACAATGTTAACACTTTTAACTTAGGTGAAGTCCTTGCTATGAATAATCAAGGACAAAAGAAACCATTTAGGAGGAACTTTACTCATATTGGCATGAGTTATGACACCGCATTTGATCGACTAAATGCAAAAGGTCTTATAACTCCTATTGGACCATTTGGGGACCCACCAGTCGAAAAGAGGTCGGCTAACTGGAACCCCAATGCACATTTCAAGTATCACCAAGGTAAGAGCCATCTTACCGAGAACTGTTGGAAGCTTAAAGAAGCTATCAAAGACTTAATCGACAACAACAAGCTATCATTGCCCCCTGCCAGTAAGAAGCCAAGTATTGACAATGCGCCTCTCGCTCATTCCTTGGCTATCTCTGATGAAGAAAACGAGGTTGATACCTCGTCTCTCATCGAACCTGTTAAAGAAATCCATGCCATCGAAGAAGAGGAGGAGATCTTTTTCGACGCCATGGATAACCTTTCAGAACTAGCAAGCAATGAGGACATACAATCGCTCACACTGTCTATGATAGAATGATCGCATTTGCTACGTGAAACTCTCAAGGCTATAAAGGAACTTCAGAAGAAATATGATGAGGTTCCACTCCTGAAAAATGAACCTAAGAGAGAGTTCACACCCATGGGAATGACTTACGAGGCGACACGTTTTCCTTTACAAGTCACCGAAAAATCCAAGAAGAGTAATAGACTCTACACTCCAATTGGGATCCCATATATACAAATTTTCGAACTGCTCTCCGAGAGTGGCGAGATCAAACCTCTCGAACTGAGAACATTTCAATCATTGAAAACAACAGATATATATTAATGTAAGTATCATCAATCAGGGGGTCACACTATCTGTAGACACCCATTTGTGTCTCCCTAAAACCAAACCCGGTGATGAGTACCTTTCACGTCGAATCATAATCGAATGAAGTGAAAGTGTGGAAAGTCTAGTGTTGCGGATAGTTTTAATTTCTCTTCTCTTCTCTCTATTTTGAAAACTTATTTTAAAGAAAAAATCCAATCCAGTTGGGTTGGTCCATGATATGGGTCCAATAATAGTGTAGTTGGATGGGGCTTGACAAGAGCTTTCCAACGATATGTTATAAGCCCAATTCCGATGAATATTGAGGAAGTTATGGCCAATTTACTAAACTGGGCCCGGTTTGAGCCTTATGTGCGGCCTAATGATCTAAGGGAGGGGCTAATATGATTTACCATTCCTAATGCAATTAGGAATGGTTTTAGTCTTCTAGATTCTTCTAGAAGGTTCTTTTCATTCCTAATTCAATTAGCATTGATAAATTGACTTTTGTTGACTTTTTAGAGTTTTAATTAAAATCAAAGAGCATTTTTGAGGAAAATATACGATTTTATCCTCCTGCACGGCAAAATATATCTGATTTTAGAAAATGCGTCAAAGAACAGGTCTAGCGCCCAACGCCAGCCATTAGCGCCTGGAACTGAGCCTGGCGCCAGCTCTGTTTTTTGTGCGCCGATACTCTGCTTTCTTAATCTTATCTTTTTGGCTGATTTTCTATATAAATAACGTCATAAAAACTCCGTTTGGAGGAATTAACAACCAGCCTTTCTATTATAATCACCTACAACCAGTTTTCATTCGCAATAATTAATTCTCTCATTCTCTTCTCATTCATCATTTCTCTCTCTCTCTTTCTTTTTCTAAACTAGTCTTTTTATATACAAAATTCCGCATTCGCAAGATCTAGAAACACCTAGCCATATTTGAAGTTGCCTTCTCCCTAGACGTGAAAGGTTTAATTTCTGACGGTTTGGTCCCAAATCTCTCTTTCAATTATTTAATTTAATTATTTTGATTATTATTTTCCTTGAAGTTACTAACGTGTGTATTTTGTTATTAAAAAGAGGTACGAACAATCAAAGTAAGTTCTTTAATGGTTTTAATTAATATTATGATGTAGAGTTCATGCTTAGGTTGTTTCTATGATTCCTAGTATCATGTCTAGGGTAAATTTAATATCAAATATGCTTAATATGATTGTTATGATCCTTCCTATGTTCTTCCTAATATTTATGATTTTTAGTATCGTGTTAGGGTTAAAGATTTGTTTTTTTATTGCTTAGTAACATGCTAGGGTTTGTTATTAATCTTGTTAGTATCATACCTAGGATCTTGCTATTATTATGCTTTAATATTAACATGAACATGATTATGATTATAATTGTTATAATTTATGATAATTAAGATTATGATTATTATTATTATTTTGATGATGATTATTTTATTTATGATGATATTATTGTTATTATAATTATTATTCATGATAATTATTTATTATGTTGCTTGATATTTATTGTTATTGCTTGATCACGCCTTTTATGCATGTTTAAAGGGAATTGGTACTTGTAATCACGCTTAATAAGACAATAAATAATCTTGTTTAGGGTTAATGTGATTATAATTTCAAGTGGTTGCCAATAATAGTATATTTGTGCATTTATATTCAATTAACATAGAGAAACAGGTTTAGGGTTAATCCTATTGATTGCATGTTAGTCAGAAAGCGCACATGAATACGATCAGAATAAAGTAGAGGCCTATTATTAGGGCAGGTTCAATCTCTTTTAGGTTGGATTTGTACCTTCATCCCCGAACCCTTATTTGGTTCAAGACCTTATGTAGTTTATGATCTCTTGGATCGTTAAGGGGTGTAACCTTCACCTCGTGAACTGTTTACTAGTTACTAAAACTTGTTGGCGACTCTTTCACTCTATCTTCTTCCCTTTTGGACGCCACCGTACTTAAGTGTATGATCACAGTGGGGTTCAAGCTAGGGGGTTAACGCTTGAAACTATTCCCTACAGTGTTTGGCGACTCCACTAGGGAGGATTTCTATTTTAATTCCTGAATTTGTTTCGGCAATGATTTAGAATGAGTGGATGAGACTTGAAACATTCTAAGTATTTCATGTGCGTAATTTTGATTAACATTATTGCCATCTGCATAAAAAAGATGTCATTGGAAAGACCATCCGTAATTAGTTAAAAACATAGGATTTTACACGTAGGAAACTTGAGAAATATCTTTCACAACTAGGACCGAAATAACACCGCGCAAAACTGGAAAATTTTATCGAACACAGACAGCTGCTGAGTCATGTGGGAAGTAGCGCTAGGGGCCAGAGCTTGGTGCCAGACTTTTAGCCGTAGCGCCAGACGCCAGTATTGGCGCCAGGCAGTACAGTTAAAAACTGGCGCCAGTCTTTGATTGCTGGCGCCAACCTCCCCCAATACCGAGCCAGAAATATACGTTCTAATTTCGACCGGTTTTTCGTATTGTTTGTTCGATCCTACTTCCTGATTGGTTTTTTTTTTCTCACTTTTCCGAAACCCATATGTGTTCTACATATGGACATAACCCTCTGGGAATCCATGCTCCATCTACCTGATTGAACGCTCCGTGCAACAAAGGGTACATCCGAGATTGTTGAATTCACCAAACCATGGAAGCGAGTTATTTCTAAAAATCGCGGTGTCCCATCCACTCGCGCCAACCCTTCACGGTTAGGTTTCCGCATGGTGCATCCGGACAATTAACCATTGACCCTTTATCGACTAAACCATATCCCGAACTTTAGATAACTAGAGCCATGGTTAGGTTGCAAACTCATTGCATCATATTGTGCCTACTTGACTAATTGTGCATTATTTGTTGTGCATATATTCTATGTTTCTCTTAACTGTTTGTTTGACTTGTGTTGAGATTAAATAAATTAATGACTTAAAGAACTTTGCCTAATTAATTAATTAATTTGAGTCAATAAAGTCTAATACTTTAATCGGAATTGACCTAGTACGACTTTAGGCATACCCCAATTGATTAATAACACCAAAAACAGTCCCAGATCGAAGCTCCAATATTGGCGCCAAGGTCTGAGCTGTAGCGCCACAATGCGGAGTGTGGCGCCTGGCGAAACCTCTGTCGTCTGGCGCTAAGCTACACAGTGTGACGTCGGTTATGTCGTTTGGCCGACAGTTCGGATTATTGGTCGAGTCATCACCTAGGGTCTAATTAATCAGTTTGCTGATTAATTCGGTTGTGTTTTGCTATCAATAGTACTTATTTGAGTCGTTAATTGAATTTAGGCACTAAGTCCCATGGTCTTACACAAGAGTCCAAGCATGTCACTTACACTCAACGCACACACCAATACACATACTTTGACCATGTTTAAGAGAGTCTTGTGTGCGCGTTTTTTTCCGTCAATTTTTTTTGTGGGGTAAGTCGGATATTAATCCTCCAACTTTTTTATTTTTTTTTTTTAAAAAAAAAAAAAAAAAAAAAAAACTATTATACTTAGTTCCCTAAAAATATGTACATTATTTTATGTACATTATTTTTGCCAAAAATATGCACCCATTTATTTATTTATTTTTTTTCCTCCTGAAAATAAACCGTAAAGTCAAGTTGATTCGAGTCATGTAATTAAACGCAAAATGGTTTAATTTACAGCGCGTGGTCAAGAAAGGAAGGACGGTTAATCAAAGACAACCTTTTCGTACAAGTCCAACTTTTCGACAAACCCATAGCTCGCAAGAGGAAAGCTAAGACTATAATGGCAACACAAGAAGAAGTCAATGATCTTAGGAACCAATTGGTTACCGTGACTGAGACACTGAAGCTCCTAACACTCAAGATCGATGATCCCGTGAAGCAACAACAGATGGATCTCATGCAAGAGAGTCTAAGCAAGCTATCTAGCTACTACAAGTTTCAAGGGCTTACATCACAAGGGGTCTCGGTGGACAAAGATCTTCTTCCGTAGAAGTTCAATGCCAACGACATCCCAAAATTCAGAGCAAATGACAACCCTTATTTTCATTTAAGAGCATTCGAAACAATAATGAGTATTAAGGGTATCGATATGAAGGTTTTCCCCTCTCTGTTCTCACTCTTTCTCGAGACCGTTTGCCAACAATGGTTCTTTTCTCTCAAGAAAGAAAAGACCTCTACCTGGGAATCCATAGCAAACGCTTTCGTGGATAGGTATAAGTGCAACATTAAGGTTGAGACTGACCATAGGGAACTTGAGATCCTCAAGCAGAAAGAGAATGAAGGCTTCACCTCTTTTTTTAACAAATGGAGAGAAACCTCAGCTAACATGATTGAGGTGCCATGTGAAAAAAGAGTCTGTAAGATTGTTCGTCAAAAATCTTCAAGAAAAATATTCCAAGCATCTCAAGTATCAAAATAATCTCCATACCTTCAAGGCCGTGTATGACATTGGAATCAATATTGAAGACGACCTGGCCAAGTTAAAAGCTGCCAACAATAACTCCTACAATGGCTGGAAAGGAAAGAAGAACGACAATCCTTCTTCTTCCAAAACCACCCACTCAAACAACGTCAGCACTTTTAATTTAGGAGAATTCCTTGGCATTAGCAATCAAGGACAAAAGAAACCATTTAGGAGGAACTTTACTCCCATTGGCATGAGTTATGACACCTCATTTGATCGATTAAATGCAAAAGGTCTTATAACTCCTATTGGACCGTTTGGGGACCCACTAGTAAAAAAGAGGTCAGCTAATTGGAACCCCAATGTACACTGCAAGTATCACCAAGGTAGGGGCCATCTCACCGAAAACTGTTGGAAGCTTAAGGAAGCTATCCAAGACTTAATCGACACCAACAAGCTACCATTGCCCCCTTCCAGTAAGAAGCCAAGCATCGATAATGCACCTCTCGCTCATACCCTGGCTATCTGTGATGAGGAAAACGAGGTTGACCCCTCGTCTCTCATTAGACCTGTCAAAGAGATCTATGCCACAGAAAATGAGGAGGAAACCTTTTTTGATGTCAAAGATAACCTTCAAGAACCGGCAAGTAAGGAAGATATACAATTGCTCACGGTGTCTATGATTGAGGTATCGCATTTACTACGTGAAGCTCTCAAAGCTACAAGGGAACCCCAAAAGAAATGTGACGAGGTTCCACTTCCGAAAGATGAACCTAAAAGGGAATTCACACAAGTGAGAGCTATTATGAGGCAAAGCGTTTTTCTTTATAAGTCACCGAAAAACCCAAGAAGAGTAATAGAATCTACACTCCAATTGGGATCCCATATGTGCAAATGTTCGAAATGCTCTCCGAGAGTGGTGAGATCAAACCTCTCGAACCGAGACCATTCGAATCATTGAAAAGGACCGATAGGTAATACTGTCAGTATCATCAATCAGGGGGTCAACTATAGAAAACTGTTTCAAATTCAAGGATTTGGTTCAAAAAATGATTGATGAAAAGAATTTAGTCCAAGTTCCACAAGAATACGATGCAACTATTAATGGAGTTTGGGACAGTGATGAAGAAGATGTCTACTTAAAAGACATAATGAGATCTCCACCCTCTGTGTCATACGCCATGGATGATTTTTGGGTTGAAGAAGACTCGTCGATAGACTTCCTCACAAGATTCGGGAGAATGTAACCTCCCGTTTCAACACAACCTATGCCAACCACACAACAAGTTCCCATACCTATCATTGAAGACAATTATATTGTTAAGCAGTTTAAGAAGAAAAAAGTTGATATGAACGTATGGAAACTTTTGGCAACATCTCGAGAACATAGGTTGGCTGTAATAAATGCCTTGGACGAAATTGGGATAGATTCTGACACTACTCCTGAGGGATTATCCAACTTCCTCACAAGTGATCTTCCTAGTCCAATTAATTTGATCACCTTTTCTGACAAGGATTTACCCCCGGAAGGTGACAAACACTACAAGGCATGAAACCTCATGGTAGTTGGAAAGAGGATGAATGTTCCTATGACTCTTGTAGACAATGGAAAAGTCAAAAGCACGTAGGGACGCTCTCATTCAAAAGAGAGAAATCCCAATGGATCGCTACCCTCTCACACTAAATGGTCAATTTATAAAAGAAGGAGAGGACTATCCATGCCATGAATTTCCCGAGCCATTTGTGTTAAACGGCATAAGACAACCGAGATTTGAGATTTTCTTGGATTGCTACTTCACTGATAAAATCCCAACTCCTGACCACAAGGAGAAAGCACCACCATGCTTTGACTTTAACGTCATGGGATTACTATTTGGGCGAGAAAAGAATGAGCCAACTTATAAAGAGTATAACTCCTCGCTCATTCAAAAAGTCCTACAAAGCGAAAGCTTCGACCCCTCGAAGTTAATCACTCCGGCTGAAGGATCACTATAAGGGTGGCGCAAGACTATCAAGGTGACTACTCCAAGTTGAAGGAAGATATCCATCACGACAGGGCAAGGACCAATGTTTGTAGAGTCGTCTGAGTAAGAGTCTGAGTCGGATTCTGTCCCCCTGGAGTCTTCTAAGTCTTTAGTAGTAGCCCGTTCCCCTCCAATTTTTTCTCCTTGAATAGTTAGAGATCAAGTCCTTGAGGACATATCACTCTTTGATGTAATGATCTCAAAGTATAATAATATTTCTCCTTCTCCTTTCTTCTCGTGTTCTTCTCTAACCCAAGATGACGAGCATTGCTTAACTAACAATGAAAAAGACAAAGAAATTATTAAAGCAATGGAAACACTTGAAAAGAAAACACCGGTAATTGAAGAAACTGAAACAGTTGATATCTCAAATGATTCAACCCATAAAAGAGATGATAAAATCGGATTAACACTGAATAAACAAGGAAGAACCGATTTAATTAACTTACTTAAAGAATTTATCGACGTATTTGCTTGGTCATACGAAGATATGCCAGACATTAATAGAGAAATAGCTCAACACACTATATCACATTCCAGGAATGAAACCCGTTAAACAAAAGTTACGTCGAATGAAACCCGACGTAGCTCTTAAAATAAAAGAAGAAGTTCAAAAACAAATAACTGCAGGTTTCATCAAGGTATCCAAATACCCTGAATGGGTCGCCAACGTCGTCCCAGTACTGAAGAAAGACGGAAGGGTAAGAATGTGTGTCGACTATCGAGATCTAAATAACGCAAGTCCAAAGGACGACTTCCCTTTGCCACACATCGATATTCTAGTAGATAACACGACAAATCACGCGCTACTCTCGTTCATGGATGGGTACGTAGGTTACAACCAGATTCTCATGGCAGAAGAAGACATGGAGAAAACAACTTTTATAACACCATGGGGCACTTACTGCTACACGGTAATGCCATTCGGGTTGAAAAACGCGGGTGCTACTTACCAACGTGCATCAACTACCTTACTCCATGACATGATGCATAAAGAAGTCGAAGTATATGTCGACGACATGATTGTAAAATCAAAAGACCGTCCAGGCCATCAAATCGCCTTAAGGAAATTTTTCGAAAGGCTAAGAAAATATAATATGAGGTTGAATCCAGCTAAGTGTGCTTTTGGAATCACCTCAGGCAAGCTTTTGGGTTATGTCATAAGCTCTAGAGGAATAGAGATAGACCTAACCAAGATCAAAGCGATCATGTCAATGCCACCACCCAAGACTGAGAAACAGATTCGAGGATTTATTGGCCGGTTGCAATATATAAGTAGGTTCATATCAAAATTGACAACAATATGCGAACCAATCTTAAAAAAGCTCAAGAAGAACGTACCAGTAATATCGGATGACGAGTGTAAAAAAGCCTTTGAAAAGATCAAAGCCTATCTCGCAAATCCTCCCGTATTAACACCAGCACTTCCCGGAATACCTCTTAGATTATATTTAACAGTTACCAAAGAGACAATGGGAGCTATGCTAGAACAAGAAGTAGAAGGCAAAGAGAATGCAATCTACTATCTAAGCAAAAAGATGCTCGAATACGAAGCACGCTATACACCACTCGAGAAGTTGTGCCTCGCCTTGGTGTGGGCCACAACCAAGTTAAGACATTACATGCTAGTGCATACCGTCTTCGTGGTCTCCCGATTAGATCCACTCAAGTATCTATAACTAGTAGAAAAAAAGCATTAGGCACCCCCCATATGGCATCGGTTCAGGCTAAACCGGTGGCCAAAATCGGTCTAGAAATGGGCGGGATTTTACCAAAAGAGAAAAGGCACCGGTTTGGCCTGAACCGGTGCCAAAAATTAAAAAGGCACCGGTTTGAACCGGTGCCATTTGAACCGGTGCCAAATTTAAAAAAAAAAACCGCGGCTTTCCTTATTCTTCTCTCTCTCTTTCTCTTTCCTTCCCTTCATTCGTTCTATCCCTTCTTTCGTTCTCTTTCATTCTTTTTGAAGTGCCTCCCCCTTTTCCCTCCACCAAAGCCGCCACCTTTACCGGCCACAGAGGTGTGGAAAACCACTGCCCCTCTCTGTCATTCCTCCCCTGCCCTTCTGTTTTCCCTTTCTTTCTCTTTACTGCTTGTTCCACCACCGCGCACCGCCCATTGCTGCTTGTTCCACCACCGCGCACCGCCTCCACCAGTCCACCGCAGTGCTGCCTCCACCATTGCGCACCACCGCTGCTTCCTCCACTACTAGGGTCGTCCTCCTAGCTGCTGCCCTCCTTGTCTCCTCTTAGCTGCTGCCCTCCTTGTCTCCTTCCATTCAAGGTTTCTTTTTAATTTTTTTTTTTACATTATTTTCCAATTATATAATTATATATATTAATTTGTTTTGCATTTTGAACCATTGTTAGTAAATTAAAATTTAGGTTTGAATATAATTTTTCTCAATTTTAGGTTTGAATATAATTGTGAAATTGTGAAAATATTAGAGATTAGTAACCTTGTTACTCAATTAGTTGGATTTTATTATGTTTTAATGGTTAATTTAATGTGTTTTGGTGGATAGTTTTGAAATAATTATAGAATATGTACTTAAATAGGTGAAATTTGGTATTTTACTTTTAATGGTTAATTTGAAGTTGTTTTGATGGATTATTTTGAATAAGTTAGAGATTAGTTAACTTTGTTATTAAATTAGTTGAATTTTGGAATGTTTAAATGGTTAATAATAACTTGTTTTGATGGGTATATTTGAATTAATTTGAGATTAGTGACCTTGCTTGTTACTAAAGTAGATGAATTTTGGAATGGGTGAATGGTTACTTTTAAGTTGTTTTGATGGGTAATTTTGAAAAAATTAGAGATTAGTAACCTTGTTAGTTTAGCAATTGTTAGTTCAATGAATGATGTGATTTAGCTTATAAATAAATTAGTGAATTGACATGTTTTGAGAAAGAAATAGTACATACCTTATATTTAACCTAATTTTTGTTTATTGTTTTTTTTAATAGATTTGTGAATTGAAGCACGAGTTTAATTAGCTTGAGGACTACATATTGAGCTCAAGTGGGTAGTTGCTATATTGGTATGACTTATAAACTTTACTTAGCTATATTTCTTTCTATTTATCCATTTAATAAAAGTTTATTCATGAAATTGCAACATGTGTATTTTTTAATTGCAAATAAATACAAAAATATATAGAATACTTGCATCATCATATGCCTAGATACCCGTTCAAGGCTTTCTCATTAGGAGAAAGTCTTGAATAGTCCCCGGTTGGGACTGTTCTTTAAAGTGTACTCTCACTTAGGTGGTGAATGTATGTTTTCTTTTCGATTTTAAGGAACATCTTGGCTTACCATTTCCTCACTATGTTCTCTGGGTACATATGTGGGTAATTAATTATCTACATCGTGTACTTGGAGAATTAGGGGGAAATGCTGCCGGATTTTCCTTAAAATTGGAAAGTTGACATACAATCACTAGTGAGAGTAGACATTCAAGGATGGGTTAGGTTGGAGTGATAAGGACCCTTTAGAAACATGCATTTTTTCACTATATGAATGGTATATTCACGTTTTGTACTTGAATTTGATTTACATAAAATATGTAGCACTTACACATTATAGATTATATGGTGCTATATATGTTTAGAGACAATTTACTAAATGGAGAAGGATCGTGGTTGGATGTAAGGTAGACGCGATACATTGGAATTTTGGAATGGGGTTCAAGAGTTTTGCGAGAGGGTTTTAGCTTATCAACGCAGACTGGGTGGAAAAGGCCTTTATTGTCCTTGTGTTGATTGTAATAATGTGAATGTGGTCGATAGTGTTGAAATCATTAGAGATTATGTATTATGTCGTGGGTTTAGGCAATTATACCATGTGTGGATTTGGCACGAAGAAAGTGGAGAGTACAGTGGGGATCTTGATCAGAATGATGTGCGTGTTAGAAGCAATGAGATTCATGTGGACGAGGAATACGAGAATGATGACTATATTGTTGATAATGGTGAGGATGGAGCCGATGATGATCAGGCGGATGAGGTCGAGGATGAACAAGTGGATGAGATGTTGTATGGTGTTGAAGGTGAAGTGTTTGAGTTATTATCGGAGGCTTCCAAAAAGCCTTTGTATCCCGGGTGCAAAAAATACTCCAAACTATCGGCCGTGCTAATTTTCAACATTAAGTCGAAGCATGGGTGGACGGACATCAGTTTTACTTCTTTGTTGACCGCATTAAGTGATATGTTGCCTGATGGGAATGAAATTCCTAAGTCTTACTATTACGCAAAGAAGCTCATGTGTCCCTTTGGTTTGGAGTATAAGAAGATACATGCATGTCCTAATGACTGTATTTTGTATCGAAATGAGTATGAACAACTGCAGGAGTGTCCACGATGCAAGCGGTCGCAGTACAAGCGCATGAGTTGCAATCCTGGCACGGAGGGACCTCCTGCTAAGGTGTTATGGTATCTTCCCATTATTCCAAGGTTTAAGCGTCTGTTCTCAATACCAAAAGACGCTAAAAAGTTGAGGTGGCATGCAGAGGGAAGAAAGAAAAAAGAATGCTGAAGCATCCAGCTGACTCTCCACAGTGGAAGAACATTGATTTGAAGTTTGAGGAATTTGGTAATGAAGTCAGAAATTTAAGGCTTGGGTTGTGCACGGACGGGATGAATCCATTTGGCACTCTTAGTACCCAACACAACACATGGCCGGTACTTTTAGTGATTTATAATTTGCCTCCTTGGCTGTGCATGAAACGTAAGTATGTAATGCTTTCATTGCTAATAACTGGTCCTAAGCAACCTGGAAACGACATAGTTTTTTACCTTACGCCGCTTATTGACGACTTGAGAAAGATGTGGGACGAAGGGGTTTCCGTTTTCGATGCTCATCAGAACGAGATTTTCACATTGCGTGCAGCCCTTATGTGGACCATGAATGACTTCCCTACATATGGAAACTTGTGTGGGTACAAGGTCAAAGGGAAAAAAGCATGCCCTATATGTATTAATGACACATCAAGCGTATACCTGACTTATTCTTACAAAGATGTCTACCTACGGACTCGAAGGTTCCTTAGGCGTGATCACCCGTACCGTAGGCAGAAAAAGGCTTTCGATGGAACCGTGGAAGAGGATACTGCGCCTAGACCATTGGCTGGTGCTGAGATTAGTGCTCGGGTGAAAGGGATACGAACGGTGTTTGGAAATTCAGAAAAAACTATGGTCTCAGCTGCTCTGTTTAAGAAAGAATCAATCTTTTGGAAGCTTCCGTACTGGAGAGAACATGACGTTATGCATTTTCTTGATGTGATGCATATAGAGAAGAATGTGTGTGATTCTCTTTTGGGGACGTTTATGAATATCCCAGGCAAAACAAAGGACGGAAAGGGTGCACGGTTAGATTTGAAAGAGATGGGGATTCGTCCAGAATTGTGGCCTCAAGAAAAGGTTAGAAAGGGGAAGGAGCCGAGAATAGAAGATGAAAATGTTTGGAAAAAAGGGAAGGAGAAGAGCAAGGGAAAGGGAAAGGCCAAAGATGCGTCAAAGAAGAAAGTTAAGGGTAAAGGGAAGGATGAAAAGAATTATTTACCCCCGGCTTGCTATACATTGTCAAGGGTAGAGAAACGTATTTTTGTGCATGTCTGTACGGCATTAAGGTTCCATCAGGGTACTCATCTAACATGAAAAGATTTGTAACCTTAAATGGAGAATTGAAGCTGACAAGTATGAAATCCCATGATTGTCACATTATGATGCAAGTATTCCTACCGATTACAATCCGTGGTATTCTACCGAAACACGTGAGGGAAGCAATTACAAGCCTTTGTTCGTTTTTTAATACAATTTGTAGCAAATTTCTTGATCCTTGTACACTAGATGCTTTGCAAGCAGATGTGGTTGTGACTTTGTGCAAATTTAAGATGTATTTCCCACCCTCATTTTTTGACATAATGGTTCATATGGTTCTTCATTTGGTGCGTGAGATTAAGTTGTGCGGTCCAGTGTTCATGAGGTGGTGCTACCCTTTTGAAAGACACATGGGTACATTACAAGATAAAGTACGAAACCGGTCTCATCTTGAAGGAAGTATGATGCAAGGGACCGTGGGTGAGGAGATATATAACTTTGTGGCGGACTACATAGCCCTTGATCAACTTGTTGGTCTTCCTACTTCTCGACATGAAGGTAGAGTTGATGGTCATGGCACAATTGGGTCGAAACGAATGTCACCAGACTGAGATCAGTTCTTACAAGCACACCTTTATGTGTTGCACCATGTTTCAGATGTGCACCCATATTTAGACGAGCACATGGCTAGTTTGCGTGACGAATTTCCATCCAAAGGTGAAAGGGCACTTATGTAGTTGCATAATAAGAGGTTTTTTGATTGGTTTCGTGATCGAGTAATGAGTGGATTGAATGATACTAATGTGACCGATACAGTACGGTGGCTTGCGTACGGTCCTAGGGATGATGTCCGTTCATTTGAGGGATATGACATCAATGGGTACACTTTTTGGACCGAGGGTCATGATTTGAAATCTTCCTCCACCAAAAACAGCGGTGTAACTCTTGTGGCATCGTCAAGGGAGTTTGCAAGTTCTAAGGATAAATCACTTCTCGATGCAGAGTTGTCATACTATGGTCGAATTCAAGAAATATAGGATCTTAATTATTGTGACTTCACGGTTGCTCTTTTCAAGTGTAAGTGGGTTGATAATATCAAGCGTAACGTCAAATATGAGGACTTTACTCTTGTAGATCTTGGCCACTTGAATGATAGTGCGGAACCATTTATCCTTGCATCTCAAGCTAAGCAAGTGTTCTACGTAACTGAACCAATGGATTCAAAATGGTCTATAGTGCTAGCTGGCAAAAGACGAATCCTAGGCATTGGAGATGTTGTTGATAAGGAAAAATATGATGCGTTTGATGATTCAACACCTTTCACTGTTCCTAGACCTGTTGTACTAAATGACATAGACAACGAAGCAGGTTATATGCGATCAGACCACAACGAAGGAATTTCAAATTGAGGTAGTTTGATTTAAAGTTAGTAATGGTTTCATTGCAAATATAGTTTAGTTATCATGTATATAGGAGCATAAGTAGGCGAAAATGACATATTTGTAGTTTGAAACTGCCTAAGTGTACTCATTATCATGCATATACAAGGTTATAGGACCATAAGTAGGTGAAAATGGCTTAAATAGCTTCTACTTAACCCTATTCTTTTGTTTTGTGTATGAAATTTATTCATTCTAACAACCTATATTCAATATATTTAACATGTTTGTAGTTTGAAATTGCCTAAGTGTACTCATTATCATGCATATACAAGGTTATAGGACCATAAGTAGGTGAAAATGGCTTAAATAGCTTCTACTTAACCCAATTCTTTTGTTTTGTGTATAAACTAACATTTATTCATTCTAACAACCTATATTTAATATATTTAACATGTTTGTAGTTTGAAATTGCCTAAGTGTACTCATTGTCATGCATATACAAGGTTATAGGACCATAAGTAGGTGAAAATGGCTTAAATAGCTTCTACTTAACCCAATTATTTTGTTTTGTGTATGAACTAACATTTATTCATTCTAACAACCTATATTCAATATATTTAACAGGTTTGTAGTTTGAAATTGCGTAAGTATACTCATTATCATGCATATTCAAGGTTATAGGACCATAAGTAGGTGAAAATGGCTTAAATAGCTTCTACTTAACCCAACTCCTTTGTTTTGTGTATGAACTAACATTTATTCATTCTAACAACCTATATTCATTATATTTAACATGTTTGTAGTTTGAAATTGCCATTTTGTACTCATTATCATGCATATACAAGGTTATAAGACCATAATAAGTAGATGAAAATGGCTTAAATAGCTTCTACTTAACCACAATAACTATCATGCATATACTTTACTATACACTAATATTGTTTTCTGATTGCTTTGAAAGGTTCTTATATCTCATGGCGGACGATCATGATCCTCATTGTGTAGAGGACATTGACGATGATGAGTATGAGGACGAGTACGAGGATGAGGACGAGGATGATGATGATGAGCCTTATGATGTTAATAAGGAGGATGACTTGGGTGAGCCAGAGGATCAGGCTCAAGATGAGTTCGAGCGTAGGCTTGACAATTTTGAAATTTCAGCTGAACGTGCATCACCTATTGTAAATACAACACGTGAGATTGTCGGTGAGAACCCGACTCCTGAAAGTTATGGCCAAGGAAAAGATGAAAACAACACAGGTGGTGGAGGGGGGGGGGGGAAAGGCACCGGCTCAAAGAAAAAGAAGGGGTCCGACGAGAAGCTTTAAGAAACCGGACGGTCCCATGGTCTTGGAGTATGACAACAACGGCCAACCCGGGCCAAAATGGCGTCGACAATATGCTAATCAAGTTGGCATATGTTCGCGGAAAATCCCCATTACACTTGTAATGCGGCAAGTACCTCCGGGTTTGATTCAAACATTTTGGGATGATACAAGGGTAAGTGTGTTTTTGGCACATTTAGACAATTTAAGATACCTTAATCTTATGGTTGTTACTAAATAGAAACTAATAATTGGTTTTAATTTGGGCTTGCAGAGGTTGTTTTCTATTCCTAATGATCCCGAGAAGAGAAGAGTGTTTGAATCTTTATTAGCGGAAAGATTCAGAGGCTTAAGACCAAGTTGACTAATGGGTGGATCTACAAGAAAAAGAAGAAATCAAAGAAGAAGAATGCTGATGAGGACGACCGTCTCCCGTGGCAAATATGGCCGACTGTGTCAAAAGATGATTGGGAAGAGTTCGTTAGAATGAAGACTCAAAAGAAACCCATTGTAAGTTTGTGTAAATCTGATCTCAATTGAATAATAGCTTGACACTTTTTGTAGCAATGATACTAACATTTTTAGTTTTGTAGGAACTTCGAGAGCAAAATAAAAAGAATGCAGAAAAGAAGAAATACGTCCATCATATGGGTCCTAAGACTTTTGGTGAAAAGAGACTTGAGTGGGTCGGTTCGGGCTTATACCCTAAATCGCTTATAGTGACATCGAAGGAACCCTCTAGTTCCACGATCGCTACATTGGTGAGTCGTGCCGGTGATTTCTTTTGTTCTCTTCATACGTTTGATAAGGAAACTAGAAAATGGGTCATCAAGGATCCGAAAGCCAAAAAACTGGCAGATAAGCTTGTAAGTTACCTATGAATTGTTGAATTTAAGTCACTTTTGCATCTAAATCACTGTACAAACCATTAACTATTTTACTGACCTCATTTTTCCTTATGCTATAGCTTGAGCACACTCAAGAGATGGTGGAGGGAAAATTTGAACCAAGTGTGGAGAATGACCCTTTTACCATGGCTTTGGGAAGGCCATACCATCCAGGACGAGTAGTAGGTTCGGGAGGGTCATTGCTTGGATGGAATAAGGTGATGGGTCCCGAATACACAAAATCGGGTAGATCTCAAGCCAGTGTTAACTCACCGGGGGAGTTGGATGCCAAGGTGGCATCAATTATGGAACAAGTACGCAACGAGTTAGTTGGTGAATTGAATGCTTGGGCAAAGCTGAAGAACTTACCGACTTTGTCGGTCCTCACGAGTACCCCGGTCGACTCATGTTCTGAACCAAAAGGACAAGGAGAAGGTGATAGACATGGAGGAGATGAGATACGTTGTGAAGATGTGCCACCTGAGGTAAAATCAATTGGGTTATTAAAAGTTTTAAAATACTGAGTTAATTGAGATTTGAGGTGCAATGATTGATGTACTGTTGCAGGTTCCTACTCCTACACATGCGGACTCGAGGGAGCTTGAAAATCCAACACCGCATGAATTTCCAGAGTTACAGGTGATTTGTAACCCTCTACCTTAATGAATTTTGTTATATTATCTATGCTGTTGTAAAAGTCCTATTTAACTATCTTCTTTTTATATATATACTTGTGTAGGAAGACACCCGGTGTGCACTTCTAGCCCCGGGGCATGCAAATAGTACGGCGTTGAGTTGGGTGGCGTATGGTAGTGCCCAACCGACGACGGGTGCTACTGCGGGGCCACATCATTACTCGGTTGGGATCGATTCAGTGGTTGCGGGGTTCGAAGACATTCCACTACCCGTTCTGATAGAGGAGGTTGAGATAACAATGCTTTGGCAAGTTGTAGGTAGCTTCGTTGATTGGCCACGTGCATGGGTGAAGTTGATTAATAAGGAGGTAAATAGTTAGGCACTCTTAAAATAAAACCGCCAAATATATTTATTTTTTTTTTATAATATGCAAGGTCCGCCAAGTTGATTTAAAATTGCTCAAAATTTTTTTTGTAAAAATATGCAAGTTCCGCCGCCCCGGGACACCGAGGGAGCCGCCCCCGCTGCCGAAATAGCGAAGGCAACCCGCGACGAGGCCACAGCAGCCCCGGCAGCCGCATGCCAAGGCTGTAGCAGCCACGGCAGGTGGCTGCCATGTCTGCTGCAACCTCGACAGCAGCCTGCCTGGGCTGCTGCAACCTCGACAGGCGGCTGCCATGGCTGCTGCAGCCTCGGCAGCACCTGCCTGTGCTGCTACAGCCATGGCAGCCACCTGTCGAGGCAGCAGCAGCCCAGGCAGGCTGCAGCAGACATGGCAACCACCTGTCGTGGCTGCTACAGCCTTAGCATGCGGCTGCCGGGGCTGCTTTGGCCTCAGCGCGGGCTACCTTTGCTGTTCCGGCAGCAGGGGCGGCTCCCTTGGGTGTCCCGGGGCGGCTATTTTAAATATATAAAGCCCTTTTGAGCCGAAATGGCTACTCACTTGCCTATTTTCTTCATTTCTCAACTTATAAACTCCTTGCATCTCAAAATACCTCATAATGACATATTTATAAGTGGTTGTCATTTGAAATTACATAAAAATCGCCAAGTTCTAAGGTTTTGGGTCCAACTCATCAAAATCAAGGTCATTTGAGCCGAAATGGCTACTCACTTGCCTATTTTCTTCATTTATCAACTAATAAACTTATACATTCTCAAACCATATCATAATTACATATATATAAGTGATTGTGAGTTGAAATTGCATAAAAGAAGCAAATTTCTAAGTTTTTTGGCGCATTTCATCAAAATAAAGCCATTTTGAGCCGAAATGGCTACTCACTTGCCTATTTTCTTCATTTCTTAACTTATAAACTCCTTGCATATAAAAAAAAACTCATAATGATATATTTATAAGTGGTTGTCATTTGAAATTACATTAAAATCGCCAAATTCTAAGGTTTTGGGTCCAATTCATCAAAATCAAGGTCATTTGAGCCGAAATGGCTACTCACTTGCCTATTTTCTTCATTTCTCAACTTATAAACTCCTTGAATCTCAAAATACCTCATAATGACATATTTATAAGTTGTTGTCATTTGAAATTACATAAAAATCGCCAAGTTCTAAGGTTTTGGGTCCAACTCATCAAAATTAAGGTCATTTGAGCCGAAATGGCTACTCACTTGCCTATTTTCTTCATTTATCAACTAATAAACTTATACATTCTCAAACCATATCATAATTACATATGTATAAGTGATTGTGAGTTGAAATTGCATAAAAGAAGCAAATTTCTAAGTTTTTTGGCGCATTTCATCAAAATAAAGCCATTTTGAGCCGAAATGGCTACTCACTTGCCTATTTTCTTCATTTCTTAACTTATAAACTCCTTGCATATCAAAAAAACTCATAATGATATATTTATAAGTGGTTGTCATTTGAAATTACATAAAAATTTCCAAGTTCTAAGGTTTTGGGTCCAATTCATCAAAATCAAGGTCATTTGAGTCGAAATGGCTACTCACTTGCCTACTTTCTTCATTCTCAACTAATAAACTTATACATTCTCAAACCATATCATAATTACATATGTATAAGTGATTGTGAGTTGAAATTGCATAAAAGAAGCAAAGTTCTAAGTTTTTTGGCGCATTTTATCAAAATAAAGCAAGATTGAGCCGAAATGGCTACTCACTTGCCTATTTTCTTCATTTCTCAACTAATAAACTTATACATTTTCAAACCATATCATAATTACATATTTATTAGTGATTTTGTGTTGAAATTACATAAAAGAAGCAAAGTTCTAAAGTTTTTGGGCCCATTTCATCAAAATAAAGCCATTTTCTTCATTTCTCAACTTATAAACTTATTCTTTCTCAAACTATTTCAGATTTCGAATGGAAGCAAAACTTCAAAGAGAAAGAGTGTGGAGAATCCTAAAAGAATTGATCAACCTAATAAGAAGCTAAGTGAACAACGGTCCAAGAGTGAACAAGCGTCGAAGTTGCACTCTTCGAAAGGTTCACCCATGCCACCTACTCCACTTGTTGAAGACATTGTTCTTCAATCGCTCTGTACTGACATGACCTTTCTTCACAACCGTGCTTGTCATTTGGTCGATCCCATAGAAGTTGCACTTCCTAAGGCAATGTTCCACTATGATGAGGATGTTGTTGCATGGATCAGCAAAGAAGATGTGAAGGAATTTCTATGTGGTGCAAAGCTTAACATTTCCCTCATTTAAGCATTCATGAGGTACTTCAATGCCCACATAATCTATACTTTTTTCAAGTTATTCAAATTGATGGTGATTATCCTACATTTGATTAATTATTCAATGTTCATGCACGCAGAGCACTACAGGAGCACTTAACTGACACTGATTCTCCTTGTAAAGTTGGGTGGTTATGCCCCGAGCAGTTATCCACTACTAGAATCATAGACAACCCTCATGATGTGTTGTACTATGTTGAACAGAGTATCCGGGATTCAGAGCGTGCGGGAGTCAAGTTCATATTCGCCCCATGTTATAGAGAGTAAGTCTAACCATGTCAAATTCAATCGATTTGGCCTCATTATTTGTTGACTCCTAAATATTAATTTTCTTGTCTATTTTGAACTTATGTAGGGAGCATTGGAGCCTCATGGTGATTTGTAATTCCACTAACACAATTTATCACCTTGATTCAGCTCGATCATCGGAGATGTGGCTCGTGAAGTCTATATTGCAAAAGTAAATATATATAGCAACCTAGTGATGATTATTGCTAATAATAACTAATTTAGTAATCATACGACTAATTAAATTTGAATGTACTTTTTTTTACTACAGTGTTATGAAGAAGCTACATTGTCATGCTCCAAAGGGTCTAACATGGAAGTCACCGTTGGTAATTTACATGATATTGTGATTATCTATAAAATCTATGTTAGTAAATATTTGCTCATTTCCTTTGCATGTTTCACTGATGTGATTTGTTTGTCATATGCTAGTGCGCACAACAAGATAATGGACTTGATTGTGCTTTGTATGTGATGAGATTCATGCTTGACATTGTGACTCATTGTACGGACACTCCACAGCTTGATGAGGTAAGTCCTAAAACTTATTGAAATGGTGATTTCTAGCCTTAAACACCTAATATTACCCAACAATGGCATGTTATGAGAAACAAAAAGGCCATTTCACAAGAAAGGTAGAAAATGGGCTGAATAGAAGTCATATGGGCCATATTTGGGCTATTTTGTGTTAATATGCTCTTTTGATGTGATTTCTTTCCTTATACACCTATAACTAGATAATATTGACATGTTATGAGATAAATAAAGTTCATTTAATAAGAAATGTAGGAAATGGGCAAAGTAAAGTCATATAGGCCATATTCGGGCCATTTTGAATAAAAAGCGTCATAAACCTTAATAAAATGTTCTCCTATACAATTTTAGGTCTTACACACATTCAACTACCCAACATTGACATGTTATGAGAAAGAAATAGTTCATTTGATAAGTAATGTAGGAAATGGGCTACATAGAAGTCATATAGGTAATATTTGATAAAATACATGTTGTTTTGCCTAATTAATTAATTTTAACATAATGTTTTTGTATTTCAAGTTTTGCAAGGTACAAAAGGATGGTCCGTTAACAATCAAGGAGCTTAATGAAGTTCGTGACATGTTGGCATCTTTTATCACCTTCAACATGTAAATGGCATTGTAATTGTAAATTATTTATGTTAATTTTTGAACTATATAACTTCTTATTTTTTTTGACAATAACTATATAACTTCTTTTTCATTATATATTTACTTACTATTATTTGTATATGTAAGAAACTTTTTTTTTTGTATTGTGTTTAGGAATATTTATATCTATATATATAATTGAATTCTTGTTTTTAATATTATTTTTGTATCTTATTGTAATAATTAATAAATATTATTATTATTAGTTATTATAATAATAATATTATTAATTATTATATTTAATATAATTGCTGGAATTACAGGTTATTATTATTGCGGGAAACATGTTTTTTTTTAGAATATTATTGCACGAAAATTTGAAGAAAAAAAACAAAAAAAAGGAGAATACCTTCCTCATACTGACAAAAGAGCAAAACGAGCATTAAGGCTTTTGGCTTCCCATTATGTACTTATACACAACGAATTACATAAAAGGGTACCTAAGGGTCGAGCTCTCTTATGTGTAGGACAAAAGGATGCACAAAGAGCAATGAGAATAGTCCACGAAGGAATATGTGGCACTCATATAATTGGCAAAATGTTAGTCTAGAAAATAATACGAGATGGATATTATTGGACTACAATGAATAGGGATTGCCATTAATACGTAAAAAGATGCCCTAAGTGCCAAATTTATGCCAATTTCAACATGTTCCTCCATCCTAGCTCTACACCTACACATCGCCATGGCCATTCTCTACATGGGGAATTGACATCATCGGCAAAATCACTCCCCCAAGAACAGGAGGCCACAAATATATCTTAGTGGCAATCGATTACTTCACAAAGTGGGTCGAAGCGCAATCATACGCTAAACTCACTGCAAAACATGTAGCACTCTTTATCGGGAGAAATATTATTTGTCGATACAGAATCCCACATAAAATGATAAGTGACAATGGGACTCACTTTCAAGCCGAATGTGAAGAATTGCTACAAAAATATGGCATTCAACATCATCATTCTTCCCCTTACAGACCTCAAGCAAATGGAGCAGTTGAGGCAGCTAATAAAAACCTAAAAACTATCATCGAGAAAATGACGGAAAATTATAAGGATTGGCCTGACAAACTTCACTTCGCATTGTGGGGTTACCGCACGTCAATTCGCACATCAACAGGAAATACGCCATTTTCCTTGGTATATGGAATGGATGTCGTACAACCTGTCGAACTAGAGATTCCATCTCTACGCATTGCGTTATAGAGTAAACTCGATGAAGTTGAATGGACTAGGGCAAGAAATGAGGTATTAATTCTACTCGATGAGAAACGATTAGAAGCTCTACATCACACTCAGTGTTATCAAACTCGCATGGCTAGGCATTTTAATAAGAAGGTCAAGACAAGAAACAACAAAGTAGGAGACTTGGTGTTAAAAGCACTAAGGAAAAATGTTTTAGATCCAAGGGGAAAATTTAGACCTAATTGGTCTGGACCATACATTATCAAAACAATCTTGTCAGGAGGTGTAGCAAAA
Organism: Chenopodium album; assembly: GCF_948465745.1. NCBI lineage: Eukaryota > Viridiplantae > Streptophyta > Magnoliopsida > Caryophyllales > Amaranthaceae > Chenopodium > Chenopodium album. The sequence goes on from NC_137839.1 coordinate 45,922,804, forward strand.
CTAACTGATATGGATGGCAATGAGTTCTCGAACATGACAAATCTTGACCAACTTAAGAAATACTACCCATAAAACTTGAGTAGGATACTCAAGAGAGCTACGTTTGGCCTGATTCCTTAAGAAAGGATACGTAGGCAACCCTTTACAGGTGCGGCCACTTTATTTTTTTTACATCCCCGTGTCCCAGAATTCGACAGAAGATCGGCGAAATATCGGCGTCGCAGGGAAAACTCTGGCGCCAGACAACAGCCATCAGCGCTAGCCGATGGTATTGGCACCTGGCGCCAGACTTTCCTGGCAGGCGCCAGCTGCAAATAAGCGGCGCCAATTTGCAGATAAATTTTGGGCCAATTTCGGTGTTTTTCGGAAAATTTTCGACTTCCGTACTCGAAGAATTTCTTGAAAATTAATTTTTTCGGTTTTCGTTGCTTTAATAAAAAATTTAAAGTAAATAATTTAATTAAAAGCTGAAATTTCATTAATAAAATAAAGTTACATTATTGATGGAATTTTAATAAAGCTGAAATATATTAACTTTAAATGAAAATTATAAACTACGTCTAAAAATTTGAAATTAAGCAATGCTCCTAATCTTTCTTTTCTTTCCTAGCCCTTTTCCAATTTTTGTCTACTTCCTCCTCCTCATCCATAACTTTAGCTATTAGGCATCCTTTAGAGGACCTACATTCTATCTTAGAGTAGATGGTCTCCCCTTCAGCTAGTACTCCATGTCTCTTTTCCACCCAAGCTTTTTTCTCTGTGGTGTCAACTTTCCTTTTTCCTTTATTTTTGGTAGTACTTTTCTTCCTAGGCATTGCAAGTGTGTTGAATTCAACTCTTGCACCTAAGCATTCCTTGGCAGGAATAACCCTGTCACCTAGACGACTCTTTACATCAGTTTTACCCTGATCTTTCTTCAAATCCTTCGAAGGTTTCTTTAGCAACCACTTCTTCACATCATTGGGCAAGGAAGGAGGAACCTTTTGGGTAATTACTTCCCATAAAAGTCTATCACTCCAGTAAGCATCAAATCTGTCTACTTCTTGAGAAACAGGGTACTCATAGGGAGGACGAAGATCCCCGGAAGGAATATTCTGAAGCAAGTCGTATTGTCTTTTTACCCTGTAGGGGTAATAATAAGTCATACGAGACAAACTTGGAAGACGGAAGAAAGGTTGCTTGTTGACACCAACCGTCCTTTCTATTTTCCACCATGGGACGACCCACTTGATAGCAAAATTGCGAGATTCGAAGACCTTTCTTCACCCATGGCGCCCAATTTTAGGGAAGCGTTTCTTCCTCCTCACGAAGCAATTGGGAGTATATTCCTCAATATTGTCCGGAGGGCTAATTAATCCTAGCCTTTCAATTAGCCACATCTGTAAAAAAATTGCAATGCAAATAAATTATTATTACAATACAAAAATATATTTTTTGATTTCTGTAATTAAAAATTTTATTTTTCTACCTTTAATAAAATTGGAGAGCCGCGAAAAGGTGCATTTGGGTTTCTTTTCAATTCATCGAGACTAATCATGGTCTCTCCAACTATCAATGGCATCGGATTTCTCCCTGATTCAATTTGTTCTAGAACGGTTGTTATAATTGACTGGCCTACATTATTTTTACCACTACTAAGAAAAAATTGATTAAGCATGCAAAATAAGAAAGCCCTTCTTCTATATATATGAAAAGATTCAGACAGAGGTTTATCAAAATAATGGCGTGCAAATTCTTTCAAATTAACTATGTTGCCATCTACTATTTTTAATAAATCCCTTTCTTTTAAATTAAAGAAGCGCTCAAAATCTCTATAATAATATGCATCTACTCTAGGGATTACTATAAGGTCTATTGCAGGGAAGCCTAAAATAGCACTAAATTCTTCCGGCAAAGGGCTAATCTCATCATACCTTATTCTAAATCAATGAGTATCAACATTCCAAAATTCTAGAGGGGTATGAATGAAATCTAGGTCAAGATCTACCCCTTTTATGCCATAAATTCCCCCCAAGTGAAACAAATCTAATTCTTTTCTGTCTCTAGCATTAAGAGATCGACACCATTCATGAGTGTATTGGGTGGATGTTTTGGTAACTAGAGACATGGTATTATTTTCCTAAGGCAAAGAATTATTTTATTTGCTGGAATTATGAGAAGAATCGGCTGGGCAGGGGGCTATTTATACACAAATTGCGAGCAGTTTTAATCAGGATGAAATACGGAATCAATGTCAATTGGCGTCAGACTCCGCAATTGGCGCCAGACGCTAGCGCTTGGCGCGACACGCCAAGTGTAGCGCCTGGTGTTACACACCATTGCGTGGCGCCAGCTGGCGCCAAGTTGCCAGGTCAGGCATGCTTGCTTAAATCGCGTTTTTACCTTAAACTCGAGTCGGCTAATGACTTTACGGCTCCGATTATCTTTTCTAAACATCTTTTTTGTCCTTTTTTTTAATTAATTAAAATAGCTACTATATTAATTATATTATTCTTTTTTGGATTTTATTTTGATCAATTTCCAAGTTTTTTTATACACCCGACATTTTATTTGATTATTCCTTTTTTCATTTTTCTTTTTGGGGGAGAGAGTCGGATACCCTCCATAATAATAAAAATGACAGAATTTTTGCGCAAAATTGTTTTTCACATTTTTCTTGCACACACAAACATGCACATTAAAATAATAATATCAAACATAAATGAATGCATAATAAGTATATACAAAATATATCTAAAAATAGTGAGTCTAAGGCAAAGTTCTATACAAAGTCAAAATAAAATTACGGCACCGGGGAACGTACACCCATCATATCGTAAAATTGCGCCGTACGAGGAGTCACCTCTCCACCGGCTCCAGCTCCAGCTCCAGTCTCCGCAGGAGGAGGAAAACTCAATGTAGGTCCACTCCACCCAAGATCAACCTGAGGCTGAGGCTGCGGAGGCTGCTACGTTTACGAGCCTACCTCGTACATCCCACCACCTCTAAAAGCCAAGGTAACCTCTCCCTAGCCTACCGGTATAGCATGAGCACCCTCAGAAGAAGATCCCGAGCCCTCCGCAACATCAGCACGAGCAGCCTCGGAGCGACCGCCTCCACCCCCCGACGTAGTACGACGACGTCTCGAGCTAGACCTCGCCGGATCCCTCCGCACCTCAGTTCTCGTGCGGGTGTAAGATGCAATGGGCTGGCCTTGCAAAAAGAATTAAATCAGAAATAAGGCAAAATCAAAGCGGTAATGCAAAAATATATAAAGAAAGACTAACTCTCGGACGACGTCATCCCTACGGCAGGTAGCCGCATTCCTCATCCGGACGAGCTGGCTCCGGAAGGCATCTATACATCGTGCCATCGCCGAAACCACCTCGCGCGAGAACTGTCAAAGAAATAAGTCAGTAAATATGAATAATATATGGACAAAAATTGCGAATCAACCGCTCTAAGAAGCTCTCGTCCTCGGGAGCCGAAGGAATCATCTCCTCGATCGGCCCATATGTCCCTTGGTAATGGATGGACATACGGGGTGGCACGAACTCAGTAGCACCGTCCTGATAAAGCAAAAAAGTCAGTTTAGCATTACTTGGGGGCTACTTAATAGAAAGTAAAAGCTGAAAAATCTTACCCTAACATCCTCAGCCGGTACGGGGGCTGGAGCTAACAACGGCAGTAGCTCCTCAGCATAGCACCGCCCAGGGATCGCGTAAGACCGCCAAGGGGTACCAGCTCCCTCGGACATGCTCAACAATCGTGCGTCGTCGAACATGTGACGTGGTGGAGGAGCAAGAACGACGAAAACATCAGAGGAATGTTGTCTATCAACCCTCTCTCCCAAGTACGCGATCGCTCCATATGTCCCCAGGAAATAGCGACGCTCAGCAGAATACTGTGCGGCTAACCCAGGGACTGTCCAGCCGCCCCACGACCGGTACACCACCTCAGGCCCCTGCAAAGAACATCAATCAGGGGAGAGTATACCTAAAGCGTCGCAAAAAGGCAAATAAATAAAAAAGTCGTACCGCGATGATCCAGTTCCGGACATATGTAGTAGACATATCCACATGGTGCCCACCCCAAGAAGCGCTCACTGGAAATCCGCGTGACGATGGTCTCGCCGGTGCAGCAAAGGGGAAGTGCTCGTATAACCAGATCTACAAGGAGTAAAAATTTTAAGTAAATTCTAGCTAAAATGTAGAGCTAAACTTTATAGGGAATAATGTTTACCTCTACGATCTTCCTAAATGCGGACAAAGCAACATTCGTCCCAAAGGACCAGTGTCGACACGAGTCCCTCAGTGCACGAACGAAGTCAGCGTAGGCCAAGCTGGCCCAGTCATAAGTCCCGATCCGGTGGAGATCGCGTACAGCAGGAAGGTAGTAAAGCAACGCCCTACTACCCTTGTTAGGAGAGAACGTCCCTGACAACAACATCAGTGCAAAGATGCGCATCTGCTGCTCTCGAGTGGTCGCATCGTCATCAAAAGCCGCTTCCAGCGTCGAGCGGCGAATCCCCCTGACACTAAACTGAGACGTCTCGACCTCAGCTCGGGCCCGAATAGTGATTGGCCCCAACAGCTCCTCGACCTCAGCAGAAAAGACGTCGATTCCACTATCGAACAGCAGTGGCACAAATTTGAACTCCAGTCCTGTAATGAGACTGAAGTCCGTGGGGGTGACCATCATCTCGCCCCAGGGGAAGTGGAAAGTGTTGGTGGTGTCCCAGAAGAACTCCACCAAAGCACGCACTATATGGTGACCCCCACTGGAGGCAACCATCGCCTCGGAGGTCTCAAACCAGGTAGCCAGTCCGCAAGACTCCCATACGAGTCTCGTCTCAAGATCATTGGCGATGTACATCTTGTAAAAATCGCCCAAGCCATCACAGCCGGAACCGTGATAGCGCGTCCTCCCGACCGTGATGCCGTGCCTCACCCTCTCAGAAATGTGGTGGACGGGGGCAAAGAACAGGGTCCTCTCATCCCACTCGGGGAGTCGACTAAGCAAAGTAGATGGTGTAACGTCGTCCTCTACGGGCTCATGCTCCCGTCGAGTGTTTTGGGACCGTGAACCCGAACCTCGTTGCCTGGCCATACTACATTGTGCAAAATTACCATAAATTAAAGTTCTAAAGTATCTAAGGTTCGCCTAGCCGTATGATACTATGTTCGCAAAAAACAGAGTACATAGTACTAAAACAGAGCACAAACTCAAATTGAGCATAACGACATTTTTCAAGCAATCACACAATATCTTGCAATACTATAGTAATTATTGTGACAAATTGGACAAGAATTGCTAACAAAAACATCGAGAACAAGCCACATTGTTTTTCACGACCTTAGGAGGTCAAACAATGGCAAATTGCTCATTTCTTCACCAAATTGAGTCAAACAAGTCTCAAATTACACCCAAAGCAATATATAAACATAATCAAGAAATTTCATGGCATAAAATTTGATAAACAAAGTGAATAAACATGTCAAAAATTCATAAAAACTGATGTGAGTTTGAAGAAAACTTACATAGATCAGGAAAGAAGAGCTTTAATTTACAACGAATTTGAGTTAATTCGGTTGAGAAACGAGCAAGCATGAAGCAAATGAAATTTTCTGGTTTTTTCGAGTGAAATTGCGACGAGCAAAGCAGCAAATGAAGAAGAAAGGGGTATTTAAGGGAAACCCTGTGCTGGTGCCAAGCTCTAGGCATTGGCGTAAATAATCAGGCTTGGCGCCTGGCGCCAATCCTAGCGCCTGGCGCTGATGGCTTTTCAGCGGCGCCAGGACACTCAGCCACTCGGTGGGGTTGTTCTACCTTTTTGCTACATATTTTGGATTCCTTGGTACGCCAGTTAGCCCCTCTAAGCAATTTGACATGATTTTTAGTAATCGGCTTGATTACGTACAGTGATCGACTTGATGAAAGATCGTCTCACTTAGCTTAAAGCGCCGACATACAGGTTCATAAGTAGAAAAAGCACCGACATACTGGTTCATAAACAGCAAAGGCACCGACGTACAGGTTCAAAGCAACAGAAGCGCCGACGTATAGGCATAGCAGGAGCAAAGTTCAGGCGAGCTTCTAAAGATCGACAAGCAAAGATCTTCGGTAATTTCCTTTGGCAAATTAGCATCAAATGAGGATGGCTTCAAGCGAGGATATCTTCGATGGCATTCCCTAGCTTGTGGAGAGTTATCACAAACAACTGAAGGTAATTTCAAGTGAAGTTGTCTTCAACTATGTTCCCTTAGACGTGGAAGATGGTCATAATGCGGATGAATATTGTTTCAAGAGAAATAATCTTCGATAGTATTCCCTTGGACGCGGAATATTATCAATACGGATGAAGGTTGTTTCAAGAGAAATAATCTTCGATGGTATTTCCTTGGACGTGGAATACTATCATAGCGGAGGAGGATCGTTTTAGGCGAAGCAATCTTCTAATTTGGAAGCAGTTATGGGCGTAGCGATTTTCAAGCGGGATGGCGTTCTCTAGCTTGCAGAAGGTCATCAAAACAACAGTAAAGAAGCAACAAATCGGTTAATTTCAGAGACGTGTGCTCGACGGTTTAAGATACGCGTTTCATAACTCTTTTATTTTTTTAACTAACGCTAGTTTGAAGGTATCGGCGTTTCAAGAGTGATTTAGGATCGCCGAACGTTCTGAATCGTTCTCCGTCCATATCGATACTTTGACTTTTGTTTTCGAAACTAGCGTTTCTCCAAACTCAGTCAAAGTGGGGGCTTCTGTAGACACCCATTTGTGTCTCCCCAAAACCAAACCCGGTGATGAGTATCTTTCACGTCGAATCATAATCGAATGAAGTGAAAGTGTGGAAAGTCTAGTGTTGCGGATAGTTTTAATTTCTTTTCTCTTCTCTCTGTTTTTGAAAACTTATTTTACAGAAAACAGCCAATCCATTTTGGTTGGTCCATGATATGGGTCCAATAATAGTGTAGTTGGATGGGGCTCGACAAGAGCTTTCCAACGATATGTTATAAGCCCAATTCCGATGAATATTGAGGAAGTTATGGCCAATTTACTAAACTGGGCCTGGTTTGAGCCTTATGTGTGGCCTAATGATCTAGGGGAGGGCCTAATATGACTTATCATTCCTAATGCAATTAGGAATGGTTATAGTCTTCTAGATTCTTCTAGAATGTTCTTTTCATTCCTAATTCAATTAGCATTGATAAATTGACTTTTGTTGACTTTTCAGAGTTTTAATTAAAATCAAAGAGCATTTTTGAGGAAAATATACGATTTTATCCTCCTGTACGGCAAAATATATCTGATTTTAGAAAACGCGTTAAAAAACAGGTCTAGCGCCCAACGCCAGCCATTGGCGCCTAGAACCGAGCCTAGTGCCTGGCGCCAATTAGCTGGTGCTAGCGCCAGCTCTGTTTTTCGTGCGCCAATACTCTGCTTTGTTAATTTTATCTTTTTAGCTGATTTTCTCTATAAATAACGTCGTAAAAACTCCGTTTGGAGGAATTAACAACCAGCCTTTCAATTATAATCACTTACAACCAGTTTTCATTCGCAATCATTAATTCTCTCATTCTCTTTCCATTCATCAATTCTTTCTCTCCCACTCTTTTTCTAAACTAGTCTTTTTATATACAAAATTCCGCATTCGCAAGATCTAGAAACACCTAGCCATATTCGAAGTTGCCTTCGCCCTAGACGTTAAAGGTTTAATTTCTGAGGGTTTGGTCCCAAATCTCTCTTTCAATTATTTAATTTAATTGCTTGTTTATTATTTTCCTTGAAGTTACTAACATGTGTATTTTGTTATTATAAAGAGGTACGAAGCATCAAAGTAAGTGCTTTAATGGTTTTAATTGATATTATGATGTAGAAATCATGTTTAAATTGTTATTATGATATTCCTAGTATCATGTCTAGGGTAAATTTAATATCAAATATGCTTAATATGATTGTTATGATGCTTCCTATGTTCTTCCTAATATTTATGATTATTAGTATCATGTTAAGGTTAAAGATTTGATTTTTATTGCTTAGTAACATGCTAGGGTTTGTTATTAATCTTGTTAGTATCATGCCTAGGATCTTGCTATTATTATGCTTTAATATTAACATGAACATGATTATGCTTATAATTGTTATAATTTATGATGATTATGATTATGATTATTATTATTATTTTGATGATGATTATTTTAATTCTGATGATATTATTGTTAATAAAATTATTATTCATGATATTCATTATTTATTATGTTGCTTGATATTTATTGTTATTGCTTGATCACGCCTTTTATGCATGTTTAAAGGGAATTGGTACTTGTAATCACGCTTAATAAGATAATTAATAATCTTGTTTAGGGTTAATGTGATTATAATTTAAAGTGGTCGCCAATAATAGTTTATTTGTGCATTTATATTCAATCAACATAGATAAACAGGTTTAGGGTTAATCCTATTGATTACATGTTAGTTAGAAAGCTCAAATGAATACGATCAGAATAAAGTAGAGGCCTATTATTAGGGCAGGTTCAATCTCTTTTAGTTTGGATTTGTACCTTCATCCCCGAACTCTTATTTGGTTCAAGACCTTATGGAGTTGACGATCTCTTGGATCGTTAAGGGGTGTAACCTTCACCTCGTGAAAGGTTTACAAGTTCCTAAAACTTTTTGGCGACTCTTTTGCTCTATCTTCTTCCCTTTTGGACGCCACCGTACTTAAGTGTATGATCACAGTGGGGTTCAAGCTAGAGGGTTAACGCTTGAAATTTTTCCCTACACTATCAAAAACTGTTTTAAATTCAAGGATTTAATTCAGAAAATGATTGATGAAAAGAAACTAGTCCAAGTTCCACAAGAAGAGGATGCAAGTATTAATGGAGTTTGGGACGGTGACAAAGAAGACGTCTACTTAAAAGACATGGTAGGACCTCCACCTTCAGTGTCATATGCCATGGATGACTTTTGGGTCGAAGAAGATCCATCAATAGACGTCCTCACAAGGTCCGGGAGAATGCAATCTCCCGTTTCAACACAACCCATGCCAACCACACAGCAAGTTCCCATGCCTATCATTGAAGATAATGATATCGTCAAACAGTTCAAGAAGACAAAAGTTGAAATGAACGTATGGAAACTTCTGGTGACATCTCGAGAACATAGGTTGGCTGTAATGAATGCCTTGGACAAATAGGGATAGATTCTGACACAACTCCTGAGGGGTTGGCTAATTTCCTCACGAGTGATCTACCTAGTCCCATCAATTTTATCACCTTTTCTGACAAGGATTTACCCCAGAAGGTGACAAACACTATAAGGCATTAAACCTCACAGTAGTTTGCAAGAGAATAAACGTCCCTATGACTCTTGTAGACAATGGATCAGCCATTAACGTCTGTCCACTAAGAACTGCGAGGATGCTGGGCATAAGGGATGAAGACTTAACTCCGTCAGCGCAAGGAATAAGAGCCTACGACAACACTCGTCGTCAAGCTCTTGGTAAGATTACCATGAATGTAACAGCGGGAGCGATAGAACATGTTACTACTTTCCAAGTAGTAGATATCAAAGCTTCATTCAATTTATTGTTGGGACGCCCTTGGCTTCATGACCTAAAGGTCGTCCCCTCATCTCTCCACTAACAAGTAAAAGTCATAGTGTGGGGAATTCCTATCACCATCGATGCTTCTCCTATGAGAATCAAGTCTGTAGAAAACCCAATAATTAACGTGGAGCACGATGAGGATGATGAAGATTTATGGGGTTTTAATGAAGAGGTCTCCTTAATCCAGGAGGATGAAAGGACCCCTCTCTGCCACGACCCCCATTCTAACATGATCATGAATGCTATTCTAAAGAAACAAGGACATTTTCCTGGGATTACCCTAGGAAAGAAGAAAGGAATAGCAAAACTGCTGGAGTCACCTGGCCTCCTTAAATTAGATACTTTTAGACTTGGTTTCGAACCGACTCAGAAAGATCTTAAGCGAGCCCAGGAAAAATCGAAGGCACGTAGAGACTCTCGCATTCAAAAGAAAGCAATCCTAATGGATCAGTACCCTCTTACACTTAATGGTCGATTCATAAAAGAAGGAGAGGACTATCCATGCTACGAATTTCCCGAACCATTTGTCGTAAACGGCCTAAGGCAAGCAGAATTTGAGATTTTCTTGGATTGATAATTCACAGATGAAATCCCAACTCCTGTCCATAAGGAGAAAGCACCCCCATGCTTTGACTTTAACGTCATGGGATTATTATTTGGGCGAGAAAAGGATGAGCCAACATACAAAGAGGATAACTCCTCGCTCATTCAAATAGTCCTATAATGTGAAAACTTTGATCCCTCGAAGCTAATCACTCCAGCAGAAGGATCACTACAAGGGTGGCACAAGACCATCAAGGTAACTACTCCAAGTGGAAGGAAGATATCCATCACGACAGGGCAAGGACCGATGTTCGAAAAGTCGTCAAAGTCTCTCCCTATAGAGTCATCTAGGTCTTTAGTAATAGCACCTTCCTTTTCTATCTCTTCTCATAGAATAGTTATTGATCAAGTCCCTGAGGACATATCACTCTTTGATGTACTGATCTCAGAGTATAATAATATAATTTCTTCTCCTTACTTTTTGTGTTCTTCTTTAACCCAAGATGACGAGCATTGCTTAACTAACAATGTAAAAGATAAAGAACTTATTAAATCAATAGAAACACTTGAAAAGAAAACACCGATAATTGAAGAAACTGAGACGGTTGATATCTCAAATGATTCAACCAATAAAAGAGAAGTTAAAATCGGACAAACACTTAATGAACAAGAAAGAACCGATTAAATAAACTCACTTAAAGAATTCATCGATGTATTTGCTTGGTAATACGAAGATATGCCAGGCATTAATAGAGAAATAGCTCAACACACTATACCACTAATTCCGGGAATGAAACCTGTCAAACAAAAGTTTCGTCGAATGAAACCAGACGTAGCTCTTAAGATAAAAGAAGAAGTTCAAAAACAAATAACTGCAGGTTTCATCAAAGTATCTAAATACCCCAAATGGGTCGCTAACGTCGTCCTAGTTCCGAAAAAAGATGGAAGGTAAAAATGTGTGTCGACTATCGAGATCTAAATGACGCAAGTCCAAAGGACGACTTCCCTTTACCACACATCGATATTCTGGTGGATAACACAGAAAATCTTGCACTTCTCTCGTTCATGGAGGGATATGCAGGTTATAATCAGATTTTCATGGCAGAAAAAGACATGGAGAAAACAACCTTCATAACCCCATGGGGCACTTACTGCTACACGGTAATGCCATTCGGGTTGAAAAACGCGGGTGCCACTTACCAACGTGCGGCGACTGCCTTACTCCATGAAATGATGCATAAAGAAGTCGAAGTATATGTGGACGACATGATTGTAAAATCAAAAGACCGCCTAGGCCATCACGTAGCCTTCAAAAAAAATTTCGAAAGGCTAAGAAAAAATAATATGAGGTTGAACCCATCTAAGTGTGCTTTTGGAGTCACTTCAGGCAAGCTTTTGGGTTATGTCATAAGCTCTAGAGGAATAGAGATAGACCCAACCAAAATCAAAGCAATCATGTCAATGCCACCACCTAAAACCGAGAAGCAGATTCGAGGATTTATTGGCCGGTTGCAATACATAAGTAGGTTCATATCATAATTGAAAACGATATGGGATGATGAGTATCAAAAAGCCTTTGAAAAGATCAAAGCCTATCTCGCAAATCCTCCCGTATTAGCACCAGCACTTCCGGGAATACCTCTTAAGTTGTACTTAACAGTTACCAAAGATACAATGGGAGCTATGCTAGCAAAAGAAGTAGAAGGTAAAGAAAATGCAATCGATTATCTAAGCAAGAAAATATGAATCACGTTATACACGACTTGAGAAATTGTGCCTCGCCTTGGTGTGGGCCACAACCAAGTTAAGACATTACATGCTAGTGCATACTGTCTTTTTAGTCTCCCGATTAGATCCACTCAAGTATCTATTCGAGAAATCTACGCTCAATGGACGCATATCGAGATGGATAGTCAATTTAGTCCAGTTTGATGTAAGGTTTATGCCGCAAAAAGCTATCAAAGGATATGTGGTGTCAGACTTTCTAGCGGACTTTCCAATCGAAGACTCGACGCCAATACAAGACGATGAGTTTCCAGATGAAGACTTAATGGTCACTGAAGATGATACTCGTACCTTATACTTTGACGGAGCCTCAAACCAAAAGGGATGTGGCGTTGGAGTATTACTAGTATCCCCTAAAGAAGAGCATGTTCCAATCTCCATAAAGCTTGATTTTGACGTTACCAACAACGCTGCTGAATACGAAGCATGCGTGGTAGGCCTTGAAACAGCTTGGTTACGGATATTCGGAGACTCTTCATTAATCATCAATCAAATATCCAAAAGGTGGAAAGTAAGGAGCGAAAGTCTAGCCCCTTACCAAATCTATCTGGAAACTCTTACTAATTAGTTAGAGAAGGTAGAATACACATATCTACATAGAGAAGAAAATCAATTTGCTGATGCCTTAGCAAGACTAACCTCGATGGTTAGGATTCCTACGAAAATTGAGCAAATGCCTCTAACTATAGATAAAAGGCACAAACCAGCATATATTCAAGCTATAGAAGATGATGAACTAGTCCAAGACGAAGAAGAAGAAGAAGAACCGTGGTACACGGATATACTCAACTACGTCACCAAAGGAGAATACCCTCCCCACGCTGACAAAAGAGCAAAACGAGCATTAAGACTCTTGGCTTCCCAATACGTACTCATAGACAACGAGCTACATAAAAGGGTACCTAAGGGTCGAGCTCTCTTATGTGTAGGAAAAAAGGATGCCCAAAGAGCAATGCGGATAGTCCACGAAGGAATTTGTGGAACAAACATAAATGGCAAAATGTTAGTCCAAAAGATAATGCGAGAAGGATATTATTGGACTACAATGAATAGGGATTGCCATCAATATGTAAAAAGATGCCCTAAGTGCCAAATCTATGCCAATTTACAACATGTTCCTCCATCCTTGCTCTACACCTACACGTCGCCATGGTCGTTCTCTACATGGGGAATTGACATCATCGGCAAAATCACTCCCCCAGGAACAGGAGGCCACGAATATATCCTAGTGGCAATTGATTACTTCACAAAGTGGGTCGAAGCGCAATCATACGCTAAACTAACTACAAAACATGTAGCACTATTTATCGAGAGAAATATTATTTGTCGATACGAAGTCTCACATGAAATGATAAGTGACAATGGAACTCACTTTCAAGCCGAATGTGAAGAATTGTTACAAAAATATGGCATTCAACATCATCATTCTTCCCCTTATAGGCCTCAAGCAAATGGAGCAGTCGAGGCAGCTTATAAAATTCTAAAGGCTATCATCGAAAAAATGACGGAAAATTATAAGGATTGGCCTAACAAACTTCACTTCGCATTGTGGGGTTACCGCACGTCAATTCGCACATCAACAGGAAATACGCCATTTTCCTTTGTATATGGAATGGATGCCGTACAACCTATCAAACTAGAGATTCCGTCTCTACGCATCGCGTTAGAAAGTAAACTCGATGAAGTTGAATGGACTAGGGCACGATTGACAAGGCAATAATCGTGTCGTTGAGCCACTACACCTAAATCAAATGAATTTATAACACTCTACCGACCTAATACGTGTATAGGGTAAATAGAGGGGTCGAACCACAGGGAGAAATGCTTAAGCACTCCATTCATTACCTAGGGTCTAAGCTATCTCGGAACAAGAAGTGTGAATAACTAGAAGGTTAAACTAAGAACAAAATGGATTAAAATTAATATAGCTAGGCACCAAGGGAAATGGGTAGGTGAAGTTGACGCTTGATCATGCAATAACAAAGGGGTCCAATCTAACCATCTTCCGAGGTTAATTGGTTTCTCCTAACATAGCCTCTATGTTTCCACATTAGAACCATATATTAGAAGGTGCAAACAAAGAATTATCGATAGTAATGAATCTCAACTAAGTCAACTTCCGTTACTTGTTAGTAAAGACTCATCTTTGATCAACTAGCAATGTGCACTTGCAAGAAAGACCAAAGAATATCAAGCATGCAAAGACTTTAATCACCATTAACATAACCCCAACTTTATAAGCATGAACAATTAGCAACTACACCATCCCCACACCCTTGGCTAGGTGACTACTCACAAATCATATTGAAAACAATAACAATCATCAAATCAATAAGCATCAACATGATTAATAAGCAAAGAAGAAAAATCAAAGCAAATAAGCAAAATAAAAAACAAAGGTAAAGAGAAAGAGTAAGAGATTGCTCATTAACTGAAGATGAAGGTCTACAAAGGATTGAACAAAACTCCTTCTTCAAAATCAAAGTTCATCAATGAAGAAAACCACACTTTCTCTCTCTACCAATGAAGATTAATAGTGTTTCTCTCTCTAGATTAAGCTAAAATGTAGAAAAATTAAAACTAAGTTAATCTAATCCTCCAAACGTTCTAAGATGGGACTTATATAGTCCGTACAGAGCCAGCTGATAAAAGGAGAGGTTCGACCGAACAAATGGGAAGGTTCAGCCGGACTACAGGGTAGGTTCGGCCGGACTACAGGGTAGGTTCGGCCGAACCATGGGTAGGTTCGGTCGAACCTCCCTGATCCTGGTCTGGTCGAACTCCTGTGGTTCGGCCACTCCTGCAAAATTGCCAATTTTCATCTTGCCCCTGACTCAACGTTCGGCCGAACCACTGAGCAGGTTCGGCCACACCATCAGGAGGTTCGGCCGAACCTTTTCTGAATCATGCTTCCTCTAGCTTCCCTTGAGCTTAGCTTCCTCCTCTTGAAAATCCCGATGGTTCCTACAAAGCATAAGCATGAAAATCACAATAAGAACAAAGCGGGAAGACTAAGAAAAAGGAGGATAAAGGAGAAAGAAAAGAGGAAGCAAAACTAAGTAAAATGCTTAGAAAAAGGGCCAAACAAGTGCAAATGAGGGGAGAATCCTTAGAGAAAAAGGATAAAAGAGTGGCATAAATGCCACTCATCAAAATCCCCCACACTTGCCTTTTGCTTGTCCTCAAGCAAGGAATACTAAAACAAAAAAGACAACACACACAACAAGCATAATATGACAAGGGTTAAGAAAATCAATCAAGTTTCACGATGGGAAATGCTCCAAATGGACTCTAACATAGGGACATGAATCAAAGAATGCTTACTTTTCTCAACTCAAAGAGAGGGAACACGTTCTAAGATGCTCATGGTTGAGGGAGACAAACCAAAGCTAAGCGTAGAGAACTAATGATTTCGTCCTCTGCCCTAGCTCCAACCAAGACGGTCCGCGTTCTCTCCACTAGCTTCAAATCATCCCCAAGTTAGCTCCTCATGATTCCTCGAGGGAACCGGAAAAAGAAATTTATTGTGGAGTCTTAAGGTTATCCCGACATCTCAACTATGCACACTCTTTCCATAGGGTTGAAATCTATCTCCCTCCACCGTTCTTTGACCGCACTTCTCCAAGTCCAAGGGTTTTAACTTGGGTTGTAATGTCATGGCTAGGGGTTAAGGTTGGGAATTAATTTGAAAATTTTTGGTGGCAAATCCTAACTGAAGCAAAAGAGTGGCCATCTCTCAAGAACCACCTAAGAATTGAACCTAAATTCAAATTACAACCTTCAATACAAAATTTCATAACATTACTTCATTTCTCTCATCATTTTCTCTCATCATTTTCTCTTCCTTTTCCCTTTTTTTTTCAACTCCTCTTTCTCGTTTTTTTATATTCTCTTCTTTTTTTTTTCTTTTTTTTTTTCTTTTGGACTTCATACGTTGCATCCTTCCTCACAAACTTTTTGCAAATATTTTCTTTCATGAACAACTTTCAAAATCTCACTTGAACCAATTTTCACAACTTTCTTGCCCTAAAACCAACACTCTCGAATTCGAACCTCAAAAGCCAATGCTTCACTAACTACAAGGGTTGGTAGAACATAGGCCGATAGGTTTGTAATATGGCTAGATCAAGAAAGGGGAATGAGGCCCAAATTGGTTAGCAAGTGGGTGGATGTAAAAATGAAAACCAAATTTGTAACAAAACACAAAGAAAACAAAGAAAAATGAGAAGAAATTCCCTCTTCCTCCTTTAAAGTTGTTTGGTCACGATCTCGGGAGCTAAATACCAACACAAAGATTAAGACATGCATAGTTAAGGATCCAAAACGCCGGTTCACATGAGTGATGAAGGCTAGAACAAATGAAGCTCACACGGTATAAAAATAAGCAAATACCAACCAAGGGAATCCTATTCACTACGGAGAGCAACACCATCTTACCACTTTCCCGTGAACTAGGGGGTACAAACGTCATCAAGAGTTCTAAACCGGGCTACCTTAGCTTATAATGTGTCTAATTCAACCTTAAGCATTCTTAAACCGTGTAAACCCTCATCAACTAGGAAGGTAATCATTCAAAGCCATGTCATCAAAAAGGCACACAAATTCTTGAATCCAAATGAATGAGCAAATCCACATCAAAAATATCTCAACTTGCCATAGTCATGCTCGTTACACTAAAGAGAACTAGAAAAACACACAAAAAGGAGGAAGAAATTAAAAAGGTTCATAATCGAGGCATGTAAATCAAATAAAATCCAATCAACATACAAGTGATCGTTGATATCAACATCAATGATCCCAGGTTCCTTGGAACCAAAATCAATCAACCTCGAACCATTCAACTCTTCCTAAACTAGACCTAAACTAAGCACTCAAAGAAAAAGAAAAAGAAAGAGAGGAAAGGTCTCACCGAATTCCGCTTGAAATATAAGACAAGTTAATATATCCAATCTCACCAAGGGAGCTAGGGTTGCTCCTTAACGTCCTACATCTCCACTTCAAGCTTCAATAAAGATGAGCCAAACAAAAGAAACTACAACAAAACAAGAAAAGGTTAGAAAACAAAGAAAAAGACTAAAGAAATAAACAAAAAGAAGAAAAATAAATAAATAAAAAGCTATCTACAAAGTTTGGATTAAGGGGATTTGGAGTTTCGGGAAACTTGGATTCTTTTTCGGGAGCATCTCCACCTACAAAAACTCAGGAATCATCAAAGAAAATCATCAGAAATCAACAAAAATAATCATAAAACATCATCATCATCATCACATCAATACCATCACAACATCACCATCTCATCACATCACCATCACAACATCACCAACATCATCACCACCGTCACAGCGCCACATCAATACCACAAGGCCACTATCCTCACTATCCTCCTTATGTGCAAGCAACTACCATACCACTCTACCTTCCTATGTACACTTCAACCAACCAAAAGGACATCCTCCCCCACACTATTATTTTGCTTGTCTCGAGCAAAAGTGACAAGTGAGAAGGTCGGGGGGGGAAAGATCCCTCATCACTGGTTATCATCTCCTCCCCCCCTAGGTTGAGGGGGGTTGTTAGGATCAAACCAGGGAGTGTCCATGAAAGGGGAGAAGGGTTGGTTAAAGTGTGCATAGGGCCACCCTTGGGCACCCCAACCACCATCAAAAGGAGCGGAGGTGGATGTGGATGCCGGGTCATAAGCCGGATCACACCCACCCGGACGATAGGGGTCGTATGGGGGGGTGCCAACGCGTTGGGTAGGGTCGATGGGACCTTCCCAATAGGCGTAGCAAGGGGGGGTGGGGTGTTGAGGGTCATAGGGTCCCCAATGATTGACCGGACCCTCTTGAGGAGGGTGGTAAGGGTAGTTCACATAGGGCGCTTGAATGCCCGCTTGCACAAGATTGTCATAATTTGCCCTCGCGTAATACCCCCATTGCTCAATGGAAGCTTGATTGTCTCGACGAATATCATCGAGGGTACTACGAAGGGCATTGAAATCAAAAGGAGGAATGGAAGAAGAAGAAGATGCCTCACCTCCCCCGCTAAGAGGGGGAATGATTTGCTCTTGATGCAGGACCGATGGAGGTTGAGGAGCTCCACCCCGGGCTCTAGTTCGCCTCAGCTCAATGGGGATTATTTGCTGAGGGATCTTCCATTTGAGAGGAGCGGAGTGGTCCATCATAGTGAGGTCGGGGTCCGGGAGGACACACCATTCGATCTCCTTATTGACCAAGAGGATAAAACGGCGCTTGCTAGTAGTGTAATTGAGGAAGCGGCTGTGACGGAGGGCGCTTATGGATAGAGCATAGGGAGGGAACTCGTCGTTGAGCTCTTCTCGGGTTTGGTGCACGGGTGGGAGCAATTCAATTTTGTCTTTGTATGCTCCATCCTTCAAAGAAAGAACAATTATAGTAATCATGCCACCCATAAATACCTCATCACCGAGACGGTTGTCCCTAGTATCCAAGAGCCGTTGGATGAAGGTGGAGGAGCATTGAAATTTTAGCCGTTGAGGATTATCTGCCAAGAATAGGCAAGCAACCTCGTCTTTTACCATGGAGCCGAGGTTGGCTTAGAAGAACACGGCGTATTGGAGAAGCCGTACAAAATACCTCAAGGCTATATGAATGATGTTGTTGACCTTTGAGGTATTGGTTTGGAACCTATCCTTGTTTGTGATGCTCCTCCACCTAAATAAAAGGAATTTATAACGCTCTACCGACCTAATACGTGTATAGGGTAAATAGAGGGGTCGAACCACAAGGAGAAATGCTTAAGCACTCCATTCATTACCTAGGGTCTAAGCTATCTCGGAACAAGAAGTGTGAATAACTAGAAGGTTAAACTAAGAACAAAATGGATTAAAATTAATATAGCTAGGCACCAAGGGAAATGGGTAGGTGAAGTTGACGCTTGATCATGCAATAATAAAGTAGCATATCAATGGTAAACTAAACATGCACGAATACCAAAGTAAAGGGGTGCAATCTAACCGTCTTTCGGGGTTAATTGGTTTCTCCTAACATAGCCTCTATGTTTCCACATTAGAACCATATATTAGAAGGTGCAAAAAAAGAATTATCGATAGTAATGAATCTCAACTAAGTCAACTTCCGTTACTTGTTAGTAAAGACTCATCTTTGATCAACTAACAATGTGCACTTGCAAGAAAGACCAAAGAATATCAAGCATGCAAAGACTTTAATCACCATTAACATAACTCCAACATTATAAGCATGAACAATTAGCAACTACACCATCCCCACACCCTTGGCTAGGTGACTACTCACAAATCATATTGAAAACAATATTAATCATCAAATCAATAAGCATCAACATGATTAATAAGCAAAGAAGAAAAATCAAAGCAAATAAGCAAAATAAAAAACAAAGGTAAAGAGAAAGAGTCAGAGATTGCTCATTAATTGAAGATGAAGGTCTACAAAGGATTGAACAAAACTACTTCTTCAAAATCAAAATTCATCAATGAAGAAAACCACACTTTCTCTCTCTACCAATGAAGACTAATAATGTTTCTCTCTTTAGATTAAGCTAAAATGTAGAAAAATTAAAACTAAGTTAATCTAATCCTCCAAACGTTCTAATAAAGGACTTATATAGTCCGTACAGAGCCAGCTGATAAAAGGAGAGGTCCGACCGAACAAATGGGAAGGTTCGGCCGGACTACAGGGTAGGTTCGGCCGAACCATGGGTAGGTTCGGTCGAACCTCCCTGATCCTGGTCTGGTCGAACTCCTGTGGTTCGGCCACTCCTGCAATACTGCCAATTTTCATCTTGCCTTTGCCTCAACGTTCGGCCGAACCACTGAGCAGGTTCGGCCACACCTTGGTTCGGCCACACCATCAGGAGGTTCGGCCGAACCTCTTCTGAATCATGCTTCCTCTAGCTTCCCTTGAGCTTAGCTTCCTCCTCTTGAAAATCCCGATGGTTCCTACAAAGCATAAGCATGAAAATAACAATAAGAACAAAGCGGGAAGATTAAGAAAAGGGAGGATAAAGGAGAAAGAAAAGAGGAAGCAAAACTAAGTAAAAATGCTTAGAAAAAGGGCCAACAAGTGCAAATGAGGGGAGAATCCTTAGAGAAAAAGGATAAAAGAGTGGCATAAATGCCACTCATCAACGATATGAAGAGCTAATCCTACTCGATGAAAAACGACTAGAAGCTCTACATCACACTAAGTGTTATCAAACTCGAATGGCTAGGCATTTTAATAAGAAGGTCAAGACAAGAAACATCAAAGTAGGAGACTTGGTGTTAAAAGCATTAAGAAAGAATGTTTTAGATCCAAGGGGAAAATTTAGACTTAATTGGTCTGGACCCTACATTGTCAAAACAATCCTGTCAGGAGGTGCAGCAAAATTAACTAATATGGATGGCAATGAGTTCTCGAACATGACAAATATTGACCAACTTAAGAAATACTACCCATAATTACTTGAGTAGGATACTCAAGAGAGCTACGTTTGTCCTGATTCCTTAAGAAAGGATACGTAGGAAACCCTTTACGGGTGCGGCCACTTTATTTTTTTAAATGTCACATCCTAGAATTAATTAAAAATTCGACAGAAGATCGACAAAACATTGGCGTCACAGAAAACATCATGGCGCCAGCCGATGAACGTTAGCACCAGACGACTGCATCTGTCGCCTGACGCCAGACTGCCGCTGCCGGCGCTAGTCACAAAATTATGGCGCCAATTTATTGTAAAAAGTCTGGGAATATTTCGGTGTTTTTCTGAAAATTTTCGACTTCCGTACTCGAAAAAATTTCTAGAAAATTAATTTTTCAGTTTTTATTGCTTTAATAAAATAAATTTAAAGTAAATAACTTAATTAAACAGTTGGAATTTCATTAATAAAACAAACTACATTATTGATGGAATTTAAATAAAGCTTAAATAAATTAACTTTAAATAAAAAATAAAGTAAGTCTAATAATTGGAAATTAAGCAATGCTCTTAATCTTCTTTCTCTTTCTTAGCCTTTTTCCAATTTTTGTCAGCTTCTTCCTCCTCATCCATAACCTTAGCTAGTAGGCAACCTTTAGAGGACCTACATTCAATCTTGGAGTAAATAGTTTCCCCCTCAGCTAGGACCCCATGCTTCTTTTCTACCCAAGCTTTCTTTTCTGTGGTGTCGGCTTTCCTTTTTCCTTTATCTTTTGTGGTACTCTTCTTCTTAGGCATTATAGGTGTTTTGAACTCAATTCTTTCACCTAGGCGTTCCTTAACAGGAATCACCTAGACGGCTCTTCACGTCAGTTTTACTCTGATTTTTCTTCATGTCCTTTGAGGGTTTCTTCAGAAGCCACTTTTTCACATCATTGGGCAAAGAAGGGGGAACCTTTTGGGTAATTACTTCCCATAAAGGTCTAGCGCTCCAATAAGCATCAAATTTGTCTACTTCCTGGGAGACAGGGAACTCGTAGAGACGACGAAGATCACCAGAAGGAATAGTTTGAAGTATGCCCTATTGTCTTTTTACCATGCAAGGATAATAAAAAGTCATACGGGACAAGCTTGGAAGACGGCAGAAAGGTTGCTTGTTGACACCAACCATCCTTTCTTTTTTCCACCAAGGGATGACCCACTTGATGGCGAAATTGCAAGATTCGAAGACCTTCTACCATTCATGGCGCCCCATCTTAGAGAAGCGTTTCTTCCTTTTCACGAAGCAATTTGGAGTATACTTCTCAATGTTGTCCAGAGGGCTAATTAATTCCAGTCTTTCCATTAGTCATATCTGTAAAAATTGCAATACAAATAAATTATTATTACTATACAAAAATATATTTTTGATTTATATGATTAAAAATATTATTTTTCTACCTGTAATAAAATTGGAGAGCCCCGAAAAGGTGCTTTTGGATTTCTCTTTAACTCATCAAGACTAAGCATAGTCTCTCCAACTATTAAAGGAATTGGATTTCTCCCTGATTTAATTTGTTTTAAAACAGTGGATATAATTGATTGACCTTCATTATTTTTACCACTAGTAAGAAAAAATTGATTAAGCATGCAAAACAGGAAAGCCCTTCTTCTATAAACATGGAAAGATTCAGAATAAGGTCTATCAAAATAATGGCGAGCAAATTCTTTCAAATTAACTATGCTACCATATACTATTTTTGATAGATCTTTGTCTTTTAAATTGAAGAAGCGTTCCAAATCCTTATAATAATATTCACTTATTCTAGGGATTACTGCTAGATCTAGTGTATGAAAGCCTAAAATAGGACCAAATTCTTCCGGCAAAGGGCTAATTTCATCATACCCTATTCTAAAGCAATGAGTATCTACATCCCAATATTCTAGAGCGGTATGAATAAAATCTGAATCAAGATCTACCCCTTTGATACCATAAATACCCCCCAAGTGAAACACATCTAATTCTTTTCTCTCTTTGGCATTAAGAGACCGACACCATTCATGAGTGTAGTTGGTAAAACTTTTGGAGACTAGAGACATGATATTATTTTTATCAAAGCTAAGAAATATTTTATTTGCTGAAATTATGAAGTGAATCGGTTGGGCAGGGGGCTATTTATGCACAAAATCGAAGCAGTTTTAATCTAGGAAAGATTCGGAGTTAGCGCTCTTTAGCGCCAGACGCCAACTATTGGAGCTTGACGCCAGAGTCTAGCGCCAAACGCTAAGTGTAGCGCCTGGCACTACACCAAAATGTGTGGCGCCAACTGGCGCCAATATGCCTCATCGTACGCGCTTTCTAAAAAACCGCGTTTTTTACTTGATTCGAGTCTGCTAATGTCTTTACGGTTTCCTTATTCTTTTTTAATATTCATTTATTCCTCCCTTTTAATTAATATAGCTATTATATTAATTATATTATTTTATGATTTTATTTAGACTAATTTCCAAGTTTTTATAAATCCAATATTTTATTTGACACTTCCTTTTTTTCCTTTTTTCTTTTTTTTGGGGGAGAAAGTCGGATACCTTCCATCAATAATAAAAATGACGGAATTTTTGCGCAAAATTATTTTTCACATTTCCTTGCACACACAAACATGCACATAATAATAACAATAATAATAAAAAATGAAAAAACATGATAAATAAAGAATAAACTCATAATAATATGTATATACAAAACATGACTAAAAATGAGTCTAATTAAAAGGCAAAGTTCTATACAAAGTAAAAATAAAATAAATAAAAAGCACAGGAATAAACTACGGCGCCAGGGGACGTACAACCATCATCTCATAAAACTGCGTCGTATGAGGAGTAACCTCTCCACCAGCTCCGGCTCCAGCTCCAGTCTCCTCGAGAGGAGGAAAGCTCAACACAGGACCCGTCCACCAAAGATCAACCTGAAACTGAGGCTGTAGAGGCTGCTGCGATGACGAGCCAACCTCGTACATCCTACCACCTCTAAGAGCCGAGGTAGCCTCTCCCTGGCCTACCGGCGCAGCATGTGCACCCTTAGAGGAAGAGCCTGAGCCCTCTACCGCCTCGGTACAAGCAGCCTCGGAACGACCGCCCCGACCTCCCGAACCGGTGCAGCGACGTCTCGAGCTAGTCCTCGCTGGATCCCTCCGCGCCTTAGGTCTCGTGCGGGTACGAGAAGGAATGGGCTGACCCTGCAAAAGAAACTAAGATCGGAAACATGCAAAATAAAAGCGGTAATACAAAACATATGAAGGAAAGACTACCTCCTAAACGGCGTCGTCTCGACGGCAGGTAGCCACGTTCCTCAACCGAACAAGCTGGCTCCAGAAGGCATCTACGCGTCGTGCCATCGCCGAAACCACTTCGCGTGAGAACTGTCTAAGAAATAAAGTCAGTAAACATACATAACTGTAGGGAATATTTCAAGCGTTAATCCCTAGCTTGAACCCCACTGTGATCATACACTAAAGTACGGTAGCGTCCAAAGGGAAGAAGATAGAGCAAAAGAGTCGCGAACAAGTTTTTTAGGAACTTGTAAACCGTTCACGAGGTGAAGCTTACACCCCTTAACGATCCAAGAGATCGTCAACTCCATAAGGTCTTGAACCAAATAAGAGTTCGGGGATGAAGTTACAAATCCAACCTAAAAGAGATTGAACCTGCCCTAATAATAGGCCTCTACTTTATTCAGATCGTATTCATGTGCGCTTTTTGACTAACATGCAATCCATAGGATTAACCCTAAACCTGTTTAATCTATGTTGGTTGAATATTAATGCACAAATAAATCTATTATTGGTGATCACTTGAATTATAATCAAATTAAACCTAAAAATATTATTAAATTATCTTATTAAGCGTGATTACAAGTACAAATTCCCGTTGAACATGCATAAAAGGTGTGATCAAGCAATAACGATAATTAAACAACACAATAATAATAAAAAATAATTATTATAATCATAACAATCATAATTTAAAAATAATCATTATTATAACAATAATATTAATAATAATAATCATAATAATAATAATCATGTTAAAGCATAGCAAGATCCTAGGCATGACACTCACAACATTAATAACAAACCCTAGCATGTCATTAAACAATAAAAATCAAAGCTTTAACCCTAACATGGTACTAACATGAGTATTAGGAAAGAAAATAGGAAGCATCGCAGGAATCATAATTATCATTTTTTAATTTTATAACCTTTTCCCTAAACATAATACTAGGAATCATTGTAACAACCTAGATATGATACTAGGAACCAAAATAATAACCTAGACATGATGTCTAAAAATCATAATATCAATAAAACCATTGAAACACTTACTTGGATGCCTCGAATCTCTTTCTAATAACAAAATACACACGTCAATAACTTCAAGGAAAATAATAATTAAAACAATTAAAATAAATAATTGAAATAGAGATTTGGGACCAAACCCTCAGAAATTAAACCTTTCACCTCTAGGGCGAAGGCAACTTCAAATATGGCTAGGTGTTTCTAGATCTTGCGAATGCGGAATTTTGTCTGTAAAAAGCTAGTTTAGAAGAAGAGAGAGAGAGAGATGGTGACTGATTAAAGAAAATGAGAATTGTGAATGAAAACTGGTTGTAGGTCAACTTTGGTTTAAACTGGTTCTTAGATCGAATCTGGTTATCGAAAACGGAGTTTTTAATACGTTATTTATAGACAAAATTAGCCAAAAAGATAAAATTATCAAAACAGATTCTGGCGCACCAAAAACTGAACCAGTGCCAACGCTGGATGTTAGCGCCAAGCGCCAACACTAGCGCCAGACGCCAATGCTGGCGCCATGCGCCAAGCGTAGCGCCAGGCGCTACATCTGGCGTTTGGCGCTGATTTCAGAAAATCACGCGTTTTCTTAAAATCAGATAAAAATTTTCGTACAGGAGGATAAAATCGTATTTCCCTCAAAAGTGCTCTTTGATTTTAATTAAAAATCTGAAAAGTCAACAAAAGTCAATTTATCAATGCTAATTGAATTAGGAATGAAAAGAACCTTCTAGAAGAATCTAAAACACTAAAACCATTCTTATTTGCA
Organism: Chenopodium album; assembly: GCF_948465745.1. Classification (NCBI taxonomy): domain Eukaryota; kingdom Viridiplantae; phylum Streptophyta; class Magnoliopsida; order Caryophyllales; family Amaranthaceae; genus Chenopodium; species Chenopodium album. Next base: position 45,948,225 of record NC_137839.1, read on the forward strand.
TTAGGAATGATAAATCTATATTAGGCCCTCCCTTAGATCATTGGGCCGCATATATGGCTCAAACCGGGCCTAGTTTAGTAAATTGGCCATAACTTCCTCAATATTCATCGGAATCGGGCTTATAATATATCGTTGAAAAGCTCTTGTCAAGTCGCATCCAACTACACTACTATTGGACTAATATCATGGACCAACCAAACTGGATTGGCTGTTTTCTTAAAATAAGTTTTCAAAAACAGAGAGAAGAGAAAAGAAATTAAAACTATACGCAACATTAAATTTTCCATACTTTCACTTCATTCGACTATGATTCGAAGCAAAAGGTACTCATCACTGGGTTTGGTTTTGGGGAGACACAAATGGGTGTCTACAGAAGCCCCCACTGTGACTGAGTTTGGAGAAACGCAAGTTTTGAAAACAAAAGTCAAAGTATCAATAGGGACGGAGAATGATTCAGAACGTTCTGCGATTCTAGATCACTCTTGTAAAGCCGATACCTGCAAAACTAGCGTTAGTTAAACAGATAAAAGAGCTATGAAACGTGTATCTTACACCGTCGAGCACACGTCTCTACAAGTAACCAACTTGCTGCCGCATTCTATCTTGACGACTTTCTGCAACCTAGAGAATGTTATCCCGCCTGAAAACTGCTACGCTTGTAACTGCTTCCAGTATAGAAGACTGCTTCGCCTGAAACGATCCTCTTCCGCTATGATAATATTCCACGTCCAAGGGAATATCATCGAAGATTGCTTCGCTTGGAACAATCCTCTTCCTCTATGATAATACTCCACGTCCAAGGGAATACTATCGAAGATTGCTTTGCTTGAAACAATCTTCTTCCGATTTATGACCATCTTCCACATCTTAGGGAACACGATCGAAGACAACTTCACCTGAAATCACCTTCAGTTGCTTTTTGACAACTTTCCACAATCTATGGAATGCCATCTTGCTGCTTGTTTTGACGATTGTCCGCAATCTAGGGAACGCCGTCGATCAATGTTGCTACATCTCGAGCCTTTTCTTGAATCATAGTGACAACCTTTCCAATCATAGCAAACGCCTCATCATTTACCGCTCTTCTCATATCTTGGTGACAACCTCCATAATCTTAGCGAACGCCTTCGAAAACCGCCCGTCTCATGCTATCTTCTCAAATCTTTTGTGACAACTTCCACAATCTTAGCGAATGCTGTCGAAGACCGCCCATCTCGTGCTATCTTCCCAAATATTTTCTCAAATCTTAGTGACAACCTCCACAATCTTAGCGAATGCTGTCGAAGACCGCCCATCTCGTGCTATCTTCTCAAATCTTTAGTGACAACTTCCACAATCTTAGCAAACGCTGTCGAAAATAACTTTACTTGAAGTCATCCTCAGTTGTTGCGATAATATTCCGAAGAAAAATTTCCGAAGACCAACGCTTGTCGATCTCTAAAGCTGCCTTGAACTTTGCTTCCGCTAAAACTAGTATGTCGATGTCTCCGTGATGAGCTAATCCTTAGGCGCTTTAAGCTAAGTGAGACGATCTTTCATCAGGTCGATCACTTATTTGCGGTTGTAATCAAATCGACTACTCAATCTTGTCAAATTGCTTATAGGGGCTAACTGGCGTACCAAGGAACCCGAAATTGCTGTTCTGAGAGGCTTCGAGCTCTGTTGCTGCTGAAATATCTCTGGCCCCAAGAATTGACTCTGTCGCCAGACGCTGTGATCTAGTGCCAAGCGCTGAAATCTATTTCCAGACGCTAGATGTTTTCGTCCGGCGCTGGAGTAGGGTCTTCCCTGTTCTACTGCACCTGTATTTATTTTTTAATATAGAACTTTGCCAATTCTCTTTAATTATCTTAGGGTTGACCTAAGGTTTAGCATTGCTTGACTCATTGACTCGTCGTGACTCAAGGTATAAACTTGACTCACTGTGATCTACTCGAGGTTGACTCGACTCAAGATGTTTGACACATGTGTTAGACCCAAATCAAAGTGATATGACGCGACATGATTCAATGCGTACATGACTATCTCAATTAACTCAATAGTGAAAGTATGTAGGTAACTTAGGCACGGAGGCTAAGCACTTCATATTTCGTGATGCAATGACAATTATGAGTGATATTGACGAAGCATGCTTCAGTGTTAAGATTTCATGACAAAGGGTTCCTAAGGGAATATATATTTGGTCATGTATGTGTGTAGTGTGTGAAGGTGACACTAAAGTTAGGCCGCAAGGGCTAAGTGTGTGGGAAAATATTATTGAAAAGAGTCAAATGATGGTGACTCTTAGGCTAGGTAAGCTAATGATGCAAGGATTAAGCCCCCAAGTCTAGCTCTAAGTAAATAGGGATGAGCATTGGAGATCCCCTGATATGATCATGGTGTGTGAATGTGAATATGAATGCATTTTTATTACGGCCGCACCTCGATGTGAGGTTTCCAACGTATCCGTTAGGAATCAGACCAAACGTAGCTCTAGCCGAACCTTGCACAAGTATGTCTATACCTCAAATAGGTCTTTTTAAAGGTTGTAACGTGGTTAGGCTTAAGGTTATAGAATAAGGGGATAAAGGCTCAAAACCCTCGATAAGCCCCTAAGGTGTGCAACCTCGCTTTTGAATCTTTATAATTTTATGCTTGAGTTTATACTCTTTTTTAGCTCTCTTTTATCTTTTGCTATAGCATCTATTTTATTTTTATAAGTTTGGTCAATCTCGATCATGCGGTCTATCAGTCACTTGGCATTCACGTTTCTCAGGCACGGTACCGAGCACTCGATAAGAGACGCAATCTGAGACGTGTTCTTATCGATGATATTTTTATTTCAAAGACATTAAAACACTTGCCCTTTTGTACACTTTTATTTTTTTTTTCCTTTTATTTTTATTTTGATCTTTTGAAATCACTCAAGCTTTTTTTTTTTTTTGTTTTTTTTTTAGAATTGCATAAGTTACACACCATTTCATCCCAAGGTTAGGTAGATGTAGGTTGAAAAAAGAAAGGTCTATCGTTAGACGAGGCTCAAAGTGGTTTATGAAGAAAGGATTGTAAATTTGAAAGGTTAAAGGAGATATGATGTGGCTACAAGGGGTGCCTCAAATCATTGGTATACCTTGTGTTTAGTTCGACATGAATTTTTTTTTTTTAATGCAATATAATGAAATGATCATATATAAGGAAATAAATGCTCATTTTATTAAAGGAAAATGTATAATGATTCTACAAAATAAATCTAAGGATAATAAAAAGGTGCCTATGCTAGACTTATTGGGGAAAGGGTAAATAAAAAATAAATAGAAAAAAGAGGTCACGAAATCTTGTCGTTAAAGCTCGCCTCTTGTCTTGTGTTGTTTCCTTTATCATCACTCGCTCTTTTTATTAATTGGAGGCATGGGAAGCTTGTTATTATCAATGAATTGTTGGATAGCCTCCTTTAGCTTCCAACAGCTCTCAGTAGCATGACCCCTGCCTTGATGGTACTTGCAGTGTTCGTCTGGATTCCAACTAGGCAATCTCTTTTCAGGTGCGGGATCTTGAATAGGTCCAATGGGAGTAATTAGTCCTTTGGTATGGAGTCGATCGAAGGCAGTATCGTACTCATCCCAATGGGGGTGAAGTCTTTCCTTAGTTTCTTCTAAGATCCTTGGTTATCTATAGCTAAAACTTCACTGAGATCAAAGGTACTAACATTGTTACTAGAGTGGGCGTTTTCGGAAGAAGAAGGATTGTTGTTCTTCTTTCCTTTCCAGCCACCGTGGTTACTATTGTTAGTAGCTTTTTGTTTTGCGAGGTCATCTTCAATTTCAATTCCGATGTCATAAACGGCCTTGAAAGTATTGAGATTGTGTTGATATTTTAAATGCTTCGAATACTTCTCTTAAAGATTCTTGATAAAAATCCTCACAAATTCTTTTTCAGTGGGCACCTCAATCATCTTAGCGGAAGTTTCCCTCCATTTATTAAAGAAAGAAGTAAAGCCTTCATTCTCTATTTGTCTTAGCATCTCAAGTTTCCTATGGTCAGTTTCAACTTGAATATTGCACTTGTACCTATCAACGAAAGCGTTTACTATCGATTCCCAGGTAGAGGTTTTCTCTTTGTCAAGGGAGAAATACCATTGTTGGCAAACGCTTTCAAGAGATAGTGAGAACAGAGAGGGGAAAACCTTCTTATCGATACCCTTAATGTTCATTATGGTTTTGAAAGCTCTTAGATGAAAGTAAGGGTTATCTGTTGCCTTGAATTTAGGGATGTCAGTGGCGTTGAACTTATGCGGAAGAAGTTCCTTGTCCAGCGAGACCCCTTGTGAACTCATGCCCAGAAATTTATAGTGACTAGATAGCTTTCTCAAACTTTCTTGCATGAGGTTCATTTGTTGTTGCTTCACGGGATAATCGACCTTAAGTGTGAGGAGCTTAAGTGTTTCAGTCATGGTAACCAGTTGGTTCCTAAGCTTATTGACTTCTTCTTGAGTCGCCATTATCTTTTTAGCCTTCCTCTTTTGATGAATTGGTTTATCGAAAAGTGAAAATTGAATAAAGAGGTTGCCCTTGATTAATCGCCCTTCTCTCCTCGACCAAGTACTGTGGAAAAGGAATTTGGGGATATTTATTATTAATTATTTGACTTAATCTTTACTCAACATGCAATGGATGGAGGAAGTGAAGAAATATTTGAATAGAATGTGAAGGAAGATGAAGGAGGTGGAGGGATACGAAGAATTAGGAATAGAATGTACCCCCAAACTCAAATGACGGAAAAAAAACCGACTTATGCATGAACTTAAAACATGGTCATGGTGATGTATACTCAAAGTGCGTGCTAAGACTAGTGAGTGTAGGTGATATGTTTGGACTCGTGTCATGACCACGTGGCTAGAGTATGTGACTAGACTCAATTAATGACTCAACCAAGTACTATCCACAGCGAAAATTAACTAAATTAATCAACGAACAGGTTAATTAGACACTAGGTGATGACTCGATCAATAATCCGAACTGTCGGCCAACAACAGGACTGGCGCCGCACTGTGTAGTGTAGCGCCAGACGACAGAGCTGTCGCCAGGCGCCACACTCCACAGAGTGGCGCTATAGTCCAGACTTTGGCGCCAATGTTGGAGCTTCGATCTGGGACTGTTTTCGGTGTTATTAATCAACACGGGTATGCCTAAAGTCGTACTAGGTCAATTCTAATTAAGATATTAGACTTTATTGACTCAAATTAATTAATTAATTAGGAAAAGTTCTTTAAGTCATTAATTTATTTAATCTCAACACAAGGCAAACAAACGGTTAAGAAAACATAGAACATATGCACAACAAATAATGCACAATTAGTCAAGTAGGCACAATATGATGCAATTAGTTTGCAACCTAACCATGGCTCTAGTTCTCTAAAGTTCGGGATATGGTTTAGTTAAAGAGGGTCCATGGTTAATTGTCCGGATGCACCGCGCGGAAGCCTAACCGTGAAGGGTTGGCGCGAGTGGATGGGACACCGCGAGTTTTAGAAGAACTCGCTTCCATGGTTTGGTTAATTCAACAATTTCGGATGTACCCTTTGTTGCTCAGAGCGTTCAATCAAGTAGATGGAGCATGAATTCCTAGAGGGTTATGTCCATATGTAGAACACATATGGGTTTCAGAAAAGTGAGAAAAAATTCAATCAGGAAGTAGGATCGAGTAAACAATACGAAAAACTGGTCGAAATTAGAACGCATATTTCTAGCTGGGTATTGGAAGAATTTGGCGCCAGCAAACAAAGACAAGCGCCAGTTTTTAGCTGTAGCGCCTGGAGCCAATGCTGGCCCCTGGCGCTATTTCCTACATGCCTCAACAGCTTTCTGTGCTCGATAAAATTTTCCAGTTTCGCGCGGTGTTATTTCGTCCTAGTTGTGAAAGATATTTCTCAAATTTCCTACGTGTAAAAATCCTATGTTTTAACTCATTACGGATGGCCTTTCCAATGAGATCTTTTTTATGCATATGACAATAATGTTAATAAAATTACGCACATGAAACACTTAGAACTTTTCGAGTCTCATCCGCTCATTCTAAATAATTGCCAAAATAAATTTTAGGAATTGAAATAGAAATCCTCCCCAACAGAGTCGCCAAAAACTGTAGGGAATATTTCAAGCGTTAATCCCTAGCTTGAACCCCACTGTGATCATACACTTAAGTACGGTGGCGTCCAAAGGGAAGAAGATAGAGCAAAAGAGTCGCCAACAAGTTTTTTCGGAACTTGTAAACCGTTCATGAGGTGAAGGTTACACCCCTTAACGATCCAAGAGATCGTCAACTCCATAAGGTCTTGAACCAAATAAGGGTTCGAGGATGAAGGTACAAATCCAACCTAAAAAAGATTGAACTTGCCCTAATAATATAACTCTACTTTATTCAGATCGTATTCATGTGCACTTTCTGACTAACATGCAATCAATAGGATTAACCCTAAACCTGTTTAATCTATGTTGGTTGAATATTAATGCACAAATAAATCTATTATTGGTGATCACTAGAATTATAATCAAATTAAACCTACTAAGATTATTAAATTATCTTATTAAGCGTGATTACAAGTACAAATTCCCTTTAAACATGCATAAAAGGTGTGATCAAGCAATAACGATAATCAAGCAACATAATAATAATAAAAAATAATTATTATAATCTTAAAAATCATAATTTAAAAATAATCATTATTATAACAATCATATTAATAATAATAATCATAATAATAATAATCATGTTAAAGCATCGCAAGATCCTAGGCATGACACTAACAAGATTAATAACAAACCCTAGCATGTCACTAAACAATAAAAATCAAAGCTTTAACCCTAACAAGATACTAACATGAATATTAGGAAAGAAAATAGGAAGCATCGCAGGAATCATAATTATTATATTTGATATTATAACCTTTTCCCTAATAATAATACTAGGATTCATTGTAACAACCTAGATATGATACTAGGAATCAAAATAATAACCTAGACATGATGTCTAAAAATCATAATATCAATAAAACCATTAAAATACTTACTTGGATGCCTCGAATCTCTTTTTAATAACAAAATACACACGTCAGTAACTTCAAGGAAAATAATAATTAAAACAATTAAATTAAATAATTGAAATAGAGATTTGGGACCAAACCCTCAGAAATTAAACCTTTCAAGTCTAGGGCGAAGGCACCTTCGAATACGGCTAGGTGTTTCTAGATCTTGCGAATGCGGAATTTTGTATGTAAAAAGCTAGTTTAGAAGATGAGAGAGAGAGAGAGATGGTGAATGATTAAAGAGAATGAGAATTGTGAATGAAAACTGGTTGTAGGTCAACTCTGGTTAAAACTGGTTCTTAGATCGAATCTGGTTATCGAAAACGGAGTTTTTAATACGTTATTTTTAGAGAAAATCAGCCAAAAAGATAAAATTATCAAACCAGAGTCTGGCGCACCAAAAACTGAACCACCGCCAACGCTGGCTGTTGGCGCCTACTGGCGCCAGGCGCCAACACTGGCGCCAGGCGCCAAGCGTAGCTCCAAGCGCTACAGCTGGCGTTTGGCGCTGATTTCAGAAAATCACGCGTTTTCTTAAAATCAGATAAAAATTGTCGTACAGGAGGATAAAATCGTATTTCCTCAAAAATGCTCTTTGATTTTAATTAAAACTCTGAAAAGTCAACAAAAGTCAATTTATCAATGCTAATTGAATTAGGAATGAAAAGAACCTTCTAGAAGAATCTAAAAGACTAAAACCATTCCTAATTGCATTAGGAATGATAAATCTATATTAGGCCCTCCCCTAGATCATTGGGCCGCATATAAGGCTCAAACTAGGCCCAGTTTAATAAATTGGCCATAACTTCCTCAATATTCATCGGAATCGGGCTTATAATATATCGTTGGAAAGCTCTTCTCAAGCCCCATGCAACTACACTACTATTGGACCCATATCATGTACCAACCAAACTAGATTGGCTACTTTCTAAAAATAAGTTTTCAAAAACAAAGAGAAGAGAAAAGAAATTAAAACTATCCGCAACACTAAACTTTCCACACTTTCACTTCATTTGATTATGATTCGACGCGAAAGGTACTCATCACTTGGTTTTGTTTTGGGGAGACACAAATGGGTGTCTACAATAACATATGTGGACAAAAAGTTGCAAATAAACAAGCTTACCTGAGTCTGGTGGCGAGGAATCGACCGCTCCACAAAGCGCTCGCCCTTAGGAGCCAGAGGAATCATCTCCTCAATTGGCCCATATGTCCTTTGATAATGGATAGACATACGGGGTGGCACGAACTCAGCAGCATCATCCTGACAAAGCAAAACAAAATCAGTAAAGCATCACTTGGGGGCTACTTAACGAAAGGTAAAAGCTGAAAAATTATACCGCCACATTCTCAGCAGGTACAGTAACTGGAGCTAATCACGGTAGTAGCTCCTCCCCATAGCATCGCCTAGGGATCGTGTAAGATCGCCAAGGGGTACCAGCTTCCTCTGACATGCTCATCAACCTCGTGCCGTTAAACATGTGATGTGGTGGAGGAGCAGGAACGACAAAGGTATCTGAGGAATGCTGAATAGCAACCCTCTCTCCAAGATACACAGCCGCTCCATAAGTCCCCAAGAAATAGCGACGCTCAGCAGAATATTGCGCGGCTAACCCAGGAACTTCCAAGTCGACCCACAGCCGGTACAGCACCTCAAGCTCCTGCAAAGAGCGTCAATCAGGAAATAATCCAACCAAGCAATCACAAAATGTCAAATAAGAAATGCATCATACCGAGATTATCCAATCTCGAACATAGGCAATGGACATCCCCACACGGCGGCTGCCCCAGGAAGCTCTAACTGGAAGCCTGCGCGGCGACGGTCTCGCTGGCGCAGCTGAGGGGAAGTACTCGTAGAACCAGATCTACAAGAAGCTAAAGTTATCAGCAAGTGCTAACTAAAATGTAGAGCTAAATTTGTAGGGAATAAAGGATACCTCTACGATCCTCCAAAAGTCGGATAGAGCGACATTCACCCCAAAGGACCAATGTCGACACGAGTCCTGTAGCGCTCGGATGAAATAAGCATAGGCCAAGCTGGCACAGTCATAAGTCCCGATCCGGTGTAGATCGCGGATGGCAGGAAGGTAATAAAGTAGCGCCCTACTACCCTTGTCGGGGGAGAACGTCCCTGACAGCAAGATAAGTGCAAGATGCGCACCCGCTGCTCTGGGGTAGTCACACCATCATCAAAAGCCATTGCTAGAGTCGAACGGCGAATCCCCCTAGCGCTGAACTAAGTCGGCTCTACCTCGGCTCGAGCCCGAATAGCAATCGAACCCAACAGCTCCTCGACCTCAAGAGAGAAGACGTTGATCCCGCTGTCAAACGGCAGTGGCACGGAGCTAAACTCCAATCCCGTAATAAAGGAGTGACCATCATCTCACCCCAGGGGAAGTGAAAAGTGTTGGTGGTGTCCTAAAAGAACTCCACCAAAGCACGGACTACATGATGACCCCTGCTAGAAGCAACCATGGCCTCGGAGGTCTCGAATAGTACAGTAAGACCGCAAGACTCCCATAGAAGTCTCGTCTGATCGTCTCTGGCGATGTGCATCTTGTACAGATCGCCCAAGCCGTCACAATCGGAACCATGACAGCGTGTCCTCCTCACTATGATGCCCCGTTGAACCCTCTTAGAGATGTGGTGGACGGGAGAAAAGTACAAGGTCCGCTCATCCCACTCAGGGAGTCAGCTAAGCGAAGTGGACGGTTCGGCATCGTCCTCTACGGGCTCGTGCTCCCGTCGAACGTCTCGGGTCCGTGAACCAGAGCCTCGCTGTCTAGCCATGATAAATTGTACAGATTCATTATAAATTAAGGTTCCATGGTATCTAAGGTTCGCCTAGCCACATGATACTATGTTCGGAAAAAAAAAACAAAGTACGTAGTACTAAAACAAATCACAAAATTAAAATTGAGCATGCACGACATTTTTCAAGCAATCAAGAAATTTCTTGCAATACTATAGTAATTATTGTGACAAATTGGACAATAATTGCTAGCAAAAACATCAAGAACAAGCCACATTGTTTTCCCGACCTTAAGAGGTTCAACAATGGTGATTTGTTCATTTCTTCACCAAATTGAGTCAAACAAGTCTCAAATTACTCCCAAGGAAATATATAAACATAATCAAGCAATTTCATGGCATACAATTTGATGAACAAAGAGAATTAAGCAATTTAAGTATCAAATTTTCAAGAAATTCGTGAATAAACTTGTGCAAAATTCATTAAAACCGGTGTGAGTTTGAAAAAAACTTACATAGATCGGGAAAATGAATGGAATAAGCTTTGATTTGCAACAAATTTGAGCGAATTTGGTTAAGAAACGAGAAAGAACGAATCAAATGAAGTTCTGAGAATTCTCGAGCAAGAAACACGAACAACAGCAGCGGAAATGAGGAAGAGAAGGGCATTTAAGGAAAACCCGACTTTAGCGCCAAGAGTCAGACCTTGGCGTCAGTTGATAGGCTTTAGCACCAGGCGCTAGCTCCAGTGTCTGGCGCTACAGCCAGATAAGTTGCGCTTACGTTATTTCAGCGGCGCCAGAACATTCAGCCACTCAGTATGGTTGTTCCAACCTTATGTAATATATCTTTGGGTTCCTTGGTATGCCAGTTAGCCCCTCTGAGCAATTTGACACGATTTTTAGTAATCAGCTTGGTTACATAAAGTGATCGACCTGATGAAAGATCGTCTCATTTAGCTTAAAGCGCCTGAGCATTGGCTCATCGCGAAAGGCACCGACGCACTGGTTCATAATTCAGAAAGGCACCAACATACTGGTTCATAATTCAGCAAAGGGCACCGACATACTAGTTCACAAGCAGCAAAAGCGCCAACGTACATGCATAGCGGAAGGAAAGTTCAAGCGAGCTTTTAAAGATCGACAAGCGGAGGTCTTCGGTAATTTCCTTTGGAAAATTATTGCAACAAATGAGGATATCTTCGGCAGCGTTCCCTAGCTTGCGGAGAGTTGTCACAAACAACTGAAGGTGATTTCAAGCGAAGTTGTCTTCGATCGTGTTCCCTAAGATGTGGAAGATGGTCACAAAGCAGAAGAGGATCGTTTCAAGCGAAGCAATATTCGATAGTGTTCCCTGGCTTCTAGAAGATTATCAAGGCAGAAATTAGAGGCAGTTACAAGCGTAGCAGTTTTAAAGCGGGATGGCATTCTCTAGCTTGTAGGAGGTCATCAAATCAGCAAAAAAGCAGCAACAAATCGGTTACTTTCAGAGACGTGTGCTCGACGGTGCAAGATACGCGTTTCTTAACTCTTTTTATCTGTTTAACTAACGCTAGTTTGCAGGTATCGGCGTTATAAAAGTGATTTAGGATCGCATAACATTCGGAATCATTCTCCGTCCCTATCGATACTTTGACTTTTGTTTTCGAAACTTGCGTTTCTCCAAACTCAGTCAAAGTGGGGGCTTCTGTAGACACCCATTTGTGTCTCCCCAAAACCAAACCCAGTGATGAGTACCTTTTCACGTCGAATCACAATCGAATGGAGTGAAAGTGTGGAAAGTTTAGTGTTGCGGATAGTTTTAATTTCTTTTCTCTTCTCTCTGTTTTTGAAAACCTATTTTAAGAAAACATCCAATCCAGTTTTGTTGGTCCGTGATATGGGTCCAATAATAGTTTAGTTGGATAGGGCTTGAAAAGAGCTTTCCAACGATATATTACAAGCCCAATTCCGATGAATATTGAGGAAGTTATGACCAAATTACTGAACTAGGCCCGGTTTGAGCCTTGTATGCGGCCCAATGATTTAGAGGAGGGCCTAATATAGATTTATCATTACTAATGCAATTAGGAATGGTTATAGTCTTCTAGATTCTTCTAGAGGGTTCTTTTCATTCCTAATTCAATTAGCATTGATAAATTGACTTTTGTTGACTTTTTAGAGTTTTAATTAGAATAAAAGAATGCTTTTGAGGAAAATACGATTTTATCCTCCTGTACGGCAATTTCTATTTTATTTTAAGAAAACGCTTCAATAATTAAGTTAGCGCCAAACGCCAGCATTAGCGCCTGACGCTAAGCTTGGCTCCTGGCGCTAGCGTTAGCGCCCGGCACTAATGTCAGCGTCTGGCGCTAACCTCCTTTTACGCGTCAGAACTCTGCTTTGATTTTTTATCTTTTTTGCTGATTTTTTCTATAAATAGCTTCCTAAAATCCCCGTTTTCATTCACCAAATCTCATCAAGATTTTCTTGATTACTCTCTCTCTCTCTTTTCTAAACTAGCCTTCTCTCAAATACAAAATTCCGCATTTGCCAGACTTAGATACACCTAGCCATATTCGAAGTTGCCTTCGCCCTAGACGTGAAATGTTTTAATTTTTGAGGGTTTGGTCCAAAATCTCTCTTTCAATTATTAAATTTAATTGTTTGATTATTATTTTCCTTGAATTTACTAAAGTGTATATTTTGTTATTATTTTCCTTGAAGTTACTAACGTGTGTGTTTTGTTAGATACACCTAGCCATATTCGAAGTTGCCTTCGCCCTAGATGTGAATGGTTTTAATATCAAGTATGATTAAAAGTATGATGTCTTTTATTTTCTTCCTAATATTTATGATTGTTAATATCATGTTAGGGCTAAACCATTGATTTTTATTGCTTAGTGACATGCTAGGGTTTGTTATTAATCTTGTTAGTATCATGCATAGGATCTTGCTATTAATATTTTGCTTTAGTATGATTATTAAAATTATTATAATTTATTGTTATTATGTTGCTTGATATTTATTGTAATTGCTTGATCACACCTTTTATGCATGCTTAAAGGGAATTGGTATTTTTAATCACGCTTAATAAGATAATTAATAATCTTGTTAAGCCTAATAGGATTATAATTCAAGTGATCGCCAATAATAGTTTTATTTGTGCATTAATATTCAACCAACATAGATTAAACAGGTTTAGGGTAATCCTATTGATTGCACGTTAGTCAGAAAGCGCACATGAATACGATCAGAATAAAGTAGAGGCCTATTATTAAGGCAGGTTCAATCTCTTTTAGGTTGGATTTGTACCTTCATCCCCGAACTACCAGTCATGGTTCAAGACCTATTGGAGTTGACGATCTCTTGGATCGTTACGGGGTGTAACCTTCACCTCGTGAACGGTTTACAAGTTCCTAAAACTTGTTGGCGACTCTTTCCCTATATCTTCTTTCCCTTTGGACGCCACCATACTTTAGTGTATGATCACAGTGGGGTTCAAGCTAGGGATTAGCGCTTGAAATATTCCCTATAGTCGGCAAACTGGTTTTCTTCTCTAGGCAAGTACGTATATTCCACTTCATCTAATTGCTCCGTGAGAGTTTCCAGATGAGCTTGATACGTAGCGAGAATTTCACTTCTCACCTTCCATCTCTTGGAGACTTGGTTAATGATTAGTGATGAATCACTGTAGATTCTGAGCTTTTAATTCCCAAGGCCAGAACTGTTTCTAATCCCCAAATACATGCTTCATATTCTGCGGCATTGTTGGTGACATCAAAGTCGAGCTTCATGGAAATTGGGATATGCACTTCATTGGGTGATACAAGCAAGACTCCTACACCACAATCTTTTTTGTTTGAAGCTCCATCAAAATAGAGTGTCCTGCTATCATCTTCGGACATGAGTAAATCTTCGTCAAGGAAATCATATTCATCTTCTTCTTTCTCAACTTCTTCTAGCGGCAAATCTGCTAAGAAGTTAGAAACCGCAGAACCTTTGATGGATTTTTGTGGTACAAATTTCAAGTCACACTGAGCAATATTGACTATCCACCTTGATAATCTGCCATTGAGTGTTGCGTTTTCGAACAAGTATTTGAGAGGATCCATCTTGGACACGACATGCACTATATGAGTGAGCATGTAATGTATTAGTTTCTGTGCGGCCCACACAAGTGTGAGGCACAACTTTTCAAGTGGTGTGTATCGTGTCTCGTATGCTTGAAGCTTCTTGCTCAAATAGTAAATTGCATTCTCCTTGCTTTCGATCTCTTGTGCAGCCCCCATCGTTTCTCTTGTGACCGTAAGGTAGAGTCGAAGAGGAAAGTCAAGTATTGCTGGCGCTAGCACGGGTAGGTTTGCCGGGTTTTCTTTGATTTTGTCGAAAGCTTTCTGGCAATCATCATCCCATGTGACTGGGACATTTTTCTTAATCTTCTTGAATATAGGTTCACATATCGCCGTGATTTTTGATATGAACCTACTTATATATTGCAACCTTCCAATGAAACCTCGAATTTCCTTCTCATTCTTGGGCGGTGGCATGGCCATGATCGCTTTGACTTTTGTGGGATCTATTTCAATCCCTCGAGAACTGATAACATATCCAAGTAATTTGCCTGACGTGACTCCGAATGCACACTTTGCTGGATTTAATCTAATGTTGTATTTACGGAGTATTTCAAAGATCTTGCGAAGTGCAATGATGTGGCCTGGGCGATCTTTAGACATAATGATCATATCATCGACGTAGACCTCCACCTCTTTGTGCATCATATCATTTAACAATGGTGTGGCTGCTCTTAGGTAGGTTACACCCGCGTTTCTCAACCCGAATGGCATTACCGTATAGCAATATGTACCCCATTGTGTGATGAATGTGGTTTCTCCATATCTTTTTTGGCCATTAATATTTGATTATATCCGGCGTAGCCGTCCATGAACGATAGGAGTGCATGGTTTGCTGTGTTATTGACCAGAATGTCAATGTGAGGTAGAGGGAACCCATCTTTCGGGCTTGCCTTATTGAGGTCCCTGTAATCAACACACATTCTGACCCTTCCATCCTTCTTTGGAACTAGAACCACGTTTGCTATCCACTCTGAATACTTGGATACTTTGATGAAACCGACGGCCAATTGTTTTCTGATTTCTTCTAAGATTTTAAGAGCGACATCAGGTTTCATACGGCACAACTTTTGTTTGACATGCTTCATACCTGGAATGAGTGGTATCGTATGCTAAGCTATATCCCTGTCAATTCCTGGCATATCTTGTTATGACCAAGATAATACGTCAACATATTCACTAAGCAAGTTAATTATATCTTTGCGTTCATCTTGACTTAGTTTTAATCCAATTTTTACTTCTTTAATAGTCGTATCATTGGAAATATTAACTGTTTATGTATCTTCGATAACTGCCGTTTTATTTTTGTGTTCTTCCATTGATTTTATTATTTCTTTGTCATTTTTATCATTAGCAAAGCTATATTGATCAGGGTTAGGGGAATGACATGCATCGTAAGCAAAGGTACTCATTTTATTGAATTTATCGGTCAATACATCAAGAGGGGCAAGGTTAGCTGCGACCTCACCGAAAAGAGAAGACTCAACAAGAGACTCAGGATTGGACTCTATAGTAGAAAGAGGGTTGGCCTCAGACCCTAAGGACTCGTCTACAGACTTAGACTCAGACTCGGACTCGGACTCAGGCGACTCAGACTAATCAAACATATGACCTTCGCCAGCGGCTATTTCCAACTTCTCTCCGCTTGGCGTAGTGATCATCACTGTCTTGCGCCATCCCTTTGAAATATTATCAGCCTGGACGATTAACTCAGAGGGTTCAAAATCGTTGCTTGATATAACAACTTGAATGAGTTCGGAATTATCATTGCAGATAGGCTTGGATTCATTCTTCTCTAGTCCAAAAAGAAGGTTAATGTTTAGATCATCAGAGCTTGGGCTAGCTTGTTTCTCAGTTGTGAAGAGTTCTTCGCCTTTATCGACGAAGTCACAATCAAGGAACATCTCGAATCCTGGTTCACGCCTCCCATTGTGGACGAAAGGCTCAGGGAATTCACAACTTGGGAAGTCTTCCCCTTCTTTGATATATTGGCCATAGAGGGTGAATTGATATGGATCCATGGCCATTTATGTCTTCATGATTCGAGCGTTATTGTGAGCCTTCATTTTCAAGAGGGCTTGTTTCACATCTTCTTTTGTTGGCTTGAATCCCAAGCCAAAGGTATCTTTCTTGAGTGCACCAAGACGGCCCCAAAGTTCAGCCATTTTCTTTTTGAGTCCGAGGGTCATTCCAGGGAAATGCCCTTGCTTCTTTATAATGGCATTAATATTGGTGTTTGAATAGGGATCGAAGTTCAGATGACACTTCTCCTCTTCTTAGATCATGAGAGCATCATCGAGTGAAAACACCCAAAGATCTTCATCTTCTTCGTCATGTTGGACATGGACGATAAGAGTGTCAATGACTTGAATACGCATGGGAGAGGCATCAATGGTAATTGGAACCCCTCCAACTATGGCTTTCACTTTCTGATGCAACGATGATGGGATCGCCTTTAGCTCATGAAGCCAAGGACGTCCTAACAATAGATTGAAGGAAGCCTTAATGTCCACCACCTGAAACTTGGTGCGACGTTCAATGGCCCCAGTAGTTATGTTTAGTATGATAGTACCTAGGCTTGATGGCGAGAGTAGAGGGAATCAGTTCTTCATTCTTTATGCCCAACTTCTTTGCAGTGCAGAGTGGGCATACATTGATTGCACAGCCATTATCAACCAGCCTCATAGGAACATTCATCTGCCTACACACCACAGTGAGGTGTAAGAACTTGTTATGTTGGTCCCCTTCCGGGGGCAGATCCTTGTCAGAAAAAGAAATCAAATTGCTAGTACTTGGCAATTCATTAGTGAGAAAGTTGACCAGTTCTTGAGGAGATATATCATCATCAACTCCTATCTTCACCAGAGCATTCATCACAGCCTTTCGATGCTCGTGAGAGGTGGCCAAAAGCTTCCATACATTCATTTCCACCTTTGTCTTTTGTAGTTGTTTGACCACATCGTTATTCACAGGGTCGATGGGATCAACTATTGGTTGTGATTGCGGTGGAGGTGGAGGTGGACTAGGCTGTTGCAACCGTCCACTTCTGGTGAGAACCTTGACCTCAAGGTCTCCCCAAACTTCTTCACTTGTGCCAAGAGACGAACAGGCTACATCCTTGAGATAGACGTCTTCACCGTCATTATCCAGAATTCCATTCACTTCTTCATAGCTCGAAACAAATACAACTTCCGGCAGAGGTTCATTCACGGGTTGAATGAGTATTGACGAATCAAAAGAGACTTCATCTCCCATGATAGCCAAGGCATCAGAAAAGAGGACCTGTTTGAATTTTAGGCTTCTTGCCCTCTAGAGGAACAGGAAGTTGATTAGCATCAATCAGATCTTGGATCGCATCCTTCAACCTCCAACACTTTTCAGTATTATGACCTTTGCCTTGATGAAACTTGCAATGAGCATTGGGGTCATAGCTAGCGGTCCTATTCTCTGGTCGAGGTTCTGGAAACGGTCTAATTGGCATAATCAGTCCTTGACTATGCAAGCGGTCAAAAGCAGCATCATAAGTCATTCCCAAAGGCGTGTAAACCCTCCTTTGCCTTCGAAATCTTTGAGGAGGAGCATTAAGGGCAAGCACATCATTGATATTGATATTGTTGGTATCATTATTGGGCTTTGAAGACGAAGAAGAAGGAATGTCGTTCTTCTTGTTTTTCCAAGTTTTTGTTATTATTGTTGCTACCAGCAGTCTTCATGAGTTCATCTTCGATATTAATTCCAATATCGTATACAGCTTCAAAGGTACTCAGAGGCAAAAACATCAAGTGTTGCTTTTACTTATGAGTCAAATTGGCAATGAACAAGCAAACCATCTCTTTTTCCTTGGGGGGATCCACCAAGAGCGCTGATGTTTCCCTCCACCTGCTTAAGTAAGTGGTGAAACCTTCATTCTCTTTCTGTTTGAGAATGGAGAGTTCACGTTCAAAAGTCTTGGACTGAATGTTACACTTGTAACGATTCATAAAGCTTTCAGTAACATCCTCCCAAGTCGCAACATATTTAAATTCTAGAGAGTAGAACCATTGTTGACAGGCATGCTCTAAGGAAAGAGGAAACACCGTAGGGAAGAGTGTCAAATCTACTCCCTTAAGAGCCATGGTCGTAGAAAAGGTGACAAGGGAATAAACGCGTCGTCAATTGTCTATCCCTAGATCAAATACAATTTATACAACCTAAACAAACCTAATACGAGTACAAGGCAAGCATAGGGGTCGAACAACAAAGAACGGTAAACACCACCAAATGTTATCGACAATTAAGCTAGTCCGGAATAGGAGATAAATAAACTAAAGTCTAAAGATGCTAAAACAAGAAATAAATCATTAAGGCACCAAGGGAAATGGGTAGGTGAAGTTGACGCTTGACCATACAATAACAAAGTAGCATATCAATGGTAAACTAAACATGCATGAATACCAAAGTAAAGGGTCCAATCTAGCCGCCTTCCGGGGCCAATTGACTTCTCCTAACATAGCCTCTATGTTTCCACATTAGAACCATAAACTAGGAGGTACTATTAAATAACAATCGATAGTAATGAATCTCAACTAAGTCAACTTCCGTTACTTGTTAGTAAAGACTCATCTTTGATCAACTAACAATGTGCACTTGCAAGAAAGACCAAAGAATATCAAGCATGCAAAGACTTTAATCACCATTAACATAACCCTAACATTAAAAGCATGAACAATTAGCAACTACACCATCCCCACACCCTTGGCTAGGTGACTACTCACAAATCATGTTGAAAACAATATCAATCATCAAATAAATAAGCATCAACATGATTAATAAGCAAAGAAGAAAAATAAAAGCAAATAAACAAAATCAAGAACAAAGGTAAAGAGAAAGAGTAAGATATTGCTCATTAATTGAAGATGAAGGTCTACAAAGGATTGAACAAGCTCCTTCTTCAAGATCCAAGTTCATTAATGAAGAAAACCACACTTTCTCTCTCTACCAATAAAGACTAATCCTAACCTAACCTAAAACTAAAACTAATTAGAGAGAAGAATAGATAGTTCTTCCATATCCAATTACCCCAAAAAATGGGTATTTATACTAACTTAATAAAACTAGGAAAAAAATAGAAAAATAAAATAAAATAAATTAAATTAAAAGAAAAGGAAAAATAGAAAACTAAAATAAGAATAAAAAATAAAATAAAGAAAATAATAAAAAGAGAAAAGAAAACAAAGAAAATAAAAATAAAAGAAAAACAAATTAAATCCCAAAAGCAAAAACAATCAGACGGTTTCATTCCATCTTCATGGCTGCTCTGATTTTTGATTCTCCTACCACCATCATCAACCATTATCATTAAATCAATGCTCCAAATCAATGGCTATCAACACCAATGACATCATCATCGTTCGATCCTCATTAAAAATCATGTGCGAGGCTCGTGAAATGGTTCGATCGAACCGGTGGCTGGTTCGACCGAACTACGGGGTTGGTTTAGTCGAACCAAGGGTATGTTCGACCACTCCTCTTCGAATAACAAAACCCCCAAAGTCTCTGACTCGAAGTTCGTCCAAACACTCATTGATTTGCTCGAACCCAAATGAACTTGCATTTCTCTCTGATTTGGGGCTGTTGTTGTGCGAATTGGTGACGATATGGCGCAATTGTTGCTGTAATTTATGCTGGTGGTGGCTGCTCTGTTGCGCGGTGGTGGTAAGGTGTTAGGTTGTTTGGTGGGCTGCTAGGTGTTGGTGTTGTTTGGTGGCTGCTAGGTGCGGCTGCTGTAATTGGTTGAGGGAGGTTGATTGCGGTGGTAGATGAAGGTGGGTCAGGGCTGCTACATGCGGTTTGTGGGTGCTGGTGGGTCTAGGGCATAGGTTCACCAATAAATAATATTCCAGGGTAGAATGTAATAATCATTCATCAATGCATATATTAATCAGATTATAAAAGGCTTTCGCTACGTATTATAATCACATAATTAATTTACCGGTATTAAATCTCATCTTTCGAATCTCGACCTAACCATTTATAAATTAACCTACCTATTGAAACTAGACCTAAACATCAATTCTCATCTGTCGAATCTTGAATCAATATTGTTAAACTCATGCATAAAAGATCTGCGCAAATCTAGTCAAAGAGCATTAAACCAATCAATAGGAAATTAATCTAGCATTGATAATTAACAACAATAAATTACCCCTTCATATTATTTATGGATCCCCATAAACCCTAGAAAGAAAACTACTCACACATATTAGGAACTAAACTAATCAAAGCAATAAAGCAAGACATGATTAAAGGAATAAAATAAACAACTAATATTAAGAGAAGAGAAATCGTCACCAAAATAAATCTGGAATTAAGAGTATATTAAGAACAAAGGTTTAAGAGAAAGAAATCTAAGAAAACAATTAAGAGAGGGAGAGAAAATCTAATAAAAGAAGGTCCTCTAAAATTATGTACAAATCTCGTACTTAAACAAAAAAACTAAACAACTCCTAATTAGAAACTAAGTGCTAGTCTAACAAAGCCTTCCAGAAACTCGCGCCCGATCAGGCGCTTTTTTTGCCTTGCCCGCTGCTGGTGTGCTGCGCCCGATCGAGCTCATGCTCACCCGATTGGGCGCGCCTCTTCCTCGAGGGTCTTTAAGTGCGTAGCCGCCCGTTCGGGCGTATGCTTGCCCGATCGGGCCCGGTCTTCTTCTTCGAGGCTTGGATTTCGATTGGGCTCAATTCCTCGGCCTAATCTAAGTTTCCTCATCGGGTCTTGATTAAACGATCTAATAGCCTCAATTTCTCATACCGAGCCCTTAATCATCGGCTCTCACCGATCCTGGGCTTCAAAAGTGGTCGTGTCCTTCTACCTTCCGTAGTCGATCCATAAAACCCGGGAAAATGCTCCAAAAGTGCAACTTCCTGTAAAACACAACTAAAACTACGAAAACACTAGAAAACACAAATTAGTAATAAAAGTGGCTCAAAAGAGCCAAAAACATTACTAATTATGACCAAGGGACGGGGGTAAATTACTATATAAAATGGACACATCACTCAGTTCCATGTGTTTTTTTTTACTTTTTCCAGATTTTAATCGATTTTAGGTCCGCACTAATTACTATGTAGAAATAAAAACCCTCACTCATGGGTTAAACAAAAAGAGTAAACACATGAGGGTTAGCACCAAATAAACCATGTAGCATTTAGTCACGATGATGTATAAAAAGTACGCAACCTAGGGTCAAGATCTATGTTAAACTATTGGTCAAGCTTTGGGTGTAAAAAGGGTACCAAGGTTAAGAGTTTGAATGCGTTAGCAAGGCAGCTTCCCTTGAGGATGTATGCCAACGGGCGGCTCCGCGAGTTTGTGATGCAATCAAACTCGACTCCATGGTTTGGGTGGATTTAATAACTCGGATTAACCCTTATTGCCATGAGCGTTTTTGGGTTGATAGAGCTTAAATCCCCCAGGGCTAAGACCCATGTAGAACACACACGTTTTTTCAAAAAAATCGAAGGAAGTTGGCTTTGAAGAAGAGAAAACAAGCCACCAGACTGATTTTAGGACTGCCGTGACACGACAGAGATTCATGTGCCACGGTATTGCACACCGTCAGATAGTGTACTCCACCGTGACACGACAGATTGTGCCGTGGCACAACAGTCAGAAAATATTACTGGTGCCCTGTTTTCCTTCGTACGCAATCAAGTTATTTAATTTTTCCTACAGGACAGACCTAAATGCGACGTTAAAACGTCTATGCTTATGGGATAATGCCAAATTAATCACAGGAATATTATTCAAGAATCTTTCAAGTCTCATCCACTCATCTTAATTAAATATTGATCACTCAAATCGATAAATAACCAAGAATCCTCCCAGTGGAGTCGCCAAATTGTAGGCGTCGCTCGAAGTGCGCCTACGTTAAAGCATGTGTGAATATGCTTGGCACTCATAGGAAGTGGGAATTGACATAATACGATTAGGGACAAATAAAGTAGGGAGCCGCCAACAAGTTTTTAAGGAAGTTGTAAACCGTTCACGGATCATAAAAGGCAACCACGATAAAGGGACAACGAAGGCAACAACGATTGACCCGTGAAGGTTACACCCCATTCATATTCCATGAGATTACTAACTCCATATGGTTCGGAACCACGAAAGGAGGATCGGGGATGATAGTACGAAGTGAGTCATGGAGTCACATTCGCCCGTATTGGCCTCTACTCGATTCTTATAGTGAAAAATCATTCTTGCGATCTCAAAGGCATACAAACAGAGATTCAATTCGCTCCAAACTATTATTAAACTAAATTGGTTTCATATTAATGCAACACATAATTCTAAAATATTGTGATCTCTTGAATTAATAACAAGATTAAAAGGAACCTAAACCGGTTGTCTAAATTATCTTATTAGGTGTGATTTTCAATTACATATTCCCTTTAAACATGCAATATGGTGATAAAAAAATAAAATAAAATAAACATTAATATTGGAAGCAATTTAACAGTAATTCCAACAATATAAAATCGTTAGAAAAATAATAGAAATAAAAGGAACAAAATTCTTACTTTGATTCTGTATGCTTGCAACTACAAAATAATAAATGAGTTAGTAACTTCAAGGAAATAATAATAAAACAATAATTAAATTAAATTAAATTAAATTAAATGAAGTAGATTTGGGGCCAAACCCTCAAATAGTTCTACCTTTCACGCCTTGGCTTAAGGACATAACCACGAGTAAAGTATGGACTCCTTGGAGTGCTTGAAGAAGGAATTTTGAAAGAAGAAGGGTAGGCTAGTGTTTTGGCTAGAGCATAAAAGAGAGAAAAATAGATAATTAATTGATGCCCCGTACATCAAAAATGAGGGGGTATTCATAGAAAAAATGTGCTGAGCGAACACACAGAACCATAAAAAGATAAAAACCCTTAAAAAAGTATACCGCAACACGGCAAAGTGTACCGTGACACGGGAAATCCCACCGTCAGACGGGAAACATTCCCGTGACATGGTGTACTTTTGTATGACGCGGGAAATATTTAGTGAACGGGGGAGAAAACGCGTTAAGGGTTTACGCGGAAAGGACACGGAAATCCCCGTGTCACAGCAGGTGTCTTGTGTCACGGGGAACCCCACCGTAGAACGGGACAGTTTCCCGTGACACGGTGGACTGTTGCCGTGACGCGAGAGTTTTCAGTCCGCTTTTCCGTCTAAATTTATTTTTAACCCTAATTTCATTCAGCATTTTAAGTGCCAATTGATAACTTCGGGCCATTTCTGATTTATTATTATTTGGGATAAAATAAGAAAAAAAGTAAATAAAATAAATAAAAAGTTTGGACCAAAATAAATAATAAAACAATAAAATAAAAAAGGGTTGGGCTAAAATTAAAAAATAAATCAATAAAAAAGGTTTGGGCTGAAATTAAAAAAAAAAACTATGCTTTGACCAAAAATCAAAGCTGATCCATGGACTATTCAAAAATTGAATTTAATTAAATACGATTTTTTAAGCACTCTCGGGACTTAATACTGAACCCGACCAATAGTGACGGTGAAAGGTTGTTCATCATCGGATTTGGTTTTGGGGAGACATTTTTAGGTGTGCACATACAGGTAACGTATGGTAACACTTTCAAAAGTGAAACTATAAACACTCTTAAGTAACACTTTTTTATAATATTTGTATCAATTTTAAAGTGTTACTTTTTATTTATATGTAATACTTACTTTTCTTTAGTAATATTTTCAATGAAATAGTAACACCTTTTTAAAATATTGTGTATCACTTTTGCAAACTATTGAAACACCTTGTTTATTTTTAGGTAACATTTTTAAATCATCTTTCGACATACAGTACCACTATATTTGATAGTATGTATCACTTTTTACAAACTAATATAACACTTTTTTAATTAATAGGTAACATTAATTAACAACTCATTATCATTATCATTATCATTATCATTATTATTATTTAAATATACAAAAATAATATGAACATGTACAATAGCTAAAAATGTGAAAAATAACATATACGATACTCAATAAATTGAATTGATATAATTTCATATTTTCTTCAAAAAAAATCCATAAACACCATTTTTTTGTTGGTTTAGCTAAACAATCTAACTATTCAAAAAAATTTATCTAGATAAATAAAAAAACAAGAAAAAAAATGTTTACCTAAGTTTATTTTGTATTACTTATCTCCCTAAACATCAGCAGCTACATATATGCAAGCATGTTTCTTGTGGCATCATTACTTGCTACTCCAATCCTTCATCTTGATTCATTTGATCCTATAATTGTGTAAAAGCATCATATCAGACAACCTGAAATAAAATATTCATGAAAATCATTAAAACAAAGAATCATAAGGATAATTATCATCTGTCCAATACCAACGCCATAAATAAAGCATCCTACCATTATAATCATGTAATCAGGTCCAATTGTTGTGATTAAGAACCCCAACAATATACTGCACAATAAAAAATAATAATAAAAAAATAATTCAAAAAAAAGATACTACACAAGAAATGTGACCAACTGTTTTTAACATATAAAAGGATTAAAAAAAACATCACATAAGGTAATAATATGTTAGCCACTCAGCATGTGTAGAAGTAGAAAAGGCCTAGATAGAACCAAACAAAGACACAAATCGGAGCATAAAGCTATGAATTCACAAATTCAAATATTCAAGAATCATATATATTATGTCATTTCCACAATTGTGGACAGAAAAAGCTTTAGAGAAACGACATACATGTCTGGAATTTAAATAATAAAGTGTTGTAGAAAATAGTTGATTTACAATCTGCACCCATTGAACTCCATATCCTGCCATTTTAATAATACACCATTCACAACAGTCCTAAGTGTTAGAAAACCTTCTCGGGTGACAATCAACCTCAGAAACAACCTCATGTTAAGAATAAAAGTTCATATCAGATCTTAGAGTTTAATAATTAGACAACACTTTCACTATCTTATATTTATGTAAACTTAACTATCGAGAAACCAAAGATCTAATATACAAGCACCAAAAAAAGGTCTATCATTTCATTTTGAGAGATTCATATGTTGTGTTTTATAATCCTGAAGACATTACGCTAAATTTGAGTTGAGATAAATTCCGTAAAGCACATAGCTATTCTGGTGTAGTTTCACTCCATCAGTAACAAAATTTAGTAACAGCAAAATGAGAACTCGAAGGCTCTGCTAACAAAATACAAAACACATACTACCTATAGCTCTAAAACAATCAAGTAGGCATACAGAATCTAAGGAAATAAAAATGAATTCAATTATATCTAAATCAGCCAAGTGATAAGACTGATAAATGAACACTAAGTCATCAAACCATTTTAATTACATTTATTTTTTACATCTCTAAGTCATCAAACCATTTTAATTGTGTGACAAATTTATAGGATGTTTAACTTCATTAGTATATGTTAATTTTAATCCATGAGGCTCACATCAAATCAAAATCCAGCATAATCTCTTATTGATCAATGAATACCTTGTAGCAAATCAAATGGAAAACTTTTTGCATTATGATACTCTACTTCTATCAAAAAAATTAGAAAAAAATAACTCATTCAAACCTAAAAGTAAATAGGCAATCCTTATTATACCTCAATTTCCTCCAAAACTATTAACATCAAGGTTCAATAGCATATTTAGCATGCTAGTGTAAACATAAATTTAAGTATAACCCTAAATTAATTGAGTATAATAAGAATCAAAGTAATAACAAATCCTATATTATGAATGTAATAATCAATGATAACAATAAAAAGAAAATCTTACCTTGAAAGCTACTGGAAAATGAAATTTCACCTTTTAGGAAACCTCATAATCAATCTGTTTAATTTCCATCTACAAACCACAAAAATTAAATAATCTCAAAAATAGTAATAATAATGTTAAAATGAATGATTGACTGATTGACTTATACCAAGTTTAAACCCCACAAACAGTAATCAAAGTAATCAGTTTGTGCAGCTTGAAGTATGAAATTACAAATGAAAGTCCAATTAGCAAAGCTACAATAAGAAAACAGCTAGTGGAAGGGCATTAAATGGAAAGGAAACTGCCAACATTGGCCAATCACTACTTCTTCCTTTGTAAACTATACTTTAAGGACTCTTGGTTCATGAAACCAACTCCATCTTTTCAGAAATAAGGCTTTGGTTTTGTAGTTTTTGAGATACAAGATCACCAAAAACCAATGACAATTGCATATATATATTGTAGCTTCTTATCGGAGGAGGTTTTAAATAGATGTACAAAGCCCTGTCCCGGTTCTAAGTCATTAACTCTATTATTGGAGAGAGAAGTCAGCCAAAGAGAGTCGCTAGATTTAAAATTCTTGACCCCACTCTAACTTGACCGTGGACATTGTAAAAGGCTGAAGGCATGGCTTCTCATAGTAGTTTCCCAGTTTCCTACCCAAAAGGATTTTGTACATAATACATAGTACTCTTTTAGAAAACTTACTTTGGTCGTTTTTTTATATACCGACTCTGTAATTTGATAATGAGTATTTAAAATGCATCTAGCTTAATTCACTTTCATATTTTCGTTTAATTCACTCCGAAGAATACTACTACAATCAAAACAACATTATTTTGATTCTACAACAATTAAAGTAGTATTATTTTTATTCTATTATGTAGAGTTTATTCTACAATCTCAATTAATGGGCTTCCTTCAAAACTCAATTCTACAATACCATCACACTTTTCAAACTCTTACAAAAGCTAAACCCCAAAATCTAACATATGTCAATAATCAGACAAATTAAAACCAACACAGCACACATAATAGAAATTCAAAAGCACTACTAACGAAATTTGAAATCCAGAACCCTAAATCGTACAAAACTCAATAATCAAACAAATTACTACAAAAATCAACACAAACATTAGCAATTCAACATGAAACTG
The DNA here is from genome assembly GCF_948465745.1 of Chenopodium album. NCBI lineage: Eukaryota > Viridiplantae > Streptophyta > Magnoliopsida > Caryophyllales > Amaranthaceae > Chenopodium > Chenopodium album. The sequence goes on from NC_137839.1 coordinate 45,975,099, forward strand.
TGTAAAATTCAGAAGTTGAGATTCTTAATATACATATGACCAATAAAGGAACATAATTAAACAACTTGGGGTTTTAGATGAAACCCTAAAAATTAAAACACAATAAAGAGTGTAAATTACCATCACATTTAAGGATTTTAGAGGTAGTGGAATTTAAACTAGCAAAATTAACAGGGTGAATAGAAGAATTGAAGGAGGGCAATTCAACATCACCACCGGCCTTCTCCCACTGCCCTTATTAATGAGGTGAGGCGAACGAATATCAAGAACACACCGCCATCACCACTACCCTTCTTTCACGATTCAAATATCTTCTTCCCTCCCTCTGATCTTCTCTTTCGTCAGCCATAGAAATAGGGAAAGGGGATGGCAATGGAAGGAAAAGTGAAAATGAATAAGGAAGCACGAGCCTAAAGGGAAAAGCTTTGGACATAGAAGGAAGAATAAGGGCAAGGTTAAAATTCAGTAATTCGAGAAGAGGGCGAAATAAGTATGTCACTATTCCTCTTTCTAATAAGAAACAAAAACTAAAATAAAAAATTTACTACTTCAATTAAGAAATTTGTTTTGACTTCATTATTAGATTCCAAATATTCTTTTTTTCTTATTTTATGTGATCGATTGTATATGAGACTATCATATTGAAATGGAGGCAGTAGTATTATAGATTTGGGAAAATCAGTGCTCTTAACTCAATTACATGGGTACTCTTTCGAAAAAAAAATTACAATGGTACAAGTTTGAACCAAACCGGTGCCCTTTTACGCCGTTTTTTTTCTTTTTTTGGTGTTGGCTTGAATTTTTAGGTAAATTTTTTTTTTATTTTTTATTTTTTATTTTTTTTTTGTGCGTGTTGGTGCCCATTTGTGTTTTTCTTCTAGTGGGTACATTGTTAATTACAAGTAAGGCTTACAATTGTAATCAAGTGTTTATATTAAATTGCTACTTCATATCAAAGTGTTACTATAAAGTGTTACTTAATATTAGAGTGTTACAATCAAGTGTTTCTTAATATCAAAGTGTTACAATCAAGTGTTACTTAAAATTAAAGTGTTACAATCAAGTGTTACATAATGTTAAAGTGTTACAAAAGTGTTACTTATAAATTAGCTAAGGTTCTTACCTTTAAAGTGATATTATTTGCTGTTACCTAAAGTCACTTTTGTAGTAGTGACTAGACAAGGGTGAAGGAGGTTGACTACTCGCAGAAATGGTCCACATAGGCCTTCCAATCCAATAGGTCTCATACTTGTGAACATTACTTTCATGCAATGATCCTTCACGAGGACTATCATTATAGCGTGGAACTACTTGTTCAAGTCCATATTGGCGCTTCAATCGGAAAGGGCAATAAAAAGTCAACTTCGACATACTAGGGACATGAAAATACGGGGTATCATTCATCCCGACAACCTAGTAAGCCTCCACTAAGGCACCACCCATCGAATGGAAAATTCACTCTTCGCAAAGAACAATGTCCAATCATCATATGACATGTTTGCAGAGTAGTTTTTCTTCCTACGAACTAGATCATTGAGACCGTATTTTACAATATCGTTGGGGGCTTGAAAGAGTTCCAAACTCTCTATCAACCAAATTTGAAAAAAAAAAAAATTGATGGGGCGCTGTGACACGGCATAAAGCACCGTGTCGTGGCAAGAAGCGTCATGGCACGGTGCCAGCCACGTGTCACGGTAATCAAATTGAAGCCATTTTTACCTGCAACAGTACTAGAGAGCCCTTCCCGACGTCTTTCCAGTCAGATTTTGCTTCGTTGAGACCACACAAAGTTTCTCCAAGGCAAATAGGCATTGGGGATCTCCTAGATTAGACATGTTCAAGAACAAACGCTAAGATATCATGTCCTACTCTACCGTTTGCAAATACAATCTTGCTAAACAAGAAAAAATATAAGCTCTCCTACATTATACATGGTATGAATAAGAGACAGGACGATTGAAATACAAATTTGCAAGCTTTTCTACATCAACCTCGTTACCACACAAAATATTATTTAAATCTGGATCTGTGAGGTTTAAATGACGCTCGATATCCTAGTAATAAAATTCACGTAGAGTAGGCATCGCAACGAGAAATGCAGAAGGGAAGCCAAAGATAGAACCAAATTCCTCCGGTAGAGAGCATATTTCATCATAATCGAACTTGAAACAATGGGTTTCCAAACTCCAATAGTCTAAAGCTGCACTTAAAAAATCATGTTCAATTGCTACATGCATTGATGCTAATAAACCTCTGACATGATACAAATCTAGCTCTTTTTTGTCTGCATTAGTTAAAGAATATTACCAGTTACGCAATGTATTATCAAAATTCTGAGACATTATTATTGAAATATGAAATTCTTGCTATTTTATGTTTCGTAATTATGCATATCACGAATTCAATGGTTGTAATTTATAGCTAAAAGTGCCTAGATACGCAAAAACTTTATCCTGTCCCACGCGTAAACACACTTCTACATTATTTGCACGCCGCAACACGGTAAAGTACACTGTGTCACAGGAAAGATTGCCATGACGCGGCAACATTTACAGTCACATGGCACTGGCTTACGTGTCACGGTAGTCATGCGTTATCAATTTTTATCCTTGACCTATTTTTCCCGGATTTTTCTTATGTTTTCCTTAACAGTTTATCCTTTGAACTCTTTTTTCGAGAGATTTATACCTAATAAAATTTTCCTTTTTTAATTTTATTTTTTATTTTTTGTATTTCTTTTTATTTTCGGGGAAGTTGTAAAACTTGTCCCTTTTTTTTATTTCTTTTTATTTTCAGGAAAGCTGTAAAACTTGTCCCATTCTATTTATTTTTATTTTCAGAGAAGTTGTAAAACTTGTCCCATTTTTTTTATTTATTTCTTTTTATTTTTGGGGAAGTTGTAAAACTTGTCCCATTTTTTATTTCTATTTATTTTTGGGGAATTTGTAAAACTTGTTCTATTTTTTATTTATTTTGGGAAGTTGTAAACTTTTTCCATTATTTTTTGTCATATTTTTTTTAGGGAGAAAGTCGTACCCTCCACTTACGAAAAAACAATGTTTTTTTTTGCGTCATTAATAAATGCACGATTCACACAAATAGTCACAAGCACACTCTAACATACACACTAAATGTGTAAATAAATGTCAAATGCATAAAGTGGGAATGAAATGGTATAAGAATGAGTCATGGTACATAAGTAGTGTCAATGTACATAATAAAACCCTCGGTTAAAATTCTCTAGATCCAGAAAAACTAGGATCAGTGTCATCACGAGACTGTGAGTAAGGGAATGGCGGACTAAAAAGACCCTCCATCATCCATGTATAGGGATGGCAATCCAGTCCGGATTTGATCCTACTCCGCCCCTATCTTAGGTAAAAAAATCAGCTCCGAATCCGAGAAAAAAGTAATCCGAGTTTGATTCTGTTAAAATAATTCGACTCCGAGTCGGAGGAGGGTTAGAGTCGGATTCTACAAAAAAATCCAAGAAAAAAATTCGACTCTGACAAATGTCCGCACTGACGGATTATTTGACTCCGACTCCAATAGAAGGTGGATTTTTGTGTGGGTCATGGTGGCATTGGGTGTGGGTTGTAAAGGCCCAAATAACCTAATTTCTCAAAGTATATTGAATAAAAAAAAAAATCAGAGTTGGGTCGGATTAGAGTCGGAGTCGGAGTCGGAGATCAGATATTGAAATTAGAGTCGGATCGGAGTTCGATTTAGCCTCAAACTTCCTTTAAAATCGGAGTTGGATTTAGCATAATCTACAACAATTCCGACCCGTTTCCATCTCTATCCGAGTACGAGGAGTAGTGTCCCTACTAGTCCCCACAACTCCAGCATAAGACATACTCAAGGAAAGTCTTGTCCAAATGGTAAACAATGTAGGCTGACTCCAAGATGTAGGTTTTGTTCGTGGAAGCAGCGTCCCTGATCACCAGGAGTAATGATCGGCCTAAATTAAGGTTGTGAAGGTTGAAATGGCTGGGAAAATGGAGGACACTACCACTGAGCCTAAAAGTGTTGGAATGGCTGAGAAGATTGAGGCTGCTGGGTCTAAGAGTGCTGGAACGGCTGAGAAAACCGAGGCTGCTGCCACTAAGTCTCCTGAAATGGCTGACAAGATTGAGGCTGCTGCCACTGGGTCTAAGAATGCCGACGATCCTTAGGAGATTGTTTGTGATTAATAGGCTCCCACTTGTCTAAGCCTTTATGCCTCGAGCGCGAGCGAGACCTTAGTCGCCTCTGTCGCCTCTGTCACTCCTAAAAGACACAAAACGAAAAGATATCAATGGTGTAAGATAAAATAAAAGTTAAACATGGGAAAACAAGCAAATATACCTCGTAAACATCGTCTGAACTACTCTGACAACTGTCAACGCGTCGTAACTTGATGACGCAATGTTTTAGAGCATTTACCAGCTTCATTATTCCAATCATATTCGAGTGCTTGACCTGAAAGCAAACCATCAGTAACAAGCAATATTAAGAACAATTTAAAGATGTGTCAAAAAGCTTACCGGCATGAAATCACTAGGCAGGGATTCCTGCACCTGTTTGAAACCCTGTGGGGCATCGGCAATATGATCCTCTACCATACTATAAGGAGGGTGATCCCATCGTAGGGCAATGGCGCCAATTTGACAGGGGAATAAACGCGTCGTCAATTGTCTATCCCTAGATCAAATACAATTTATACAACCTAAACAAACCTAATACGAGTATAAGGCAAGCATAGGGGTCGAACCACAGAGAACGGTAAACACCACCAAATGTTATCAACAATTAAGCTAGTCCGGAATAGGGGATAAATAAACTAAAGTCTAAAAATGCTAAAACAAGAAATAAAACATTAAGGGAAATGGTTTAGGTATAGCATTCACTTGAACATAAACAAAGGCATAGAAATTGAATTAATTATGAACTAAACATGCTTGAATATCGAAATTAAGAATCCAATCTAGCCGCCATCCGGGGTCAATTGGCTTCTCCTAACATAGCCTCTATGCTTCCACATTAGAACCATATACTATGAGGTACTATTAAATAACAATCGATAGTAATGAACCTTAACTAAGTCAACTTCCGTTTCTTGTTAGCAAAGATTCACCTTTAATCAACCAACAATGTGCACTTGCAAGAAGGTTAAATAATATCAAGCATATAAAGAAATTAATCACAAATAAATCAATTCTAAGCCCTAGAACATGCTCAAGGTCCAACTACACCACAACCATCCCCTTAATGGGGAAATTACTCACTAATCATGATAATAACAAGATTAATCAACAAATAATCAAGAATCAACATGATCAACAAGCAATACCAACAACTAAAATAATAATCAAAATAAACAAATAAAAATAGAGGAGAGAGAGTAAGAAATTGCTCATTAATTGAAGATGAAGGTCTACATAGGATTGAACAAGCTCCTTCTTTAAAATCCAAGTTCATTAATGAAGAAAACCTCACTTTCTCTCTCTACCTAAGAAGACTAATCCTAACCTAACCTAAAACTAATTAGAGAGAAGCTCTCCTCAAACTAATTAGAGAGTAGAATAGATAGTTATTCCATCCCCCCCCCCCCCAAAAACGTTCTAAAAAAAGGGACTTATATAGTCCGTATAGAGTCAGCTGAGAAAAGGAGAGGTCCGACCGAACAAATGGGAAGGTTCGGCCGGACTACAAGGTAGGTTCGGCCAAACCATGGGTAGGTTCGGTAGAACCTCCCTGATCCTGGTCTGGTCGAACTCCTGTGGTTCGGCCACTCCTGCAAAACTGCCAATTTTCATCTTGCCCCTGCCTCGAAGTTCGGCCGAACCACTGAGCAGGTTCGGCCACACCTTGGTTCGGCCACACCATCAGGAGGTTCGGCCGAACCTCTTTTGAATCATGCTTCCTCTAGCTTCCTTTGAGCTTAGCTTCCTCCTCTTGAAAATCTCGATGGTTCCTACAAAGCATAAGCATGAAAAGCACAATAAGAACAAAGCGGGAAGACTAAGAAAAGGGAGGATAAAGGAGAAAGAAAAGAGAAAGCAAAGCTAAGTAAAAATGCTTAGAAAGAGGGCCAAACAAGTGCAAACGAGGGGAGAATCCTTAGAGAAAAAGGATAAAAGAGTGGCATAAATGCCACTCATCAAAATAAAGAACGAAATATAACAAATCAAAAGAAAATAAAAATACGAAAAAAGACTAATTCTAATAAAAACTACGAAAAGAACTAAAACACGACAAAATTACCAAAATAAACAAGAAGCTTTATTAAAGAGAAAACAAGAGAAAGAAATGAAAATAAGATAAAATAAACACGAAAATGACTCTAAAACTACTCCCTAAGAGTGACATAAATGTCACTCATCAATAGGTCAATGAAACAGAGCAAAAACTGAATTTAGTTCTCTGGCTTAATGTAACTTAGTCATCAGAGCCTTCTCTAGCTTAATGGTGTAATTCTGTACTAATACTACCATACTGTCAAAATATGAAATAAGGAAATGGAAGCAATGAATCAATACTGAAAATTTAACACAAAAACCAACAATGCTACCAATTTACCATAATGTCATAAGATAAATGGCACAGAAATCGATAACATCACAAGAAAAAAATGAAAAAGAGAAGCTTATGGCATATTATACACTTTACAAATAACTGCATACACAAAGAATAACAACTTAAATGACATGTATGTTGAAAATACCTGCTCAGAAATCCATAATACTCTGTTCTTTACAATGACCAGCATATAGCGACATACAAAGTAACCACAGTGCTTTGTGTATGCAGATTGTAGAGGACACTGATACAAAAAAAAAATAACCATTAGCACAGTTTTGGATCTGATTTTACACTACTAGGTATGAAATATGCTAAAAATAATAATTACTTACACGTGGTTGCTTCCACCCTATTTTTGGATTCTTTTTTATTTTCTTGATATCTTTTCGATGCTTCATGCTGAATTTAACTATTCCCCTACAAAATCATTTCTAGATGGCACGGTTGCATTAATTTTGATTAGACAATAAAAAAAACACAAGAAGTTAACCAAGTGAATATTTTAGTAGTACATACTCATTGATGATTTTTTGTGCAAATGAGTTGATTTCGTTTTCTGCTCCAAGTGGATCTAACCAATACACCAACCCATTCCATGGACTAATGACCGCTAACGTCCAATGCAGACTAGACATATTGTAAAATAAATACATAGTAATGGGATTAATTAAAATTTGAGGATTTAACATAACTCAGATCTATAAAAAAAATAAAAAGAAACTACACTTACTTGTCATTATAAGGAGCAAAGAATAATTGATTAACATTTTTCCCCTCATTGGTTCCAAAAACATGGGCTAAGTAGTCAGATCGAACTTGCTCATCCGTTGTCGATGTCAATGGTGAAAGAACATTACAATCACAGAACCCATACATTCCTGAGACACCTTCTTTTTGACAACGTTCTTTTAGGTGCCTTGTCCCATGAAAAATCATATGAATATTAGTTAATGGGCCAAAAAAAACAATATTAAAATTAGAACCTATATTATATGGAAACTTACTTCATGAAGACCTTCATTTGCGATTCTCCGACCTCCCTTTGGAAACACCAATCAAGCAAGTCTTCAAAGTCAAGTGAAACATCCAACCCATTTTCGTTAAGAAACACGCTTTCCGTGATAGTTATGGAGATGGTATCACCCGTCTTTTGCATTCCCATAGCTTTTTTTCTCATAACACGCATCCAAGTAGATGTTACCTTCTCACGATCCTTGTCGGTAACAACATAGGTACGAGTGGTTGATGCTTGGGAGGATGTTGATCGTGGGGATGGTGTTGTCATATTCAACTCCTTATCTAGTTGCTTGTCCGCCTTAATAATATGGTTTCACACAAAAACAACACGCATGTAAGCTTTAGAAGAAGAAAGCTTGCACATGAATCTAAAAACCACTTAATCAAGCAAAGTAAGCTATTGCGATTTAAGCTAAGTTTCGACTTCTTTTGCAAATCTGTTTATGCATGCAAATTTCAGTAAAACAAAATTTGAGTTTCTATATTGCTTCTTCCAAGAGATGTGTATACCCCCTGTATCGTAGAGTAAAACGCTCCTGCTCAAAGAATTTAAAGCTAGATTTATTTTGCAAATTAAAGAGTAGAGACTAGAGATTTATTACATATTACAGGGGACTTTGAGACAACAAAGCAGTAGAGCACCAGTTTTTCACAAAGGATTTAAAGCAAAATGCTCTCAGAAATAAAAAGGGAAAGCTACAAATCATATACCTAGCAGTCACTAGAACGATTATGCAGAATAATAGAGGAAACTGTCCCTATGCAGAATTAAAATATATAGAACTCTACTGTACACAAGAATTCTCTTGTGAAACTGTCCCTATAATAGGACCCAATAGAATCATATAATATTGGTGTTGTTAGGAGGAACAGATAAAGATTAAAAGCATAATAAATGAGTCATTCAACTGATGATGTACAAATACATCTTAGCTTCTTCCTTATAATCATAAACACTACACTTTTCTTGGATTAAAATCGAGACAATGACACAAGAACTGCAGCAGAATGCATCTTCAAACAGCCTCTTTATCAACTGCATCAGGCTATAGTACTTCATCCGTGAGACATAATTGCTGCTCCCGAAGATATAATCAATAACAGCCAAATAATGTAATTAGATTTTTTTGTTTTTTTCCTGATATCCTAACAAACTCTCTGCTAGTTTTCTTACTCAAGCATGGATACACCCATTAAAAGAAGAAGATGGTCTTCTCAGATAAAAAATTTGCACCCTACTATTTAATCCCTTGGAAAAGAACAACTATCACACTAATAATCTAATTAGATTGTAACAATATACATTTAAACTCACTGAACAATATACAATATCCTACATCCAAGAAATCACTGAACAACCAAAAGTCTAATACATTTAAACTCACGTGCTTAGTAAACATAGAAGGCGGGACTAGAGAGTAGCAATTGAACAAACAGAATCTGCATAATCCTAAATTACATTTGAACATTTTTCTATGGTGATTAAGATTATACTCACTTTGGGTCACAAATTTCAAATGTGCGGCTCATAAACCATAAGTCTGCAATGAAAGATTTTCTTCTTGCAAATACTCCACAATTTCTAGTATAATGGCACTTCAGTATTATCTTCCAGCAGTCATAAACCATCCATTTACATTCTCCATAGAGTAACCTCACATTCCACACCACCAACTCGTCAGCCAACTCATACCATACTACACATTCTCATGCCTCCCATCAAAGAAAATTTAGGTAATAGATTGTAATAATGGCAATGAAAAACTCTTCGCCAATCCCATTCCTACCTCCATTCTACATTTGATGGAATTGAACCACCAATTTCAGAACTTGACTCGAAATTCTCTTCTCAAGATGATCAAGTCTCCAAGAATCTAATTAGTACCAACAAATTAAGGTTTTAAACAAATTAATCTCCCTTGCTTTTAAACTAATTATGGTTTTTAATCAAGTTTTTCTTTATTGTATCTGAAATTCTTAATGTCCCTTGATTGAATCTTGGCACAGCCTCTCCTTAACGCTAATCAACAATCCAACAAAATCTACAAATTAGTAGCACATATATGCAATTTTATTAAATTATCAGAATGCAGAATAACAGAATGCAGATTACCAAAATGCAGAATGAAGATTACCAGAATGCAGTAGCAACAGCACAGTAGAAAAAGACTGCAGATTTGCTCCTTTACCTGTGGGGGCAGTATCAAATGATTTGGCCAAGCTGTGAAAGCCATCTTAGCTTGACAAACAAAGATCAATTCATCGTTGGGACATGGCAAGGGAGCAGAAGACATTAAATCTTCTGTAATGGTTACTCGACGATGACCATGGGGCAACGATATGTTATGATTACCAAGAACTTCTGTGTAGTTTTCTATGTAAACTTTTGTCGCTCTTTGTCGCTTCCCTCAATTGCCAAGCGGCAATCACTTTATCCCTGAAAACAAAAAGCTCAACAAGATATCAAACATGAAATCTCGCTTAAATGACCTTATCATTATATGAGACTTAAAAACAAAGCCCATAATTCAAGCAGGTATTACCTCGGGAAAAGTATAATTGATGTTGGTATTCACAACTTGACTTTGATCTTGGGGGGATTGGAGTATGCTCAACTGGAATCATATGGTTCTCCTCAGGCCAAGGAACATGGTATGCCTCTGCCTCTGCCGCTGTCTCGAGTTTCTAAAGTTGAGGATGAACCACGATTGGGCTTTTTGTGTACTAAGGTTCTGAGTTTTTCGCAATTCTTTGCTCAGTATAGGCTTGTTCGTGAGATTTATCCACAGGGGAATCATGTCCAAAGTGATTCCATTCAACGTCATGTCTTTCCATACCTCCCATCAAGAGTTGTGTAAGAGGGACACCATTACCAAATGAGCTGTCTAAATGAGCAGCATCCAACACTTTTCCAGCTGCCCCTTGGCTACTAGAACCACTCATGTCACCAGAACCAAAATGGTTCCCAAAAGCACCAAGGAAACCACCCGAACCTACTGCCTCCTCACCAAGCAGCCCACCTGAATTTGCAAGATCGCCACCAAAAACACCTTGCTGAGCACCACCAGCCATGAATGCTCCTAATTTCTCTTGGGTTAAGCATGACATCATGAAGGAAATTATAAAGTTTTGCTGCTTTCTCATTGTTGCCATCCTTGAGTTCATCGCATTCATTCTAGCATGTAATTCACTAGGTGCGGTTGGTTTGTTGTATCCATAGTACTCCTTGTTAGTTATGCCTGATCCAACAGCCCTAACAGAACCTCCATGCTCTGGTTTGTTTAAAGCTCTTGTCAAGATATCATCTCGACCTGTAGCAACTATTTCACCTTTTTGTACTTAAGCCTCCAATCTAATATGTAAAACGAGGCCAAGATAATAAACGGTTAGTATCTATTTTTAGCCGAAAAGGAACTTATATTACATGCAGGTGGTTACCAAAACACCAAGAAATTACATCAGATTGTTGCTAACTTACAATTGCATCATGGATTTCTTTATCAGCAAGATTGTCAACGGTCAAAACTCCATTCTTGACGTGAGAATGAGCTTTAATCCAAGTCAAATGTCGAGGCACGTTTGAGACCGGTTATCTTTAAAAACTGGTCTTTTGAATTTATTTTGAGACCTGTTTTTAATGGTAAATGGTCTCTAGGAACAAAGAGACCACTTATGTAGTTAACAGGTTTATTATTTTTGGTCTCTTTGGCCAATTTTGTAGTAGTGGGTTGACCTAAGGTTTAATGTTGCTTGACTCATCAACTTGACATGACTCAAGGTATAAACTTGACTCGCTGATTTACTGACTCGAGGTTGACTCGACTCAAAGTGAAATGACACATGTGTTAGACTCATGACCCGTGTGTGCATAGCGTTGATTATGCGACTCAAAAATGCAAAAAAGCAAAAATTTTCCGTCATTTTTGTGGAAGGTACCGACTTTCTTCCGAAAAAGAAAGACGTGAAAAAGAAGAAGCGAAGTTTGAAGGTGCATGTTGTATGAGCTTAGTCAGATTTTGTTTGATAATGTCTCTCAAGGTGCAAGGATTAATCCATCCTAGGCTATCTCAATGGTTGACTCAATGATGAAAGTATTTGGGTAACTTAGGCACGGAGGCTAAGCACTTCATACTTCTATGTAATGACAATTATGAGTGATGAGTGATGTGACAAGGCATTCTTCATCGTTATGTTAAGATTTCATGACAAAGGGTTCCTAAGGGAAGTATATTTGGTCATGTATATGTGCGGTGTATGAAAGTAACACTAAAGTTAGGCCGCAAGGGCTAAGTGTGTGGTAAAATATATTAAAAAGAGTCAAATGGTGGTGACGCTTAGGCTAGGTAAGCTAATGATGTAGGGATCAAGCCCCCAAGTCTAGCTCTAAGTGAATAGGGATGAGCATTGGAGATCCCTTGATATGATCATGGTGTAAGTGTGTGAATGTGAATATGAATGCATGTTCATTACGGCCGCACCTCGATGTGAGGTTGCCTACGTATCCGTTAGGAATCAGGCCGAACGTAGCTCTAGCCAAACCTCGCACAAGTGTGTGTATACCTCAAAAAGGTCTTTTAAGGGTTGTAACGTGGTTAGGCTAAAGGTTATAGAAAAAAGGGATAAAGGCTCAAGACCCTAGATAAGCCCCCAAGGTGTGCAACCTTGCTTTTGAATACTTGTATTTTCATGCTTGAGGTTTTCTACTCTTTTTTTAGCTCTTTCTTTTACTTTAGCATTTATTTCATTTTTATAAGTGTGAGCAATCTCGATCATGCGGTCTATCACTCACTTGGCATTCATGTTTCTCAGGCACGGTACCGAGCACTCGATAAGAGACGCAATCTGAGACGTGTTCATATCGAAGACATTTTCATATCAAAGACATTGGAACACTTGCCCTTTTGTACACTTTTATTTATTTTTTGCTATTTTTTCTATTTTAATCTTTTGAATTTGCTCAAGTTTTCTTTAGAATTGCAAAGGTTGCACACCATCCCATCCCAAGGATAGATAGATGTAGGGTGAAAAAAGAAAGGTCTATCGTTAGATGAGGCTAAAAGTTGTTTCTGAAGAAAGGATTGCATATTTAAAAGGTGAAAGGAGATATGATGTGGCTACATGGGTTGCCTTAAATCATTGGTATACCTTGTGTTTAATTCGACATTGTTTTTTTTTTTTTTTTTTTTTTTAATGCAATATAATGAAATGATCATATGTAAGGAAATAAATGCTCATTTTTATTAAAAGAAAATATATAATGATCCTACAAAATAAATCTAAATAGAATAAAAAAGGTGCTTATGCTAGACTTTTTGAGGAAGGGGTAAAAAAAAAAGCAATAGAAAAAAAAAAAAGAGGTCATGAAATCTTGTCGTTGAAGCTCGCCTCTTGTCTTGTGTTGTTTCCTTTATCATCACTCGCTCTTCTTGTAAACTGGAGGTATGGGAATCTTGTTATTATCAATCAAATAAAGGATATCCTCCTTTAGCTTCCAACAACTCTCAGTAGCATGACCCCTACCTTGGTGGTACTTGCAGTGTTCGTTTGGATTCCAACTAGGCAATCTTTTCTTAAGTGGGGGATCTTGAATAGGTCCAATGGGAGTAATGATTCCCTTGGCATGGAGTCGATCGAAAGCATCATCGTAGCTAATTCCAATAGGGGTAAATTCCCTTTTCGGTTGCTTTCGATTACCCATGGCTAGGATCTCACTAAGGTCGAAAGTACCAACATTATTACTAGAGTAGGTGTTTTCGGAAGAAGAAGGATAGTCGTTCTTCTTCCCTTTATATCCACTTTTACCATTGTTACTAATCTTGGCCTTCTTGTCGCGCAGAGGAAATGAAGGAGATTTGAATCAATGAAGTCTTGAACACGATCCTTGAGGGCGAGACACTTTTCAGTAGTGTGACCGCGACCTTTATGGTATCGACAATAGGAATTTTTATCCCAATTGGGAAAATGTTTTTCAGATGGAGGGTCTTGACAGGGACCAATGGAGTGAATATGACCTTGATCATGTAGACAGTCAAAAGCTTCATTGTAAGTTGTTCCTATTGGTATGTATTCTTCAATGGTTCGTTTTGCCTGTGGCTTAGGAGCATTGAGTTCTTCATTAAACCCTTGGCGAGAATTTTGTTCAATGGCCATCACCCGATTTTCCAATCCTTCTAGCACATTCAAGAGCATGGCAATGACATCTTGCAGTTTTCGAATGTCCTCTTTTAGACTTGACGAGTCTTCCTTGGTATTATCTAAGAAAATACTTTCATCCTCCTCAATTATGGCCACTTCATCGAGAGAGGTCATATAAGCTGTCTCCTACAGGTGTGATAAGAAGTGATGGATCAAAGGATGCTTGGTCATCTTCGATGACTAGAATCTCGGAAGTTTCATTGTTATCGATCAGATCTTGAATATCTTCTTTGAGTTTCCAACACTCTTCAGTGGTGACCCTTTCCTTTATGATATTTGCAGTGCTTATTAGGGTCCCACTTAGGTGGCCTGGCTTTTGGAACTGGATCTTTGAAGTGCTTTAAAGTGGTTGGACAAGGAGGTCAAACCAACGTCCCTAAGGACATGGGATGAAGTTACCAAGTCTTTCTTATCTCGCTTTTTCCCACAAAAGAAAACGGCGAAATTTAGGGCTTTGATCCAAAATTTCAAGCAAGGGCCTAATGAAAGTCTCTATGAAGCATGGGAGAGGTATAAGGAGTATTAACGAGAGTGTCCACATCAAGGAATTCCTACCTACCAAATTATACAAATCTTCTATGGTGGGTTAAGTTCTCAAAGGAAGAGCAAGCTTGGATGCCGGAGCCGGAGGCCCGATAATGAACAAAACCGAAGAAGAAGTGGTGGATGCAATAGATGAAGTGGTGAGACATTATAGGAATTGACAAGGGGTGGAAAAGGAGCCAACTAGCAAGGGGTGCTCGATCGAACAATTCAATGCCATCAACGATTTAACCACTCTAATTTCGGATTTAGGGAAAGAAGTCGTTTCCCTCAAGGCCAAGTTTGAGAGTCCTCCTTCGCAAGCTCCGATTATTCCCTCCCAAAATAAGGGGAGAGGTACACCTTCTTATTCTAACACATTTCCTTCTTCTTGTTGCATGATTAGAGAATGTCGGCCTTGTGATTTATGTGGAATGAATGATCATGATGCTTTTATGTGCCCCAATGTTCCTTGTGAAGAATGTGATGGAATTGAAAATGAGCATGTGAATTATGTTGGTAATCATAATTTTGAACCTAGATTTGAATTTCAAAGAAATGTTGGAAATAGGAAGTATCACAACCAAGCAAACTATAATAATTATAATCACAGTGGTGGTTGTAGAAATCATGTAGTCCAAGAGATTCGTGGTGGCTATAACAATCATGGTTATAATGGTCACAGTCACGACCGAGAGGATAGGGATCATAACCGAGGTTATGGTAACCATAGTCAACATCATGGCCAAAATCAAGGTAGGGGTAATTGGATTAATTAAAGTAGGGGAAATTTTCAACCTAATGTTCAAAGAAGGACCCCACTTCGATCCATTCCAAATAATCAAGGCCCAAGTGATAATTTCCATGATCAACTATTTTCTTCTAGGAGTTTCTTGGAAGAGGTTTTTGAGAAACAAGCCAATTTGCTAGAATCTTACATGGACGTGAATGATAAGAAGTTTAATGACATGTCGATTCAAATTAAGGAAATAGGAAACCGACTTCCTCAATTCGCTAGTGACTTTAAGGAATTTAAGAATTCTTCTTCTTCTTTGACTTCATTGAACGTAGATTCTAAGAACCCTATGTTTGCAATTGTCACTAGGAGTGGTAGGGTCCTTGAGAGTGGTGTATCTAAGAAGAGTGATGCTAGAGAGGGTACTAGCAAGAGCCTTATTATGATTGAGGGAGATGAGGGTCCCATAATTGAGAAATTGAGGAGGAACAACTAGAAAGAGTGAAAGAGAAAGAACTTTACAAGCCCAAACTCCCTTATCCCCAAAAGTATAGTAGGCACAAATTGGATGAGCAATTTGGAAAATTCATAGATATGCTTAAGCAACTTCATCTTACTCTTCCTTTCACCGATGTGGTAGAACAAATTCCAAACTATGCTAAGTTCCTTAAAGAAATTTTTAGTGGAAAGAGGACATGTGATATGGCGGAGACAGTTACCCTAACCGAGAATTGTAGTGCAATCCTAATGATTAAGATGCCACCTAAGTTAAAGGATCCCAGAAATTTCTCTATCCCTTGTGCTATTAATAAGATGCAATTTGATAATGCCTTATGTGACTTAGGAGCTAGTGTTAGCCTTTTGCCATATTCGGTTTATCAAAGACTAGAGCTAGGGGAACTTTTACCATCCAATATTACATTGCAATTAGCCGATAGGTCGATCAAGATCCCAAAAGGTAAGATAGAAGATAGATGTTCCCTTGAGGGTGGGGAAATTTGTCATTCTGGTAGATTTTGTTTTGTTGGAATATGAATAAAGATGCTACTATCCCTACCATCTTAGGTAGACCATTTCTTGCTACATCGGGGGCTATGATTGACGTCAAGAGTGTTAAGATAACTCTTAAGATAGGAGAGGAGGTAGTTGAGTTTGATTTGAATGAAGGTATGAAATATCCCTCTTCTTCCTTTTAAAATTGCATGAGTGTTGAAGTTCTTAATAATATTTTGCAATCCATTGATGAGCAATTGCTCACATCTAATGATCCTCTTGAATGTGTTTTGTTGAACAACGAAAAGATAGGTGCTCCTAGCAAGGAAGTAAATTTGTATGAAGATTTGATTGATGGAAGCATTTAAGGAAGCGATGAACAAATTTGCATGGGGATCTCAAATCAAGATGCTTTACAAGTAGCCTCGACCAAAGAAGGTAAAGGTGTGCCTATGGTAGAGCTCAAACCTCTACCATCACACCTTAGGTATGAATTCCTAGGCCCAAATTCTACTTCTCCCGTAATTGTTAGTGCATCCTTGAGTGAGAGCCAAGCTTAAGCGCTATGTGATGTTTTGAGAAAGTATCAAGGTGCTTTGGGCTATATCATTGATGATCTCAAAGGTATAAGCCGCGCTTCGTGTACGCATCATATAACGCTTGAGGAAGGCACCCTTCCCTCTATTGAACGACAACGTAAGCAACATCCTCAAATGGAGGAGGTAGTAAAAAAGGAGATCACTAAGCTTTTGGATGCGGGAATCATATTCCCATCTCAAGCTCTAGGTGGGTCTTTCCCGTTCATGTTGTTCCAAAGAAGGGAGGTATGACCGTAGTCAAGAATGAGAAAGGTGAGCTTATTTCGACTAGAACGGTCCCCGGTTGGCGTATGTGTATAGACGTCTAAACACATCAACCAAGAAGGATCACTTTCCCCATCCATTCATTGATCAAATGCTTGAGAGACTAACAAGGCACAAGTTTTATTGCTTCCTTGATGGTTACTCAGGATCCTTTCAAATCCCAATTCACCCCGATGATCAAGAGAAGAAAACGTTCACATGCCCTTATGAAACCTTCACCTATAGGAGAATGTTGTTTGGTGTTTGCAATGCTCCCGTAACTTTCCAAAGATGTATGATGAGCATTTTTGGAGATATGTTGGAGGAAGAAATGGAGGTTTTTATGGATGATTTCTCCGTAGGGGGGGTTTCGTTTGAGGATTGCCTTGAGAATCTTGGAAAAGTGAACTTAGTGTTGAATTGGGAAAAATGCCACTTCATGGTGGAGGAAGGAATAGTGCTTGGACACAAAATCTTTCATAAAGGAATATAAGTGGATAAGGCCAAGATCGAGGTTATTGAAAAGCTTCCTCCCCCGGTGAATGTAAAGGGAGTGAGATCATTTTTGGGGCATGCAGGGTTCTATAGGAGATTCATCAAGGATTTCTCACTCATTGCTAAGCCCCTCAATGACCTTCTCGAAAAAGATGTTGATTTTGTGTTTGATGATAATTGTTTGGAGGCATTCAACAAATTGAAGAAAGCTTTGACTTCCACTCCCATTGTCCAAGCCCCTAGGTGGGATTTGCCTTTCGAGCTTATGTGTGATGCTAGTGATACGACTATTGGGGGAGTGTTGGGTCAAAGGGTTGATAAGAAGCTCCATGTCATCTATTACATGTCGAAGACCCTTAATGATGCTCAAAGGAATTACACAACAACGGAAAAGGAGTTCTTAGCAATTGTTCATTCCTTCGAAAAATTTCGTTGTTACTTGTTGGGGTCCAAGAATATTGTGTTCACTGATCATGCGGCTTTGAAATATCTCTTTGGAAAAAAGGAATCTAAGCCAGGGTTATTTGGGTTCTTGAACTTCAATCTTTTCATCTTGAGATTCGAGATAAGAAATGAGTGGAAAATGTTGTTGCGGACCATTGATCTAGACTTGATGATTTCCAAGTCAAAGATGATGGGTCCCTTATTGAAGATAGAATGTTGGACGACTTCTTGTATTCGATAAATGTGAAAGAACTCCCATGGTTTGCCGATTTTGTTAATTACCTTCCTTGTGGGGAGTTTCCTCCTTCTTTTTCCAAGAACCGTAGAAAGAAGCTTAAGAGAGAAGCTAGGCACTATGTTTGGGATGAGTCAATTTTGTATAAGAGAGGTGTTGATGGTTTATTACGTCGATGTGTGCCAAATGAGGAAATACCAAATGTGTTGAAGATGTGCCACTCAGATCCTAGTGGTGGACATATGGGTGTTTCTAGAACGGCTTCTAAGGTGCTTTAATGTGGATTATGGTGGCCAAACCTCTTTAAGAACACTTGGGAGTTGGTCAAAAGTTGTGACCAATGTCAAAGGACCAGGAACATTTCAAGGATAAATGAGATGCCCCAACAACCCATCCTTAAGTTGGAAATTTTCGATGATTGGGGAATAGATTTCATGGGTACTTTTCCGTCTTCATATGGGAATCAATTCATTCTTGTTGCCGTCGATTATGTGTCAAAATGGGTTGAAGCCATTGCTTCTCCAACAAATCACCATAAGGTGGTAATGAAGTTGTTTAATAAGATAATCTTCCCAAGGCGGTTATAAGCGACAACGGGTCTCATTTTGTGCATTGTGCTTTCCGGTGAAGAAACATGGGGTAAACCAACGTTTTGGGCTCCCTTACCATCCTCAAACTAACGGGAAAGTTGAGGTGTCCAATCGTCAAATCAAGTTGGTACTTGAGAAGACGGTTGCAAGAAATAGGAAGGATTGGTCGAATAAGCTTGATGATGCCTTGTAGGCTTATAGAACGGCCTTTAAAACTCCTACTGGTACCACCCCTTACCGCTTGGTTTATGGTAAATCTTGCCATCTCCCGGTTGAGCTTGAGCATAATACTCATTGGGATATAAAGAAGATCAATTTTGATTTGGCATTACGGGTGAGCAACGTTGGTTAGATCTCCATGAGTTGGAAGAGCTTCGTTTGGATGGTTATGATTGTGCTAGTTTATATAAGGCAAGAGCCAAAGAGGTGCATGATAAGCTAATTGAGGAGAAGGAGTTCAATCTCGGAGATAAGGTGCTCCTTTACAATTCAAGAATGAGACTTTTTCCCGGAAAGTTGATGTCTCGTTGGACCGGTCCCTTTGTTGTTTAAGTGGTCTTCCCAAATGGTGCTATTGAAATTTCTCCTTTGGACCTCTCAAGGATTTTCAAGGTCAACTGTCATGGGCTTAAGCGTTACTATGAGGGAGTTTTTGTCGGGGTCATTAATGATATGAATCTCTATGATCCACCTTGAAGGGTGGAGAACGTAAAGCTAATGACGTCAAACAAGCGCTTACCGGGAGGCAACCCGAGTTTTTAACCCTTTTCTCATTTTTCATTGAATTTCCTTTGATGCCTTTTATTCTTTTTTAATCTTGTTTTCTTTTGTGTTTAGGTGGTTTTGATTTGATATCCAACAATCTTGGTGCCAATTTTGAGGTAGAAATGTCCAAATTAATGAGTTGGAAAATGTGTAAGTATGGAGATTGGTGGGTTCTTATTGTGGGTTCATGAAATTCTAGTTTTGAACCTACTAAAATGGAGTTTTGTTACTGCCTATATTGGTGTTTATCATCATCATAAATTTTGTGCCTGACAAATGAATAAACGCGTCGTCAATTGTCTATCCCTAGATCAAATACAATTTATACAAGCTAAACAAACCTAATGCGAGTATAAGGCAAGCATAGGGGTCGAACAACAGAGAACGGTAAACACTACCAAATGTTATCGACAATTAAGCTAGTCCGGAATAGGGGATAAATAAACTAAAGTCTAAAAATGCTAAAACAAGAAATAAAACATTAAGGCACCAAGGGAAATAGGTAGGTGAAGTTGACGCTTGACCATACAATAACAAAGTAGCATATCAATGGTAAACTAAACATGCACGAATACCGAAGTAAAGGGGTCCAATCTAACCGTCTTCCGGGGTTAATTGGTTTCTCCTAACATAGCCTCTATGGTTCCACATTAGAACCATATATTAAAAGGTGCAAACAAAGAATTATCGATAGTAATGAATCTCAACTAAGTCAACTTCCGTTACTTGTTAGTAAAGACTCATCTTTGAAAAACTAACAATGTGCACTTGCAAGAAAGACCAAAGATTATCAAGCATGCAAAGACTTTAATCACCGTTAACATAACCCCAACATTAAAAGCATGAACAATTAGCAACTACACCATCCCCACACCCTTGGCTAGGTGACTACTCACAAATCATGTTGAAAACAATATCAATCATCAAATCAATAAGCATCAACATGATAAATAAGCAAAGAAGAAAAATAAAAGCAAATAAACAAAATCAAGAACAAAGGTAAAGAGAAAGAGTAAGAGATTGCTCATTAATTGAAGATGAAGGTCTACAAAGGATTTAACAAGCTCCTTCTTCAAGATCCAAGTTCATTAATGAAGAAAACCACACTTTCTCTCTCTACCAATGAAGACTAATCCTAACCTAACCTAACCTAAAACTAATTAGAGAGTAGAATAGATAATAGTTATTGAATTCTCTTTAATTACCCCAAAAAAATGGGTATTTATACTAACTTAATAAAACTAGGAAAAAATAGAAAAAGAAAATAAAATAAAATAAATTAAAAGGAAAAGTAAAAATAGAAAACTAAAATAAGAATAAAAAAAGAAAAAAAAAAGAAAATAAGAAAAAGAGAAAAGAAAACAAAGAAATAAAAATAAAAGAAAAAGAAAATAAAAATCGAATCAACCCACAAATCCCCACCAAACCATCAGCTATTTCCATTCTTCTTCTTCGACATTTCTTGGCTGCTTGAACTTCATCACCACTACACACCATCATCACCGCACATTGTCATCACAAATCAAAGATCAACGGCCATCACCAAGCTTCAATCGTTCGATCTTCATTAAAAATCATGTGCGAGGCTCGTGAAGCGGTTCGGTCGAACCATGGGGTGGTGCGGCCGAACTACGGGGTTGGTTCGGTCGAACCATGGGTATGTTCAACCACTCCTCTTCGAATAACAAAACCCTTAAAGTCTCTGACTCGAAGTTCGACCGAACTCTCAACGGTTTGCCCGAACCCGATCAATTTGTGATTTACTCTAATTTTGCTCTATTTTTAACTGATGCTTGTGCGAATTGGTGATTTGAGCTGCGGGAATTTACGATTTGTTGCTTAATTGTTGCTGGTTGTTGACGGTGGTGTAGGTGCGGCTGAAAGTGGTTTGTAATTGGATTGGAGTTTGGTTGTTTATTGTGGGTTAGGTGCGTGGCTGGGTGCGTGAGGGAGCAGCGGTGTGGCTGGGTTGTTGCCAGGGTGATTGGTGGTGTATTGGTTGGTGGCAGCAGGGTGTTGACTAATGTTGCTGTTGGTGTTGGTGGTGTTTGATTGGTGGCAGCAGGGGAGTGGTGTTGAAGGTTGTTTGGTGCGAATTGGAGCAGGGGAGTTCTAAAGGGTGGTGGGTACGGAGGTGATTGAGGGAGGCAACAGCTATGAGGTGGAGGATAATAGGAGGTGGCTGCGGTGGTCCTTGGTGTGCGATGTTGCGGCTGCTATGTGTAGACACCTAAAAATGTCTCCCCGAAACCAAACCCGATGATAAATAACCTTTCACCGCCACTATTGGTCGGGTTTAGTATTTAATCCCGAGAGTGCTTAAAAAATCGTATTTTATTAAATTCATATTTTTGAAAGGTCCATGGATCAGTCTTGGTGTTTGGTAAAAGCATAGTTTTAATTTTAGCCCAAACTTGTTAATTAATTTTAAGCCCAAACCTTTTTATTTTATTATTTTATTATTTATTTTTGGCCCAAATATTTTATTTTATTTTATTATTTTATTATTTTAGTCCGAATAATAAAGTCAGAAAAAAGCCCGAAATTATCAATCGGCACATAAAAAGACGAAAGAAATTAGGGTTAAAAATGAATTTAAACGGCAAAATGGACTGGAACTGACCGTGTCACGGTACAGCCTGACCGTGTCACGGGAAATCTTCCCGTCTGACGGTGGTACTTCCCGTGACACGGGAGGTCTTCCGTCACACGGAGAGTTCCGTGTCCTTTCCGCATAAACCCTTAACGTGTTTTCCGTTCCGTTTTCTGAAAATTTCCCGCGTCACTCTAAAACTGACCGTGTCACGGGAACTTATACCGTCTGACGGTACAGTCTGACCGTGTCACGGTACAGTCTGACCGTGTCACGGGATACTTTTTTAGGGTTTTTATCATTTTAGGGTTCCGTGTGCTCCCTCAGCACATTTCCCTATAAATACCCCCTCATTTCTGATGTATGGGGCGACCAGAATTCTATTATTCTTATTTTCTCTCTTCTATGCTCTTAACCTAAACACTAGCCTACCCTTTTCACTTAAAAATTCCTTCTTCAAGCACTCAAAGGAGTCCATATTTTACTCGAGGTTATGTCCTTAAACCAAGGCGTGAAAGGTAGAATCGTTTGAGGGTTTGGCCCCAAGATCAACCTTATTTTATTTATTTTAATTTAATTATTGTTTTATTATTTCCTTGAAGTTACTAACTCGTTTATTATTTTGTAGTTGCAAACAAACAGATTCAAAGTAAGGATCATGCTCTTTTTATCATTGTTATTTTTTCTAACGATTTTTATGTTGTTGGAATTATGATTAAATTGGTTTTTATGTTAATATTGATTCTATTATTTATTTTGATCACTTTATTGCATGTTAAAGGGAATATGTAATTGAAAATCACGCCTAATAAGATAATTTGGACAACCGGTTTAGGATCCTTTTTAATCTTTTTATTAATTGAAGTGATCACCAAATATTTAGAATTATGTGTGCATTAATTTTGAACCAATTTAGTTAAATAATAGTTTGGAGCGAATTGAATTATTGTTTGTATGCCTTTGAGATCACAGGAATGCTTTTCACTATAAGAATCGAGTAGAGGCCAATACGGGCGAATGTGACTCCATGACTCACTTCGTACCATCATCCCCGATCTTCCTTTCGTGGTTCCGAACCATATGGAGTTAGTAATCTCATGGATTATGAATGGGGTGTAACCTTCACGGGTCAATCATTGTTGCCTATCGTTGTCCCTTATCGTGGTTGCCTTTTTATGATCCGTGAACGATTTACAAGTTCCTTAAAAACTTGTTGGCCGCTCCCTACTTTATTTGTCCCCAATTGTTGTCCCTAATCGTAATGTCAATTCCCACTTCCTACGAGTGCCAAGCATACTCACAACATGCTTTTAACGTAGGCGCACTTCGAGCGACGCCTACAATTTGGCGACTCCACTGGGGAGGATTCTTAATTATCTATCGATTTGAGTGATCGGTATTTAATTAAGATGAGTGGATGAGACTTGAAAGATTCTTGAAAAAAATATTCCTGTGATTAATTTGGCATTTTTGCATCTGCATAAACGTTTTAACGTCGTATTCAGGTCTGTCCCGTAGGAAAAATTTGGATAACTTGATTGCGCGCGAAGGAAAACAGGGCACCAGTCAGATTTTCTGACTGCCGTGTCACGACAGAGTCTGCCGTGTCACGGTACAGTGTACAAAAAAACAGTCCGGTGACCTATTTTCTTTTCTCACAGTCGACTTCCTTCGATTTTTCTGAAAAAACGTATGTGTTCTACATGCATCTTAGCCCCGGGGGATTTAAGCTCTATCAACCCAAAAACGCTCATGGCAATAAGGGTTCATCCGAGTTATTAAATCCATCCAAACCATGGAGTCGAGTTCGATTTCATCACGAACTCGCGAAGCCGCCCGTTGGCATACACCCTCAAGGGAGGCTGTCTTGCTAACGCGTCCAAACTCTTAACCATGGTATCCTTTTTGACACTCAAAACTTGACCAATAGTTGAACATAGATCTTGACTTTAGGTTGCGAACTTTTTTTTTACATCATCGTGCCTAAATGCTATGTGTTTGTTCGGTGCTAACCCTAATGTGTTTGCTCTTTTTGTTTGACCCATGACCGAGGGTTTTTATTCTCACATAGTAATTAGTACGGACTTAAAATCGATTAAAATCTGAAAAAAATCACAAAAACTGACCTAGAATTGCGCACCGTGTCACGACATTGTCTGCCGTGTCACGGTGAACAGTGTCGTGACACGGGAGAGTCTACCGTCTGACGGTAGGCTTAACCGTGTCACGCCAGTCTGCACCGTGACACGGTGCCCAGGAAAGTGTCCCGTCAGTCTTTTTTCTCGATTTTTGTGTCCAGTATTGAGTCGTGTTTAGTTATACGGTCAAAACACGCGTCTATAACCTCACCTAATCACTCACATGTTATGTCCACACACTTTTTTTTTAGTCGTGCACCATTTTTTACCGTATTTTAGGGAAGTTTCGTTTTTGTGTCGTTTTTTTTCGGAGTAAGTCGGATAGTATCCTCCCATGTTTTTTCTAAAAAAAATATAATAAATAAGTAGAGCTTCAAATTTCTTTTTCTTTTTTTTAATCCGGATAGGTTAAGGTTAAGTGTGGTCATTAAAGGTGTGTTTGTTTCGGTGTCACAGCGCTTGGGCAAGAAGCAAGGGTAGATTGTTACGGTTCGAGTCCATACCTCAACAACCTCTTGTACCAAAGAGGCGTACAAGGAAACCACCTCAGTCATCTCCACAAGATCCGTCTCCAGCCTACTTTCAACCAATGGCCACTAAGGAAGACATCGAGAACCTCAACAGGACAATCGAAAGGTTGTCTGACATGATGCAAACACTCACTACTAGAGTCAGCACTGTAGAGCAAGACAAGCAAAATAGTGTCACTGCTGCTGCGATGGACAAGATCAAGGAACAGATGAGCAAGATTTCAGAAGAGTTCACTTATGTGGAACAGCCTGTCACTTCCTCGTCCATAAGAGTGAAGCTTCTTGAGAAGTTTTCCACTGCCGATATTCCCAAGTTCAAGCCTACTGATAACCCGCTTTTCCATTTGAAGGCTTTTTCTGCAACTATGGCTCTTAAGGGAGTAGATGTGACACTCTTACCTACGGTATTTCCTCTTTCCTTAGAGCATGCCTGTCAACAGTGATTCTATTCTCTGGAATCCAAGCATGTCGCGACCTGGGAAGATGTTGCTGAAAGCTTTATGAACCGATACAAGTGCAACATCCAGGCCAAGACTTCTGAACGTGAACTCTCCATTCTCAAACAGAAAGAGAATGAAGGCTTCACCACTTACCTAAGCAGGTGGAGAGAAACAGCTGCGCTCCTGGTAGATTCTCCCAAGGAGAAGGAAATGGTTCGCTTGTTCATTGCCAATCTGACGCATAAATACAAGCAACACTTGAAGTTTCTGCCTTTAAGTACCTTTGAAGCTGTATACGATATTGGAATCAATATCGAAGATGAACTGATGAAGTCTGTTGGTAGCAACAATAACAACAGCACTTGGAAAAACAAGAAGAACGACACTCCTTATTCTTCGTCTTCTAAGCCCAATAATGCTACCAACAATATCAACATCAATGATGTGCTGGCCCTTAATGCTCCTACTCAAAGATTCCAAAGGCAAAGGAGGATTTATACGCCTTTGGGAATGACTTATGATGCGGCTTATGACCGTCTACATGGTCAGGGCCTGATTATGCCAATCGGACCATTTCCAGAACCTCGACCTGCGAATAGGACCGCCAACTATGACCCCAATGCTTATTGCATGTATCATCAAGGAAAGGGTCATAACACTGAGAAGTGTTGGAGGCTGAAAGACGCAATCCAAGACCTGATAGATGCTAACCAACTTCCTGTCCCTCAAGGGGGCAAGAAGCCTAACATTCAAACAGGTCCTCTTTCTGATGCTTTGGCTATCATGGGAGATGAAGTCTCCTTTTATCCGTCAATACTCATTCAACCTGTGAATGAACCTCTGCCGGAAGTTGTATTTATCTCAACCACTGCAGAAGTGAATGGGATTTGGGATAGTGATGATGAAGATGTCTATCTCAAAGATATAGCCTGTTCATCTCTCGGCACCAGTAAAGATGTTTGGGGGGACCTTGAGGTCAAGGTTCTCACTAGAAGTGGACGGTTGCAACAACCTAACCCACCTCCACCTCCACCATAATCAAATCCGATAGTTGATCCCATCAACCCTGTGAATAGCGATGTGGTCAAACAACTACAAAAGACCAAGGTGGAGATGAATGTATGGAAGCTTTTGGCCACTTCCCACGAGCATCGAAAGAAAGTAATGAATGCTCTGGTGAAGATAGGAGTCGATGATGACATGACCCCCCAAGGACTGGTCAACTTTCTCACTACTGAGCTGCCGAGTACCAGCAATCTGATTTCCTTTTCTGATAAGGATCTACCCCCGGAAGGGGACAAACATAATAAGGCCTTACACCTCACTATGGTGTGTAGGCAGATGAATGTTCCTATGAGCCTGGTTGATAATGGCTCTGCAATCAATGTGTGCCCACTCCGTACTGCAAAGAAGTTGGGTATAAAGAATGAAGAGTTGACTCCCTCCACTCAAGGGATTCGAGCTTACGATAATACTCGTCGTCAAGCCGTGGGTACTATCATACTGAATATAACTACTGGGGTCGTTGAGCGTCGCACCAAATTTCCGGTGGTGGACATTAAGGCCTCTTTCAATCTGTTGTTAGGACGCCCTTGGCTTTATGAGCTAAAGGCGATTCTGTCGTCGCTTCATCAGAAGGTGAAAGCCATAGTTGGAGGTGTTCCGATTACCATCGATGCTTCTCCTATGCGCATTCAAGTTATTGATACTCCCATCCTTATTCAAACACCAGTATCAACGCCATTCTGAAAAGGCAAGGTCACTTTCCTGGAATGACCCTTGGGCTCAAGAAGGAAATGGCTAAATCTTGGGGCCACCCTGGTGCAGTCAAGAAGGACACTTTCGGCTTAGGATTCGAGCCGACAAAGGAAGATCTGAAACAGGCTGCGTTAAAAATGAAGGCTCGCAACAGTGCTCGAATCACGAAGACAGAAATGGCCATGGACCAATATCCATTCACTCTCAATGGCCAGTACATCAAAGAAGGGGAAGACTTCCCATGTTATGAATTCCCCGAACCATTTGTCCATGATGGGATTCGTGAGCCGGGATTCGAGGTGTTCCTCGATTGTGACTTCATCGATGAAGAGCTCTCCACAGTCGAGAAGTCAGCTAGCCTGAACTCTAATGATCTAGGAATTAACCTTCTTTTCGTAATGGAGAAGAATGAATCCAAGCCGGTCTGCAATGACAACTCTGAGCTCGTTCAAGCGGTCATAGCAAACAAGGAATTTGATCCCTCTGAGTTAATCGTCCAAGCTGACAACATTTCAAGGGGATGGCGCAAGACATTGAGGATCACTACGCCAACTGGAGAGAAGTTAGAAATAACCGCTGGCGAGGGTCCTATGTTTGATGAGTCTGAATCGTCTGGGTCCGAGTCTGAGTTTGAGTCTAAGTCTGTAGATGAGTCCTTAGAGTCTGAGGCTGACCCTCTTTCTGCTATAGAGTTCAACCCTGAGTCTCTTGTTGAGCCCTATCCTTCTAGTCCTAATAATTCTGGTGAGGTCGCAGCTGACCTTGCCTCTCTTGATGTATTAGCCAGTGATTTCAATAAAATGAGTACCTTTGCTTACGATGTGTGCCATTCCCCTAGCCCTGATCAATATAGCTTTGCTAATGATAAAAATGACAAAGAAATAATAAAAGCAATGGAAGAACATGAAAATAAAACAGCAGTTATTGAAGATACAGAAACAGTTAACATTTCCAATGATACGACTGTTAAAGAAGTAAAAATTGGATTAACACTAAGTCAAGATGAACGCAAAGAGCTAATTAACTTGCTTAGTGAATTTGTTGATGTATTTGCTTGGTCATACCAAGATATGCCAGGAATTGACAGGGATATAGCTCAGCATACGATACCACTCATTCCAGGTATGAAGCCTGTCAAACAAAAGCTGCGCCGAATGAAACCAGATGTGGCTCTCAAAATCAAAGAAGAAATCAGGAAGCAATTGGCCGCAGGTTTCATCAGAGTATCCAAGTATCCGGAATGGATAGCAAATGTGGTCCCAGTTCCAAAGAAGGATGGAAGGGTCAGAATGTGTGTTGATTACAGGGATCTCAATAAAGCAAGCCCAAAAGATGGGTTCCCTCTACCTCACATTGACATTCTGGTCGATAATACAACAAATCATGCACTCCTGTCATTCATGGATGGTTACGCCGGATATAATCAGGTATTGATGGCCGAAGAAGACATGGAGAAAACCACATTCATCACACAGTGGGGTACATATTGCTATACGGTAATGCCATTCGGGTTGAAAAACGCGGGTGCCACCTACCAAAGAGCAGCTACAACACTTTGACATGACATGATGCACAAAGAGGTGGAGGTCTATGTCGATGATATGATTGTCAAGTCTAAAGATCGCCTAGGCCATATTGTCGCACTTCGCAAATTTTTTGCAAGACTCCGTAAGTATAACATGAGATTTAATCCAGCAAAATGTGCATTCGGAGTCACGTCAGGCAAATTACTTGGATATGTGATCAGTTCTTGGGGGATTGAAATAGATCCTTTAAAAGTAAAAGCGATTATGGCCATGCCACCACCCAAAAATGAGAAGGAGATTCGAGGCTTCATTGGAAGGTTGTAGTACATAAGTAGGTTCATATCAAAGCTCACAGCGATATGTGAACCTATATTCAAGAAGCTTAAAAAGAATGTCCTAGTCACATGGGATGATGACTGCCAAAAGGCTTTCGACAAAATCAAAGAGTATTTGGCAAACCCACCCGTGCTAGCGCCAGCAATACCTGACTTTCCTCTTCGACTCTACCTTACGGTCACAAGAGAAACGATGGGGGCAATGCTAGCACAAGAGATCGAAAGCAAGGAGAATGCAATCTATTACCTGAGCAAGAAACTCCAAGGATATGAGACGCGATACACGCCACTCGAGAAATTATGTCTCGCACTTGTATGGGCCGCACAGAAACTGAGACATTACATGCTCACTCATACAGTGCATGTCGTGTCTAAGATGGATCCTCTCAAATACCTGTTCGAGAAAGCAACACTCAACGGCAGATTATCAAGGTGGATAGTCAATATAGCTCAATTTGACTTGAGATTTGTGCCATAAAAGGCCATCAAAGGTTCTGCAGTTTCTGACTTCTTAGCAGACTTTCCGCTAGAAGAAGCTGAAAAAGAAGAAGATGAGTACGATTTCCCTGACGAAGATTTACTCATGACCGAAGACGATAGTTGGACGCTCTATTTCGATGGAGCTTCAAACCAAAAAGGATGTGGTGTGGGAGTCTTGCTCGTATCGCCCAATGAAGAACACATCCCAATTTCCATGAAGCTCGACTTTGATGTCACCAATAATGCCGCAGAATATGAAGCATGCATTTTGGGATTAGAAACAGATGTCGCCTTGGGAATCAAGAAACTCATAATCTACGGTGACTCTTCACTAATCATTAACCAAATCTCTAAGAGATGAAAAGTGAGGAGTGAAAGTCTCGCTACGTATCAAGCTCATCTGGAAACTCTCACGGAGCAACTAGATGAAGTGGAATATACGTATCTGCCAAGAGAAGAAAACCAGTTCGCTGACGCACTAGCTAAGTTAGCATCAATGGTGCGAATTCCAGCTGACACGATCAGAATACCACTGACCATAGAGTGAAGATATGAACCAGCTTATGTTCATACACTTGATGATGAATAAGAATCATAGGAAGAAGATGAAGAACCGTGGTATACAGACATCCTTAATTATGTGACAAGAGCAGAGTATCCTCCTAATACTGATAAAAGGGCACGCCGTGCTTTGAGGCTCTTGGCCTCACAGTATGTGCTAATCAGGGGAGAACTCCACAAGAGAACTGCAATGGGAAGGAATCTCATATGTATAACCAAGAAAGAAGCACATAAAACCATGGAAAACCTTCATGCTGGTATATGTGGAACTCACATGAATGCAAAGATGTTAGTCCAAAAAATTCAACGACAAGGTTACTATTGGACTACTATGGAGCGAGATTGTCACGAGTACGTCAAAAAATGTATGAAGTGTCAAATCTATGCAAACTTACAGCATGTTCCATCTTCACTTCTCTACACGTATACTTCTCCATGGCCTTTCTCCACTTGGGGCATTGACATCATTGGAAAAATCACACCACCAGGACAAGGGGGGCATGAATTCATTCTCGTAGCAATCGACTACTTCACCAAATGGGTCGAGGCAGCCTCATATGCCAAGCTGACGGCATAACACGTAGCTCAATTCATTGAGAAAAATATTATATGTCGCTATGGGGTACCACATGAGATGATCAGTGACAATGGAACACATTTCCAAGCCGAATGCGCGGAATTGTTGCAGAAATATCATATCAAACATCATCGATCATCACCTTACAGACCACAAACGAACGGAGCAGTCGAATCGACCAACAAAAATGTGAAGACCATCATCGAAAAGATGACGGAAAATTATAAAGATTGGCCAAGTAAGCTACATTTCGCCCTTTGGGGTTATCGAACCTCTGTTCGTACATCGACAGGGGCTACCCCTTTCTCTTTAGTCTATGGCGTCGAAGTTGTACAACCAATCGAGCTCGAGATACCTTCTCTCCGAATCGCATTGGAAAGCCAACTAGATGAAGTCGACTGGATTAGAGCAAGATACGACGAACTGGTCTTGCTTGATGAAAAACGCTTGGCAGCTTTGCATCATGTCCAAACCTACAAACAGCGTATGGCACGACATTTTAATAAAAAAGTCAAGACCAGGAACATCAAAGAGGGTGACCTAGTGCTTAAGGCACTTCGCAAAAACGTGTTAGATCCAAGAGGAAAATTCAGACCGAACTGGTCAGGCCCGTACATTGTTAAAGCCATCCTATCTGGCGGAGCGACACAATTGGTAGACGTGGACGGCAACGACTTCCATAATTTAACCAACTTGGATCAACTCAAGAAATTCTACGCCTAGTCGCATGGGTTCATGACCCAATAGAGCTACGTCTGGCCTGATTCCTTTTTAGGATACGTAGGCAACCCCACAAGGGGGCCCGACCACTTTAAAATAAAAAAAATCCTCCCTCTATTGATTTAATATGTGCCCGGTTCAACATTGCGTCACGGCAAAAAAAAAAAAAAAAAAGGGTAAATATGCCGCGACACGGGAAATATTCCCGTCTGAAAGGAAAACTGTTCCGTGCCACGTCACCCTGTCTGTCAAAAAAAAAAAAAAAAAAAAAAAAAGGGTAAATATGCCGCGACACGGGAAATATTCCCGTCTGACGGGAGAAAATCCTGTGTCACGGCAAACTCTGAGCGGCAAAAAAAAAGGACTGAGTGCCTCCCGTGACACGGGATTTGTTCCCGTCTGACGAGAAAACTGTTCCGTGCCACGTTACCCTGTCTGTCAAAAAAAAAAAAAAAAAAAAAAAAAAAAAAAAAAAAAAACTTGCCGTGACGCGGGAATTTAAACCGTGTCACGGGACCTTTTGACCGTGACACGGCAGATTTTCAGTTTCCCGTTTTATTTATTGGCGCATTCGTTGCGAATTTCCTGTTCGAGTTTTTGTTTTCGTTCTTCCATTGCGTCCAACTCCTTGACTCGGATAATAAATAAAAATCATTGTAATTTTTATTTTAAGAAATAAATGCGCTATTATTATTAAAATAAATGCGACTACAATATTGGCATCATACGCCTTATTTTAAATAAAAATTATAAATAATAAAATGCAAGACACTATTGATTTAATCTCTCTTCTCTTTAGGAACATCCTTCTCTTGTGCAATTAGGTCTGCCTTCACCATTAGTGTGTCTTTTGTAGCCCGAACCGTCACACCCCTAGTCGAACTTTCGCCCCTTTCACCTTTCTTAAACTTTTTCGGTTGTTTCTCCCTATACACCATCTTTTCTTTACCCTTTCCTTTCACATAGGTCTTCTTTCTTGGCATCTTAGGAGTCTTAAACTCAATTCCTTGTGTTCTCGGACCTAGGCGATCTTTAAGAGGAGCTTTCTTCTCTCCAAGACGACTCTTTACATCAGACTTGCGCGATCCGAATTGTTCCCTCCTACTTCTAGGATTCAACCACGCCTTGTATGCACTAGATAATGGAGGAGGAGCTTGGTCACTTGCAGACACGGTCCACAAAGGTCTTCCAATCCAATAAGCCTCGTACTTGTGAACGTTACTTTCATGCAACGATACTTCACGAGGACTATCGTTATAGCGTGGAATTACTTGTTCCAGTCCATACTGCCGCATTAGTCGAGAGGGACAGTAAAAAGTCAGTTTGGAGATACTAGGAATACGGCAATATGGAGTTTCATTCGTGCCAACCATCCTAGTAAGCCTTTACTAAGGCACCACCCAACGATTGGAAAATTCTCTCTTTGCAAAGAAATTTTTCCAATCTTCATACGACATGTTCGCAGAATAATTCTTCTTCCTACGGACTAAGTCGTTAGGGCCATATTTTTCAATATCGTCGGGGGCTTCAAATAATTCCAAACGTTCCATCAACCAAATCTGCAAAACAAGAAAAAAAAAGAATATTAAAAAAAAAAAAATAAATAAAAAAATGCAGATTCCCGTGACACGGCAGTTTTGACCGTGTCACGGCAGACCCTAACCGTGACACGGTGACTGTTTTGTGTCACGGGGGCTATTCAGAGCGTATTTTTACCTGTAATAGTACCAGAGAGCCCTTCCTGATGGCTTTCCGGTAAGATTTCGCCTCGTCAAGGCCACGAAATGTTTCTCCAAGGCACGTTGGCATAGGAGATCTTCCGGATTCTACATGCTCAAGTAAAGACGCTAGACAAGCATGTTCTACCCTACCGTTTGCAAATAGTAGCTTGCTAAACATGCAAAAAATATATGCCCTTCTACGATATACATGATAAGATTCAGAGATAGGGCGATTAAAATATAAGTTAGCAAGTTTTTCTAAGTCTACTTCATTACCACAAACAATTCTATTTAAATCTGGATCTGTTAGATTCAGATGGCGTTCAAAGTCTTGGTAATAATATTCACGTAAGGTAGACATGACTATAAGATTCCTAGCAGGAAATCCAAATATCGCACCAAATTCCTCCGGCAGAGGACAGATTTCATCATAATCAAATTTGAAACAGTGCGTTTCTGGACTCCAATAATCTAATGCTGCTCTAAGAAAATCATGTTCAATAGCTACATGTCGCAGGGCTAGCAAACCCCTGACATGAAATAATTCGAACTCTCTTTTTTCAGCATTGGTCAAAGAATAAGACCAGTCGCGCAATGTATTATCAAAATTCTGAGACATGATTATTGAAATATGAAATTCTAAATTATTTTGTGTTTCGTAATTATGCATATAATGAATAATCTGGTCTTATTTTATAGCAAAAGCGCTCGGAACTGCCCAGAATTTATCTTTTCGCACGCGTGAAATAAACCGCTGAATAATACGCTTCCCGTGACACGGGAAATTCCACCGTGTCACGGGAACCTTTGCCGTGACACGGCAGGTTTTGCCATGACACGGTGAATAGTGCCGTGTCACGGCACTTTACGCGCCTGATTTTTTTCATCTTTTCCGTATCTATTCGGATTTTTTATATTTTCTTATCTTTAACGTTTTTTTTTAGTCTTTTCTGAGAGTTTTATTTCTAATAACATTCTCACCTTCTTTATCTTTATTTTAAAATTTTATTTCCGAGAGTTTTATTTCTAATAAAATTCTCACCTTTTTATTTTTATTTTATTTTATTTCTTTATATTTGTTTTGTTTTTTACGAAAATATTTTATATATATTTATTTACTCATCATTTTATTTTATTTCTTTTCTTTTCTTTTGGGAAATTTTATTTTAAGTATTTATTTCTTTTCTTTTGGGGAAGGTCGGTACCCTCCATTACTCCACTTATATTCTTCGTCGCGTCATTAATAAGTACAGAATCACACACAAAGAGTCTAAAACACACACTAACACACGTAATAATAGATGTATAAACTGTAAATAATGTACAAAGAGTCATAATACAAAACCCTCGGTCAGAAATCTTTAGAATCAGAATCAGTCGCGTCTCCACCCTGTGCATGTGGTTCGCCCTGGGTATATGGGAACGGCGAACCAAAGAGTCCCTCGACCATCCGAGTACGGGGAGTAGCGTCCCTACTAGTCCCCGTAGGCCCAGTAGTAGTCAAGCTCAAAGCAGGACCCGTCCAGCCGGAGAACGGAGTAGACTGGCCCAAAGATACTGGAATCGTCGGCGAAGGCATCGTCCCATACAGCGGAATCGAGAACAAGCCCGACAGTGGTGGAGGAATCCCGGATAATGGGGCCGAGAATGAACAAGGATCCAAAGGAGACCCAAACTCAGGAACTGGAGGCTGTGAAAATGACGGACGCTGAGAAGACTGACCCTGCTGCCACTGAGCCTCCTGGAACGGCTGAGTAGTCTGCGGCTCTCGCTGAGAACGCCGGTGAGCCTCGGGAGATCGTCTACCACGACCAAGCTCCTCCTCGTCCGAGCCTCTGGGCCTCGAGCGCGAGCGGGACCTCCGTCGCTCCTGAAAAACACAAAATCAAAAGGTGTTAATGATGCAAAATAAAACAAATGGTAGAAATGAAAAAATAGTAAGTGATACCTCAAGGACGTCGCTAGAGCTCCGACAACTCGCACCACGCCGAAGCTTGATGATGCAATACTTCAGCGCGTCCACCAGCTTCATGATTCCCATCACCTCCGGGCGGTTAGGCTGAAGATAAAACAAAGAAAAATCAGTAATAAGCAGCATTAAAAGAGTGGATAATGCGTCGAAGAAAACTCACCGGCTCAAAAACCTTGGGCACTGACTCCTGCGCCTGTCTGTAACCCTCTGGCGCGTCGGCAATATGGTCCTCCGTGATACCGATCGGCCCAGGGTAGCGGACAGACTGAGGAGGAATCTGAATCCTCCCCACAGGGTGAATGGTCGTCTGAAAATATGATCGAATAATCAAGTTATTCGATTATTTAAAACAGAGATTAGCAAAGAAGATTCTCGAATGAAATCATACCTCGGGAAGACGGGGTGGAGGAGCCAGAGAGGGAAGCAAATCCCGCACGTAGTCACTCTCCATGTGAACGAGCTCCTGCCACGGAATAGTGTAGCGCTCTCCCCTGTTGATCAACCCTCTGATCAAGCGGGAGTCTAGCATCGACTCTGGCGGGGAAGAAGGCACCACAAAGCGATCGCCGCTATGCTGACGGACGACTCGCTCCCCTAAATACCAGACAAAGCGCCCGGTACCAACCAAGATGGTACGGTACACTGAAAGACGTAGGGCCTCGGGTAGGTCAGTCATCCCGACCTAAGGACGGTACTGGACATCGATGGGGACCTGGAAATCAGAAAAAGTTAGGCGTGAACAACGGAAACAACATCAGAAGGAAAGGACACGAAAAAACTAATCCTTACGCCAACAGAAGAGGTGCCACGAAGCGCCGGGACAAACTCCACCCGCGACTCTCCTCGGTCGCGCCAGCTGGCCCCGACAGGAAAGTCGTGGACCGCTCCCCGACGCCGGCGAGGAGCCAAGCCTGGGAAGTACTCGTAGAACCATATCTGCAACAAAGTGATACTTAGTACACGAGTCGAACAAGTTAAAATGAAACAAAAAGGGAAAAGATCATCACCTCTACGACTCTCCACAGGCCGTAAACGGTGACCGGGGACTCGTCATTCAGCTGACGACAGCCATGACGCAGAGATAGAAGAAGATCCGCGTACCCAAGACTGGCCCAGCTATAGGATCTTATCTCGGGAATCCTGGCCAAAGAGAGGAGGTAGCAGAGGAGCACGCGTGAACTCCTGTCGGGAGAGAGGGTCATAGAGATCAGGATCAAGATGAAGATCTGCACCCGCTGCTCAGCCGTCGTATCCTCCATATCGAAGCCGCAAGCAAGAACTGAAGCCGACTCCGATCGTCCACTCCTAGGACCAACTCGAGACACCGGTCGGGTCCTGATGTGCTGAACGACCGGACCCAACAAATCAGCTACCTCGGCCGATGTCCAAGATAGATCATACATCTGGCCTACTGCCCGGTCAGTAAAGCGCAGCCCGCTGATCATGCTGAAGTCCAGGGGGGTCACCGTCATCTCCCCCCAAGCAAAGTGAAACGTGTTGGTAGTATCCCATAAATACTCCAACAATGCGCGAACGACCGTCGCGCCGCAACCCCGGGGGCTGCGAAACCCTACAACCGCCGCGTAGAAATCGACCAAGCCAGACGACTCCCATAGAGCGCTGGTAGCAGGATCCCCCGTAATGACCTGGAAAAGTCGAGGGATCAAATCACCGGCCCCGGAACCATGCTAGCGGAGTGTGCCATCGACTATGCCGGAGAGTGCGCGGTGAGAGACGTGGTTTTCACGGCAGAAAACCAACTAGTCTGGGGTCCACGGAGGTGGAACCCACCTACCCCTACTCGTAGAAGTCCGAGGCTCGGACTCCAAGACGTCGTCGTCCACGCCCTCAGGGACAGTGGGAGTGTCCTCCCGAAAAGCCCGACGCCGGCCGCGGGTAGAAAGGTCGCAATCTCGTCGTCTAGGCATGCTATTATAAAAATCCAAATGTTTAGCATCATTTCCTAAAAATTTTTTGTAAGGTGCATATTTATAATAAAAAAAAGTAAATATCTAAATACTTAGCATCATTTCCTAAGCTATTTAGTCGTTTATTGAATTATATGATAAATTTTTATTAAAATCTAAATGTTTAGCATCATTTCCTAAACATTTAATTTAAGTTACATATTTAAATGTTTAGCATCATTTCCTAAACATTTAATTCAAGTCGCATATTTACAATAATAATCTGAATACTTAGCATCATTTCCTAAGTTATTTAGTTGTTTGTTGAATTATATGCTAAATTTTTACCTCAAGGCTAAAAATTGGCAAAATTATGGTATTTAGTTTCTCCATGACAAACTAATACTACAGTTCTCCTAGCCGCATGATACTATGTTCTCCATGACAATATAGTACATATGCAAAATATGAATCAACACATCATTTCACAAGATTCACCACCATTTTTTTTCACCATTTCAAAGCATGAACATTATTTCACAAAGTAGCACCCAAAAATGGTAATTTGCTCAATTCTCCATCAAATCACGCAATTTTTGTATCAAATTTCTCACAAACACACATGTACACATATACAAGTAAAATCATGGCAAGAGTTTCAACATAAAGCTTAAAAATCAAAAACCCCCAAATTCATTTTTTAGGGTTTGTCATGAAATTGTTAATGTGAAGCAAATTCAAAGCAAAAATCAAAGGGAGCTTACATGGATGTTTGTAAAGGGTTGAAAATGAGGAGAAGATCGAGAAATTACAACAAAATTGGTGAAATTCGAACTCCAAAACTTGAAAATGTGTTCCGGCTACCAGAGCAACTGCCGCGACACGGGCGAGACTAACCGTGTCACGGTCAAGAGTAACCGTGTCACGGCAACCTTCAAGCTTGACGGAGCTCCGGTGAACTGGGCAGCAGTACCGGAACGGAAACAGAAGCAGCAACGAAACAGCAGTGGCGCGGTACAATAGCCAAACAACCGCAGCAAAGAAAAAAGGAGAAGAAAAAAAAAAAGAGAGAGAGACTGACCGTGTCACGGTCGCCGTTACCGTGTCACGGCGAGTTTTGAACGGCCGGCGGTTAACCCCAGGCATGGTGCGGCAGCTTTTGGGAAGAGAGAAGCTAAAATGGTGAAAGCAAGTGTGAAAGCAAGAAAAAATGTTAAATGGTGAAATGGTGCAAGCGGATTTAAAGGCAAAAAAGGACAAAAAAGGAGCAAAAAGAGCCGCTGTTGACTGATTCAAACAGCGAAAAAGGAAAAAAAGAAAAAAAAAAGAAAAATAGGTGTCCCGTGACACGGGATACTAGTCCCGTCAGACGGGAATCCCTGACCGTGTCACGGGAACCTGATGACGTGGCGCGGAAAATCTGAGCCTGGTTAGGGAATATTCTTAGCTTTTTGACCAGTTTGGCTGACTTTCCGAGTTTATTGGGTGATTATTTTTCGCTACATTTACGCGGAAAATCCCAACTGATGTTTAAGGGGGGGCTAAAATTACCATTTTACCCATGGCAAGCGTCAAAGCCTATTTTTCGGCATTTTAAGCATTTAATATGGTCGGATAATCGGCTTAAAATTGTGAATTATCTGCGGCCCACGTTCGGGGATAATCGAACCACCATACACTTATCAACCGTCGGCTTTCCTCAGGCTTGGAAAGCGTTATCGGTGGATTTTTCTTCAAGTATAGAAAACCGCCAAGTCGGCTTTCCTCAGGCTTGGAAAGCGTTATCGGTGGATTTTTCTTCAAGTATAGAAAACCGCCAAGTCGGCTTTCCTCAGGCATGGAAAGCATCATCAGTGGATTTTTCTTCAAGTATAGAAAACCACAAAATTCCTTTGTCGGCTTTCCTCAAGTATGGAAGGCAATATCGGTGGAATTCTTCAAGCATAAAATGACACCAAATTCGTTCGTCGACTTTCCTCAAGCATGGAAAGTGTCATCCGGTAGGTTTATTCAGGCTTAGAAAGCTACCAAACTCATCAGTCGGCTTTCCTCAAGCATGGAAAGCATTTCAACAAACGTCATCCGGTGGATTCCTTCAAGCATAGGAAAATACCGAACTCATTTGTCACCGATACACTGGTGTCAGATAAGCGTTCTATCCCTATACTCTTTTATCTGTGGAATTAACATTTTTCTGCAGGTATCGGCGTATACAGAGTGATTTAGGATCGCAGAACGTCTTAAATCATTCTTCATCGCTATCGACTACTTTGACTATCATTTTCGAAACTGACGTTTCTACAAACTCAGTCAAAGTGGGGGCTTCTATAGACACCTAAAAATGTCTCCCCGAAACCAAACCCGATGATAAATAACCTTTCACCGCCACTATTGGTCGGGTTTAGTATTTAATCCTGAGAGTGCTTAAAAAATCGTTTTTTATTAAATTCATATTTTTGAAAGGTCCATGGATCAGTCTTGGTGTTTGGTAAAAGCATAGTTTAAATTTTAGCCCAAACTTGTTAATTAATTTTAACCCCAAACCTTTTTATTTTATTATTTTATTATTTATTTTTGGCCCAAATATTTTATTTTATTTTATTATTTTAGTCCGAATAATAAAGTCAGAAAAAAGCCCGAAATTATCAATCGGCACTTAAAAAGCCGAAAGAAATTAGGGTTAAAAATGAATTTAGACGGAAAAATGGACTGGAACTGACCGTGTCACGGTACAGCCTGACCGTGTCACGGGAAATCTTCCCGTCTGACGGTGGTACTTCCCGTGACACGGGAGGTCTGCCGTCACACGGAGAGTTCCGTGTCCTTTCCGCGTAAACCCTTAACGTGTTTTCCGTTCCGTTTTCTGAAAATTCCCGCGTCACTCTAAAACTGATCGTGTCACGGGAACTTGTACCGTCTGACGGTACAGTCTGACCGTGTCACGGTACAGTCTGACCGTGTCACGGGATACTTTTTTAAGGTTTTTATCATTTTAGGGTTCCGTGTGCTCCCTCAGCACATTTCCCTATAAATACCCCCTCATTTCTGATGTACGGGGCGACCAGAATTCTATTATTCTTATTTTCTCTCTTCTATGCTCTTAACCTAAACACTAGCCTACCCTTTTCACTTCAAAATTCCTTCTTCAAGCACTCAAAGGAGTCCATATTTTACTCGAGGTTCTGTCCTTAAACCAAGGCGTGAAAGGTAGAATCGTTTGAGGGTTTGGCCCCAAGATCAACCTTATTTTATTTAATTTTATTTAATTATTGTTTTATTATTTCCTTGAAGTTACTAACTCGTTTATTATTTTGTAGTTGCAAACAAACAGATTCAAAGTAAGGATCATGCTCTTTTTATCATTGTTATTTTTTCTAACAATTTTTATGTTGTTGGAATTATGATTAAATTGGTTTTTATATTAATATTGATTCTATTATTTATTTTGATCACTATATTGCATGTTAAAGGGAATATGTAATTGAAAATCACGCCTAATAAGATAATTTGGACAACCGGTTTAGGATCCTTTTTAATCTTATTATTAATTGAAGTGATCACCAAATATTTAGAATTATGTGTGCATTAATTTTGAACCAATTTAGTTAAATAATAGTTTGGAGCGAATTGAATTATTGTTTGTATGCCTTTGAGATCACAGGAATGCTTTTCACTATAAGAATCGAGTAGAGGCCAATACGGGCGAATGTGACTCCATGACTCACTTCGTACCATCATCCCCGATCCTCCTTTCGTGGTTCCGAACCATATGGAGTTAGTAATCTCATGGATTATGAATGGGGTGTAACCTTCACGGGTCAATCGTTGTTGCCTATCGTTGTCCCTTATCGTGGTTGCCTTTTTATGATCCGTGAACGGTTTACAAGTTCCTTAAAAACTTGTTGGCGGCTCCCTACTTTATTTGTCCCCAATCGTTGTCCCTAATCGTAATGTCAATTCCCACTTCCTACGAGTGCCAAGCATATTCACAACATGCTTTTAACGTAGGCGCACTTCGAGCGACGCCTACACTATGTGGTGGTGTTGGTGTGTGAGTGGAAGAAGAGGGAATTGTGATGTGCTGCTGCGGGGTGAAGCAGGGGCAGCGAAGTGCTTGTGTTGTTGGTGTGTGGTGGAGGAAAAGGGAGGTGTGCGGTGATGGATAAGGGGCAGTAGGTTTTTTTGGCGTTTGACTCAACTTGGAACCCGAATCCACTTGACATAAAACCCAAACCCCTACACACAAAACTGAGGTGAAATCAAGACAAATAAAAATGAAATAAATAAAATAAAACTAAATAAACTAAAATAGGAAATGAGAGAATTAAAACTAAAACTAAAACTAACAAAATTAAAAAAAAACACAAACAAATAAAATGTGAAAAACACTCCAAACTAATTAAAATAAATAAAAGTAAAATAGAAATAAGAGAAATAAAACTAAAACTAATAAAGACAAAAAAACTATACAAGCAAATAAAGTAAAATAAAATACGAAAATAAACTAAAGCTAATAAAATAAAGAAAATAAACTAAAATGCTCCAAAACTACCAAATAAACAAGAAACTTTATTAAAGAGAAAACAAGAGAAAGAAAGGAAAAATAAGATAAAATAAACACGAAAATGACTCTAAAAATATTTCCTAAGAGTGACATAAATGTCACTCATCAAATTCCCCCAGCTAAATCTTTGCTCGTTCTCGAGCAAAGCTAAGGCAAAAGAGAACAAGATGGAATTATTAAAGGCAAAAGAAACAAAATAGAAACAAAGAGAAAGAATGTACACTAACTCACTGTCGTAGGAATCACGGATGCATTTAGCGTATGCATCAAGCCCTTTAAACCCCTATGTCGCCAAAGAGGACGAGTAAGCTCTCGTGAGGGTTTCCTAAGAGGTTTAACCCACAACTCTTGGCAACACATAACATTCAAGGCGAAGGTGAAATCAAGAAAACTCGAGTTTTGATATTTCAAACCAAACACAAACAATGGGCTAAATGCACAAGAATACAATCCTTTCTAGACATTTAAGGTAGCCAAGCAAAAGAATAGCTAAGGTTGATGCACACATAAAGCATGCAAAGGGTAGAGAACTTAGAGGGACTTACACTCCTCCTTATCTCCGACCAAACTCCTGCATCCTCACTAGTTTTGCATCCACTTTTAAGGTGATATCTCGAGATTCCTCGAAGGAATCGGAAGAAATAATCAATGAAAAACATTTAGGCTACCCGACATCTTGGCATTGATAGCTCGCTCAATAGGCTTGGCTTGATTACCCTCCATCGGTAGTAACTAAACCTCACTAAGGTCAAAAGGTCTTGAAAGGGTTGAAACGTTTAGGCTAGGGTAAAGGGTGTGGAAATAAATTTTGAAATTGGTGGTAAACTTAGAAGTGAAGCAAGGTTGATCATTCCTCAATTCAAACTCAATAAACTACCAACTTTCAAATCAAAAATTCTAGCAACTCCTCCCCCAAGCTTATTCTTTTTCAACCAAACAACAAATATTTTTGTATTTTCTCAATATTTTCTTCTTTTTTTTTTTTCATTTCTTTTTATTCTTTGCTCTCGCCTCTTTTAACTTTGAGCGGCTTTTTCTTTCATTTCCTTTATTTTCTTCTCATTTACTCAAACCATTCAACATAACAAAAATAATCTCAAGTACCAAAATTTGAGTTTTTCACTTCTTTTTCATTCTTTTTCTTACTTTCATTAACCAAAAATACAAATCAAGTCCCAAGAATGCTTCACAAAAACTAATAAAGGTGAAAATAAAGCAAAGGTCCATTGGTTTGTAATGTGGTTATGCCAAAGAAGGGAAAATGGCTCAAATTGGGTTACTAAATGAGCAAATGCAAAAGAAAAATAAAAGAATAGAGAATAATAAAACAAAACAAAAATCCTAATTGCCTTCGTCTTCCCCTAGGTTGGTTCGGTCTCGATCTTGGG
This sequence comes from Chenopodium album, assembly GCF_948465745.1. Lineage (NCBI taxonomy): Eukaryota > Viridiplantae > Streptophyta > Magnoliopsida > Caryophyllales > Amaranthaceae > Chenopodium > Chenopodium album. Next base: position 46,017,707 of record NC_137839.1, read on the forward strand.
TAGATTAAGCCAAATTCTCGATATAAGCTAGCAATGCCAAGGATCCAAACGCCACACATGCAAGAAATGTAGAAGGCTAGAACAAAATAGACACATCCTCACAAAATGACGGTAGTGGAGTAGCAAAAATCACCTTTAAAGCTTCAACTAGCTAGAGAGCGACAACCATCTTACCACAAACCAAGTGAGCTAAGGTCTCATAGCCCTTAAGTTCTACGACCTTGGCAATGTTATATGTGTGAACCAACCTCGACATTCAAGTGCACGAAAACCTCTAACAACTAGCAAAGAGGGTATTCTAAGTGCTAAAGCCCAATTATGTCCAAGTTTAAAACAAAACATTTTGAAACTTGCCTTGAATGCCATGGAAAGACACTATACAGACAAATATTCACAAAACCAACAATACTCAAGAATGCATATACAATTGTGCAAGGTGAAAGCATGATCAATCAAAACTACATATACCAAAAGTCAACTCAATAAGGCGCTCATGGCCATCCAAACATAGAAAACCAATCTCAATAATAGACTTTAGCAAGTATGAGAGAAATAAATCAAGCAATCATGAGACTATGGATTAAGAAACCACCAAGAGATATAGATAACCCCCCCTAAGCTAGCGAATAGCTACTAATTCCCCCAAGCTAAAATGGAGCATTGTCCTCAATGCTCAAAATAAAGGCACAAAGGGTGGGTGGGAGGGGAAGAAAGAAAATACATTCACACAACAATTCATAATTCATTCAATCCAAATGCAAATAAGAAAGTAAATCCAAGATGAGGGAAGAAGGAAATAGTAAACCAAATGAGAGGTGGGTGTTGAAACCCGCAATTGAGCACATTGTCCACAATTTTATCTAATTCCTCGTCTTTGTTGCTTTTCCAAATAAAAGCAATCATTGGTGTGCTTCTTCTCAAGGAGCTCAATCAAAAATCCTTGCACATGAGTATATGCATCGAGTACCTATACACATAGACAAGAGAGTAAACAAAAATGAGAATCACAAAAGAAAGAAAAAGAAAGCAATAAAACACGGGTTACTTCCCGCAAAGGCTTGCTTAACGTCCAAGCATGACCAATCTAGTAAATAACCCGACAAAGAACGCAATAGCTTGTCATATGCACCGGCAAACATATCAAGAAATAGAGCATACGCGATGCTCATATGATAAGCAAACATAAAGTACAAGGAGACTTTATGCTTGAGAGAAGGGAGAAAAGAAAAAGTAAAAGAATCAACAGAAAAATCAAGAAAATAAGAAGAAAAAGTAGAAGAAGAAAAAGAAAACTCCTCACAAAAATCTTTTTGGTTGGCATTATAACTCTTTTCCTCATCAACAATGAAAGAGTTGAGGGCTTCGGAAGCATGAATAGGAAGAGGATCCCTAAGAGGTTCTTTGAGAAAAGAAGGGAGGAACAAAGGATAGTAGGAGATATGGTTAAACCCTTGGGAAAAAGGTGTATGAGAAAGGCAAAAAGGGGTAGCTAATCCCTCATCACAAGATCTCACATCACTAATGAGGGAATGAAAATCAATCATGGAATCCTCAAATGAAGAACCCTCACGTTCTTCATCTCCCTCAAGCTCAAAAACTCCAAATGATTCAATCTCAACCTCCTCTTCACAACCTTAGACAACATCTCCCTTAAATTCCTCAAGGCCTACCATCTCAAAATCTAGAGTGATTGGGGGCATATTTCTTTCAAACTAATCTCTTTCTAATGAAGCCTTATTAATGAACTCACTCATAAGGTTATGGGCTACCGTTTGAAACTCAAGAAATATTTGGGCCATAATCTCAAATGAGTCAAAATCATCATGGATAGACGAGTCAAAAGTTTGCTCATTGGAATCATCTAGGGGACTATGGGGCACACCTTTAGAATTCATGCAAAAATCGAATGCAATATGAGAAAGAGCATGCACTTCATCATCATTAGAATGTACCTCATTACATTGAGCTATAGAGGGAGGGGAGTTGAAATCATGCATTACATGGTCACTATGGGGTGCATCAAGCACATCATGGGAATTCATATTAGACAAATCATGACAATTAGCATCAACATTAAAAGCATGAGAATCCCGAACATAAGTCTCATGATTGGCCCTCTCCCAATCATAATTATCCCTTGCTAACCATGAATAGAAATCCCAAGCTTCATCCGAAGACATGTCTTGAAATTTACCATTTAACATATTATCAACTACTCCTCTAAAATTCTCATTTAATCCCAAATTGATGATTTCACAATAATCACCCTTGGTTAAACCTTTAACACCATCTAGGAAATCCTCAAGTCTATTGAAATACACCCAAAACGGTTCATTATCAAATTGAGGAATAGAAATATAAGCCATTTTTTCTCAAACAAAACAAAGAGAACAAAACAAATCAAAAGAAAATATATACAATGGACTAGTCTCAAAAAGATAACATAACGGTAATGGAAGCCGTTCCCCGGCAACGGCGCCAATTTGAGAAGGGAATAAACGCGTCGTCAATTGTCTATCCCTAGATCAAATACAATTTATACAACCTAAACAAACGTAATGCGAGTATAAGGCAAGCATAGGGGTCGAACAACAGAGAACGGTAAACACCACCAAATGATATCGACAATTAAGCTAGTCCGGAATAGGGAATAAATAATCTAAAGTCTAAAAATGCTAAAACAAGAAATAAAATGTTAAGGCACCAAGGGAAATGGGTAGGTGAAGTTGACGCTTGACCATACAATAACAAAGTAGCATATCAATGGTAAACTAAACATGCATGAATATCGAAGTAAAGGGTCCAATCTAGCCGCCTTCCGGGGTAAATTGGCTTCTCCTAACATAGCCTCTATGTTTCCACATTAAAACCATATACTAGGAGGTACTATTAAATAACAATCGATAGTAATGAATCTCAACTAAGTCAACTTCCGTTACTTGTTAGTAAAGACTCATCTTTGATCAACTAACAATGTGCATTTGCAAGAAAGACCAAAGAATATCAAGCATGCAAAGACTTTAATCACCGTTAACATAACCCCAAAATTAAAAGCATGAACAATTAGCAACTACACCATCCCACACCCTTGGCTAGGTGACTACTCACAAATCATGTTGAAAACAATATCAATCATCAAATCAATAAGCATCAACATGATAAATAAGCAAAGAAGAAAAATAAAAGCAAATAAACAAAATCAAGAACAAAGGTAAAGAGAAAGAGTAAGAGATTGCTCATTAATTGAAGATGAAGGTCTACAAAGGATTTAACAAGCTCCTTCTTCAAGATCCAAGTTCATTAATGAAGAAAACCACACTTTCTCTCTCTACCAATGAAGACTAATCCTAACCTAACCTAACATAAAACTAATAAGAGAGTAGAATAGATAATAGTTATTGAATTCTCTTTAATTACCCCAAAAAAATGGGTATTTATACTAACTTAATAAAACTAGGAAAAAATAGAAAAAGAAAATAAAATAAAATAAATTAAAAGGAAAAGTAAAAATAGAAAACTAAAATAAGAATAAAAAAACAAAAAAAAAGAAAATAAGAAAAAGAGAAAAGAAAACAAAGAAATAAAAATAAAAGAAAAAGAAAATAAAAATCGAATCAACCCACAAATCCCCACCAAACCATCAGCTATTTCCATTCTTCTGCTTCGACATTTCTTGGCCGCTTGAACTTCATCACCACTACACACCATCATCACCGCACATCGTCATCACAAATCAAAGATCAACGGCCATCACCAAGCTTCAATCGTTCGATCCTCATTAAAAATCATGTGCGAGGCTCGTGAAGCGGTTCGGTCGAACCATGGGTTGGTGCGGCCAAACTACGGGGTTGGTTCGGTCGAACCATGGGTATGTTCGACCACTCCTCTTCGAATCACAAAACCCCCAAAGTCTCTGACTCGAAGTTCGACCGAACTCTCAACGGTTTGCCTGAACCCGATCAATTTGTGATTTACTCTAATTTTGCTCTATTTTTAGCTGATGCTTGTGCGAATTGGTGATTTGAGCTGCGGGAATTTACGATTTGTTGCTTAATTGTTGCTGGTTGTTGACGGTGGTGTAGGTGCAGCTGAAAGTGGTTTGTAATTTGATTGGAGTTTTGTTGTTTATTGTGGGTTAGGTGCGTGGCTGGGTGCGTGAGGGAGCAGCGGTGTGGCTGGGTTGTTGCCAGGGTGATTGGTGGTGTATTGGTTGGTGGCAGCAGGGTGTTGACTAATGTTACTGTTGGTGTTGGTGGTGTTTGATTGGTGGCAGCAGGGGAGTGGTGTTGAAGTTTGATTGGTGCGAATTGGAGCAGGGGAGTTCTGAAGGGTGGTGGGTACGGAGGTGATTGAGGGAGGCAGCAGCTATGAGGTGGAGGATAATAGGAGGTGGCTGCAGTGGTCCTTGGTGTACGCTGTTGCGGCTGTTGTGTGGTGGTGTTGGTGTGTGAGTGGAAGAAGAGGGAATTGTGATGTGCTGCTGCGGGGTGAAGCAGGGGCAGCGAAGTGCTTGTGTTGTTGGTGTGTGGTGGAGGATAAGGGAGGTGTGCGGTGATGGATAAGGGGCAGCAGGTTTTTTTGGCGTTTGACTCAACTTGGAACCCGAATCCACTTGACATAAAACCCGAACCCCTACACACAAAACCGAGGAGAAATCAAGACAAATAAGAATGAAATAAATAAAATAAAACTAAATAAACTAAAATAGGAAATGAGAGAATTAAAACTAAAACTAACAAAATAAAAAAAAAACACAAAGAAAAAAAATGTGAAAAACACTCCAAAGTAATTAAAATAAATAAAAGTAAAATAGAAATAAGAGAAATAAAACTAAAACTAATAAAGACAAAAAAAACTATACAAGCAAATAAAGTAAAATAAAATACGAAAATAAACTAAAGCTAATAAAATAAAGAAAATAAACTAAAACGCTCCAAAACTACCAAATAAACAAGAAACTTTATTAAAGAGAAAACAAGAGAAAGAAAGGGAAAATAAGATAAAATAAACACGAAAATGACTCTAAAAATACTTCCTAAGAGTGACATAAATGTCCCTCATCAGTGCCCACCGTTGTGGGCATTTAAAAAGGAAAATATAATGGTAAGGTTTATACCCAAGGAGGTGCGGGCGCGAACGAGCCAGGTGCGGACGCACCCCTGCTCATCTTCCCGCCTTAAACCCCACCGATTCTCTTTCCTTTTCTCTTTCTCTTACCTTACTTTCTCACTCATGTTTTCTTTGGTGTTTGATCAAGCATCATTTTCACCTCCTTCATCATATAGTCATTGAAATTTCATCTAAATTCATAATCATGTAGTTTATTATTTCTCTTAGTCTCAACTTTTGCACTTTCATGGTGATTTTCTCTCTCCTAAATTGAGATTTTTAGTACTCTTTGATTGAAGTTTTGAGGTTTGCAATTTGGGGTTGCTAGTGTGTAATAGTGCTCCTTGTTCCATTTCTTTGTGATTTCTTATCAATTAAAGGTATGATTTCTTTATTCTTATGATAAATTTTCTACCTTTATTGTTCATGGAAATATGATTTGGTCTGGTACTACCCTTATTAGCATACCGATATTGTTTACTACTTGCTTCATTTGATTGTGTTGATGATGAATTGTTGATAAATATATGATTTGGTGTTGTTGATTTTGTTTGAGTTTATTGAAAATTTTAGCACTACCATTGTTGGATTCATTATTTAGTGTTGTTGATTTGGTGATGATGATGTCCATAAGGGTTTGGATGGTGATATGAAATGTTGTTGCTCACTATGCATGATTATGGTTTATAATTGTGGTTTTCCAAGTGCATTTTTCACTTGATTGTGAATTCTTGCCTATTCCTTTTATTATTGTGGTCCTTATGGGATTTGCTATTATCATGCATTGTCTTTGCATACAATTTTCCCTTGTTATTGAACCTTTATTTTGCTTGTGGTGTGTAGATGGCGCCCTTTCGTCGTGCTAAAAGGGCGAAATGCTCTAATCATAAGAAGGTGGTTTCTCCTCCATCTTACATCACGAAGACATATGGCATCGAGTTCACCAAGCGAGAGCATTGGGACAACTTCTACAACTTGTCACCTCGACAACTCTTTTCCACAAGATTCTATGATAAGGAGACAACAACTTTGCTTGGAATTGATGAGGACGTTAGGATGTTGGCTCGGAACTTAGGGCTTGAGGCTTTCATTGATCTTAATGCACCAACATTTGCCCGCATTACATTTGAGTTCCTCGCTTCTCTTGAGGTTCATGAGGATGAGCATGGTGATTCACCTCAAACCCTATCCTTCCAAGTCTTTAACAATGATCACTCAATTCCACTTTATTTTCTCAATGAGGCATTTCATTTTACGAAGCCATTTGATGGGATATCGTATATCTATCCGGCCTTCGAAACTTTGCAAAAAGATCATAAGTATTGTGAGGATTCTTTGTGGAATCACATAGCTGATGAAGAGGCTTATCGACCGCAATACTCAAAGTCGGCCTCGATTATTCACGCGGCTATGAGGTATTTTAGTCGTACCCTCACCTATGCTTTCTTCTCTAAGAAATTCCTCGGTGCCATATCCCGAGAAGAGTTAAGTTGGCTTTGGCTTGCGGATAAGCCATGGGAAGAAGGATGGGAAGTCATAGATTTTGCCTCTCATTTGCTTGATCAGTTTACCGATATTCGTGATGGGGTTTTCCTCTCGGGTATCATTCAAATAGGCGGCAGGATCACCATCTTAGTGCTTTCACTTGACAAGAAATATGGGCCTATGCTTAATTCCCTTGAGCCCATTCATGATAAGAGGGAGAAGACCCCTTCCCACTTTCTAAGCATCTATGCTTTGATCAATCAAAGTTTTTTGGACGCACTACAAAAAAGGATTTGTTTGTTTGGAAAGTTTGTCGGACTACGGATCGGTGTCTCATTCCTCATCCCAAAGCTATGGTTCGTGATTTGAAATCAAAATTGCCTTGGCGGCCAAACAAGATGGCTATTGATCGTTCTATTCGTAAGGTTCCTTTGCCTAACCTTCGTCTCAAGCGTCGTGTTCCTCTAAGTTCTCGGGGAGGTACTTCTAACTCTTCTCCTTCTTCTTTTTCTCCTTCTATTGATTTGTCTAGCTTCCATGATAAGATTGATGCTATTTCCCTTTCCTTATCTTCCCCTTCTTTGGGTAGTGATATTGACAGGGGTTATGATTACCATGCTAGGAGAATCTATGATTTGTATGTTTCTAAAGGAGAGATTGAACCATATTTGAACTACCCCTACCTTCCGGTCCAAGAGGAACCAATTCCTCAATGGGAACCGTACAATGAGACCATAGGACCTCGCCTTTGTTACCCATATTGGGAGGGGCCCCATGTGGCCCCTAGTGCTATCCGCGGGACTACCCAAGGGGACTATGATTATAAGAGGTCGGGGGGGTGTGATTTTGCTTACGATCCGGGCAACCCCAATCCTTTTCCTTCGCCTGAGACCGATGGGAGGTGGGGACTCTTGGGTCCACCTGTTGTGGATGATTGGTCGCATTTCTATGCTTTAGATTTGCTTAGGAATAGGTTTAGGACCAAAGGGAAGAGTGCTTTAGCTACGGACGATGTGGTTCGCCGTGTTGTTTCTGATAATGGTGAGGGAAGCTCTCAGTCTACCCCTTACCATAATGCCGAGTGAGACCGACTTGGCTACCCCCCCCCCCTTATTGCTTGATTCCTCCAGTCCTGCTTTTTCATGCTTTATTGTTGGTTTAGCTTGGGGGGTAGCTCATGGTGAGCTTGGAGATGCTTTTTATACTTATTTGTGCTTTAAATGATTTCCCCTTGCTTTGATGGTTCTCTATGGCTTTGTGTTCGGACTTCCTTTCTACTGTTATCTATTGATCATGATATTCTTCTTCTGATGATTTTCTGACGATTTCTGCTGTGATTCTGCCAATGATGTGTGATATCTGTTTGTCTTATCGATGATTTTCTGATGTTTTGCTGATGATGTTTCTCTATCTCTGATTCTTCGCCTTTATTTTGATTTCCTTTTTTTTCTTATCTTTTGGTTTTGTTTGGAAGTTACTAACAATTTTCTTTGTATATAGTTTTCTTTATTTCATTTGCTCTCTTTCGGCTATGATTGTCCTGCTTCTATTTTGGAGTTTTATTCGGTGACTCTTATATTCAATCTTTAATCTCGGCTAAGCATGGATTATCTGGTGAGATCTTTCCTTTTTATTTCTTTTATTTTCTTGGTTGCTTAGATTAGGATTAGTATAGGGGAGATGAATGGTTCGAGGATGTATGTGTTTAACACCTTGCGTGTTTGGGATCTTTTGGTGTTGTTGCCATTAGATCACTTGTATTACGATTGGGATTTATGTGTTACATGTGCATTCTTGTTCTTTTTTTCATTTCTCGCTTCTCTTATTTCTTTGTTCTTCCCTTTTCCTCTATTTTTCTTTTCTTTATCTTCCTCTTGCTTTGTTTATAGTTTTCAGGCTTTATTCTTTTATTCTCTTTTATGATTTGGACTCCATATTACTTGACTTATGCCTTTGAATGATTCACTTCCAAAATAATAGAGGTTTGCACATTTTGAGATTATATTCGGTTGATTTAAGAAATAATTCATGCTAAGGTAGTTGGTTAGATCTAAGAGGATCATGAAGCCGGATTCTACTTGTTTGTGGCTTGTTGGTAGTTGCTCCCTATGGTTGATTTGATGATAATAGTGAGTTTTTGCTACATCTGTGTGAGGTTCATTGTTTTTCAAGCCTTCTACATATATTTGCATGAGCGACATGGATCCTTGAGTTTTGCAAACCTAATCTTGAAACTTGACACATAGTTCTTGAATCCGAGATCGAACCATTTAGGGAGGACAAATGCATCTTTTCGGGGTGGTATATTTTGTTTTTCTAGGAATTGTTCTTTTCAATTTTTGTTCCATTTAGGTTTAAATTTGCCTTCTTGCTAACCATTTGAGCCTTTTCCCTTCTTTTCAAGCCACATCTTTAGATTCTTGAGCCTTTTGTTTCTTTTTGTTCCATTTTTTGGTTTTTGTGAAGCAAATGGTCATATTTTGGTGATTGTGGTGTATAAGTTTTGTTATTGGTTCGACAATGAAAGCAAGTTCGTTTTGTGTATATTTTGTGAATAATGGCAGGTGAACAAATGAAAGAGCCGTCCAATATAAAAAGGCAAGGACAAAGGAAGTGCAATGTTCAAAAGCCGTCAAAAGTTAGAAGAGACAAGGACAAAGCATTATAATAAGAAAAAAATTGAGATATGAAAATCCAAAAATATTTTGTTGTTTTCTTTTCTCCTTCTATGCATTGAGGACAATGCTTCCTTTTAGCTTAGGGGAAGTGCGTTTACGCCTTTTGTGTATATGTTTGTGAATGTAGCTTTCAATAAGCTTGGGGGTATAAGGTGTATGTATTTTTGTTTGGTTTGGTGACTACTTGATTGTGATCCTAAGAATTGGCCATTCTTTTGCTTCATTGATTAGGAAAACCAACAATTTCAAATTTTTAGCCTACCTACACCCTTTCTCGCTTTTGCATTACAACCTTTGGGAAAGCCCTTTTGACCTAAGTGGTTGAGTCATTCCTCGGAGGAGAGGAATGTGAGTTTTAGCCTAAGGAGAGGGGATGCAAAGTAAAGATGTCGAGTAGCTTAAATTTTTCTTTTTCCGGTTCCTTCGAGGAATCATTGTGATGCTCACTAAAGGGTTGATATGAAGCTAGTAGGGAGAACGCGGTAAGATTGAACGGGATGAAAGTGTAGTGTGATACTTTGTTCTCTATGCTTAGCATGATTTATTCTTTAATCAACCTTGGATATCTTGAAATGTGCACACCTTTATTTATTTGAGAGAGTTTTTCATTCATTTGAATCGTAGTCATGATGAAAAATCCCAACTCGTAGAGTTTTCTATCTTTCTCTTTTCTTTTTTTTTGATTTTATCTTTTTGTTTTGCCTCATGTTCTCTTTATGAGAGTTATAGGTAAGCTCTTAGAAAACCTTTACGAGACCTCACTCGTCCTCATAGGCAACTTTGGGGTTTAAAGGGCTTGTTGTAGCTAAAAACAACCGTGATTCCTACGACGGTGAGTCTTAGTGAATATTCTCATCTTGAGTCTTTCTTTTTCTTTTTGAATAAGTTTTTCATCCTTATTCTTTCTTGCTTTGTTTTGCTCGAGGACGAGCAAAAGTTTAGCTTGAGGGAATTTGATGAGTGTCAATTATGGCGCTCATTTTGCCTCTTTTAGGATGATATTCATGATATTTTATAGCCCTTTTCCTTAGGTTTTCCTTAATTTTGTTCTTTATTTAGTTAGTTTGTGCTTTCCGTAGTTAGTTTCCTTGTTTTGTGCATTTCTTTGTTTATTTGTTCTTTTTCCCTTTTATTTGTTTGTTTTCGTTTGTTTTTAGATTATGATCGTGTTTCCAAGGAATCCCGAGCCTTCCTCTTATATTTCTCATAAACTTTTGATGCCTCATGTTCGCCTTTTGAAACTTCATGTTTAAAGGAACGCAAAGAGCAAGTAAAGAGATCAGTGCACGTATGCGGTGGGGGCGTCATCTTTGCCATGAACCCACCAAAATGGCCCTCTCAAGACTTCCCACGTTGGTGTTCATCATCATCATAAAGTCGAGCCCACGAGGATGAGCTTGGTTGAAAAAGAGGGGGGGCTCCCCTGGTGCCAGGTGCGGGCGCGCACGAGGGTGGTACGGCCGCGCACCTGGGTGGCGCGGGCGCTTGCAAGGGCCCCTGTTCCGTACCCTTTTTCCCGTGGCCGCGCCTCTCCTCTATTGCGACCGCGCCTTCTGGGGTTTCTTTTGGGACGATCTAACTAACTTTCCTTTTGTATCATTCCTATATAGATAGTTTTTCCTTTTATTTTTAGAGAGAGAGTTAGATTAGAATTAGATTTAGTTTTAGATTTTTAGAGAGAGAATTTCTAGATTTTTAGAGAGGGAATTTCATGGTGGATTTTTATTGTTTGAAGATTTCTCCATTTCTTTTGATCTTTGATAAAGTTTGTAAGGATTCCTTTTCTTTAAATCAATCTTTAGTTCTATCTTTAGTTTGATTTCAATTGTTTTGTTGAAAGTTCAAGTTTGATTGAAGTTTGATTGATTTGTGATTTGATTTTAGCTTGTTTAATTTGATCATGATGAATTTGTTGTTTAGCCTTGTTTTGATCTTGATTTCAATGGCTAGTGAGTAGTTTTCTTACTAGGGTAATGGTGAAGCATGTATGAGTAATGGAATTATGTTAATTTGGGGAAATTGATGGAGTTGATGATGTGATTAAATTGGTTAATTGATTATGTGCATGTGTGTGTTTTATTTAGGCTTGATCACCTTAGTTATTCACACTAGATTGCATTGTAGGTTCACATTGATACGGACCATTGATTTGTGGCTTGCATTTAACGATATAGGTGTCTTGTGACGTTCCGAGCTAGAGTTTATCGTAGTTGACGCTAGTTAGACCTCTCGGAAAATAGCTTGATATGATCTTTTGGTTGCATGATTGGTTTTCCCTTGCATCACTCGAATTAGTCAATTATTTCCCAATTAGCGGAAACCGTTACAAGTATATGTGGATCCCGAGCCCTAGTGTTCATTACATCTATCAAAACTTATCTTGACTAGTTGTTTAGCATTCACACCCTTACCTAACCTTTCCGGAATAGCTTGACATGGCAATATAAGATCACTCTCCATTCCTTAGTGGTTCGACCCTCGACTTACCATTATACTTGTATAAGGGTGTGTTGAGAGATTACAAATTTTGTTTGGCCTTCGGTAGGGGTTAGTTTCAACGACCTAGTCTCGACCCTCGTCACAAATCATAAGTTTACCCATGCCGAAATTGGCCTACATAAACCAGAAATGAGTTTGGGAGCGAGGGTACTAATATAACGTTCCCTTTAAAGGAGAATCGCCATTCTAGCCCTAGTGCGGCCTCTACTAGCTCTTCCTTTTTTAAAATTTCATCACCAAACAATATATGCAAAGCGATACTTAAAACTAAGTTAGTTGATTTTATTCACAAGCATTAATAACGTAGGAGTTACATTGTGTAGACATGTACTTGCAATGCCGATAGTAAAACCATCTTCGTGTTGGATCGAAGAGAAGAATGCTTACGGATGACTGGATAAACCGCAAAAATACAAAAGGACTAGCCTAGTCCAAAACAAAGTCTAATTCTTACGTAATTAATGCTTGTAAATAAAATCAACTAACTTAGTTTTAGGTATCGCGTTGCATATATTGTTTGGTGATGAAATTGTAAAAAAGGAAGAGCTAGTAGAGGCCGCACTTGGGCTTGAATAGCGATTCTTCTGTAAAAGGGAACGTTATTTTAGTACCCTTTCTCATTTCTTGTTTATGTAGACCAATTTGGGCATGGGTAAACTTATGATTTGTGCTAAATATTCTATGAACTCCACATAGGAGAAAGGCATGAACGAGGTTTATGGATTTTTTCCAAAACTCATTGGCAACTCCTACTTGTTTTTTACAAAAAAGCGTGATGACAGAATCAATTTTAATTCAAGGTCCTCCAAACAGCCAGGAATAAAAATCCTAATGCACCCTAACAAGTGTAAAGTCATAGGCTTTTAAATGGCCATGGGCATCTAGGGAAGGACCCCCTTACGATGGGATCACCCTCCTTACAGTGGTTACTCTGCTGGGGACTTAGAGATTACATGATTAGTTCTTAGTTATGGTCCATAATTTCCTTTACCAGGTTGCCTATGGGTTATAATGGGAATTAACTTGGATAATCTCTAGTTAGAGAGCGAGACTTGAACGCATAATATCTTCCTCTTGCACAAAAGTAAAAACCAAACAAGCAACATTGCATCACACATAATCATAGCACCTTTAACCTTTGGGGATTGGCTCATTAACTAGCGGCTGCCAAAACCAGGCTTCTCTCTCGAAATCAATAACAATCATCCCACCCATATTGTCAAAAAAATGTTAAGAGAGCGATATCATGAGTTAACACGTTGAGTGATTGATTTGTGCATCTTTTGTTAAGACATGGTACCCTTAGACACCCAAGCCTTTGACCTTAGAATGACATTATGTGTATCTTGGCTTATGGTATGATTATGTGATTACGTGACTATAAGTGACATGTTAGGATAGCTTTCTTATTTTTCTTTTAGTTTATTTTAGGTTCCCAAATTATGAAGTTGTCTCTTCGTAATTTTGAGTCACATTCGAAGGATAACATAAAAAAAAAAAAAAAATGATGGCAAATATAAAATACGCTCGAGTTAAAAAAACTTTAAGAGCAGGTGGCGCGAGCAACTTAACGAGTTGCGCAACCCCAGCCATCGCAAGTGAACCGATTGCGCGCACCAGCCGCGCACGGTTTAGTCACTTGCGCGCGCCTACTGTTACGAGCCATTTTTATTTTTGCGAAAACAAATTGGCTCGTTCAAACAATATCTTCATTAAAGAATTGTAAAAAGTTTATGTTATTCATTCGAATATATTTTACGTTATTTCTCCTTATTTTTCTAAAACAAGCGTATTGATTTTCTTATCCTTTCGTACTTCTTTTAGGGCCGGTTTTCAAGCTTGGGAACGAAGACTCCCGGGCGCTCCCATTCTACGTTAACCATCAAACAATCCACCCCTTTAAAACCAAACTAGTCCTAGTCCAATAACAATGTCAACAATTGAGAAAATCTACGAAGAGATTGCTCGCTTGAGAGAAGAAAAGGCTCAAGAGGCCGAGGAAAAAACAATTAAGAAACTTGAAAAGGCTAAAAAGAAAAATGTTGGGACTTTAGCCTTGCAACAAAAGATGGAACAATTATTCGTCAAAGAAAAGTCATTGGAGAAGCTTGTTCTTCATTCTACCATGGGGAACAAGTACTTTGACGCAGAAAAGTTTGCTCCTCCCCCAGGACTTAATTTATCGGAAAAGTTCGTAGCAACAGACTTGCCAATATTTAAGGTGACCAATAATCAACAAAACCACTTAATGTGTTTTACTAGCACCATGACATTAAAGGGAGATCCTAATCTTTATGCTTTGACTTTCCCTTTATCTCTAGACCCAACCGCGAGAGAGTGGTACTATGGGCTAGATAAAAAATTCAAAATAATATGGGAGGATGTAGTTTCGGCTTTTATTACCCAATATAAGAGTAACGTAGAGTTCAAATCGACTCTACGTGAACTTGAAATGATTAAGCAAAGCAACGATGAAGGTTTCCTTGCTTTCTATGGTTGATGGCGAGAAAAGGCGACTCACCTTTCCCAAAGGCCACCTGAACTTGAGTTAGTACAAAAGTTCATTGACAATTGTCATGAAAAGTACAACAAGCATCTACGTCACCTTAGTTTAGACACTTTTCAAAAGGTTTATTCTGTGGCTACTAGGATTGAAGATGATCTTGGTAAAGAAAAAGCAAACAAATCTTATCATTATAAACCTAGGAATAACTACAAATAGGGAAATGATAATACTTCATCCTCTATTGATGTATTTGCGACTACCAAGCAATATAATAACAGTAACGATCCATAAAGAAGATGGACAAAAGAAAGAAAATTTACATCATTTCCTGTGAGCTATAAAGAATTATTAGAAAAATTGAGCAAAAAAGGTCTACTTACACCAATAGGGCCAACACCACCGGCTCCACCAGAAAAAAGGTACGCTCAATGGGATGGTAATGCTTATTGTGCTTATCATAGGTGCTTTGGGCATGATACCGAACGTTTCTATGTCTTAAAATACAAAATACAAGATCTAGTAGATGATGGGTGAATTCCCAGGCCTAATTCTTACAACAATGTATCCCCAATAGGGGTATTTCAAATTGATGACGATCATATTGGAAATGAAACGTTCAGTCCTTTGGACTATATCACACCTATAGGGAAACCTCTAACCACAACACTAATATGGGCAACTAATGAAATGTGTGGGTTATATGACGACGACTTTCAAGACTTATATGTCTCTATGTATGCCGCCGTCCCACCTCCATGTTGTCTCCAAAATGAGACAAATGGAGCGCTTGATTGGAATCATTTCTTGGGGAAGTCACAAGACTTATCAAATCTCTCCTTGGATGAACAATGGCATTAAGCACAACTCATGGAACATCTTGAAATGGAGGCACATTCAAGGCCTCTAGAAGAAAGTTTGTTCACGAGTCCTACAACTAATCCAAACGAAATAGATAATCTAACTCGTTCTTGGCGAGTTTACCAAGCACCACCAAATGGATATTTACCCAAACAAAATCAAAATCAAACTCAAGGTCAAGTACAAAACCTAAAACCATCTCCACTTGATGTGGAAGATCCATTGGTCAAACAACTTCACCAATCAAAGGCAAACGTTAGCATTTGGCAACTCCTAAGTACTTCTAAAGACCATAGGAATTCTCTTATGAACGCTCTAATGGCTTTGTTTGTATTTACTGACACAACCCTCCAGGATCTCGTTAGCATGATTACTAGCGAGATATTCGACAAATCAATCATTACCACTAATGATGATTTTCCTTCAAAAGACACTACCCACAACAATGCATTATACTTAACTGTGGGGTGCAAAGGGTATAATATCCCTCTCACTTTAGTAGACAATGGGTCGGCTGTAAACTTGTGCCCATTACGAACTGAAAAATATCTAGGCCTTAATCCTGAAAAAGATTTTCATTCAACAACACAAATCATTAGGGCCTGCGACAACTCAAGGAGATCGGTATGTGGAGTTGTTAAGCTACCAGTCACCCAGGCCTCTAGAAACCCATTTGTGTCTCCCCAAAATAAAACCCGGTGATGAACACCTTTCACGTTGAATCATAATCGAATGAAGTGAAAGTGGGGAAAGTTTAGTGTTGCGGTTAGTTTTTTTTTCTCTTCTTTCTCTCTGTTTTCGAAAACCTATTTTATGAGAATAGCTAATCCAATTTAGTTTGGTCCGTGACAAGGGTCCAATAATAGTGAAGTTGGATCGGGCTCGAAAAGAGTTTTCCAACGATATATTATAATTCTAATGAATAATGAGGAAGTTATGGCCAAGTTACTAAAATGGGCCCGGTTTGATCCTTATATGCGGCCCAATGATCTAAAGGAGGGCCTATTATGATTTATCATTCCTAATGCAACTAGGATTGATTATAGTCTTCTAGAATCTTCTAGAAGCTTTTTTTGAATCCTAATGTGATTAGCATTGATAATTAAGTTTTATGAGTTTTATTTGGAATAAAAGAAGTGTTTTTAATGAAATTACGGCTTTACCCCTCGTACGGACTTTTATGCTTAATTTTATCAAAAAATAAAAAATGTGTGGGAAAATTGCCTGCAGCGTCGCACAAGAGGCTATCGCCTGGCAACAAGCCTTTCGCGCGGCGACAAGCCCTGTCTCGCGGCGACAAAGGCTATTGCGGCGCCAGCGTCGTGTTTTATTCTTCTTGAAACTCCGATTCTTTTTTATAATATTTCGGGTTATTTTCATTATAAATAGCGTCCTTAAACCTCCGTTTTTAATTACCAACTCTCATCAAGAAATTCTTGATACTCTCTTTTTTTTTTTTCTAAACCAACCTTTTAATAAACCAAATTCCGCATTCACAAGATCTAGACACACCTAGGATAATTCGAAGTTGCCTTCGCCCTAGACGTGAAAGGTTTGATATTTCTGAGGGTTTGGTGCCAAATCTAGTCTAAACTTTCTTATTCTATATATCAATTATTTAATTTAATTGTTTTGTATTATTATTTTCCTTGAAGTTACTAACGTGTGGATTTTGTTATTAGAAAGAGGTACGAGGCATCCAAGTAAGTGCTTTAATTGTTTTATTGATATTATGATATAGAAATCTTGTTTAGATTCTTATTTTGATTCCTAGTATACCATGTTAGGATGTTTTATTTCTTCCTAGTATCATGTTAAGGGTGATTTGCTTATATCAATTATGATTTCTTTGATGCTTCCTATTTTCTTTCCTAATATTCATGCTAGTATCATGTTAGGGTTAAAGCTTTAATTTTTATGTGTTTAGTGACATGCATGCTAGGGTTTGTTATTAATCTTGTTAGTATCATGCCTAGGATCTTGCTAATATTATGCTTTAACATGATTATTGTTATGATTATTATTATGATTGTTACTATCATGATTATTATTATGTTGCTTGATATTTATTGTTATTTCTTGATCACGCCTTTTATGCATGTTTAAAGGGAATTTGTACTTGTAATCACGCTTAATAAGATAATTAATAATCTTATTTAGGGTTAATTTGATTATAATTTAAGTGATCGCCAATAATAGATTTGTTTGTGCATTAATATTCAACCAACATAGATTAAACAGGTTTAGGGTTAACCTATTGATTGCATGTTAGTCAGAAAGTGCACATGAATACGAGAAGAATAAAGTAGAGGCCTATTATTAGGGCAGGTTGAATCTCTTTTAGGTTGTATTTTTACCTTCATCCTCGAACTTCCAGTCTTGGTTCTAGACCTATTCGAGTTAACGATCTCTTGAATCGTTAAGGGGTGTAACCTTCACCATGTGAATGGTTTACAAGCTCCTAAAACTTATTGGCGACTCTTTTGCTCTAGCTTCCTTCCCTATGGACGCCACCATGCTTAAGTGTATGATCACAGTGGGGTTCAAGTTTGGGGTAATGCTTGAAATGTTCCCTACAGTTTTTGGGCGACTCCACTGAGGAGGATTTCTATTGTAATTCCTAACATTTATTTTGGCAATGATTTAGAATGAGTGGATGAGACTCGAAAAGTTCTAAGTATTTCATGTACTTAATTTTGATTAACATTATTGTCATATGAATAAACAAGGATCTCATTGGAAAGACCATCCATAATGAGTAAAAAACATAGGGTTTTTACACGTAGGAAATTAGAGAAATATATTTCACAACTAAAATCGAAATAATGCTACAAAAAACAGGAAAATTTAAGAATACAGAAAGGTGCTCAGGCATATAGGAACTGGTGTCTAGATAACAAAGCCTGTCAACGAAGAGAAGGCTCTGTTGCCGAGCGACAATTTTGTCGCCAGGCGACAGGGCTCTTATCACGGCGACAGTTCCTATTGGCTGGCACAGCGTTCTTCTAAAGTGTTTTTATTTCGTCCTTTGTTTATTTTCATTTTATTTTATTTTATATTTTTCCCGATTCTCCCTTGTGTATATTTTGTTTTTTAGGATCGTTTTCGGAGGTCCGAGGTTAAAGTCAAATGAGCAATGCCTCTCACTCTCGTGCTCCCTGCTACACCACCACAGCAAGTGTTCTTCTAATATTGAGCCAAAAATATGCGTTCTTTTTTCGACTAGTTCTAGCACTGTTGGCTCGATTCTATTTCCTGATTGAGTTTTTCTCACTTTTCTGAAACCCATATGTGTTCTACATATGGAAATAACCCTCTGGGAATTCATGCTCTATCTACCTGATTGATCGCTCTGAGCAACATCGGGTACATCCGAGAATGTTGAATTCACCAAACCATGGAAGCGAGTTTAACTCGCGGGGTCCCATCCACTCGCGCCAACCCTTCCAAAGGTAAGGATTCCACGCGGTGCATTCAGACTCATAACCGTGGACCCTCTTTGACTAACCCAAATTCCGAACTTTAGAGAACTAGAGCCATGGTTAGGTTGCAAACTCATTGCATCGTATGGTGCCTACTTGACTACTTGTGCATTATTTGTTGTGCATACTATATGTGTTTTTCCTAACTGTTTATTTGACGTGTGTTTAAGCCTTAAATAAAATAATTAATGACTAAAAGGACTTTGCCTAATTAATTAATTAATTAATTTGAGTAATCAAAAGTTTAATAAATTAATCAGAACTGACTTAGTACAACTTTAGGCCTGTCCCGTCGAGTAAAAATACTGAAAGCAGTCTCAAATTAATGCTCCATTAATGGCGCAAAAAGTTGGGTTGCAGCGCCAAACACTGCTGTGCAACGCCGAGCGACAATCCTGTCGCCCGGCGCTTTACTGCAGTGTGCGGCGACAGTTCAGGTTTTTGCTCGAGTCATCACGACGAGTCTAATTAAGCAACTTACTAATCAGTTGGTTATTTTGTTAATGACAGTAACCTTGTTTAGTTCTTAATTGAGTCTAAGCACTTAGTCCCATGGTCTTATACAAGAGTCAAAGCATGTCACTTACACTCACAAATAAAGCACACACTAATATGTATTTAAACTTTGACCATGTCTAGAGAGTCTTATATACGCGTGTTTTCTGTCATTTTTTTAGGGGGGTAAGTTGGATATTAATCCTTCAATTAAACTACTTGTTTGAACCCATATACTTGATTCTTAAAAATATACACCCTATTTTTGCTTATTTTTTTTTATAAACCCGTAAAGTCAAGGTAGATTTGAGTCAAGTCATTAAAATAAAAAATGGTTTAATTTACAGCGCGTGGTCAAGAAAGGAAGGACGTTTGATCAGAGACAACCTTTTCGTTCAAGTACAACTTTTTGACAAACCAATCGGTCGGAAAAGGAAAGCCAAGAAGATAATGGCGAGTCAAGAAGAAGTTAATGAGCTCAAGAAGCAAATGGCTTGTGTTACTGATTTGCTATAAACCTTAACCCTCCAAATTAACGAACTTGTGAAGCAATAACAAATGGATCTCATGCAAGAGAGCTTAAGTAAGATATCCAATGATTACAGGTTTCACGGCATTAGCTCTCAAGGGTTCTCGGTGGAGAAGGAACTTCCTCCGCAATACTCTTTTTCTAATTTGAGTGAAGTCCATGCTATGAACACCAAGGACAGTACAAAAGAAACCATTTAGGAGGAACTTTACTCCTTTTGGTATGAGTTATGACACCCCATTCGATCGACTGAATGCAAAAGGTTTTATAATCCCTATTAGACCATTCGGGGATCCACCTATTGAAAAGAGGATAGATAACTGGAGCCTCAACGCACATTGCAAGTATCACTAGGGTAGGGGCCATCTCACTGAGAGTTGTTGGAAGCTTAAGGAAGCTATCCAAGACTTAATTGACAACAATAAGCTACCATTGCCCCCTGCGAGCAAGAAACCAAGTATTAACAATGCACCTCTCTCTGACTCTTTGGCTATCTCTGATAAGGAAAAATCATGTTGATCCATCATCCCTCATCAAACCTGTTGAAGAAATTCATGCTATCGAAGAAGAGGAGGAAACCTTTTTCGATGCCATATACGATTTTCCTACTGAACAAGAACCTGCAACTAAGGAAGAAGTATGGATTCTCATACGATCAATGTGGGAGGGAATAGACTCGTCACGCGAAGCTATTGAATTAACAAAGAAACAAAGAAAGGAGCTTCAAAACAAGTATGTTAAAGTTCCACCTATGGAGAAGAAACCATTCCCTCTCCAAGTAATTGACACACCCAAGAAGAATAATAAACTCTACACTCAAATGGGGACTTCCTATGCTAATATGCTCAAAATTCTCTCTGAGAGTGGTAAATTCAAACCTCCTAAACCGATACAATTTGAGTCATTAAAGAGGACATATAGGTTCTACTGCCCGTACCATCAATAAGGGGGACATACCATTGAGAAATTTTTTCAATTCAAAGATTTAATTCAGAAACTGATTGATAACAAGAAGCTAGTTCAAATCCCACAAGAACAAGACATAAGCATCAATGGGGTTTGGGATAGCGATAATGAAGACGTCTATCTTAAGGATATGGAAGAACCTCCACTTTCAGTCATATATCCTGTAAACGGTTTTTTGGATGAAGAAGATTCACCCATAGAAGTCCTCACAAGATATAGGAGAATGCAACCTCCCATCTCTACATAACCTATTCTTGTCGTGCAACAAGTTTCCATACCTATTATAGAGGACAACAATGTTGTCAAACAATTCAAGAAGACTAAGGTCAAAATGAACGTATGAAAACTTCTGACAACATCTCGAGAACATAGGTTTACGGTAATGAACGCCTTGGATAAGATAAGGATAGATTTCGAAACCACTCATAAGGGGTTAGATAACTTCCTTAAGAGTGATCTCCCTAGTCCTATCAAATTGATCACGTTTTCTGACAAAGATCTACCTCCGGAAGGTGATAGCATTACAAGGCTTTAAATCTCACAGTAGTCTGCAAGAGGATGAATGTCCCAATGATTCTTGTAGACAATGGATTGACAATAAATTTCTGTCCCCTTAGAACTGCGAGGATGCTAGACACAAGGGATGAAGACTTAAACCCGTCAACATAAGGAATAAGAACCTACAACAAAACTCGTCGCCAAGCTCTTGGAAAAATCAGTATGAATGTAACGACGGGAGCAATAGAACTTGCCACTACCTTTCAAGTGGTAGATATAAAGGCTTCCTTTAACCTATTGTGGGGACGCCCTTGGCTTCATAACCTCAAGGCCGTCCCTTCATCTCTTCAGAAATAAGTAAAGGCTATAGTTGGAGGGATCCCTATTACGATCGATGCTTCACCGATGAGGATTAAAGCCGTCAAAAATCTAATTATTAATGTGGAGAACGACGAGAATGATGAAGATTTGTGGGGCTTTAATAAAGAGGTCTCCTTAATTGAGGAGGATGAAAGGACCCCTCTTTGTCACGAACCCCACTCTAATATGACGGTAAATGCTATTCTCAAGAGACAGGGATACTTTCCCGGAATGACTCTAGGAAAGAAAAAGGAGATAGCAAAACAAATGGAATTACCTGGCCTCCCTAAGTTACATACTTTCGGACTTGGTTTCAGACCGACTCGGGAAAATCTTAAGTGAGCCCAAGAAAGGTCTAAAGCGCGTAGGAACGCTCGAACACAAAAGAAAGCAATCCCAATGAACTATTATCCTCTTACTCACAACGGACAGTTCATAAGAGAAGGGGAGGACTATCCATTCTATGAGTTTCCCGAGCCCTTTGTTGTAAATGGCATAAGGCTACCTAGGTTCGAAATCTTTCTGGATTGTTACTTTTTAGATGAGATCCCAAATCCTATTCACAAGGAGAAAGCACCCCCATGCTTTGACTTTATTGTCATGGGAATACTCTTTTGGCGTGAAAAGGATGAGCCAAAATATATAGAGGATGATTCCTCGCTCATTCAAATGGCCCTAAAAAGCGAGAACTTTTACTCTTCAAAGCTCATCACTCCAGCAGAAGGTTTAGTGCAAGGATGGCGCAAGACGATCAAGGTGACTACTCCGAGTGGAAGAAAAATCTCAATAACAATAGGGCAAGGACCAATGTTTGAAGAGTCGTCAGAGTCAAAGTCAGAGTCTTTTCCTGTAGAATCTTCTAATCCTTAGATATAGCACTCCCTGTTTCTAATTCTTCTGTTTCTACTCCTAGGATAGTTAGCAATCAAGTCCCTGAGGACATTTCTTTATTCGATGTAATGGTTTCGGAATTCAATAATATGTCTTCTTTCTTTTACTCCTTGTGTTTTTCATTAACCCAATATGACGAGCATTACTTAACTAACAATGAAAATGACAAAGAAATTATTAAAGTAATGGAAACACTTGAAAAGAAAACACCGATAATTGAGTATACTGAAACGGTTGATATCTCAAATGATTCAACTATTAAAAGAGAAGTTAAAACCAGATTGACGCTTAATAAACAATAAAGAACCGATTTAACTAATCTAAGCTACTCAAAAAATTATCGATGTCTTTGCTTAGTCATATGAAGATATGTCAGGCATTAATAGAGAAATAGCTCAACACACTATACCACTAATTACGGGAAGGAAACCTGTAAAACAAAAACTGCGTCGAATGAAATCCGACGTAGCTCTTAAAAGAAAAGAAGAAGTTAAAAAACAAATAACTGTAGGTTTTATCAGAGTATCCAAATACCCCGAATTAGTAGCAAATGTGGTCTAAGTTCTGATGAAGGATGGAAGGGTAAGAATGTGTGTCGACTATCGAGATTTAAATAAGGCAAGTCTAAAGGACGACTTCCCTTTACCACACATCGATATTTTAGTAGATAATACAGCAAATCATGTGCTTCTCTCATTTATGGATGGATACGCGGGATACAACCAGATTCTCATGGCAGAAGAAGACATGGAGAAAACGGTGTTCATAACACCTTGGGGTACTTACTGTTACACGGTAATGCCATTCGGGTTTAAAAACGCGTGTGCTACTTACCAACGAGCAGCAACTGCCCTACTCCATGACATGATGTACCAAGAGGTTGAAGTGTATGTAGAAGATATGATTGTGAAGACAAAAGATCGCCCAGGACAACAAGTAGCCTTAAGAAAATTTTTCGAAACGCTAAGAAAATACAACATGAGGTTAAATCCATCTAAGTGTGCTTTTGGAGTCACCTCAGGCAAGCTCTTCAAGTATGTCATAAGCTCTAGAGGAATAGAGATAGACCCAACAAGATCAGGGCAATCATGTCAATGCCACCGCCCAAAGCCGAGAAACAAATTCGAGGATTCATTTTCCAGTTGCAATATATAAATAGGTTCGTGTCGAAACTAACAACGATATGCAAACCAATATTCAAGAATCTCAAAAAGAATGTGCCAGTAATTTGGGATGACAAGTGTCAAAAAGCCTTTGAAAAGATCAAAGCCTATCTCGCAAACCATCCCGTATTAGCATTAGCTCTTCAAGGGATCCCTCTTAAGTTGTACTTAACAGTCACCAAGAAGACAATGGGGGCTATGCTTTCACAAGAAGTAGAAGGTAAAGAAAATGCAATATACTATTTAAGCAACAAAATGCTCGAGTATGAACTGCGCTACACACCGCTTGAGAAATTGTGCCTTGTATTGTTATGGGCCACAACCAAGCTAAGAAATTACATGCTCGTGCATACAGTCTTTACAGTTTCTCGAATGGATCCACTTAAGTAATATTAGTATCACCTAAAGTAGAGCATGTTTCAATCTCTATAAAGCTAGACTTCGACGTTACCAACAACACTACTAAATACGAAGCATGTGTGGTAGGCCTCAAAATAGCTTTGGCATTGGGAGTAAAGAAATTACGAATATTAAGTGACTCTTCGTTGATCATTAACCAAATTTCCAAAAGATGGAAATTCTAGTCCCTTCCCAAACCTATCTGGAAACTCACACCAACCAGCTGGAAAAGGTAGAATACACCTATCTACTTAGAGAGGAAAACTAATTTGTTGATGTCTTTGCAAGATTAGCCTCAATGGTTAGGATTCCTACGGAAATCGAGCAAATGCCTCTAACCATAGAGAAAAGGCATAAACCGGCTTACATTCAAGCTATAAAAGATGATGAAGTGGTCCAAGATGAAGAAGAAGAAGAAGAAGAAGAAGAAGAAGAAGAAGAAGAACCATGGTATACGGATATACTCAATTACGTCACCAAAGGAGAATATCCTCCTCATGCTGACAATAGAGCAAAAGGAGCATTAAGACTCTTGGCTTCCCAATACGTACTCATAGACAACGAGTTACACAAAAGGGTACCTAAGGGTCGAGCTCTCTTATGTGTAGGAAAAAAGGAAGCCCAAAGAGCAATGAGGATAGTCCAAGAAGGCATTTGTGGAACCCATGTTAATGGCAAAATGCTAGTCCAACAGATAATGCGAGAAGGGTATTATTGGACTACAATGAATAGGGATTGTCATCAATATGTAAAAAGATGCCCTAAGTGCCAAATTTACGCTAACTTACAACATGTTCCTCTGTCTCTACTCTACACCTACACTTCACCATGGCCATTCTCTACATGGGGAATTGATATTATTGGTAAAATTACCCCTCTTGCGACAAGAGGTCACGAATACATCTTAGTAGCAATTGATTACTTTACAAAGTTGGTTGAAGCAAAATCATATGCTAAACTCACTAAAAAACATGTAGCACTCTTTATCGAAAGGAATTTTATTTGTCGATACGGAGCCCCACATGAGATGATAAGTGACAATGGAACACACTTTCAAGCAGAATGTGAAGAATTGTTACAAAAATATGGCATTCAACACCATCACTCTTCCCCTTATAGACCTCAAGCAAATGAAGTAGCTGAGGTGGCAAACAAAAATCTAAAGACTATTATCGAGAAAATGACAGAAAATTACAAGGATTGGCCTGACAAACTCCATTTTTGCACTTTGGGGTTATCGCAAGTCAATTCGCACATCAACACGAAATACGTCATTCTCCTTGGTTTATAGAATGGATGTCATACAACCTGTAGAGCTAGAGATACCGTCTTTACGCATTTCATTAGAAAGTAAACTCGATGAAGTCGAATGGACTAGAGCAAGATATGAGGAGCTAATTTTACTCGATGAAAAGCGACTAGAAGCTCTACATCATACCCGATGATATCAAACCCGTATGGATAGACACTTTAATAAGAAAGTCAAGACAAGAAAGATAAAAGTAAGAGACTTGGTGTCAAAAGCATTAAGGAAAAACGTTTTGGATCCAAGGGGAAAGTTTAGGCCTTATTGGTCCGGACCATATATTGTCAAAACCATTCTGTGAGGAGGTATTGATGAGTGACATTTATGTCACTCTTAGGGAGAAGTTTTAGAGTCATTTTCGTGTTTATTTTATCTTATTTTCCCTTTCTTTCTCTTGTTTTCTCTTTAATAAGATTTCTTGTTTATTTGGTAATTTTGTCGTGTTTTAGTTCTTTTCGTAGTTTTTATAAGAATTAGTTTATTTTCGTATTTTATTTGTTTTCGATTTATTTTATTTCGCTCCTTTCCTTTGTTACTTTCATAATTTTAATTAGTTTTAAGTTTATTTTATTTAATTGTATAATTTTATGTCTTTATTAGTTTTATTTTTATTTCTCTTATTTCTATTTTTACTTTTATTTATTTATTTTTATTAGTTTAGTTTTATGTCTCTTATTTTTTATTTTATTTTATTTATTTCTATTTTATTTATTTTATTCTATTTGTCGTGGTTTTGTTTTATTTCGTCCTTTGTTTATTTTCATTTTATATTTTTCCCGATTCTCCCTTGTGTATATTTTGTTTTTTAGGATCGTGTTCGGAGGTCCGAAGTTCGAGTCAGATGAGCAATGCCTCTCACTCCCCTGCTCCCTGCTACACCACCACAGCCCAAACCAGCCTGCAACCCCGCAAACACCACACACACTAGCACCAATTCACTCCCCAGCTGCCACCATAATGCACCTCCCCTGCCGCAACCAATACACCAACTAAACCAACCCGCAACCCCAACTGCAACAGCAACCTCCACTGCACCTAGCAGCCAACAATTGCAGCCTGCAATTCGCCCAACACCAAAACCACCATCAGTCACAATATTTACCCCTTAACCATCAAACCACCTGACCACCCACCTAACAACTCCCTTGGCAGCAACTGCTCCAATTCGCAACACCTCCTCCTTCCACCTTCACGCACAGCTGCAGCCACCAACACCACCACACAGCAGCCGTAACAATAACTTGCCTCCAATCACAATTCATCTCTCCAGCCACCACAATCAGCGCACCTGCACCATCGTCAACAACAAGCAGCAATTAAGCAACCAATCGACCCCTCAATTAAGCAAAAATCAAAGTAAATTGCAAATTAATCAAGTTCGAACAAACCGTTGAGGGTTCGACCGAACTTCGAGTCAGAGACTTTGGGGGTTTTTTTATTCGAAGAGGAGTGGTCGAACATACCCATGGTTTGACCGAACCAACCCCGTAGTTTGGTCGAACCAACCATCGGTTCGATCGAACCATTTCACGAGCCTCGCACATGATTTTTAATGAGGATTGAACTATTGAAGCTTGGTGATGGCCGTTGATCTTTGATTTGCGATGATAATGTGCGGTGATGATGGATTTTGATGAATGGTGAAGGTGAATATTGAAGCAGCCATTTTTTAAGAGGAGGCTGGTTGTGTTTTGTGGGAATTGTTTTTGGTTTTGTTTTATTTTCCTTTTGTTTTATTTTTATTCTTTTCTTTTCCTTTTCTTATTTCTTTTCTCTTTTATTTCTTTTTAGTTTCTTATTTTTTTTTTTACTTTTCCTTTTTAATTTATTTTATTTTCTTTTCTTTTCTTTTTCTATTTTTCCTAGTTTTATTAAGTTAGTATAAATACCCATTTTTGGGGTAATTAGAGGAGATAATTCAATAACTATCATTTTCTACTCTCTAATTAGTTTTAGGTTAGGTTAGGATTAGTCTTCATTGGTTGAGAGAGAAAGTGTGGTTTTCTTCATTAATGAACTTGGATTTTGAAGAAGGAGATTTTTCAATCCTTTATTATGCCCCCTCTCCCCAATATGATGATGCTCATGTTTATAATGTGAATGATCCTCCCTCCTCATCTTCTTGTTCTTACATGGCTTCAAATGATTTCCCTTATGCTTCTAATGAGTCCTTTTATGAGGGTAATTCTATGGAAAATTTGAAGGAAGAGAAGATAATGAAGATAATGGAGATGATGGAGAAGTATAACGAGATGAGGGAAGTTGAGAATAGGGAGACGGAAGCTAGAATGAAGATGCTTGAGAGCCAAATTCTCCAACTAGCCAACTCTCAAGAAAATGCCCTTCCTTCTTTTTCTCTTCCCCATATGAGTGAGGATCCCATTAGAGAGCATTCGAGAGATGGTGAAGGAGTTGAAAATGAAAAGAGTGTTGATTTTGAAAATCCTAATCCTTCTTCCCATCTTGATGAGTCTCAAGTGTATGTTTGTGACCCTTCAATCTATGAGTGTATAGACTCTTTTGAGGTAATGTCCCACATATTTTTCGAGAGTCATATGAGGACTTATAGATTATTGGATGATTTCATTGAGAACGCTTCTTGGGACCTAGATGAGTTTGAGATGAATCTACCTCCATTCATGCACGATTTTGGGACCTTGGGTTTTGAGATAGCTGAAGGAAAGGTTATCTATTGTGGTGAAAAGGAGGATAAGGTTGACTCCCTTGGAGTTTTTGAGCTATAGGGAGGTGTAGATCGTGAGTGCCCTTCATTTGAGGATGCTATGATTGATTTTCATGCCCTCATTGGCGATGTGAGACCTTGTGGTGAGGGAGTAGCTACCCCTTTTCCCGTTTCTCATACCCCTTTTTCTCTAAGGTTCGACCACATCCTTCCTTACCCTACTTATCTCCCTTCCTATCTCAAAGATCATATTGGGAAGCCGCCCTCTATGGATGATTTTCATGTCCCTCATTCCATCATTATTGAGGAAGAGAGGAATTTTGTCAACCAAAAATTATGTGATGAGGATTTGCCTTTTTCCTTTTCTTTCCATTATTCTTTTCCTTCTTCTACTTCTTACTTTCTTGAGTTTCCTTTCGATCCTTCTTCTTCTTTCTTTTGGCATCTCCCTCTTCACTTGCGTGCAATGATTTTGTTGCACATTCTTATTCCGTCATTTTCCTATTTACACCCCCATGAAATGTGTAGTAGTGCATTTGACAAGCTCTTGCGTGCGTTGAATTATTATTTCCTAGAGCGGTCTCGCTTGGACGTTAAACAAGCCTTTTCGGGAAGTAACCCGTGTTTTATTGCTTTCATTTTCTTTTGTTTTTAGATTAGATGTTCTCACATGGACGTGTTTGTGTTCCTTGCTAGGTACACAACTTGACATACTCTTGCGCATTGGTGATGATCAAGAATCAAGGAAATGCGCCTCAACTTACCTATCATGTGGAATTCAAGCCTTATTTGTAGAGATTATGGCTCATACGAGGTTATTTCGGTTTTTTTGCGTGATTTTGCATTTATCCCATATCCGGTAATATCCTTCTTCTCCCTCTCTCTCTTACTTATTGTGACTTGAAGATCATGTATTGGTAATGTTGGATTAATTTTTCCTTGTTTTCCCCTCCTTAATTTCATTGTTTATGATTTGAGAGCTTGGTTTCATTCAAGTTTGGGGGAGGGTATTCTAGCATGTTTGGTGGGATGTTGATTCATATATGCCATGCACGTGAGTATATGCATTTCCGTGTTTTTCATGATTTTGGAAAATCCAAAAAGATTTTTGTTTACTTCAAGGCAAGTTTATCAAAATTGTGTTTTGTTTGTTATTAATTGGACATTATATCTTTTGTATTTGTTTACTCTTGAATGTCTTTCTTCCTAAGTGGTTAATGTGTGAACGATTTGAGAGTGTCATTGGTTGACTCTAGGATATTACATGCTAAGGTAGCTGGGTTAAGAACTTTTAGGAATCCATGAAGCCCTAGTTCACGGGTATGTGGTAAGATGGTGTTGCTCTCTATAATGGATTTGGCACCCTTAGTTGGTATTTGCTTAGTTATAATCCCGTGTGAGGTAACATTGTTCTAGCCTTCATCACTTTGTTGTGTGGCGCATTTGGATCCTTAGCTATGCATGTCTTGATCCTTGTTTTGACTTACAGCTCCCAAGATCGTGACCGAAGCACTCTAGGGGAGGAAAAGGGCACTTATTTCTCTTTTTTTTTTCTTCTTTATCTTCTTTTTGTTTTGTTACAAATTTGATTTTGTATTTTGCATAAACCAACTTGCTAACCAATTGGAGCTTATGTTTCCCGCTTTTGTTTAAACCATGTTATAAACCTAATGGCCTATGTTTACCACCCCTTTTAGTTAGTGAAGCATAGGCATGTGAGGTTTGAGTTTTGAGTTGTTGATCATAAACATGAAGCACTTTGAGATTTGGTTAGAGTTAAGCTTGTAAAGAATGATGCAAATTTATGAAAATCAAGTGAAGTTTCAAGAAAAAGCCGTCCAAAAATAAAAAAGGCAAGGACAATGAATAAAGTAAAAAAAAAAAAAAAAAAATTGGAAAACAAACCACACAACAAAAATTTTTTCGATAGTTTCATTTTCTTCCCTAGTTTAAGCATTGAGGACAATGCTTTGTTCAAGCTTGAGGGGGAATATTATGTGTTTGTGTTAAATAAGCTTGGGGGAATGGCATTAGTGGTATTTTTGCTTGATATTTAGTGAATTCTTGAGTTATTTTTTAATGTCGGACGAATGCTTCACTTAGGAATTATCACCAAATTTTAAATTTTTACCCCGCCTTAACCCTTAGCCTTACTTTACAACCAATAAAAAGACCCTTAGACTCTAGTGGGTTAGGTCAAAAGAACGGTGGAGGGAGATAGACTTCAAACCTATGGAAAGAGTATGCATAGTTGAGACGTCGGGATTACCTTCTCAAAATTTTTCATTTCTTTATCTTTTTCCGGTTCCTTCGTGGAATCTTGAGAAGCTAGCTTAAGGCTTGATTTGAAGCTAGTGGAGAGAACGTGGCCCGAATGCTTGGGGCTAGGGTGGATTGAGTCCTAAGTAGTTCTTTATGCTTAGCATGTGTTATGTTACAATCAACCATTGACATCTTGGAACGTGCATACATTTGTCCATTTAGAAAGGTTTGCATTCATTAGTACTCGTCCTTATTTCTTGTCCATATATGAGCTTGTGTTTTGCTTTTCTCTTAGTGTTTCTTTTCCTTTTTCCTTTTGTTGCCTTGCCTTGGTTTTTGTCGAGTGTTGTGGGTTAAACCTCTTAGGAAACCCTCACGAGAGCTTACTTGTCCTCTTTGGCGACATAGGGGTTTAAAGGGCTTGATGCATACGCTAAAGGCATCCGTGATTCCTACGACATGGAGTTAGTGTACATTCTTTCTCTTTGTTTCTATTTTGTTTCTTTTGCCTTTAATAATTTCATCTTGTTCTCTTTTGCCTTAGCTTTGCTCGAGGACGAGCAAAGGTTTAGGTTGGGGGAATTTGATGAGTGACATTTATGTCACTCTTAGGGAGTAGTTTTAGAGTCATTTTCGTGTTTATTTTATCTTATTTTCCCTTTCTTTCTCTTGTTTTCTCTTTAATAACATTTCTTGTTTATTTGGTAATTTTGTCGTGTTTTAGTTCTTTTTGTAGTTTTTATTAGAATTGGTTTATTTTCGTATTTTATTTGTTTTCGATTTATTTTATTTCGCTCCTTTCCTTTGTTACTCTCATAATTTTAATTAGTTTTAAGTTTATTTTATTTAATTGTATAATTTTATGTCTTTATTAGTTTTATTTTTATTTCTCTTATTTCTATTTTTGCTTTTATTTATTTATTTTTATTAGTTTAGTTTTATGTCTCTTATTTTCTATTTTATTTTATTTATTTCTATTTTATTTATTTTATTCTATTTGTCGTGGTTTTGTTTTATTTCGTCCTTTGTTTATTTTCATTTTATTTTATTTTATATTTTTCTCGATTCACCCTTGTGTATATTTTGTTTTGTAGGATCGTGTTCGGAGGTCCGAGGTTCGAGTAAAATGAGCAATGCCTCTCACTCCCCTGCTCCATGCTACACCACCACAGCCCAAACCAGCCTGCAACCCCGCAAACACCACACACACCAGCACCAATTCACTCCCCAGCTGCCACCATTATACACCTCCCCTGCCGCAACAAATACACCAACCAAACCAACCCGCAACCCCAACTGCAACAACAACCTCCACCGCACCTAGCAGCCAACAATTGCAACCTATAATTCGCCCAACACCAAAACCACCATCAGTCACAATATTTACCCCTTAACCATCAAAGCACCTGACCACCCACCTAACAACTCCCCTGACAGCAACTGCTCCAATTCGCAACACCTCCTCCTTCCACCTTCACGCACAGTTGCTGCCACCAACCCCACCACACAACAACCGTAACAACCACCAGCCTCCAATCACAATTCATCTCGCCAGCCACCACAATCAGCGCACCTGCACCACCGTCAACAACTAGCAGCAATTAAGCAACCAATCGACCCCTCAATTAAGCAAAAATCAGAGTAAATTGCAAATTAATCAAGTTCGAACAAACCGTTGAGGGTTCGACCGAACTTCGAGTCAGAGACTTTGGGGGTTTTTTTATTCGAAGAGGAGTGGTCGAACATACCCATGGTTTGACCGAACCAACCCCGTAGTTTGGTCGAACCAACCATCGGTTCGATCGAACCATTTCACGAGCCTCGCACATGATTTTTAATGAGGATTGAACTATTGAAGCTTGGTGATGGCCGTTGATCTTTGATTTGCGATGATAATGTGCGGTGATGATGGATTTTGATGAATGGTGAAGGTGAATATTGAAGCAGCCATTTTCGAAGAGGAGGCTGGTTGTGTTTTGTAGGAATTGTTTTTGGTTTTGTTTTATTTTCCTTTTGTTTTATTTTTATTCTTTTCTTTTCCTTTTCTTATTTCTTTTCTCTTTTATTTCTTTTTAGTTTCTTATTTTTTTTTTTACTTTTCCTTTTTAATTTATTTTATTTTCTTTTCTTTTCTTTTTCTATTTTCCCTAGTTTTATTAAGTTAGTATAAATACCCATTTTTGGGGTAATTAGAGGAGATAATTCAATAACTATCATTTTCTACTCTCTAATTAGTTTTAGGTTAGGTTAGGATTAGTCTTCATTGGTAGAGAGAGAAAGTGTGGTTTTCTTCATTAATGAACTTGGATTTTGAAGAAGGAGATTGTTCAATCCTTTGTAGACCTTCATCTTCAATTAATGAGCAATCTCTTACTCTCTCTCCTCTATTTTTATTTGTTTAATTTTGATTATTATTTTAGTTGTTAGTATTGCTTGTTAATCATGTTTGTTCTTGATTGTTTGTGAATTAATCTTGTTATTAACATGATTAGTGAGTAATTTCCCCATTAAGGGAATGGTTGTGGTGTAGTTGGACCTTGAGCATGTTCTAGGGTTTAGAATTTATTTATTTATTTGTGATTAAAGTCTTTATATTCTTGATATTCTTTAATCTTCTTGAAAGTGCACATTGTTGGTTGATTAAAGGTGAATCTTTGCTAACAAGAAACGGAAGTTGACTTAGTTAAGGTTCATTACTATCGATTGTTATTTAATAGTACCTCCTAGTATATGGTTCTAATGTGGAAACATAGAGGCTATGTTAGGAGAATCCAATTGACCCCGGAAGGTGGCTAGATTGGATCCTTTATTTCGATATTCGAGCATGTTTAGTTCATAATTAATTCAATTTCTATGCCTTTGTTTATGTTCAAGTGAATGCTATACCTAAACCATTTTCCTTAATGTTTTATTTCTTGTTTTAGCATCTTTAGACTTTAGTTTATTTATCCCCTATTTCGGAGTAGCTTAATTGTCGATAACATTTGGTGGTGTTTATCCGTTCTCTATGGTTTGACCCCTATGCTTGCCTTATACTCGTATTAGGTTTGTTTAGGTTGTATAAATTGTATTAGATCTTGGGATGGACAATTGACGACGCGTTTATTCCCTTGTCAAATTGGCGCCGTTGCCGGGGAACGGCTTCCATTACCGTTATGTTATCTTATTGAGACTAGTCCATTGTATATATTTCTTTTGATTTATTTTTGTTCTCTTTGTTTTGTTTTTGAAAAATGGCACATTTTTCTTTTCCCCAATATGATGATGAGCCTTTTTGTGTCTACTTCCATAGACTTGTGGGGTTTTTGAACTATAATGGTTGTAATCCTTGTGAAGCTTGTGAGATTTGTTACTATGGCATGAATGAACAAACGAGATATGAAGTTAAAAATAGGTTTAATGGCGAATTTCAAGCATTATCGGTTCATAGTGCTTGGAGCTTTTTTGTACGGTTTGCTAAGGAAGTACGCAATAGGGCATGTAATGTTGCTAATTTTGATTCTCAATGTGATAATAGTTTTACTAGTGGCATGCATCCCCATGATTTGTCTTGTGATCCTATTTGTGAACCTAGTACAAGTGATTTCAACTCTCTATCTCCTATTGTTGATGATGAATCTCATTTACTTTATTATGCCCCCTCTCCCCAATATGATGATTCTCATGTTTATAATGTGAATGATCCTCCCTCCTCATCTTCTTGTTCTTACATGGCTTCAAATGATTTCCCTTATGCTTCTAATGAGTCCTTTTATGAGGGTAATTCTATGGAAAATTTGAAGGAAGAGAAGATAATGAAGATAATGGAGATGATGGAGAAGTATAACGAGATGAGGGAAGTTGAGAATAGGGAGACGGAAGCTAGAATGAAGATGCTTGAGAGCCAAATTCTCCAACTAGCCAACTCTCAAGAAAATGCCCTTCCTTCTTTTTCTCTTCCCCATATGAGTGAGGATCCCATTAGAGAACATTCGAGTGATGGAGAAGGAGTTGAAAATGAAAAGAGTGTTGATTTTGAAAATCCTAATCCTTCTTCCCATCTTGATGAGTCTCAAGTGTATGTTTGTGACCCTTTAATCTATGAGTATATAGACTCTTTTGAGGTAATGTCCCACATATTTTTCGAGAGTCATATGAGGACTTATAGATTATTAGATAATTTCATCGAGAACGCTTCTTGGGACCTAGATGAGTTTGAGATGAATCTACCTCCATTCATGCACGATTTTGGGACCTTGGGTTTTGAGATAGCTGAAGGAAAGGTTATCTATTGTGGTGAAAAGGAGGATAAGGTTGAATCCCTTGGAGTTTTTGAGCTTGAGGGAGGTGTAGATCGTGAGTGCCCTTCATTTGAGGATGCTATGATTGATTTTCATGCCCTCATTGGCGATGTGAGACCTTGTGGTGAGGGAGTAGCTACCCCTTTTCCCGTTTCTCATACCCCTTTTTCTCTAAGGTTCGACCACATCCTTCCTTACCCTACTTCTCTCCCTTCCTATCTCAAAGATCATATTGGGAAGCCGCCCTCTATGGATGATTTTCATGTCCCTCATTCCATCATTATTGAGGAAGAGAGGAATTTTGTCAACCAAAAGTAATGTGATGAGGATTTGCCTTTTTCCTTTTCTTTCCATTATTCTTTTCCTTCTTCTACTTCTTACTTTCTTGACTTTCCTTTCGATCCTTCTTCTTCTTTCTTTTGGCATCTCCCTCTTCACTTGCGAGCAATGATTTTGTTGCACATTCTTATTCCGTCATTTTCCTATTTACACCCCCATGAAATGTGTAGTAGTGCATTTGACAAGCTCTTGCGTGCGTTGAATTATTATTTCCTAGAGAGGTCTCGCTTGGACGTTAAACAAGCCTTTGCGGGAAATAACCCGTGTTTTATTTCTTTCATTTTCTTTTGTTTTTAGATTAGATGTTCTCACATGGACGTGTTTGTGTTCCTTGCTAGGTACACAGCTTGACATACTCTTGCGCATTGGTGATGATCAAGAATCAAGGAAATACGCCTCAACTTACCTATCATGTGGAATTCAAGCCTAGTTTGTACAGATTATGGCTCATACGAGGTTATTTCGGTTTTTTTGTGTGATTTTGCATTTATCTCATATCCGGTAATATCCTTCTTTTCCCTCTCTCTCTTACTTATTGTGACTTGAAGATCATGTATTGGTAATGTTGGATTAATTTTTCCTTGTTTTCCCCTCCTTGGTTTCATTGTTTATGATTTGAGAGCTTGGTTTCATTCAAGCTTGGGGGAGGGTATTCTATCATGTTTGTTGGGATGTTGATTCATATATGCCATGCACGTGAGTATATGCATTTCCGTGTTTTTCATGCTTTTGGAAAATCCAAAAAGATTTTTGTTTACTTCAAGGCAAGTTTATCAAAATTGTGTTTTGTTTGTTCTTAATTGGACATTATATCTTTTTGATTTGTTTAATCTTGAATGCCTTTCTTCCTAAGTGGTTAATGTGTGCACGATTTGAGAGTGTCATTGGTTGACTCTAGGATATTACATGCTAAGGTAGCTGGGTTAAGAACTTTTAGGAATCCATGAAGCCCTAGTTCACGGGTATGAGGTAAGATGGTGTTGCTCTCTATAGTTGATTTGGCACCCTTAGTTGGTATTTGCTTAGTTATAATCCCGTGTGAGGTAACATTGTTCTAGCCTTCATCACTTTGTTGTGTGGCGCATTTGGATCCTTAGCTATGCATGTCTTGATCCTTGTTTTGACTTATAGCTCCCAAGATCGTGACCGGAGCACTCTAGGGGAGGAAAAGGGCACTTATTTCTCATTTTTTTTTCTTCTTTATCTTCTTTTTGTTTTGTTACAAATTTGATTTTGTATTTTGCATAAACAAACTTGCTAACCAATTTGAGCTTATGTTTCCCGCTTTTGTTTAAACCATGTTACAAACCTAATGGCCTATGTTTACCACCCCTTTTAGTTAGTGAAGCATAGGCATGTGAGGTTTGAGTTTTGAGTTGTTGATCATAAACCAGAAGCACTTTGAGATTTGGTTAGAGTTAAGCTTGTAAAGAATGATGCAAATTTATGAAAATCAAGTGAAGTTTCAAGAAAAAGCCGTCCAAAATTAAAAAAGGCAAGGACAATGAATAAAGTAAAAAAAAAAAAAAAAAAAAATTGGAAAACAAACCAAACAACAAAAATATATTCGATAGTTTCATTTTCTTCCCTAGTTTAAGCATTGAGGACAATGCTTTGTTCAAGCTTGAGGGGGAATATTGTGTGTTTGTGTTGAATAAGCTTGGGGGAATGGCATTAGTGGTATTTTTGCTTGATATTTAGTGAATTCTTGAGTTAATTTTTAATGTCGGACGCATGCTTCACTTAGGAATTATCACCAAATTTTAAATTTTTACCCCTCCTTAACCCTTAGCCTTACTTTACAACCAATAAAAAGACCCTTAGGCTTTAGTGGGTTAGGTCAAAAGAACGGTGGAGGGAGATAGACTTCAAACCTATGGAAAGAGTATGCATAATTGAGACGTCGGGATTACCTTCTCAAAATTTTTCAATTCTTTATCTTTTTCCGGTTCCTTCGTGGAATCTTGAGAAGCTAGCTTAAGGCTTGATTTGAAGCTAGTGGAGAGAACGTGGCCCGAATGCTTGGGGCTAGGGTGGATTGAGTCCTAAGTAATTCTTTATGCTTAGCATGTGTTATGTTACAATCAACCATTGACATCTTGGAACGTGCATACATTTGTCCATTTAGAAAGGTTTGCATTCATTAGTACTCGTCCTTATTTCTTGTCCATATATGAGCTTGTGTTTTGCTTTTCTCTTAGTGTTTCTTTTCCTTTTTCCTTTTGTTGCCTTGCCTTGGTTTTTGTCGAGAGTTGTGGGTTAAACCTCTTAGGAAACCCTCACGAGAGCTTACTCGTCCTCTTTGGCGACATAGGGGTTTAAAGGGCTTGATGCATACGCTAAAGGCATCCGTGATTCCTACGACAGGGAGTTAGTGTACATTCTTTCTCTTTGTTTCTATTTTGTTTCTTTTTCCTTTAATAATTCCATCTTGTTCTCTTTTGCCTTAGCTTTGCTCGAGGACAAGCAAAGGTTTAGGTTGGGGGAATTTGATGAGTGACATTTATGTCACTCTTAGGGAGTAGTTTTAGAGTCATTTTCGTGTTTATTTTATCTTATTTTCCCTTTCTTTCTCTTGTTTTCTCTTTAATAACATTTCTTGTTTATTTTGTAATTTTGTCGTGTTTTAGTTCTTTTCGTAGTTTTTAATAGAATTAGTTTATTTTCGTATTTTATTTGTTTTCGATTTATTTTATTTCGCTCCTTTCCTTTGTTACTTTCATAATTTTAATTAGTTTTAAGTTTATTTTATTTAATTGTATAATTTTATGTCTTTATTAGTTTTATTTTTATTTCTCTTATTTCTATTTTTTATTTTATTTATTTATTTTTATTAGTTTAGTTTTATGTCTCTTATTTTCTATTTATTTTATTTATTTCTATTTTATTTATTTTATTCTATTTGTCGTGGTTTTATTTTATTTCGTCCTTTGTTTATTTTTATTTTATATTTTTCCCGATTCACCCTTGTGTATATTTTGTTTTGTAGGATCCTGTTCGGAGGTCCGAGGTTCGAGTCAAATGAGCAATGCCTCTCACTCCCCTGCTCCATGCTACACCACCACAGCCCAAACCAGCCTGCAACCCCGCAAACACCACACACACCAGCACCAATTCACTCCCCAGCTGCCACCATTATACACCTCCCCTGCCGCAACCAATACACAAACCAAACCAACCCGCAACCCCAACTGCAACAACAACCTCCACCGCACCTAGCACCCAACAATTGCAACCTGTAATTCGCCCAACACCAAAACCACCATCAGTCACCACATTTACCCCTTAACCATCAAAGCACCTGACCACCCACCTAACAACTCCCCTGGCAGCAGCTGCTGCAATTCGCAACACCTCCTCCTTCCACCTTCACGCACAGTTGCTGCTACCAACACCACCACACAGCAGCAGTAACAACCACCAGCCTCCAATCACAATTCATCTCGCCAGCCACCACAATCAGCGCACCTGCACCACCGTCAACAACCAACAGCAATTAAGCAACCAATCGACCCCTCAATTAAGCAAAAATCAGAGTAAATTGCAAATTAATCAAGTTCGAGCAAACCGTTGAGGGTTCGACCGAACATCAAGTCAGAGACTTTGGGGGTTTTCTTATTCGAACAGGAGTGGTTGAACATACCCATGGTTCGACCAAACCAACCCTGTAGTTCGGTCGAACCAACCATCGGTTCGATCGAACCATTTAACGAGCCTCGCACATGATTTTTAATGAGGATCGAACGATTGAAGCTTGGTGATGGCCGTTGATCTTTGATTTGTGATGATGATGTGCGGTGATGATGTATTTTGATGAATGGCGAAGATGAATATTGAAGCAGCGATTTTCGAAGAGGAGGCTGGTTGTGTTTTGTGGGAATTGTTTTTGGTTTTGTTTTATTTTCCTTTTGTTTTATTTTTATTTCTTTTCTTTTCCTTTTCTTATTTCTTTTCTCTTTTATTTCGTTGTAGTTTCTTATTTTTTTACTTTTCCTTTTTAATTTATTTTATTTTCTTTTCTTATCTTTTTCTATTTTTCCTAGTTTTATTAAGTTAGTATAAATACCCATTTTTGGGTTAATTAGAGGAGATAATTCAATAACTATCATTTTTATACTCTCTAATTAGTTTTAGGTTAGGTTAGGATTAGTCTTCATTGGTAGAGAGAGAAAGTGTGGTTTTCTTCATTAATGAACTTGGATTTTGAAGAAGGAGCTTGTTTAATCCATTGTAGACCTTCATCTTCAATTAATGAACAATCTCTTACTCTCTCTCCTCTATTTTTATTTGTTTTATTTTTATTATTATTTTAGTTGTTGTTATTGCTTGTTAATCATGTTTATTCTTGATTGTTTGTTAATTAATCTTGTTATTAACATAATTAGTGAGTAATTTCCCCATTAAGGGAATGGTTGTGGTGTAGTTGGACCTTGAGCATGTTCTAGGGTTTAGAATTGATTTATTTGTGATTAAAGTCTTTAGATGCTTGATATTCTTTAATCTTCTTGCAAGTGCACATTGTTGGTTGATTAAAGGTGAATCTTTGCTAACAAGAAACGGAAGTTGACTTAGTTAAGGTTCATTACTATCGATTGTTATTTAATAGTACCTCCTAGTATATGGTTCTAATGTGGAAACATAGAGGCTATGTTAGGAGAAGCCAATTGACCCCGGAAGGTGGCTAGATTGGATCCTTTATTTCGAT
The DNA here is from genome assembly GCF_948465745.1 of Chenopodium album. Lineage (NCBI taxonomy): Eukaryota > Viridiplantae > Streptophyta > Magnoliopsida > Caryophyllales > Amaranthaceae > Chenopodium > Chenopodium album. Next base: position 46,057,200 of record NC_137839.1, read on the forward strand.
ATTCGAGCATGTTTAGTTCATAATTAATTCAATTTCTATGCCTTTGTTTATGTTCAAGTGAATGCTATACCTAAACCATTTTCCTTAATGTTTTATTTCTTGTTTTAGCATCTTTAGACTTTAGTTTATTTATCCCCTATTCCGGACTAGCTTAATTGTCGATAACATTTGGTGGTGTTTATCCGTTCTCTGTGGTTCAACCCCTATGCTTGCCTTATACTCGTATTAGGTTTGTTTAGGTTGTATAAATTGTATTTGATCTAGGAATGGACAATTGACGACGCGTTTGTTCCCTTGTCATGTATCGAAAAACTAACTCATATGGATGACAGTGAGTTCTCAAACATGACGAACCTTGACTAACTTAAAAAGTACTATCCATAATTACATGAGTAGGACACTCAAGAGAGCTACGTTTGGCCTGATTCCTTAGGAAATGATACGTAGGCAACCCTTTACAGTGTGCGACCACTTTAATTTTTGCAAACTTCACATCCCCGATTTAATAAAAACTCAACGTAATAGCAGCGCCACGGAAAATAATAAGTCGCCGGACGACAGACTACAGCGCAAGGCAACAAAGCTTGTTGTACGGGGACAGCATAAACGTCTAACGACAAGCGCAAAAAAGCGGCGCCGCTTTTCTGTGAATATCTGGGCAAGTTTTAGTGTATTTCGGAAAATTTTCGACTTCCGTACTCGATAAAATTTTCTGGAAAATAATTTTTGTTGTTTTCATTGCTTTAGTAAATTAAATTTAAAAGTTAATTAAATTAAAAAAGCTGAAATTCCTTTAATAAAATAAAGTAAAAATTACATTATTAATGGAATTCAAAAAAACCTTAATAAAATAAAATTAACTTTAAATTTAAACTAATCTAATAAATTGAAAGTTAATCAATGCTTCAATCTTTCTTCTCTTTCTTTGCCCTATTCCAATTTTTATCTGCATCTTCTTCATCATCCATGACTTTAGCTTGTAGGCATCCTTTAGAGGACCTACATTTAATTTTAGAGTAAATGATTTCTCACTTAGCTAGGACTCCATGTTTCTTTTCAAAGGTGTCAGCTTTTCTTTTCCCTTAATCCTTTGTAGTGTCTTTCTTCTTAGGCATCACAACTGTTTTAAATTCAACCTTTTCACCCAAACGTTCCTTAACAGGAATCACTTTGTCATCTAGGCGGTTCTTCACATTGGTTCTACTCAGTTTTTTCTTCATGTCCTTTGTAGGCTTGTTAAGAAGCCATCTATTCACATCATTTGGCAAGGAAGGTGGAACCTTCTGGTTAATTACTTCCCACAAAGGCCTAGCACTCCAATATGCGTCAAATTTCTCTACTTCTTGTGAAATAAGGAATTCATAGGGACGACAGAGATCCCAGAAGGAATTGTTTGAAGTAGACCGTACTGCCTTTTTACCCTGCAGGGATAATAAAGAGTCATCATGGTTAAGCTTGGAAGACGGCAGAAGGGTTGCTTGTTGACACCAACCATCTTCTCTATTTTCCACCATGGGACGACCCATTTGATAGCAAAGTTGCAAGAGGAAAAGACTTTACTCCACTCATGGCAACCCATCTTAGAGAAACGCTTCTTTTGCCTCACAAAGCAATTTGGAGTGTATTTTTCAATGTTATCAGGAGGACTAATTAATTCTAGTCTTCCATTAGCCATATCTGCAAAAAAATTCAATGCAAATAATTAGTATTACTATACAAAAATACGTTTTTTATTTCTGTGATTAAAAATATTATTTTTCTACTTGTAATAAAATTGGAGAGCTTCAAAACGGTGCTTTCGGATTTTTCTTTAATTTATCTTGACTAAGCATAGTCTCTCCAACAATTAATGGCATTGGATTCCTTCCTGATTCAATTTGCTCCAAAACAGTTAATATAATTGTTTGTCCCTCATTAGTTCTACCACTAGTGAGAAGATATTGGATAAGAATGCAAAAGAGAAAATCTCTTCTTCTATAAACATTAAAAGATTCAAAATAAGGTTTATCAAAGTAGTGGCGTGCAAATTATTTTAGATTAACTACACTACCATCTAAAATATCTGTGAGATCTCTATCTTTTAAATTAAAGAAGCGCTCAAAATATTTATAATGATATTCATTCACTCAGGGGATTACCGCAAGATCTAATGAAGGGAAGCCTAGGATGGCACAAAATTCTTCCGTTAAAGGGCTAATTTCATCACACCCTAGTGTAAAGTAATGTGTATCTGTTTCCCAATTTTCTAAGCTGTTATGAATAAAATCTATGTCATGATCTACTCCCTTAATACCATAAATACCTCCCATGTGAAAAAAGTCGAGTTCTTTTTTCTCTTTAGCAGTTAAAGACCGACACCATTCACGAGTAAAATTGCTTAAACTCTTAGTGACTAAAGACATGATTATTTGTTAAGAAGCTAAGGTTATAATTAATCCGTTCAAATTATACAAGAAATCGACAGATTAGGGGGCTATTTATTTACAAAATCGATGCAGTTTGACTCCGGAAAGGATTCAGAGGCAGCGCACTACAGCGCTAGACGACAAGCTTGTCGCCTTGCGAAAGAGTCTGTCGCCTTGCGACAGCAACATCGCTCGGCAACGACACAAAGCGCGTGACGACAAGCGGCACAAAGCGCTTCTTCAACGTGCTACGCAAACCGTGTTTTTATGACTATAATTCGAATTCGTACAATGACTTTACAATTTCGCCCTTCGTTCAATTACCCCACACATATTAATTTAATATATTCTCTTTTCTTTTTGGATTTATTCAAGCTTAATTAATTAAATTTAGGTTTGTTTTAAGTCCGATTTATTATTCATAATTTTTGTTTTTGGGGGAGAAAGTTGGATACCCTCCATTAGTAATAAAAATGACGGAAATTTTTGCGCAAAATTAATCACAAATTTTTTCCACAAACACATATGCACATAAAAATAAAAAATAAATGCAAAGATAAAATAGTCATAATAGATAATAGTCAGTATATACAAATATGTCTAATAAACGAGTCAGTCGGCAAAGTCCTACAAAAACTCAAAATAAAACAACACAAGTACAACTACGGTGCTGGAGGATGTAGATGATGAGGGATGTTCATCATATCGAAGAACAACGTAAATTGAGGAGTATGCTCCTCACCAGCTCTAGTCTCGCCAGGAGTCGGAAACCTCAACTCAGGACCAGTCCACCAAGGGTCGCCCTGGTGATAAATCAGCAAAGGCTGAGGCTGCGGAGGCTACTACGACGTAGAGCCGACCTTGTACGTCCCACCACCTACCGGAGCCAATGTCGCCTCTCCTTGGCCCATCGGTCTAGTCCGTGCACCCTCTGATGACCTGACTCCTCCACTTCCTCGGTCCGAGCAGCATCAGATCGACCACCTCGGCCACAAGAAGCAGTGCGGCGACGCCTCGTGCCAGACCTGGCCGGGTCTCTCGCCTCTCCTCGAGTCTCGTCCGAGTACGTGAAAGGATAGGTTGTCCCTGCAAAAGTAAATTAAGTCAGACGCAAAGAAAATAGAAAAATAAACAATGCAAAAATAAAGAGGGAAAAGTTACCTCCTGAGCAGCGTCGTCACGACAACAGGAAGCTACATTCCTCATACTCGCTAGCTGCTCCAAAAGGTGTCTATCCAGCTCGCCATCGCCGACACCACCACACGCTAGAATTGTCAAAAAACAAAGTAAGTAACAATAAAAGACAAATATAAATAAATGGCAAGTAAATAACTCACCCGAGTCTGGTGATGAGGGATGGATCGCTCTACGGAGCGCGGATCCTCAGGAGCTTGAGGGATCATCTCCTCAACTAGGCCGTACATCCCCTGATAGCTAATGGACATCCGGGGAGGAATGAACTCAATAGGCTCAGTCTGGCAAAAAGCAAATCAAATTGAGTAAAATACCACTTGGGGGCTACTTAGCAAAGAGATAAAAGACAAAAATCATATCGTCGTCTCTTCAGACAAAACAGGGGTCGGAGCTAACAACGGCAGCAAGTCCTCCTCGTAACATCGCCCCGAGCTAGCATAAGATCTCCAGGGGGTACCAGCAGGCGACCTCTTCGCCAAGTTGATCAGCATCGCGTCATGGCACATGTGGCGAGGCGGAGGAGCAGGGATGACGAAGATCTCTGAAGAGTGCTGAATAACAACTCTCCCACCAAGGTGCACTGCTGCCTCATACGTCCCTTGAAAGTAGCGATGCTCAGCGGTGTACTACGCAGCCAGCGCAGGAATAACCTAACCGTCCCATGGCCGATATAATACCTCGGGCTCCTGCGAAATATGTCTGTTAGATGAAGCTCTACCGAAAACAATACAAAGGACGAAAATTGTTCAAATGAACATACCGAGAGGATCAGCTCTCGGCCATGGGCAGTATCTGCCTGGTCACTGAAACAACCTCCCCAACAGGGAGCTCACAAGGAGATGGTCTCGCCGGCACAAGCGAAGGAAAACACTCGTAGAACCAAAGCTACAAAGGTAGAAAGAAATCAGCAAATGTTAATAAAAGTCTAGAGCTAACTTTTAAAGAGATAAAGTGTACCTCTACAACTCTCTAGAAGCTAAAGAGTGCGATATTTCCTATATAAGCTTTGTGGCGATAGGAGTCTCGCGATCCTCGCAAGAAGTTAACATAGGCCAAGTTGGTCCAACTGTAGGTCCCGATCAGCTGAAGATCGCGGAGAGCAGGAAGGTAGTAGAGCAGCACCCGACTACCCTTGTCGGGGGAAAAGGTCCCTGACAGCAAAACAAGCACAAAGATGCGCACCCGCTGCTCTCGGGTGGTCGCATCGTCCTCAAAATCCATCGCCAGAGTCGACCAGCGAATGCAGTTGGAGCTAAGTTGTGCTGGCTCCACCTCAGCACGGGCCCGAACAGCAATCGAACCCAAAAACTCCTCGACTATTGGAGAAAAAGCACTAATAGTACTATCAAATGGCAGCGCAGTCGAGCGAAACTCCAGTCTCGAAATGAGACTGAAGTCGGCTGGAGCGACAGTCATCTTACCCAAAGGGAAGTGAAAAGTGTTGGTGGTGTCCAACAAGAACTCCACCAAAGCACAAACAACATTGTGGCCCGCGTTGAACGAATACATAGCTTGAGTAGCCTAGAACAGGGTAGTCAGCGCACAGGACTCCCGAAGCAGTCACTGCCCCTCGTCGCCGCAAAAATACTTGTTGTACAGCTTGCCAATGGTCTCGTTGTTGGAGCCATGGCTACGCGTCGTACCACTAACAATCCCACGTTGCACCCTCTCAGAAATATGGTGCTCGGGGGTAAAGAACAACGTCCGCTCATCCCATTCAGGAAGGGGACCGAAAGAAGTGGACGGATTCGCGTCCTATTGTACGGGCTCGTGTTCCCGTCATGTGTCTCGGGACCGGGAACCGAAACTTCACTGTCTAGCCATACTTTATTATGCAAAATTGACAAAAATTAATGCTCTATAATATCTAAGGTTCGCCTAGCCACATGATACTATGTTCGCAAGAAAAATGGAGTACGTAGTACTAAAACAGAGCACGATTTCAATTCAAGCATATATGGCATTTTTCAGGCAATCAAACCATTTCTTGCAATATTATGATAATTATTGTGGCAAATTGGACAAGAATTGCTAGCAAAAACACCAAGAACAAGCCACATTGTTCTCACGACCTTAAGTAGTTCAATAATGGTGAATCGCTCATTTCTCCATCAACTTGAGTCGAGCAAGTCTCAAAATACTCCAAAGGCAATATACAAACATAATCAAGCAATTTCACGGCAAAAAATTTGACAAACAAAGCAAATTGAGCAACATAAGATTCGAATTTTAAAGAAATTCATGAATAAACATGAGCAAAATTCAGCAAAATTCGAGTGAGTGAGAAGAAAACATACATAAATCAGCAAAATAGATGAATAAAGCATCAATTTGCAACAAATTTGAGCGAATTTGGTTGAGAAACGAGCAAGAATGGACGATTTGAAGTTTCGTGGCGAAATTTTGAATGAAAACAGCATCATCATTAAAATGAGGTAAAAGGGCTTTTATCCGGGAAGCCCGAGTGCAGCGCCACGCGATAAATTTGTCGCCGCGCGATAGTGTGCAGTGCCGGGCAACAAGAAGAAATTGTGGCAACAAAAATTTATGGCGGACGTTACAGCGGAGACAGAGTTTGAGGCTTCGTAGAACCTTTTATTTCGACCTCGTACACCAGTTTAGGTTCCTTGGTACACTAGTTACCCCCGCTAAGCATCTTGACATGATTTAGTAATCGGCTCGGTTACATTCACATTAACTGGTCGACCTGATAAATGATCGTCTCACTTAGCTTAAAGCGCCTAAACATTGGCTCATCGCAAAGGCACCAACATAATGGTTCATAATTACCAAAGGCACTGACATAATGGTTCATAAACAATAGAAGCACCAACATACTAGTTCACAAGCAGCAAAGCACCGACGCACTGGCATAGCAAAAGCAAGTTCAAGCGAACTTTAAAGGATCGACAAGCGTTTGTCTTTGGTGATATTCTTCAGAATATTATCGCAAAAAATGAAGATCGTTTCAAGAAAAGTAGTCTTTGATAGGATTCTTTTGCTTGCAGAAGACTATCACATTGGAAATTAGAGGCAATTACAGGCGTAGTAGTCTTCATGCAGTATCCCCTGGCTTGAGGAAGATCGTCAAAGCTCTTTGTTCAGAGACGCGTAGACATATCAACATCAAAACAGCAAGATAGCGTTCCCTAGCTTGTGGAAGGTTGTAACAACGGCAGATGCAGCAACAAATCGGTTACTCCCAAAGACATGTGCTCGATAGTGCAAGATACGCGTTTCTTAACTCTTTTATCTATTTAACTAACGCTAGTTTTACAGGAATCGGCGTTACAAGAATGATTTAGGATTGCAAAACGTTCCGATTCATTCTCTATCCCTATCAATACATTGACTTTTGTTTCGAAACTTGTGTTTCTCTAAACTCAGTCAAAGTGGGGGCTTCTGTAGACGCCCATTTGTGTCTCCCCAAAACAAAACCCGGTGATGAATACCTTTCACTTTGAATCATAATCAAATGAAGTGAAAGTGTGGAAAGTTTAGTGTTGCGGCTAGTTTTTATTTCTCTTCTTTCTCTCTTTTTTCGAAAACCTATTTTATGAAAAAAGCAAATCCAGTTTAGTTTGATCCGTGACAAGGGTCCAATAATAGTGTAGTTGGATCGGGCTCAAATAGAGTTTTCCAACGATATATTATAATTCCAATGAATAATGAGGAAGTTATAGCCAAATTACTAAACTGAGCCCGGTTTGATCCTTATATGCGGCCCAACGATCTAGAGGAGGGCCTATTATGATTTTTCATTCCTAATGCAATTAGGATTGATTATAATCTTCAAGAATCTTCTGGAAGGTTCTTTTGAATACTAATGTGATTAACATTAATAATTGAGTTTTATGAGTTTTATTTTGAATAAAAGAAGTGTTTTTAATGAAAATACGGTTTTACCCCCCGTACGGACTTTTACGCTTAATTTTATCAAAAAATAGAAAAAGTGTGGGAATATTGCCTGCAGCGCCGCACAATAGGCTGTCTCGCGGCGATAGAGGCTATTGCGGCGCCAGCGTCATGTTTTATTCTTATTGAAACTCTGATTCTTTTTTATCATATTCCGGGTTATTTTCACTATAAATAGCGTCCTTAAACCTCCGTTTTTAATTACCAACTCTCATGAAGAAATTCTTGATAATATCTCTCTCTGTGTTTCAAAACCAACCTTTTCACAAACCAAATTCTGCATTCACAAGATCTAGACACACTTTAGCATAATTCAAAGTTGCCTTTACCCTAGGCATGAAAGGTTTGATATTTCTGAGGGTTTGGTCCCAAATCTAATTTAAACTTTCTTATTCTCTATTTCCATTATTTAATTTAATTTAATTGTTTTGTTTTATTATTTTCTTTGAAGTTACTAACGTGTGTATTTTATTATTAGAAAGAGGTACGAGGCATCCAAGTAAGTGCTTTAATTGTTTTATTGATATTATGATATAAAAATCATGTTTAAATTGTTATTTTAATTCCTAGTATCATGTTAGGATGTTTTATTTCTTCCTAGTATCATGTTTAGGGTGATTTGCTTATATCAATTATGATTTCCTATGATGCTTCCTATTTTCTTTCCCAATATTCATGCCAGTACCATGTTTTAGTTAAAGCTTTGATTTTTATGTGTTTAGTGACATGCTAGGGTTAGTTATTAATCTTGTTAGTATCATGCCTAGGATCATGCTAATATTATGCGTTAACATGATTATGGTTATGATTATTATTATGGTTGTTATTATTATGATGATTAATATGTTGGTTGATATTTATTGTTATTGTTTGATCACGCCTTTTATGCATGTTTAAAGGGAATTTGTACTTGTAATCACTCTTAATAAGATAATTAATAACCTTCATCCCCAAACTTCTAGTCTTAGTTCCAGATCTATTGGAGTTAACGATCTCTTGGATCGTTAAGGGGTGTAACCTTCACCCTGTGAATGGTTTACAAGCTCCTAAAACTTGTTGGTGACTCTTTTGCTTTAGCTTCATTCCCTTTGGACGCCACCATGCTTAAGTGTATGATCACAGTGGGGTTCAAGTTTGGGGTAATGGTTGAAATATTCCCTACAAGGCCCAATTCAAAAGATGGTTGAATTCCATGTCATGGATATTAAACTTACATTCAACCTTCTACTTGGACGTCCTTGGATACATGAGTTTGGTGCAATACCATCCTCACTTCATCAAATGACTAGGTTGAACTATCACGGGCTTCCTATGACTATACATGTTTCTCCTCTCAAAATAGCTTTAAATGACCAATCACTTCTAGAAATAAACCATGATATTGATGAAGAGGAAATGTAGGGATTTACCGCCAAGCCAATCTGCACAATTGAAATGGAACAGAGCCTTGAAGAATCCTTTAAGCTTGATCCATACTCCACCCGGATAGAAAACAACATCTTGTTTAAGAGTAGTTACTTTCCTGGGATGCTTTTGGGAATAGGAATGAAGAAATCTTTTTTACTTCCTATCCCAAAGATAAGTCTATCTTTTGGATTTGGATACAAACCAACCAAGGAAGAACTAGAGTCTCACGATGCTATAAACAAAGCACTTAGAGACAACAACAAAAAAGGGATAATCACTTTGCTCCCATCTTACCAACAAACCCTTAATGAACAATTCATTAGGGAGGAATCAAGAAGCCTTGATTTGAGATATTTCATGATTGCTACTTCTTGAATGACGATCTCGAAATCGTTGAATCAAAACACCCAACTCCAGAGTGCTATGATAGGCAAGCATTATACTTGCTATTTGGACTAAAGCAAAACCATGTTGCTACCATGACTAATCAAAATGCCATCCAAGATGAAGCTTTTGACCCAACCTCGTTGATCACCCCTTCTAATGAAACCTTTGAGCATGGATGGAGGAAATCTTGCAAGTGGACTAATCATAGTGGTGATAAGCTGGAGATCATCACAGGAGAAGGGAAGGTGTTCGAAGAATTGGATGATGAGTTTAGCTTAGACTTTAAGGAAGCTGAAAATTTGAGCCTTGTGGCTATTAGTGAGTCTTTATTTTCTAGTTCTAAGGACAAAGATCCCAAAAAGAATTCTTCTCTTGATATACTCTCTTTTGAATTCAATAATATGAGCTTTATTTCCGAGTATATGCCTTTTCTTAAATATTTTGAATGCTATAACAATCAATCTAATGAAGATGATAATATTAATAAATTGGTTAAAGTATTGAATGAAGGAGAACAAAAGAACCCTATAATTGAAGAAACTAAAATAGTCAATATAGGGACTAATGAAAAAAAAAAAAATAGAAGTCAAAATTGGCTTAACTTTAAATCCAGAAGAGCGATCGACTCTTATATCGACGCTCAAATAATTCGAAGGCGTGTTCGCTTGGTCATACAAGGACATGCCTGGAATAGATAGGGAAATTGCGGAACATACTATTCCCTTGAACCCTACCTCTAAACCAGTAAAACAAAAACTTCGACGAATGAAACCTGATGTCACTTTGAAAATAAAAGAAGAAGTATAAAAGCAATTAGACGCAGATATGTAATTAACTAGAATGAGTTGCGAACATCGTCCCAGTATCAAAAAAGGATGGACGAGTTTGCATGTGTGTCAACTTTAGGGACCTTAACAAGGCTAGCCCTAAAGACGATTTTCCTCCACCTCATATTGATATATTGGTAGATAACAAGGCTGAACATCCGATGTTATCCTTTATGGATGGATACGCAGGTTACAACCAAATCCTAGTGGAAAAATAAGATAAAGAAAACACATTATTTATCACCCATTGGGGTACATATTGCTACATAGTCATGCCATTTGGTCTAAACAATGTAGGAGCTACGTACCAAAGATCGGCTACGACTCTCTTGCATGATATGATGCATAAAGAAATATAAGTGTATGTGGATGATATGAATGTAAAGTCCAAATATATAATGGGACACATAAAAGCTTTATGAAAATTTTTCACTCGCGTAAAAGAATATAAAATGCGATTAAATCCACAAAAATGCGCCTTCGGAGTAACTTCTGGTAAGTTACTCGGATACGCAGTAAGCAGACGTGGTATTGAGATCGATCCCTTTAAAATAAAGGCAATCATTGATATCCCTCCCCCTCAAACAGAAAAAGAAATTACAAAATTTCTTAGCAAACTACAATTCATTAGTCGGTTTATTAACAAATTTACTATGACTTGTGAGCTAATATTAAAAAAATTGAAAAAAGAAGAAAAACAAGAATGGGGCGATCAATGCCAAAGGGCCTTTGAGAAAATCAAATATTATCTCAAAATTCCACCAATTGTAGCACCACAAGTACCCAAAATACCTCTTAGGATATACATCACGGTAACAGACACGGCCATAGGTTCCTTGCTAGCACAAGAGGTAGATAAAGTCGAGCGTGCAATATACTACGTAAGCAAAAAAATTCATTCAATATGAAACAAAATATAGCACCTTGGAAAAAAAAAGTTTCGCATTAGTGTGGGCAACTAAAAAATTACGACATTATATATTACCTGACACTACTCATGTGATATCTCAACAAAATCTGATAAAGTATTTGTTTGAACAACAACCTATACAAGGAAGAATATGCAAGTGGTTGGTGATGTTTACCGAATTTGAATTAAAATATATTCCTGAAAAATAAATAAAAGGAAAAGTAATTTCTGATTTTCTAGCCCAACATCCTATTCAATCAAGTCATGCAGAAACTACTCATCTTCCGAATGAAGAGATTTTCATGACGCAAGATGACAAATTGGTAATGTACTTTGACAATGCATCCAATCAAAATGGATGTGGCGTTGGAGTGTTACTCATAAGTCCAGAGGGAGCACATACTCCAATCTTTGTCAAACTAGACTTTGAGGTTACTAATAATGCCGCGGAATGTGAAGCGTGCATTATTAGATTAGAAGCAGCAGCTAGCATAGGTGTTAAAAATTAGAGGTATATGGAGATTCTACTTTGATTATAAATCATATACTAAAAAAATGGAAAATAAAGAACTCCACAATGATATTATACCAAGCACACTTAGAGGAGCACATCGAGCATTTTGATTATATTGATTTTAAATACCTCCCAAGGGATGAAAATCAATTAGCCGATGCGCTAGCAAAATTAGCCTCAATGATCAACATTCTAAATCATTTAAATATGATGCCATTTGCGTTGATATAAGAGAAGAACCAACATATTGCAACGCAATAGGGGAAAAAAATGACATTGAAGGATATGCCATTATATAATCAAAAGGCTACAATTCTTGGTATGATCATATCCTCCAATATATTACCCATGGCACATATCCTGAAAATACTTCATCGAAAGAACAACAAGCCCTAAGAACATCTGCGGCCCAATATGGTCTATTAAATGGTCAATTATGCAAAAACAGGGCCTGATGGTCAAAGCTTATTGTGTATAGATCAACCTGAATCCACACGCCTTATGGAAAATAATCACAAAGGCGTTTATTGACCTCACATGAATGGTAAAATGCTTGCTAAAATAATTTCACAACAAGGGTACTATTGGTCCACTGTAGAACATGATTGCATACAATATGTTAAAAAATGTCTAGAGTGTAAAATGTTTGCTAACTTACAACACCTTCCACCATCCAAACTATATAATCTCACTTCCCCTTGGCCTTTTTCGACTTGGGGAATTGACATAATTGGAAAAATATATCCAACAGGAGCAGGAGGGCACGAGTACGTATTAGTAGCCATGGATTACTTGAATAAGTTGATAGAGGCCGCTTCTTACGTGAACATCACTTCTAAACCTGTCGCAAAGTTTCTCGAAAGAAACATATGTTGTAGATAAGGAGTTCCACACGAACTGATTAGTGATCAGGGATCTCAATTCAAAGCTGAAGTTGAGACCCTCTTAACTCGTTATAAAGTAAAACACAATCATTCATCCCCATATAGAACTCAAATGAATGGAGCTGTAGAATTGGCAAATAAAAACATAACAGTCATCATTAAGAAAATGGCATAAAATTATAAAGATTGGCCAAATAAACTACACTTCGCTCTATGGGGTTATAGAACGTCCATACGAACATTAATAGGAGTAAATACATACTCTTGAGTTTTTGGAATGGACGAAGTTCAACCAGTTAATCTGGAAATTCCATCCCTACGCATCGTACTAGAAATTAAGCTACCAGAAGCTGAATGGATAAGAGCGAGGTATAAAGAGTTGTTATACCTCGATGAACAACGATTAAGAGCTTTGCATCATGTACAAGTCTACCAACGACGCATTGCGCGACATTTTAACAAAAGGGTACGGCCCAGAAATATCACAGAAGGTCACTATATACTAAAATATGTTAGAGGCCCACCAACCGATCAAAGAGGGAAATTCAAACCTAATTGGATAGGGCCTTACTGCATAATTAAAATTCTATCAGGAGGAGCTGTCAGGTTAATGGATATTGGAGGTGATGAAATTCGCCAACTAATAAACATTGATTGACTTAAAAAATATTACATATGAAATCCGGATAAACTCGTTCATTCATTAAATAAATCATTTTTTTAAGCATTTAATTAAAAGATTCTAAGTGTTACGCACTTTACCGAATAACACAGTAAAGTTCATAAAACTTGGGGGGGGTAATTTAAAAAAAACATATGCCATTCAAGTGTTTAGATTTTTTCAAACACCACGAAAAACACTTCAAACTTGGGGGGTTATAATGCGAAAAAAATTTAACACTTGTAGCACAAGTGTCGTGCGAAACTAAAACAGTTGCGCGTGGATGTCACGCGCAACTTTATTAATTGCGCGCGGATGTAACGCGCAACTTTATCAATTGTGCGCAGATGTCACGCGCAACTTAATCAGTTGCGCGCGACAGGCTCCGCTACATTAGAAGTTGTGCGTGCCACCTTATGGCGAACTACAAGCCTAGAATTTTTGCGCGAGGATAAAATTGCAATTTTTACTTGCGATAATAAAGAGGGCAATTCTTTAAAATAGCATATACGCGGAAAATAAAAATTAAGCTTCGATTTAAATTATTAAACAAAGTTTGATTAATTTTTTCATTCAATTTCTACATAAGAGGTTGAAGAAAAAAAAACATAATACAAGCATTGCAAAGAACTACGCAAAGACCTGATTTCGTAATACGTACGTAGGAAATCTTATGATTCGGTTATACAAAAAAAAAAAATATATAATAAAGCTCATTTTATTCCATTCGAAATTTTTTAAAAAAAAACAAGAGGCATCGTTGAACTAGATAATAAATTAAAAAAAAAAAAACATAATAGTGATTACACATTATTTGAATTAAACTAACAACATATTGTGTAACACTCTAAGGTTTTACTATACCCTCATTTTTTACAGTAGATGGAGGAATAGTTTCCATCGCAGCAGTTTCAGCGACCTTAGAGCTTTCCCCTTCACTCTTCTTTTTAACCCCAACATTGTTCTTCAATTTAGGATTTTAGGGCCTTTGCTACCTGTTTTCCTTTTCCTTTAACAATTGTTGGGGGCCTTCTTGCAAGTATTTAGTGAAGGTTCTTTAATCTTCACCCCTTGTTGAGCATATTTAGGAGGAGCCTTTCTCTTTGGTTCATTCGAACGAGCCTTAGGAGATGAGAAATCAAATTTTATTCTCACTCATTTATTTTTGCAACTAGGAGGAGTAGTGGTGGCCAAATGCATCATAGGTTTGGGTGGATTGTGAGACGAGGCGGCTTGATTTTGTGATCGAGCCTTGTTTAGCTCACCCTTTTTCGCCGCATTCATCCAAGCCTTTTAGAATGAGAATAACACAATGCTCGCATTAGGAATTAGTACTACCCACTTAGGGAGACTTTACCAATATTCCATCCAACGAGGGATCCTTTTAGGTTTAAAAATTACATCTTTAGGGGCATCACAATCCTGAGGGGTGATCACGGGCCAGATAGGTCGTTAAGCTACTACCCTAACCAAATTAATTATTTATAATACCTAAACCTACACTAAACTAGTTAGTGGCAAGTAAACGGTCGAACCACTAGGGAAGCACGCTAATTCAACATCAAATGTCACTAATGCAAGAGTGAAAAGGGGGTTGTTTTTGTTCGTTTTGTTGAGTAAGAACACTAAAACTACAAATAAGCAAGAAAATGATGATTAAAATCAATAGAAAATGACGCTAGGGATACGGGGGTATCCAATATGATTAGAAAGAGGAGAACAATGGTGATTATCATGAAACATATTCCAAAGAACACAAGAATCTACCTAAACAATTCATTCTCATGCAATAGTCTAGGAAAATAAATGAAAGAGGTCTACACTAATAAGGATCATTCTCATGCATCTTATTAGTTACAATCAAATCAAGAGAATAAAGAAGAAAAATCCATAAAAAATTTACTTTAATAACTCAATCTCATGCAATCATTAAAATAGAGATGATCCTAATCTAGTTAAAATCACTTTTCATGCATTTTAACTAGAAATCATCAAATAGAGTGCAACAATAATCCCAAGCTAATAAAAATCATTTATTTCATCAATATATGGCATAAGTTCAATCTAACCATCATCATTCATCCAATATCAAATCATATCTTCCACCCCCTTCCCATAGCTAGAAGTTTAGCCTAGAGAAGGGAGATTAAACATAATATCAAAACTAGAAATAAACTCAAGAAACTCAAAACAAAATATGATTAAAATCAATGAAATTAATAATAACTAGATAAACTAATAAGA
Source organism: Chenopodium album (assembly GCF_948465745.1). Classification (NCBI taxonomy): domain Eukaryota; kingdom Viridiplantae; phylum Streptophyta; class Magnoliopsida; order Caryophyllales; family Amaranthaceae; genus Chenopodium; species Chenopodium album. The sequence continues at coordinate 46,072,548 of NC_137839.1, forward strand.
TTGACAAGAATAAGTAACAATAAAACAAATAAATAATACTAAAGGAAAGGAGAAGATATTACTAAAGAAAGGATTAATGAAAGATGAAAACTTGGATTCTTGCTTGATTGATGGAAGATTAAAACTTAAGCAAAGTTGAATACAATAAAGGATGCTTGAATAACAATCTCTTTTCTCTCTCTAGATTAGGCTAATGTTCTATGGAATTAGTACTAAAGTGTCCACTATTACAAAGAGTCCCGTCTATATATATGTGGCTCCCCCAAAAAAAAAGTGACTTGGACAACAAGGCGCAAAGAAATCAGAAACCAGTCGTGCGCGCCCGCAAACGACATATGCGCGCCCGCGCAGTAGGTGTGTGCGCCCTCTCAGCGTAGTGCGCGGCCGCAACTTTGAGGGTACGGGAAAATCAAGTGCGCCCGCGCAGTAAGCCTGTGCGCCCGCGGATCAGGTCGCGTGCCCGCACTGAAGTCGCACAACAAGTCGCGCAAACTCTCTGGTTAGGCTCTGTTTCTTCAGCCTAGCTGCACGGGTTCTGACAGGGCTGCGTGCCCGCACAGCAGCTGCACAGCACCCCGCGCACAAAAGTTTACTTGGATTCTTGATATCCTCTTTCTTTCGGCACATAATACCTACTAAACAAAAGCATTGAAATCAAAATAAAAACAAAGCGAGAAGACTAAGAAAATGGAAGATAAAGGAGAAAAGAAAAGAGGAAGCAAAACTAAGTAAAAATGCTTAGAAAAAGGGCCAAACAAGTGCAAATGAGGGGAGAATCCTTAGAGAAAAAGGATAAAAGAGTGGCATAAATTCCACTCATCAAAACCCCCACACTTGCCTCTTGCTTGTCCTCAAGTAAGGAAAATCGGAACAAAAAGACAAACACAACAAATATAACATGACAAGGTTTTAGCAAAACCAATCAAGCCTCAAGGTAATGGAATGCTTAATTTGGACTCCCATGCAAATAAATGCACCAAAGAATCCTTATCTTTCTTTATTCAAAGAGGGAAAACACGTTCCAAGATGCTCAAGGTTGAAAAAGACAAACCTAAGCTAAGCGTAGAGAACTAATGATTTCATTCTCCGCCCTATCCCCATTAAGACGGTCCGCGTTCTCTCCACTAGCTTCAACCCAATCCCTAGCTAGCTCCTCATGGTTCCTCGAGGGAACCAGAAAAAGTAATTTTTATGTGGAATCATAAGGTCATCCCGACATCTCAACTATGCATACTCTCTTCATAGGGTTGAAATCTATCTCCCTCCACCGTTCTTTGACCACGCCCCTCTAGAATCCAAGGGTCTTAAGTAGGGTTGTAATGTCATGGCTAGGGGTTATGTTTGGGAAACAATTTGAAATTTTGGTGGCAATTCCTAAGTGAAGCGTAAGAGTGGCCATCTCTCAAGAACATCCTAAGAATTGAACCTATTCTCAACTTTACAACCTTTCAAAACAAACCACACCACATTACTTCAATATTTTTCTTTTTTTTTTTGCTTGGTTTTCATGAGTTTCAACTTTCTTTCCAAACCTTTTTGCGTACTCTTTTCATGAAGAATATTTCAAAACCTTATTTGAACAAAATTACACAACTTTCTTTCTCAATTTCAACATTATCAAACTCGAACCTCACAAGCCAATGCTTCACTAACTACAAGGGTTAGTAGAACATAGGCCGATAGGTTTGTAATATGGCTAAGTCAAGAAAGGGGAAATAAGGCTCAAATTTGGTTAGCAAGAGAGTGAATGTAAAAATGAAAACCAAATTTGTAAGAAAACACAAAGAAAACAAAGAAAAATGAGAAGAAATGTCCCCTCCTCTAGAGTTTTATGGTCACGATCTTGGGAACTAGACGCCAACACAAAGATTAAGACATGCATAGTTAAGGATCCTAAATGCCGCTCACAAGAATGATGAAGGCTAGAACAAATGACGCTCACACGGGAAAAGAAATATAGCAATCCTATCCACCATAGAGAGCAACACCATCTTACCACTTTCCCGTGAACTAGGGGTTCAAATGTCTTCAAAAGTTCTAAACCGGGCTACCTTAGCTTACAATGTGTCTAATTCAACCCAAAGCATTCTCAAACCGTGTAAACCCTCATCAACTAGGAAGATAAGCATTCAAAGACACATCGAGGCAAACCAATCCAAAAGAGTGAGCAAATTACACATCAAAAATCATTTCAAATTGTCATAATTATGCTTGTAACACAAAAAGGGGAAAAAAAAACAAAAGAAAGAGGAAGAAATAAAAAAGGTTCACATACGAGGCATATAATCCAATTAAATCCCAATCGTCATACAATTGATCGTTTGATAACAACATCAACGATCCCAGGTTCTATAGAACCAAAAGCAAACATCCTTGAACCATTCAACTTCTTTCTAAGATAAACCTAAGCTAAACACCCAAAGAAAAAGAAAATAAAAGAGAGGAAAGGTCTAACCAAATGCCGCTTGAAATGAAGACAAGATAAATTATTTAATATCACCGAGGGGGGGGCTCGATTTGCCCCTTAACTTCCTTTATCTCCATTTTCAAGCTTGAAAAGTGAGCCAAAATGAAAGAAACGACTGAGATAAAGCAAAAATAAAATAAAAAAGTTAAAAATCAAAGAAAGAAACTAAGAATTTAAACAAAATGAAGAAATATAAATAAAATAAAATAAACTAAAAATAAAAATTGATTAAGGGAAGTTTTGACTTTAAGGAGTTTGGATTTTTCTTCATGGGAGCACCATCACCTACACAAACACTTGAAAATTCATTAGCAAAAGCTTATCAAAATCACCCAGGGACATCATCATCACAATCAAGAAGATAAATGTAATACCCCGAATTTTATACGTATTTTATTTAAAGTATGTATTTTATAAAGTATTTAAATAGTTGTAATTATTTTAATTAAAGTATTTTAATTAATATTATTATAAAAGGAAAGTTTATTTAATTATTTTATTTAAAAGTTGGGGATTTTATTTTAAAGAAAGTTTAATTTTAACAAGTTTTTTTAGGAAAGGGATTAGGAAAAACTAAAAGAAGAAAGTTTAGGGTAAAGGGTTGGTAGAGAAGGGGTATAAATATCCCACTTATGAGGCAAATCAAACTTTGCCAAGAGTGGAGAAAACCCAAGGTAAGCTTCTCCCCTTTTTCTCCTTACTTTTCTTTCTTTTTTTTTCTTCCTCTTTCCCTTCCCCTTTGTCACGACCGACCACCACCACCACCACACACGTGGCCGGACCACCACCGCGCATCACCGCGCGCCACCAGCACACGGCCAGCAGTCGCGGCGGCACAGGCGGCAGCAGCCCAGCCGTGCCGTGGTGGCTGCTGCTCGGTGTTCCTCGAAAAAAAAAAAAAAGATTTAATCTTTCGTATTCTAATTTAATCTATGCTTAGATCTAATTATAAATTATGAGTTTTGGGATTTAATTTTGATGTTTGAATGTTGTAATTATGTTAATTAATTTTCAGCTTTGGTTTTAATTTAAAAAGCCCCAATTTTTGAAACCCTAGGTTCTTGATTTATGAAATTATGAAAGTATATGATGTATGAATGTTTAGATCTTCAATTTAAGTGCTTTGAGACCAAATTACAGCAAGTTTTAATTAGAAATAAAGTGCTGGAATTTTATGTAGAACCCTAAATATTATGTTTTTGAAGGAAATTTAAATTACCCATTAAGTGGGACTTAATTAGAGTGTTTTAAATATAATTTCAGCCTATTCTAATTATTGTAAGAGGGATTTTAGGATAGTATATATTGCTGGAAATTTGTTTAGAGTGGGTTTTAGTGCTCTATTATAATTTTAATGTGTAGGAGACTTCGAAGTGAGCAATTTTTACTAGTCGTGAGGATTTTAAGATCGTATTCAAGGTACGTTCACGTACTTAGCATATTTTGATGATGTAGAATCATGCTAGGTTTAATTTCAATCAGTTACAAGTAGTATCATGCTAAAGTTTATGTATTGAATCGTGAATTATTGGTGTTGGTGATTGAATTGTGAAGCATGAATTATTTGTGATGGTTTATGGATTGGAAAATTATATTTTGGCATGATTATATGGACTACATATTTATTTATGGCATGATAGAGAGCATGTTTAATTAAACTAATTGTTTATTATTTCTGGAATATTGAAAAGAAATTTTATTATGGTTCATATAATTTTTATTGATGCTTTAAGCATGAGGAAGGAGCTATATAAGTGTCTATGTACATAAGGAATAAATTGTATGTCGGTGCCTTTGTGCACTTAAGGTGTGTTTGACACCGAGGGATAGTATTTGTGGCGCATTATGCGTTTAAGGTGTCTTTGACACTGAGGTAGAATTAAAAAGGGTTCAACATTAAATAATATGTGGTCACTAATTATTCAAGAATTAAATTAGTATGTTTGCTTGATTGAATAATTATTGTTGATTGATTTATTACGCTTTGAGAGTCATCACCAAGTCTAATAATATGTAAGTAACGTAAAGTGAAAGAAATTACGCACCAAAACTCTTGGAACGTATATACCTTGAGTATGAACAATGGGGGGGGGGTTATGGGGTTTTATATTTAACCATAACTTCCAATGGAGTACAGGACGTTGTATATTCCTTTTTATTATTTATTATGCGCAAGAATTCCGCCACCTTTGTGTGGTTTGTCGCTGGCACGGTTAGCTCCCGTGCCAGTTAACCTTAAATTTTATTTGAGGGAGGTTAATAGGTGGAAACCCGTTTGATGCGTAATCAATGCGAAAATGAATTAATTATAGTCTAGTCATTGTGTCTTGTTGATTGTTGGGTGTGCTTGTAAACAGGTACAGTGAGGTAAGTGTGTGTGATGATAGGAGAATGCATGTTAGTGTGTTTAATTACGCTTATGTACTCAGCTTTGCTGATTGTGTGTGTTGTTTGTGTCTGGCCATGTCTTTATCTTGGCCCTACGATGATCCATTTTAATGGAGAGTAGTGGGGGCAAGTAGAGATACACTTTCAGGTATTGAAGCATGTTCATGACGGGGCATGAGTGAAGAGGGAATCATGCTAGCTTCCATTAGGATATGATTTCTTTTATGCATTGAATATTTTATTTTATTATATTACTTTGTGGACTAACACAAAAAGTTTGGTTGTCTCGGTTTTGAATAAGGGCCTTAAATGGTTCCAAGTTGTGGTGGGTTTTATTTGACTTTGGTTTCGTTGATTTTCAACTTTATTTTCGTTGGTTTGGTTTTTTTTTAAAATTGTGTTATTTAAATAGTTTTGGTTTTTAAGTCTTCCGCTGTGTATCTTTGATATTTGCCTTAACCGTTTTCACGGTGGCAGTAATGTCTTAGATATTCGTATTTAAAGTTTTTATACAGGGCAAAACAGATATTTTAAAATAAAGGAATTTCTAGGGTGTTACAATAAATCAACATCAAAACATGATAAAGCCAACCGAACCATGAAAGCTCTATCACCTACAACGAAATCCCCCCACACTAGCATGATGACAAGCCTTCCCCCACACTATAAAAAAAACATCCCTTTGCCTCTTACACTCCCCCCACACTAAAACAATGCACCGTCCGCAGTGCGCCAAATATTTTTAGTTTGTTAATTTTGCAGGGAGCAAGGATTAAGGTAAGAATTATATGTTAAAAGCTTTTATTAATATATTGGTGAGCTTGGGTAGGAAAGAAAAGGGCATATAGACTAGAATTTAATTTCTTCCCTGTGTGCATAAATTTTATTTTAGAATATTCAAGCATGTTGTATGACTAAATGTTGTGATGAAAGCATGCAATATATGGATTATTTTATGTGATTCTTCAGATTGTATGATTGAACACTAAACTTTGTATTATTTATTTAATTTTTAATTATTCCTTTAGGGGAGGGAAATCTTTTCTAAACCTTTTCTCTACAGGATGCTAATTTTTCCTAGCATGTTTACCCAAATGGGATCTCTCGTAAAGAAAAATAATGAACACCCCTATGACTTTGTAGAAAAGATCAGATACTTTTGTTCCTACATGAGCAATGTCCTACGGGAGAAAGTTTATGACACCCCTGATCGTATTTCGTCAATGATTGTACATTGTCTTCCAGAGGAGCCCCCTTACCTTGCTGTCAAACAAAGATTCTCTGATTTTTATCTTCCAGGAGACATCCCAAATTACCATAAATACAGAGACTATTATGGCCAGTGGTATCCAGACTATATTTTCTTAACCAAATATCTCGTAAGGGTGGAGAAAGTTTATTGTCAGCGCTTAAACCTTCTCTACCCTGACTACTACTTTGATAACCCAGCAGAGAACAATCCTCCTCCAAATCAACAACCAGAAAATTCCGCTTCTTCTTCTTCTTCGTCAGGGGGAAATCCAGCAGAGAATAGAGAACAACAAGAGGGTAATAGTTCACTTATGGACATTTCTGATCCAAACCCAACTCCAACTCCAATAATTATAGATATCTCATCGGATGAGGAAGAAGAAGGGGAGTTTATTCCAGTTGAACCTGAACCTGAATCACTTGAACCAATGGAGGAGTCAAATGATTCTAACTTCGATCCTTCAAGCTACATGCAATCCACTGACAAAAGGGACAACGTTCGAAAGGATTAAATCTTATGACTTTCCTCGCAAAGAGTTCATATTCTTTATTTTAAAAATTTTTATTTGTTATTTCAGTTTTAGAAAATAAGTGGCATGACCACATCCGTTTTTAGAACACACTTTTTATTTTAATATCTTCAGTCTATTTTAATTAATAAACCTTATTTATTTCTTGATAAATTTTTGTTTATAAATTCTTTTGTTTTACAAATATTCCATTTCACACCACTATTTGAGCACGCAAATAATTAGGTTTTCGTTCGTTAATATTAATTTGTTTTAATCCCGATCAGGTTCTAAATTCCTCCGATTTTGATGAAAAAGTACTTTTTCTCGAGTGGAAACAACGTTTTAAGAAAGACTCACTACCTTTGGTAGTGAGAACTACCCTCTCGTGGCCAAATTCAGCATTTAAATACGATTTTTGAGCAGTTTTTGATTTCAGGCAATTATCGAAATGCTAATCACCATTCCAAGCAACTTATCTCCAACAAACAACTATAAACCGCAAACGTCCATGGGAATTATTTTTATATTTATTGTGATGCTTTATTAATTGATGGTTGGTTAGCAATCAATATTAATTGATAAAGCTACATTAAGGGAAATTTTAGCAATCGCTATCCCAAATTGTTAGCTTCACATTTTACTGTAAATGTTCGAAAGAGTTGTTAAAATATATAAGGGTGTTCGTCTTGAGAGCTAAACCTAGCCAATTCTAATAGTTATCCTTGTCCTATATTCAGGAGAAACCAAATGGCAGGGGGACGAAGTTCAGGTAGTGGTGGAAATGATTTGAATGATGTAGTGAGACAATTGGCAGCGGTTGCCCAACAATTGGCAAGGAACTCAACTGGTAACGGGGATGCTCAAGGGAGCTCTTTAAAAAGGTGGCGCAAAGCAAGCCACCAACCTATTAGGGCGAGCCTGATCCTGTGGTGTTGGAAAACTGGTTAAGGGAATTTGAGAAACTGTTTGGAGCTATGGGGTGCCCTGAAAACTCCAAAGTAGGTTGTGCTACCTACTATCTGAGGGGTGAAGCTGACCTTTGGTGGCAACAAAACGAGGCTACCATTAGAGCGTTACCTGGGTTCAACTGGACCAAATTCCAAGAAAAAGTGAGAGACAAGTTATATCCTAGCTTTTTAGAGAAGCAGAAGGCTGAGGAATTTTCAAACCTTAGGATGGATAAGAGGACAGTTACGGAATATTACACCAAGTTTATTGAGTTGTCCCGTTTTGCTGAAGGATCCGTCTCCACGGAGAAAGCGAAAGCTAGGAAGTTTGAGAGTGGGTTAACGACTGATCTGCAGTTGAAGCTGTGCGGGCAGGTATTTGAGACCCTAGACGAAGTATATGGAAGGGCCGCACACCTTTATGCTCTGGAGGAAAAGAAGAAGAAATAGTTAGCTGAAATAGAAGGAAGAGAGAAAAGGAAGGAAGTAGGACAAGTTTTAGGAAACCAACAGGGAAACCAGAATGGGTTTAAGAAGCAGAAGTACCACCATAACAATAATTTCCCCAATAATAATTTCCAGAACAATAATCGCCAAGGGGGACGTAGCAACAATGGAGGTACTAGAAACAATAACAAGGGGAATAATAAGAATGGAAGGTCTTACTACTGCAAGAGATGTAGGAACAATCACCCTGGGAAGGATTGTGAAGGCAATTTGGTTGCTTGTCGCGCTTGCAACAAACTGGGGCATAGGGAGTACGAGTGTTACTCCAAGAATTCTAATGGAAATAAACAGAACAACTATAACTCAGGAGGAAACCAGAAGAATTTCTAGGGGAACAACAACAATTTTTCTGGGAATAAGGGAGTGCAACAGAATGTGGTGAGAAACAATAACACCAACAATGGTAACAGCCAACAAAAGGGAGGAACTGCAGGGAAACTGAATGTTTTGAGTAGGCACGAGGCAGAGGCCACGAAGGATATTATCACTAGTACTTTTTCTATTAACTCTATTCCTGTTAAAGTATTGTTTGATTCTGGTACAACTATTTCTTTTGTTTCTAAGGGTATTGTTTCAAAACTTAGGGACTGCTTAAAAATAATAGAGGCATTAGATTTACCTATAACCATCCCGACAGGTGGGGTAGTGAATTGTACCAAAACTTATAGAAACGTGCCTTTAGAAATAGAGGGAAAGATATTTCCGTCTGATCTTATTGAGTTTGGGCTGAGCGACTTTGACCTTATCCTGGGGATGGACTAGCTAAGTAAGTATAATGCTGAGATTAGTTGTAGATCACAGAAAGTGAAGATGATCACAAGTGGAAATGAATCAGTGACTTACTGGATGGATGGTAAAACAAAGTGTCCAAGGGTAATATCAGTGTTAAAATTAGCAAAGTACATGAAGAAGGGACATCCAGTATATTTCTGCAGCGTTAGGGATATGAACCACGAGCAGGTGGAAAATCCAGAAAACATAGAAGTGGTCAACGAATTTCTGGATGTGTTTCCGGAAGAGATCCCTGTGATGCCACCTAAAAGGGCGATCGATTTTACCATAGATTTGGTACCCGGAACAGCCCCAATATCCAAGGCACCATATAGAATGGCACCTGCAGAAATGAGTGAACTCAAGGGTCAGTTACAAGATTTGTTGGACAAAGGGTAAATTAGACCAAGTGCTTCCCCTTGGGGAGCACCAGTTCTATTTGTGAAGAAAAAGGATGGAAGCATGAGACTTTGCATTGATTACAGGGAATTAAATAAGGTGACCATAAAGAATAAGTATCCGTTACCAAGGATAGATGATCTGTTTGACCAACTAAAGGGTGCCACAGTGTTTTTGAAAGTTGACTTGAGGTCTGGATATCACCAATTGAGAATTGCCGATGAGGACATTCCTAAGACGACATTTAGGACAAGATATGGACACTACGAATTTACAGTTATGCCTTTCGGATTGACGAATGCTCCAGCAATCTTTATGGATTTGATGAATAGAGTGTTTCATCAATTTATGGATAAGTTTGTAGTGGTGTTCATAGATGACATTTTGGTATACTCACAGAACAAAGAAGAGCATGCAGAACACCTAAGGACAATTCTGCAAATATTGAGAGAAAACCATCTTTATGCAAAGTTCTCTAAGTGTGAGTTTTGGTTGGAGAAGGTAGCATTCTTAGGACACTTTGTGTCCAAGGACGGGGTAGAGGTAGACCCAGCCAAAATAGAAGTTGTTAAGAGCTGGCCGACACCCAAAACAGTATCTGATGTGAGAAGTTTCTTAGGTTTAGCAGGGTATTATAGGCGTTTTGTTAAGGATTTTTCCAAAATTGCTAAACCTATGACTACTCTAATGAAGAAGGACAAGAAGTTCGAATGGGATGAAAAGTGTGAAGAGGCGTTCCAACTCTTAAAACACAAATTAGTTACAGCACCAGTGCTTACACTTCTAGATGATAGTGGACTATATGATGTATATAGTGATGCATCAAAGAATGGCTTGGAGTGTGTGCTTATGCAAAATGGAAAGGTTATTGCATACGCATCAAGGCAGCTAAAAACACACGAGGTAAACTATCCACCTCATGATTTGGAATTAGCCGCCATCATTTTTGCACTGAAAATTTGGCGCCATTATTTGTATGGAGTGAAATGTAGAATTTACACAGACCACAAGAGCTTAAAGTTCATTTTCACCCAAAAGGATTTGAACTCTCGTCAAAGGAGATGGCTAGAGTATACGACGGATTACGATCTAGACATATAATACCACGAAGGGAAGGCAAATGTGGTTGCGGATGCTCTAAGTCGTAAAACTAGTCATGGATTAAACTCGTTAGTAGTAGCTAATGAGTTATGTAGAGAAATGGCGAAATTAAATTTAGAAGTCGTGGAATGGGGAGTACCAGCAGGTATTTTTGCGAATCTGAGTATCCAACCAACAATATTCGACGTGATTCGACAGAACCAAGAAGGGGATGTAAAGTTGGATAGGATTCGTGAGAAAATTAAGCAAGGAAAAGCTATAGATTTCAAAATTCACGAAGATGGGAGCTTGAGGTATAAAGGTCGATGGTGTGTACCACAGAAATGTGAGGAAGTGAAGAAAAAGTTGATGGAAGAAGGACACAACACACCTTACTCAGTACAGCCGGGAGGAGACAAGTTATATAAGGATTTGAAGAAGATGTTTTGGTGGCCTAGAATGAAAAAGGAGGTTGCTGAATTTGTGGCAAAGTGTTTAACATGTCAGAAGGTGAAAATAGAGCACAAGAGGCCTCAAGGGACTGTACAATCATTAGAAATCCCAGGATGGAAGTGGGATTGCATTTCAATGGATTTTGTGACTGGCTTACCTAAGTCAAGGGGTGGAAATGACACCATTTGGGTAGTGGTGGACAGACTTACGAAATCGGCAGTGTTTATACCTATGAAAGAAACTTGGAAGATGGAGCAACTTGCGAAAGCTTACATCAAGCATGTAGTAAGGTTACATGGAGTTCCAAAAGACATTGTTTCTGACAGGGATTCCAGGTTTCTCTCAAAATTCTGGAAAAGTGTCCAGGAAAATTTTGGTACCATACTTAAGATGAGTACAACATTCCACCCTACCACAGATGGGCAAACCGAAAGAACCATTCTTGGGCAAACGACATTAGTGAAACTATGATTCTTGGGCCTCAATTGATTGAGGACACAGTCAAGCAAGTAAGGGAAATCCAATCTAAAATCCAAGCAGCTCAAGATCGCCAAAAGAGTTATGATGACTTAAAGCGAAGAGAAGAAGTATTTGAAATTGGCGATAAGGTGTTACTAAAGGTTTCACCGATTAAAGGAGTGATGAGATTTGGGAAGAAAGGAAAGCTCAGTCCAAAATACATCGGTCCATATGAAATACTACAAAGAATAGGCAAAGTAGGTTATAGGTTAGCCTTACCTATGGAGCTTAGTAAAGTACATGACGTATTTCATATGTCCCAATTCAGAAGGTACATCCCCGATAAATCCCATGTGCTACAACCAGAAACCATCGAGTTAGACCAAAGTTTAACCTATGAAGAGACACCTGTCAAGATTCTTGACAGTAAAGTGCGTAGTACACGCAACAAGAACGTTACAATTGTAAAGGTACTTTAGTCTAACCAAGATTATGAGGAGGCCACTTGGGAAGCAGAGGATGATATGAAAAAGAAAAACCCAGAGTTGTTTCAGGTATGTAGAGTTACGGGGGCGTAACTCGTTTTCTTTAAGGGGGGTAGAATGCGGTAGAATTTCGCGCTTTTCCCCTATATTTCAGTTATTTTCGTGCTCTTTGCACCAATTTAAACAAGTATTTCGAGTATTTATGCTCTCAAAGAGACATAAAACGGTAAATGAGTGACAAAAAGTACAGCAATATTATACATAATAAGGAAAAAGGTTTGATTTTTGTTCCCCAAATTTTGGGACGAAACTTTTTTTAAGGGGGGTAGACTGTAATACCCCGTATTTTATACGTATTTTATTTAAAGTATGTATTTTATAAAGTATTTTAATTAATATTATTATAAAAGGAAAGTTTATTTAATATTTTATTTTAAAGTTGGGGATTTTATTTTAAAGAAAGTTTAATTTTAACAAGTTTTTTTAGGAAAGGGATTAAGAAAAACTAAAAGAGGAAAGTTTAGGGTAAAGGTTTGGTAGAGAAGGGGTATAAATATCCCACTTATGAGGCAAATCAAACTTTGCCCAGAGTGGAGAAAACCCAAGGTAAGCTTCTCCCCTTTTTCTCCTTACTTTTCTTTCTTTTTTTTTCTTCCTCTTTCCCTTCCCCTTTGTCACGGCCGACCACCACCACCACCACACACGTGGCCGAAACACCACCGCGCATCACCGAGCGCTACCAACACACGACCAGCAGCCGCGGCGGCAGCAGCCCAGCCGTCCCGTGGTGGCTGCTGCTCGGTGTTCCTCGAAAAAAAAAATGATTTAATCTTTCTTATTCTAATTTAATCTATGCTTAGATCTAATTATAAATTATGAGTTTTGGGATTTAATTTTGATGTTTGAATGTTGTAATTATGTTAATTAATTTTCAGCTTTGGTTTTAATTTAAAAAACCCCAATTTTTGAAATAAAGTGCTGGAATTTTATGTAGAACCCTAAATATTATGTTTTTGAAGGTAATTTAAATTACCCATTAAGTGAGACTTAATTAGAGTGTTTTAAATATAATTTCAGCCTATTCTAATTATTTTAAGAGGGATTTTAGGATAGTATATATTGCTGGAAATTTGTTTAGAGTGGGTTTTAGTGCTCTATTATAATTTTAATGTGTAGGAGACTTTGAAGTGAGCAATTTTTACTAGTCGTGACGATTTTAAGATCGTATTCAAGGTATGTTCGCGTACTTAGCATATTTTGATGATGTAGAATCATGCTAGGTTTAATTTCAATCAGTTACAAGTAGTATCATGCTAAGGTTTATGTATTGAATCGTGAATTATTGGTGTTGGTGATTGAATTGTGAAGCATGAATTATTTGTGATGGTTTATGGATTGGAAAATTATATTTTGGCATGATTATATGGACTACATATTTATTTATGGCATGATAGAGAGCATGTTTAATTAAACTAATTGTTTATTATGTCTGGAATATTGAAAAGAAATTTTATTATGGTTCATATAATTTTTATTGATGCTTTAAGCATGAGGAAGGAGCTATATAAGTGCCTATGTACATAAGGAATAAATTGTATGTCGGTGCCTTTGTGCACTTAAGGTGTGTTTGACACCGAGGGATAGGATTTGTGGCGCATTATGCGTTTAAGGTGTCTTTGACACTGAGGTAGAATTAAAAAGGGTTCAACATTAAATAATATGTGGTCACTAATTATTCAAGAATTAAATTGGTATGTTTGCTTGATTGAATAATTATTGTTGATTGATTTATTACGCTTTGAGTGTCATCACCAAGTCTAATAATATGTAAGTAACGTAAAGTGAAAGAAATTACGCACCAAAACTCTTGGAACGTATATACCTTGAGTATGAACAATGGGGGGGGTTATGGGGTTTTATATTTAACCATAACTTCCAATGGAGTACAGGACGCTGTATATTCCTTTTTATTATTTATTATGCGCAGGAATTCCGCCACCTTTGTGTCTTGTTGATTGTTGGGTGTGCTTGTAAACAGGTACAGTGAGGTAAGTGTGTGTGATGATAGGAGAATGCATGTTAGTGTGTTTAATTATGCTTATGTACTCAGCTTTGCTGATTGTGTGTGTTGTTTGTGTCTGGCCATGTCTTTATCTTGGCCCTACGATGATCCATTTTAATGGAGAGTAGTGGGGGCAAGTAGAGATACACTTTCAGGTATTGAAGCATGTTCATGACGGGGCATGAGTGAAGAGGGAATCATGCTAGCTTCCATTAGGATATGATTTGTTTTATGCATTGAATATTTTATTATATTACTTTGTGGACTAACACAAAAAGTTTGGTTGTCTCGGTTTTGAATAAGGGCATTAAATGGTTCCAAGTTGTGGTGGGTTTTATTTGACTTTGGTTTCGTTGATTTTCAACTTTATTTTCGTTGGTTTGGTTTTTTTTTTTAAAATTGTGTTATTTAAATAGTTTTGGTTTTTAAGTCTTCCGCTGTGTATCTTTGATATTTGCCTTAACCGTTTTCACGGTGGCGGTAATGTCTTAGATATTCCTATTTAAAGTTTTTATACAGGGAAAAACATGTATTTTAAAATAAAGGAATTTCTAGGGTGTTACAATAAATCAACATCAAAACATAATAAAGCCAACCGAACCATGAAAGCTTTATCACCTACAACAAAATCCCCCCACAATACCATGATGACAAGCCTTCCCCCACACTATAAAAAAAACATCCCTTTGCCTCTTACACACCCCCCACACTAAAACAATGCACCGTCCGCAGTGCGCCAAATTAAAACATTGGGAGGGGGCAAAGGGAAGAAATAAAGAACAAGGGGGGCTAGTGGCCACTAGGGCTGGCTTCGTCATCATCTCCATCATCCTCAGTGTCGTAAGAGAAACCGTCTGGAGGGATGCCGTGTGGGTCCCAACCACCGGTGAAACCCGGAGACCAACCATAGTGACCTCGAAAGAGGTCTTGTTGCCATTGAGGCAATGGGTCAAAAGGGGCGGGAAGCTGAAGAGGGGAAGGGTGGGAAGGGTCAACATATGGATAGTTGGGGTCACCCCTAAAATCGCTCCCCCAGGAGGCACGATAATTGTACCTAGTTTCCGTCAGGTAGTCTACCCGGGAAACACCGTGGGAGGAGGGCCCTTGCCAATAGGGTCAAGTAGGTTGTGATCCCTGCCACCCAGGGACCGGGCCTTGTTGGGGTGGCCAATAGGGGTAATTTACTGTGGGGTGACCTCATCCCTATCCACGGTCGCACCATAAAAAGCTTGGGTTTGCAAAAACATACCCTATTGGTTCTCCATTCGGCTCTGCATGCCAAGTTGCATGGTCATCATTTGTAGTTCAAGGCTACTCATGCCTTGATGCTGTTGCTGTTGCTTTTCTAATGATGTTGTTGTTGCTGTTGTTGTTGTTGTTGTTGTTGTTGTTGGTCTACTTCCATATTCCTTGCGCCACCCAGAGCAGTGGGTAGCACACCATTGTCTCGCAAAATTTTCCATACATTCCTTGCGTTCTGCTCCAAGGATGTACGGCTGGGGTAAGGCAAGATACCATGGTGCTCGCGGTCAACCATCCAGGCATGAAAATTGTTGGCATTTGAAGTTCCTTGGAGGAACCCCGACCTCCTCATTTGTTGTGTGTCAATGAATAGATCTTTGTCGGCCCCAATTTGAGTGCATGAGGGGAAGAAGCGTTCATAGTTAAGCTTCTTGGCAATCCTTGTAATCATCCCACCGAGGGCAATTTCTCCCGTCTTGTGACCCGACTTGATTGCCTTGCAGCACACGACGAACCAGTACCCAATATTGAGCCGCCCTTTCAATTCCTCCCTAGTGGCAACCCACAAAGTAAATAGCTCTTCATGCGAGAGCTTACTCAAGTCCTGCTTGCTAAACACCGCAAACCCCAGAATGTGGTGTAGAATACGGAGCACAGGGTGGATAATATGGTTGGCCACCGAATACCTAGTGTTGAATTCTTCAAAATCGGTAATCGTTTGTGTAGACACCCATTTGTGTCTCCCCAAAACCAAACCCGGTGATGAGTGCCTTTCACGTCGAATCATAATCGAATGAAACGAAAGTGTGGAAAGGTCTAGTGTTGCGGAAAGTTTTTATTTCTTTTCTCTTCTCCCTGTTTTTGAAAACTTTATTTTAAGAAAACAGCCAATCCAGTTAGGTTGGTCCATGATATAGGTCCAATAGTGGTGTAGATGGATGGGGCTTGCAAAGACCTTTCTAACGATATATTATAAGCCCAATTCCGATGAATATTGAGGAAATTATGGCCAATTTACTAAACTGGGTCCGGTTTGAGCTTTATGTACGGCCCAATGATCTAGGGGAGGGCCTAATATGATTTATCATTCCTAATGCAATTAGGAATGGTTTTAGTCTTCTAGAATCTTCTAGAAGGTTCTTTTCATTCCTAATTCGATTAGGACTTTTCAGAGTTTTAATCAAGATCAAATAGCATTTTCGAAGGAATTATATTATTTTATCTTCCAGTACGGGAAATTTATCAGATTTTCGAAAACGCGTTGAAAACCAGTTTGGCGTCCAACCCCAGGCCTTGGCGCCTGGCTCTAGCCACTGGTGCTGGCGCCAATGTTTTGCGATCTTCAGACTCTGTTTTGTTAAATTATCTTTTTTGGTTGATTTTCTCTATAAATATCGTATCAAAAAACTTCGTTTTCATTCACCAATTACCAATATCAATTCATCAACTCTCTTTATTCACAAGTCTTCATTCGCAATCAATCCATTCACTCATTCATTCCTCATCATCTCATTCATTCATCAATTCTCAATAAATATTAATTCTTTAGCATTCTTTCTTTCTTGCTTTTTCATATAAAATTCCGCATTCACAAGATCTAGAAACGCCTAGCCATATTCGAAGTTGCCTTCGCCCTAGACGTGAAAGGTTTTAATTTCTGAGGGTTTGGTCCCAAATCTCTATTTCAATTAATTAATTTAATTGTTTTGATTATTATTTTCCTTGAAGTTACTAACGTGTGTATTTTGTAATTAGAAAGAGGTACGAGGCATCCAAGTAAGTACTTTAATGGTTTTTTTTTTAATTCCTAGTATCATGTCTAGGGTAACTTTAATATTAAGTATGATTAAAAGTACGATGCTTCCTATATTCTTCCTAATACTTATGATTGTTAGTATCATGTTAGGGTTAAAGATTTGATTTTTATTGCTTAGTGACATGCTAGGGTTTGTTATTAATCTTGTTAGTATCATGCCTAGGATCTTGCTATTTTTATTATGCTTTAATATTAACATGAACATGATTATGATTATAATTATTTTATTTATGATGATTATGATTATTATTATGATATGATTATTATTATTCTTCATGATGATTATTATTATGTTGCTTGATACATTATTTATTATTTATTGCTTGATCACCTTTTATTGCATGTTAAAGGGAATTGGTACTTGCAACCACGCTTAATAAGATAATTAATAATCTTCTTAGGGTTAATTGTGATTATAAATTCAAGTGATCGCCAATAATAGTTTATTTGTGCATTATATTCAACCAACATAGATTAAACAGGTTTAGGGTTAACCCTATTGATTGCATGTTAATCAGAAAGCGCACATGAATACGATCAGAATAAAGTAGAGGCCTATTATTAGGGCAGGTTCAATCTCTTTTAGGTTGGATTTGTACCATCATCCCCGAACCCTTATTTGGTTCATGACCTTATGGAGTTGACGATCTCTTGGATCGTTAAGGGGTGTAACCTTCATCTCGTGAACGGTTTACAAGTTCCTGAAAAACTTGTTGGCGACTCTTTTGCTCTATCTTCTTCCCTTTTGGACGCCACCGTACTTTAATGTATGATCACAGTGGGGTTCAAGCTAGTGGGATTTTAAAGGCTTGAAACTATTCCCTACAGTTTTTGGCGACTCCACTGGGGAGGATTTCTATTTTAATTCCTGAATTTGTTTCGGCAATGATTTAGAATGAGTGGATGAGACTCGAAAATTCTAAGTATTTCATGTGCGTAATTTTGATTAACGTTATTGTCATATGCATAAAAAGGTTCTCATTGGAAAGACCATCCGTAATGAGTCAAAAACATAGGATTTTACACGTAGGAAATTTGAGAAATGTCTTTCACAACTAGGACTGAAATAACACCGCGCGAACCTAGAAGATTTTATCGAGCACAGAAAGCTGCTGAGGCATGTGGGAAGTAGCGTCACGGGCAAGAGCTTGGCGCCACACTTTTAGCCGTAGCGCCAGACGCCAGTATTGGCGCCAGGCGCTACAGTTAAAAGTTTGCGCCAGTCTCTGTTTGCTGGCGCCAATTTCCCCCAATACCGAGCCAGAAATATGCGTTCTAATTTCGACCGGTTTTTCGTATTGTTTGCTCGATCCTACTTCCTGATTGAATTTTTTCTCACTTTTCTGAAACCCATATGTGTTCTACATATGGACATAACCTTCTGGGAATTCATGCTCTATCTACGCGATTGAACGCTCCTGGCAACAAAGGGTACATCTGAGATGTTGAATTCACCAAACCATGGAAGTGAGTTTTTTCTAAAACTCGCGGTGTCCCATCCACACGCGCTAACCCTTCACGGTTAGGCTTCTGCGCGGTGCATCTGGACAATTAACCATGGACCCTCTATTGACTAAACCATATCCCGAACTTTAGAGAACTAGAGCCATGGTTAGGTTGCGAACTCATTGCATCATATTGTGCCTACTTGACTAATTGTGCATTATTTGTTGTGCATATATATTCTATGTTCCTCTTAACCGTTTGTTGATTTGTGTTGAGACTAAAATTAATGACTTAAAGAACTTTGCCTAATTAATCAATTAATTAATTAATTTGAGTCAATAAAGTCTTTTTTTTTAATCGAAATTGACCTAGTACGACTTTAGGCATACCCCAGTTGACTAATAATACCGAAAATAGTCCCGGACCAAAGCTCCAATATTGGCGCCAAAGTCTGAGCTGTAGCGCCACAGTATAGTGTGTAGCGCCAGACATTTCCTAAATTGTCTGGCGCCAATCACCATAGTGTGACGCCAGTCCTGTCGCTTGGCCGACAGTTCGGATTATTTGTCGAGTCATCACCTAATGTCTAATTAATCTGTTTTCTGTTTAATTCGGTTAATTTTGCTGACCATTTATGCTTAATTGAATTAATGTTCGAGTTTAGGCACTAAGTCCCATGGTCCTACACAAGAGTCCAAGCATGTCACCACACTCAATGCACACACCAACACACATGTTTGACCATGATTAAGAGAGTCTTGTGTGCGCACTATTTTCGTCATTTTTTTTAAGGGGGTAAGTCGGATATTAATCCTCCAATAAATAATAATAATTAGTTCCCTAAAAATATATATATATTTTTTTTTAAAAAAATAAAAAAAACCATAAAGTCAAGTTGATTCGAGTCAAGTAATTAAAACGCAAATTGGCTTAATTTACAGCGCGTGGACAAGAAAGGAAGGACGATTAATCAAAGATAACCTCTTCGTACAAGTCCAACTTTTCGACAAACCTATAGCCCGCAAGAGAAAAGCAAGAGTCATAATGGCAACTCAAGAAGAAGTCAATGACCTCAAGATTCAACTGGCTACTGTAACTGAGACACTGAAGCTTCTCGCACTTAAGATCGATGATCCCGTAAAACAACAACAAATGGACCTCATGCAAGAGAGCCTAAGCAAGTTGTCCAGCGACTACAAGTTTCAAGAACTCACATCCCAAGGGGTCTCGGTGGATAAAGATCTTCTTCCGCAGAAGTTCAGCGCCAACGACATCCCAAAATTTAGGGCAATTGACAACCCTT
The DNA here is from genome assembly GCF_948465745.1 of Chenopodium album. Classification (NCBI taxonomy): domain Eukaryota; kingdom Viridiplantae; phylum Streptophyta; class Magnoliopsida; order Caryophyllales; family Amaranthaceae; genus Chenopodium; species Chenopodium album. The sequence continues at coordinate 46,092,136 of NC_137839.1, forward strand.
ACTTCCATTTAAGAGCATTTGAAACAATAATGAGTATCAAGGGTATCGATAAGAAAGTCTTCCTTTCTCTGTTCTCACTATCTCTCGAGACTGTTTGCCAACAATGGTTCTTTTCTCTCGAAAAAGAAAAGACCTCTACCTGGGAATCCATAGCAAACGCTTTCGTTGATAGGTACAAATGCAACATTCAAGTCGAAACTGACCATAGAGAACTTGAAATCCTCAAACATAAAGAGAATGAAGGCTTCACTGCTTTCTTTAACAAGTGGAGAGAAACCTCAGCTAAAATGATCGAGGTACCAAGTGAAAAAGAGTCCGTGAGAATGTTCATTAAAAATCTCCAAGAAAAATATTCCAAACATCTTAAATATCAAAATAACCTTCATACTTTTAAGGTCGTTTATGATATTGGGATCAATATTGAAGATGACTTGGTTAAATCTAAAGCTACCAACAATAGTTCCAACAGTGGCTGGAAAAGAAAGAAGAACGACAATCCTTCTTCTTCCAAAACTGCCCACTCAAATAATGTTAGCACCTTTAATCTAGGAGAAGTCCTCGCCATGAACAATCAAGGACAAAAGAAACCGTTTAGGAGGAACTTCACTCCTATTGACATGAGTTATGACACCGCATTTGATCGATTAAATGCAAAAGGTCTTATAACTCCCATTGGACCATTCGGAGATCCACCAGTTGAGAAGAGATCGCCTAACTAGAACCCCAATGCACATTGCAAATATCACCAAGGTAGGGGCCATTCTACTGAAAGCTGTTGGAAGCTCAAGGAAGCTATCCAAGACCTAATTGACAATAACAAGCTGTCGTTGCCCCCTGCCAGTAAAAAGCCAAGTATTGACAATGCACCTCTAGCTCATACTTTGGCTATCTCCGATGAAGAAAGCGAAGTTGACCCCTCATCTCTCATTAAGCCTGTCAAAGCGACCAATGTCGAAGAAGGAAAAGAAGAGATATTTTTCGATGTCGGAGATAACCTTCCGGAACCAGCAAACAAGGAAGACATACAATTGCTCACACTGTTTATGAGGGAGACATCGCAACTATTACGTGAAATTCTCAAAGTTGTGAACGAACTTCACAAGAAATATGGTGAATTTCCGTGTCCAAAGGATAAACCTAAAAGAGAATGCACACCCATAGGAATGACCTACGATGCTACTTTTGATCGCCTCTATGATCAAGGACTAATCAACCTATTGGTCCAACAGAGGATCCAACACCAGAAAAGCGATCTCCAAGATGGGATCCCAAATCCTACTGCAAGTACCACCAAGGAAACGGTCATACCACAAATGAATGCTACAGGTTTCAAAACCTCATTCAAGACCTTGTGGAAGCTAACAAGATCTCTTTACCTCTAGCTAGCAAGGGAACGACTTATGAGGCAAAGTATTTTCCCTTACAAGTCACCGAAAAACCCAAGAGGAACAATAGGGTTTACACTCCAATTGGGATCCCATATGCACAAATGTTCGAAATGCTCTCCGAGAGTGGCAAGGTCAAACCTCTCGAACCGAGACCATTTGAATCATTAAAAAGGACAGATAGATATTACTGTCAGTACCATCAGTCAGGGGGGCACACCATAGAAAACTGCTTCAAATTCAATGATTTGGTGCAGAAAATGATTGATGAAAAGGAGTTAATCCAAGTTCAACAAGAAGAGGACATAACTGTTAATGGAGTATGGGACAGTGATAAAGAAGATGTCTACCTAAAGGACATAGTGGGACCTTCACCTTCTGTATCATACACCATAGACGACATTTGGGCTGAAGAAGACTCATCAATAGGCGTCCTCACAAGATCCGGGAGAATGCAACCTCCCGTTTCAACACAACCTATGCCTACTATATAACAAATTCCCATACCTATTATCGAAGACAACGACATCGTTAAACAGTTTAAAAACACAAAAGTTGAGATGAATGTATGGAAGCTCCTGGCAACATCTCGAGAACATAGGTTGGCTGTAATGAATGCCTTGGATAAAATCGGGATAGATTCTGACACCACTCCTGAGGGACTAGCTAACTTCCTCACAAGTGACCTCCCTAGTCCGATTAATCTAATCACCTTCTCTGATAAAGATTTACCCCCAGAAGGTGACAAACACTACAAGGCGTTAAACCTCACGGTAGTCTGCAAAAGGATGAATGTTCCCATGACTCTTGTAGACAATGGATCAGCTATCAATGTCTGTCCACTTATGACTTAACTCCGTCCACACAAGGAATAAGAGCTTACGATAATACTCGTCGTCAAGCTCTTGGCAAAATAATCCTAAATGTGACGACAAGAGCAATAGAACATGCTACTACTTTTCAAGTGGTAGACATCAAAGCCTCATTCAATCTGTTGTTAGGACGCCCTTGGCTCCATGATCTAAAGGTCGTCCCTTCATCTCTCCACCAACAAGTGAAAGCCATAGTTGGAGGAATTCCAATCACTATTGACGCTTCGCCGATGAGAATCAAATCAATAGAAAATCCAATCATCAATATGGAGCATGACGAAGATGACGAAGACCTATGGGGCTTTAACGAAGAAGTCTCCTTAATCCAAGAGGATGAAAGGACATCTCTTTGCCGCGACCCCCATTCCAACATGATTATCAACACCATGCTGAAGAAACAAGGACACTTCCTTGGGATGACCTTAGGAAAGAAGAAGGGGATAGCAAAATTGGTGGAGTCATCTGGCCTCCCTAAATTAGATACTTTCGAACTTGGTTTCGAACCGACTCGGAAAGATGTCAAGCGAGCCCAAGACAAGTTGAAAGCACGTAGGGACGCTCGCATTCAAAAGAAGGCAATTCCAATGGATCAGTACCCTCTTACGCTTAATGGTCAGTTTATAAAAGAAGGAGAGGACTATCCATGTTATGAATTTCCCGAGCCATTTGTTGTAAATGGCATACGACAACCAGGATTCGAGATTTTCTTGGATTGCTACTTCACTGACGAAATCCCAACTCCCGTCCATAAGGAGAAAGCACCCCCATACTTTGACTTTAACGTCATGGGATTACTGTTTGGGCGAGAAAAGAATGAGCCATCTTATGAGGAAGATAACTCCTCACTCATTCAAACGGTCCTACAAAGCGAAAAGTTCGACCCCTCGAAGCTAATTACTCCAGCCGAAGGATCATTGCAAGGGTGGCGCAAGACTATCAAAGTGACTACTCCGAGTGGAAGGAAGATATCAATCACGATAGGTCAAGGGCCAATGTTCGAAGAATCGTCAGAGTCGGAGTCTGAGTCAGAGTCTTTCCCTTTAGAATCTTCTAAGTCTTTAGCAATAATGCCTCCCTTTCCTATTTCTTCTCCTAGGATAGTTAGTGATCCAGTCCCTGAGGACATATCACTCCTAGATGTAATGATCTCAGAGTATAATAATACTTCTCATTCTCCTTATTTTTCGTGTTCTTCCCTAACCCAAGATGACGAACATTGCTTAGCTAACGATGAAAAAGATAAAGAAATTATTAAAGCAATGTAAACACTTGAAAAGAAAACACCAGTAATTGAAGAGACTGAAACAGTCGACATCTCGAATGATTCGACTAATAAAAGAGAAGTTAAAATCGGATTAACGTTGAATAAACAAGAAAGAACCGATTTAATTAACTTACTTAAAGAATTTATCGATGTGTTTGCTTGGTCATATGAAGATATGCCAGGCATTAACAGAGAAATAGCTCAACACACTATACCATTAATCCTAGGAATAAAACCTGTAAAACAAAAGTTGCGTCGAATGAAACCCGACGTAGCACTTAAAATAAAAGAAGAAGTTCAAAAACAAATAACTGCAGGTTTCATCAAGGTATCCAAATACCCCGAATGGGTCGCCAACTTCGTCCCAGTTCCAAAGAAAGACGGAAGGGTAAGGATGTGTGTCGACTATCGAGATCTAAATAAGGCAAGTCCAAAGGACGACTTCCCTTTGCCACACATCGATATTCTGGTAGACAACACGACAAGTTACGCGCTTCTCTCATTCATGGACGGATATGCAGGGTACAATCAGATTCTCATGGCAGAAGAAGACATGGAGAAAACAACCTTTATCACACCGTGGGGCACTTACTGTTACACGGTAATGCCATTTGGGTTGAAAAACGCAGGTGCTACTTACCAACATGCATCAACTGCCTTACTTCATGACATGATGCACAAAGAAGTTGAAGTATATGTTGATGACATGATTGTGAAATCAAAGGACCGTCCAGGCCATCAAGTAGCCTTAAGGAAATTTTTCGAAAGGCTAAGAAAATATAATATGAGGTTGAATCCATCAAAATGTGCTTTCGGAGTCACCTCAGGCAAACTCTTGGGATATGTCATAAGCTCTAGAGGAATAGAGATAGATCCAACCAAGATTAAAGCAATCATGTCAATACCACCGCCCAAGACCGAGAAACAGATTCGAGGATTTATTGGCCGGTTACAATACATAAGTAGGTTCATATTAAAAATGACGACGATATGTGAACCAATCTTCAAAAAGCTCAAGAAGAATGTACCAGTAATATGGGATGATGAGTGTCAAAAATCCTTTGATAGGATCAAAGCCTACCTCACAAACCCTCCCGTATTAGCGCCAGCACTTCCCGGAATACCTCTTAGGTTATACTTGACGGTTACCAAAGAGACAATGGGAGCCATGTTAGCACAAGAAGTAGAGAACAAAGAGAATGCAATCTATTACCTAATTAAGAAGATGCTCGAATACGAAACACGCTATACACCACTCGAGAAATTGTGCCTCGCTTTGGTGTGGGCCACAACGAAGTTGAGACATTACATGTTGGTACATACCGTTTTCGTAGTATCCCGATTGGATCCACTCAAATATTTGTTCGAGAAATCGACACTCAATGGACGTATTTCAAGATGGATAGTCAACCTAGCCCATTTTGATGTGCGGTTTATGCCACAAAAAGCTATTAAAGGATCTGTGGTGTCAGACTTTCTGGCAGACTTTCCAATAGAAGACTCGACACCAATACAGGACAATGAATTTCCAGACGAAGATTTGATGGTCACCGAAGATGATACTTGGACCTTGTATTTCGACGGAGCCTCAAACCAAAAGGGATGTGGCGTCGGAGTGCTACTAGTGTCACCTAAAGAAGAACACATCCCAATCTCAATAAAGCTTGATTTCGACGTTACCAACAACGCTGCTGAATATGAAGCATGCGTGGTAGGCCTTGAAACAGCCCTGGCATTGGGAGTAAAGAAATTAAGGATATTCGGAGACTCTTCTTTGATTGTCAATCAAATATCTAAAAGGTGGAAAGTAAGGAGCGAAAGCCTAGCCCCTTACCAAACCTATCTGGAAACTTTTACCGATCAGTTAGAGAAGGTAGAATATACATATCTACCTAGAGAAGAAAACCAATTTGCTGATGCCTTGGCAAGATTAGCCTCAATGGTTAGGATTCCCACGGATATCGAGCAAATGCCTCTAACTATCGAAAAAAGACATAAACCAGCGTATATACAGGCTATAGAAGATGACGACTCGGTCCAAGACGAAGAAGAAGAACAAGAAGAAGAACCATTGGTACACAGACATTCTCAACTATGTCACCAATGGAGAACACCCTCCTCATGCTGAAAAAAAGAGCAAAACGAGCATTGAGACTTTTGGCTTCTCAATATGTACTCATAGACAACGAGCTACATAAAAGGGTACCTAAAGGTCAAGCTCTCCTACGTGTAGGAAAGGTGGATGCACAAAGAATAATGAGAATGCTTCACGAAGGAATTTATGGAACTCATGTAAATGGCAAAATGTTAGTCCGGAAAATAATGCGAGAAGGGTATTATAGGACTACCATGAATAGGGACTACCATCAATATGTGAAAAGATGCCCTAAGTGTCAAATTTACGCCAATTCAAAACATGTTCCTCCATCTTTGCTCTACACCTACACATCACCATAGCCATTCTCTACATGGGGGATTGACATAATTGGCAAAATCACTCCCCCAGGGACAGGAGGCCACGAATTTATTCTAGTAGCAATTGATTACTTTACAAAGTGAGGGACAGGAGGCCACGAATTTATTCTAGTAGCAATTGATTACTTTACAAAGTGGGTTGAAGCGCAATCATACGCTAAACTCACTGCAAAACATGTAGCACTCTTTATCGAGAGAAATATCATTTGTCAATATGGAGTCCCACATGAAATGATAAGTGACAATGGAACTCACTTTCAAGGCGAATGTGAAGAATTGCTACATAAATATGGTATCCAACATCATCATTCGTCCCCTTATAGACCTCAAGCAAACGGAGCAGTTGAGGCAGCTAATAAGAATTTAAAGACTATCATCGAGAAAATGACAGAAAATTATAAGGATTGGCCTGACAAGATCCACTTTGCACTGTGGGGTTATCGCACGTCAATCCGTACGTCAACAGGAAATACACCATTTTGTTTGGTATATGGAATGGATGTCGTACAACCTGTCGATTTAGAAATACCATCTCTACGCATTGCGCTAGAGAGTAAACTTGATGAAGTCGAATGGACTAGGGCACGATATGAAGAATTGATCCTACTCGACGAGAAATGACTAGAAGCTCTACATCACACTCAGTGCTATCAAACTCGTATGGCTAAACATTTTAATAAGAAGGTCAAAACAAGAAATATCAAAGTAGGAGATTTGGTATTAAAAGTACTAAGGAAAAATGTTTTAGATCCAAGAGGACAGTTTAGACCTAATTGGTCTGGCCCCTACATTGTCAAAACAATCCTGTTAGGTGGTGCAGCAAAATTAACTGATATGGATGGCAATGAATTCTCAAACATGACCAATCTTGACCAACTTAAAAAATACTACCCATGATTACTTGAGTAGGATACTCAAGAGAGCTACATTCGGCCTGATTCCTTAGGAAAGGATACGTAGGCAACCCTTTACGGGTGCGGCCACTTTATTTTCGACATCTCCGCGTTCCAGAATCAACTAAAAGTCAACAAAAGTCGGAAAATTATTGGCGTCGCAGAACAGAGTCTGGCGCCAGCCATAAGCCATTAGCGCCAGCCGATGGTATTGGCGCCTGGCGCCAGACCTCAATAGCTGGCGCCAAACTGTAATTACTGGCGCCAATTCAGCAATAAAATCTGGGCGAATTTCGATGTTTTTCGGAAAATTTTCGACTTCCGTACTCGGAGAATTTCTGGAAATTAATTCTTTTTTTCGATTTTCATTGCTTTAATAAATAAATTTAAAGTAACAATTTAATTGAAAGCTGAAATTTCATTGATAAAAAAAAATTACATTGTTAATGGAATTTAAATAAGGCTGAAATAAATTAACTTTAAATAAAAATTAACAATCTAATAAATCTAAAGCTAAGCAATATTTTAATCTTTTTTCTCCTTTTTAACTCTTTTCCAATTCTTTTCTATTTCCTCCTCTTCATCCATTACTTTAGCTAGTAGGCATCCTATAGAGGACCTACATTCAATTTTGGAATAGATTGTTTCCCCTTCAGCTAGCATCCCATGCTTCTTTTCCACCCAAGTCTTTTTGTCCGTGGTGTTAGCTTTCCTTTTCCCTTTGTCTTTAGTAGTATTATTCTTTCTAGGCATTGTAGGTGTTTTGAATTCAATTCTTGCACCTAAGCGTTCTTTAGCCGGTGTCACTCTGTCACCTAGACGATTCTTCACATCGGTTCTACCCTGATCAATTGAAGACTTCTTCAGCAACCACTTCTTTACATCATTAGGTAAAGAAGAAGGAACCTTTTGGGTAATCACTTCCCATAAAGGTCTAGCGCTCCAATAAGTGTCGAATCTATCTACTTCTTGAGATACGGGATACTCATAGGGAGGACGAAGATCCCTGGAAGGAATATTTTGAAGCAAACCATATTGTCTCTTTACCCTACAGGGATAATAATATGTTACGCGAGACAAGCTTGGGAGACGGCATAAAGGTTGCTTGTTAACACCAACCATCCTTTCTATTTTCTACCATGGGATGACCCACTTGATAGCAAAATCACGTGATTCAAAGACTTTTCTCCACCCATGGCGCCCAATTTTAGGGATGCACTTCTTCCTTCTCACGAAGCAAGTGGGTGTATATTTTTCAATGTCGTCCGGAGGGCTAATTAATCCTAGCCTCTCCATTAGCCACATCGGTAAAAAAATTGCGATGCAAATAAATTATTATTACAATATAAAAATATATTTTTTGATTTCTGTAATTAAAAATGTTATTTTTCTACCTGTAATAAAATTGGAGAGCCGCGAAGAGGCGCTTTTGGGTCCCTTTTCAATTCATCTAGACTAATCATAGTCTCTCCAACTATCAATGGCATTGGATTTCTCCCTGATTCAATTTGTTCTAGTACAGTGGTTATAATTGATTGACCCTCGTTATTTTTACCACTACTAAGACAATATTGATTGAGCATGCAAAATAAGAACGCCCTTCTTCTATATAGCGTGCGAATTCTTTCAAGTTAACTACATTGCCATCTACTATTTTTGATAAATCCCTATCCCTTAAATTAAAGAAGCGTTCGAAATCCCTATAGTAATATGCATCTACTCTAGGGACTACTACCAGGTCTATTGCAGGGAAGCCTAAGATAGCACCAAATTCCTGTTGCAAAGGGCTAATTTCATCATACCCTATTCTGAAACAATGTGTATCGGTATTCCAAAATTCTAAAGCAGTATGTATGAAGTCTATGTCTAAATCTACCCCTTTGATGCCATAAATTCCCCCCAAGTGAAATTAATCCAATTCTTTTCTTTCTCTAGCATTAAGAGATCGACACCATTCATGAGAGTATTGGGTGAAGGTTTTAGTGGCTAAAGACATGATTATTATTTTTTCTAAGGAGGAGAATAATTTTTTTCGCTGGAATTATGAGAAGAATCGGCTGAACAGGGGGCTATTTATGTACAAATTGCGAAGAATTTTAATCAGAATCAAATACGGAGTCAGCGTCAATTGGCGTCAAAGTCCCGACATTGGCGCCACCATCTAGTGCCTGGTGCCACACGCTAAATGAAGCGCCTGGCGACACGCGCCACAGTCTGGCGCCAGCTGGCGCCAAGTCAGCAGGGAAGCCGCGCGTGCTCAGTTTGCGTTTCGATATTAAACTTGAGTCCGTTAATGACTTTATGGCCCCTTTTAATTTTTTCTAAATATGTTTTCTATCTTTTTCCATAATTAATTAAATATAGCAATTATTTTTAATTAATTTTATATTAAGTTTCAAGAAACCAGCATTTTTTCCGTTTTTTTTCCTTTTTTTTTTCTTTTTGGGGAGAGAGTCGGATAATATCCTCCATCAATAATAAAAATGACGGAATTTTTGCGCAAAAATTGTTATCACACTTCTTTTGCACACACTAACATACACTAATATGAACAATTAAATAAATTTACAATAACATAGATAAATACAAAGTGTCTAAATAATGAGTCAAAGGCAAAAGTTCTATAAGTCCAAATAAAATACATATACAGAAACAGACTACGGCGCCGGAGGACGTAGGCCCATCATGCCATAAAACTGCGCCGTATGAGGAGTCACCTCTCCACCAGCTCCAGTCTCCGTAGGAGGAGGAAAACTTAAGACAGGACCGCTCTGGCCAAGATCAACCTGAGGCTGAGACCGCGGAGGCTGCTGTGATGACGAGCCAACCTCGTACATCCCACCACCTCTGAAAGATGAGGTAGCCTCTCCAACCGGTGCAGAAGGAGCACCCTCAGAAGAAGATCCCGAGCCCTCAGCAACGTCGGCTCGAGCAGCCTCGGAACGACCACCTCTACCTCCTGACGAAGTACGACGACGTCTCGAGCTAGACCTCGCCGGATCTCTCCGCCCCTCAGGCCTCGTACGGGTGTGAGAAGCGATCGGCTGACCCTGCAAAAAGAATTAAATCAGAAACAAGGTAAAACTGAAGCCATAATGCAGAAATAATAAGTGATGGAAAGTTACCTCTCGGACAACGTCGTCCCGACGACAGGTAGCCGCGTACCTCATCCGGACGAGCTGGCTCCGAAAGGCATCTATGCATCGTGCCATAGCCGAAACCACCTCGCGTGAGAACTGTCAGAAAAATAAGTCAGTGAAAATACATGATAACTGAATACAAAATTCTGAATTAAAACTAGGCCTACCCTGGTCTGGTGGCGAGGAATCGACCGCTCCACGAAGCGCTCGCCCTCAGGAGCTGGAGAAATCATCTCCTCGATTGGCCCGTATATCCCCTGGTAGTGAATGGACATATGGGGCGGCACAAACTCAGTGGGACCATCCTGATAAAACTGAAAGAAATAAGTAAGGTATCACTTGGGGGCTACTTAGCGAAAAATAAGAAGCGAAGAATCTTACCCTCACATCCTCAGCTGGTAAAGGGGCTGGAGCTAACAAAGGAAGTAGCTCCTCAGCGTAACACCGCCCAAGGGTCACATGGGACCGCTAGAGGGAACCAGATCCCTCAGCCATGCTCGACAACTGTCTCTCGTCAGACATATGACGCGGCGGAGGGGCAGGAACGACCAAAACATCGGAAGAGTGTTGTCTAGCAACTCTCTCCCCTAAATACACAACCGCTCCGTTGGTCCCCAGAAAATAGCGACGCTCAGCAGAATACTGTGCGGCTAATCCAGGGACTGTCCAACCGCCCCACGGTCGGTATACTACCTCAAGTCCCTATAAAAAGCACCAATCAGGTAAGAACATGTTTAAAACATCACAGAAGAGCAAGATAAGCACTAAAATCATACCGAGATGATCCGACTCCGGACACGTGCAGTAGACATGTCCACATGGTGGCCGCCCCAAGAGGCGCTCACCGGATTTCCCCTGGGCGATGGTCTCGCCGGCGCAACGGAAGGAAAGTACTCGTAGAACCAGATCTACAAAAAGTTAAACGCGTGAGTAAATGCTAACTAACATGTAGGGCTAAACTTTATAGGGAATAATGTTTACCTCTACGACCTTCAAGAAAGCAGACAAAGCGATGTTCGTCCTAAAGGACCGGTGGCGACACGAGTCCCTCAGCGCGCGAACGAAATCAGTGTAGGCCAAGCTGGCCCAGTCATAAGTCCCGATCCGCTGGAGATCACGGACAGCAGGGAGGTAGTAAAGCAATGCCCTACTACCCCTGTCAGGGGAGAATGTCCCTGACAACAACATCAGCCCGAAGATGTGCACCCGCTGCTCTCGGGTGGTCGCATCATCATCAAGAGCCGCTGCCAGCGTTGAGCGGCAAATCCCTCTAGCACTTAACTGAGTCGTCTCGACCTCAGCTCGGGCCCGAACAGCAATCGGCCCCAACAGCTCCTCGACCTCTGGAGAAAAGACGTCGATCCCGCCGTCGAACGGCAGCGGCACAGAAGTGAACTCCAGTCCTGTGATGAGACTGAAGTCTGTGGGGGTGACCATCATCTCGTCCCAGGGAAAATGAAAGGTGTTGGTGGTATCCTAGAAGAACTCCACCAAAGCGCGTACTACGTGGTGGCCCCCGCTGGAGGCGACCATAGCCTCGTAGGTCTCGAACAGAGCAACTAGTCCGCAGGACTCCCATAGGAGTCTCGTCTCACGGTCTCTGGCGATGTGCATCCTTTACAAATCGCCTAGACCATCGCAGCCAGAACCGTGATGCCGTGTCCTCCCGGGCTCGGCTCCCCGTCTCACCCTCTCAGAAATGAGGTGGACAGGGGCAAAGAACAAAGTCTGCTCGTCCCACTCTGGGAGTCAACCAAGCGAAGTGGACGGTGTGGTGTCGTCCTCTACGGGCTCATGCTCCCGTATAGTGTTTCGGGACCGTGAACCTGAGCCTCGTTGTCTAGCCATGCTACATTGTGCAGAATCATCATAAATTAAGGTTCGCCTAGCCGCATGATACTATGTTCGCAAAAACAGAGTACGTAGTACTAAAACAGAGCACAAAATCAAATTGAGCATGACAACATTTTTCAAGCAATCAAACCGTTTCTTGCAACACTATAGTGATTGTTGTGACAAATTGAAAAAGAATTGCTAGCAAAAGCGTCAAGAACTAGCCACATTGTTCTTCACGACCTTAAGAGGTCCAACAATGGCAGATTGCTCATTTCTTCACCAAATTGAGTCAAACAAGTCTCAAATTACTCCCAAGACAATATACAAACATAAAAAAGCAATTTCATGGCATAAAACTTGATAAACAAAGCAAATTGAGCATTATAAATTTCGAATTTTCATGAAATTCGTGAATAAACATGCAGAGAATTCATAAAAACCGGTGTGGGTTTGAGGAAAACTTACATATATTGGGAATATAGATGAAAAGAGCTTTGATTTGCAACAAATTTGAGCAAATTCGGTTGAGAAACGAGTGAGCAACGATCAATTGAAGCTTTCGGTTTCTTCGAGCAGCGTTCGCGACAAACAGAGTCACGAAATGAACTGAAAATGGGAATTTAAAGAGATTCCCGTACTGACGCAAGTCCCTAGGCATTGGCGTCACTTTCTGGGCTTGGCGCCTGACGCCAACGCCAGCGCCTGGCGCTAATGCCATTAGGCTGGCGCTGATGGATTTTCAGCGACGCCAAAGCAGCCAGCCACCTGATGAGGTTGTGCTAGCCTTATGCAATATATTTTTGGGTTCCTTGGTACGCCAGTTAGCCCCTCTAAGCAATTTGACATGATTAAGTAATCGGCTTGATTACGTAAAGTGATCGACCTGATGAAAAGATCGTCTCACTTAGCTTAAAGCGCCTAAGCATTGGCTCATTGGCAAAAGGCACCGGCGTATAGGTTCAAGAGCAAAGGGCACCGACATACAGGTTCAAAGCAAAAGAGCGCCGACGTACAGGCATAGCAAAGGCAAAGTTAAGGAGAACTTTTAAAGATCGACAGGCGTGGATCTTTGATAATTTCCTTTGGAAGATTATCGCATCAAATGAGGATGACTTCAAGAGAAGATGTCTTCGACATCATTCCCCAACTTGCGAAAAGTTGTCATGAACAATTGAAGGTAAATTCGGGCGAAGTTGTCTTCGATCATAGTTCCTTATGCATGGAAGATGATCATAATGCAGATGAGAATTATTTCGAGAGAAATAATTTTCGATAGTATTCCCTTGGTCGTGGAATATTATCAATGCGGATGAGAATTATTTCGAGAGAAATAATTTTCGATAGTATTCCCTTGGACGTGGAATATTATCAATGCGGATGAGAATTATTTCGAGAGAAATAATTTTCGATGATGTTCCCTTGGACGTGGAATGGTATCATAGCGGGGAGGATAGTTTCGGGCGAAGCAATCTTCTAATTTGGAATTAGTTACAAGCGTAGCGGTTTTCGAGCGGGATGACATTCTCTAGCTTGAAGGAGGTCATCAAAACAACAGTACAGCAACAATTGGTTACTTTTAGAGGCATGTGCTCGACGGTGCAAGATACGCATTTCTTAACTCTTTTATCTGTTTAACTAACGCTAGTTTTGCAGGTATCGGCGTTATAAGATTGATTTAGGATCGCAGAACGTTCTGGATCATTCTCCGTCCCTATCGATACTTTGACTTTCGTTTTCGAAACTTGCGTTTCTCCAAACTCAGTCAAAGTGGGGGCTTCTGTAGACACCCATTTGTGTCTCCCCAAAACCAAACCCGGTGATGAGTGCCTTTCATGTCGAATCATAATCGAATGAAACGAAAGTGTGGAAAGGTCTAGTGTTGCGAAAAGTTTTTATTTCTTTTCTCTTCTCCCTGTTTTTGAAAACTTTATTTTAAGAAAACAGCCAATCTAGTTTGGTTGGTCCATGATATGGGTCCAATAGTGGTTTAGTTGGATGGAGCTTGCAAAGACCTTTCTAACGATATATTATAAGCCCAATTCCGATGAATATTGAGGAAATTATGGCCAATTTACTAAACTGGGTCCGGTTTGAGCTTTATGTACGGCCCAATGATCTAGGGGAGGGCCTAATATGATTTATCATTCCTAATGCAATTAGGAATGGTTTTAGTCTTCTATAATCTTCTAGAAGGTTTTTTCATTCCTAATTCGATTAGGACTTTTCAGAGTTTTAATCAAGATCAAATAGCATTTTCGAAGGAATTATATTATTTTATCTTCCAGTACGGGAAATTTATCAGATTTTCGAAAACGCATTGAAAACCAGTTTGGCGTCCAACCCCAGGCCTTAGCGCCTGGAACCAGGCTTGGCGCCAGACGCTAGCCATTAGCGCCTGGCGCTAGCCACTGGTGCTGGCGCCAACTAGCCAGGGCTGGCGCCAATGTTGTTTTGCGATCTTCAGACTCTGTTTTGTTAAATTATCTTTTTTGGCTGATTTTCTCTATAAATATCGTATCAAAAAACTCCGTTTTCATTCACCAATTACCAATATCAATTCATCAATTCTCATCAACTCTCTTTATTCACAAGTCTTCATTCGCAATCAATCCATTCACTCATTCATTCCTCATCATCTCATTCATTCATCAATTCTCAATAAATATTAATTCTTTAGCATTCTTTCTTTCTTGCTTTTTCATATAAAATTCCGCATTCACAAGATCTAGAAACGCCTATCCATATTCGAAGTTGCCTTCGCCCTAGACGTGAAAGGTTTTAATTTCTGAGGGTTTGGTCCCAAATCTCTATTTCAATTATTTAATTTAATTGTTTTTATTATTATTTTCCTTGAAGTTACTAACGTGTGTATTTTGTAATTAGAAAGAGGTACGAGGCATCCAAGTAAGTACTTTAATGGTTTTATTTTAATTCCTAGTATCATGTCTAGGGTAACTTTAATATTAAGTATGATTAAAAGTACGATGCTTCCTATATTCTTCCTAATACTTATGATTGTTAGTATCATGTTAGGGTTAAAGATTTGATTTTTATTGCTTAGTGACATGCTAGGGTTTGTTATTAATCTTGTTAGTATCATGCCTAGGATCTTGCTATTTTTATTATGCTTTAATATTAACATGAAAATGATTATGATTATAATTATTTTATTTTTGATGATTATGATTATTATTATGATATGATTATTATTATGATATGATTATTATTATTCTTCATGATGATTATTATTATGTTGCTTGATACATTATTTATTATTTATTGCTTGATCACCTTTTATTGCATGTTAAAGGGAATTGGTACTTGCAACCACGCTTAATAAGATAATTAATAATCTTGTTAGGGTTAATTGTGATTATAAATTCAAGTGATCGCCAATAATAGTTTATTTGTGCATTATATTCAACCAACATAGATTAAACAGGTTTAGGGTTAACCCTATTGATTGCATGTTAATCAAAAAGCGCACATGAATACGATCAGAATAAAGTAGAGGCCTATTATTAGGGCAGGTTCAATCTCTTTTAGGTTGGATTTGTACCATCATCCCCGAACCCTTATTTGGTTCATGACCTTATTTGTACCATCATCCCCGAACCCTTATTCCGTAAAAACTTGTTGGCGACTCTTTTGCTATCTTCTTCCCTTTTGGACGCCACCGTACTTTAATGTATGATCACAGTGGGGTTCAAGCTAGTGGGATTTTAAAGGCTTGAAACTATTCCCTACAGTTGTCCACCATCTAAATGCATGGTACCCAGGGAATAGACTCAATAAAGGGGAAAGGAGGTCCGCCTCGGGGTTCAAATCCAACAATACATTAAGATCACTAATAGTCATAGTGTGCAGGTTGTTGAACAGTTGGAAAGAAATTTGGAAGTCGTTCCCATACGGCTCCTTTTCAAAAGAGGACAAGAATTCGAAGGTGGGCTCCTTATATTTTCGGAATTGATGCTTGATGAACTCACTCATCCCTAAGTTGTCAAGGAGCGACCTTATATCATCGTCAATCCCCAAAGCTCTCATGGAGCGTTGATCATAGTGTCTGGAGGGATTTACCTTTCGTCCTTGAAGGTGTTAAAGAACGTAGCATGGACCTTGTTCAAGAATCTCAATCTAGTGGGATCATTTGGTCCTTGAGTTTGAGTTTGTTGAGTACTCGGTTCCTCAACCCTTAACCTAGGCTCCTTTCTGCTCTTCCTTTTGCTCATTATGTTCTCAAGCAATACAAACAACCATACAAAAAGGAGAACTCCCTTCGAACTAAACCAATAATTGGAACACAACAACAACAACCCAAGTCTTAACAATCTGCAAAAAGGTTAGTACTAACAACTAACCACACAAATATAGCTCCCAAGATAACTAGAATCAACAACAAAGCAGTCAATCAAAATACATTATGATAGTAAGTAATTCTCATGAAAGTAGTTGCATTATAATCAATACTAACACCAAATTTCTCAACTTAATTTCATGAAAATGGCTTCCAAAACAATAATATTAACAACAATGTCCCAAAATCACTAAATTTCACACTAATAACCAACAAATCCTTAACAAAGAAAATCAAAATCATATGAAATTCACTCAAGCTAACTTATGCTTAATAACAAAAAATTTTGCATAAACAAGTGAAATTAAGTAATAAAATAGCAAAATTTAGAGTTATACCACTTAGTAGAAGCTTGAACACCACTAAGAACCTCCAAGAGCACCACCTTCAATTAAGCTTTTAAACCATGAAAATGGAGGATTTTTGGGTATTTTGGAGAGAGAAAGTGGGTGAATTTGTGAGTAGAGTGAAAATTTTTGAAGGAAAATCAATGGAATTTGTGAGAAATGGGTGAAATTTGAAGGTTAGGGTTTGAGTTTGTGGGGAGAGAGAAGAGAGCATGAAATATGGGTCTCAAAATTATGATGACAAAATGGGAAAGAAAGGGTTAAAACCCGATTTTCCGCACAGGAATGTTGCACGCCCGCACAGAAGTCACGCACTAGGTCACACAGACTCTCTGTCTCGAATCTCCAATTTTGAATTAAGTTGTGCGGGTTCTGACAGTGAGTGCACGCTCGCACACCTTCCTTGCGCGCCCGCACAGAGGTCGCGCAAACTTTCTGCCTCGAACTCTCATTTGTGAATAAATCTGTGTGGGTTCTGACAGTGCCTGAGCACCCGCACACCTCACACTACGCGCCTGCACAGATGTCGCGCACAGGGTCGCACAGAGTAAAATTTAATTTATTTCTCCTCACATCTTCGAAATAGAAAATCCTTGTTCCTTCATCATCCAAACACCAATCAACTAAAAGGGGGGGAAATCAAATTCAAATTAAAATTCAAAAAAAAAGAAATTGAAATCGGAATATTTTAAAAATAATGAAGAAATGAGTTAGAAACTCGGGTTGCCTCCCAAGAAGCGCTTCTTTATGAGGTCACTAGCTTGACCGTGAGGAAAATTCTTCAAGTGGGAGGCTTGGGATCCAAAGGATCAAGCATTATACATTCGATGATACCAACTTCTTCTTTGCAAAAGTAATGCTTTAAAAAATGACCATTAACCATAAACTTGTTACCATCCGCATCTAACTCAAAGGAGCCATAAGGAGTAGTCTTTGATATCACAAAAGGACCCGACCACTTTGATTTGAGTTTACCCAGAAACAAACGAAACCTTGAGTTGAAAAGCAAAACCTTGTCTCCAACCTTAAAGTTCTCGTTTCGAATATGTTGGTCATGCCACTTTTTGTTCTTCTCCTTATATAACCTTGAGCTCTCATAAGCATCATCTCTAAGATCTTCAAGTTCATTGAGCTTAAGCAATCTCTTCTCACCAGCCAACGATAAATCCATATTCAGCTCTTTGATGTCCAACCAAGCCTTGTATTCTAACTCAACCGGTAAGTGACAAGCCTTTCCATAGACCAACCTATAAGGGGTCTTGCCGATTAGAGTCTTGTACGCCGTCCTAAGAGCCCATAGTGTGTCATCAAGTTTCAGAGACCAATCTTTCCTTGATTTGTTCACCATCCTTTTAAGAAGATTGTTGATTTCACAATTCGAGACCTCCACTTGTCCTTGAGTTTGAGGGTGGTAAGGTAATCCAACCCTGTGATGAACGCCATACCTCTTGAGAAGAGCTTCAAATTGCTTTTTTGCGAAATGGGAGCCTCAATCACTAATTAGCACCCTCGGAACTCAAAGCCTAGGAAAAATGATCTTCTTTAGAAGCTTAAGTACAACCTTGTGATCATTAGTAGGTGAGGGTATGGCTTTAATCCATTTCGTCACATAATTGACCGCTACCAATATATATAGATTCCCACAAGAAGAAACGAAAGGCCCCATAAAATCCACTCCCCAAACATCGAAGGGTTCAACTTCTAAAACACTTTGTTGGGGCATTTCGTCCCTCTTGGTAATGCCTCCGCTCCTTTTACATGTATCACATTGCGCAACGAATTGGTGGGCGTCACTATGTATTGTCGGCCACCACAATAAAGATTGAGAGATTTTTGCCACTGTTATGTCAACACCACCATGTCCTCCACATGGTAGTGAGTGGCAATGCTCAAGAACTCCTAGAATTTCATGATCTGGAACACACTTCTGATAAAGGCCATCTCCACTTTTCTTGAATAGGTATGGGTGAATCCAAAAGTACCTTCTCACTTCTCGAAAAACTTCTTCTTTTGTTGAGAAGAATACTCCGGGGGAACGACTCCACACGCAAGATAGTTGGCTATATCCGCGTACCAAGGAGTAGAATTTGACACCGAAGCCATGAGAGCCTCGAATCCAATCATATCATTAATCGGTACATCCTCCTTGTTCTCAAAAGGTAGCCTAGACAATTAATCCGCTACATAGTTCTCCGCTCCCTTTTTGTCCCTCATTTCCATGTGAAAGTCTTGGAGAGAGAGAACCCAACGGATCAAGCGAGGCTTTGCTTATTTCTTGGTCATGAGATACCGCACCGCGATGTGATCCGTGTACACAACAACTTTTGAGCATATAATATAGGACCGAAACTTATCGAATGCAAACACTATTGCTAACATCTCTTTCTTCGTTGTTGTGTAATTCTTTTTAGCCTCATCTAGAGTCCTACTTGCATAGTAGATGACACATGATTTTCCTTGTTTCTTTTGACCAAGAACGACACCTACTGCAAAGTCACTAGCATCGCACATTAGCTCAAAAGTCAAGCTCCAATCCGGATCTTGCACAACGGGAGAAGAAATGAGAGCTTCCTTGAGCTTACGAAACGCCTCAAGGCAAGCCTCATTGAAGCTAAAAACAACCTCTTTTTTGAGTAATTCAGTCACAAGTTTGGCGATTGAAGAAATATCTTTGATAAACCTCCGGTAAAAACCGGAATGCCCAAGAAAAGCCTGTACCCCCGTGATGGAAGTAGGAGGGGGCAACTTTTCAATCACCGAAACCTTGACCGGATCAACCTCAATGCCATTTTTTGAAATCTTATGGCCGAGGACAATGCCCTCCTCAACCATAAAATGGCACTTTTCCCAATTTAAAACCAAACTCGTCTCTTGACACCTTTTCAAAACTTTTTCAAGGTTAAAAAGACAAGTGGCAAAAGACGAGCCACCAACACTAAAATCATCCATGAAAACTTCAATTTCTTTTTCAAGCATCTCAGAGAAAATGGAAGTCATGCATCTTTGAAAAGTAGAGGGAGCATTGCATAATCCGAATGGCATTCTTCGGTATGCAAATGTCCCATATGGACTTGTGAAAGTAATTTTCTCTTGATCACTTGGATGGATAGGGATTTGGAAAAATCCGGAATACCCATCGAAGAAAAAAAAGAAAACATAATTAGAAAGCCTTTCAAGAATTTTGTCCATGAAAGGGAGAGGAAAATGATCTTTGTTGGTGTTTTTGTTCAATCTCCTATAATCAATGCACATTCTCCACCCGGACACCGTCCGGGTGGAGATTTCCTCTCCCTTTTCTTCCTTGATTATGGTCATTCCACCCTTCTTTGGAACTACATGAACCGGGCTAACCCATTTGCTATCGGAGATAGCATAGATGATGCCAGCATCACGAAGTTTCAAAATTTCTTTCTTCACAACCTCTTAAAGGTTAGGGTTCAACCTTCTTTGAGGTTCAATGGAGGTGGAATGATCATCTTCAAGATGAATACGATGCATGCATAAAGAAGGGCTAATACCTTTGATATCATCAATGCTATACCCTATCACATCCCTATATTTTCATAAAACATCAAAAAGTTTTTCCAAATTAAGACCATCTAGGGTAGCATTTACAATAATAGGGTATTTTCCCTCCTTATCAAGAAAAGCATATTTCAAAGAAGGGGGAAGGGGCTTGAGTTCTACCTTGGGAAGAGGCTTAGAACTCTCCTCCAATTTCTCCTCCTTGGACTCAACCTCGATCTCAACTTGTTGTTCAACTTCCTCCTTTGAGGATTCCTCTATTGCCATGACAAACTCTTTAGCCTCTTGAGAGTGGAACTCTTTTTTGCATGTAAGGGCTTCTATCGTTGGATCTTGAGGCCTCATCACGACCCACCCCAAGCGATCTAGCTCCTCATTCACAACATCAAATCTATAGAAATTTTCAACTATGGGGGTCTTGAGCAACTTAGAAAACTCAAAGACAATCTTTTCATCGGCCACCTCACATGTGATGGTGTTGTTCTTGCATTTAATGACCGCCCCTAAAGTTTTAAGAGCTTCATGTCCCAAAATCAATGGATTGTTAACATCTTCCTCCATATGCATTGCTACAAAGTAACAAGGCACGTAGATGTGTCCTACTTGAATTGGAACATCCTCAAGCTCTCCTCAAGGTAACTTCACCGATCGATTGCCAATTGAATTGTCTTCCTTGTAGGGATCATCTCTATGTTGGGTTTTTGAGAAATGGATAGAGGGATTAGACTAACACTTGCTCCAAGATCGGCTAAGGCGCCCCTAGCTTTCATGTTCCCAATTTTCACCGGTAAAGTGAAACTTCCCGGGTCTTTTTCCTTCTAAGGCATCTTATGTTGGACAAGAGCACTCACTTGATGTGGAAGGGTGATAAGATCATCATTGAGCTTCCTCTTGTTTGTGATAATATCTTTGAGGAACTTGGAGTAAGATGGCATTTGTGTCACAACTTCAAGAAAAGGGAGGTTGATATGCAAAATCTTCATGACACTAAGAAATTTTGTAAACTTGTCATTCAACTTCCTCTCCGCAAGTTGACCGGGAAAAGGAACCGGTCCATCAAGATTCCTAGCCTCACTAGGAATTGATGTTGTCTTCTCATTGTCAAGCTTCTTCTTCTCCGAACCTCCTTCTATCTCATAAGCCTTTTCTTTCTCACCTCCCTTGTTTTCATTCACACTCTCCTCTCCTCCCTTCTTTTCCTCACTATCCCCTTCATTTAGCCCTTCATAGGAAGTTCATGACCTCAATGTGATCGCCTTGCATGTAACGGGTTTTGGATTGTGAGATGGGTTAGGTTCTGGTTGTCCGGGTAGAGTGGATGGTGAATTGAAAGGAGTTCTCTCGGCCAATTGAGCTAGTTGTGAATCAACCATCTTGTTGTGAGCTCTTATCTCTTGCATTTGTTGCCCAAAAGATTGCATTTGCGTATGCATGGCTTGGAGGCGTTGAGTTTGAATTAGCTCCGCTTGAGGTGCTTGTTCTTGATGATTTCTTTGAGGTGCTTGGGTTTGATTGTTGTATTGGTTGTTCCTTGGATAGCTTCCTCTTGGGTTTCGGGGTTGAGATGGAGGTGGATTTTGATATTGAGGGTTGGAGTTGTAGGAAGGTTGAGCTTGTTGGTTCCATTGTTGAGGTTGAGGTACAAACCCGGGTGGCGGTTGTCTCCAAGCTACTCCACCGCCACTTCCTCTAAATCCCTCTTGCCTTGTGTTGTATGCCGCTACATGTTCGGGGCTTAAACCTCCACAATAAGATGTATCATGGTTCGTTCCTCCACAATTTTTAAAAGAGAAAGAGTTAACTTGAGAAGAACTTTCTCCGCCACTTGAACTTGCATTCACACTCGTGTTCAACTTGGAAAGCCCTTTTGTTAGATGATCAATTTGATGTTGTAATTGATCAACTTTCTCCAATTCGTAAATACCACCTCTCTTTGGAGCGTTTCTTCTTCGGCCCCCCCAAGAGTAATTCTTTGCTACCTCTTCTATTGTGGCTTCAACTTGATTTTGAGGGATCTTGATTAATTGACCACCTGCCCCCCGCATCTAAATTGGCTCTTGACATGGGCTCCAATCCGTCGTAGAAAAACCGCATGAGCAACCCTTGATTGTACTCATGGTGGGGATAGGCTTGTACCAACTCTTTGAATCTCTCCCATGCTTCACCCAGACTTTCATCGGCATCTTGCTCAAATGATGCAATTTTCCTTCTCATTTCGGCGGTCTTCTCCTCGGAGATAAAGCGCTTCAAGAACGCCTTTACCACCTCCCTCAATGTTGTGAGAGTGTTAGGCTTTACTTGCTTTAGCCATTTTTTTGCTCGTCCGGTGAGAGATTGCCGGAAAAGGTGCATACGAATGTAGTCTTGACTCACTTCATTGGTTTGCATCATTGCGCACAATTCAAGGAATCGGTCCAAATGTTCAATAAGGTCCTCACTTGCACTTCTGGAAAATTGCTCCGATTGGACCATTTGAGTATATTGTGGATGGATTGAGAAGTTGGTTTCCGTGACGGGAAGGAAAATCCCTCCCGTGAGCTAAAAATCCTTCGGATTTCCAAAATCACTAAAAAAACATCATTGTCTTGTCCCGCCATTGATCCGCGTGGTGAACAAGAAGAGTAAGTATCACTCTCACTATCAACTATATAGCCAAAACCTCTTCCCTCGTCTTGATAAAGCCTACGGACTTGTCTCAAGGTTTGGTTGATTTTGTGGTCAATTTGATGTGAGGGTGCTCCTTGAGACCTCCTAAGCATTCACCAAGGCTAAACAAACAATTAGCAATGACAAGGATGATAATACAAAAAACAAAAAGAAAATAAAGTAAAATGACTCTAACAAAAGCAATAATAGACGCTAAACAAGCTGCTTCCCCGGTAACAACGCCAAAATTTGATCACGGGTTAGATAGGTCGTTAAGCTACTACCCTAACCAAATTAATCATTTATAATACCTAAACCTACACTAAAATATTTAGTGGCAAGTAAAGGGTCGAACCACTAGGGAAGCGCGCTAATTCAACATCAAATGTCACTAATGCAAGAGTGAAAAGGGGGTTGTTTTTGTTGGTTTTGTTGAGTAAGAACACTAAAACTACAAATAAGCAAGAAAATGATAATTAAAATCAATGGAAAATGACGCTAGGGATACGGGGGTGTCCAATATGATTAGAAAGAGGATAATAATGGTGATTATCATGAAACATATGCCAAAGAACACAAGATTCTACCTAAACAATTCATTCTCATGCAATAGTCTAGGCAAATCAATGAAAAAGGTCTACACTAATCAGGATCATTCTCATGCATCCTATTAGGTACAATCAAATCAAGAGAATAAAGAAGCACAATCCATAAAAACTCCACTTTAATAACTCATTCTCATGCAATCATTAAAATAGAGATGATCCTAATCTAGTTCAAATCACTTTCATGCATTTAAACTAGAAAACATCAAATAGAGTGCAACAATAATCCCAAGCTAATAAAAATCATGTCTTTAATCAATATATGGCATAAGTTCAATCCAACCATCATCATTCATCCAATATCAAATCATATCTTCCACCCCGTCCCCCTAGCTTGAAGTTTAGCCTAGAGAAGGGAGATTAAACATAATATCAAAACTAGAAATAAACTCAAGAAACTCAAAACAAAACATGATTAAAATCAATGAAATCAATAATAACTAGGTAAACTAATAATATTGATAAGAATAAATAACAATTAAACAAATAAATAATAGTAAAGGAAAGGAGAAGATATTACTAAAGAAAGGATTAATGAAAGATGAAAACTTGGATTCTTGCTTGATTGATGGAAGATTAAAACTTGAGCAAATTTGAATACAATAAAGGATGCTTGAATAACAATCTCCTTTATTTCTCTAGATTAGGCTAATGTTCTATGGAATTAGTACTAAAGTGTCCACTATTACAAAGAGTCCCGTCTATATATATGTGGCTCCCCCAAAAGAAAGAGACTTGGACAACAAGGCGCAAAGAAATCAGAAACCCAGCCGTGCGCGCCCGCACACGATATATGAGCGCCCGCGCAGTAGGTGTTTGTGCCCTCTCAGCGTAGTGCGCGGCCGCAACTTTAAGGGTACAGGAAAATCAAGCGCCCTCGCACAATACGCTTGCGCGCCCGCGCATCAGGTCGCGCGCCTGCACAAAAGCCGCACAACAAGTCGCACAAACTTTCTGGTTAGGCTCTGTTTCTTCAGCCTGGCTACGCGGGTTCTGACAGGGCTGCGCGCCCGCACAGCCAAAGGTGCGCGTCCGCACAGCAGCCGCACTGCACCCCGCGCACAACAGTTTGCTTGGCTTCTTGATATCCTCTTTCTTTCGGCACATAATACCTACAAAACAAAAGCATGGAAATCAAAATAAAAACAAAGCGATAAGACTAAGAAAAGGGAAGATAAAAAAGAAAAGAAAAGAGGAAGAAAAACTAAGTAAAAATGCTTAGAAAAAGGGCCAAACAAGTGCAAATAAGGGGAGAATCCTTAGAAAAAAAGAATAAAAGAGTGGCATAAATGCCACTCATCAAGGGGGGATAACTTGTTTCATTCCGTATTGTCTCATCACCCTACAAGGAAATATGTAAGTAGTACTATATAGGCCTAAAAGCCTAATAAAGGGACAATTAAAACTATTTCCTACAATACTACTTATATTCCACCAAGGAATTACAAGGCGTATGTCGGGAACCTTATGATAGAAAAACGACGTATGTTCTTCTTCATTATTATGTTTGTAATAAATTCGACGTCCGAGGAATGTTCTGACTCCATGAGCCTCAAAAAATTTTTGGCTGTTCAATTATTCGCAAACTCTCTATGAGCGAAATCTGAAAAACAAAACAAGGAAAATTAATTTGTGAAATTACACGAGAAGATGGCGCTGGTAAGGCCAGCGCAACTGATCCGTGCCATTTATGGCACCTTTAGGCTATGTTTTCTTTATAATTCTATGCTCCTTTGTAGTCGTTTATGTATTGTTTTTAGAGAATAATGCTCGATTCACGTGTTTTTGTGTTAGTTTAGAGAAATGCATGCTTTTAATGGCTTTCTTATCATTTTATTAATTTCTCGGCTATTTCTCTTGCTTCTCCGTTTCTTTGTCTTGTTTTGTAGGTACGTCGCGAGTTATATGCATGGGAATTTAAAATAGCACCCATGAGGATCAATATGCACTTTTCGGAATTGAATTTGAGTTAGAAACAAAGGAAAACGAAGGATTGCAAAGTATCAAATAGGACCTTTGTGCATTGTTTTAGTCATATCTCAAGTTCTACAGATCAGATTAGGGTGATTCAATGTGGGTTGGAAACTAGACTTGAAGATCTTTCCAATGATAGGTTGCACGCCTTCATACGATTCTTAGATTGGAAGTTAAAGCCTTCTGAAGTTCGCCCTGGAAAACTGTCGCGGGCGCGGGCTACAGTACCCGCGGGCGCGGGGTTGCTGCAGCTCCAAAACTGCCGTATTTGGGCAGTAAGCACCCGCGGTTGTCCTGAGGGCTCCCCGAGGGCGTGGGCTTGGGCCGCGAGCGCGGGTATCGGGGTGTCCGTTCCCCTCCGCGGGCGCGGGTTTCTGGGTCTTTTACGATTTTAAGCTTCTTTTCTCCTTTTGTTTATATAGTTTTTGGTTTCCTTTATTATTCATTCATGTAATTCTTTAGTTTTAGTTTTAGAATAGTTTTCTCTCTCTTAGGTTGAGAGCTTCTCTCTCTAGATTAGGCTAGATTAGGAGTAGTTTTAGAGAGAGAAAGTGAGGAATTTCAATGGTGATTGAGAGATTGAAGATGCAAGTGTGACAATTGTGTTGGAGATCTTCTTAATTATCAATGAGCATTTCTAAACTCTATCTCATTCAGTTGCTTTGTTTAATTCGATGTTTGTTTGGTTTGATTTTGATATTTGATGTTTGATTAGAGTAATTGTTCTTGATATTTTGTTGATTCTTGTTCTCTATAGTTGATAGTTGATTTGATGATGTTGTTTGAGTAGTTGTTGGC
This sequence comes from Chenopodium album, assembly GCF_948465745.1. NCBI lineage: Eukaryota > Viridiplantae > Streptophyta > Magnoliopsida > Caryophyllales > Amaranthaceae > Chenopodium > Chenopodium album. The sequence goes on from NC_137839.1 coordinate 46,118,250, forward strand.
TAGGAATTGGGTGAAACTTGTAGGATTGATTAATTGTGATTAATTTTGGAATTGTGTTGATTAATTGTTGAGATTAAAGTGATTAGTGAAGGTTTGCATGTGTGTAATTCAATTTGGCCTTGAGAATTATGCTAGATTGCATTGTAATTGCTAATGACATGAACAATTGATTTATGAGTTGCAATTATCGATTGGTTTTGATTGTGATTCTCTTAGTTTGTTATTCATAGTGAACCCTAGCTTAACAATTAGGAGATAGCTCTTTGATTCCTATTGATTGCTCTTATCACTTAGTCCTCACAACCTTTGATTGGCATGCTCTTCCCAAATTGTTGTAATTGACATGATTACTTGTTGATCCCCGTTCCTAGTGTTTTATTTCCTTGGTTACTTGTTTTGTTAGTTGTTAGTATTCTCTCTTACCTTCGTCTTCGACCTAGCTTAGGCGCATAATTGAAAGTGCTTGAACATTACCGTTCCTTTGGGTTCGACCCTTGAATTGCCTCTATACCCGTAATTAGGTTTGTTAAGTGTTTATAAATTTAGTTTGACCGAGGGAATATTAGATAACGACCTAGTTTTCCCCTTGTCAAAACTTCCTAACTTGCGCTGCTTTACGATAAAAAAATAAAAAAATAAAAAAACGGACGTGTAATAGGAGTGGACTTCCTGTGAAACCATTCTCCTTAGGGTCTCCTCTAAGGTGATTCAAGTATAGAACAGTTTCCGCCAAAGCTAAAGGAGCAGGTGAATGACATCCCTTTATTTGCTCTAATATGGACACCATGGAATAATATCCGTATTCTTTACATGTCCTAAGTAAACAATTGACAACAAGACAACAACATAAAGCACGAATTTTAAAGCGTTGTTTAGTCAAGTTGTCACGAGGGGTGACGAAACGTTCAATAAATTGAACTAAATCCACGCCTTCTTCTTTTCCAATGTTAACCATAGCGTTGTCACTCAAACCAAAAAATCATTCAAAACCAGGTTTGGAATGTAACAAGTTATGGGCATATGTCACAAGGAGAGTATTTTTAGGGAAGCCTAGTAGAGCCTCAAACTCGCCAGGTAATGGGACAATTTCATCCCCTTTAAAAAGAAAAATATAGTGGTTTGATTCCCAATGATTGACAGCAGCATGGAGAAGATCAAAGTTTATAACTAGTTGCATATAATTTAGTAGAGGGTCAATGGGGTATATTTTGAAGGATAGTTTATCTTCAGTTGAAAGGGAAGTGACCCATTCCTTCTACCGTTATTCAAAGGTTTTTGCCATTGCTCAATGTAAAATAAAAGGGAGAGTGGAAGAATTTAGAGAGATTAGTTATTTTATAATTCTTTATAACACTACTAAGCGAATGAATGCGAGATGATCAAAATCCTACACAAAACCACGCATAAATAGACCGAAGATGGGAAAATATTCGGCAATTTTCGCTCAAGGGAAAGTTCACCCGCAGGTGGCCCCCGCAACCAATTCACATGCGTGCGACAGCCGTGCGCAAGCCATCTAGTTGCGCGCGCCTGGTCTTTCACGACATGTCGTTTTAATTTATTTTTGTATTTTGAACTCCATTATTACGGAATATTGACGAAATCTTATGAATAAACACACGCTTAAATTCTGTTAACTCTTGTGTCCTTTTTTATGCTTTATTTTATTTTCTTTTCTCTTTGTTTCTTTTTTTTCTTTTTCCCTTCTTTTTCAATTTCCTTTTCGTGTCCTCTTTTCCTTGTTTCTTTTTTGTAATTTTTTCGAGGAGGGTAAGTCGGGAACCCTTTCCCTCCCTCGGGAAATTTTTTGCTTTACTTCTAATATATGGAAACAAAAGAATAATAATGACATATAAAATGTGTGTCATTTGTACAAAAAATATATATACAAAAAAAAATAATAATAATGTACATATGTTTCTAAAAAAGAACATAAATACAAAGGAAGTCAGGATGCTCAGCGACTCCGAGACGGGTGCTGTACATCCTGCAAAATCCAAGACAAAGATTAATATACAAAACTGTGTAATAACTTTGATAAAATAAAAAGAAATGAACTTACCGCGACCATCCGATGATCATGGCATGAGAAAGCCACGAGGGCTCTCCGATATGCATCTCGGAAAGCACGTATAGTCCTCACCATGCCGTTCACGCTCTCTCATGGTACATGTTCCAAATACAAGGAAAGTGAACAAAAAAACGTATATGAAAAAAATATATATAAAAACAAATACATATACGAAATAAACATAACGACTCAACCGCCTTAGGAATATACGGTATGTCCTCCTCCTCCTCCGCAACTGGGAGAATCTTGCAAATTAACAATCTAAAAGCATTAGTATACGTGACCTCCGTCGTGGGAAGCACCCAACCACCCAGCTAGACTCGCTGAAAACACAATAAGAGAGTCAAGGTTCCGAAAACAAAAGAAAAATATAAAAACGTATCGTAAAATACTAACCGGAACAAATACAGGGAAAGGAGTCAGCCTGGATGCGATGAAAGCCTATTAAGATGCATTCGGCAGCACCAATTGCTTTGCAGGATAACTGAGGATCATCTGAGCTCGATCCTCGGTAGACAGCAAGTCCGGATGCAACATCTGGATCGGAGGATCCGCAGGAACCATAGGCTCCTTGGATGCATACTGCTAGAGAACATGCTCGCCTAAAAACCAAGCGTCTATCCTCTAGAAGACTGGAAGTCCCTGATAAATGGCCCGGAAACGACAATGAATTATGCCAGACCGGACAGCCTAAGGGACTCCGATGATCAAACTCCAAGGACGAAGGTTGATCTACAAACATAGCCACATGAAAAATCATCACAAAATAAACAAAAAAAATATCAAAAGATTCACTTGTGGTTAAAATACTTACCGACGCACGAGTCTCCGAAAGGATCCTCTAGCGAAAGTCACCAGCTGAAGTGGCTCGTCTTTTCTTAATCGTGACCAATCGATGGCCGATAGGAAAACGAGCCGCCCCTAGCATCCTGGGGGCTAAGAAAGGCAGGTACGAATATCCCCAAGCCTATAAGAAGTAAAAAATAATAAGAAAAAGAAAACAAAAATGGCGATTAAAAGAAAAGAAAAAAGTATAAGTACGCACCTCAAGGATATGACCATGCCATGAAAGGGAGATCCAAGGCACCTCAGTAGCTTCCACGGAATCACTAAGGCTGATATGTAACCTAATGGGAAAACGCTCTACCCGATCACTCGAGATAGTGACGGAAAGAACGTGAGCAATGTAATCCGAACCAGCTGCTAAGGTATACACTATCAATCAACCTCGTCAGCCGACAACTCATCAGCAGGAACCGAGTACGGACAAGACTGCGCATACATGTGAAGGGTCGCCACAAGACGATCCCTTCCGAGGTCACGCAGTCTCTCGTTTGATCCCTTAATGACCTCCTTAACCACGGGCTCACCTCCGAAAGGAAAACCCGTAATCATTGAGAAATCGTAAGGGGTAGCCGTCATCTCTCCCCATGGAAAGTGAAAAGTGTTGGTGAAATTCCACCAAAACTCCAACAATCCACAAAGGAAAGCCAACAACGCAGGCTAACTCGATAAATCCAAAAGAGCCGCCTGCTGGGAGCTGATCCCTGAAAACTCCACAACCACCTTTTCTACCTCAGGCAAACTCTCAAAACGACCTTATAGATCACCAGAGCTATATAGGCGCATGCTAGGCTCACTCTAAAAAAGGAAAGGCACAAAAGAGAGTAAAAAACTTGTTTTAAAGAAAAAATAAAGAAATAAAACGGAGGCACAAAAGACTCACGATGCCACGTCAACCCCTGATCGAGACGTGATGTTCTTGGTCTTACTTGAGGACCATAGGGTCCCAGTTGGGAGGAGCCTCCCAAATCACATCCTCCTGAAGACGACAATCAGCTCCGACGCGTGGCTCCCCAACCTCCTCTCGAGGACGGGTCATTTTCTTTCAAGGTTGAACTGCCTCGTCGGGCACGGGATCTCCTAAAAACACCTCTGAATTAACTAATGGAGGAGAGTCCATGCTATGAATGGACAAAGTTTCTTTATAGTTTATTCTATACTAAGCTAATGTACATCTGGACCCATTTCGGCAGCATAACGCCTACCGAAACGGCAAAACACAAAAACGAATGCCACCTATGCTAGGGGGCTACGATACCTGCAGTAAAACTCAATAAATGGGGTCTTCTAACACCCATAAAAGTCATCCTATACCAGTTTTAACTAAGCATTAAAGGGATTATATTTCAAAATTTCAAAGAATCAACTATTGCTAGGCGGATAATAGTAACAATTATGCAATTATCGTCTACCAAACAATCTTGAATTTCGAACATGGCAAAAATAAGCTAAGTTCGATACAATTTTATGCAACACCTACGCCATACAATTTTACGTTGTATGATACGCCATGCATTTTTACGCTGCATGATGATGCCTTCCTTTTTGTTGTGGACGTGAAAAAAGAAGAAAAGTTGTACATTTATAACGTCAGTACAGTAAAATGACAAACCTGTCTATGGGATCTTTTACGTAAAGCACCACCACGGAACGTCTTAAGACACTTTTACGAAAAACGTTTAAAACATATGCTTCGGGAACGCACAAAGCACGGTGTGCATGCAATATGATGCAAAAACTATCAAAGAAGAAAACAAACTAGAAAATGCAAAGCTTTTAAAATTTTTATTTTGATAATTTTCACGCCATTACGTCTAATAACGAGCTAAAAAAGACCGTTGGAAAATAATCAAACAAATCAAAAGCCGGATACCAGTAATGTAATTGACTAGTATCTGCGCGCAACTTAGTGGGCCGCGCTGGCCAGGCGCTCGCATCGTTCTTAGTTGCACTGGTCAATCACGCGCAACTGTTTCAGTTGCGCGCGACATTGAAGTCAGCAAAAAGAAATCGTTGAGCGTGATTTTCATTTTATCTATTCTTCATCTTCCTTCGCCATTTTCGTCCCTTTCTCTCTTTAAAAAGCTCAGTTTTTTGCAATTTTCGAAGCCAAAGGAAGCATATCTCACCCTTAATTCACATTTTTCATAATCCAATGTAAGTTTTTTGTTTAATTTTGTTCGTTTTTGGCGGATTTTGGGCGTTTTTCAAATCATTAAACCCCAATTTTTTAATTTGGGGGTTTTTTATTAAAACCATTATTCTAGAAATTGTTTGTTCCATGTTATTATGGTATGTTTAAGGAGTGTTTGCATAACGTTTCATGAAAAATGGCTATGTATTGAACCTTGTATGAGCATTTCTTTGTTTGAGTACGTTTTTTGCATTTTCCTTCGAATTTGGTTTGTTTCTTGTTATTTTGATTGCTCATTTTAGCTATACTTATTGATTATGAAGTAATTATAGTATTAGAAATACTTATATCTTCATTAACAATGATTTGAAAATTTTGAATCCGAAAATTGGCGCAAAGTGTATACTTAGCTTATTTTTTCCATGTTCGAACTTTAAGATTTTTTGGTAGACGATAATTACATCATTGTTACTATTATTCGCCTAGGCATAGTTGATTCTTTGAGATTTTGAAATATAATACCTTGAATGCTTAGTTGAAACTTGTATAGGATGGCTTTTATGGGTGTTAGAAGCCCCCATTTACTGAGTTTAACTGCAGGAATCGTAGCCCATTAGCATGGGTGGCATTCAATTTTTGTGTTTTGCCATTTCGGTAGGCGTTATGTTGCCGAAATGAGTCAAAAATATGTATATTAGTTTAGTTTAGAATAAACTAATAAAGAAACTTTGTCCATTCATAGCATGGACTCGCCTCCATTTGTTGATGCTGAGGACGTTTTAGGAGATCCCGTGCTTGACGAGGCGGTTTGACTTTGAAAGAGGATGACCTGTCCTCGAGAGGAGGTTCGGGAGCAACGCGTCGGAGCATATTTTCGTTGTCAAGAGGATTTGGTTTGGGAGGCTCATCCTTACTGGGACCTTAGGGTCCTCAAGTGAGACCCAGACCATCACGTCTCGATCAGGGGTTGGCGTGGCATCGTGAGTCTTTTGCGCCTCTGTTTTTTTTTTTTTTTTTTTTTTTTTTACTTTTTCTTTAAAACAAGTTTTTGCTCTCTTTTGTGCCTTTTCTTTTTAAAGTGAGCCTAGCATGCACCTATACGGATCTGGTGATCTACGAGGTCGTTTTGAGAGTTTGCCCAGGGTGGCAAAGGAGATTCTGGAGCTTTCGGGGATCAGCTCCCAGCTGGCGGCTCTTCGGGATTTATCAAGTCAGCTTGCGTTGTCGACTTTCCTTTGTGGATTATTAGAGTTTTGATGGGATGCCACCAACACTTTTAACTTTCCATGGGGAGAGATGACGGTTACCCCTTACGATTTCCCTATGATTATGGGTTTTCCTTTCGGAGGTGAGCCCGTGGTTATCGAGGTCATTAAGGGGTCAGACGAGAGACTGTGACCTCGTGGGGGATCATCTTACGTTGACCCTTCACATGTATGTACAGCCTTGTCCGTACTCGATTCTTGTCGATGTGTACACCTAAGCTCACGTTCTTTAAGTCACTATATTAAGTGATCGGGCAGAGCGCTTCGCCATTAGGTTACTTATCTACCTTAGTGATTTGGGGCAGGAAGGTAACATGAGTAGGGCGGAGGTGTCGTATGCTCGTATGCTTACAACTATGGGCAAGGCGACCCGGGTGATGGATTCCGTGGTATCTACTAAGGTGCCTCGAATCTCCTTTTCATGGCATGGTTGTATCCTTGAGGTACGTACTTATCCTTTTTCCTTTTCTTTAATCGTCATTTTTGTTTTCTTTTTCTTATTATTTTTTTATTCTTATAGGCTTAGGGATATTCGTACCTACATTTCTTAGCCCCCAGGATGCTCGGGTTACTCGCTTTCCTATCGACCCTTGACTGGTCACGATTAAGAAGAGACGAGCCACTTCAGCTGGCAAATTTCGCCAGAGGATCCTTTCTGCGACTCGTGGGTCGGTGAGTATTTCAACCACATGTTCATCTTTTGATTTTTTGTTTATTTTCTAGTGATTTTTCATGTGCCCGTGTTTATAGATCGATCTCCGTCCTTGGAGTTTGATCGTCAGAGTCCCTGAGGCTGTTCGGTCTAGCATGATACATTGCCGTTTCCGGGCCATTTATCAAGGACTTTCAGTCTTCCAGAGGATAAACGCTTGGTTTTTAGGCGAGCATGTTCTCTGGCACTCTTCATTCGAGGAGCATACGGTTCTTGCTGATCCTCTAATCCGGATGTTGCTTCCGAACTTGCTGTCTACCGAGGATCGAGCTTAGGCGATCCTCGGTTACCCAATGGAGCAGCTAGTGTTGCCGGATGAATCTTACCAGGTTTTCATCACATCCAGGCTGACTCATTTCCCAGCTTTTTCTCTAGTTACTATTTTTTCATATGTTTTTATATTTTTCGTTTATTTTTGGAACCTTTACCCTCTTATTGTGTTTTCACCGAGTCAAGCTGGGTGGTTGGGTGCCTCCCATGGCGGAGGTCACTTATACCAATGCTTTTGGATCAGTAATTTGCGAGATTCTCCCAGCAGCGAAGAAGGAGGAGGATATACCGTATATTCCTAAGACGGTTGAGTCTGTATATGTAGGGAACCTTTTTAGCATTACCCCAAACTTTAAGCATGTTGGCGTCAAAAGGGAAGGAAGCTAGAGCAAAAGAGTCGCCAACAACTTTTAGGAACTTATAAACCGTTCATAGGTTGAAGGTTACAACCCTTAACGCTCCAAGAGATCATTAACTCCAATAGCTCTGGAACCAAGACAGGAAGTTCGGGGATGAAGGTATAAATCTAACCTAAAAGAGATTAAACTTGCCCTAATAATAGGCCTCTACTTTATTCTTCTCGTATTCATGCGCGCTTTCTGACAAACATGCAATCAATAGATTAACCCTAAACCAGTTTAATCTATGTTGGTTGAATATTAATGCACAAATAAATTTGTTATTGGCGATCACTTGAATTATAATCAAATTAACCCAAAACAAGATTATTAGTTATCTTATTAAGCATGATTACAAGTACAAATTCCCATTAAACATGCATAAAAGATGTGATCAAGCAATAACAAATCAAGCAACATAATAATAATCGTCATAATAAAAATCATAATAATAATCACCAAGATAATAATAATCAAATTAATCATGTTAAAGCAAAATAATAGCAAGGTCCTAGGCATGATACTAACAAGATTAATAAAAAAACCCTAGCATGTCACTAAACATATATCGAAATCAAAGCTTTAACCCTAACATGATACAAACATGCTAATAGGAAAGACAATGAAAGCATCATAGAAATCATAATTGATATAATTAAGAAACTTATTATTACCCTAAACATCATACAAAGAAAAGCATCCTAACATGATATTAGGAATCAAAATAACAACCTAAACATGATTTCTATATCATAATATCAATAAAGTTATTAAAACACTTACTTGGATGCCTCGTACCTCTTTCTAATAACAAAAAACACATATTAGTAACTTCAAGGAAAATATAAAATCAAAATAATTAAATTAAATAATGGAAATAGAGATTTGGGACCAAACCCTCAGAAATATTAAACCTTTCACTTCTCAGTCGAAGGCAATATCGAATTTGGCTACGTGTGTCTAAATCTTGTTAATGCGGAATTTTGTATAAAAAGGGTTGGTTTAGAAAGAGAGGGAATAAAGAAATTATTTATGAGAGTTGATGATTAAAAACAAAGGTTTAAGGACACTATTTATAATGAAAAAGTCCAAAATATGATAAATAGAATCAGAGTTTGAAAAGGAATAAAACACGCCTCTGTCACCAACAACAGGATATGTCGCCGCGCGACAAGGTCTGTCGCCAGGCAACAGCCTGTCGTTTGGCGAAGCAGATGGTTTTTCCACGCGTTTTCTACATTTTGATAAAATCAATTCGTAAAAGTCCGTACGAAGAGTAAAATCGTAATTTCACATAAAACACTTCTTTTAATCCAAAGAAAACTCATAAAACATAATTATCAATCCTAATCCCATTAGGATTTAAAAGAATCTTCTAGAAGATTCTAGAAGACTATAATCAATCCTAATTGCATTACGAATGATAATTCATAATAGACCCTCCACTAGATCATTGGGCCACATATAAGAACCAAACCGGGCCTAGTTTAGTATTTTGGCCATAACATCCTCATTATTCATCCGAATTGGGCTTATAATATATTGTTGGAAAGCTCTTTTCAAGCCCTATCCAGCTACACTATTATTGGACCCTTGTTATTGATGTGTCCAATATATATAGTATTTTACCCTCGTCCCTTGGTCATAATTAGTAGTGTTTTTGGCTCTTTAGAGCCACTTTTATTACTAATTGGTGTTTTCTAGTGTTTTTTGTAGTTTTGCTTGAATTTTGTAGGAAATTGCACCTTTGAAGTTTTTTCCGGGTTCTTCATTGAGCAACTACGGACATTAGGAGAACACGACCATATTTAAAGCCCATGACCTGTTAGAGCCGGTGATTAAGGGCTCGGTGTGTGATACCGAGGCATTTCGACCAAGTATTCAAGACCCGAAGAGGAAATCTGGATTGGGCCGAACAATCAAGCCCAATCAAAGTCCAAGCCTCGAGGAAGAAACCGGGCCCGATCGGACAAGCTTGCACCCGATCGGGCGGGCGCGCAGTAGGAGTCATCGTGCAAGGCGCGCCGATTGGGTGAGCATTAGTTCGATCGCGCGCGGCTGCCCAGGAGAAGCATGAAGAAAAAGACGGGCTCGATCAGGCAGCCCTTCGCTCGATCGGGCGCTTGTTTTTGAGGCACCTGATTGCCGAATTCTTAGTTTCTAATTAGGATTGTTTTTAGAGTTGTATAAGTACGATTTTAGTACGAAATTTTTGTTTACCTTCTCTTTTAGTCTTTCTCTCTCTACTTAGATTATTTTCTCTCTCTAAATTTCTCTCAACTTTGTTCTTGCTCAACTTTGTAGTTCCATTAATTTTGATAACGATTTCTTCTCTATTAATTTCAGCAATTTTATTTCTTTATTCTCTTATGGCTTATTTAATTGCTTTATTTAGATTAGATTTAATTATGTGTGAGTAGTTTTATTTCTAGGGTTTATGAGGATCCAATAAATAATATGAAGGGGTAATTTATGATTGTTGATTTTCAATGCTTAATTATTTTCCTATTGATTGATTTAATTCTATGCAATTAGGTTTGGCCAGATTTAATTGTATGAGTTTAGCAATATTGATTCGAGATTCGAGAGATGAGAATTGATGGTTAGGCTTAGTTTCAATAGGCGGACTAATTTATAAATGGTTAAGTCGATATTCGAGAGATGAGATTTAATACTGGTAAATTAACTCTGTGATTGTAATATGTAGCGAAAGTCCTTTATGATCTAATTAGTTGATGCATTGATGATTGATTGTTATGTTTTACCCGGGAATATTGTTTATTGGTGAACTTATGCCCTAGGCTTTTATTACATTGATTTACCTCTTACTTTTATTCCTTCCTACTCTTACTTTTAGTAGTTTGATTACCCTTATAATAATAATTTGGCTACTTGATAATTTAGATTGCTTTCAATTAATTAGGAATAAATTGATTTGTTTCCCTGTGGTTCGACCCTTCTTCCCTATCTACATAGTTAGTGGATTTAGGTTTTATTTTTGATTGGGTGAATACAACTTGAGCCTGTCAAAGTTTGGCGCCGTTGTCGGGGAAACGGTTTTTTTTTTTTTTATTTTTTGATTATTTTTGTAGTCTAGATCATCCCCTCTTATCTCAAAGAACTTTAGTTCTTTGAGGCAATTTTCATATTTGTCTTTTAGTTCTTTTTTTATGCCCAGATCTTCTAGAGCAGGTTACATTCCATTCGATCCTAAAATCGAGTGCTCGTTTCATAGGCAAAAGAATCTTTATAGAAAAATCCTAGCGGGTTCTGAGGAAGACAATAATTGAAGAGACCCTCCAACTGATTCTAGTGACTAAGAAATTCCTTTAGATCCGGAATCAGAGACGGCGGTACCAAAGAAGCTCAGTGATTACTCGCAACCAAATCTCACAGATTTTCCACTCCTTAATCCCACTCCGGCCCTTGATGGAGTGCAATTTGAAATCAAACCCCAATTTATCACCATGATAGAGAGGAAGCAATTTAGGGGAGCTAAGGGTGAAGATCCTAATCTTCACATTGCAAATTTATGCCAATATTGCAACACCATTAGACAAGTCGGAGTCCCAAAGAAGCTCAGTGATTACTCGCAGCCAAAGCTCACAGATTTTCCACACCTTAATCCCACTCCGGCCCTTGATGGAGTGCAATTTGAAATCAAACCCAAATTTATCACCATGATAGAGAGGAAGCAATTTAGTGGAGCTAAGGGGGGAGATCCTAATCTTCACATTGCAGATTTCTGCCAATATTACAACACCATTAGAAAAGTCGGGGTCACGCAAGACCAAATCAGGGAGATTCTTTTTCCCTTTTCATTATGTGGAAAAGCTATATTATGGTTTAATGGTTTGAATATAACTGCACTTAGTATTACTGACTGTAAAACTCTTGCCTTGACTTTTTATAATAAATATTACCCTACAAAGAGAACATCTTTACTAAGGAGTACTATTCAGAACTTCGCCCAAGAGGCCGATGAAACTTTACATGAGGCTTGGGAGAGGTTCTAGGATCTACAGAGAGAATGCCCCCACCATAATCTTGCACAATGGCAATTGATCCAAGCTTTTTACAATGGACATGGAAATTCATCTAGATCAATTCTAGATTCTGCAGCTAGCGGGAGATTCATTAATCTAAATGTCGACAATGCAGGACAGGTTATCGAAGATATTGCAATACACAATTCCCAATACGGGAATCTGAGAGGGTTTTCTAATAAAGGAAAACATAATGTTGATTCCGTATCCTTTTTGCAAGGTCAGTTAACATCTATTTGTTAGAAACTAGATATCTTACTGTTACTCCTAACTCTGTAGCTAATGTTTCAGTTGTTGCTAACAATGAAGCTTTTTGTGAAAATTGTGGAATTGTAGGGCATTGGGAGAAAGATTAAAGGAGTTCCATGGAGCAAGTTAATGCCTTTCAAACCTATAGGCAAAATAACCCATACTCTAACTCTTATAATCCTGGTCTCCGGAACCATCCATATCTTTCATACCAGAGTACCAATGTACAAAACCCTCCACTTTCACAACAACCACAACAGGAACCTCCTCCACAGCAAAAATATTACCATCCTAATTCTGGCCAGAAAAACCAAGCACAACCCTCATCATCTTCTAACCCTGTTATGATAGAAATTAAAGCAATGCTTACCAACATGCAAAATCATATGGAGAGTAGGGATACAAAAATTGATTTAATTATAGCTCATAATAAAATCATAAATAATCAAATTGCGCAACTTTCATCTACCCTACAAACCCGTCAGCAGGGAGCTCTACCATCACAACCAATCCATCCCACAGATCATGCCAATGCAATCACTCTAAGAAGTGGTTCACATTATAATGAACCTCCTATGCCAAAGGAAGATGGACCATTTCTTGGTCCTTATTCCTCTATACCAAACGCTAATCCTGCTAACCCTGCAGGGCTACAAAAAGATACTAACCCTTCTAATGTTTGTTTGTAGGGTAAATCTCAGGATAAGGGAGGAGATGTGCAGAGCCCAGTTATCAAACTACCATTCCCTAATAAACAATTCAAGAGTAAGATTGATAAACAATTCGGTAAGTTTTTGGAGGTTGTGAAAAACTTGCAGGTAATAGTTCCTTTTACTGATTTAATCACTCAGGTTCCTGCATATGCTAAGTTTATGAAAGACATTCTGACAAGGAAAAAGGCCTTTAATGAGGTAGAAACTATAGCTTTTACAGAGGAATGTAGTGCTTTATTGCAAAATAAATCCCCTCCTGAATTAAAGGATCCTGGTAGTTTTTTTTATCCCTTGTCATATAGGAAATGTTTTCATTGATAAAGCTTTGTGTGATTTGGGTGCCAGTGTCAGTGTTATGCCATCGTATGTTTGTGCTAAACTTAATATGGGTGATTTAAAAGTTACTAATATAACTTTGCAAATGGCAGATCGTTCTATTAAGTACCCTTTAGGTATTTTAGAGGATGTCCCTATCAGAGTTGGTAAATTTTTAATCCCTGTTGATTTTGTTGTTTTAGACATGGATGAGGATACACAAATTCCCATTATATTTGGTAGGCCTTTCCTCCATACTGCAGGAGCCATTATTGATGTCAAAAATGGTAAACTAACCCTTTCTATTGGTGATGATAATGTCACTTTTAATTTAGGGTTAGTTTTTATAAGACCTATGTCAGAAGAAAATTGTTGTTTTATCGATGTAATTGATATAATGGATGATTTTTGTGATGATAGCTTACCACAAGTTCTTGCAAGGGATCCCTTGGAGGAAATTCTTTGTGGAAATTTATCTGCAGATAATGCAAGCGTCTGGGTAATGAAGTACCTGCTATTGAAAAATCTCTTTCCCTAAAATAGTTAGACCCCAAAGAGACAATGAAGGTAGTAAATTTAGTTCAGGAATCAAAACCTGCAGAGGTTAAGAAACCTGAACTAAAACCTCTCTCTTCTTATTTAAAATATATTTTTCTTGATGAGCAGGAACTATACCCTGTGATCATCATTACTGCATTTGATGACCTACAAACTTCCCAACTTCTAGAGGTTCTTCAAACCCATAAAAGAGCAATTGGGTACAGTATTGATGATCTTAAGGGTATTAGCCCTGATTTTTATATGCACAGGATACATTTTGAGGACAACTATAAGCCCTGCATTTAACCCAAAGAAGGTTGAATCCCAATATGCAAGAAGTAGTCAAGAAAGAGGTTATGAAATTACTTGATGCAGGTATTATCTATCCTATTTCTGACTCCAAGTGGGTAAGTCCTGTACAGGTGGTGCCTAAGAAAGGTGGGATGACTGTGATTAAAAACGAGAAAAATTAATTGATTCCCACTAGAACTGTTACAGGGTGGCGTATGTGCATTGATTATCGTAGATTAAATATTGCCACTAAAAAGGACCATTTCCCCCTTCCCTTTATAGATCAAATGCTTGAGATATTAGCTAATCATAAGTTCTTTTGCTATTTGGATGGGTATTTGGGATTTTTCCAAATTCCAATTCACCCCGAAGATCAGGAAAAGACTACATTTACATGCCCTTATGGTACTTTTGCATATCGTAGGATGCCCTTTGGTTAATGTAATGCCCCTGCTACCTTTCAACGTTGCATGATGAGCATTTTTTTTTATTTCATAGAGTCTATCATGGAAGTCTTTATGGATGATTTTAGCATGTATGGTTCTTCATTTGATGCATGTTTAATAAGTCTCGCTAACATTTTAAAATGATGTGAAGAATATAATTTGGTGCTAAACAGGGAGAAATGTCACTTTATGGTGACAGAGGGAGTAGTCTTAGGTCATATTGTATCTAATAAGGGTATACAAGTAGAAAAGACTAAGATTTTAGTGATTGAGCAATTACCTCCCCAGTTAATGTTAAGGGAGTTAGAAGTTTCTTAGGTCATGCGGGGTTTTATCGTTGCTTTATCAAAGATTTTTCTAAAATTGCTAAACCACTAACTCAGCTTTTACTCAAGGATGCCCCTTTTATTTTTACTGACGAGTGTCTTGAGGCTTTTAACAGGATTAAGTGGGCTATGATATCGGTACCATCATATGTGCTCCCGATTAGAATCTACCATACGAGATTATGTGTGATGCAAGTGACTTTGCATTAGGAGCCGTGCTTGGACAGAGAAAGAACAAAGTTTTGCATGATATTTATTATGCAATTAAAACTTTTGATGAAGCCCAAGTCAACTATTCCACCACGGAGAAGGAGTTTCTTGTTGTGATTTATGCTTTAGAAAAATTTAGATCATATCTTGTTGGTTCTAAAGTTATTGTTTTTACTGACCATACAGCTTTAAAGTACTTGACAGCCATGGCGGAATCAAAGCCTAGGGTACTCCGTTGGGTTCTTTTGCTCCAGGATTTCAATATTGAGATAAAGGATAAAAAGGGAGCTGAGAACGTAGTGGTAGACCACTTGTCACGTATCAGGTATGATGAGGGTAAGGATTCTCTTCCTATAGATGATTCTTTCCCTGATGACAACCTGTATGCAGTCGTATAGCAACACCCTTGGTATGTTGATCTTGCTAATTATTTAGTCGGTGGTACTCTACCTCCTGACTTGTCCTACCAACAGAAAAAGAAATTCCTTTCTGATGTTAAACATTATTTTTGGGATGATCCTTTTTTGTTTCGTGAGTGTGCAAATTGATTAAATCGCAGGTGTGTTCCCGAATGGGAAGTTCACGGTGTGCTTACTAGTTGCCACACCTTACCATATGGAGGACATGATGGCCCCATCAAAATGGTGGCCAAGATTAATGAGTCAGGTTTTTATTGGCCTACTATGTTTAAGGATGCTAACACTTTTGTGCAGGCTTGTGATTCTTGCCAGAGGACTGGCAACATCTCACAGCGGCATGAGATGCCTCAAACTGGGATCTTAGAAGATGAAATTTTTGATGTTTGGGGTATTGATTACATGGGATCGTTCCCTTCTTCAAACGAGAACCGCTATGTACTTGTCGCCATTGATTATGTATCCAAGCGGGTTGAGGCCATTGCCACTCCTACTAATGATTCCAAGGTGGTCCACTGACTTTTCAAGAAGACAAGTTTTCCATCATTTGGAGTGCCTAGAGCTATAAATAGTGACGGAGGATCTAACTTTCATGAGCGGAATCTAGATACCCTCCTCAAAAAGTATGGTGTTTACCATAGGACAGGTTTAGCCTACCATCCCCAAACTAGTCGCCATGTTAAAGTTTCCAACCGTGAGATCAAGGCCATTCTAGATAAGGTGGTGGCAAAATCAAGGAAATATTGGAGCGATAAGTTGGATGAAACCCTTTGGGCATACAAAACTGCGTTTAAGACCCCGATAGGTACTACTCCATATAGACTCGTGTGCGATAAAGCATGTCATCTTCCCGTGGAACTAGAATACAAGGCATATTGGGCTATTGAGGAGCTCAATTTGGATGCTAAACTAGCGGGAGAAAGAGGTTACTTCAACTTAACCAACTTGATGAGTTTAGGTTGACGACCTATGATAGTGCTTGTGTCTACAAGGAGAAGAAAAAGAGATGGCACGACAAGATGATCCTTCCGAGAGAGTTCAAAGAAGGTGATAAAGTGTTGTTGTTCAACTTTAGACTTAAACTATTCCCAGGAAAGTTAAATTCAAGGTGGTTGGGCCTTTTACTGTCGAAAGGGCCAACAAATTTGGTTCTGTGGAGTTATTCGATGAGCATGGTAATAAATTCAAGGTTAATGGCTAAAGACTTAAGCTATATCATGAGGGGGCTACGATTGATGCGGTTGAACTACTTCACCTAAGCGGTTCCGATTCATCTTGAGCTTCAATGTTGTAAGAGGGTCGT
Source organism: Chenopodium album (assembly GCF_948465745.1). Lineage (NCBI taxonomy): Eukaryota > Viridiplantae > Streptophyta > Magnoliopsida > Caryophyllales > Amaranthaceae > Chenopodium > Chenopodium album. Next base: position 46,134,798 of record NC_137839.1, read on the forward strand.
GCGGGACCTAGATAAATCAGCGCTTTGCGGGAGGCAACCCGTATTTCTTTCTTTCTAGACTAGTTTTTCCTTTATCTTAATTTTATTTTTTTTAGAGAGGTGAGGAGAGTGCAATTTTACCTTTCAAAAGTGTTTTTGTATAGGTATTAGATCAATATGTAAGGAGATTTAAAGAGAAAAAGTTAGAAGAATAAGCACTCCGATTTGGGCACGGGCCTGATCGGGCGAGGCTCGCCCGATCGGGCGCGCACCTAAGGGCAGAACTTGAGCGAAAATGTGCCCGATTAGGCAAGGAGTCCCGATCGGGCGCGCAAACGAAGATTTGTCGTAGCTTTATTTCGCCTGATCGAGCGCAAGTGAGGAAGAAAAATCAAGGAAAATTCGCCCGATCGGGCGGATTTTTGGAGAAATCGAGTGAAGGAAAAAGATTTGTCGAGCGAAGCTCGCTCGATTGGGCGAACAAAGGGGTGAATAAATCCTTTGAGTTCATGCCCGATCGGGCGGAGGTCGCCCGATCGGGTGCGCAACTTCATAAATCCGGAACATTACCTTCGCCCGATCGGGAACGCCAATTTTTGACGGGCTGCTTTATTTTCTTTTCTCCTCCCTTCTTTTCTTTTTCCTCCTCTTCATTCACACTTTCTCTCTCTAAAACCTCCATTTTTACACTATAAAACTCACTTTCCTTCCAAGATCTCCTGAAATTCATCCATCAAAACTCAAATTTTTTTACATATTCTTCATCCTTACACCTTCCTCTACATTCCCCGCTAAATTTCTACCACTTTCTCTCTAGAGTTTTCAAAACCCTTAGAGAAAGAAAGCTTCAAAAATCCTACCATTCATATAAAATGGCTTCTAAAAGATCAAGACAACAAAGGGGTGAGAGTTCGAGGCAACAACAACAACCGATGGTTGATCCGGAACTTCAAATTCCGGGATGCAACGAAGTAGTCATCACCTCGACAGAGCAACGCACTAGGATGCTTAATCTCATTGAGAGGCAAGTAATCTCTACACGTTTTGTTCACCACCCTACTTTGTCTAGATTAGGACTAGATAAACCGGTAGAAAAATTGTTCAAGTGTATTGGATTGAGTGGATTTTTTCAAATGCATTATGACACTTATTATTTTTTTACTTTGGAATTTGTTTCTAGTTTCAATGTTATTAAAACTAATGCTTTGATTACTCATGTTCAATTCCGATTGCTAAACAATGATGTGCGTTTAACTTTAAAAGAATTTGGAAAATTGTTTGAGCTTAAATCGGATAAACCCATTGAACCCTCTAAAGACCACATTTCCGTGGTCTATAGAAGACTAACCGGGGAGGGATTAACAAACCTCCAACATGCCAAGGGGACTTGGATTCAACATCCCGTCCCAAAGTTTTGGCAAAGGTTTGCCGACCTCACAATCTTTGGGAGGCACGAACCGGCAAACATTAGGAGGGATGAGCTTGAGTTGTTGGCCTCCTACATGATCCCCAATGCTGAAAAACTTAACATACCGCGTAGGATAGCACAACACTTCCAAAGGGCGGCCAATGCAGCCGAGGGGGGTAGGTCTAGGGCACCTATCCATTTTAGGGGGTTGGTTACCCATATAGCGGTAAAACACCTAGGATGGACCTCGACCGACCATAGAAAAGTGGAGGGTTCTACCCTTATGGACCTAGCCTACCTAGGAGGCCTTAACTGGGTTTAACCCCTGGGAGGTGAGACATGGTAGATAGTCCACCAAGAGTCGGGTAGGAGAGATCAAGCTTTTAAGCTACCCAACCCCACCTTGATCAAATTTGAGAAGGGAAAGCCTTCCTACACCTTTAGTTAGACGGTTAAGGAGAGGCTTAAGAGGCTCACCATTCACCACCACCCCAACCCTACACATATGGCATCCCCACCTCCTCCGTTGATTACAACATAGACCGCCATGCCCCATATGACTTTTTGGCTTTTAGGAGCCAACTTGACCAGATTGAAAGAGGGCAAGGGAGAGTGGAGGGTATGGTGCAAAACCTAGACTCTAGAGTAGGTTCTCTAGATAGGAGAGTTAGGCATGTAGAGAGGAACCTAAGGAGGGGTTCATACCCCATGTATGACGATTATGCACGCCGAGGGGCTATTCCCCCTGAGGCCCTTGTTCCCGATTGGTTCCAATATCCCCAAGGAGGGTATTCGACCCCCGGAGCCTATGGTACTTATGTGGACTACTCTTCAGTCCATGGTTATGGGGCCGATGCTCCTTTTGGTGGGATAGGGGGAAATGTTGACCCTAACTACTTTGCAGGTGGTTCGGGTTATGGTGGTGCTGGTACGAGCCATGGTGGCGCTATCTCGAACTATGGAGGAGACTATCAGAGGATGGATGAGGATGATGATGAGGAGTAGCTACACCTAGCTACACACCCAAGTCAATGAGGGCATTGCTTGATTTGGCTTGGGGGAGATATCTTGTACATATGGTAACACTTTCTCTCTTTTCTCTATTTATCGCTTTCTAGTATGGATATTATTGCTTTCTAGTGTAGTTTTTATTGCTTTCCTATATGAAAAAATACAAAAAAAATTGAAAAAAAAAAAATCTAAAAATACGTTCTAATAAATTCTAAATCTTGCTTCCTTGTGTCCCATACTAGGAAAATATTGTTTTGATTTTTGGTATATGATAATGAGCTTTGTGAATTTGTTGATCATGATTTGAAGTTTAATTGTTTGGATGCCTAAACATGCATTAATTTTGCCAACAATTTGTGAATATAGTGCTTGACTAGTTGATTAGGAATTGTGTGATAGTTCCTGGTATGTCAAGGAATTTGAGTATTGGTTTGCAACTACTAGTAGTGTTTGTATGGTTCAATATTATGCACATTGAGGAGGACAAAGGCATTTGTTCTCTTAGGTAGCCTTCAGACGATATTAGATACATTTGTTTCCTTCTTGCTACCCATGTTGTTGCTTGTGCCCTATTTATTGATTATTTAGCAACATTACAAGCCTATATGAGCCGCATTGGTTACTAGTCCCAAGCTTGGCTTGGGGGAGCTATTAGTTTGTGAGGTGAGAGAGTTGTGATGTGCACTTTATTTGCACTATGTGGGAATAAAAGAAGAGTGATTGTTCTTTTGATATTGTAATTGGAAAAATGTTGATAGTTTGTGTTTCAAAGTTGAAAATTTTCCAATGTGAAAAAAAGGAAAAAAAAAGTAAAGAAAAAATTGTTTACAATGTTCAAATGTTGTATGTGAAGGTTGCTCAAACGAAATAAAGAAAAAAAATCAAGAAAAAAAAAGTTAAAGTTTAAAAAAAAAATGAAAAAAAAATGAGTTCAAAGTTTGTTTTAATTCACACTATTTCTTTATTATCACATTTTGTGAGTGAATGTGTAAGCGTTGGGATTGTTGTTATGTATGGGATTGTTTGGTGAACTTTTGTGGAGTTAAGTTGTGATTGGAGATTATTTGGTCATTAATTGTTTTTGACCTTTGGTTTTGTTAGGATATGGCTCCCTTAAGCATGGCTTTTTCTAACATTTTCCTAAATTTATCCTACCCTTTACCCTAGCCTTACATAACAAACTTTAAAGACCTTCCTGAAAGGAATGGTGTCCTTCAAACAAGTGTACTATTCCGTTAGTGGGTTCAGAATTATTAGAAAGCTAATATATTCAGTGAGGTCAAGTGATCGGAATGCCTGGGTGGAGGCCGCTTCCGATCAGTAATATTAATGAATAATTAATATTACAGCTTAATCTTGACTGAACCCTTCGGGTCACACCCAAGCATTCAACAAACCGAAACGACGAATTAATTCGGAAGGAATTAATGAGTCGACCGAGTAATATTTATTTAGACGTCGGAAATTCGAGCTTAGAGCGTCGAAACCGAGCGTCGGAAGTCGAGTCGAAAAATAGTGAAAGACGAGACGAGAAATAATAATAAATCAACAAAAGTCCAAAATACCCCTAGCATCGGAATGCCCAAGCAAACCGAGTGCTATGGGCGTATGGCCTAGCATAGTGGCTAGCATGCGCACCAAGCCGACCCTAGGCTGGCTGGTGCGTGCTAGCGCACCCATGCTAGCATCGCAAGGCTAGGCGCTGCCTAGTGCGTGCTAACATGCTAGGCACAGCCTTGTGCGCGCAATGGCTAGCAAGCCATGCCGCAACAAGCTGCAGCAGCTAGCACGCACAAGCATGCTGGGCTTGCTGGCCCGCAGCGCCTGGCAGCCTGCATGCGAGTGCTGGGCCTGCTGGGCTTGCTGGGCGTGGCTGCCACGGACAGCAGCACATGGCAGCCCACCTTGGCTGCCTTGGTGCCCAAGGGTGGGTGCCATGTGGCTTGTGGTCCTTGAGTGTGTGTGGAGTGAAGTGGCCGGTTATGGGAGAGGGAGTAAGGAGCAAGTTTTGTCCACCCCTTCTCCAAGTGGTCCTCACCTAACCACTCACATGAGCTTGCCACTTGTTGATTTATTACTAGCTTCATTATTAATTTTATTTTAGCTTTAAAATAAAATGGAAATATCATACTATCCCACATTGATGGGAGAGTAAATGATACTCCCATCATTTCCTATAAATACCCATGTATGGGCATTGGGAATGATGCTTGAGTAAGAGTTGAAAAAGGCATCACAATTAGTGAAAACCTTTGAAATCAATATAATTACTCGGGTTTTATTGGTCGGGTCTTGCTAAACCCAAGACATTGGACCTAGTCGGTTTTGTTGGTGCGGGTGGACTTCGTTGGAGGTCTCCGTGTGAGCGGGACTTGAAGCTTTCAAGTAAGAGCGAATTTTGGAGCGAAGCACGCGTCAAAGGTAATTAGCTTATCTTAATCTTGTGATTAATATAATTATGTTTATGGTTTTATTTATTGCGAGTGCGGTCTTGTTTTTGGGTTTGTTTATGCGGTGAGTCGGACTCACCAAACCCTAACAGCGGTATCGGAGCCTCGCTCGTTTATTTTTAAAATCATAATATTTTCAAGGTGTTTTTATGGCCTAATTTTTCTGGTTTTAAGTTGCTAATTAGATTAGTAACTCGTTTTTCCAAATTTTACCTCGTATTAGAGCTGTCTTCAGCTCCCGAACCCAGATTTCGACCCAAAAATAGTGAATTTTGGGAGGAAAAGGTGTTCTGGAAATGGTTTTACCCTTTTAGGACTCGGTTTTTAGCCAAAAAACGACCAGAAATGCATTTTTCGAGTGATTATTCATTTTGACGAAAAATTTTAAGTCTTTCTAACCTTGAAAATTGATTGCATACATATGGTGGTTATGTATTTGGTTCTTTCCTTAATTTATATGCAATTTTAGACCACTTTAAGCATGATTACTTGGTAGTAATTGGTGCTTGAAAGTTTGGTTTTATTCTTTCACATAATTGCAAATTAATTGTATTAAGTGTGAAATAGTTGTTCTTTGTTGCTTCCAAGTACTAAAGATTCAATCTTTATTTATGATAAGTGATTGAAACTTTGAGTTACTAAATTCCATGAATTTTTGTTAAACTTTGTTGATTTAATCATTTTTTAGTTGATTGGAATCATAAAGTTTAAAACTTGTGATTGAAATTGGTTTATCTTCATATTGGAAGATATAATTTTTTCATGGAGTCACAAGTATTAAAGTTGGAGTCTTTATTGAACTTATGTTCATTTTTTCCAACTCTCTTTTATTTTGTCAAAATCTCAAGATTAATTTAAAGTGATTAAATTAATAGTGAGAATTGCCCTAATTTATTTCATTACACCAAGTTAAACAAATTTTATTAAAGAATGGTTCTTGGAAATAAATTTGGTTAATTGCTTTTGGATGAATTATTTAAGTTGGACTTGTAATTTTTAATTTTTCCTCAAAATTGATTCTAAAATTAATTTAGAATTGATTTATAATGTCACACACAAAATCGATAATTTTCGAAACATTAGCACGCAACACGAGGCCTAAGAGCCCCGAGCTAGCTCTCGGCCAACTGGGCTGCTCACGCAACCCATATGTGGCTGCCGAGGCTGCTGGGCGCTTCGTTCTTAGGTGCGTGGTGCTGTGCGTCTGTGTGTGCGAGGGAGGGCGTGGGCTGCTGCTCGCTGCCAGCAGCATAGCGCGCCAGCCAGTAGCAAGCAGCAGCATGGCGCAGCAGCAGCATAATGTTGTGCGCGCTGTGCATGCTGCTACGCTTGGCTGGGCTGGGCGTAGCGCATGCGAGCACAAGCAACCCACATGCATGCTTGGTGTTGCGGGCGTGCGCATGGGCATACTACGTGCTTGTTGTACGGTACGTACAATCCCATAATTGGCACAATAACCTCGGGTTATTAAGGCGATGCTATTTTAAAGTTAATTTTAGCGTTGCTTAATATGTAAATAAGGGTATTTTTTTTTTTGGACTCCAAGTCTTAGTGCTAGGCACTTAGACATTTTGGAATTCGTATTTTGCTTAAATTGTCGTTTTAATTATTTTAATTATTTTGTTTATTTAATTAAAATTTTTGGAGTTAGGCCTCGGGTTTTGAGCGACATTTTCAAAATTAATTTTGGCAAATATTTGGGTTCACCGACTTAATTAATTGGATTAGTTAAGTTGGATGCGGAATTTAGTGGGAGCGTCTCTTAGTTATTTCCATAACCGGTTAAAACAACTTTGACTAGTTTAATTAGGCGTGTTAATTGGATTAACCACCTAGATTAGTTACTAGTTCTCGCGCGTTTTATGCATTGTTACTTGTTTATCGTTGTAAAATGCATGGGCCATTCACAGATAGTGAATGGATGAATGAAATGTAAAATTCTCTCATAGGTTTTATGAAATGGCAACTAGTGGGGCCCGATTAGGATAGAAAATACGGACTGTGATCCGTGATGTATTTTTGTAAATCTAAATACGGTCTGCGAACCGTTGAGTATTTTTGTACCTTAATATTTAGATTAGTCCTAATCGTAGATACTAGCAATTGTAATATTTTGGTCAAGTCTTGAAGACGGGGTTCTTAGAAGACAAAGCCATGAAGTTGCAAATGAAGACCTTTTGAAGACTTGAAGATCTCAAGGGGTCATGCTAGTTGCCAAATGCATCTCTATTTATATTTTCGATATATATTTATGTTTATATATATATGAATTATATGTTAGATGCATGTTTAGGATTTCGAATGTTGAGATGATTAATTAAGTTCACTTAAATCAACCAACATAGAAACCCTAGCTAGGTCCCTAAAATATTGAGTAAAACTTGCCATTCCAAAACACAGTTACCAACCGAACGAGGGTAGTGGTGGGCTACGCCAAAGTGAGGCATCACTACTTCTCCAAGGAACGTAAGGCATACCGGGTATGCAAGGTGGTTTTGGTTATACTCAACGATATGAGTGATGGAGTCCTAACATGTCGTGGCAAAGTGAATAAATTGTTTAGAGAGCATTGGATGCGACGATTTATTCAATCAAGAGTGGCTTGGAGCCATTAGCAAAGCGTTGCTTACCTTAGGAGATTGAGTGTTAAGACAAGCCAAAGCATGCTTAACCACTCTTTGTTTCTTTGGATCTTGGAATCGACTTATTCTCACCTAAAATGGGGACAATCTTTAATGTGTGAATAAGACGTTTTAAATAAGTTTGATTAAAATTCATGAATTCAATCTTATTTAAGTATAATGAATGGTTTTTCATTACAAATTCTTTCAATTGTAGAATCATGTCTTCAAATAACTCAAACAACCAATTCTCGTTACGCTCAATTCTCGACAAGGAGAAGCTGAGTGGGCCTAATTTTCTTGATTGGCAAAGGAACTTGCGAATTGTTCTCATGCAAGAGCAAAAGGAATATGTCCTTGATGAGGAAATGCCCGAGGCTCCCAATGAGGAGGTGACTCAAGCTGCCCTAAATCGATTGCAAAGTGCCAATCGAGATGTCAAATGCATCATGTTGGCCACAATGTCTCCTGAGCTTCAAAAGACTTTCTTTGAAAAAGAGACGGCTTTTGAGATCATTTCTGAATTGCAGAATATGTTCCAAGAGCAGGCCCGAACTGAAAGGTTTGAAACCCACAGGCAAATCCTTGAGTGCAAGCTCAAGAAAGGAGAGCCAGTCAGCCCACATGTACTCAAAATGATTGGATTGTTTGAAAACATGGGAAGGCTTGATGCGGGGTATTCAACTGAGATGGCGATTGACATCATTCTCCACTCGCTGCACAAAGGCTATGATCAGTTCAAGATGAACTATAATATGCACAGCATGGAGAAAACCCTCACCGAGCTTCATGGTATGTTGAAGCAAGCTGAGCAAACGCTCAAGGATGAGGGAAAGCATGATATGCTCATGATTAAAAAGGGCAAGCCGTTCAAATTTTTGAGCAAGAAGAAGAAAGGCTTTAAGGGGAAAGGTAAGAAGAAAACTTTTCCGCCTAAGTCTAAAGCTACCAAGGATAAGAAGGTAGCGTCTTCTAAATCTGATTCCGAATGTTTCTACTGTAAGAAGAAGGGACATTGGAAGAGAGATTGCCTCAAGTTCAAGGAAGATAAGAAGAACGGAACCGTTGCTTCTGAATCAGGTATATTCGTTATAGACTTTAACTTCACTAGCTTAACATCATGGGTATTAGATACCGGATGTGGCTCACACCTTTGTTCCAATTCTGAGGAACTAAGGAACTCTAGAAGGCTAGAGAAGGGAGAGATTGAACTCCGGGTCGGCAATGGAGCCAAAATTGGTGTCGTATCCGTAGGAACTCTCAGTTTTTCTTTGCCCAATGGGCTAGTTTTGGAACTCGATAATGTTTATTATGTTCCTAACATTACCAAAAACATTATTTCAATTTCGGCGTTGGACGCCAAAGGTTTTGAATTTCGAGTAAAGGACAAAAAATGTTCGTTTTATCTCGACAATGTTTTATATGGTATTGCACATTCTGAAAATGGCCTTTATGTGCTTTCTTTAGACAAACAAGTTTATAATGTGAATAATGATACCAAAAGAGCTAAGACCATAGAGTCAAATCAGACTTACTTGTGGCATTGTCGTCTTGGCCACATTAACATCAAACACAACAAGAAACTTCTACAAGAAGGTGTTCTTGACTCTTTCGATTTAGAATCATTTGAGAATTGCGAGGGATGTCTATTAGGCAAGATGATTAAACAGCCATTCTCCAAGTTGGGAGAAAGGGCAAGTGACTTATTGGGTCTTATACATACCGATGTATGTGGACCAATGAGCTCAACCACAAGAAATGGACATCGATATTTCATCACTTTCACAGACGACTATAGTAGATATGGCTATGTCTACCTCATGTCTCATAAATCTGAATCATTTGAAAAGTTCAAAGAATTTCAGAGTGAAGTTGAAAATCAGCTTGGCAAGAAAATCAAAGCCCTTCGATCGGATCGAGGTGGTGAATACTTGAGCCAAGAATTCGATGACCATCTGAAAGAAAAGAGTATACTTTCAGAATTGACACCTCCAGGAACTCCTCAATGGAACGGAGTATCCGAAAGGAGAAATCGGACCTTGTTAGACATGGTACGATCAACAATGGGTCTTAGTGATCTTCCTATCTCATTCTGGGGACACGCACTTCTAACTGCGGCACTAACACTGAACCGTGCTCCATCAAAAGCTGTAGAAAATACTCCATATGAATTATGGACGAAGAAACCTCCTAGGTTATCTTTTCTAAATATATGGGGATGCGAAGCATATGTCAAGAAATTGATTTCTGACAAACTTCATCCCAAATCTGACAAGGTTTACTTTGTGGGCTACCCAAAAGAAACCAAAGGGTATTACTTCTACAACAAATCGGAAAACAAAGTGTTTGTTGCTCGCGATGGTGTCTTTTTGGAGAAGGAGCACCTTTCCAAAATGACAAGTGGGAGGAAAATCGAACTCGACGAAGTTCGTGAGGATGAGCAACAAAATCATAATGACAGTCAAAGTGCTCAAACAGCATCTGTTGACGCAAGTAAAAATGATCAAAATGTGCAAAGTCAAACCGACAATGCAAATGCTCAATCCATTACCCTACGTAGGTCTCAGAGGCCGAGATCTCAACCTTATAGATATCTTGGTTTAGTATTAACCGAGAATCAGGACATCCTGATTATGGATGGTGATGAACCGGCAACCTACAAGCAAGCGATGGCAAGCACCGACTCTGCTAAATGGAAAGAGGCCATGAGATCTGAAATGGATTCCATGTTTGAAAATCAAGTCTGGGACTTGGTTGACTTACCCGAAGGTTATACACCTATTGGATGTAAGTGGATTTTCAAGTTGAAAACCGACAAAGATGGAAATGTATTCATTTACAAAGCTAGATTGGTGGCAAAAGGTTACAGACAAGTTCATGGTATTGATTACGATGAAACCTTTTCACCAGTCGCAATGCTTAAATCCGTTAGGATCCTCCTAGCGATTGCTGCATATTACAATTATGAAATATGGCAGATGGACGTCAAAACCGCCTTCCTTAATTGTTATTTGGAAGAAACTGTGTATATGACACAGCCTGAAGGTTTTGTCGACCAAAACAATGCTAGGAAAGTTTGTAAGCTTAAGAAGTCCATTTATGGATTAAAGCAAGCAAGCAGAAGTTGGAATCTGCGATTCGATGAAGCCATTAGTAAGTTTGGTTTTATCAAGAATCTAGATGAATCTTGTGTTTACAAGAAGGTCAGTGGGAGTGACATCGCCTTCCTAGTCTTATATGTCGATGACATATTGCTCATTGGAAATAACATTCCGTTGTTAGAGTCTGTAAAGGCCTGGCTTGGAAAGTGCTTCTTAATGAAAGACTTGGGAGAGGCTCAGTACATACTAGGCATCAAGATCTATAGGAATAGATCGAAAAGGATGATTGGATTAAGTCAGAGTACTTATATTGATTAGTTACTTGCTCGATTTGGCATGGAGGAGGCCAAGAGAGGTCACCTGCCAATGTCACATGGCATAACCCTAAGCAAGAAGCAGTGTCCACAGACACCTAATGAGCGGGTAAGAATGAATCAGATTCCATATGCTTCGCTTATTAGATCGATCATGTATGCCATGATATGTACTAGGCCAGATGTATCGTATGCCTTGAGTGCTACGAGCCGATACCAATCAGACCCAGGAGAGGCGCATTGGACTGCGGCCAAAAATATCCTAAAGTACCTGAAAAGGAACAAGGATAAATTCCTGGTGTATGGTGGTGCAGAGGATTTAGTTGTGGAAGGTTATACCGACGCAAGCTTCCAGACAGACAGAGACGATTTCAAATCGCAATCTGGATATGTGTTCTGTCTAAATGGAGGGGCGTTTAGTTGGAAGAGCGCTAAGTAGAGTACAACTGCAAATTCTACAACTGAAGCCGAATACTTAGCAGCTGCTGAAGCAGCTACAGAGGCTGTTTGGATTCATAAGTTCGTTGGTGAACTTGATGTTGTACCCTCTATAAAGGGTCCAATAGCCCTCTATTGTGACAACAATGGAGCTATTGCTTAGGTTAGAGAGCCTAGGGAACATCAGAAGGTCAAACATGTCAAGCGGCGATTTCACATGATTCGAGAATGGAAATCAGAGGGTGAAATCAGAATTTGCAAAGTTGGAACGGATGACAATGTAGCCGATCCACTTACTAAACCTTTGCCTCAAGTGAAGCACAACAAGCACGTTGAGGCAATGGGAATCAAGCATGTAGGAGACTGGCTTTGATTTCCTTGTTTAGTGTTTTAGTTAATTTTCAAAAACATTAATGTAAGACGCTAAGGAAAACCATTCAAGTTTTGGAGTAATATAAAATTTCATGCAATATTTTATTACTCCGTTATGCTATTTAATTGTGGTTTAGGATTAAATAATGAGTCCATTCGATTCTGAGAATATTCAAAATAGGGTATCAAGACCAGTCTTGGTAAGGAAACACCTATTAAGTGAACATTGAATATTATAATCGAAAATTATCCCTAATCAAGGTCATTTAAACGATGGACGATTAATGACCGATTGAGATTAGTGTGTAGTTTGATTTATAGCACCGTTTCATGTGCTACAAGGACATGATTGTCATAAATCATTTGCACAGGTATTGGTTTAGAACTATACTGGATCGACATATGAGAATACTTTAAGAAATTAAAAATTTGTCATAAGTATACTTCTCATTATGGCTATCGGAACCTATTTCCTCGACCATGAGTATTGTGAGTTCTCTTGTTTGAGTACTAGTTCGCTTTGATGTTGTCAAACGTCTGCCGTAATAGGGGATTATAACGGCAACACTCGGGCGACTAGGTCCTCTCAGTAAGAGGAGCTACATTACAGGACTGGGAATGTCCCCCTACTAAAATAGGGAAGATGTCTTTGTTGTATACAAGGCCTCTCGTAGAGCGAGACAGTAAAATGCATGGTCGTGCTCGGATGGATTTTAGAAATCATCTGTTTATTGACAGTCAGACTCGGAATCAGGAAACACTTCTGGACGTAATAAGGATGACAAAATAAATCTTACCATATAGTTCATGAAGAGACATTAAGCGACATAGGAAAAAGGCTGTACACAAAATGCGCACTTGTTCGGAAGGACAAGTGGGAGATTGAAAGGAATGGCGTCCTTCGAACAAGTGTACTATTCCGTTAGTGGGTTCAGAATTATTAGAAAGCTAATATATTCAGTGAGGTCAAGTGATCGGAATGCCTGGGTGGAGGCCGCTTCCGATCAGAAATATTAATGAATAATTAATATTACAGCTTAATCTTGACTGAACCCTTCGGGTCACACCCAAGCATTCAACAAACCGAAACGACAATTTAATTCAGAAGGAATTAATGAGTCGACCGAGAAATATTTATTTAGACGTCGAAAATTCGAGCTTAGAGCGTCGAAACCGAGCGTCGGAAGTCTAGTCGAAAAATAGTGAAAGACGAGACGAGAAATAGTAATAAATCAACAAAAGACCAAAATACCCCTAGCATCAGAATGCCCAAGCAAACCGAGTGCTAAGGGCGTATGGCCTAGCATGGTGGCTAGCATGCGCACCAAGCCGAGCCTAGGCTGGCTGGTGCGTGCTAGTGCACCCATGCTAGCATCGCAAGGCTAGGCGATGCCTAATGCGTTCTAGCTCGCTAGGCACAGCCTTGTGCGCGCAATGGCTAGCAAGCCATGCCGCAACAAGCTGCAGCAGCTAGCACGCTAGGTGCGCTAGCTCGCCACAGCTAGCAGCCGCATGCGAGTTCTGGGCCTGCTGGGCTTGCTGGCCAGCAGCGCCTGGCAGCCCGCATGCGAGTGCTGGGCCTGCTGGGCTTGCTAGGCGTGGCTGCCACGGATAGCTGCACATGGCAACCCACCTTGGCTGCCTTGGTGCCCAAGGGTGGGTGCCATGTGGCTTGTGGTCCTTGAGTGTGTGTGGAGTGAGGTGGCCGGTTATGGGAGAGGGAGTGGGGAGCAAGTTTGGTCCCCCCCTTCTCCAAGTGGTCCTCACCTAACCACTCACATGAGCTTGCCACTTGTTTATTTATTACTACCTTGATTATTAATTTTATTTTAGCTTTAAAATAAAATGGAAAAATCATACTATCACACATTGATGGGAGAGTAAATGATACTCCCATCATTTCCTATAAATACCCAAGTATGGGCATTGGGAATGATGCTTGAGTAAGAGTTGAAAAAGGCATCACAATTAGTGAAAACCTTTGAACTCAAAATAATTACTCGGGTTTTATTGGTCGGGTCTTGCTAACCCCAAGACATTGGACCTAGTTGGTTTTTTTGGTGCGGGTGGACTTCGTTGGAGGTCTCCGTGTGAGCTGGACTTGAAGCTTTCAAGTAAGAGCTCATTTTGGAGCGAAACACGCGTCAAAGGTAATTAGCTTATCTTAATCTTGTGATTAATATAATTATGTTTATGGTTTTATTTATTGCGAGTGCGGTCTTGTTTTTGGGTTTGTTTCTGCGGTGAGTCGGACTCACCAAACCCAACACTTCAGACCTTTGTGCATAGAGTTGTATGAATGTGAAAGTGTTGTTTATCAATGTAAGTTATGATTTGAAATATTTCAAGTCAACTTGTAGGTTGAGTGTATGTCTTTTAAACACACGAGTGTTGTGAGTTGGGAGGGCATTGTTCATAATAAAAGGGTTGGATGGAGAGCGATTAAGTACATCTTTTACTCACCACATAAATGAGAGTTAAGTGTGTGAGAAGTAGTCTTGAATTCTTTATGCTCATGTGGTTTGCTCTACTTGACCATTGTTGGGGAGGAAGAATGATTAGATGAATGAGATTGATTGACATAAAGCATATTCATTAGATTTGCCTTGAATCGTTTGTGCTTGATTTTGTTTACTCGGGATGAAGCGTGTTTTATATGTTCATTGATGAGCTCTTTGCTTAGGGACAAGCAAAGGTTTGGCTTGGGGGAGTTTGATGTGTCTAATATATATAGTATTTTACCCCCGTCCCTTGGTCATAATTAGTAGTGTGTTCGGCTCTTTAGAGCCACTTTTATTACTAATTGGTGTTTTTTAGTATTTTTTGTAGTTTTGCTTAAGTTTTGTAGGAAATTGCACTTTTGGAGCGTTTTCCGGGTTTTTCATGGAGCAACTATATGGACATTAGGAGAACACGACCATCTTGGAAGCCCAAGACCGGTTAAAGCCGGTGATTAAAGGCTTGGTGTGTGATACCGTGGCATTTGGACCAAGTATTCAAGACCCGAAGAAGAAATCCGGATTAGGCCGAAGAATCAAGCCCAATCGTAGTCCAAGCCTCGAGGAAGAAACCAGGCCCGATCGGGCGGGCGCGCAGTAAGAGTCATCATGCAAGGCGCGCCCGATCGGGTGAGCATTAGCTCGATCGCGCGGCTGCCCGAGAGAAGCATGAAGAAAAAGGCGGACCCGATCAGGAGGCCCTTCGCCCGATTGGGCGCGCGTTTTTGAGGCACCTGATTGCCGAATTCTTAGTTTCTAATTAGGATTGTTTTTAGAGTTGTTAGTATGGAATTTTTTTTTACCTTATTTTTTAGACTTTCTCTCTCTGCATAGATTATTTTCTCTCTTTAAAATTCTCTCGACTTTGTTCTTGCTCAACTTTGTAGTTCCATTGATTTTTGTAACGATTTCTTCTCTATTAATTTCAGCAATTTTATTTCTTTATTCTCTTATGGCTTATTTAATTGCTTTATTTAGTTTAGATTTAATTATGTCTGAGTAATTTTTTTTCTAGGGTTTATGGGGATCCAATAAATAATATGAAGGGGTAATTTATGATTGTTGATTTTCAATGCTTAATTATTTTCCTATTGATTAATTTAATGTTATGCAATTAGGTTTGGCCAGATTTAATTGTATGAGTTTAGCAATTTTGATTCGAGATTCGAGAGATGAGAATTGATGTTTAGGCTTAGTTTCAATAGGCGGACTAATTTATAAATGGTTAAGTCGAGATTCGAGAGATGAGATTTAATACCGGTAGATTAATTCTGTGATAGAATACGTAGCGAAAGCCCTTTATGATCTGATTAGTTGATGCATTGATGATTGATTGTTATAGTTTACTCTGGAGTTATTTTTTATTGGTGAACCTATGCTTTAAGCTTTTATTTCATTTATTTACCTCTTACTTTTATTCCTTCCTACTCTTACTTTTAGTAGTTTAATTACCCTTATAATAATAATTTGGTTACTTGATAATTTAGATTGCTTTTAATTAATTAGGAATAAATTGACTTGTTTCCCTGTGGTTCGACCCTTCTTCCCTATCTACATAGTTAGTTGATTTGGGTTTTATTTTTGATTGGGTGAATACGACTTGAGCCTGTCAGTTATGGACCAAACTAAACTTTATTGGCTATTTTCAATAAATAGAGCAAGTTTTCGAAAACAGAAAGAGAGATTTTTAATAAAAAAAAATAACCGCAACATTAGACTTTATACACTTTCACTTCATTCGATTATGATTCGACGAGAAAGGTATTCATCACTGGGTTTGGTTTGGGGTGACACAGATGGGTGTCTACAGAAGCCCCCACTTTGACTGAGTTTAGAGAAACGCAAGTTTCGAAAACAAAAATCAAAGTATCGATAGGGACTGAGAATGATTCATAACGTTTAGCAATCCTAAATCATTCTTGTAACGCCGATACCTACAAACTAGCGTTAGTTAAAACAGATAAGAGAGTTAAGTAATGCGTATCTTGCACCGTCGATCACACATCTCTGTAGGTAATCGATTTGTTGCATTTGTTGTTGTGACAACCTTCCACAAGCTAGGGAACGCCATCCTGCCGCTTTAACGATCTTCCTCAAGCTAGAGAATGCCGCCAGAAGATTGCTACGCTTGTAACTGCCTCCCATTTCCGCTATGATAGTTTTCTGCATGCCAGAGAATCCTATCAAAGATTGATTCGCTTGAAACGATCTTCTACCGCCTTGTGACCATCTTTCGCAAGCCAGGGAACATGATAGAAGATAACTTTGCTTGAAATCACCTCCAGTTGTTTGTGACAACCATCCGCAAGGTAGGGAACGCTGTCGATGACATCTTTTCTTGAAGCCATTCTCATTTGTTGCGATAATATTCCGAAGAAAATTACCGAAGATCAACGCTTATCGATCCTTTAAAGTTCGCTTGAACTTTGCTTCCACTATGCCAGTACGTCGGCGCATTTGCTGCTTGTGAACAATTATGTCGGTGCTTCTACTGTTTATGAACCATTATGTCGGTGCCTTTGCTGTTTATGCACCATTATGTCGGTGCCTTTGCCATGAGCCAATGTTTGCTTTAAGCTAAGTGAGACGATCATTTATCTGGTAGATCACTTGATGTGATTGTAATCGAGCCGATTACTAAATCATGTCAAGTTTCTTAGAGGGGCTAACTGGCATACCAAGGAACCCAAACTGCTGCACGAGACCAACATAACCGTTTTACGAGGCCTCATGCCTTGTCGCCGCACCAGCGGCTGCTTGAAGTTGCTGTCGCCTCATATTCTTCATGTCGCCAGACGACAGACTCTGTCGCCAGGCGACAAATTTATCGAGCGGCGCTGCACTCAGGATTTTCGAATAAATCCCCTTTCTTCTTCCATTCGCTGCCGCCGCTGTTATTTGCTCGCGATTTGCCTCAGATTTCAATCCCCTCAATCTTGCTCATTTCTCAACCGAATTCACTAAAACTTTTTGCAAATTGAAGCTCAGTTAATCTAGTTTGCTGATCTATTTAAGTTTTCTTCAAACTCACTCGAATTTTGCTGAATTTTTATATGTTTACTCACGAATTTTCTGAAAATTTGATATTCATTTTGCTTAATTTGCTTTGTTTGTCAAAATTTATGCCATGAAATTGCTTGTTTATGTTTTTATATTGCCTTGGGAGTATTTTGAGACTTTTTTGAATGAATGTAGTGGAGAAACAAACAAATTACCATTGTTGAACCCTTTAAGGTCGCGAGAACAATGCGGCTTGTTCTTCGAGTTTTTGCTAGCTATTGTCACAATCATTGTCATAGTATTGCAAGAAATTGTTTGATTGCTTGAAAATGACATATATGCTTGAATTGAAATCGTGCTCTGTTTTAGTACTACGTAATCTGTTTTTTTGGGAACATAGTATCATGCGGCTAGGCGAACCTTAGATACTATAGAGTCTTATTTTTTGTTAATTTGCATAATGTAGTACGGCTAGACAACACGGTTCTGGTCCCCATTCTCGAGATACTCGACGGGAGCACGAGCCCGTGGGTGAGGGCGAGGAGCCATCCACCTCTCTTGGTCCCTTCCCTGAGTGGGATGAGCTGACCTTTTTTTTCGATCCCATGCACCACATTTCTAAGCGGGCGCGTCGCGGGATCGTTAGCAGGAGGACACGTAGCCACGGCTCTGGCAACGAGTCCATTGGCTACATGTACGACAAGTATTTTTTCAATGATGAGGGACTGCGACGGCTTTGGGAGTCTTACGGGTTGACTGCCTTGTTTCGGGCCACTAGGCCATGTACTCTTTTGACGCGAGCCACCACGTGGTTTGAGCTTTGGTGGAGTTCTTCTGGGACACCACCAATACTTTTCACTTTCCCTGGGCAAGATAACTGTCACCCCTAGTGACTTTATTCTCATCTCGCACTACGTGAAAAAATGAAATTGGCACCGGTTCAAACCCGGCCTAAGGCGCCGGTTTGAACCGGTGCCAATGTGGGGGGTGCCAATAAGAGGTTTAAAAAGGCACCGGTTCAAACCGATGCCAAAACTCGGAATTGGCACCGGTTGACCGGAGCCAAAAAAAACCAAAAAATATTAATTCACTGTTTTTGGCACCGGTTAACCGGTGCCAAAAGTGCCAAAAAATAATTATTATTTTTTATTTAAAAAATAAATAAACAAAAATTAAATGAGAATAAAAAATATAAATCGAACATCACAATCAATATAATCAAATCTGTTCAATATATATATAATCAAAAATAAATTACAGTATAGATCAATAAAAAATTACAACATATAAATAAAAAAAAATTACAACATATAAATCAAAATAAAATTACAATATAAATCAAAATAAAAATTTACAACTTCACAATAAATAAAAACACATACAACATCTAAATCAATATACTTGCATCTTGATTCTTCGATTTAAGATCTAATCCATGTACCTGCACCAATTAAAACAACCAAAATAAATCGATTAAAATGATTTAATTAAGCTGCGAAAAAAAAAATTTCAAAAAAATCCAGAAAATCGAAATATAAAAAACAAAATCAGTTGAAAAGAAAAAAAAAACCAGAACATCAATACAAAAGAATTGAACCAAGAAAATTAGTTAAAAAGAAAATAAAAAAAATATAAAAATAATACCCAGAAAAAAAATCTATTAAAATAAAAACCAAAATAGAATATCAGAAAAAAAAAAAACTCAGTATTCGAAAAAACCTAAAAAACATAAAAAAAATAGAAATCGAAAAAAAAATTGAAATCTGAAAAAAAAATAAATAAACCCAGAGATCGAAAAACAAAAATGAAAATCCAAAAAAATAACCCTAATTAAAAGAGAATTGAAATGGAAAAAAAAAACCTAGGAAAAAAACCTAAAAATCACGAAAATATATACCCCAAAACCGCATGAATTAACCCAAAATAATCAATTATTTTAATGGAAAATTAACCTAGAAATCGAAATTGAAATCAAAAAACAAAATCAAAATCGAAAAAAACACAATCAAAATTGAAATCGAAAAAAAAAAACCCAGAAATAGAAAAGAAAATCGAAAAAAGAAACCCAGAAATCGAAATAATTGAATTTGAAAAAAAATTGAAATTGAAAAACCCAGAAATCGATTAAAATGGTAAAAAAAAAAATAAAAAAAAAAAAAGAAATCGATTAAAGAAAATCAAAATCGGTGTTGCATGTTGTTGTCTTCGAATTGTTGGTGGTCTTCGTGTGATAGAAAGGAGGAGGAGATGCAGAAATATAATGAAATGAAGGAGATCGGCGAGCAAGAAGGAAAGAGGAGGATAGGAGAGAGAAAGAGGAGGAGGAGGAGAGAGAAAGAGGAGAGGAGAGGAGAGAGAAACGGCTGAGAAAATTAGGGTTGGGGGGGAGTTAAATGGACGAATTTTTTTAATAATTAAACGAACTGGTTCGTAAAGGCACCGGTTCAAACCGGTGCCCTTATTTTTGGCACCGGTTTGAGCTGAACCGGTACCATTTCTCTTTGTTTTAAAACCCGCCCATTTTTAGGTCGGTTTTTGCCACCGGTTTGGCTTGAACCGGTGACATTAGGGGGTTGCCTATTTTTATTTTTCTACTAGTGTCGGGACTGGAGTTTCGCTTGACTGCGCTGCCATTTGACAGTACGATTTCTGTCCTTTCTCCGATAGTCGAGGAGCTGTTGGGTCCGTTTACTGTTCGGATCCGTGCCGAGGTTGAGCTGTCTTGACTTAGCGCTCGGTGAGTTTGCTGGTCTACTCTGGCGATGGCTTTCGAGGATGATGCAACCACCAAAGAGCAGCGGGTGCGCATCTTTGTTCTTATCTTGATGTCAGGGACTTTTTGTCCTGACAAAGGTAGCCAGGTACTTCTCTACTACCTTCCTTCTCTCCGCAACCTTCACCTTGTCGGGATTGGGCCAGCTTGGCTTATGTTGATTTCTTACTGGGCTTGCGAGGCTTATGTCATCACAGAGCTTTCAGAGAAAACATCGCACTCTCTAGATTGTGGAGAATATTAGAGGTATAATTTATCTCTTTTTAAAGTTAGCTTTAGATTCTTACTAGCATTCGCTAATCTTCTTATGTCTTTGTTCATAGATTAGGTTCTACAAGTACTTTCCGTCGCTAGCACCGGCGAGAACATCTCCTCGCGAGCTCCCTATTGGCGCCTGTTGGGGAGGCCGCATCAGTTATTAGGAGACTACTTCCCATGTCCAAGAGTTGATCCTCTTGGTATGTTCTTTTGAACAGTTGTCGTCTTTGTATTGCCTTTTGATAAAATTTTACCTTACAGATATATTTTGTAGGTGCCTGATGTAGTGTATCTGCCATGGGCCGATCTAGCTATTCCTGCGCTGGCCGCGCAGTACACTACCGAGCGTCGTTAGTTTTAGGTGACGTACTAGGCGGTGGTTTACCTTTATGAGAGAGTGGCTATTTAGCACTCTTCAAAGATTTTTGTCGTCCCTGCTCCTCCGCCTCGACACATGTTCCATAATGCGATGTTGATAAACTTGGCGGAGAGGTCGCCTGCTGGTACCCCTTGGCGATCTCATGCTAGCTCGGGCGGTGCTACGAGGAGGACTTGTTGCCACTGCTAGCTCAGACCCCTGTTTTATCTGAGGAGGCGGCGGTATGCTTTTTATCTTTTAGTTCTTTGCTAGATAGCCCCCAAGTGAACCTTAATCACTTGGATTTTCTTTTGGCCATGCTGGGCCTGTTGAGTTCGTTCCTCTTCGGATGTCCATCATCTATCAGGGGACATACGACCCGGTTGAGGAGATTATTCCTCTGGCTCCTAAGGATCAGCGCTTTGTCGAGCGATCTATTCCTCGTCACCAGACTCGGGTGAGTTATTTTCTTACTAATTTATTTATACTTGTCTTGTATGGTTACTGACTTTGTTTTTGACAATTCTCACGCGAGGTGGTGACAGCGATGGCGTGGTGCATAGACGCCTTTCGGAGTTAGCTAGTGAAGATGAGGAATGTAGCTTCCTGTCGTCGTGACGACGCTACTCAGGAGGTATCTTTTTTCCTTTATTTTGCATTGTTTATCCTCCTATTTTCTTTGCATCTGACTTGATTTAATTTTGCAGGGACAGCCTATTCCTTCACATACTCGGACGAGACCCGAGGCTAGGAAGGAGCCGTCTAGGTTTGGCTCGAGGCGTCCCCGAACTACTTCTGGTGGCCGAGGTGGCCAATCTGACGCTGCTCAGACCGAGGCAGTGGAGGGTTCGGGTTCTTCCTCTAAGGGTGCACAGACTGGGCCAACGGGCCAAGGAGGCGCGACATCGGCTCCTCCGGTAGGTGGTAGGACGTACGAGTTTGGCTCGTTGTCCGAGTCAGAGTCTGAGTCTTCTAGGTCTTTAGTAATAGCACCTTCCCCTTATATTTCTCCTCCTAGAATAGTTAGTGATCAAGTCCCTGAGGACATATCACTCTTTGATGTAACGATCTCAGAGTATAATAATATTTCTCCTTCTCCTTATTTCTTGTTGTTTTTACATCTAATCCAAGATGACGAGCATTGCTTAACTAACAATGAAAAAGACAAAGAAATTATTAAAGCAATGGAAACACTTGAAAAGAAAACACCGGTAATTGAAGAAACTGAAGCGGTTAATATCTCAAATGATTCAACCAATAAAAGTGAAGTTAAAATCAAATTAACACTTAATGAACAAGAAAGAACCGATTTAATTAACTTACTTAAAGAATTTATCGATGTATTCGCTTGGTCATACGAAGATATGCCCGGCATTAATAGAGAAATAGCTCAACACACTATACCACTAATTCCAGGAATGAAACCTGTAAAACAAAAGTTACGTCGAATGAAACCCGACGTAGCTCTTAAAATAAAAGACGAAGTCCAAAAACAAATAACTGCAGGTTTCATCAAGGTATCCAAATACCCCGAATGGGTCGCCAACGTCGTCCCGGTTCCGAAAAAAGACAGAGGGGTAAGAATGTGCGTCGACTATCGAGATATAAATAAGGAAAGTCTAAAGGACGACTTCCCTTTACCACACATCGATATTCTGGTAGATAACACAGCAAATTACGCGATTCTCTCATTCATGGATGGGTACGCGGGTCACAACCAGATTCTCATGGCAGAAGAAGACATGGAGAAAACAACTTTCATAACACCATGGGGCACTTACTACTACACGGTAATGCCATTCGGGTTGAAAAACGCGGGTGCTACTTACCAACATGCAGCAACTGCCTTACTCCATGACATGATGCATAAAGAAGTCGAAGTATATGTGGACGACATGATTGTAAAATCAAAAGACCGTCCAGGACATCAAGTAGCCTTAAGGAAATTATTCAAAAGGCTAAGAAAATATAATATCACGTTGAATCCATCTAAGTGTGCTTTTGGAGTCACCTCAGGCAAGCTTTTGGGTTATGTCATAAGCTCTAGAGGAATAGAGATAGACCCAACCAAGATTAAAGCAATCATGTTAATGCCACCACCCAAAACCGAGAAACAGATTCGAAGATTTATCGGCCGGTTGCAATACATAAGTAGGTTCATATCAAAATTGACGACAATATGTGAGCCAATCTTCAAAAAGCTCAAGAAGAATGTACATGTGATATGGGATAACGAGTGTCAAAAAGCCTTTGAAAAGATCAAAGCCTATCTCGCAAATCCTCCCGTATTAGCGCCAGCACTTCCCACAATACCTCTTAGGTTATATTTGACGATTACCAAAGAGACAATGGGAGCTATGCTAGCACAAGAAGTAGAAGGCAAAGAAAACGCAATCTACTATCTAAGAAAAAAGATGCTCGAATACGAAACACGCTATACACCACTCGAGAAGTTGTGCCTCGCCGTGGTGTGGGCCACAACCAAATTAAGACATTACATGCTAGTGCATACCGTCTTTGTAGTCTCCCGATTAGATCCACTCAAGTATCTATTCGAGAAATCTACACTCAATGGACGCATATCAAGAAGGATAGTCAATTTAGCCCAGCTTGATGTAAGGTTTATGCCGTAAAAAGCTATCAAAGGATCTGTGGTGTCAGACTTTCTAGCAGATTTTCCAATAGAAGACTCGACGCTAATACAAGACAATGAATTTCCAGATGAAGACTTAATGGTTACAGAAGATGATACTTGGACCTTATACTTCGATGGAGCCTCAAACCAAAAGGGATGTGGCGTTGGAGTATTACTAGTATCACCTAAAGAAGAGCATGTTCCTATCTCCATAAAGCTTGATTTCAACGTTACCAACAATGATGCTGAATATGAAGCATGCGTGGTAGGCCTTGAAACAGCTTTGGCATTTGGAGTAAAAAGTTAAGGATATTCGGAGACCCTTCTTTGATTATCAATAAAATATCTAAAAGAAGGAAAGTAAGGAGCGAAAGTCTAGCTCCTTACCAAACCTATCTGGAAACTCTTACCGATCCGTTAGAGAAGGTAGAATACACATATCTATCTAGGGAAGAAAATCAATTCGCTGACGCCTTGGCAAGACTAGCCTCAATGGTTAGGATTCCCACGGAAATCGAGCAAATGCCTCTAACTATAGAGAAAAGGCACAAACCAGCATACATCCAGGCTATAGAAGACGACGAAGCAGTCCAAGACGAAGAAGAAGAAGAAGAAGAAGAATCATGGTACACGAATATACTCAATTATGTCACCAAAGGAGAATACCCTCCCCATGTTGACAAAAGAGCAAAACGAGCATTAAGGCTTTTGGCTTCCCAATATGTACTCATAGACAACGAGCTACATAAAAGGGTACCTAAGGGTCGAGCTCTCTTATGTGTAGGACAAAAGGATGCACAAAGAGCAATGAGGATAGTCCACGAAGGAATCTGTGGCACTCATATAAATGGCAAAATGTTAGTTCAAAAGATAATGCGAGAAGGATATTATTGGACTACAATGAATAGGGATTGCCATCAATATGTAAAAATATGCCCTAATTGCCAAATCTATGCCAATTTACATGTTCCTCCATCCTTGCTCTACACCTACACATCGACATGGCCATTCTCTACATGGGGAATTGACATGATCGGCAAAATCACTCCCCCAGGAACAGGAGGCCACAAATATATACTAGTACCAATTGATTACTTCACAAAGTGGGTCGAAGCGCAATCATACGCTAAACTCACTGCAAAACATGTAGCACTTTTTATCGAGAGAAATATTATTTGTCGATACGGAGTCCCACATGAAATGATAAGTGCCAATGGAACTCACTTTCAAGCCGAATGTGAAGAATTGTTACAAAAATATGGCATTCAATATCATCATTCTTCCCCTTACAGACCTCAAACAAACGGAGCAGTCGAGGCAGCTAATAAAAATTTAAAGACTATCATCAAGAAAATAACGGAAAATTATAAGGATTGGCCTGACAAACTTCACTTCGCATTGTGGGGTTACCGCACGTCAATCCGTACATCAACAGGAAATTAAGCAATGCTCCTAAACTTTAGAGGACCTACATTCAATCTTAGAGTAGATAGTTTCCCCTTCATCTAGGACTCCATGCTTCTTTTCTACCCAAGCTTTTTTCTCTGTGGTGTCAGCTTTTCTTTTTCCCTTATCTTTTGTAGTACTTTTCTTCTTAGGCATTGCAGGTGTCTTGAATTCTACTCTTTCACCTAAGCGTTCCTTGGTAGGAATCACCCTTTCACCTAGACGACTCTTCACATCAGTTTTACCCTGATTTTTCTTCGAATCCTTGGAAGGTTTCTTCAGCAGCCACTTCTTCACATCATTGAGCAAGGAAGGATGAACCTTTTGGGTAATTACTTCCCATAAAGGTCTAGCACTCTAATAAGCATTAAATCTGTCTACTTCCTGGGAGACAGGGAACTCGTATAGAGGACGAAGATCTCCGGAAGGAATATTCTGAAGTAAGCCGTATTGTCTGTTTACCCTGCAGGGATAGTAATAAGTCATACGGGACAAATTTGGAAGACGGCAGAAAGGTTGCTTGTTAACACCAACCATCCTTTCTATTTTCCACCACAGGATGACCCACTTGATAGCAAAATTGTGAGATTCGAAGACCCTCTTCCATTCTTGGCGCCCCATTTTAGAGAAGCGTTTCTTCCTCCTCACGAAGCAATTCGGAGTGTACTTCTCAATGTTCTCCGGAGGGCTAATTAATTCTAGGCTTTCTATTAGCCACATCTGTAAAAAATTGCAATGCAAATAAATTATTATTACTATACAAAAATATATTTTTTGATTTCTGTAATTAAAAATATTATTTTTCTACCTGTAATAAAATTGTAGAACCTCGGAAAGGTGCTTTTGGGTTCCTTTTCAATTCATCAAGACTAATCGTAGTCTCTCCAACTATCAATGGCATTGGATTTCTCCCTGATTCAATTTGTTCTAGTACAGTGGTGATAATTGATTGACCCTCATTATTTTTACCACTACTAAGAAAAATTGATTAAGCATACAAAATAAGAAAGCGCTTCTTCTATAAATATGAAAAGATTCGGAGAGAGGTTTATCAAAATAATGGCGAGCAAATTCTTTAAAATTAACTATGTTGCCATCTACTATTTTTGATAGATCCCTTTCTTTTAAATTAAAGAAGCGTTCAAAATCCTTGTAATAATATGCATCTATTCTAGGGATTACTATGAGGTCTATTGCAGGGAAACCTAAAATAGCACCAAATTCTTCCGGCAAAGGGCTAATTTCATCATACCCTAATCTAAAGCAATGAGTATCAACATCGCAATATTCTAGAGCGGTATGAATAAAATCTAAGTCAAGATCTACCCCTTTGATACCATAAATTCCCCCTAAGTGGAACAAATCTAATTCTTTTCTTTCTTTGGCATTAATAGATCGACACCGTTCATGGCTGTATTGGGTAAAAGTTTTGGTGACTAAAGACATGATATTATTTTTCTAAGGCCAAGAATTATTTTATTTGCTGAAATTATGAAAAGAATCGGCTGGGCAGGGGGCTATTTATGCACGAAGTCGGAGCAGTTCTAATCAGGGTAGGATACGGAATCAGCGCTATTTGGCATCGGATGCTGTTATTGGCGCCAGACGCAA
The DNA here is from genome assembly GCF_948465745.1 of Chenopodium album. NCBI lineage: Eukaryota > Viridiplantae > Streptophyta > Magnoliopsida > Caryophyllales > Amaranthaceae > Chenopodium > Chenopodium album. The sequence continues at coordinate 46,161,071 of NC_137839.1, forward strand.
AAGCTTGGCGCCAAGCGCTAAGTGTAGCGCCTAGCGCTACACCCAAATGTGTGGCGCCAGCTGGCGCCAATTTACCTCGTCATACGTGCTTTCTAAAACCACGTTTTTACCTCAATTCAAGTCTTCTATTGGCTTTACGGCTTCCTTATCATTTTCTAAACGTCTTTTTATTCTTTTTTTAAATTAATATAGCTATTATAATAATTATATTATTCTTTTTTTTTATTTTATTTAGGTTAATTTCCAAGTTTTTATAAACCCAAGTTTTTATTTGACTTTTCCTTTTTTCATTTTTTTCTTTTTGGGGGGGAAAGTCGGATACCCTCCATCAATAATAAAAATGATGGAATTTTTGCGCAAAATTATTTGTCACACTTTCTTGCACACACAAACATGCACATAGTGATAATAGTAAAAAATGAAAAAAAAACATGATAAATAAAATAAATTCATAATAGTATGTATATACAAAATATGTTTAAAAAATGAGTCTAGGCAAATTTCTATACAAAGTCAAATAAATAATAAAAAGCACAGGTACAAACTACGGCGCCGGGGGAGGTAAACCCATCATCGCAAAAAACTCCGCCGTACGAGGAGTAACCTTTCCACCTACTCCAGCTCTAGCTCCAGCACCAGTGTCAGCTCCAATCTCCGCAGGAGGAGGAAAGCTCAACGTGGGACCAGCCCACCTGAGATCAACCTGAGGCTAAGGGTGCGGAGGCTGCTGCGATGACGAGCCAACCTCGTACATCCCACCACCTCTAAGAGCCGAGGAAGCCTCTCCCTGGCCTACCGGCACAACATGAGCACCCTCAAAGGAAGAACCCGACCCCTCTGTCACATCAGCACGGGCAGCCTCAGAGCGTCCGCCTCTACCTCTTGAAGTAGTGCGGTGACGCCTCGAGCTAGACCTCGCCGGATCCCTCCGCATCTCAGGTCTCGTGCGGGTACGAGAAGCAATAGGCTGACACTACAAAAAGAATTAAAATAAAAAACAAGGCAAAATCGAATCGGTAGTGCAAAGACATATGAAAGAATGACTACCTCCTTAACGGCATCGTCCCGACGGCAGGTAGCCACGTTCCTCATCCGGACAAGCTGGCTCTGGAAGGCATCTATACATCGTTCCATCGCCGAAACCACCTTACGCGAGAATTGTCAAAGAAATAAGTCAGTAAACATGCATAATATATATGGACGGAAGTTGCAAATAAATAAGCTTACCCGAGACTGGTGGCGAGGAATCGACCGCTCTACGAAGCTCTCGTCCTCAGGAGCCGGAGGAACGATCTCCTCAATCGGCCCGTATGTCCCCTGGTAATGGATAGACATACGGGGTGGCACGAACTCAGCAGCATCGTCCTGATAAAGCAAAAACCAAGTCAGTGAAGCATTACTTGGGGGCTACTTAACGAAAGATAAGAGCTGAAAAATCGTACCGCCACATCCTCACCCGGTATAGGAACTGGAGCTAACAACGGCAGTAGCTCCTCCGCATGGAATTGCCCAGGGATCGTGCAAGATCGCCAAGGGGTACCAGCTCCATCTGACATGCTCAACAACCTCGCGGCGTCGAACATGTGACGTGGTGGAGGAGCAGGAACGACAAAAATATCGGAGGAATGTTGTCTAGCAACCCTCTCTCCAAGGTATGCGATCGCTACATAAGTCCCCGGGAAATAGCAACGCTCAGCGGAATACAGCGCGGCTAACCCAGGGACCGCCAGGCCGACCCACGGCCGGTACAGCACCTCAGGCTCCTGCAAAGAACGTCAATCATGCGAGAATCTATCTAAAGCATCACAAAATAGCAAATAAGAAAAGAATCATACCGCGATGATCCAATCTCGGACATACGCAGTGGACATCCCCACACGGCGGCTTCCCCACGAAGCACTTACTAGAAACCTGCGTGGCGACGGTCTCGCCGATGCAGCGCCGGTGCAGCAGAAGAGAAGTACTCGTAGAACCAGATCTACAAGGAGTTAAAATTATCAGCAAGTGCTAACTAAAATGTAGAGCTAAACTTTATATGGAATAATGTTTACCTCTACGACCCTCCAAAAGCTGGATAAAGCAACTTTTGTCCCAAAGGATTGGTGTTGACACGAGTCCCTCAGCGCTCAAATGAAATCAGCATAGGCCAAGCTAGCCCAGTCGTAAGTCCCGATCCGATGTAGATCGCGGACGGCAGGAAGGTAATAAAGCAGCGCCCTACTACCCTTGTCAGGAGAGAACGTCCCTAACAACAAAATAAGCGCAAAGATGCGCACCCGCTGCTCTCGGGTGGTCGCACCATCATCAAAAGCCGCTGCCAGAGTCGAGCGGCGAATCCCCCTAGCACTGAACTTAAACGACTCTACCTCAGCTCGAGCCCGAATAGTAATCGACCCCAATAGCTCCTCGACCTCAGGGGAAAAGACGTCAATCCCGCTGTCGAGCGGCAGTGGCACGGAGCTAAACTCCAGTCCTGTGATGAGACTGAAGTCGGTAGGAGTGACCATCATCTCACCCCACGGAAAGTGGAAAGTGTTGGTGGTGTCCTAGAAAAACTCCACCAAAGTACGCACTACATGGTGACCCCTGCTGGAGGCAACCATCGCCTCGGAGGTCTCAAAAAACACAGCAAGACCGCAAGACTCCCATAAGAGTCTCGTCTCAACATCTCTGGCGATGTACATCTTGTATAGATCGCCTAAACCGTCACAACCGGAGCTATGACAGCGCGTCCTCCCAACGGTGATGCCCCGTCTCACCCTCTCAGAAATGTAGTGGACGGGAGAAAATAATAAGGTCCGCTCATCCCACTCGGGGAGTCGACCAAGCTAAGTGGACGGTGCGGCGTCGTCCTCCACGGGCTCATGCTCCCGTCGAGCGTCTCGGTACCATGAACCAGAGCCTCACTGTCTAGCCATGCTACATTGTGCAGAATTATCATAAATAAAGGTTCTATAGTATCTATGGTTCGCCTAGCCGCATGATACTATGTTCGCAAAAAACAAAGTACGTAGTACTAAAACAGAGCACAAATTGAAATTGAGCATAACGGCATTTTTCAAGTAATCAAACAATTTCTTGCAATACTATAGTAATTATTGTGACAAATTGGATAAGAATTGCTAGTAAAAACATCAAGAACGGGCCACATTGCATTCCTGACCTCAAGAGGTCCAACAATGGCAATTCGTTCATTTCTTCACTAAATTGAGTCAAACAAGTCTCAAATTACTCCCAAGGCAATATATAAACATAATCAAGCAATTTAATGGCATAAAATTTGACAAATAAAGAGAATTAAGCATTCTAAGTTTTGAAATTTCATGAAATTCGAATATAAACATGTGCCAAAATTCCTAAAAACCGGTGTGAGTTCAAAGAAAACTTACATAGATCGGGAAAATGGATGAAAAGAGCTTTGATTTGCAATAAATTTGAGCAAATTTGGTTAAGAAACGAGCAAGAACGAAGCAAATGAATTTCTGGAGATGTTCGAGCAACTTCCGCGACAAGCAACAACGAAAATGAAGAAGAAAGGGGTATTTAAGAAATATCATGTTCTGGCGCCAAGCGCTAGACCTTGGAGTCAATAATTAGGCTAGGCGCCTGGCGCTACGGCCATTTGTGTGGCGCTGATGCTTTTTCAGCGGCGCCAGGACCCTCAGCCACTCAGGGAGGTTTTTCTACCTTTTTGCAATATATTTTGGGTTCCTTGGTATGCCAGTTAGCCCCTCTAAGCAATTTAACACGATTTTTAGTAATCGGCTTGATTGCACAAAGGATGGACCTGACGAAAGATCATCTCACTTAGCTTAAAGCGCCTAAGCATTGGCTCATTAACATAAGGCACCAACATAGTGGTTCATTTGCAAAAGGCACCGACGTACAGGTTCAAGAGCAACAAAAGCGCCGACATACAGGCATAGCGGAAGCAAAGTTCAAGCGAGCTTTTAAGGATCGACAGGCGGAGATCTTCGGTATTTTCTTTGGAAAATTATCGCAACAAATGAGGATGGCTTCAAGCAAGGATATCTTCGACAGCATTCCCTAGATTGTGGAGAGTTGTCACAAACAACTAAAGGTGATTTCAAGCGAAATTGTCTTCGATAGTATTCCCTTAGAAGTGGAATATTATCAATGCGGAAGGGGATTGTTTCAGGTGAAGCAATCTTCGATAGTATTCCCTTGGACGTGGAATATTATCAATGCGGAAGGGGATTGTTTCAGGCGAAGCAATCTTCGATAGTATTCCCTTGGACGTGGAATATTATCAAAGCGGGAGAGGATTGTTTCAAGCGAAGCAATCTTCTAAATTGGAAGCAGTTACAAGCGTAGCAGTTTTCAAGCGGGATGACATTCTCTTGGCAGGAGGTCATCAAAACAACAACAAAGCACCAACAAATCGGTTACTTTTAGAGACGTGTGCTCGACGGTGCAAGATACGCGCTTCGTAACTCTGTTATCTGTTTAACTAACGCTAGTTTGCAGGTATCGGCGTTACAAGAATGATTTAGGATCGCAGAACGTTCTGAATAATTCTCCGTCCCTATCGATACTTTGACTTTTGTTTTCGAAACTTGCGTTTCTCCAAACTCAGTCAAAGTGGGGGCTTCTGTAGACACCCATTTGTGTCTCCCAAAAACCAAACCCGGTGATGAGTACCTTTCGCGTCGAATCATAATCCAATGAAGTGAAAGTGTTGAAAGTCTAGTGTTGCAGATAGCTTAAATTTCTTTTCTCTTCTCTCTGTTTTTGAAAACTTATTTTAAGAAAATAGCCAATCCAGTTTCGTTGGTCCATGATATGGGTTCGATAATAGTGTAGTTGGATGGGCCTTGACAAGAGCTTTCCAACGATATATTATAAGCCCAATTCCGATGAATATTGAGGAAGGCATGGCCAATTTACTAAACTGGGCCCGGTTTGAGCCTAATATGCGGCCCAATGATCTAGGGGAGGGCCTAATATAGATTTATCATTCCTAATGCAATTAGGAATGGTTTTAGTCTTCTAGACTCTTCTAGAAGGTTCTTTTCACTCCTAATTCAATTAGCATTGATAAATTGACTTTTGTTGACTTTTCAGAGTTTTAATTAAAATCAAAGAGCATTTTTGAGGAAAATACAATTTTATCCTCCTATACGGCAATTTTTATCTGATTTTAAGAAAACGCGTGAATACCATTGGCGCCTGGCGCTAATGTTGGCGTCTGGCGCCAATAGCCAGCGTTGGCGCTAATCAGGTTTTATCTGCGCCAGAACTCTGTTTTGATATTTTATCTTTTTGGCTGATTTTCTTTATAAATAACGTCGTAAAAACTCCGTTTCAATTCACCAACTCTCGTCAAGGTTCTCTTGATTACTCTCTCTCTCTCTCTCTCTTTTCTAAACTAGCTTCTCTCAAATACAAAATTCCGTATTCATTAGATCTAGATACACATGAAAGGTTTAATTTCTAAGGGTTTGGTCCCAAATCTCTCTTTTCATTATTTAATTTAATTGTTTTAATTATTATTTTCCTTGAAGTTACTAACGTGTGTATTTTGTTATTAGAAAGAGGTACGAGGCATCAAAGTAAGTGCTTTAATGGTTTTTATTAATGTTATGATGTAGAAATCATGTTTAGGTTGTTATTATGATTCATAGTATCATGTCTAGGGTAATTTTAATATTAAATATGATTGTTACGATGCCTTTTATGTTCTTCCTGATATTTATGGTTGTTAGTATCATGTTAGGGTTAAATATTTGATTTTTATTGTTTAGTGACATGCTAGGGTTTGTTATTAATATTGTTAGTATCATGCCTAGGATCTTGCTAGTATTATGCTTTAACGTTGATATGATTATTTTAATTATGATTCATGATCATGATTTTTATGATTTTTATTATGATTATGATTATGATTATGATTATAATTGTTATTGTTATAATAATTATTATTATGATTATATATTGTGTTGCTTGATATTTATTTTTATTGCTTGATCACACCTTTTATGCATGTTTAAAGGGAATTTGTACTTGTAATCACGCTTAATAAGATAATTAATAATCTTGTTTAGGGTTAATTTGATTATAATTCAAGTGATCGCCAACAATAGTTTATTTGTGCATTAAATTCAACCAACATAGATAAACAGGTTTAGGGTCAAACCTATTGATTGCATGTTAGTCAGAAAGCGCACATGAATACGATCAGAATAAAGTAGAGGCCTATTATTAGGGCAGGTTCAATCTCTTTTAGGTTGGATTTGTACCTTCATCCCCGAACCCTATATGGTTCAAGACCTTATAGAGTTGACGATCTCTTGGATCGTTAAGGGGTGTAACCTTTACCCTTTGAACGGTTTACAAGTTCCTAAAATAACTTATTGGCGACTCTTTTGCTCTATCTTCTTCCCTTTTGGACGCCACCGTACTTTAGTGTATGATCACAGTGGGGTTCAAGCTAGGGGATTAACGCTTGAAATATTCCCTACAGATAATTAAGATCTTTAGATACTTATAGAAGTTTCTAATTAATCCTAATTTTTTTAGAAATGGGATTAAATAATTTGGACCCTCCACATGATCATTCGGTCGTAGGTAAGGTGGGCTTAGGTTCGGTTTGGGCTCGGCTTAATATTTTAGCCATAACTTATTTGTTATAAATCGAATTTGGGCTTATAATATATCGTTGGAAAGCTCTTTTCAAACCCATCCAATTATTCAATCATCGAACCCAGGCCAAATAATGGACCAAAATAAACTTGACTAAACGTTTTTATAAAAAGGACACGAAATGAATGATTTTAAAGGACACGAAATGAATTATTTTGGGTTTAAAGGCACGAAAAGAGGAAAATAAGTTATAGGTTAGAGAAATGGGATAGGAGTAGAATTGGATCTATGAAATGGAAATATGGATTTAAGCACTCCAAGATTAAATACTCAACCCGACCAATAACGGCGATGAAATGTTGTTCATCATCGGGTTTGGTTTGGGGAGACATTTTTAGGTGTCTACATTCCTCCAATTGATGCCTACTAGCTAAAGTCATGGATGATGAAGAAGACACAGAAAAGAATTGGAAAAGAACAAAGAAAGAGAAGAAATATTGAAGCGTTGCTTAACTTCCAATTTATTAGAGTAGCTTAATTTTTAAGTCAATTTATTTTATTAAGCTTTAATTTAAATTCAATCAGTAACGTAATTTTTATTTATCAATACAATTTTAACTTTTTAATTAAATCAATTTTTACATTTAATTTATTAAAGCAATGAAAAAAACTTAAATTATTTTCCGGGAAATTTCTAGAGTACGGAAGTCGAAAATTTTCCAAAATACACCGAAATTTTCCCAGATGTTCGCTGAAAATCGGCGTCGCGATTAAAAGTCTGTCGCCAGACGTTGCTTTTTGTCGCCAGGCTACAGGATTTGTCGCCTTGCACTGCAGTCTGTCGTCCGGCGACATACTTTTTTCTATTGCGCTGCTGCGTCGAATTTTTATTGATGCTGGGATGCGAGATTTGCAAAATTAAAGTGGCCGCACCCTGTAAAGGGTTGACTACGTATCCTTTCCTAAAGAATCAGGCCACACGTAGTTCTCTTAAGTGTCCTACTCAAGTAATTATGGGTAGTACATTTTAAGTTGGTCAAGAATTGAAGAGACGACCTTAAGGTCATTAAGCAAAGGGCGTCCCAACAACAAGTTAAAAGAAGCTTTAATATCCACTACTTGGAAGGTAGTGGAATGTTCTATTGCTCCCGCCGTTACATTCATGGTAATCTTTCCAAGATCTTGGCGATGAGTATTGCCGTAGGCTCTTATTCCTTGTGTTGACGGGGTTAAATCTTCATCCCTTATTCCTAACATCCTCGCAGTTCTAAGTGGACAAACATTGACTGCCGATCCATTATCTACAAGATTCATTGGGACATTCATTCTCTTGGAGACTACTGTGAGGTTTAGAGCCTTGTAGTACTTCTCACCTTCCGGAGGTAAATCCTTGTCAGAAAAGGTGATCAGGTTGATGGGACTAGGGAGATCACTCGTGAGAAATGTAGCCAACCCCTCAAGAGTGGTTTCAGTGTCTATCCCTATTTTGTCCAAGGCGTTCATTACTGTCAACCTATGTTCTCAGGATGTGGCTAGAAGTTTCCATACATTCATCTCGACCTTGGTCTTCTTAAATTGCTTGACAACATTGTTGTCTTCTATAATCGGTATGGGAACTTGTTGCATGGCAGGATTAGGTTGTGTGGTGATGGGAGGTTGCATTCTCCCAGATCTTGTGAGGACGTTTATAGGTGAATCTTCTTCATCTTAAAAATCACTTACTAGATATATAACTGAAAGTGCAGGTTCCTCCATATCCTTAAGATAGACGTCTTCATCATCGCTGTCCCAAACCCCATTGATGGTAATATCTTGTTCTTGTGGAATTTGGACTAGCTTCTTTTTATCAATCAACTTTTTAAATAAATCTTTAAATTTAAAACAATTCTCGATGGTGTGTCCCCCTGATTGATGATATGGATAATTGAACCTATCTGTCCTTTTTAAAGACTCAAATGGTCTGGGTTCGAGAGGTTTAATCTTACCACTCTCGGAGAGAATTTAGAGCATTTTGAACATGTTAGCATAGATGTCCCAATTCGGGTGTAAGCTTTGTTACTTCTCTTGGGTGTATCAATTACTTGGGGAGAAAATAGTTACCTCTCCATACGTGGAACTTTGACGTGTTTGTTTTGAACCACCTTTTCTTGTTTCTTTGCAAATTCAATACCTTCACGTAACAAGTCTATTCCCTCCCACATTGATCGTATGAAAATCCATACTCCTTCCCTCGTTGCAGGTTCTTTTCCGGGAGGGAAATCACTCATGGCAGTGAAAAAGGTTTCCTCCTCTTCTTCGATAGCATGAATTTCTTCAACTGGTTTGATGAGGGATGAAGGATCAACATGGTCTTCCTCATCAAAGATAGCCAAAGAATCAGAAAGCGGCGCATTATTGAGACTTGGCTTCTTGCTTGCAGGGGGCAATGGAAGCTTATTGCTCTCAATTAAATCTTTTATGGCTTCCTTAAGCTTCCAACAATTTTCAGTGAGATGGACCCTGCCTTGATGATACTTGCAATGTCCGTTGGGATTCCAGTTAGCCGTCCTTTTTTCAACAAGTGGATCCCCGAATGGTCCATTGGGAGTTATAAGACCTTTTTCATGTAATCGATTGAATGCGGTGTCGTAACTCATACCAATAGCAGTAAAGTTCCTCCTAAATGGTTTCTTTTATCCCTGGTTATTCATAGCAAGGACTTCACTCAAATTAAAGGTGCTAGCATTATTTGAGTGGGTGGTTTTGGAAGAAGAAGGATTGTCGTTCTTCTTACCTTTCCATCCACTATTGGAGTTATTATTATTAGCAGTTTTTTGTTTAGCAAGGTCATCTTCAATGTTAATTCCAATATCATAGACGGCCTTAAAGGTATGCAAGTTGTTTTGGAACTTAAGATGCTTGGAGTACTTTTCTTGGAGGTTCTTAATGAACATTTTCATAGATTCTTTTTCACTTGGTAATTCAATCATCCTAGCAGAAGTTTCTCTCCATTTATTATAGAAAGAAGTGAAGCCTTCATTCTCTTTTTGCTCAAGCATTTCAAGTTCTCTATGATCAGTTTCAACATGAATATTACATTTATATCTATCAATGAAAGCATTTACAATAGATTTCCATGTAGAGGTTTTCTCTTTGTCAAGGGAAAAGAACCATTGTTGACAAACGGTTTCAAGAGATAAAGAAAATAAAGAATGAAAGACCTTCCTATCAATCCCTTTAATATTCATTATAGTCTCAAAGGCTTTTAAATGGAAATAAGGGTTGTCTGTAGCCTTGAATTTTGGGATGTCGTTGGCATTAAACATCTGCGGAAAAAGCTCCTTGTCCACCGAGACCCCTTGCGAACTAATGCCTTGGAACCTGTAGTCATTAGATATTTTGCTCAAGCTCTCTTGCATGAACTCCATTTATTGTTGCTTCACATGGTCATTGTTTTGGATGGTTAAAGTCCTTAGCACATCAGTAACGCTAGCCATTTGCTTCTTTAGCTCATTGACTTCTTCTTGACTCGCCATTATCTTCTTAGCTTTTATTTTCTGATTGACTGGTTTATAAAAAATTTGTACTTGAACGAAAAGGTTGTCCTTGAATAAACGCCCTTCCTTTCTTGACCACGTGCTGTAAATTAAACTATTTTATTTGTTTAAATTACTTGACTCAAATTAACTTTGACTTTACAGGTTTATAAAGAAAAAGAAAAAAGCAAAAATAGGCGAAAATAGGGGCATATTTTTGGGAATCAAGTATATGGGTTCAAACAAGTGTTTTTTAATTGGAGGATTAATATCCGACTTACCCACCTAAAAACACGACGGAATACACGCGCCTACAAAGACTCTCTAGACATGGTCAAAGTGTACATTCATTTTAGTGTGTGCTTTATTTGTGAGTGCAAGTGACATGCTTTGACTCTTGTGTATGACCATTGGACTAAGTGTTTAGACTCAATTAAGGACTAAATATGGTTACTGCCAAGAACAAAATAACAAAATTGATTGATAAACTGTTTAATTAGACTCGTCGTGATGACTCGAGGAAAATACTAAACTGTCGCCAAAGCAACAGGATTGTCGCCGCACACTGCAGTGCAGCGCCAGACGACAGAAATGTCGCACGACGTTGCACAGCAGCGTTCGGCGCTGCAGCCCAGATTTTTGCGCCATTACTGGAACATTAATCTGGGACTGCTTTCAGTATTTCTACTCTACGGGGACAGGCCTAAAGTTGGACTAAGTTAGTTTTGATTAACTTATTAAACATTAATTACTGAAATTAATTAATTAATTAGGTAAAGTCCTTTTAGTCATTAATTAGTTATATAGGCTTAAACACAAGTCAAACAAATGGTTAGGAAAAACACATAGAGTATGCACAACAAATAATGCACAAGTAGTCAAGTAGGCACAATATGATGCAATGAGTTTGCAACCTAACCATGGCTCTAGTTCTCTAAAGTTTAGGATATGTGTTAGTCAAAGAGGGTCCATGGTTATGAGTCCCGCGCGGAATCCTTACCTTTGGAAGGGTTGGCGCATGTGGATGGGACCCCGCGAGTTAAACTCGCTTCCATGGTTTGGTGAATTCAACATTCTCAGATGTACCTTTTTTTGCTCAGAGCATTCAATCAGGTAGATGGAGCATTAATTCCTAGAGGGTTATGTCCATATGTAGAACACATATGGGTTTCAGAAAAGAGAGAAAAACTCAATCAGGAAGTAGAATCGAGCCAACAATGCTAGAACTAGTCAAAATAAGAAGGCAGATTTGTGGCTCGGTATTAGAAGAACACGGCGCCAGACAACACAGTTCGTCGCTAGAATATAAGCTCTATCGCTAGACGACAATGTTGTCGGCAAGTGACATAGCCATATCATTGGCGACAGGCTCTGTTTTCTAGACGCTAGTTCCTACAAGCCTCAGCAGTTTTCTGTGTTCTTAGAATTTTCCAATTTTTGCAGTGTTATTTTGATTCTAGTTGTGAAAGATATTTCTCAAATTTCCTACGTGTAAAAATCCTATGTTTTTTAATCATTACATATGGTATTTTCAATGAGAACCTTTTTTTATGCATATGGCAATAATGTTAATCAAAATTACGCACATGAAATACTTAGAACTTTTCGAGTCTCATCCACTCATTCTAAATCATTGCCGAAATAAATTTCACGAATTGCAATTGAAATCCTCCCCAGCGAAGTCGCCAAAAACTGTAGGGAATACTTCAAACATTACCCCAAACTTGAACCCCAATGTGATCATATACTTAAGCTTGGTGGCGTCCAAAGGGAAGGAAGGTAGAGCAAAAGAGTCGCCAACAAGTTTTAGGAACTTGTAAACTGTTCACAGGGTAAAGGTTACACCCCTTAACGATCCAAGAGATCGTTAACTCCAATAGGTCTGGAATCAAGACTGGAAGTTCGGGGATGAAGGTACAAATCTAACCTAAAAGAGATTAAACTTGCCTTATTAATAGGCCTCTACTTTATTCTTCTCGTATTCATGCGCGCTTTTTGACTAACATGCAATCAATAGATTAACCCTAAACCAGTTTAATCTATGTTGGTTGAATATTAATGCACAAATAAATCTATTATTAGCGATCACTTGAATTATAATAAAATTAACCCAAAACAAGATTATTAATTATCTTATTAAGCGTGATTACAAGTACAAATTCCCTTTAAACATGCATAAAAGGTGTGATCAAGCAATAAAAAATCAAGCAACATAATAATAATCGTCATAATAAAAATATCACCGAGATAATAATAATCAAATTAATTTTTTTAAAGCATATAATATCAAGATCCTAGGAATGATACTAACAAGATTAATAGCAAACCCTAGCACGTCACTAAACATATATAAAAATCAAAGCTTTAACCCTAACATGATACTAACATGCTATTAGGAAAGACAATAGGAAGCATCATAGAAATCATAATTGATATAATTAAGAAATTTATTCTTACTCTAAACATCATACTAAGAAAAGCATCCTAACATGATACTAGGAATCATAATAACAACCTAAACATGATTTCTATATCATAACATCAACAAAGTTATTAACGCACTTACTTGGATGCCTCGTACCTCTTTCTATTAACAAAATACACACGTTAGTAACTTAAAAAAATATATATCAAAACAATTAAATTAAATAATTGAAATAGAGATTTGGAACCAAACCCTTAGAAATACCAAACCTTTCACGTCTAGGGCGAAGGCAACATTGAATTTGGCTAGGTGTGTCTAGATCTTTTGAATGCTGAATTTTGTTTAAAAAGGATTGGTTTAGAAAGAGAGAGAGAATCAAGAAATTCTTGATGAGAGTTGATGATTAAAACCAGAGGTCTAAGGACGCTACTTATACTGAAATAGTCCGGAATTGATAAAAAGAATCAGAGTTCGAAAACGAATAAAACACGCCTCTGTCGCCAACAACAGGATCTGTCGCTAGGCGACAGCCTGTCGTTTGGCGATGTAGAAGGTTTTTCCACGCATTTTCTACTTTTTCATAAAATCAAGTCTTAAAAGTTCGTTTGAAGGGTAAAATAGTAATTTCACATCAAACACTTCTTTTACTCTAAATAAAACTCATAAAACATAATTATCAATCCTAATCCCATTAGGATTCAAAGAACCTTCTAGAAGATTCTAGAAGACTATAATCAATCCTAAATTCATTAGGAATGATAATTCATAATAGCCCTTCTCTAGATCATTGGGCCGCATATAAGAACCAAACCGGACCCTGTTTAGTAATTTGTCTATAAATTCCTCACTATTCATCGGAATTGGGCTTATAATATATCGTTGGAAATTTCTTTTCGAGCCCTATCCAACTATACTATTATTGGACCCTTTTTATGGATCAAACTAAACTAGATTGTCTATTTTCATAAAATAGAGCAAGTTTTCGAAAACATAAAGAGAGATTTTAATAAAAACTAACCGCAACATTAGACTTTCCACACTTTCACTTCATTCGATTGTGATTCGACGAGAAAGGTATTCATCACTGGGTTTGGTTTTGGGGAGACACAAATGGGTGTCTACAGTATGTATTTGTTTTTATATTTTTTTTCATATACGTTTGTTTGTTAACTGTCCTTGTATTTTGAAAAGGCACCGCGAGAGACCGTGAACGGCATGGTGAGGACAATAGTGCTCTCCGAGCTGCTTATCGGAGAGCCCTCGTGGCTTTATCATGTCATAATCTTTGGATGGTTGCGTTAAATTTATTTCTTTTTCTTTTATCAAAGTTATTACACAGTTTTGTGTATTAATCTTTGTTTGGATTTTGCAGAATGTACAACAGCTGTCTGGGAGTCGCCGAGCATCCTGACTTCCTTTGTAGTTATATTCTTTTTTTTGGAAACATATGTACATATTTCTTTGTGTAGATATTTTTTGTACATATGACACACATTTTATATGTCATTATTTTTCTTTTGTTTCCATGGTTTTTTCTTAAGTAAAGCGAAAATTTTCACAAGGGAGGGAAAGGGTTCCTGACTTATCCCCCTCGAAAAAATATAAAAAGGAACAAAGAAAAGAGGACATGAAAAGGAAAGTGAAAATAGAAGGGAAAATGAAAAAATAAAGAAAGAGAAAATGAAAAAAAGAAGAAAATAAGAAAATAAAATAAAAATAAAATAAAATAAAATACATCATAAAAAAAACATAAGAGTTAACAAAATGTAAGCGTATAATTATTCATAAGATTTTGTCAATATTTCATTATTATGGAGTTAAAAATACGGAAATAAATCAAAATGACATATCGTGACAGACTAGATGCGCGCAACTACATGTCTTGCGCGTGGCTGTCGCGCTCATGTGAATCGGTTGCGCACGCCACCTCCGGGTGAACTTTCCTTAGAACGAAAATTGCCGAAAATTTGCCCCTCTTGGGTCTATTTAAGCCTGGTTTTGTGTAGGCTTTTGATCATCTCGTATTCATTTGCTTAGCAGTGTTATAAAAGAATAAAAAAGACTTAATATCTCTAAATTCTTTCCCTTTCCCCCTTCTTTTTTTTACACATTGATCAATGGAAAAAAAACCTTGAACAACGATTGAAGCAATTGGTCACTTCCCTTTCAACTGAGGATAAACTATCCTTCAAAATATACCACCTTGACCCTCTATTGAATTATATGCAACTAGTTATAAACTTTGATTTTCTCCATGCTGCTGTCAATCATTGAGACTCGAACCACCATCTCTTTCTTTTCAAAGGGTATGAAATTGTCCCATTACCCGGAGAGTTTGAGGCTCTACCAGACTTCCCTAAAAGTACTTTCCCTTTGACATATGCCCCTAACTTGTCGAATCCCAAACCTATTTTTCAAAGATTTTTTGGTTTGAGTGACAATGATATCGTTGACATTGGAAAAGAATAAAGCGTGGATTTAGTTCAATTTATTGAACATTTCGTCGCCCCTTATGACAACTTGACTAAACAACGCTTTAAAATTTGTGCTTTATGTTATTGTCTTGTTGTCAATTGTTTACTTATGACAGGTAAAGAATACGGAGATTATTCCATGGTTTCCATAGTAGAGAAAATAAAGGGATGTCATTCACCCGCTCCCTTAGTTTTGGTGGTAACCGTTCTATTCTTGAATCGCCATAGAGGAGACCCTAACGAGAATGGTTTCATAGGAAGTCCACTTTTCTTCGTCGTAAAGCAGCACAAGTTGGGAAGTTGCGCTGGCATGTCCAGCTCAATCGTCTCTGATGCGCACGGATGGCGCAAGAAACTGATTTTGATGCACGGGCAACCTACTCGTGTAATTTCGCAAATTAATTTTCCTCGTTTTTTTCAAATTTGGCTCATGCAACGCTTGCGAAATCATTGAACAACTAGAATGTTTTGAGGATCATAGAGTGAGCACATTCCCGAGACGTCGAATTCTCTACAAACACAAGAATGAAAAAGAATGGACGTCGTTTTTCTTTCATGGGGTTCCCAACATACGCTTTGTGATTCATTGGTGGAACATAAGTAGTATGGTTTGGAATAGTTTTAATTGTCCCTATATTAGGCTTTAAGGCCTATCTAGTACTACTTACATTTTTCCTTATAGGGTGATGAGACAATACAGACTGAAACAAGTAATCCCCCCTCAGGATTGTGATGCCCCTAAATATGTGATTTTTAAACCTGAACGGATTCCTCGTTGGATGCAATATTGGTCAAGTATCCCTAGGTGGGTAGTACAAAGTCCTAATGCGAGTATTGTTGACAGGGCAATAATCGTGTCGTTGAGCGACTACACCTAAATCAAATGAATTTATAACGCTCTACTGACCTCATACGTGTATAGGGTAAATAGAGGGGTTGAACCACAGGGAGAAATGCTTAAGCACTGCATTCATTACCTAAGGTCTAAGCTACCTCGGAACAAGAAGTGTGAATAACTAAAAGGTTAAACGAAGAACGAAATGGATTAAAATTAATATAGCTAGGCACCAAGGGAAATGGGTAGGTGAAGTTGACGCTTGATCATGCAATAACAAAGTAGAATATCAATGGTAAACTAAACATGCATGAATACCGAAGTAAAGAGGTCCAATCTAACCACCTTCCGGGGTTAATTGGTTTCTCCTAACATAGCCTTTATGTTTCCACATTAGAACCATATATTAGAAGGTACAAACAAAGAATTATCGATAGTAATGAATATCAACTAAGTCAACTTCCGTTACTTGTTAGTAAAGACTCATCTTTGATCAACTAACAATGTGCACTTGCAAGAAAGACCAAAGAATATCAAGCATGCAAAGACTTTAATCACCATTAACATAACCCCAACATTATAAGCATGAACAATTAGCAACTACACCATCCCCACACCCTTGGCTAGGTGACTACTCACAAATCATATTGAAAACAATATCAATCATCAAATTAATAAGCATCAACATGATTAATAAGCAAAGAAGAAAAATCAAAGCAAATAAGCAAAATAAAAAACAAAGGTAAAGAGAAAGAGTAAGAGATTGCTCATTAATTGAAGATGAAGGTCTACAAAGGATTGAACAAACTCCTTCTTCAAAATCCAAGTTCATCAATGAAGAAAACCACACTTTCTCTCTCTGCCAATGAAGACTAATAGTGTTTCTCACTCTAGATTAAGCTAAAATGTAGAAAAATTAAAATTAAGTTAATCTAATCTCAAAACGTTCTAAGATGGGACTTATATAGTCCGTACAGCGCCAGCTGATAAAAGAAGAGGTCCGACCGAACAATGGGAAGGTTTGGCCGGACTACAGGGTAGGTTCGGCCGGACTACAGGGTAGGTTCGGCCGAACCATGGGTAGGTTCGGTCGAACCTCTCTGATCCTGGTCTGGTCGAACTCCTGTGGTTCGGCCACTCCTGCAAAACTGCAAAATTTCATCTTGCCCCTGCCTCAACGTTCGGCCGAACCCCTGAGCAGGTTCGGCCACACCTTGGTTCGGCCACACCTTCAGGAGGTTCGGCCGAACCTCTTCTGAATCACGCTTCCTCCAGCTTCTCTTGAGCTTAGCTTCCTCCTCTTGAAAATCCCGATGGTTCCTACAAAGCATAAGCATGAAAATCACAATAAGAACAAAGCGAGAAGACTAAGAAAAGGAAAGATAAAGGAGAAATAAAAGAGGAAGAAAAACTAAGTAAAAATGCTTAGAAAAAGGGCCAAACAAGTGCAAATGAGGGGAGAATCCTTAGAGAAAAAGGATAGTAGATTGGCATAAATACCACTCATCAAAATCCCCCACACTTGCCTTTTTCCTTGTCCTCAAGCAAGGAATACTAGAACAAAAAGACAACACACACAACAAGCATAAAATGACAAGGGTTAAGAAAATCAATCAAGTTTCACGATGGGAAATGCTCCAAATGGAATCTAACATAGGGACATGAATCAAAGAATGCTTACTTTTCTCAACTCAAAGAGGGGGAACACGTTCTAAGATGCTCATGGTTGAAGGAGACAAACCTAAGCTAAGCGTAGAGAACTAATGATTTCATCCTCTTCCCTAGCTCCAACCAAGACGGTCCGCGTTCTCTCCACTAGCTTCAAATCATCCCCAAGTTAGCTCCTCATGATTCCTCGAGGGAACCGGAAAAAGAAATTTTATTTGGAGTCATAAGGTTATCCCGACATCTCAAATATGCACACTCTTTCCATAGGGTTGAAATCTATCTCCCTCCACCGTTCTTTGACCGCACTCCTCCAAGTCCAAGGGTCTTAACTTGGGTTGTAATGTCATGGATAGGGGTTAAGGTTGGGAATTAATTTGAAAATTTGGGTGGCAAATCCTAAGTGAAGCAAAAGAGTGGCCATCTCTCAAGAACAACCTAAGAATTGAACCTAAATTCAAATTACAACCTTCAATACAAAATTTCACAACATTACTTCATTTCTCTCATCATTTTTTCTTTCTTTTCTTTTTTTTCAACTCTTCTTTCTTCTTGTTTTTTTTTTTTTTAATTTTTTCTTTTGGTCTTCATACGTTGCATCCTTCCTCACAAACTTTTTGCAAATATTTTCTTTCATGAACAACTTTCAAAATCTCACTTGAACCAATATTCACAACTTTCTTGCCCTAAAACCAACACTCTCGAATTCTAACCTCAAAAGCCAATGCTTCACTAACTACAAGGGTTGGTAGAATATAGGCCGATAGGTTTGTAATATGGTTAGATCAAGAAAGGGGAATGAGGCCCAAATTGGTTAGCAAGTGGGTGGATGTAAAAATGAAAACCAAATTTGTAACAAAACACAAAGAAAACAAAGAAAAATGAGAAGAAATGCCCTCTTCCTCCTTTAAAGTTGTTTGGTCACGATCTCGGGAGCTAAATAACAACACATATATTAAGACATGCATAGTTAAGGATCCAAAGCGCCGCTCACAAGAATGATGAAGGCTAGAACAAATGACGCTCATACGGGATAAAAATAAGCAAATACCAACCAAGGGAATCCTATTCACTACGGAAAGCAACACCATCTTACCACTTTCCGTGAACTAGGTTCAAACGTCATCAAAAGTTCTAAACCGGGCTACCTTAGCTTATAATGTGTCTAATTCAACCTTAAGCATTCTTAAACCGTGTAAACCCTCATCAACTAGGAAGGTAAGCATTCAAAGTCATGTCATCAAAAAGGCACACAAATTCTCGAATCCAAATGAATGAGCAAATCCACATCAAAAACATTTTAACTTGCCATAGTCATGCTTGTTACACAAAAGAGAACAAGAAAAACACACAAAAAGGAGGAAGAAATTAAAATGGTTCATAATCGAGGCATGTAAATCAAATAAATCCCAATCGACATACAAGTGATCGTTGATATCAACACCAACGATCACAGGTTCCTTGGAACCAAAATCAATCAACCTCGAACCATTCAACTCTTCCTAAACTAGACCTAAACTTAGCACTCAAAGAAAAAGAAAAGAAAGAGAGGAAAGGTCTCACCGAATGCCGCTTGAAATATAAGACAAGGTAATATATCCAATCTCACCAAGGGAGCTAGTGTTGCTCCTTAACGTCCTACATCTCCGCTTCAAGCTTCAATAAAGATGAGCCAAACAAAAGAAACTACAACAAAACAAGAAAAGGTTAGAAAACAAAGAAAAAGACTAAAGAAATAAAGAAAAAGAAGAAAAAAATAAATAAAAAGCCATCTACAAAGTTTGGATTAAGGGGATTTGGATTTTCGGGAAATTTGGATTTTTTTTTCTCGGGAGCATCTCCACCTACAAAAACTCAGGAATCATCAAAGATAATCATCAGAAATCAGCAAAAATAATCATAAAACATCATCATCATCACATCACCACATCAATATCATCACAACATCACCATCTCATCACATCACCATCACAACATCACCAAAATCATTACCACCGTCACAACGCCACATCAATACCACAAGGCCACTATCCTCACTATCCTCCTTATGTGCAAGCAACTACCCTACCACTCTACCTTCCTATGTACACTTCAACCAACCAAAAGGACATCCTCCCCCACACTATTCTTTTGCTCGTCCCGAGCAAAAGTTACAAGCGAGAAGATTGGGGGGGGAAGGAAAAGAACCCTCATCACTGGTTATCATCTCCTCGCCCCCTAGGTTGAGGGGGGTTATCAGGATCAAACCCGGGAGTGTCCATGAAAGGGTGGAAGGGTTGGTTAAAGTGCTCATAGGGCCACCCTTGGGCACCCCAACCACCATCAAAAGGAGCGGGGGTGGATGTGGATGCCGGGTCATAAGTCGGATCACACCCACCCGGACGATAGGGGTCGTATGGGGGGGTGCCAACGCGTTGGGTAGGGTCGATGGGACCTTCCCAATAGGCGTAGCAAGGGAGGGTGGGGTGTTGAGGGTCATAGGGTCCCCAATGATTGACCGGACCCTCTTGAGGAGGGTGGTAAGGGTAGTTCACGTAGGGCGCTTGAATGCCCGCTTGTACAAGATTGTCATAATTTGCCCTCGCGTAGTACCCCCATTGCTCAATGGAAGCTTGATTGTCTCGACGGATATCATCGAGGGTACTACGAAGGGCATTGAAATCAAAAGGAGGAATGGAAGAAGAAGAAGATGCCTCGCCTCCCCCGCTAAGGGGGGGAATGATTTGCTCTTGATGGAGGACTGGTGGAGGTTGAGGAACTCCACCCCGGGCTCTAGTTCGCCTCAGCTCATTGGGGATGTTTTTCTGAGGGATCTTCCATTTGAGAGGAGCGGAGTGGTCCACCGTAGTGAGGTCGGGGTCCAAGAGGACACACCATTCGATCTCTCTATCAACCAAGAGGATGAATCGGCGCTTGCTATTAGTGTAGTTGAGGAAGCGGCTGTGACGGAGGGCGCTTATGGAAAGAACATAGGGAGGGAACTCGTCGGTGAGCTCTTCTCGGGTTTGGTGCACGGGGGGGAGCAATTCAATTTGATCTTTGTATGCTCCATTCTTCAAAGAAAGAGCAATGATAGTAACCATGCCACCCATAAATATCTCATCACCGAGACGGTTGTCCCTAGTATCCAAGAGCCGTTGGATGAAGGTGGAGGAGCATTGAAATTTGAGCCGTTGAGGATTATCGGCCAAGAATAGGCAAGCAACCTCGTCTTTTACCATGGAGCCGAGGTTGGCTTTGAAGAACATGGCATATTGGAGAAGTCGTACAAAATACCTCAAGGCTATATGAATGATGTTGTTGACCTTTGAGGTATTGGTTTGGAACCTATCCTTGTTTGTGATACTCCTCCACCACTCTTGCTCGTTGTAAGGAATGCGATGAGAGGAGGTCATTTCGGACGGGTGATCAAGGCCGGTGGCGTGCCAAAAGAAGATCTCATTTAGATCACTTTCCGTTAGAGAGTGATCCTCGTTGAACATTCTGAAGAGAATCATGAGTTGAGGATCCTCATCGACATCTTCCGGCTCAAAAACTTCCTTGCGAAGAGAGGCAAGGAATTCCAAAGTCACACGCTCGTAAGTGTGAGCGTGGAGGTGAATGAAGTCACCCCATCCAAAGTTTTGAGCCAACCTTGTCACCTCATCCAATATTCCCAGCTTCCTCAAAGTTTGAGGGCAAAAGAATCTTGTAGACCGAATCGGACACTTGACGAGTGACTCATAGATGGGCCAAAATTGCTCGTCCGAAGCAATAATGCCATGATCATTGATGCCGGGAAGAGGTGAGAATTGCGGTCCTGAAGATTCTCCCACTCTCTTCCTCTTTGACTTTCCTTTTCCCCTGCCGAACATCTTGATTCTACAAATTCACCAAGAGCATATCATTAGAACAAATTGATAAGAAATGACATAAGAAGCCAAGTAGCTGATCCGTGCAATTTATGTCACCTTTAGGTTATGTTTTCTTTATATTTCTATGCTTCTTTGTAGTCGTTTATGTCATGTTTTTAGAGAATAATGCTCGATTCGCGTGTTTTTGTGTTAGTTTAGAGAAATGCATGCTTTTAATGGCTTTCTTATCATTTTATTCATTTCTCGGCTATTTCTCTTGATTCTCCGTTTCTTTGTCTTGTTTTGTAGGTACGTCGCGGGCTATATGCATGGGAATTGAAAATAGCACCCACTAGGATCAATATGCACTTTTCGGAATTGAGTTTGAGTTTGAAACAAAGGAAAACGAAGGATTGCAAAGTATCAAATAGGACCTTTGTGCATTGTTTTAGTCATATCTCAAGTTCTAAAGATCGGATTAGGGTGATTCAAGTTGGGATGGAAACTAGACTTGAAGAGCTTTCCAATGATAGGTCGCACGCCTTCATACAATTCTTAGATCGGAAGTTACAGCCTTCTGAAGTTGGCCCGGGAAAACTGCCGCGGGCGCGGGCTACAGTAACCACGGGCGCGGGGTTCCTGCAGCTCCAAAACTGCCGTATTTGGGCAGTAAGCACCCGCGGTTGTCTCGAGGGCTATTGGGGTGTCCGTTTCCCTCCGCGGGCGCGGCCTATTTCTCCGCGGGCGCGGGTTTCTGGGTATTTTACGATTTTAAGCTTCTTTTCTCCTTTTGTTTATATAGTTTTTGGTTTCCTTTATTCTTCATTCATGTATTTCTTTAGTTTTAGAATAGTTTTCTCTCTCTTAGGTTGAGAGCTTCTCTCTCTAGATTAGGAGTAGTTTTAGAGAGAGAAAGTGAGGAATTTCAATGGTGATTGAGAGATTGAAGATGCAAGTGTGACAATTGTGTTGGAGATCTTCTTAATTATCAATGAGAATTTCTAAACTCTATCTCATTCAATTGCTTTGTTTAATTTGATGTTTGTTTGGTTTGATTTTGATATTTGATGTTTGATTAGAGTAATTGTTCTTGATATTTTGTTGATTCTTGTTCTCTATAGTTGTTAGTTGAGAGATGATGATTCTTGAATAGTTGTTTGGCTAGGAATTGGGTGAAACTTGTATGATTGATTAATTGTGATTAATTTGGGAATTGTGTTGATTGATTGTTGAGATTAAAGTGATTAGTGAAGGTTTGCATGTGTGTAATTCAATTTAGCCTTGAGAATTATGCTAGATTGCATTGTAATTGCTAATGACATGAACAATTGATTTAGGAATTGAAATTATCAATTGGTTTTGATTGTGATTCTCTTAGTTTGTTATTCATAGTGAACCCTAGCTTAACAATTAGGAGATAGCTCTTTGATTCCTATTGATTGCTCTTATCATTTAGTCCTCACAACCTTTGATTGGCATGCTCTTCCCAAGTTGTTGCAATTGACATGATTACTTGTTGATCCCCGTTCCTAGTGTTTTATTTCTTTGGTTACTTGTTTTGTTAGTTGTTAGTATTCTCTCTTACCTTCGTCTTTGACCTAGCTTAAGCGCATAATTGAAAGTGCTTGAACATTACCGTTCCTTTGGGTTCGACCCTTAACTTGCCTCTATACTCGTATTTAGGTTTGTTAAGTGTTTATAAATTTAGTTTGACCGAGGGAAGATTAGATAACGACCTAGTTTTCCCCTCGTCAAAATGGCGCCGTTGCCGGGGAACGGTGTCAATGTTTGAGTGATTTTGATTGCTTGAGTCTAGGTCTTTGTTTTTACTTTTCTTTTATTTGATTTTTGTTTGCTTTGTAAAAAAAAATGGCATGTCTCTCATTTCCTCAATTTGACAATGAGACTTTTTGTGAGTATTTTAATAGACTAGAGGGATTTCTTTATTGTAATTGTTGTAGCCTTTGGGAGGCTTGTGAGATTTGTTATTTTGGTTTGAATGAGCAAACTAGGGATGAAGTTGAATGCATGCATAATGGTGAATTTAGAGCATTGTCAATTGATGATGCTTGGGATTTCTATGTTTGGTTTTCTAGGGATGTTTATAATAGGGATAATCATGATCCTAATATTGATATGCAATGCGTTGATTTTTCTAATATTAACATGAATTCCCATGATTTGTCACATGATCCTATTGGTGAACCTAGAATACATGATTTCAACTCTATTTCCCCTTTTGTTCATGATGATGAAGTACATGCTCAAGTTGATGCTAATGGTGTGTTTCAATATTCTTCATTATTTACCATGCCTTCTTGTGATGTGCTTTGTTCCCTTGATGATGAATCTCATGTCCTTGATTGTGCCCCCGCTCCCCAATGTGATGTATATGCTCATGATCTTAATGTTGATTCTTCCAATCTTGGTTGTACTTCTTCTTCCCTTGTTGAGCCTCAACCTTCTACATCTTTTGAATCTCTTGTTGATATATTTGAGTCTCAAATTAGGCACATTGAGCTTGATGATGATCTTGGGACTAGTAAGGAGATGATTCTTCAATCTATGAGAGGTCAATTAGAGATAATGAAAAAGAATGAAGAGCGTCTTGAGGAGGGAAAGAGAAGAAAAGATGAGTTAGAAAGCCAATTGTCATCCTTGATGCTTGTTTGTGAAAAATCTCAATTTGATGTGTGTGTTGAGGATGATGATGATGATCATTTTGAACAACCAAGAGTGTGTGGGGATCCAATTGTTGAGCATAGGAGTGAAGGAAAGGGAGTTGAGAGTGATGATGATTATGATGATTTTGTGAATCTAAACTCCTCTTCCTTGATTGATTATGATGAGTCTCAAGTGTATGAATGTGACTCTTCTATCCATGAGTGTTTGGACTTGTTTGAGGTTATGTCCAATGTGTTTATTGAGAGTCAAATGAAAACCCATAGCCTTCTAAGTGAGTTCATTGATGATGCTTCATGGGAGAGAGATGATTTTGAGTTATATTTGCATCCATTCATGCACGGTTTTGAGGACTTAGGTTTTGAGTTTGTGGAAGGAAAGGTTGTTTATTGTGGTGCAAAGAAGGATGAGGTTGATTCTTTTGGAGTTTTTGAGCTTGAGGAAGATGTCGATTGTGAGAGAACTTCATTTGAGGACTCTATGATTGATTTTCATGCCCTCATTGGCGATGTGAGACCTTGTGTTGAGTGAGTCGCGAACCCTTTGCCTATTTCTCATACCCCTTTTTCTCAAAGGTTTGACCACATCCCCTATTGCCCTATTTTTCTCCCTTCCTTTGTTGATAAGCCTATTAGGGACTCCCTTGTCTATGATGATCTTAATTTCCCTCATTCGTCTATTGTTGAGGAAAAGGGTGATGTTGCCACCCAAAAATATTTTAGTGAGGAGGATTTGCCTTTTTCTTTTTCTTTCCATTCTTTTATTCCCCCTTCTTTTTCTTCTTCTTCTTATTTTCTTGTTTTTCCTTTTGATCCTTCTTCTTCTTTCTTTTGGCACCTCCCTTCTCACTTGCGTGCAATGATCTTGTTGCACGTTTTTCTTCCGTCATTTGCCTACCTTCTATCATATGAAATGTGTAGTAGTGCATTTGACAAGCTCTTGCGATCGTTGCAATATTATTTTACTAGAGCGGTCAAGCTTGGACCTTAAGCAAGCCTTTCTCGGGAAGTAACCCATGTTTTAGAATAGATTTTCTTTTGTTTTTAGAATAGATTTTCTCTCATGGAAATTTTTGTGTGCCTTTTGCTAGGTACATGAGTTGATATACTTCGGTGCTTCGATTTGGATCAAGAATCGAGGAAGTTCGACTCCTATTTTTGCTAGCATATGGAAACAAGTTTTAATTCTTGAGAAATTAGCTTTGAAAGGTTAAATTGGGTCATTTGCGGGTATTTACACCCACCTAATATCCGGTAATATCCTTCCTTGCTCTTTCTCTAGTGGATGATGACTTGTTGGACATATGTTGGTTTGTTGGATTGATCTCCTCGTTTTCCCCTCCCATGGATTATATGATTTATGTTTGAGTGTAATATCTCATTCAAGCTTGGGGGAGGGTATTCTATCATGTTTGGTGGGATGTTGATTCATGTATGCTATGCACCTTTGTATATGCTTTTCCATGTTCTTATATTTTGAAAAACTCCAAAAAGATTTTTGTTTCTATCAAGGCAAATTTGCAATGTGTTTTGTTTTGTTCTTGCTTTGGACATAATAACATTTGGACTTGTATAATTGAATGCTTTTCTTCCTAAATGGTAGTGGTGTGCACGGTTTGAGATTACGTTTGGTTGATTCTAGGATAAAGCATGCTAAGGTAGTTGTCTAGAAATAGGGGGATCATGAAGCCGGATTCTACTTGTTTGTGGCATGTTTGGTAGTTGCTCCCTATCTTCGATTTGACAACCTTAGTGAGTTTTTGCTACAACCATGTGATATTTATATTTGTTCAAGCTTTCATCATATTCTTGCATGAGTGGCATGGGGTCCTTGACTTTGCAAGCCTAATCTATAAAGCTTGATGTATGATTCTTAAACCCGAGACCGAGCTATCTAGGGAGGACAAAGGCACCTTTTTCGGGGTGGTATTTTTCATTTTTAGGTTAGTTTGATTCATATTTGTTTTTCGGTTTCCATTTTCCTTCTTGCAACCATTTGAGCCTTATACCTTCTTTTCAAGCCACATCTTTAGTTCTTTGGCCTTTTGTTTCATTTTCTTTCTATTCTTGGTTTTTTGTGAATCAAATTGATCACGTATGATGGATTTTGTGGTGGATAAGTTGGAAATTTGGTTTTTATGAGTGCCAGTTTGTGATTAAGTCTTCTTTGTGAATAATGGCAAGTGTTTGAGTAAAAGCCGTCCTTAATCATAAAAGGCGTGGACTAATAAATTGCACTATAAAAAAAGCCGTCCGAATTTAGCAAAAGGCGAGGACATTGCAAGTTTAAGTAAAAAAAAAAAAAAATTGAAAAAAGTGAAAATTCAAAAATATTTTGATGTATTCTTTTCTCCTTCTAAACATTGAGGACAATGCTTCATTTAAGCTTGGGGGAGAAGCGTTTATGCTTTTTGTATATATTTCTTGTGAGTATAGCTTCAAATAAGCTTGGGGGTGTTGCTTTTGCTTGGTGATTTCTTGATCGTGTTGTTAAGGATTGATCACCCTTTTGCTTCACTTTTTAGGAAAACCTCCAAATTTTAAATTTTAGCCTACCTTCACCCTTTACGCCTTATGTTACAACCTTGGGGAAAGACCTTTCGACCTAGAAAGTTGAGTCACTATTCGGGGGAGGGAATCATGGGTCATTGCCTAAGGAAAGGGATGCGAAGTCAAGATGTCGAGTAGCCCAAAAATTTGATCTTTTTCCGGTTCCTTCGCGGAATCTATGAGACGCTCACTATGGGGAGATATGAGATTAGTAGGGGGAACGCGGTAAGACCGTTTGGGATGAAAGTGGAGTGTGATAACTAGTTCCTATGCTTAGCATTTTTATGTTTCAATCAACCTTAGGTATCTTATAGTGTGCACTCCCTTACTTGTTTAAAAAGATTTTCATTCATTGTGCTTGTACATTTGCAAAAGTCCTTTCATGAACATTTGTTTTCTTTTCTTGTATTTTGTTTTCTTTTTCATGCTTTGCCTTGTTTGTATTATTATGAGAGTTATGGGTAAACTCTTAGGATACCCTTACGAGAGCATCACTCGTCCTCTAGGGCGATCTAGGGGTTTAAATGGCTTGTCTTTAGTTGCTAAAATTGACCGTGGTTCCTACGAAAGTGAGTTAGTGTATATTCCCATCTTCTCTAGTTTTCTCGTTTCTTTCTTTGCTTGAATAATGTCATCATTTTTCCCTTGGGTTGGATTTTGTTTTGCTCGAGGACGAGCAAAAGTTTAGCTTGGGGGAATTTGATCCGTGCCATTTATGGCACCTTTAGGTTATGTTTCCTTTATATTTCTATGCTTCTTTGTAGTCGTTTATGTCGTGTTTTTAGAGAATAATGCTTGATTCGCGTGTTTTTGTGTTAGTTTAGAGAAATGCATGCTTTTAATGGCTTTCTTATCATTTTATTCATTTCTCGGCTATTTCTCTTGATTCTCCGTTTCTTTGTCTTGTTTTGTAGGTACGTCGCGGGCTATATGCATGGGAATTGAAAATAGCACCCACTAGGATCAATATGCACTTTTCGGAATTGAATTTGAGTTTGAAACAAAGGAAAACGAAGGATTGCAAAGTATCAAATAGGACCTTTGTGCATTGTTTTAGTCATATCTCAAGTTCTACAGATTGGATTAGGGTGATTCAAGTTGGGTTGGAAACTAGACTGGAAGATCTTTCCAATGATAGGTCGCACGCCTTCATACAATTCTTAGATCGGAAGTTACAGCCTTCTGAAGTTGGCCCTGGAAAACTGCCGCGGGCGCGGGCTACAGTTTCCGCGGGCGCGGGGTTGCTGCAGCTCCAAAACTGCCGTATTTGGGCAGTAAGCACCCGCGGTTGTCCCGAGGGCTCCCCGCGGGCGCGGGCTTGGGCCGCGGGCGCGGCTATCGGGGTGTCCGTTTCCCTCCGCGGGCGCGGCCGATTTCTCCGCGGGCGTGGGTTTCTGGGTCTTTTACGATTTTAAGCTTCTTTTCTCTTTTTGTTTATATAGTTTTTTGTTTCCTTTATTCTTCATTCATGAATTTCTTTAGTTTTAGAATAGTTTTCTTTCTCTTAGGTTGAGAGATTCTCTCTCTAGATTAGGAGTAGTTTTAGAGAGAGAAAGTGAGGAATTTCAATGGTGATTGAGAGATTGAAGATGCAAGTGTGACAATTGTGTTGGAGATTTTCTTAATTATCAATGAGAATTTCTAAACTCTATCTCATTCAATTGCTTTGTTTAATTTGATGTTTGTTTGGTTTGATTTGGATATTTGATGTTTGATTAGAGTAATTGTTCTTGATATTTTGTTGATTCTTGTTCTCTATAGTTGTTAGTTGAGAGATGATGATTCTTGAATAGTTGTTTGGCTAGGAATTGGGTGACACTTGTATGATTGATTAATTGTGATTAATTTGGGAATTGTGTTGATTGATTGTTGAGATTAAAGTGATTAGTGAAGGTTTGCATGTGTGTAATTCAATTTGGCCTTGAGAATTATGCTAGATTGCATTTTAATTGCTAATGACATGAACAATTGATTTAGGAATTGCAATTATCATTTGGTTTTGATTGTGATTCTCTTAGTTTGTTATTCATAGTGAACCCTAGCTTAACAATTAGGAGATAGCTCTTTGATTCCTATTGATTGCTCTTATCATTTAGTCCTCACAACCTTTGATTGGCATGCTCTTCCCAAGTTGTTGCAATTGACATGATTACTTGTTGATCCCCGTTCCTAGTGTTTTATTTCTTTGGTTACTTGTTTTGTTAGTTGTTAGTATTCTCTCTTACCTTCGTCTTCGACCTAGCTTAGGTGCATAATTGAAAGTGCTTGAACATTACCGTTCCTTTGGGTTCGGCCCTTCACTTGCCTCTATACTCGTATTTAGGTTTAATTTGTTAAGTGTTTATAAATTTAGTTTGACCGAGGGAAGATTTGATAACGACCTAGTTTTCCCCTCGTCAGTAGCTAGCCAAGGTAAAAGTGTATGCATTAGAGTATACAATTCAAGGCATGCATGAATACATTTGAACCAAGGTTTGAATAAGAATTCATATGTCATTCCTATATTAATCCTAACAAAATCTAGGTGAAATTTGGCATGATGTCCCCTAATTTTCATGATATCCATTCATCAAACCATCAAAATCAAACCAAAACAATGAATAACAATCTCCAACAACATCCAACTCATGCATTTCTCAATCATAAAATGGTAACATGAACACCCTAGTATGAAATCAACAATCTTAAGCAAAGACATTGAGATCAAAATAAAACCAAGGAAAACATGCATAATCATCATAACAACATGTTCTACTATCAACAACCAATCAATTGCAACAAGTCAATCCAAAGAACCACATGAATCAAACAAGTTATTACTAACAATTTCAAGAATACCACAATTCATACTTAAATATGTAAAACATGGTAAAACTATAAGAAATTAAAGAAATAAACTTGCAAAATCTAGGAAAAACATACCACAATTGATTGGAAGGAAGCAAAAACCTAAAAACACCAAAGCACTTAAACCCTTGAAATTGGGGAAAATAGAGAGATGGGTTTTTTGTGAGGAATTTTTGGTGGAGATTGTAGAAATTGAGTAGGGGATGGAAAATAAGTGAGAAAGGGTGAAGATTGGAGTGATTTTGATGGAGATTTGAGGTTGTAAGGGGAGGTGTAATGGAGGTTTAGAGTGAGAAGGAGAAGAAAGGTGTAGGTGACGAAAATGGGAGTGAGGGTCACGAATTTTCAGCAGCATAAAAATATGGCAGCAGCAGATTTTTTTTTCAAATCTGAAGAGAGGTTCGGCCGAACCAAGGGTATGTTCGGTCGAACCACAATGAAAGTTCGGTCGAACTCCCCTTTGGTTCGGTCGAACCATGGCCAAAACTTAATTTTCTGAAATCCGGGCAAAATGTTCCAGCAAATTCGCAAAAATAGAGGAGTGACCGAACCCAAGAAAGTTCGGTCGCACTACAGTATAAGTTCGGTTGAACCATCCAGGGGTTCGGTCGAACCTATGCTGAAAGTCCAAGTTTGCAAATTCTGGCAGAATGTTGCTGAAATTTTCTAAAAGTTAAGGAGTGACCGAACCCTGAAAAGTTCGGCCGCACTACAGTAAAAGTTCGGTCGAACCATCCTTAGGTTTGGTCGAACCTTCTGCCAGAATGCAAAATTTTTGTTCTTGGCAGAATGTTGCCATAAATCCTTGAAAATGCTGCAGTGGCCGAACATAAAGTGGTTTGGCCAAACTCCCATAAAGAATCACGCAAGTAAAAATAGTCCTTAACACACATCTAAACACCATACAATCATGCTAGATGCAAAGCATATCAAAAACCCAAACACAATCAAAACTCAAAAATCCCAACAATCCAAAGTTGTAGATGGAAAATTAGAAGCAACATGAAAAGAAAAAGTAGAAAAGGGTTAGAAACTCGGGTTGCCTCCCGGAAGCGCTTTTGGTTAATGTCGTTAGCTCGACGTTCCTTGAGTTGATTAAGGAGGGTCGAATTGACGATGCACATCAAGAAGTGTCACAGAAATCGGTTCATCACTTGGGAATCCTTCATAATAGGGCTTGAGATGGTGACCGTTGACTTTGAAAGGAGAGTGGCCGTCTTGGGAGATTTCGTAGGCTCCATATGGAAACACTTCCATGACAATGTACGGCCCAATCCACCTTAACCTAAGTTTGCCAGGGAAAAGCTTCAAGCGGGAGTTGAATAGGAGGACTTTTTGGCCTTTGAAGAATTCCTTCTTGACAATTTGAGCATCGTGCCAAGCCTTAGTCCGCGCCTTATACATGCTTGCGCTATCGTAGGCATTCATCCTCAACTCCTCTAACTCATGTAGCTCTAGAAGCCTTTGCTCACACGCACTATGGAGATCAAAGTTGATTTGCTTGATTGCCCAATGCGTTCGATGCTCCATCTCCACGGGCAAATGACAATTTTTCCCATAGACAAGCTTGTAGGGAGTGGTCCCTATTGGAGTTTTGAAGGCGGTCCTATAAACCCATAGTGAATCAATGAGTTTGGAGGACTAATCCTTCCTTGTCCTAGCAACCGTCTTCTCCAAAATCACCTTGAGCTCTCTATTGGTGACCTCCGCTTGACCACTCGTTTGAGGGTGGTAAGCAAACCCTCGCTTGTGAGACACCCCATACCTATCAAGTAGTCGAACGAAGGTGTGGTGCTTGAAATGCGATCCCCCATCACTAATTATTGCTCTTGGAACACCAAATCTCGGGAAGATCAGTTTCTTGAAAAGATTGACCACCACCTTAGAGTCATTCGTTGGAGAAGCCACGGCCTCCGCCCACTTAGACACATAGTCAACGGCGACCAAAATATACTTGTTCCCATGTGAAGAAATGAAAGGGCCAATGAAGTTTATAGCCCACACATCAAAAACTTCAAGCTCAATGATGGGGTTTTGCGGCATTTCATCCCTTTTAGAAATATTCCCCATCCGTTGACATCTATCACAAGTCTTGACAAATATCCAAGCATCCTTGAATAGAGAAGGCCAAAAGAGCATAGATTGAAGGACCTTTGATGCGATCTTTTGAGCACTCATATGCCCACCACAAGGAGAAGAGTGGCACATATGGAGAACACTTTGAACCTCGTCGTTGGGGACGCATCTCCTCAACAAACCATCGACCCCTCTTTTCAACAAAATGAGATCATCCCAAATGTATCTCTTGGCCTCGTGCTTGAGTTTTCGACGTTGTTGCGAAGTGAAATCCGGCGGTATGGCACTACAAGCTAAGTAATTCACAATATCCGCATACCACGGCTCCGATTTCACTTTAAGGACATATAGCACATCATCTATTAGAGCGTCCTCTATTGGCAAGCCATCATCTTCAAACCTTGCACCGCCAAACCTTGAGAGGTGATCCGCCACCACATTCTCGGCTCCCTTCTCGTCTCTCATCTCATAATCGAAGTCTTGGAGGACTAAAACCCATCTCAACAACCTTGGTTTAGCTTCCTTCTTCCCTATCAAATATTTGAGAGCCGAGTGGTCGGTATACACAATTGTCTTAGAACCAATGAGGTAGGTTCTAAACTTCTTGAATGAATGGATAACTGCTAGGAACTCCTTCTCGGTAGTTGTGTAGTTTCGTTGGGAATCATTGAGAGTTTTAGACAAATAATGTATGACATGAAGTTTCCCATCCTTTCGTTGTCCAAGAACCGATCCAATGGCCTCGTCGCTTGCATCGCACATGAGCTCAAATGAAAGAGACCAATCCGGACCTTGGACAATAGGAGCGGTGCAAAGGGCTTCTTTTAACCTACAAAAGGACTTATGACAAGCATCATCAAACACAAACTCCTTATCTTGTTTCAATAGGGATGTGAGAGGCTTAGCGATCATTGAAAAATCTTTAATAAAGCGCCAATAGAACCCGGCATGGCCAAGAAAAGACCTCACTTCTCTCACATTGGTGGGGGGAGGAAGTTTTTCGATGACCTCAACCTTGGCTCTATCAACCTCAATGCCGGCATGGGAAATTTTGTGCCCAAGAACAATCCCACTTTCCACCATAAAGTGGCACTTTTCCCAATTCAACACGAGGTTAGCCCTCTCACACCTTTCTAAGCAACAAGATAAATTAGATAGACAATCTTCATAGGTGGCTCCTCCAACGGAGAATTCATCCATGAAGACTTCTATCTCATCCTCAATCATATCACTAAAAATGGACATCATGCAACGTTGGAATGTTGCGGGGGCATTACAAAGCCCGAAAGGCATCCTACGATACGCATAAGTACCGTAGGGGAATGTGAAAGTCGTCTTCTCTTGATCTTTGGGGTCAATCAGGATTTAGAAAAATCCCGAGTAGCCATCAAGGAAACAATAGAAGGAATGCATTGTAAGCCTTTCCAACATTTGATCAATGAACGGTAGTGGAAAATGATCTTTGCATGTACTTGTGTTAAGTTGGCGATAGTCAATACACATGCGCCAACCGGTAACAAGTCTAGTGGGTACTAGTTGATCATGATCATTTTTTCACTACCGTCAAGCCCCCTTTCTTAGGCACAACTTGCACGGGAGATACCCAATCACTATGAGCAATTGGGTAAATAATTCCCGGATCAAGAAGCTTAGCCACTTCCTTCCGCACAACCTCTTGCATGGAAGGGTTAAGCTTTCTTTGCCTTTGCCTAACGGGTTTGGCATCTCCCTCTAGATCAATTTTGTGCATGCATAAAAATGGACTAATACCTTTGATATCATCAATGGTATAACCCAAAGCTTTCTTGTGTTTTCTCAAAACATTGATCAAGAGGGAGGTTTACTCCTCCGTTAGGTTAGAATTTACAATCACGGGGAAAGACTCATTTGGACCAAGAAATGCATACCTCAAGCCCAAAGGTAGAGGTTTCAAGTCTACCTTTGGTGCTCCCTTACCATTGGGGCTCTCTTCTCTTTCTTCAACTTGAAAGAGGTCATGAATGTAAGGAGCCTCTTCTTCCATGCTCGCGCCCTTGCACTCCTTCTTGCTTTCCTCAAGCAAATCCTTATAGAATTGTATGTTTTCTTTGTGAGTACCTATCTTTGATTCATTCAACAACACACTTTCAAGAAGATCATTAGTAGCATGCAAGTGGGAGCGAGAAAATTCATTAAGAACGGTATCAAGAACATCTACCCTAAAGCATTCACCACTTGAGGAGGGTTGTTGCATGACATTATTCAAATCAAACGCAATAGAATCATTGTCAATTTTCAAGGATATCTTCCCCTCCTTCACATCGATGATAGCTCTAGAAGTAGCTAGAAATGGCCTACCCAAAATTATAGGAATCCTCTCATCCTCATCCATCTTTAGCACATAGAAATCCACGGGGAATGTGAACTTTCCTACCCTAAGGGGAATGTCCTCAACTTTGCCCATGGGGAACTTAACGGAACGGTCCGCTAGTTGGAGAGTAATGTTAGTGGGAGAGAGGGTTCCTACACTAAGCTTTTGGTAGATGGAATAGGGCATGAGACTCACACTTGCTCCTAAATCACACAAGGCTTTATCAAATTCAATGCCATTGATAGAACAAGGGATGGAAAAGTTACCCGGATCTTTCAATTTGGTAGGTAGTTTGTTGGAAAGAATTGCACTACAATTGGCGGTCAAACTCACCGTCTCACACTCCCTTCTCCCACTCAAAAGATCTTTCAAAAATTTGGAATAGTGGGGCATTTTCTTCATAGCATCAACAAAAGGGACGGAAATATGCAAATTCTTAATGACTTCCAAAAACTTCCCAATTGGGCATCAAGTTTAGCTCTCACAAATCGTTGTGGAAAGGGTAGCTTCTCCTCTATAGGTTGGCGATTTAGGGGCAAGGGGGTGGCTTCTTTTTCCTTGGGCACCTCAACATGTTTTTCCTTTTCAACACTCAATGGCTCATTGGGTTTTTCACCCTCACTCTCTAACTCCACCTCTTCTTGGGGTTCTTCCTCAATTAAAGCGTCACTCCCTACTACCTTCCCACTCCTAGTTGTCACAACATACAAAGGTTTTGGGTTGACTCCTTGAGTTGGGATGTGAGAAGAAGAAGAAGAAGAAGAAGAAGAAGAAGAAGAAGAAGAAGAAGAAGAAGAAGAAGAAGAAGGGGATGAATTAGATGCAAGTTGAGCAATTTGGGTCCCAAGCATTTTCATATGAGCATTGGTTCGTTTTTGGGCCTCTTCATGTTTCTTTTAATCCTCCTCACGCATTTTTAAAAGAGCATCTAATTTAGCCTTCACGGGATCTATTGGAGGGGCTTCAAGTTGAAGAGGTTGTTGAGGTGGAGGAAGTTGGGGTTGATGGAAACCTGGAGGCCTATTATTTTGGTCATAGTTAGAAACAAATTGGCCCCTATTGCCTCCGGTGCCTTGGTTAGGAACATTGCTTTGTTGATTATTTCCCATGTTACCTTGGTCACCAAAATTTTGATTTTGATGGTCATGGTATCGGGAATTAGGTTGTTGGTTTTGATTACCATACCCCCTTTGGTTAGAGTAGCCTCTTCCATTGAAATTGGAAGGGCCTCCCCCATCATGGTATTGGTTATCATAACCACCACCTTTTTGGTTCCAACCACGGTTTCCACCTTGATTCCAATTCCCCATTTGATTGGAGTTTGGCCTCAAGTTTCCTACATTTCCCATTCTAGGAGCAAAATTCATAGCATTGACATTTTCCATATTACCATCATATTCATGGGAAGGGGGTTGAACTTCACAAGCATATACACAATGAGAGGTATCATGATCATAGGTTTCACAATTAGAACAAAACATGCATCCTTGGGGCATTGTATTGTAAGAAGAGGGGGAGGAAGTATCCATACCATTGCCTCCCTTGGTTGAAGGGGAGGTATTACCATGAGGGTTGGACCTTTATTTCATCAATTCATCCATTTGCTTGGTCATTTTAGAGATTTGGGTAGAAAGGTTGTTGATTGCGCTGGCTTGCTCCAATGCATAAACACCCTTGCTAGAAGTAGCATCCCTTTCTCCTTCGTACCAATCATCATAGTGTTTTGCGGCCTCCTCTATAATACACTCCACTTCATGCTCTCCTTTATTCATGATTGGACCACCGGCCGTGGCGTCTAGGCTTGTTCTTCCTTGAGGTGTGAGACCTCCATAGAAAGTGTGAATGAGTTGATACTTGGGTATCCCATGGTGTGGGCATTGACGTTGAAGCACTTTGTATCGTTCCCATGCCGCACTTAGAGACTCACCACTCTTTTGGCGAAAACCTTGAATCAAAGACCGAGCCTCGGCGGTCTTCCTATGGTTATAAAACCTCCTCAAGAAAGCCGTAGTCACTTGGTCCCATGTTGTGAGAGAATTAGGGGGCACCTCCTTCTCTAGCCATTCTAGACCTCTCCCAATTAGAGAAAATGGAAACATTTTGAGGCGAATATATTCTTGAGTCACTCCATTGGCCTTTATTGTGTCACAATATTTCTCAAACTCTTTTAGGTGCTCATGAGGACTCTCAAACTTTCCACTCGAGAATTGTTTCCTCTCAATCAAGGCAATCAAATTAGGCTTGATCTCGAAATTGTTGGCTTGAGTAGTAGGAGTTCGGATCCCACTTTGCGCTCTAAAAGCTTCGGGGGCCCCAAGACGACTCAAAGGCGTATTCTCTCCCATTTTAGAACCTTCTTCACTCTCAAACTTATAGGTTGATAAAGGGTTGATTTCTGAACTCGAAGATGATTTAGGGCTATCTAATTCTTCACTTGAGGGTGAAGAGGGTGGATTATCTTCTAATTCTCTTACTCCTCTCATTGGAGTGTGGGAATTTCTACTCCTTGCTCTTTCTTCTCTTCGAAGTAGGGACAAAGACCTCTCTAGCTCTGGATCGATGGGAATCAAAGATCTTGATCGGGTTCGTCCTCTGTTCATACAACAAAGCTAAGAAGAACGTAAGCACTAACAAGTAACAAAAGTAGCAAACACTAACAAATAAAGATGAGATAGTCTCAAACAAGCAATGAAATAGCAATGGAAACCGTCTCCCCGGCAACGGCGCCAATTTGACAGTGCAATAATCGTGTCGTTGAGCGACTAT
Source organism: Chenopodium album (assembly GCF_948465745.1). Taxonomy (NCBI): domain Eukaryota; kingdom Viridiplantae; phylum Streptophyta; class Magnoliopsida; order Caryophyllales; family Amaranthaceae; genus Chenopodium; species Chenopodium album. Next base: position 46,197,691 of record NC_137839.1, read on the forward strand.
ACCTAAATCAAATGAATTTATAACGCTCTACTGACCTCATACGTGTATAGGGTAAATAGAGGGGTCGAACCACAGGGAGAAATGCTTAAGCACTGCGTTCATTACCTAGGGTCTAAGATATCTCGGAACAAGAAGTGTGAATAACTAAAAGGTTAAACTAAGAACGAAATGGATTAAAATTAATATAGCTAGGCACCAAGGGAAATGGGTAGGTGAAGTTGACGCTTGATCATGCAATAACAAAGTAGCATATCAATGGTAAACTAAACATGCATGAATACCGAAGTAAAGAGGTCCAATCTAACCACCTTCCGGGTTTAATTGGTTTCTCCTAACATAGCCTCTATGTTTCCACATTAGAACCATATATTAGAAGGTGCAAACAAAGAATTATCGATAGTAATGAATCTCAACTAAGTCAACTTCCGTTAGTTGTTAGTAAACACTCATCTTTGATCAACTAACAATGTGCACTTGCAAGGAAGACCAAAGAATATCAAGCATGCAAAGACTTTAATCACCATTAACATAACCCCAACATTATAAGCATGAACAATTAGCAACTACACCATCCCCACACCCTTGGCTAGGTGAATACTCACAAATCATATTGAAAACAATATCAATCATCAAATCAATAAGCATCAACATGATTAATAAGAAAAGAAGGAAAATCAAAGCAAATAAGCAAAATCAAAAACAAAGGTAAAGAGAAAGAGTAAGAGATTGCTCATTAATTGAAGATGAAGGTCTACAAAGGATTGAACAAACTCCTTCTTCAAAATCCAAGTTCATCAATGAAGAAAACCACACTTTCTCTCTTTACCAATGAAGACTAATAGTGTTTCTCTCTCTAGATTAAGCTAAAATGTAGAAAAATTAAAACTAAGTTAATCTAATCTCAAAACGTTCTATGATGGGACTTATATAGTCCGTACAGCGCCAGCTGATAAAAGGAGAGGTCCGCTTGAACAATGGGAAGGTTTGGCCGGACTACAGGGTAGGTTCGGCCGCACTACAAGGTAGGTTCGGCCGAACCATGGGTAGGTTCGGTCGAACCTCCCTGATCCTGGTCTGGTCGAACTCCTGTGGTTCGGCCACTCCTGCAAAACTGCCAAATTTCATCTTGCCCCTGCCTCAACGTTCGGCCGAACCACTGAGCAGGTTTGGCCACACCTTGGTTCGGCCACACCTTCAGGATGTTCGGCCGAACCTCTTCTGAATCATGCTTCCTCCAGCTTCCCTTGAGCTTAGCTTCCTCCTCTTGAAAATCCCGATGGTTCCTACAAAGCATAAGCATGAAAATCACAATAAGAACAAAGCGAGAAGACTAAGAAAAGGGAAGATAAAGGAGAAACAAAAGAGGAAGCAAAACTAAGTAAAAATGCTTAGAAAAAGGGTCAAACAAGTGCAAATGAGGGGAGAATCCTTAGAGAAAAAGGATAAAAGAGTGGCATAAATGCCACTCATCAATTGTGTTATCCTCCTTCTACAAGGCTTGGATGAATGTGGCGGACAAGGGTGAGCTAAACAAGGCTCGATCACAAAATCAAGCCGCCTTAGCTAGCAATACACCCAAACCTTTGATGCATTCGGCCACCACTACTCCTCCTAATGGCTTAAACAAAGGAGTGAGAAGAAAATTAGACTTCTCATCACCTAAGGCTCTTTCAAAGGAACCAAAGAGAAAGGCTCCTCCTAAACATGCGCAACAAGGGGTGAAGATTAAAGAACCTTCACCAAATACTCGCAAGAAGACCCCAACAATTGTTAAAGGAAAAGGAAAACAGGTTGCAAAGGCTCTAATCCCTAAATTGAAGAACATGACAAGGGTTGGAACTAGGTCGTCATCTAATTCTCCCTTGGTCAAACTAAATTTGTAAACGCTTAACAAACCTTGTACGAGTATAGAGGCAAGCTAAGGGTCGAACCCAAAGGAATGAATCGAAACTATGCTATAGTCTAATGTTAAGCTAAATCGAAACATTATCAATGGTTGAGTTTTGTAACTAAGGTAACAAGAATCAAGACAATTCAAAGAAATCAATCAAATTGCTAAACACTAGGGATATAGGTTCCACATGCTAGCTCAACAATCATGCTAATTGATAGATCACCCAATTGATAAAAACATCGCAAGGGAAAAACATTAGTTGCAATCAAAGGAATTCAAAGGTTATCTCCAATAAACCAAACTAGGGTTCACCATGAATGGCTAACAAGGAGAATCACAATCAAATTTAATCAATTAAAGAATTTCTCAAATCAATTGTTCATGTCATTGAAATTTGCAATGCAATCTAGATTAATCTTATAGGGTGATCACTCCTAGTCTATTAATCACATGCACAACTATGTCAACCAATTTAATTTCCACAATCAATCAATCAAGGATCATCAACTAGCAAAAATCATCAATTAAGCATGCTTCCCCTTCTTCCTAGCAACAAATCTACTCACTAATCATGGTGAAATCTAAAGCCAAAACAAATTCAATCACAAACAAATTCATCTCAAGCTAAATCAAAAGGAAATACAACCAATCAACAAATTCTCAAAACTAAATCAAAATCCAAACCAAACATTCAAGCATAAAAGTAAATTGTAATTGAAGTAAATCCAAAGGAAAGAAATCTCACAAACTTTTATTGATATGAAAAAGAATTCAAAACTTGATTGAAGAAGCAATGTTGAATTACAGATCAAATCTAAGGATTACAATCTCTACTTTCTCTCTAACTTCTCTCTAGTTTCTCTCTCTAAAAAATAAGCAAATGAAGTATTATCTAAAAGTTGCCCTTCAAAAGGATTTACAAGAGTATTTATAAACAAAGAAGAAAAACTGATCGGGCGAGCCCTCTCAAAGAAGACCCCTGCGAGCGTGCAGAAATGACGCGGGAAATCTGGGCAAAAACCGCGCGCGTGGGTACTGTAGTCCGCGCCCGCGACAATGCCATCTGCGCCCTAGGCTAAGGGCGCGGCAGATGCCCTGTTCCAAATGAAGTAGGGGGGTCGCAGTCTCTCTTTGTGGTGGCTGTGAGTTTCGAGTTGGTGGGAATGCGTAGCTGGTTATGAGTAAGGGCAGCAGGGGTTGTTGTGTTGGTTGCGGTGGGATAGAGGTGAAATACGACTGGGATTGCACGGTGGTTGATGTTGCTGCTGTAGGTGCGGAGATTGTTGGTGGCTGGTTGAAACAAGGGAGTTACGTGGGCTGGTTTGCGTGGTTTCCTATCATTGTTGGGTTGTTGTGGCTGGTGGTGTGTGGTGGTAATTAAGTCTGCAGCTTTGTGAATTGGAGCAGGGGAATTGGCTGGTGGTAATGGGTGAGAAGGGAGTTGCATGGGGAGCTGGGAGGTTGGTTTGGTTGTGTTGTGTTGTGTTACAGATTTTTGTTGGCTAGTGATAGCAAGTGAGGGAGTAGGCGAAGTAAGGTGTAGGATAGGTGGTTGTGTGGTGAAGGATAAGAGGTGGGCAGCAGTGTTGGTGTGTGAGCATGTGACGGAGTTCGACTTTGCTTGTTAGAACATTTGACCTCGGACTTTCGAATATGACTTTTATTATAACCAAACCCTCGTCCCGAACGTTCCTACAAATAAAACCAAACACGAGGGTAGAATCGGAAATAAAATAAAATGTCAAACTAAATAAATAAGAAAAAGAGAGAAGCTAGAAATTATTAACTAAAATACGAAAATAAACTAAATACTATTAAAAACTAAAAAATACTCAAAATAAAGAGCAAATAAGGAAAATAAGAAAATGAGATAAATAAAGCCTAAAACTAGGAAAATTATTAGAAACTAAACCAAAAAATAAGCATAAAAATATCCTAAAAGTGACATAAAAGGCACTTATCAAACTCTCCCAAGCTAAACTTTTGCTCGTCCTCAAGCAAATTAACACAAAACACAAGATAAGGAGAATGATTTATTCAAGCAAGCAAGAAAAAATAAAAAGAGAAAGAATATACACTAACTCACTTTCGTAGGAATCACGATTAATTTTTAGCAACTAAAGACAAGCCCTTTAAACCACTAGATCGCCCTAGAGGACGAGTGTGCTCTCGTGAGGGTTTCCTAAGAGTTTAACCCACAAATCTAGACAAAAACCAAGGCAAAACAAAAAGAAAAATAAAAGAAAACTCAAAGAGCAAACACAACCACAACCAACATAACATGATAAGGTTTAAGAAAACCAATCAAGCTCTAAGGCGGAAAATGCTCCATTTGGACTCAACGAAGGGTCATGCGCCAAAGAATACACACCTTTCTCAATTAAACGAGGGAATACACGTTCCAAGATGCTCATGGTTGAAAGAGACAAACCTAAGCTAAGCATAGAGAACTAGTGATTTCATTCTCCACCCTAGTCCCATCCAAAACGGTTCACGTTCTCTCCACTAGCTTTAAATCACCCCCTAATTAGCTCCTCATGATTCCTTAAAGGAACTGGAAAAACAAATATTTATGTGGAACCATAAGGTCATCCCGACATCTCAACTATGCATACTTTCTCCATAGGGTCGAAATCTATCTCCCTCCACCGGTCTTTGAACTCACCCCTCTAAAGTCAAAGGGTCTTTTTTAGGGTTGTAATGAAAGGCTAAGGGTCAAGGCGGGGCAAAAATTTAAAAAATTTTGGTGATATTTCCTAAGTGAAGCAAAAGAAGGGCCCTCTCTCAAAAAAAAACTCAAGAAGTCACCGAACATCAAACAAAAATACCAATATTTCCATCTCCCCCAAGCTTACTCAACACCAACACTCAAAAGAAACAAAAACTATGTAACGCTCCAGCCTAGATAAGGAGGATTAAACATAATATCAAAACTAGAAATAAACTCAACAAACACAAAATTTGATCGAGGGTGAAGTAGGTTGTTGGTGTACTACCCTAATCAAATTAATCATTTATATTCCTAAACTACCCTGATACAAGTATAGGGGTAAGTATAGGGTCGAACCCAAAAGGAAGCTCACTCATTCAACATCAATTTTCACTAATGAAAGAGTAAAAAGGGGAGTGTTTTTGTTAGTTTTTGAAAAAATAGCACTAAAAACTACAAATAAGCAAAGATAATGATGATTAAAATCAAGAGAGAACGACGCTAGGGATACGAGGGTGTCAAACATGATTAGAAAGAGGGGAACAAAAATGGTTATCATGATGAACATGCCAAAGAACACAAGATTCTACCTAAACAATTCATTCTCATGCAATAGTCTAAGCAAATCAATGAAAAGGGTCAATACTAATTAGGATCATTCTCATGCATCCAATTAGTTACAATCAAATCAAGAGTAACGAAGCATAATCCATAAAACTCCTCTTTAATAACTCATTCTCATGCAATCATTAAAATAGAGATGATCTTAATCTAGTTCAAATCAATTTCATGCATTTAAACTAGAAAACATCAAATAAAGTGCTACAATAATCTCAAGCTATCAAAAATCATGTCTTTCATCAATTTATGGCATGAGTTCAATCCAACCATCATCATTCATCCAATATCATCACATATTTTCCACATCCTTCCCCTAGCTAAGAAATTAGCCTAGGGAATGGAGATTAAGCTTAATAACAATACTAAACATGAATTCAAGAAGCACAAAACTAAGCATGATTAAGAACAATGAAAACAATACTAACTAGTTCAACTAAAAAGATGAATGGAAATAATCAACAATAAAGCAAATAAATAAAGCTAAAAGAAGGGATTATAGATTACTAAAGATGAAAACTTGGAAGTATTGCTTGATTAAAATGAACTTGACAAAAAGTTGAATACAATGGAGACATTTGAGCAATAATCTACTATTTCTCTCTAAAATTATCTAATCTAACCATAAGAGAGAGAAGCTCCCTCAACCTAATTAAGAAAATAGCATAATAAATGATTGTTAGTTATCCAGAATCATGGGTATTTATACTAAACTAATAAAAATAAGAAAAATAAAAGAAGAAAATAAAGTAAATAAAAGGAGGAAGTAAAGAAAGGAGGAAAGAAAGAAATAAAAATAAAAAGGGAAATGAAATGAAAATAAAATAGGAAGTTAAAAGAAAAAAAAAATAAAAACCAAAAATAAAACTAAACCCACAAACAAATCAGACCCCCTCTTCCTCCTCTTAGAAATTTGGCTGCTTTGATTCTCTGATCTTCCCATTCAACACATCATCAACCATCATCACCACCGTTCATCAATTTCAATTAGCATTATCATCATCAAGCATCACCACATCGCAGTCGTTGGATCTCCAAGCCACTAATTACTCACGAGAAAATCACGTGGTAAGTAAGAAATGAGGAGCGACCGCGCATAACTTCTGCCTCGAATTGGAGAAATTGAACGAAATGGAGCGCCCGCTTCGTATTGAAGAGCGCCCGCTCTAAAGGGTCTTCGATTTAAGGCTCAATTAAAGCTTTGTGGCTTCAATTCTTGGTCTGCCGAATTCAATTGGTGGTTGAAATGGTGTTGATGGCGGTTTTTGGTGGTGATTAGCTGCTGTTATTGACGGTGCCTTTGGTTATCATTGCTGGGGTTCGAATGGAAGCAGAGGTGGTGTGGTTTTTGTGTTGTTGATGCCGCAGCTGCTCAGGCTTTGTGGTGGCTGTGAGTTTCGAGTTGGTGGGAATGCGTGGCCGGTGATGATTAAGGGCAACAGGGGCTGCTGTGTTGGTTGGGTGGGATAGAGGTGAAATACGACTGGGATTGCACGGTGGTTGATGTTGCGGCTGTAGGTGCGGAGATTGGTGGTGGTTGGTTGAAACAGGGGAGTTGCGTGGGCTGGTTTGCGTGGTTTCCTGTCATTGTTGGGTTGTTGTGGCTGGTGGTGTGTGGTGGTAATTAAGGCGGCAGCTTGGTGAATTGGAGCAGGGGAATTGGCTGGTGGTAATGGGTGAGAAGGGAGTTGCGTGGGGAGCTGGGAGGTTGATTTGGTTGTGTTGTGTTGCAGATTGTTGTTGGCTGGTGATAGCAAGTGAGGGAGCAGGGGAAGTGAGGTGTAGGATAGGTGGTTGTGTGGTGAAAGATAAGAGGTGGGCATCAGTGTTGGTGTGTGAGCATGTGAGGGAGTTCGACTTTGCTTGTTAGAACATTTGACCTTGGACTTTCGAATATGACTTTGATTATAAACAAGCCCTCGACACGAACGTTCCTACAAACAAAACCAAACACGAGGTTAGAATCGGAAATAAAATAAAATAAAACAAAATAAAATAAAATGCCAAACTAAAATAAATAAGAAAAAGAGAGAAGCTAGAAATTACTAACTAAAAATACGAAAATAAACTAAAAACTATTAAAAACTAAAAAATACTCAAAATAAAAAACAAATAAGGAAAATAAGAAAATGAGATAAATAAAGCCTAAAACTAGGAAAATTATTAGAAACTAAACCGAAAAATAAGCATAAAAATACCCTAAAAATGACATAAAAGTCACTTATCAAGAGTTCCTGCCCAAAATCACCAAAATGATTCATATAACCCGCGCCCGCGGCCTTCAGGACCCGCGCCCACGACCATGAGAAGAAGCAAAGCGCCCTCTCCGAGCCCTCTCTAAGCCCTCTCCATGAGGCTTGAAACTCCTTTGCTTGTCTTTTTTTGCTCCTCTTGAATCCCTTGTTAAGCTAAGTCCTTAGGCACCTACAAAAGAAACCAAAGAGAGAAAATAGAAGAGAAAAAGAGCAATATAAAAGGAAAACACGAGGAAAAGCACATAAAGGAAATTAAAACACAAAGATAGAAGAAAATAGAGAAACTAAAGGAGAAATGACCAAATGATAAAAGAAAAGCATGAAAAATATAGTGAAAATATCCTAAAACACTACCCTATGAGTGCCATAAATGACACTCATCAAATTCCCCCAAGCTAGACTTTTGCTCGTCCCGAGCAAAACAAAGGCTAAAAAGGAATAAGGAGGGTTTATTTAAGCATAAAAGGAGAGAGAAGAAGAATATACACTAAGACTCACTATCGTAGGAATCACGGTTGTTTTTAGCTACAACAAGCCCTTTAAACCCCAAAGCCGCCTATGAGGACGAGTGAGGTCTCGTAAGGGTTTCCTAAGAGTTTAACCCACAACTCTTTGAAATAAAATGAGGCAGAATCATTTAAAAAGAAAAGAAAGTAAAACAAAAATTCAAACACATAGCTCTTGACAAGGACTTTCACAAACGGTCAAATGCAAATGCATGAACACTTTTCTATATGAAATGGGTATGCATGCTTCAAGATATTCACGGTTGATTGATACATAAGGTATGCTAAGCATAGAGAACTAAAGAGGCGCAATCCACCTTCTTCCCAACCAATCTAGCCGCGTTCTCCCTATGGTTTCAAATCTTCCCTTAGTAAGCATCTGTAGACACCCATATGTCTCTCCCGAAAACTAAATCTGGTGATGAGTACCTTTCACGTCGAATCATAATCGAATGAAGTGAAAGTGTGGAAAGTCTAGTGTTACGGTTAGTTTTTAATTCTTTTCTTTCTCTCTGTTTTTGAAAACCTATTTTAAGAAAACATCCAATCCAGTTTGGTTTCGTCCATAGCAAGGGTCCAGTAGTAGAATAGTTGGATGGGGTTTGAAAAGAGCTTTCCAACACTATATTATAAGCCCAATTCCGATGAATAATGAGGAAGTTATGGCCAAATTACTAAACTGGGCTCGGTTTGATATTTATGTGCGACCCAATGATCTAGAGGAGGGCCTAATATTGATTCGTCATTCCTAATGCAATTAGAATTGATTTTAGTCTTCTAGATTCTTCTAGAAGGTTCTTTTCATTCCTAATTTAATTAGCATTGATAAATTGGCTTTAGTTGACATTTTAGAGTTTTAATCAGAATAAAAGAAGTAATTTAAGGAAACTACGATTTTGCCCTTTTGTACGACTAAATTTTATCAAAACTAAGAAAACGCGTGAAACTGGTTTCTAGTGCCTGGTGCTAATACTTGGTGTCTAGCGCTAGCCTTAGCGCTTGGCACTAATGATTTGCGTCTGTTGCTAAGTCGTTTTATTGTCGTCGAAACTCTGATTCGTTTTCTATCCATCCGGCTGATTTTATCTATATATAACCTCCTAAAACATCCATTTTCCATCATCAAATTATCATCAACAACTATAAAAAACTCTCTAATTCTCTTCTCTCTCTAAGCTAAAGCTTATTTTCTCTCTCTCTCTCTCTTTCTAAACTAGCCTTTTTCATACAAAATTCCGCATTCATAAGATCTAGAAACACCTAGCCAAATTCGAAGTGGCCTTCGCCCTAGACGTGAAAGGTTTTAATTTCTGAGGGTTTAATCCCAAATCTCTCTTTCAATTATTTAATTTAATTGTTTGATTTTATTATTTTCCTTGAAGTTACTAACGCGTGTATTTTGTTATTTGAAAGAGATACGAGGCATCCAAGTAAGTTCTTTAATTGATTTATTGATATTGATTTAGAAATCGTGCTTATATTGTTATTTTGATTTCTAGTGTCATGTTAGGATGTTTTGATCTTCCTAGTATCATGTTTAGGGTAATAACTAAAATTTTTAATATCAAATATGACAATTGTGATTTTTATGATGCTTCCTATTTTTCTTCCTAATGTTCATGTTAGTATCATGTTAGGGCTACATATTTGATCTTTATTGCTTAGTGACACGCTAGGGTTTGTTATTAATCTTGTTAGTATCATGCCTAGGATCTTGCTATTATTATGCTTTAACATGATTATGCTTATGATTGTTATTATAATTTATAATTATTATTATGATGATTTTTATAATTGTTATTGTTATTATTATTATGTTGCTTGATATTTATTGTTATTGCTTGATCACACCTTTTATGTATGTTTAAAGGGAATTGATACTTGTAAACCTATTGATTGCATGTTAGTCATAAAGCGTACATGAATACGATCAGAATAATGTAGAGGCCTATTATTAGGGCAGGTTCAATCTCTTTTAGGTTGGATTTGTACCTTCATCCCCGAACTACCAGTCATGGTTCCAGACCTATTGGAGTTACGATCTCCTGGATCGTTAAGGTATGTAACCTTCATTCCCTTTGGATGCCACCGTACTTGAGTGTATGATCACAGTGGGGTTTAAGCTAGGGATAAAGTTTGAATTATTCCCTACAGTTTTTTGGCGCCTCAACTAGGGAGGATTTCTATTTTAATTCCTGAAATTTATCTCGGCAATGATTTAGAATGAGTGGATGAGACTCGAAAAGTTCTAAGAATTTCATGTGCGTAATTTTGATTAACATTATTGTCATATGCATAAAAAAGATCTCATTGAAAAGAAAATCCGTAATGAGTTAAAACATAGGATTTTTACACGTAGGAAATTTGAGGAATATCTTTCAAAACTTGGATCGAAATAATGCTGGGCGAAACTGGAAAATTTTATCGAGCACAGAAAGTTGCTGAGGCATGTAGGAACTAGCATCAGAAAACAAAGTCTAGCGAGCCAGAAATATGCGTTCTAATTTTGACATGTTTTTAGCACTATTTGCTCGATCCTAATTCCTGATTGAGTTTTTCTCACTTTTCAGAAACCCGTATGTGTTCTACATATGGACATAACCCTCTGGGAATTCATGCTCCATCTACCTGATTGAACGCTCTGTGCAACAAAGGGTACATCCGAAAATGTTGAATTCACCAAACCATAGAAACGAGTTTTTTTTTAAATCGCGGTGTCCCATCCACCCGCGCCAACCCTTCAAGGTTAGGCTTCCGCGCGGTGCATCTGGACAATTAACCATGGACCCTCTTTGATTAACTCATATCCCAAACTTTAGAGAACTAGAGCCATGTTTAGGTTGCAAACTCATTGCATCATATTGTGCCTACTTGACTAATTGTACATTACTTGTTGTGCATACTCTATGTGTTTTTTCCTAACCGTTTGTTTGACTTGTGTTAAGACTAAGTAAACTGATTAATGACTAAAAGAACTTTGTCTAATTAATTAATTTGAATAATCAAAGTCTAATAATTTAATCAGAGTTAACTTAGTACGACTTAAGGCATACCCTGTAGAGTAATAATAACGAGAGCAATCCCAGATCAACGTTCCAGCAATGGCGCCGAGATTTGGATTGCAGCGCCACTTTGTGGAGTGCAGCGCCTGGTGACATTTCTGTCGTTTGGCGCTACACTTCACAGTGCGGCGCCAGTCCTGTCGTGTTGACGACAATTCGATATATTGCTCGAGTCATCACTTTGTGTCTAATTAGACAGTTTGCTAATCAATTCGATTAATTTTTATTAATAATAATACCTTGTTAAGTCCTTAATCGAGTCTAGGAACTAAGTTCCATGGTCTTACACAAGAGTCAAAGCATGTCACTTGCACTCACCATATAAAGCACACACTAATATGTATGCACACTTTGACCATGTCTAAGAGAGTCTTATATGCGCGTGTTTTTCTGTCATTTTTTTAGATGGGTAAGTCGGATATTAATCCTCCAATTAAACCACTTATTTGAACCCTATACTTGATTCCCAAAAAAATACACCCTATTTTTGCTTTTTTCTTTTTTTTTTTTATAAACCCGTAAAGTCAAAGTCAATTTGAGTGAAGTCATTAAAACAAAAATAATTTACAGCGCGTGGTAAAGAAAGGAAGTGCGTTTGATCAAAGACAACCTTTTTATTCAAGTTCAACTTTTCGACAAGCCAATCGCTCGAAAAAGGAACGCTAAGAAGATAATGGCAACTCAAGAGGAAGTTAATGAACTCGGGAAGCAATTGATTACTGTGACTGAGGCGTTGAAGGTTTTAACCCTCAAAATTGATGACCCTGTGAAGCAACAACAGATGGACCTTATGCAAGAAAGTTTGAGCAAGTAGTCTAGTGACTACAAGTTTCAAGGCATAAGCTCACAAGGGGTCTCGATGGACAAGGAACTTCTTCCTCAGAAGTTCATGCCAACGACATCTCGGAATTCAAAGCAACTGACAACCCTTACTTTCATCTAAGAGCTTTTAAAACAATAATGAGTATTAAGGGTATTGATAAGAAAGTGTTTCCCTCTTTGTTTTCTCTATCTCTCGAAACCGTTTGCCAACAATGGTTCTTCTCCCTTGAGAAATAAAGAACCTCTACTTGGGAGTCAATAGTGAACGCTTTCATTGATAGGTACAAGAAGAGAATGAAGGTTTCACTTCTTTCTTTAACAAATGGAGAGAAAACTCAGCTAAGATGATTGAATTACCATGCGAGAAAGAATCTGTGAGTTTGTTCATCAAGAACCTTCAAGAGAAGTACTCTAAACATCTCAAATACCAAAATAATCTCCATACCTTTAAGGCCGTCTATGACATTGGAATTAATATTGAAGACGACCTGGCTAAGCTGAAAGCTGCTAACAGTAACTCCAACAGTGGCTGGAAAGGCAAGAAGAACGACAATCCTTCTTCTTCCAAAACCACCCACTCAAACAATGTTAGCACCTTTAATCTGAGTGAAGTCCTTGCTATGAACAACCAAGGACAGAAGAACCCATTTAGGAGGAACTTTACTCCTATAGGTATGAGTTATGACACAACATTTGACCGACTAAATGCAAAAGGTCTTATAACTCCTATCGGACCATCTGGGGACCCACCAGTTTAGAAGAGGACATCTAACTGGAACCCCAATGCACATTGCAAATATCACCAAGGTAAGGGCCATCTTACTGAAAATTGTTGGAAGCTTAAGGAAGCTATCCAAGATTTAATTGATAATAATAAACTGCCATTGCCTCCTTCCAGTAAGAAGCCAAGCATTGGCAATGCACCTCTCGCTCATTCCTTGGCCATCTCTGATGAAGAAAATGAGGTTGATCCCTCATTTCTAATCAAACCTATTAAAGAAATTCATGCTATCGAAGAAGAGGAAGAGATAAACTCTATACTCCAATTGGGACCATATAAGCATCCGTACATCTTCATAAAAAGTGTGATAAGGTTCCACCCACAAAGAGGAAACCCTTCTCTCTACAAGTAACTGACGGACCTAATTAAAAAGAGTAATAAACTCTATACTCCAATTGGGAATTCATACGCTAAAATGTTCAAAATGCTCTCCGAGAGTGGTAAGGTCAAACCTCTCGAACCAAGACCTTTTGAATTGCTAAAGAGAACAGATAGATTCTACTATCAATACCATCAATCAGGGGGACACACCATTGAATACTGTTTTAAATTTAAAGATTTAATTCAAAAAATGATTGATGATAAAAAGCTAGTCCAAATTCCACAAGAAGAAGACATAAGCAGCAATGGAGTTTGGGACAGTGATGAAGAAGATGTCTACATAAAAGACATGGAAGGATCTCCACGTTCAGTGTCATATTCAATAGATGATTTCTGGGTTGAAGAGGATTCATTTATAGACGTCCTCGCAAGATCTGGGAGAACGCAACCTCCAATCTTGACACAACCTATGCCGACTACGCAACAAGTTCCCATACCTATCATTGAAGACAATGATATTGTCAAGCAGTTCAAGAAGACCAAGGTTGAGATGAATGTATGGAAGCTTCTAGAAACATCTCGAAAACAAAGGTTAGCATTAATGACTGCCTTGGATAAGATAGGGATAGATTCTTACACCACTCCTAAGAGGTTGGCTAAATTCCTTACGAGTGATCTCCCTAGTCCTATCAACTTGATCACCTTTTCAGACAAAGATTTACCTCCAGAAGGTGACAAGCATTATAAGGCACTAAAACTCATTGTAGTTTGCAAGAGAATCAACGTCCCAATGACTCTTGTAGACAATGGATCGGCAATTAATGTTTGTCCACTCAGAATTGTGAGGATGCTATGCATAAGGGATGAAGACTTAACCCCGTCAACACAAAGAATAAGAGCTTATGACAACACTCGTCGTCAAGCTCTTGGTAAGATTACCGTGAATATAACGGAGGGAGCAATAGAACATGCTACTACATTTCAAGTGGTAGATATCAAAGCTTCATTCAACTTATTGTTGGGACACCGTTGGCTTCATGACCTAAAGGTCGTCCCTTCATCTCTCCACCAACAGGGAAAATCTATAGTTGGAGGAATTCCTATCACGATCGATGCTTCACCCATGAGGATTAAAGCTATAGACAATCTAATCATTAATGTGGAGCACGATGAAGACGATGAATATTTGTGGGGCTTTAATGAAGAGGTCTCCTTAATCGAGGAGGATGAAAGGACCCCTCTCTGCCACGACCCCCACTCCAATATGACAATAAATGCTATTCTAAAGAAACAAGGGCATTTTCCTGGAATGACTCTAGGAAAGAATAAAGGAATAGCAAAACCTCTGGAATAAACTGGCCTCCCTAAGTAAGATACTTTCAGACTTGGTTTCGAACCAACTCGGGAAGATTTCAAGTGAGCCCAAGAAAGGTCCAAGGCGCGTAGGAACGCTCGCATCCAAAAGAAAGCAATCCCAATAGATCAGTATCCTCTTATTCTCAATGGACAATTCATAAAAGAAGGAGAGAACTATCCGAGCTATGAATTTCCCAAACCTTTTGTTGTAAATGGCATAAGACAATTGGGATTCGAAATTTTCTTAGATTGCTATTTTCTAGATGAAATCCCAACTCCTATCCACAAGGAGAAAGCACCCCCATGCTTTGACTTTAATGTCATGGGATTATTTTTTGGGCGAGAAAAAGATGAGCCGAAGTACATAGAGGATAACTCCTCGCTCATCCAAACGGTCCTACAAAGCGAGAAATTTGACCCCTCAAAGCTCATCACTCCAGCAGAAGGATCAATACAAGGGTGGCGCAAGAAAGTCAAGGTGACTACTCCAAGTGGAAGGAAAATCTCCATAACAACAAGGCAAGGACCGATGTTTGAAGAGTCGTCTGAGTCAGAGTCAGTGTCTTTTCATGTAGAGTCATCAAAGATCTTAGTTGTAGCACCCCCTTCTTCTATCTCTTCCCCTGAGATAGTTAGCAATCAAGTCCCTGATGACATCTTTTTTTTTATGTAATGATTTTTGAATTCAATAATATGTCTTCTTCCGCTTACTCCTCATGCTTTTATTAAACCAGAGATGACGAGCATTGCTTAACTAACAATGAAAATGACAAAGAAATTATCAAAGCCATGGAAACACTTGAAAAGAAAACACCGATAATCGAGGAAATTGAGACGGTTGATATCTCAAATGATTCAACCATTAAAAGAGAAGTTAAAATCGGATTAACACTTAATGAACAAGAAAGAACCGATTTAATCAATCTACTTAAAGAATTTATCAATGTATTTTCTTGGTCATATGAAGATATGCCAGGTATTAATAGAGAAATAGCTCAACACACTATACCGCTAATTCTAGGAATGAAACCTGTAAAATAAAAGTTGCGTCGAATGAAACCCGACGTAGCTCTTAAAATAAAAGAAGCGGTTCAAAAGCAAATAACTGCACGTTTTATCAGGGTATCTAAATACCCCGAATGGGTGGCCAACGTTGTCCCAGTTCCGAAAAAGGATGGAAGGGTAAGAATGTGTGTTGACTATCAAGATCTAAATAAGGCAAATCCAAAGGAAGACTTCTCTTTACAACACATCAATATTTTAGTAGATAATACAGCGAATCATGCACTTTTCTCGTACATGGACGGATACGGGGGATACAATCAAATTCTTATGGCAGAAGAAGACATGGGGAAAATAACCTTCATAACACCGTGGGGTACTTACTGCTACACGGTAATGCCATTCGTGTTGAAAAACGCGGGAGCTACTTACCAACGAGCAGCGACTGCCTTACTCAATGAAATGATGCACAAAGAAGTTGAAGTATATGTGGACGATATGATTGTGGAGTCAAAAGATTTCCCAGGCCATCAAGTAGCCTTGAGAAAATTCTTTGAAAGGTTAAGGAAATACAACATGAGGTTGAATCCATCCAAGTGTGCTTTTGGAGTCACCTCAGGCAAGCTTTTGGGTTATGTCATAAGCTCTAGAGGAATAGAGATAGACCCTACAAATATCAAGGCAATAATGTCAATGCCACCACCCAAAATCGAGAAACAAATTCAAGGATTTATTGGCCGGTTGCAATATATAAGTACGTTCATATCCAAATTAACAACAATATGTGAACCAATATTCAAGAAGCTTATAAAGAATGTACCACTAATATCGAACGATGAGTGTTAAAAAGCCTTTGAAAAGATCAAAGCCTATCTCGCAAATCCTCCCGTATTAGCACCAGCACATCCAGGAATACACCAAGGAAACCATGGGAGCCATGCTTGCACAAGAAGTACAAGGTAAAGAAAATACAATCTACTATCTAAGTAAAAAGATGCTCGAGTATGAAGTACGCTATACACCACTTGAGAAATTGTGCCTCGCACTGGTATGGGCAAAACCTAAGTTAAGACATTACATGCTCGTGCATACAGTCTTTGTAGTTTCCCAAATGGATCCACTCAAGTATTTAATCGAGAAATCTACACTCAATGGGCGCATATCAAGATGGATAGTCAAGTTAGCCCAGTTCGATGTAAGATTCATGCCTCAAAAAGCTATCAAAGGATATGTGGTCTCAGATTTTCTAGCGAATCTTCCAATAGAAGATTCAACGGCAATGCACGACAATGAATTCCCAGACGAAGACTTGATGGTCACAGAAGATGATACTTGGACCTTATACTTTGATGGAGCCTCAAACCAAAAGGGATGTGGCGTTGGAGTATTATTAGTATCACCTAAGGAAGAGCATGTTCCAATCTCAAGAAAGCTAGATTTCGACGTTACCAACAATGTTGCTGAGTACGAAGCATGCGTGGTAGGCCTTGAAACAACTTTGGTATTGGGAGTGAAGAAATTACGAATATTCGAGGACTCTTCATTGATCATCAACCAGATTTCTAAAAGATGGAAAGTAAGGTGTGAAAGTCTAGCCCCTTACCAAACTTATCTTGAAACTCTCACCAATCAGTTAGAAAAAGTAGAATACACATATCTACCTAGTGAGGAAAATCAATTTGCTGATGCCTTGGCAAGACTAGCCTCAATGGTTAGGATTCCTACGGAAATCAAGCAAATGCCTCTAACTATAGAAAAAATGCATAAACCGGCTTATATTCAAGCCATAGAAGATGATGAAGTGATCCAAGATGATGAAGAAGAAGAAGAAGAACCGTGGTATACAGACATACTTAACTATGTCACCAAAGGAGATTACCCCCCTCATGCTGACAAAAGAGAAAAACGAGCATCAAGACTCTTGGCTTCCCAATATGTACTCATAGACAACGAGTTACACAAAAGGGAACCTAAGGGTTGAGCTCTCTTATGTGTAGGGAAAAAGGATGCTCAAAGAGCTATGAGGATAGTCCACGAAGGCATTTGTGGAACTCATGTTAATGGAAAAATGCTAGTCGAAAAGATAATGCGAGAAGGATACTATTAGACTACCATGAATAGGGATTGTCACCAATATGTAAAAAAGATGCCCTAAATGCCAAATTTACGCCAATTTACAACATGTTCCTCCATCTCTACTCTACACCTACACTTCACCATGACCAATCTCTACATGGGGAATTGACATTATTGGTAAAATTACTCCTCCGAGAACAGGCGGTCATGAATACATCCTAGTAGCAATTGATTACTTCACAAAGTGGGTTGAAGCACAATCATATGCTAAACTCACTGCAAAACATGTAGCACTCTTTATCAAAAGGAATATTATTTGTCGATATGGAGTCCGACATGAAATGATAAGTGACAATGGAACTCACTTTAAATCTGAGTGTGAAGAATTGTTACAAAAATATGGCATTCAACACCATCATTCTTCTCCTTTATAGAACTCAAGCAAATGGAGCAGTTAAAGCAGCTAATAAAAATCTAAAGACTATCATCGAGAAAATGACAGAAAATTACAAGGATTGGCTTGACAAACTCTGTTTCGCACTTTGGGGTTATCGCACGTCAATTCGCACATCAACAGGAAATACGCCAACGCCGTACAACCTATAGAGCTAGAGATACCATCTCTACGCATTACATTAGAAAGTAAACTCGATGAAGTTGAATGGACTAGGGCGAGATATGAGGAGCTAATTCTACTAGATGAAAAACGACTAGGAGCTCTACATCATACTCAATGCTATCAAACTCGTATGGCTAGGTATTTTAATAAGAAGGTCAAGACAAGAAACATCAAAGTAGGAGACTTGGTGTTAAAAGCATTAAGGAAAAATGTTTTAGATCCAAGGGGCAAATTTAGGCCTAATTGGTCTGGACCGTATATTGTCAAAACAATCCTATCACAAGGTGCAGTAAAATTAACTGATATGGATGGCAATGAGTTCTCGAACATGACAAATCTTGACCAACTTAAAAAGTACTACCCATAATTACTTGAATAGGATACTCAAGAGAGCTACGTTTGACCTGATTCCTAAGGAAAGGATACGTAGGCAACCCTTTACGGGTGCGGCTACTTTACTTTTTGCAAACCTCGCATCCCAGATTTTAAAAATAAATTTGACATAAATTAGACAAAGAATCGGCGTCACAGAAAAGGATCCGTCGCCAACCGATGAACATTAGCGCCAGACGACAACGTCTGTCGTCAGACGCCAGACTACCGCAGCCGGTGCCAGTCGTAAAGAAGTGGCGCTAGTCGTAAAAAAATTTCTGGAAAATTAAAATTTCTATTTTCATTGCTTTAATAAATTAAATTTAAAGGAGATGATTTAATTAAAAAGATGAAATTTCATTAATAAAATAAATTAAGAAATTACATTATTGATGGAATTTAATAAACAAATTAACTTTAAATTTAAAAATAAGTCTAATAATTGAAAGTTAAGCAATGCTTCAATCTTTCTTCTCTTTCTTTGCTCTCTTCTAATTTTTATCTGCATCCTCTTCATCATCCATGGCTTTAGCTAGTAGGCATTCTTTAGAGGACCTACATTCAATTTTGGAGTAAATAGTTTCTCCCTTAGCTAGGACTCCATGTTTCTTCTTTACCCAAGCCTTCTTCTCTGAAGTGTCAGCTTTTCTTTTCCTTTATCCTTTGTAGAGCTCTTCTTCTTAGGCATTGTAGGTGTTTTGAATTCAACATTTTCACCCAAGCGTTCCTTAACGGGAATTACCTTGTCACATAGACGACTCTTCACATTGGTTTTACTCTGATTTTTCTTCATGTCTTTTGAAGGTTTCTTGAGAAGCCACCTCTTCACATCATTGGGCAATAAAAGAGGAACATTTTGGGTAATCACTTCCCATAAAGGTCTAGAGCTCTAATATGCATCAAATTTTTCTACTTCTTGAGAAATAGTGAATTCATAGGGAAGACGAAGATCCCAGAAGGAATTGTTTGAAGTATGTCGTACTGTCATTTTACCCTGCAGGGATGATAAAAAGTCATCTTGGTTAAGCTTGGAAGACGACAGAAAGGTTGCTTGTTGACACCAACCATCTTCTCTATTTTCCACCAAGGGATGACCCACTTGTTGGCAAAGTTACAAGAGGCAAAGGGACTTTCTTTCATTCATGGCGCCCCATCTTAGAGAAGCGTTTCTTTCTTCCCACAAAGCAATTTGGAGTGTATTTTTCAACATTGTCAAGAGGACTAATTAATTCTAGTCTCTCCATTAGCCACATCTGCAAAAAAATTCAATGCAAATAAATTAATATTACTATACAAAAAATATGTTTTTTATTTCTGTAATTAAAAACATTATTTTTCTACATGTAATAAAACTGGAGAGCCCCGAACAGGTGCTTTCGGATTTCTCTTCAATTCATCAAGAGTAAGCATAGTCTCTCCAATAATTAATGGCATTGGATTTCTCCCAGATTCAATCTGCCCCAAAACAGTTGATATAATTGCTTGGCCCTCACTAGTTCTACCACTAGTGAGAAGATATTGGTTAAGCATGCAAAAGAGAAAAGCCCTTCTTCTATAAATTTGAAAAGATTAAGAATAAGGTCTATTAAAGTAATGGCGTGCAAATTCTTTCAAATTAACTATGCTACCATCTACAATATTTATTAGATCTTTGTCTTTTAAATTAAACAAGCGCTCAAAATCTTTAAAATAATATTCATTTAATCTAGGGATTACTACAAGATCTAATGCAGGGAAGCCTAAGAAAGCACCGAATTCTTCCGGTAATGGGCTAATTTCATCACACCCTAGTCTAAAACAATGAGTATCCACATCCCAATATTCTAAGGCGGTATGAATGAAGTCTGTACCAAGATCTACCCCCTTGACACCATAAATACCCCTCATATGAAAAAAGTCTAATTCTTTTCTCTCCTTGGCAGTTAGAGACCGACACCATTCGTGAGTGAAGTTGGTGAAACTCTTAGTAATTAAAGACATGATTATTTTTCAAAAGCTAATACTATGTTTAATCTGCTGAAATTATGAAGAAAATCGGCAGACCAGGGGGCTATTTATACACAACATCGTCACAGTTTCAATCCGGAAAGGATTCGGAGTCAGCGCTCACTAGCGCCAAACGCCAAAGTCTGGCGCCAAGCGCCAGCAGTAGCGTCTGGCGCCAACGCAAAACGCGTGGCACCACGTGACGCTGACGTGTCTTATTAGCGAGCTTTTCAAAAACCGCGTTTTGTGGCTGATTCACATCTAAACAATGGCTTTATGATTTTTTTTTTATCCTTTTTTATACCCTTTTAATTAATATATTAATTATATATATATTTTTTTTAGACATAATTTTTAAGTTTTTTGTAAGTCAAATTTTTTTATTTTTCATTTTTTTTTGGGGAGAAAGTCGGATACCCTCCATCAATAATAAAAATGACGGAATTTTTGCGCAAAATTATTAATTATCACAATTCTTCGCACACACAAATATGCACATAAAAATGAAAAATAAATGCTAAATAAATAAGCTCATAATAATATGTATATACAAAATATGTCTAATAAATGAGTCAATTAGGCAAAGTTCTATACAAGTCAAAATAAAAAACCACAGGTATAAACTACGGCGTTGGAGGACGCAGATGATGAGAGACGCCCATCATGTCATAGAACTGCGCAGTATGAGGAGTAAACTCTCCATTAGCTCCAGCTCTAGTCTCCTAGGGAGGTGGAAAACTTAGCATAGGACCCATCCACCCATGATCGCCCTGAGGCTGATGTTGCGGAGGCTGCTGCGATGACGAGCCAACCTCGTACATCCCACCACCTCTTGGAGCCGAGGTAGCCTCTCCCTGACCTACCGGCTCAGCACGTGCGCCCTCAGATGAAGACCCCAAGCCCTCCACCGCCTCGGTCCGAGCAGCCTCAAAACGACCACCCCGATCGGCAGAGCCAGTACGGCGACGTCTCGAGCTAGACCTCGTTGGGTCTCTCCGGACTTCAGGTCTCATCCGGGTACGAGAAGGAATGGGTTGACCCTGGAGAAAAAACCAAGTCAGAAACAATCAAATTAAAATAGAAGCAATAATGCAGAAATAAGAAGGAAAGCTACCTCGTGAATGGCGTCATCGCGATGACTCGTAGCCATATTCCTCATCCGAACGAGCTGGCTCCGGAAGGCGTCTATACACCGTGCCGTCGCCGTGACCACCTCGCGCGAGAATATCAAAGGAATAAAGTCAGTAACAATGCATAACATGTATGAACAAATTGCAAATAAATGAGCTTAACAAAGACTAGTGGCAAGGAATCGACCGCTCCACGAAGCGCTGATCCTCGGGAGCCGGAGGAATCATCTCCTCGATGGGCCCATATGTCCTTTGGTAATGGATGGACATACGAGGTGGCACAAACATAGTAGGCCCAGCCTGACAAAAGCAAATCAAAGTTAGTAAAATATCACTTGGGGGCTACTTAGCAAAAGCTAAAATATGAAAATGATATCGCCACCTCCTAAGACAGAACAGGGGCCGGAGCTAACATCGACAGCAGCTCCTCCTCATAGTACTTCCCAGAGATCGCATGAGATCGCCAAGGGGTGCCAGCCCTCTCCGACATGCTCACAAGCCACGCGTCATTGAACATATGACGCGACGGAGGAGTAGAAACGACGAAAATATCCGAGGAATGCTGAATAGCAACCCTTTCTCCATGGTACACAACCGCTCCATATGTCCCTAAGGAGTAGCGATGCACAGCGGTGTACTGCGGAGCTAACCCAGGGACAACCAAGCCGTTCCATGGCTGGTACTGCACATCAGGCTCCTGCAAAGAACGCTTATGAGATGAGAATCTACCAAAGATAATACGAAAGTGTTAAACAATGCAAAGAACCATACCGAGAGGATATGATCTCGAACATAAGCAGTAGACATCTGAACGTGGCGGACTCCCCAACAGGCGCTTAACGGAAACTTGCGTGGCAACGGTCTCGCCGGCGCAACCGAAGGAAAGTACTCGTAGAACCAAATCTACAAAAGACAAAAGTTTTAGAAAGTGATAACCAAAAGCTTAGAGCTAAACTTTATGGGAGATAAAAGTATACCTCTACAGCTCTCCAGAAGCTGGACAGAGCGATATTCCCCGTGAAGAACCGGTGTCGACACGAGTCTCGCAATGCTCGAACAAAATCAGCATAGGCCAAAATGGCCCAGTCATAAGTCCCGATCAAGTGAAGATCACGGACCGCATATAGGTAGTAAAGCATCACTCTACTACCCTAGTTAGGGGAAAACGTTGATGTTGGTAACATAAGCGCAAAGATGCGCACCCGCTGCTCTCGGGTCGTCGCATCATCCTTAAAAGCCTCCGTAAGAGTGGATCGACGAATACCCTTAGCACTAAACTGAGTCGACTCTACCTCAGCACGAGCCCGAACAACAATCGGACCAAACAACTCCTAAACCTTAGGAGAGAAGACGTTGATGTTGCTGTCAAACGCTAGCGTAGTAGAACTAAACTCAAATCCCGTAATGAGACTGAAGTCGATTGGGGTGACCATCATCTTACCCCAAGGAAAGTGGAAAGTGTTGGTGGTGTCCCAGAAGAACACTGTCAGGGCGCGAGCCACGCGGTAAACCCTGTCAGAAGCAATCATGGCCTCCGCGACCTCAAACAGCGCAGTCAGCCCACAAGATTCCAAGAGAAGTCTCACATCTCCATCGATGCTGATGTGCATCCTATACAAGTCGCCTAGAGTATCGCTACCCGAGCCATGGCAACGCGTCCTACCAGTAGTAATCCCACGCCGCACCCTCTCGGAAATATGGTGGACGGGGGAGAAGTACAAAGTCCGCTCACCCCACTCCGAAAGGGGACCGAGAGAAGTGGACGGGTCGACGTCCTCCTCTACAGGCTCATGCTTCCGTCATGTGTCTCGGGACCGTAAACCCAAACCACGCTGTCTAGCCATACTACATTGTGCAAAATCAACGTAAATTAAGGTTCTATAGTATCTAAGGTTCACCTAGCCGCATGATACTTGACAAGGGAATAAACGCGTCGTCAATTGTCTATCCCTAGATCAAATAAAATTTATACAACCTAAACAAACCTAATACGAGTATAAGGCAAGCATAGGGGTCGAACCACAGAGAACGGATAAACACCACCAAATGTTATCGACAATTAAGCTAGTCCGGAATAGGAGATAAATTAACTAAAGTCTAAAGATGCTAAAACAAGAAATAAAACATTAAGGCACCAAGAGAAATGGGTAGGTGAAGTTGACGCTTGATAATGCAATAACAAAGTAGCATATCAATGGTAAACTAAACATGCATGAATATCAAAGTAAAGGGTCCGATCTAGCCGCCTTCCGGGGTCAATTGGCTTCTCCTAACATAGCCTCTATGTTTCCACATTAGAACCATATACTAGGAGGTACTATTAAATAACAATCGATAGTAATGAATCTCAACTAAGTCAACTTTCGTTACTTGTTAGTAAAGACTCATCTTTGATCAACTAACAATGTGCACTTGCAAGAAAGACCAAAGAATATCAAGCATGCAAAGACTTTAATCACCATTAACATAACCCCAACATTAAAAGCATGAACAATTGGCAACTACACCATCCCCACACCCTTGGCTAGGTGACTACTCACAAATCATGTTGAAAACAATATCAATCATCAAATCAATAAGCATCAACATGATTAATAAGCAAAGAAGAAAAATAAAAGCAAATAAACAAAATAAAAAACAAAGGTAAAGAGAAAGAGTAAGAGATTGCTCATTAATTGAAGATGAAGGTCTACAAAGGATTGAACAAGCTCTTTCTTCAAGATCCAAGTTCATTAATGAAGAAAACCACACTTTCTCTTTCTACCAATGAAGACTAATCCTAACCTAACCTAAAACTAAAACTAATTAGAGAGAAGAATAGATAGTTATTGAATTGTCTCATTACCCCAAAAATGGGTATTTATACTAACTTAATAAAACTAGGAAAAATAGAAAAAGAAAAGAAAATAAAATAAATTTAAAAGGGAAAGTAAGAAAAATCAGAAACTAAAATAAAAACAAAAATAAAAGAAAGAAAATAAGAAAAGGGAAAAGAAAAAGAAATAAAAATAAAAGAAAAAGAAAAATAAACCCACGAATCCCCCAAAAACCATCAGACCCCCATTTCCCCTTTCGAAATTCATGGCTGCTTCAATATTCATCTTCACCATTCATCAAAATCCATCATCACCGCACATCATCATCGCAAATCAAAGATCAACGGCCATCACCAAGCTTCAATCGTTCGATCCTCATTAAAAATCATGTGCGAGGCTCGTGAAGTGGTTCGGTCGAACCATGGGTTGGTGCGGCCGAACTACAGAGGTTGGTTCGGTCGAACCATGGGTATGTTCGACCACTCCTCTTCAAATAACAAAACCCCCAAAGTCTCTAACTCGACGTTCGGCCGAACACTCATTGGTATGCTCGAACTTGATTAATTTTCTATTTGCTCTGATTTTTTGGTCGATTGGTTGCTTAATTGGTGGTTTGAGTAATTGCGGGTCAGGTGTGGTGAAGGGCTGCCGTTTTGGGTGGCTAAAAGCGATTTATTGCGGTGGTCTGGGTTGTGGTAGGTTGCGGGCTGGTTGTGGGGTTGATTGTTGCGTGAGGGAGGCAGCAGGGGCTGTTGCTCTGAGTTGCGGTGGTCAGGTGGTTGTTGGCTGGTGGTTGAAATTGATGGTGGGTTGCTTAGGCTGGTGCGTGGATTGGGTGGCAGCAGGGGAGTTGCGTGACTGCTGCAATTGGTGGTCAGGTGGTTGTTGGTTGGTGCTGAGTGGTGTGAGGGTGGCAGCAGGTGAGTGAATTGGTGTTGGTGTGTGTGGTGTTTGTGGGGTTGCAGGCTGGTTTGGGCTGTGGTGGTGTAGCAGGGAGCAGGGGAGTGAGGTGCTGTTGTGGTGGAGGATAAGATATGGTGGGGTGGAGGATAGGAAGGGCAAGGTGCAGCAAGATGAGCAGCAATTACGTGGATTGAGAGGCATTGCTCATTTGACTCGAACCTCGGACCTCCGAACACGATCCTGCAAAACAAAATATACACAAGGGAGAATCGAGAAAAATATAAAATAAAATAAAATGAAAATAAACAAAGGACGAAATAAAACAAAACCACGATAAATAAAATAAAATAAATAAAATAAAAATAAATAAAATAAAAATAAAAAATAAGAGACATAAAACTAAACTAATAAAAATAAAACAAAAACTATACAAGCAAATAAAGTAAAAATAAAATACGAAAATAAACTAAAGCTAATAGAATAAAGAAAATAAACTAAAACGCTCCAAAATTACCAAATAAACAAGAAACTTTATTAAAGAGAAAACAAGAGAATAAAAGGAAAATAAACACGGAAAAGACTCTAAAACTACTCCTTAGGAGTGACATAAATGTCACTCATCAATACTATGTTCGCAAAAACAGAGTACTTAGTACTAAAATAGAGCACAATTTCAAATTGAGCATGCACGACCTTTTTCCAGCATCCAAAAAATTTCTTTCAATACTATGGTAATTATTGCGACAAATTGGACAAGAATTGCTAGCAAAAACATCAAGAACAAGTCACATTGTATTCCCGACCTTAAAAGGTCCAAAAATGGTGTTTTGTTCGTTTCTTCACCAAATTGAGTCAAACAAGTCTCAAATTACTCCCAAGGCAATATATAAACATAATCAAGAAATTTCATGGCATAAAATTTGACAAACAAAGCAAAATAAGCGATTTAAGTTTCAAATTTTTAAGAAATTTGTGAACAAACATGTGCAAAATTCATCAAAACTGGAGTGAGTTTGAAGAAAACTTACATAGATCAAGAAAGTATATGAAAGAAGCTTCATTTTCCAACAAATTTGAGCAAATTTGGTTGAGCAACAACCAAGATTGAACACTTTGAATTTCCGCAGCGATATTCAAAGAACAAGAGCAGCAGCAGTAAAAATGACGAAGAAAAGGGATATATACGAAAATCCCGACTCTAGCGCCAAATGACAGCTTTGGCGCCTGACGTTAGTTCCAGCTCCTGGCGCTAAAGCTAAAATTGTGGCACCAGCAATATTTTAGCGGCGACAGAACGCTCAGCCACTCAAAATAGTTATTTCGACTTCAAACAACAATTTTGGGTTCCTTGGTATGCTAGTTAGCCCCTCTAAGCAATTTGACATGATTTAGTAATCGGTTTGATTACAATTGCATAAAGTGATCGACCAGATGGTTATATCACTTAGCTTAAAGCGCCTAAGCATTGGCTCATCGGAGGCACTGACATAATGGATCATAAACAGCAGAGGCACCGACATACTGGTTCACAATTCACAAGCAGCAAAAGCGCCGACGTACAGGCATAGCAAAATCAAAAGATCGACAGGCGTTGGTCTTCGGTAATTTTCCTTGGAATATTATCCCAACAAATGAGGATAACTTCAGGCGAGGATAACTTCGACAGCGTTCCCTAGCTTGCGGAGAGTTGTCACAAACAACTGGAGGTGATTTCAGGCGAAGTTATCTTCGAACGTGTTCCCTGGCTTGTGGAAGATGGTCACAAAGCGCTAGAAGGTCATTTCAGGCGAAGCAATCTTCGGTAGGGTTCTCTAGCTTGCAGAAGTCTATTACGGCGGAATTGGAGACAGTTACAGGCATAGCAGTTGATGAGTGACATTTATGTCACTCTTAGGGAGTAGTTTTAGAGTCATTTTCGTGTTTATTTTATCTTATTTTCCCTTTCTTTCTCTTGTTTTCTCTTAATAACATTTCTAGCTTATTTTGGTAATTTTGGTGTGTTTTAGTTTATTTTCTTTATTTTATTAGTTTTAGTCTATTTTCCTTTTTTATTTTTATCTTATTTGCTTGCGTAGTTTTAATTATTTTTAGTTTTAGTTTTGTGTCTCTTATTTTCTATTTCATTTTATTTATTTCCATTTTATTTATTTTTATTTTTATTTTATTTATCCCAATTTCTCCTCGGTTTTGTGTGTAGGGGTTCGGGTTTTATGTCAAATGAGTTCGGGTTCCAAGTTGAGTCAAACACAAACCGCAACCTGCTGCCCCTTATCCTTCACCACACTCCTCCTCTCTTTTCCCCTTATCCTCCACCACACCAAAACACCATTTCCACCCTCACCTCACAGCAGCTCCCTCGACCAGCCATGTACTTCACCCCGCAGCACCAGCCACCACCAAACCACCTGACCACACCACAACCAACACACACAAGCCGTAGCAGCACCAACACAAACAAACCGCAACCCAGCCTGCAACTCCGCAAACACCAACAATCCACTGCAACAGCCACCGGTTGCCAATCCCCAACCAATCCAACTTCCAACCACCAGCCTTCATCCACCTTCGCGCAACCCCTGCTCACCCTCACCTTCAACCACCAATTTACAGCCTGCAAAACCAACTCAATTACCACCAGCCGCGCCACCGTTCTCAACAACCAACAACACCAACAGCAACACAATCACCCCGCATCACCAATTCGCACAGCAACAGCCCCAAATCAGAGCAAATTCGATTTCAATCGGGTTCGGGGAAACCGTTGGTGGTTCGGTCGAAGTTCGAGACAGAGACTTTGTGGGTTTCGTTAATCGAAGAGGAGTGGTCGAACATACCCATGGTTCGACCGAACCAACCCCGTAGTTCGGCCGCACCAACCCATGGTTCGACCGAACCGCTTCACGAGACTCGCACATGATGTTTAATGAGGAACGAACGATTGAAGCTTGGTGATGGCCGTTGATCTTTGATTTGTGATGATGATGTGCGGTGATGATGGATTTTGATGAATGGTGATGATGATAATTGAAGCAACCATGAAGGTGAAAGAAAGGGGAAATCGGGTTGCTGATTGTTTTGGGGGAATGTATGGGTTTTGTTTTCTATTTTCTTTTTCTTTTATTTTTTTTATTTCCTTTTTCTTTTTTTTTCTTTTCCTTTTCTTATTTCTTTTCTATTTTGTTTTCTTTTCTATTTTTATTTTCCTTTTCTTTCATTATTTTATTTTCCTTCTTTTATTTTTCTATTTTTCCTAGTTTTATTAGCTTAGTATAAGTACCTAATTTTGGGGTAATTAGAAAAACATGGAATAACCAATTATTCTACTCTCTAATTAGTTTTAGGTTAGGTTAGGATTAGTCTTCTTTGGTAGAGAGAGAAAGTGAGGTTTTCTTCATTAATGAACTTGGATTTTGAAGAAGGAGCTTGTTCAATCCTTTGTAGACCTTCATCTTCAATTAATGAGCAATTTCTTACTCTCTCTCCTCTATTTTTATTTGTTTATTTTGATTATTATTTTAGTTGTTGGTATTGCTTGTTGATCATGTTGATTCTTGATTATTTGTTGATTAATCTTGTTATTATCATGATTAGTGAGTAATTTCCCCATTAAGGGGATGGTTGTGGTGTAGTTGGACCTTAAGCATGTTCTAGGGTTTAGAATTGATTTATTTGTGATTAAAGTCTTTATATGCTTGATATTCTTTAATCTTCTTGCAAGTTCACATTGTAAGTTGATTAAAGGTGAATCTTTGCTAACAAGAAACGGAAGTTGACTTAGTTAAGGTTCATTACTATCAATTGTTATTTAATAGTACCTCCTAGTATATGGTTCTAATGTGGAAACATAGAGGCTATGTTAGGAGAAGCCAATTGACCCCGGAAGGCGGCTAGATTGGATTCTTAATTTCGATATTCGAGAATGTTTAGTTCATAATTAATTCAATTTCTATGCCTTTGTTTATGTTCAAGTGAATGCTATACCTAAACCATTTCCCTTAATGTTTTATTTCTTGTTTTAGCATTTTTAGACTTTAGTTTATTTATCCCCTATTCCGGACTAGCTTAATTGTTGATAACATTTGGTGGTGTTTACCGTTCTCTGTGGTTCGACCCCTATGCTTGCCTTATACTCGTATTAGGTTTGTTTAGGTTGTATAAATTGTATTTGATCTAGGGATAGACAATTGACGACGCGTTTATTCCCTTGTCATGCTTCCACTATTTTTCTTTGCATTGCTTGGATGGCTTGATTCCCTAATTAGCTTGGTTATCATGAATGCATGTTGATCCCCATTCCCTAGTTCTTTATTTGTTTGGTTCTTTGCTGAGTTTGTTTGTTAGTGTTTACCTTTTACCCTTAGAATTTGACCTAGCTTAGGCACATAATTGACAGCACTTTAATATAACCGTTGAGTGATTATAAATTTGTTTGACCGTAGGGAGGATTAGTTCAACGACCTAGTTTTCCCCTCGTCACTTACCATAGTGCGGAATCATACTAGCATGCCCCCCCCTTCTTTTGTGCATTATATGATGTTTCTCTTCTGCCTATATGTCTTTAGGTTTAGAGTTAGGGGGGTGGCCCATTTTAAGCTTGGGGGTATTCTATGTCATTTATTGTTGTGCTTTGTTGTATTTCCCCTTTGCTTTTGTAGTTCATTCCTGGTCTCGTCTGCTTCTTGTTTCGATCTCTGAGTCCTTTGGTTCTATGATAATGATGTTGTGTTTCTGTTGATTTCTCTGCCCGGCTGTCGGCCTTGTTGTTTTATTCGCTAATCGCTGTCTGATGCGTTTCTCTGTATCTCTGTTATGATGATTCCTGATGATGATTCCTGATGATGATTATCTGATAACTTGTTTCCTGTTACTGTTTCGGTCTGATGTCTCATTGGATATTACTCCTGTTGCTATTACTACTTGTTTTTCCTTTATTTTCATTATTTTATTTTCTTTCTTTTCTTCTATTATTTTGTTTGGAAGTTACTAACAATTTTCTTTGTATATAGTTCTTATATTCTCAGCTTGTTCCTTTGCTTATGCTTTAGATTTCAACGATTTGTAAGGTGGTCTTTCACCTTGATTTATGTAGCATAGCTTTGGCGCCTGGTGAGATCTTTCTATATCTCTTCTTTTTCTTTTCTTAGTTGCTTAGTTTGGATTAGTTTTAGTATGAGTTGAATGGTTCGAGGATGTTTGCTTTGTAACACCTAGCGTGTTTAGGGTCATTAGCGTTGTTGCCGAATGACCACTTGTTTGACAATTGGGTATTACTTGTATTTGCTTGCATTCTTGTGCTTTTCTCTCTTTATTTTGATTTTTTGTTCATTTATTTCAAATAAAAATAAAACATTTTTGAGGATATTCTTTTTCTTTTTGCTTGTTTAGCTCTCTCTTTGGACATTCTACAACTCGGAATTTTTCCTTTGCATGTTTCCTTTCCTATGTTTAATTGGTGTGCATGTTTTGAGAGTATTTGCGATTGACTCTAGGATAGGGTATGCTAAGGTAGCGGTTTAGACCTTTTGGGGCCTTGAAGCCGGATTCCGTTGGGTTTGTGGTAAAACGAAGTTGCTTCCTTTGGTTGATTTGATGCCTTTAGTGAGTTTTTGCTACATCCATGTGAGGTTTATTATTTTTCTAGCCTTCAATATATATTTGCATGAGCGGCATGGATCCTTGACTATTGCGGACCTAATCTAGAATCTTAACTCATAATTATCAAACTCGAGACCGAACAAACTAGGGAGGACAAAGGCATCTTTTTGGGGTGGTAATTTTTCATTTATAGGATTTTTCTTTCTTTTTAGTTTATTGGGTTTACATTTGCCTTCTTGCGGACTATTTGAGCCTTTTCCCTTCTTTTCGAGCCACATCTTTAGATCTTGAGCCTTTTGATTCATTTTCGTTTCCATTATTGGTTTTTGTGAAGCAATTTCATTATTGTTGGAGTTTGTGGTGAAGAATTTTGGGTATTTGGTTCTCTTGAAAGCAAGTTTATGTTGTAATATTTGCGTGAATAATGGCAAGTGAATAAAGTAAAAAGTCGTCCAAAGTAAAACAAAAGGCAAGGACAATGCAATTACAAAATTTGTAATAGCCGTCCTAAGTTGAAGAGGCATGGACAATTGTTTTGTTTTAAATGAAAATACAAATACAAAAAAAAAAAAAACAAAAAAAAAAAAAAAGTAGTGAAAATGAGAAAATTTCAAAAATATTTTGATGTAATTTCTTTTCCCTTTCAAGCATTGAGGACAATGCTTCCTTTTAGCTTGGGGGAAAAGCGTTTACACTTTTTGTATATATGCTTGTGTATATAGCTTTGATTAAGGTTGGGGGTGTTAGTTTGTTTTTCTTTGTTGACTTCTCGGTTTTGGTGTCAAGGTTTAGCCAATCTTTGCTTCATAACCTAGGTGTACCACCAAATTTTAAAATTTTAGCCTACACCTAACCTTTTTCCCTTACGTTACAACATTTGGGAAAGTCCTTTCAACCTAGTGGTTGAGTCATTTACCGAGGGAGGGCATTATGAGTTAAAGCCTAAGGAAAAGAGATGCAAGGTCAAGATGTCTAGAAAACCTCATATTCTACTTTTTTTCAGTTCCTTCGAGGAACCATAGGGATGCTGTAGGGAATATTTCAAGCATTATCCCTAGATTGAACCCCATTGTGATCATACACTCAAGTAAGGTGGCGTCCAAAGGGAAATAAGATATAGCAAAAGAGTCGCCAACAAGTTTTAGGAACTTGTAAACCAATCACGAGGTGAAGGTTACACCCTTAACGTTTCAGGAGATCGTCAACTCCAATAGGTCTGGAACCATGACTGGTTGTTCGGGGATGAAGGTACAAATCCAACCTAAAAGAGATTGAACCTGCCCTAATAATAGGCCTCTACTTTATTCTGATCGTGTTCATGTACGTTTTTGGACTAACATGCAATTAATAGGTTTACCCTAAACCTGTTTAATCTATGTTGGTTGAATATTAATGCACAAACAAAACTATTATTGGCGATCACTTGAATTATAATCATATTAACCCAAAACAAGATTATTAATTATCTTATTAAGCGTGATTACAAGTACTAATTCCCTTCAAACATGCATAAAAGGTGTGATCAAGCAATAACAATAAATATCAAGCAATATAATAATAATAACAATAACAATAACAATTATAAAAATCATCATAATAATAATTATAAATCATAATAACAATCATAAGCATAATCATGTTAAAGCATAATAATAGCAAGATCCTAGGCATGATACTAACAAGATTAATAACAAACCCTAGCATGTCACTAAGCAATAAAGATCAAATATATAGCCCTAACATGATACTAACATGAACATTAGGAAGAAAAATAGGAAGCATCATAAAAATCACAATTGTCTTATTTGATATTAAAAATTTTAGTTGTTACCCTAAACATGATACTAGGAAGATCAAAACATCCTAACATGACACTAGAAATCAAAACAACAATATAAGCACGATTTCTAAATCAATATCAATAAATCAATTAAAGAACTTACTTGGATGCCTCGTATCTCTTTCGAATAACAAAATACACGCGTTAGTAACTTTAAGGAAAATAGTAAAATCAAACAATTAAATTAAATAATTGAAAGAGAGATTTGGGATCAAACCCTCAGAAATTAAAACCTTTCACGTCTAGGGCGAAGGCCACTTCGAATTTGGCTAGGTGTTTCTAGATCTTATGAATGCGAAATTTTGTATGCAAAAGGCTAGTTTAGAAAGAGAGAGAGAGAGAGAGAGAGAGAAAATAAGCTTTAGCTTAGAGAGAGAAGAGAATTAGAGAGTTTTTGGTAGTTGTTGATGATAATTTGATGATGGAAAACGGAGGTTTTAGGAGGCTATTTATAGAGAAAATCAGCCGGATGGATAGAAAAACGAATCAGAGTTTCGACGAGAATAAAACGACTTAGCGCCAGACGCCAATCATTAGCGCCAACCGCCAAGTATTAGCGCCAGACGTTAATCCTGTTGTCAGTCGCTCGAAACCAGTTTCACGCATTTTTTTAAATTTGATAAAATTTAGCCGTACCGAAGGAAAAAAATCGTATTTTCCTTAAAAACACTTCTTTTATTCTTATTAAAACTCTAAAAAGTCAACTAAAGCCAATTTATCAATGCTAATTAAATTAGGAATGAAAAGAACCTTCTAGAAGAATCTAGATGACTAAAATCAATTCTAATTGCATTAGGAATGATGAATCAATATTAGACCCTCCTCTAGATCATTGGGCCGCACATAAATATCAAACCGGGCCAAGTTTAGTAATTTGACCATATATAACATCCCCATTATTCATCGAAATTGGGCTTATAATATATCGTTGGAAACTCTTTTCAAACCCCATCCAACTATTCTACTATTGGACCCTTGCTATAAACCAAACCAAACTGGATTGGATGTTTTCTTAAAATAGTTTTTCAAAAACAGAGAGAAAGAAAAGAATTAAAAATTAACCGCAACAGTAGACTTTCCTCACTTTCACTTCATTCGATTATGATTCGACGTGAAAGGTACTTATCACCGAATTTGGTTTTGGGGAGAGACAAATGGGTGTCTACAGAAGCCCCCACTTTGACTGAGTTTGGAGAAACGCAAGTTTTGAAAACAAAAGTCAAAGTATCGATAGGGACGGAGAATGATTCAGAACGTTTTGCGATCCTAAACCATTCTTGTAACACCGATAACTACAAAAGTAGCATTAGTTAAAATAGATAAGAGAGTTAAGAAACATGTATCTTGCACCGTTGAGCACACGTCTCTGAAGGTAACCGATTTGTTGCTGTATTGCTGTTGTTGTATTTGTGATAACCATCCACAAGCTAGGGAATGCCATCCTTCTGTTTGTTTTGACGATCTTCTACAAGCTAGAGAATACCGCCTGAAGACTGCTGACAAGGGAATAAACGCGTCGTCAATTGTCTATCCCTAGATCAAATACAATTTATACAACCTAAACAAACCTAATACGAGTATAAGGCAAGCATAGGGGTCGAACCACAGAGAACGGTAAACACCACCAAATGTTATCAACAATTAAGCTAGTCCGGAATAGGGGATAAATAAACTAAAGTCTAAAAATGCTAAAACAAGAAATAAAACATTAAGGGAAATGGTTTAGGTATAACATTCACTTGAACATAAACAAAGGCATAGAAATTGACTTAATTATGAACTAAACATTCTCGAATATCGAAATTAAGAATCCAATCTAGCCGCCTTCCGGGGTCAATTGGCTTCTCCTAACATAGCCTCTATGTTTCCACATTAGAACCATATACTAGGAGGTACTATTAAATAACAATCGATAGTAATGAACCTTAACTAAGTCAACTTCCGTTTCTTGTTAGCAAAGATTCACCTTTAATCAACCAACAATGTGCACTTGCAAGAAGATTAAAGAATATCAAGAATATAAAGACTTTAATCACAAATAAATCAATTCTAAACCCTAGAACATGCTCAAGGTCCAACTACACCACAACCATCCCCTTAATGGGGAAATTACTCACTAATCATGATAATAACAAGATTAATCAACAAATAATCAAGAATCAACATGATCAACAAGCAATACCAACAACTAAAATAATAATCAAAATAAACAAATAAAAATAGAGGAGAGAGAGTAAGAAATTGCTCATTAATTGAAGATGAAGGTCTACAAAGGATTGAACAAGCTCCTTCTTCAAAATCCAAGTTCATTAATGAAGAAAACCTCACTTTCTCTCTCTACCAAAGAAGACTAATCCTAACCTAACCTAAAACTAATTAGAGAGTAGAATAATTGGTTATTCCATGTTTTTCTAATTACCCCAAAATTGGGTATTTATACTAAGCTAATAAAACTAGGAAAAATAGAAAAATAAAAGAAGGAAAATAAAATAATGAAAGAAAAGGAAAATAAAAAGGAAATAAAAATAGAAAAGAAAACAAAAGAGAAAAGAAATAAGAAAAGGAAAAGAAAAAAAAAAGAAAAAGGAAATAAAAAAAATAAAAGAAAAAGAAAATAGAAAACAAAACCCATACATTCCCCCAAAACAATCAGCAACCCGATTTCCCCTTTCTTTCACCTTCATGGTTGCTTCAATTATCATCATCACCATTCATCAAAATCCATCATCACCGCACATCATCATCACAAATCAAAGATCAACGGCCATCACCAAGCTTCAATCGTTTGTTCCTCATTAAACATCATGTGCGAGTCTCGTGAAGCGGTTCGGTCGAACCATGGGTTGGTGCGGCCGAACTACGGGGTTGGTTCGGTCGAACCATGGGTATGTTCGACCACTCCTCTTCGATTAACGAAACCCACAAAGTCTCTGTCTCGAACTTCGACCGAACCACCAACGGCTTGCCCGAACCCGATTGAAATCGAATTTGCTCTGATTTGGGGCTGTTGTTGTGCGAATTGGTGATGCGGGGTGATTGTGTTGTTGTTGGTGTTGTTGGTGGTTGAGAACGGTGGCGCGGCTGGTGGTAATTGGGTTGGTTTTTCAGGCTGTAAATTGGTGGTTGAAGGTGAGGGTGAGCAGGGGTTGCGCGAAGGTTGATGAAGGCTGGTGGTTGGAAGTTGGATTGGTTGGGGATTGGCAACCGGTGGCTGTTGCAGTGGGTTGTTGGTGTTTGCGGAGTTGCAGGCTGGGTTGCGGTTTGTTTGTGTTGGTGCTGCTACGGCTTGTGTGTGGTGGTTGTGGTGTGGTCAGGTGGTTTGGTGGTGGCTGGTGCTGCGGGGTGAAGTACATGGCTGGTCGAGGGAGCTGCTGTGAGGTGAGGGTGGAAATGGTGTTTTGGTGTGGTGGAGGATAAGGGGAAAAGAGAGGAGGAGTGTGGTGAAGGATAAGGGGCAGCAGGTTGCGGTTTGTGTTTGGCTCAACTTGGAACCCGAACTCATTTGACATAAAACCCGAACCCCTACACACAAAACCGAGGAGAAATTAGGATAAATAAAATAAAAATAAAATAAATAAAATGGAAATAAATAAAATGAAATAGAAAATAAGTGACACAAAACTAAAACTAAAAATAATTAAAACTACGCAAGCAAATAAGATAAAAATAAAAAAGGAAAATAGACTAAAACTAATAAAATAAAGAAAATAAACTAAAACACACCAAAATTACCAAAATAAGCTAGAAATGTTATTAAGAGAAAACAAGAGAAAGAAAGGGAAAATAAGATAAAATAAACACGAAAATGACTCTAAAACTACTCCCTAAGAGTGACATAAATGTCACTCATCAAATTCCCCCAAGCTAAACCTTTGCTCGTCCTCGAGCAAAGCTAAGGAAAAAGAGAACAAGATGGAATTATTGAAAGCAAAGGAAACAAAATAGAAACAAAGAGAAAGAATGTACACTAACTCACTGTCGTAGGAATCACGGATGCATTTAGCGTATGCATCAAGCCCTTTAAACCCCTATGTCGCCAAAGAGGACGAGTAAGCTCTCGTGAGGGTTTCCTAAGAGGTTTAACCCACAACTCTTGGCAACACATAACATTCAAGGCAAAGGTGAAATCAAGAAAACTCGAGTTTTGATATTTCAAACCAAACACAAACAATGGGCTAAATGCACAAGAATACAAACCTTTCTAGACATTAAAGGTAGCCAAGCAAAATAATAGCTATGGTTGATGCACACATAAAGCATGCAAAGGGTAGAGAACTTAGAGGGACTTACACTCCTCCTTATCTCCAACCAAACTCCCGCATCCTCACTAGTTTTGCATCCACTTTTAAGGTGATATCTTGAGATTCCTCGAAGGAATCGGAAGAAATAATCAATGAAAAACATTTAGGCTACCCGACATCTTGGCATTGATAGCTCGCTCAATAGGCTTGGCTTGATTACCCTCCATCGGTAGTAACTAAACCTCACTAAGGTCAAAAGGTCTTAAAAGGGTTGAAACGTTTAGGCTAGGGTAAAGGGTGTGGAAATAAATTTGGAAATTGGTGGTAAACTTAGAAGTGAAGCAAGGTTGATCATTCCTCAATTCAAATTCAATAAACTACCAACTTTCAAATCAAAAATTCTAGTAACACCTCCCCCAAGCTTATTCTTTTTCAACCAAACAACAAATATTTTTGTATTTTCTCAATATTTTCTTCTTTTTTTTTCATTTCTTTTTATTCTTTGCTCTCGCCTCTTTTAACTTTGAGCGGCTTTTTCTTTCATTTCCTTTATTTTCTTCTCATTTACTCAACCCATTCAACATAACAAATATAAACACAAGTACCAAAATTTGAGTTTTTTCACTTCTTTTTCATTCTTTTTCTCACTTTCATTAACCAAAAATACAAATCAAGTCCCAAGAATGCTTCACAAAAACTAATAAAGGCGAAAATAAAGCAAAGGTCCATTGGTTTGTAATGTGGTTATGCCAAAGAAGGGAAAATGGCTCAAATTGGGTTACTAAATGAGCAAATGCAAAAGAAAAATAAAAGAAAAGAAAAATAATAAAACAAAACAAAAATCCTAATTGCCTTCGTCTTCCCCTAGGTTGGTTCGGTCTCGATCTTGGGTAGGTTAAGCCAAATTCTCGATATAAGCTAGCAATGCCAAGGATCCAAACACCACACATGCAAGAAATGTAGAAGGCTAGAACAAAATAGACACATTCTCACAAAAATGACGGTAGTGGAGTAGCAAAAATCACCTTTAAAGCTTCAACTAGCTAGAGAGCGACAACCATCTTACCACAAACCAAGTGAGCTAAGGTCTCATAGCCCTTAAGTTCTACTACCTTGGCAATGTTATATGTGTGAACCAACCTCGACATTCAAGTGCACGAAAACCTCTAACAACTAGCAAAGAGGGTATTCTAGGTGCTAAAGCCCAATTATGTCCAAGTTTAAAACAAAACATTTTGAAACTTGCCTTGAATGCCATGGAAAGACACTATACACACAAATATTCACAAAACCAACAATACTCAAGAATGCATATACAATAGTGCAATATGAAAGCATGATCAATCAAAACTACATATACCAAAAGTCAACTCAATAAGGCGCTCATGGCCATCCAAACATAGAAAACCAATCTCAATAATAGACTTTGGCAAGTATGAGAGAAATAAATCAAGCAATCATGAGACTATGGATTAAGAAACCACCAAGAGATATAGATAACCCCCCCAAGCTAGCGAATAGCTACTCCCCCAAGCTAGAATGGAGCATTGTCCTTAATGCTCAAAATAAAGGCACAAAGGGTGGGTGGGAGGGGAAGGAAGAAAACTCATTCACACAACAATTCATAATCATACAATCCAAATGCAATTAAGAAAGCAAATCCAAGATGAGGGAAGAAGGAAAGAGTAAACCAAATGTGAGGTGGGTGTTGAAACCCGCAATTGAGCACATTGTCCACAATTTCATCTAATTCCTCGTCTTTGTTGCTTTTCCAAATGCAAGCAATCATTGGTGTGCTTTGTCTCAAGGAGCTCAATCCAAAATCTTTGCACATGAGTATATGCATCGAGTACCTATACACATAGACAAGAGAGTAAACAAAAATGAGAAATACAAAAGAAAGAAAAAGAAAGCAATAAAACACGGGTTACTTCCCGCAAAGGCTTGCTTAACGTCCAAGCATGACCAATCTAGTAAATAACCCGACAAAGAACGCAATAGCTTGTCATATGCACCGGCAAACATATCAAGAAATAGAGCATACGCGATGCTCATATGACAAGCAAACATAAAGTACAAGGAGACTTTATGCTTGAGAGAAGGGAGAAAAGAAAAAGTAAAAGAATCAAAAGAAAAATCAAGAAAATAAGAAGAAAAAGTAGAAGAAGACAAAGAAAAATCCTCAAAAAAATCTTTTTGGTTGGCATTATAACTCTTTTCCTCATCAACAATGAAAGAGTTTGGGGCTTCGGAAGCATGAAAAGGAAGAGGATCCCTAAGAGGTTCTTTGAGAAAAGAAGGGAGGAACATAGGATAGTAGGAGATATGGTTAAACCTTTGGGAAAAAGGTGTATGAGAAAGGCAAAAAGGGGTAGCTAATCCCTCATCACAAGATTTCACATCACTAATGAGGGAATGAAAATCAATCATGGAATCCTCAAATGAAGAACCCTCATGTTCTACATCTCCCTCAAGCTCAAAAACTCCAAGGTAATCAACCTTATCCTCCTTTTCAACACAATAAACATCCTTTCCTTCTACTATCTCAAAATCAAGAGTGAATGGGGGCAAATTTCTCTCAAACTCATCTCTTACTAATGAAGCCTTATCAATGAACTCACTCATAAGGTTATGGGCTACCGTTTGAAACTCAAGAAATATTTGGGCCATAATCTCAAATGAGTCCAAATCATCATGGATAGACAAGTCAAAAGCTTGCTCATTGGAATCATCTAGGGGACTATGGGGCACACCTTTAGAATTCATGCAAAAATCGGATGCAAAATGAGAAAGTGCATGCACTTCATCATCATTAGAATGTACCTCATTACATTGAGCTATAGAGAGAGGGGAGTTGAAATCATGCATTACATGGTCACTATGGGGAGCATCAAGCACATCATGGGAATTCATATTAGACAAATCATGACAATTAGCATCAACATTAAAAGCATGAGAATCCCGAACACAAGTCTCATGATTGGCCCTCTCCCAATCATAATTATCCCTAGCTAACCATGAATAGAAATCCCAAGCTTCATCCAAAGACATGTCTTGAAATTTACCATTTAACATATTATCAACTACTCCTCTAAAATTCTCATTTAATCCCAAATTGATGATTTCACAATAATCACCCTTGGTTAAACCTTTAACACCATCTAGGAAATCCTCAAGTCTATTAAAATACACCCAAAACGGTTCATTATCAAATTGAGGAATAGAAATATAAGCCATTTTTTCTCAAACAAAACAAAGAGAACAAAAACAAATCAAAAGAAAATATAAACAATGGACTAGTCACAATAAGATAACATGACGGTAATGGAAGCCGTTCCCCGGCAACGGCGCCAATTTGACAAGGGAATAAACGCGTCGTCAATTGTCTATCCCTAGATCAAATACAATTTATACAACCTAAACAAACCTAATACGAGTATAAGGCAAGCATAGGGGTCGAACCACAGAGAACGGTAAACACCACCAAATGTTATCAACAATTAAGCTAGTCCGGAATAGGGGATAAATAAACTAAAGTCTAAAAATGCTAAAACAAGAAATAAAACATTAAGGGAAATGGTTTAGGTATAGCATTCACTTGAACATAAACAAAAGGCATAGAAATTGAATTAATTATGAACTAAACATTCTCGAATATCGAAATTAAGAATCCAATCTAGCCGCCTTCCGGGGTCAATTGGCTTCTCCTAACATAGCCTCTATGTTTCCACATTAGAACCATATACTAGGAGGTACTATTAAATAACAATCGATAGTAATGAACCTTAACTAAGTCAACTTCCGTTTCTTGTTAGCAAATATTCACCTTTAATCAACCAACAATGTGCACTTGCAAGAAGATTAAAGAATATCAAGCATATAAAGACTTTAATCACAAATAAATCAATTCTAAACCCTAGAACATGCTCAAGGTCCAACTACACCACAACCATCCCCTTAATGGGGAAATTACTCACTAATCATGATAATAACAAGATTAATCAACAAATAATTAAGAATCAACATGATCAACTAGCAATACCAACAACTAAAATAATAATCCAAATAAACAAATAAAAATAGAGGAGAGAGAGTAAGAAATTGCTCATTAATTGAAGATGAAGGTCTACAAAGGATTGAACAAGCTCCTTCTTCAAAATCCAAGTTCATTAATGAAGAAAACCTCACTTTCTCTCTCTACCAAAGAAGACTAATCCTAACCTAACCTAAAACTAATTAGAGAGTAGAATAATTGGTTATTCCATGTTTTTCTAATTACCCCAAAATTGGGTATTTATACTAAGCTAATAAAACTAGGAAAAATAGAAAAATAACAGAAGGAAAATAAAATAATGAAAGAAAAGGAAAATAAAAAGGAAATAAAAATAGAAAACAAAACAAAATAGAAAAGAAATAAGAAAAGGAAAAGAAAAAAAAAGAAAAAGGAAATAAAAAAAATAAAAGAAAAAGAAAATAGAAAACAAAACCCATACATTCCCCCAAAACAATCAGCAACCCGATTTCCCCTTTCTTTCACCTTCATGGTTGCTTCAATTATCATCATCACCATTCATCAAAATCCATCATCACCGCACATCATCATCACAAATCAAAGATCAACGGCCATCACCAAGCTTCAATCGTTCGTTCCTCATTAAACATCATGTGCGAGTCTCGTGAAGCGGTTCGGTCGAACCATGGGTTGGTGCGGCCGAACTACGGGGTTGGTTCGGTCGAACCATGGGTATGTTCGACCACTCCTCTTCGATTAACGAAACCCACAAAGTCTCTGTCTCGAACTTCGACCGAACCACCAACGGTTTCCCCGAACCCGATTGAAATCGAATTTGCTCTGATTTGGGGCTGTTGCTGTGCGAATTGGTGATGCGGGGTGATTGTGTTGATGTTGGTGTTGTTGGTGGTTGAGAACGGTGGCGCGGCTGGTGGTAATTGAGTTGGTTTTGCAGGCTGTAAATTGGTGGTTGAAGGTGAGGGTGAGCAGGGGTTGCGCGAAGGTGGATGAAGGCTGGTGGTTGGAAGTTGGATTGGTTGGGGATTGGCAACCGGTGGCTGTTGCAGTGGGTTGTTGGTGTTTGCGGAGTTGCAGGCTGGGTTGCGGTTTGTTTGTGTTGGTGCTGCTACGGCTTGTGTGTGTTGGTTGTGGTGTGGTCAGGTGGTTTGGTGGTGGCTGGTGCTGCGGGGTGAAGTACATGGCTGGTCGAGGGAGCTGCTGTGAGGTGAGGGTGGAAATGGTGTTTTGGTGTGGTGGAGGATAAGGGGAAAAGAGAGGAGGAGTGTGGTGAAGGATAAGGGGCAGCAGGTTGCGGTTTGTGTTTGACTCAACTTGGAACCCGAACTCATTTGACATAAAACCCGAACCCCTACACACAAAACCGAGGAGAAATTGGGAAAAATAAAATAAAAATAAAAATAAATAAAATGAAATAGAAAATAAGAGACACAAAACTAAAACTAAAAATAATTAAAACTACGCAAGCAAATAAGATAAAAATAAAAAAGGAAAATAGACTAAAACTAATAAAATAAAGAAAATAAACTAAAACACACCAAAATTACCAAAATAAGCTAGAAATGTTATAAAGAGAAAACAAGAGAAAGAAAGGGAAAATAAGATAAAATAAACACGAAAATGACTCTAAAACTACTCCCTAAGAGTGACATAAATGTCACTCATCAAAGCAATTAGGAGAATTCAACTAATCATCCTCATACTCTCTAACATAGATTTCTCTAGTGCTAAACAATAAGAAGAAACATAATAAAATACTTAACCAATTATGATCAAATCGATATCAAGTGGTCATGTCAATTAATTCAATCATGCAATCAATGCTAGCAATCATGGTTAGCTATTCCAATTAACTAAGCAACATGCAAACCTCTATGAATCAATTTAATCACAACACAAGAACTACTCAAATTCCCAAATCAATCTCAATTTATCAATCACACATGTCTACCCAAACCCTAACAAGTAAACTACTCAAGAAACATCATCATCAAATAAACTAAAACCTATGGAAATCAAGAATCAACAATATATCAAGAACAACTACACTAATCAAGCATCAAACATCAAAATAAATCCAAACAAACATGAAATTAAACAAAGCAATAAGGTGAGATAGAGTTAAGAATGCTCATTGCTAATAGAGAAGATCTTGAACACAATTGTCATACTTGTATCTTCAATCTCTCAGTCACCATTGAAATCCTTCACTTTCTCTCTCTAAAACTACTCCTAATCTGGAGAGAGAAACTCCTAATCTAAGCTAATCTAGAGAGAGAGAGTATCCTAATCTAAAGTATTTCATGAATGAATAATAAAGAAGGTCGTACACTATATATACAAAAGGAGGAAATAAATGAAATCGCAAGTAAAACCCAGAAAACCGCGCCCGCGGAGAAATCGTCCGCGTCCGCGGGGCTAGGCCCGCGCCTGCGGGGTGCCCACGGCTAGCCCTCTCCATGTTTCTGGTCGAAAATGGGCAGAAATAGGTTATGGCAGCTCCGCGCCCGCGGGTATTGTAGCCCGTTGTAGGCGTCGTTTAAAGCACGTTGTGAATACGCTTGGCACTCATAGGAAGTGGGAATTGACATAATATGATTAGGGACAAGGAAAATAGGGAGCCACCAACAAGTTTTTAAGGAACTTGTAAACCGTTCACGGATCATAAAAGACAACCACGATAAGGGGACAACGATAGGCAACAATGATTGACCCGTGAAGGTTACACCCCATTTGTAATCCATGAGATTACTAACTCCATATAGTTCGGAACCACGAAAGGAGGATCGGGGATGATGGTACGAAGTGAGTCATGGAGTCACATTCGCCCGTATTGGCCTCTACTCGATTCTTATGGCGAAAAAAATGATTCCTGGCATCTCAAAGGCATACAAACAGAGATTCAATTTGCTCCAAACTATTATTAAGGTAAATTTGTTTAATATTAATGCAACATATAATTCTATAATATTTGTGACCACTTGATTAAACAACAAGATTAAAAAGGATCCTAAACCAGTTGTCCAAATTATCTTATTAGGCGTGATCTTAAATTACATATTCCCTTTAAACATCCAATATGGTGATCATTAAAAAAATATAATAGAATCAACATTAATATTGGAAGCAATTTAACAATAATTCCAACAATATAAAATCATTAGAAAAATAATAGAAATAAAAGGAACATAATTCTTACTTTGATTCTGTTTGCTTGTAACTATAAAATAATAAACGAGTAAGTAACTTCTAGGAAATAATAATAAAAAATAAT
Organism: Chenopodium album; assembly: GCF_948465745.1. Classification (NCBI taxonomy): domain Eukaryota; kingdom Viridiplantae; phylum Streptophyta; class Magnoliopsida; order Caryophyllales; family Amaranthaceae; genus Chenopodium; species Chenopodium album. The sequence continues at coordinate 46,241,900 of NC_137839.1, forward strand.
TAAATTAAATTAAATTAAATAGAGTTGATTTGGGGCCAAACCCTCAAACAGTTCTACCTTTCACCCCTTGGCTTAAGGACAGAACCACGAGTAAGTATGGACTCCTTGGAGTGCTTGAAGAAGGAATTTTGAAAGAAAAAGGGTAGGCTAGTGTTTAGGCTAGAGCATAGAGGAGAGAAAAAAATAGAGAATTAATTGATGCCCCGTACATCAGAAATGAGGGGTATTTATAGAAAAAATGTGATGAGGGAACACACGGAACCCTAAAAAGATAAAAACCTTAAAAAAATGCACCGCGACACGGCAAAGTGCACAGTGACACGGGAAATCCCACCGTTAGACGGGGAACGTTCCCGTGACACGGTGGACTGCTGTGTGAGGAATATTTAGTGAACGGGGAACAAAACGTGTTAAGGGTTTACGCGGAAAGGACACGGAAACCCCCGTGTCACAGCAGGTGCCCCGTGTCACGGGGAATCACACCGTCAGACGGGACATTTTCCCGTGACATGGTGGACAAATGCCGTGACGCGGGAGTCTGTAGTCCGTTTTTCCGTCTAAATTCATTTTTAACCCTAATTTCGTTCAGCATTTTAAATGCCGATTGATAATTTCGTGCCATTTCTGATTTATTATTATTATTTGGGAAAAAATAAATAACAAATAAAAAGGTTTGGGCCAAAATAAATAATAAAACAATAAAATAAAAGGTTTGGGCTGAAATTAAAAAATTATGCTTTGACTAGACATCAAGACTGATCCAAGGACTATTCTAAAATTGAATTTAATTAAATACGATTTTTTAAGCACTCTCGGGATTAAATACTGAACCCGACCAATAGTTAAGGTGAAAGGTTGTTCATCATCGGGTATGGTTTTGGGGAGACATTTTTAGGTGTCTACAGAAGCCCCCACTTTGACTGAGTTTGTAGAAACGTCAGTTTGGAAAACGATAGTCAAAGTAGTCGATAGGGACGGAGAATGATTTAAGACGTTTTGCGATCCTAAATCACTCTGTATACGCCAATACCTGCAGAAAAATGTTAATTCCACAGATAAAAGAGTAAAGGGATAGAATACATATTTTGCACCAGTGTATCGGTGACAAATGAGTGTGACAGCTTCCTATGCTTGAAGGAATCCACCGGATGACGTTCGTTGAAATGCCTTCCATGCCTGAGGAAAGCCGACTGATGAATTTGGTAGCTTTCTAAGCCTGAAGAAAGCTACTAGATGATACTTTCCATGCTTGAGGAAAGTCGACATATGATTTTGGTGTCATTCTATGCTTGAAGAAATCCACCGATAATGCTTTCCATGCTTGAGGAAAGCCGACTTGGCGGTTTTCTATACTTGAAGAAAAATCCAACGATAACGCTTTCCATGCTTGAGGAAAACCGACAACTGATATAATCGCCGAAATTTCCAAGTGTATGATGGTTCGATAATCCCCGAACGTGGGCCGTAGATGATTCACACCTTTAAGTCCACTATCCGACCATATTAAGTGTTTAAAATGTCGACAAATTGACTTTGACGCTTGCTAGTGGTAAAATAGTAATTTTGATACCCTTTAAATGTTAGTTAAAATTTTCCACGTAATTTTACTGAGAAACTAACTGTCTAATTCTTGCGGAAAAATCGTGCAATTTTGGTCAAAATACCAGGAATGTTCGCTGACAGTTTCAAGGAGCGTGCAGGACAAAAAAATGGGCACCGCGCCACGTGGAAAAGTACCGCGACAAGGTGTACCAATCCCGTCAGACGGTGAAATTCCCATGTCGCGGGATTTTGTTTTTTGTTCAAAATGACCACGCGCCTCGTACAAAACACCACGCACGTGAAAATCGTTACACGGTAACGGAATACGTGGCACGGGACGGGGTCGCGTAACAGTCATTTTTTTTGGCTTTAAATATTATACACTGCTTCCCATTTTTGTAGTTTTCATTCGCCATTTTCATTCTCTTGTTCTTCTTCTGTTCTCGCATCTCCCTTTTATTATTATTTTTTAATTTTTTTAGTCACCGTACCACGGATTTTGTCACCGGCGCGCGAGGCTAACCACCGTGTCACGGCGCCGGTTCCAGCTGAACGACCATTTTTATTCGCCGTTGTTTCTGCCGTTTGTCGCCGCTGCTGTCTGGGTGCTTTCTGTTGCTGTTGGTGTGTTGTCCCTGATGTTGGGGGTCACCGTGACACGAGAAGCGTTACCGCGCCGCGGGGTTTAGCCAGCGTGCGGTGGTGGTTGCGGTGGTTGCACTACACAGATTCAGCAGTCTTTCAGGATTTTCCAGCTCAATTCTCCACCAAATTCGCTCCAATTTTGTGTTATCCTCTTCATTTCAGATTTCTTACAATAATCCATGTAAGTTTCTCTTGCTTATGTCTCAAATTTTGCTTCAAGTGAGTAATTTCATGTAAAACCCTTGATTTTTTATTTTGAGGTTTTATGTTGAAATATTTGCCATGAATTAGCTTGTATATGTATGTATGTGTGTTTGTGAGCGATTTGAGACAAAAATTGCATGATTTGGTGAAGAATTGAGCAAATCCCCCTTTTTTGGTACTACTTTTGTGAAATGGTGTTCTTGTTATTTTTGTCATTCCTTTGAACTTGTATTGATGATATATTGGTTGTAGATGTTGTAAAATATGCCATGATGTGTTGATCTATTATTTTTGTGCAATTTTGAAACATGTTTTCTTTTGTGTATGTACTACATTGTCATGGAGAACATAGTATCATGCAATTAGGAGAACATAGTATTAGTTCTTCATGGAGAAACTAAATACAAGAAATAATTCCATTATTTTGCTAATTTTTAGCCTTGAGGTAAAAATTAATAGAAAATGCAACTTGAAATAACCGTTAAGGTGTTTGGAATAAATAACTAAATAACTTAGGAAATGATGCTAAGTATTTTAATTTTTATTTTTGTAATAGCATGTCTAGACAACGGGATCGCGATCTTTCCACACATGGTCGGTGTCAGGCTTTTCGGGAGGACACTCCCACAGTTCCTGAGGGCATGAACGACGATGCCCTAGAGACCAAGCCTCGTCCTTCTTGGAGTAGGGGCAGGTGGGTTCCACCTCCGTGGTCGTCAGATAAGTTGGTTTTCTGCCGTGAGAACCACGTTTCTCACCGTCCACTTGCAGGCATAGTCGATGGCACGCTTCTCCATCACAGTTCCGGAGATGGAGATTTAATTCCTCGATTTCATGGGATTATCACGAGGGATCCTGTTACGAACGCCTTGTGGGAATCTGCTGGTTCAGTAGATTTTTATTCGGCGATCGTAGGGTTTCGCAACCCCCAGGGTTGTGGCGCGGAAGTCGTTCCCGCGTTGTTGGAGTATTTATGGGATACTACCAACATTTTCACTTTGCTTGGGGGGAGATGACAGTGACCCCTCTAGATTTTAGCATGATCAGTGGTCTACGCTTCACCGTCCGGGTCGTATAGCAGATATCTGATCTTTCTTGGGGGGCGGCTGAGGCAGCCGATTAGTTAGGTACGATCGTTCAGCACATCAGGACTCAGCCGGTGTCTCGAGGTGGTCCTAGGAGCGGGCGATCAGAGTTGGCTTCTGTTCTGGCCCGTGGTTTTGACATGGATGAGACATCACCTGAGCAGCGAGTGCGGATCTTCATTTTGATTCTCATTTGCATGATTCTTTCTCCTAATAGGAGTTCGCGTGCGCTCGTTTGCTACCTTCCATCTTTGCTCAGGATCAATGAGATAGGATCCTTTAGCTGGGCCAACCTTGGATATGCCGATTTTCTCTTGTTGTTACGTCATGGCTGTAGGCAACTGAACGACCAGGCCCCTGTCACTGTCTACGATTTATGGAGAGTCGTAGAGGTGACGATCTTTCCTCTTCTTGTTTTGTTTTAAATTGTTCGACTCATGTGATCAAAGATTCTTTTTCATTGCAGCTATGGTTCTATGAGTACTTTCCAGGATTGGCCCCTAGACGACGTCATGGAGCGGTCCATGACTTCCCTGTCGGAGCCAGCTGGCGTGACCGAGGCGAGTCATGAGTGGAGTCTGTCCCTGTGCTACGCGGGCTGCTACGCCTAGGCACCTCTTCTGTTGGTGTAAGAATTACTTTTGTAGCCTGTTATTTTCTACCTTGACGTTATTTTCGACGTTTCATTGTAACTTTTTATGGTTTTCAGGTTGCTATTGGTATCCAGTATCGGCCTTGGGCTGGGATGACTAATCTTCCTGAGGCCTCGCAGCTTTCGGCGTACCGCACTGTTTTTGTTGGTACTAGACGCTTTTTCTGGTATCTGGGGGAGCGTGTCGTTCGTCATCACAGTGGTGATCGCTTTGTGGTGCCCTTGTCTCCACCGGAGTCGATGCTGGACTCACACTTGCTTAGGGAGTTGATAAACAGGGGAGAGCGCTACACTTTTCCTTGGCAAGATCTTGTACGTATGGAGGGCGATTATGCGTAGGACTTGCTTCCCTCTTTGGCTCCTCCACTCCGTCTTCCTGATGTATGATTTCTTTTGAGAATTTTGTTGCTAGTCTCTGTTTAAACCGTCGAATAACCTGATTATTAGATCGTATTTTCAGACGACTGTTCGCCGTATGAGGAAGATTGAGATTCTGCCTCAATCCGTCTGCAACCCGGGGTCGATCGGTATTACTAAGGACCATATTGCAGACGCGCTAGAGGGTTTTAGACAGGCGCAGGAGTCTTTGCCTGATGTTTTTGACCTAGTAAGCTTTTTGATACATTATTCATCCCTTTTAATACCGCTTGTTACTTCTTTTTTCTTTGCTTTGTTCTCAGCCTACTCACCCGGAGATGATGGGCTTCATGAAGCTGGTTGACGCTTTGAAGTACTGCATCATCAAGCTTCGGTATGGTGCGAGTTATCGGGGCGGTTCTGGCGATGTTCTTGAGGTATGTTCACGTTTTTTTATTTTTACCATTTGTCACGCTCGAGGCATAGAGGCTCGGACGAGGGGGAGCCTAGTCGTGGCAGACGATCTCCTGAGGTTTGTCGGCATTTTCAGTCTCAGCGGGAGCCTCAGCTTTCTCAGCCGTTTCATGAGGCTCTGTGGCAGCAGCCTCAGTCTCCCCAGCCGTTCCAGCACTTTCAGGGTCAGTGGTAGCGACAGTCGTTTACACAGTCTTCACAGCCTGAGTTCAGGCCAGTTATCACGCTTGTGGATCAGGGCCTATACTCAGCTCCATCGTCTGGGGCGCTTCCTCCACTTTTGTCGGGCTTATTTTCAGTTCCAGTGTATGGGACGATGCCTCCACCGACGCTTCCTACCTCTTGGAGTCACTCTCCACCGTTTGCCAGTTGGACGGGTCCGGCTTTGAGTTTGAGTGCTACTGGAGTTACAGGAACTAGTTGGGATACTACTCCTCGTACCCGAATGATGGCAGGACTCCTTGGCTCACTGCTCCTGTATTCACAAGCTGGAGGTGACGCTGATCCTCACTCTTCTAGTTCTACAGATTTTTCACCGAGGGTCTCTATTTGTACTTTAGTTGGTGACACTGGACACTAATAATTAATTAGGAAAATACGTATGAAAATACGGGGTATTACAGAAGTTGTAAACCTGGTCCCATTTCCATACTTATTTATTTAGGAGGAGTTGTAAAACTTATCCCTTTTTTCTTTTCTTTTTATTTCTTTTTTCTTTTGGGGAAGGTCGGTACCCTCCACTTACGTTTTTTTTTTTTTTTTTTTTTATTTTTTTTTTTTTTTGCGTCATGAATAAAGACACACACAGTGAGTCTCAAGCACTAATACACACTAATAAATACATGCAAAAGCTATATTTTATTATTATTTTAATAGGTTCGAAAATCCCAATTAATCAGCTAATAATTTCGAATTTTCCTATGTGAAAATCTGATTTTTATTTAGTTAAATTATTTGGTGAATATTTGGTATTTTGTTATATAATTATTTATTACAATAAATATTATTTACACAATTATTTTTATTCCTTTAAACTAGCAAAATATATTCCTAAATACTAAATAGGAAGGCAAAAAATATGAGCTTAGGAAAGCTCAATAATTTCGGCCATTCCATAAAGATTTTGGGAAAATATTTTGGTAATTTGTATTTTTAATTATCTCCCTAAAATCTCCTATTTTCCATAAGTCTAATTCTCCATCTTTTTGATATCCAATAATAATATTTTCTTTCCATTCATTCTTCTTAATTATTCCCCAAGAAATCCCAATTTCCTTAATATTTTTCATGACATACATACCTTCCATATTCAATTATACACAATCCCTTCAAATATCAAAACTTTCCTAAAATCTTTGCTCACTTCTCCAAGTAATCTCTTAAACCCTAATTAGCATAAATCTTCCTACATTTTCCTACCATAATTCATGCTCATACTAGCCTATAAATACCCCTTCATACCTCTCACATTCTTCACACCAATTCTCTTCTTTTCTTCTCCTCAATTTTACACAAATCATCCCGTTCATCTTTGAAGCCAATTTTCGGGCACTCCTAGTCAGTTTTTGGGGTAGTGACATTTCATATGAAGTTATTCCTCTCAAAAAATCCTTAAGGTAAGGCTCAAGAATCACCCAATTCGGAGCTATATCAAAGGAGTTATAGCCTCTGAAAGTTCTGCCCATTATTTCCTACGCAAATCCAATTCTTTTATTCTCCTTTTCTTTTATTCAATTATTATTATTATTATTATGGGAGATTGATATGAAATTATTATGAGTATTTTTAACTATATAAAATCAGATTTTAATAATGTTCATGTTGAATTAATTTAAGAGGTTCATGTACATATAATTGGGAAGGTTTAATTTAATTATTTGTGACTATTTGTTAACCTTATATTGATTAAAGTTATATTTATTTGTAGGGTGTTTTTGATCAAGCTACTTGAGAGTTCTTTTGAAGTGTTGTTTGCTAAGTGAAGATCAAGGTACGTTAGTGTAGAGACCCATTTGTGTCTCCCCAAAACCAAACCCAGTGATGAGTACCTTTCATGTCGAATCATAATGGAATGAAGTGAAAGTGTGGAAAGTTTAGTGTTGCGGATAGTTTTAATTTATTTTCTCTTCTCTCTGTTTTTGAAAACTTATTTTAAGAAAACAGCCAATCCAGTTTGGTTGCTCCATGATATGGGTCCAATAGTAGTGTAGTTGGATGGGGCTTGACAAGAGCTTTCCAACGATATATTATAAGCCGAATTCCGATGAATATTGAGGAAGTTATGGCCAATTTACCGAACTGGGCCCCAGTTTGAGCCTTATATGCGGCCCAATGATCTAGGGGAGGGCCTAATATGATTTATCATTCCTAATGCAATTAGGAATGGTTTTAGTCTTCTAGATTCTTCTAGAAGGTCTTTTCATTCCTAATTCAATTAGCATTGATAAATTGACTTTTGTTGACTTTTCAGAGTTTTAATTAAAATCAAAGAACATTTTTGAGGGAAAGATACGATTTTATCCTCCTGTACGGCAAAATTTATCTGATTTTAGAAAACGCATCAAAAACATAATTAGCGCCTAACGCCAGACATTGGCGCCTGGCACTAATGTTGGCGCATGGCGCCAATAAGCCAGCGTTGGTGCGAGCTCTGTTTCACGTGCGCCAATGCTCTGTCTTGATGATTTTATCTTTTTAGGCTGATTTTCTCTATAAATAACGTATTAAAAACTCCGTTTTCATTCACCAATTCTCATCAACATTCATCTTCATTCACCTACAACCAGTTTTCATTCATCAATCAACTCATTCTCATTTTCTTCTCATTCACCATCTCTCTTTCTCTTTTTCTTAACTTGCTTTTCAAATACAAAATTCCGCATTCATTAGATCTAGAAACACCTAGCCATATTCGAAGTTGCCTTCGCCCTAGACGTGAAAGGTTTAATTTATGAGGGTTTGGTCCCAAATCTCTATTTCAATTATTTAATTTAATTGTTTGTTTATTATTTTCCTTGAAGTTACTAACGTGTGTATTTTGTTATTAGAAAGAGGTACGAGGCATCAAAGTAAGTGCATTAATGGTTTTAATTGATATTATTATATAGTATCATGTTTAGATTGTTGTTATGATATTTCTAGTATCATGTCTAGGGTAACTTTAATATCAAATATGATTGTTACGATGCCTTTAATTCTCTTCCTAATATTTATGATTGTTAGTATCATGTTAGGGTTAAAGATTTGATTTTTATTGCTTAGTGACATGCTAGGGTTTGTTTTTAATCTTGTTAGTATCATGCCTAGGATCTTGCTATTTTTTATTATGCTTTAACATGGTTTATGATTATTTTTATAATTGTTTTGATTATGATTATAATTTTATTATTGCTATAATTATTATTATTATGCTTTAACATTATTATTATTATGATTAATATGATTGTTCTTATGATGATTATTATTTTGATGATTATAATTATTATTATGATTATTCTTATGTTGCTCGATATATTATTTATTGTTATTGCTTGATCACGCCTTTTATGCATGTTTAAAGGGAATTTGTACTTGTAATCACACTTGATAAGATAATTAAAAATCTTGTTTAGGGTTAATTTGATTATAATACAAGTGACCGCCAATAATAGATTTATTTGTGCATTATATTCAACCAACATAGATTAAACAGATTTAGGGTTAATCCTATTGATTGCATGTTAATCAAAAAGCGCACAGGAGTACGATCAGAATAAAGTAGAGGCCTATTATTAGGGCACGTTCAATCTCTTTTAGGTTGGATTTGTACCTTCATCCCCGAACCCTTATTTGGTTCTAGACCTTATGGAGTTAACGATCTCTTGGATCGTTAAGGGGTGCAACCTTCACCTCGTGAACAGTTTACAAGTTCCTAAAACTTATTGGCGACTCTTTTGCTCTATCTTCTTTCCCTTTGGACGCCACCGTACTTTAGTGTATGATCACAGTGGGGTTCAAGCTAGGGGTTAACGCTTGAAATTTATTCCCTACAGTTTTTGGCGACTCCTCTGGGGAGGATTTCTATTTTAATTCCTGAATTTGTTTCGGCAATGATTTAGAATGAGTGGATGAGACTCAAAACGTTCTAAGTATTTCATATGCGTAATTTTGATTAACATTATTGTCATATGAATAAAAAAAAGATCTCATTGGAAAGACCATCCATAATGAGTTAAAAACATAGGATTTTACATGTAGGAAATTTGAGAAATATCTTTCACAACTAGGACCGAAATAACACCGCGCGAAAGTGGAAAATTTTATCGAGCACAGAAAGCTGTTGAGGTATGTGGGAAGTAGTGCCAAGGGACAGAGCATTGGCGCCAGACTTTTAGCCGTAGCGCCACATGCCAGCATTGGCGCCAGGCGCTACAGTTAAAAACTGGCGCCAGTCTCTGTTTGCTGGCGCCAACCTCCCTTAATACTGAGCCAGAAATATGCGTTTAATTTCGACTAGTTTTTTGTATTGTTTGCTCGTAGCTACTTCCTGATTGAATTTTTTCTCACTTTTCTGAAACCTATATGTGTTCTACATATGGACATAACCCTTTGGGAATTCATGCTCCATCTACTTGATTGAACGCTTTGTGCAACAAAGGGTACATCCGAGATTGTTGAATTCCCCAAACCATGGAAGCGAGTTTTTTCTAAAACTCGCGGTGTCCCATCCACTAGCGCCAACCCTTCACGGTTAGACTTCCGCGCGGTGCATCCGGACAATTAACCATGGACCCTCTATTGACTAAACCATATCCCGAACTTTAGAGAACAAGAGCCATGGTTTGGTTGCAAACTCATTGCATCATATTGTGCCTACTTGACTAATTGTGGATTATTTGTTGGCATATATTCTATGTTTCTCTTAACCATTTGTTTGACTTGTGCTGAGATTAAATAAATTAATGACTTAAAGAACTTTGCCTAATTAATTAATTAATTTGAGTCAATAAAGTCTAATATTTTAATCAAAATTGACCTAGTACGACTTTAGGCATACCCCTGTTGATTAATAACACCGAAAACAGTCTTAGATCGAAGCTCCAGCATTGGCGCCATAGTCTGGACTGTAGTGCCACTCTCTGGAGTGTGGCGCCTGGCGATAGCTATGTCGTCTGGCGCTAAGCTACACAGTGCGACGCCAGTCCTTTCGTTTGGCCGATAGTTCGGATTATTGGTCGAGTCATCACCTAGTGTCTAATTAACCAGTTTGCTAATTAATTCGGTTAATTTTCACTGTTCATAACACCTTGTCGAGTCTAGTCACATAGTCTAGCCACATGGTCATGATCCCGTGAAGCAACAACAGATGGACCTCATGCCAGAGAGTCTAAGCAAGCTATCTAGCGACTATAAATTTCTGGGCATGATGAGTTCACAAGGGGTCTTGCTGGACAAGGAACTTCTTCCGCAGAAGTTCAATGCCACTAACATCTCAAAATTCAAGGCAACAGATAACCCTTACTTCCATCTAAGAGCTTTTGAAACTATAATGAACATTAAGGGTATCAATAAGAAGGTTTTCCCCTCTCTGTTCCCACTATCTCTCGAAACCGTTTGTCAACAATGGTTCTTTTCTCTCGAGAAAGAAAAAACCTCTTCTTGGGAGTCGATAACAAACGCTTTCATAGATAGATATAAGTGCAACATCCAAGACGAAACAGACTGTAGACAACTTGAGATGTTAAAACAAAAAGAAAATGAAGGGTTCACTTCTTTCTTCAACAAATGGAGGGAAACTTCTACTAATATGGTCAAGGCTCCTACCGAAAAAGAATATGTGAGGATGTTTATCAAGAATCTCTAAGGGAAGTATTCAAAACACTTAAAGTACCAACACAATTTAAATACTTTCAAAGCTGTCTATAATATAGGCATTGACACTAAAGATGACCTTCTGAAAGATAATGGTGCGAGAGGAAAGAAGAACGACCATCCTTCTTCTTCCTCTCCCATTAATGAAGTACATGCCACGAACGCCTCTAAACCACGAATCCAAAGATCAAAAATAGTGTTCACTCCACTTGGTATGAGTTATGAAACGGCTTTCGAGAAGCTACATCACAAAGGACTAGTCATGCCCATAGGGCCTATCAAAGATCCGGTTCCAGAAGCCAGGCCACCTAAGTGGGACCCTAATAAGCACTGCAAATATTACTAAGGAAAGGGTCACGACACTGAGGAGTGTGGGAAACTCAAAGAAGTTATTCAAGATCTGATCGATAACAATGAAACTTCCGAGATTCTAGCCATCGAAGATGACCAAGCATCCTTTGATCCATCGCTTCTTATCACACCTGTAGGAGAGCCTATGATCGAGACAGCTTATATGACCTCTCTCGATGAAGTGGCCATAATTTAGGAGGATGAAAATCTTTTCTGAGATAATACCAAGGAAGACTCGTCAAGTCTAAAAGAGGACGTTCGAAAACTGCAAGATGTCATTGCTATGCTCTTGAATGTGGTAGAAGGACTAGCAAATCGGGTAATGGTCATCGAACAAAATTCTCGCCAAGGGTTTAATGAAGAACTCAATGCTCCTAGGCCACAGGCAAAACGGACTATTGAAGAATACACACCAATAGGAATGAATTACAATGAAGCTTTTGACTGTCTTCACGATCAAGGTCAAGACCCTCCACCTGAAAAACGTTTTCCCAATTGGGATCCGAATTCCTATTGTCGATACCATAGAGGTCGCGGTCACACTATCGAAAAGTGTCTCGCCCTCAAGGATCGTGTTCAAGACTTCATTGATTCAAATCTCCTTCATGTTCCTCCGCGCGACAAGAAGGCCAAGATTAGTAACAATGGTAACAGTGGCTGTAAAGGGAAGAAGAACGACTATCCTTCTTCTTCCGAAAACACCTACTCTAGTAATAGTGTTGGTACTTTCGACCTTAGTGAGATCCTAGCCATAGGTAATCGAAAGCAACCGAAAAGGGAATTTACCCCTATTGGAATTAGTTACGATGATGCTTTCGATCGACTCCATGCTAAGGGAATCATTACTCCCATTGGACCTATTATATATCCCCCACTTAAGAAAATATTGCCTAGTTGGAATCCAAACGAACAATGCAAGTACCACCAAGGTAGGGGTCATGCTACTGAGAGTTGTTGGAAGCTAAAGGAGGATATCCAATATTTGATTGATAATTACAAGCTTCACATGCCTCCAGTTAACAAGAAGAGCGAGTGATGATGAAGCAAACCACACAAGACAAGAGGCGAGCTTCAACAACAAGATTTCGTGACGTCTTTTTTCTATTTCTTTTTGTATTTACCCTTTCCCCAATATGTCTAGCATAGGCACCTTTCTCTTCTCCTTAGATTTATTTTGTAGGATCATTATATATTTTCTTTTAATAAGAATGAGCATTTATTTCCTTTTATATGATCATTTCATTATATTGCATTAAAAAAAATAAAATAAAATAAAAAAATAACTGTCGAATTAAGCACAAGGTATACCAATGATTTAAGGCACCCCTTGTAACCACATCACATCTCCTTTTACCTTTCAAATATACATCCTTTCTTCATAAACCACTTTGAGCCTCGTCTAACGATAGACCTTTCTTTTTTCAACCTACATCTACCTAACCTTGGAATGAGATGGTGTGTAACTTATGCAATTCTAAAAGGCTTAAGTGATTTCAAAAGTTCAAGATTAAAATAGAAAAAACAAAAATAAATAAAAGTGTACAAAAGGGCAAGTGTTCCAATGTCTTTGATATGAAAATGTCTTTGATATGAACACATCTTAGATTGCGTCTCTTATCAAGTGCTCGGTACCATGCCTGAGAAACATGAATGCCAAGTGAGTGATAGACCGCATGATCGGGATCGCCCACACTTATTAAAATAAAATAAATTCTAAAGCAAAAAGAGTTAAAAAGAGTAGAAACTCAAGCATAAAAATATAAAGATTCAAAAGCGAGGTTGAACACCTTGGGGGCTTATTGAGGGTCTTGAGCCTTTATCCCTTTTTTCTATAAACTTTAGCCTAACCACGTTACAACCCTTAAAAAGACCTTTTTGAGGTATACATACTTGTGCGAGGTTCGGCTAGAGCTATGTTCGGCCTGATTGCACCATGATCACATCAAGGGATCTCCAATGCTCATCCCTATTCACTTAGAGCTAGACTTGGGGGCTTGATCCCTACATCATTAGCTTACCAAGCCTAAGAGTCACCACCATTTGACTCTTTTAACAAATAATATCTTTCCACACACTTAGCTCTTGTGGCTTAGCTTTAGTGTCACTTTCACACACTACATAGATACATGACCAAATTTACTCCCCTTAGGAACCCTTTGTCATGGAATCTTAACATAAAGCATGCCTTGTCACATCGCTCATCACTTATCAATCATCGTTGCATCACAAAGTATGAAGTGCTTAGCCTCCGTGCCTAAGTTACCCTAGTACTTTCATTGAGTCAACAGTTGAGATAGCCTAGGATGAATTAATCCTTACACCTTGAGAAATAGTATCAAACCACATTTGATTAAGCTCATTCAACATGCATCTTCAAAACTTTGATTCTTTTTTCGCGTCTTTCTTTTTTGGGAGAAAGTCGGTACCCTCCACGAAAATGACGGAAATTTTTTGCTTTTTTGCATTTTTCGAGTCGCACGATCACATTACAATGCACACACGAGTCATGTAAACATTGATTTATGTCGTGTCATATAATTTTGATTTGAGTCTAACACATGTGTCATTTCACTTCGAGTCGAGTCAACCTTGAGTCAGTCAATCACAGTGAGTCAAATTTATACCTTGAGTCATGTCAGGTCTATGAGTCAAGCAATGCTAAACCTTAGGTCAACCCTAAGATGATTAAAGAGATTGGCAAAGTTCTATAGTAAAAAATAAATACAGGTGCAGCAGAACAGGGAAGACCCTACTCCAATTCTTGGCGCCAGAGATATTTCAGCAGCGACAGAGCTCGAAACCTCTCAAAAAGGTGATTTCGACCTCATACAACAATTTCGGGTTCCTTGGTATGCCAGTTAGCCCCTATAAGCAATTTGATATGATTAAGTAGTCAGTTTGATTACAATCACAATAAGTGGTCGACCTGATGAAAGATCGTCTCACTTAGCTTAAAGCGCCTAAGAATTGGCTCATCACGGAAACACCGACATACTGGTTTTAGCGAAAGCAAAGTTCAGGCGAGCTTTAGAGATCGACAAACGTTGGTCTTCGAAAATTTTTCAGAATATTATCGCAAAAAACGTTCAAGTACCGAAGCTCTATTGTTCAGAGACGCGTGAACATCTCCATCAAAGCTCTTTGCTCCAGAGACGCGTTGGCGTATCATTCAAGATTTATTGTTAAGAGACGCGTGGACATATCATCAAAGCTCTTTTGTTCAGAGACGCGTGAACATTTCCATTAAGATCTTTTGCTCCAGAGACGTGTGGGCATATCATTCAAAAGCTCTTTTGTTCAGAGTTGCGTGGACATTCCTTTCAAAAGCTCTTTTTCTCCAGAGACGCGTGGGCATCCTATTATCAAGCTCTTCGTTCAGAGACGCGTGGACACATCATTCAGAAGATCATATCAAAAAGAAGCTCTTTGTTCAGAGGCGCTTGAACATATCCAAAAAAAGAAAAGAAGCTCTTTGTTCAGAGGCGCGTGAACATATAAAAAAGAAGCTCTTTGTTCAGAGACGAGTGAACATCGAAACAGCAAGGTGGCATTCCCTAGATTGTGGAGAGTTGTCACAAACAACTGAGGATTGTTTCAAGTGAAGCAATCTTCGATAGTATTCCCTTGGACGTGGAATATTATCAAAGTGGAGGAGGATCGTTTCAGGCGAAGCAATCTTCTATATTGGAAGCAGTTACAAGCGTAGCGGTTTTCAAGCGGGATGACATTCTCTAGCTTACAGAATGTCATCAAAATAATCGATTACTTTCAGAGACGTGTGCTCGACAGTGCAAGATACGCGTTTCTTAACTCTTTTATCTGTTTAACTAACGCTAGTTTTGCATGTATCGGCATTACAAGAATGATTTAGGATCGCAGAACGTTCTGAATCATTATCCGTCCCTATCGATACTTTGACTTTTGTTTTCGAAACTTGCGTTTCTCCAAACTCAGTCAAAGTGGGGGCTTCTGTAGACACTCATTTGTGTCTCCCCAAAACCAAACCCAGTGATGAGTACCTTTCATGTCGAATCATAATGGAATGAAGTGAAAGTGTGGAAAGTTTAGTGTAGCGGATAGTTTTAACTTCTTTTCTCTTCTCTCTGTTTTTGAAAACTTATTTTAAGAAAGCAGCCAATCCAGTTTGGTTGGTCCATGATATGGGTCCAATAGTAGTGTAGTTGGATGGGGCTTGACAAGAGCTTTCCAACGATATATTATAAGCCCAATTCCGATGAATATTGAGGAAGTTATGGCCAATTTACCGAACTGGGCCCCAGTTTGAGCCTCATATGCGGCCCAATGATCTAGGGTAGGGCCTAATATGATTTATCATTCCTAATGAAATTAGCATTGATAAATTAAATTTGTTTACTTTTCAGAGTTTTAATTAAAATCAAAGAACATTTTTGAGGAAAATATACGATTTTATCCTCCTGTACGGCAAAATTTATCTGATTTTAGAAAACGCGTCAAAAACAGAATTAGCGCCTAATGCCAGACATTGGCTCTTGGCACTAATCCTGGTGCCTGGCGCTAGCTTTGGCGCCTGGCGCTAATGTTGGCGCCTAGCGCCAATAAGCCAGCGTCGGCGCCAGCTCTGTTTCACGTGCGCCAATGCTCTATCTTGATGATTTTATCTTTTTTGGCTGATTTTCTCTATAAATAACGTATTAAAAACTCCGTTTTCATTCACCAATTCTTATCAACATTCATCTTCATTAACCTACAACCAGTTTTCATTCATCAATCAACTCATTCTCATTTTCTTCTCATTCACCATCTATCTTTCTCTTTTTCTTAACTTGCTTTTCAAATAAAAAATTCCGCATTCATTAGATCTAGAAACACCTAGCCATATACGAAGTTGCCTTCGCCCTAGACGTGAAAGGTTTAATTTCTAAGGGTTTGGTCCCAAATCTCTATTTCAATTATTTGATTTAATTGTTTGTTTATTATTTTCCTTGAAGATACTAACGTGTGTATTTTGTTATTAGAAAGAGGTACGAGGCATCAAAGTAAGTGCTTTAATGGTATTAATTGATATTATGATATAGTATCATGTTTAGATTGTTGTTATGATATTCCTATTATCATGTCAAGGGTAACTTTAATATCAAATATGATTGTTACGATGCCTTTTATTCTCTTCCTAATATTTATGATTGTTAGTATCATGTTAGGGTTAAAGATTTGATTTTTATTGGTTAGTGACATGCTAGGGTTTGTTATAAATCTTGTTAGTATCATTCCTAGGATCTTGCTATTTTTTATTATGCTTTAACATGGTTTATGATTATTTTTATAATTGTTTTGATTATGATTATAATTTTATTATTGCTACAATTATTATTATTATGCTTTAACATTATTATTATTATGATTAATATGATTGTTGTTATGATGATTATTATTTTGATGATTATAATTATTATTATGATTATTTATTATATTGCTTGATATATTATTTATTGTTATTGCTTGATCACGCCTTTTATGCATGTTTAAAGGGAATTTGTACTTGTAATCACGCTTAATAAGATAATTAATAATCTTGTTTAGGGTTGATTTAATTATAATTCAAGTGATCGCCAATAATAGATTTATTTGTGCATTATATTCAACCAACATAGATTAAACAGGTTTAGGGTTAGTCCTATTGATTGCATGTTAATCGAAAAGCGCACATGAGTACAATCAGAATAAAGTAGAGGCCTATTATTAGGGAAGGTTCAATCTCTTTTAGGTTGGATTTGTACCTTCATCCCCGAACCCTTATTTGGTTCTAGACTTTATGGAGTTGACGATCTCTTGGATCGTTAAGGGGTGTAACCTTCACCTCGTGAACGGTTACCAAGTTCCTAAAACTTGTTGGCGACTCTTTTGCTCTACCTTCTTTCCCTTTGGACGACACCGTACATTAGTGTATGATCACAGTGGGGTTCAAGCTAGGGGTTAACGCTTGAAATTTATTCCCTACAGTTAGGTGGCTAGATACCTTGAAAGTGATCGATTTGAATGAAAATGTTTGAATGATTTATGTTGCTTGAATTAAATTGACTTGAATTATGGTTTATGAAATAAAAGTATGTTTTAAAAGATTTGTTTTAATAGTTACGTTAGAGTATTGATTTTTATAACATGTTTTGATTAATTAATATATTATTCATGTTTAAAAAGGATTGATTTTAAAGGCTTGTTGAATTTATTAAAAGAATTTTGAATTATTATTATTAAAGGTTGAATTATTGGATTTAAAAGAGGATTTATTGAATAATGGATTTATTATTATTTATGCTTTATAAGCATGTTGGTAATCCCATTATGCGGATTTGGTTTATTGATAAAGCCTTGGACTTTGTATGACTAGGTCTTTCCTCAAGAATAGCCTTGTAACATAAGGAGACTAGCTTGGGGGGTGTGCACACTTGAGAGAGGAATTTGTTTTAATATGAGGAATTGGTTTTTAAATAATTGGAATTTGTTTTATTGATTATTGATATTGGAATTATTGAGAATTGGTTTTAAACCATGAATTTGGAATTATTGGATTTTTTATTGGAAATTGGTTTTAAAGCATGTTTGCGAATAAATTGAGTTTAATTATCTTGCACTTACCGTACTTAGCATATTTTTCTAACCCGTACTTCTTATTTGTTTTGGTTCACTCTGTTTACCGTAATGGTAAGCAGTGTTGCTTATTTTCAGGTTGGAGTCAATAAATGATGCATTGGAGTCCCGGGATTGGTTTTCACTAAATTAGGAATTTGGTCTTGTATCTATTTGGAGTACTCATAACATTGGTTACTATTATGGTTATTATTAATAAATAAGAGTATTGAAATTTCCGCTGCAAATTATTGTTATTTTTAGTAAGTTGAGTAGCCTTGCGTAATCACGCGGCGGTAATACGCCTAAGTCTATCTCTACGGTATAATTATAAGTATTATACTAGTATTTCTGTAGAGGGAGATTTGGGGGTGTCACAAAGTGGTATCAGATTTTCACAAAGTGGTATCAGTTTTCAAGGTCCTAAAAAGATTAAAATTGGAATAGTAATTATAATTGTGGGTAGACTTAAGGGGGCATATAGGATAGATAGAGTTTCGCATTTGTGTGTGATTCAAAAGCCTTACTTTTACTTAAAAAAAAAAAAACTATTTTCTTATTTGTGGAAAGATGAAGGAGAAAAGGATTCTTGATTTCTCTACGGAGGCCTATAATGGGTACGACTCTCTGTCTAGGAAAGGCTCGCCTCAACGTCGTAGGTAACTTTCTTGGGAGACGCGGGCTCGACCGTCCTTCAATCTCGATTCAAGTACATATTTATTATTTTCGAAAATAAAAAGAATTGAAATTATTTGAAACTTGAGTATGCGATTATGTGTGCATTAAAGTTGGTGTTAAAAAACCTTAGAGTGTGGTCTAGAGGTCCGAATTTTTGAGTTATTACCCATGGTTGGGTAATCTTGAGTTATGTTTGGTTGAGTTATGAATTGCTTACTGCAAATGGATTTAGAATTTGATTGTTTGTGTGATTTGACACTTAATTAATTGTTTTGCATGTATGTGTGAAACAGATGAAAATGATTGATGCAATGAGACACCAATATTTTGACATTCATTACTTGAAAGATAGTGGAGTCACAGTTAGTGATTTCATAACTGGAATTTGTACTTTGGCCTTGACCCTTTATGAGAAGGATGGAAAGGAAGTCTTGACCCAACAACCTTGGATGGTACTTTTGGGTTTGGCCCATTTTAGGATTAAGAAATACCAACCTCTCTTTGACAAATATGGGGATGTGATTAAGGTAGACGGAATGTGGAATGAGAAGCATCATCATGAAGGGAAATGGTTGGCAACCATGTCTAGCCTTAAGAGGGACTTGCATTATGTGGAGCGCAAGTATGAACCTAGGAGGAAAAATGTGAAAATTCCCACGATACCAAAAGATCGAACCTTTGGACCTAATGACCAAATGTACTTCTTAAATGCCCAAGTACCTTTTTCATACCCAAACAAGCGAAATGAGTATGTGGAATCTAGTGATGAGTCCGTACCACCTCTTGGTAGGAGCAATCATTACCGTTCTCTTAGCCAATATTTTAGCTCTGAATCTTCAAAACATTCTAGCCCAATTCCATGTTTCAAAAAGGCCCAGAACTCGTTCTCAAACTGCAAATGAAAGAGCCCAAAACCCCAAAGCTTCTTCAAGAATACCTTGTGGGGATGTAAGTCCAACAAAAAGCCCAAGTCACACTCTTGCCCCAGACAGAAATATATGTAAATCTGGGTCAAACTCATCAGGCCTTATTCCAAGCTATAGTGGTTATAACCCAACTCTCATGGCCGAACCAAGCAATAGAAGTGATGATCCGAATTATGATCCTATTGAAGATGGTTATGCCCATAGTGTT
This sequence comes from Chenopodium album, assembly GCF_948465745.1. Taxonomy (NCBI): domain Eukaryota; kingdom Viridiplantae; phylum Streptophyta; class Magnoliopsida; order Caryophyllales; family Amaranthaceae; genus Chenopodium; species Chenopodium album. The sequence goes on from NC_137839.1 coordinate 46,261,481, forward strand.
ATTTGATTGTTTTTGAACTATGTTTTTGTTTCATGTTTCAATAATTTTCCTAAGTGACAAAGTTGTATTTTCATTAATTATTAATGAAATAAAATGAATTATTTGAAATTTTTCTATGTTATTAAGTGAATTAAATGCTTGTATGAGTAGAACTTGTTTTGATTTCCAAGTATAATAATCATACCAAGGAATTATGTCTCCAAGAATGAGGGAACATTTAAGGAGTAAGCGCACTGGTTCCAAAGTTGGAAAGGTCCTTAAGCAGTTAACCCAAATTACTGAGAACATCACGAAGGTGGTGAACAGGGAACACCGAAATCCTGAGCTTGATTCCTATAGTGAAGTCTTTAAGAGGGTAGCTGCAGCTAAATCACCTGTTTACTTGGGAAAAGAGGACCCAGCCTGCCTTGAAAACTGGATTAGGGAGTTTGACAAGCTGTTTGATGCTATCAATTGCCCAAGTGAGCTGAGGGTGAACAATGGGGTTTACTACTTGAGGGAGGAAGCTGACTTATGGTGGGCCTAAAGAAAGGATGAGTTGCTGAAAAGACCAAACTTTGGGTGGGATGAGTTCAAGGAAGCCTTGAGAGAAAAGTTTTACCCTTTCTACCTTAGAAAGCAGAAGTGTTTGGAGTTTACTAAACTAAGAATGGGAAACATGTCAATTAGTGAATACTACAACAAGTTCATTGAGTTGATGAGGTTTGCCCCGGAAGTAGTCCCTACTGAAACTGTTAAGGCTAAAAGATTTGAGCAAGGCCTAACCTTGACCCTCCAAGGGAAGCTAGGGGGAGTGACTTTTGAGACCCTAGATGAAGTCTATGGCCGTGCAGCCCATCTGTACGGAATTAAGGGGAAGGAGATGGAGCAGGTGGGAGAGAAAAGGAAGTACCCAGACTCTTTTCACAAGCCTAATGGAAATTACTAAGGGAATTTTAGAGATAGAGGGGACAACAAGGGGAACTTTAGGAAGGGGAATGGGGGACATTCATCCAACCATAAAGGGAATGGTAACCAAATGGGTGAGAAGCCCAAGAGGAATTCAAGTATTTCTGCAAGAGGTGTGAGAAAGAGCACCAAGGGAAGGACTGTGAGGGAAACTTGGTAACTTGTCGTTACTGTCAGAAGTTGGGACACCGTGAGTATGAGTGTTTCAAGAAGGAAGCTGATGTTAAGTCTGGGAAGGTGAAAGAGTCTAGTGCACCTAGCAAACCACCTCTGTCTAGTGGACCTACAACCAAGGCTAGAACCAGTAGCGGTGCGGGAGGTGCCCTAAAGGGTCGTGTGTTCGTGATGAATAGTCGGCAGGCTGAGTCTGCTAATGATGTGGTAATTGGTGTTTTCTTTATAAGTTCTTTTCCTGTTAAAGTCTTGTTTGATTTAGGGGCGTCGCATTCTTTTATTTCTAAGGAAGTAGTTGGGAGTCTCGGGTTAGAGAGTCCTGAGTCAGTTTCTCTAGATGTGTCTATTCCGTCTGGGGAAGTGAGGAGTTGTTCGAGATTGTTTTTGAGTGTGCCTATTTCCATCTCTGGGGTAGAGTTTCTGGCTGATTTGATCGAGACTTTGATGTGATTCTGGGAATGGATTGGTTGGGAAAGTATGAAGGAACAATTGATTGTGCGGCTGAAAAGGTCACCTTGACTATCCCAAGACCAAAGTGGTGTATAAAAAGGAAGGAAAAAGCTCAGGGTTGAGAATTGTGTCTGCAATGCAACTACAGAAGCTGGTAAGAAGGGTTGTCCTTTGTTTTTGTGTAGTGTTCAAGAGGTTAAAAGTGAGGAAAAGAAAGGTGAAGAGGGTATTCCTGTTGTAGAAGAGTTTCTAGATGTGTTTCCGGATGAGATTCCTAGTATGCACACCAGTGAGGGATGTTGAGTTCACTATCGATCTAGTGCCTGGAACTGGACCTATTTCTAAGGCTCCATATAGGATGGCTCCAGCTGAGTTGAGGGAGTTGAAGACCCAGTTGGATGATTTGTTGGAGTAAGGTTATATTAGGCCTAGTTCATCACCCTGGGGAGCTCCAGTATTGTATGTGAAGAAGAAAGATGGAAGTATGAGGTTGTGTATAGATTATCGAGAGTTCAACAAGGTGACAGTGAAGAATAATAAGTATCCATTACCAAGGATCGATAATTTGAGAATTTAAAAGAGGATTTATTGAATCATGGATTTATTATTAAAGGTTGAATTATTGGATTTAAAAGAGGATTTATTGAATCATGGATTTATTATTATTTATGCTTTATAAGCATGTTGGTAATCCCACTATCCGGATTTGGTTTGTTGATAAGGCCTTGGACTTTGTATGACTGGGTCTTTCCTCAAGAATAGCCTTGTAACATAAGGAGACTAGCTTGGGGGGTGTGCACACTTGGGAGTGGAATTGGTTTTAATATGAGGAATTGGTTTTTAAATAATTGGAATTGGTTTTATTAATTATTGATATTGGAATTACTGAGAATTGGTTTTAAACCATGAGTTTGGAATTATTGGATTATTTATTGGAAATTGGTTTTAAAGCATGTTTGCGAATAAATTGAGTTTAATTATCTTGCACTTACCGTACTTAGCATATTTTGCTAACCCGTACTTCTTATTTGTTTTGGTTCGCCCTGTTTACCGTAATGGTAAGCAGTGTTGCTTATTTTCAGGTTGGAGTCAATAAATGATGCATTGGAGTCCCGGGATTGGTTTTCACTAAATTAGGAATTTGGTCTTGTATCTATTTGGAGTACTCATAACATTGGTTACTATTATGGTTGTTATTAATAAAGAAGAGTATTGAAGTTTCCGCTGCAAAGTATTGTAATTTTTTGTAAGTTGAGTAGGCTTGCGTAATCACGCGGCGGTAATACGCCTAAGTCTATCTCTATGGTATAATTATACGTATTATACTCGTATTTCCGTAGAGGGAGATTTGGGGGTGTTACAACTTCCCCAAAGAAAGAAAAAAATAACAATAGAAATAAGAATAAATAATAAAATAATAAATAATAAAGATGAATAGAAATAAGAATAAACTGATAAAAACATAATAAAGCTAAAAATAACATAAAAAAGTATTAATAAAAAAAAATTGAGAATTTTATTTGGAATGAAACTCTCGAAAAACAGAATTACAAGATAAATGGTGAAGATAAAACAAAAAAAATCCAGATAAATATAGGAAAAGGATAAAAAAAGAAAACGCATGGGCACCGCGACACAGAACTATACACCATGTCACGGCAAAAGCTGGCGTGTCGCGGCATAATTAAATTCCCGTGATACGGTGGTAATTCCCGTGTCACGGTGCGCATATTCTGCAACGGTGTGGTTTACGTGTATAGAAAGATACATTCTAAGTAATTCCGAGCGTTTTTGCTATATAATAAGACCAGTATATTTGTGATATGTATAATTACGAAACATATAATAATTATAATTTCATATTTCAATAATAATGTCTCAGAATAATACATTGCGCGACTGGTCTTTTTCTTTGACCAATGTTGACAAAAGAGAGTTGGAATTGTATCATGTCAGGGCTTATTAGCCCTAAGACATGTAGCGATTGAACATGACTTTCTTTGGGCAGCATTAGACTTTTGGATTCCAGAAACACATTGTTTTAAATTTGATTACGATGAAATCTATCCCCTGTCGGAGGAATTCAGTGCCATCTTTGGGTTTCCTGCCAGAAATCTTATTGCCATGCCTACCCTACGTGAGTATTATTACCAAGACTTTAAACGCCGTCTGAATCTGAATGATCCATATTTAAATAGAATTGTGTGTGGTAATGAGGTAGACATAGAAAAACATGCAAATTTATATTTCAATCGCCCTATCTCTGAGTCTTATCATGTATACCGTAGAAGGGCTTATGTTTTTTGCATGTTTAGCAAGATTTTATTTGCAAACGGTAGGGTAGGACATGCTTGTCTAGCTTCTGTACTTGAACATGTTGAATCTAGGAGATCTCCTATGCCTACGTGCCTTGGAGAAACTTTGCGTGGCCTTGACGAAGCAAAAGCTGACCGGAAAGCCGTCAAGAAGGGCTCTCTATTACTGTTGCAGGAAAACACACTCCCTGAATAGCCCCCGTGACACAAAACAGGCATCGTGTCACGGTGCACTTCTGCCGTGTCACGGTGGATTCTGCAATTTTTTTTTTCTTCGACTGATTTTTTTTATTTTACAGATTTGATTGATGGAGCATTTAGAACTTTATGAAGCCCCCGACGATATTGAAAAATATGGTCCCAACGATCTAGTCCGCAAGAAGAAGAAATTACTCTGTGAACATGTCATATGATGATTGGAAGAATTTCTTTGCAAAGAGAGAATTTTCCATTCATTGGGTGGTGCCTTGGTGGAGGCTTACTAGGATAGTTGGTACGAATGATAATCGTATTGTCACGTTCCTAGTATCTCAAGGCTGACTTTTTTTTGTCCTTCTCGATTGATGCGACAATATGGACTTGAACAAGTAGTTCCACGCTATAACGATAGTCCTCGTGATGTATCGTTGCATGAAAGTAACGTTCACAAGTACAAGGCTTATTGGATTGGAAGACCTTTGTAGACCGTTTCTGCAAGTAACCAAGCTCCTCCTCCCTTATCTAGTGCATACAAGGTATGGTTGAATCCTACAAGTAGCATGGATCGAGTCGGATCACGCAACTTTCATGTGAAGGGCCGTCTTGGAAGTAAGAAAGCGCCTCCTAAAGACCGTCTAGGTCCGAGAACACAAGGGATTGAGTATAAGACTCCTATAATGCCTAAAAGGAAGAATTATGTGAAAGGGAAGGGTAAGGAGAGATGGTTTATAGACAAAAGCAACCAAAGAATTCTAAGAAAGGTGAAAGAGGTGAAAGTTCGACTAGGGGTGTGACAGTTCGGGTTACAAAAGACACATTAATGGTGAAGGCCGACCTAGTCGAAAAAGAGAAGGAGGTTCCTAAAGTGAAGAAGGATTAGATCAATATTTCTTTGCTTATATGATTTATAATTTTTATTCTTAAAATAAGACGCATGATGCTAATAGTTGTAGTCACATTTATTTCAATAATAATAGCATATTTATTTTCGCCTTAAATTAAAATTACAATGACTTTTTTTTTTATGTATATCCGATTCAAGAAGTCGGACGCAATGGAAGAATAAAAATAAAAAAACGTCGAACAAATAACAGAATTCGCAAAGTCTGCGTCACTGCAAAGTATGAGATTCCACCATGCCACGGTGGAAACTTCCGTGACACGGTGGAATACCCCGTGGCGTGGCCATTTTTTTTTTTTGCTGGACTTCTACCGTGCCACGGTGGAGATTCCCGTAGCGCAGCAATTTTTTAATTTTATTTTTTTAAATTTTTTTTTGCTACAATTCCACCGTGCCACGGTGGTAGCTGCCATGACACGGTGGTAATTCCCATGCCACGGTGGACTCCGGATGCTGAACCGACAATTTTTTTTTATTTTAGCTCCATTTTGTCGTGACGCAATGCTGAACTGGCGCGTGTACTTGATCGACGGAGGAAGGATTTCATTTTTTTTAAAGTGGCCAGGCCCTCTTGAGGGGTTGCCTACGTATCCTTAAAAAGGAATCAGGCCAAATGTAGCTCTATTGGGTCATGAACCCATGCAACTAGGTATAGAATTTCTTGAGTTGATCCAAGTTGGTTAAATTTTGGAAACCGTTACCGTGCATGTCTACAAATTGTGTCGCTCCGCCAGACAAGATGGATTTAACAGTGTACGGGCCTGACCAATTTGGTCTGAATTTTCCTCTTGGATCCAACACATTTTTGCGAAGTGCCTTAAGCACCGGGTCACCTTATTTGATGTTCCTAGTCTTGACATTTTTATTGAAATGTTGCGCCATACGCTGTTGGTAGGTTTGGACATGATGCAAAGCTGCCAAGCGTTGGCTTTCCAACGCGATTTAGAGAGAAGGGATTTCGAGCTCTATTGGTTGTAGAGCTTCAACTCCATAGACCAAAAGAGAAAGGGGTAGCACCCGTTGATGTACGAAACAGAGGTTCGATAACCCCAAAGAGAGAAATGTAGCATACTTGGCCAATCTTTGTAATTTTTCGTCATCTTTTCGATGATAGTTTTCACATTTTTGTTGGCCGATTCGACCGCACCATTTGTTTGTGGCCTGTAGGGTGATGATCTGTGATGCTTGATATGATATTTCTGTAATAATTCCGCGCATTCGGCTTGGAAATGCATTCCATTATAACTGATCATCTCATGAGGTACCCCATAGCGGCATATGATATTTTTCTCAATGAATTGAGCTACATGTTTTGCTGTTAACTTAGCATATGAGGCAGCTTCGACCCATTAGGTGAAATAGTCGATTGCTACGAGGATGAATTCATGCCCGCCTTGTCCTGGTGATGTTATCTTTCAAATGATGTTGATACCCCAAGTAGAGAAAGGCCATGGGGAAGTATATGTGTAGAGAAGCGAAGGTGGAACGTGTTGTAAATTTGCATAGACTTCACATTTCATTCATTTCCTGGCGTATTCGTGACAATCTCTCTCCATGGTAGTCCAAAAATAACCTTGTCGTTGAATCTTCTAGACTAACATCTTAGCATTCATATGCGTTCCACATATGCCGGCATGAAGATTTTCCATGGTTTTGTGTGCTTCTTTCTTGGCTATAAATAAGAGATTTCTCCCTAGTGTAGTCCTCTTGTGGAGTTCTCCCCTGATGAGCACATACTGTGAGGCCAGGAGCCTCAAAGCACGGCGTGCCCTTTTATCAATATTAGGAGGGTATTCTCCTTTTGTCACGTAGTTAAGGATATCTGTATACCATGGATCTTCATCTTCTTCTTGTGATTCTTGTTCATCATCAAGTGCGTGAACATAAGCCGGCTCATATCTTCTTTCTATGGTCAACGACACTCTGATTGTATTCATTGGAATTCGCACCATTGATGCTAATTTAGCCAGTGCGTCGGCAAAATGGTTTTCTTCTTTAGGCAAGTACGTATATTCCACTTCATCTAGTTGCTCCGTGAGAGTTTCCAGATAAGCTTGATACGTAGCGAGACTTTCACTTCTCACCTTCCGTCTCTTGGAGATCTGGTTAATATTAGTGATGAATCACCGTAGATTATGAGCTTCTTAATTCCCAAGGCCACAGCTGCTTCTAATCCCAAAATGCATGCCTTGTACTCTGCGGCATTGTTGGTGACATCAAAGTCGAGCTTCATGGAAATTGGGATATGCTCTTCATTGGGTGATACGAGCAAGACTCCGACACCACAACCTTTTTAGTTTGAAGCTCCGTCAAAATAGAGCGTCCAGCTATCATTCTTCGGTCATGAGTAAATCTTCGTCAGGGAAATCGTACTCATCTTCTTCTTTCTAAACTTCTTCTAGCGGAAAATGTGCTAAGAAGTTTTAAACCGCAGAACCTTCGATGGCTTTTTGTAATACAAATTTCAAGTCAAACTGAGCAAGGTTGACTATCCACCTTGATAATCTGCCATTGAGTGTTGCTTTTTCGAACAAGTACTTAAGAGGATCTATTTTGGACACGACATGCACTGTATGAGTGAGCATGTAATGTCTTAATTTTTGTGCGGCCCACACAAGTGCGAGACACAACTTTTCAAGCGGTGTGTATTGTGTCTCATATCCTTGAAGCTTCTTGCTCAAATAGTAAATTGCATTCTCCTTGCTTTCGATCTCTTGTGCTAGCATTGCCCCCATCGTTTCTCTTGTGACCGTAAGGTAGAGTCAAAGAGGAAAGTCAGGCATTGCTTGCGCTAGCACGGGTGGGTTTGCTAGGTACTCTTTGATTATGTCGAAAGCTCTTTGGCAATCATCATCCCATGTTACTGGGACATTTTTCTTAAGTTTCTTGAATATAGGTTCACATATCGCCGTTAGTTTTGATATGAACCTACTTATATATTGCAGCCTTCCAATGAAGCCTCGAATTTCTTTCTCATTCTTGGGTGGTGGCATGGCCATGATCGCTTTGAATTTTATGGGATCAATTTCAATCCCTCGAGAACTGATCACATATCCAAGTAGTTTGCCTGACGTAACCCCAAATGCACACTTTGCTGGATTTAATCTCATGTTGTACTTGCGGAGTCTTTTCAAAGAACTTGCGAAGTGCAATGATGTGGCCTGGACAATCTTTTGACTTAAAGATCATATCATCGACATAGACCTCCACCTCTTTGTGCATCATATAATGTAACAATGATGTGGCTGCTCTTTGGTAGGTGGCACCCGCGTTTTTCAACACGAATGGCATTACCGTATAGCAATATGTACCCCATTTTGTGATGAATGTTGTTTTCTCCATATCTTCCTCGGCCATTAATACTTTATTATATCCGGCGTAGCCATCCATGATTGATAGGAGCACATGGTTTGCTGTGTTATCGACCAGAATGTCAATGTGAGGTAGATGGAACCCATCTTTCGGGCTTTCCTTATTGAAGTCCCTATAATTAACACACATTCTGACCCTTCCATCCTTCTTCGGAATTGGAATCACAATCGCTATCCACTATGGATACTTAGATACTTTGATGAAACCTGCGGCCAATTGCTTTCTGATTTCTTCTTTGATTTTGAGAGACACATTCGATTTCATACGGCGCACCTTTTGTTTGACAGGCTTCATACCTGGAATGAATGGTATCGTATGCTGAGCTATATCCCTGTCAATTCCTCGCATATCATGGTATAACCAAGCAAATACATAAAAAAATTCACTAAGAAAGTTAATTAGCTCTTTGCGTTCATCTTGACATAGTGTTAATCCAATTTTTACTTCTTTGATAGTCGTATCATTGGAAATATTAATTGTTTTTGTATCTTCAATAATTGCTGTTTTATTTTTGCGTTCTTCAATTGCTTGAATTATTTCTTTGTCATTTTTATCATTATCAAAGCAATATTGATCAGGGTTAGGGGAATGACACGCATCGTAAGCAAAGGTATTCATTTTATTGAATTCATTGGTCATTACATCAAGGAGGGCAAGGTCAGCTGCGACCTCACCGAAATTATTTGGGATAGAAAGAGAAGACTCATCAAGATACTTAGGATTGGACTCTATGGTAAAAAGAGGGTCAGCCTCAGACCCTAAGGACTCGTCTACAGACTTAGAATCAAACTCGGACTCGGATCCAGACGACTCAGACTCATCAAACATAGGACCTTTGCCAGCGGTTATTTACAACTTCTCTTCGCTTGGCGTAGTAATCTTGAGTGTGTTGCGCCATCCCTTTAAAATATTATCAGCCTGGACGATTAACTCGGAGGGGTCAAAATCCTTGCTTGATATAACAGCTTGAATGAGCTCAAAATCGTCATTGCAGACATGCTTCAATTCATTCTTTTCTAGTCCAAAAAGAAGGTTAATGTTCAGATCATCAGAGCCTGGACTAGCTGGTTTCTCAGTTGTGAAGAGTTTTTCGCCTTCTCTGAATAAGTCACAATCAAGGAACAACTCGAACCCTAGTTCACGCTTCCCATCGTGGACGAAAGGCTCAGGGAATTCATAGCATGGGAAGTCTTCCCCTTCTTTGATATATTGGCCATTGAGGGTAAATGGATATGGATCCATGGCCATTTCCGTCTTCATGATTCGAGCATAATTGCGAGCCTTCATTTTCAGGATGGCTTGTTTCACATCTTCTTTTGTTGGCTTGAATCCCAAGCCAAAGGTATCTTTCTTGAGTGCATTAGGATTGCCCCAAAGTTCAGCCATTTTCTTTTTGAGTCCAAGGGTCATTCCAGGGAAATGCCCTTGCTTCTTCATAATGGCATTAACATTGGTATTTGAATAAGGATCGAAATCGAGATGACACTTCTCCTATTCTTCGATCATGAGAACATCATCGAGCGAAACCCCCCAAAGATCTTCATCTTCTTCGTCATGTTCGACATGGACGATGGGAGTATCGATAACTTGAATGCTCATGGGGGAGGCATCAATGGTAATTGGAACCCCCTTAACTATGGCTTTCAATTTTTAGTGCAACGACGATGGGATCGCCTTTAGCTTATGAAGCCAAGGACGTCCTAACAACATATTGAAAGAATCCCTAATGTCCACCACTTGAAACTTGGTGCGACATTCAATGGCTCCAGTAGTTATGTTTAGCATGATAGTACCCCCGGCTTGACAGCGAGTATTATCATAAGCACGAATCCCTTGAGTAGAGGGAGTCAATTCTTCATTTTTTATGCCCTACTTCTTTGCAGTGCGGAGTGGGCATACGTTGATTGCAGAGCCATTATCAACCAGGCTCATAGAAACATTCATCTGCCTACACACCACAGTGAGGTGTAAGGCCTTGTTATGTTGGTCACCTTCCGGGGGAAGATCTTTATTAGAGAAGGAAATCAAGTTTCTAGTACTTGGCAATTCAGTAGTAAGAAAGTTCACCAGTCCTTGAGGAGTCATATCATCATCAACTCCTATTTTCACCAAAGCATGCATCACAGCCTTTCGATGCTTGTGAGAGATGGCCAAAAGTTGACATACATTCATTTCCACCTTGGTCTTTTGTAATTGTTCACAGGGTCGATGGCATCAACTATTGGTTGTGATTGCGGTGGAGGTGGAGGTGGACCAGGCTGTTGCAACCGTCCACTTCTGGTGAGAACCTTGACCTCAAGGTCTCCCCAAACATCTTCACTTGTACCGAGAGACGAACATGATATATCTTTGAGATAGACGTCTTCATCGTCACTATCCCAAATTACATTTACTTCTTCATAGCTCGAGACAAATACAACTTCCGACAAAGGTTCATTCAGAGGTTGAACGAGTATTGACGGATCAAAGGAGACTTCATTTCCCATGATAGCCAAAGCATCAGAAACAAGACCTGTTTGGATGTTGGGCTTCTTGCCCCCAGGAGGGACATGAAGTTGATTAGCGTCAATCAGGTCTTGGATCGCATCTTTCAACCGCCAACACTTCTCAGTATTATGACCCTTGCCTTGATGAAACTTGCAATGAGCATTGGGGTCATAGCTTGCAGTCCTATTCTCTGGTCGAGGTTCTAGAAAGGGTTAAATTTGCATGATCAGTCCTTGATTATGCAAGCGATCAAAAGCAGCATCATAAGTCATTCCCAAAGGCGTGTAAACCCTCTTTTGCCTTTGGAATCTTTAAGGAGGAGCATTAAGGGCCAGCACATCATTGATATTGACATTGTTGGTAGCTTTATTGGGCTTGGAAGACGAAGAAGAAGGAGTGTCGTTCTTCTTGTTTTTCCAAGTATTGTTGTTATTTTTGTTGCTACCAACTGTCTTCATCAGTTCATCTTCGATATTGATTCCAATATCGTATACAGCTTCGAAGGTACTCAAAGGCAGAAACTTCAAGTGTTGCTTGTACTTAAGAGTCAAATTGGCAATAAACAAGCGAACCATCTCTTTTTCTGTGGGAGGAACCACCAAGAGCGCAACTGTTTCCCTCCACCTGCTTAAATAAGTAATGAAGCCTTCATTCTCCTTCTGTTTGAGAATGGAGAGTTCACGTTCAGAAGTCTTGGCCTGGATGTTACACTTGTAACGATTCATGAAGCTTTCAGCAACGTCCTCCCAGGTCGCAACATGTTTGGATTCTAGAGAGTAGAACCACTGTTGACAGGCATGCTCCAAGGAAAGAGGGAACACACTAGGGAAGAGTGTCACATCTACTCCCTTAAGAACCATGGTTGTAGAAAAGGCCTTCAAGTGGAAAATCGGATTATCAGTAGGCTTGAACTTGGGAATGTCAGTAGTGGAAAACTTCTCAGGAAGCTTGTCCCTTATGGACGAATTGAAGAGGTGACAGGTTGCTCCACATAAGTGAACTCTTAAGAGATCTTACTCATCTGTTCCTTAATCTTGTCCATTGCAGCGACAGTGACATTGTTCTTATTGTCTTGCTCTACCGTGTTGACTCTAGTGGTGAGTGTTTGCATCATGTTAGACAACATCTCAATTTTCTTGTTGATTTTCTCGATATCTTCCTTTGTAGCCATTGGTTGAAAGTAGACTAGAGATGGATCTTGTGGAGATGATTGTGGTGGTTTCCTTGTACGCCTCTTTGGTATAAGAGGTTTTTGAGGTATTGAATCGAACCGTACCAATCTACCCCTGCTTCTTAACTTAGTGCTGTGATACCGAAACAAACACACCTTTAATGACCAAACTTAACCTTAACCCATCCGGAAAAAAAAAATTTATTTCGAAATTTGAAATTCTCTTTATTTATTTTTTTTTTAAAAATATATGAGAGGATACCATCCGACTTACTCCGAAAAAAAACGACACAAAAACAAAGACGACACAAGACTACCCTAAAATACGGTCATGAAATGGTGCACGACTAACATAAAAAGTGTGTGAACACAACATGTGAGTGATTAATTGAAGGTTATGGACATGTGTTATGACCTTACAGCAAGACGGGACACCAAACCAGACATACGAACCACATAAGCATGCACGAAGACCAAAAAAGATGACTGCACAAACCTCCAGGGCACCGTGTCACGGTGCTGACTGTCGTGACACGATACAAAGCACCGTCAGACGGGGCAATTCACCGTGCCACGACATTGCATACCGTGGCACGGCAGACCTGCCGTGACACGGTGCGCAATTCCAGGCCTAAATTTGCGTATTTTCCAGATTTTAATCGGTTTTAGTCCGCACTAATTACTATGTGGAAATGAAAACCCTCGGTCATGGGTTAAACAATAAGAGCAAAAACATGAGGGTTAGCACCAAACAAACCATGTAGCATTTAGTCACGATGATGTAAAAAGAGTTTGCTACCTAAGGTCAAGATCTATGTTCAACTATTGGTCAAGCTTTGGGTGTTAAAAGGGTACCATGGTTAAGAGCTTGGACGCATTAGCAAGGCAGCCTCCCTTGAGGGTGTATGCCAACGGGCGGCTCTGTGAGTTCGTGATGAAATCGAACTCGACTCCATGGTTTGGGTGGATTTAATAACTCGGATGAACCATTATTGCCATGAGCGTTTTTGGGTTGATAGAGCTTAAATCCCTCGGGGCTAAGACGCATGTAGAACACACACGTATTTTCAGAAAAATCAAAGGAAGTTGACTGTGAGAAGGGAAAACAAGCCACCAAAGTGATTTTAAGACTGTCGTGACACGGCAGATATCACCGTGCCACGGTGCAGCTCACCGTCAAATGGTGAATTGCACCGTGACACGGTAGATTCTGCCGTAGCACGGCAGTTAGAAGATCTGATTGTTGCCCTGTTTTCCTTCGTACGCAATCAAGTTATTAAATTTTTCCTACGGGACAGACCTTAATGCGACGTTAAAACGTCTATGCTTATGAAAAATGTCAAATTAATCACAGGAATATTTTTCAAGAATCTTTCAAGTCTCATCAACTCATCTTAATTAAAAATCGATCACTCAAATCAATAAATAACCAAGAATCCTCCCCAATGGAGTCGCAAAATTGTAGGCGTCGTTTGAAGTGCGCCAACGTTAAAGCATGTTGTGAATACACTTGGCACTCATAGGAAGTGGGAATTGACATAACACGATTAGGGACAAGGAAATTAAGGAGCCGCCAACAAGTTTTTAAGGAACTTGTAAACCGTTCACGGATCATAAAAGGAAACAACGATAAAGGGACAACGATATGCAACAATGATTAACCCGTGAAGGTTACACCCCATTCATAATCCATGAGATTACTAACTTCATATGGTTCGGAACCACGAAAGGAGGATCGGGGATGATGGTAAAAAGTGAGTCATGGAGTCACATTCGCCCGTATTGACCTCTACTCGATTCTTATAGCGTAAAAAATGATTCCTGCGATCTCTAAGGCATACAAACAGAGATTCAATTTGCTCCAAACTATTCTTAAGCTAAATTGGTTTAATATTAATGCAACATATAATTCTAAAATATTTGTGATCACTTAATTAAATAACAAGATTTCAAAGGATCCTAAACAAGTTGTCCAAATTATCTTATCAGGCGTGATTTTCAATTACATATTCCTTTTAAACATGCAATATGGTGATCATAAAAAAATATAATATAATCAACATTAATATTGGAAGCAATTTAACAATAATTCCAACAACACAAAATCATTAGAAAAATAATAGAAATAAAAGGAACATAATTCATACTTTTATTATGTTTGCTTGCAACTATTAAATAATAAACGAGTTAGTAACTTCAAGGAAATAATAATAAAACAATAATTAAATTAAATTAAATTAAATAGAGTTTATTTGGGCAAAACCCTCAAACAGTTCTACCTTTCACGCCTTGGCTTAAGGACACAACCACTAGTAAAGTATGGACTCCTTGGAGTGCTTGAAGAAGGAATTTTGAAAGAGGAAGGGTAGGCTAGTGTTTAGGCTAGAGCATAGAGGAGAGAAAAAAAATAGAGAATTAATTTATGCCTCGTACATTAGAAATAAGGGGGTATTTATATAAAAAATGCACCGCGACACGGAAAAGTGCACCGTGACATGGGAAATCTCACTGTCAGACGGGGAACATTCCCGTGACACGGTGAACTGCTGCGTGACGCGGGAAATATTTAGTGAACGGGGAACAAAATGCGTTAAGGGTTTACGTGGAAAGGACACGGAAACCCCCGTGTCATAGCAGGTGCCCCGTGTCACGGGGAATCCCACCGTCAGACGGGGCATTTACCCGTGACACGGTGGACAAATGCCGTGACGCGGGAGTCTGTAGTCCTTTTTTCCGTCTAAATTCATTTTTAACCCTAATCTCATTCAACATTATAAATGCCGATTGATAATTTCGGGCCATTTCTGATTTAGTAATAACAAATTAAAAGGTTTGGGAAAAAATAAATAATAAAATAAATGGTTTGGGCTGAAATTAAAAAAACTATGCTTTGACTAAACATCAAGACTGATCCATGGACTATTCAAAAATTGAATTTAAATAAATACGATTTTTTAAGAACTCTCGGGATTAAATAAATAAGGTTGTTCATCATCGGGTTTGGTTTTGGGAAGACATTTTTAGGTGTCTACACCCGCGCCCGCGGGCACTTTAGCCCGCGGCAGATTTGCAGGGCAAACTTTGGAAGGCTGTAACTCACAATCTAGGAATTTAATGAAGGCGTTCAACCTATCATTGGAAATCTGTTCAAGTCTAGTTTCCAACCCAACTTGAATCACCTCAATCCGATCTGTAGAACTGGAGATATGGCTGAAACAATGCACAAAGGTCCTTTTTGATACTTTGCAAGCCTTCATTTTCCTTTGTTTCTTGGATTGGCTTGTCTTGCGTGCTTGGCTTCCCTAACTTGGCTCCGTTAAATTCCTTGAATCACTTGATCTCTCTTCTTCATTATTAAATCCGCGGGAACTCGACGTACCTACAAAACAAGATAAAGAAACGGAGAAGCGAGAGAAATAGCCGATAAATGAATAAAATGATAAGAAAACCATTAAAAGCACGCATTTCTCTAAACTAACAAAAAACACGCAAATCGAGCATTATTCACTAAAACCACGAAATAAACGACTTAAAACGAGGATAGAAATATAAAGAAAACATAGCCTAAAGGTGCCATAAATGGCACAGATCAAATTCCCCCAAGCTAAACTTTTGCTCGTCCTCGAGCAAAACAAAATCCAACCCAACGGGAAAATGAAGACATTATTCAAGCAATGAAAGAATCAAGAAAACTAGAGAAGATGGGAATATACACTATTTCACATTCGTAGGAATCACGGTCAATTTTAGCAACTAAAGACAAGCCATTTAAAGCCCTAGGTCACCCTAGAGGACGAGTGATGCTCTCGTAAAGGTTTCCTAGGTGATTAACCTATAACTCTCATAATAATACAAACAAGGCAAAGCATGAAAAAAGAAACAAAAAAAATACAAGAAAAGCAAACAAATTTTCATGAAAGTAATTTTCCAAATGTACAAGCATAAATGAATGAAAATCTTTCTAAACAAGTAAGGGAGTGCACGCTCCAAGGTACCTGAGGTTGATTGAAACATAAATATGCTAAACATAGGAGCTAGAGAAACGCAATTCACTTTCATCCCAAACGGTGTTACCGCGTTCTCCCTACTAATATCATATCTTCCCCTAGTGAGCATCTCAAAAGTTCCATGAAGGAACCGAAAAAAGAGATAATTTATGGCTACTCGACGTCTTGACTACGCATCCCCTTTCCTTAGGCTATAACCCATGATTCCCTCCACCGATGAATGACTCAACCCCTAGGTCAAAAGGTCTTCCAAAAGTTGTAACGTAAGGCAAAAAGGGTAAAGGTAGGCTAAATTTAAAATTTGGTGGTTAACCTAGATTGTGAAGCAAATATTGCGCATTTCTTTACACCATAACAAAGTAATCAGCAAACAAAAATACCAACACCCCCAAGCTTATTCAAAGCTAAGATCACAAACATATACATTAAAAGCGTGAGAACGCTTCCCCCTAAGCTTAAATGGAGCATTGTCCTCAATGCTCAAAAAGGAAGAATACTCACATAAAAATATTTTTGCATTTTTCACTTTTTTTTTCATTTTTCTTTATTAGTGCTTTTTCCTTGCCTCTTTTAACTTTGGACGGCTTTTTCAACTTTGCACTTGCTTTGTCCTTGCCTTTTTTTACTTTGGACGGCTTTTTCATTTATTCACTTGCCATTATTCACAAAGTATACACAAAACACGATCTTACTTTCATTTTGAACCAAAAACAAAACTTATATACCACAATCTCCAAAATATGACCATTTGCTTCACAAAAACCAAAAATGGAGCAAAATGAAACAAAAGGCTCAAAGTTCTAAAGATGTGGCTTGAAAAGAAGGGAAAATGCTCAAATGGTCAGCAAGAAGGAAAATGTAAACCAAATGAACTAAAAAGAAAGAAAATTAATCTAGAAAACAAAAATTACCACCCCGAAAAGATGCCTTTGCCCTCCCAAGATGGCTCGGTCTCGAGTTTGAGAATTATGAGTCAAGATTCTAGATTAGGTCCGCAATAGTCAAGGATCTATGCCGCTCATGCAAATATATGTTGAAGGATTGAAAAATAATGAACCTCACATGGATGTAACAAAAACTCACTATTGGTGTCAATTCGACTATAGGAAGCAACTACCATCATGCCACAAACAAGTAGAATCCGGTTTCATGGTCCCACTAGTTCTAACCAACTACCTTAGCATGCTTTATCCTAGAATCAACCAAGCGTACTCTCAAATCGTGCACACCATTACCATTTAAGAAGAAAAGCATTCAACTATACAAGTCCAAAAGTATTATGTCCAAAGCAATAACAAAACAAAACACAAAACAATTTTGCCTTGATAGAAACAAAAATCTTTTTGGGATTTTTCAAAATAAAGAACATGGAAATGCATATACAAATGTGCATGGCATATATGAATCAACATCCCACCAAACATGATAGAATACCCCACCCCAAGATTGAATGAGACAACATGCTCAATCATAAGGCATAGAAACCATGGGAGGGGGAAACAAGGAGATCAATCTAACAAGCCAACATATGTCCAACAAGTCATCATCCACTAAAGAAAGAGAAAGAAAGGATATTACCGGATATTAGGTGGGTGTAAATACCCGCAAATGACCCAATTTTAATCTTTCAAAGCTAACAACCTCTAATATTGAATCTTGCCTTCTATATGCTAGCAAATGTGGTGCCAATATTCCTTGATTCTTGATCCAAATAGAAGCACCAAAGTATATCAAGTCATGTACCTAGAAAAAGGCACACAAACATTTCCATGTGAGAAAATATATTCTAAAATGAAAAGAAAATAAAAGCAATAAAACACGGGTTACTTCCCGAGAAAGGCTTGCTTAAGATCCAAGCTTGACCGCTCTAGAAAATAATAATTCAACGCATGCAAGAGCTTATCAAATGCACTACTACACATTGCATAAGAAAGTAAGTGTGCACATGACAAAAATAAGGCATGCAACAAGCTTAATGCACACCTATGAGGAGAGAGATGCCAAAAGAAGGAAAAAGAATCAAAAGAAAACTCAACAAAATAAGAAAAAGAAGAAGAAGAAGAAGAAGAAGAAAAAGGAAAACACTCCTCAAAATATTTTTGGGTGGCAACATCACCCTTATCCTTAATCGGGGACAAATGAGTCACAAACAAATCATCATAGACAAGAGGGTCCCCAATAGGCTCATTAACAAAGGAAGGGAGGGATATAGGAGCGTAGGGGATATGGTTGAAAATCCTTGAAAAAGGGACATGAGAAGAGGGAATAGGGGCAATGGTCTCACAAATGAACTCTTTCTCACCACCATACCTCAAATCACTAATAAGAGAATGGTAATCAATCATAGAATCCTCAAATGAAGAACACTCATGATCACCATCTCCCTTAAACATCCAACTCTCAAGAGGAACCACATAATCTCCTCCACTACATTCATGGAGAACAACTCCCTCAACTTCCTTAAAGCCCAAAGTCTCAAAACCATGCATGAATGGATGTAAATTTGTTTCAAAATCATCTCTCTCCCATGAAGCATTCTCTGTGGACATACTCAAAAGGCTATGGGTATTCATTTGACACTTAAAGAACATATTGGACATAACCTCAAATGAATCCAAAGACTCATGGATAGAAGAGTCACAAACATGCACATGAGACTCATCAAGATGGGTAAGATGGTTAGAAATTTCAATATCAACACTCTCTTCATTCTCAACTCCTTCACCATCACTCAAATGCTCACCAATGGGATCCTCACACTCTCTTGGTTGCTCAAAATCATCATCATCATCCTCAACACACACATTAAATTGGAATTTATAACAAACAAGAATCAAGGATGACCATTGGCTTTCTAACTCTTCTTTTCTTTTCAATTCTTTTTTACAAATATCCTCGCGCTCTCTAATCATCTCCAATTGGCTCCTTAAAATTTCCATCATTTGTCTCTCCAAGGGCTTTAGGTTAGGATTCATATCCAACTCCCTCAAAGATTCATGAATTTCACAATAGGGGATTATTTACTCATCACAAAAATTTGGAGAATGAGAAGCTGAAGAGGTTTGAGGACCAAGAGTAAAAGAAGAGCCACAACCAAAGGTAGGATCATCATCATTATAAACATGAGCATTTTAATTAAATAGGGGAGAGGGGGCACAATCAAGCATATGAGATCCGTTATTAAGGGAATGAACTACATCACAAGAAGGCATGGTGAATAATGAAGAAAATTGAAACACACCATTAGCATCAACTTGAGCATGTACTTCATCATCATGAGCAAAAGAGGAAATAGAATTGAAAGCATTTGTTCTAGGTTCAACTATGGGATCATGTGACAAATCTTGGGAAATCATGCTAACATTAGAAGAAGCAAGAAATTTCACATCAACATTAGAATCATGACTACCCCTATTATAAACATCCCGAAAAAACCAAACATAAAAATCCCAAGCATCATCAATTGACAATGCTCTAAATTCACCATTATGCATGCATTCATTTTCATCCCTAGTTTGATCATTCAAACCAAAATAACAAATCTCACAAGCCTCCAAAAGACTACAAAAATTATAGTCCAAATATCCCTCAAGTCTATTGAAATATTCACAAAAAGGCTCATTATCATATTGAGGAAATGAGAGACTTGCCATTTTTATACAAAACAAACAAAAATCAAATAAAAGAAAGGTATATACAAAGACTAAGACTCAAACAATAAAAAATACTCAAACATAGACACCGTTCCCCTGCAACGGCGCCATTTTGACGAGGGGAAAACTAGGTCGTTGAACTAATCCCCCCTACGGTCAAACAAATTTATAATCACTCAACTAACCTAAATACAAGTATATATAGAGGTAAGTCAAGGGTTGAACCACTAGGAACGGTTATGTTCAAGTGCTCTCAGTTATGCTCCTAAGCTAGGTCGAAGTCTAAGGGTAAAAGGTAAACACTAACCAACTAACTAAGCAAAGAACCAAACAAATAAAGCACTAGGGAATGGGGATCAACATGCATTCACGATAACCAAGTTAATTAGGGAATCAAGCCATCCAAGCAATGCAAAGACAAATAGTAAGAGCAATTAGGAGCATTCAACTAATCATCCTCATACTCTCTAACATAGATTTCTCTAGTGCTAAACAATAATAAGAAACATAATCAAATACTCAACCAATTATGATCAAATCAATATCAAGTGGTCATGTCAATCAATTCAATCATGCAATCAATGCTAGCAATCATGGTTAGCTATTCCAATTAACTAAGCAACATGCAAACCTCTATGAATAAATTTAATCACAACACAAGAACTACTAAAATTCCCAATTCAATCTTAATTCATCAATCACACATGTCTACCCAAACCGTAGAAAGTAAACTGCTGAAGAAACATCATCATCAAATCAACTAACAACTATCGAAATCAAGAATCAACAATATATCAAGAACAACTACACTAATCAAGCATCAAACATCAAAATCAATCAAAACAAACATGAAATTAAACAAAGAAATAAGGTGAGATAGAGTTAAGAATGCTCATTGATAATAGAGAAGATCTTAAACACAATTGTCACACTTGTATCTTCAATCTCTCAATCACCATTGAAATCCTTCACTTTCTCTCTCTAAAACTACTCCTAATATAGAGAGAGAAACTCCTAATCTAAGCTAATCTACAGAGAGAGTATCCAAATCTAAAGTATTTCATGAATGAAGAATAAATAAGGCCATACACTATATATACAAAAGGAGGAAATAAATGAAATCGCAAGTAAACCCAGAAAGCCGCGCCCGCGGAGAAATCGGTCGCGTCCGCGGGGCTAGGCCCACGCCCGCGTGGTGCGCGCGGCTAGCCCTCTCCAAGTTCCTTGTCGAAAATGGGCAGAAATAGGTTGCGGCAGCCCCGCGCCCGCGGGTACTGTAGCCCGCGCCCGCGGACAACCTGCGGCAGATTTGCAGGGCTAACTTTAAAATTCTGTAACTCACAATATAAGAATTGTATGAAAGCGTGCGATCTATTATTGGAATGCTCTTCAAGTATAGTTTACAACCCAACTTTAATCACCTCAATCCGATCTGTAGAACTCGAGATATGGCTGAAACAATGCACAAAGGTCCTTTTTGATACTTTGCAAGCCTTCATTTTCCTTTGTTTCTTGGATTGGCTTGACTTGCGTGCTTGCCTTCCCTAACTTGGCTTCGTTAAATTCCTTGAATGCAATTGAGCTCCCTCCTTGATAATTAAATCCACGGGAACTCGACGTACCTACAGAACAAGACAAAGAAACGGAGAAGCGAGAGACATAGCCGAGAAATGAAAATTAAATGAAAAGAAAACCATTAAAAGCACACATTTCTCTAAACTAACACAAAAACACGCAAATCAAGAATTATTCTCTAAAAACACGACATAAATGACTAAAAACGAGCATAAAAATATAAATAAAACATAGCCTAAAGATTCCATAAATGGCACGGATCAGTAAGGGGTAGAATGGGAACTCCCCTCATCGGTCTCCATCAAATGACTAGAGCTTGCCATCTCGCTAACCTCCATGGGAGCCTTACCCCTTACCTGACTTTCCCTCCTAATTCTATCAACCTCAAAATAATGAGACCAATCATCTAAGACCAACTCACTCGGCCTACCCAACCTACCAAAAGTCTCGGGGTCTGAAAAAGGCGAAGGATTAGCCGGATCATATGGATAATCACAACCACCGGGCCGCCTATTGTCGTAAGTGCCCGGGGTAATGCCTATGATATAACTAGGGTTAATATGGGGGCCCTCCTAATAAGTAACAAAGTCTAGGACCCATAGTAGGATCAAAAGGCTCCCATTGAGGGACAGGTCCTTGTTGGACCGGGAGGTACGGATAGTTGACGAAAGGTTTTATCTTCCCCCTCCAAATATGCAAATCATATAATCGATACGTATGGTAATCTTAACCAAGGGAAGGGGGTTGCACAGAAGGCATGGAATACAACATGTTAACAATAGAATCAAGCTTGGCATGAATGGTTGACACATCAAAAGTAGAAGGAGTGGCAAAGGGGGAAAGAGTATGTGTACCTCCCGGATCAACCGGGGGAAGAGAATGAGTACGCATTGGTTGAACGACCTCTTGTACAATTTGTCCTTCGTCGGATAGAAGGATTAATATCTCACACCGGGGGCCTCCAAGACAAGGAATCTTTCTCCTAGGGTCGAGTAGTTTCCTCCTTGCAAGGGATGAGGAACCATTCCTTATACCAAGAAACTTTCCAAATGAAATCATCATCCTTCCTAGTTCGATCAAGAAACTTTTGATTCACAAGGGCGGAGATGTTGAGGAAATGAGAGGGAGACTTTTCTTGAGGATCAATAATCGAGGGAAGCTCATCTAACAAAGTCTTGTAGTCATCATTGATGCAAAGAGCTAGGATAGAATTCATCCCACACAATTGGATGCACCCCGATAGGCAAACTCCATCACGAATATCAAAGAATCGAGAGATCAAATGCTCTGTGAAATCCACCGACTCAATCTCAAAGTTGTTTTGGTCGGCTATCCACAACCAACAAAGCTCCTCACGGGAGATAGCTCCCAAAGAGTCCTTGGAGCAAAGAGCGTATGTGAGGATTCGGTTGAAATAACGCATAGCCGGATGAATCATGGAAGCGGACTTTGAAGTTTGAGGGTCATACTTTCCTTCCTCCGAGCTACTCCTCCACTAACGTTGCTCATCATATCCATGATCACTTGCCATTCTAATATGAGTCGGATAGATACAATGATCCGGATCCTCAGCCCAAGGAAACTTGAAATATGAACATAGTTGAGAATCCGTCAATAAGTGATCATTGTTGAAGAGTTGGAAAGTAAAAATCTTTGAGTAATTTGCACCCGGTTCATGGACAAATTCAAGAGAAGAAAGGAATTCATAAGTCACCCAAGAATAAGTAGGGGCACTCAAATCCAAAAACTTTAAAAGAACAAGGCCCTCCGCAAGAAGACGAACATCCTCATCAATCCCTAGAAACTTGGTTGTTGCTTGATCGTAGAATCTCGTTGGCCTAAGCTTCCTGTTGGATAGACGCTTGAAACAATCCCAATGTGATTCTTTTGAAAATTCAATGCCATAAGTTTCTTCAACCTCGGGTGGAGGTGGAACAACATACCTAGGCTTGCTTTAACTTGCTCTAGCTCGCTTCTTATGACGAAGTGTGGCTATCTAAAAAGTATCAAGACTTAGCATAAGTAGTTGTTCAAGAACAAGCACAAAATGGAATTATCTCACAATAGAATCAAGAAATGGTAACAAATGAACAATGCCATTAATAACATCATGAATATTAAGCAAATAAACATGGATTAAAGGCAAAATTGAACATAAGAAACCAAATCATGAGTCAATTGAGCAAAATAAATCCCAAACATTGAATTATTAAAGATATGAAACAATCATAAGGAAAACCCATGAGAGAGAAAATAGCCAACAATGGTTATTCAAGAATTCAATCAAAGTTTACACATTTATCATAAAGAAACTTCAATTCAACACCCAATGATATCATTCAACATGAATTTCAAGTGAAAAGAACTAACCATAGAGCTTCACCATGAAAGCATAACAAGAGTTCAAGCTTAAATCAATGAGGAAAAAGATGAATAGACAATAAGAAACCATACCTCAATGAAGCCTTGAAATGCTTGTAAAATGCTCAAAATGAAGACGTAAGAACAAATAGAACTCCCAAAAACAAGATCCAAACCTCAACACAAAACTTCAAAATTTTGATAAAGTCCCAATTTTTTATTGAATTGGGGAAGAAAATCTGAAATTTTTAGGTTTTAGATTTGAAAACTTGATGTAGGAAATTGTAATTGATGTTGAAATGATAGGAAAAGAGGTAAAGTAGGTTTGATATTGCAAGAGAGGGTATAGGGTTTTAGGAGGGATAATGAGAGACTTAAAAGAGTAGGGTGCATTTTGGGTTTATAAGGGCTGCCAACAGGTGCGTGCGCGCAACAGAAGGCTGCGCCCGCTCCCAATAATGTCGTGCCCGCGGGTAGCCTGCGGCCAGCCCGCGGCGAGTTCTTGGTCGGATTTGGTGATTTTTGATGTGCAAACACCCCCGCCCGCGGCCTGTAGACTCGCGCCCGCAGGTAATCTTTGTGGTGCGTGCGTGATCTCGTGAAGGCTCTAAAAGAGAAACACCCCTTAATGATGCTTTTGTGTTTGCATTCTCATCGTCCCTATTGAATGTCGTGATCAAGGACTCAAAAATTTCTTAAGAAACAATCCAAAATATGTTTTAACATGAATAAAAATTGATGGAAATGCAATCACGAGAACATATAAACTCAACGAACCCTTTCCTCTAAGCTTAACCAAACCTCATGAAATCTTGAAGTAGCACCAAAATTGTTGGAAATTTTCTCCGATCCAAACTCATGGTACCTAGGATCAAAACAATAAATAAAAACAAAGAGAAATAAGAAAATATCTCAAAGAAGGATGTATAGGAAATTGTAAAAGCAAAGAAAAAGGTTAGAAAACCAGGTTGCCTTTCATAAGCGCTTTTGTTTAACATCGTTAGCTCCACGTCCTCCACCAATTAAGGTGGTTTTCGGAGAAACAACGAGTCAACAAAACCAACAAAAGCATCGTCAAAATACTTCTTGAGACGATTGCTTTTGACCTTGGACAGAGAAAGAGAATATTTCATTGAGACTTCTACAAAACCATTTGGAAAACCACTCTTGGCCGAATTGGGACCGCTCCATCTTGATCCCTTGCTTGTGTTGGCCGCCATTTTGACGAGGGGAAAACTAGGTCGTTATCTAATCTTCCCCCTAACAAACTAAATTTATAAACAATTAACAAACAATTAACAATTAACAATTAAAAGAGAAGAAATTGTTACCAAAAGAAATCTTGGTTAAGGAATGGAATTAAGAACAATGTTGAGAGAGTTTAAGAGAGAGAAAATATTCTAAGTAGAGAGAGAAAATCTAAAAGAGAAGGTAATCAAAATTGCGTACAAAAATCGTACTTAAACCTCCCTAAAACAAAACCTAAACGAAAACTAATCAGGTCTCTAAAAAACACGCGCCCGATCAGGCGAAGGGCCGCCCGATCGGGCCCGCCTTTTTTTCTACGCTCTTCTTGGTGTGCCGCGCCCGATCGAGCCTAAGCTCATCCGATCAGGCGCGCCTTTTCCTTGCTGCTTCTTTGTGCGCGCTCGCCTGATCGGGCGTAAGCTTGCCCGATCTGGCCCGGCTTCTTCTTCGAGGCTTGGACTTCGATTGGGCTCGATTCTTCGGCCCAATCTGGATCTCCTCTTCGGGTCTTGAATACTCGATCCATATGCCCCTGTATCACATACCGAGCCCTTAATCACCGGCTCTCACTGGTCCTGGTCTTTTAAAACGGTCGGGTCCTCCTAATGCTTGTAGTTGCTTCGTGAAAAAACCCGGAAAACGCTCCAAGTATGCGATTTCCTACAAAACTCAAGAAAAACTACAAGAACACTAGAAAACACAAATTAGTAATAAAAGTGGCTCTAAAGAGCCAAAAACACCACTAATTATGACCATGGGACGGGGTAAAATACTATAT
This sequence comes from Chenopodium album, assembly GCF_948465745.1. NCBI lineage: Eukaryota > Viridiplantae > Streptophyta > Magnoliopsida > Caryophyllales > Amaranthaceae > Chenopodium > Chenopodium album. The sequence goes on from NC_137839.1 coordinate 46,287,119, forward strand.
AAATTGGACATATCAAACTCCCCCAAGCAAAGAGCTCATCAATGAACATATAAAACATGCTTCATCCCAAATAAACAAAATCAAGCACAAACGATTCAAGGAAAATCTAATGAACATGCTTCAATGTCAAACAATCTCATTCATCTAATCATCCTTCCTCCCCAACAATAGTCAAGTAGAGCAAACCACATGAGCGTATAGAATTCAAGACTAGTGCTCACACACTCAACTCTCATTTATGTGGCGAGTAAAAGATGTACTCGGTCACTCTCCAACCAACCTCTTTATTTGTGAACAATGCCCTCCCAACTCACACTCTCGTATAATTACATGAAAATAACAAAATCAGTTCATAAAATCCACAAAACAATTCGTATAATTACATGAACTAGCATAAATTCGCATAAATGTATAAATCAAATCGTATAATTACATAAACCAGCATAAATTCGCATAAATTTGCATAAATCAGTTCGTATAATTACATAAACCAGCAGAAATTCGCATAAATCCATAAATCAACTCATATAATTACATAAACCAGCTTAAATGTGCATAAATCAATTCGTATAATTACATAAACTAGCATAAATTCGCATAAATCCAAATATGAACTCGTATAATTACATAAACCAGCATAAATTCGCATAAATCAATTTTTATAAACTTGTAAAATAACAAAATCATTCGTATAAACTCATAAATTAAGAACAATAAGCAAGAAAAATACCGTATGAGAGTGAGAAGATAACAATTGTAGTCGAATTCAACAATTGTGAAGAATTGAAGAACTCTGAATCAACAATGGGGAAGTGATTTTAGCATTTTAGGGTTTTTGAGTGTGCCGTTTTTTAGAATTGAGAAAATTACAAAGAGAGAATATAGAAGTGGTTATAACGGCAGATAAAAAATGAGGGTAGAAAATGAAAATTTAGGGTTTTCATTTTATATGTGGAAGCCTCTTAGGAATTTGGGCTGGGCTTATTTACATTATAAAGCTTTTTATGATTTTTTTTTTTACTTAAAATATTTCATGTTTTCAGGTCGGGTTCGGGTTGACCCGACCTTATTTTGACTCGAAAATTATTACGGGTTAAGTGGGTCATTTTCGGGTTGAGATTTTCAACCTTAACCTAACCCATTTAATTTCGGGTTCGGGTTCGTGTCAACCCATTTAAGTTTTCGGGTCGAAAATCTCAACCCTAACCCGCTTTTTTCGTGTCGGGTTCGGGTCGGGTTAGTTTTTGCCAGCCCTAATTTTAGGGTAGTCTTTTTTGTGTCGTTTTTTTTTTGGAGTAAGTCGGATAGTATCCTCCCATATTTAAAAAAAAAAATAGAATTTCAAAATTATAGATTTTTAAAATTCAATTTTTTTTTTTTTTCCGGATGGGTTAAGGTTAAGTTTGGTCATTAAAGGTGTGTTTGTTTCGTTGTCACATCACTTGGTCAAGAAGCAGGGGTAGATTGTTACGGTTCGAGTCAATACCTCAACAACCTCTTATACCAAAGAGGCATACAAGGAAACCACCACAATCATCTCCACAAGATCCATCTCCAGTTTACTTTCAACCAATGGCTACTAAGGAAGATATCGAGAACATTAACAGGACAATTGAAATTTTATCTAACATGATGCAAACACTCACCACTAGAGTCAACACGGTAGAGCAAGACAATCAAAAAAATGCCACTGCCACTGCAATGGACAAGATTAAGGAACATATGAGTAAGATTTCTGAAGAATTCACTTCTGTGGAACAACCTATTGCCTCTTTGTCCATAAGGAACAAGCAACTTGAGAAGTTTTCCACAGCTGACATTCCCAAGTTTAAGCCTACGTATAATCCACTTTTCCATTTAAAGGCTTTTTCTGCAACCATGGCTCTTAAGGGAGTAGATGTGACACTCTTCCCTACAGTGTTCCCTCTTTCCTTGGAGCATGCCTGTCAACAGTGATTCTACTCATTGGAATCCGAACATGTCGCGACCTGGGAGGATGTTGCTGAAAGCTTTATGAATCGTTACAAGTGTAACATTCAGGCCAAGAATTCTGAACGTGAACTCTCCATTCTCAAATAGAAAGAGAATGAAGGCTTCACCACTTAAGTAGGTGGAGGGAAAAAGTCGCGCTCTTGGTGGATCCCCCTAAGGAAAAAGAGATGGTTCGCTTGTTCATTGCCAATCTGACTCATAAGTACAAGAAACACTTAAAGTTTCTGCCTCTTGAGTACTTTTGAAGCTGTATACAATATTGGGATCAATATCGAGGATGAACTGATGAAGACTACTTGTAGCAACAATAATAACAGCACTTGGAAAACCAAGAAGAGCGACACTTCTTCTTCTTCCAAGCCCAATAACGCTACCAACAATATCAATATAATTGATGTGCTAGCCCTTAATGCTCCTACTCAAAGATTCCAAAGGCAAAGGAGGGTTTACACGCCTTTGGGAATGACTTATGATGCTACTTTTAATCGTTTGCATGGTCAAGGACTGATTATGCCAATTGGACCATTTCCACAACCTCGACAAGAGAATAGAACCGCTAGCTATGACCCCAATGCTTATTGCAAGTTTCATCAAGGCAAGTGTCATAATACTGAGAAGTGTTGGAGGTTGAATGATGCGATCCAAGACCTAATTGATGCTAATACACTTCTTGTCCCTCCAGGGGGCAAGAAGCCTAACATTTAAACGGGTCCTTTCTCTGATGCTTTGGCTATCATGGGAGATGAAGTCTCCTTTGATCCGTCAATACTCATTCAACCTGTGAATGAACCTCTGCAGAAAGTTGTATTTGTCTCGAGTTATGAAGAAGTGAATGAAATTTGGGATAGTGATGATGAAGATGTCTATCTCAACGATATAGCCTGTTCATCTCTTGGCACAAGTGAAGATGTTTGGGGAGACCTAGAGGTCAAGGTTCTCACCAGAAGTGGACAGTTGCAACAACCTAGTCCACCTCCACCTCCACCGCAATCACATCCAATAGTTGATCCCATCGATCCTGTGAACAATGATGTGGTCAAACAATTACAAAAGACCAAGGTGGAAATGAATGTATGGAAGCTTTTGGCCACCTCTCACGAGCATCGAAAGGCTGTGATGAATGCTATGGTGAAAATAGGAGTTGATGATGATATGACTCCTCAAGGACTGGTCAACTTTCTCACTACTGAGTTGCCAAGTACTAATAATTTGATTTCCTTTTCTGACAAGGATCTGCCCCGGAAGGGGACCAACATAATAAGGCCTTACACCTCACTGTGGTGTGTAGGCAGATGAATGTTCCTATGAGCCTGGTTGACAATGGCTCTGCAATCAATGTATGCCCACTCCGCTCCAAAGAAGTTGGGCATAAAGAATGAAGAACTGACTCCCTCGACCCAAGGGATTCGTGCTTATGATAGTACTCGCCATCAAGCCGTGGGTACTATCACACTAAACATAACTACTGGGGCCATTGAACGTTGCACCAAGTTTTAGGTGGTTGACATTAAGGCCTTTTTCAACCTGTTGTTAGGACGTCCTTAGCTTCATGAGCTAAAGGCGATTCCATCGTCGTTGCACCAGAAAGTGAAGGCCATAGTTGGAGGGGTTCCAATTACCATTGATGCCTCTCTCATGCGCATTCAAGTTATCGACACTCCTATCGTCCATGTCGAACATGACGAAGAAGACGAAGATCTTTGGGGGTTTTCACTCGATGATGTTCTCATGATCAAAGAAGAGAAGAAGTGTCAACTCGACTTCGATCCCTATTCGAACACTAACATTAATGCATTTATGAAGAAGCAAGGGCATTTCCCTGGAATGACCCTCGGGCTCAAAAAGAAAATGGCTGAACTTTGGGGCCATCCTGATGCACTCAAGAAAGATACCTTTGGCTTGGGATTCAAGCCAACAAAAGAAGATGTGAAACAAGCCCTCTTGAAAATGAAGGCTCGCAATAACGCTCGAATCATGAAGACGGAAATGGCCATGGATCCATATCCATTCACTTTCAATGGCCAGTACATCAAAGAAGGGGAAGACTTCCCAAGCTATGAATTCCCTAAGCCTTTCGTCCACGATGGGAAGCGTGAACCAGGATTCGAGATGTTCCTCAATTGTGACTTTGTCGATGAAGGCGAAGAACTCTTTACAACTGAGAAACCAGCTAGTCCAAGCTATGATGATCTAAACATTAACCTTCTTTTCGGACTAGAAAAGAATGAATCTAAGTCTACATGCAATGATGATTCCGAGCTCATTCAAGCTGTCATATCAAACAAGGATTTTGACCCCTTCGAGTTAATTGTCCAGGCTGATGATATTTCAAAGGGATAGCGCAAGACATTGAGGATCACTACACCAAGCGGAGAGAAGTTGGAAATAACCGCTGGCGAAGTTCCTATGTTTGATAAGTCTGAGTCGTCTGGGTTCGAGTTCGAGTCTTAGTCTATGTCTGTAGACGAGTCCTTAGAGTCTGTAGATGAATCCAAGTCTACCTTAAATAACCGCATGGAAGGGTCAGAATGTGTGTTGATTATAGGGACCTTAATAAGGCAAGCCCGAAAGACGGGTTCCCTCAACCTCACATTGACATTCTGGTCGATAATACGACAAACCATGCACTCCTATCGTTCATGGACGGCTACGCCGGATATAATCAAGTATTAATGGCTGAAGAAGATATGGAGAAAACCATATTCATCACACAATGGGGTACATATTGCTATACGGTATGTCATGCGGGTTGAAAAACGCGGGTGCCACCTACAAAAGAGCAGCCACAACATTATTGCATGATATGATGCACAAAGAGGTGGAGGTCTATGTCGATGATATGATCGTTAAGTCCAAATATCGCCCAGGCCACATCATTGCACTCCGCAAGTTCTTTAAAAGACTTCGTAAATACAACATGAGATTAAATCCAGCAAAGTGTGCATTCGGAGTCACGTCAGGCAAATTACTTGGATATGTGATCCATTCTCGAGGGATTGAAATAGATCCCACAAAAGTCAAAGCGATCATGGCCATGCCACCGCCCAAGAATGAGAAGGAAATTCGAGGTTTCATTGGAAGGCTGCAGTATATAAGTAGGTTTATATCAAAACTCATAGCGATATGTGAACCTATATTCAAGAATCTTAAGAAAAATGTCCCAGTCACATGGGATGATGATTGCCAAAAAGCTTTCGACAAAATCAAAGAGTACCTGGCAAACCCACCCATGCTAGCGCCAGCAATACCTGACTTTCCTCTTCGACTCTACCTTACGGTCACAAGAGAAACGATGGGGGCAATGCTAGCACAAGAAATCGAAAGCAAGGAGAATGCAATTTACAACTTGAGCAAGAAGCTTCAAGGATACGAGACAGGATACATACCACTTGAAAAGTTGTGTCTCGCACTTGTGTGGGCTGCGCAGAAACTAAGACATTACATGCTCACTCATACATTGCATGTCGTGTCCAAGATGGATCCTCTCAAATACTTGTTCAAAAAGCAACACTTAATGGCAGATTATCAAGGTGGATAGTCAATCTTGCTCAGTTCGACTTGAAATTTGTACCACAAAAGCCATCAAAGGTTCTGCGGTTTCTGACTTCTTAGCAGACTTTCCGCTAGAAGAAGTTGAGAAAGAAGAAGATGAGTACTATTTCCTTGACGAAGATTTACTCATGACCGAAGATGATAGCTGGACGCTCTATTTCGATGGAGATTCAAACCAAAAAGGTTGTGGTGTAGGAGTCTTGCTTGTATCACCTAATGAAGAGCATATCCCAATTTCCATGAAACTCGACTTTGATGTCACCAACAATGCCGCAGAATATGAAGCATGTATATTGGGATTAGAAACAGCTGTCACCTTAGGAATTAAGAAGCTCAGAATCTACGGGGATTCTTCACTAATCATTAACCAAATCTCCAAGAGATGGAAGGTAAGGAGTGAAAGTCTCGCTACGTATCAAGCTCATCTGGAAACTCTCACGAAGCAACTAGATGAAGTGGAATATACGTACTTTCCTAGAGAAGAAAACTAGTTCGCCGACGCACTAGCTAAATTGGCATCAATGGTGCGAATTCCAACGGACACAATCAGAATGTCGTTGACCATAGAAAGAAGATATGAACCAGCTTATGTTCACGCACTTGACGATGAAAGGAACCACAAGAAGAAGATAAAGAGCCATGGTATACAGATATCCTTAATTTTGTGACAAGAGGAGAATACCCTCCTAATACTAATAAAAGGGGACGTCGTTCTTTGAGGCTCCTGGCCTCACAGTATGTGCTCATTAGGGGAGAACTCCACAAGAGGACTGTAATGGGGAGAAATCTCTTATGCATAGCCAAGAAAGAAGCACACAGAATCATGGAAAACCTTCATGCCGGTATATGTGGAACGCACATGAATGCGAAGATGTTAGTCCAAAAGATTCAATGACAAGGTTATTATTAGACTACTATGGAGAGAGATTGTCACGAATACGTCAAGAATTGTATGAAGTGTCAAATCTACGCAAATTTACAGCACGTTCCACCTTCGCTTCTCTACACATATACTTCTCCATGGCCTTTCTCTACTTGGGGCATCGACATCATTGGAAAGATAACGCCACCAGGACAAAGGGGGCATGAATTCATCCTCGTAGCGATCGACTATTTCACCGAATGGGTCGAAGCTGCCTCATATGCTAAGCTAACGGTGAAACACGTAGCGCAATTCATTTATAAAATATCATATGCCGCTATGGGGTACCTCATGAGATGATCAGTGATAATGGAACGCATTTTCAATTTGAATGCGCAGAATTATTACAGAAATATCATATCAAACATCACAGATCATCACCTTACAGACCACAAACAAATGGTGCGGTCGAATCGGCCAACAAAAATGTGAAAACTATCATCGAAAAGATGACAGAAAATTACAAGGATTGGCCAAATAAGCTACATTTCGCCCTTTGGGGTTATCGAACCTCTGTTCGTACATCAACGGGGGCTACCCCTTTCTCTTTGGTCTATGGAGTTGAAGTTGTACAACCAATAGAGCTCGAAATCCCTTCTCTCCGAATCGCGTTGGAAAGCCAACTAGATGAAGTCGACTGGATTAGAGCAAGATATGATGAACTAGTCTTACTTGATGAAAAACGCTTGGCAGCTTTGCATTATGTCCAAACCTACCAACAGCGTATGGCGCGACATTTCAATAAAAAAGTCAACACTAGGAACATCAAAGAAAGTGACCTGGTGCTTAAGGCACTTTTGAAAAATGTGTTGGATCCAAGAGGTAATTCAGACAAAATTGGTCAGGCCCGTACATTGTTAAAGCCATCTTGTCCGGCGGAGCGGCACAATTGGTAGACATGGATGGTAACGGTTTCCACAATTTTACCAACTTGGATCAACTCAAAAAATTCTATGCCTAGTTTCATGGGTTCATGACCCAATAGAGCTACGTTTGGCCTGATTCCTACGGGAAAATCTACCGTGGCACGGCAAATTTCCACCGTGGCACGGTGGACCTGAAAAAAAAAAAAAAAGTTTGCCGCGCCACGGGAAAATCCGTCGTGTCACGGCAAACTCCACCGTGGCACGGCAGAATTCAGACTTTCCGTTATTTTTAGCGACACTGTGTTCGCAAATTCAATTATTTGTTCGATGTTTCTTATTTTCATTCTTCCATTGCGTTCGACTTCTTGACTCGGATACTTTATAAAAAAAAAAAAGTCATTGTAATTTTTATTAATGGCGAAAAAAAATATGCTATTATTATTGAAATAAATGTGACTACAATTATTGGCATCATGCGCCATATTTTAAAAATTATAAATCATAAAAGCAAAGCAATACTGATCTAATCCTTCTTCCCTTTAGGAACCTTCTTCTCTTTTTCAACTAGGTCGGCCTTCACCATTAATGTGTCTTTTGTAGCCCGAACCGTCACACCCCAAGTCAAACTTTCACCCCTTTCACCTTTCTTAAAATTCTTTGGTTATTTCTCTCTATAAACCATCTTCTCCTTACCCTTCCCTTTCACATAGTTCTTCCTTTTCGGCATTATAGGAGTCTTAAACTCAATCCCTTGTGTTCTCGGACCTAGACGATCTTTCGGAGGCGCTTTCTTATTTCTAAGACGGCTCTTCCCATCAGATTTGCGTAATCCGACTCGTTCCCTTCTACTTATAGGATTCAACCATGCCTTGTATGCACTAGATAAGGGAAGAGGAGCTTGGTTACTTGCAGAAACGGTCCACAAAGGTCTTCCAATCCAATAAGTCTTTGTAGACACCCATTTGTGTCTCCCCAAAACCAAACCCAGTGATCAGTACCTTTCACGTCGAATCATAATCGAATGAAGAGAAAGTGTGGAAAGTTTAGTGTTGCGGATAGTTTTAATTTCTTTTCTCTTCTCTCTGTTTTTGAAAACATATTTTAAGAAAACAGCCAATCCAATTTGGTTGGTCCATGATATGGGTCCAATAGTAGTGTAGTTGGATGAGGCTTGACAAGAGCTTTCCAACGATATATTATAAGCCCAATTCCGAAGAACATTGAGGAAGTTATGGCCAATTTACTAAACTGGGCCCGGTTTGAGCCTTATATGCAGCCCAATGATCTAGGGGAGGGCCTAATATAGATTTATCATTCCTAATGCAATTAGGAATGGTTTTAGTCTTCTAGATTCTTCTAGAAGGTTCTTTTCATTCCTAATTCAATTAGCATTAATAAATTGACTTTGGTTGACTTTTCAGAATTTTAATTAAATTCAAAGAGCATTTTTGAGGGAAATATAATTTTATCCTCTTGTACGGCGATTTTTATCTGATTTTAAGAAAACGCGTGAATTTTCAGGTCAGCGCCAAACGCTAGTTGTAGCGCCTGGCGCTAGCCTTAGCGGCAGGGATAGCGTCTAGCGCCAATAGCCAGCGTTGGCGCCAACCTTGTTTCATGTGCGCCAGACTCTGTTTTGATATTTTTATCTTTTTGGCTGATTTTCTCTATAAATAACATCGTAAAAACTCCGTTTTCATTCACCTACAACCAGTTTTCATTATCAATTCTCTCCCATTCTCTTTAATCATTCACCAACTCTCTCTCTTTTTCTAAACTAGCTTTTTACATACAAAATTCCGCATTCATTAGATCTAGAAACACCTAGCCATATTCGAAGTTGCCTTCGCCCTAGACGTGAAAAGTTTAATTTCTGAGGGTTTGGTCCCAAACCTCTATTTCAATTATTTAATTTAATTGTTTTGATTATTGTTTTCCTTAAACTTACTAACGTGTGTATTTTGTTATTAGAAAGAGGTACGAGGCATCAAATTAAGTACTTTAATGGTTTAATTGATGTTATTATGTAGAAATCATGTTTAGATTGTTATTTTGATTCCTAGTATCATGTCTAGGGTAAATTTAATATTAAATATCATTATTACGATGCTTCCTATGTTCTTCTTAATATTTATGATTGTTAGTATCATGTTAGTGTTACAGATTTGATCTTTAATACTTAGTGACATGCTAGGGTTTGTTATTAATCTTGTTAGTATCATGCCTAGGATCTTGCTATGCTTTAACATGATTATTATTATTATTTATATGTTTGTTATTATGATTATTATTTATGATTTATGACTATAATTGTTATAATTATTGTGATTATTTTATTATTATTAATTATGATCATTATGATTATAATTTTATTATATTGATTATTATTATGTTGCTTGATATTTATTTTTATTGCTTGATCACACCTTTTATGCATGTTTAAAGGGAATTGGTACTTGTAATCACGCTTAATAAGATAATTAATAATCTTGTTAGGGTTAATATGATTATAATTTCAAGTGATCGCCAATAATAGATTTATTTGTGCATTAAATTCAACCAACATAGATAAACAGGTTTAGGGTTAATCCTATTGATTGTATGTTAGTCAAGAAGCGCACATGAATATGATTAGAATAAAGTAGAGGCCTATTATTAGGGCAGGTTCAATCTCTTTTAGGTTGGATTTGTACCTTCATCCCCGAACCCTTATTCGGTTCAAGACCTTATGGAGTTGACGATCTCTTGGATCGTTAAGGGGTGTAACCTTCACCCTGTGAACGGTTTACAAGTTCCTAAAACTTGTTGGCGACCCTTTTGCTCTATCTTCCTCCCTTTTGGACGCCACCGTACTTTAGTGTATGATCACAGTGGGGTTCAAGCTAGGGGATTAACGCTTGAAATTATTCCCTACAGATTTTGGCGACTCCGCTGGGGATGATTTCTATTTTAATTCCTGAATTAGTTTCGGCAATGATTTAGAATGAGTGGATGAGACTCGAAACGTTCTAAGTATTTCATGTGCGTGATTTTGATTAACATTATTGTCATATGCATAAAAAAGATCTCATTGGAAAGACCATCCGTAATGAGTTAAAAACATAGGATTTTACACGTAGTAAATTTGAGGAATATCTTTCACAACTAGGACCGAAATAACACTGCGCGAAACTGGAAAATTTTATCGAGCACTAAAAGTTGCTGAGGCATGTAGGAATTAGCGCCAGGGGCCAGAGCATCCGCGCCAGAATTTTAACTGTAGCGCCAGACGCCGGCATTGGCGCCAAGCGCTACAGCTAAAACCTGGCGCCAGTCTCTGTTTGCTGGCGCCAAATTCTTCCAATACCAACCCAAAAATATGTGTTCTAATTTCGACCAGTTTTTCGTATTGTTTGCTCGATCCTACTTCCTGATTGAATTTTTTCTCACTTTTCTGAAACCCATATGTGTTCTACATATGGACATAACCCCTCGGGAATTCATGCTCCATCTACCTGATTGAACGCTCTGAGCAACAAAAGGTACATCCGAGATTGTTGAATTCACCAAACTATGGAAGCAAGTTTTTTCTAAAGCTCGCGGTGTCCCATCCACTCACGCCAACCCTTCACGGTTAGGCTTACGCGTGGTAACCATGGACCCTCTATTGACTAAACCATATCCCGGACTGTAGAGAATTAGAGCCATGGTTAGGTTGCAAACTCATTGCATCATATTGTGCCTACTTGACTAATTATGCATTATTTGTTGTGCATATATTCTATGTTTTCTTAACCGTTTGTTTGATTTGTGTTGAGATTAAATAAATCAATGACTTAAAGAACTTTGCCTAATTAGTTAATTAATTAATTAATTAATTTGAGTCAATAAAGTCTAATATTTTAATCAGTATCGACCTAGTACGACTTTAGGCATACCCCTGTTGATTAATAACACCGAAAACAGTCCCAGATTGAAGCTCCAGCATTGGCGCCAAAGTCTGGACTGTAGCGCCACTCTGTGGAGTGTGGCGCCTGGCGACAGCCCTGTCGTCTGGTGCTACGCTACACAGTGCGACGCCAGTCCTGTCGTTTTGCCGACAGTTCGGATTATTGGTTGAGTCGTCACCTAGTGTCTAATTAACCAGTTTGCTAATTAATTCGGTTAATTTTCACTGTCAATAGTACTTGGTTGAGTCATTAATCGAGTTTAGGCACTAATTCCCATGGTCTTAAACAAGAGTCCAAACATGTCACTTACACTCAACGTACACACCAATACACACACTTTGACCATGTCTAAGGGAGTCTTGCATACGCGTTTTTTCCGTCATTTTTTTAGGGGGGTAAGTCAGATATTAATCCTCCAATTTAAAAACTATACTTAGTTCCCTAAAAATATGTACATTATTTTTGGCAAAAATTTGCACCCTTTTTTTTATTTTATTTTTTCCTCTTTAAAAAACCGTAAAGTCAAGTCGATTTGAGTCAAGTAATTAAAACGCAAAATGGTTTAAATTACAGCGCGTGGTCAAGAAAGGAAGGACGGTTAATCAAAGAAAACCTCTTCGTACAAGTCCAACTTTTCGACAAACCCATAGCTCGAAAGAGGAAAGCTAAGACCATAATGGCAACACCAGAAGAAGTCAATGAGCTTAGGAACCAACTGGTTACCATGACTGAAACACTGAAGCTCCTCACACTGAAGGTCGATGATCCCGTGAAACAACAACAGATGGACCTCATGCAAGAGAGTCTAAGCAAGCTATCTAGCAACTACAAGTTTCAAGGGCTTACTTCACAAGGGGTCTCGGTGGACAAAGATCTTCTTCCGTAGAAGTTCAATGCCAACGACATCCCGAAATTCAGAGCAACTGATAATCCTTATTTTCATTCAAGAGCATTCGAAACGATAATGAGTATTAAGGGTATCGATAAGAAAGTTTTCCCCTCTCTGTTCTCACTATATCTCGAGACCGTTTGCCAACAATGGTTCTTTTCTCTCGAGAAAGAAAAGACCTCTACTTGGGAGTCCATAGAAAACGCTTTCGTTGATAGATACAAATGCAACATTCAAGTTGAGACTGACAATAGGGAAATTGATATCCTTAAGCAGAAAGAGAACGAAGGCTTCACCTCTTTCTTTAACAAATGGAGAGAAACCTCAGCTAAGATGATCGAGGTGCCAAGTGAAAAAGAGTCTATAAGGTTGTTCATAAAAAAACCTTCAAGAAAAGTATTCCAAGCATCTCAAGTATCAAAATACTCTCCATACCTTCAAGGCCGTCTATGACATTGGGATCAATATTGAAGACAACCTGGCTAAGTTAAAAGCTGCCAACAATAACTCCAACAGTGGCTGGAAAGGAAAGAAGAACGACAATCCTTCTTCTTCCAAAACCACCCACTCAAACAACGTTAGCACTTTTAATTTAGGTGAAGTCCTTGCTATTGGCACGAGTTATGACACCGCATTTGATTAATTAAATGCAAAAGGTCTTATAACTCCTATTGAACCATTTGGGAACCACCAGTCGAGAAGAGGTCAGCCAATTGGAACCCCAATGCACATTGTAAGTGTCACCAAGGTAGGGGCCATCCCACCGAAAACTGTTGGAAGCTTAAGGAAGTTATCCAAGACTTAATCGATAACAACAAGCTGCCATTGCCCCCTGCCAGTAAGAAGCCAAGCATTGATAATGCACCTCTTGCTCATGCCTTGGCTATCTCTGATGAGGAAAACGAGGTTGACCCCTCGTCTCTCTTTAAACCTGTCAAAGAAATCCATGCAATTAAAGAAGACGAGAAGACATTCTTCGACGCCATGGATAGCCTTCAAGAACTAGCAAGTAAAGAAGACATACAATCGCTCACACTGTCTATGAAGGAAGGATCGTGTTTGCTACGTGAAACTCTCAAAGCTATAAGAGAACTTCAAAAGAAATATGACGAGGTTCCACTCCCGAAAGATGAACCCAAGAGAGAATTCACACCCATGAGAACAACTTATGAGGCAAAGCACTTTCCTTTACAAGTCACTGAAAAACCAAAGAAGAGTAATACAATTTACACTCCAATCGGGATCCCATATGCACAAATGTTCGAAATGCTCTCCGAGAGTGGCGAGATCAAACCTCTCGAACCAAGACCATTCGAATCATTGAAAAGGACAAATAGGTATTACTGTCAGTATCATCAATCAGGGGATCACACTATCGAAAACTGTTTCAAATTCAAGGATTTGGTTCAGAAAATGATTGATGAAAAGAAACTAGTCCAAGTTCCACAAGAAGACGATGCAACCATTAATGGAGTTTGGGACAGTGATGAAGAAGACGTCTATTTAAAAGACATAGTAGGATCTCTACCTTCTGTGTCATACGCCATGGATGACTTTTGGGCAGAAGAAGACTCATCGATAGACGTCCTCACAAGATCCGGGAGAATGCAACCTCCCGTTTCAACACAACCTATTTCGACCACACAACAAGTTCCCATACCTATCATTGAAGACAATGATATCGTTAAGCAGTTTAAGAAGACAAAAGTTGAAATGAATGTATGGAAACTTTAGGTGACATCTCGAGAGCATAGGTTGGCTGTAATGAATGCCTTGGACAAAATAAGGATAGATTCTGACACTACTGCTGAGGGGTTAGCCAACTTCCTCACAAGTGATCTTCCTAGTCCAATTAATTTGATCACCTTTTCTGACAAGGATTTACCTCCAGAAGGTGACAAACATTACAAGGCATTAAACCTCACAGTAGTTTGCAAGAGAATGAATGTTCCTATGACTCTTGTAGACAATGGATCGGCCATCAAAATTCTGTCCACTCAGAACTGCAAGGATGCTAGGCATAAGGGATGAAGATTTAACTCCGTCTACACAAGTAATAAGGGCCTACGAAAACACTCGACGTCAAGCTCTTGGTAAAATTACCCTGAACATAACGACAGGAGCAATAGAACATGCTACTACTTTCCAAGTTATAGACATTAAAGCTTCATTCAATTTATTGTTAGGGCGCCCTTGGCTTCATGACCTAAAGGTCGTCCCCTCATCTCTCCACCAACAAGTAAAAGTTATAGTTGGGGGGATTCCTATCACCATCGATGCTTCGCCTATGAGGATCAAGTCTATAGAAAATCCAATCATTAATGTGGAGCACGACGAGGATGATGAATACTTATGGGGCTTTGACGAAGAAGTCTCCTTAATCCAGGAGGATGAAAAGACCCCTCTTTGCAATGACCCCCATTCCAACATGGTTGTAAATGCTATGCTGAAAAAACATGGACATTTTCCTAGGATGACCCTAGGAAAGAAGAAAGGAATAGAAAAATTGCTGGAGTCACCTGACCTCCCTAAGTTAGACACTTTCGGACTTGATTTTGAACCGACTCAAAAAGATCTCAAGCGAGCCTAGGAAAAGTCAAAGGCACGTAGAGACGCTCGCATTCAAAAGAAAGCAATCCCAATGGATCAGTTCCCTCTTACACTTAATGACCAATTTATAAAAGAAGGAGAGGACTATCCATGCCATGAATTTCCCGAGCCATTTGTTGTAAACGGCATAAGGTAGCCGAGATTTGAGATTTTCTTGGATTGTTATTTCACAGATGAAATCCCAACTCCTGTCCACAAGGAGAAAGCACCGCCATGCTTTGAATTTAACGTCATGGGATTACTATTTCGGCGAGAAAAGAATGAGCCAACATACAGAGAATACAACTCCTCGCTCATTCAAACAGTCCTACAAAGCGAAAGCTTCGATCCCTCGAAGCTAATCGCTCCAGCTGAAGGATCACTACAAGAGTGGCGCAAGACTATCAAGGTGACTACTCCAAACAGGGCAAGGACCAATGTTTGAAGAGTCGTCTGAGTCTGAGTCTGAGTCGGAGTCCCTCCCTATAGAGTCTTCTAGGTCTTTAGTAGTAGCACCTTCCCTTTCTATTTCTTCTCCTAGAATAGTTAGTGATAAATTCCCTGAGGACATATCACTCTTTGATGTAATGATCTCAGAGTATAATAATATTTTTTCTTCTCCTTATTTCTTGTGTTCTTCTCTAACCAAAGATGACGAGCATTGCTTAACTAACAATGAAAAAGACAAAAAACTTATTAAAGAAATGGAAACACTCGAAAAAGAAAACACCGGTAATTGAAGAAAATGAAACGGTTGATATCTCAAATGATTCAACCAATAAAAGAGAAGTTAAAATCGGATTAACATTTAATGAACAAGAAAGAACCGATTTTATTAACTTACTTAAAGAATTTATCGATGTATTTGCTTGGTCATACGAGGATATGCCAGGCATTAATAGAGAAATAGCTCAACACACTATACCACTAATTCCAGGAATGAAACCCGTAAAACAAAAGTTACGCTGAATGAAACCCGACGTAGCTCTTAAAATAAAAGAAGAAGTTCAAAAACAAATAACTGCAGGTTTCATCAAGATATCAAAATACCCCGAATGGGTCGCCAACGTCGTCCCAGTTCCGAAGAAAGACGGAAGGGTAAGAATGTGTGTCGACTATCGAGATCTAAATAAGGCAAGTCCAAAGGAAGACTTCCCTTTGCCACACATCGATATTCTGGTAGATAACACGGCAAATCACGCGGTCCTCTCGTTCATGGATGGGTATGCAGGTTACAACAAGATTCTCATGGCAGAAGAAGACATGGAGAAAACAACTTTTATAACACCATGGGGCACTTACTGCTACACGGTAATGCCATTCGGGTTGAAAAACGCGGGTGCTACTTACCTACGTGCAGCAACTGCCTTACTCCATGACATGATGCATAAAGAAGTTGAGGTATATGTCGACGACATGATTTTCAAATCAAAAGACCGTCCAGGCCATCAAGTAGCCTTAAGGAAATTTTTCGAAAGGCTAAGAAAATATAATATGAGGTTGAATCCATCTAAGTGTGCTTTTGGAGTTACTTCAGGCAAGCTTTTGGGTTAAGTCATAAGCTCTAGAAGAATATAGATAGACCCAACCAAGATCAAAGCAATCATGTCAATGCCACCGCCTAAGACTGAGAAACAGATTCGAGGATTTATTAGCCGGTTGCAATACATAAGTAGGTTACTATCAAAATTGACAACAATATGTGAACCAATCTTCAAAAAGCTCAAGAAGAATGTACCAGTGATATGGGATGATGAGTGTCAAAAAGCCTTTGAAAAGATCAAAGCCTTGCAAATCCTCCCGTATTAGCACCAGCACTTCCCGAAATACCTCTTAGGTTATATTTGACGGTTACCAAAGAGACAATGGGAGCTATGCTAGCACAAGAAGTAGAAGGCAAAGAAAACGCAATCTACTATCTAAGCAAGAAGATGCTCGAATACGAAGCACACTATACGCCACTCGAGAAGTTGTGCCTCGCCTTGGTGTGGGCCACAACCAAGTTAAGACATTACATGCTAGTGCATACCGTCTTCGTAGTCTCCCGATTAGATCCACTCAAGTATTTATTTGAGAAATCTACACTCAATGGACGCTTATTGAGATGGATAGTCAATCTAGCCCAGTTCGATGTAAGGTTTATGCCGCAAAAAGCTATCAAAGGATCCGTGGTGTCAGACTTTCTAGCAGACTTCCCAATAGAAGACTCGACGCCAATACAAGACAATGAATTTCCAGATGAAGACTTAATGGTCACTGAAGATGACACCTGGACCTTATACTTCGACGGAGCCTCAAATCAAAAGGGATGTGGCGTTGGAGTATGACTAGTATCACCTAAAGAAGAGCATGTTCCAATCTCCATAAAGCTTGATTTTGACGTTACCAACAATGCTGCTGAATATGAAGCATGCGTGGTAGGCCTTGAAACAGCTTTGGCATTGGGAGTAAAAAATTAAAGGATATTCGGAGACTCTTCTTTAATTATCAATCAAATATCTAAAAGGTGGAAAGTAAGGAGCGAAAGCCTAGCCCCTTACCAAACCTATCTGGAAACCCTTACCGATCAGTTAGAGAAGGTAGAATACACGTATTTACCTAGGGAAGAAAATAAATTTGCTGATGCCTTGGCAAGACTAGCCTTAATGGTTAGGATTCCCACGAAAATCGAGCAAATGCCTCTAACTATAGAGAAAAGGCACAAACCAGCATACATCCAGGCTATAGAAGACGACGAAGTAGTCCAAGACGAAGAAGAAGAAGAAGAAGAACCGTGGTACACAGATATACTCAATTATGTCACCGAAGGAGAATACCCTCCTCATGCTGACAAAAGAGCAAAACGAGCATTAAGACTTTTGGCTTCCCAATATGTACTCATAGACAACGAGCTACATAAAAGGGTACCTAAGGGTCAAGCTCTCTTATGTGTAGGGAAAACAGATGCACAAAGAGCAATGAGAATAGTCCACGAAGGAATCTGTGGCACTCATATAAATGGCAAAATGTTAGGCCAAAAAATAATGCGAGAAGGATATTATTGGACTACAACAAATAGGGATTGCCATCAATATGTAAAAAGATGCCCTAAGTGCCAAATCTATGCCAATTTACAACATGTTCCTCCATCCTTGCTCTACACCTATACGTCGCCATGGCCATTCTTTACATGGGGAATTGACATCATCGGCAAAATCACTCCCTCAGGAACAGGAGGCCACGAATATATATTAGTAGCAATCTATTACTTCACAAAGTTGGTCAAAGCGCAATCATACGCTAAACTCACTGCAAAACATGTAGCACTCTTTATCGAGAGGAATATTATTTGTCGATATGGAGTCCCACATGAAATGATAAGTGACAACGAAACTCACTTTCAAGCCGAATGTGAAGAATTGTTACAAAAATATAGCATTCAACATCATCATTCTTATCCTTACAAACCTCAAGCAAATGGAGCAGTCGAGGCAGTTAATAAAAACCTAAAGACTATCATCGAGAAAATGACGGAAAATTATAAAGGTTGGCCTGACAAACTTCACTTTGCATTGTGGGGTTACCGCACGTCAATCCGTACATCAATAGGAAATACGCCATTTTCCTTGGTATATGGAATGGATGTCGTACAACCTGTCGAACTAGAAATTCCATCTCTACGTATCGCATTAGAGAGCAAACTCGATGAAGTTGAATGGACTAGGGCAAGATATGAAGAGTTAATTTTACTCGATGAAAAACGACTAGAAGCTCTACATCACACTCAGTGTTATCAAACTCGTATGGCTAGGCATTTTAATAAGAAGGTCAAGACAAGAAACATCAAAGTAGGAGACTTGGTGTTAAAAGCATTAAGGAAAAATGTTTTAGATCCAAGGGGAAAATTTAGACCGAATTGGTCTGGACCCTACATTGTCAAAACAATCCTGTTAGGAGGTGCAGCAAAACTAATTGATATGGATGGCAATGAGTTCTCGAACATGACAAATCTTGACCAACTTAAAAAATACTACCCATAATTACTTGAGTAGGATACTCAAGAAAGCTACGTTTGGCCTGATTCCTTAAGAAAGGATACGTAGGCAACCCTTTACGGGTGCGGCCACTTTATTTTTTGGATTCTCGCGTCCCAGGATTATTTAAAAATTCGATAGAAGATCGGCGAAATGTCGGCGTCGTAGAGAAAATTCTGGCCCCAGCCAACGACCATCAGCGCCAGCCGACGGCAATGGCGCTTGGCGCCAGACTGCTGTGGCCGGCGCCAGTTGCAGATAAGCGGCGCCAATTCACAGTTAAATTCTAGGCATATTTCGGTGTTTTTCGGAAAATTTTCGACTTCCGTACTCGAAGAATTTCTGGAAAATTAATTTTTTCGGTTTTCATTGCTTTAATAAAATAAATTTAAAGTAAATAATTAATTAAAAACTGAAATTTCATTAATAAAATAAAATTACATTATTGATGGAATTTTAATAAAGCTGAAATAAATTAACTTTAAATAAAAAAAAATATAAACTAAGTCTAGTAATTGAAAATTAAGCAATGCTCCTAATCTTTCTTTTCTTTCCTAGTCCTTTTCCAATTTTTTTCTGCTTCCTCCTCCTCATCCATAACCTTAGCTAGTAAGCATCCTTTAAAGGACCTAAATTCAATCTTAGAGTAGATAGTTTCCCCTTCAGCTAGGACTCCATGCTTCTTTTCTACCAAGACCTTTTTATCTGTGGTGTCAGCTTTCCTTTTTCCCTTATCTTTTGTAGTACTTTTCTTCCTAGGCATTGCAGGTGTTTTGAATTCAACTCTTTCACCTAAGCGTTCCTTGGCATGAATCACCCTGTCACTTAGACGACTCTTCACATCAGTTTTACCCTGATTTTTCTTCAAGTCCTTTGAAGGT
Source organism: Chenopodium album (assembly GCF_948465745.1). Taxonomy (NCBI): domain Eukaryota; kingdom Viridiplantae; phylum Streptophyta; class Magnoliopsida; order Caryophyllales; family Amaranthaceae; genus Chenopodium; species Chenopodium album. The sequence goes on from NC_137839.1 coordinate 46,306,752, forward strand.
TTCTTTAGCAACCACTTTTTAACATCATTGGGCAAGGAAAGAGGAACCTTTTGGGTTATCACTTTCCCATAAAGGTCTAGCACTCCAGTAAGCATCAAATCTGTCTACTTCATGGGAGACAGGGTACTCGTAGGGAGGACGAAGATCTCCGGAAGGAATATTCTAAAGCAATCCCTATTGTCTTTTTACCCTGCAGGGATAATAATAAGTCATACGAGACAAACTTGGAAGACGGCAGAAAGGTTGCTTGTTGACACCAACCATCCTTTATATTTTCCACCATGGGACGATCCACTTGATAGCAAAATTGCGAGATTCGAAGACCCTTCTCCACTCATGGCGCCCAATTTTAGAGAAGCGTTTCTTCCTCCTCACGAAGCAATTTGGAGTGTACTTCTCAATGTTGTCCGGAGGGCTAATTAATTCTAGCCTTTCCATTAGCCACATCTGTAAAAAAAAAAAAATTGCAATGCAAATATATTATTATTACTATACAAAAATATAATTTTTGATTTCTGTAATTAAAAATGTTATTTTTCTACCTGTAATAAAATTGGAGAGCCTTGAAAAGGTACTTTTGGGTTCCTTTTCAATTCATAAAGACTAATCATAGTCTCTCCAACTATCAATGGCATTGGATTTCTCCCTGATTAACTTTGTTCTAGTACGGTGGTTATAATTGACTGACCCTCATTATTTTTACCACTACTAAGAAAAAATTAATTAAGCATGCAAAATAAGAAAGCCCTTCTTCTATAAATATGAAAAGATTCAGAAAGAGGGTTATCAAAATAATGGCGAGCAAATTCTTTCAAATTAACTATGTTGCCATGTACTATTTTTTATAAATCCCTTTCTTTTAAATTGAAGAAGCGTTCAAAATGTTTGTAATAATATGCATCTATTCTAGGGATTACTATGAGGTCTATTGCAGGGAAACCTAAAATAGCACCAAATTCTTCCGGTCAAGGGCTAATTTCATCATACCCTATTCTATAGCAATGAGTATCAACATTCCAATATTTTAGAGCAATATGAATGAAATCTAAGTCAAGATCTACCCCTTTGATACCATAAATTCCCCCCAAGTGAAACAAATCTAATTCTTTTCTTTCTCTAGCATTAAGAGATCGACACCATTCATGGGTGTATTGGGTAAAAGTTTTGGAGACTAGAAACATGATATTATTTTTCTAAGGCCAAGAATTGTTTTATTTGCTGAAATTATGAAAAGAATCGGCTGGGCAGGGGGCTATTTATGCACGATTTAGGAGCAGTTTTAATCGGGTTAGAATACAGAGACAACGCTAATTAGCGCTAGAAACCGCGATTGGCGCCAAATGCCAAAGCTTGGCGCCACGCGCCAAGTGTAGCGCCTGGCGCTACATCCAATTGTGTGGCGCCAGCTGGAGCCAATCTGCCACGTCATGCGCGCTTTCTAAAACCGCGTTTTACCTTGATTCGAGTCTACTAATGACTTTGCGTCTGCCTTATTTTTTTCTAAAGCATCTTTTTATTCTTTTTTTAATTAATATAGTTATTATATTATTATATTATTCTTTTTTGGATTTTATTTAGGTTAATTTCCAAGTTTTTTTTAAACCCAAACTTTTATTTGAATTTTCCTTTTTTCATTTTTTCTTTTTAGGGGAGAAAGTCGGATACCCTCCATCAATAATAAAAATGTTGGATTTTTGCGTAAAATTACTTGTCACACTTTTCTTGCACACACAAACATGCACATTATAATAACAATAATAAAAAATGAAAAAATAAAACATAATAATAAAATAAACTCATAATAGTATATATATTCAAAATGTCTAGGATCTTTCTATGCTTTAACATGATTATTATTATAATTAATATGATTGTTATTATGATGATTATTATTATGATTATTCTTTATGATTTATGATTATAATTGTTATAATTATTGTGATTATTTTATTATTATTAATTATGATCATTATGATTATAACTTTATTATATTGATTATTATTATGTTGCTTGATATTTATTTTTATTGCTTGATCACACCTTTTATGCATGTTTAAAGGGAATTGGTACTTGTAATCACGCTTAATAAGATAATTAATAATCTTGTTAGGGTTAATATGATTATAATTTCAAGTGATCGCCAATAATAGATTTATTTGTGCATTAAATTCAACCAACATAGATAAACAGGTTTAGGGTTAATCCTATTGATTATATGTTAGTCATGAAGCGCACATGAATATGATCAGAATAAAGTAGAGGCATATTATTAGGGCAGGTTCAATCTCTTTTAGGTTGGATTTGTACCTTCATCCCCGAACCCTTATTTGGTTCAAGACCTTATGGAGTTGACGATCTCTTGGATCGTTAAGGGGTGTAACCTTCACCCTGTGAACGGTTTACAAGTTCCTAAAACTTGTTGGCGACTCTTTTTCTCTATCTTCCTCCCTTTTGGACGCCACTGTACTTTAGTGTATGATCACAGTGGGGTTCAAGCTAGAGGATAAACGCTTGAAATTATTACCTACAGTCTCGTATTTGTGAACGTTACTTTCATGCAACGATACTTCATGAGGAATATCGTTATAGCGTGAAACTACTTGTTCAAGTCCATAATGTCGCATCAGTCGAGAGGGACAATAAAAAGTCAGTCTAGAGATACTAGGAACACGGCAATAGGGAGTATCGTTCGTACCAACCATCCTAGTAAGCCTCCACCAAGGCACCACCGAACGAATGGAAAATTCTCTCTATGCAAGGAAATTCTTCTAATCTTCATCCGACATGTTCACAGAGTAACTCTTCTTCCTGCGGACTAGATCGTTAGGGCCATATTTTCCAATATCGTCGGGGGCTTCAAAAAGTTCTAGACGCTCTATCAACCAAATCTGCAAAAAAAAATAAAAAATAAAAAAATAAAAATGCAGATTCCACCGTGACACGGCAGAATTCACCGTGTCACGGCAGAAAGCCACCGTGACACAGTGCCTGTTTTGTGTCACGCGGGCTACTCGGAGCGTGTTTTTACCTGCAACAGTACTAGAGAGCCCTTCCTGATGGCTTTCCGGTCAGCTTTTGCTTCGTCAAGGCCACGAAATGTTTCTCTAAGGCACGTGGGCATAGGAGACCTCCCAGATTCTACATGTTCAAGCACAGATGCTAGGCAAGCATGTCCTACCCTACTGTTTGCAAATAAAAGCTTGCTAAACATGCAAAAAATATATGCCCTTCTACGGTATACATGATAAGACTCAGAGACAGGACGATTGAAATATAAATTTGCAAGTTTTTCTAAGTCTACCTCATTACCACACACAATTCTATTTAAATCTGGATCTGTTAGATTCAGATGGCGTTCAAAGTCTTGGTAATAATACTCGCGTAGGGTAGGCATGGCAATAAGATTTCTGGCAGGAAATCCAAAGATGGCACCGAATTCCTCCGGCAGGGGACAGATTTCATCGTAATCAAATTTAAAACAATGTGTTTCTGGACTCCAATAGTCTAATGTTGCCTTAAGAAAATCATGTTCAATCGCTACATGCCTCAGGCTAGTAAACCCCTGACATGAAACAATTCCAACTCTCTTTTGTCAGCATTGGTCAAAGAATAAGACCAGTCGCGCAAGGTATTATCAAAATTCAGAGACATTATTATTGAAATATGAAATTCTAATTATTTTGTGTTTCGTAATTATGCATATCACGAATATACTAGTCCTATTTTATAGCGAAAACGCTCGGAACTACTCAGAATCTATCTTTCTATACGCGTAAACCACACCGTTGTAGAATACGCACACCGTGACACAGGAAATGCCACCGTGTCACGGGAAGTTTTGCCCTGACAAGGCAGATTTTGCCGTGACACGGTGTACAGTGCCGTTTCGCGGCGCCCACGCGTTTTTTTTTTTTATCCTTTTCCTGTATCTATCAAGATTTTTTTTATTGTTTTATCTTGACCGTTTAATTTTTTTTTCTGTATTTCGAGAGTTTCATTCCTAATAAAATTCTCAACTTTTTTTTTATTTTATTAATAATTTTATTTTTTTATTTTTTATTTTTTATTTTTTATTATTTTATTTATCGTTATTATTTATTATTTTATTTCTATTATTATTTTTTTTTTCTTTGGGGAAGTTATAAACCTCGTCCCATTTCCAAACATATTTCTTTTGCAGTAGTTGTAAAACTTAATCAGATTTTTCTTTTCTTTTTATTTCTTTTTCTTTTGGGGAAGGTCGGTACCCTCGACTCACTCCACTTACGTCTTTTTGTCGCATCATTAATAACTACACAATCACACACAATGAGTCTCAAGCACACACTAACACACACCAATAAATACATAAACTGTGAATAATGTATAAAATGAGTCATAATAAATAAACAGCATCAAGTGTCATCACAGTATGTACAAATAAAGACCCTCGGTCGAAAATCTAAAGAACTAGAAGAGTTAGGATCAGTGTCATCTCCAGGTTGTGAATATGGGAACGGTGAGCCAAAGAGTCCCGCCATCATCCGAGTAGGAGGAGTAGTATCCCTACTAGTCCCTGTAACTCTAGTAGCAGTCAAACTCAAAGCAGGATTCGTCCAACTAGCAACCGGTGTAGACAGACTCAAAGAAAAAGGAATCGTCGGTGGAGGCATCGTCCCATACACTAGAACTGAAAACAAGCCTGACACCGGTGGAGGAACCCCAGATGATGGAGCTGAAAATAAGCCAGGTCCACGTGAGTCAAAACTTGACTAAACTCAGGCTGTGAAGGCTGTGAAAACGACTGTCGCTGGGACTGACCCTGACCTTTAAAGCGCTGGGAAGACTGAGGCTGTTGCCATTGAGCCTCCTAAAACGGCTAAGAAATCTGAGGATCTGTTGAGACTGAAAATGCCGATGAACCTCAGGAGATCGTCTACCACGACTAGGCTCCCCCTCGTCCGAGCCTCTATGCCTCGAGCGCGAGCGGGACCTCCGTTGCTCCTGAAGGATACAAAATCAAAAGACATAAACAATGCAAAATAAAACAAATGGTAGAAATGGGAAAAAGTGAACATACCTCAAGAACATTGCCAGAACTGCTCTGACAACTCGCACCACGCCGAAACTTAATGATACAATACTTTAGAGCGTCAACCAGCTTCATGAATCCCATCATCTCCGGGCGGGTAGGCTGAGAACAAAACAGATAAAAATCAGTGACAAGCGGTGTTTAAAGGGATGACTAATGCATCAAAAACGTACCGGCACAAAAACCTCTGGCAGAGACTCCTGCGCCTGTATGAAACCCTCTGGCGCGTCAGCAATATGGTCCTCGGTAATACCAATCGGCCCTAGGTGGCAGACAGATTGAGGCAGAATCTTAATCCTCCCCACACGGCGAACAGTCGTCTAAAAATACGATCGAATAATCAAGTTATTCGACTATTTAAACAGAGTCTAGTGACAAAACTCCTCAAAAGAAATTATACCTGGCGAAGACGGGGTAGAGGATCTAGAGAGGGAAGCAAGTCCTGCGCATAATCACCCTCCATGCGCACAAGCTCCTGCCAAGGAAAAGTGTAGCGCTCTCCCCTGTTTATCAACTCCCTAAGCAAGCGCGAGTCCAGCATCGACTCCGGTGGAGACAAGGGCACCACAAAGCGATCACCACTGTGCTGACGAACGACACGCTCCCCCAGATACCAGACAAAGCGTCCGGTACCAACAAAAACAATGCGGTACGCCGAAATCTGCAAGGCCTCGGGAAGATTAGTCATCCCAGCCCAAATACGATACTGGACATCAATAGCAACCTGAAAACCATAAAAAGTTGCAATGAAGCACCGGAAATAACGTCAAGATAGAAAAAAAAAGCTACAAAAGTAATTCTTACGCCAACAGAAGAGGTGCCTCGGCGTAGCAGCCCGCGCAGCGCAGAGACAGACTCTACCCGTGACTCTCCTCAGTCACGCCAGCTGGTCCCGACAGGGAAGTCATGAACCGCTCCCCGACGCCGTCGAGGGGCCAATCTTGGAAAGTACTCGTAGAACCATAGCTGCAATGAAAAGTAATCTTTAAGCACATGAGTTGAACAAATTAAAATAAAACAATAAAAGGAAAGGATCGTCACCTCTACGACTCTCCATAAACCTTAGACAGTGACAGGGGACTCGTCGTTCAGCTGCCTACAGCCATGACGTAACGACAAGAGAAGGTCGGCATATCCGAGGCTGGCCCAGCTAAAGGGTCATATCTCACTGATCTTGACTAAAGAAGGAAGGTAGCAAAGGAGTGCATGCGAACTCCTGTCAGGAGAAAGAGTCATGAAAATGAGAATCAAAATGAAGATTCGCACTCGCTGCTCAGGTGATGTCACCTCCATGTCAAAACCAAGTGCTAGAACCGAAGCCAACTCTGATCGACCGCTCCTATGAGCACCTCGAGACACTGGCTGGGTCCTGATATGCTGAACGATCGAACCTAACAAATCGGCCGCCTCAGCCGCTCCCCAAGAAAGATCAGACATCTGTACTACGACTCGGTCAGTGAAGCGTAGACCACTGATCATGCTAAAGTCCAGAGGGGTCACTGTCATCTCCCCCTAAGCAAAGTGAAAGGTGTTGGTAGTATCCCAAAAATACTCCAACAACGCGTGAACGACCGTCGCACCACAACCCCGGGGGCTGCAAAACCCTACGATCGCCGGATAAAAGTCTACTAGACCAGCTGATTCCCATAAGGCGCTCGTAGCAGGATCCCTCCTGATAATCCGATGAAGTCGAGGAATCAAATCTCCGGCTCCAGAGCCGTGATGGCGAAGCGTGCCGTTGACTATGCTGGCAAGTGGACGATGAGAAACGTGGTTCTCACGACAGAAAACTAACCGGTCTGGTGTCCACGGAGGTGGAGCCCACCTACCTCTACTCGTAGAGGCCCGAGGCTCAGACTCTAAAACGTCATCATCCATACCCTCGGGAATCGTGGGAATGTCCTCCCGAAAATCCTGATGCCGGCCATGAGTGGAATGATCGTGATCCCATTGTTTAGGCATGCTATTATAAAAATAAAAATCTAAATGCTTAGCATCATTTCCTAAGACATTTAGTTTTTTATATCGAGTTGCATTTTAATAAAAAATCTAAATGCTTAGCATCATTTCCTAAGACATTTAGTTATTTATATCGAGTTGCATTTTAATAAAAAATCTAAATGCTTAGCATCATTTCCTAAGACATTTAGTTATTTATATTGAGTTGCATTTTAATAAAAAATCTAAATGCTTAGAATCATTTCCAAAGTAATTTATTTATTTATTGCATTATACGCTAAATTTTTACCTCAAGGCTAAAAATTAGCAAAATAATGGAATTATTTATAGTATTTAGTTTCTCCATGACGAACTAATACTATGTGCTCCTAATTGCATGATATTATGTTCCCCATGACAATGTAGTACATACACAACATAGAACATGTCTCAAAATAACACAAAAACAATAGATCAATGCATCACGGCATATTTTACAAGATCTACAACCAATATGTCATCCTTTCAAGTGCAAAAGAACAACATGAACAACAAAGAACACCATTTACCACAAGCAGTACCAAAAATGGTGATTTGCTCAATTCTTCACGAAATCATGCAATTTTTGTCTTAAATCGCTCACAAACACACATACACACATATGCAAGAAAATTCATGACAAGAATTTCAACATAAACCTCAAAATAAAAAAAAATCCCCAAATTGATTTTTAAGGGTTTTTACATGAAATTATTCGTTTGAAGCAAATTCGAGACAAAAATCAAAGGAAACTTACATGGATCCTTGTGGAGAATCGAAAATGAGGAAAGTAGCAAAAAATTAGAGTAGAATTGATGAAGATTTGAGCTCCAAAAGCTCGAAAAGCCATGAAGACCGCAACACAACCGCCGTGACACGTCAGCAGCAGCCGTGGCACGGTAACAACAGCCCGTGTCACGGTGAGCCTAGGACGTGACGGAGCTCCGACGACCTCAGGTAACGGCGACAGCAGCAGCAACAACGAACAGCAGCGAAATTTCAGCGAAAAAAAAAGAAACAAAAACCCGCAGAATCGCCGCATCACGGGATAGAACTCCGTGTGCCGAGAAAATCAGTCGTGCGCCGGTGACTAGCAGCCATGGCACGGGAATCTGAGCAACTTAAATTGAAAAAATGGAGATGAGAAGTAAGAGCAGGAGAAGAAAGAGAAATGGTGAGTGAACAAAAGTGGGAGCAATGTCTGATATTTAAAGCCAAAAATGACTGTTGCACGACCCCGTTACCGTTCCACGTTTCCCGTTACTGAGTAACGGTGTTCAAGCGCGTGGAACGGGGCGCGTGGTATTTTTTGTGCCAAAAAAATTCCCGCGACACGGGAGTTCCTCCCGTCTTACGGCAAACCAGCTCCGTGTCGCGGGATTTATCCACGTGGCACGGGTTCAGGCTTTTTTCCTGCACACTTTTCGAAGCTGGCAGCAAATATTGCTGGTATTTTGACCAAAATGCCACGATTTTCCGCGCAAATTGGACAGTGAATTTTTCAGTAAAATTACGCGGAAAATTCTAACTAACGGTTGAAGGGTATCAAAATTACTATTTTGCCCCTAGGAAGCATCAAAATCAATTTTGTCGATATTTTAAACACCTAATATAGTCGGATAATCGACTTGAAGGTGTGAGTTATCTGCGGCCCGTGTTTGGGGATAATAAAACCATCATACACTTGCAAATTTCAGCGATTACAGTAGTTGTCAGCTTTCCTCAAGCATGGAAAGCGTTATCGGTTGATTTTTTTTCAAGTATAGAAAACCGCCAAGTCAGCTTTCCTCAAGCATGGAAAGCGTTATCGGTGGATTTTTCTTCAAGTATAGAAAACCTCGAAGTCGGCTTTCCTCAAGCATGGAAAGCGTTATCGGTGGATTTTTCTTCAAGTATAGAAAACCGCCAAGTCGGCCTTCCTCAAGCATGTAAAGCATTATCGGTAGATTTCTTCAAGCATAGAATGACACCAAATTCATACTTCGACTTTCCTCAAGCATAGAAAGTATCATCCGTTAGGTTTCTTCAGGCTTAGAAAGCTACCAAATTCCTTAGTCAGCTTTCCTCTGGCATGGAAAGCATTTCAACGAAACGTCATCCGGTGGATTCCTTCAAGCATAGGAAGCTGCCAAACTCATTTGTCACTTTGACTAGTGCCAGATACATAGTCTATCTTTTTACTCTTTTATATGTAGAATTAACATTTTTCTGCAAGTATCGGCGTATACAGAGTGATTTAGGATCGTAGAACGTCTTAAATCATTCTCCGTCCCTAACGACTACTTTGACTATCGTTTTCGAAACTGACGTTTCTACAAACTCAGTCAAAGTGGGGGCTTCTGTAGACACCTAAAAATGTCTCCCCAAAACCAAACCCGATGATGAACAACCTTTCACCGCCACTATTGGTCGAGTTCAGTATTTAATCCCGAGAGTGCTTAAAAAATCGTATTTAATTAAATTCGTATTTTTGAATAGTCCATGGATTAGTCTTAATGTTTGGTCAAAGCATAGTTTTAATTTCAGCCCAAACTTATTATTTAATTTTAGCCCAAACCTTTTTTTTATTTAACTGTTTTATTATTTATTTTGGCCCAAACTTTTTATTTATTTTATTTATTTTAGCCCAAATAATAATAAAATCAGAAAATGGCCCGAAATTATCAATCGGCACTTAAAATGCTGAACGAAATTAGGGTTAAAAATGAATTTAGACGGAAAAGCGGACTAAAATTTCCCGCGTCACGGCAACAGTCCACCATGTCACAGGAAACTTTCCCGTCTGACGGTGGGATTTCCCGTGACACGGGAAACCTGCTGTGACACGGGAATTTCCGTGTCCTTTCCGCGTAAACCCTTAACGTGTTTTCTCCCCCGTTCACTAAATATTTCCCGCGTCACACAAAATGTGCACTATGTCATGGAAATGTTTCCCGTCTAACAGTGGAATTTCCCGTGTCATGGTACACTTTGCCGTGTCGCGGGATACCTTTTTAGGGTTTTTACCATTTTAGGGTTCCGTGTGTTCCCTCAGCACATTTTTTCTATAAATACCCCCTCATTTTTGATGTACTAGATATCAATTAATTCTCTAATTTTTTCTCTCTTCTATGCTCTAGCCTAAACACTAGCCTACCCTTATTCTTTCAAAATTCCTTCTTCAAGCACTCCCAGGAGTCCATACTTTACTCGTGGTTATGTCCTTAAGCAAAGGCGTGAAAGGTAGAACTGTTTGAGGGTTTGGCCCCAAATCAATTCTATTTAATTTTATTTAATTATTGTTTTATTATTATTTCCTTAAAGTTACTAACTCTTTTATTTTTTTTAGTTGCAAACAAACATAATCAAAGTAAGAATTATGTTCCTTTTATTTCTATCATTTTTCTAAAGATTTTGTATTGTTAGAATTATTGTTAAATTGCTTCTAATATTAATGTTTATTCAATTATTTTTTATGGTCACCATATTGCATGTTTAAAGGGAATATGTAATTGAAAATCACTCCTAATAAGATAATTTGGACATCCGGTTTAGGTTCCTTTTCAATCTTGTTATTAAATCAAGTGATCACAAATATTTTAGAATTTTATGTTGCATTAATATTCAACCAATTTAGCGTAATAATAGTTTGGAGCAAATTGAATGTTTGTTTGTATGCCTTTGAGATCGCAGGAATCAATTTTCACTATAAAAATCGAGTAGAGGCCAATACGGGCGAATGTGACTCCATGACTCACTTCGTACCATCATCCCCAATCCTCCTTTCGTGGTTCCGAACCATATGAAGTTAGTAATCTCATGGATCATGAATGGGTTGTAACCTTCACGGGTCAATTGTTGTTGCCTATCGTTGTCCCTTTATTCGTGGTTGCCTTCTATGATCCGTGAACGGTTTACAAGTTCCTTAAAAACTTGTTGGCGGCTCCCTACTTACCTTGTCCCTAGTCGTATAATGTCAATTCCCACTTCCTATGAGTACCAAGCATATTCACACATGCTTTAACGTAGGCGCACTTCGAGCAACGCCTACACTTACCTAGAGTCTAGGTTATGCACCATGCCCTCTACTCTCCCTTGCCCCCTCTCTATATGGTCAAGTTGGCTCCGAAAAGCCGAAAATTCATAAGGGGCATGGGGGTCGATGTTATAATCGACGGAGGAGGTGGGCATGCCATAGGTGAAGGGTTGGGGTGGTGGTTGGTAGTGTGGTGAATGGTGTTGGGGGGAATGGTGGGGTTGTGGTGAAAGGTGAGGTTCTTGAACCTCCCCTTGACCGTTTATCTCGAAAGTGTAAGAAGGCTTCCCCTTCTCAAATTTGGTCAAGGAGGGGTTGGGTAGTGTAAATTCTTGGTCTCTCCTACACGATTTCTGGTGGACTATCCACCAAGTCTCACTGCCCATGGGTTGCACCCTATTTAGTCCTCCTAAGTAAGCTAGGTCCATGATGGTTGAACCCTCTACTTTCCTATGCCCAGTTGGGTTCCATACTAGGTGTTTAATAGCAATATGGGTTACCAACCCCCCAAAGTAGATAGGCGCCCTAGACCTACCCGAGTCGACCGAATTGGCCGCCCTTTGAAAATGTTGGGCTATCCTATGTGGTATGTTTAATTTCTCAGCATTAGGAATCATATAGGACGCCAACACTTCAAGTTCATCCCTCCTAACGTTTTCCGGTTCATGCCTCCCAAAAATTGTGAGGCCGACAAACCTTTGCCAAAACTTTGGGACGGGATGTTGAATCCACGTCCCTTTGGCGTGTTGGAGGTTAAGCAAACCCTCCCCGGTGAGTCTCTTATAGACCACGGCAATATGGTCTTATGAGGGTTCGATAGGTTTGTCCGATTTTAGCTCAAACAATTTACCAAATTCTTTTAGAGTTAATCGCACATCATTGTTTAGCAGTCGGAATTGTACATGAGTGATTAAAGCATTCATTTTAATAACATTAAAACTAGAAATAAATTCTAATGTCAAGTAATCATAAGTATCATGATGTATTTGGAAGAAACCAGTCATGCCTACACCCTTAAATAATTTCTCTACGGGTTTATCAAGACCCAACCTAGACAATGTAGGATGATGAACGAAAAGAGTAGAGATTACCTGCCTCTGGATGAGGTTGAGCATCCTTGCCCGTTGTTCCGTTGAGGTGATAACAACCTCTTCCCATCCCGGTATTTGAAGCTCCGGGTCGACCATCGGTTACTGTTGCCTTGAACTTTCACCCCTTTGTTGTCTAGATCGTTTGGAAGCCATTTGTAGTGAGAAATTTGGGTATTGAAGCTTTCTCTCTCTAAGGGTTTTAAGAATTTTTGAGAGAAAGTGGGAGAAAGTGGGTGGAAAATATAGAGGTAGGTGTGAGGATTAAGAATATGTAAAAAAATTTGGGTTTTGATGGGTGAATTTGAGAAGATTTAGGAGAGAAAGTGAGTTTGGAGGTTTGAAAATGGAGGTTTTAGAGAGAGAAAGTGTGAATAAAGAAGAAGAAGTAAGAAAGAAAAAGAAAAGAATAGGGGGGGGGGAGGAGGATTAAAACCTCCGGATTTTAGGCGCGCCCGATCGGGCGAATATGGGTATTACCTGATATGTGAAATGCGCGCCCAATCGAGCGACCTCTGCCCGATCGGGCGCGAACTCGAACCTTGGAACCGCCAAAATGCTCCCCCGATCGGGTGAGCTTTTCCCGATATTTCTTTTCTTGGCACTCGATTTCTCAAAATTTTCGCCTGATCGGGCGGCCTCGCCCGATCGGGCAAGATTTCCCTTGATTTTCTTCCTTACTTGCGCGCCCGATCGGGCGTGCCTCACCTGATCAGGCGAATATGTGGTCCGAGAAAATCCATATTTAGCGCCCGATTGGGACTCCTTGCCCAATCGGGGGAAATTATGCTCGATTCTGACCTTCAGGTGCGCGCCTGATCGGGCGAGCCTCGCCCGATCTGGGCCATACCCAATCTGGAGCTTCTCTTTTCTTCCCTTTTTCTCTTGAAAACTCCGTACTTTTTGTTCTAAAACCTATACAAGACACTCATGAAAGGTAAAATTCCACTCTCCTCACCTCTATAAAAAAATAAAAAATAAAAATAATGAAAAACTAGTCTAGAAAGCAAGAAATACGGTTTGCCTCCTGCAAAGCGCTAGTTTATCTAGGTCCCGCACGACCCTCTTACCACATTGAAGCTTAAAATTTATCGGAACCGCTTAGGTGGAGTAATTTAACTACACCAATCGTAGCCCCCTCATGATATAGCTTGAGTCTTTGGCCATTAACCTTGAACTCGTTACCATGTTCATCAAAAACCTCCACAGAATCGAATTTGTTGGCCCTTTTTACAGTAAAAGGACCCGACCACCTTGACCTCAACTTTCTTGGGAATAGTTTAAGTCTATAGTTGAACAACAACACTTTCTCACCTTCTTTGAATTCTCTCGGAAGGATCATCTTGTCGTGCCATCTCTTTGTCTTCTCCTTGTAGACACGAGCACTATCATAGGCCGTCAACCTAAACTCATCGAGTTGGTTAAGTTGAAGTAACCTCTTTTCTCCCGCTAATTTGGCATCCAAATTGAGCTCCTTAATAGCCCAATATGCCTTGTATTCTAATTCGACCAGGAGATGGCATGCTTTACCGTACACGAGTCTATATGGAGTAGTATCTATAGGGGTCTTGAACGTAGTTCTGTACGCCCAAAGGATGTCATCCAACTTATCGCTCCAATCTTTTCTTGACTTTGCTACTACCTTCTCTAGAATGGCCTTGATCTCATAGTTAGAAACATCAACTTGGCCACTAGTTTGGGGATGGTAGGCTAAACCTGTCCTATGGTAGACACCATACTTTTTGAGGAGGGTGTCTAATTTCTGCTCATGAAAGTGAGATCCTCCGTCACTGATTATCGCTCTAGGCACGCCAAATCTTGGAAATGTGGTCTTCTTGAAAAGTCTATGGACCACCTTGGCATCATTAGTAGGAGTAGCGATGGCCTCAACCCACTTAGATACATAGTCGACGACGACAAGTATATAGCGGTTCCTTTTTGAAGAAGGGAACAATCCCATGTTATCAACACCCCAAACATCAAAAATTTCAACTTCTAAAATTCCGGTTTGAGGCATCTCATGCTGCCACGAGATGTTGCCCGTCCTCTAGCAAGAGTCACAAGCCTGCACAAAAGTGTAAGCATCCTTAAACATTGTAGGCTAATAAAAACCTGACTCATTAATCTTTGCCACCGTTTTAGTGGGGTCATGATTTCATCCATATGGTGAGGTGCGGAAACTAGTAACCACACCGTGGACTTCCCATTCGGGAATACACATGCGAAATAATCCATCTGCACACTCACGAAACAAAAAAGGATCATCCCAAAAATAATGTTTAATATCATGAAGGAATTTCTTTTTTTGTTGGTAGGACAAATCAGGAGGTAGAGTACCACCCACAAAATAATTAGCAAAGTCGACATACCATGGGTGTTGCTCTACAACTGCATAAATATTGTCATCAAGGAAAGAATCATCTATAGGAAGGGAATCCTTACCCTCATCATACCTGACACAAGACAAGTGGTCTGCCACTACGTTCTCTGCTCCCTTTTTATCTTTTATTTCAATATTAAAATCTTGGAGCAAAAGAACCTATCGGAGTAGCCTCGGCTTTGATTCCGCCTTAGCTATCAAGTACTTCAACGCTGCATGGTCATTAAAAACAATGACTTTAGAACCAACAAGATATGATCTAAATTTTTCTAAATCATATATAACATCAAGAAACTCCTTCTCCGTAGTGGCGTAGTTGACTTGGGCTTCATCCAAAGTTTTGCTTGCATAATAAATAGCATGAAAAACCTTGTTCTTTCTTTGTCCGAGCATGTCTCCTAATGCAAAGTCACTTGCATCACACATGATCTCGAAAGGGAGATTCCAATCGGGAGTACATATGATGGGTGCCAATGTCGCACTACTACAAAAATTCCCAAAGAGACCTGTTCAAAAAGGCCAAAGAGACTGCCTTAGAGGCGGTCTCTAGCTAAGCGGTCTCTTTGGCTAAGAGACTACTTTATTAAAGGCGGTCTCTAGAAAGAAAAAACTGAGACCGCCTATCTTAGATAAGTAGTCTCATTTTTTAAAAAACTGAGACCGCCTATTTAGAATAGGCAGTCTTTTTTTTTAAGAAAATGAGACCGCCTATTAAAGATAGGCAGTCTCTTTTTTCATAAAACAGAGACCGCTTTTTTAGCTTAACAGAACTCTCTAGTTTTATTATAATAAAAACAATTAAATTATTATATGCTATATATCAAATTGGTGGTAAATTACCAATTAGCTTCAACATTAAACGAGAATAACATTGCGAGAAATCCAACATTCTTTAATTCAATTTGTTTCACAAAATCTCCACAGTTACAACTAACTAAATACACAGGGTAAGACGTAATAGGCATGCTTCTAACACCACTTAGTCAAAGACGACGCAGCAGCACCACCACCAGCAAGCTTGTTAATATGCTTGCTACTCACTTGGGTTATGAATAACTCAATCCTCTTGTCATCAACATCAACACCAACTGTAGAAAAACAAAAAAAAAACACAATTACAACCATGAACCATCTCCTCACAGACATAGTCAAATATTGAATTCCTAACAAATTGCAACACCTATAATACATTTCTGACATCAAAATATGTAGCACATTACAAAAATCGGAGAAATTGAGAATAAACCATAATATCTTTCCTCATTGAATGTATTCAACAGAATACTATTGGAAATTTGACAAATAAAAAAGAGAATCACTTTTTTCAAATTGTATATACATAAATAATTCCAAACACATAACATTTTAAAAAAAAAAAAAAAATCAATCATAAACAGTAATAATGACCATAAAACCTCAAGCAAAACCGATCGCAATCCAACTCCTAAAAATCAAATTCCTCTAATGTTGTACTTTTCTGGATCTCAAGCCAAGACAACCGAAAATTAAACTACAAAAATTGTATGACCTTCGCAATAAAATTGATGAGCTCAAATAATTCTAAAACCGTAGAAATTTTGGGGGAAAGAGAGAAGAACAGATACAATAGTGTGATGGCGGTATGCGTATGTATTCAATGTTATTGTTCTAATCGATTTTAAAGAAAGAAAATTGGAATGATGGGAAAGGAAAGAAGGGAGGAGAGAGAGGGAAAGGAGGAAGAGGAAGGAGATGGAGGCGGAATGAAGAGAGCTGAATCGGCTAGGGTTTCTTTTTTTTTTTTTTTTTTTTTGTAACTAAGGGAGACTTGTTAAGTGGCATAACAGGTCTCTCCTAATAATTTTCAATTTTCTTTTTCTTTTTATAAAAAAAGAGAGACCGGTTTACTATAACAAAGGGTCTCTAACTATTTTTATTCCAAAAAAAAATATTTAAAAAAATGCAAGAGACCCATTATCTTTGATAACCGATCTTTCTAAAAATTTTACCCTCAAACAAATGAAATTAGAGACCCGTTATCAATAATAAGCAGTCTCTTGGACCAAAGAGACCCATTATCTAGTTAACAGGTCTTTTATATTGGGTCTCTTTGGCCAATTTTGTAGTAGTGGTCAAAGACTGCTTAATCCTCTCAAAAGCCTCAAGACACTCGTCACTAAAAATAAAAGGAGCATCCTTGAGAAAAAGCTGAGTCAGTGGTTTAGTAATTTTAGAAAAATCTTTGATAAAGCGACGATGAAACCCCGCATGACCCCAGAAACTTCTAACTCCCTTAACATTAACCGGGGGAGGTAATTGCTCAATCACTGAAATCTTATCTTTGTCAACTTGTATGACCTTGTCAGATACAATGTGACCTAGATCTACTCCTTCTGTCACCATAAAGTTACATTTCTCCCAGTTTAGAACTAAGTTGCATTCTTCACATCGTTTTAAAATTTTAGCGAGATTAATTAGACATGAATCAAATGAAGAACCATACACGCTAAAATCATCCATAAAGACTTCCATAATAGACTCTATGAAATCAGAAAAGATGCTCATCATACAACGTTAAAAGGTAGCGGGAGCATTACATAAACCAAAGGGCATTCTACGATATGCAAAAGTGCCATAAGGACATGTAAATGTTATCTTTTCCTGATCTTCAGGGTGAATCGGAATTTAGAAAAATCCCGAATACTCATCCAAATAGAAAAAGAACTTATGGTTAGCTAACCTCTCAAGAATTTGATCTATAAAGGGGAGGGGGAAGTGGTCATTTTTAGTGGCGATATTCAATCTACGAAATTAATACACATACGCTACCCTGTTACAGTTCTAGTGGGAATTAATTCATTTTTTTCATTAGTGATCACGGTCATCCCACCTTTTTTAGGCACTACCTGCACAGGACTTACCCACATCGAGTCACAAATAGGATAGATAATACCTGCATCAAGTAATTTCATAACCTCTTTCTTGACTACTTCCTGCATGTTAGGATTCTATCTTCTTTGGGGTTGAATGCAGGGCTTATAATTATCCTCTAGATGTATATTGTGCATATAAAAATCAAGGCTAATACCCTTGATATCATCAATACTTTACCCAATTGATTTGTTATGGGTTTGAAAAACCCCTAGAAGTTGGGAAGTTTGTAGGTCATTAAGTGCAGTATTGATGATCACGGGGTATAGTTCCTGTTCATCCAGAAAAATATAGGAAAAATTGCTCCTATTAATCAAAACTTTGCCTCGTCCGCTGAAATTAATCCCAAGTTTCGTTTATTATCTATCACTCCCAACTTTAGGGGGTATTATATTCTATTGCACCCAAATGACATGCAACCGGTAAATCAGGTAAACATTTCTGAATTAATTTTTTTTTGCACACGTGTCAACATGTAATTGGTTGAATAAAATAGAAAAAAAAAACATAATTAAAAAAAAAACCCCAACCTCCCCTTAGCTTCTCTCAGCCACCTTCCACCACTGCCACCTCCCTTAGCTTCTCTCAGCCCAACCTCCACGCCGGAACCCCTGGCCCACCTCGGCGTTGCAACCCCTGGCCCATCTCGATGCCGGAACCACCCCCAGAAACGCCCAAAAACCACAAAAAATGCACCCCCATTTCTCCCTGAAAACGGCCATAGAAATGGGTGAAAACGGCCGAAATTGGTGTTAACCCTAAATCATCCGATTTCTGCAATTTTTGGCTAATTTCATGGACTCCTTGCTCGTGATTTGGGAAACTATGGTGGGGGAAGGGAAGGGGTGGAGGAGGGGTTTTCATGGGTTGGGGGGATTTCAGGGGTGGGGGGGGGTTTCGGGGGTGGGGGAAGGGAAGGGGTGGGTTTCGAGGGAGGGGGAAAGTAGGGCGGTGGTTTCCGGCAGCAGGAGAGGGGTTTTTCGATGGTGGGGATGATTTCCCGGCGGGGTAGAGGTGGGGGTGTGGTGGCAGCCGCTGGGCATGGGTGGTTTGTGGGGTTTTTATTTTTTATATGTTTTTTGTTTATTTTTTTTAAAAAAATTTAAGCCAATCATACGATGACACGTGGCTAGGTAACCTGCTACATCAGGTTAGATGACCTTTTGGGTGCAACAAAAATTAATACCACCTAAAGTGTGGAGTGATAGATAATAAACGAAAGTTTGGATTATTTTCGGCGGACGAGGCAAAGTTCAGATTAATGGGAGCAATTTGTCCAAAAATATATTTTAAATGAGAAGGGAGAGGTTTTAGTTCAGGCTTCTTAACCTCTGCAGGTTTCGATTCCTGAACTAAATTTACTACCTTCATTGTTTCCTTGGGGTCTAACTCTTTTAAGGAAAGAGCTCTTTCAATATCCTGTACCTCATTACCCCAAACGCTTGCATTATCTGTAGATAAATTCCCACAAAGAATTTCCTCCAGGGAATCCCTTGCAAGAACCTGTGGCAAGATATCATCACAAATATCGTCCATTATATCAATTACATCAATATAACAACAATTTTCCTCTAGCATAGACCCTTTCAAAACTTCCCCTAAATTAAAGATAACATTATCATCACCAACATAAAGGGTTAGTTTACCATTTTTCACATCAATAATAGCACCTGCAGTATGGAGGAAGGCCTACCTAATATAATGGGTATTTGTGTATCCTCTGCCATGTCTAAGACAACGAAAGCAACAAGAATAAAAAATTTACCAACTCTGACAGGGACATCCTCTAAAATATCTAGGAGTATTTTACAGAACGATCTGCCATTTGCAAAGTGATATGAGTAACTTTTAATTCTCCCATATTAAGTTTAGCATAGACAGACGATGGCATAACACTGACACTGGCACCCAAATCAAACAAAGTTTTATCAATAAAAACATTCCCTATAGGACAAGGGATAGAAAAACTACCGGGATCCTTTAATTTAGGAGGGGATTTATTTTGCAATAAGGCGCTACACTCCTCTATGAAAGCTACAGTTTCTACTTCATTAAAGGCCCTTTTCCTAGTTAGAATGTCTTTCATAAATTTAGCATATGCAGGAACCTGAGTGATTAAATCCGTGAAAGGAACTGTTACCTGCAGGTTTTTCACAACCTCTAAGCACTTACCAAATTGTTTATCAAACTTACTCTTCAATTGTCTATTAGGGAACATTAGTTTGATAACCGGGATCTGCACATTTTCTCCCTTATCCTGAGATTTACCCTGCAGAGAAACATTAGAAGGGTTAGTATATGTTTGTAGCCTTGCAGGGTTAGCATGATCAGCGTTCGGTATAGAGGAATCTAGATCAGGAACTGGTCCATCTTCCTTTGGCATAGGAGGTCCATCATAATGTGAACCACTCCTTAGAGTGATTGCATTGGCATGATCTGTAGGATGGATAGGTTGTGATGGTAGATTTCCCTGCTGACGGGATTGTAGGGTAGATGAAAGTTGTGCAATTTGATTATCCATGATTTTATTTTGGGCTAAAAAGAATCGATTTGCGCATCCCTACTCTCCATATGCTTTTCCATATTAGTAAGCATTGCTCTAATTTCTGTCATGGCAGGGTCAAAAGATGATGAGGGTGGTGCTTGGCTTTTCTTGCCAGAATTTGGATGGTAATACTTTCGCTGTGGAGGGGGTTGCTGTTGTGGTTGTTGTGGAGGTTGAGGGTTTTGTACATTGGTACTCCGGTACGAAAGATATGGATGGTTCCGGTAACCAGGATTATAAGAGTTGGAATATGGGTTATTCTGCCTATAGGTTTGAAAGGCATTAACTTGTTCCATAGAACTCCTACAATCTTGCTCCCAATGCCCTACAATTCCAAAATTTTCACAAAAAGCTTCATTGTTAGCAACAGCAGAAACATTAGCTACAGAGTTAGGAGTAGTAGTAAGATTACCTAATTTTTGACAAATAGACGTTAATTGAGCTTGCAAAAAGGATATGGAATCGACATTATGTTTTCCTTTATTTGCAAACACTCTCGGATTCCCGTATTGGGAATTGTGTATTGCCATATCTTCGATAACCTGCCCTACATCGTCCACATTTAAATTTATGAATCTCCCACTAGCTGCAGAATCTAGAACTGATCTAGAAGAATTTCCAAGTCCATTGTAGAAAGCTTGGATCAATTGCCATTGTGCTAGATTGTGGTGGGGGCTTTCTCTCTGTAGATCCTTAAACCTCTCATAAGCCTCATATAGCATTTCATCTGCCTCTTGAGCAATGTTCTGAATAGCACTCCTTAATACCGATGTTCTCTCTGTAGGATAATATTTATTATAGAAATTTAAAGCAAGAGTTTCCCAGTCAGTAATACCAAGTGCAGTTCTATTCAAACCATTAAACCATAATTTAGCTTTGCCACATAATGAAAATGGAAAAAGAATCTCCCTGATTTGGTCCTACGTGACCCCGACTTGTTTAATGGTGTTACAATACTGGCAAAAATCTGCAATGTGAAGATTACGATCTTCACCCTTAGCTCCACTGAATTGCTTCCTCTCTATCATAGTGATATATTGGGGCTTGATCTCAAATTGAACTCCATCTAGAGCCGGAGTGGGAGTAAGGTGCTAGAAATTAATGAGCTTCGGTTGCGAGTAGTCACTGAGTTACTTTTGGGCCGTCATCTTTGATTCTTAATCTGAAGGAATTTCCGCGTCGATAGAATCAGAGAGAGGGTCTCTTCGATTGTTTTCTTCCTCAGAACCCACCAGAATTTGTCTATAAATTTTCTTTTGCCTATGGAATGAGCGCTCGATCTCAGGATCGAATGGAATGTAGCCTGATCTGGAACACCTGGGCATAAACAAGGAACTAAAAGACAAATATGAGATTTGCCTCAAAGAACTAACATTCTCTGAGACAAGAGGGGATAATCTAGACTACAAAAAATAATCAGAAAATAAAAATAAAATCGTTTCCCCGGCAACGGTGCCAAAATTTGACAGGCTCAAGTCATATTCACCTAATAAAAAAATAAACCTAAATCCACTAACTATGTAGATAGGGAAGAAGGGTCGAACCACAGGGAAACAATTCAATTTACTCCTAATTAATTAAATGCAATCTAAATTATCAAGTAACAGTTTGTTGCGAAAAGGTAATTAAATACTAAAAGTAAGAGTAGGAAAGGAATAAAAAGGGTATAAATCAAAGAAGGGAAACATAGGGCATAGGTTCACTAATAAACAATATTCCAGGGCAAATCATAATAAGCAATTATCAAGCATCAATTAATCAGATTATAAAGGGCTTTCACTACGTATTATAATCACAGAGTTAATTTACCGATATTAAATCTCATTTGTCAAATCTCGACTTAACCATTTATAAATTAGTCCGCCTATTAAAACTAAGCCTAAACATCAATTCTCATCTGTCAAATCTCGAATTAATATTGCTAAACTCATACAATTAAATCTGGCCAAACCTAATTGCATAGCATTAAATCAATCAATAGGAAATTAATCAAGCATTGATAATAAACAATCACAAATTTACCCCTTCATATTATTTATTAGATCCCCATAAACCCTAGAAATAAAACTACTCAAGCATAATTAAATCTTAACTAATAAAATAAATAAAGCAAGACATAATGAAAGAATTATATAAAATAACTAGAATTAAAAGAGAAGAAATTGTTACCAAAAGAAATCTGGATCAAGGAATGGAATTAAGAACAATGTTGAGAGAGTTTAAGAGAGAGAAAATATTCTAAGTAGAGAGAGAAAATCTAAAAGAGAAGGCAATCAAAATTACATACAAAAATCGTACTTAAACCTCCCTAAAACAAAACCTAAACGAAAACTAATCAGGTCTCTAAAAAACACGCGCCCGATCGGGCGAAGGGTCGTCCGATCGGGCCCGCCTTTTTTCTAGGCCCTTCCTGGGGTGCCGCGCCCAATCGAGCCTACGCTCAACCGATCGGGCGTGCCTTTTCCTTGCTGCTTCTTTGTGAGCGCCCGCCCGATCGGGCCCGGATTCTTCTTCGAGGCATGGACTTCGATTGGGCTCGATTCTTCGGCCCAATCCGGATCTCCTCTTCGGGTCTTGAATACTCGATCCATATGCCCTGGTATCAACCGGTCCTGGGCTTAAACAACGGTCGTGTCCTCCTAATGCTCTTAGTTGCTTCGTGAAAAAACCCGGAAAACGCTCCAAGTGTGCAATTTCCTACAAAACTCAAGCAAAACTACAAAAACACTAGAAAACACAAATTAGTAATAAAAGTGGCTCTAAAGAGCCAAAAACACCAATAATTATGACCATGGGACGGGGGTAAAACGCTATATAAATTGGACATATCAGGCTTAAGCCTAATTATGATCTGGTTTAGTTAATTTGACCTTTGTTTTGGCTTTTTCTTTAATTTGGGCTAGTCTTTTGTGTTTTATGGCTTAACCAGTTATCTATAAGTATTCTTCACTTTGATCCAACACGAAGATGGCTTTATTTATCGTCATTGCACTTCATGTCGGGACAGGAGGCTAAAAGTAGATGTCTACAACCTCATGAACACAATCGTGTTATGGGGTGCAAGAATGCTAAGGAAATCTAGGTTTTGCTGCAGATTACTCATGAAGGAACCAATGAGGTTAAACGTTCAAAAATTGATCTGCTTATGTCTAAGTATGAAAGATTTGATATGCAGGCTAAGGAAACCATTCAAGAGATACTAACCCGTTTTACTAACATCATAAATGAGTTTGTTTCTCTTGGTAGACATATTCCTACAGATGAGCAGGTTAGGAAGGTTCTTAGAATTCTTCCGCAAGATGAGAGATGGAGAGCTAAGGTGACAGCCATTCAGGAAACTAAGGACTTTACCAAGTTCAACATTAAACAACTAGCAGGCTCTCTCATGACTCATGAGCTGCACCTTGGGGTCAACAACGAATCCATGAGGAACAAAGGATTGGCTCTTAAGGCTGATGAGGAGGAAGACTCTAAAGTGGACGAGGATGAGGTTGCTCTAATTGTGCTAATATTCAAGAAGATGTTCAAGAAAGGCCGTACCTCAAGGAACTTTGGGAAAAAGACCTCTAATCCAATACCTAATTACAGCTGCCACAAGTGTGGATCTCCAGATCACTTTATCAAAGACTGTCCCCTGTGGGAAAATGATAAAGGAAAAGGAAAGGCTAAGGAACAAGGAAAAGAAAAATTCAGCAAAGCAAACTACAAAAAGTCTAACATGAGGAAGGCCATGATAGCAGCCTGAGGAGACTCGGACAATGAAGAAGAAGAGGATACATCTAATCTTTTTCTGATGACTAAATCAGATAATGAAAAAGCCTACGTTAAGGAACTCTAGATAGATGTATTTCTTGATCCTAAATAGCTTAAAACTCTCTTTAAAGATGTCCTAATAGATATATGTCTAGAAGAAGAAGAATTCTTTAGAGATAATTGTGTGAAATTGAACTAATTTGAAAAAGCTCTTAAGGTTTGCAAAGAACATGGTGCTTGGTTGGAAACATCCTATGCCAAGTCTCAAAGGAAACACACAACAGAGATAGCTGATAGAATCAAGAATGAAAGTATTCTTCTGAATGTTAAATTAACTTAGTATAAGCTCATGAATTTTGATATCAGTTCTAGCAGTTCCTCAAGCGATCAGTTGCTTAAATTCAATGTTGATTTTGAAAATTTGAAAATTGAGCTTTCTACATTAAAAACCCAAAAGGATCAAATCGGAACTGAATGCTGGAAAGGATAGAATTATTGACCCAAAAGTCATACCTAAGTGGATAGCTGAAGCTCAAGGAAAACGAAATGAAGGTCTTGTTTACATGACCAAGAGAAAAGGTAAGCAAAATATGTTGAGTTTCCTAGCATGAAGGTATGCACTTTTTGTGGTAAGTCTGGACATCTCTATAGTCAAAGTAGAATAAAAGAAGAAGTTGATAAAAGAAATGTAAAACAAGTGTGAGTCAAGAAAACTGATATTGCATCCACGTCTTAGGAACCCAAGGAAACATAGGTTCCTGAACCTAATGCTTAGTTTTCATGCAGATCCTAGTGAGGGGGAACAACTCGTGGTATCTATATAGTGATTGTTTAAAGCATATGACATGTTATAAATCAAAATTCCTCTCACTAGAAGACTACCCTGGAGGAACAGTAACCTTTAGCGATAATAAGAAGGGCGAGATCACTGGAAAAGGTAAAATTGGAAGATCAAAATCTTATTCCATTGATAATGTGTTCCTGGTTGAGGGCTTAATGCACAATTTTCTTAGTATATCACAGTTTTATGATGAAGGAAACTCTGTAAGTTTTACTTCTGACTCTTGCAATATTATCAACAAGTCAGGAAAGGTTGTTCTAGAAGGAACAATAAGAGGGAATACTTATATAGTTGACCTTAACTTAATCTCAAGGAACAACCTTACATGTCTGAGTGTTGTTGAAGATGATCCCCTGCTAGGGCTTAAACGTTTTGGACATGCTAGCTTTTCATTACTGGACAAGCTGAGGTCAAGGAACTTGGTTGTGGGACTTCCTATAATTAAGTTTATACAAAACAAAGTTTGTGATGCATGTGTGAAAGGCAAGCATGTTCTCTCATCTTTTAAATTGAAGAAGATGGTAAGCACAACAAAGCGTCTGGAATTAATCCATATGGATTTGTGTGGTCCCATGAGAATTCAAAGCAAGAGTGGAAAGTAATATGTTTTAATTATTGTTGATGATTATTCCAGATTCACTTGGGTTATTTTCTTGCTGGTAAAGATGAAACTTTTAACAAGTTTGCTACTTTTGCTAAGAAAATCAGTGGTCACTCCATAGTCCATCTCAGATCAGATCATGGAACTGAATTTGAGAAATCAAGATTTGATGAAATTTGCAGGGAAAATGGCATGAATCATAACTTCTCAGCTCCAAGGACTCTCCAACATAATGGAGTTGCAGAAAGGAAGAATCGAACCCTTGAGGAAGTGGCTAGAACGATGTTGATTGTAAGTGGATTTCCAAGGAACTTCTTGGCTGAAGCCGTGGATACAACATGTTACATCCTTAACAAGGTAACAATAAAAATTATCATCAACAAGACTCCCTATGAACTATTCAAGGGATGAAAGCCAAACATATCTCATATTAGAGCCTTTGGTTGTAAGTGATTTGTACATAATAATGGTAAGAAAAACCTAGGGAAATTTGATGAAATAAGTGAAGAGGCCATATTTCTTGGATATGCCTTTGATAGCAAAGCTAATAGAGTTTACAATAAAAGCTCAATGTGTGTTGAGTAAAGCATTCACATAATCTTTGATGAAGTTAACAAGTTTGTGAGTGTGCAGAAAACAAGAAGATGATAATGATTTTGAAATTGGATTGATAAGAGACAGAGATGAAGAAGAGACTTAGAAGCAAACCAAAGAAAAGCAGCCTACTCCAGAAGAGGATCATTAAGATAATGAAGAAGTTCCTCAACCAGATGAACAGGTGAATGAGGAACTAGCAGAAGAAGAAGAAGAAGTAGAAGGAGCAGAACCAGAAGCTCCTCAAATTGGAGTTCCAGCAAAGGAAATTTCAACCTAGGTTGTTCAAGTATCAAGGTTCCCATCCAACTATTCTCATTATCAGTGACATAGGAAAAGGAACTCAAACAAGATCGCAAATGAGGAACTTCTTTGTGTTCCATGCATTTTTGTCCATCCTAGAGCAAAGAAATCATCAAGAAGCCTTGGGAGATGCTGACTGGATAGTAGCCATGCAAGTGGAACTTAATGAGTTTGAGAGGAACAAAGTCTGGCACCTTGAGCCAAAGCATAAGGATAAGAAAGTCATTGGGCTCAAATGGGTGTTCAGGAACAACCTTAATGAACATGGCACTTTAGTAAGGAACAAGGCCAGATTGGTTGTGAAGGGGTACAACCAACAGGAAGGTATTGATTTTGATGAAACATTTGCTCCTTTAGCTAGATTAGAAGCTATTAGAACCCTAGTAGCTTTTGCCTCTTTTATGGGTTTCAAATTCTATCAAATGGATGTGAAATGTGCTTTTCTTAATGGTTTCTTAAATGAGGAGGTGTTTGTTGAACAACCTCCAGGTTTCGAAAATCCTAAATTTCCAAATCATGTTTTTAAGCTTGATAAAGCTCTCTACGGGCTTAAACAAGCTTCAAGAGCCTGGTATGAAAGGCTTTCAAAGTTCCTACTGAAAATGATTTTAAAAGAGGAAAAGTAGATAAAACTCTTTTTCTTAAATCTCGAGGAACTGATTTGTTAGTTGTACAAATCTAAGTAGATGATATTATTTTTGGTGCTACAAATAATGGTTTATGCAAGTACGTTGCTAAGCTAATGGGTGGGTGAGATTGAAATGAGCATGATGGGTGAATTGAATTTCTTCCTTTGACTTCAAATAAAGAAAACTACAGAAGGAATCATGATTCACCAACAGAAGTATGTCAAGGAACTTATGAAGAAGTACAACATGGAGAATGCAAACAAAAATCACACACCTATGGGAACATCAACAAGACTTGATGAGGATCCACAAGGAACAAGTGTGGATCAAACCACTTGCAGAGGTATGATTGATTCATTGCTATATCTAACAGCAAGTAAGCCTGATATTTCCTTTAGTGTTGGATTGTGTGCTAGATTTCAGTCTAATCCTAATGAATCACATCTAACGGCTGTTAAGATGACCTGTGTTTGTTCTATCCTAGAAGTGATGACTTTATGCTTAGAGGATTTACAGATGCTGACTATTTTGATGACTTTGTCAACAGGAAAAGCACATCAGGTATGGTTCAATTCATTGGCTCTTGTCTAGTTTCTTGGGGATCCAAGAAACAAAATACTGTTGCATTGTCTACTGTAGAGGTTGAGTATGTAGCAGCTGCTGCTTGTTGCTCTCAAGTCCTTTGGATCAAACAACAATTGCGTGACTTTGGTATTAAATTTAATTGCATTACTATCTATTGTGATAACACTAGTGCAATTTTCATATCTAAAGATCCAGTCCATCATTCAAGAGTCAAGCATATTCATATAAGGCATCATTTCCTTAAGGATAATTTTGAAAAGGGTTTGATTAAATTAGATTTCTGCCAAACTGACAATCAAATTGCAGATATTTTAACAAAACCCTTGAACAGAGAAAGGCATGAGAAGATGAGAATGGAACTTGGGATGATTAAGTTAAACTAAGAGAAATGCATCAAGTTCCCTCAGGTATGAAACTCAAATTGACGTGCTAAATCATTGTACTGTGCACAAGTGTTATATGTTTAACTACATAGTTAAGACAGGTTGTGAGCAGAAGTAACATTTGTTAAAGGCATGTTAATTTGAAAGGCATATAATATGAAAGTCCAAAATTGGGTGCATGAGCCTTGTTGAGTTGTTCGGTGTATCAAGTTGTATTTGCAAGTGTGCTTTATTTAATATTCAAAAGATAAAAATTCTTGTGTTTATCTGACTTTCAAAATTCCAAATTTTCTTTTTATCTAAACACAAAATTCTGATGAATACATCTAATATTCATCTCTATTTTTATTAAAAAAAATTTGTCTACATTCTAAACACGGTTGGCGTTTCCCTAAGCAATAAATATGAGTGTCAAATCAACTTAATCACTTCACCCTCCAAACGACACCTCCACCATAAAAAGGATGTCAGCCTCACCAATTTTCACACCACTCAAAAATTACCTTATCTCTCCTCATACAGATCAAAATTACTCTCTAATGTCTACCTCCCCAAAAACCCAAGTTGAAACCGAAGCGAACACAAACCATATTCCGGACATCACCATGGAAAACCTACCAGAAACCACTATCAACGAAGTCCTTGAGCCACCAAATGTCTAATCGACCACCGAATCTCACTCTTCTCGCAAAAGGAAGTCTGATGACATGCAAGACAAAGAATAGATTTCTCCGGAACTAGGTGTCAATTACAGAGACAAGCCTGCGGAAATGAAAAGGCAAGAGAAATTGGCCGATCACTTTGTAACAGGTTTGGCTATTAATCTACCTTGGTGTAAATATATTAAGTTGTATGAATCGCTAATTTTGCTTGAGTCTCAAAATTGGGTTAATTTGATGAGTGAATGCTTTAATTGAAGCTTGTATGTTGATGCTATGAAAGATTTTTGCAAGAATTTTAATTATTCAAAGGGTACTGTTTATAGCATAGTGTATGGGAAGGCGATTGAGTTTGATGCTATGTATTTGGCTGAATTGTTAGATGTTCCTAATGCTGGTTATGACCTGTATTTCAAGAATAATGTGATAAGGAACCCTCTTCCTGATGCTAATATTGATGAGATAGTGGAGTATCTTGGTGGTGACCCTGAGGAATCCTACATTAATCATAATGACCTTACCCCTCTTAACAAAATCTTGCTGAAATTTGCTTTTAATGACATAATCCCTCATTCTCAAAAGAAAGACTGTGTTAACAAACTTGATTTTGTCCTGATTTATTGCCTCGCCAAAAATATCCAAATCAATTTTCCCTCTATCATGATCCAACACCTTTCCCACTGTGTTCCAAAAGGATGGAAGGTTGGTTATGGCAACCTACTTACCTTTGTGTTTGAAAGCTTTGGCATTTCCTTTGTCAAAAAGGAACCCCTGCCCCTCAAAAACACCGAATACATACAACCCATTTTCCTTGAAAACCATAAGATGAAGGTTGTGGATGGATGTATTGAAGTTGTGCAGGAGGAAAAGGAGAAAAGGCCAAAGGAAGTAGGGGCTGCATCTGAGGGGAAAGAAGAGAAGGCATCAGAGATAGTTGAGGGAGTGATGCAGGATATTCATGAGAATGAAGAGGAAGAGGAAAAGTAGGTTAAATAGGTGACTTAAATAGGGGGAGGAAGAAAAGAAAGAGCTTAAGGTTGTTGAAGATAAAGGAGAACCCAGCGCCTATCTGCATTGATATAACTGGGGTACAGAACAGTTTGTAGAAACTTCCAAGCACTCCTACTTCGGGCAAGTATGAGACTAAATGTAAAGGATTTGCAGGATTCAGTTCCCCTCCAAAGGTTCCCAGCTAAGAGTGATGAGTGGCATTTATGCCACGATTAAGGTTCATTTTAATGGCTATTTTCGTACATTTGCGGCTTGTTTGCATCATTTTCCTTGCACTTAGTTACCTTCTCTTTTATCTTCCTTTTTCTTAGATTTTTCCTACACTTTACTTTGATTCCCATGCTTTTGTTTTGTAGGAATAGGGGTCTTCAAAGTGGAGAAGGCTTAAGTCAAATTGGAGCTGAAGAAAGCAAGTTCTAGAGGAGGCGTCGTCGAACTCTCTTAAAGGTTCGGTTGAACCTTAGGTGTGATCGAACCTTCTCAAGGTTCGACCGCACTTAAGAAGCAGGGACTTTTCAAATTTCAGCATTTTACAGAAGCGGTCAAACCCCAGAAGTTCGACCAAACCGGGAGCAGGGAGGTTCGACTTAACCTACCCATGGTTCGGCCGAACCTACCCTGATGTTCTACCGAACCTACCCTGATGTTCGACCGAACCTACCCTATGTTTGGTCGAACCTTTTCCCGACTTGAGCCAGCTGTGTACGGACTATATAGGTCCCGTTTTAGAACGTTTTGAGGAAATTATATTAACTTAGTTGTAATTTTTTAATTTTAGCTTAATTTAGGGAGAGAAAGTGGATTATTACTCAAGTTTTCTTTATTGTATTTAATTTGGTCAAGTTTAATCTTCAATCAAGCAACACTTCAAGTTTTCATCTTTCAGTAATCCTCTCTTTAGTAATCTCTAATCCTTTATTTTAGCTTTATAATTACTTATTTTCATTAATCTTATTAGTTCATCTAGTTAGTATTGATTTCATTATTCTTAATCATGTTTTGTTTTGTGTTTCTTGAGTTTATTTCTAGTTTTTATATTATTTTTAATCTCCCTTCTCTAGGCTAATTTCTTAGCTAGGGGAATGAGGTGGAAAATATGTGTTGATATTGGATGAATGATGATGGTTGGATTGAACTCATGCCATAAATTTATGAAAGACATGATTTTTGATAGCTTGAGGTTATTGTGGCACTTTATTTGATGTTTTCTAGTTTAAATGCATGAAAGTGATTTGAACTAGATTAAGATTGTATGAGAATTTGTTATTAAAGTGGAGTTTTATGGATTGTGCTTCTTTATTCTCTTGATTTGATTGTAACTAATAGGATACATGAGAATTATCCTTATTAGTATAGACCTTTTTCATTGATTTTCCTAGACTATTGCATGAGAATGAATTGTTTAGGTAGAATCTTATGTTCTTTGGCATGTTCTTCATGATAACCATTATTGTTCCCCTCTTTCTAATCATGTTTGACACACCCGTATCCCTAGCGTCGTTCTCTCTTGATTTTAATCATCATTTTCTTTGCTTATTTGTAGTTATAGTTCTCTTTATTCAAAAACCAACAAAAACATTCCCCTTTTTACTCTTGCATTAGTTAAAATTGATGTTGAATGAGTGAGCTTCCTTAGTGGTTCGACCCTTTACATGCCCCTTTACTTGTATTAATGTAGTTTAGGAATATAAATGATTAATTTGATTAGGGTTGTAGTTTAACGACCTATCTAACCCTCGATCAAATTTTGGCGCCGTTGCCCGGGGAAGCGGCTTGTTTAGCGCCTACTTTTGCTTTTGTTAGAGTCATTTTACTTGCTTTTCTTTTTGTTTTGTTTGTTTTATCATCCTTGTCATTGCTAATTGTTTTCTTAGCTTTGGTGAATGCTTAGGAGGTCTGAAGGACCACCTACACATCAAATTGACCACAAGATCGACCGAACTTTGAGACAAGTCCGTAGGCTCTATCAAGAAGAGGGAAGAGGTCTTGGTGCTATAGTTGATTGTGAGAGTGATTCTTACTCTTCAAGTTCGAAAACCAGATCAATGGCAGGACAAGAAGATGATGTTTTATTTCGTGAGTTCGGAAATCCGAAAGATTATGAGCTCACGAGAGGGATTTTGCTACCCGTCACGGAAACCAACTTCTCAATCCATCCCCAATATACTAGAATGGTACAATCAGAGCAATTTTCCGGATGTGCAAGTTAGGACACCATTGAACATTTGCACCAATTCCTTGAGTTGTGCACGATGATGCAAACCAATGATGTGAGCCAAGACTACATTCATATGCATCTCTTCCGGCAATCTCTCACTGGAAGAGCAGAGAAATGTCTAAAGCAAGTAAAGCCTAACCCTCTCACAACATGGAGGGAGGTGGTAAAGGCGTTCTTGAAGCGATTTATCTCCGAGGAGATGACAAGAGGAAAATGCATGTCGTTATCTACCCTTCCCCCAAGTCAAACTAAATTTGTAAACACCTAACCAACCTTATATGAATATAGGGCAAGTTAAGGGTCGATCCCTAGGGAATGCAATGATGAAAACTAGAGTCTAAGTCAAGCTACCTCGAAGACGGAGTTGAGATTATGGTTGGCACTATGGTAAACTAAAACAAGTCTAATCAAGTAAATCAAAGGTCTAAACACTAGGGATATGGGTTCCACATGCAAGTTCAATGATAATGCTAGTTTAGAGCTCATTCAATTAATTCAAGTATTGCAATGGACAAACAATAGTAGCAATCAAGAGAGTTCAAATGCTATCTCCTATAGGCAAATCTAGGAGTCACTATGAAAGGCAAATCAAGAAGAATCACAAGCAAACCCAATCAATTAGAGCAACTTTCAATTCAATTGTTCATGTCATTAAGAGTTGCAATGCAATCTAGATTAATCTTATAGGTTTATCACTCCTAGTCTAATCAATCACATGCAAAACTATGTCAACCAATTTAATTGCAACAAATCAATCAATCAAAGAGCATCAACTAGAAATTTCATTAATCAAACATGCTTCCCCCTTTCCCTAGCAACTAATCTACTCACTAATCATGGTGAAATTCAAGAACAAATAACTAGAAATTGCATTGATCATCATTCTATATCAAAATCTAAGAGAAATCAAAATATTCAACAATATCAAATTCAAATCCAAAGAAAAACAAGCAACAAGCATAAATCAAATCGCAAGTAAGTAAGAGATGAAAGAAGGAAGAGATTCTCACTAATATTGATGATTGAAAATGAAGAAATCCAAACTTGATTGATCAAATGTTGAGATACAAATCCAAAACCAAGAACTTCTCTCTAAATTCTCTCTCTAAAACTAAGCTAATGACATATTATCAAAAAGTTGGTTTCAAAAAGGAATTACAATTCTATTTATAAGCAAAGAAGAAACCGGCAAATCTCGCGCCCTATCCCGATGAACCCGCGGCCGCGGAGAAATGGGTACGGAACCCTCCGCGGGCTATCAGGGCAACACCCGCGCCAGCGGCAGTATAAACATGCGCCCGCGGCTAATCCCCTGCTCCCAAAGCTCAATAAGGGGGCTACAGTCTCTCTGAGACGGAGTGCCCTCTCCAAGTTTCCCGCGCCCGCGGAGAGCCCGCGGGGCAACCGCGGGTAGGTCCTGCCAAAATCTGGCCATTTTTTGCTTCTTGAGCCCGCGCTAGCGGCTTCACTGACCCGCGCCCGCGGCCTACTAGCAATACCTTGGAGACCTCTCCGAGGCCTCTCCAAGGCCTCTCTAAGCCCTCTCTAGCCAAATGCTTCTTTCTTGCTTGGTCATTAAGGTCCCAACTTGATTCCTTTGCAAAGGTGATTCTCCAAGTACCTACACAAGAAAACAATGAAAGGAAATAAAAGGGAAAAAGAGCCAAATAAAAGGAAAACACGAGAAAAACACGAGAACCATAAAGAAAAGAGGATAAAGAGAAACTAAAGGAAAAAGGACCAAAAATAAGAGAAGAAAGCATGAAAAAGGGAAAGAAATAACCCTAAAAGACTACCATATGAGTGCCATAAATGACACTCATCAAATTCCCCCAAGCTAGACTTTTGCTTGTCCCGAGCAAAATAAAGGCTAAAAAGCAAAAAGAAGGGCTTATTCGAAGCAAAAAGAAAAAGAGGGGTGAGAATTTACACTAAGACTCACTGTCGTAGGAATCACAGTTGTTTTTAGCTACAACAAGCCATTTAAACCCCTAGATCGCCCTAGAGGACGAGTGATGCTCTCGTAAGGGTATCCTAAGAGTTTACCCATAACTCTCCACCAAACCCCCAAGAGGCAAACCATAAAAGGAAAAGTAAGAGGAAAAAGGAAACAAAATCTTTACGAAATGGACTTTACAAAGAGACTATAATTCAAATGAATAACAACCTTTCTAAAGTGAATTATGGTATGCACGTTATAAGATACCTAAGGTTGATTGAAACATAAATATGCTAAACATAGGAACTAGTTATCACACTCCACTTTCATCCCAAACGGTCTTACCGCGTTCCCCCTACTAATCTCATATCTCCCCTTAGTGAGCATCTCATAGATTCCGCGAAGGAACCGAAAAAAGATCAATATTTTGGGCTACTCGACATCTTGATTTCGCATCCCCTTTCCTTAGTCTACAACCCATGATTCCCTCCACCGATGAAAGACTCAACTCCTAGGTCCAAAGGTCTTCCCAAAGGTTGTAACGTAAGACAAGAAGGGTTAAGGTAGGCTAAAATTTAAAATTTGGTGGTTATCCTAAATTGTGAAGCAAAGACTAGCCAAATCTCAACACCAAACTTAAGTAATCACCAAACAAAAACGTATTCACACCCCCAAGCTTATTCAAAGCAACAATCTACAAACATAAGAACAAAAAGCGCAAACGCTTTCCCCCCCAAGCTAAAAGAAACATTGTCCTCAATGCATAGAGAAGAGAAAGACACTTGAATTTTTATGGTTTTTTCTTCTTTTTTTTTTTTTGCATTTTCTCATTTATAAATTTGTTTGTATTTTCTCGTACTCCTTAAAAGCATTAGTCCTTGCCTTTTTTCAATTCGGACGACTTTTACATAAGCATTTGCCATTATTTACCAAATATAAACAACTCAATTATGTGTACCAATTCGAACCAAACTCCAACTTCATAGACCACAATCACCAAACATTGACCCTTGCTTCACAAAAACCAAAAAGAAGGAGAACGAAACAAAAGGCTCAAGATATCTAATTATGAGGCTTGAAAAGAGGGAAAAAGGTTCAAAGGGGTAACAAGTAGGCAAATGTATCCCAAACCAAAAAAAAGTAAACATAAAGGGACTATCCTAGAAAAAGAAAATACCTCCCCGAAAATTTGCCTTTGTCCTCCCTAGGTAGTTCGGTCACGGTCTTAGGAATCATACGCTAAGATTCTAGATTAGGTTTGCGAAAATCAAGGATCCATGCCGCTCATGCAAGAATTTGATGAAAGCTTGAACAAATATAAATCTCACATGGTTGTAGCAAAAACTCACTAAGGTTGTCAAATCAAAGATAGGGAGCAACTACCAACATGCCACAAACGAGTAGAATCCGGTTTCATGA
The DNA here is from genome assembly GCF_948465745.1 of Chenopodium album. NCBI lineage: Eukaryota > Viridiplantae > Streptophyta > Magnoliopsida > Caryophyllales > Amaranthaceae > Chenopodium > Chenopodium album. Next base: position 46,341,673 of record NC_137839.1, read on the forward strand.
TCCCCCAAGTTCTAGACAACTATCTTAGCATGCTTTATCCTAGAATCAACCAAACGTAATCTCAAACCGTGCATACCATTATTACCTAGGAAGACTATTATTCAAAAGAAAAATTCCATTGCATTCAAGTCCAATTTTCAAAAAGAGACAGAATGAAAATAAAGCCTCAAAAAGTTATGCACACAAACAAGAATTAAAGAAAGGGAAAGAAAAGAAAAGAGAAGATGGAAAACTTAGATAAGGACAAGAAAGGGAAAAAGGAAAAGGGCAAAGATGCAATCATAACGCGTTTATCCCAATCGACATACAAGCGGTCTAATGGCCACATCGCCAAAGACCCCAAACACACTAGGTGTTAAATTCATACATCCTCGAACCGTTCAACTTCCCCTAAATCTAATCCTAATCTAAGCAACCAAGAAAATAAAGAAGTGAAATAAAGAGGTAAAATAAGAAAGGCCTCACCAAGCGTCCGTGCTAAACTAAAGTACCCAAGGAGTAGGAACGTGCTTCTCCAAAAGGCTCCGCAATCTAAAGCATAGGCTACGAGGAAGGTGAGTTAAAGAAAAAGGCTATATATACAAAATGAAATTGTTAGTAACTTCCAAACAAAAGCAAACGATAAAACACTTAGACACAAGCTATATACAAAAACCTAGAGAAACCCTTCATCATAAAAAAAAAAAAAAATTTCAAGAAACTCCCAAAAACATCATGAAATGAAACAAAACAACAACAAGCAACAAACCAACGAGACCATTAGCAAAAATCCACCAAAAACCTTATCAAAGACTTCCCACCGAGCCCTAGGTGCCTCCCCCAGACCAACCATAAAACATCCTTTTTGACCCTCCCCCCTCACAAAATGAAGGCATCGACCGCGATGCCTACAAACATGCAAAATAAAGAAGGGGGAGAACAAAAAGGGAAACAAACATGCATTAGGGGACTATTGGCAACTAGGGCCGGCACCATCATCACCCGTATCCCAACCTCCGGTGTAACCGGGAGGAAATCCATAGTGACTCTTGAATAGGTCAAGTTGAGATTGGGTCAATTGGTCGTAGGGCTCACGCTGAACAAGGAGCTCGGGGTGACGGGGGTGAACATAGTAGTATGCGGGATCACCCCGATAATCACTCCCCCCCCCCCCCCCCCCCCGAGACCTTATAATCACAAGGCGGGAAGTTGCGCCTTGGCACATCGGGGTCCTCAACCCCGGGCCAATATGGGTACGTAGGGAGGTTGTCACCACCCCAGGAAGGTACCGGCCCTTGTTGGGGCGGCACATAAGGGTAGTTGACCAGAGGTGTGACCTCCCCCCTATGCACACTAGCGTCATACAAGGCGCTAGTTTGATAAGAGAAAGTTTGGTGGTCTGAGTACATACCTTGCATGCTCAATTGCATGCGCTCCATGTTGGCTCTCATGGCCTCCATCTCTCGGAGACAAGCATCTCCTTGGAAATCTTGTTGTTGTTGTTGTTGTCTTTGTTATCTTCTTTCTCTTCTTCTTCTTTGAGCATCATCATGAAAATGCTCATGTTGTTGTTGTAGTGGCGGTTGTTGTTGTTCTTCATCATATTCTTCTCCTCCTCCTTCCTCCTCTTCCTCATCGTTCTCATCACCCCCATCAATGTCATCATCCTCCTCCATCTCATCTTCAATCCTCCCATTTTCCCTAGGGACCATCCAAATGTTTCTAGTCTCACGAAGGATGGAGGTGGCGGCCGGGTTAGGGAGTAGGCAATGGTGGGTATTTCTCACTAGCCAAGAGTAAGTACCGGTTCTCCTAGTGCTAGTTATAAAATGCAAAGTGTTAACTTGTTTCAAACTAATCCACACGTCTTCACTCCTTCCAATCGGAGTGCAAGACTTCAAGAACCCCTCTTGCTTAAAATACGACACAAGACGTGTCACCATGCCCCCACAATGAATTTCCCCCGTTTTGGTCCTATGCATTATCTCCTTACAACAGTCCATGAAGATATAGCCAAAATTAATCCTTGATCCTAACTCCGGCTTGGTAGCCATCCATAACACCATAATCTTCTCTCGAGATAACTTCCCCAAATCTTGCTTATTAAAGACCGAATACCCAAGAATTCTATGAAGGATCCTAAGGGCCGGATGGATAATCTCACTAGCAAGAGACTTCTTCGAATCAAACTCCCTCTTCTGGGCTATGGTTCTCCACCAAGAAACCTCATTATACTCAGTTTGGACTAGGGAGATAAGGGGCTCGAAGATATCACCATTGGGGTTGAAACCAAGGGCTACATTGAACTCGGCTAGGTTCATGGTGTGTTTGACATTGAAGAGTTGGAAGGAAATAATAAAGTCGGTTTCCCCTACCTTATTGAACTCAAATGTGGAGAAAAACTCAACGGAAGGCTCCAAATAGGTTCTAGGGGAAGACTTTATAAACTCACCCAAGCTTAGGTTGTTTAGAAGGATGTCAAGGTCATTCTCAATTCCTAGCTTGGCCATGTCCTCACGAAAGTAATGGCGGGAAGGTCTAAACTTCCGGTCTTTCATTTTGTTATAGATGGGGGTTTGTTTAGACCGGTTTGTTAATTGAGAGGAACACTACAAGAGGGGGGGTGAATTGTAGTTGAGTTCCTATTAGTAATTTTTGCAAATATAAAACAGAACAAAATAGGAACTTGCGATGCACACAAAGTTTACGAGGAAACCTTCTAGTGCCCAACTAGAAGTAAAACCTCGACTCTACCTTAGGGATTTCAAACACAAATAATTCCACTATAATAGGGCAAACACCAAGTTACAACCTATTATAATTCAGCCACTACTCTCAAGTTCCAGAATGAACTTGCTACAGAACAACACCTTGTTCTACCCAGTTTGAGTCCCACACTCAAACTCACTCGTACTCCCTAAGTAAAGATCTTCCCCCTTCTCACCAGAAGCTCTCTCTGTATGCAATGATAAAAATACTCTTACCCTAATAAACCCGAAACCAAATACAAGAATTAACACCTAGTATATGATCGGCAAGCTATGCATGAAACTCGAAACTAATATGACAGTATGATAAGCTTGGCAAACTTACGCAACTATAGCTCTGTAAATTCTTCACGCATAAAACTCACAAAAAACCTAGGCTCATATTATTCTCTACTATTTATACGAGTCTTACCTGTATAAACAGTAGGTTTACATAAAGATAAATAAGTAAAACTTAACTTATCTTAAAACACGGTTTTTTAATTAAATCCTTTGAAGAAAATCTTTTCAGAAAATAAGATAGAAATATTGAACATAATATCTTTTTAACAAACTGATTTTAAAAGATAAATATTTAAAGAAAATCTTTTTCCGATTTCTATCTTTTATCTTTTCCGATTTTAATTTATTTGCCAAGCTAACTGTCACGCTTCTAATAAGTTTCATGCATATCCTACATAACATATTTAACAATGAATCTAGAAGATAAAATCTTAACTAAAACATTGCTGCGCTATACTCTTGTTCTGGTAGGTTTACTTAGACTCCACGCTTACTAAGTTCCTCCAAAGATCTTAGCTAGCAATCTTCAAGTTCCTGTGAAGGAACGTTCCTGTGAGGGAACTCAGTTCCTGTTAGGGAACTCTTCTTTTATATTGAATAACTTTCTTGATAAAGAACTCCTTCAAGTCTTCTCAGCTTTAGTTACTTCCTCCATCTCCAAGATCAATTTCACCTAGGCTGCACAAACACTTGAAAAGTCTTTATGAGATGAGTTTGCTGTAACTTAAGTTCCTCATCATCAAAACCTTTAAACATCAACAATTTCCCCCTTTTTGATGATGACAAACTTAAGCAAACTCTTGAGAAAGTTAAAACAAAATAAAAGGTCGTATTTTTGTATTTTAATTTTATTGACAGAAAATAAACACACAACAGAAATAAAACAAAAACAAAAAGTAAGCTAAGTAGACTAAAAGTAAACTAAACTGAGAAAGTTATGATACTTTCTCAACTGGAACCCAGAACAACTTCAACCTCCATGTTTGCTTCTTCTTTTACCCCTTTTGGCATTATCAAAAAGTCCTGTATTTTCAAGTGTATTAAACATCCACCAACAGCCCCACAAGCAATTCATCGAGTGTGGGAAACTAAAGGCAGCGCTGCTAAACAACCTCAAGTAAGATCTACTCTTCAGCATAAGTGTTCGAAATATACACAACACACAAGTATAAGCAAGAGTTCCAGCTTTTCATTAAAAATATTTAACATCCAGATGAACAATTTTAAAAATTTACAATCAAAATCAATTGTTCAAATACTTAAAAACAAAAATTAAATATGTTCATAACTAAGACAGTGAAAGAAAAAGCTAGGCTGATTTTGAGATGGGGTAGGCTGAATTTGAGATGGGGTAGGCTAGGTTTCAAGAAACTCCAGAATCTTGTTGAAGTCCTCCTTTGTTTGCTTTGCAGAGGCCTCCAACTTTTCTTCAACTCCCTTGAGCTTCACTAAGAAATCCTCCTTCTGTTCCTGTAGAGCCTTGTGAAGTTCTTTCTCCTGGAACTCCTTCTGTTCTTGAAGGTCCTTGGTCTGTTTGAGCATCATTCTCTTGAGTTCCTTCAACTCCTTCCCCTGCAGCTGGACCAATTTTTCAAGTGTCAGCACATGAAGTTTACCAGCAGAGTCCTTCATTTGACTCTCTACCCTCTCCATTCTGTCAGCCAACTCAGCAACTTGCCCTTCAAGGACATTCTCCTCGACATCCAATTCTAGTGGTTGTTCCATGCTAGTTTGAGGAACACCACTGGAAGAAATCCTCCTACTCTTCCTTACAGGCTGCTCTGACATAGCCTTTTCCTTCCTCTTCCCTGTCACTTTTTCTTTCTTTTTCTCTCCTTTTTCTAACTTCTGAATTTTTCCTTTTACAACTTCCAAACTTAACCCAGCAAGGGTTTCCTCATTGATCACATTTTCTGGCTTCTCATTCAAAGCCCCATATTTTCCTTTTAAAATCACTCATGCATTTTCAAAAATAGTAGACAAAATGGCTCCATACCCCACTTTTGTCCTACTTGGAACACAATGAGCTAAATGCTGATACATCAAAGAAGGAAAGTTCACCTTAATCTTCTTTGAAATGCAGAAGATTACAGCCATATCCAGTAAACATGCCTCCCCCTTTTTTAGCAGTCCTAGGCAGAATAGTCTTTTTCACCAAATTAAACAGTAGCTTATTTAGAGGGCTTAGATCATTATGACTCATGACCTTCTTACCCCTCTGTCCTCCTAATTCCTCTACTATATCCCCAGCCATGAAATTTCCTACATTGATACTACCCTTTCCCTTCATGTAAGTATCAAAACCTTCAGTAGGAGCTTTTAGAATTTTACCTAGAGTTTCTAGGTACAATTCAATCTTTACATCATTCACCATGCTCGTTATTATTCCCAATTTTGCCTAAAAATTCTGGCAAAATTCATTCATAGCAACAGGATACAAGTAATTTGATGAAACCCTAGTCAACAGAAATTCCCAACCTTGAAATTTAATTAAATCAAGAAACTCTAAAAATCTTGCTTTTCTACACCACACAGCGTCAAGACGATGACCTACTACATACCTTCCTGCCATTGATTCAAGTTCCTCTTGATCAGTTACCTCCTCTTCTTCATCTTCCTTTTCCGATTCTTCCTTTTCTGAGTTGTTCTCCTCTTCTTTTTCTTCCTCTTCTCCCTCGCTTATTTCTTCAACTTCCTCAATTTGCTCTTCCAGAGACTTCACACTTTGTTTTCTTTCCTTCCACTCCTTTAATTTTTGAAGAACATTCGAGACAGAGAAATCCCCTTGATCGATTGTACTCTCTACTTCTTTTGGTTTTGGAGGAGATTTCTTAGGGTTTTCAGAAGGTGTTTGAGAGGTAGAAGATGCTTTGTAGTTTACCATGGTTAAGGGAGATGATTCTTCCTGAATTGAGTATTCTGGACTTTGGGATTCTTCAGAGGAAACAAACTCAGCAATGATCACCATTGAAGCTTAAGGAAGGGTTTTAAAGGGGTTATCAAAGTTTTACTGAGAGGGAGTAAATTTGATGTGATAGTGAGGTGAAAGAAGTGGGTGAAAATTTGCTTTTATAATAGATGAAGCGGTGTGAGGGAATTTAGGAAGTTTTCACTGTTTAGTTATTAATTGAACAAATTCAATTAATTTTTCAAAATTTAAACACTGGACGAATCTTTCAAAAATTTTAAATTTCCAAATTCAATTAATCTTGAATGAAGTTTCTATAAAACACAATTGGAACACGCTTTCAACATGTATGCAGTGTACAAATTTAATAACTTAAGCCGGTTTGCAATTTAATGAACTTACCTTTGGCAGTTAACAACGGTGACACTTTAGCTATGTTTATCACACCAAGTTTGTGGTAGAAGTTCTTTTTGCTCTATTTACATTATTTTTGACTTTGCCATATCTTGGAACTTCAGAGGATAGTACTTCAGCTTGATCATTCCAAGTTCCAGTCTCAATTTTTCAAATCTTTCTCTGTTCAAGGGCTTGGTTAGAATATCAGCAATTTGATTTTCAATTTGGCAAAATTCTAACTTAATATTCCCTTGCTCCACATTATCTTTAAGAAAGTGATGCCTAATGTGGATATGTTTTACCTTTGAGTGTTGAACCGGATCTTTAGAAATACATATAGCACTTGTATTATCACAATAAATAGGCACACAATCAAAAATAATACCAAAATCTCTGACCTGTTGTTTTATCCATAAGACTTGTGAGCAACATGCTGCTGCAGCTACATACTCAGCTTCTGCTGTAGATAAAGCAACTGTGTTTTGCTTCTTGGAACCCCAAGAAACTAAACAAGGTCCTAAAAACTGTACCATACCTGAAGTGCTTTTCCTGTTTACCAAGTCACCTGCATAGTCAGCATCTATAAAACTATTCAAATTAAAAGAATCACTTCTAGGATAGAAGAGACTCAAATCGTCAGTTCCTTTCAGGTATCTAAGGATTCTTTTTACTGCTGTCGAGTGAGACTCCTTTGGATTTGCTTGGAACCTGGCACACAGACCTACACTAAAAGATATGTCAGGTCTACTAGCTGTTAGATAAAGTAGTGAGCCTATCATACCTCGATACATAGATTGATCAATGCAAGTTCCAGATGGATCCTCATCCAATCTAGTAGCAATTCCCATAGGAGTATTGTTGGTTTTGGCATTTTCCAACTTGTATTTCTTGATCAGTTCCTTAATATATTTTTGCTGATGAATCATAATTCCCTCTTCAGTTTGCTTAATTTGCAAACCAAGAAAGAAATTTAATTCTCCAGTCATGCTCATTTCAAATTCTCCACTCATAAGGTCAGCAAAATACTTGCACAGAGATTCGTTAGTTGCACCAAATAAAATATCATCAACATAAATTTGTACAACTAAGATATCAGTTCCATTTGACTTTAAAAACAATGTTTTTTCAATTTTGCCACGTTGAAAACCATTAGCCAAAAGGAACTTAGATAAACTTTCATACCATGCTCTAGGAGCTTGCTTTAACCCATAAAGAGCCTTGTCAAGCTTATAGACATGGTTTGGGAACTCTGGATTTTCAAATCCAGGAGGTTGTTCCACATAGACTTCCTCATTTAAGTATCCATTTAAGAATGCACATTTGACATCCATCTGGTACAGCCTAAAACCCATATAAGCAGCAAAAGCAATAAGTAAACGAATAGCTTCTAACCTGGCTACAGGTGCAAATGTTTCTTCATAGTCAATTCCTTCTTGCTGGTTGAAACCTTGTACAACTAGTCTAGCTTTGTTCCTGACAATAATACCATGTTCATCTAGTTTGTTTCTGAATACCCATTTTAGTCCAATAGACTTCTTGTTTTTAGGTCTAGGTTCCAGATGCCAAACTTTATTTCTTTCAAATTCATTTAGTTCAGCTTGCATAGCATTAATCCAGTCTGCGTCAGTTAAAGCCTCAACATAATTTTTAGGTTCCATGGAATAAAAGGAATGCATTGAATGCACAGAAGTTCCTAAGCTGAGATCTGGTTTGAGTTCCTTTTGTGATGTCACTCATGATTGTGTCAACTGGATGAGATTTCTGATATTTCCAGGGCCTTGGAGTGAAATCTTTGATTGGATACATCCTCTCTTCATTATTGTTGACTGGTTCTTCTGTAGGAACTTGATTCTGGAACTCAGGTTGAACTTCTTCAGGAATTTCCACATTTTGGCCTTCATTATGATTTTCAATCTGTTCTTGAAGTTGAGTTTCTGGTGCATTCTCCAACTCTGGTTCAACATTTTCTTCAGGATTTGTTACTTCTGCAATTTCAACTTGCTGCTTCTGCAGTGATACTGATTCCTCATCTGGATTTTGCTTACGCACAAGTCCAATCTCGAAATCATCATCACAATCCTGTACATCAACCAAATTTTCATTCTCATCAAATATAATATGTACAGACTCCTCAACACACATTGTTATTTTATTATAAACTCTATAAGCTTTACTATTTGAGGCATATCCTAAGAAAACTGCCTCATCACTACGTTCATCAAACTTTCCCAAGTTCCTTTTACCATTATTGTGAACAAAACATTTGCAACCAAAAGATCTAAAGTAAGAAATATTAGGTTTTCTCCCTTTCATAAGTTCATAAGGAGTTTTGTTAGTGATGGCCCTAACAGATACTCTGTTGAGTATATAACATGCAGTGTTCACTGCCTCAGCCCAGAAGTTCCTAGGCAGCTTGCTTGATATCAGCATTGTCCTTGCCATGTCTTCAAGACTCCTATTCTTGCGTTCCACTACTCCATTTTGTTGTGGAGTTCTTGGGGCAGAGAAATTGTGATCCATACCATACTCAGCACAAAATTCATCAAATTTTGAATTTTCAAATTCTTTTCCATGGTCAGATCTAAGATGTATCAACTGATTACCTGTTCTTCTCTGTTCTTTCTTAACAAAAGCAACAAACTCATCAAACGTTTCATCCTTGCTTACAAGAAAGAAAACCCAAGTGAACCTTGAAAAATCATCAACAATAACCATTACATATTTCTTACCACTTCTACTTTAGATTCTCATTGGACCACAAAGATCCATATGAATGAGTTCCAAAGGTCTTTTGGTACTTACCATCTTTTTGGACTTGAAGGAAATTCGGGTCTGTTTACCTTTAGCACAAGCTTCACACACTTTATCATACAGGAACTTAATGCAAGGAAGTCCTTCCACTAAGTTCTTAGATCTTAGTTTATCAAGTAAAGAAAAGCTTGCATGGCCAAATCTTTTGTGCCACAACAGAGGATCATCCTCAATAACACTAAGACATGTTAAAATGCTGTTAGGAACCTCGTTAAGATCCACAACATATGTGTTCCCTTTACGAGTTCCTTCTAAAATTATGTTCCCAGTGTCATTGTGGATGATTCTACACTTGTTTGAAGTGAAGCTAACAGAGTTACCTTTGTCACAAAACTGTGAAATACTTAACAAATTATGCTTGAGGCCATCGACAAAAAATACATTATCAATAGCATGGGAACGTGACCTTCCTATCTTGCCAATAGCAATTATATCACCTTTCATATTATCACCAAAGGTCACAGTTCCACCATAGTAGGCATCCAGTGAGAGAAATCTAGTTTTATCTCCATTCATGTGCTTAGAACAACCACTGTCGAGGTACCAAGTGTTGTTCCCCCTCACTGGAACCTGCAAGAAGAATTAAACGTTAGAGTCAGGAACCCAGGTTTCCTTTGGTTGCTGTGTAACATGGGTTGATTCATTTTTCTTTACCCAGATTTGTTTTACATGTTTGATATTTTTTTTGAGTACTTTGTTCTTTCTTAGGACACTTATCTTGCTTATGCCCTGTATTGCCACAGAAATAACAAACAATGCTACTAGGCAAGTTGACATACTTCTTTTCTTTCTGGAACTTCTTTTTAAAACCTAAAACTTCAGTATTCTTAGTTTGAGCCTTAGTGATCCATTCAGGAACTCTATACTCCATTGGTTGCTTACCTTTCCTAGCCCTCTCAAGTTCCCCCTCAAGACGTGCCTTATCCGTTTTTAACTCTTCCAACTCATGTTTTAATTTTTCAAAATTCGGATAATCAGTAGGTGGAGGAACTTCAGAGTTAGGAGTATCAACAGTAAGTTTTAACAAAGACAATTCCACATTCAAGAGTATGTTATTTTGTTTGAGGTTCTCAATGGTGTCTTTTAAAATTTTATTATCATCAAACAGACTGAAGAACCTGTATTGAATATCAAACTTCATGTTATCAACCCATTCACTATTCTCTTTGAAAGTTACTAAAGCTTTATTACTTTGCTGTTTGGATCTATGCAATTCCTTTAAATCTTCTTGAATTTCCAAAACAGTATTTATTAGATTCTCTTTAGACAGATGTTTTAATTGGTTGTAAGAGAACCATACCTCAGACTCAAGCTCCTTTAGCTTGGCAACTTCATCAGTTTTTGCCATTATACATAAATGAGCAGTTTCTTCTGATGGTTGATCCTCCTTTTCTTCTTCTGAATCTGTATCTCCCCAAGCAGCAAGCATGGCTTTCTTAACGTTGTCCTTGGTGAAGTAAGGCTTGTAGACTCTTGACTCCTTGGATTGCTCCTTGCCTTTAGTCTTTCCTTTCTCTCCATCCTGAACAGGACAATCTTTGATAAAATGATCCTTTGATCCACACTTGAAACACGTTGTGTTTCTGGAACTTGTATACTTCTTGTTCCTGTCAAACTTCCTATTGTTCATCATCTTCTTAAATTTCCTCACTAGCATAGCCATCTCTTCTTCATCAACATCTGATCCTTCTGAGTCTTCAGCCTTGAGTGCCAAACCTTTATTTCTGGAACTTTCAGTGTTGGAACTCAGATGAAGTTCATGAGTCATCAATGATCCAGCTAGTTGTTCCATATTGAACTTAGTAAAGTCCTTAGCTTCCTGCATGGCAGTAACCTTGGATCTCCAGCGTTCATCTTGTGGTAGGCTTCTTAAGATCTTCCTTGCCTGTTCATCAATAGGAATTTGCCTGCCAAGGGAGTTCAGTTCATTAATAATATCATTGAATCTAGTAAACATCTCTTCTATGGTTTCTTTGGATTGCATTTCAAACCTTTCATACCTAGACATCAATAAATCTATTTTAGAACATTTTACCTCGTTAGTACCTTCATGAGTTACCTGTAACAAATCCCAAATCTGTTTAGCAGACTTGCATCCCATGATACGATTATGTTCATGGGGTCCAAGTCCACAGTGCAGATACTTTATAGCTAAAGCGTTCATTTCAAGTTTCTGATAATCTTCTTTATCATAATCAGAAATAGATTTAGAAACTACCTCATGCTTGTCATTGGTTTGAGTTATTTCAAAATCACCAGTTTCAATTACACGCCAAACCTGGTAATTTTCGGCCTTGATGAATATCTCCATCCTATTCTTCCAGTAGGCATAAAACTTACCGTTGAACATAGGTGGACGTTGGGTGAGTACCCTTCTTCAAGTTTCTCCTTGTAATTCATCTCTCCAGGAACTTACTCAGCAAAATTATCTGCTTGCACGTGAGAACCATGCTCTGATACCAATTGTTAATTGAGATGAACACTACAAGAGGGGGGTGAATTGTAGTTGAGTTCCTATTAGTAATTTTTGCAAATATAAAACAGAAAAAAATAGGAACTTGCGATGCATACAGAGTTTACGAGGAAACCTTCTAGTGCCCAACTAGAAGTAAAACCTCGACCCTACCTTAGGGATTTCAAACACAAATAATTCCACTATAATAGGGCAAACACCAAGTTACAACCTATTATAATTCAGCCACTACTCTCAAGTTCCAGAATGAACTTGCTACAGAACAACACCTTGTTCTACCCAGTTTGAGTCCCACACTCAAACTCACTCGTACTCCCTAAGTACAGATCTTCCCCCTTCTCACCAGAAGCTCTCTCTGTATGCAATGATAAAAATACTCTTACCCTAATAAACCCGAAACCAAATACAAGAATTAACACCTAGTATATGATCGGCAAGCTATGCATGAAACTCGAAACTAATATGACAGTATGATAAGCTTGGCAAACTTACGCAACTATAGCTCTGTAAATTCTTCACGCATAAAACTCACAAAAAACCTAGGCTCATATTATTCTCTACTATTTATACGAGTATTACCTGTATAAACAGTAGGTTTACATAAAGATAAATAAGTAAAACTTAACTTATCTTAAAACACGGTTTTTTAATTAAATCCTTTGAAGAAAATCTTTTCAGAAAATAAGATAGAAATATTGAACATAATATCTTTTTAACAAACTGATTTTAAAAGATAAATATTTAAAGAAAATCTTTTTCCGATTTCTATCTTTTATCTTTTCCGATTTTAATTTATTTGCCAAGCTAACTGTCACGCTTCTAATAAGTTTCATGCATATCCTACTTAACATATTTAACAATGAATCTAGAAGATAAAATCTTAACTAAAACATTGCTGCGCTGTACTCTTGTTCTGGTAGGTTTACTTGGACTCCACGCTTAATAAGTTCCTCCAAAGATCTTAGCTAGCAATCTTCAAGTTCCTGTGAAGGAACGTTCCTGTGAGGGAACTTAGTTCCTGTTAGGGAACTCTTCTTTTATATTGTATAACTTTCTTGATAAAGAACTCCTTCAAGACTTCTCAGCTTTAGTTACTTCCTCCATCTCCAAGATCAATTTCACCTAGGCTGCACAAACACTTGAAAAGTCTTTATGAGATGAGTTTGCTGTAACTTAAGTTCCTCATCATTAAAACCTTTAAACATCAACACGGTTCCAAAACTTGAGAGGGGGTAGAGGAGAAGGAGGAGTATCATCTTGTGTTGTGGAATGCGGTTGGGGTTGAGGGTTTGAGGATTGGCCGGGGGATTGGTAATGCTTTGAAAGATCATGAAAGCCCTTCTTCTTTTCCTTCCCAAGGTCTTGGTCCCAAGAAACCCGTGAATGCTATTGTTACAAGGAGTGGTAAGGTTCTTGAGGAGAGATTGCCTAGGAAGGGTGAAGATAAGGAGATTCCTAAGGAAGCCTTGGTTGAGAATGAGGGGGATAGGGCATCATTGGATGAGGTTGTGGTTGAGACACCTAGAGAGGTGAGAGTAGAGAAATAAATTGTGAAACCCAAGCTCCCTTACCCACAAAAATTCATGAGACACAAATTGGATGAACAATTTGGGAGATTCATTGATATGCTAAAACAACTTCATCTTTCTCTACCTTTTACCAATGTGATCAACCAAATGCCAAATTACGCCAAATTCCTCAAGGACATTTTGAGTGGGAAAAGAACTTGTGAGGTTGTGGAGACTATCAACTTGACCGAAAATTGTAGTGCTATCATCATGAACAAAATGCCACCCAAATTGAAAGACCCCAGAAACTTCTCCATCCCTTGTGCCATTAACAAGATGCAAATTGATAATGCCTTATGTGACTTGGGAGCTAGTGTGAGCCTAATGCCATATTCGATTTATCAAAGACTGGAACTAGGGGAACTCTTACCTTCTAACATTACCTTGAAATTAGCCGATAGGTCAATCAAGTTTCCAAAAGGTAAGGTAGAAGATGTTCCATTGAGGGTTGGGAAGTTTGTGTTCTCGGTGGATTTTGTTGTGCTTGAAATGGATGAAGATTTTACCATTCCAATCATTTTAGGTAGACCCTTTCTTGCTACCTCGGGTGCTATGATTGATGTGAGGAGTGCAAAGATTTCCCTTAAGGTAGGAGATGAGGTCATTGAATTTGATTTGAATGAAAGCATAAAGTATCCATGTTCTTCTCTAGAAAATTGCAAGATGATTGATTCACTTGATCATGTTGTGTCTTCCATGCATGAGCACTTGCTCACCTCTAACGATGCTCTTGAGATTGTTTTGTTGAACAAGGACAAAGTAGGTACACCATGCAAGGAAATGGCATTCTATGAGGAATTGCTTAATGGAATCATGGAAGAAGTGGATGAGCAAATGTGCTTGAAAATCTCAAGCCAAGAAGCTTTGCAAGCGGCCATATCAAAGGAAGGTAATGGTGTGCCTATGGTAGATCTCAAACCTCTACCATCACACCTTAGGTATGAGTTCTTGGGCCCTCATTCCACTTACCCCGTGATAGTTAGTACATCCTTGAGCGTGAGCCAAGCTCAAGCGTTATGTGGTGTTTTGAGAAAGCACCATGGTGCTTTGGGGTACAAAATTGATGATCTTAAAGGTATAAGCCCCACCTTGTCCCAACACCATATAAAACTTGAGGAAGGCGCCCTTCCTTCTATCGAACGACAAAGAAAACTACATCCCCAAATGGGAGAGGTAGTTCAGAAGGAGATCACCAAGCTATTGGATGCGGGAATCATATTCCCCATCTCTTGCTCAAGGTGGGTCTCCCCCGTGCATGTCGTTCCAAAGAAGGGGGGCATGACCGTGGTTGAGAATGAGAAGGGTGAGCTCATTCCAACTAGGACGGTCACGGGTTGGCGGATGTGTATAGACTATAGACGTCTAAACACATCCACCAAGAAGGATCACTTCCCTCTTCCATTTATTGATCAAATGCTTGAAAGACTAACAAGGCACAAGTTTTATTGTTTCCTCGATGGATATTCGGGATTCTTCCAAATCCCCATCCACCCCGATGATCAAGAGAAAACTACCTTCACATGTCCTTATGGGACCTTTGCCTATCGAAGAATGCCCTTTGGGTTATGCAATGCACCCTCTACATTCCAAAGGTGCATGATGAGTATTTTCGGGGATATGTTGGAGGAGGAAATGGAGGTCTTCATGGATGACTTTTCGGTGGGGGGTGTTTCATTTGAGGAGTGACTTGTGAACCTTGAGAAGTGTTTGGAAAGATGTGTGAAGGTCAATCTTGTTTTGAATTGGGAGAAATGCCACTTCATGGTGGAGGAAGGTATAGTGCTTGGGCACAAGATTTCAAATAGAGGCATTGAGATGGATAAGGCAAAAATAGAAGTGATTGAGAAACTTTCACCTCCGATGAATGTCAAGGGAGTGAGATCGTTCCTTGGTCATGCGGGTTTTTATAGAAGATTCATCAAGGATTTTTCACTTATTGCTAAGCCCCTAATTGACCTTCTTCAAAAGGATGTTGAGTTCATTTTTTATGACAAATGCTTGAGGGCATTTGATAGATTGAAGAAGGCCCTAATCTCCACTCCTATTGTTCAAACCCCAAGGTGGGATCTTCCTTTTGAATTGATGTGTGATGCGAGTGATTGGGCGATTGGAGGTGTTTTGGGACAACGTGTAGACAAGAAGCTTCATGTGATTTACTATATGTCCAAGACACTCAATGGGGCTCAAAAGAACTACACAACAACGGAAAAGGAATTTTTAGCAATTGTGCACTCTTTTGAGAAATTCCGTTGTTACTTGTTGGGTTCCAAGACCATAGTTTTCATGGATCACGCGGCCCTCAAGTATCTCTTTGCCAAGAAAGAGTCCAATCCTAGGTTGATTCGATGGGTGCTTGAATTGCAAACTTTTAAGATTGAGATTAGGGACAAGAAGGGTGCGGAGAATGTTGTGGCGGACCATCTTTCTCGCCTTGAGGGTGATCAAATTCATGATGATGGTTCACCAATTGAGGATAGAATGCTTGATGACTTCTTATATGCCATAGAGGTGAAGGAACTCCCATGGTATGCCGACTTGGTGAATTTTCTAGCATGTGGGGAGTTTCCACCCTCCTTCTCAATGAACTAAAGGAAGAAAATTAAAAGGGAGGCAAGACATTACTTGTGGGATGACCCCATCTTATACAAACGAGGGGTTGATGGCTTACTTAGGCGTTGTGTTCCAAATGAAGAGGTGCCTAGTGTTTTAAGGATGTGCCACTCGGACCTTAGTGGTGAGCATATGGGTGTTTCCAAGACCGCTACCAAGGTTCTTCAAAGTGGTTTATGGTGGCCACATCTCTTCAAGGACTCATGGGGCTTTGTTAAGTCATGTGACCGATGTCAAAGAGTTGGGAACATTTCCAAGCGGAATGAGATGGCTCAACAACCTATTCTTGAATTGGAGGTGTTCGATGTATGGGGAATTGACTTCATGGGACCATTCCCTTCTTCATACGGGAATCAATATATCCTTGTGGTGGTGGACTATGTTTCTAAGTGGGTTAAGGCTATTGCTTCTCCAACAAATGATCACAAGGTTGTATTGAAATTGTTTAAGAAAATCATCTTTCCAAGGTTTGGTGTCCCAAAAGCGGTGATAAGTGATAATGGTTCCCATTTTGTCCACAATGCTTTTCAAAAGATGTTGAGGAAACATGGTGTGCATCAACGATTTTGCCTTCCTTGTCATCCTAAAACGAGTGGCCAAGTTGAGTTTTCAAATCGTCAAATCAAGCTTATTCTTGAGAAGACGGTTGCTCGCAATAGAAAGGATTGTTCGGACAAATTGGATGATGATCTTTGGGCTTATAGGACGGCTTTTAAGACACCTATTGGTACCACTCCATATCGCCTTGTCTATGGCAAATCATGCCATCTACCAGTAGAGGTTGAACATCGTGCCTTGTGGGCCATCAAGAAGATAAATTTTAAATTAGCTAGTGCGGGGGAGAAGAGGTGGTTGGATCTTCATGAGCTAGAGGAACTTCGACTTGATGCTTACAATTGTGCTAGCACCTACAAAGCTCGCTCCAAGGAGGTTCCTAACAAGTTGATTGAGAAAAAGGAGTTTTGTGTAGGTGACAAAGTCCTCCTCTACAATTCAAGGATGAAGTTGTTCCCCGGAAAGCTCATGTCAAGATGGAGTGGACCATTCTTGGTGAAAGATGTTTTTGATAATGGTGCCGTGGAGATTTCTCCTTTGAACTCCTCATCTTCATTTAAGGTTAATGGTCATCGGCTCAAGAAGTACTACGATGGAGTGTTTGTTGGACTTGTTCACAAAATGATTCTTTTTAAGCCACCTTAAGATGATGGTGCACGTCGAGCTAACGACGTTAACCAAAAGCGCTTACGGGAGGCAACTCAGATTCTCATCTCATTTCTCTGTCTTTCTTTTCTTTTATTTTTCCTTGATTGGTTTTTGATCTTATTTTGAGTTGGTTTTGTGTTTGTTTTGTAGGTCTCCTATTATCATCACTTGTTGGAAAGAAGGGGTTTGTTGAAGAGTTTAGAGTGCAGGGGAGAGGGCTCCCCGAGGGCTTGGAGAGACCTCGGGGGCCTCTTCACCTTTTTGAGGCATTTCCGATCAGGAACTCCCCGCGGTTGCCCCGCGGTCTCTCCACGGGTGCGGGAGAGATTGGAGAGGCCTCGGGAGATAAGGAGAGGGTGCGGCCCTCATTTCAAGCAAAATTGGAACTTCAATCCAGGAACTTCCCGCGGTTGCCCCGCGGTCTCTCCGCGGGCGCGGGAAGTTTTGGAGAGGGCGCGGCATTTCTGGAGAGGGTGCGGCCCCCCGTCAGGTAAAAAAGTACAAAAAGTAACAGGAACTCCCCGCGGGCGCGGCAGAGTCGGGAGAGGGCGCGGCGAACTTGGTTTGTTATACCCGGGCGCACCCCCTCCTCTCTCTCTCCTATCTTATTTTCTCTTCTTCTCCTTATTTTTTTCCCCTTTCTCTCTCTACCTCCTCTCAAACCCTAACCCCAAAACATCAGTTTCTCACTTATTTCTTCAAAATTTGCCTAAAATTTTCACAAATTCTTCCATATTCCTCCATTTTCATCACTCCTACTCTACTTACTCGTGGTTTTTAGGGAAATTTCGGGTCTTTGAAGTGCTTTGAGCTTAATTTGAGTCTCCAATCTTGGTAAACTTCTAACCTTTGTATTATTTTTGTCAGTTTCAATTGATTTCTTTACATTAGTTTGTTTACCTTGATTTTGAGCATGATTTTTGTGTTTTATGGTTGATTTATGGGAAATTTGGTATATTTGGGTGATTGTTACTTTTTCTTGTTGATTCATGAATATATTGATGATTGATTGTTGATATTGTTATTTGTTGTTGGAATTTTGGTTGCTGTGTTGATTGGAACAGGTACCTTGTAGTTTGTGGTGGTTTGGTTGGATTTGTAAGGAGGGTTGTGAGTAATTTTGGTGGTAGTTGTTTTGTTTGAGGGGTTTGTGTTGTTCTTGTGAATTGTGTGAATTTTGTCAATATGGATTCGTTAAGAAGAGTGAAAAGTAGCAAGAAATGCTCAAACCAATTCCCCGGCAACGACGCCATTTTGACAAGAGGAAAATGCATGTCTTTATCTACCCTTCCCCCAAGTCAAACTAAATTTGTAAACACCTAACCAACCTTATATGAATATAGGGCAAGTTAAGGGTCGATCCCTAGGGAATGCAATGATGAAAACTAGAGTCTAAGTCAAGCTACCTCGAAGATGGAGTTGAGATTATGGTTGGAACTATGGTAAACTAAAACAAGTCTAATCAAGTAAATCAAAGGTCTAAACACTAGGGATATGGGTTCCACATGCAAGTTCAATGATAATGCTAGTTTAGAGCTCAATCAATTAATTCAAGTATTGCAATGGACAAACAATAGTAGCAATCAAGAGAGTTCAAATGCTATCTCCTATAGGCCAATCTAGGAGTCACTATGAAAGGCAAATCAAGAAGAATCACAAGCAAACCCAATCAATTAGATCAACTTTCGAATTAATTGTTCATGTCATTAAGAGTTGCAATGCAATCTAGATTAATCTTATAGGTTGATCACTCCTAGTACTCTAATCAATCACATGCAAAACTATGTCAACCAATTTAATTGCAACAAATCAATCAATCAAAGAGCATCAACTAGCAATTTCATTAATCAAACATGCTTCCCCCTTTCCCTAGCAACTAATCTACTCACTAATCATGGTGAAATTCAAGAACAAATAACTAGAAATTGCAATTATCATCAATCTATATCAAAATCTAAGAGAAATCAAAATATTCAACAATATCAAATTCAAATCCAAAGAAAAACAAGCAACAAGCATAAATCAAATGGTAAGTAAGTAAGAGATGAAAGAAGGAAGATATTCTCACTAATATTGATGATTTAAAATGAAGAAATCCAAACTTGATTGATCAAATGTTGAGTTACAAATCCTAAACCAAGAACTTCTCTCTAAATTCTCTCTCTAAAACTAAGCTAATGAAATATTATCAAAAAGTTGGTTTCAAAAAGGTTCAAAAAGGAATTACAATTCTATTTATAAGCAAAGAAGAAACCGGCAAATCCCGCGCCCTCTCCCGATGAACCCGCGGCCGCGGAGAAATGGGTACGGAACCCTCCGCGGGCTATCTAGGCAACACCCACGCCAGCGGCAGTATAAACCCGCGCCCGCGGCCAAAGATGTCGCGCCCGCGGGTAATCCCTTGCTCCCAAAGCTCAATCAGGGGGCCGCGGTCTCTCTGAGACGGAGCGCCCTCTCCAAGTTTCCCGCGCCCGCGGGGCAACCGCGGGTAGTTCCTGCCAAAATCTGGCCATTTGTGCTTCTTGAGCCCGCGCCCGCGGCTTCGCTGACCCGCGCCCGCGGCCTACTTGAGGGCTCTCCAAGGCCTCTCAAAGCCCTCTCTAGCCTAATGCTTCTTCCTTGCTTGGTCATTAAGGTCCCAACTTGATTCCTTTGCAAAGGTGATTCTCCAAGTACCTACACAAGCAAACAAAGAAAGGAAATAAAAGGGAAAAAGAGCCAAATAAAAGGAAAACACGAGAAAAACACGAGAACCATAAAGAAAAGAGGAGAAAGAGAAACTAAAGGAAAAAGGACCTAAAATAAGAGAAGAAAGCATGAAAAAGGGAAAGAAATAACCCTAAAATACTACCCTATGAGTGCCATAAATGACACTCATCAGGAGAAGACCGCCGAAATGAGAAGGAAAATAGCATCATTTGAGCAAGAAACCGATGAAAGTCTTGGTGAAGCTTAGGAAAGATTCAAAGAGTTGGTGCAAGCGTGTCCTCACCATGAGTATAATCAAGGGTTGCTCATGCGGTTTTTCTACGATGGATTGGATCCCATGTCAGGAGCCAACTTGGAGGCAGGGGCGGGTAGTCAATTAATAAAAATCCCCAAAATTAAGTTAAAGCAACAATAGAAGAGGTAGCATAGAACTACTCTTGGGGGGGGGGGGGGGGGCGAAGAAGGAATGCTCCAAAGAGAGGTGGGATTTACGAATTGGATAAAGTTGATCAATTGCAACATCAAATTGATCAACTAACAAAAGGGCTTTCCAAGTTGAACATGAGTGTGAGTGTAAGTCGATAAGTGTCATTTATGTCGCTATTTTTAAGAGTTTTTTAGTTAGTATTTCATAGTGTTATATCTTTTTACTTGGTTTTAATAACGTTTTACTACATTTGTCATGATTGCGTGTGAAATGTCGTTTTTGCTCAATTTTGGCTTTTCTTGCATATTTTGGTTGCTTATGGCATTATATTAAAATTTATTGGTTTATTATTATGTTTAGGAGCACTTGGATAAGTTCATTGCTCAAGATTGAAGAAATATAAACCATAAAAGAACAAGTAATGAAGAAATGTGCACTTGATTTGCAATGATCAAACTTCAAACGCCTATATCTTTTGATCTACAAAACATTTTGGGGCGATTTTAATTGGAGAAGAAAGCTTATCTCGAGAGCTTTCCAACGACAGGTCATATGCCAAATTCCGTTGTAAAACGTGGGAGATATGCTCATTTGAAGCTGAGCGGTTTGCCCAGTCCGATAGGAGCAGGCGCGCACCCTATGAGGAGCGCCCGCTCCGAACTTTCTGGAACGATTCTGCCATATTTTTCTGCATCTAGGAGCGCCCGTGCACGAAATTGGAGCGCCCGCTCCTCTGCGCGCTGCTCGACTTTTTGCGGAGCTTCCTAGGCAATTTAGTAGGGGTATAAATAGAATTTTTTGCTCATTTTAGAGGGAGGAATTCATTTCTTCAGTAGTTTTCAGATTAGTTTTAGGTTTTTAGATAGAGAAACTCTCAAATTTAAGAGAGAGAAAGTGAGAAACACAATGGTTTTCATGGATTTTGGATAATCAAAGGAGGAATTTGATGATTTGAAGATCTCCATCTTATATCAATGAGCATTCTTACTCTCTTTTCTCTTTATGCTTTCTTTAATTGCTTTGTTAATCATGTTTGAGTAGGTTTCCTTCTACTAGGTGTTGAGTGAAGCTTTGTAATGGTTAATTGAGTTATTTGAGATAAATTTGATGATAATTGTGTGATTAAATTGATTGAATTGATGATGGCATGTTGTTTAATTTGTTTTAGATTGGATTGATCTCCCATGATAGCAAACTTAATTGCATATTAGTTCTAGTTTAACAAGGGATTGTGAATTATAATTGTTATATTTGATTGCATATTGGGTAAATTTCTTCTATGCACCTAGTCAATGAGGGATCTAGGCTAGGAATTTGAGAGATTGCTCTTGAGTGTAATTAATTCCCATTTTAATTCTTTCTTTGCATGATTAATTTTCAAATGGATTCTCATTAACTTGTTAATTGTTCAAAGTAGATCTTTACCCCTAGTAGACTTTATAATATTTGTTCTTTATATGTGTGTTAGTGTAGTTGTAGTGTCCACTATCGATAAAACGACTTCGGTGTAGCTTAAGCATTAGATCGAGAACAATCTAACATTACCGTTCCTTGTGGTTCGACTCCGAACTTACCACTAGACTTTTTTAGGGGTTAGTTTAGGATTATAATAAATTTTGTTTGGCCGTGAGGAGGTTAGTCAACGACCTAATTTCCCCGCGCTCAAAATGGCGCCGTTGCCGGGGAACGGTGTTAATGCTTGATTGTTTTTTATTGCTTGAGTCTAGGTCTTTGTGTATACTTTTTCTTTTTCTTTTCTTTTTATTTTTTTTTTATTTTTGTTTGCTTTGTAAAAAAATGGCAAGTAACTCGTTTCCTCAATATGACAGTGAGCCTTTTTGTGAATATTTCAATAGACTTGAGGGATATTTGGACTTTAATTGTTGTAGTCTTTGGGAGGCTTGTGAGATTTGTTATTTTGTTTGAATGAGCAAGCTAGGGATGAAGTTGAATACATGCACAATGGTGAATTTAGAGCATTATCAATTGATGATGCTTGGGATTTTTATGTTTGGTTTGCTTGGGATGTCTATAATAAGGGTAATCATGATTCCATTATTGATATGCAATGTGTTGATACTTCTAATATTAGCATGAATTCCCATGATTTGTTACATGATCCCTTAAGTGAACCTAGAACACATGATTTCAACTCTATTTCCTCTTTTGTTCATGATGATGAGGTACATGCTCAAGTTGATGCTAATGGTGTGTTTCAATATTCTTCATTATTTACCATGCCTTCTTGTGATGTGCTTCGTTCCTTTAATGATGAATCTCATGTGTTTGATTATGCCCCCTCTCCCCATGGTGATGATTATACTTATCCTTCTAATAATGTTGACGCTTACAATTTTGGTTGTGATCCTTCTCCCCTTGTTAACCCTCAATTTTCTTCATCTTGTGAGTCTCCTATTGATTATTTAGAATCCCTTATTAGGCGTGTTAAGCTTGATTCTAATTTTGGGCCAAGTAAGGATTTGTTTTTAAAATCTATGAGAAGTCAATTGGAGATGATGAAAAGGAGTGAGGAGCGCATTGAGGAGGTAATAAGGAGAAAGAAAGATCTAGAAAGTCAATTGTCATCTTTTTTGAGTGATCTTGAATCTTTCAAATCCCATGTGTGTGTCGAGGATGATGATGATGATGATATTTTTGTGCAATCAAAAGAGTGTGAGGAAGACATTAGTGAGATTTTGAGTGAAGGAAAGAGAGTTGAGAATGAAGAGAGTGTTGATTTTGAAAATCCTAACCCTCTTTCGCATCTTGATGAGTCTCAAGTGCATGATTGTGATCCTTTTATCCATGAGTATTTTGATTTATTTGAGGTTATGTCCAATGTGTTTATTGAGTGTCAAATGAAAACCCATAACCTTTTGAGTGAGTTCATTAAGAATGCTTTATGGGAGAGAGATGATTTTGAAATGAATTTGCATCCATTCATGCATGGCTTTGAGATTTTAGGCTTTAAAGAAGTTAAGGGAGGTGTTGTTCATGATTGTAGTGAAGGGGATTATTTAGCTCCTCTTGGAAGTTGGATGTTTGAGGGAGATCATGATCATTAGTGTTCTTCTTTTGAGGATTCTATGATTGATTTTCATGCTCAAATTGGTGATTTGAGGAATGGTGGTTAAGAAGAGACCATTTGTGAGACCATTGCTCCTATCCCCTCCTCTCATGTCTCCTTTTCAAGGAATTTCAACCATATCCCCTACACCCCTATATCCCTTCCTTCCTTTGTTAATGAGCCTATTGAGGACCCCCTTGCCTATGAAGATTTTCATGTCCCTCATTCGTCTTCTATTGAGGAAAAGGGTGATTTTGCCACCCAAAAAGATTTTTGTGAAGATAGTTTGCCTTTCTATTCTTCTTCTTTTTTTCTTGAATTTTCTTTTGATTCTTCGTCTTCTTTGCAACTCCTTCTTCACTTTCTTTTACGTGCACTAATCTTGGTGCATGCCCTTCTTATATCATTTGCCTACTTGTTATCTTATGAGATGTGTAGTAGTGCATTTGACAAGCTCTTGCGATCGTTGCAATGTTATTTACTAGAGCGGTCAAGCTTGGACCTTAAGCAAGCCTTTCTCCGGAAGTAACCCGTGTTTTATTGCTTTCATTTTCTTTTCTTTTAGAATAGATTTTTTCTCATGGAAATGTTTGTGTGCCTTTTGCTAGGTACATAACTTTTTTTACTTTGGTGCATTGGTTTGGATCATGAATCAAGGAATTTTGGCACCACAATTGCTAGCATATAGAAAACAAGATTCAATTCTTGAGAAAAGTGGCTTTGAAAAGTTTATTTGGGTCATTTGCGGGTATATACACCCACCTAAAATCCGGTAATATATTTCCTTGATCTTTCTTCATTGGTTGATACCTAAAGTGGGTTTGAAACAGGACATATGTTGGGTTGTTGGATTGATCTCCTTGTTTTCCCCTCCCATGGATTATTTGATTTATGATTGAGTGTATTGTCTCATTCAAGCTTGGGGGAGGGTATTCTATCATGTTTGGTGGGATTTTGATTCATATATGCCATGCAAATTTGTATATGCATTTCCATGTTCTTTATCTTGAAAATCACAAAAAGATTTTTGTTTCTATCAAGGCAAATTTGCAATGTCTTTTCTTTTGCTCTTGCTTTGGACATAATAATTTTGGACTTGTATTCTTAAATGTCTTTCTTCCTAAATTTTAGAGGTGTGCACGGTTTTAGAATGTGTTAGGTTGACTCTAGGATATGGTATGCTAAGGTAGTTGGTTAAGAACTTTGGGACCATGAAGCTCTAGTTCACTTGCTTGTTATAAGATGGAGTTGATCTCTATAGTAGATATGAAATCAAGAGTTAGTTATTGTTATCCCTAGTGAGGTATAATTGTTCAAGCCTTCATCATATTTTGTTAAGCGGCATTTTGGATCCTTGGCTATTGCATTATCATATCTAGAACTTGACTTTTAGCTCCCAAGATCACGACCGAGCCACTTTAGGGGGTGACAAAGGCATTCCTCTTTTTATAGGATAAATTTTCAATCTTTGGATTTGGTTTGCATTTGCCCCTCTTGCTAGCCCCTTGGACCCATATACTTTCTTTTCTCTAGCCACAATACAAGCCTTCAAGCCTTGGTTTCACTTTAATTTCTACCTTTAGTTTTGTGAAGCAATTTTGTTTTGGAGCTTGTTTTATTGTTTATGGTGCAAGTTCAGAATTATGAGTTCATTTGCAAAGCAAGTATGTGTTGTATATAATTTTGTGCATAAAACCAAATGCATTTTGAGAAAAAGCCATCGAAAGTTAAAAGAGGCAAGGACATAAAAAAAAAAGAAAAAAAAAAGCAAAAGCTTGGAAAAGAAAATATCGAAAAAAAAAAAGTAAAGAAGAATGTAAAGCACAAAATAGGTTTTGTTATTGTTGTTTCCCCTATTTTTGTTATTTTGTGTTAAATAAGCTTGGGGGAAAGTTATTTAATAAGCATACTTGATACTTTTGTTTTGGAATCGTTTGGATCTTGTGGAAGAAGTTCCACCCGGGCTTCACATTGTTTTACCACCAATTTCAAAAGTTATCCACACCTTTACTCTCTTAGCCTATATGTTACAACCTTGAAATTCCTTTTGATCCTCGAAGGTTAAGTCATTCAATGATGGCGGGAAATAGGAATCAAGCCTATAAAGTGTGTTTGCATAGCCAAGATGTCGGGTAGCCTTCTCAATGTTTTAAATTTCTTATTTATTTTCCGGTTCCTTCGTGGAATCATGAGAAGCTAACTTGAAAATGGACTTGAAACTAGTAGAGAGAACGTGGTTTGATTGGTTGGAACAAAAGGTGGAATGTGTTTCCTTTAGTTCTCTATGCTTAGCATATGTTATGTTTTAATCAACCTTGGACATCTTAGAACGTGCATACCTTTATTATTTCAGAAAGATTGACATTCATTAGTGTTTGTTCCATCATAAAAGTCCACTCTAGAACGCTTGTAACTTTTCTCTTACTTTGGTTTATTTTATTTTATTTATTTATTGCTTAGCCTTGATTTTTGTCAAGAGTTATGGGTTAAACTCTTAGGACACCCTTACGTGAGCTTACTCGTCCTCTAGAGCAATCTAAGGGGTTTAAAGTGCTTGATGGATACACTAAATGTATTCGTGATTCCTACGAAAGTGAGTTTGTGTATATTCTTTCCCTTTTAGTTTTCTTTGTTTGTATAAAATGCATCACATTCACTTGTGTTTCTTTTGTTTTGCTCGAGGGCGAGCAAAAGTTAATCTTGGGGGAATTTGATAAGTGTCATTTATGTCGCTATTTTTAAGAGTTTTCTAGTTAGTTTTTCATAGTTTTTATATCTTTTTACTTGGTTTTAATAACGTTTTACTACATTTGTCATGATTGCGTGTGAAATGTCGTTTTTGCTTAATTTTGGCTTTTCTTGCATATTTTGGTTGCTTATGGCATTAGATTAAACTTTATTGGTTTATTCTTATGTTTAGGAGCACTTGGATAAGTTCATTGCTCAAGATTGAAGAAATATAAAACATAAAAGAACAAGTAATGAAGAAATGTGCACTTGATTTGCAATGATCGAACTTCAAACGCCTATATATTTTGATCTACAAAACATTTTGGGGTGATTCTAATTGGAGAAGAAAGCTTATCCCGATAGCTTTCCAACGACAGGTCATATTCCCAATTCCGTTGTAAAACGTGGGAGATATGCTCATTTGAAGCTGAGCGGTTTGCCCAGTCTGATAGCAGCGGGCGCGCACCCTATGAGGAGCGCCCGCTCCAAACTTTCTTGGAACGATTCTGCCATATTTTGTTGCATCTAGGAGCGCCCGTGCACGAAATTGGAGCGCCCGCTCCTCTGCGTGCTGCTCGACTTTTTGCGGAGCTTTCTAGGTGTTTTGGGCTTTTTTGTACGTACCCGAATGGAGGGTATGTACGTCCCTCGGGAGACAGATCCGCAATGCAACACTCGAACGGCCCGATCACCTGCAAAACAACGGACCCCGGGGGGCCGGAGGTCCGCCTCCGACGATCAAGTTAGTGATCAATATAATGTATTTTTAGAGAGAGAAAATAGAGAGAAGGGAGAGTGATTGTGGGGGGCATGGCCCTTGGAGAATGAATTAACTCCCTTTGAACTGATGTGAAGATCAATATTTATAGAGCATTGGAATATGTGCCTTTTAGGTCATTTAACCTAAAAGGCTCTAGGTTTATGGGCTTAGAGCCCATTTTCACTCTTCTATCATTGAGTGACACGTGTCATGCTCTAATTGGCTCATAGAGAGCTGAGCTTGCAGACACGTGTCGCGATGGCATTGGTCCACATATAGAGGGTAATTTTACCCCAAACATTAGCCCCTTGGAAGGGGTAATTTCTCTTTAAAGAGGAATTGCTCCTTTCGAAATCAAGGCTTTGCCGCTTGTTCAAAAGCTCTTTGGTCGGCATGTGTCTAGGTCAATAAAAGAGATATTTGATTAACTTGGAAAATTTGATACCTTATATGGTATGACATTTTCTAAGTTAATCAATCATAATAATGATTGTCGCTTGAACTAGACAGATGACGACTTTCATTTCTTTATGCCCCACTATGGTAGGGTATTTTCGAGACGTTTGATATCTCATAAGGCAGGAGGCGAATGGCCGCCAGACAAGACAGGAGGCAATTGGCGGCTGGAAAGTTTTGTTATTATACTTTCAATGTCCTTTTACCCCATTGAGAGGACTTGTATAATTTCTGACGGTAATCTAGGTAAGAACTTCGACCGGTCACCTACTGATGTCTTTTAGACATTCGGTTCCCGAAAATTAGTCGTTCTTTAGATTACCCAGGTCAGGCGACTATGAGTTGACCAATTAGGTCTTTCAATCTTTGTCGTCTGCATGTGTTCGTAGAGCAATGTGCCACCCAAATGGGAGATGCTTCTCCTCGACGAATTTGCCCGAATGGACGTCGCCGGTTATCTGACTCATGTTGGAGCAGACGGCCTTACTCATGTTGGAGCAGACAAATTTATAGAAAACAGATAACCATCCGGCCATTAGCCTCATGTCTTTTTAAGACGGTTTGTATAGCCACTAAGTTTTTAGCTTAGTTTATTATCCGGCCATTGGCCTCGATAGCCTCTAATCATGAAACAGTAGCCGTTTTCCATTTGTACTAGAACAGTTGGAAAACTCTATGCTTTTTAGATTTCACTTTAGATTAAATCAAACAACTATGAGTGCTGCCTTAGCATTCGGTAGGGCCGCTTGATGTTTTAGTAGAGCAATGTGCCACCCAAATGGGAGATGCTTCTCCTCGACGAATTCGCCCAAATGGACGTCGCCAGTTATCTGACTCATGTTGGAGCAGACGGTTATACTCATGTTGGAGCAGACTGTGGTCGTCGGCCTCTAATAATAATAATATCCGGCCATTGGACTCACGTCACTTGGACGTTAGTTTAACTACTAAGTTTTAAACTTAGTTTATCATTCGGCCATTGGCCTCACGTCACTTGGACGTTAGTTTAGCTACTAAGTTTTTAACTTAGTTTATCATCCGGCCATTGGCCTCACGTCACTTGGACGTTTGTTTAGCTACTAAGTTTTTAACTTAGTTTATCATCCGGCCATTGGCCTCACGTCACTTGGACGTTAGTTTAGCTACTAAGTTTTTAACTTAGTTTATTTAATTAATGAATCAATATTCAATAATAATAATAATAATATTCAAATAAGCTTTAACCGTCTTACTTGAAGGACCATGAAACGCCGGTTGCCGAGCTTAACCGAATACGAAGGTTGCTTGACATTTATGCCGCTTGACCATAAAATTCCCAAAGAGTCGATCTCACAAATATACATGCGGCTTCTCATGCTCACATCGGTGAGAGTAAGATACATACTCTTGAGGTGATGTTGCTCCACTTATATGAGAGAGCAGCTTCACATATAAACATGCGGCTCCACGCCACTTAAGTGAACTTGCAGCTCATAATAATGCTGCTAGCCGACTGGACTCCTTAAGGTGAGTCGGCGTATTTTCTGCCTGGAGCATATGCAATAACAGCCGGATTTGGAGTTGCTTTAAATGCTTAAAAATCGGAGCCGGAGATATTTCAGTTCCTTGCTAGAGTGCCATGCGACATATGCCGCTTGCTTTCAATTTAGTTTGCCTCCTATGCTAACTCATACAAGATAGGATGCAAGTTCTCGGAATCCGACTGCTCTTTTCCCATTTGCGGCTGCTTGGGTAAGCTTGCAAAGGGGTGAGCATTCTTGCTACTTTACTTATTCAACCTTGAAGTGCCGAGTGTAACAAAATACCACAATGGCTTCATGGCTTCATGTTTTAGTGTTACAAACGGGCTAGAGCTGCTGCCAGACGGTAGTAGCCAGATGCTCTGCTTCTTTGACATATATTCCTTGATAGCACTAATTTATATAAAAGAAAGCCCCTGCTATCGGTAATGGGAGCTAAGCAGCCCCTGCTCACACAGACGAACACATCCAACTTGGCATTAGAGCCGCTTGACAATCATGTCACTGAGTTTGCAACTTATTTGGCTTAGTAGCCGTTGGACTAAGCTCACAATGATGATAATGATGATCAGAGCATCCGGATGTGTAGGGGAACAAAGCAGCCCCAGTCATCGAGCTCAATGAGCCAATGAAACATCCGGTCTTAATGAAGAACAAAGCAGCCCCTACGGCTGTGCTTATTTGATGAGCGAAGCATTCATGCAGCCGGGTTGAGCATGCACGAAGCAGCCCTTGCAGCCGAATTTTAGGGTGATTAAAGCAACCACTTATATGAAGAACATAGCAGCCACGCGGCCGGCTTTAGTAAAAGAACAGAGCAGCCCTTACGGCTGGGCTTGGTTTGGCGCAAAGTAACCCTGCAGCCGGACTTGGTTGAAGCAGGATGCAGCCCCACATTCGGCGTAATCAGGAACAAAACAGCCATGCAGCCGCCTTGATTGTGATCACCAGCCGTCACCTTTTATAGTGGTATCCGGCTGCTTTAATACGAGTCGGCATTTTTGCCACTTGGATTGGAGCAACTTGGGCTGGCTGTGGGCTTCAATTGAGAATAAAACAAGGGGTAGCAATATATACATACGACATTTTTGCCACACACCCCTTGCCGCTTGTACCGTACTTCTTACATGAGTACATGTTTGGAAGATAATTGTATTAGTAATGTTTATGATAGTATCAATCATAATGCCGCCTAACTTGATGCCGCTTGCTAAGAACTTGCAACCAGTTTTCTTGTTAGCCAACCCGGTGGGGTTTTAGCTTATTCTTATCATCAAAATAAAAGAAAAGACTTTTATAATGATAATGTAAGTAGTAGTGCTTGAGTGGTCTTAAGCTCATGCGGCACCTTTTTGTTCCCATGCAAAATTATAGTGTCAGCTAGCTCAAACCAAACCACTTGGCAGTTGTGTGTTTGTATGCAAGATGGCTTGATGTCAGTAATAACACATACAAGTCAACATGCGGCTCTTGTAAATTATTTGGAAATATACTTGCCTTTTTTCCACCAAAGTTGTATATTTATAGAAAAAGGTAGATTAGTTAGGTAGGCGGCTTTCCCAGTTTCTTCTTCCTTTAACAAAGATTGACTAATGATAATGATGAGCAAAATAGCCGCATGTGTTGATGAACAAAGCCCCATGCGTCCCTCCAATTAAAGAAATATTGGAGTAGCTTGATATGATAATATTTATCATAACAATTATTTCCTTCTACAATCATAATAATGATATGATAAAAAGTATAAAGCTTACAAGCTTTGCTACATGCGGCCACTTTGACTTAGTGGTGAATGTAGAAGCTACGCAGCCGACTTTGAGGTTGATTAAGGCAACAATGGCAGCCGGCGTCGAGGTAGGACAGGAGGCAAATCTGCCGCACTTAATTGTGGCAGATAGCAGCCCTACAACCGGCCTTAATTTTTAGAGCAAAGCTGCCCCATTCCGCCTGTATTACGGTTGTTGGACTAACTATGGTTGCCGCTTGAACTAGCTTACAATCGAGCTCTTACTAGCTCTCCGTGCAGCCGTTTCTCTAAGATTATAATCATGCGCAACCCGGCTAACACCATGGATAATGGTAACCAGCTGCTATAATGAGTCGGCATATTCGCCGCTTGTATTGGAGTTAACTTAGGGTCCTGACTGATTGAGAAGCTACTTGGCTGTATAATGCCGCCT
The DNA here is from genome assembly GCF_948465745.1 of Chenopodium album. NCBI lineage: Eukaryota > Viridiplantae > Streptophyta > Magnoliopsida > Caryophyllales > Amaranthaceae > Chenopodium > Chenopodium album. The sequence continues at coordinate 46,372,520 of NC_137839.1, forward strand.
GTCTCTTATAGTCACAAGAGGCTTTGCTTGATAGTTTGAGTCGGCATTTTTGCCGCTTGGATTTGCAAAGTCGCTTCCTCACATTGACCCGGCGAATAATAGCCGCTTGCATATGTGAAGTTGAAAGTTTGTTGGTTGTGTAGCATACATGGCCGGTTGTATATACTTGTGTATAATACCAGCTTGTTGTTAACTAAGGCCGGCTGTAGCATGAACTCATGCTATTACGTGCGGCTTTACATATATCTAGATATATATATGCATATTTATTTTATAATGATTTGACATCACACTAATGTCGCGTGTATATCCTTGTAAATAGGATATTACTCTTCAAAAGCTTTGACATATATAAACATGAAAAATAACACATGGGAAGAGTAAGCTAGCTAGCTGCTTGAGAATGAATAACCAGATGCTTGGATTATTTCATACGGCTGCCGCCTCTTATTATTTTCATGCTTGAGAACTCAAGCTAGCAAACTCTCTGCTTATTCCTATAATATGCATGAGAATAATAAAGAGGAACCTTATTAAAACAAATGGAGTACGTAGGTAATCACCATTTTATTAAAATAAATGGAGTACGTAGGTAATCACCATTTGATATTGCCGCCTGGCAACTTTTTCCACCAAGCTCATGAAAATTATATGGTGGGTTAACTCATCATAATCATTATGATAGAATGTCGCTTGCTGCAAGAAGTAGCAGACGCCAAGAAGCTTGCCGACGCCTATGTAATACATACAAACTAAGCTAGTAGTATTGTCTTTGCGGCAAGAAATTTAGTAATGCCGCTTGTGTCTTTGTAAGAGAGCTCTTGTACTACAATGGGTAACAAGCAGTCTCTACTCACGCACATAATCCCAGTCGACTCGACGTTAGGGCCGCTTGTATATTAATGGTGGAGCAGCTCAATGGTGCCGCTTGTATTAGCGGTGTTTGAAAGCTTGGTGGTTTTGTGGCATACATGGCCGGTTTATATGCACTCATGTAGTTGGGCATCCGGCTGAGCATACGGCTGAGCTTATTAGTAGGCCGTTTGTAGCATAGATGGCAGCCACTTTGAGTTTAAATAATTACCACTTGTATTAATTATACAAGTTGAGGCTTCTTCATGAAGGACGGATGCTCAAGCTTAGCCGCATGTCCCCCACTTTGTTTGTTTAATTAAAAACCATTAAATTGTTATCTCTTTTTTACAAAAGTTCCATTAGTTGTCATAACTAGTGGAGTAGAATGCTTTGGCCGTATGTCCCCCACTAATTTCAAGAGTTTATTCTTGAAAAAACATTTTGTATAATACAACTATTAACATATATATATATATATATATATATATATATATATATATGTTAATATATGTGATATTGATATATATATATATATATATATATATATATATATATATATATATATATATATGTTAATATATGTGATATTGATAGTATCAAATTATCAATCACAATGATTGGCTGCATGCCGCCTGCTTTATTGCATACGGATGCCGCCTGTCCTATCTTCAAGCAAAGAGCTTGGATAGGCTTGAAATAATTTTGCTAGATATCTTGGTCTCATGGTGGAGTACGAATGTTGCATCTAGCTGGCTCAGTAAATGAGAAATGATTAAAATAGCATGCGGCTACCGCTTGTATGCATCCGGCTAGTTGAGGTGGCCTGAGCATCCGGCCGACTCATAAAATGAGTCAGATTAAAATAGTGGAGTTGGCCAATTTAGCCGCCTCACCCCTAATGTACCATCCTCCAACTTAGATCAAATGGCATTGCCTTTAAACCATCCATTAAGAGAATAAAAGATGCATGATTTAGTCTGACAAGCCTTCTTGACCGTCTGATTCTTGGCATTCGGCCTCATGACACCAGATGTACTCAGCATCCGGCCTTAGGACGCCTGCCGCCTCCTAAAGGAGGCTCCCCCTATTGAGTCGGTGATCCACCGTTGTGCCATTACAGATGTGCCTCCCCACAGACGGCGCCAAATGTTTTGGGGTTTTTTGTACGTACCCGAATGGATGGTATGTACGTCCCTCGGGAGACAGATCCGCAATGCAACACTCGAACGGCCCGATCACCTGCAAAACAACGGACCCCGGGGGGCCGGAGGTCCGCCTCCGACGATCAAGTTAGTGATCAATATAATGTATTTTTAGAGAGAGAAAATAGAGAGAAGGGAGTGATTGTGGGGGGCATGGCCCTTGGAGAATGAATTAACTCCCTTTGAACTGATGTGAAGATCAGTATTTATAGAGCATTGGGATATGTGCCTTTTAGGTCATTTAACCTAAAAGGCTTTAGGTTTATGGGCTTAGAGCCCATTATCACTCTTCTATCATTGAGTGACACGTGTCATGCTTTAATTGGCTCATAGAGAGCTGAGCTTGCAGACACGTGTTGCGGTGGCATTGGTCCACATATAGAGGGTAATTTTACCCCAAACACTAGGCAATTTAGTAAGGGGTATAAATAGATTTTTTGCTCATTTTAGAGGGAGGAATTCATTTCTTCAGTAGTTTTCAGATTAGTTTTAGGTTTTTAGAGAGAGAAACTCTCAAATGTAAGAGAGAGAAAGTGAAAAACACAATGGTTTTCATGGATTTTGGATAATCAAAGGAGGAATTTGATGATTTGATGATCTCCATCTTATATCAATGATCATTCTTACTCTCTTTTCTCTTTATGCTTTCTTTAATTGCTTTGTTAATCATGTTTGAGTAGGTTTCCTTCTACTAGGTGTTGAGTGAAGCTTTGTAATGGTTAATTGAGTTATTTGAAATAAATTTGATGATAATTGTGTGATTAAATTGATTGAATTGATGATGGCATGTTGTTTGTTTTAGATTGGATTGATCTCCCATGATAGCAAACTTAATTGCATATTAGTTCTAGTTTAACAAGGGATTGTGAATTAGAATTGTTATATTTGATTGCATATTGGGTAAATTTCTTCTATGCACCTAGTAAATGAGGGATCTAGGCTAGGAATTTGAGATATTGCTCTTGAGTGTAATTAATTCCCATTTTAATTCTTTCTTTGCATGATTGATTTTCAAATGGATTCTCATTAACTTGTTAATTGTTCAAAGTAGATCTTTACCCCTAGTAGACTTTATAATATTTGTTCTTTATATGTGTGTTAGTGTAGTTGTAGTGTCCACTATCCATAAAACGACTTCGGTGTAGCTTAAGCATTAGATCGAGAACAATCTAACATTACCGTTCCTTGTGGTTCGACTCCGAACTTACCACTAGGCTTGTTTAGGGGTTAGTTTAGGATTATAATAAATTTTGTTTGGCCGTGAGGAAGTTAGTCAACGACCTAATTTCCCCTTGCTCATAAGTGCAAGCAGTGGAGCAAGCTCCTCTCAAGTTAACTTTTTCTCTTGTCAAAATTGTGGAGGAACGAACCATGATACATCTTATTGTGGATGTTTGAGCCCCAAGCATGTAGCGGCATACAACACAAGACAAGAAGGATTTAGAGGAAGCGGCGGTGGAGTAGCTTGGAGACAACCACCACCTTGATTTGCATCTCAACCTCAACAATGGAACCAACAAGCTCAACCTTCCTACAATTCCAACCCTCAATATCAAAATCCACCTCCATCTCAACGCCAAAACCCAAGAGGAAGCTACCCAAGGAACAACCAATACAACAATCAAACCCAAGCACCTCAAAGAAATCAAGAACAAGCACCTCAAGTGGAGCTAACACAAACTCAACTCCTTCAAGCCATGCATGCACAAATGCAAACTTTTGGGCAACAAATGCAAGAAATAAGAGCTCACAACAAGATGGTTGATTCAAAACTAGCTCAATTGGCCGAGAGAACTCCTTTCAATTCACAATCTACTCTACCCGGACAACCACAACCTAACCCTTCTCATAACAAAAAACCCGATACATGCAAAGCGATTACACTGAGGTTGGGAACTTCCTATGAAGGGCCAAATGAGAGGGTTAATGAGGAAAGGAAGGGAGAAGAAGAGAGTGTGAATGAGGACAATAGAGGTGAGAAAGAAAAAGTTGATGAGATAGAAGGGGGTTCGGAGTAGAAGAAGCTTGACAATGAGAAGACAACTTCAATTCCTAGTGATGTTAGGAATCTTGACGGATCGGTTCCTTTTCCAAGTTGACTTGCAAAGAGGAAGTTGAACGACAAGTTTGCAAAATTCCTTTGTGTGATGAAGAATTTGCATATCAACCTCCTTTTCATTGATGTTGTGACACAAATGCCATCTTATTTCAAGTTCCTCAAAGATATTCACACCAACAAGAGGAATCTCAATGATGAGCTTATCACCCTTCCACATCAAGTGGGTGCTCTTGTCCAACATAAGATTCCCAAGAAGGAAAAACGCCCGGGAAACTTCACTTTGCCGGTGAAAATCGGGAACATGGAAGCTAGGGGCGCCTTAGCCGATCTTGGAGCAAGTGTTAGTTTAATCCCTCTATCTATTGCTCAAAAACTCAATATAGAGATGATGCCTACAAGGAAGACAATTCAATTGGCCGATCGGTTGGTTAAATTACCTTGTGGAGATCTTGAGGATGTTCCAATTCAAGTGGGACACATCTACGTGCCTTGTGACTTTGTAGTCATGGATATGGAGGAAGATGTTAGCACTCCTTTGATTTTGGGACGTGAAGCTCTTAAAAATTTAGGGGAGGTCATCAATTTTAAGAACAACACCATCACATGTGAGGTGGCCGATGAGAAGATTTTCTTTGAGTTTTCTAAGTTGCTCAAGACCCCCATGGTTGAAAAATGCTATAGAGTTGATGTTGTGAGTGAGGAGTTAGATCGCTTGGGGAGGGTCATGATGAATCCTCAAGATCCAATGGTAGAAGCTCTAACATGCAAGGAAGAGTTCCACTCTCAAGAGGCAAAAGAGTTTGTCATGGAAATGGAGGAATCCTCAAAGGAGGAGGTTGAACAACAAGTTGAGATCGAGCTTGAGTCCAATGAGGAGAAATTGGAGGAGAGTTCTAAGCCTCCTCTAAAGGTAGAACTCATGCCCCTTCCCCCTTCTTTGAAATATGCTTATCTTGATAAAGAGGGAAAATACCCTATTATAGTCAATGCTACCCTAGATGATCTTAATTTGGAAAAACTACTTGATGTTTTGAGAAAATATAAGGATGTAATAGGGTATAGCATTGATGATATCAAAGGTATTAGCCCTTCTTTATGCATGCATTATATTTATCTTGAAGATGATCATTCCACCTCCATTGATTCTTAAAGGAGGCTAAACCCCAACCTCCAAGAGGTTGTCAAGAAAGAAATTTTGAAACTACGTGAGGCGAGCATCATCTATGCTATCTCTAATAGCAAGTGGGTTAGCCCAGTTCATGTGGTTCCAAAAAAAGGTGGGATGACCATAATCAAGGGTGAAGGAGGAGAGGAAATCTCCACCCGAACGGTGACCGGGTGGAGAATGTGTATTGATTATAGGAGGTTGAACAAAAATACCAAGAAAGATCATTTTCCTCTCCCATTCATGGACCAAATGCTTGAGAGACTCTCTCACCATGCTTTCTTTTGTTTCTTGGATGGTTACTCTGGGTTCTTCCAAATCCCTATCCATCCAAGCGATCAAGAGAAAACTACTTTCACATGTCCATATGGGACATTTGCATACCGAAGAATGACATTCGGCTTATGCAATGCTCCTTATAACTTTCAAAGATGAATGACCTTCATTTTCTCCGGGATGAATTTGAAGTTTTCATGGATGATTTTAGTGTTGGTGGCTTGTCTTTTGACACTTGTCTTTTTAACCTCAAAAATGTTTTGAAAAGGTGTCAAGAGACGAGTTTGGTTTTAAATTGGGAAAAGTGTCACTTCATGGTCGAGGAGGGTATTACCCTCGACCATAAAGTTTCATAAAATGGCATTGAAGTTGATTCGGCCAAAGTTTCGGTGATAGAGAAGTTGCCCCTCCTACTTCTATCACGAGAGTACGAGATTTTCTTGGGCATGCCGGATTCTATCGGAGATTTATCAAAGATTTTTCGTCTATCGCCGATCTTTAACCGAATTACTCAAAAAGGATGTTATTTTTAACTTCAATGAGGCTTGCCTTGAGGCATTTCATAAGCTCAAGGAAGCTCCCATCTCCTCTCCTGTTGTGCAAGCTCCGAATTGGAGCTTTCCTTTTGAGATAAAGTGAGATGCGAGTGATTTTGCAGTGGGTGTCGTGCTTGGTCAAAAGAAAGAAGGAAAATCATGTGTCATCTACTATGCAAGTAGGACTCTTGATGAATCTCAAACGAACTATACAACAACGGAGAAGGAAATGCTAGTGGTTGTGTTTGCCTTTGATAAGTTTAGGTCCTATCTTATTTGCTCTAAGGTTATTGTGTATACGGATCATATTGCGGTGCGATATCTTCAGACTAAGAAGGAAGCAAAGCCTCGCCTTATTCGTTGGGTTCTCTCTCTTCAATATTTTCACATGGAAATGAGGGACAAAAAGGGAGAGGAGAATTATGTTGCGGATCATTTGTCTAGGTTACCTTTTGAGAACAAAAGTGATGTACCAATCAATGATGAGATAGGATTTGAAACTCTCATTTCTATGGATTCAACATTTAGCCCTTGGTATGTGGACATCGCCAATTATCTTTCTTGTGGAGTCATTCCCCCGGAGTTTTCTTCTCAACAAAAAAGAGGTTTTTCATGGAAGTGAGGAGGTACTTTTGGAATGACCCATACTAGTTCAAACAATGTGGTGATGGTCTTTTTTGAAAATGTGTTCCGGGTCATGAAATCGAAGGAGTTCTTGAGCATTGCCATTCACTACCATGTGGAGGACATGGGGGTGTTGATAAGACGGTGGCATAAATTTCTCAATCTCTATTGTGAAAATAGATAAGGATGCCCACAAGTTCGTTTCACAATGTGATAGGTGTCAAAGAAGTGGTGGCATAACCAAAAGGGATAAAATGCCTCAACAAAGTGTCTTGGAAGTTTAGCCCTTTGATTTTTGGGGGTGCACGTTATGGGGCCTTTCGTTTCTTCTTGTGGAAATCTATATATCTTGGTAGCGGTTGACTATGTGACAAAATGGATTGAAGCCATACCCTCTCCAACCAATGATCACAAGGTTGTGCTTAAGCTTCTAAAGAAGATCATTTTTCCTAGATTTGGAGTTCCAAGGGTGTTAATTAGTGATGGAGGCTCCCATTTCGCCAAAAAGAAATTTGAAGCTCTTCTTAAGAAATATGGCGCTCATCACAAGGTTGGACTACCTTACCACCCTCAAACTTAAGGATAAGTGGAGGTCTTGAATCGTGAAATCAAGAATCTAATTAAAAGGATGGTGCACAAATCAAGGAAAGATTGGTCTCTCAAGCTCGATGACACACTATGGGCTCTTAAGACGGCGTACAAGACTCCTATCGGCACGACCCCCTATAGGTTGATCTACGAAAAGGCTTGTCACTTGCCGGTTGAGTTAGAATACAAGGCTTGGTGGGCCATCAAGGAACTCAATATGGATTTATCGTTAGCCGGTGAGAAGAGGTTACTTAAGCTCAATGAACTTGAAGAGCTTAGAAATGATGCTTATGAGAGCTCAAGATTGTATAAGGAGAAGACCAAAAAGTGGCATGACCAAAATATACGAAACAAGAGCTTTAAGGTTGGAGATAAGGTTTTTCTTTTCAACTCAAAGCTTGGTTTTTTTTCCGGGTAAACTCAAGTCCAAGTGGTCGGGTCCTTTTGTGGTATCGAAGACTACTCCTTATGGTTCTTTTAAGTTAGATGCGGATGGCAACAAGTTTTTTGTCAATGGTCTTCGTTTGAAGCATTACTTTTGCAAGGAAGAAGTTGGTCTCATTGAATGTCTAATGCTTGATCCTTTGGATCCTAAGCCTCCCCTTGATGAATTTTTCTCATGGTCAAGCTAGTGACCTCATAAAGAAGCGCTTCTCGGGAGGCAACCCGAGTTTCTAACCCTTTTCTACTCTTTTTTTTTTCTTGATGCTTAATTTTTCTATCTATAATTTTGGATTGATGGATTTATGTGTTTTAGGTTTTGGTTGTGTTGGAATAATTGGTATGCCTTTCCTTTAGCATGATTGTATGGTGTTTTAGTGTGTTTTGAAGAGAAGTTTTTGTGCATAATTTGAAGCTTTTCTTTTTGAGGGAAGTCCGAGCGAGCTCCATTGAGGTTTGAATACTCTCAATCTAGAAGCGAAAATACTGCAAAATGAGAATTTTTGAAAAATTGGTTGATTCGACCAAACTCCCTGAAGGTTCGGTCGAACCTTGTAAAAAGTTTGACCAGACTTTCTTGAGTACGGCCGCTCCTACTCTGGAAATGTAATCTGAAAAATCTCTACCAGAATTGCAGAAATCAAAGATTCAGAGTAGGTTTGACCAAACCCAGGGGTGGTTCGACCGAACCTTGGTTTGACCGAACTGTCTGAAGTTCGGCCGCTCCTATTTTTGAACTAATATCTGAAAACTTCTGCCCAATTTTTGAATTTAAAGTTTGAGAGTAGGTTCGACTGAACCTTGAGGTAGTTCGACCGAACTCTGGGTTAAGTTTGACCGAACCTTTATTGGGCAAATTTGTTTTAAAAGGCAAAGAAAAGCCGCACAGCTCTTCTTCTCCATTAACCCTCATTCGACTCTCTCTCTCTTCTCTTCTCCTTCTCACTCTAAAACTCCATTTTCACACCCCATTTCAACCCCAAATCTCCATCAAAATCACTCCAATCTTCTCTATTTCTCACTTATTTTTCATCCTTTACTCAATTTCTACAATCTACACCCAAAATTCCTCACAAAACTCCACCTTTTCAAATTTTTCCCAATTTTTAGGGTTTGAGTGAATTCCTATTTTTGAGTTTCTACTTGCTTCCAATCAATTGTGTTATGGTTTTTCTAGCTTTTGCAAGTTCATTTTGTCAATTTCTCTTAGTTTTGCGATGTTTTACATGTTAAAGTATGAATTGTGGTAATATTGAAATTGTTAATAATGGCTTGTTTAATGTTTGTGGTTCTTGGGATTTCCTTGTTGCAATTGATTGGTTGTTGATAGTAGAACTTTCTTTATGATTATTTTGCATGTATACCTTGATTTTATTTTGTTTCAATGTATTTGCTTGAATATGTTGATTTCACATTAGGTTGTTCATGCTTCTACTTTTTTATTGAGAAATTCATGAGTTGGATGTAGTTTGAGATTGTTATTCGTTGTTCTTGGTTTGAAGTTGATGGTTTGTGAGTGATTATCATGAATCTAGGGGACATCATGCCGAATTTCACCTAGACTTTCTTAGGATTTTCATATGAATGCCAATGAACTTTTCTTTCTTGCCTTGGTTCATAAGTGTTTATTAATGCCTTGAATTGTATGGTTGTTATCCTCTACATCTATTTCACAATTCATGGCTATTACTTTCATGCATACACTTTTTATCTTGGCAAACTTTTTATGACGCCTCTTGGCTTGCATCTTCCTAATGATATTCTTGGTTACTTTGTAGAGTCATAATGTTTGGCAAAAGTAAAGGCAAATCCAAGAGGAAGAGGGCGGGTGAGCCTTCAACACCCTCTTTCCCACCTCCGCCGGGCATTAACGATCAAGGCATCATTGCTTATGATGAGAAATTCTGGAATTTCTACCAATTACTCATCTCTCGTCCAATTAGATCAACAAGGTTCTTCTATGCTACAACCTTGAGGAGACTCGGCATCTTGGACGAAGTGGTCAGGCTTGCTCAAAACTTTGGGTGGGGTGACTTCATCAACCTTTCCGCTCACACTTATGAGCGAGTTACATTAATTTTCCTTTCTTCTCTCCTCAAGGAAGTATTAGAAGAGGATGATGATGGCAATGAACCTCAACTTGTTATTCACTTCCGCATGTTCCATGAGGATCATTCTCTAACCAAGAGTGATCTAAATAAAATCTTCCATTAGCATGTAACCGAGCTTGATCACCCTTCCGGGATGACCTCAACTCATCGCATCCCATATAATGAGCAAGAGTGGTGGAGGAGCATATCCTCCAAGGCCAACTTGCGCACTAACATTGCCAAACTCGGCTTCTTCAATATGTCATATTCTTCAAGTCAAATCTTGGCTCTATGGTGAAAGATGAGGTGTCTTGCCTCTTTTTGGTCGACAACCCTTAACGCATAAAGTTCCAATGTTCCTCCACTTTCATTCAACGGCTTTTGGACACTCGTGATAACCGTTTAAGGGACAACATTCACATGGGGGGCATGATCACTCTTATTACCCTTTTCCTTTAAGGATGGGGCCTACAAGGACCAAATAGAATTGCTCCCCTAAGTGATCCAAAACAGAGAGGAAGCGGCCGAAGGGTGTCCTCCTCATGCTCTCTCCATCATCGCTCTCCGTCAACAGCGTTTCATCAACTACAGAACCAACAAACGCAAGTTTATCCTCTTGGTGGACAAAGAGGAAGAATAGTGTGTCCTTCCGGACCCCAATCTCACTTTAGTGGACCATTCTAATCCTCTAAAATGGAGGATCACCCAGCATTTCATCCTCGACGACTTGAGGAATAACCGAACCCGGGGCGCTATTCCACATCCTCAACCGGTCCACCACCCGGAGCAACCCGTTCCCCCCTTTAGAAGGGGAGGTGAGGCATCTTCTTCTTCCTTTCCTCCTTTTGATATGAATGTCATCCGTAGTACCCTTGAGGATATCCGCCATGATAACCAAACTTCCATTGAACAATGGGGGTACTACGAAAGAATGAATTATGACAATCTTGTGCAAGCAGGCGTTTAAGCGCCCTTTGTTAACTATCCTTACCACCCTCCTTAAGAGGGTCCGGTTCCTCATTGGGACCCCTATGACCCCAACAACCCTACCCCCAATGTCTACCCCTATTGGGAAGGTCCGATCGACCCTTCCCAACCTATTGGCACCCCACCTTACGATCCATATCGTCCGGGTGGATGTAATCTGGCCTATGACCCGGCATCTACATCCAACCCAAACCCTTTTGATGGTGGTTGGGGTGACAAGTGGTTGGGGTGACAAAGGGTGTCCCTATGAGCATTTTAACCAACCTTTCGACCCATTCATGGATACTCTCGGGTTTGATTTCGATAACCCCCCTAGGGAGCAAGGAGATATGAGCCCAAGATGAGGGTTTCCTTACCTTCCCCCCAAAATTTCTCGCTTTGAAATTTTTCTCGGGACATGCAAAAGGCTAGTTGTAGGCGTCGCTCGAAGTGCGCCTACGTTAAAGCATGTGGTGAATATGCTTGGCACTCATAGGAAGTGGGAATTGACATTACGATTAGGGACAACGATTAGGGACAAATAAAGTAGGGAGCCGCCAACAAGTTTTTAAGGAACTTGTAAACCGTTCACGGATCATAAAAGGCAACCACGATAAAGGGACAACGATAGGTAACAACGATTGATCCGTGAAGGTTACACCCCATTCATAACCCATGAGATTACTAACTCCATATGGTACGGAACCACGAAAGGAGGATCGGGGATGATGGTACGAAGTGAGTCATGGAGTCACATTCGCCCGTATTGGCCTCTACTCGATTCTTATAGTGAAAAGCATTCCTGTGATCTCAAAGGCATACAAACAATAATTCAATTCGCTCCAAACTATTATTTAACTAAATTGGTTCAAGATTAATGCACACATAATTCTAAAAATTTGGTGATCACTTCAATTAATAGTAAGATTAAAAGGATCCTAAACCGGTTGTCCAAATTATCTTATTAGGCGTGATTTTCAATTACATATTCCCTTTAGCATGCAATATGGTGATCAAAATAAATATAATAAAACAAACATTAATATAAAACCAATTTAATCACAATTCCAACAACATAAAATCGTTAGAAAAATAATAATAATAAAAGGAACATGATCCTTACTTTGAATCTGTTTGTTTGCAACTACAAAATAATAAACGAGTTAGTAACTTCAAGAAAATAATAAAATAATAACTAAATTAAATTAAATGAAATAAAGTTGATTTTGGGGCCAAACCCTCAAACAGTTCTACCTTTCACGCCTTGGCTTAAGGACAGAACCTCGAGTAAAATATGGACTCCTTTGAGTGCTTGAAGAAGGAATTTTGAAGTGAAAAGGGTAGGCTAGTGTTTAGGTTAATAGCATAGAAGAGGGAAAATAAAAATAACAAAATTCTCGGTGCCCCGTACATCAGAAATGAGGGGGTATTTATAGGGAAAATGTGCTGAGGGAGCACACGGAACCCTAAAATTATAAAAACCCTAAAAAAGTATCCCATGACACGGTCAGACTGTACCGTGACACGGTCAGACTGTACCGTCAGACGGTGCACTTTCCCGTGACACGGTACAGTTTTGGAGTGACGCGGGAAATTTTCAGAAAACGGGATGAAAAACGCGTTAAGGGTTTACGCGGAAAGGACACGGAACGTCCCGTGTCACGGCAGACCTCCCGTGTCACGGGAAGTCCCACCGTCAGACGGGAAGGATTCCCGTGACACGGTGGCAGTCTGCCGTGGCGCGGGAACTTCCAGTCCGTTTTTCCGTCTAAATTCATTTTTAACCCTAATTTCTTTCGGCTTTTTAAGTGTCGATTGATAATTTCGGGCTTTTTCTGACTTTTATTATTCGGGCTAAAATAAGAAAATAATTAAATAAAAATAAATAAAGAGTTTGGGACAAAAACAGTAAAATAAAAAGGTTTGGACTTAAAATAAGTTGGGCTGAAATTAAAACTATGCTTTTACCAAACATCAAGACTAATACATGGACCGTTCAAAAGTATGAATTTAATAAAATACGATTTTTTAAGCACTCTCAGGATTAAATACTAAACCCGACCAATAGTGGCGGTGAAAGGTTATTTATCATCGGGCTTGGTTTTGGGGAGACATTTTTAGGTGTCTACAGAAGCCCCCACTTTGACCGAGTTTGTAGAAACGTCAGTTTCGAAAACGATAGTCAAAGTAGCCGATAGGGACGGAGAATGATTTAAGACGTTCTGCGATCCTAAATCACTCTGCATGCGCCGATACCTGCAGAAAAATGTTAATTCCACAGATAAAAGAGTAACGGGATAGAATACATATCTGGTACCAGTGTATCGGTGACAAACGAATTTGGCAGCTTCCTAAGCTTGAAGGAATCCACCGAGTGAAATTTGTTGAAATGCTTTCCATGCTTGAGGAAAGCCGACTGAAGAGTTTGGTAGTTTTCTAAGCCTGAAGAAAGCTACCGGACAATACTTTCCATACCTGAGGAAAGTCGACAAATGAATTTGGTGTTTTTCTATGCTTGAAGAAATCCACCGATAATGCCTTCCATGCCTGAGGAAAGCCGACAAAGGAATTTTGTGGTTTTCTATACTTGAAGAAAATCCACCGATAACGCTTTCCATGTCTGAGGAAAGACGACTTGGAGGTTTTCTATACTTGAAGAAAAATCCACCGATAACGCTTTCCATGCATGAGGAAAGCCGACTTGGCGGTTTTCTATACTTGAAGAAAAATCCACCGATAACGCTTTCCAAGCCTGAGGAAAGCCGACTTGGCGGTTTTCTATACTTGAAGAAAAATCCACCAATAACGCTTTCCAAGCCTGAGGAAAGCCGACGATTGCTGAAATTGGTAAGCGTATGATGGTTCGATTATCTCCGAACGTGGGCCGCAGATGATTCACAATTTTAGCCGATTATCCGACCATATTAAATGCTTAAAATGCCGAAAAATAGACTTTGACGCTTGCCATGGGTAAAATGGTAATTTTAGTCCCCTTTAAGTATCAGTTAGAATTTTCCGCGTAATTCTAGCGAAAAATAACCGCTCAATAATCTCGAAAAATCAGTCAAACTAGTCAAAAACACCAGGAATATTTGCTGACAATGTGCAGTCTGTCGCGCCACGTCACAGCCTCGCCGTGACACGGGAATAACTCCCGTCAGACGGGACAAAATCCCGTGTCACGGGAACAGTTCCCTCTTTTTTTTTTTTTTGCTTTTTTGAATCATTCAACGCGTGGATTTTTATGCTTTTGACCCGCAAATTCCAGCGTGCCACGTCGAATTGTACCGTTACACAATAACGGTCACCGTGGCACGGGGAACGGGGTCCGTTGCACGGTTACCTTTTGCTTTAAAATCACATTTTTGCTTCATATCTTCGTCATTTCTCATCTCCTCTATATTTCTCCATTTTCACTTCTTGCTTTACACAAACGCCACGCCGCGCCACGTTTAAGGAAAACCGTCGGCCGTCCAAGCTCACCGTGACACGGTAACGGCAACCGTGACACGGCGGTTCTGCAGATCTATTTTTCCTTTTTTTTTTTTTTTTGCTGCGGTTTGTTGCTGCTGTTGTTCGCTGCTGCTGTTGCTGTCTTCCGTCGGAGCTGTCGTCGGGATTACCAGAGCCCCGTCGCGTTTTGAGCGTACTGTGACACGGGACAGCTTTGCCGTGTCACGGATTGTGATGACCGTGTCGCGGCGGTCTGCTGGTGGCCGGAGCTTTTTCGAGCTTTTGGAGTTCGAATTTTCACCAATTTTGCTGTAACTTCTTGCCATCTTTCTCATTTTCGACCCTCTACAATCATCCATGTAAGTTTCCTTTGATTTTTGTCTTGAATTTGCTTCACATAAGTCACATAAGTAATTTGTCATGAAAAAACCCTTAAAAATCAATTTGGAGATTTTTGATTTTGAGGTTTTATGTTGAAATTGTTGCCATGATTTTACTTGTATATGTATGTATGTATGTTCATGAGAAATTTGAGACAAAAATTGCATGATTTGATGGAGAATTGAGCAAATCACCATTTTTGGGTGCTACTTTGTGAAATAATGTTCATGTTTTGCTCTTGAAATGGTGAAAAATTGGTGGTGAATCTTGTGAAATGATGTATTGATTCATATTTTGCATATGAACTATATTGTCATGGAGAACATAGTATCATGCGGTTAGGAGATCTGTAGTATTAGTTTGTCATGGAGAAACTAAATACGATAATTTTGCCAATTTTTAGCCTGGAGGTAAAAATTTAGCATATAATTCAATAAACAACTAAATAACTTAGGAAATGATGCTAAGTATTTAGATTTTTATTTTATAAATATGCAACTTGAATTAAATATTTAGGAAATGATGCTAAACATTTAAATTTTGACAATAGCATGCCTAGACGACGAGATTGCGATCTTTCTACCCACGGCCGGCGTCGGCCTTTTCGGGAGGACACTCCCACTGTCCCTGAGGGCATGGACGACGACGACTTAGAGTCCGGGAATCGGCTGGCTTGGTAGATTTCTACGCGGCGGTTGTAGGGTTTCGCAGCCCCCGGGGTTGCGGCGCGACGGTCGTTCGCGCATTGTTGGAGTATTTCTGGGATACTACCAACACCTTTCCTTTTGCTTGGGGAGAGATGACGGTGACCCCTCTAGACTTCAGCATGATCAGCGGGCTGCGCTTCACCGACCGGGCTGTAGGTCATAATGTCCGATCTATCTTGGGGATCAGCTGAGGTAGCTGATTTGTTGGGTCCGATTGTTCAGCACATCAGGACCCGACCAGTGTCTCGAGGTGGTCCTAGGAGTGGACGATCGGAGCTGGCTTCAGTTCTAGCTCGCGGCTTTGAGATGGAGGATACGACGGCTGAGCAGCGGGTGCGGATCTTCATCTTGATCCTGATCTCTATGACCCTCTCTCCCGACAGGAGTTCACTCGTGCTCCTTTGCTACCTCCCCTCTTTGGCCAGGATCCCCGAGATAGGATCCTATAGCTGGGCCAGTCTTGGGTACGCGGATCTTCTTTTGTCTCTACGTCATGGCTGCCGGCAGATGAATGACGAGTCCCCTATCACCGTTTATGGCCTGTGGAGAGTCGTAGAGGTGATGATATTTTCCCTTTTTGTTTCACTTTATCTTGTTCAACTCATGTGCTAAGGATTACTTTTATCGCAGCTATGGTTCTACGAGTACTTCCCAGGCTTGGCTCCTCGCCGGCGTTGCGGAGCGGTCCATGATTTCCTTGTCGGGGCCAGCTGGCGTGACTGAGGAGAGTCGCGGGTGGAGTCCGTCCCGGCACTGCGTGGGCTACTACGCCGAGGCACCTCTTCTGTTGGCGTAAGGATTAGTTTTGTTGCGTTTTTCTTCTGTTGTTGTTTCCGTTGTTTCACGCCAACTTTTTATGGTTTCTAGGTTCCTATTGATGTCCAGTATCGTCCTTGGGCCGGGATGACTGATCTACCTGAGGCCCTGCGTCTTTCAGCGTACCATACCATTTTGATTGGTACCGGACGCTTTGTCTGGTATTTGGGGGAGCGAGTCGTCCGTCAGCATAGCGGCGATCGCTTTGTGGTGCCCTCATCTCCACCAGAGTCGATGCTGGACTCCCGCTTGATCAGAGAGTTGATCAACAGGGGAGAGCGTTATACTCTTCCATGGCAGGAGCTTGTTCACATGGAGAGGGATTATGCGCGGGACTTGCTTCCCTCTCTGGCTCCTCCACCCCGTCTTCCTGAGGTATGATTTCTTTTGAGGATCTTCTTTACTAGTCTCTGTTTTAAATAGTCGAATAACTTGATTATTCGATCATATTTTCAGACGACCATCCGCCCTATGGGGAGGATCGAGATTCCTCCTCAGTCTGTCCGCTATCCAGGGTCGATTGGTATCACGGAGGACCATATTGCTGACACGCCAGAGGGTTACAGACAGGCGCAGAAGTCTCTGCCCGAGGTCTTTGAGCCGGTGAGTTTTCTTCGATGCATTATTCACCCTTTTAACACTGCTTGTTACTGACTTTTCTTTGTTTTATCCTCAGCCTAACCGCCCGGAGATGATGGGAGTCATGAAGCTGGTTGACGCCCTGAAGTATTGCATTATCAAGCTTCGGCGTGGTGCGAGTTGTCGGAGCTCTAGCGACGTTCTTGAGGTATCATTCATTTTTTTATTTCTACCATTTGTTTTATTTTGCATTGTTGACATCTTTTTATTTTGTATCTTTCAGGAGCGACGGAGGTCCCGCTCGCGCTCGACGCCTAGAGGCTCAGACGAGGAGGAGCTTGGTCGTGGTAGACGATCTCCTGAGATTCGCCGGCATTCTCATTCTCAGCGAGAGCCTCAGACTACTCAGCCATTTCAGGAGGCTCAGTGGTAGCAGCCTCAGTCTTCCCAGCGCTTTCCGGGCCAGAGTCAGGGGCAGCGACAGTTGTTTTCACAGCCTCCACAACCTGAGTTTGGGTCTGTTTTGACTCCCTTGGATCCTGGTTTGTTTTCAGCTCCATTGTCCGGGATTCCTCCACCGGTGTCGGGCTTGTTCTCAGTTCCGCTATATGGGACGATGCCTTCACCGACGATTCCAGTGTCTTTGGGCCAGTCTACACTGTTTTCCGGCTGGACGGGTCCTGCCTTGAGCTTGGCTACCGCTAGGGTTACAGGGACTAGTAGGGACACTACTCCCCGTACTCGGATGGTGGAGGGACTCTTCGGTTCGCCGTTTCCATATGCACAGGGTGGAGACGATACTGATTCTGGCTCTAGGGACTTTTGACCGAGGGTTTTTATTTGTACATACTATGATGACACTTGACATATTTACTTATTACGACTCTTTGTACATTATTTACGGTTTATGTATTTATTATTGTGTGTTAGTGTGTGCTTGAAACTCCTTGTGTGTGATTGTGTATTTATTAACGACGCGACGAAAAAACATAAGTGGAGTAATGGAGGGTACCGACCTTCCCCAAAAGAAAAAGAAATAAAAAGACAAGCAAAATAAAATTACCTTCCCCAAATGAAAAAGAAATAAAAATAAAATGATAAAGAAATAAAATAAATGAAATTACCTTCCCCGAGACAAAAAATAAAATGATAAAGAAATAAAATAAGTGAAATTACCTTCCCCAAAATAAAAAGAAATAAAAAGACAAAAAATAAATAAAGTGATAAAGAAATAAAATCTTAAAGTAATGAATAAATAAAGATAATAATAATAACAAGAATATAGATAAAAAAAAGTGAGAATTTTATTAGAAATAAAACTCTCAGAAAAACTGAAAAATAGACGGTGAAGATAAAATACTGTAAAAATCCGGATAGATACAGGAAAAGATGAAAAAAGAAAACGCGTGAAGTGTCGTGACACGGCACTGTGTACCGTGTCACGGCAGAACTTGCCGTGTCACGGGAAAAGTTCCCATGACACGGTGGAACTTCCCGTGTCACGGGACGCGTATTACTCAGCGGTGTGTTTTACGCGTATGAAAAGATAAATTCTGGGCAGTTTCGAGCGCTTTTACTATAAAATAAGACCAGTTTATTCATTATATGCATAATTACGAAACACAAAATAATTTAGAATTTCATATTTCAATAATCATGTCTCAGAATTTTGATAATACATTGCGCGATTGGTCTTATTCTTTGACCAATGCTGAAAAAAGAGAGTTAGAATTATTTCATGTCAGGGGTTTGCTAGCCCTGCGACACGTAGCTATTGAACATGATTTTCTTAGGGCAACATTAGATTATTGGAGTCCATAAACACACTGTTTCCAATTTGATTATGATGAAATATGTCCTCTGCCGGAGGAATTTAGTGCAATCTTTGGATTTCCTGCTAGAAATCTTATTGCCATGCCTACCCTACGTGAATATTATTACCAAGATTTTAAACGCCATCTGAATCTAAAAGATCCAGATTTGAATAGAATTGTTTGTGGTAATGAAGTAGACTTAGAAAAACTTGCTAATTTATATTTTAATCGCCCTATCTCTGAGTCTTATCATGTATATCGTAGAAGGGCATATATTTTTTGCATGTTTAGCAAGCTCTTATTTGCAAACGGTAGGGTAGGACATGCTTGTCTAGCGTCTGTGCTTGAACATGTCGAATCTGGAAGATCTCCTATGCCGACGTGCCTTGGAGAGACATTTCGTGGCCTTGACGAGGCAAAAGCTGACCGGAAAACCATCAGGAAGGGCTCTCTGATACTACTGCAGGTAAAAACACGCTCCGAATAACCCCCGTGACACAAAACAGGAACCGTGTCACGGTGGGTGTCTGCCGTGACACGGCAAAACCTGCCGTGTCACGGGAATCTGCTTGATATATATATATATATATATATATATATATATATATATATATATATATATATATATATATATATATATATATATATACATATATTTTTTTTTTTTTTCCTGCCGTGACACGGGGACTTCTCCCGTCTAACGGGATGAAATCCCGTGTCACGGGAATATGTTACACGTTTTTTTTTTCGGCAGATTTGGTTGATGGAGCGTTTGGAACTATTCGAAGCCCCCGACGATGTTGAAAAATATGGCCCTAACGACCTAGTCCGCAGGAAAAAGAATTACTTTGCGAACATGTTGTATGAAGATTGGAAAAATTTCTTTGCAAGGAGAGAATTTTCCATTCGTTGGGTGGTGCCTTGGTGGAGGCTTACTAGGATGGTTGGCACGAATGATACTCCATATTGCCGTGTTCCTAGTATCTCAAAACTGACCTTTTATTGCCCTTCTCGACTGATGCGGCAGTATGGACTTGAACAAGTAATTACACGCTATAACGATAGTCCTCGTGAAGTATCATTGCATGAAAGTAACGTTCACAAGTACGAGGCTTATTGGATTGGAAGACCTTTGTGGACCGTTTCTGCAAGTGACCAGGCTCCTCCTCCTTTATCTAGTGCATATAAGGTATGGTTGAACCCTAGAAGTAGGAGGGAATGATTCGGATCACGCAAGTCTGATGTGAAGAGTCGTCTTGGAAATAAGAAAGCTCCTCCTAAAGATCGTCTAGGTCCGAGAACACAAGGAATTGAGTTTAAGACTCCTATGATGCCAATGAAGAAGAACTATGTGAAAGGAAAGGGTAAAGAAAAAATGGTGTATAGGGAGAAACAACCTAAAAAGTTCAAAAAGGGTGAAAGGGGTGAAAGCTCGACTAGGGGTGTGACGGTTCGGGCTACAAAAGACACATTAATGATGAAGGCCGACCTAATTGAGCAAGAGAAGGATGTTCCTAAAGAGAAGAGAGATTAGATCAATAGTGCTTTGCTTTTTATGATTTATAATTTTTATTTAAAATAAGGCATATGATGCCAATACTTGTAGTCGCATTTATTTTAATAATAGCACATTTATTTCAGCCTTAAAAATAAAAATTACAATGACTTTTATTTATTATTTATTTATCCGAGTCAAGGAGTCGGACGCAATGGAAGAACGAAAATAAAAACTCGAACAATGAATTCGCAACGAATGCGCCAATATTCCAAAAATAAAACGGAAAAACTGAAATTCCACCGTGTCACGGTGAAAGGGTCCCGTGACACGGTACAAATTTCCGCGTCACGGCAAAAATATATATATTTTTTTTTTAATTTTTTTTTTTTTTGCTGACAGAAGGTGACGTGGCACGGGAACTTCTCCCGTCAGACGAGATAAATTCCCGTGTCACGGGAGTTGCTCTTTCCCCTTTTTTTTGTTCAGGTCCACCGTGTCACGGTGAACAGTACCGTGACACGGTAGGATGTCCCGTGTCGCGTCAATTTCCCTCTTTTTTTTTTTTTTTGACGCAATGCTGAACTGACGCGCATATTCGATCAACAGAGGGCGGATTTTTTATTTTAAAGTGGCCGGACCCCCTTGAGGGGTTGCCTACGTATCCTAAAAAGGAATCAGGCCAAACGTAGCTCTATAGGGTCATGAACCCATGCGACTAGGCATAGAATTTCTTGAGTTGATCCAAGTTGGTTAAATTATGGAATCCGTTACCGTCCATGTCTACCAATTGTGCCGCTCCGCCAGACAGGATGGCTTTAACAATGTACGGGCCTGACCAGTTCGGTCTGAATTTGCCTCTTGGATCTAACACATTTTTACGAAGTGCCTTAAGCACTAGGTCACCCTCTTTGATATTTCTAGTCTTGACTTTTTTATTAAAATGTCATGCCATACGCTGTTGGTAGGTTTGGACATGATGCAAAGCTGCCAAGCGTTTTTCATCAAGCAAGACCAGTTCGTCGTATCTTGCTCTAATCCAGTCGACTTCATCTAGTTGGCTTTCCAATGCGATTCGAAGAGAAGGTATTTCGAGCTCGATTGGTTGTACAGCTTTAACTCCATAGACCAAAGAGAAAGGGGTAGCCCCTGTCGATGTACGAACGGAGGTTCGATAACCCCAAAGGGCGAAATGTAGCTTACTTGGCCAATCCTTATAATTTTCTGTCCTCTTTTCGATGATAGTTTTCACATTTTTGTTGGCCGATTCGACTGCTCCGTTTGTTTGTGGTCTGTAAGGTGATGATCGGTGATGTTTGATATGATATTTCTGTAATAATTCCGCGCATTCGGCTTGGAAATGTGTTCCATTATCACTGATCATTTCATGTGGTACCCCATAGCGGCATATGATATTTTTCTCAATGAATTGAGCCACGTGTTTTGCCGTCAGCTTGTCGTATGAAGCAGCCTCGACCCATTTGGTGAAGTAGTCGATTGCTACGAGAATGAATTCATGCCCCCCTTGTCCTGGTGGTGTTATTTTTCCAATTATGTCAATGCCCCAAGTGGAGAAAGGTCATGGAGAAGTATACGTGTAGAGAAGCGAAGGTGGAACATGCTGTAAGTTTGCGTAGATTTGACACTTCATACATTTCTTGACGTATTCGTGACAATCTCTCTCCATAGTAGTCCAGTAGTAACCTTGTCGTTGAATCTTCTGGACTAACATCATTGTATTCATGTGAGTGCCACATATACCAGCATGAAGGTTTTCCGTGGTTTTATGTGCTTCTTTCTTGGCTACACATAAGAGATTTCTTCCCATTGCAGTTCTCTTGTGGAGTTCTCCCCTGATGAGCACATACTGTGAAGCCAGGAGCCTTAAAGCACGGCGTGCCCTTTTATCAGTATTAGGAGGGTATTCTCCTCTTGTCACATAATTAAGGATGTCCGTATACCATGGTTCCTCATCTTCTTGATGTGGTTCTTGTTCATCGTCAAGTGCATGAACATAAGCTGGCTCATATCTTCTCTCTATGGTTAGTGGCTTTCTGATTGTATCGGCTGGAATTCGCACCATTGATGCTAATTTAGCTAGTGCGTCGGCGAACTGGTTTTCTTCTCTTGGCAAATATGTATATTCCACTTCATCTAGTTGCTCCGTGAGAGTTTCTAAATGATCTTGATACGTAGCGAGACTTTCACTTCTCACTTTCCATCTCTTGGAGATTTGGTTAATGATTAGCGAAGAATCACCGTAGATTCTGAGTTTCTTAATTCCCAAGGCGACAGCTGTTTCTAACCCCAAAAATGCATGCTTCATATTCTGCGACATTGTTGGTGACATCAAAGTCGAGCTTCATGGAAATTGGGATGTGCTCTTCATTGGGTGTTACGAGCAAGACTCCTACACCACATCCCTTTTGGTTTGAAGCTCCATCAAAATAGAGCGTCCAGCTATCATCTTCGGTCATTAGTAAATCTTCGTCAAGGAAATCGTACTCATCTTCTTCTTTTTCAGCTTCTTCTAGCGGAAAGTCTGCTAAGAAGTCAGAAACTGCAGAACCTTTGATGGCTTTTTGTGGCACAAATCTCAAGTCAAATTGAGCTAGATTGACTATCCATCTTGATAATCTGCCGTTGAGTGTAGCTTTCTCGAACAAGTATTTGAGAGGATCCATCTTGGACACGACATGCACTGTATGAGTGAGCATGTAATGTCTTAGTTTCTGTGCGGCCCATACAAGTGCGAGACATAACTTCTCGAGTGGTGTGTATCGCTTCTCATATCCTTGGAGTTTCTTGCTCAAGTAATAGATTGCATTCTCCTTGCTTTCGATCTCTTGTGCTAGCATTGCCCCCATCGTTTCTCTTGTGACCGTAAGGTAGAGTCGAAGAGGAAAGTCAGGTATTGCTGGCGCTAGCACGGGTGGGTTTGACAAATACTCTTTGATTTTGTCAAAAGCCTTTTGGCAATCATCATCCCATGTGATTGGGACATTCTTCTTAAGCTTCTTGAATATAGGTTCACATATCGCTGTGAGCTTTGATATGAACCTACTTATATACTGCAACCTTCCAATGAAGCCTCGAATCTCCTTCTAATTTTTTGGTGGTGGCATGGCCATGATCGCTTTTACTTTCGAAGGATCTATTTCAATCCCTCGAGAACTGATCACGTATCCAAGTAATTTGCCTGATGTGACTCCGAATGCACATTTTGCTGGATTTAATCTCATGTTGTACTTGCGGAGTCTTTCAAAGAACTTGCGAAGGGCAATAATATGGCCTGGGCGATCTTTAGACTTAACGATCATATCATCGACATAGACCTCCACCTCTTTGTGCATCATGTCATGTAACAATGCTGTAGCTGCTCTTTGGTAGGTGGCACCCGCGTTTTTCAACCCGAATGACATTACCGTATAGCAATATGTACCCCATTGTGTGATGAATGTGGTTTTATCCATGTCTTCTTCGGCCATCAATACCTGATTATATCCGGCGTAACCATCCATGAATGACAGGAGTGCATGGTTTGCTGTATTATCGACCAGAATGTCAATGTGAGGTAGAGGGAACCCATCTTTTGGGCTTGCTTTATTGAGATCCCTGTAGTCAACACACATTCTGACTCTTCCATCCTTCTTTGGAACTGGAACCACATTTGCTATCCATTCCGGATACTTGGATACTCTGATGAAACCTGCGGCCAATTGCTTCCTGATTTCTTCCTTGATTTTGAGAGCCACATCTGGTTTCATTCGGCGCAGCTTTTGTTTGACAGGCTTCATACCTGGGATGAGTGGTATTGTATGCTGAGCTATATCCCTGTCAATTCCTGGCATATCTTGGTATGACCAAGCAAATACATCAACAAATTCACTAAGCAAGTTAATTAGCTCTTTGCGTTCATCTTGACTTAGTGTTAATCCAATTTTTACTTCTTTAACAGTCGTATTATTGGAAATGTTAACTGTTTCTGTATCTTCAATAACTGCTGCTTTATTTTCGTGTTCTTCCATTGCTTTTATTATTTCTTTGTCATTTTTATCATTAGCAAAGCAATATTGATCAGGGCTAGGGGAATGGCACGCATCGTAAGAAAAGGTACTCATTTTATTGAATTCACTGGCTAATACATCATGAGAGGCAAGGTCGGCTGCGACCTCACCAGAATTATTAGGACTAGAAAGAGAGAAATCAACAAGAGACTCAGGGTTGAACTCTATAGCAGAAAGAGGGTCGGCCTCAGACTCTAAGGACTCGTCTACAGACTTAGACTCAGACTCGGACTCGGACCCAGACGACTCTCTACTTCTCTCCAGCGGTTATTTCCAACTTCTCTCCACTCGGCGTAGTGATCCTCAATGTCTTGTGCCATCCCCTTGAAATGTTGTCAGCTTGGACAATTAACTCGGAGGGGTCAAAATCCTTGTTTGCTATGACAGCTTGAACGAGCTCGGAGTTAACATTGAAGACCGGCTTGGATTCATTTTTCTCCATTCCAAAAAGAAGGTTGATTCCCAGATCATCAGAATTCAGGCTAGCTGGCTTCTCGGCTGTGGAGAGCTCTTCGTCTTCATCGATGAAGTCACAATCGAGGAACACCTCAAATCCCGGTTCACAGATGCCATTATGGACAAATGGTTCAGGGAATTCATAGCATGGGAAGTCTTCCCCTTCTTTGATTTACTGGCCATTGAGGGTGAACGGAAATGGATCCATGGCCATTTCCGTCTTCGTGATTCGAGCGTTGTTGCGAGCCTTCATTTTCAATGCAGCTCGTTTCAGATCTTCTTTTGTTGGCTTGAATCCCAAGCCGAAAGTATCCTTATTGAGCGCACCAGGATGGCCCCAAGATTTAGCCATTTCCTTCTTGAGCCCAAGGGTTATTCCAAGGAAGTGACCTTGCTTCTTCAGAATGGCATTGATACTGGTGTTTGAATAGGGATCGAAATCGAGATGGCACTTTTCCTCCTCTTCGATCACGAGAACATCATCTAGTGAAAACCCCCAAAGATCTTCATCTTCTTCGTCATGTTCAACATGGACGATAGGAGTATCAATAACTTGAATGCGCATAGGAGAAGCATCGATAGTAATCGGAACCCCTCCAACTATGGCTTTCACTTTCTGGTGAAGCGATGACGGAATCGCCTTTAGCTCATGAAGCCAAGGGCGTCCTAACAACAGATTGAAAGAGGCCTTAATGTCCACCACCTGAAATTTGGTGCGGCGTTCAATGGCCCCAGTAGTTATATTCAGTATGATAGTACCCACGGCTTGACGGCGAGTATTATCGTAAGCTCGAATCCCTTGAGTGGAGGGAGTCAATTCTTCATTCTTTATACCCAACTTCTTTACAGTACGGAGTGGGCACACATTGATTGCAGAGCCATTATCAACCAGGCTCATGGGAACATTCATCTGCCTACACACTACAGTGAGGTGTAAGGCCTTATTATGTTGGTCCCCTTCCGGGGGTAGATCCTTATCAGAAAATGAAATCAGATTGCTAGTACTCGGCAGCTCAGTAGTGAGAAAGTTGACCAATCCTTGAGGATTCATGTCATCATCGACTCCTATTTTCACCAGAGCATTCATCACAGCCTTTCGATGCTCGTGGGAAGTGGCCAAAAGCTTCCATACATTCATCTCTACCTTGGTCTTTTGCAGTTGTTTGACCACATCGCTATTCACAGGGTCGATGGGATCAACTATCGGATGTGATTGTGGTGGAGGTGGAGATGGGTTAGGTTGTTGTAACCGTCCACTTCTGGTGAGAACCTTGACCTCAAAGTCCCCCCAAACATCTTTACTGGTGCCGAGAGATGAACAGGCTATGTCTTTGAGATAGACGTCTTCATCATCACTATCCCAGATCCCATTCACTTCTTCAGTACTTGAGATAAATACAACTTCCGGCAGAGGTTCATTCACAGGTTGAATGAGTATTGACGGATCAAAGGAGACTTCATCTCCCATTATAGCCAAAGCATCAGAAAGAGGACCTGTTTGAATGTTAGGCTTCTTGCCCCCTAGGGGGACAGGAAGTTGGTTAGCATTAATCAGGTCTTGGATTGCATCTTTCAGCCTCCAACACTTCTCAGTGTTATGACCTTTGCCTTGATGAAACTTGCAATAAGCATTGGGGTCATAACTAGCGGTCCTATTCTCAGGTCGAGGTTCTGGAAATGGTCCGATTGGCATAATCAGTCCCTGACCATGCAAACGGTCATAAGCAGCATCATAAGTCATTCCCAAAGGCGTATAAACCCTCCTTTGTCTTTGGAATCTTTGAGGAGGAGCATTAAGGGCCAGCACATCATTGATGTTGATATTGTTGGTAGCATTATTGGGCTTAGATGACGAAGAAGAAGGAGTGTCGTTCTTCTTGTTTTTCCAAGTGCTGTTGTTATTGTTGCTATTAACAGACTTCATCAGTTCATCTTTGATATTGATTCCAATATCGTATACAGCTTCAAAGGTACTTAGGGGCAGAAGCTTCAAGTGTTGCTTGTACTTATGAGTCTGATTGGCAATGAATAAGCGAACCATTTCCTTCTCCTTGGGAGGATCCACCAGGAGCGCAGCTGTTTCTCTCCATCTGCTTAAGTAAGTGGTGAAGCCTTCATTCTCTTTCTGTTTGAGAATGGAGAGTTCACGTTCAGAAGTCTTGGCTTGGCTGTTACACTTGTACCGATTCATAAAGCTTTCAGCAACATCCTCCCAGGTCGCGACATGCTTGGATTCCAAAGAATAGAACCACTGTTGACAGGCATGCTCTAAGGAAAGAGGAAACACCGTAGGGAATAGTGTCACATCTACTCCCTTAAGAGCCATAGTTGCAGAAAAAGCCTTCAAATGGAAAAGCGGATTATCAGTAGGCTTGAATTTGGGAATGTCAGCAGTGGAAAACTTCTCAGAAAGCTTTTCTCTTATGGACGAAGAGGTGAAAGGCTGTTCCACATAAGTGAACTCTTCAGAAATCTTGCTCATCTGTTCCTTGATCTTGTCCATTGCAGCAGTAGTGACATTGTTTTGATTGTCTTGCTCTACAGTGCTGACTCTAGTGGTGAGTGTCTGCATCATGTCAGACAATCTTTCGATTGTCCTGTTGAGGTTCTCAATGTCTTCCTTAGTGGCCATTGGTTGAAAGTAGACTGGAGATGGATCTTTTGGAGATGATTGAGGTAGTTTCCTTGTACGCCTCTTTGGTATAAGAGGTTGTTGAGGTATGGACTCGAACCGTAACAATCTACCCCTGCTTCTTGTCCAAGTGCTGTGACACCGAAACAAACACACCTTTAATGACCAAACTTAACCTTAACCTATCCGGATTAAACAAAAAAAATTTTATTAAAAATCTATAATTTTGACACTCTACTTATTATTTTTTTTTTTTTTTAAACATGGGAGGATACCATCCGACTTACTCCGAAAAAAAAACGACACAAAAACGAGACTTCCCTAAAATACGGTCAAAAAGTGGTGCACGACTAAAAAAAGTGTGCGAACACGATATGTGAGTGATTAGGTGAGGTTATAGACGCGTTTTTTGACCGTATAGCTAACACGACACAAAACTGGACACAGCATTCGCACAAAAATCGAAAAAAAAGACTGACAGGACACTTTCCTGGGCACCGTGTCACGGTACAGATTGTCGTGACACGGTGCAGTCTACCGTCAAACAGCAGGCAGCCCCGTGTCACGGCACTGTTCACCGTGGCACGGCAGAAAATGCCGTGACACGGTGCGCAGTTCCAGGTCAGTTTTGTGATTTTTTCAAATTTTAATCGATTTTAGGTCCGTACTAATTACTATGTGAGAATAAAAACCCTCGGTCATGGGTTAAACAAAAGAGCAGACACATGGGGGTTAGCACCAAACAACCACATAGCATTTAGGCACGATGATGTAAAAAAAAGGTTCGCAACCTAGAGTCAAGATCTATGTTCAACCATTGGTCAAGCTTTGAGTGTCAAAAGGGTACCATGGTTAAGAGTTTGGACGCGTTAGCAAGGCAGCCTCCCTTGAGAGTGTATGCCAACGGGCGGCTCCGCGAGTTCGTGATGAAATCGAACTCGACTCCATGGTTTGGTTGGATTTAATAACTCGGATGAACCCTTATTGCCATGAGCGTTTTTGGGTCGATAGAGCTTAAATCCCTCGGGGCTAAGACGCATGTAGAACACATACGTTTTTTCAGAAAAATCGAAGGAAGTCGACTGTGAGGAAAGAAAATAAGCCACCGGGCTGATTTTAGGACTGCCGTGACACGGCAGAAATTCCCGTGTCACGGTACTCTGCACCGTCAGACGGTGCACTGTACCGTGACACGGCTGATTCTGCCGTGGCACAGCAAGCAGAAAATCTGACTGGTGCCCTGTTTTCCTTCGCGCGCAACCAAGTTATCCAATTTTTCCTACGGGACAGACCTGAATGCGACGTTAAAACGTCTATGCAGATGCAAAAATGCCAAATTAATCACAAGAATATTTTTTTCAAGAATCTTTCAAGTCTCATCCACTCATCTTAATTAAATACCGATCACTCAAATCGATAAATAATCAAGAATCCTCCCCAGTGGAGTCGCCAAATTGTAGGCGTCGCTCGAAGTGCGCCTACGTTAAAGCATGTGGTGAATATGCTTGGCACTCATAGGAAGTGGGAATTTACATTACGATTAGGGACAACGATTAGGGACAAATAAAGTAGGGAGCCGCCAACAAGTTTTTAAGGAACTTGTAAACCGTTCACGGATCATAAAAGGCAACCACGATAAAGGGACAACGATAGGCAACAACGATTGACCCGTGAATGTTACACCCCATTCATAATCCATGAGATTACTAACTCCATATGGTTCGGAACCACGAAAGGAGGATCGGGGATGATGGTACGAAGTGAGTCATGGAGTCACATTCGCCCGTATTGGCCTCTACTCAATTCTTATAGTGAAAAGCATTCCTGTGATCTCAAAGGCATACAAACAATAATTCAATTCGCTCCAAACTATTATTTAACTAAATTGGTTCAAGATTAATGCACACATAATTCTAAAAATTTGGTGATCACTTCAATTGATAATAAGATTAAAAGGATCCTAAACCGGTTGTCCAAATTATCTTATTAGGCGTGATTTTCAATTACATATTCCCTTTAGCATGCAATATGGTGATCAAAATAAATATAATAAAACAAACATTAATATTAAAACCAATTTAGTCACAATTCCAACAACATAAAATCGTTAGAAAAATAATAATAATAAAAGGAACATGATCCTTACTTTGAATCTGTTTGTTTGCAACTACAAAATAATAAACGAGTTAGTAACTTCAAGAAAATAATAAAATAATAACTAAATTAAATTAAATGAAATAAAGTTGATTTTGGGGCCAAACCCTCAAACAGTTCTACCTTTCACGCCTTGGCTTAAGGACAGAACCTCGAGTAAAATATGGACTCCTTTGAGTGCTTGAAGAAGGAATTTTGAAGTGAAAAGGGTAGGCTAGTGTTTAGGTTAATAGCATAGAAGAGGGAAAATAAAAATAATAAAATTCTCGGTGCCCTGTACATCAGAAATGAGGGGGTATTTATAGGGAAAATGTGCTGAGGGAGCACACGGAACCCTAAAATGATAAAAACCCTAAAAAAGTATCCCGTGACACGGTCAGACTGTACCGTGACACGATCAGACTGTACCGTGACACGGTCAGACTGTACCGTCAGACGGTGCACTTTCCCGTGACACGGTACAGTTTTGGAGTGACGCGGGAAATTTTCAGAAAACGGGATGAAAAACGCGTTAAGGGTTTACGCGGAAAGGACACAGAACGTCCCGTGTCACGGCAGACCTCCCGTGTCACGGGAAGTCCCACCGTCAGACGGGAAGGATTCCCGTGACACGGTGGCAGTCTGCCGTGGCGCGGGAACTTCCAGTCCGTTTTTCCGTCTAAATTCATTTTTTAACCCTAATTTCTTTCGGCTTTTTAAGTGCCGATTGATAATTTCGGGCTTTTTCTGACTTTTATTATTCGAGCTAAAATAAGAAAATAATTAAATAAAAATAAATAAAGAGTTTGGGCCAAAAACAGTAAAATAAAAAGGTTTGGACTTAAAATAAGTTGGGCTGAAATTAAAACTATGCTTTTACCAAACATCAAGACTAATCCATGGACCGTTCAAAAGTATGAATTTTATAAAATACGATTTTTTAAGCACTCTCTGGATTAAATACTAAACCCGACCAATAGTGGCGGTGAAAGGTTATTTATCATCGGGTTTGGTTTTGGGGAGACATTTTTAGGTGTCTACACTAGTGTGGGGGAGGATGTTCCTTTTGGTTTGTTAAAGTGTACATAGGAGGGTAGTGCGGTAGGATAGTAGGTTGTGCATGAGGAGGACTATTCAGGATAATGGTTTTGTTGTAGTTGATGATGATGATGATTTGATGATGGTTTTTATTGATAATTTGATGAGTTTTTGAGTTTTGTGTAGACAAAGATGCTCCCAAGGAAAAATCTAAATTTCCGACAATCTAAACTCCCTTAATCCAAGCTTTGTAGATAGCTTTTTATTTCTATTTCTTTCTTTTGTTTATATCTTTAGTCTCCTTCTTTGATTACTGACTTTTTTTTCTTGTTTTATCTTAGTAGTTTCTTTTATTTTTGCTCACTTTTCAAGCTTGGAAATGGAGATGAAGGAAGTTAGGGGACAACACGAGCTTCCTTGGTGAGATTGTATGATTTATCTTGTCTTCCATTTCAAGCGGCGTTTGGTGAGACCTTTCCTCTCTTCTATTTTATTTCTGTTTGAGTGCTTAGTTTAGGATTAGCTAAGGAAGAAGTTGAATGGTTCGAGGTTGTTTGAATTTGGCTCTAAGGAACCTGGGATCGTTGATGTTGTTATCAACGATCAACTATTTGACGATTGGGATTTATTTGGATTTTATGCCTCATTTGTGAACCCTTTAGATTTCTTCCTCTTCCCTTTTGTTTTGTTTTCCTTTTTGTGTTACAAGCATGACCATGACAAATTGAAATGATTTTAATTTTAAATTTTCTCATGCATTTGGAATTGGTTGTTTTATGATGTGCCAATGAATACTTGTCTTCCTAATTTACGATGGCTTACACGGTTTGAGAGTGCTTATGGTTGAGATAAACAAATTTTAAGCTAAGGTAGTAAGGCTAAGAACTATTGAGGACATTTGAACCCTTAGCTCACGGGAAAATGATAAAATGGTGTTGCTCTCTATAGTGGATATGAAGCCCTTTAGTTGGTATTTGCTTACTTCCCATCCCATGTGAGGTTTAAATTGTTCAAGCCTTCATCAATCTTGTTAAGCGGCATTTAGGAACCTTGACTATGCATAGCTTAATCCTTGTGTAGTCCTCTAGTTCCCAAGACCGTGACCAAGCAACCTTAAAGGAGGAAAAGGGCACCTCTCTTTCATTTTTCTTTATTTTCTTTTTATTTCGTTACAAATTTAGTTTTCGATTTTGCATCAACCTACTTGCTTACCAATTTGGGACTTATTTCCCTTTCTTGTCTTAACCACATTACAAACCTATTAGCCTGTATTTTACCAACCCTTTTTGTTAATGATGCATTGGCTTGTGAGGTTTGAGATTTGAAAGTGTTGATCATAAGCAATAAAGCTTTGTGGATTGGTCTAAGTAAGGTTTTAGAAGCTGAGCTTGAAAAAAACAAAAAAAAAAAATAAACAAAAACAACAAACCAAGTAGAGTTTCACGAAAAAGCCGTCCTTAGAAAAAAAGGCAAGGGAATAGAATAATGTAAAAAATAAAAATAAATAATAAAATAATAAAAAGGGCTTTTATGTTGTTCTCCCTTTAATGGATGTAGTGTGTGTAAGGTTTATATTAAAGGTTGTAAGTTTGAGATTAGGTTCAATTCTTAGTTTGTTCTTAAGAGATAGCCACTCTTTTGCTTCACTTAAGAATTGCTACCAAATTTTTAAATTGATTCCCAACCTTTACCCTTAGTCGTAACATTACAACCCTAAAGACCCTTGGACTTTAATGTGGCGAGGTCAAAGACCGATGGAGGGAGATGGACTTCAACCCTATGGAGAGAGTATGCGTAGTCGAGATGTCAGGATGACCTTATGGTTATATACAAATACTTGTTTTTCCGGTTCCTTCGAGGAATCATGAGGAGCTAACTAAGGGGTGATTTGAAGCTAATGGAGTGAACGTGGACCGTCTTGGATGGGACTAGGGCAGAGAGTGAAATCACTAGTTCTCTATGCTTAGCTTAGGTTTGTCTCTTTCAATTATGAGTATCTTGGAACGTGTTTTCCCTCATTGAATTGAGAAAGATGAGTATTCTTTGGTGCATATATCTTCGTTTGATTCCAAATGGAGCATTTTCTACCGAAGAGCTTGAATGGTTTTCTTAAAACTTGTCATGTTATGTTTATTGTGTTTGTCTTTTTGTTTTGATTTTCCTTGATTAAGGACAAGCAAGAGGCAAGTGTGGGGGAAGTTAATGAGTGGCATTTATGCCACGATTAAGGTTCATTTTAATGGCTATTTTCCTACATTTGCGGCTTGTTTACATCATTTTCCTTGCACTTAGTTCCCTTCTCTTTTATCTTCCTTTTTACTAGATTTTGCCTACTCTTTACTTTGATTCCCATGCTTGTGTTTTGTAGGAATCGGGGTCTTCAAAGAGGAGAAGGCTTAAGTCAAATTGGAGCTGAAGAAAGTTAGTTCTAGATGAGGTGTGGTCAAACTCTCTGAAACGTTCGGTCAAACCTTGGGTGTGACCAAACCTACTCAAACCCCAGAATTTCGACCGAACCAGGAGTAGGGAGGTTCGGCCGAACCTACCCTGATGTTCGGCCGAACCTACCCTATGTTCGGTCGAACCATTTCACGACTTCAGCCAGCTGTGTACGGACTATATAAGTCCCGTTTTAGAACGTTTTGAGGAAATTAGATTAACTTAGTTCTAAATTCTGAATTTTAGCTTAATCTAGGAAGAGAAAGTGGATTATTACTCAAGTTTCCTTTATTGTATTCAACTTTGGTCAAGTTTAATCTTCAATCACGCAACACTTCAAGTTTTCATCTTTCATTAATCCACTCTTTAGTAATCTATAATCCTTTATTTTTAGCTTTATTTATTTGCTTTATTGTTGCTTATTTTCATTAATCTTATTAGTTCATCTTGTTATTATTGATTTTATT
The DNA here is from genome assembly GCF_948465745.1 of Chenopodium album. Lineage (NCBI taxonomy): Eukaryota > Viridiplantae > Streptophyta > Magnoliopsida > Caryophyllales > Amaranthaceae > Chenopodium > Chenopodium album. Next base: position 46,405,799 of record NC_137839.1, read on the forward strand.
ATTCTTAATCATGTTTTGTTTTGTGTTTCTTGAGTTTATTTCTAGTTTTAATATTATGTTTAATCTCCCTTCTCTAGGCTAATTTCTTAGCTAGGGGAAGGGGGTGGAAAATATGTATTGATATTGGATGAATGATGATGGTTGGATTGAATTCATGCCATAAATTGATGAATGATGGGTGTCATAAATGGCACCCATTTGATGAGAATTTAGGTTGTTTTCACCTTCTTTTCATGGCTTTCATGCTTAATAAATGCTTAGTTTTATGCTTTTGGTCTTAGTCTTACCTTTCCTCTCTTATTTTGTAGCTTTTGTGCATTTCTATGGTTTTTCTAGTCTTTTCTCCTTTATTTGCTCTATTTTCGTGGTTGTAAGTATTGTACGAGGTTTGGGTCTTGATATTGGTGATTTGCTAAGGTGGAGAAAGCTTTTGGAGCAAGCTCATGGCAATTGGAAAGCTCAAGATGCAAGGAAGTGGATTCTCCAAGTTCTAGCTCTTGCGCTCTCAAACCGTGCTCTCATGAATATGGGGTGTTGAACCCACATTCATGTGCTTTTAGGACTGCCTCAATTAGTGTTCATCATCATCATGATTGTGCATTCATTCGAAGACCTTAGCGAACGCACGAAGCCGCGAGAAGATCGAAGAAACCCAAAGATGTGCGGGCACGGGCACGCCACCCCTGCAGCACGGGCGCGCCTCCCCTGCAGAGTGGGCGCGCCTTCCTGGGTATTTTTTTCTCGGTTTTTGTTTTCACGCCTCTTTAAATACCTTTGTAAACCCGATTTTTAGGGCAAGTTTAGAATAAGTTTCATTTAGATTTTGATCATAATTTTGGATTAGTTGAGAGCTTCTCTCTCTAGTTTTAGGGTTAGTTTAGGAGTAAATTTTAGAGATAGAAACTGAGGAATTTCAATGGTGATTGAGAGATTGAAGATTCAATGCTGACAATTGTGTTGAAGATCTTCTCTATTATTAATGAGCATTCTTTACTCTATCTCATTTTATTATTTTGTTTAATATTCAAGTTTGTTTGATTTAATTTTGATGTTTGATTGTTAATTAGTGTAATTGTTCTTCATATACTGTTGATTCTTGATTTCTTTAGTTGTTAGTTGATTAGATGATGATGTTAGAGTAGTTGTTTGCTAGGAATTGGGTGAAACTTGTATAATTGATTGATTGTGCTTAATTTGGGGATTGTGTTAATTGATTGTTGAGATAAAAGTAATTAATGGAAGTTTGCATGTGTGTAATTCGATTAGGCCTTGAGAATTATGCTAGATTGCATTGTAGTTTTTAATGATACGGACCATTGATTTAGGAATTGCAATTGTCGATTGAGCTTTATAAGTGATGCTCCTAGTTAGAGTCTCTCGTAGTTGGCGCTAGTTTGACCTCTAGGAGATAGCTTGTTGACTCTTTTGATTAAGCTTTCCATTTGTCTTCACAACTATTGATTTGCGTATTGTTCCCGAGTTGCTACAATTGTCATGATTACTTGTTGATCCCCGTTCCTAGTGCTTTATTTGTTTGGTTTCTTTGTTTGCTAGTTGTTAGTGTTTACTCCTTATCTTTGTCTTCGACCTATCTTAGGCACATAATTGAGAGCGCTTGAACTTTACCGTTCCTCTGGGTTCTATCCTTGACTTGCCTCTATACTTGTATATAGGTTTGTTAAGTGTTTGCAAATTTAGTTTGACCGAGGGAAGATTAGATAACGACCTAGTTTTTCTCTCGTCAAAATGGTGCCGTTGCCGGGGCACGATGTCTATGTTTGAGTGTTTTTGATTTCTTGAGTCTAGGTCTTTGTATATACTTTTCTTTTATTTTATTTTTGTTTGCTTTGTAAAAAAAATGGCATGTTTATCTTTTCCTCAATATAACAATGAGCCTTTTGTGAATATTTCAATAGACTAAAGGGATTTCTTGACTATAATTGTTATAGTCTTTGGGAGGCTTGTGAGATTTGTTATTTTGGTTTGAATGAACAAACTAGGAATAAAGTTGAATGCATGCATAATGGTAGATTTAGAGCATTGTCAATTGATGATGCTTGGGATTTTTATGTTTGGTTTTCTACGGATGTTTATAATAGGGGTATTCATGATCCTAATATTGATGTGCAATGTCTTGATTCTTCTTATATTAGCATGAATTCCCATGAATTGTCAAATGATCCCATGAGTGAACCTAGAACAAGTGCTTTCGATTATATTTCCTCTTTTGTTCATGATGATGAAGTACATGCTCAAGTGGATGCTAATGGTGTGTTTCAATTTTCTTCATTATTTTCCATGGCTTCTTGTGATGTAGTTCATTCCCTTAATAACGAATCTCATATGTTTGATTGTGCCCCCACTCCCTAATGTGATGTATATGCTCATGATTTCAATGTTGATTATTCCAATCTTTGTTGTACTTCTTCTTCTCTTGTTGAGCCTCAATCTTCTACACCTTTTAAATCTCATATTGCTACTTTGGAAACTCAAATTAGGCATATTGATCTTAGTGATGATCTTGGGCCTAAAAATGAGTCGATTATTAATTCTTAAAGAAGTCAATTGGAGGTGATGAAAAAGAGTGTGGAGCATCTTGAGGAGGGAAGAAAGAGAGGTAAAGAGCTAGAAAGCCAATTGTCATCCTTAATGCTTGTTCGTGAAAAATCTCTATCCAATGTGTGTGTTGAGAGTGATAATGATAATTTTGAGCAACTAAGAGAGTGTGAGGATCCCATAGGTGAGCATATGAGTGATGGTGATGGAGTTGAGAATGAAGAGAGAGTTGAATTTGAAAATCCTAACCCTCTTTCCCATCTTGATGAGCCTCAAGTGTATGTTTGTGAGCCTTCAATTTATGAATACATAGACTCTTTTGAGGTAATGTCCCATTTGTTTTGTGAGATTCATAGGAAGATTTATAGATTCTAGGATGAGTTCATCGAGAAAGCTTATTGGGATTTTGATGAGTTTACGATGACTCTAACTCCTCTCATGCACGGTTTTGAGGACTTAAATTTTGAGATAGTTGACGGAAAGGTGGTTTATTGTGGTGCAAAGAAGGATGAGGGTGATTCCCTTGGAGTTTTTGAGCTTGAGGGAGATGTAGATTGTGAGAGATCTTCATTTGAGGACTATGATTGATTTTCATGCTCTCATTGGAGATGTGAGATCTTGTGTTGAGGAAGTAGCTACCCCTTTGCCTATTTCTCATACCCCTTTTTCTCAAAGGTTTGACCACATCCCTTCTTGCCCTAGTTTTCTCCCTTCCGATCTCAAAGATCGATCCTATTGGGGACCCCCTTGTCTATGATGATTTATATGTGGCTCATTTGTCCCTAATTGAGGAAAAGGGTGATGCTGCCACCCAAAAATATTTTAGTGAGGAGGATTTGCCTTTTTCTTTTTCTTTCCATTCTTTTATTCCCCCTTCTTCTTATTTTCTTGTTTTTCCTTTTGATCCTTCTTCTTCTTTCTTTTGGCACCTCCCTCCTCACTTGCGTGCAACAATCTTGTTGCACATTCTTTTTCAATCATTTGCCTACTTGTTATCTTACAAAATGTGTAGTAGTGCATTTGACAAGCTCTTGCGTGCGTTGAATTATTATTTTACTAGAGCGGTCAAGCTTGGACCTTAAGCAAGCCTTTCTCAGGAAGTAACCCGTGCTTTAGATTAGATTTTCATTTGCTTTTTAGAATAGATTTTCTCTCATGGAAATGTTTGTGTGCCTTTTGCTAGGCACATGACTTGATATACTTTGGTGCTTCGATTTGGATCAAGAATCAAGGAAGGTTGACTCCTATTTTTGCTAGCATATGGAAACAAAGTTCAATTTTTGGGAAATTAGCTTTGAAAGGTTTAAGTGGGACATTTGGGGGTATTTACACCCACCTAATATCCGGTAATATCCTTCCCTGCTCTTTCTCAAGTGGATGATGACTTGTTGGATGTATGTTGGTTTGTTAGATTGATCTTCTTGTTTTCCCCTCCCATGGTTTCTATGATTTATGTTTGAGTGTATTGTCTCATTCAAACTTGGGGGACGGTATTCTATCATGTTTGATGGGATGTTGATTCACATATGTTATGCACCTTTGTATATGCTTTTCCATGTTCTTATATCTTGAAAAACTCCAAAAAGATTTTTGTTTCTATCAAGGCAAATTTGCAATGTATCTTTGTTTTGTTCTTGCTTTAGACATAATACTTTTGGACTTGTATAGTTGAATGTTTTTCTTCTTAAATGGTAATGGTGTGCACGGTTTGAGAGTACGCTTGGTTGATTCTAGGATAAAGCATGCTAAGATAGTTGGTTAGAACTAGTGGGACCATGAAACCGGATTCTACTTGTTTGTGGCATGTTAGTAGTTGCTCCCTATAGTTGATTTGACATTAATAGTGAGTTTTTGCTACATCCATGTGAGATTCTTTGTTTTTCAAGCCTTCAACATATATTTGCATGAGCGGCATTGATCCTTGACTATTGTGGACCTGATGTAAAATCTTGACTCATAATTCACGTTACAGCCATTGGGAAAGATCTTTCGAACTAGAGGTTGAGTCATATATCGGGGGAGGGCATTGTGAGTTAAATCCAAAGGAAAGGGGATGCATTGTCAAGACGTCGAGTAGCCCAAAATTATCTCTTTTTCCGGTTCCTTCGTAGAACTTTTGAGATGCTCACTAGGGGAAGATATGAGACTAGTAGGGAGAACGCGGTAAGACCGTTTGGGATGAAAGTGGATTGCGTTTCTCTAGTTCCTATGCTTAGCATATTTATGTTTCAATCATCTTCTGGTATCTTGGAACGTGCACTCCCTTACTTGTTTAGAAAGATTTGCATTCATTTATGCTTGTACATTTGGAAAAGTCCTTTCATAAACATTTGTTTGCTTTTCTTCTATTTTGGTTTCTTCTTCATGCTTTGTCTTGTTTGTATTATTACGAGAGTTATAGGTTAATCTCTTAGAAACCTTTACGAGAGCATCACTAGTCCTCTATGGCGATGTAGGGGTTTAAATGGCTTGTCTTTAGTTGCTAAAATTGACTGTGATTCCTACGAAAGTGAGTTAGTGTATATTCTTGCCTCCTCTGTAGCACGGGGGCGCCTTCCTGGGTATATATTTGCTTGGTTTTTGTTTTCGGGCCTCTATAAATACCTTTGTGAACCTAATTTTAGGGGCAAGTTTCGAATAAGTTTCATTTAGATTTTGATCATAATTTAGCTTAGTTGAGAACTTCTCTCTCTAGTTTTAGGGTTAGTTTAGGAGTAGATTTTAGAGAGAGAAAGTGAGGAATTTCAATGGTGATTGAGAGATTGAATATTCAATGGTGACAATTGTGTTGAAGATCTTCTCTATTATCAATGAGCATTCTTAACTCTATCTCATTTTATTGTTTTGTTTAATATTCAAGTTTGTTTGATTTGATTTTGATGTTTGATTGTTGATTAGTGTAATTGTTCTTCATATATTGTTGATTCTTGATTTCTTTAGTTGTTAGTTAGTTGATTAGATGATGATGTTAGAGTAGTTGTTTGCTAGGAATTGGGGGAAACTTGTATGATTGATTGATTGATTGTGCTTAATTTGGGGATTGTGCTGATTAATTGTTGAGATTAAAGTGATTAATGGAAGTTTGCATGTGTGTAATTCGATTAGGTCTTGAGAATTATGCTAGATTGCATTGTAGTTTCTAATGATACGGACCATTGATTTAGGAATTGCAATTGTCGATTGAGCTTTATTAGTGATGCTCCTAGTTAGAGTCTCTCGTAGTTGGCGCTAGTTTGACCTCTAGGGGATAGCTTGTTGACTCTTTTGATTGAGCTTTCCATTTGTCTTCATAACCATGGATTTGTATATTGTTCCCATGTTGCTACAATGGTCATGATTACTTCTTGATCCCCGTTCCTAGTGCTTTATTTGTTTGGTTTCTTTGTTTGCTAGTTGTTAGCATTCTCTCCTTATCTTTGTCTTCAACCTAGCTTAGGCACATATTTGAGAGCGCTTGAACATTACCATTCCTTTGGGTTCGATCCTGGACTTGCCACTATACTTGTATATAGGTTTGTTAAGTGTATACAAATTTAGTTTGACCGAGGGAAGATTAGATAACGACCTAGTTTTTCTCTCGTCAATGAAAGACAAGATTTTTGATAGCTTGAGATTATTGTAGCACTTTATTTGATGTTTTCTAGTTTAAATCACTAGTAGAAAAATACAAAAAGGCATCCCCTAATTGGCACCGGTTCAGTCCAAACCGGTGCCAAAAATATCCTTAAAACATGTCGGTCTAATGAACCAAGACATATGGCACCGGTTCATTTCAAACCGGTGGCAAAAAATAAAGTCCACCGGTTTGAACCGGTGCCTTTATTTAATAAAAAAAAACCGCCCCTTTATAATCACCCCCAACCCTAATTACATACCAGCCGCTCTCTCTCCTCTCTCTCTCCTCTTCTCCTCTTTCTCTCTCCTCTCCTCCTCTCCTCCTCTTTCACGATCTCCTTTTCCCTACTATTTCTCTTTCTATCTCCTTCTCCTTTCTTTCTTTCATTTGAAGACCACCACCATGCAACATATGGGTTTTTTTTTTCGAGTTTGATTTCAATTTCTGGGTTTGTGTTTTTCGATTTAGACTTTTTTTTTTCGAGTTTGTTTTCAATTTCTGGGTTTGTGTTTTTCGATTTAGATTTTTTTTTTCGGTTTTTATTTTTGTTTTTCTGATTTTGATTTTTGACTTTTGATTTTGATTTTTGTTGTCTTTTTTTTATTTTTGTTTTTCGATTTTGCTTTTCGATTTTTTCTGAGTTTTTGTTTTCTGATTTTGATTTTTGAATTTTGTTTTTCGATTTTGATTTTTTATTTTTTCTGGGTTTTTTCGATTTCAATTTTTTTTTCGTTTTTGTTTTATTTTAATTGATTTCTAGGTTTTTTATTTGTTCGTTTTTGTTTTTATTTTTTCGATTTCTGGGTTTTTCAATTTTTATTTTTGTTTTTCGATTTTGATTTTTGTTTTTCTTTTTTTTCGATTTTGATTTTTGTGTTTCAATTTTTACTTTTGTTGTCTGATTTTAATTTTTGATTTTTTTTTTTCGATTTTGACTTTTGTTTTTCTTTTTTTTTTTATTTTGATTTTTGTGTTTCGATTTTTACTTTTGTTGTCTTATTTTGATTTTTGATTTTTGTTTTTCGATTTTGATTTTCGATTTTTTCTGGGTTTTTTCGATTTCAAATTTTTGTTTTTGTTTTTATTTTAATTGATTTCTGGGTTTTTTAATTGTTCGATTTTGTTTTTATTTTTATGATTTCTGGGTTTTTTTTATTTTTTTCGCAACTTATTCATTTTAATCAATTTATTTTTGATGTTTTAATGGCGCAGGTATACATAATCGAAGAATCAAGAATCAAGAATATGGGGATTTTTAGATTGTGATGTTGTAATATTTTTTTTATTATTTATATTGTAGTTTTTTTTTATTTATATGTTGTAATTTTTTTTTTATATGTTGTAATTTTTTTTATTTATATGTTGTAATTTTTTTTATTGATCTATGCTGTAAAATTTTATTGATTATATATATATTAAACAGAATCGTTTATATTGATTGTGATGTTTGATTTATATTTTGTGTTGTTATTTAATTTAGTTTATTTTATTTTTAAGCAAAAAAAGACAAAATTAAAAAAAAAAAAATTAATTTTGTTGGCACTTTTGGCATTGGTTAACCGGTGCCAAAGTCTTCCAACTTTTGCCACCAGTTTGAACCGGTGCCTTATTAAACCTCTTATTGGCACCCTCCACATTGGCACCGGTTCAAACCGGTGCCTTAAGCCGGGTTTGAACCTGTGCCAATTTTATTTTTTCACGTAGTGAATGCATGAAAGTGATTTGAACTAGATTAAGATCATCTCTATTTTAATGATTGCATGAGAATGAGTTTTTAAAGTGGAGTTTTATGGATTGTGCTTCTTTATTCTCTTGATTTGATTGTATCTAATAGGATGCATGAGAATTATCCTTATTAGTATAGACCTTTTTCATTGATTTGCCTAGACTATTGCATGAGAATGAATTGTTTAGGAAGAATCTTGTGTTCTTTGGCATGTTCTTCATGATAACCATTATTGTTACCCTCTTTCTAATCATGTTTGACACCCCCGTATCCCTAGCGTCGTTCTCTCTTGATTTTAATCATCATTTGCTTAATTGTAGTTTTAGTGCTCTTTATTCAAAAACCAACAAAAACAATCCCCTTTTTACTCTTACATTAGTTAAAATTGATGTTGAATGAGTGAGCTTCCTTAGTGGTTCGACCCTTAACATGCCCCTATACTTGTATTAGGGTAGTTTAGGAATATAAATGATTATTTTGATTAGGGTAGTAGTTTAACGACCTATCTAACCCTCGATCAAAGAGCCGAAGGAGGTGAAGGAAATGCTCTAGAAAATGCTGAAGGAACAAGAGCAATCTAAGCTAAAGATGGAGGAAATGAAGAAGAGTGAGGGAGCTCTAGATGTTGATCTGAAGAAACTGGTCACAAGCACTGAGAAGGGGAGACATTCCACTATCAAGGATATCGTGTCTCAAATCAGCAAGAAGCTGGAGGATCTTGATGTTGGTGATGACCAGAGCATCGCTTCCTAACCTGTTTTACCTTGCAGATTTGTATGTTGATGAAACTTATACATTATCTACTTTTGGGAACAACTTCTTTTCGTCTGTAATATTTTGGGCACTTTTAACTTTCTTTTGGTAAACTTGCAAATTTGGTACATTTGGCCGATGTTTTAAATCGGTTTTAGATGATTAATATATATGATTATTCTGCCTATATGTTTTGTGAGTGTTTGCTCTCTATGCATGCGTCTTGTCTTAGCGCTAAAACACTAGATGGTGTTGTATTATGGTATACTATATGCTTGTGTGTTGGTTTTTGATAATACGAAAAGGGGAAAAAGATGCAAACAATCAAGGAAATTTAATCATTCTATGGTCTTTGTTCAAAATCTTCACAAGCTGCCTATTCTCTACAAGTAGGTATAATGTATATACAAATTTTTCCTTGATTTTTCATTTCAGCATTGCTTTTACTTCTTAGTATTAGTTCCCTTTTTGCATTGTTCTTTGTTTTTGCATTTTCATTCTTTTATAATAAGTTGGATTATCTTTGTTTCCTTGTAAGAAAGTTTGGTTTGTTTGTCATCATCAAAAAGGGGGAAATTATTGGACTTAATGATTTTGATGATGACACAACCTTAGTTACTTACAAACTAATAAGTGCTTGATTGTTTAAGTGTGTGCTCAGTTGTAAACACCAAGAGAACTAAGAGTCTTGTGAAGATACCATAAGGAACAAGAAGGACAGAAGCAAAGCTATCCAAAAAGAAGAGTTCCTTTGGAGGAACTGGTGCTCCAAAAATTAAGACTTGAGAAGAGAAGGTTCCCCTCAGGGAACAGAAGCTTCAGAGCAGAATCTTTACCAGAGAAGAGAAGTTCCCCTTGAGGAACAGAAGCCTGGAGTAGAAGCTTCATTAGAGAACATGAAGACTAAATATATTTTTATATTTTAGGATTTATGTAAGTATAAGAATTAAGCTGCATTCGAATTAGCTATGTGGAATTGGTCTTAGTGGATAAAATAGTGCAAGCATGTTTTTAGGAAAGTAGTTAAGTTTAAAACGTTATCTTTTTCTCAACTAAAAAGATTTTATTTTATTCTGATTTTTCGAAAATATCTTCTCCAAAAATAAAATATGAGTTTATGCTTTTCTAAACTTGTGGCCTACTCTCCATTATTTCTTTCATGTCATGGTCAAGCACATTGAGGAGTTCATGTTTCCTTAATTTTAGGAACATGACCTTCTTAGTGGGTTGGATTAATGGCGTAATGGATTTGCTACACAAAGAGGTTTTTCCAATGTGTTTATTGCTCTATAAATAGTCTTTGAAATCTGATGGAAAAACTTACCCTTGCTCAATTAAGTTTTCAGCTTTTGTCTTCTTTATTCGAGTTAAGAGTCCAATTCCACATTAGTGAAATAGAGTGTCTTATGTTCTAATACTAGATTTATTTCATTTGAGTTGTAATTTAGGGAATGGGGAAGTTTGAGTGAACTTCTGTATGTGAGAAAGAGAAGAGAAAGAGTAGAGAAGAGTAACAAGTTGGGTGACTTGTTCCTCAGGGTTTCAAGTTCGTTGAGGAACTTGAAGCTTGAATCTTTAGTTTGTAATAGGCCCATTTGCCTTATTCTAGTAAAGATTCTTTTCCTAAAATCACAAGTGGTCGTGGTTTTTCTCCTTGCTAGGGCCAAGGAGTTTTCCACGTAAAAATCTCTCTTGCATCTTTTAGTTCCTTTAGCTTATCTTTCAGTTCCTCTAGCTTACTTAGTTTAAATTCCACAAAAAGTTTGACTATCTTGTCATACTACAAGTCAACCCCCCTTCTTGTAGTATTCATTGAAACAACATCCATGCTTACGCCACTACAAGAGTTATATGATTTTTATGCAGCACCTGAATACTGTTGCTGTCAATATCATCTTTGTCATGAAAATCCTAAATGCCCTTATAATGAGTTTTTCGTGCGTGCTCCTGATGATTTTAGAGTCTTTCCATTTACATATGATCATATTCGGAAACGATTAGTTGCTAATGAAAGTTATTGGAAGGCTCTTGATGAAAAAGTCTATGGACACTATAATAAGAATGTTATTGAGGATGAAGAACCATCGGTTATAGAATTTGTGGTTGAAAAATCATTGGTTGATGAATCGGTGATTGAAAAATCATTAGTTGTAGAAACGGTGGAAGAAAATTCCTTTGTTGATGATGAGGTTATTCGTGAGGGTAAAATTTTCAAATCATTATTGGATGATAAAGACAATGACTACCTCCATGTTCATTCTATTAATTCTAAATTTTTAGCGGAGGAAGTAGAAGGTTGAGGTGTATTTTCATCTCGTTCTTTTGATTTTTCCTTCTACTTTGAGTTCTCTTTATGTGCTCCTAATCTTTTCTTTGTAGGGATTAATGTGCTTACAATTAGCCCTATCTAGTGCTTAATGAAATGTTTGCAGGAGCATTTGATAAGTTACTCAAGGCATTGAATTCTTCCGATTAAGAGGAGTATGGTCGAGCGGGACCTTGATAAACTAGCGCTTTGCTAGAGGCAACCCGTATTTTGTTGTTTTTTTATAGTTTTTATATATATTTTTTGTGTGTGTTTTCTTTTTGTTTTGTTTTAGAGAGGTAAGGAGAGTGTATCTTATGACTATGGGAGTTTCTATTTGTGTAGATTTTGATCTAAAAGGCTGATTTGGAAGGCAAAGAACACGCTGGAATGTACTCGTATTCGATCGGGCATATCTCGCCCGATCGGGCGCACGAACGCGTCAGCAAAGTTTATCAACTTTGACACGCAATAACTTTTGCGTTTTTTATTGGATTTTTGCGTGTGATCTATCATTGGAAAGATATTCAAGTCTTCTTTCTAATGCAACTATAATCACTTCATTATGATTTATACATCAATAATTATGATCAGAATAGTACAACTGACTCAATTTTTATCGTTTTCCTACTAACACTTTGTTTCATTCTTGCCCAAATTTGTTCCAAAGAGATGAATTGAAATTCTCGAGGCTTTGGTGACATTGATGTGGTGATAATGATGAGGATTAGTCATCTTGACTACTAGCTTCCCTTAAAGACAATTAGGACATTGTCTGATCTGGCTTGGGGGGAGGTTCTCGTGTACGTATGGTATATCTTTCACCCTCTCTCTCTTTTTATTTTTATTTCTTTTGGTGTGCTTAGTATAGATTTTATTTCATTCTTAGATTAGTTTTATTTATTTAAAAAAATAAAAAAAATCTAAAAATACGTCTCAATGAATTATGAATCATGCTTCCTTGTGCCCCTTGATGAAAATTTTTCGAAATGGTTTTGATTCTTGGTATATGACGAAAAATATTGTGGATTAGTTTATCATGATTTGATATTTGATTGCCTTGAAACCTTAATATGATTCAATTTTTCCCAACTACTTGTGAATACGGTACTTGACTAGTTGATTTGGTGAGGAATGTGTGTTAGGACCTGGTATGTCAATGAAGTTGAGTATTGATTTTTAACTTTGAGTAGTGTTACTATGACTCATTATTATGCACATTGAGGAGGATGAGCGCGTTTATTCTATTAGGTGGCCTTCAGATGATATTAGATACATTTGTTCCCTTCTTGCTACCCATGTTGTTGCTTGTGCCCATTTTATTGTTTATTTAGCCATATTACAAGCCTATTTGAGCTCCATTGGTTACTAGTCCCAAGCTTGGCTTAGGGGAGCTAATAGTTAGTGAGGTGAGGGATTTGTAGTGTGCACATAATTTGCACAATGTGGGTGGATATGTGGAGTTTTTTGTTCTTATTTGTTGATCGGAAAAAAAAAATAGAAAAATTGTTGTTCAAGGTTGAAAAAATTCCAATGTCAGATAAAAAGAAAAAAAAAAGAGCAAAAGTAAAAAATTGTTTCAATGTTCAAGTGTTCTTACTGAAGGTTGCTCAAAAGAAAAAAAAAAAAGAATTCAGAGGAAAAAAAAAAACATGTTCTAAAAAAAAAAAGGAGTTCAACGTTTGTTAGTTCACTCAAGTTCTATATTATTATATTTATATGAGTGATTTATTGTAAGAATTGAAAAATATTGTTGATATTGATTGGTTTTTTGGTGAACTTTTTTGTAGGGTAGGGTTGTGTTAGAGATGATATGGTCATTTTTTTATTTTTGACCTTGGTTTTATTAGGATATTTGGCTCCCTTAAGCATAGCTTTACTCTCAAATTTTCCCAAATATTTCCTATCCCTTTACCTAAGCCTTACTTTACAAGCTTTGAAAACCTTCCGACCTTTGTGCAAAGAGTTGTGTGAATGTGAAATTAGTTGTTTATCAATGCAAAGAATAATTTAATATATTCCGAGTCGACTATTAGGTTAAGTGAATGTTTTCTTAAACACACGAGTGCGTGAGTTGGGAGGGAATTATTCACATTAAAGGGGTTGGATGGTGACTGGTGAGCGATTGAGTGCATCTTTTACTCGCCACATAAATGAGAGTTGAGTGTGTGAGCACTAGTCTTGGATTCTATATGCTCTTGTGGTTTGCTCTATTTGACAATTGTTAAGGATTTGATTGGTTGACTTTGATACTTATTTGTCAGACTTACATTGAATCATATATATTGATTTAAATTATATTTGGGGGGAAATTTTGATTTATTTATTCATTGCTTTGCTTAGGGACAAGCAAATGTTTAGCTTGGGGGAGTTTGATAAGTCTATTATATATACTTCCTCCGTTCTTTTATTATTGCACCACTTGCCTTTTTAGGAAGTTTCACAAATATTGCACCAATTCCTCTTTAGGAAAAAAATTATTTTTGTTCACACTAAAAATACCCAACATACCCTCACTTTTTCACACTTACTTTTTAATTTATCAATATGTCACATGGACAATTTTGTATTTTTACCTTTTTCTCTCTTACTTTTTTCCACTACCAAAATATTTGTACCAAACCCCTATGGTGCAATAATAAAAAAAAAAAAACAGAGGAAGTATATCTTTATTCCCCGTCCCACGGTCATATTTGTATTTATTTGAGCTCTACGGAGCTATTTTTATTACTAAAATACGTTTTCTAGTGTTTTTATAGAGTTGGTATTATTTTGTAGGAATTTGCAGATTTATTATACTTCCAGAGCTTATTGAGCCACTACAAAGATATTGAAGTTTGATCGTATTTTATGACCGTATATTTGAAGCCCCAGGTCGAGCTAATTAAATTTAGTTTGGTGAATACGGGTTCGGTTCGTTCAGAATACTAATTTTATTACAAGTCCAATAGTTGTATATCAAGAAGAAGGAGATAGAGCCAAAAATTAATCAGCCCAAGCATATAAATACAAGCTTACATGAGATTGTGGGGCGTGAAGCTGGCGGGCCCGAGCGAATGGATCAAAGCCTGATCGGGGGAGAGATTGATGTTTTTGGCTGCTGATATTTTAGTTTGAGATTTTGTTTTGGGTTAGAAAGCAAGTCGGTGGACTTAGTTTTTATTTAAGTGGAGTTTTGTTTTGTTTGAGGAATTTATGGGAATAGAAGTTGACATTAAATAAACTTCCTTTTTTCTTATAAAAGGAGGTAGTAGTAGTTACGTAGGTAAGCTTTAGTTTTCTTTTCTTTTAGTTTTAGTTTTAGTTTTCTTTTCTCTTTCTCTCTCTAACTTCTCTCTCTCTCCTCTTAATTAAACTCTTATAATTATCTCTCTCTAAACTCTTGGTATATGCAATTTCATATTTCTTTCTTTTGGTACTATGATGAGTGACTTTTATGTCACTTTTAGGGGTGTTTATTGAATACTTTTCCGACTTATTTCAATAATTAAGCTCATTTTATCCTTTATTTCTATTATTTGCTTATTCTCGTCTTTTATCTTTTTATTTGAGTATTTTATAGTTTTTAGTTTAATTTTGTAATTTATTTATGTTTCTTATTCTCTTATGTTCTTAGTCTAAATTCTTGTTAATATTTTTCTTCTCGTTTTCCTCTTATTTTTCTTTTATTTTCAAGTTTGTTTTCTTTATTTTATTTTATTTATTTTCTTTTTTGGTTTTATTTAATTTCTTTTAGTTTTAGTATTTTACTTTACTTTATTTTATCTTTATTTTATTTTTATTTTGTTCTCGATCCTACACTCGTGTTTGTTTTTGGTTGTAGGTGTTTTCGGATTCTTGGTCAAGTTTCAAAGTCATATTCGAGTTCAAGGTCCGAGGTTCGAGGCACAAAATTGAACTAAGCAACCAGCAACACCAACCTCTGCCACCATCTCCTCCTCACTAGCCCACAACTCCACCTCTTCACATCAATTCTCCCCTGCTCCACCTTTTGCACACACCAAACAACCACCAGAGTAGCTCCCCTGCTCCCATCAAACGCACCTTCCACCAGCCACCAAAATCACCATTAAACGCACCCACTTATCATAGCCACAACAACGCCCGCAACAACTCTAACTCACCTCCAATCTACCGCCCTGAACCACCAACAACAACCAGCCGCTGCAAACCACCATCAACCACCCATCAATTCGACTCCATAAGCCACCCCACCCTACTTGCACCACCTCCAATCAGCCACGCAAAACTGCCAGCAATCATCACCACACTCCCCTAATTTCCCTCTCCTCTTCTCACTGACCCGCAACTCCAATCAACCACCACGCAGCCACAGCAGCCACCCAAAACACCGTCCACCAAAACCCGTATCAACCAACACCAACACCACCAATCAGAATTCAAAACTCCCCTGCTCTCTCAACCATTCACACATACCTCCACCACCAGCCCTTCACCCACAATCAACCACCAAACTCCAACCTAATTACCAACCACTTTCAGCCACGCAACTGAACCAACATCAACCCCTGCACCACCGTCAACAACCAGCAACAACATACAAATATTAATCCAATCACCAATTCGCACGAGCAAAATGCAATTCTAATTGGGTTCGAGCAAACCGTTGAGAGTTCGGTCGAAGTACGAGTCAGAAACTTTCAAAGTTTGGTAAATTGAAGAGGTGTGGTCGAACACACCCATGGTTCGACCAAACCAACCCCGTAGTTCGGCCGCACCAACCCATGGTTCGACCGAACCACTTCACGAGCCTCGCACATGATAATTAATGAGATCGAACGGTTGATATTGAAGGTGAAGGATGATGCTTGATGATTACCGTTGATGATTGTTGTTGATGGTTGATGGAGGGTGATGATGCGTGGTGATGGTGATGAAGGAAATGAAAGCAGCCATGAAATGGGTCTGATGATTCGTAGGTTTGGTGGGGAATTTTGGGGGTTTTGGGGTTTCTTTTTCCTTTTCATTTTCTTTTATTTTATTTTATTTTTATTTTGTTTTTGAATTTAGTTTTAATTAGTTTTATTTATTTTATTTTGTTTAACTTGTATTATAAATACCCCCTTTGGGGTTATTTTCTAATAACTTTTAATCAACATTATTTTACCTAGTTTTAGAGTAGTTTTAGCATTTTTTATCTCTCTTAGGGTTAGATTAGGATTTTCTCTCTCTAGTTTAGGAGTAGTTGTAGAGAGAGAAAGCTTGGATTTCCATGGAGTTTTTGAGAGGTTGAAGAAGCAACTTTGTGGAACTTCTTCTCATCTATTCAATGAGCATTTTCTAACTTTCTCTCATCTTTATTTCTTTGCTTAATTCTTAGGTTTTGCTTTTTCTTTGTTGTTTTGAGTAGATTAATTAGTTTGTTTGTTTAATGTTGTTTTTATTCTTATTTTACCTTGTTTTCCATGTCTTTCTTCATCATGTTAGCTTAGGTCTTGTTCTAGGGAATTGGATGAAGGTTATATTAATGAATTGAATGATTGATTGTGATTAGTATGAAATTGTTTCTTTATTATTGTGTATGGGTGATTCTTTTATGGATTAGAATCTTTCTAACTAATCGATTCTATGCTCTTAATTGTGCTTTCAATCAATTGTGAGAGAGTGAGTTGGTTGAGAGCCCTAAATTCTTCCATACCTTTGCTAGGCTAGTTGCACGAGAGTGAATTAGTTTAGTAGGATAATTAACATGCTTAATTGTGCGAGAGTGAGTTAAATGTGTTGATGATCCTGATCGAGGTCATTTTCATCTATTTGTATGATGTTGTTTAATACATTGATGTGATTGGATTCCACTTTCCCTAGTTTTAGTTGTTTGTTCTTAATCGTGTTTAGTTTAACCTCTCTCTATCTCACGACCTTTCCTAGTAGTCTAGTTGGCACAAATTAATACACTTAGTCGTTTTGGGTTCGACCCTTTACTTGCCACTAACTAGTTTAGTGTAAGTTTAGGTATTATAAATTTCTAATTTGGTTAGGGTTAGTAGTCCCAACGACCTACTTTTACCCTCGATCATACTATCTCTTTTCTCCTTTATTGCTTTAATCTTAATCATGTCTCCTTTAGTTGCTTTGTTTAGCTTAGATTTAATTATGCGTGAGTAGTTTAATTCTAGGGTTTTGAGGGATCCATAATTAATAATAAGGGATAATTTGTTATTATTGATTATTAATTTTGCATGATAATTTCTTATTGAATTGTTTTATTTCGTTACAATTGAATTATGAATCGAGCAGATGTGATTTTATTGTAGAAGTATAGCAATATTGAATTGATGAATCGAGTAGATGTTAATTTGATATTAAAGGCTATTTTCAATAGGAACTTAGATCTAGTAAATTGCGAGAGCCTGTTAGATCTATGTTGATTAATAAATTGCGAGAGCATGTTAATCATGTTATATGTGCAATGTTGATTATTGATTGTTATGTTTTATCCCAAAATATTAATTATTCGTGAACATGTGACCCTAGGCCTTTTTTTATTGATTTCTCCCTATTCTTTATCTCCGTAGTATAGTTTCTTTTTAATAACAATATATTGGTTACTTAATAGTTTAAATTATAATAATTAATTAGGAATAGAAAGACTCATTTCCCTGTGGATTCGACCCTACTTCCCTCTCTACATTAGTTAGAGGATTTAGGAATTACTTTTGATTAGGTGATACGACTTTAACCTGTCATTTATTGCGCGACGGGATATGCTGGAGGGTTGGGAACGGTCTGATTATTCGAGCTTTGAGATATTCGTTGTTAATTAAAGATGGACATCCGTTCTGTCCACCTAGACCCCCTGATTGTGATGAAAATATGCTGGTCCGTGACTTGTTGGTGGATGTAGGCAAAGGGTGGGATACAGTAAAGTTGAGGAGTGCTTTCGATTCAGAGGTGGGTAATTTAATACTTTCTACCCCTCTGTCTCAATTTGACATACTGGATGTTCGATTTTGGGTTGGTAATAAGGATGGGATTTTATCTGTTAGATCGGGCTATTGGCTAGCCAAGAATGGGCATGAGGGAAATTATGTTTCGAATTGGGATGATGAGGTATGGAAGATGGTGTGGAAATCTCGAGGTCCACCAAAACTACAACACTTTCTTTGGAATGCTGTTAGGGGAAACTTCGCTGTGAAGGATAGGTTGCAACACCACCACATTACTACTGATGCTTCCTCCCAAACGTGTGGTGCAACGAGGGAAACCATTATTCACTCTTTACTAGAGTGTGAGGCAGCCAAGGCAATTTGGAGTTGTAGTGATCTAAGTTCAAACCTTGAGGGGGCTCTATTGGACACTTTTGCAGCTTTGTGAGAATAATTAAATAGGAAGTATAATGCTAGAATTATCTACTCAATGGCTGCTCTTATCTGGGTCTCATGACGATGCCGAAACCTGCTCAATTTTAGGAAGATAAACCAGATTTTGTTATGTTGGCAGATGGTTTCAATCGTTTGGTGCAGGACTATAATTCCTATGTTGTGAAGGTGTTCTTACCTGCGGATGCTGCTTCTATGAGTTCTGTGTTGAGCTCAAACTCGTGGTAGTGTACTCCTATAGGAGTTTTCAAGATAATTATTGATGCCCACGTTCCTAGTGTTAGCTTGGCGAGGTTGGGTGCAGTTTGCATATATGTAAATGGCACTATACTATGGGCTACCACGAAGTAAGTAGACACATCCTCCCCTATATGTGTTGAAGTGATGGCTGTTAGATATGGGATGCAATTAGCAAGGAGGCTTGGTGTAGACACCTAAAAATGTCTCCCCAAAACCAAACCCGATGATGAACAACCTTTCACCGCCACTATTGGTCGGGTTCAGTATTTAATCCCGAGAGTGCTTAAAAAATCGTATTTGATTTGTATTTTTGAACAGTCCATGGATTAGTCTTGATGTTTGGTAAAAGCATAGTTTTTTTAGCCCAAACTTATTATTTAATTTTAGCCCAAACCTTTTTTTATTAATTGTTTTATTATTTATTTTTGGCCCAAAGCTTTTATTTATTTTATTTAATTATTTTCTTATTTTAGCCCAAATAATAATAAATCAGAAAAAGGCCCAAAATTATCAATCGGCACTTAAAATGCTGAACGAAATTAGGGTTAAAAGTGTATTTAGACGGAAAAGCGAGCTAGGAATTCCCGCGCCACGGCAGGTACCCACCGTGTCACGGGAATCATTCCCCTCTGACGGTGGGATTTCCCGTGACACGGGAAATCTGCTGTGACACGGGAATTTCCGTGTCTTTTCCGCGTAAACCCTTAACGCGTTTTCTTCCCCGTTTACTAAAAATTTCCCGCGCCACACTAAAACTGCACCGTGTCACGGGAATGTTTCTCGTCTGACGGTGGGACTTCCCGTGTCACGGTACAGTTTACCGTGTCGCGGGATACTTTTTTAGGGTTTTTATCATTTTAGGGTTCCGTGTGCTCCCTCAGCACATTTTCTCTATAAATACCCCCTCATTTATGATGTACGGGGCACCAATTAATTCTCTAGTTTTTTCTCTCTTCTATGCTTTAGCCTAAAACACTAGCCTACCCTTTCTTATTTCAAAATTCCTTCTTCAAGTACTCCAAGGAGTCCATACTTTACTCGTGGTTCTGTCCTTAAGCCAAGGCGTGAAAGGTAGAACTGTTTGAGGGTTTGGCCCCAAATCAACTCTACTTTATTTAATTTAATTTAATTATTGTTTTATTATTATTCCCTTGAAGTTACTAACTCGTTTATTATTTTGTAGTTGCAAACAAACAGAATCAAAGTAAGAATTATGTTCCTTTTATTTCTATTATTTTTCTAACGATTTTATATTGTTGGAATTATTGTTAGATTGCTTCCAATATTAATGTTAATTCTATTATTTTTATGATCACCATATTGCATGTTTAAAGGGAATATGTAATTGAAAATCACGCCTAATAAGATAATTTGGACAACCGGCTTAGGTTCCTTTTTAATCTTGTTGTTTAATCAAGTGATCACGATATTTTAGAATTATATGTTGCATTAATATTCAACCAATTTAGCTTAATAATATTTTGGAGCAAATTGAATATTTTGTTTGTATGCCTTTGAGATCGCAGGAATCACTTTTCACTATAAGAATCGAGTAGAGGCCAATACGGGCGAATGTGACTCCATGACTCACTTCGTACCATCATCCCCGATCCTCCTTTCGTGGTTCCGAACCATATGGAGTTAGTAATCTCATGGATTATGAATGGGGTGTAACCTTCACGGGTCAATCGTTGTTGCCTATCGTTGTCCCTTTATCTTGCTTGCCTTTTATGATCCGTGAACGGTTTACAAGTTCCTTAAAAACTTATTGGCGGCTCCCTACTTTCCTTGTCCCTAATCGTATATGTTAATTCCCACTTCCTAAGAGTGCCAAGCATATTCACCACATTCTTTTACATAGGCGCACTTCGAGCGACGCCTACACTTGGGTTTTCCAATATTTGGAGTCGAACGTTACAAACATAGTAAATGCGGTGACTAGAAAAGCTAGAGGTTTCTCTCTAATCTTCTCCATTTTTGGTGATATTGTTTTACATATTCTTTTGTTTTTTTGTATTTTTCACATTTTATAAGAAATTGTAACGTCGTAGTTCACCTAGTGGCTCGATTGGAAACTGGTGAAAATGTGGAACTTGTACGATTTTCTCCATTCCCTCAAAGTATCACTACTTTGGCGGAATTGGACATTAGATAAATAAAATGCTCTATCTTTGTCCTTAAAAAAAGGATATTATATGTATCCACCACATGATTGCAGAATTACATGAGAAAAGAAACATATCATTTCAACCTTCGAGACTGAAATAAGCTCATTAGATAGAATGTTCTTTTGGGACTATAGGGAAGGTTGAAATGGTTGAGAAGAGGAGGGGAGATCCATGATAAGGAATAAATAAAGCCTCTAGAAAAAGTCTAGAGAGAGGCTCTAAAAATCACCCAAAAGTGTATAAATTATTGTATGATAGTGTAGACACCTAAAAATGTCTCCCTGAAACCAAACCCGATGATGAACAATACTTTCACCGCCATTATTGGTCGGGTTCAGTATTTAATCCCGAGAGTGCTTAAAAAATCGTATTTAATTAAATTCAGTTTTTAATAATCCATGGATCAGTCATGATGTTTAGTCAAAGCATAGTTTATTTTTAATTTTAGCCCAAACCTTTTTTTATTTTATTTATTATTTTGGCCCAAACCTTTTTATTTTATTTATTTCATTATTTTGGCCCAATTAATGAATAATAAATCATAAATGGCCCGATTAAATTGCTTCCAATATTAATGCTTATTTTATTATATTTTTATGATCACCATATTGCATATTTAAAGGGAATATGTAATTGAAAATCACGCCTAATAAGATAATTTGGACAACCGGTTTAGGTTCCTTTTTAATTTTTTTATTAATTCAAGTGATCACAAATATTTTAGATTTATGTGTTGCATTAATGTTCAACCAATTTAGCTTAATAATAGTTTGGAGCAAATTGAATATTTTGTTTGCATTCCTTTGAGATCGCAGGAATCACTTTTCACTATCAGAATCGAGTAGAGGCCAATACGGGCGAATGTGACTCCATGACTCCATGATTCACCATTATCCCCAATCCTCCTTTTGTGGTTCAGAACCATATGGAGTAAGTAAATCTCATGGATTATGAATGGGATGTAACCTTCACGGGTCAATCGTTGTTTCCTTTCATTGTCCCTTAATCGTGGTTGCCTTAAATGATCCGTGAACGATTTACAAGTTCCTTAAAAACTTGTTCGCGGCTCCCTACTTTCCTTCTCCCTAATCGTAATGTCAATTTCCACTTCCTATGAGTTCCAAGCATATTCACCACATGCTTTAACGTAGGCGCACTTCAAACGGTGCCTACAATTTGGCGACTCCACTGGGGAGGATTCTTGGTTATTTATCGATTTGAGTGATCGGTATTTAATTAAGATGAGTGGATGAGACTTGAAAGATTCTTGAAAAATATTCCTGTGATTAATTTGGCATTTTTGCACAAGCATGGACGTTTTAACATCGCATTTAGGTATGTCCCGTAGGAAAAATTGAATAACTTGATTGCGAACGAAGGAAAACAAGGCACCAGTCAGATTTTCTGACTTCCGCGCCACGGCAGATGCTGCCGTGTCACGGCGCCATACACCGTCACGCGGTGTGTAGCACCGTGACACGATACACTCTACCGTGTCACGGCAATCTTTAAATCAGTCCAGTGGCTTATTTTCTCTTCTCACAGTCAACTTCCTTCGGTTTTTCTAAAAAAACGTGTGTGTCCTACATACGTCTTAGCCCCGTGGGATTTAAGCTCTATCAACCCAAAAATGCTCATGGCTATAAAGTTTCATCCGAGTTATTAAATCCACCCAAACCATGGAGTCGAGTTTGATTTTATCACGAACTCGCGAAGCTGCCCGTTGGCATACACCCTTTAGGGAGGCTGCCTTGCTAACGCGTCCAAACTCTTAACCATGGTACTCTTTTGACACCCAAAGCTTGACCAATAGTTGAACATAGATCTTCACCTTAGGTTGCGAACTCTTTTTACATCATTGTAACTAAATACTACGTGGTTTATTTGGTGCTAACCCACATGATTGTTTGCTCATTTTGTTTAACCTATGACCGAGGGTTTTTATTTCCACATAGTAATTAGTATGGACTTAAAATTGATTAAAACCTCGAAATTACGCAAATTTAGGCCTGGAATTGTGCACCGTGTCGCGGCAGGTTTGCCGCGCCACGGTGTACAATGCCGTGACACGGTGCACTGTACCGTGTCACGACAGTCAGCACTGTGACACGGTGCTCATGAGGCTTGCCCAGTCAGTCTTTTTTGGTCTCTGTGCGTGCTTATGTGGTTCGTAATTATGGTTTGATGTCATGTTTAGTCGTACGGTCATAACACATGTCCATAACCTCACTTAATCACTCACATGTCGCGTCAAGTTCACACACTTTTCCGTTAGTCGTGTACCATTTTATAACCGTACTTTAGGATGGTCTTGTGTTGTTTTTTGTTTCGTTTTTTTTTTTGGAGTAAGTCGGATGGTATCCTCCCATACATTTTTTTTAGAAAATAAAAAAAATAAAATAAAAAATTCTTTTCCAAATGGGTCAAGGTTAAGTCTAGTCATTAAAGGTGTGTTTGTTTCGATGTCACAGCACTTGGTCAAGAAGCAGGGGTAGATTGTTACGGTTCGAGTCAATACCTCAACAACCTTTTATACCAACGAGGCGTACAAGGAAACCACCACAATCATCTCCATAAAGTCCGTCTCCAGTCTACTTTCAACCAATGCCTACTAAAGAGGATATTGAGAACATCAACAAGACCATTGAGATGTTGTCTAACATGATGCAAGCACTCACCACCAGAGTTAACATGGTAGAGCAAGACAATCAAAATAATGTCATTATCGCTGCAATGGACAAGATCAAAGAACAGACGAGTAAGATCTCTGAAGAGTTCACCTATGTGGAGCAACCTGTCACCTCTTCGTCCATAAGGGAAAAACTTCCCGAAAAGTTTTCCACTACTGACATTCCCAAGTTCAAGCCTACCGATAATCCATTGTTCCACTTGAAGACTTTTTCTACGACCATGACTCTTAAGGGATTAGATGTGACACTCTTCCTTACTGTGTTCCCTCTTTCCTTAGAGCATGCCTGTCAACAGTGGTTCTACTCTCTGAAATCCAAACATGTTGCGACTTGGGAGGATTTTACTGAAAGCTTTATGAACCGTTACAAGTGAAACATCCAGGCCAAGACTTCTGAACGTGAACTCTCCATTCTCTAACAGAAGGAGAAAGAAGGAGTCACTACTTATCTAAGCAGGTGGAGAGAAACAGCTGCACTCTTGGTGGATCCTCCCAAGGAGAAAGAGATGGTTCACCTATTTATTGCAAATCTGACTCATAAGTACAAGCAGCACTTGAAGTTTCTGCCTTTGAATACTTTCGAAGCTGTGTACGATATTGGGATCAATATCAAAGATGAACTGATGAAGACTGCTGGTAGCAACAACAATGACAACACTTGGAAAAACAAGAAGAACGACACTCCTTCTTCTTTGTCTTCCAAGCCCAATAATGCTACCAACAACGTTAATGTCAATGATGTGTTAGCTCTTCACGCTCCCACTCAGAGATTCCAAAGGCAAAGGAGGGTTTACACGCCTTTGGGAATGAGCTACGATGCTGCTTTTGATCACTTGCATACTCAAGGACTAATTATGCCAATTGGACCCTTTCCAGAACCTCAATAAGAGAACAGAACTGCTAGCTATGACCCCCGATGCTCATTGCAAGTTTCATCAAGGCAAAGGTCATACTACTGAAAAGTGTTGGAGGTTGAAGGATGAAATCTAAGACCAGATTGATGCTAATAAACTTCCTGTCCCTCCAGGGGGCAAGAAGCCCAATATTCAAACAGGTCCCCTTTCTGATGCTTTGGCTATCATGGGAGATGAAGTCCCTTTGATTCGTCAACACTCATTCAACCTATGAATGAACCTCTACCAGAAATTGTATTTGTTTCAAACTGTGAAGAAGTGAATGGAATTTGGGATTGTGACGATGAAGATGTCTATCTCAAATATATAGCATGTTCGTCTCTTGGCACCAGTGAAGATGTTTGGGGAGACCTTGAGGTCAAGGTTCTCACCAGAAATGGACGGTTGCAACAACCTAGTCCACCTCAACCTCCACCGCAATCACAACCAATAGTTGATCCCAACGATCCTGTGAACAACAAAGTGATCAAACAATTACAAAAGACTAAAGTGGAAATGAATGTATGGAAGCTTTTGGCCACCTCTCACGAGCATCAAAAGGCTATGATGAATGCTCTAGTGAAAATAGGAGTTGATAATGATATGACTCCTCAAGGACTGGTCAGCTTTCTCACTACTGATTTTCCAAGTACCAGTAATCTGATTTCCTTCTCTGACAAGGATCTGCCCCCGAAAGGGGACCAACATAACAAGGCCTTACACCTGACTGTGGTGTGTAGGCAGATGAATGTTCCTATGATCCTGGT
This sequence comes from Chenopodium album, assembly GCF_948465745.1. Classification (NCBI taxonomy): domain Eukaryota; kingdom Viridiplantae; phylum Streptophyta; class Magnoliopsida; order Caryophyllales; family Amaranthaceae; genus Chenopodium; species Chenopodium album. The sequence goes on from NC_137839.1 coordinate 46,430,852, forward strand.
TAATAATGGCTCCGCAATCAATGGATGCCCACTCCGCACTGCAAAGAATTTGGGTATAAAAGATGAAGAATTGATCCCCTCTACTCAAGGGATTCGTGCTTACGATAATACTCGTCGTCAAGCCGTGGGTACTATCATGCTAAATATAACTACTGGAGCCATTGAACGTCGCACCAAGTTTCAAGTGGTGGACATTAAGGCTTATTTCAATCTGCTGTTAGGTCGCCCTTGACTTCATGAGCTAAAGGCGATCCCATCGTCGTTGAACCAAAAGGTAAAAGCTATAGTTGGAGGGGTTCCAATTACCATTGTTGCCTCCCCCTTGCGCATTCAAGTTATTGATACTCTCATCGTCCATGTCGAACATGACGAGTAAGATAAAGATCTCTAGGGGTTTTCGTTAGACAATATTCTCATGATCGAAGAAGAGGAGAAGTGTCACCTCGACTTTGATCCTTACTCGAACACCAATGTTATTCCATCATGAAGAAGCAAGGGCATTTCCCTGGAATGACCCTCGGACTCAAAAAGAAAATGGCTGAACTTTGGGGCCATCCTGGTGCACCTAAGAAGGATACATTTGGCTTGGGATTCAAGCCAACAAAAGAAGATATGAAACAAGCTGTCCTGAAAATGAAGGCTCTCAATAATGCTCGAACCATGAAGGCCGAAATGGCCATGGACCCATACCCTTTCACTCTCAATGGCCAGTACATCAAAGAAGGGGAAAACTTCCCATGCTATGAATTCCTTGATCATTTCGTCTACGATGGGAAGCGTGAGCCAAGTTTTGAGATGTTCCTTGATTGTGACTTTGTCGATGAAGGCGATGAGTTCTTCACAACTGAGAAACCAGTCAGTCCAAGCTTTGATGATATGAACATAAATCTTCTTTTTAGACTGGAATGAACCCAAGCCTGTCTGCAATGACGATTCAGAGCTCATTCAAGCTGTCATATCAAGCAAAGATTTTGACCCCTCTGAGTTAATTGTCCCGGCTAATGATGTGTCAAAGGGATGGCGCAAGACGGTGAAGATCACTACGCCAAGTGAAGAGAAGTTGGAAGTGACCGCTGGCAAAGGTCCTATGTTTGATGAATCTGAATCGTCTTGGTCCGAGTTCGAGTCTGAGTCTGTAGACGAGTATTTAGGATCAAAGGCCGACCCCCTTTCTTCCATAGAGTCTAATGTAGTTCGCCTTAATGCTGAGTCTCTTGTTGAGTCTCCTCTTTCTATCCCAAATAATTCCAGCGAGGTCGCAGCTGTCCTTGCCCTCCTTGATGTAATGACCAATGAATTCGATGAAATGAGTACCTTTGCTTACGATGCGTGTCATTCCCCTAACCCTGATCAATATTGCTTTGCTAATGATAAAAATGACAAAGAAATAATAAAAGCAATGGAAGAACACGAAAATAAAACAACAATCATCGAAGATACAGAAGCAGTTAATATTTCCAATGATACCACTATCAAAGAAGTAAAAATTGGATTAACACTAAGTCAAGACGAACGCAAAGAGATAATTAACTTGCTTAGTGAATTTGTTGATGTATTTGCTTGGTCATACTAAGATATGCTAGGAATTGACATGGATATAGCTCAGCATAAAATACCGCTTATTCCAGGTATGAAGCCTGACAAACATAAGATGCGCCGTATGAAACCAGATGTGGATCTCAAAATCAAGGAAGAAATCAGAAAGAAATTGGTTGCAGGTTTCATCAAAGTATCCAAGTATCCGGAATGGATAGCTAATGTGGTTCCAGTCCCGAAGAAGGATGGAAGGGTCAGAATGTGTGTTGATTACAGGGATCTCAACAAGGCAAGCCCGAAAGATGGGTTCCCTCTACCTCACATTGACATTAAGGTCGATAACACAGCAAACCACGCACTCCTTTCATTCATGGACGGCTATGCTGGATATAATCAAGTATTAATAGTCGAGGAAGACATGGAGAAAACCACATTCATCACACAATGGGGTACATATTGCTATACGGTAATGTCATTTGAGTTGAAAAACGCGGGTGCCACCTACCAAAGAGTAGCCATAGCATTATTACATGATATGATGCATAAAGAGGTGGAGGTGTATGTTGACGATATGATCGTCAAATCAACAGATCGACCAGGCCACATCATTGCACTTTGCAAATTCTTTGAGAGACTCCGCAAATATAATATAAGGTTGAATCAAGCAAAATGTGCATTCGGAGTTACGTCAGGCAAACTACTTAGATATGTGATCAGTTCTTGAAGGATTGAAATAGATCCCACAAAAGTCAAAGCAACCATGGCCATTCCACCACCCAAGACTGAGAAGGAGATTCGAGGTTTTATCGCAAGATTGCAATATATAAGTAAGTTCATGTCCAAACTCACTGCGATATGTGAACCTATATTCAAGAAGCTCAAGAAGCACGTTCCAGTTACATGGGATGATGATTGTCAAAAAGCTTTCAACAAGATCAAGGAATACTTGGCAAACCCACCTGTGCTAGCACCAGCAATGCCTGACTTTCCTCTTCGACTCTACCTTACGGTCACAAGAGAAACAATGGGGGTAATGCTAGCACAGGAGATCGAAAGTAAGGAAAATGCAATCTACTACTTGAGTAAAAAGCTTCAAGGTTATGAAACCAGGTACACACCCCTTGAGAAGTTGTGTCTTGAACTTGTGTGGGTTGCGCAGAAATTAAGACATTACATGCTCACTCATACAGGGCATGTCGTATCCAAGATGGACCCTCTCAAGTATTTCTTCAAAAAAGCAACACTCAATGGTAGATTATCGAGGTGGATAGTCAACCTTGCTCAGTTAAAATTTGTACCACAAAAGGCTATTAAAGGTTATGCGGTTTCTGACTTCCTAGCAGATTTCCCACTAGAAGAAGTTGAGAAAGAAGAAGAAGATTATGATTTCCCTGATGAAGATTACTCATGACCGAAGATGATAGTTGGACGCTCTATTTCGATGGAGCTTCAAACCAAAAGGGTTGTGGTGTGGGAGTCTTGCTCGTATCACCCAACGAAGAACACATTCCGATTTCCATGAAGCTCAACTATGATGTCACCAACAATGTTGCAGAATATGAAGCATGCATCTTGAGATTGGAAACAGTTGTGGCCCTTGGAATTAAGAAACTCATAATCTATGGCAACTCATCACTAATCATCAACCAGATCTCCAAAAGGTGAAAGGTGAGAAGTGAAAGTCTCGCTACGTATCAAGATCATCTGGAAACTCTCACGGAGCAACTAGATGAAGTGGAATATACGTACTTGCCTAGAAAAGAAAACTAGTTTGTCGACGCACTAGCTAAATTAGCATCAATGGTATGAATTCCAACGGACACAATCAGAATGCCATTGACCATAGAAAGAAGATATGAGCTGGCTTATGTTCACGCACTTGATGATGAACAAGAATCACAAGAAGAAGATGAAGAGCCATGGTATACAAATATCCTTAATTACGTGACGAAGGGAGAATACCCTCCTAATACTGGAGGCTCCTGGCCTTGCAGTATGTGCTCATCAAAGGAGAACTCCACAAAAGGGCCGCTCTAAGGAGAAATCTCTTATGCATAGCGAAGACTGAAGCGCGCAAAACCATGGAAAACCTTCACGTCGGAATATGTGGAACGCATATGAATGCTAAAATGTTAAGTCTAGTCATTAAAGGTGTGTTTGTTTCGATGTCACAGCACTTGGTCAAGAAGCAGGGGTAGATTGTTACGGTTCGAGTCAATACCTCAACAACCTTTTATACCAACGAGGCGTACAAGGAAACCACCACAATCATCTCCATAAAGTCCGTCTCCAGTCTACTTTCAACCAATGCCTACTAAAGAGGATATTGAGAACATCAACAAGACCATTGAGATGTTGTCTAACATGATGCAAGCACTCACCACCAGAGTTAACATGGTAGAGCAAGACAATCAAAATAATGTCATTATCGCTGCAATGGACAAGATCAAAGAACAGACGAGTAAGATCTCTGAAGAGTTCACCTATGTGGAGCAACCTGTCACCTCTTCGTCCATAAGGGAAAAACTTCCCGAAAAGTTTTCCACTACTGACATTCCCAAGTTCAAGCCTACCGATAATCCATTGTTCCACTTGAAGACTTTTTCTACGACCATGACTCTTAAGGGATTAGATGTGACACTCTTCCTTACTGTGTTCCCTCTTTCCTTAGAGCATGCCTGTCAACAGTGGTTCTACTCTCTGAAATCCAAACATGTTGCGACTTGGGAGGATTTTACTGAAAGCTTTATGAACCGTTACAAGTGAAACATCCAGGCCAAGACTTCTGAACGTGAACTCTCCATTCTCTAACAGAAGGAGAAAGAAGGAGTCACTACTTATCTAAGCAGGTGGAGAGAAACAGCTGCACTCTTGGTGGATCCTCCCAAGGAGAAAGAGATGGTTCACCTATTTATTGCAAATCTGACTCATAAGTACAAGCAGCACTTGAAGTTTCTGCCTTTGAATACTTTCGAAGCTGTGTACGATATTGGGATCAATATCAAAGATGAACTGATGAAGACTGCTGGTAGCAACAACAATGACAACACTTGGAAAAACAAGAAGAACGACACTCCTTCTTCTTTGTCTTCCAAGCCCAATAATGCTACCAACAACGTTAATGTCAATGATGTGTTAGCTCTTCACGCTCCCACTCAGAGATTCCAAAGGCAAAGGAGGGTTTACACGCCTTTGGGAATGAGCTACGATGCTGCTTTTGATCACTTGCATACTCAAGGACTAATTATGCCAATTGGACCCTTTCCAGAACCTCAATAAGAGAACAGAACTGCTAGCTATGACCCCCGATGCTCATTGCAAGTTTCATCAAGGCAAAGGTCATACTACTGAAAAGTGTTGGAGGTTGAAGGATGAAATCTAAGACCAGATTGATGCTAATAAACTTCCTGTCCCTCCAGGGGGCAAGAAGCCCAATATTCAAACAGGTCCCCTTTCTGATGCTTTGGCTATCATGGGAGATGAAGTCCCTTTGATTCGTCAACACTCATTCAACCTATGAATGAACCTCTACCAGAAATTGTATTTGTTTCAAACTGTGAAGAAGTGAATGGAATTTGGGATTGTGACGATGAAGATGTCTATCTCAAAGATATAGCATGTTCGTCTCTTGGCACCAGTGAAGATGTTTGGGGAGACCTTGAGGTCAAGGTTCTCACCAGAAATGGACGGTTGCAACAACCTAGTCCACCTCAACCTCCACCGCAATCACAACCAATAGTTGATCCCAACGATCCTGTGAACAACAAAGTGATCAAACAATTACAAAAGACTAAAGTGGAAATGAATGTATGGAAGCTTTTGGCCACCTCTCACGAGCATCAAAAGGCTATGATGAATGCTCTAGTGAAAATAGGAGTTGATAATGATATGACTCCTCAAGGACTGGTCAGCTTTCTCACTACTGATTTTCCAAGTACCAGTAATCTGATTTCCTTCTCTGACAAGGATCTGCCCCCGAAAGGGGACCAACATAACAAGGCCTTACACCTGACTGTGGTGTGTAGGCAGATGAATGTTCCTATGATCCTGGTTAATAATGGCTCCGCAATCAATGGATGCCCACTCCGCACTGCAAAGAATTTGGGTATAAAAGATGAAGAATTGATCCCCTCTACTCAAGGGATTCGTGCTTACGATAATACTCGTCGTCAAGCCGTGGGTACTATCATGCTAAATATAACTACTGGAGCCATTGAACGTCGCACCAAGTTTCAAGTGGTGGACATTAAGGCTTATTTCAATCTGCTGTTAGGTCGCCCTTGACTTCATGAGCTAAAGGCGATCCCATCGTCGTTGAACCAAAAGGTAAAAGCTATAGTTGGAGGGGTTCCAATTACCATTGTTGCCTCCCCCTTGCGCATTCAAGTTATTGATACTCTCATCGTCCATGTCGAACATGACGAGTAAGATAAAGATCTCTAGGGGTTTTCGTTAGACAATATTCTCATGATCGAAGAAGAGGAGAAGTGTCACCTCGACTTTGATCCTTACTCGAACACCAATGTTATTCCATCATGAAGAAGCAAGGGCATTTCCCTGGAATGACCCTCGGACTCAAAAAGAAAATGGCTGAACTTTGGGGCCATCCTGGTGCACCTAAGAAGGATACATTTGGCTTGGGATTCAAGCCAACAAAAGAAGATATGAAACAAGCTGTCCTGAAAATGAAGGCTCTCAATAATGCTCGAACCATGAAGGCCGAAATGGCCATGGACCCATACCCTTTCACTCTCAATGGCCAGTACATCAAAGAAGGGGAAAACTTCCCATGCTATGAATTCCTTGATCATTTCGTCTACGATGGGAAGCGTGAGCCAAGTTTTGAGATGTTCCTTGATTGTGACTTTGTCGATGAAGGCGATGAGTTCTTCACAACTGAGAAACCAGTCAGTCCAAGCTTTGATGATATGAACATAAATCTTCTTTTTAGACTGGAATGAACCCAAGCCTGTCTGCAATGACGATTCAGAGCTCATTCAAGCTGTCATATCAAGCAAAGATTTTGACCCCTCTGAGTTAATTGTCCCGGCTAATGATGTGTCAAAGGGATGGCGCAAGACGGTGAAGATCACTACGCCAAGTGAAGAGAAGTTGGAAGTGACCGCTGGCAAAGGTCCTATGTTTGATGAATCTGAATCGTCTTGGTCCGAGTTCGAGTCTGAGTCTGTAGACGAGTATTTAGGATCAAAGGCCGACCCCCTTTCTTCCATAGAGTCTAATGTAGTTCGCCTTAATGCTGAGTCTCTTGTTGAGTCTCCTCTTTCTATCCCAAATAATTCCAGCGAGGTCGCAGCTGTCCTTGCCCTCCTTGATGTAATGACCAATGAATTCGATGAAATGAGTACCTTTGCTTACGATGCGTGTCATTCCCCTAACCCTGATCAATATTGCTTTGCTAATGATAAAAATGACAAAGAAATAATAAAAGCAATGGAAGAACACGAAAATAAAACAACAATCATCGAAGATACAGAAGCAGTTAATATTTCCAATGATACCACTATCAAAGAAGTAAAAATTGGATTAACACTAAGTCAAGACGAACGCAAAGAGATAATTAACTTGCTTAGTGAATTTGTTGATGTATTTGCTTGGTCATACTAAGATATGCTAGGAATTGACATGGATATAGCTCAGCATAAAATACCGCTTATTCCAGGTATGAAGCCTGACAAACATAAGATGCGCCGTATGAAACCAGATGTGGATCTCAAAATCAAGGAAGAAATCAGAAAGAAATTGGTTGCAGGTTTCATCAAAGTATCCAAGTATCCGGAATGGATAGCTAATGTGGTTCCAGTCCCGAAGAAGGATGGAAGGGTCAGAATGTGTGTTGATTACAGGGATCTCAACAAGGCAAGCCCGAAAGATGGGTTCCCTCTACCTCACATTGACATTAAGGTCGATAACACAGCAAACCACGCACTCCTTTCATTCATGGACGGCTATGCTGGATATAATCAAGTATTAATAGTCGAGGAAGACATGGAGAAAACCACATTCATCACACAATGGGGTACATATTGCTATACGGTAATGTCATTTGAGTTGAAAAACGCGGGTGCCACCTACCAAAGAGTAGCCATAGCATTATTACATGATATGATGCATAAAGAGGTGGAGGTGTATGTTGACGATATGATCGTCAAATCAACAGATCGACCAGGCCACATCATTGCACTTTGCAAATTCTTTGAGAGACTCCGCAAATATAATATAAGGTTGAATCAAGCAAAATGTGCATTCGGAGTTACGTCAGGCAAACTACTTAGATATGTGATCAGTTCTTGAAGGATTGAAATAGATCCCACAAAAGTCAAAGCAACCATGGCCATTCCACCACCCAAGACTGAGAAGGAGATTCGAGGTTTTATCGCAAGATTGCAATATATAAGTAAGTTCATGTCCAAACTCACTGCGATATGTGAACCTATATTCAAGAAGCTCAAGAAGCACGTTCCAGTTACATGGGATGATGATTGTCAAAAAGCTTTCAACAAGATCAAGGAATACTTGGCAAACCCACCTGTGCTAGCACCAGCAATGCCTGACTTTCCTCTTCGACTCTACCTTACGGTCACAAGAGAAACAATGGGGGTAATGCTAGCACAGGAGATCGAAAGTAAGGAAAATGCAATCTACTACTTGAGTAAAAAGCTTCAAGGTTATGAAACCAGGTACACACCCCTTGAGAAGTTGTGTCTTGAACTTGTGTGGGTTGCGCAGAAATTAAGACATTACATGCTCACTCATACAGGGCATGTCGTATCCAAGATGGACCCTCTCAAGTATTTCTTCAAAAAAGCAACACTCAATGGTAGATTATCGAGGTGGATAGTCAACCTTGCTCAGTTAAAATTTGTACCACAAAAGGCTATTAAAGGTTATGCGGTTTCTGACTTCCTAGCAGATTTCCCACTAGAAGAAGTTGAGAAAGAAGAAGAAGATTATGATTTCCCTGATGAAGATTACTCATGACCGAAGATGATAGTTGGACGCTCTATTTCGATGGAGCTTCAAACCAAAAGGGTTGTGGTGTGGGAGTCTTGCTCGTATCACCCAACGAAGAACACATTCCGATTTCCATGAAGCTCAACTATGATGTCACCAACAATGTTGCAGAATATGAAGCATGCATCTTGAGATTGGAAACAGTTGTGGCCCTTGGAATTAAGAAACTCATAATCTATGGCAACTCATCACTAATCATCAACCAGATCTCCAAAAGGTGAAAGGTGAGAAGTGAAAGTCTCGCTACGTATCAAGATCATCTGGAAACTCTCACGGAGCAACTAGATGAAGTGGAATATACGTACTTGCCTAGAAAAGAAAACTAGTTTGTCGACGCACTAGCTAAATTAGCATCAATGGTATGAATTCCAACGGACACAATCAGAATGCCATTGACCATAGAAAGAAGATATGAGCTGGCTTATGTTCACGCACTTGATGATGAACAAGAATCACAAGAAGAAGATGAAGAGCCATGGTATACAAATATCCTTAATTACGTGACGAAGGGAGAATACCCTCCTAATACTGGAGGCTCCTGGCCTTGCAGTATGTGCTCATCAAAGGAGAACTCCACAAAAGGGCCGCTCTAAGGAGAAATCTCTTATGCATAGCGAAGACTGAAGCGCGCAAAACCATGGAAAACCTTCACGTCGGAATATGTGGAACGCATATGAATGCTAAAATGTTAGTCCAAAAGATTTAACGACAAGGTTATTATTGGACTACCATGGAGAGAGACTGTCACGAATACGTCAAGAAATGTATAAAGTGTCAAGTCTACGCAAATTTACAGCACGTTCCACCTTCCCTTATCTATACATATACTTCTCCATGGCCTTTCTCTACTTGGGGTATCGACATCATTGGAAAGATAAAGCCAACATGACAAGGGGGACATGAGTTCATCCTTGTAGCGATCGACTACTTCACTAAATGAGCCGAAGCTGCCTCATATGCTATGCTCACAACAAAACATGTAGCTCAATTCATTGAGAAAAAATCATATGCCGTTATGGGGTGCCTCACGAGATGATCAGTTATAATGGAACGCATTTCCAAGCCGGGTGCGCAGAACTATTAAAGAAATATCATATCAAGCATCACAGATCATCACCCTACAGGCCACAAACAAATGGTGCGATTGAATCAGCTAACAAGAATGTAAAAACTATCATCGAAAAGATGACGGAAAATTACAAAGATTGGCCCAATAAGCTACATTTCGCCCCTTGGGGTTATCGAACCTCTGTTCGTACATCAACATGGGCTATCCCTGTTTCTTTAGTCTATGGAGTTGAAGCTGTATAACCAATAGAGCTCGAAATCCCTTCTCTCCGAATCGCGTTGGAAAGCCAACTAGATGAAGTCGACTAGATTAGAGCAAGATATGATGAATTAGTCTTACTTAACAAAAAACGCTTGGCAGCTTTGCATCATGTCCAAACCTACCAACAGCATATGGCACGACATTTCAATAAAAAAAGTCAAGACTAGAAACATCAAGGAAGGCGACTTGGTGCTTAAGGCACTTCGCAAAAATGTGTTGGATCCAAGAGGAAAATTTAGACCAAACTAGTCAGGTTCGTACATTGTTAAATCCATTTTGTTTGGCGAAGCGGCACAATTGGTAGACATGGACGGTAACAGTTTCAACAATTTGACCAACTTGGATCAACTCAAAAAATTTTATGCCTAGTTGCATGGGTTCATGACCCGATAGAGCTACGTTTGGCCTGATTCCTTTTTAAGGATACGTAGGCAACCCCTCAAGGGGGCCCGACCACTTTAAAAAATAAAATCCTTCCTCCGTCGACCAAGTATAACACACAAGACAGCAAAACGGAGCTAAAATTAAGAAAATCCTACAGTAATAGCTATTACGCCAGTTCAGCATCCATCGGGCCACGGCAGCATCCACCGCCGCACAGCTGGATACCCCGTGGCACGGCACAAAAAAAAAACGTCGTGCCATGTTAGCATCCACCGCGACGCGGGAGTTATTACCGTGTCACGGCAATTTTCACCTTGGCACGATGGATTTTTCAACAAAAAATACAGAAAACAATCCCCGCGTCACGGTATTTTTCAGCGTGACGCGACATATTTTTCCATGGCGCGGCAAACTCTGGACTTTGCAAATTCTGTTATTTTACTGTTTTACGAATATTCGATTCGACGATTGTTATTATTCTTCCATTGCGTCCGACTTCTTGACTCGAATAAAAATAATAAAAATGCAAAAGTCATTGCAATTTTTATTTAACGCGAAAATAAATATGCTATTATTATTATTGAAATAAATGTGACTACAATTATTGGCATCATGTGCCATATTTAAAAATTAAAATTTTAAATCATATAAGCAAAGCAATATTGATCTAATCCTTCTTCACTTTAGGAATCTCCTCTTTTTCAACTAGGTCGGCCTTCACCATTAATGTGTCTTTTGTATCCCGAACCGTCACACCTCTAGTTGAACTTTCACCCCTTTCACCTTTCTTAGAATTCTTGGATTGCTTCTCTCTATAAACCATCTTTTCCTTACCCATTGCTTTCACATAATTCATCTTTTTAGGCATTATAGGAGTCTTAAACTCAATTCCTTGTGTTCTCGGACCTAGACGATCTTTAGAAGGCGCCTCCTTACTTCCAAGACGTCCCTTCACATCAAAGTTGTGTGATCCGACTCGATCTCTTCTACTTCTAGGATTCAACCATGCCTTGTATGCACTAGATAAGGGAGGAGGAGCTTGGTTACTCGCAGAAATGGTCCACAAAGGTCTTCCAATCCAATAAGTCTCGTACTTGTGAACATTACTTTCATGCAACGATACTTCACGAGGACTATCGTTATAACGTGGAACTACTTGTTCAAGTCCATATTGCCGCATCAATCGACAATAAAAAGTTAACTTTGAAATACTAGAAACGCGACAATACGGAGTATCATTCGTGCCAACCATCCTAGTAAGCCTCTACCAAGCCACCACCCACCAAATGGAAGATTCTCTCTTTGCAAAGAAGACCTTCCAATCATCATATGACATGTTTGCAAAGTAATTCTTCTTCCTACAAACCAGATCATTGGGTCCATATTTTTCAATATCGTCGAGGACTTCAAAAGGTTCTAAACGCTCCATCAACCAAATCTGCAAAAAAAAAAAAAGTGCAGAAAGCACCGTGACACGGCAGAATGCACCGTGTCACGATAAATATGTACCGTGACACGGTGCCTGCTATGTGTCACGGGGGCTAATCAGGGCGCGTTTTTACCTGCAACAGTACTAGAGAGCCCTTCCTGATGGCTTTCCAATCAGATTTTGCTTCGTCAAGGCCACGCAAAGTTTCTCCAAGGCAAGTAGGCATAGGAGATCTTCCAGATTCAACATGTTCAAGCACAAACGCTAAACAAGCATGTCCTACCCTGCCGTTTGCAAATAAAAGCTTGCTAAACATGCAAAAAATATAAGCCCTTCTACGGTATACATGATAAGACTCAAAGACAGGACGATTGAAATACAATTTTCAAGCTTTTCTAAATCTACTTCATTACCACACACAATTTTATTTAAATCTGGATCTGTCAGATTTAGATGGCGTTCAAAGTCTTGGTAATAATACTCACGTAGGGTAGGTATTGCAATGATATTTCTGGCAAGAAAACCAAAGATGGCACCGAATTCCTCCAGTAGGGGACAAATTTCATCATAATCAAATTTGAAACAATGCGTTTCTGGACTCCAATAATCTAAAGTTGCCCTAAGAAAATCATGTTCAATTGCTACATGCCTCAAAGCTAATAAGCCTTTGACATGAAACAATTACAACTCTCTTTTGTCTGCAAAGAATAGGACCAATCACGCAATGTATTATCAAAATTATGAGACATTATTATTGCAATATGAAATTCTAATTATTTTATGTTTCGTAATTATGCATATCACGAATAAACTGGTCCCTTTTTTATAGCCAAAACGCTTGGAAATACTCAAAATCTATCTTTCTATGCGCGCAAACTACACTGCTGCAGAACACGCACACCATGACACGGGAAATCCCACAGTGTCACGAGAGTTAGTGCCGCAACACGGCATGTTTTTTCGTGACACGGTATATACTGCCGTGTCACGGTGCCCACGCGTCTTCATATTTTTATCCTTTACCTATTTTTATCCGGATTTTTATTGTTTTGTCGTCACCGTTTATCTTCTAATCTTGTTTTTCGAGAGTTTCATTCCTAATAAAATTCTCCATTATTTATTTTTTATTTTTTTATTTTTTATTTATTTTTATTTTTATTTTTTATTTTGGGGAAGTTGTAAAACCTGTCCCATTGTCATTTTTATTTTTAATTTTCTTTTTATTTTGGGGAAATTGTAAAACTTGTCCCATTTTCATTTTTATTTCTTTTGGGGAAATTGCAAAATTTGTCCCATTTTTCTTTTTCTTTTTCTTTTGGGGAAGGTCGGTACCCTCCACTTACGAATTTTTTTTTCGCGTCATTAATAAATACACAATCACACACAATGAGTCCCAAGCACAGACTAATACACACTAATAAATGCATAAACTGTGAATAAAATATACAAAGTGAATCATGATGCATAAACAGTGTCAAGTGTCATCAACCAAAGTACATAATAAAAACCCTCAGTCAAAAATCTGCAGAACTACAAGAGTGAGGATCAGTGTCATCTCCAGCCTACGAATACGGGAACGACGAACCAAAGAGTCCCTCCTTCATCCGGGTACGAGGAGTAGTATCCCTACTAGTCCCTATAGCTCCAGTAGCCAACAAACTCAAAGCAAGACCTGTCCAACTGGCAAACGACGTAGGCTGACTCCAAGAGGTAGGAAGCATCGGTGGAGGCATCGTCCTAGACAATGGAACTGAAAATAAGCCCTGCACCGGTGGAGGAAGCGCCCCAGACAATGGAACTACGTATAAACTCTGGTCCACATGAGTAATGACTGGCCTGAACTCAGGCTGTGAAGGCTAGGAAGATGAAGGTCGCTGCCACTGACCCTGAAAATGCTTGAATGGCTGAGAAGGCTGAGGTTGCTGCCACTGAGCCTCCTGAAACGGCTGAGAAGGCCGAGGCTGCCGCTGAGACTCAGAATTCCGATGAACCTCAGGAGATCGTCTGTCGCGACTAGGCTCCCCTTCGTCCGAGTCTTTATGCCTCGAGCGCGAGCGAGACCTCCGTCGCTCTTGAAAGACACAAAATGAAAAGATGTCAATGGTGAAAGATAGAATAAATGGTAAATATGGAAAAAAAAAGTGAACATACCTCGAGAACATTGCTAGAACAGCCTCGACAACTCGCACCACATCGAAGCTTGATGATGTAGTACTTCAAATCGTCAACCAGCTTCATAAATCCTATCATGTCCGAGTGCGTAGGCTGAGAACAAAGTAAAGAAAAATCAGTAACAAGCGGTATTAAAAAGGATGAATAACGTGTCAAAAAGCTTACCGGCTCAAACACATCAGGTAGAGACTCCTGTGCCTGCCTAAAACCCTCTAGTGCATCAGCAATATGATCCTCAATAATACCGATCGGCCCCAGGTAACGGACAGATTGAGGCAGGACCTGAATCTTCCCCCTACGACGAGCAGTCGTTTGAAAATACGATCGAATAATCAGGTTATTCGATGGTTTAAACAGAGAATCACAACAAAATTCTCAAAAGAAATCATACCTCGGGAAGACGGGGCGGAGGAGCCAAAGAAGGAAGCAAGTCCTATGAATAATCACCCTCCATACGCACAAGCTCCTGCCAAGGAAAAGTGTAGCGCTCCCCCCTATTTATCAACGCCCCAAGCGAACGTGAGTCCAGCATCGACTCCGGTGGAGGCAAAGGCACCACAAAGCGGTCAAAGATGTGCTGACGAACAACGCGCTCTCCAAGATACCATGCAAAGCATGCAGTACCAACAAAACCAGTACGGTACGCCGAAAGCTGCAAGGCCTCGGGAAGATCAGTCATCCCAGCCCAAGGCCGATACTGGATCTTAACAGCAACCTGAAAACCATAAAAAGTTGCAAGGAACACAGAAAATAACATCAAGGTAGAGAATAACATGCTGCAAAATCAATTCTTACATCAACGAAAGAGGTGCCTCGGTGCAGCAGCCCGCGCAGCGTAGAGACGGGCTCCACTCGTGACTCGCCTCGGTCACACCAGCTGGCTCCGACAGGGAAGTCATGGACCGCTCCGCGACACTGTCGAGGGGCCAATCCCGGAAATTACTCATAGAACCACAGCTGCAATGAAAATTAATCTCTAAGTACATGAGTTAAACAGGTTAAAAAAACAAGAAGAAGAAAGATCGTCACCTCTACGACTCTCCATAAACCGTAGACAGCAACAGGGGCCTCGTCATTCAGCTGCCTGCAGCCATGACAAAGCGACAAGAGTAGATCAGCATACCCAAGGCTAGCCCAACTATAGGATCCTATCTCGTCGATCCTGACCAGAGAAGGAAGGTAGCAAACGAGCGCATGTGAACTCCTATCAGGAAAAAAAGTCCCGGAAATGAGAATAAAGATAAAGATCCGCACTCGCTGCTCGGGTGTCGTCTCAGCCATGTCAAAGCCATGGGCAAGAACAGAAGCCAACTCTGGTCGCCCGCTCTTAGGACCACCTCGAGGCATCGGCTGAGTCCTAATATGCTGAACGATTGGACCTAACAAATCTGCTACCTCAGCCGCCCCCCAAGTGAGGTCAGGAATCTATCGTACGGCCCGTTCGGTGAAGCGTAAGCCGCTGATCATGCTAAAATCCAGGGGGGTCACTGTCATCTCCCCCCAAGCAAAGTGAAAAGTGTTGGTAGTATCCCAAAAATACTCCAACAACGCACGAACAACTGTCGAGCCACAACCCCGGGGGCTGCGAAATCCTACGACCGCTGAATAGAAATTTCCTAAACCAGCAGACTCCCACAAGGCGTTAGTGACAAGATCCATCGTAATAATCCCGTATAGCCGGGTAATCAAATCTCCAGCTCCGGTCGGATCCATGATGGCGAAGCGTGCCATCGACTATGCCGGCGAGTGGACGGTGAGAAATGTGGTTCTCACGACAGAAAACCAACTCGTCTGGTGTCCACGAAGGTGGAATCCACCTACCCCTACTCGAAGAAGGGCGAGGCTCGGCCTCTAAGGCATCGTCGTCCATGCCCTCAAGAACCGTGGGAGTGTTCTCTCGAAAAGCCTGATGCCGACCACAAGTAGAAAGATCGCGATCCCGTTGTCTAGGAATGCTATTATAAAAATAATAAGCTAAATACTTAGCATCATTTCCTAAGTTATTTAGTTATTTATTCAAAAGCGGCTTAACAACTACCTCAGGTTGCATTTTCTATTATACGCAAAAAATTTTACCTTCAGGCTAAAAATTAACAAAATAATGGAATTATTTCTAATATTTAGTTTCTCCAAGACAAAATAATACTACAGTTCTCCTAATCGCATGATACTATATTCTCCATGACAATATAGTATATACACAAAACAGAGCATGTTTCAAAATTGCACAAGAACAATAGATAGACACATCATGGCATATTTTACAAGATCTACAACCAATATATCACCATTTCAAGTGCAAAGAAATAACATAGACAACAAGAACACCACTCATACAAAATTGGTCTCAAATTTCTCACAAACAAACATACATTCATATACAAATCAATTCATAGCAAGAATTTTGACATGGAAGCTCAAAATCAAAACCCCCCAATTTGATTTTTATAGGGTTTCAAGCAAATATGGAATTTACAACATAGTTTGAGACAAAAGCAAGTGAACTTACATGGATGCTTGTAGAGATTCAAATTTGAGGAAGTTAGCAACAGATGTGAGCAAATTTGATGAAGATTTGAGCTCCAAAAGCTCGAAAAACCGTGAAGGCAGCAGCGCAACCACCACGGCCCGGCTCACAAACGTTGTGACACGGTGACAGGGGTTCGTGTCGCGGTGTATCTTGGACAGAACGGTGACCTTAGACAGCAGCGGCGAGAAACAACAGCTAAATTGAAGCAAAAACGGCGATTCAGAACGGTCGTGCAGCGGGAACAGACGCAGTGACACGGTGGAGTTCTCTGCGCCCCGGTGTTGGAATTTGTGGCACGGTGACCGGAGAAATTAAAAATTAAAAAAAAAAGGGTGAAGAGAAGATAGAACAGAAGGAGAATGGGAATGAAAATGGTGAAGAAGAAGTAATAAAATGGGGATGTAGCACCTTGAATTTAAACTGAAAAATATAACCGTTACACGACCCTGTTCTCGTGCCACGTATCCCGTTACCGCGTAATGACATTCCAGCACGTGGCACAGTGTTGTGATCGAGGCGCGTGGACAATTTCAGCAAAAAAAGCATCCCGCGTCACGGGGTTATCCACCATCTGACGGGACTGATGCACCGTGTCGCGGGATTTGTCCACGTGGCGCGGTGCCCACATTTGCGTCCTGCACGCTTTTTAAACCTCTAGCGAATATTTTTGGTATTTTTAACTAAGTTGGAATGATTTTCCGCAACTTTTGGATAGTTATTTTCTCACCGGAATTATGCGGAAAATTCTAATTAGTATTTAAAGGGTTCCAAAATTACCAGTTTACCCCTAACAAGCATTAGGGTTGCATTTTCGACACTTTAAACACCTAATATGGTCGGATGGTCGAATTGAAGGTAAATCATTTGCGACCCACGTTCGAGGATAATCGAACAATCATACACTTGCAAATTTCATTTGACAAGTTTTTTCCTCAAGCATGGAAAATTGTCGGTCGTTGTCACCTCACAAAGTAAAGAAGTCAGCGATTATATCAGTTATCGGTTTTCCTCAAGCATGGAAAACATTATCGGTGGATTTTTATTCTAGTATAGAAAATCGCCAAGTCGGCTTTCCTCAAGCATGGAAAGAATTATCGGTGGATTTTTCATCAAGTATAGAAAACCGCCAAGTCGGCTTTCCTCAAGCATGGAAAGCATTATCGGTGGATTTTTCTTCAAGTTTAGAAAACCGCCAAATTATTATGTCGGCTTTCCTCAGGCGTGGAAAGTATTATTCGGTGGATTTCTTCAAGCATAGAAAAACGCCAATATCATATGTCGACTTTCCTCAGGCATGGAAAGCATCATCCGGTAGGTTTCTTCAGGCTTAGAAAGCTACCAAGCTCATCAGTCGACTTTCCTCAGGCATGGAAAGTGTTTCAGCGAAACGTCATCCGCTGGATTCCTTCAAGCATAGGAAACTACCAAACTCATTTGTCACTGATACGTTGGTGTCAGATAGGGGTGTGCATAAATGGACCTGGACCGGAAAACCGACCGGAATTGGACCGGCCCGAACCAATTGATTTCGGTCCGGTCTTTGGTCCTCACAAATTGGGGATTCCGGTTTTCCGGTCTGAACCGAAAAGTGTGTTTTCGTAATTTGTTGGGTGAAATTTTTAAATTTCTAAAAAATTTAGGTACAAAACTTATAATTTATAAATTTAGGTGTAAAATAGGAAAACACACAAACAAAAACAAGACGTTAAAAATGCATGTATATATTAAGATACTAAAATGAAAAAGAAAAATAAATAAAAAAATGTAACCGATCTATTCCGATCCAAAATCGGACTGGACCGGAATAATCAGATCTGGACCGGTTGATTACGGTCCGGTCCCGATCCCCAAAAAACTTCGATTTCGGGTTCCGATCCCGGTCCGGTCCGGTTTTGGACCAGTGCACAGCCCTAATTATATGTATCCACCAGTAGGGTTGTGCACCGATCCAAAACCGGACCGGGACCGGAATAGACCGGAACCCGGAATCGAAGTTTTTGAGGGTTTGGCCCCAAATCAACTCTATTTAATTTATTTTAATTTAATTATTGCTTTATTATTTTTCCTTGAAGTTACTAACTCATTTATTATTTTATAGTAGCAAGCAAACAGAATCAAAGGAAGAATTATGTCCCTTTTATTTATATTATTTTTCTAACGATTTTATATTGTTGGATTTATTGTTAAATTGCTTCTAATATTAATGCTTATTTAATAATATTTTTATGATCACCATATTGCATGTTTAAAGGGAATATGTAATTGAAAATCATGCCTAATAAGATAATTTGGACAACCGGTTTAGGTTCCTTTTTAATTTTGTTATTAATTCAAGTGATCACAAATATTTTAGAATTATGTGTTGCATTAATGTTCAACCAATTTAGCTTAATAATAGTTTGGAGCAAATTGAATATTTTGTTTGCATGCCTTTGAGATCGTAGGAATCAATTTTCACTATAAGAATCGAGTAGAGGCCAATACCGGCGAATGTGACTCCATGACTCACTTCGTACCATCATCCCCGATCCTCCTTTTGTGGTTCCGAATCATATGGAGTAAGTAATCTCATGGATTATGAATGGGGTGTAACCTTCACGGGTCAATCGTTGTTATCTTTCGTTGTCCCTTAATCGTGGTTGCCTTAATTGATCCGTGAACGGTTTACAAGTTCCTTAAAACCTTGTTGGCGGCTCCTTACTTTCCTTGTCCCTAATCGTAATGTCAATTCCCACTTCCTATGAGTGCCAAGCATATTCACCACATGCTTTAATGTAGGCGCACTTCGAGCGACGCCTACAGATAGCAACAATTTGAATTTAGGATCCGTGAAGATGATTGGGTTCCTGGAGGTTTGATTATTAAAGCTTCTTTGTCTAAGTCGGAAGTGCGGACTCATGTTTCTTCTATTATTAATCCGTTTTCTGGCAAATGGGACACATTTAACATCCATCAACTCTTTGAGAGAGAGTCAGTCGGTTCAGCGTATTTTAGCATTTGAGAGACCACATCGAGCTATGAACAATTTTGTCTATTGGAAATTCTCTAAGGATGGTCGCTTTTCTACTAAATCGGCTTCTAGGGTCTTCCTCTTCTTCCCCGGTTTATGCTTTTTTACTAGAAAATCCTTCACGACACATTGCATGTGCTGGCAACTTTGCTATCCAAGGGACTCCTGGTCGTTCCGCTCTGTATCTTCTGACGTACCAACTCCGAGACGACCTCTCATCTGTTTAGGGATTGTCCCTGTATCCGTCCCTTCGACTTTTTTATCTCTACATAGTACATTGGCAACTTCCACTTCCTTTTCAGATTGGATTGTGGCTGTAGTTTCTTCTTTTAGGAGGTCTAAGGACCTTGTTGGTCTGATATCTTTTGTTTCCTTACTTTAGGCTATTTGGACAGTGCGGAATAACTGTATTTTCAGGCAATCTGTGTGGTCTCCTTCTTTGATCTTTCATCTTTCTCAGTGATGGACTACACGGGCAATTCAAGCTCAGGATTTTCAACGTCATCTTTTATCTTTAGATAGGTGTTCTCCTAATCCGAGGCAAGAGCCGGCGCGCTTGTTTTTGTGGGGGGGGGGGGGGACTCATGATAGCAACGCAGGTGCCGGTTGGGTTCTTCGCAAAGTCTCTTCGGATCAGGTCCTTGGCGGTGGGACGCGGGCTTGTCGTGTTGGCACTGCCTTTCAGGCTGAACTCCAGGCAAGTGTGTGGGCTCTTCGAATGGCGGTTCGACGGGAATGCTTTCGTCTCCTAATCGACACGGATTGTGGTCAGTTGGTTTCCCTTTTTCAACATCCTGAGTCTACGGGTATTTCCTATATGGTTGTTTCAGGAGATCCTACTTCGTTTTTCCGCTTATCAACTATGAAAGGTACCTCGGAAACGGGTTGTTCCTACGCATTGGTTGGTTGTCCGTGCTCGTGATCACCGTTTCCTTTGTTGGGCTTTTAATTAGTAGTCGTTGTTTAGTTTGTTTTGTTAGCGATTTTTGTCAAAAAAAAGAAAAAAAAATTGAATTTACTTTTTAATTACTTCTGTAAAAAATTATAATGCTGATATAACAAAAGTATACCAAAAAAATTAAAATGAATTCAACATGTTCCACTTATTTTCATTATGAACTAACTAAAGATGGTCAGAGAATGTGAACTGTAAGAATACAAAAAAAAAATCTGAAAAAGGAAGTATTGGCACTTCATAAAAAGCGAATGCAAATATTACAAAATGTCAGAGTCTCTTGATGGACCCGATCTACAATAAATTATTGTAGACCTAAAATTTGACACTTTCAAATAATATAATCACATTTTAGATGATATAATCACATTTTTAGATGATATAATTACCTTTTTGTGAGTCATATTTTAAATTATATAATCTCATATTACCTCCGGTCCAAATAACTCGCAACTTTGGAGTATTATTTGTGAGATATAAAATATTCTAAAGTTGCGAGTAATTTGGATGGGAGGTAGTAGTAAATAATTTAATGAGATTATATAATTTATCTTTATGATTATTACTATTTGATACTTTTTATAATGATAAATTCACTTTTTGAGTGATACATTTACATAACAGTTTCAACATGATATAATCACTTTTATAGTAATATAATCACATTTTGTATGATATAATCACATTCGTATGGTATACTAGAAGGTTTGGTCTACAATAAGTTACTGTAGATCGAGTCTATTCTAGTCTTAATGATGGTAAAACTATCAAAAAAAAAAAACAGAGTATTAAATTTTCATAAATTAATAATAATACAATTTTCTTTTGAAATTGATGCTCTATGATGTATAAAAGAAGGGAGCAACAAAATAAAGTTAGTAACTTGGTAAACTAAAAAAACTCCATGAAAGCAAAATACAACCTTGTATTTTTTTTGTTTTTGTTTTTTTTTTTTTTTAAGAAATATTTATTTTATTAAAATATTAACTTCCACAAAATTGCATTGTGCAGGATTCACAGCTAAACAATTTCCTTACAGTTGTTTTTTCTCATTTCCCTTAATGAATAGGAGGATTGCCTAAAAAATAATGTGAATATGCCTACTCAAAAAGAACTTCCCTGTAGAAGTTAAAATCCCCGAGAAGTGATACAACACGTCCATCAAGTAAAAGAAGAGAATTATGTATAAGGTGCACCCTATATAAGAGCCGCGACACCAACTTGTTGCATCTCCCTTAGCCTCCACATCGAGTAAATAGCATCCTCATTGATTTCTTCTGGCTCCATTTGTTGCATAGCCCACAAGTAATATACACTGTGGATAGTGTCCTGCTTCAACAGAACCAAGCAAAGTAAGCTCACATCGCTCTTTGTTCTCAAGTTCCGCAGTTTCCAATTATATTTCAAGGCTTGTTCAGAAAAAAAAAAAAAAAAAAAAAAAAAAAAAAAAAAAAAAAAGGAAAGGCTGAGCTGACTACTGTTTCAAAAAAAAAAAAAAAAAAAAAAGGCTGAGCTGACTACACCAAGTTCCCAGTTTTGGGCTTTTCTGAAGATTTTAAAATTAATATTTCAAAGCAGTGAGTTGTTTATTTCCATTTATAGTAAGGTAGGATGTAATAAGATAGTCTTGAGACCAAAACATAAAATGAATTTCATGTAAACTGTACACCTATAACTTGTAAAAAAAATACACAGCACAAGTATTAAGTAAGCTACGTGAGTACATGACGGATGATATTGCACACTTCATATTTCTCAGAAACAAGAAGCAAACTACTCCTCTACCCTCTCAATGCAATTATATAGTAAGGCTCCTTGGGGTTCATTCCAGGGCATACAAGGCATCATTTGCAGAATATATCCAATTTCATAATTTAATCCTTTTAATATTAGCCCCCTTTATAGTTGAATTTAATCTTAAACCAATGAAGACAACACTTTTTTAGAAAATATATTGAGACTACACTATCCATCAAATATCACCAGCTGAAAATATAAACCTGCATTAATAGCTAGGGGTGTTCGCGGTGCGGTTTGAATCATAAACCGCACCAAACCGCAAAAGTGCGGTTTGTAATTTTTTCAAACCGCACCAAACCACACTTTTTAAAAAACCGCACCGCAAAATGCGGTTTGGTGCGGTGCGGTGCGGTTTGCGGTTTAACCGTATTTTATTAAAATTGTAATTTTTCTTTTAAAAACAATACTTTTATTTTATTTTATAATTATTAGCTCATAATTCAAATATTAAACTCTTTTAATTAATCTTTAATCAACTAATAGTTAAATATTAGCTCATATAATTTAGTTCTTTTATATAATTTTAATGAAAATATAGTATAAAAATCGCAAACTGCATAAAGTGCGGTTTGCGGTGCGGTTTGGTCTCAATATTTTTTGAAACCGCACCAAACCGCAAACCGCGGTTTGGTCATTTTTAAAAACCGCACCGCAAATTTCAAACCGCAAACCGCACCAAACCGCAAAATTGCGGTTTGGTTTGCGGTTTGGTGCGGTCTAAACCGCACTCTGTACAGCCCTATTAATAGCCCTCAAATTATCAAATGACCTACTGATCTAGTACAGTTTCAAGTTCATCAAGTAAAACAGCTTTCTTCAGAGGCTGTCTTCTTAAATTGCATGCAACCAAAGGAAAAGGTGATAAGGATTAGAAGTTGATATAATGAATAGTATATATTCAAAATTCCATAGTAGAGACAGTGAAACATTTGAAAAACAAAAAACTAAATTATAAGGGTCCGTTTGGCACTGATTTGGTTTTCAGTTTTTCGTTTTATTTTTCCCAATAAAAAACAAAACGCGTTTGGCAATTTCATTTTAAAAAACAAGTTTCCTCCAGTTTATTCAAAATCACATCGGAAAATTAGAAACTCCTTTTTGTTGTTCTGTCGTTTTGTAAAACAAGACTAAGCAAAACCCCCTATTTTCCATCTATGTTCTCCGTACATCAGCCATGCGAGACTAATCAGAAAATTACTGTAAAATTTCTTACCAGAAGGTTAGTCAACAGCAAATAAACGCAACCACAATACGGAATCTGCTTCTTTCGATTTGTAAAATCAAATTACAAATAATAATAAAAGATTGGTATTTTTTTTTACAAAAAAAAAAAAAATGGGATTAAAGTTTCTGAAGCTGTGCATCACATGTTTCCAAGGTGATTATTCGAATTTGTAAATGCCTATTGAAATTGTGAATAAATTTGATTATACTCTTTATTTTCTAAAGTTGACAGCAAGATGGATGAGTGAATGGTCTAATTAGTCTCGCATGGGTGGGTTGATACTCGATAGAGATGATGATGATGTTGTCATGAAATGATTAAGAGTCTGCCGAAAGCTCTTTTTTTTTTTTTTTTTTTTTTTTTTTGTGGGCCGGGGGAGGGGGGGTGGGGAGGGCGGGGCGGTAAGAGATGCTTTGAAGTACGAAATTACAAGTAGTTTTTAATTTTGTTTTGAAAAAATAAAACTAAATCAGTTTTGTGTTTTATAAAAACTAAAAACATCAAATGATACCAAACAAACCCTAAGCTTTCAGCTTCTTTGCTAGCACCGCAAGCTTAAAATTCAAGTAGCTATGAAAGCTATTTTCACCCAGCAGCTTCTAAAAAGATCCAAACATAATAACAGAAAAACAACAGAAAAAAAAATATTCCAAAATTACCTGACTTCCTTCCTTTATTGAACCTTGTCTATTGCGTACACAATACACTTGCTGTGTTTGGAACTGATTGAAATACATCGGCAACATATGTCAGTTTCAAAACTTGCAGCTTTGAAATATGGTTGAAAGAATTAAATAAAAGTCTTGAAACTACTCACTGAAAGAATAATAATGGGACTAGAACCCATCATTTTAGTCTCTCTTACATCCACCTCAGACACATGCAAAATCTGCTTTATAGAAACATGTGTCAGGGAAGTTTATAACATAGATAATAAAAAATATATATAAAACAACAGAATAAAAAAAAATTAAGAATTACAGATATCAAGAAAAAATACAAAAGATTTGATTTCTACAAATTTATTAACACCAAAATGCATTTTAATACAAACTAAGTTGATCGCTGTTGTTCCTAAATCATAAAGAAACAGACATTGAAGCAAGGTATGCTAGTATCCAGCTTGCAACACTTTTGCATTTTGGACCATGATGGTAAAAAATCAGCTTCACCATAACAGTAAAGTGTGACCAAATTGTTTTTCATAGTCAATAGTTTCAGAAAGATAGAACTTCCAGAACCAGTAGTAATAGGTTAAAAGCACTACTAAGAGCCATTCCTTGACCTGGTGATAATAAATTGAAATAACCTATTATCCCAAATCTAGTGCAAATTTTACGTTATTTTTTAAAATTTGAGGTAGCACATTATCTTGGATGAGACTGTTTGCTTTGCACGAGATGTCACCAGTCAACTGGTTGACCGGGTCGAATTGGAGTTAGAAAAGTTCACGCTTGTTTTTTAAAATGCTGGTTCATGACCCAAACATTTCGAGTTTGAGTTGACCTAATGGGTTAAGGAAATAAGAGATTTCAAGATTCCTAAATGACTTTTTTTTATTGCAATATATTTAACCACATCACAATAAATTACTTCCATCATTTTTATTTACTTGCAAAACAACCTTATGGCACGCACTTTGAGGTCTTTCGGACATATTTTTCAAAATAATTAGTACACATTGCATAACCCTTATCTCATCCTTGTGTTAAAATTATTTTGATAAAATCTCTCACTTACCTTCACTAATCACCTCCTAAAATTGTGTACCTAAAATGTGTGTTGCAAGTAATAAAAAAAAAAAAAATAGAAACAGAGGAAGTACAAAATAACAGCTTATAACATTTAAAATTAATCTATATAGCCATTAACTGTAAAATGATGTATAAGTCCAACTATCCATATAAAAAATGTACATGTCCAATAAAAACAAATTTGTATCCAACATTTTCAACAAGGCTTAGTAAGGTTGCATTGGACATTTCTTTCCCTAATCCCTACCCAGTGTGCCTGATTTTTCTATGCAAAGATTTCAAAATAAATTGGAATCATAAAATAATGATTTCAAAATAAGAAAGTCTCAGCAGTCTATGTTAACTCTATAAAGATTATTTCATTCGATGGAGCTTCAGAATGAAACTTATGACACTATGTGCCTGATTGAGACCTACATCAATATGTGACTAAGTTGCAGCACCTGACCTTATTATCAAAGAAGATATCCTGGCTTTGAAAGACTTTATGCTCTGCTTTACACCGCTCCACTACTTCAGAGCTACAGTATTTCTCCAAGACTTTAAAGTCCCCCTGGGAATAGCAATTTTAAAGATAAATAAACACTTAAATAGAAACGTAACAAAGTGGCAAATGAACAAAAAAATTGCAGCCCCCCCACCCCCCCCCCCCCCCCCAAAAAAAAAAAAAAAAAAAAAAAAAAAAAAAAAAAAAAAAAAAAAAAAATCAACTCTTTTTTTTTTTCTCTCAAGAACTTTTCAACCTTTACCTTGATGTAAGCATTCAGAACTGGCTTGATTACTTCCTGAACCTCAGCTACAAAGTCGGGTAAAGAAAACAATCTGGCAGCAAAGCGATAAATTTTGAAAGGTGATATTACAGAAGCAAAAGAAAGAACTAATGATTAGTACTAACAAATACATACGGATCACGACGTCGAATTTCCTTGAACGACAATCCAGAATCATTTTCTCCAAAAACTCTGTCATTAATACTGACAAGAAAAAAAAAAGGAAATCATTAATGTAATTTTATATATGCATATTTCATCATGTACCAATTTAGATTTACCAATTTTCACAGGGTACCCCTATGTTTTAAAAAGTGCACCGTATACCTATGAGGTTTGGTGATATATTTTTTTTTTTTTAAAGGAAATGTATTGGTTGTCCTTGATACCTAACCAATGTTAATCTATTTACCCATTTGCTCAAAATCTGCTAATTAGCTTCAGCATTTTAATCAGGGGCGTATTTCTTCAACAGACTCATGTGAAAAAAGAAGCACGAATTTTGATTTTGAAAGCATTAATTTGCCTAATTTTCTTATTCAATTAACTGCTCTAATGAGAATGAGCTACCACTGCCAGAAGGTGAGTTAGGACGGTCAAATTCGACCATAGAGACTCTAGATATGGAGTTTCTGTGCAAGAATACGACCATCAAATTTTTCTGAACGTTTAGAGAAGAGGGAGAGTCCCAACACTCCCAACAGTAATAACAACACCAACGATTAACCATCACAATTATTTACATTAGACATAATCTGAATTCTAAGTGGGTTTGATAGAATATATTAATTTGTAAATCATAATAAACAGTTAAAATTTTAACATAAAAATTTTGGGATTAATTGATTTGTTTTATTTATTTCTTTTTATTTGTTAATACTTACTCCGTTCCTAGGTCTGAAGTAGTCACATGCTTAAAATAGATATGAAGAGTTAACATGGAAGATGGGTTAGTACTGTGTTAATAACAGATTTGGATCTATAAGGTTGACAGAGTTCACGTTCGTTAATCATCAATTACACCTAATACATTTTTTTTACCAAACCTCGTAGATATATGATGCTACTTCAAAACATTGAGATACCACATGAATTTTATCAAATCTTAAGAGTATGCAGTGAAACATCAGATTCAGATAACTAATTTAACCACTTCATCAGCACATAAATGCAAAGCTAACACAATGTGTAGCTGAACTTACTCTTGAATTTTATGTACAACAGGACTATCACTAGTTTCCCATCTTTCCTGTAGATCTTCAGCCAACTACATAGATATGAAAATATACAATCAGATCAAAATTCAGGCATGCATTTAAAATAAAAATACATAAAGAATAAAAAAAATAAAAATAAAAAACAATTATCAAAAGATGGGATCGGTTGCATGCATGGTTTGAAAATGTGGCAATGGTCACATATCTCAGTATGCAGATGATGCTCGCAAACAGGACTACGATTGTTGCGAGTCTTTTCCAGAATGTCAACCAGTACTTTAAAATCATAACTCAAGAACCACTAACAACATAAACATAATGATAATCATAACAAAATTCTAGTACAATGAGTTCAGAAAAGTAGAATAATCGTCTAAAAAACTAGGTAACGGAGTAGTAGTGTCAAATATCAGCCGAGACCATAATTTAACAGTTGAATCGGCTATAAACTCCATCTATACAAAAATTAGTGTGGTAGATTTGAGAGCCTATACAACTCGGCTAAAAAGATACATTGTGATTGAGTTTTAACACCCATGGTTGTGAACTTATAAATTATAATCAATCTAATATGGTAATTCACAAAGATCATCCTCCTCCATTCACTTCTATCTAGTGATAAATGCTCTATTTAAGTCATATTCTGCAACCCTAAACTCATTTTAAAATCCCCCATTATTTCAACCCTCCACCTATCTTACCAATGCATCCTCTAATACTCCAGTCAATGTCTGACATGCCCACCTCAACTTAGACGATTCTGCATTATGTTGTCCATAACATATGAAATTCCAACCTTCCAATGAATATCTACATTCCTAATCCTTTCCAAAGTGCTCCCACACATCCATCTCAATATACTCATCTTCTTCATATGGACCTTCATGAATGCCTATTTGCCATGACATGCATAACAATGTTAATTTGATCAGTCCTATACAATTTTACTTTAACCTAAAACACACACTAAGATCACATAATGACCAAATGCTCTCCATTTAAGCCACATATGATATCAAACAGAAAATTTTCATTAGAAACTTTCTATGGCTCTATGCCAATTAAAGCCAAAATCATCACTATAAAAATAACTTAGCATTGTCATACCATGAGAAGTTTTCAACATATATTATACTTCTTGATTGACAAAAAAAAAAAAAAAAAAAAAAAAAAAAAAAAAAAAAAAAAAAAAAAACTAATATGTTAAAAGTGTTCTTCAAAAAGTCCATGTGCCATGTGGTACTCTCCTTTCATGCAAAAAGTTTATTCCCAAGTCAACCCCTCAATCAAATTAATAAACATTGTCGCTACAAAAAACATAACCTGTGACCTTTGAAATTGATAAGCAATACCTTAACCACTAATCCGATATAAAATCAATATACTTCCTCCGGTCTATTAATATTGCAACAATGAACTTTTTGCACTATTCATCACTCTTGTTTGACCATATAATATGATTCATACGTTAAGCAAAATATAATCATATGGGATCTTGTTGATTTCGTCTAATAAAATACTTTCACAATATCAACTTTTTATAATTTTTCCTCTTACACAATTATAGATATTTAGCATATAAAATGTGTTTGGGATGCGTAATTTCATCCTTGTTGCAATATTAATAGAATGGAGGAAGTATAATTTTTAAAAATTGGATATAATATAAAGTTCTATAAATATATCTTTTCAAAAGACTTTTGCATGTAGTTAAACCTCTCAACACATTTTTGCTAATAATAAGAGGGCAATATTATCATTTTACCCCACTCAATTCTTGAAAAAACTTAGATTAATGTAACCTATTTTTACCCCAAACTTTTGAAGTTACGACATCAATACATTCTCAACAAAGAAAATATATCAAAAAATAATAACCTAGAACATAAACCAAAACACTTGCTAGTTTAGGGTTTAATATTTGAGATATAAGACATACAGAGATAAACCTTCATATTATGCACAAAAAATTGAACCAATCACCAGCTAGAGACATAACCAATATATACTTTGGATGCAGTGAAGTGCAATGATGAATTTATTAAGTTATGCCCTTTTCTTTATTTTTTGGGTAATAGATGTGATTACCCTAATTTAAAATTTACATACAGAAAACAAGACTAAGATAATACAGTAATAGATTGATAGCTTGATACAGCAAGAATAATAAATAAACTAAAATGTCCACTTAAATATGATTCGACTAAATATAAATATCAATCAAGCAATATACCTCATAGGGTAAAAAGTGGCAGATAATCCAATACTCAGTAAGACGAGAAGCTCTAATGTAAACCCTGATAACCCCTAGCTCTAGATTTTAAGTGGGAGCACCACATGGCTCAATAGAGCTGCAAGATTTAAGAATGCAAATAACTGAATTCTTATAGAACCCTAATTCGTACCCAAAATAGCTACTAGCTCCAAAATGAACCTTCACAACTACCTTACATCACTATGTATTCCTAAATGTTTCAAATTTTAAAAACTGTAATAAACGAATGGAATTTAATCAATAAGAGACAATTAATAGAATACATTTGCATTAATCAACCATAAAGAACAATTAAAAGGAAGTATCTCTCATCTAAGGAGTATCACTCTATTAGCCCAAGTAGGACTTTTTTAAAAATAAATACTACCTCCGTTAACATTTACTTGCAACTTTGGGGTATTATTTGAGAGACATAAAATATTCCAAAGTGGCAAGTAAATGTTAACGGAGGTAGTAGATGTCTTGCAATATGAAATAACCCAAGTCACAAGATGATCATTACATCTTAAAAGGGGGAACAAAAACTGCTCAACTATTTAGGTTTAATCAACTGCGATAAACAGTTATTGTTAAAGCATACCTCTTGGCTCTTTGTAACCACAGGCTCACTTATCCTAGTGACGCGTTTAAACATTGGATTGCCTCGCATCTAGGTCAAACAAGAATCCATATAAGGTAATGTACAACAACAATTGCAGGAAAAAATAACACTAATATAGCAGCAAACTCACCTTTTCTTTTAGTGACTCCCACTTTTTGCTCCATGGGGATTGCTTTACTAGTACCACAACAACTTCAGTTCTGTCACTTGTTTCTCCTGTTGATGATGAAGAAGAATACTGCATTCTTTTCCTTCTTTTTGGTTTTCCACTCAATTCTTCCTTCACTATGGTATAACTCTTTTTGGCTAAGTCAGCTACCTTCGCTTCCTTCAATTTCTGGAAGGCTGATGAAAACTTGGGAGAAGACGAAGCAAAAGTTGACCTAAAATTACTAAATAAAGTCTCTACAGTACCGCTAGGCTCAGATTGCTGGTGTGGCTCACCAGATGAGGATTTAGCCTCATCTTTAACATTACCACTTTCGTTTTCCTTAGTATTGTTAGATGCTGAAGGTTCTTGGCCTTTTAAACCCAGAGTCTCTTTAACCTACAAAAGAAATTGCAACAGACATAAACATACTTGAAATTGATGGATTTATATACAGAAGAAAATTCCAAATGCATAAAGATACTAAGCAGACCTCCTCTTTTGCAGATGATATCTTTTCTTTCATATTTGCAGAAACCTGCAGGAAGTAAATATATGTTTGATAAGAAAGTACAACATTTCTTCCAAACATTTTTTTTTATTTGAATAGGGGTTTAAGCAAAGAAAAGTTACAGGTTCACAATTTAAATACACCACAAACCACAATTGAATAGATAGGAATTGACGCAAAGGAGAGAAGATAGATGCTTAGAAAATTAGTCATGAATGATGACTAAGGTCAACAAAAATGGAATTGGATGGTAAAGCTTTGAAGCCCTCTCATGTAAACAAAGACCAAAAAGGAGACTACGCATGGTTGGCCTAAAATGGACATGAAAAATGCAATGCAGTGTAGCAAAATAAGTTTAGATTTGATTATATAAGAGAGCAGCTGAATCACCAAATGGGTGTCTACAAATAGGAGGGAATTCCGAATTGATAAACAAAAATCTGGCGACATTTTGGTACATAAAGACAGAAGCCACAATAAATACACCTAAAAATTAATCATAGCAGCCTGTATACTGTAATTTTCGATATATACCCTCTTTCAATGATATTTCTAATAATTATCGTAACATAAGCTCCTTGAGATCACAAAAATAATTGCTATACTACCAAAACATTAAATCCATTAAAAATTAATTAATAGGATATTATAATATAATATTGAATTTGAAAAAGAGTTGATACATACAAGAAAAGGTTGATAAAGAGTAAAAAGGAAACAACAGTAGACACACTAACTCCAACCAAGATGTATCAGTTGACGCCACTCTTTTCCTACATTCCAACTAGTTGCTGAATTTTTTTTATTTTACCAATGTGGCAAATCTTTTTTATTTTATGGACCAATGTAATGTTTCAGCCTCAACAGGAAACTTGAGAAAGGATAAGGAATCGTGTTTAAACAGATCTAACAGCAAAGACCTAGTCCTTGAATAACAATCTATAAATAAACTAAAGTAGCAACCGCTGACGTCATCTTTCCCCCAAACCTGTACACGTGTCGACTTATTGTGAAAAAATTTCCCGCCCAATTGTATGGCTTATTTTAGAAAAAAAAATAATAATAAAAAAAAAAAAAAAAAAAATATCATTTAAAGTTACAGCAGTAAACTATTATTTCCTAAAATAATGGGATTTGAATTGGTATAGTTGTTTTTGTATTTATCCAAAGTTACTATATATTTTACATAAATCAATAATTTAAATTACAAGTAATTAAATAAATTGACTACTATTTTCATAAAAGGTAGGGATATTAACGGATATTTGTTTTTCTACTTCGAATTCATATTAATGATAGGTTACATTTGCTTTTAAATAATGATTAATCATATTGCTGTGTGTGTGTTTTTTTTTTTAGAAATCATCCACCTCAATATTTTGACATACTATTGAACATGTTGTTGATGATACTTTTTTTTTCTTTCAAAGATTGATAAATTTAACTTTGTAGTATTTCTCTGTATTTGATACTTCGGATGTTGTTTCATTTAATTTTAACTTGGCCACTACAGGTCAATTATATTGAAAGAGTTTGTTTTTTATTTATTTTTATATTTATTTTTATTATTTTTGAAAGAGTACGGTTGATTGTATCATTAGTAATATATCACTTAACAACATAGACTTATGATTTTATCAAAGGCAAAAATGTGGAAATATTAAAGTAAAATTAACATTAATTATCCGATTGATGTGTGATTTTGTCATGCATTACAAACTTAATACGGAGTACTATTTTAAGTACAATAATATATTAATTAATTATGTAACGCCTCACTCGAGAAGATTATTTGTAGATTATATGCGCTGCGAGTGTATATGCGCTGCGAGTGTATATGCGAGTTCAACACTACGTAGTACAATTTTATTTGTTAAAATCGTGCATCGCACGGGACTAATCTAGTTTTCTTATTAAAATCTTTACTCAAACTTCTAAAAAAGTAAGAATGAGTAAGATGAAGAAAAGAAGCTCTAAATCTATGAAGACAGCAAGCATATTAAGGAAACAAGAACATTCTTGTGCGTAAAAATCAGCCAACACATTGTGACTGCTTTTGTTAAAATGAGTTCAGAAAGCAACCCTGGCCTTATAAGACTAGATATTAAACTTAATTCAGGAACAAACCTTCTTTGCAGTCTCTTCAGCTTCTGTCCACACACCATCAACACGCTTATGTAGCTGCTCAGTTGTCTGTTTCACTCTGCATAAAACATTCATCATGTCAGGACACACATCTGCCATCACTAAATGGAAGCCATCTGTTTCAGCTGAAAAATATGATAAGAATTATAATGTGTTTAGTTAGCAAACAGAAAGGAAAAGAAATGGCAGGAGAAGAATGCCACGAGAAAAAAGGAAAAGAGTGTGCTAACGTTTCTTCCAACTCTTTTCAGCATAAAAAGGATTTGGTTAACATAACCAAACTAGAGAAGACAAATCTCACCGTCTCTTCCCTTTCCTTTGAAATGCTTCATCCAAACACACTATCAAAGAAACACCTTGCCAAACATAAACCAAAAGGCAACCATTACACCAAGGAGTAATTGAACAAATTACCTGATTTTAAGATCTTCTTTTACTCCTTTTAACTCATCTGCTTTCTCTTTCAGCTGCTTAACTGATTGTTGGAATTCCTTATTACTATCATGCAGTTAAAAAAATATCAAATACATATATAAAATGGATACACCCAAGCCCAAAGAAAACAACCATGATTAGCTACTAGAGTCACACCAATTGATTAAAAAGATCAACAGAATGAAGGGAATAAAATTATAATTTATGAGCAAGATGGCTAATGGAATCAGATTCCCAAGAAGTAAATTGCCTAAGTGTTTACATTCGCACTGTCTACTACTGAATTCAATATTGGTACTTCATGCAAAGCCAAATGAAAATAAATAAAGTAAAATTCATATAAAACATTATTCAAATTCATATCAAGACAAAAAAGAGATTAAAAGGGGAAAAAATACAACCCTTGATTTTATCATAATCAAATAATTTACGAGGGAAAGGATTACATGAATAGGCTAACTTAGTTTAACCCTCTACCCGAAACTTACATGGCCTTGCAAGATAAGAGTATCAACAATATCTAACTAATGCCTTGATAACAAACCCTGCAAATAAAGTACTTGCGTCCCTAAGTGGTGGAATTGGTCCCTTCCCTCAGCATAAGAATCTATGTACATGAACGAAGCAACCCGATAACCGGATCAATTTAACAGCTAAAAAACCCCAAGATAGAATTAGAAAGGACACATTTTTAATTTTTGTATACATTAAAAGCATTCACTTTTATAAAATAATCTCTCTTAAATCTTCCACACAGGGCCTCAAATTCTGCATGGCCCCATTCTATACCCCAATTGCTTTATTTTTAATCTTTAAAAACAAAAAAACAAAAAAAAAAACCGCCTTCAACCCCTTGTAAGTAGATGCCCAATATTTCATATTTTTCTTCTCTCATATTTTAGCTTTTAGCTAGTAATTACCCTAGAAATCAATTTCAAACTTCTCTGGAATTACCCCAAAAAGAGTTTTACGGTGTGTTTGGATTGAAGGAAATGAAGGGAAAGGAAGGACATCTGGATAACAAATGAGGAAGGAAGGAAGGGAATTGGAGGGGAGAGAAATGAAGGGATTAAATTGCAAGAAATTTATCCCTCCAACAAGGGAGAGATTTGGAAGGAAAACTCACCATTTTTCCTTCCCCTCCCTTTCCCTCCCCTTTTTTTCCTTCCCCTTTATTTATCCAAACACACTTTTACTTTCTTACTTTTCCAATTCACAAAATAACTATGAAACCTTTGGATTCTAATAATTCGCTATGTTTGTCAATGAATTACTAATACTCTTAACATTCTTAAATTCTTTTCTTAATCATATTATCAGCATTCAGCATTGGTGAATAATATTTTCTCATCCTTTCCTTTATTTATTTATCTATATAATATACTTCCTCTGTTTTTTACTTGACGTGTTTCTTTTATCACGCTTGCCAATGCAAAACTTAAACGATCAATAACTTTAATTCTCAATAAGTAAAAAATTTTAAAAAGTTATATATTATGATAGTACTTAATACTTATTGAGACGAATTCAAAAAGATCTCACATGAATATGTTTGTCCTTAAATATTCACAAAAGACGGTCAAAAGAGCGGTGATAAATAGTGTAAAAGTCAAAGCGGGTCAAGTATAAAAGAACGGAGGAAGTAGTTCTTAAATGAATGACGGTCAATTTCTCAATCCTCGTTTTATTAAAAGGAAGAAACATCAACACATTCATAAAATTATTCACAAGAAAAGCAGAAATTGAATTACTTACTCCAAAATAAAGGAATTATACTCAATTTGGAAGTAAAAAAAACACATAGAAATGACAATTAATCACAAAAAAAGCATAAGTTGGTGAAATTACCTTGAAGCTTCACCTTTAATCTTGTTGGAAAACTCATTAAACACACTAAATTGACGATTAAACGAATACCCATTTCCAGAAATCAACCTAAGCTTGGAATTCGATTGCTGGAACTATGAATTAAGATAAACAACACCCATTAAAAATAAATAAATAAATAAATAATTGAAAGAAAAGAGGGGAGAAAAAGAACCTGTTGATGGGGTAAAAAGGGGAGGAAAAGACGTTGCTTGGAGAAGAAGAAATCACGAGCAAGTTTTCTGCTAGCCATTTTTATGGGGCAAGAAGAAATCGCCGGTCAGAGTTTGGGAGAAGTGAATGTGGGTGCGGCGAACAGCGGACTCAATGAATGAATGGAACCGCTGTTCGGCTCTTGTGTGCTCCCTCTATTAAGAAAAACAACATCAATTGGAAAAAGAAAAAGAAATGAAATGAAATGAAAATAGCACGTAGGGTCTGTCCGATTTAATGAAAACAAATTAAATGAAATAAATTAATGGAAAAATTACTCTCATTAATCTGAACTTTGTTTTGTCCGCCGAAAATAATCTCAACTTTCGTTTATTATCTATCACTCCTAACTTTAGGGGTATTAATTTCTATTGCACCCAAATGACTTGCAACCGGTAAAGCAGGTAAACCTTTGTGATTTTTTTTTTTTTTTGCACACGTGTCAATATATAATAGGTTGAGAAAAATAAAAAAAAATGTAAAAAAAATTAAAAAAAATAAAGAAAAATGTAAAAAAAAAATAAAAAAAAAATTCAGAACAACCCAGCAGCACCCCCACCACACCCACCACCACACGAACACCACCGACGCACATCAAACCACCACCACCGTTGGCCAAAAATGGCCACAAATGGCTGAAAATGGCCGATGTTAGGGCTAAATACCCTAAACCGGCCGATTTCGGCCGTTTGTGGCCGATTTCGTGCATAGGCGTCGCCGATTTCGTGGCTGGGTTCGCCGATTTCGAGGGTGGGGAGGGGTTATCGGTTGCTGGGGAAGGGTTATTGGGGGCTGGGGATGGGTTTTCGGGGCTGGGGAGGGGTAATCGGGGGGTGGGGAGGGGTTATCGGGGGTGGGGAGGGGTTATGGGGGGCTGGGGAGTAGACCTGGCAATCCTGACCTAGACCCGATGACCCAACCCGAATGACCCGACCCATGACCCGAAATCGACCCGAAACCAGTGACCCGAAATTGACCCAAAACCCGAATTAACCCGGCCCATACCCGACCCGAAACCTGAAATGACCCGACCCGAGATGACCCGACCCAAAGTTGACCCGAGACCCGAAACGACCCGACCCGAAGTTGACCCGACCCGAAAATGACCCGACCTTTAACTTCTTTTAGTAAATAATTATATAAGTTACTACATCCGTTAACTTTTATTTGCAATTTTGGAATATTTTATATCTCACAAATAATACCCCAAAGTTACAAATAAAAGTTAACGGAGGTAGTATAAAAAGTTTATATTAGGAAATTCTACATTAAAATAGATTCATAACATCTTACATGACTACATTGACTTTCATATAATAGTTAAAAAAGATGGTCAAAGTGAGATGTGTGAATAGTGCAAAATGTCAAATCGTTAAGAGTAATTTGGGACGAAGGGAGTATAAGAATAATTCAAAGAAATTATTACGGAGATTAAGAGTAAAGAGAAAACAATAAATAAAGGCCTAGGGCATAGCTTCACCAATAAATAACATTCCAGGGTAAAAACATAATAATCAATCATCAATGCATCAATTAATCAGATCATAAAGGGCTTTCGCTACATATTACAATCACAGAATTAATCTACCGGTATTAAATCTCATCTCTCGAATCTCGGCTTAACCATTTATAAATTAACCTACCAATTGAAACTAGACCTAAACATCAATTCTCATCTCTCGAATCTCGAATCAATATTGTCAAACTCATGCATAAAAGATCAGGCCTAATCTAGTCACAGAGCATTAAATCAATCAATAGGAAATTAATCTAGCATTGATAATCAACAACAATAAATTACCTCTTCATATTATTTATGGATCCCCACAAACCCTAGAAATAAAACTACTCACACATAATTAAATCTAAACTAATCAAAGCAATAAAATAAGACATGATGAAAGAATTAAAATAAATAACTGAGATTAAAGTAGAAGAAATTGTTACCAAAGTAATATGGAATTAAGAGTAGAGTTAAGAACAACGTATTAGAGAGAGAAACTAATCTAAAAGCTAAGTAGAGAGAGAAAATCTAGGAGAAGAATTAAGAAAGAGTAAAAAAAGATCCTAAACTCGCTTAACGAAAAAGTATTTATAATAAACAAGAATCCTAAACTAAAACAAACTTAAACGACGATTAAACCGCCTAATAATAACACGCGCCCAATCGGGCGAGGCACCGCCCGATCGGGCCCGCCTTTTTACTTCCAGGTGCGTCTCTCGTGCCCGGCCGGGCGCGAGTTCGGGCGCTAGCTTCACTTCCCCGCCTGGTCTGGCGCAACTTCGGGCGGGACCTCTAATGGTCGGGCGGCACTCTTGGGCCGCTCTTTGGACTTCGGTTGGGCTCCAATTCTTCGGGCCAATCAGGATTTTCTCTTCGGGTCTTGAATACTCGGTCCAAATGCCCCGGTATCACATATACCGAGCCCTTAATCACCGGTTCGATGGCTCTAACCGGCCTTGGGCTATGAAGGATGGTCGTGCTTCTCCAATGCTCGTAGATACTTCATAATATCTCGGGAAAATGCTCCAAAAGTGCAAGTCCCTACAAAAGTCAACCAAATCTACGAAAACACTAGAAAACACCAATTAGTAATAAAAGTAGCTCTAAAGAGCCAAAAACACTACTAATTATGACCAAGGGACGGGGGTAAAATACTATATAAAATGGACATATCAAACTCCCCCAAGCCAAACCTTTTCTTGTCCCTAAGCAAAGATCTCATCAATGAAAAAATAAATATGATTCACCCCAAAAAGTAAAAATCAAGCACAAACAATTCAAGGTAAATCTAATAGAGAAAACCACGAGAGCATATAGAATTCAAGACTAGTGCTCACACACTCAACTCTCATTTATGTGGCGAGTAAAAGATGTACTCGATCGCTCTCCAACTGACAGGGTAAAGTCGTATCCCCAAATCAAAAGTAATACCTAAATCCTCTAACTAATGTAGATAGGGAAGTAGGGTCGAATCCACAGAGAAACGAATCTTTCTATTCCTAATTAACTAATATAATCTAGATTATGAAGTAACCAATATATAAATTTGAATAATAAACTAAACTACGGAGATCAAGAATAGGGAGAAAAACAATAATAAGAAGGCCTAGGGTCACAGGTTCACCAATAATTAATATTTCGGGATAAAACATAATAATTAATAATTAACATTGCACAAATAACATGATTAACAGACTCTCGCAATTTATTAATCAACATAGATCTAACAGGCTCTCGCAATTTACTAGATCTAAGTTCCTATTAAAAATAGCCTTTAATATTAAATTAACATCTGCTCGATTCATCAATTCATTATTGCTAAACATTCACAATTAAATTACATCTGCTCGATTCATAATTTAATTGCAAAGAATTAAAACAATTCAATAAGAAATTATCATGCAATGCCAATAATCAATAATAACAAATTATCCTTCATATTAATTATGGATCCCCATAAACCCTAGAATTAAACTACTCACACATAATAGAAACTAATCTAAACAAAGTAATTAAACAAGACATGAGAAAAGGAATGAAATAAACAACTAAGATTAAGAGAAGAGAAATCGTTACCAAAATAAATCTGGAATTAAGAGTAGATTAAGAACAAAGGTTTAAGAGAAAGAAAATCTAAGAAAACAATTAAGAGAGTAAAGTAAGAGTAAAGAGAGAGAGAGAGAGATCCTAAAAACGTATTACGGAGGAGTATTTATACTCCGTACAAATCCTAAACTAAAACAAACCAAAACGACGCTAATCGTCTCCTGATATTTGCACGCGCCCGATCGGGCGCGCCTTTTTGCTTCTTCAATACCAATCTCGCGCCCGGCCGGGCGCGTCACCGGGCGCCAACCTTAGCTTCTCCCGCCCGGCCGGGCGCGCCTCCGGGCGCCAGCCTCTTTGGCCGGGCGGCTCTCTTGGGCCACTATTTGGACTACGATTGGGCTCAATTTCTTCGGGCCAATCTGGGTTTCCTCTTCCAGTCTTGAATACTCGGTCCAAATGCCCCGGTATCACCTATACCGAGCCCTTAATCACCGGTTCGATGACTCTAACCGGCCTTGGGCTACAAAAACTGGTCGTGCTTCTCCAATGTTCGTGATTGCTCCAAAATATCTCGGGAAAATACTCCAAGAGTATAATTCCCTACAAAAGTCAACCAAATCTACGAAAACACTAGAAAACACCAATTAGTAATAAAAGTGGCTCTAAAGAGCCAAAAACACTACTAATTATGACCAAGGGACGGGGGTAAATTACCATATAAACTAGACACATCAAACTCCCCCAAGCCAAACCTTTGCTTGTCCCTAAGCAAAGATCTCATCAATGAATCAATAAATATGCTTCACCCCAAAAAGTAAAAATCAAGCACAAACGATCCAGGGTAAATAAAATAAACATGCTTCAAAATCAACCAATCAAATCCATCTAATTACCAATCTTCCCTAACAATTGTCAAACATAGCAAACTACAAGAGCATATAGAATTCAAGACTAGTGCTCACGCACTCAACTCTCATTTTTGTGGCGAGTAAAAGATGTACTCGATCGCTCTCCATCCAACCCCTTTATGTGAATAATGCCCTCCCAACTCACACTCTCGTGTGTATAGAACAATGAACGCTCAACCTACTAGTCAACTCGAAATATGTCAAATCATAACTTGCATTGATAAAATACACTTTCACATTCATACAATTCTACGCACAAAGGTCGAAAGGTCTTTAAAGCTTGTAATGTAAGGCCAGGGTAAAGGGTAGGAATCATTTGGGAACAAGTGAGAGAAAAGCTATGCTTAAGGGAGCAAATCCTATCAAAACCCATGATCAAAATAAATAATAATCAACAACTCCTACATAACCAACTCTAACATCAACCAAATATACTCCAATCATAATAAACAATCCCAACTCTTACATATCACTCACAAAAAAAATAATAATGAAGAAGTGGAGTGAATAAACAAACTTTATTTCCAAACTTGAATTTTTCATTGAAGCTCAATTTTTTTCTTTTGATCAACCTCAAACTAGAACATTTGAACAATTAACATTTTTTCTTTTCTTTTGAAGTTCACTTATTTTTTCACATTTTTTTTCTTGAACTTCTCTCTTTTTTTTTTTTCATAACATCATGCTTTATTTTTTTTCAAGAAAATATAACTCTCAAACTCATCAAAAATAAACATGATCAACAACAAAACAACTTCTCAAAAACCCACCCAAGCTGTGCAAATAATAAGCACACTATTAACTCCCTCACCTCACTCACTAATAGCTCCCCCAAGCCAAGCTTGGGACTAGTAACCAATAGGGCAAAATAGGCTTATTATGTGGCTAATAAAACAACAAAAAGTCAAGGCAACAACATGGGTAGCAAGAAGGTAACAAATGTATCTACAATCATCTGGAGGCTACCTAAAAGAACAAATGCCTTCGTCCTCCTCAATGTGCATAATAATGAATCATATAAATATTACTAATAGTTGCAAACCAATACTCAAATTCATTGACATACCAGGAACTATGGAACTATCACACATTCCTAACCAAATCAACTAGTCAAGCACTATATTCACAAGTAGTTGGACAAAATTGACGCATGTTAAGGTTCCAAGGCAATCAAACATCAAGTCATGATCAACTAATCCACAATGCTTATCATCAAATACCAAGAATCAAAACAATTTTCTCAAGTAAGGGGCACAGGGAAGCATAATTTACAATTCATTGGAACGTATTTTTGGATTTTTTTTTATTTTTTATTTTTTTTTTCTTTTTTCATATATAAGAAAGCAATAAAACTAACCTAGAAAACAAGAAATCTAACCTAAGAAAACACACCAAAAATAAAAGAAAAGAGGAAAAGAAATATACCAAACCAAATCCAAAATTTCCCCCAAGCCAGAATCAGACAATGTCCTCATTGGCTCGGGAACTAGCCCAACACAGCTAGTCCTGATCATCCTCATCCATCGAGCTGAAACCTGCACCTCCACTTCCACCTGCACCACCTGCACCAGAAGAGCTACCACCAAAATAATCAGCATGAAAACTCCCCCCCCCCCCCCCGTCGGTCCCCAGAAAGGAATGTCCTGGCCGTACCCATGGAAGGAAGAATAGTCAGTGTAAATACCATGGGTAGTGGGATCCCTATCGTATCCCAGGGGTGGAGGCTGAAACCAGTCAGGGTGAATAGCGTCGTCGGGAATGTTGCCCCGACGAGCATAATCATTATACATAGGGTAGAGGGCTCTACCCTGGTTCCTCTCTAGGTACCCTAACCTATGGTCTATGGAGCCTACCATCCTCCTAAGGTCAGTATAGGAATGCTCGATACGTCCTAAGGCCTAACCTATACTCTGAAGGTCCCAAACTGGGTTTGAGTCAACATGAGGGACAGAGTGAGACATGCGAGGTGGAGAGAAAGCCACCTCGGGCTGAGGCTGAGGCTGGGGTGGTGGTACTGGTGGTGGTGGTGCCTGCCCCCTAGAGTTGGCAACTAAAACATCATATGTGTAGGATGGTTTCCCTGGGGGAAAGGCGGTCAAGTCAGGACTGGGTAGGGGAAAGATGGGCAAAGGTTGCTCGCTCCCAGTCCTAATACACCAAAAGGGTGTCTTCTCGCTATCCGGTCGTACGTACCCACCCCAACTCCTCAAAATACCTAGCAGTCATATAGGTATCTGGTCCACAGTTGGTCAGTTGTTGGGGTCCATCCACTACAAAACCGGCCTTTTTCACTGCTATTCGAGTGAAAAGGCCTCCTAAACGAATGGGGGTGCAAGATGTGGTGCTGGCCGTGGCATGCCTGCTCAGATGGTGAATAATAAACCTACCTATGTTCAATTTCCCGTACCCATACACATAGTGTCCTATGACAGCTAGTTCGTTAGATTGGGCATTATGGGGCTCGTTCCTACCTAAAAAGCACAAACCCGCAAATCTTTGCCAGATTTTTGGGACAGGGTGGTGAATAGGTTTGGTACTAGCATGTTGGGGGTCGGGAGTAGGCAAACCAGTCAAAGCATGATATATGTCACCCATTTTATAGTCCGCATGCCATTGATGAGGTAATTCAGAATTTAATTCAAATAATTTACAAAATTCTACATAAGTTAAACTAATATTCCTATTGTTCAACCTAAAAATTAAATTCGGCCCATTTCTACTACTAACAACATGTAAAGAAGACAAGAATTCACAAGTAAGTTCTCGGAATGTAGGATAGTGCATATCAACAAATTTTCTCATGCTAATGTCATTTAAAAATCGTTTTACAAAATCATACAAACCAAATGATTCTAGAGCAGGGCGGTGTAACCACCGAGAAGGAATTACCTCACGCCCGATCAAGTGTTCTAGCCGCTCCTTTTGGTCTTGGCTAGTAATACGGATCGTCGGCCAGTACGGGAGTTGCAAATCCGGGTCGTATTCCTCCCTTGAACTGGAGCTCCTACCGAAAATAGACCTAGCCCTCTTTGAAGCCATGGTAGAAATGGGTTGAAAATTTAGTTGAATAAAATCTGAAAATTTTTATATGGAAATGTAGAGGATGAAGAAGGGATTACAAATATGTAAAAAGTTTTGAATTTGGTTGAGGAATGAAGGAGAAATCTTAGAGAGAAGGTGGAGAAAATTTGAGTTTTAGAGAGAGAAAGTAATGGAGGAAAGAAGAAATGAAGGAAGAAAGAAGGAAAGAAAGAAGAAGAGGACGCGGACGCCCGTCGCGCCCGGTAGGGTGATATGAAATTTTTATATTTGGAGGTTCTCGCGCCCGGTCGGGCGATCTGATGCCCGTATTGTCTTCAACTCTCGCGCCCGGTCGAGCGCCCTTCGCCCGGTCGGGCGATCTATCGCTCCAAATTTCGCCCCTTCTCGCGCCCGGTCGGG
The DNA here is from genome assembly GCF_948465745.1 of Chenopodium album. NCBI lineage: Eukaryota > Viridiplantae > Streptophyta > Magnoliopsida > Caryophyllales > Amaranthaceae > Chenopodium > Chenopodium album. Next base: position 46,474,092 of record NC_137839.1, read on the forward strand.
CGAGGCTTGCCCGATCGGGCGGACAAAGTAGTCCGTATACGACGAATTTCGCGCCCAGTCGGGCGCCCATCGCCTGGTCGGGCGAAAATGCTCAACTTTTGGACCTAGGTCTCGCGCCCGATCGGGCGGACTTCGCCCGGTCAGGCCTGAGACAGAATTGTCGAATTTTTTATATTCTTCTTTTCTCAAAATTTGGCTAACTCTTTTCCTTCAAAACTGTACAAAGACTCATAGAACTGATTAGATTCCCTCATCTCTCCTCTCATAAGAAGAAGGAAAGAAAAACTAGTCTAAAAAGCATTAAAAATACGGGTTGCCTCCCGCAAAGCGCTGGTTTATCTAGGTCCCGCACGACCTTCTTACCAAGTACAAAAACTAGGACCCTTGGCCTAACGCTTGATCGGGTGGTTTCTCACCCGGTCTAGCGGTGTTTCGGCTGTGACGCGATTTCATGACATGCCCTGTGGGGCGCCCATTCACTTTATCTGGTGGATCCTCCTTTACATGGATTGGGGGTCTTCAATGCTACGTACCAAAGATCCTTATTTGATCGAGGGTTGCTTCAAATTGTCATTGCATTCAACACTTGCAACTCAATTTGGCGGAACACTTACCGTAGGCTCCAATCGCACAACTTGCTTGATTGATTCCACCTTTTCGTCCTCAAAACCAAGACCAACATTGTAGAGTGATCTTTCTATTGCATCAACTTCCTCCTGCCATTTGTCTATCTCATCTGAAAAGGATGCAACACAAGATACCGCCTCCAAGGGATCTTTTTCAAGAGCTTGGGGCTTGTTAGAATAATTCTCAACCACATTAACACTGAAATATTTCTCCTCAGTCATGGAGCTTTTAGGGGTATGATTAAGATTAAAAACAACTTTATCATCCCCTACTGATAGTGTTAACCATGTTCGTGATTGCTCCAAAATATCTCGGGAAAATACTCCAAGAGTGTAATTCCCTGCAAAAGTCAACCAAATCTACGAAAACACTAGAAAACACCAATTAGTAATAAAAGTGGCTCTAAAGAGCCAAAAACACTACTAATTATGACCAAGGGACGGGGGTAAATTACTATATAAACTAGACACATCACCAACCAACCCCTTTATGTGAACAATGCCCTCCCAACTCACACTCTCGTGTGTATAAAAAGATGTACACTCAACCTACTAGTCGACTCAAAATATGTCAAATCATAACTTGCATTGATAAACAACACTTTCACATCCATACAACTCTATGCACAAAGGTCGGAAGGTCTTTAAAGCTTGTAATATAAGGCTAGGGTAAAGGGTAGGTTACATTTGGGAATAAGTGAGAGAAAAGCTATGCTTAAAGGGAGCAAATCCTAATAAAACTCATGATCAAAATAAATAATGATCAACATCTCCAACATAACCAACTCCAACAAAAGATCCACCAAATACAACTCCAAACATATCAAACAATCCCAACACTTACAAATTTCACTCATAAAGATATAACAATAAAGTACTTGAGTGAATAAACAAACTTTATTTTCCAAACTTGAATTTTTCATTGAGACTCAATTTTTTTCTTTCCTTTGATTAACCTCCAACTAGAACATTTGAACATTGAACAATTTTTTTCCTTTTGCTCTTTTTTTTCTTTTGAAGTTCAATTATTTTTTTTTCACTTTTTTTTTCTTTTCTTCATAACATCATACTTTATTTTTTTCAAGAAAATTCAACTTTCAAACTCATCAAAAATAAACTACGATCAAGGACAAAATAACTTCTCAAAACCCACCCAAATTGTGCAAATAATAAGCACACTACAAACTCCCTCACCTCACTCACTAATAGCTCCCCCAAGCCAAACTTGGGACTAGTAACCAATGGGGCAAAACAGGCTTGTAATGTGGCTAATAAACAACAAAAAGTTAAAGCAGCAACATGGGTAGCAAGAAGGGAACAAATGTATCTAAAATCATGTGAAGGCTACCTAAAAGAACAAATGCCTTCGTCCTCCACAATGTGCATATCAATGAGTCATATAAACATTACTTATAGTTGCAAATCAATATTCAAATTCATTGACATACCAGGAACTATCACACATTCCTAACCAAATCAACTAGTCAAGCACTATATTCACAAGTAGTTGGACAAAATTGACGCATGTTAGGACATCTAAGCACTCAAACTTCAAATCATGATCAACAAATTCACAATGTTTATCATCATATACCAAGAATCAAAACAATATTTTCCAAGTATGGGGCATAGGAAGCATGATTTACAATTCATTGGAACGTATTTTTGGATTTTTTTTTTTATTTTTCAATTTTTTTGTATTTTTCATATAAGAAAGCAATAAAACTAACCTAGAAAGCAATAAATCTAATCTAAGAAAACACACCAAAAACAAAGGAAAAGGGAAAAAGAAAGATACCAAATCCAAAATCTCCCCCAAGCCAGAATAAGACAATGTCCTCATTGGCTCGGGAATTAGCCTAGCATGGCTAATCCTCATCATCCTCATCCATGGAGCCGAATCCTCCACCTCCTATACCACCTGCACCAGAAGAGATACCACCAAAATAATCAGCGTGAAAACTCCCCCCCCCCGCCGGTCCCCCGAAAGGAATGTCCTGGCCGTACCCATGGATGGTAGAATAGTCAGTATAAATACCATGGGCAGTGGGATCCCTATCGTATCCTTGGGGTGGAGGCTGAAACGAGTCAGGGTAAATGGCATCGTCGGGAATGTTGCCCCGACGAGCATAATCATCATACATAGGGTAGAGAGCTCTACCCTTGTTCCCCTCAAGGTACCCTAACCTATGGTCAATGAAGCCTACCATCCTCCTAAGGTCAGTTTGGGAGTGCTCAATACGGCCTAAAGCTTGACCTATACTCTGGAAGTCCCAAACTGGGTCAGAGTCAACATGGGTGACAGAGTGGGACATGCAAGGTGGTACCTCGGGCTCGGGCTGGGGTGGTGAAACTGGTGATGGTACTGGTGGTGCTTGCCCCCTAGCATGGGCAACTAATAGGTCGTACATGTAGGACGCTTGCCCGGGGGGAAAGACGGTCAAGTCAGGACTAGGTAGGGGAAAAATAGGCAATGACTGATCAATCCCAGTCCTAATGCACCAGTGGGGGGTTTTCTCACTATCCAATCGTACCCAACCCAACTCCTCAAAATATCTAGCAGTCATATAGGTATTCGTCCCACAATTAGTCATCTGGTGGGGTCCACTCTTAACAAAACCGACCTTTTTAATTGCTATCCTAGTGATAAGGCCTCCTATACGAATAGGGGTACGAGACTGGGTACTGGCCGTGGCATGTCTACTCAGGTGGTGGATGATGTATCCACCTATGTTCAGTTTACCAAACCCATACACATAGTGACCAATAACAGCTAGTTCGTTGGTTTGGGCGTTGTGAGGCTCGTTCCTTCCAAGAAACACACAATCCTGCAAATCTTTGCCAGATTTTTGGGATAGGGTGATGGATAGGTTTCGTACTAGCATGTTGGGGGTCGGGGGTCGACAAACTAGTTAAAGCATGATAAATATCACCCATTTTATAATCAGCATGCCATTGAAAAGGTAATTCAGAATTCAATTCAAATAATTTACAAAATTCAACATATGTCAAACTAATATTCTTGTTGTTTAACCTAAAAAAAAAGTTCGGTCCATTTCTACTATTTACAACTTTCAAAGAAGACAAAAATTCACATGTTAATTCACGGTATGTAGGATAGTTCATGTCAACAAATTTTCTCATTCCTATATCATTCAAAAATCGTTTAACAAAATCATACAAACTATAAGATTCAAGAGTAGGGCGGGGTAACCACCGTGAAGGAATTACGTCTCGCCCGACAAGGTGTTCTAGCCATTCCTTTTGCTCCTGGCTAGCAATTCGGATTGTTGGCCATTAGGGGAGTTGCAAATCTGGATCGTACACCTCCCTCGAATAGAACTCCTCCCAAAAATTGATCGAGCCCTCTGCCATAGTAGAAAAATGGGTGTGAAATTATTTGATTGAAACTTGAAAATTTTTAATGTAAGATTGTAGAGGGTGAAGACAGGATTAAGAATATGTAAAAATTATTGAATTTGGGTAAGAGGTGGAGAGAAGATCTTACAGAGAAGGTAGAGGTTTTAAGGTTTTAGATAGAAAAATTTATGGAGGAAAAGAGAAATAAAATGAGAAAAGAAAGAAAGAAGAAGAAGAAGGAAAACGGGTGCCGTCTCGCGCCCGGCCGAGCGGGCTGTCGCCCGGTCGGGCGATCTGTGCTCGTAATCTTCGTTGTTCTCGCGCCCGGTCGGGCAAGCTTTGCCCGATCGGGCGATCTGTTGCCCGAATTTCCTCTACTCTAGCGCCCGGTCGTTCGCCCGATCGGGCGGTAAAAATGTCCGTATACGTCAACTTTCGCGCCCGGTCAGGCGGACCTCCGCCCGGATGGGCGATAATTAAAGTTTTTAAACCCTTGCTCTCGCGCCCGGTCGGGCGAGCTTCGCCCGATCGGGCCCGAGGCTAATTGGAAGATTTTTTTTGCCTTTCTTCTTTTCTTCAATTTTTGGCTAACTCTTTTCCTTCAAACCTGTACAAAAACTCATAAAACTCATTAGACTCCCTCCTCTCTCCTCTCACAAGAAAAAGGAAGAAAAACTAGGTTAAAAAGCATTAAAATACGGGTTGCCTCCTGTAAAGCGCTGGTTTATCTGGGTCCCGCGCGACCTTCTTACCAAGTATAAGAACTATGACCCTTGGCCTAACGCTTGGTTGGGTGGTTTCTCACCCGGTCGAGCGATGTTTAGGCCACGACGCGGCTTCCTGACATACCCTGTGGGACGACAATTCACCTTATCTGGTGGATCCTCCTTGACTTGGACTGGGGGCTCTTTAATACTACACACTAGAGACCCCTCTTCGATCGATGGTTGCTTCAAATTGTCACTACATTTAACACTTGTAACTCGATCTGGCAGAACACTTACCGTAGGATCAATTTCCACAACTTGCTTGTTTAATTCCACCTTCTCATCTTCGAAGCCAAGACCGACAGTGTAGAGGGCTCTTTCTATTGCATCAACTTCCTTTTGCCATTTGTCTATCTCATCTGTAGAAGATGCAACACAAGATACGCATCCAAGGGATCTTTTACAAGAGCTTGGGGCTTGTTAGAATAATTTTGAACCACATCAACACTAAAACACTTCTCCTCTTTCATGGGGATTTTAGGGGTATTATTAAGATTAAAATAATTTTATCGTCCCCTACTGATAGTGTTAATTTGCCACATCTCACATCTATAATTGCTCCTGCAATGTTAAGGAATGGTCTACCCAAAATAATTGGGGTTTGCATATCCTCAGCCATATCAAGAACAACAAAAATAACAGGTATATAAAATTTACCTACTCTAACAGGAACATCTGACAAGGGAATAAACGCGTCGTCAATTGTCTATCCCTAGATCAAATACAATTTATACAACCTAAACAAACCTAATACGAGTATAAGGCAAGCATAGGGGTCGAACCACAAAGAACGGTAAACACCACCAAATGTTATCGACAATTAAGCTAGTCCGGAATAGGGGATAAATAAACTAAAGTCTAAAAATGCTAAAACAAGAAATAAAACATTAAGGGAAATGGTTTAGGTATAGCATTCACTTTAACATAAACAAAGGCATAGAAATTGAATTAATTATGAACTAAACATGCTCGAATATCGAAATTAAGAATCCAATCTAGCCGCCTTCCAGGGTCAATTGGCTTCTCCTAACATAGCCTCTATGCTTCCACATTAGAACCATATACTAGGAGGTACTATTAAATAACAATCGATACTAATGAACCTTAACTAAGTCAACTTCCGTTTCTTGTTAGCAAAGATTCACCTTTAATCAATCAACAATGTGCACTTGCAAGAAGATTAAAGAATATCAAGCATATAAAGACTTTAATCACAAATAAATCAATTCTAAACCCTAGAACATGCTCAAGGTCCAACTACACCACAACCATCCCCTTAATGGGGAAATTACTCACTAATCATGATAATAACAAGATTAATCAACAAATAATCAAGAATCAACATGATCAACAAGCAATACCAACAACTAAAATAATCATCAAAATAAACAAATAAAAATAGAGGAGAGAGAGTAAGAAATTGCTCATTAATTGAAGATGAAGATCTACAAAGGATTGAACAAGCTCCTTCTTCAAAATCCAAGTTCATTAATGAAGAAAACCTCACTTTCTCTCTCTACCAAAGAAGACTAACCCTAACCTAACCTAAAACTAAAAACTAATTAGAGAGAGGAATAGATAGTTATTGAATGTTCTCCTAATTACCCCAAAAAAATGGGTATTTATACTAACTTAATAAAACTAGGAAAAATAGAAAAAGAAAATAAAATAAAATAAATTAAAAGGAAAAGTAAAAAAAATAAAATCAGAAACTAAAAAATAAAAATAAAAGAAAAGAAAGAAAATAAGAAAAGGGAAAAGAAAAAGAAATAAAAATAAAACAAATCAATTCCCCCCAAAACAATCAGCTACCCCCTTTCCCCTTCTTCGAATTTGGCTGCTTCAATATCAACACCAAACAACCATCATCAATGGCTCAAAATCATCACCGACATCTTCATCAACCAGCAATCAATCAAGGCCGTTCAATTTTCATTAAAACTCGCGTGAGAAGCTCGTGGAATGGTTCGATCGAACCGGTGGTGGGTTCGACCGAACTACGGGGTTGGTTCGGTCGAACCAAGGGTATGTTCGACCACTCCCCTTCGAATAACAAAGCCCCCAAAGTCTCTGACTCGACGTTCGGCCGAACTTCTTAATGGGTTTGCTCGAACTTGATTAATTTGCAATTTGTTCTGATTTGCTTAATTGAGGGCCGAATTGCTTGTGCGAATTGGTTGCTTAATTGTTGCTGGTTTAGGTGCGGCTGATTGCGGGTGTAAAGCAGGCTGTTGTGAGGTGAATTGCGGGCTGCTGTAAAAGCTTGAGGGAGGTTGATTACGGTGGCTGGGTTGCGTTGGTGGTCAGATGGTTGGTTTGGGTAGTTGCGGGTCAGGTGTGAAATTGGTGGTGTATTGGTTGATGTGGCTGCGCATTTGGTTGAGCAGGGGATGGTTTGTGTTGTGGTGGTGATGCGGGGTGAAGCAGGGGATGTGCGGTGCTAGGTGGCTGGGAGTGAGGCAGGGGCAGCGAAATGCTTGTGTCGTTGTTGGTGTTGGTTGAGCAGGTGTGTGGGGTGGCAGGTGAGTATGGCTGTGGGGCTGCTGTGGTTGCGTGAGAGGTGATTTTGGTGGTGAGGGTGAGTGAGCAGGGGAAAGGTGGATGATGGTGATATGCGTGGTTGCGTGAGGTTGCAGGCTGGTTTGGCTGTGGTGGTGTATGTGTGGTGGAGGATAAGGGAGGTGTGCGGTGATGGATAAGTGGGCAGCATGCTTGTGAAATGGGCATTTGGCGTTTGACTCAAATTAGAACCCGAACTCACTTGACATGAATCCCGAACCCCTACACACAAAACCGAAGGAAGGAATTGGGATAAATAAAATAAAAATAAAAATAAATAAAATAGAAATAGAAAATAAGAGACATAAAACTAAACTAATAAAAATAAACAAAAACTATGCAAGCAAATAAAGTAAAATAAAATACGAAAATAAACTAAAGCTAATAAAATAAAGAAAATAAACTAAAACGCTCCAAAATTACCGAATAAACAAGAAACTTTATTAAAAGGAAAACAAGAGAAAGAAAGGGAAAATAAGATAAAATAAACACGAAAATGACTCTAAAACTACTCCCTAAGAGTGACATAAATGTCACTCATCAAATTCCCCCAAGCTAAACCTTTGCTCGTCCTCGAGCAAAGCTAAGGCAAAAGAGAACAAGATGGAATTATTTAAAGCAAAAGAAACAAAATAGAAACAAAGAGAAAGAATGTACACTAACTCACTGTCGTAGGAATCACGGTTGTTTTTAGCTACAACAAGCCCTTAAAACCCCAAAGTCGCCTGTGAGGACGAGTGAGGTCTCGTGAGGGTTTCCTAAGAGGTTTAACCCACAACTCTCGACAAAACATAACATTCAAGGCAAAGGTGAAATCAAGAAAACTCGAGTTTTGAAATTTCAAACCAAACACAAACAATGGGCTAAATGCACAAGAATACAGTCCTTTCTAGACATTAAAGGTAGCCAAGCAAAAGAATAGCTAAGGTTGATGCACACATAAAGCATGCAAAGGGTAGAGAACTTAGAGGGACTTACACTCCTCCTTATCTCCAACCAAACTTCCGCATCCTCACTAGTTTTGCATCCACTTTTAAGGTGATATCTCGAGATTCCTCGAAGGAATCGGAAGAAATAATCAATGAAAAACATTTAGGCTACCCGACATCTTGGCATTGATAGCTCGCTCAATAGGCTTGGCTTGATTACCCTTCATCGGTAGTAACTAAACCTCACTAAGGTCAAAAGGTCTTAAAAGGGTTGAAACGTTTAGGCTAGGGTAAAGGGTGTGGAAATAAATTTGGAAATTGGTGGTAAACTTAGAAGTGAAGCAAGGTTGATCATTCCTCAATTCGAACTCAATAAACTACCAACTTTCGAATCAAAAATTCTAGCAACACCTCCCCCAAGCTTATTCTTTTTCAACCAAACAACAAATATTTTTGTATTTTCTCAATATTTTCTTCTTTTTTTTTTTCATTTCTTTTTATTCTTTGCTCTTGCCTCTTTTAACTTTGAGCGGCTTTTTCTTTCATTTCCTTTATTTTCTTCTCATTTACTCAACCCATTCAACATAACAAAAATAATCTCAAGTACCAAAATTTGAGTTTTTCACTTCTTTTTCATTCTTTTTCTCACTTTCATTAACCAAAAAATACAAATCAAGTCCCAAGAATGCTTCACAAAAACTAAAAAAGGTGAAAATAAAGCAAAGGTCCATTGGTTTGTAATGTGGTTATGCCAAAGAAGGGAAAATGGCTCAAATTGGGTTACTAAATGAGCAAATGCAAAAGAAAAATAAAAGAATAGAAAATAATAGAACAAAACAAAAATCCTAATTGCCTTCGTCTTCCCCTAGGTTGGTTCGGTCTCGATCTTGGGTAGATTAAGCCAAATTCTCGATATAAGCTAGCAATGCCAAGGATCCAAACGCCACACATGCAAGAAATGTAGAAGGCTAGAACAAAATAGACACATCCTCACAAAAATGACGGTAGTGGAGTAGCAAAAATCACCTTTAAAGCTTCAACTAGCTAGAGAGCGACAATCGTCTTACCACAAACCAAGTGAGCTAAGGTTTCATAGCCCTTAAGTTCTACTACCTTGGCAATGTTATATGCGTGAACCAACCTCGACATTCAAGTGCACGAAAACCTCTAACAACTAGCAAAGAGGGTATTCTAGGTGCTAAAGCCCAATTATGTCCAAGTTTAAAACAAAACATTTTGAAACTTGCCTTGAATGCCATGGAAAGACACTATACACACAAATATTCACAAAACCAACAATACTCAAGAATGCATATACAATTGTGCAAGATGAAAGCATGATCAATCAAAACTACATATACCAAAAGTCAACTCAATAAGGCGCTCATGGCCATCCAAACATAGAAAACCAATCTCAACAATAGACTTTGGCAAGTATGAGAGAAATAAACCAAGCAATCATGAGACTATGGATTAAGAAACCACCAAGAGATATAGATAACCCCCCAAGCTAGCGAATAGCTACTCCCCCAAGCTAGAATGGAGCATTGTCCTCAATGCTAAAAAAAAATAAAGGCATAAAGGGTGGGTGGGAGGGGAAGGAAGAAAACTCATTCACACAACAATTCATAATCATTCAATCCAAATGCAATTAAGAAAGCAAATCCAAGATGAGGGAAGAAGGAAAGAGTAAACCAAATGTGAGGTGGGTGTTGAAACCCGCAATTGAGCACATTGTCCACAATTTCATCTAATTCCTCGTCGTTGTTGCTTTTCCAAATGCAAGCAATCATTGGTGTGCTTCTTCTCAAGGAGCTCAATCCAAAATCTTTGCACATGATTATATGCATCGAGTACCTATACACATAGACAAGAGAGTAAACAAAAATGAGAAACACAAAAGAAAGAAAAAGAAAGCAATAAAACACGGGTTACTTCCCGCAAAGGCTTGCTTAACGTCCAAGCATGACCAATCTAGTAAATAACCCGACAAAGAACGCAATAACTTGTCATATGCACCGGCAAACATATCAAGAAATAGAGCATACGCGATGCTCATATGACAAGCAAACATAAAGTACAAGGAGACTTTATGCTTGAGAGAAGGGAGAAAAGAAAAAGTAAAAGAATCAAAAGAAAAATCAAGAAAATAAGAAGAAAAAGTAGAAGAAGAAAAAGAAAAATCCTCACGAAAATCTTTTTGGTTGGCATTATAACTCTTTTCCTCATCAACAATGAAAGAGTTTGGGGCTTCGGAAGCATGAATAGGAAGAGGATCCCTAAGAGGTTCTTTGAGAAAAGAAGGGAGGAACATAGGATAGTAGGAGATATGGTTAAACCTTTGGGAAAAAGGTGTATGAGAAAGGCAAAAAGGGGTAGCTAATCCCTCATCACAAGATTTCACATCACTAATGAGGGAATGAAAATCAATCATGGAATCCTCAAATGAAGAACCCTCATGTTCTACATCTTCCTCAAGCTCAAAAACTCCAAGGTAATCAACCTTATCCTCCTTTTCAACACAATAAACATCCTTTCCTTCTACTATCTCAAAATCAAGAGTGAATGGGGGCAAATTTCTCTCAAACTCATCTCTTTCTAATGAAGCCTTATCAATGAACTCACTCATAAGGTTATGGGCTACCGTTTGAAACTCAAGAAATATTTGGGCCATAATCTCAAATGAGTCCAAATCATCATGGATAGACGAGTCAAAAGCTTGCTCATTGGAATCATCTAGGGGACTATGGGGCACACCTTTAGAATTCATGAAAAAATCGGATGCAAAATGAGAAAGAGCATGCACTTCATCATCATTAGAATGTACCTCATTACATTGAGTTATAGAGGGAGGGGAGTTGAAATCATGCATTACATGGTCACTATGGGGAGCATCAAGCACATCATGGGAATTCATATTAGACAAATCATGACAATTAGCATCAACATTAAAAGCATGAGAATCCTGAACATAAGTCTCATGATTGGCCCTCTCCCAATCATAATTATCCCTAGCTAACCATGAATAGAAATCCCAAGCTTCATCCGAAGACATGTCTTGAAATTTACCATTTAACATATTATCAACTACTCCTCTAAAATTCTCATTTAATCCCAAATTGATGATTTCACAATAATCACCCTTGGTTAAACCTTTAACACCATCTAGGAAATCCTCAAGTCTATTGAAATACACCCAAAACGGTTCATTATCAAATTGAGGAATAGAAATATAAGCCATTTTTTCTCAAACAAAACAAAGAGAACAAAAACAAATCAAAAGAAAATATAAACAATGGACTAGTCTCAATAAGATAACATGACGGTAATGGAAGTCGTTCCCCGGCAACGGCGCCAATTTGACAAGGGAATAAACGCGTCGTCAATTGTCTATCCCTAGATCAAATACAATTTATACAACCTAAACAAACCTAATACGAGTATAAGGCAAGCATAGGGGTCGAACCACAGAGAACGGTAAACACCACCAAATGTTATCGACAATTAAGCTAGTCCGGAATAGGGGATAAATAAACTAAAGTCTAAAAATGCTAAAACAAGAAATAAAACATTAAGGGAAATGGTTTAGGTATAGCATTCACTTTAACATAAACAAAGGCATAGAAATTGAATTAATTATGAACTAAACATGCTCGAATATCGAAATTAAGAATCCAATCTAGCCGCCTTCCAGGGTCAATTGGCTTCTCCTAACATAGCCTCTATGCTTCCACATTAGAACCATATACTAGGAGGTACTATTAAATAACAATCGATACTAATGAACCTTAACTAAGTCAACTTCCGTTTCTTGTTAGCAAAGATTCACCTTTAATCAATCAACAATGTGCACTTGCAAGAAGATTAAAGAATATCAAGCATATAAAGACTTTAATCACAAATAAATCAATTCTAAACCCTAGAACATGCTCAAGGTCCAACTACACCACAACCATCCCCTTAATGGGGAAATTACTCACTAATCATGATAATAACAAGATTAATCAACAAATAATCAAGAATCAACATGATCAACAAGCAATACCAACAACTAAAATAATCATCAAAATAAACAAATAAAAATAGAGGAGAGAGAGTAAGAAATTGCTCATTAATTGAAGATGAAGATCTACAAAGGATTGAACAAGCTCCTTCTTCAAAATCCAAGTTCATTAATGAAGAAAACCTCACTTTCTCTCTCTACCAAAGAAGACTAACCCTAACCTAACCTAAAACTAAAAACTAATTAGAGAGAGGAATAGATAGTTATTGAATGTTCTCCTAATTACCCCAAAAAAATGGGTATTTATACTAACTTAATAAAACTAGGAAAAATAGAAAAAGAAAATAAAATAAAATAAATTAAAAGGAAAAGTAAAAAAAATAAAATCAGAAACTAAAAAATAAAAATAAAAGAAAAGAAAGAAAATAAGAAAAGGGAAAAGAAAAAGAAATAAAAATAAAACAAATCAATTCCCCCCAAAACAATCAGCTACCCCCTTTCCCCTTCTTCGAATTTGGCTGCTTCAATATCAACACCAAACAACCATCATCAATGGCTCAAAATCATCACCGACATCTTCATCAACCAGCAATCAATCAAGGCCGTTCAATTTTCATTAAAACTCGCGTGAGAAGCTCGTGGAATGGTTCGATCGAACCGGTGGTGGGTTCGACCGAACTACGGGGTTGGTTCGGTCGAACCAAGGGTATGTTCGACCACTCCCCTTCGAATAACAAAGCCCCCAAAGTCTCTGACTCGACGTTCGGCCGAACTTCTTAATGGGTTTGCTCGAACTTGATTAATTTGCAATTTGTTCTGATTTGCTTAATTGAGGGCCGAATTGCTTGTGCGAATTGGTTGCTTAATTGTTGCTGGTTTAGGTGCGGCTGATTGCGGGTGTAAAGCAGGCTGTTGTGAGGTGAATTGCGGGCTGCTGTAAAAGCTTGAGGGAGGTTGATTACGGTGGCTGGGTTGCGTTGGTGGTCAGATGGTTGGTTTGGGTAGTTGCGGGTCAGGTGTGAAATTGGTGGTGTATTGGTTGATGTGGCTGCGCATTTGGTTGAGCAGGGGATGGTTTGTGTTGTGGTGGTGATGCGGGGTGAAGCAGGGGATGTGCGGTGCTAGGTGGCTGGGAGTGAGGCAGGGGCAGCGAAATGCTTGTGTCGTTGTTGGTGTTGGTTGAGCAGGTGTGTGGGGTGGCAGGTGAGTATGGCTGTGGGGCTGCTGTGGTTGCGTGAGAGGTGATTTTGGTGGTGAGGGTGAGTGAGCAGGGGAAAGGTGGATGATGGTGATATGCGTGGTTGCGTGAGGTTGCAGGCTGGTTTGGCTGTGGTGGTGTATGTGTGGTGGAGGATAAGGGAGGTGTGCGGTGATGGATAAGTGGGCAGCATGCTTGTGAAATGGGCATTTGGCGTTTGACTCAAATTAGAACCCGAACTCACTTGACATGAATCCCGAACCCCTACACACAAAACCGAAGGAAGGAATTGGGATAAATAAAATAAAAATAAAAATAAATAAAATAGAAATAGAAAATAAGAGACATAAAACTAAACTAATAAAAATAAACAAAAACTATGCAAGCAAATAAAGTAAAATAAAATACGAAAATAAACTAAAGCTAATAAAATAAAGAAAATAAACTAAAACGCTCCAAAATTACCGAATAAACAAGAAACTTTATTAAAAGGAAAACAAGAGAAAGAAAGGGAAAATAAGATAAAATAAACACGAAAATGACTCTAAAACTACTCCCTAAGAGTGACATAAATGTCACTCATCAACATCCTCTAAAATATCTAAGGGGTATTTAAAAGAACGGTCAGCCATTCTTAGAGTAATATTTGTAGCTTCTAATTTACCCATATTTAGCTTGGAACACACATACAAAGGCATAACACTAACGCTAGCACCCAAATCACACAATGCATTATCAATCATTAGATTGCCAATATGACAAGGGATAAAAAAAACAACTCGGATCTTTCAGTTTAGGTGGAGATTTATTTTGAAGTACGAAACTACATTTTGCAGTGAAAGCTACTGTCTCTACCTCACTAATAGACCTTTTTCTTGTCAATATTTCTTTCATAAATTTTGCATATGCAGGAATTTGTGTAATTAATTCAGTGAAGGGAACTGTTACCTGCAAATCTTTAACCATCTTCAGAAACTTACCAAACTGCTTATCCAAATTTGTTTTCAAGTGACGATTGGGGAATGAAAGTTTGATAACTGGCTTTGGAGCATTACTGCTCTTATCTGGGGTTGCTACCTTCCTTGGAGTCGTACCCTGCAATGTAAAATCAGATATATTAGTACTATTCTTTAGTCCTGCAGGGCTATTAGCTACATTGTCAGGTTTAATGGAATCAAGATTAGCATTATTTAATAAAATAGGTTCATCATCTCTGGGCATAGAGGGCCCTTCATAGTTTGAACCACTCCTTAGAGTAATTGCATAGGCTTGATCCGTAGGCCTGGTCGGCTGTGCTGGCAGGGCTCCCTGTTGACGGGCTTGCAGAGTAGCAGAAATTTACGCAATTTGATTATCTACAATTTTATTATGTGCTAGGATCGAATCAATTTGGGCATCTCTACTCTCCATGTGCTTCTGCATATTAGCCAACATCGTTCTAATTTCTACCAAAGCAGGGTCGGAAGATGAGGAGGGTTGTTGTGGTTGGTTTGTCTGGCCAGCATTGGGGTGGTAATATTTCTGCTGAGTTTGTTGTGGCGCCTGTGATTCTTGTGGAGGTGGTGAATTTTGAACATTGGTGCTCCGATAGGAAAGGTACGGATGATTCCGGTACCCAGGATTGTAGGTGTTGGAGTATAGGTTATTCTGCCTATAAGCTTGTAAGGCATTGACTTGCTCCACAAAACTCCTGCAATCTTGCTCCCAATGACCTAAAATTCCACAATTTTCACAGAAAGCCTCATTAGCACTATTATTAATTGCAGATACATTAGCTACATTTGCAGTACTAAGATTATCTAATTTCTAGCAGATGAAAGTTAATTGAGCTTGTAAAAAGGATACAGAGTCGACACTATGTTTCCCTTTATTAGCAAAGCCTCTAGGATTCCCATATTGGGAATTATGTATTGCCATATCTTCAATAACTTGACCTGCATCATCAACATTAAGGTTCATAAACCTCCCACTAGCTGCGGAATCCAATATTATTCTAGATGAATTTCCAATCCCATTGTAAAAAGCTTGGATCAACTGCCATTGTGCCAGATTATGGTGGGGACATTCTCTTTGTAGATCCTTGAACCTCTCCCAAGCCTCATATAAAGTTTCATCGGCCTCTTGGGTGAAGTTCTGAATTGCACTCCATAGTACAACTGTTCTCTCTGCAGGATAATATTTATTATAAAAATTCAAAACAAGAGTTTCCCAATCAGTTATACCAAGTGCAGTTCTATTTAATCCATTAAACCATAATTTGGCTTTTCTGCTTAAAGAGAAAGGAAAGAGAATCTCCCTAATTTGGTCTTGTGAGACCCCAGCTTGCCTGATGGTATTACAGTACTGACAGTAGTCTGCAATATGAAGATTTGGGTCTTCACCCTTAGCTCCAATGAATTGCTTCCTTTCTATCATCGTTATAAATTGGGGTTTAATCTCAAACTGTACCCCATCAAGAGCTGGAGTGGGAGTAAGGTGTGGTAAATCTGTAAGCTTTGGCTGTGAATAATCACTGAGCTTCTTAGGTACCGCCATCTCTGATTCTGGATCTGAAGATACCTCTGAGTCGCTAGAATCAGTTGGAGGGTCTCGGTGATTATTATTATCACCAGAACCCGCCAGAATTTGCTTGTAAAAATTCTTTTGTCCATGGAAGGATCGTTCGATCTCAGGATCAAATGGGATGTAACCTGATCTGGAACACCTGGGCATAAACAAAGAACTAAAAGCAAATATGAGACTTGCCTCAAAGAACTAACGTTCTCTGAGACAAAAAGAAATAACCTAAACCACATAAATAATCAGAAATAAAAAATAAAACCGTTTCCCCGGCAACGGCGCCAAAATTTGACAGGCTAAAGTCGTATCACCTAATCAAAAGTAATTCCTAAATCCTCTAACTAATGCAGATAGGGAAGTAAGGTCAAATCCACAGGGAAACAAGTCTTTTTATTCCTAATTAATTAAAGCAATCTAAATTATCAAGTAACAATTTAATAATATGGATATAAAACTAAAGTACGGAGATTAAGAGTAAAGAGAAAACAATGAATAAAGGCCTAGGGCATAGCTTCACCAATAAATAACGTTCCAGGGTAAAAACATAATAATCAATCATCAATGCATCAATTAATCAGATCATAAAGGGCTTCCGCTACGTATTACAATCACAGAATTATTCTACCGGTATTAAATCTCATCTCTCGAATCTTGACTTAACCATTTATAAATTAACCTGCCTATTGAAACTAGACCTAAACATCAATTCTCATCTCTCGAATCTCGAATCAATATTGTCAAACTCATGCCTAATCTAGTCACAGAGCATTAAACCAATCAATAGAAAATTCATCTAGCATTGATAATCAACAACAATAAATTACACCTTCATATTATTTATGGATCCCACAAACCCTAGAAATAAAACTACTTACACATAATTAAATCTAAACTAATCAAAGCAATAAAATAAGACATGATGAAAGAATTAAAATAAATAACTGAGATTAAAGTAGAAGAAATTGTTACCAAAGTAATATGGAATTAAGAGTAGAGTTAAGAACAAAGTATTAGAGAGAGAAACTAATCTAAAAGCTAAGTAGAGAGAGAAAATCTAGGAGAAGAATTAAGAAAGAGTAAAAAAAGATCCTAAACTCTCTTAACGGAAAAGTATTTATAATAAACAAGAATCCTAAACTAAAACAAACTTAAACGACGATTAAACCGCCTAATAATAACACGCGCCCGATCGGGCGAGGCACCGCCCGACGGGGCCCGCCTTTTTACTTCCAGGTACGTCTCTCGCGCCTGGCCGGGCGCGAGTTCGGGCGCCAGCTTCACTTTCCTGCCCGGCCGGGCGCGCCTTCGGGCGGGACCTCTAATGGCTGGGCGGCACTCTTGGGCCACTCTTTGGACTTCGATTAGGCTCCAATTCTTCGGGCCAATCTGGATTTCCTCTTTGGGTCTTGAATACTCGGTACAAATGCCACGATATCACATATAGCGAGCCCTTAATCACCAGTTTGATGGCTCTAACCGGCCCTGGGCTATGAAGGATGGTCGTGCTTCTCCAATTCTCGTAGATACTCCATAATATCTCGGGAAAATGTTCCAAAAGTGCAAGTCCCTACAAAAGTCAACCAAATCTACGAAAACACTATAAAACACCAATTAGTAATAAAAGTGGCTCTAAAGATCCCAAAACACTACTAATTATGACCAAGGGACGGGGGTAAAATACTATATAAAATGGACATATCAACCTTCCTGAGGCTTTGGAGTGCTCAGCGTGTCGTACTGTTTTCTTTGGTACACCACATTTTGTTTGGTACCTTGGAGAGCGTGTTGTCCGTTAGCACATCGTTGATCGTTTTGTGGTGCCATTGCCTCCACCTGAGTCGATGTTACACTGACGCTTGTTGGAGAAGCTGCTGAACAGGAGAGATCGCTATCAGTTTCCTTGGTAGGAGCTTGTGCGCATGGACAACAATTATTCTCAGGACTTGATTCCTTACTTGGCTCCTCCACCCCGTCTTATTGAGGTCTTAATTTTTTGATAATTTTTTTTGATATTTCCTGTTTAAACCGTCGAATAACCTAAATATTCAATCATGTTTTAGGCGATTGCTCGTTGTACGAGGAAGGTCGAGATAACACCTCAGTCCATCCGTTACCAAGGCCGATTGGTATGTGTAGACATCTACTTTTGGCCTCCCGTCGTGACAGGAAGTGCAATGACGATAAATAAAATCATCCTTGTGTTGGATCGAAGTAAAGAATGCTTATGGATGACTAGCTAAACCGCAAAGACACATAAAGACTAGCCTAGCCCAAAACAAATGCAAAACAAGGTCCAATTAACTAAACCCGATCATAATTAGGCTTAGGCCCGTGCTTAATACCCAATAATGACGGATTTAGAGGCACCTAGGTTAAAATTAAAGCTGCCGCAGAAAAATCCACGCGCATCTCATAGGATTATTTTTTATTTTCTGATTATTTTTTGTAGTCTAGATTATCCCCTCTTGTCTAATATAATGTTAGTTCTTTGAGTCAATTCACATATTTGTCTTTTAGTTCTTTGTTTATGCCTAGGTGTTCCAGATTAGGTTACATTCCATTCGATCCTGAGATCGAGCGCTCGTTTCATAGGAAAAAGAATCTTTATAGACAAATCCTGGCGGGTTCTAAGGAAAACAATAATCGAAGAGACCCTCCAACTAATTCTAGTGACTCAGAAATTCCTTCAGATTCAGAATCAGAGATGGCAGTACCAAAGAAGCTCAGTGACTACTCGCAGCCAAAGCTCACAAATTTTCCACACCTTACTCCCAATCCGGCCCTTGATGGAGTACAATTTGAAATCAAGCCCCAATTTATCACCATGATAGAGAGGAAGCAATTTGGTGGAGCTAAGGGTGAAGATCCTAATCTTCACATTGCAGATTTCTGCCAATATTGCAACACCATTAGACAAGCCGGGGTCACGCAGGACCAAATCAGGGAGATTCTTTTTCCCTTTTCATTATGTGGCAAAGCTAAATTATGGTTTAATGGTTTGAATAGAACTGCACTTGGTATTATTGACTAGGAAACTCTTGCTTGAATTTTTATAATAAATATTACCCTGTAGAGAGAACAACTGTACTAAGGAGTGCTATTCAGAACTTCGCCCAAGAGGCCGATGAAACTTTACATGAGGCTTGGGAGAGGTTCAAGGATCTGCAGAGAGAATGCCCCCACCACAATCTGGCACAATGGCAATTGATCCAAGCTTTCTACAATGGACTTGGAAATTCATCTAGATTAGTTCTAGATTCTGCAGCTAGTGGGAGATTCATGAATTTAAATGTGGACGATGCCGGACAGGTTATCGAAGATATGGTGTAGACACCCAAATGTGTCTCTCCAAAACCAAACCCAATGATGAATACCTTTCATGTCATTTGATTATCGAACGAAGCAAAAGTGTGAAAATTCTAGTGATGAGGATGTTTTTATTAAAATATCTCTTCTTTCTGTTTTTGAAAATGTTTCTTTTCTTACCCTATTTTTGAAAAACGTGCATTTTAGTTTAGTTTGGTCCATGATATGGGTCCAATAATGGTGTAGTTGGATGAGGCTTGAAAAGACATTTCCAACGATATATTATAAGCCTAATTCCGATGAATAATGAGGAAGTTATGGCCGAAATACTAAACTAGGCCCAAACCAGATTTTACTTACGACCCAATGATCATGTGGAGGGTCCAAAGTTTTAATCCTATTCCTAAACTAATTAGTATTAATTAGAAGCTTCTATAAGTTTCTAAAAGATCTTAATTATCCTTTTTGAAAAGATAAGATTAAAGAATTTGAGTTAAAAAAAAACTTTCCTTTTTAAAACTTTCCCTTTTCTTAAATCCTAATTCTATTCGAATTTAAAGATGTTCAAAGACAGTTAGATATTATTTTTGTGCGTCATAATATTTATCAAAATTTTATATGGTTAGATAGATCTTGAAATTATATTTCCAATGATATATTATAATATTAATTCCTAGCTATAACGAAAAAGATATGAATGAGATACAAAACTCTATCCAAAACTGACACCGTCCTACTATTTCGGCCATATCTTTTTATCTACAAAAGATTTTAATTTGATTCTAAGTGAGTTAGAAAGTATACTTCAAGAGATTTCCAAAGACATATTATATGCTTTATTTAGACTTCTGGATCAAAAGATATGATAAAAACAAAATCCAAAAAAACTGTTGTCCATCGAGTTTTATTTCGATTTGAATTCGGATTCTTTTCTTTATTTTTCGACTCTCTTTTGTCATATAAATAGAGGTCATATACCCCCCCCTTTTCAATCACCAACTCTCATCAAGAATTTCTTGATTCTCTCTCTCTTTCTAAGCCTAGCTTTTTACAAACACAATTCCTCATACATTAGCACTAGAAACACCTAGTCAAGTTCGAAGTTGCCTTCGCCCTAGACGTGAAAGGTTTTAATTTCTGAGGGTTTGGTCCCAAATATTTATTTCAATTATTTAATTTAATTGTTTTGTTTATTATTTTCCTTCAAGTTACTAACGTGTGTATTTTGTTATTAGAAAGAAGTAAGAGGCATCCAAGTAAGTGCTTTTAATTGATTTATTGTTATTATGATTCCTAGTGTCATGTTAGGGCGTTTTGATCTTCCTAGTATCATGTTTAGGGTAACCATTAAAATTTCTAATATCAAATATGACAATTGTGATTCTTGCGATGCTTCCTATTCTTTTCCTAATATTCACGTTAGTATCATGCTAGGGTTAAAGCTTTGAATTTTATTGCTTAGTGACATGCTAGGGTTTGTTATTAATCTTGTTAGTATCATGCCTAGGATCTTGCTATTATTATGCTTTATTTTTAACATGAACATGATTATGATTATTATTATTATTATTATTATTATTATTATTATTATTATTATTATTATTATTATTATTATTATTATTATTATTATGATTAATTGATTATTATTATGTTGCTTGATTATATTTATTGTTATTGCTTGATCACGCCTTTTATTGCATGCTTAAAGGAAATTGGTACTTGTAATCACGCTTAATAAGATAATTAATAATCTTGTTTAGGGTTAATATGATTATAATTCAAGTGATCGCCAATAATAGTTTCATTTGTGCATTAATATTCAACCAACATAGATAAACAGGTTTAGGGTTAAACCTATTGATTGCATGTTAGTCAGAAGCGCACATGAATACGATCAGAATAAAGTAGAGGCCTATTATTAGGGCAGGTTCAATCTCTTTTAGGTTAGATTTGTACCTTCATCCCCGAAATACCAGTCATGGTTCCAGACCTATTGGAGTTGACGATCTCCTAGATTGTTAAGGGGCGTAACCTTCACCATGTGAACGGTTTACAAGTTCCTAAAACTTGTTGGCAATTCTTTTGCTCTATCTTCTTTCCCTTTGGACCCCACCATGCTTAAGTGTATGATCACAGTGGGGTTCAAGCTGGGGATAATGCTTGAAATATTCCCTACATATGGCAATACACAATTCCCAATACGGGAATCCGAGAGGGTTTGCAAATAAAGGAAAACATAATGTTGATTCCGTATCCTTTTTGCAAGCTCAGTTAACATCTATTTGTTAGAAACTAGATAATCTTACTGCTACTCCTAACTCTGTAGCTAATGTTTCTGCTGTTGCTAACAATGAAGCTTTTTGTGAAAATTGTGGAATTGTAGGGCATTGGGAGCAAGATTGTAGGAGTTCCATGGAACATGTTAATGCCTTCCAAACCTATAGGTAAAATAATCCATATTCCAACTCATATAATCCTGGTCTCCGGAACCATCCATATCTTTCTTACCGGAGTACCAATGTACAAAACCCTCCACCTTCACAACAACCACAACAACAACCTCCACCACAGCAGAAATATTACCATCCTAATTCTGGCCAGAAAAACCAAGCACAACCCTCATCATCTTTTGACCCTGCTATGACAGAAATTAGAGCAATGCTTACCAAGATGAAAAAGCATATGGAGAGTAGGGATGCACAAATTGATTCAATTTTAGCTCATAATAAAATCATACATAATCAAATTGCACAACTTTCATCTACCCTACAAATCCGTCAGCAGGGAGCTCTACCATCACAACCAATCCATCCCACAGATCATGCCAATGCAATCACTCTAAGGAGTGGTTCACATTATGATGGACCTCCTAAGCCAAAGAAAGATGGACCTGTTCCTGATCCAGATTCCTCTATACCAAACGCTAATCCTGCTAACCCTGCAGGGCTATAAAAAGATACTAACCCTTCTAATGTTTCTTTGTATGGTAAATCTAAAGATAATGGAGGAGATGTGCAGAGCCCATTTATCAAACTATCGTTCCCTAATAGACAATTGAAGAGTAAGTTTGATAAACAATTTGGTAAGTTCTTGGAGGTTGTGAAAAACTTGCAGGTAACAGTTCCTTTCACTGATTTAATCACTCAGGTTCCTGCATATGCTAAATTTATGAAAGACATTCTGACTAGGAAAAGGGCCTTTAATGAGGTAGAAACTGTAGCTTTTACAGAGGAATGTAGTGCCTTATTGCAAAACAAATCCCCTCCTAAATTAAAGGATCCTGGCAGTTTTTCTATCCCTTGTCATATAGGGAATGTTTTTATTGATAAAGCTTTGTGTGATTTGGGTGCCAGTGTCAGTGTTATGCCATCGTCTGTTTGTGCTAAACTTAATATGGGTGATTTAAAAGTTACTAATATAACTTTGCAAATGGCAGATCGTTCTCTAAAATACCCTCTAGGTATTTTAGAGGATGTCCCTGTCAGAGTTGGTAAATTTTTTATCCCTGTTGATTTTGTTATTTTAGACATGGCTGAGGATACACAAATTCCCATTATATTAGGTAGGCCTTTCCTCCATACTGCAGGAGCCATTATTGATGTTAAAAATGGTAAACTAACCCTTTCTGTTGGTGATGATAATGTTACTTTTAATTTAGGGAAAGTTTTGAGGACCTATGTTAGAGGAAAATTGTTGTCTTATTGATGTAATTGATATAATGGATGATATTTGTGATGATAGCTTGCCTCAGGTTCTTTCAAGGGATCCCTTGGAGGAAATTCTTTGTGGGAATTTATCTGTAGATAATGCAAGCGTCTGGGGTAATGAAGTACATGATATTGAAAGAGCTCTTTCCCTAAAAGAGTAAGACCCCAAGGAGACAATGAAGGTAGTAAATTTAGTTCAGGAATCGAAACCTGCAGAGGTTAAGAAACCTGAAATAAAACCTCTCCCTTCTCATTTAAAATATATTTTTCTTGATGAGCAGGAACTATACCATGTGATCATCATTACTGCACTTGATGACTTTCAAACTTCCCAACTTTTAGGGGTTCTTCAAACCCATAAGAGAGCAATTGGGTACAGTATTGATGATCTCAAGGGTATTAGCCCTAATTTTTGTATGCACAAGATACATTTAGAGGATAACTACAAGCCCTGCATTCAACCCTAGAGAAGGTTGAATCCCAATATGCAAAAGGTAGTCAAGAAAGAGGTTATGAAATTACTTGATGCAGGCATTATCTATCCTATTTCTGACTCCAAGTGGGTAAGTCCTGTGCAGGTAGGACCTAAAAAAGGTAGGATGACTATGATTACAAATGAGAAAATGAATTGATTCCCAGTAGAATTGTTACAGGGTGGCGTATGTGCATTGATTATCGTAGATTAAATACCGCCACCAAAAAGGACCACTTCCCCCTCCCCTTTATTGATCAAATACTTGAGAGGTTAGCTAACCATAAGTTCTTTTGCTATTTGGATGGGTATTCGGGATTTTTCCAAATACCAATTCACCCTGAAGATCAGGAAAAGACCACCTTTACATGCCCTTATGGTACTTTTGCATATCGTAGGATGCCCTTTGGTTTATGTAATGCCCCCGCTACCTTTCAACGTTGCATGATGAGCATTTTTTCTGATTTCATAGAGTCTGTCATGGAAGTCTTTATGGATGATTTTTCGTTTCTTCATTTGATGCATGTTTAATAAATCTCACTAAAATTTTGAAACGATGTGAAGAATGCAATTTGGTGCTAAACTAGGAGAAATGTCACTTTATGGTGACAGAGGGAGTAGTTGTAGGTCACATTGTATCTAATAAGGGCATACAAGTAGATAAAGCTAAGATTTCAGTGATTGAGCAATTACCTCCCCCAGTTAATGTTAAGGGAGTTAGAAGTTTCTTAGGTCATGCGGGGTTTTATCGTCGCTTTATCAAAGATTTTTCTAAAATTGCTAAACCACTAACCCAGCTTTTACTCAAGGATGCCCCTTTTATTTTTACCGACGAGTGTCTTGAGGCTTTTCACAGGATTAAGCAGACTTTGATATCGGCACCCATCATATGTGCTCTCGATTGGAATCTACCTTTCGAGATTATGTGTGATGCAAGTGACTTTGCACTAGGAGCTGTGCTCGGACAGAGAAAGAACAAAGCTTTGCATGCTATTTATTATGCAAGTAAAACTTTGGATGAAGCCCAAGTCAACTATGCCACTACGGAGAAGGAGTTTCTTGCTGTGATATATGCTTTAGAGAAATTTAGATCATATCTTGTTGGTTCTAAAGTCATTGTTTTTAATGACCATGCAGCTTTGAAATACTTGATAGCCAAAGCGGAATCAAAGCCTAGGCTACTCCGTTGGGTTCTTTTGCTCTAGGATTTCAATATTGAGATAAAAGATAAAAAGGGAGCAGAGAACGTAGTGGCAGACCACTTGTCACGTATCAGGTATGATGAAGGTAAGGATTCTCTCCTTATAGATGATTCTTTCCCTAATGACAACCTGTATGCAGTTGTAGAGCAACACCCCTGGTATGCTGACCTTGCTAATTATTTAGTGGGTGGTACTCTACCTCTTGACTTGTCCTACCAACAGAAAAAGAAATTCCTTTATGATGTTAAAAATTATTTTTGGGATGATCCTTTTTTGTTTCGTGAGTGTGCAGATGGATTATTTCGCAGGTGTGTTCCCGAATGGGAAGTTCACGGTGTTCTTACTAGTTGTCACACTTCATCATATGGAGGACATTATGGCCCCACCAAAACGGTGGCCAAGATTAATGAGTCAGGTTTCTATTGGCCTACTATGTTTAAGGATGCTAACACTTTTGTGCAGGCTTGTGACTCTTACCAGAGGACTGGCAACATTTTGCGGCGGCATGAGATGCCTCAAACCGGAATCTTAGAAGTTGAAATTTTTGATGTTTGGGGTGTTGATTACATGGGACCGTTCCCTTCTTCAAACGGGAACCGCTATATACTTGTCGCCATTGATTATGTATCCAAGTGGGTCGAGGCCATTGCCACTCCTACTAATGATGCCAAGGTGATCCACAGACTTTTTAAGAAGACTATCTTTCCAAGATTTGGAGTGCCTAGAGCTATAATCAGTGACGGAGGATGTCACTTTCATGAGCAGAAGTTAGATACCCTCCTTAAAAAGTATGGTGTTTACCATAGGACAGGTTTAGCCTACCATCCCCAAACTAGTGGCCAAGTTGAAGTTTCCAACCGTGACATCAAGGCCATTCTAGATAAGGTGGTGGCAAAATCAAGGAAAGATTGGAGCGATAAGTTGGATGACACCCTTTGGGCATATAGAACTGCGTTTAAGACCCCAATAGGTACTACTCCATATAGACTCGTGTACGGTAAAGCATGTCATCTTCTGGTGGAATTAGAATACAAGGCAGATTGGGCTATTAAGGAGCTCAATTTGGATGCCAAATTAGCGAGAAAAAAGAGGTTACTTCAACTTAACCAACTCGATGAGTTTAGGTTGACGGCCTATGATAGTGCTCGTGTCTACAAGGAGAAAACAAAGAGATGACACGACAAGATGATCCTTCCGAGAGAGTTCAAAGAAGTTGATAAAGTGTTGTTGTTCAACTCTAGACTTAAACTATTCCCAGGAAAGTTGAAGTCAAGGTAGCCGAGTCCTTTTACTGTCAAAAGGGCTAACAAATTTGGTTCTGTGGAGGTATTCGATGAGCATGGTAACGAGTTCAAGGTTAATGGCCAAAGACTCAAGCTATATCATGAGGGGGCTACGATTGGTGCAGTTGAACTACTTCACCTAAGCGGTTCTGGTTCATCTTGAGCTTCAATGTGGTAAGAGGGTCGTGCGGGACCTAGATAAATCAGCGCTTTGCGGGAGACAACCCGTATATCTTGCTTTCTAGACTAGTTTTTCCTTTATTTTTTTTAAAGAGGTGAGGAGAGTGCAATTTTACCTTTCATAAGTTTTTTTGTACAGGTATTAGATCATAAAGTAAGGAGATTTAAAAAGAAAAAGTTAGAAGAAAAGAGCATTGCGATTTGGGTACGGGCCCGATCGGGCGAGGCTTGCCCGATTGGGCGTGCACCTAAGGGTCAAAATCGAGCAAAAACGTGTCCGATCGGGCAAGGAGTCCCGATCGGGCGCATAATTTGAATTTCATAGGAGCTTTATTTTGCCCGATCGGGCGCGCAAGGAAGGAAGAAAATTCAAGGGAAATTCGCCCGATCACGCGGATTTTTGGAGAAATCGAGTGAAGTAAAAAGATATGTTGACAAGGGAATAAACGCGTCGTTAATTTTCTATCCCTAGATCAAATACAATTTATACAACCTAAACAAACCTAATACGAGTATAAGGTAAGCATAGGGGTCGAACCACAGAGAACGGTAAACACCACCAAATGTTATCGACAATTAAGCTAGTCCGGAATAGGGGATAAATAAACTAAAGTCTAAAAATGCTAAAACAAGAAATAAAACATTAAGGCACCAAGGGAAATGGGTAGGTGAAGTTGACGCTTGACCATACAATAACAAAGTAGCATATCAATGGTAAACTAAACATACATGAATATCGAAGTAAAGGGTCCAATCTAGCCGCCTTCCGGGGTCAATTGGCTTCTCCTAACATAGCCTCTATGTTTCCACATTAGAACCATATACTAGGAGGTACTATTAAATAACAATCGATAGTAATGAATCTCAACTAAGTCAACTTCCGTTACTTGTTAGTAAAGACTCATCTTTGATCAACTAACAATGTGCACTTGCAAGAAAGACCAAAGAATATCAAGCATGCAAAGACTTTAATCACCATTAACATAACCCCAACATTAAAAGCATGAACAATTAGCAACTACACCATCCCCACACCATTGGCTAGGTGACTACTCACAAATCATGTTGAAATCAATATCAATCATCAAATCAATAAGCATCAACATGATTATTAAGCAAAGAAGAAAAATAAAAGCAAATAAACAAAATAAAAAACAAAGGTAAAGAGAAAGAGTAAGAGATTGCTCATTAATTGAAGATGAAGGTCTACAAAGGATTGAACAAGCTCCTTCTTCAAGATCCAAGTTCATTAATGAAGAAAACCACACTTTCTCTCTCTACCAATGAAGACTAATCCTAACCTAACCTAAAACTAAAACTAATTAGAGAGAAGAATAGATAGTTATTGAATTGTCTCATTACCCCAAAAATGGGTATTTATACTAACTTAATAAAACTAGGAAAAATAGAAAAAGAAAATAAAATAAAATAAATTAAAAGGAAAAGTAAAAATAGAAAACTAAACTAAGAATAAAAAAATAAAAGAAAGAAAATAAGAAAAAGAGAAAAGAAAACAAAGAAAATAAAAATAAAAGAAAAACAAAATTAAATCCAAAAAGCAAAACAATCAGACGGTTTCATCCATCTTCATGGCTGCTCTGATTTTTCGATTCTCCTACCACCATCATCAACCATTATCATTAAATCAATGCTCCAAATCAATGGCTATCAACACCAATTGCATCATCATCGTTGATCCTCATTAAATATCATGTGCGAGGCTCGTGAAATGGTTCGACCGAACTACGGGGTTGGTTCGGTCGAACCAAGGGTATGTTCGACAACTCCTCTTAGAATAACAAAACCCCCAAAGTCTCTGACTCGAAGTTCGGTCGAACCACCAACGGTATGCTCGAACTTGATTAATTTTCTATTTGTTCTGATTTGGGGCTGTTGCTGTGCGAATTGGTGACGATATGGCGCAATTGTTGCTGTAATTGATGCTGGTGGTGGCTGCTCTGTTGCGCGGTGGTGTTGCGGGGTGATTGCGTGGCTGCTCTGATTTGGGGCGCTGCAGTGTCGGCTTTAATTGGTGGTTGCGGTGGTCGGGTGCGGCTGGTGGTGATATGCGTTGTTGGTGAGAGCAGTGGTGCTGTGGGTTTTCGTGGCTGGTGGTAATTGGTGGTTGATTGTGGGTGGTTTGGGCAATTGCGGGTCGGTTTGGTTGGTTGAATGGTGGTGTATTGGTTGTGGTAGGGGTGGTGTATTGGTGTGGGTTTGGTTTGGGGTATGGTTGTTGCGGCAGCTGTGAGGGGTGTTGTGGTGCTTGCGGGGTTGCAGGCTGGTTGTGTGTGGTGTTTGGTTGTGTGAGGTGGTGAGAGCAGGGGGTAGCTGCTGTTGTGTGTGGTGGTGTTGCGGGGTTGTAGGCTGTGGTTGGTGCTGGTGTGTGTGGTTGTGTGGCTGGTCGAGGGAGCTGTTGTGGTGTTGGTTGCGCCGCTAGGTGGCTGCTAGGTGCGGTTTGTTTGTGTTGGTGCTGCTGCGGGGTGAAGCAGGGGCAGCGAAGTGCTTGTGTAGTTGGTGTGTGTGTGGTGGAGGGGTGAAGCATAGGCTGTTGTGGTGTGTGGTGGAGGATAAGGGAGGTGTGCGGTGATGGATAAGGGGCAGCAGGTTTTTTTTGACGTTTGACTCAACTTGGAACCCGAACCCACTTGACATAAAACCCGAACCCCTACACCCAAAACCGAGGAGAAATCAAGACAAATAAGAATGAAATAAATAAATTAGGAATAAAATAAAATAAAATAGAAAAAGAGAAGTAACACTAAACTAATAAAAATAAATAAAAGCTATACAAGCAAATAAAGTAAAATAAAATATGAAAATAAACTAAAATTAATAAAATAAAGAAAATAAACTAAAACGCTCCAAAACTACCAAATAAACAAGAAACTTTATTAAAGAGAAAACAAGAGAAAGAAAGGGAAAAATAAGATAAAATAAACACGAAAATGACTCTAAAACTACTCCCTAAGAGTGACATAAATGTCACTCATCATATGTCGGGCGAAGCAAAGGGCGAAAAAATTCTCCGAGTTCGCGCCCGATCGGGCGCGCACTTTACAAATCTGGAACACACATAGCTCGCCCGATCGGGCGAGGCTCGCTGATCGGGCGCGCCTTTTTTGGCCAGGCCTTTATTTTCTTTCCTCCTTCTTTCTTTTCTTTTTCCTTCTTACTTCTTCTTCTTCATTCACACTTTCTCTCTCTAAAACCTCCATTTTTAAACCTTCAAACTCACTTTCCTTTCAAGATCTCCTCAAATTCATCCATCAAAACTCCAAAATTTTTACATATTCTTCATCCTTACACCTTCCTCTACAATCCCAACTAAATTTCTATCACTTTCTCTCAAGAATTCTCAAAACCCTTAGAGAGAAAAAGCTTTGAATCCTACCATCCTTACATAAAATGGCTTCAAAGAGATCAAGACAATAAAGAGGTGAAGGTTTGAGGCAACAACAGCAACCTATGGTTGACCCGGAGCTTCAGATTCCGGGATGGGATGAAGTTGTCATTACCTCAACCAAACAACAAGATAGGATGCTTAACCTCATCCAGAGGCAGGTAATTTCTACTCTATTTGTGCATCATCCTACTTTGTCTAGGTTAGGAATTGATAAACCGGTAGAAAAATTGTTCAAAGGTATAGGAATGAGTGGATTTTTTTAAATGCATTATGACACCTATGATTATTTGACTTTAGAATTTGTTTCTAGTTTCAATGTTATTAAAACTAATGCTTTGATCACTCATGTTTCGAAAATTGTTTGAGCTTAAATCGGATAAACCTATTGAACCCTCCTAATACCACATCGTCGTGATCTTAAAAGACTCACCAGGGAGGGTTTACTCAACCTCCAACATGCCAAAGGGATGTGGATTCAACATCCTGTCCCAAAGTTTTGGCAAAGGTTTGCCGGCCTCACAATCTTCGGGAGGAAAAAACCGGCAAACGTTAGGAGGGATGAACTTGAATTGTTGACTTCCTATATGATCCCCAATGCTGAAAAACTGAACATACCGCATAGGATAGCCTAACATTTTCAAAGAGCGGCCAATGCGGCCGAAGGGAGTAGGTCTAGGGCGCCTATCTATTTTGGGGGGTTGGTTACCCATATAGTAGTAAAACACCTAGGATGGACCCCGACCAGGCATAGGAAAGTGGAGGGTTCGACCCTTATGGACCTAGCCTACTTAGGAGGCCTTAACTGGGTGCAGCCTATGGAAGGTGAGACATGGTGGATAGTCCACTGGAAGTCGGGTAGGAGAGACCAAGCTTTCAAGCTACCCAACCCCGCCTTGACCAAATTTGAGAAGGGAAAGTCTTCCTACACTTTTGAGTTAGACGGTCAAGGCGAGGTTCAAGAGCCTCACCTTTCACCACAACCCCACCATTCACCCCAATATCAACCACCACCCCAACCCTACACATATGGCATACCTACCTCCTCCATTGATTCTAACATCGATCTCCATGCCCCATATGACTTTTTGGCTTTTAGGAGCCAACTTGACCGGATTGAGAGAGGGCAAGGGAGAGTGGAGGGTATGGTGCAAAACCTAGACTCTAGGTTAGGCACTCTAGATAGGAGGGTTGGCCATGTTGAGAGGAACCTCGGGAGGGGTTTATACCCCATGTATGACGATTATGCACGCCGAGGGGCTATTCCCCCCGAGGCATTAGTTCCTGATTGGTTCCAATACCCCTATGGAGGGTATTCTACCCCCGAAGCCTATGGTACTTATGTGGACTACTCTTCAATCCATGGTTATGGGGCCGATGCTCCTTTTGGGGGGATGAGGGGAAATGTAGACCCTAACTACTTTGCAGGTGGTTCGGGCTATGGTGGTGCTGGTACGAGCAATGGAGGCGCCGACTCGAGCTATGGAGGAGGCTATCAGAGGATGGATGAGGATGATGATGAGGAGTAGCTTCTCCTAGCTACACCCCCAAGTCAATGAGGGCATTGCTTGATTTGGCTTGGGGGGAGATATCTTGTACATGATGATGAGGAGTAGCTTCTCCTAACTTTTTCTCTCTTTTCTCTATTTATCGCTTTCTAGTATAGGTTTTATTGCTTTCTAGTGTAGTTTTAATTGCTTTCCTATATGAAAAAAATGAAAAAAAATTTAAAAATATAAAAATTAAAAAAAAAACGTTCCAATGAATTGTAAATCATGCTTCTCTGTGTCCCAAACTTGGAAAATATTATTTTGATTCTTGGTATATGATAATGAGCTTTGTGAATTTGTTGATCATGATTTGAAGTTTAATTGTTTGGATGCCTAAACATGCGTCAATTTTGCCAACTATTTGCGAATATAGTGCTTAACTAGTTGATTTGGTTAGGAATTGTGTGAGTTCCTGGTATGTCAAGGAATTTGAGTATTGGTTTGCAACTATTAGTACTGTTTGTATGGCTCAATATTATGCACATTGAGGAGGACAAAGGCATTTGTTCTCTTAGGTAGCTTTTAGACGATATTAGATACATTTGTTCCCTTCTTGCTACCCATATTGTTGCTTGTACCCTTTTTATTGATTATTTAGCCACATTACAAGCCTGTATGAGCCCCATTGGTTACTAGTCCCAAGCTTGGCTTGGGGAAGCTATTAGTTGGTGAGGTGAGGGGGTTGTGGTTACACTTTTTTTTTGCACAATGTGGGAATAAAAGAAGAGTGATTGTTCTTTTGATATTATGATTGGAAAAATGTTGATGGTTTGTGTTTCAAAGTTGAAATTTTCCAATGTGAGATAAAAAGAAAAAAAAGAGCAAAGAAAAAAAAATTGTTTCAAATGTTCTATGTGAAGGTTGCTCAAGAAAAAAAAAAGAAAAAATATTCAGAAAAAAGTTCAAGTTTGAAAAAAAAAGAAAGAAAAAGAAAAAAAAAATTAGTTCAAAGTTTGTTTTAATTCACTCTATTTCCTATTATCATACTTTGTGAGTGAATATGTAAGTGTTGGGATTGTTGTTATGTATGGGATTGCTTGGTGAATTTTTGGGGAGTTAAGTTGTGATTGGAGATGTTTTGGTCATTACTTGTTTTTGACCTTGGGTTTTGTTAGGATATGGCTCCCTTAAGCATGGCTTTTCTCTCACATTTTCCTAAATTTATCCTACCCTTTACCCTAGCCTTACATTACAAACTTTAAAAACCTTCCGACCTTTGTGCATAAGAGTTGTATGAATGCGAAAGTGTTGTTTATCAATGCAAGTTATGATTTGACATATTTTGAGTCGACTAGTAGGTTGAGTGTACATTTTTTTAAACATACGAGAGTGTGAGTTGGGAGGGCATTGTTCACATATAAAGGGGTTGGTTGGAGAGAGATCGAGTTCATCTTTTACTCGCCACATAAATGAGAGTTGAGTGTGTGAGCACTAGTCTTGAATTCTATATGCTCATGTGGTTTGCTCTACTTGACAATTGTTTGGGAGGAAGAATGATTAGATGAATGAGATTGATTGACATTGAAGCATGTTTATTAGATTTGCCTTGAATCGTTTGTGCTTGATTTTGTTTACTTGGGATGAAACGTGTTTTATATGTTCATTGATGAGCTCTTTGCTTAGGGACAAGCAAAGGTTTAACTTGGGGGAGTTTGATGTGTCTAATTTATATAGTGTTTTACCCTCGTCCTTTGGTCATAATTAGTAGTGTTTTTGGCTCTTTAGAGCCACTTTTATTACTAATTGGTGTTTTCTAGTGTTTTTGTAGTTTTGCTTGAGTTTTGTACGAAATTGCACATTTGGAGCGTTTTTTGGGTTTTTCATGGAGCAACTACTAACATTAAGAGGACACGACCATCTTTGAAGCCCAGGACCGGTTAGAGCTGGTGATTAAGGGCTCGGTGTGATACCGGGGCATTTGGACCAAGTATTCAAGACCCGAAGAGGAAATCCGGATTGGGCCGAAGAATCAAGCCCAATCAAAGTCCAAGCCTCGAGGAAGAGACCGGGCCTGATCGGTCAAGCTTGCGCCCGATCGGGCGCGTGTTTTTAGAGGCACCTGATTGCCGAGATCTTAGTTTTTAATTAGGATTGTTTTAGAGATGTTTAAGTACGATTTTAGTACGTAATTTTTATTTACCTTCTGTTTTAGACTTTCTCTCTCTACTTAAAATATTTTCTTAATTCCATTCCTTAATTCAGATTACTTTTGGTAACGATTTCTTCTCTTTTAATTTTAGTTATTTTCTTTAATTCTTTCAACATGTTTTATTCTATTGCTTTGATTAGTTTAGATTTAATTATGTGTGAGTAGTTTTATTTCTAGGGTTTATGGGGATCTAATAATAATATGAAGGGATAATTTGTGATTGTTGATTATCAATGCTTAATTATTTTCCAATTGATTGATTTAATGCTATGCAATTAGGTTTGGCGAGATTTAATTGTATGAGTTTAGCAATATTGATTCGAGATTCGAGAGATGAGAATTAATGTTTAGGCTTAGTTTCAATAGGCAGACTAATTTATAAATTGTTAAGTCGAGATTCGAGAGATGAGATTTAATACCGGTAAATTAACTCTGTGATTGTAATACGTAGCGAAAGCCCTTTATAATCTGATTAATTGATGCATTGATGATTGCTTATTATGATTTACCTTGGAATATTGTTTATGGGTGAACCTATGCCCTAGGCTTTTTCTTCATTGATTTACCTCTTATTTTATTTCCTTCTTACTCTCACTTCTAGTAGTTTAATTACCTTTTTTATAATAATTTGGTTACTTGATAATTTAGATTGCTTTTAATTAATTAGGAATAAATTGACATGTTTCCCTGTGGTTCGACCCTTCTTCCCTATCCACACAGTTAGTGGATTTAGGTTTTATTTTTTATTAGGTGAATACGACTTGAGCCTGTCAGTTACCGAACAAGAAGGAGTCCATAAGTGTTCTAAACGAAGATGTAGCAAAGAGAAGTGGTAAATTCCCGAGCACTTAGATAAATCACAATTACTTTTCTTGTTTAAAAGAACTTTAATCAATAAAAAAGTGTTGTTTGACCACTTTAAAAGGACATTTAATTAATCGATTCCACGTTGTATCTTGTGTTAAATAAGATTAGAATTGAATAATTAATTGATTGATTGATCACCTAAGCCAAGGCGAATCTTGTTTATTTTTGCTCCTTTCACAAATTTGATTTAAATAAAGAATAACGACTTTGCAATGTAATTCCTACGTGATTAATGCTTGTAAATAAAATCAACTAAATTAGGTATCGCGTTGCATATATTGTTTGGTGATGAAATTGTAAAAAAGGAAGAGCTAGTAGAGGCCACACTAGGGCTAGAATGGCGATTCTCCTTTAAAGGGAACGTTATTTTAGTACCCTCTCTCCCGAACTCATTTATGGATTATGTAAACCAATTTGGGCATGGGTAAACTTATGATTTGTGCTAAATATCCCATGAACTCCACATGGGAGAAAGGCATGAACGAGGTTTATGGGTTTTCCCAAAACTCATTGGTGACTCATACTTGTTTCTTACAAAAAAGCGTGATGATAGAATCAATTCTAATTCAAGGTCCCCCAAATAGTCAGGAATTCAAATCTTAATAAACCCTAACAAGTGTAAAGTCGTAGGCTTTTAAATGGCCATGGGCATCTAAGGAAGGACCCCCCTACGATGGGATCACCCTCCTTACAGTGGCGACTCTGCTGGGGACTTAGAGGTTACAAGATTAGTTCTTAGTTATGGTACAAGGTTTCCAACACTAGGCTGCCTAAGATCTAGTTAGAGAGCGAGACTTGAACCCATAATATCTTCCTTTTACACAAAAGTAAAAACCAAACAAGCAACATTGCATCATGCATAATCATAACACACTTTAACCTTTGGGGATTGGCTCATTGACCAGGGGCTGCCAACACAAGGCTTCTATCCCGATATCAATAACAATCATCCCAGCCATATCGTCATCAAAATGTTGAGAGAGAGATGTCATGAGTAAACACGTTGAGTGATTGATTTGTGCATCGTTTCTTAAGATATGGTACCCTTAGACACCCAAGCCTTTAACCTTAGAATGAAATTATGTGTATCTTGTATTATGGTATGTGTAGACACCCATTTGTGTCTCCCCAAAACCAAACCCAGTGATGAGTACCTTTCACGTCGAATCATAATCGAATGAAGTGAAAGTGTGAAAAGTCTAGTGTTGCGGTTAGTTTTTATTTCTTTTCTTTCTCTCTGTTTTTGAAAACCTATTTTAAGAAAACAACCAATATAGTTTGGTTTGGTCCATAGCAAGGGTCCAATAATAGTGTAGCTGGGTCGTGTTCGAAAAGAGCTTTCCAACGATATATTATATGCCCAATTCTGATGAATAATGAGGATGTTACGGCCAAATTACTAAACTGGGCCCGGTTTGATCTTTATATGCGGCCCAATGATCTAGAGGAGGGCCTAATATGATTTATCATTCCTAATGCGATTAGGATTGACTATAGTCTTCTAGATTCTTGTAGAAGGTTCTTTTGAATCCTAATTTAATTAGCATTGATAAGTTGACTTCAGTTGACTTTTAAGAGTTTTAATCAGAATAAAAGAAGTGTTTTTAAGGAAAATACAATTTTGCCCTCTCGTACAGTTAAATTTTATCAAAATAAGAAAACGCGTGGAAAATTATTTCCAGCGCCATACGACAGCTCTGTTGCCTGGCGACAGACCTGGCGTCTGGCGACAGGTCTGTCGTTTGGCGACAGGCGCGCGTTTGGCGTTGCGGTCGTGTTTTATTCTTTTCGAAACTCTGATTTGTTTTTTTATCATATCCGGCTGATTTTCTCTATAAAAAGCCTCCTAAAACCTCCGTTTTCAATCACCAATTCTCATCAAGAATCTCTTGATTACTCTCTCTCTCTCTCTTTTCTAAACTAGCCTTTTGTACACAAAATTCCGCGTTCACAAGATCTAGACACACCTAGCCAAATTCGAAGTTGCCTTCGCCTTAGAAGTGAAAGGTTTTAATTTCTAAGGGTTTGGTCCCAAATCTCTATTTCAATTATTTAATTTAATTGTTTGTTTTATATTTTCCTTGAAGTTACTAACGCGTGTATTTTGTTATTAGAAAGAGGTACGAGGCATCCAAATAAGTGCTTTAATTGTTTTCATTGTTGTTATGATTCCTAGAAATCATGTCTAGGTTGATTTTATGATTCCTAGTGTCATGTTAGGGCGTTTTGATCTTCCTAGTATCATGTTTAGGGTAACCATTAAAATTTCTAATATCAAATATTACAATTGTGATTCTTGCGATGCTTCTTATTCTTTTCCTAATATTCATGTTAGTATCATGCTAGGGTTAAAGCTTTGAATTTTATTGCTTAGTGACATGCTAGGGTTTGTTATTAATCTTGTTAGTATCATGCCTAGGGTCTTGCTATTATTGTGCTTTAACATTTTTATTTTGATTATTATCATTATTATTATGATTATTATTATTATCATGTTTCTTTATTAGATATTTATTGTTATTGATTGATCACGCCTTTTATGCATGTTTAAAGGGAATTTGGTACTTGTAATTACACTTAATAAGATTATTAATAATCTTGTTTAGGGTTAATTTGATTATAATTCAAGTGGTCGCCAATAATAGTTTTATTTGTGCATTAATATTCAACCAACATAGATAAACATGTTTAGGGTAAACCTATTCATTGCATGTTAGTCAGAAAGCGCACATGAATACGATCAGAATAAAGTAGAGGCCTGTTATTAGGGCAGGTTCAATCTCTTTTAGGTTGGATTTGTACCTTCATCCCCGAACTTCCATTTATGGTTCCAGACCTATTGGAGTTAACGATCTCCTGGATCGTTAAGGGGTGTAACCTTCACCATGTGAACGGTTTACAAGTTACTAAAACTTGTAAGCGACTCTTTTGCTCTATCTTCGTTCCCTTTGGACGCCACCGTACTTTAGTGTATGATCACAATGGGGTTCAAGTTTGGGGTAATGCTTGAAATATTCCCTATAGTTTTTGGCGACTCCAATGGGGAGGATTTCTATTTTAATTCCTAAAATTTATTTTGGCAATGATTTAGAATGAGTGGATGAGACTCGAAAAGTTCTAAGTATTTCATGTGCGTAATTTTGATTAACATTATTGTCATATGCATAAAAAAGATCTCATTGGAAAGACCATCTGTAATGAGTTAAAAACATAGGATTTTTACACGTAGGAAATTTGAGGAATATCTTTCACAACTAGGATCGAAATAATGCTGCGCGAAACTGGAAAATTTTATCGAGCACAGAAAGCTGCTGAGGCATGTAGGAAATGGCGTCCAGAAAATAGAGTCTGTCGCCGACGATTTGACTCTGTCGCCAGGCGACAGAACCAAATTTCGGCGACGACCTCTGTTCGCTGGCGCCAAGTTATTCCAATACCGAGCAAGAAATATGCGTTCTAATTTTGACCAGTTTTTAGCACTGTTTGTTCGATCCTACTTCCTGATTGTGTTTTTCTCAGTTTTCAGAAACCCATATGTGTTCTACATATGGACATAACCCTCTGGGAATTCATGCTCCATCTACCTGATTGAGCGCTCTGTGCAACAAAGGGTACATCCGAGAATGTTGAATTCACAAAACCATGGAAGCGAGTTTTTCTTTAACTCGCGGTGTCCCATCCACTCGCGCCAACCCTTCAAAAGGTAAGGCTTCCGTGCGGTGCATCCGGAAAATTAACCATGGACCCTTTTTGACTAACCAATATAAAAGGAATGGTGTCATTCGAACAAGTGTACTATTCCGTTAGTGGGTTCAGAATTATTAGAAAGCTAATATATTCAGTAAGGTCAAGTGATCAGAATGCCTGGGTGGAGGCTGCTTTCGATCAGTAATATTAATGCATAATTAATATTACAGGTTAATCTTGACTAAATCCTTCGGGTCACACCCAAGCAACTAACGAACCAAAGCGACGAATTAATTAATAAGTCAACCGAGTAATTAATATTTAGACGTCGGGAATTCGAGCTTAGAGCGTCGAAACCAAACGTCGGAAGTCGAGTCGAAAAATGGTAAAAGACGAGACATGAAATAATAATAAATCAACAAAGACAAAAATACCCTTAGCATCGGAACACCGAGTGCTAGGGGGTATAGCCGAGCTAGCAGCCCGCATCTAGTGCGTGGCGTGCTAGCATGCTGCAGCTAGCAGCCCGCACTAGGTGCGCGGCATGCTAGCAGTAGCTCTCGGCAGCAGTAGCCCGCACGGAAGTGCATGGGTGCTGGCCGAGAGAATGCGAGCAGCAGCCCACATTTGTGTTGCGGGGATGGCTGGGCCGAGAGAAGGGCAACAACAAAATTGGAAGCCCACTTGGGTGTCTTGGTGCCCAAGTGGGAGTTTTCAAGTGGCACAAAGAGAGGGAGAGAGTGGGGAGCAAGTTTGGTCCCCCCGTCCTCCAAATGGTTTTCACCTAACCTCTCACATGAGCTGGCCACTTGTTGATTTATTATTAGTTTGATTATTAATTTTATTTTAGCTTTAAAATAAAATGGAAAAATCAAATTCTTTCACATTGATGGGAGAACTTTTCACTCTCTTATTTTTCCTATAAATACCCAAGTTGGGGTATTGGGAAAATCACTTGAGTGAGAGTTGAAAAAGGCATCACCATTGTGAAAACCTTTGAACTCACTAATCACTCGGGTTTTGGTCGGGCCTTGCTAACTCCAAGGCATTGGACCGTTTTCGGTGGTCGAGTTGTAGGTGGACTATCGTTGGAGGCTGTCGTATTTTCGAGGCTAGCTGTCGAAGTAAGAGCCCCTTCCGTTTCGGCGAAGCACGCTCCAAAAGTAATTTCTTGTCTTAATCTTGTGATTAATTTATTTATGTTTATGGTTTTATTTATTGCGAGTGCGGTCTTGGTTTTGGGTTTGTTTCCGCGGTGAGTTGGACTCACCAAACCCCAACAGCGGTATCGGAGCGTCGCTCGTTTATTTTTAAAATCGTAATATTTTTCAAGGTGTTTTTATGGCTTAATTTTTTTGGTTTTGAGTTGCTAATTAGATTAGTAGCTCGTTTTATTTACTTTAACCTTCTATTAAAGCTGTCATCAGCCCCGAACCTAGATTTCGACCCAAAAATAGTGAATTTTGGGTGGAAAAGGCATTCTGGAAATGTTTTTACCCTTTAAGGACTCGATTTTTAGCCAAAAAACGACCAGAAATGCACTTTTTGAGGGATTTTTCGTTTTGACGAATAAATTTAAGTCTTTCTAACCTTGAAAATTAATTGCATATATATGGTGGTTATGTAATTGGTTCAATACATATTTTATATGCAATTTTAAACCTCTTTAGGCATGATTACTTAGTGGTAATTTGTGTTTGAAAGCTTGGTTTTATTTTTCACATAATTGCAAACTAATTGCATTAAGTGTGAAATTCTTGTTCTTTGAGGCTTCCAAGTACTAAAGATTTAATCTTTAATTATGTTAAGTGATTGAAACTTTATGTTACTAAATTCCATGAATTTTTGTTAAACTTTGTTGATTTAATCATTTTTAGTTGATTGGAATCATAAAGTTTGAAACTTTGTGATAGAAAATTGTTTATCTTCACATTGGAAGATATAAATTTTCAAGGATTTACAAGTATTAAAGTTGGAATCTTTATTGAACTTATGTTCATTTTTCCAACTCCCTCTTATTTTGTCAAAAACTCAGGATTAATTTAAATTAATTAAATTAATAGTGAGTAATTTCTCTCTTAATTTTGTTGCACCAAGTTAAACCAATTTAATTAAAGAATGGTTCTTGGAAATTATTTGTGTTAGATGCACTTTGAAAATTTTATTTTAAGTTAGACTTGTTAAATTTTTCATTTTGCTCAATAAATTAGTTCTAAAATTAATTTAGAATTAATTATAATGTCACGGAAAATTTTGGGATCAAAGTCCCGTGGCTATGGCACGCAAATCAAGGCATAAGCACCCTTGGCTAGCCGGGCTGCATAGCAGCGCGCATGTGGCTGCCTTGAGGGTGCGTGCAGCCAAGCCGTGGCTAGGTGCACACGGCCGCATAGCAGCAGCATCACAGCAGCAGCACGCTGCCTTGATGGTGCATGCGTGCGTGCTGTGGTGCGTGCATCAAGGGTTGCTGTGGCGTGGGTGTGGTGCACGAGCATGGTGTGCTTGGGCTTGGTGCATACGTCGTGTAAAAGGGAATATGCGTAGACGTTGCTTGCGAAGCAATGTAGTGCAATGAGTTCGTACAACATGGCCATCAAGGGCCACATTATTGATGTGTGAAAGTTCGCTGATGTGGGCGGTGTAATGCTTAGCGACATCGGGCCCACTCCCACGTTCATTGAGCATCAAACGGTTGTGCGGGATGTGAGCACTCCATGTCTTAGTGCTAGGCACTTAGACATTTTGGACTACGTAAATTTTGCTTAAATTGTCTTTTTAATTATTTTATTAATCTAATTTGGTTTTAATTATTTTAATAAATTTTGGAGGCTAGGCCTCGGGTTTTGAGCGGCATTGACAAAATTTATTTTGACAAATTTTGGGTTTTACCGGCTTAATTAATTTGATTAATTGAGTTGGATGCGAAATTTAGTGGGAGCTTCAAATATTAATTGCGCTTATTTACATAACCGGTTAAAACAACTTTGACTAGTTTTAATTAGGCGTGTTAATTGGATTAACCACCTAGATTAGTTACTAGTTCTCGCGTGTTTATGCATTGTTACTTGTTTATCGTTGTAAAATGCATAGGCCATTCACAAATAGTGAATGGATGAATGGAATGTATATTCTCTCACAGGTTTTATGAAATGGCAACTAGTGGGGCCCGATTAGGATAGAAAATACGGACTGCGATCCGTGATGTATTTTTGTAAATCTAAATACGGTTTGCGTATGGTTGAGTATTTTTGTACCTTAATATTTAGATTAGTCCTAATCGTAGATACTAGTAGTTGCATTTAATTATGGTCAAGTCTTGAAGATGGAGGTTCTTGGAAGACGAAGCCATGAAGTTGCAAATGAAGACCTTTTGAAGATTTGAAGATCTCAAGGGGTCATTCTAGTTGCCAAATGCATTTATATTTATGTTTTTCGATATATATATATATATATATATATATATATATATATATATATATATATATATATATATATATATATATATATATATGTTTATGTATATATGTTTATGTATATGAATTATATGTTAGATGCATGTGTAGGATTTCGAATGTTGTGATGATTATTTAAGTTCACTTAAATCAACCAACATAGAAACCCTAGGTCCCTAAATATTGAGTAAAACTTGCCATTCCAAAACAACACTTACCAACCGAACGAGGGTGGTGGTGGGCTACGCCAAAGCACCTCTCCAAGGAACGTAAGGCATACCGGGTATGCAAGTTGGTTTTGGTTGTACTCAACGATATGAGTGATGGAGTCCTAACACGTCGTGGCAAAGTGGATAAATTGTTGAGAGAGAATTATATGCGACGATTTATTCAACCAAGAGTGGCTTGGAGCCATTAGCAAAGCGTTGCTTACCTTAGGAGATTGAGTGTTAAGACAAGCCAAAGCATGCTTAACCACTATTTGTTTCTTTGGATCTTGGAATCGACTTATTCTAGCCAAATGGGGACAATTTTAATGCGTGGATAAGACGTTAAATAAGATTGAAAATTTGCATGAATACCTTTTAATTTTCAAACTTATTATGTTATTTACTTGATAAATGGTTATACTTTGCACTTATGTTTGTAGAATTCCAAATCAAATTGTATTGCTTTCCATGATTGGTAAAGGAAATCTTTGAGAATGATTCTTAAAGAAAAGTAAAGTATTTCTAAAATACAATTCTCATAAATGACTTTTATAACAAAGTTCGAAGGACGGTTGGACATCATGTATTCAAAATACTAGGTAGTTTTGATAAAACATGAAGTATTGAGTTGCAAACTCAAATTGTCAATATTGACAACCAACAAATCTTTTTGCTTAATACATAGATGAGTAGGACTCATTGATGTAGTAATTCAAGCGTGAATTAAAGGAAAAGATGGAACTTTGTTTTAATTATAAATTAATTAATAAGTCAACCGAGTAATTAATATTTAGACGTCGGGAATTCGAGCTTAGAGCGTTGAAACTGAACATCGGAAGTTGAGTCGAAAAATGGTAAAAGACGAGACATGAAATAATAATAAATCAACAAAGACCAAAATACCCATAGCATTGGAACACCGAGTTCTAGGGGTATAGCCGAGATAGCATCCCGCACTAGGTGCGCGGCATGCTAGCAACAGCTCTCGGCAGCAGCAGCCCGCACGCAAGTGCATGGGTGCTGGCCGAGAGAATGCGAGCAGCAGCCCGCATTTGTGTTGCGGGGATGGCTGGGCCGAGAGAAGGGCAATAAAAAAATTGGAAGCCCACTTGGGTGTCTTGGAGCCCAAGTGGGAGTTGCCAAGTGGTGCAAGGTGAGGGAGAGAGTGGGGAGCAAGTTTGGTCCCCCCCTCCTCTAAATGGTCCTCACCTAACCTCTCACATGAGCTTGCACTTGTTGATTAATTATTAGTTTGATTATTAATTTTATTTTAGCATTAAAATAAAATGGAAAAATCAAATTCTCCCACATTGATGGGAGAGCTTTTCACTCTCTTATATTTCCTATAAATACCCAAGTTGGGGTATTGGGAAAATCACTTGAGTGAGAGTTGGAAAAGGCATCACCATTGTGAAAACCTTTGAACTCACTAATCACTCGGGTTTTTGTTGGGCCTTGCTAACTCCAAGGCATTGGACCGTTTTCGGTAGTCGAGTTGTGGGTGGACTATCGTTGGAGGCCGTCGTATTTTCGAGGCTAGCTGTCGAAGTAAGAGCCCCTTCCGTTTCGGCGAAGCACGCTCCAAAAGTAATTATCTTGTCTTAATCTTGTGATTAATTTATTTTTGTTTATGGTTTTATTTATTGCGAGTGCGGTCTTGGTTTTGGGTTTTTTTCCGCGGTGAGTTGGACTCACCAAACCCGACACCATATCCCAAACTTTAGAGAACTAGAGCCATGGTTAGGTTGCGAACTCATTGCATCATATTGTGCCTACTTGACTAATTGTGCATTATTTGTTGTGCATACTCTATGTGTTTTTCCTAACCGTTTGTTTAACTTGTGTTTAAGACAAAAATAAATTGGTTAATGAATAAAAGGACTTTGCCTAATTAATTAATTTATTAATTCGAGTAATTAAAGTCTAATAATTTAATCGGAATTTTAGTACGACTTTAGGCAAATCCCGTAGAGTAATAATACCAAAAGTAGTCCCAGATCAACGTTCCAGCAATGGGGCAACGATTTGGACTGCGGCGCCTCACTGTGTTGTGCAACGCCTGGCGACGGCTCTTTCGTCTGGCGTTGCACTACAAAGTGTGGCGACAGTCCTGTTGCTTTGGTGATAGTTCAGTATTTTGCTCGAGTCATCACTATGAGTCTAATTAAACAGTTTGCTAATCAATTCGATTATTTTGTTAATAACAGTACCTTTGTTAAGTCCTTGATTGAGTCTAGACACTAAGTCCCATGGTATTACACAAGAGTCAAAGTATGTCACTTGCACTCACAATATGAAGCACACACTAATATATATGTACACTTTGACCATGTTAAGAGAGTCTTGTATGTGCGGTGTTTTCCGTCATTTTTTTAGGGGGGTAAGTCGGATATTAATCCTCCAATGAAACCACTAGCTTGAACCATATACTTGATCCCAAAAATATACACCCTATTTTTGCTTTTTTCTTTTTCTTTATAAACCCGTAAAGTCAAAGTCAATTTGAGTCAAGTCATTAAAATAAATGGTTTAATTTACAGCGCGTGGTAAAGAAAGGAAGGGCGTTTGATCAAAGACAACTTTTTCATTCAAGTACAACTTTTTGAGAAACCAATCGCTCGAAAAAGGAAAGCTAAGAAGATAATGGCAACTCAGGAAGAATTCAACGAACTTAGGAATCAATTGACTGACATAACTGAAGTGTTGAAGGCTTTAACCCTTCAAATTAATGACCATGTGAAGCAACAACAAATGGATCTTATGTAAGAAAGCTTGAGCGAGCTATCTAGTGACTACAAGTTTCAGGGTATTAGTTCACAAGGGGTCTCGGTGGACAAGGAGCTTCTTCCGCAGAAGTTCAACGCCAACGACATCCCAAAATTCAAGGCAATTGACAACCCTTATTTTCATCTAAGAGCTTTTGAAACAATAATGAGTATTAAGGGTATTGATAAAAAAGTATTTCCTTCTTTATTTTCCTTATCTCTTGAAATCGTTTGCCAACAATGGTTCTTTTCCCTTGACAAAGAGAAAACCTCTACTTGGGAATCAA
Organism: Chenopodium album; assembly: GCF_948465745.1. Taxonomy (NCBI): domain Eukaryota; kingdom Viridiplantae; phylum Streptophyta; class Magnoliopsida; order Caryophyllales; family Amaranthaceae; genus Chenopodium; species Chenopodium album. The sequence goes on from NC_137839.1 coordinate 46,518,612, forward strand.
TAGTAAACGCTTTCATTAATAGGTACAAGTGCAATATTCAAGTTGAAACTGATTATAGGGAACTTGAAATGCTTAAGCAGAAAGAGAATGAAGGTTTCACTTCTTTCTTCAATAAATGGAGAGAAACCTCTGCTAGGATGATTGAAGTACCAAGCGAGAAAGAATCTATGAGGTTGTTCATCAAGAACCTTAAACAAAAGTACTCCAAGCATCTGAAATATCAAAACAATATACACACCTTCAAGGCCGTCTATGACATTGGAATTAACATTGAAGACGACCTTGCTAAGCTAAAAGATGCTAATAATAACTCCAACAGTGGCGGGAAAGGCAAGAAGAACGACAATCCTTTTTCTTCTAAAACTACCCACTCAAACAATGTTAGCACCTTTAATTTGAGTGAAGTCCTTACCATGAACAACCAAGGAAAAAAGAAACCATTTCGGAGGAACTTTACTCCTATTGGTATGAGTTATGACACCGCATTTGACCGACTAAATGAAAAAGGTCTTATAAATCCTATTGGAACATTTGGGGACCCACCAGTTGAAAAGAAGACAGCTAATTGGAACCCCAATGCACACTGCAAATATCACCAAGGTAGGGGCCATCTCACTGAAAATTGTTGGAAGCTTAAGGAAGCTATCTAAGATTTAATTGATAACAATAAACTACCATTGCCCCCTGCCAATAAGAAGCCAAGCATCGACAACACACCTCTCGCTCATTCCTTGGCCATCTCCGATGAGGAAAACGAGGTTGATCCCTCATCTCTCATCAAACCTATTAAAGAAATTTATGCTATCGAAGAAGAGGAGGAGATCTTTTTCGATGCCATGGATGACTTTCTAGAACCAGCAAGCAAGGAAGATGTGCGAATGCTTATATGGTCCATGTGGGAGGGAACAGACTTACTACGTGAAGCTCTTGAATTCGCAAAGAAACAAGCGGAGGAGCTTCAGAAAAAGTATAGTAAAATTTCACCCACAAAGAAGAAAACATTCCCCCTACAAGTAATTGACAGACCCAAGAAGAGTAATAAACTCTATACCCCAATTGGGACTACTTATTCTAAAATGTTCCAAATGCTCTCCAATAATGGTAAGATCAAACCTCTCGAACCGAGACCATTAGAATCTTTAAAGAGGGCAGACAGGTTCTACTATCAATACCATCAATCAGGGGGACACACTATTGAAAACTGTTTTAAATTAAAAAATTTAATTCAGAAGATGATTGATGATAAGAAGCTAGTTCAAATCCCACAAGAAGAAGACATAAGCATCAATGAAGTTTGGGACAGCAATGAAGAAGGCGTCTACCTAAAAGACATGGAAAAACCTCCACTTTCAGTGTCATATTTAGTAGGTGATTTTTGGGATGAAGAGTATTCACCCATAGACGTCCTCACAAGGTTTGGGAGAACGTAACCTCCTGTCTCTACACAACCTATACCAACCGTGCAGCAAGTTCCCATACCTATCATAGAAGACAATGACATTGTCAAACAATTTAAAAAGACTAAGGTCGAGATGAATGTACGGAAACTTCTAGCTACGTCTCGAGAACATAGGTTGGCAGTAATGAATGCCTTGGATAAGATAGGGATAGATTCCAACACCACTTCTGGGGGGTTGGCTAACTTCCTTACGAGTGATCTACCTAGTCCTATCAACTTGATCACCTTTTCTGACAAAGATTTACCTCCAGAAGGTGGCAAGCATTATAAGGCACTAAACCTCACAGTAGTCTGCAAAAGAATGAACGTCCCAATGACTCTTGTAGACAATGGATCGGCAATTAATGTCTGTTCCCTCAGAACTGCGAGGATGTTAGGCAGAAGGGATGAAGACTTAACCCTGTCAACACAAGGAATAAGAGCTTATGACAATACTCGTCGCCAAGCTCTTGGTAAGATTACTATGAATGTAATGGCGGGAGCAATAGAACATGCTACTACCTTCCAAGTGGTAGATATTAAAGCTTCATTCAACTTATTGTTGGGACTCCCTTGGCTTCATGACCTCAGGGCCGTCCCTTCATCTCTTCACGAACAGGTAAAGGCCATAGTTGGAAGAATCCCTATCACAATCGATGCTTCGCCTATGAAGATTAAAGCTGTGGAAAATCTGATCATTAATGTGGAGCATGATGAAGACGATGAAGATTTGTGGGGCTTTAATGAAGAGGTCTCCTTAATCGAGGAGGATAAAAGGACCCCTCTCTGTCACGACCCCCACTCCAATATGACAGTAAATGCTATTCTCAAGAGACAAGGACACTTTCCTGGAATGACTCTAGGAAAGAAGAAGGGAATAGAAAAACAACTGGAATTACCTAGCCTCCCTAAGTAAGATACTTTCGGACTTGGATTCGAACCGACTCGGGAAGATCTTAAGTGAGCCCAGGAAAGGTCTAAGGCGCGTAGGAACGCCCGCATCCAAAAGAAAGCAATCCCAATGGATTAGTATCCTTTTACTCTTAATGGACAGTTCATAAGAGAAGGAGAGGACTATCCATGCTATGAATTTCTCGAACCTTTTTTTGTAAATGGCATAAGGCAACTGGGACTTGAAATCTTCTTAGATTGCTACTTTCTAGATGAAATCCCAACTCCTATTCACAAGGAGAAAGCACCCCCATGCTTTGACTTTAATGTCATGGAATTACTATTTGGGCTAGAAAAAGATGAGCCGATATACATAGAGGATAACTCCTTGCTCATCCAAACGGTCATACAAAGCGAGAACTTTGACCCTTCAAAGCTCATCACTCCAGCAGAAAGATTAGTACAAGGGTGGCGCAAGACGGTCAAGGTGACTACTCCAAGCGGAAGAAAAATCTCTATAACAACGGGGCAAGGACCGATGTTTGAAGAGTCGTTTGATTCAGAGTCAGAGTCAAAGTCCTCTCCTGTAGAGTCATCCAAATCTTTAGTTATAGGACCCCCTCCTTCTTCTATTTCTACTTCTAGGATAGTTAGTAATCAAGTCCCTGAGGACATTTCCCTTTTTGATGTAATGATTTTCGAATTCAATAATATGTCTTCTTCTGCTTACTCCTTGTGTTTTTCTTTAACCCAAGATGACGAGCATTGCTTAACTAACAATGAAAATGACAAAGAAATAAATTAGTAAAGCAATGGAAACACTTGAAAAGAAAACACCGATAATTGAGGAAACTGAGACGGTTGATATCTCAAATGATTCAACCATTAAAAGAGAAGTTAAAATCGGATTAACACTTAATAAACAAGAAAGAACCGATTTAATTAATCTACTTAAAGAATTTATCGATGTATTTGCTTGGTCATATGAAGATATGCCAGGTATTAATAGAGAAATAGCTCAACACACTATACCACTAATTCTAGGAATAAAACCTGTAAAAAAAAAGTTGCGTCGAATGAAACCCGACGTAGCTCTTAAAATAAAAGAAGAAGTTCAAAAACAAATAACTGCAGGTTTTATCAGGGTATCCAAATATCCCGAATGGGTATCCAACGTCATCCCAGTTCCAAAGAAGGATGGAAGGGTAAGAATGTGTGTCGACTATCTGGACTTAAATAAGGCAAGTCCAAAGGACGACTTCCCTTTACCGCACATCGATATTTTAGTAGATAATACAGAAAATCACGCACTTCTCTCGTTTATGGATGGATACGCAGGGTACAATCAAATTCTCATGGAAGAAGAAGACATGGAGAAAACAACATTCATAACACCATGGGATACTTACTGTTATACAGTAATTCCATTCGGGTTGAAAAACGCGGGTGCTACTTACCAACGAGCAGCGACTGGCTTACTCCATGACATGATGCACAAAGAAGTTGAAGTATATGTGGACGACATGATCGTGAAATCAAAAGATTGCCCAAGACATCAAGTAGTCTTGAGAAAATTCTTCGAAAGGCTAAGAATATACAACAGTCACCTCAGGCAAGCTTTTAGGATATGTCATAAGCTCTAGAGGCATAGAGATAGACCCAACCAAGATTAAGGAAATCATGTCAATGCCACCGCCCAAAACCGAGAAACAAATTTGAGGATTTATTGGCCGGTTGCAATATATAAGTAGGTTCATATCAAAATTAACAACGATATGCGAACCAATATTCAAGAAGCTTAAAAAGAATGTACCAGTAATATGGGATGATGAGTGTAAAAAAGCCTTTGAAAAGGTCAAAGCCTATCTTTTAAATCCTCCCGTATTAGCACCAGCACTCCCAGGAATACCTCTTAGGTTGTACTTAACAGTCACCAAAGTGACAATGGGAGCCATGCTTGCAAAAGAAGTAGAAGGTAAAGAAAATGCAATCTACTATCTAAGAAAAAAGATGCTCGAGTATGAAGTACGCTATACATTGCTTGAGAAATTGTGCCTCGTATTGGTGTGGGCCACAACCAAACTAAGACATTACATGCTCGTGCATACAGTCTTTGTAGTTTCCCTAATGGACCCACTTAAGCATCTATTCGAGAAGTCTACACTCAATGGGTGCATATCAAGATGGATAGTTAATTAAGCCCAGTTCGATGTGAGATTCATGCCTCAAAAGATTATCAAAGGATCTATGGTCTCGGATTTCTTGGCAAATTTTCCAATAGAGGACTTAAAGCCGATACATGACAATGAATTTCCAGACGAAGACTTGATGGTCACAGAAGACGATACTTGGACTTTATACTTCGATGGAGCCTCAAACCAAAAGGGATGTGGCGTTGGAGTTTTATTAGTATCACCTAAAGAAGAGCACGTCCCAATCTCCATAAAGCTAGATTTCAACGTTACCAACAACGCTGCTGAATACGAAGCATGCGTGGTATGCCTTGAAATAGCTTTGGCATTAGGAGTGAAGAAATTACGAATATTCGGGGACTCTTCATTGATGATCAATCAGATTTCTAAAAGATGGAAAGTAAGGAGTGAAAGTCTAGCCCCTTAACAAACTTATCTAGAAACTCTCACCAATCAGTTAGAAAAGGTAGAATACACATATCTACCTAGAGAGGAAAACCAATTTGCTGATGCTTTGGCAAGACTAGCCTTAATGGTTAGGATTCCTACGGAAATCGAGTAAATGCCTCTAACTATACAGAAAAGGCATAAACTGGCTTATATTCAAGCCATAGAAGATGATGAAGTGATCCAAGATGAAGAAGAAGATGAAGAAGAAGCGTGGTACCAAATATACTTAACTATGTCACAAAAGGGGAATACCCTCCTCATGCTGACAAAAGAGTAAAATGAGCATTAAGACTCTTGGCTTCCCAATACGTACTCATAGACAACGAGTCACATAAAAGGGTACCTAAGGGTCGAGCTCTCTTATGTGTAGGGAAAAAGGATGCCCAAAGAGCTATGAGGATAGTCCACGAAGGCATTTGTGGAACCCATGTTAATGATAAAATGCTAGTCCAAAAGATAATGCGAGAAGGATACTATTGGACTACCATGAATAGGGATTGTCATCAATATGTAAAAAGATGCCCTAAATGCCAAATCTATGCTAATCTACAACATGTTCCTCCATCTCTACTTTACACCTACACTTCACCATGGCCATTCTCTACATGGGGATTGATATTATTGGTAAAATTACCCCTCCAAGAACAGGAGGTGGCGAATACATCCTAGTAGCAATTGATTACTTCACAAAGTGGGTTGAAGCACAATCATATGCTAAACTCACCGCAAAACAAGTAGCACTATTTATCGAAAGAAATATCATTTGTCGATACGGAGTCACACATGAGATGATAAGTGACAACGGAACTCACTTTCAAGCTGAGTGTGAAGAATTGTTACAAAAATATGGCATTCAACACCATCATTCTTCCCCCTATAGACCTCAAGCAAATGGAGCAGTTGAAGCAGCTAATAAGAATCTAAAGATTATCATCGAGAAAATGACTGAAAATTACAAAGATTAGCCTGACAAACTCCATTTCGCACTTTGGAGTTATCGCACGTCAATTCGCACATCAACAAGAAATACGCCATTCTCCTTAGTTTATGGAATGGATGCCGTACAACCTGTAGAGCTAGAGATACCATCTCTACGCATTGCATTAGAAAGTAAACTCGATGAAGTCGAATGGACTAGAGCAAGGTATGAAGAGCTAATTCTACTTGATGAAAAGCGACTAGAAGCTCTACATCATACCCAATTCTATCAAACTTGTATGGATAGACATTTTAACAAGAAGGTCAAGATAAGAAACATCAAAGTAGGAGACTTGGTGTTAAAAGCATTAAGGAAAAATGTTTTGGATCCAAGAGGCAAATTTAGGCCTAATTGGTCCGGACCCTATATTGTCAAAACAATCCTATCAGGAGGCGCAACAAAGTTAACTGATATGGATGGCAATGGGTTCTCGAACATGATAAATCTTGACCAACTTAAAAAATACTACCCATAATTACTTGAGTAGAATACTCAAGAGAGCTACGTTTGGCCTGATTCCTTAGGAAAGGATACGTAGGCAACCCTTTACGGGTGCAGCCACCTTAATTTTCGCAAACCTCGCATCCCAGAAATAAAAAGAAATTCGATAGAAATTCGACGAAACGGTAGTGTCGCAGAAAAAATCCTATCGCCGGCCGACAGACTGCACTGCCAGGCGACAGCGCCTGTCGCCGGAAGACAGATGGGAGCAGCTGGCGACAGCCATAAAGCAGCGACGCTACTCTTCTGGGAATACCTGGACAAATTTCGGTGCCTTTCGGAAAATTTTCGACTTCCGTACTCGAAAAAACTTTCTAGAAAATAAAATTTTCTATTTTCATTGCTTTAATAAATTAAATTTAAAGAAGTTGATTTAATTTAAAAGGCTAAAATTTCTTTAATAAAATAAAATAAAAATTACATTATTGATGGAATTTAAATAAAAGCTTAATAAAACAAATTAACTTTAAATTTAAAACTAAGTCTAATAAATTGGAAGTTAAGCAATGCTTCAATCTTTCTTCTCTTTCTTTTCTCTTTTCTAATTTTTATCTACATCCTCTTCATCGTCAATGACTTTAGCTAGTAGACATCCTTTAGAGGACCTACATTCAATTTTATAGTAAATGGTTTCTCCCTTAGCTAGGACTCCATGTTTCTTCTCTACCCAAATCTTCTTCTCTAAAGTGTCAGCTTTTCTTTTCCCTTTGTCCTTTGTAGAGTCTTTCTTTTTAGGCATCATAGGTGTTTTGAATTTGATCTTTTCACCCAAATGTTCCTTAACAGGAATCACTTTGTCACCTAGACGATTCTTCACATCGGTTTTACTCTGATTTTTCTTCATGTCCTTTGAAGGTTTCTTGATAAGCCACCTCTTTACATCATTGGGCAAGGAAGGAGGAACCTTTTGGGTAACCATTTCCCATAAAGGTCCAGCGCTCCAATATGCATCAATTTTTTCTACTTCTTGTGAAATAGGGAATTCATAGGGACGACGAAGATCCCCAGAAGGAATTGTTTGAAGTAGGTCGTACTGTCTTTTTACCCTACAGGGATAATAAAAAGTCATCTTGGTTAAGCTTGGAAGACGACAGAAAGGTTTCTTGTTGACACCAACCATCTTCTCTATTTTCCACCAAGAGGCAAAGAATTTTTTTTCACTCATGGCGTCCCATCTTAAAGAAGCGTTTATTTTGCCTCACAAAGCAATTTGGAGTATATTTTTCAACATTGTCAGGAGGACTAATTAATTATAGTATCTCCATTAGCCATATCTGCGAAAATTCAATGCAAATAAATTAATATTACTATACAAATTTATGTTTTTGATTTTTATAATTAAAAATATTATTTTTCTACCTATAATAAAATTGGAGAGCCCCGAAAAGGTGCTTTTGGATTTCTCTTCAATTCATCAAGACTAAGCATAGTATCTCCAACAATAAATGGCATTGGATTTCTCCCAGATTCGATTTGCTCCAAAATAGTTAATATAATTTATTAACCCTCATTAGCTCTACCACTAGTGAGAAGATATTAGTTAAGCATACAAAAGAGAAAAGCCATTCTTCTATAAACATGAAAAGATTCTGAATAAGGTCTATCAAAGTAATGGCGTGCAAATTAACTACAGTACCATCTACAATATTTGTTAGATCTTTGTCTCTTAAATTAAAGAAGCGCTCAAAATCTTTATAATAATATTCATTTATTCCAGGGATTGCCGCAAGATCTAATGAAGGATGATGAGTGTAATTTATGGCACTCATTTGGTTCTTTTTAAGATGAATTTCATGTTATTCTTTAGCTCTTTTATTTAGCTTTTCCTTGATTTTACTCTTTATTTCTTTTAGTTTACATTTTCTAAGTTTGATTTCTTTCTTTATGCATTTCTTGGTTTATTTTGTTATTTTCTCTTTTATTTGCTTGCTTTCCTTTATTTTTCAGGTTAAGGTCGTTTTCTAAGTTTCTCGAGGCCTCTTCCCAAGTTTGGCATTGATTAGGATGCCTAGTGGTCTCCATTTGAAGCTCAAGAATGGAGAAGTGCAAGTTCCTAAGGTCCTTGAGCTGTGTATTCAAGCCGCGGGGGCATGATTTCTAGTCTTGAACCCACAAACATGGAGTTTAGAAACTGCAAGGTTTCGTGTTTATCAAGAGCATTAAGTGGAACGCACGAGGAGCATTGGAATGATAGGGAAGAGGGATCCCCTGGTCCTAGGCGTGGGCGCGCGCGACCATGGCATGGCTGCGCGGCCTGGTGGTGCGGGCATGCCTCCCTCTTGCGCGGGCGCGCCTGTTTGGGTCCCTGTTCCGTACCTAGTTTTGCGCGGCCGTGCTCCCCCTTATGGTTGGCTGCGCCTGTATGGGTTTATTTGGGGACGATCTAACTAACTTCTCTTAGTTTGTTTTACTATATATAGATTTTCTTTCTATTTTTAGAGAGAGGAATTTTTCAGAAAATAGAATAGAAATTAGGCTTAGAATTTTAGAGAGAGAAACTCTAGATTGTAGAGAGAGAAGTTCTTGATTGTTGATTAATGATTGAAGATTGTTAATTCTAGCTTTTCCTCCATTTAATTGAAGCAAGTTTGTACGGATTTATTTTACTTTAATGCAAATTTTAGCTTATCATTTCAATTGTTTTGTTGATTGTTCAAGTTTGAATTGAATTTGTGATTGAATTAAATCTATTGATATGATGATGATGAAATTGTTGATTAGCTTAGTTTTGATCTTATTTCCAATGTATTGTGAGTAGTTCTCTTGCTAGGGGAATGGTGAAGCATGTATGAGTGATGGATTGATGCTAATTGGGAGAAATTGATAGAGTTGATGTTGTGATTAAATTGGTTGATTGATTAAGTGCATGTGTGTGATTAATTGAAGAGTAGCTAACTTTGATTTGTTACACTAGAGTGCATTGTAAGCTTGCATTGATACGAAAAATTGATATGTGGCTTGCTTTTGTCTGTTGAGTAGGTTTGCAAGGTTCCTAGTTAGAGTCTCTCGTAGTTGGCGCTAGCTTGACCTCTAGGATATTAGCCTACCTTACCCTCTTGATTGCTTAGTTGATTTTCCCTCGCAACACTTGACTTAGTCATCTCCAATCCCAATTAGCTATGTTCATTCCGAGTAGATGCGGATCCTAACTTTAGTGCCTGTTAAATTTGATTTCATTTGATTGTTTTGAATACACACACCTCACTTTATTGCTTCGAAATAGCTTAGCCTTGACTTTAGCATTCATTTCCCATTCCTAGTGGTTTGACCCTTGACTTACTCTATGCTTTGTGTAGTGGTGTATTGAGAGATTATAAATTTTGTTTTGACCAAGGGTATATTAGTTTTCAACAACCTAGTCTCGCTTTGGGTAAAAAATGGCGCCGTTGCTGGGGAATGACGTAGATGATTGCTATTGTTGTTGAGTCTATTTCAAATTAATCTCAAAAATACAAAAAGATTTTTCTCTTTAGGCTACATTTGTAGCCGTGCTATTGATATTTGCTTTGATTTTTTGTATGCTTAGGATAAGAGGGAAGGACTTTAGTGCCATTTGATCCGGAAATCGAGAGGACAATAACAAGGATAAGAGTTACTAATCGTTCTTTGAGTCCAAGCTTTCCAAGAGAATAAATTCACCATGAAAGAGAAGAAGAGGATCAAGTAAGCATGGGAGATAATCCAAGAGTTGCTTTGAAGGAGTTGGGAACTCTCGGTGCATATAGGAATAAAAGTGGGATTGCATTGCCAACAACACCGGCAAATGATTTTGAAATAAGACCGGCCATGATCACTTTGATTGAAAGAAGACAATTTAGTGGGGCTAAGATTGAGAGTCCGCTAAATCATCTCAAAGAGTTTGAGAAGTATTATAACACTATCAAGGTGAATGGTGTTTCTCAAGAGTTTCTTCGGCTCAAGTTTTTCCCCTTCTCTCTCATAGGTCGAGCTTTGGAATGGTTAGACAAGGAGGTCAAGCCAAATTCTCTTAGAACATGGGATGAAGTTACCAAGGAATTCTTGTCTAGGTTCTACCCCCAAAAGGAAACGGCGGAGGCAAGAGTTTTGATCCAAAGTTTCAAGCAAAAGCCTAGTGAGAGCTTGTATGAAGCTTGGGAAAGGTAAAAGGAGTATCAAAGAGAATGTCCCCATCATGGCATCCCAACATATCAAATCATTCAAATTTTCTATGGAGGGTTGAGTCCTCAAGGCAAATCGTATTTAGATGCAGGAGCCGGAGGCCCAATCATGAAGAAAACCAAAGAAGAGGTTGTGGACATTATAGAAGATGTGGTGCGCCATTACATGGATTGGCAAGAAGGAGAAAGAGAGTCTTCAAGCAATAATGGATCAACGGTTTACTCGGTTGATCACCTTAATGCCATCAACAATCTATCCTCTCAAATTGCAAGTTTGGGGAAGTCGATGACAACAATCAAGGCCAATCTTGAGAGTGCAACTTCCAATGCACAAGGTCATCCCTCCCACATTAAAGGGAGAGGTATATATTCTAACTCTACTCCTCTTTCTACTTCTAAAAATATGACCAATGGATGTTTGTTTTGTGATAATTGTGGGTCTTATGACCATGATGCTTCTACTTGTTCAAATGGGTTTGAAAATCTTGATGATGGTGAGAATAGTGAATGTGAACATGTGAATTTTGTCTCAAACACTAACAATGGTCAAAGGTTTGATGGACCAAGAAACTTTGGAAATAGAAATTCTCACCAACAAGATAGATTTGATAACTATAACAATGGCAATTATAGGAACCAAGGAAACCAATATTTCTGAGGTAACTATAATAACCAAGGTTATGGGAATCAAAACCAAGACCAAGGGTATGGAAATCAAAGCCAATATCAAGGCTTTGGTGGCCAAAACCAAAATTTTGGCAACAATCAAAATCGAGGCAATTAGTACAATTAAAATAGGGGAAATTTTCAAAACAATCAAAAGGGGACCCCCACCCGGATTTGGTCCAAAGTCTCAAGGTGTTAGGTAAAATTCCTATTCTCTATCGTCAAGTCCAATTTGGAGGAGATAATTGAAAATCAAACAAAAATCTTGAACACCTATATGGCGGTGAGCGATAAGAAATTCAATGAGATCATGACACATAACAAAATGCTTGAGACACAAATTACCCAACTAGCAAACACTTTGTAAGATTGTGTTAGTCCTTCTTCATTGCCTTTTTAAGGAGTTGATCCCAAGAAACCCGTTTATTCCATCACCACAAGGAGTGGAAGAGTTCTTGAAGAGAGAGTATCTAGGGATTGTGAGGAGGACAAGAAGAAGAGTGTTTCAAGTGAGTAAAAAGAGGAAGATGTGTCAAGAGATTTGAGAAAAGAAGAGAGCCATGAGAAAAATAAGAGTGATGAGAGAAAGCATGAGGAAGTGAGAAAACCCAACCTTCCATATCCCCAAAAGTTTATGAGGAACAAACTAGATGAACAATTTGGGAGATTTCTTTAAATGTTGAAGGAGGTCCATCTTTCTATCCCTCTTACCAAAGCCATGACCTAAATGCCTAGATATTCCAAGTTCCTTAACGATATCTTGAGTGGCAAGAGAGATTGTAATGAGATAGATTTTATGGAGCTTGGTGAGTGTTGTAGTGCCTTAATTCACAATGACTTCCCCAAGAAGATGAAAGATCCGGGCAATTTCTCCATTCCTTGCAAAATCAAGAGTAAAATGTTTGAGAATGCTTTATATGATTTGGGTGCTAGTGTGAGCATAATGCCCTTCTCGGTCTTCAAGAAGTTAAAGCTAGGAGAACTTCTTCCTACCAACATAACTTTGCAATTGGCCGATGGGTCCATCAAGTTTCCCAAGGGAAGAGTTAAGGATGTTCCCCCAAAAGATAGGTGGTTTTACAATCCCCGTTGATTTCATTGTGCTTGAAATAGAAGAAGATGACAACATTCCTATTATCTTAGGGAGACCGTTCCTAGCTACTTCGGGAGATTTGGTTGATGTTAAGGGTGGCCGAATTACCTTGAGAGTTGGTAAGAAGAAATAGAGTTTTGAGTTAAAAATAATGCATGAGTCCTTATCCCTTGTGAAAGGAATCAAGAGTGATGATTCCCTTCGTTCTTTTGACAATGTGTATGTGATTCATTCTTCATCTAACAATGTTCATGATATTTTTGATGATGTGCTTGTGAGTTTTGATTGCATGAAAGTCAGTGAAGAAAAGAAGAAACTTCCAAAGGCTATGAACGAAGAGGAGGTTGACATTCCTCATTGGTTTGAGCTATACCCTCAAGAGAAAGAGGAGGATTCCATGGAGGTAGATGGTGTGAAACCATCTACAAAAAGAAACAAAATCAAGAAGAAAGAAAGAGCTTCGTGGAAGAAGAGAATGAGATTGAAGATGAGAAATGAAAAGATTGTTTTTGATGTGAAAGCTAGTGAAGTTTTGTCAAGCAACAATGAAAGGTTGCTTAAAAATGAAGGAGAAGTTGTTCTATCCGCTACCTTTGACAAGGTGGTGTTCTTTGACCCTCCGTGATTTGGAGGAAGGGTCGAGCTAAGGACCTTAAGCAAGCGCTTCCCGGGATGCAACCCGGAGATTTCTAACCTTTTCTTTTGATTTCAATTTTTCTTAATTTTCTTTCTTTTAGTTTCTTTTATTTTCTTTCACTTGTTTTTACTTTGGATTTATAGGTTGAATTGTTGGAGTTGGATTACATCAAGTGGAATGAGCAATTGAATGGTGTTTCGCGGTTATTGATGTGTTTTATGTTCAATTTTATTGAAATTTTGAGGTAAAAGGGGTAAGAATTGTTAAGAAGGTAAGTTAGGAAATTTGTGCTTAAGTTTAAAGAAATTGGAACTTAGTGAGTTCATCATGGTGCTACCATAATTTGGGGTGTTGAACCCACATTTTCCACATTTAAAAACTGATCGTTATGACGGGGTCAAAAATCCCGAAATGATAGTTATCGATGTACCCACGCATGAACGTACCAAGGAGAAAGGAAAGAAGAACAGCAGGTGGCGCGGGCGCACAGCGCGCCTGCGCACCCCCAACCATGCCTTTCTTTTCTTCTTTCTTCATTATTTTCCCTCATTTCCCCTTCACCCTCATTTTCTCACGCACACAAACCCCTTTACCCTCATCAAAACCGCACCATATCCCTACACTCATTCATCAAATTTTCACTCAAATTCAACAAAATTTCCATCACAATTCATCAAATCCTTTTGTAATTCTTCCAATTTTAACAAATTAATACTACATTTCACCCATAACAACCACCATTCTTTCTCCTCCATTGTTGAAGCTTAATTGGGGTTTTTCGTGTGGGTGGAAATTGGTGGCTAAGGATTGCTCTAATTTGCTTCTTGTATGATATAATCATCTACTGTTACTCTTAATTGCTTTATTATACCATATAATTGCATGTTTTAGTTAATTCATGGGCATAAATAGTAGTAGTATGTATTTTGATGGTTTTGATGTTTGCAATTGGATTTTGGTTGGTTATTTGTGTTGTATAATGATTGTTTATTGCTTACATTGTGTTGTTTGTTGTTTGTGTAGCAAAATTGATCGTTATTGTTGAGAATTGTTGTGATCGAATTTTTGGTAGTGGTGCTTCGTTGATAATGTTGAGCCTTGGTTTTTGATTTCTTTGTGCTTGGTATATGATTTGAAAGCATTTGGTGGCTTGAATTGGTGGTAATTGTGTGTATTTGGAATTGCTCAACTTTGGTAGTGAATTGTTGCTTGTCGGTTTTGGTTAAGGAGTTCGATTGAAGCATTCTAGATTGTTGGTTGGAGTTTCTTTGGGGTGATTGTGGTGTTTTGAGTTGCTACATTTGAAAATTATCATGTCTAAACACATAAAAAGCCTTTTCAAGAAACGTAAAACCAATGAAGAACCCGCTCCTTCTCCATCTACCTCACAACAACAACCTAGCCCTATACCTAAACTTAGAATTACCGACCCAATTCAAAAAGCTAGACACTCCAAGCTCAAAGCAAACCATTCCCTCAAGCCTTCCCGTCACTAATTTCAACCGGATATGATTAAATTGGGGATTGATGAGGACTTGAGGGAGTTGCTCAACAACCTTCGCATGGGGTCTTTTGTGAGCCGGAGCTTCTGTACATATGTTCAACCAACTTTGGAGTTCTTGGCCACGTTTGATCTTGCGATTATTGAAGGTGGTATCTACTGTGTTCGATTTAAACTCTTCAACATTCAATTTGATCAATCTTTGGAAGAGTTTAATGCGGCTCTTGATTTTGATCCAAATTCTGATATTGGATCCCGAGTTCTTCTTCAACAATTAGTATGATCAGAACTCGTGGTGGGATGATATTTCTGGTTGCGGTGACTTTGTGACCCGGTATGCCAAGATTAGTAGGGTATACCAACCATGTCTCCGGGTTCTCCATAGGCTATTGGGATATTTGGTGTTCCTGAAGCAAGAATTAGGAAAGATGAGCCAATTGGAACTTCGAATTTTATGGGTGGCTACTCGTGCGGAGTACCGGGGTCGCCTAAACTTGGGATACACTTTTGTTAGCTATTGCCAAGGGTTGCAAGATAGGGAATCCGACGAGATCCCTTGTGGGAGCATGGTCACTAGGCTCGTGACCAACCTTGAGCTAGGGCATTATTTGTCATCTTGCACTCCGGTGGGGGATGTTAATTCTCTTTACCTCGACGTCAAGCAATTAATGAAAATCCATTTCTTGGTGAAGAATGATGATGACGAGGTATTTGAGTGGCTAAGGGACAATGAGCATTGGTGCTATCTCCCTAACCCTTCCTTGACTTCTCTCCACCGAGAGAATGTTGCAAACATTTGACATGTCCCCATTAGTCACTGCCCGCCCTACTACGACGATGATGAAGAAATGGGTGAAGAAGAAGAAGAAGAAGAGCCGCCACAACAACAACAACAACAAAAACAACAACAACAACAACATCATCATCATCAAGAGTAACATCATCAATATGCTAGCTCTGACTTGGATGCCCTTAGTGCTCAAATGAAGGGCATACAAATCCGGTTGGAGGGCATGTACGATCAAGATTTTGAGGCCCTTTATACCCATATGAGAGGGATTTTGGAGATGCAACAAGGTATGTTTCTCCAACAACAACACTTATATGATACGGGTGTTAACCGGGGAGAAATCACTCCCTCGGTTAACTACCCTTACTTTCCACCCCAATATGGTCCTCTACCATCTTTTGAGGGTGATGGGGTACCTACGTACCAATATTGGCAAGGACCCCCGGGGTCCAACACCGAGACTCGCTCATTCCCCGATGAGCACGGTAACTACGATTACCATGATCCCGGTGGGAGCGATTATAGGGGTGATCCTAACTACCCTTATGTACACCTCGATCATCCACTACCGCTCGCTTTGCCCGAGCAATTCACTACCCTTGCCCCTTGGCAACAAGATAACTTTAGGGGGCATTATGGTTAGCCACCCGGTTACACAGGGGGATGGGTTCCTCATGGTCCCCCATCCGGGTTTTCCTATGATGGGGATAACAATGATGGCACCGGGCCGAGTGGTAGTGGTTGCTAGTTCTCTCATTTTTGTGCTATGTTCCTCCATCCCTTGTCTTATGTGTGCTTGCTTTGTATTGTTGGGATGTTGAGATGTATCTTAATTTAGCTCGGGGTAACTTTTCCTTTTCTTAGGGGTTTTGTCTCGGTGGCCAATTTGTTGTTGAAAATAACCTTGCTTCTCTTGATTCTTTGCATGATGATCTCATTCTTGATCTTACTTTGATGATGTTTACTCATTTTTGATCTTGTTGTTGTTGTGATGATGATGTGTGTTTGCTCCCTTGAATCTAAATCCCATGAATCCAAACCCCTTTGAATCCAAATTTTGTAGTTTAGTATTTTGTTGTTTAGTTAGTTCTTTAGTTCTTATTTTCTTATTTTTGTTTTCTTGATAGTTTAGTTTTGCTTATTTTTGCCTTTTATTTTCTTTCCTTTTCGTTTCCTTTTCTTTTCTTTTGTTTTGAAGTTACTAACCGTTTTATTTGTCCATAGTTTTCTTTTCCATTTTTCTTCTCACATGGATTTGATGATGAAGCTTTGATTTTTGGAGCTTCATGAGGTGGTTGATTCTTCACCTTACCGTTTTTAGCATTGCTTGGAAGCCGGTAAGATGTTTCTTTTTTCTCTTTTTTCTCTTTTATTTTCTTGGATGCATGGTTTAGGATTAGTTTTAGGAAGAGTTGAATGGTTCGAGGATGGATGCTGTTAACACCTAGAGTGTTTGGATTGTTGACGATGTTGTCATTTGATCACTTGTTTTTCGATTGGGAATTACATGTTCAACTTGCATATTAGTTCCATTCTTCATTTCCCTTCTTTCCTTTATATATGTTTTTCTTTTCTCTTTTATTTTCTTTTATTTTTCTTTCTTTTTGTTTTTGATTTTGGTATGTTTTTGAGGCTTTATTTGTCACCTTTTTGTTATTCTTTTTGAATTGGACTATAAACAATCGATTTTTGCTTTTGAATTAATATCTTCCGAAATGGTATGAGTATGCACGGTTTGAGAATATTCTTGGTTAAATCTGGGATAGGTGTATGCTAAGGTAGCATGTCCTAGAACTAGGAGGATCATGAAACCTGATTCTACTTGTTTGTGGCATGTTGGTAGTTGCTTCCTATGGTCGATTTGAAACCTATAATGAGTTTATGCTACATCCATGTGTGGTTCTTCATTTTTTAAGCCTTCTACATAACTTGCATGAGTGGCATGGATCCTTGACTATTGAGGACCTAATCTTGAATCTTGACTTATAATTCTCAAATACGAGACCGAACCATCTAGGGAGGACAAAGACATCTTTTCGGGGTGGTAATTTTTCTTTTTCTAGGTATAGTCTTCTTTATTTTAGTTATTTGGGTTTACATTTAACCTCTTGCTAACCATTTGAGCCTTTTCCCTTCTTTTCAAGCCACATCTTTAGAATTTTGAGCCTTTTGTTTCTTTTTGGTCCATTTTTGGTTTTTGTGAAGCAAATGGTCATGTTTGTGGAATTTGTGGTTTATAAGTATGGACATTGGTTATTTTTGTAAGCAAGCTTGTGATTTGTGTATATTTTGTGAATAATGGCAAATGTATGATAGAAAAATCCGTCCAAAGTTAAAAAGGCAAGGACATAATAAATGCACAGTTGTAAAAGCCGTCCAAAATTAAAAGAGGCGAGGACAATTGCTTTGAATTTATGCATAAAAAAAAGAAAAAAAGAAAAAAGAAATGAAAATGAGAAAAATAAAAAATATTGTAATGTGATTCTTTTCTCTTTTCAAGAATTAAGGACAATGCTTCCTTTAAGCTTGGGGGAGAAGCTTTTACGCTTTTTGTAAATATGATTGTGATTATGGCTTTTGAATAAGCTTGGGGGAGTTTGTTTGTTTTTGTTTGGTGACTAGTTGATTGTGATTCCAAGAAAGGGCCCGTTCTTTGCTTCACTATTAGGGATACCACCAAAATTTTAAATTTTAGCCTACCCCTAACCCTTTTTGCCCTTACATTACAACCATGAGAAAGACCTTTCGATCTAGAGGTTGAGTCAAATTTCGAGGGAGGCATTATGAGTTAAAGCCTAAAGAAAGGGAATGCATAGTTAAGACGTCGTGTAGCCTAAAAGTGTTTCTTTTCCGGCTCCTTCGAGGAGCTATTGAGATGCTCATTAAAGGGAGATTTGAGACTATAGGGAGAACATGGTAAGATTGAACGGGATGAAGGTGAATTGTGATAACTAGTTCTCTATGCTTAGCATACACTATGTTTCAATCAACCTCGGATATCTTGAAACGTGCATACCTCTATTGCTTAAGAAAGATGTTTATTCATTTGAAATGTGATCGTTTTGTAAAGTCCAATACGTAAATGTTTCAATTTTGTTTTTCTTTCTTTTACTTTCCTTTTTGTGGTTTGCCTCATGTATGTTTGTGGAGAATTATGGGTTAAGCTCTTAGGAAACCTTTACGAGACCTCACTCGTCCTCATAGGCGACTTTGGGGTTTAAAGGGCTTGTTGTAGCTAAAAACAACCATGATTCCTACGAAAGTGAGTATTGGTGTATATTCCCGTATTATGTCTTTCTTTTTCTTTTTGAATATGTTTTTCATCCTTATTCTTTTTTGTTTTGCTCGAGGACGAGCAAAAGTTTAGCTTGGGGGAATTTAATGAGTGTCATTTATGGCACTCATTTGGTTCTTTTAAGGATGAATTTCATGCTATTCTTTAGCTCTTTTACTTAGCTTTTCCTTGATTTTACTCTTTATTTCTTTTAGTTTGCATCTTCTTAGTTTGATTTCTTTATTTATGCATTTCTTGGTTTATTTTGTTATTTTCTCTTTTATTTGCTTGTTTTCCTTTATTTTTCAGGTTAAGGTCGTTTTCCATGTTTCCTGAGGCCTCTTCCCAAGTTTGGCATTGATTAGGATGCCTAGTGGTCTCCATTTGAAGCTCAAGCATGGAGAAGTGCAAGTTCCTAAGGTCCTTGAGCTGTGCATTCAAGCCGTGGGGGAATGATTTCTAGTCTTGAACCCGTAAACATGGAGTTTAGAAACTGCAAGGTTCCGTGTTTATCAAGAGCATTAAGTGAAATGCACGAGGAGCATTGGAATAATAGAGAAGAGGGCTCCCCTGCTCCTAGGCGCGGGCGCGCGCGCGGCCTGGTGGCGCGGGCGCGCGTGTTTGGGTCCCCGTTCCATACCCAGTTATGCGCGGCCGCGCTCCCCCTTATGGTTGGTCGCGCCTATATGGGTTTATTTGGGGATGATCTAACTAACTTCTCTTAGTTAGTTTTACTATATATAGATTTTCTTTATATTTTTAGATAGATGAATTTTTCAGAAAATAGAATAGAAATTAGGCTTAGAATTCTAGAGAGAGAAACTCTAGATTGTAGAGAGAGAAGTTCTTGATTGTTGATTGATGATTAAAGATTGTTAATTCTAGCATTTCCTCCAATGAATTGAAGCAAGTTTGTAAGGATTTCTTTTACTTTAATGCAAATTTTAGCTTATCATTTCAATTGTTTTGTTTATTGTTCAAGTTTGAATTGAATTTGTGATTGAATTAGTTATATTGATATGATGATGATGAAATTGTTGATTAGCTTAGTTTTGATCTTATTTTCAATGGATTGTGAGTAGATCTCTTGCTAGGGGAATGGTGAAGCATGTATGAGTGATGGATTGATGCTAAATGGGGGAAATAGATGGAGTTGATGTTGTGATTACATTGGTTGATTGATTAAGTGCATGTGTGTGATTAATTGAAGAGTAGCTAACTTTGATTTGTTACACTAGAATGCATTGTCAGCTTGCATTGATACGGAAAATTGATATGTGGCTTGCTTTTGTTGATTGAGTAGGTTTGCTAGGTTCCTAGTTAGAGTCTCTCGTAGTTGGCGCTAGCTTGACCTCTAGGAGATTAGCCTACCTTACTCTCTTGATTGCTTAGTTGATTTTCCCTTGCAACACTTGACTTAGTCATCTCCAATCCCAATTAGCTATGTTCATTCCGAGTACATGCCGATCCTAACCCTAGTGCTTGTTAAATTTGATTTCATTTGATTGTTTGATTGTTTTGAAAACACACACCTCACTTTATTGCTTCGAAATAGCTTAGCCTTGACTTTAGCATTCATTTCCCATTCCTAGTGGTTCAACCCTCGACTTACTCTATGCTTTGTGTAGGGGTGTGTTGAGAGATTATAAATTTTGTTTTGACCAAGGGTAGATTAGTTTTTAACGACCTAGTCTCGCCTTCGGGTCAAAGGGAAGCCTAAGATGGCACCAAATTCTTCCGGTAAAGGGATAATTTCATCACACCCTAGTCTAAAACAATGAGTATATGTGTCCCAATATTCTAAGGCAGTATGAATAAAATCTATATCAAGATCTACCCCCTTAACACCACATATACCTCCCATGTGAAAAAAGTCAAGTTTTTTTTTCTCTCTTTAGCAGTTAAAGTCCGACACCATTCATGAGTGAAGTTGGTAAAACTTTGTTGGGGTTTGGTGAGTCTGACTCACCGCGGAAACAAACCCAAAACCAAGACCGCACTCGCAATAAATAAACCATAAACATAAATAAATTAATCGCAAGATTAAGACAACATAATTACCTTTGGAGTGTGCTTCGCCGAAACGGAAGGAGCTGTTACTTCTAAAGCTAGCCTCGAAAATATGACGACCTCCAACGATAGTCCACCCACAACTCGAACACCAAAAACGGTCCAATGCCTTGGAGTTATCAAGGCCCGACCAAAACCCGAGTGATTAGTGAGTTAAAAGGTTTTCTCAATGGTGTTGCCTTTTTCAACTCTCACTCAAGCAATTTTCCTAATACCCCAACTTGGGTATTTATAGGAAAAATAAGAGAGTGAAAATCTCTCCCATCAATGTGGGAGAATTAGATTTTTCCATTTTATTTTAAAGCTATAATAAAATTAATAATCAAACTAATTATAAATCAACAAGTGGCAAGCTCATGTGACAGGTTAGGTGAGGACCATTTGGAGGGGGGGGGGGGACCAAACTTGCTCCCTACTCTCTCCCTCACCTTGCGCCACTTGGCAACTCCCACTTGGGCACCAAGATACCCAAGTGGGCTTCCAATTTTGTTGTTGCCCTTCTCTCGGGCCAGCCATCCCCGCAACACAAATGCGGGCTGCTGCTCGCATTCTCTCGGCCAGCACCCATGCCCTTGCGTGCGGGCTGCTATTGCCGAGAGCTGCTGCTAGCATGCCTCGCACCTAGTGCGGGCTGCTAGCTGCAGCATGCTAGCACGCCACGCACTAGGTGCGGGCTGCTAGCTCGGCTATACCCCTTGGCACTCGGTGTTCCGATGCTAGGGGTATTTTGGTCTTTGTTGATTTATTTTTATTTTCATGTCTCGTCTTTTACCATTTTTCGATTGGACTTCTGACGTTCGGTTTCGACGCTCTAAGCTCGAATTCTCGACGTCTAAATATTAATTACTCGGTTGACTTATTAATTAATTTATAATTAATCCGTCGCTTCGGTTCGTTAGTTGCTTGGGTGTGACCCGAAGGGTTTAGTCAAGATTAAGCTGTAATATTAATTATGCATTAATATTACTGATCGGAAGCGGCCTCCACCCAGGCATTTCGATCACTTGACCTTACTGAATATATTAGCTTTCTAATAATTCCGAACCCACTAACGGAATAGTACACTTTTTCGAAGGACAACATTCCTTTCAATCTCCCACTTGTCCTTCCGGACAAGTGCGCATTTAGTGTACAACCTTTTTCCTATGTCGCTTAATGTATCTTCATGAACTATAAGGTAAGATTATTTCGTCATCCTTATTATGTCCAGAAGTGTTTCTCGATTCCGAGTTCAACTGTCAATAAACAGATGATTTCTAAAATCCATCCGAGCACGGCCATGCATTTCCATAGTCTCGCTCTACGAGAGGCCTTGTATACAACAAAGACATCTTCCCTATTTTAGTAGGGGGACATTCCTAGTCTTGTAATGTAGCTCCTCTTACTGGGAGGACCTAGCCGCCCGAGTGTTGCCGTTATAATCCCCTATTACGGCAGACGTTTGACAACATCAAAGCGGACTAGTACTCTAACTAAAGAACTCACAATACTCATGGTCGACGAAATAGGTTCCGGTAGCCATAATGAGAAGTATACTTATGATGATTTTTAATCTCTTAAAGTATTCTCATAGGTCGATCCAGTATGGTTCTAAACCAATACCTGTGCAAATGATTTATGACAATCATGTCCTCGTAGCACAAGAAACGGTGCTATAAATCATACTACACACTAATCTCAATTGCTCATTAATCGTCCATCGATTAAATGACCTCGATTAGGGATAATTTTCGATTATAATATTCAACGTTCACTTAATAGGTGTTTCCTTACCAAGACTGGTCTTGATACCCTATTTTGAATATTCCAAGAATCAAATGGACTCATTATTTAATTCTAAACCACAATTAAATAGCAAACAGAGTGATAAAAATTGCATGAAATTTGAAATTACTCCAAAACCTGAATGGTTCATCTTATGATAAATGGTTTTTTCCAAATGTTTTAGGAGTATCACTCTTTATAAAACATCTATAGAAATCACACCCATATCTAATATGCTTGATTTCTTTCATGCAATTGTGAATGTTGTCGTTCACTTATTGCATAGGTTTAGTTATAACTACTTTCCTAATCTTAGCATCTTCATTACTGACACTTTCATAATAAGATGATAAAATTTGAGAGTGTCATGGATTATATGTGATTTAGGATTTATTCTCCAAGTGATTGCTCCCACTCATTTTCATGATTGAGACCTTCTACTTGACAACCTACAATCATTAACGTTCAGCAACAAACTTTCCATGGTACATCTTCTTTATTATCGCCATTAAGGCAACAATATTCTCAACATATATTTTAGTAGACAACCTGATGATGCTTTGCTTGGGTTTCACTCAAAACGGCTCACAATGATTTGGGATATTCTAATCACTTGTGATCATGGAAATTTTCCTTAATTTCCTGCACATTACACATGGATCCACGTCCATGTCACCATTCTCAAGCCACGACTCATTTTAAACTCATGCTTATAAACGGCTTCCTTGTTAAGGATCTAATCCTTGTTAAGGTTTGTGCTTGCAACATCAATTCTCAAAATGTATTTTTTTCCAAAATTCAAGAACTCATCCTGTTACTTATCCAAGTACTTTGAATGTTCTTGGCCATAATCTAACGATATATTACATAGATTCAGGTTGATTGGTACTACATACATTTTTCACATGCTCTAAGCAAGTAAGTCGTGCGACGATCCCATATCACAACATACATGATGGATTAAATTGCAGAGTAATTCCCAATCTTATTCATCCATGTGACATTTTAGCTCATTCAGTTTCACCGAGTCTTTTAAAACTGTTTGCTGTGTGATGTAGTTGAAAGTCTCTGTTAGAGTCTTTCATGTTTGACTTAGTATTTAGCCTAGCTTATACTTAGTTATAACATTTACTTAGTTTTATACATACGGATCGAAAGTCTTTTAAAGTCCTTCAATTCATGTTTAACACGGTAAAATCCTTTACACGTTCAAACATTTTATTAAGTCTATACAATAGATCTTAATACCAATATGTACTAAGTATCGTCTTTTGCTTGGTCCATTGTCGAAAATACTTTCAAATGTAAGCATTTAGCATTTGATAGTTATTTGACAATAGAGTTCACAAACTTTTCGCTGGACCTTTATATAATTTACTTTTGCTCCCACTAAACTTCTTATTCATAAGAATTTCTGTGTTTCTCCATAAGTCAATCCTCTTATTAACTTCATGAGAAAACATGTTCCAATTCCTATATGTAATGCTTCCATTAATCCCATGACAAATTCTTTAAGCTTGCTTTTAAATCTAGCATTTATTTAGATTTTCAAAACCCTTAGACTATTTTCATAGTCACTTCCAAAATCCTATTTTAGGAAGGCGGTTTTGGTATCTTATTTGCCATATTTCATATGAGCAATTTTGCTAAAACAATCACGAAAAGACTTTAGCATTCCGATTGGTGAATAGGTTTTTATTAAAATCAACTCCGTGAATTTAATTGTATCCTTTTCATCAAATCTAGCTATGTATGTATATACATATCCACATTTGTTAGTTTTCTCCTTGAAAACTTATTTGCAATCGATGAGTCTTTCACCCTTCATGCAATTTAATCAAGTTTCAAACATGATTTTCAAATATGGGGTTTGTTTCGGATTTTCATAGCCTCTAACCATTATTCGGAATTTGGTTTTGTCGTAGCTATCTTACAAGACATTATTCCTTTACTATATAATAGTAAATAGTATGCTTGTAAGTCTTATGTTTAATTCTAACTTAGTAGAAAAATGTTATGATTAAGACCGTGGAAACAAACCCAAAACCCAAAACCAAGACCGCACTCGCAATAAATAAAACCATAAACATAAATAAATTAATCGCAAGATGAAGACAACATAATTACCTTTGGAGCGTGCTTCGCCCAAACGGAAAGGGCTGTTACTTCGAAAGCTAGCCTCGAAAATACGACGGCCTCCAACGATAGTCCACCCAGAACTCGACCACCGAAAACGGTCCAATGCCTTGGAGTTAGAAAGGCCCAACCAAAACCCGAGTGATTAGTGAGTTTAAAGGTTTTCACAATGGTGATGCCTTTTTCAACTCTCACTCAAGCAATTTTCCCAATACCCCAACTTGGGTATTTATAGGAAAAATAAGAGAGTGAAAAGCTCTCCCATCAATGTGGGAGAATTTGATTTTACCATTTTATTTTAAAGCTAAAATAAAAGTAATAATTAAACTAATAATAAATCAACAAGTGGCAAGCTCATGTGAAAAGTTAGGTGAGGACCATTTGGAGGATGGGGGGACCAAACTTGCTCCTCACTCTCTCCCTCACCTTGCGCCACTTGGCAACTCCTACTTAGGCACCAAGGCACCAAAGTGGGTTCCAATTTTGCTGCTGCCCTTCTCTCGGCCCAGCCATCCCCGCAACACAAATGCGGGCTGCTGCTCACATTCTTTCGGCCAGCACCCATGCACTTGCGTGCGGGCTGCTGCTGCCGAGAGCTGCCGCTAGCATGTCGCGCACCTAGTGCGGGCTGCTGCTGCCAAGAGCTGCTGCTAGCATGCCGCGCACCTAGTGCGGGCTTCTAGCTGCAGCATGCAAGCATGCCATGCACTAGGTGCGGGCTGCTAGCTTGGCTATACCCCCTAGCACTCGGTGTACCGATGCTAGGGGTATTTTTGTCTTTGTGGATTTATTATTATTTTCATGTCTCGTCTTTTACCATTTTTCGAATGGACTTCCGACGTTCGGTTTTAACGCTCTAAGCTCGAATTCCCGACGTCTAAATATTAATTTACTCGGTTGACTTATTAATTAATTCATAACTAATTTGTCGCTTCGGTTCGTTAGTTGCTTGGGTGTGACCCGAAGGGTTCAGTCAAGATTAAGCTGTAATATTAATTATGCATTAATATTAATGATCGGAAGCGGCCTCCACCCTGGCATTCCGATCACTTGACCTCAGTGAATATATTAGCTTTCTAATAATTCTGAACCTACTAACGGAATAGTACACTTGTTTGAAGGACACTATTCCTTTCAAACTCTTAGTAACTAAAGACATGATTATTTGTTGAGAAACTAAGACTATGATTAATATGCTGAAATTATGAAGAAATTCGGCAGATTAGGGGCTATTTATACACAACATCGATGCAGTTTCAATCCGGAAAGGATTCAGAGTCAGCGTACTTCAGCGTAACGACGACTCTGTCGCC
This sequence comes from Chenopodium album, assembly GCF_948465745.1. Lineage (NCBI taxonomy): Eukaryota > Viridiplantae > Streptophyta > Magnoliopsida > Caryophyllales > Amaranthaceae > Chenopodium > Chenopodium album. The sequence continues at coordinate 46,544,446 of NC_137839.1, forward strand.
TGGTGACAGAAGCAATGCCCGGTACCAGCACAAAACGCGTGGCGACACGTGGCGCTATAACGTTTTATTAACGAACTATTCAAACCGCGTTTTTCTGGCTATGATTCGAATTCGTACAATGACTTTATGATTTTATCCCTTTATACAAATACCCTTACATATTAATTTCATATATTTCCTTCAATTTTTCTTTTTCGAATTTATTCAGACTTAATTTAATTTTAGGTTTGTCGCAAATCCAATTTTATTTTTTATTTTTTCTTTTTGGGGGAGAAAGTCGGCTACCCTCCATTAATAATAAAAATGACGGAAATTTTTGCGCAATTTTTTTTTTATTTTATCATAAATTTTTTTGCACACAAATATGCACATAAAAATGAAAAATAAATGCAAGATAATTAATACAGTCATAATAGATAATAATATGTATATACAAATATGTCTAATAAATGAATCAATCAGGCAAAGTCCTATACAAGTCAAAATAAAATAACACAGGTACAAACTACGGTGCTTGAGGACGCAGGTGATGAGGGACGCCCATCATATCAAAGAAATGCGCAGAACGAGGAGTATGCTCCTCACCACCTCCAGTTCCAGTCTCTCCAGGAGGAGGAAAACTCAGCTCAAGACCCTTCTACCCAAGGTCGCCCTGATGAACTGGCAGGGTAAAGTCGTATCCCCTAATCAGAAGTATTACCTAAGTCCTCTAACTAATGCAGATAGGGAAGTAGGTTTGAATCCACAGGGAAACAAGTCTTTCTACTCCTAATTAATTATTATAATCTAAATTATCAAGGTAATCAATGTTGTTGTAATTAAAGACTATACTACGAAGAATATGATCAGGGAAAATGAAGTAGGGAGAAATTAAATATTAAAAGGCCTAGGGCATAGGTTCACTAATAAACAATATTCCAAGGCAAATCATAATAAGCAATCATCAAGCATCGATTAATCATACTATAAAGGGCTTTCGCTACGTATTATAATCACAGAGTTAATTTACTGGTATTAAATCTCATCTGTCGAATCTTAACTTAACCATTTATAAATTAGTCCGCCTATTGAAACTAAGACTAAACATCAATTCTCATCTGTCGAATCTCGAATTAATATTGCTAAACTCATACAATTAAATCTGGCCAAACCTAATTGCATAACATTAAATCAATCAATAGGAAATTAACCAAGCATTGATAATCAACAATCACAAATTTACCCCTTCATATTATTTATTAGATCCCCATAAACCCTACAAATAAAACTACTCAAGCATAATTAAATCTAAACAAATCAAATCAATAAAGCAAGACATAATGAAAGAATTAAATAAAATAACTGAAATTAAAAGAGAAGAAATTGTTACTAAAAGAAATTTGGATTAATGAATATAATTAAGAACAATGTTGAGAGAGATTAAGAGAGAGAAAATATTCTAAGTAGAGAGAGAAAATCTAAATGAGAAGGTAATCCAAAATTACGTACAAAAATCGTACTTAAACATCCCTAAAACAAATCCTTAAACGAAAACTAATCAGGTCCCTAAAAAACACGCGCCCGATCGGGCGAAGGGCCGCCCGATCGGGCCCGCCTTTTTTTTCTACGCCCTTGCTGGTGTGCTGCGCCCGATTGAGCCTACGCTCACCCGATCGGGCGCGACTTCTTTCTTGATGCTGCTTTGCGCGTGCCCGCCCGATTGGGCGTATGCTTGCCTGATAGGGCCCGACTTCTTTTTCGAGGCTTGGATTTTGATTGGGCTCGATTCCTCGGCCCAATCCGGATTTCCTCATCGGTTCTTGATTACTTGATCCAATTTCCCTAGTATCACATACCAAGCCCTTAATCACCGGCTCTCACCGGTCTTGGGCTTCAAGGGTGGTTGTGTCCTCCTAACGCTCGTTGTTGCTTAGTGAAAAACCCGAAAAACGCTCCAAGTGTGCAATTTCCTACAAAATCAAGCAAAACTACAAAAACACTAGAAAACACAAATTAGTAATATAAATGGCCCTAAAGAGCTAAAAACACTACTAATTATGACCATGAGACGGGGGTAAAATACTATATAAATTTGACATATCATGAACCAACAGAGGTTGAGGCTGCTGCAATGACGAGCCGACCTCATACATCCTACCACCTCTCGGAGTCGAGGTGGTCTCTTCCAGGCCTACCGGCCCGGCCTGTGCACCCTCAGATGAAGAGCCCGAGCCTTCCACCGCCTCGGTCCGGGTAGCGTCAGATCGACCACCCCAACATCCAGAACTAGTGCGGCGAGGCCTCGAGCTAGACCTCGCCGGCTCTCTCTGGACTTCGGGTCTTGTCCGGGATACGAGAAGAAATGGGCTGACCCTGCAAAGAAAAAATCGAGTCAGAAGCAATCAAAATAGAAATATAAATTATGCAGAAATAAAAAAAGCTACCTCTTGAACAGCGTCGTCGCGACAACAGGTACCCACGTTCCTCATCCGAACGAGCTAGCTCCGGAAGGCGTCTATGCACCTCGCCATCGCCGTAACCACCTCGCGCGAGCACTGTTAAAGAAATGAAATCAGTAACAATACAAGACAAATATGAACAAATAGCAAGTAAATAAACTCACCCGAGTCTGGTGGCGAGGAATGGATCACTCCACGAAGCGCTGATCCTTGGGAGCTGGAAGAATCATCTCCTCGATAGGCCCGTATGTCCCCTGGTAATGAATGGACATACGAGGGGGCATGAACTCAGTAGGCCTATCCTGATAAAAAGCAAACCGAAGTTAGTAGAATATCACTTGGGGGATATTTAGCGAAAGGTAAAAGATAAAAATAATACCGCCGTCTCCGCAGTCAAAACAAGGGCCGGAGCTAACAACGACAGCAACTTATCCTCGTAGCACCGCCCTAGGATCGCATGAGATTGCCAAGGGGTACTAGCAGTCGACCTCTTTGACAGCTGAGCAGCCTCACGTCATTAAACATGTGACGTGGCGGAGAAGCACGGACGACAAAAATATCCGAGGAGTGCTGAATAACGACTCTCTCTCCTAGGTACGCCACCGCCCTATACGGCCCTAGGAAGTTACGACGCTCAACAGTGTACTGCAAGGCTAGTCTAGGGACAATCAAACCGCCCCATGGCTGGTACAGCACATCAGGCTCCTGCGAAGAATGCCCATGAGATAAGGGTCTACTAAAAAGCAATACAAAGACGTTAACTATGTAAAAAAATCATAGTGAGAGGATCTGCTCTTGAACATAGGCGATAGTCGCCCGGATAAGGAGACCTCCCCAGCAGGCGCCAATAAGAAACCCGCGTGGCGACGGCCTTGCCGACGCGAGTGAAGGAAAGTACTCGTATAACCAGAACAATAGATAAAAGATATTAGCAAATGCTAACAAAAGCTTAGAGCTAACTTTTTAGGAGATAAACTATACCTCTACGACTCTCCAGAAGACGAACAGAGCGATGTCTCCTATGTAAGACCGGTGTCGAAACGAGTCTCGCAGGGCACGCAAAAAATCGGCATAGGCCAAGCTGGCCCAGTCATAAGTCCCGATCAGATGAAGATCGCGGATAGTAGGAAGGTAGTAAAGTAATGCCCTACTACCCTTGTTAGGGGAAAACATCCCTGACAACAAAATAAGCGCAAAGATGCGTACCTGCTGCTTTCGGGTGGTCGCATCATCCTCGAAAGCTGCCGCCACAGTCGACCGTGAATACACTTGGTACTGAACTGTGATGACTCCACCTCAGCACGGGCTTGAACAGCAATCGGACCCAGCAGCTCATCAACCTCAAGAGAGTAGGCGCTAATGTTGCTGTTGAACGGCAGCGCAATAGAACTGAACTCAAGCCCCGAGATGAGACTGAAGTCAGCTAGGGTGACCATCATCTCACCCCAAGGAAAGTTAAAAGTGTTGGTGGTGTCCCAGAAGAACTCCACCAGAGCACGGACCACGCGATGACCTCCGTCGAAAGAGCTCATGGCCTACGAGGCCTAAAACAGGGCAGACGGCCCACAAGACTCCCAGAGATGTCTCAACTCCCCATCGACTTTGAAGAATGTACGGTATAGCTTGCTAGGGTATCGATTGTTGCCCGAGCCGTGGCAACGTGTCCTACTAGCAGTGATCCCACGATGCACACTTTCAGAAATGTGGTGGTCGGGGGCAAAGTAAAAAGTTTGCTCATTCCAGTCAAGGAGGGGACCAATAGAAGTGGACGGGTCGACGTCCTCCTCTACGGGCTCATGCTCCCGTCATGTATCTCCGGACCGTAAACCCGAACCTCGCTGTCTAGCCATACTACATTTTAAAAAATTGACATAAATTAAGGTTCTATAGTATCTAAGGTTCGCCTAGCCGCATGATACTATGTTTGCAAAAACAGAGTACGGAGTACTAAAACAGAGCACAATTTCAATTCAAGCATGTATGACATTTTTCAAGCATCTAAACAATTTCTTGCAATACTATGATAATTATTGTGACAAATTGGGCAAGAACTGCTACCAAAAACATCAAGAACAAGCCACATTGTTTTCCCGACCTGAAGAGGTCCAACAATGGTGAATTGTTCGTTTCTTCACCAAATTGAGTCAAAAAAGTCTCAAAACACTCCCAAGGCAATATACAAACATAATCAAGCAATTTCAAGGCATAAAATTTGACAACAAAGCGAATTAAGCAAAATAAGTTTCGAATTTTTCAAAAATTCGTGAACAAAAACGCAAAACTTCATAAAAAACCGGGGTGAGTTTGAAGAAAACTTACATAGATTAGGAAAGTAGATGAATAAAGCTTTGATTTGCAACAAATTTGAGCAAATTTGGTTGAGAAACGAACAAGTTAGAGCAAACTGAATTTTCGCGGTGATTTTCAAAGGCAGAGGGTAGCAATAGCAAAAATGAAGAAGAAAAGGGAATTTATACGGAATCCCGATCCTGGCACCAAACGATAGCTCTGTTGCCAGGCGACAGAGCGCAGCGTCTGGTGATAGAGCAAAATCTTAACGCCAGCGACGTTTCAGCGGCAACACAACCCTAAGCCACTCAGAATGATCATTTCGACCTCGTACAACAATTTTGGGTTCCTTGGTACGCCAGTTAGCCCTTATAAGAAATTTGACATGATTTAGTAATCGGCTCAGCTACAATCGTATTAAGTGATCGACGTGATAAATGATCGTCTCACTTAGCTTAAAGCGACTACACATTGGCTCATTGCAAAGGCACCGACATAATGGTTCATAACGCAAAAGCACTGACATAAAGGTTTAATACAGCAAAGGCACCGACATACTGGTTCACAATTTAGAAGCACCGACATACTGGTTCAAAAGCAGCAAAGCGCCGACGCACAAGCATAGCAAAAGCAAAGGATCGACAGGCATTGGTCTTCGGTGATACTCTTCAGGGTATTGTCGCAACAAATGAGGATAGTTTCAGGCGAAGCAATCTTCGATTGTGTTCCCTGGCTTGCGCAATATGGTCACAAAGCGCTAGAAGGTCGTTTCAGGCGAAGCAATCTTCGATGGGGTTCTCTAGCTTGTAAAAGTCTATCACGGCGAAATTGGAGGCAGTTACAGGCGTAGCAGTCTTCAGGCGGTATTCTCTAGCTTGCGGAAGATCGTCAAAACAAACAGCAGGATGGTGTTCCCTAGCTTGTGGAAGGTTGTCACAACAACAGCAAATGCAGCAACAAATCGGTTACCTTCAGAGACGTATGCTCGACGGTGCAAGATACGCGTTTCTTAACTCTTTTATCTATTTAAATAATGCTAGTTTTGCAGGTATTGGCGTTACAAGAATGATTTAGGATCGCAGAACATTCTGAATCATTCTCCGTCCCTATCGATACTTTTACTTTTGTTTTCGAAACTTGCGTTTCTCCAAACTCAGTTAAAGTGGGGGCTTCTGTAGACACCTATTTGTGTCTCCCCAAAACTAAACCCAATGATGAGTACCTTTCACGTCAAATCATAATTGAATAAAGTGATAGTGTGGAAAGTGTAGTGTTGCGGTTAGTTTTTATTTCTTTTCTTTCTCTCTATTTTTGTAAACTTATTTTAAGAAAACATCCAATTCAGTTTGGTTTGGTCCATAGCAAGGGTCCAATAATATTTTAGTTGGGTCGGGTTTGAAAAGAGCTTTCAAACGATATATTATAACCACAATTCCGATGAATAATGAGGAAGTTATGGCCAAATTACTAAACTGGGCCCGGTTTTATCTTCATACGCGGCCCAATGATCTAGAGGAGGGCCTAATATGCTCTATCATTCCTAATGCGATTAGGATTGATTATAGTCTTCTAGATTCTTCTAGAAGGTTCTTTTGAATCCTAATTTAATTAGCATTGATAAGTTGACTTTTAAGAGTTTTAATCAGAATAAAAGAAGTGTTTTTAAGGAAAATACAATTTTGCCCTCTCGTACGGTTAAATTTTATTAAAATAAGAAAACGCGTGGAAAATTATTTCCAGCGCCATACGACAGCTCTGTCGCCTGGCAACAGGCCTGGCGTCTGGCGACAGGCGCGTGTTTGGCGCTGCAGTCGTGTTTTATTCTTTTTGAAACTCTGATTTGTTTTTTATCATATGCGGCTGATTTTCTCTATAAATAGCCTCCTAAAACCTTCATTTTCAATCACCAATTCTCATCAAGAATCTCTTGATTACTCTCTCTCTCTCTTCTAAACTAGCCTTTTATACACAAAATTCCGCATTCACAAGATCTAGACACTCCTAGCCAAATTCGAAGTTGCCTACGCCCTAGACGTGAAAGGTTTTAATTTATGAGGGTTTGGTCCCAAATCTCTATTTCAATTATTTAATTTAATTGTTTGTTTTATATTTTCCTTGAAGTTACTAACGCGTGTATTCTTTTTTATTAGTAAGAGGTACGAGACATCCAAGTAAGTGCTTTAATTGTTTGCATTGTTGTTATGATTCCTAGAAATCATGTCTAAGTTGTTTTTATGATTCCAAGTGTCATGTTAGGGCGTTTTGATCTTCCTAGTATCATGTTTAGGGTAACCATTAAAATTTCTAATATCAATTATGACAATTGCGATTCCTGCAATGCTTCCTATTTTTTTCCTAATATTCATGTTAGTATCATGCTAGGGTTAAAGCTTTGATTTTTATTGCTTAGTAACATGCTAGGGTTTGTTATTAATCTTGTTAGTATCATGCCTAGGGCCTTGCTTTTATTATGCTTTAACATATTTATTTTGATTATTATCACTATTATTATGATTATTTTTATTATCATGTTGCTTGATTAGATATTTATTGTTATTGCTTGATCACGCCTTTTATGCATGTTTAAAGGGAATTTGGTACTTGTAATCACACTTAATAAGATTATTAATAATCTTGTTTAGGGTTAATTTGATTATAATTCAAGTGATCGCCAATAATAGTTTTATTTGTGCATTAATATTCAACCAACATAGATACACAGGTTTAGGGTAAACCTATTGATTGCATGTTAGTCAGAAAGCGCACATGAATACGATCAGAATAAAGTAGAGGCCTATTATTAGGACAGGTTCAGTCTCTTATAGGTTGGATTTGTACCTTCATCCCCGAACTACAAGTCATGGTTCCAGACCTATTGGAGTTAACGAACTTTAGTGTATGATCACAGTGGGGTTCAAGTTTGGGGTAATGCTTGAAATATTCCCTACAGTATGCTTATGTGATTACGTGACTATATGCGACGTGTTAGAATAGCTTTCTTTTTTTTCTTTTATTTTGGTTTAGGTTCCCATTACAAAGTTGTCTCGTCGTAATTTTGACTCATTGACAAGGGAATAAACGCGTCGTCAATTGTCTATCCCTAGATCAAATACAATTTATACAACCTAAACAAACCTAATACGAGTATAAGGCAAGCATAGGGGTCGAACCACAGAGAACGGTAAACACCACCAAATGTTATCAACAATTAAGCTAGTCCGGAATAGGGGATAAATAAACTAAAGTCTAAAAATGCTAAAACAAGAAATAAAACATTAAGGGAAATGGTTTAGGTATATCATTCACTTGAACATAAACAAAGGCATAGAAATTGAATTAATTATGAACTAAACATGCTCGAATATCGAAATTAAGAATCCAATCTAGCCGCCTTCCGGGGTCAATTGGCTTCTCCTAACATAGCCTCTATGTTTCCATATTAGAACCATATACTAGGAGGTACTATTAAATAACAATCGATAGTAATGAACCTTAACTAAGTCAACTTCCGTTTCTTGTTAGCAAAGATTCACCTTTAATCAACCAACAATGTGCACTTGCAAGAAGATTAAAGAATATCAAGCATATAAAGACTTTAATCACAAATAAATCAATTCTAAACCCTAGAACATGCTCAAGGTCCAACTACACCACAACCATCCCCTTAATGGGGAAATTACTCACTAATCATGATAATAACAAGATTAATCAACAAATAATCAAGAATCAACATGATCAACAAGCAATACCAACAACTAAAATAATAATCAAAATAAACAAATAAAAATAGAGGAGAGAGAGTAAGAAATTGCTCATTAATTGAAGATGAAGATCTACAAAGGATTGAACAAGCTCCTTCTTCAAAATCAAAGTTCATTAATGAAGAAAACCTCACTTTCTCTCTCTACCAAAGAAGACTAATCCTAACCTAACCTAAAACTAATTAGAGAGCAGAATAATTGGTTATTCCATGTTTTTCTAATTACCCCAAAATTGGGTATTTATACTAAGCTAATAAAACTAGGAAAAATAGAAAAATAAAAGAAGGAAAATAAAATAATGAAAGAAAAGGAAAATAAAAAGGAAATAAAAATAGAAAAGAAAACAAAAGATAAAAGAAATAAGAAAAGGAAAAGGAAAAGAAAATAAAAATAAAAGAAAAAAAAAAATAAAACCAAAATCCCCCCAAAACATCAGCTACCCCGATTCCCCTTTTCTTCCAAATTCATGGCTGCTCTATCATCAGCAAGCAATCATCTCAATCATCACCGCTTATCATCATCATCTTCATCAAGCATCCAAGATCGTGGCCGTCCAATTTTCATTAAAAATCACGCGAAAAGCTCGTGAAATGGTTCGATCGAACCGTGGGTTGGTGCGGTGGAACTACGGGGTTGGTTCGGTCGAACCATGGGTATGTTCGACCACTCCTCTTTGATTAACGAAACCCACAAAGTCTCTGTCTCGAAGTTCGATCGAACCACAAACGGTATGCTCGAACTTGATTGATTTTCAATTTGTTCTGAATTGCTTAATTGCGGGGCCGAAATGCTTGTGTGAATTGGTGGGTGATTGTGGTTGTTGTTGCTGGCAACTGGAAGTGAGGCAGGGGCAGCGAAATGCTTGTGTTCGTTGCTGTTGCTGTTGTTGGTGGTTGAGAGCGGTGGTGCGGCTGGTGGTAATTGGTGGTTGATTGTGGGCGGTGCAGTGGGTTGTTGGTGCTGCACGTGAAGGTGGTGTCTGGGATAATGAAGGGTGCGGTGATGGATAAGGGGCAGCAGGTTGCGGTTTGTGTTTGACTCAACTTGGAACCCGAACTCATTTGACATAAAACCAGAACCCCTACACACAAAACCGAGGAGAAATCAAGACAAAAAGGAATGAAATAAATAAAATAAAACTAAATAAACTAAAATAGGAAATGAGAGAATTAAAACTAAAACTAACAAAATTAAATAAAACACAAACAAATAAAATGTGAAAAACACTCCAAACTAATTAAAATAAATAAAAGTAAAATAGAAATAAGAGAAATAAAACTAAAACTAATAAAGACAAAAACTATACAGGCAAATAACGTAAAATAAAATACGAAAATAAACTAAAGCTAATAAAATAAAGAAAATAAACTAAAACGCTCCAAAATTACCAAATAAACAAGAAACTTTATTAAAGAGAAAACAAGAGAAAGAAAGGGAAAAATAAGATAAAATAAACACGAAAATGACTCTAAAATTACTCCCTAAGAGTGACATAAATGTCACTCATCACTCATATTCGAAGGGTAACATAAAAAAAGTCGAAAAAATGATGGGTAATATAAAAAAAAAGCTCGAATAAAAAAAACTTTACGAGCACATGTCGCGCGCAACTCAATGAGTTGCCCGACCGCAGCCAGCGCAATTGATTCGGACGCGTGCGCCAGCCCTACGCAGCTAAGTCATTTGCGCGTGCCTACTGTTACGAGCGTTTTTGATTTTTGCGAAAACAAATTGGCTCGTTCAAACAATATCTTCATCGAGAACTGTTTAAAGGTGATGTTATCCATTCAAATATATTGTGCGTTCTTTCTCTTTTTTCTAAAACAAGCGTATCGATTTACTTATCCTTTCGTACTTCTTTAAGGGCCGATTTTCAAGCTTGGGAACGAAGACTCCCGAGCGTTCGCATTCTACGTTTACCATCAAACAATCCACCCCTTTCAAACCACCTTCCCTCGACAACTAGTCCTAGTCCAACAACAATGTCAACCATCGAGCAATTACAAGAAGAGATTGCTCGCTTGAGAGAAGAAAAGGCTTAAGAGGCCGAGGAAAGAACAATTCAGAAACTTGAAAAGGCTGAAACGAAAAATGCCGAGAGTGTAGCCTTGCAAAAAAATATTTAACAATTATCAGTCAAAGAAAAGTCGTTGGAGAAGCTTGTTCTTTAACCACCATGGGGAACAAGTACTTCGATGCTGAAAAGTTTGCTTCTCCCCAAGGATTTGCTTTACTGGAAAAGTTCGTAGCTACGGACTTGCCAATATTTAAGGTGACCAATTATCCACAAAACCACTTAATGTGTTTTACAGGAACCATGACATTAAAGGGAGTTGATCCTACATTTATCTCTAGACCTAATCGCGAGAGAGTGGTACTATAGGCTAGATTCGAAACTCAAAACAACATGTGAAAATGTAGTTTCGGCTTTCATTACCCAATATGAGAGCATCGTAGAGTTCAAACCGACTCTACGTGAACTTGAAAAGCTTAAGCAAGGCAACGATGAAGGTTTCCTTGCTTTCTATGGTAGATGGTGAGAAAAGGCAGCTCATCTTGCCCAAAGACCACTTGAACTCGAGTTAGTACAAAAGTTTATTGATTATTGTCATGAAATGTACAACAAGCATCTATGTTACCTTGATTTGGACACTTTTTAAAAGGTCTATTATGTGGCTACTAGGATTGAAGATGATCTTGCTAAAGAAAAAGCAAACAAACCTTATCATCATCAACCTAGGAATAACTACAAAAGAGGAATGATAATACTTCATCCTCTATTGATGTATTTGTGACTTCCACGCAATATAATAATAGTAATGATCCACAAAGAAGATGGACAAAAAGAAAATTTACACCATTTCTTGTGAGCTATAAAGAATTATTAGAAAAATTGAGCGAAAAAGGTCTACTTACACTAACAGGGCCAATACCACCCACTCCACCAGAAAAAAGGTACGCTCAATGGGATGGTAGTGCTTATTGTGCTTATCATAGGGGCGTTGGGCATGATACCGAACGTTACTATGTCTTGAAACACAAAGTACAAAATCTAGTAAACGATGGGAGAATTCCCACGCCTAAACCTAACAATAATATCTCCCCACTAGGGGTACTTCACATTGATGAGGAGCATTTGGGAAATGATACGTTCAATCCTTTGGACTATATCACACCTATAGGGAAACCTCTAACCAAAACATTCATAGGGGCAAATAATGAAGTGTGTGGGTTATGAGACAACGAATTTCAAGACTTATATGTCTCTAAGTGTGTCGTCGTCCCACCTCCCTGTTGTCTAAAAAATGAGACAAATGGAGAGCTTGATTGGGATCATTTCTTGGGGAAGTCACAAGACTAATCAAATATCTCCTTGGATGAATAACGGAATCAAGCACAACTCATTGAACATCTTTAAATGGAGGCACATTCAAAGCCTTCAGAAGAAAGTTGGTTCACAAGTCCTACAACTAATCCAAAGGAAATCGATCATCTAACTCGTTCTGGGCGAGTTTTCCAAGCACCGCCAATTGGATCTTCGACCACACAAAATCAAACTCAAGGTCAAGTACAAAACCCAATACCACCTCCAATTGAGGTGGAAGATCCATTGGTCAAACAACTTTGCCAATCCAAGGCGAATATTAGCATTTGGGAACTCCTAAGTACTTCTAAAGAACATAGGAATTCTCTTATAAACGCTCTAACGGCTTTGTCTGTAAGTACATACACAACCCCCCAAGATCTCGTTAGCTTGCTTACTAGCGAGAAATCCAACAAGTCAATAATTTTCACTAATGATGTTTTGCCTTCAAAAGACACTACCCTAAATAATGCATTATACTTAACTGTGGGGTGAAAAATGTACAATATCCCTCTCACTTTAGTATACAATGGGTCGGCTGTAAACGTGTGCCCATTAAGAACAGAAAAATATCTAGGCAATAATCCAGAAAAAGATTTTCATTCAACAACACAAAGCATTAGGGCCTATGACAACTCGAGGAGATCAGTGTGTGGAACTGTTAAGCTACCAGTCACCACAGGCCTAATTCAAAATATGGTTGAATTCCATGTCATGGATATTAAACCCACATTCAACCTTATACTTGGACGTCCTTGGATACATGAGCTTGGTGCAATACCATCCTCACTTCATCAAATGATTAGGTTGAACTATCAAGGGCTTCCTATGACTATACATGCTTCTCCTCTAAAAATAACTATAAATGACCAATCACTTCTAGAAATAAACCATGATAATGATGAAGAGGACATGTGGGGATTAGCCGCCAAGCCAATCTGCACAATCAAAATGGAACAGAGCCTTGAAGAATCATTTAAGCTTGATCCATACTCCACCCGGATAGTAAACAACATCTTGTTTAAGAGTAGTTACTTTCATGGGATGCCTTTGGGAATAGGAATGAAGAAATATCTTTTAATCCCTATCCCAAAGAAAAGTCTCTCTTTTGGATTGGGATACAAACCAACCAAGGAAAAACTAGATTCTCACGATGCTAAAGACAAAGTACGTTGAGACAACAATAAAAAGGGGATAATCACTTTGCTCGCATCTAACAAAAAAACCCTTAATGGACAATTCATTAGGGAGGGAGAATATTACCCTTGCTATGACTTTCCAGAACCATTAAATCTGGGAGGAAGCAAGAAGCCTGGATTTGAGATATTTCATGATTGCTATTTCTTGAATGATGATCTCGGAATCATTGAATCAAAACACCCAACCTTTGGGTGCTATGATAGGCAAGCATTCAACTTGCTATTTGGACTAGAGCAAAACCATGTTGCTACCCTAATCAAAATGCCATCAAAGATGAAGCTTTTGATCTAACCTCATTGATCACCCTTTCTAATTAAACCTTCGAGCATGGATGGAGGAAATCATTCAAGTGGACTAATCATCAAGGTGATAAGCTGGAGATCGTCACAGGAGAAGGGATGATGTTCGAAGAATAAGATGATGAGTTTAGCTTAGACTTTAAGGAAGCTGAAAAAATTTGAGCCATATGGCCATTATTGAATCTTTATTTTCTAATTCTAAGGACGAAGACCCCAAAAAGGATTCTTCTCTTGATGTACTCTCTTTTGAATTCAATAATATGAGCTCTATTTCCGAGTATATGCCTTCTCTTGAATCTTTTGAATACTATAAAAATCAATCTAATGAAGATGATAATATTAATAAATTGGTTGAACTAATGAATGAACGAGAACAAAAGAACCCTATAATTGAAGAAACTGAAATAGTCAATATAGGAACTAATGAAAACAAAAGGGAAGTCAAAATTGGCTTAACTTTAAATCCGAAAGAGCGATCGATTCTTGTATCGACGCTCAAAGAATTCGAAGACGTGTTCGCTTGGTCATATAAGGACATGCCTAGAATAGATAGGGAAATTGCAGAACATACCATTCCCTTGAACCCTACCTCTAAACTAGTAAAACAAAAACTCCGACGAATGAAAGCTGATGTCGCTTTGAAAATAAAAGAAGAAGTACAAAAGCAATTAGACGCAGGTTTCATTCGCGTATGTAATTACCTAGAATGGGTAGCGAACATTGTCCTAGCCCCTAAAAATGATGGACGAGTTTGTATGTGTGTCGACTTTAGAGATCTTAACAAGGCTAGCCCTAAAGACGATTTTCCTCTACCTCATATTGATCTATTGGTAGATAACACGGCTGAACATGCGATGTTATCCTTTATGGATGGATACGCAGGTTAAAACCAATTCCTAATTGCAAAAGAAGATAAAGAAAAGACATGCTTTATCACCCCTGGGGGTACATATTGTTACATAATCATGCCATTTAGTCTAAAAAATGCAAGAGTTACGTACCAAAGAATGGCTACGACTCTCTTGCATGATATGATGCATAAAGAAATAGAAGTGTATGTGGATGATATGATTGTAAAGTCCAAAGATAGATTGGGACACATATAAGCTTTACGCAAATTTTTCACTTGCATACAAGAATATAAAATGCGATTGAATCCACAAAAATCCGCCTTCAGAGTAACTTCTGGTAAGTTACTCGGATACGTAGTCAGCGCACGTGGTATTGAGATCGATCCCTCTAAAATAAAGGCAATCGTTGATATGCCTCCCCCTCAAATAGAAAAAGAAATTAGGGGATTTCTTGGCAAACTACAATACATTAGTCGGTTTATCAACAAATTGACTATGACTTGTGAGCCAATATTCAAAAAATTGAAAAAAGAAGAAAAACATGAATGGGACGATCAATGCCAAAGGGCCTTTGAGAAAATAAAAGATTATCTCAAAATTCCACCAATTTTAGCACCACAAATACCCAAACTACCTCTTAGGCTACATCACAGTTACAGACACGGCCACAGGTGCCATGCTAGCACAAGAGGAAGGAAAGTCGAGCGTGCAATAAACTACAAAAGCAAAAAATTCATTCAATATGAAACAAAATATAGCACCTTGGAAAAAACAAGTTTAACATTAGTGTGGGCAACTTAAAAATTACAACATTATATATTACCACACACTACTCATGTGATTTCTCAACAAAATCCGATAAAGTATTTATTTGAACAACAACATATATAAGGAAGAATATCCAAGTGGTTAGTGATGTTGTCCGAATTTAAATTAAAATATATTCCTAAAAAATCAATAAAAGGAAAAGTAATTTCCGATAGTCTGGCCCAACATCCTATTCAAACAAGTCATGCAGAAACTACTCACCTTCTGGATGAAGAGATTCTCATGACGCAAGATGACAAATGGGTAATGTACTTTGACGATGCATTCAATTAAAAAGGATGCCGCGGAATGTGAAGCGTGCATTATTGGATTAGAAGCAGCAGCTAGCATAGGTGTGCAAAAATTAGAGGTATATGGAAATTCTAGTTTAATTATAAATCAAATACTAAAAAAAGGAAAATAAAGAATTCCACAATGATATTATACCAAGCACACCTAGAGAAACTCATCGAGCATTTTGAACATATTGATTTTAAATACCTCCCAAGGGATGATAATCAATTTGCCGATGCGCTAGCAAAAATAGCCTAAATGATCAACATTCCAGATCATTTAAATATGATGCCATTATGCGTTGATAGAAGAGAAGAACCAGCATATTGTAACGCAATAGAGGAAATAGAGGACATTGAAGGACACAATTCTTGGTATGATCATATCCTCCAATATATTACCCATGGCACATATCTTGAAAATACTTCATCAAAAGACAACGAGCCCTAAGAACACTTGCGGCCCAATATGGTCTATTAAATGGTTACTTATGCAAAAAGGGGCCTAACGGTCAAAGCTTATTGTGTATAAACCAACCTGAATCCACACGTCTTATGGAGAATACTCACAAAGGCGTTTGTGGTCCTCACATGAATGGTAAAATGCTTGCTAAAATAATTTCACGACAAGGGTACTATTGGTCCACCATGGAACATGATTTCATACAATATGTTAAAAAATGTCCAAAGTGTCAAATGTTCGCTAACTTACAACACCTTCCTACATCCAAACTATATAATCTCACTTCCCCTTGGCCTTTTTCGACTTGGGGAATTGACATAATTGGAAAAATATCTCCAACAGGAGCAGGAGGGCACGATTACGTATTAGTAGCCATCTATTACTTTACTAAGTGGATCGAGGCCACTTATTACGTGAATATCACTTCTAAACATGTCGCAAAGTTTCTCGAAACAACATATTTTGTAGATATGGAATTCCAAACGAACTAATTAGTGATCAGGGATCTCAATTCAAAGTTGAAATTGAGACCCTCTTAACTTGTTATAATGTAAAACACCATCATTTATCCCCATATAGACCTCAAATGAATGGAGTTGTAGAATCAGAAAATAAAAATATAACAGTCATCATTAAGAAAATGGCAGAAAATTATAAAGACTGGCCGAATAAACTACACTTCTCTTTATGGGGTTATAGAACGTTCATACGCACATCAATAGGAGTAACTCCATACTCCTTAGTTTTTGAAATGGACGCAGTTCAACCAGTCGAATTGGAAATACCATTGCTACGCATCGTACTAGAAAGTAAGCTACCTGAATCTGAATGGGTAAGAGCGAGGTTTGAAGAGCTGTTATTACTCGATGAACGACGATTAAGAGCTTTGCATCATCTACAAGTCTACCAACGACGCATTGTGTAAGGAGGGTGCTCCTATAGTAAGGGGTACTCTCCTTAAATGCCCTTGGCCACTTAAAAGCCTAGGATTTTACACTGGTTAGGGTGTAGTAGGATTAGAATTCCTAACTGTTTGGGGGACCTTAAATTAGAATTGATTCCATCATCACGCTTTTTTATAAGAAACAAGTTGGAGTTGCCAATGAGTTTTAAGAAAAACTCATAAACCTCGTTCATGCCTTTCTTCCATGTGGAGTTCATGGAATAATTAGCACAAATCATAAGTTTACCCATGCCCAAATTGGTCTATAAACCAGAAATGAGTTCGGGAGCGAGGGTACTAAGATAACGTTCCTTTTAGAAGGGAATCGTCATCCTAGCCCTAGTATGGCCTCTACTAGCTCTTCCTTTTTCACAATTTTATCACCAAACAATATATACAACGCGATTCCTAAAACTATGTTAGTTTATTTTATATACAAGAATTAATTCACGTAGGAATTACACTGCAAAGTCGTTATTCTTATTTAATAATATTCGTGAAAGAACAATAAATAAACAAGATTTGCCTTGGCTTAGGTGATCAACCAACAATTATTTAATTCAATTCTAGTCTTTATTTAACGCAAGATACTATGTGGAATTGATTAATTAATTATTTTAAAAGTGATCAAACAACACTAATTAATTAATTAAAGTCCCTTTAAACAAGAAAAATAAAGGTGATTTAACTAAGTGCTCGGGAATTTACCACTTCTCTTTGCTAGATCTCTGTTTAGAACACTTATGGAAACCTTCTTTTTGGGGAACCTCCACCATAGTAACAAAGTATCGAAAGGGTGAGTGTTTAGGACAAGAGGGCTAGGTTGCACAAATTCACAAGTTTTTTCGCCAGAGTTTTAGGTTAATTTCTTTATGTTGAAGCCTCGGTTTAAGCTCGTATTTATAGAGAAGGATTAGGTTTAGGGTTTTGAGCTTTCTGCCGCAGAAGGTGTTGCGCGCACAAGATGAAGTTGCGCGCGGCATCCTAGCGCAAGTTATAGAGTTGCGCTGCTATGTGCGGCTCGACTTTTTGTCTAGCGCGTGGCTTTATGGTAAGATTTGATTTTACATTTTCCGTATTATTTCTGAATGATTACAAATCTTCCACAGCGCAACTCTGAATGTTGCGTTGGATGTCACGCGCAACTAAATTAGTTGCGCGCGGAAACCCAGCGCGACTTTGTGAGATGCGCGCGGCTTTTTCTGCGGCAGCACTAAGTTTTAACCAGGCGCTCCTAAATCCGTCATTGTTTTGGTTTAAGCACGGGCTTAAGCGTAATTAAGATTGGGTTTAGTTAATTGGACCTTTGTTTTGGCTTTTCTTTAATTTGAGCTAGTCTTTTGTGTTTTGTGGCTTAACCAGTTATCCATAAGTATTCTTCACTTTGATCCAACACGAAGATGGCTTTATTTATCGTCATTGCACTTCCTGTTGGGACAAGAGGCCAAAAGTAGATGTCTACAGTTAGCCCCAACTTTGATCGAGTCTAGAATAGACAATGATCAAAGTACTCAAGGAAATAAATCCAAGACTCATTCTGTGAAGTTCTCTAAGGATAGAGAATCTTTCAGTAATGTGTAAGGATGTCGAAACAATCCTTGGTTCGCTAAGTGTTTAAAACAAGTAGCTATTAAGTCTAGAAAAAGTCCTTCCTAGTCTTAAAGCGCTAAAGAATCTAGATTGATCCTTTGTAATTGTAGAACGCTCTTACAAGTAAAAGTATTCAGGGTGATGTCAGGTCATGAGAAGAGATTGGTTTTAAAATAATAAAAGGGGAGGATTTCCTCTCAATCGTGTCATCGTTGGTTTAAAGTCCCTTGATATGTTAATGAAACATTAGCCTGACTTTAACAAAGTAAAAGATGAAAAAGTGGTTTTCGGTATTCAAGCCGAAATGGTCCGGTATTCGAGCGGGGTCTGGTATTCGAGCCGGACGTCCACAAGATAGAAATACATGTCTGAGTACTAGAGGCATATATCCAAATTCAATGAGAGGGAAGAAGTCAGCAACTCTCTCATCAGTTTTGTCCACAAGATGAGTACACGTGTCTCAAGACTGGGGGCATGTGACTACATAGGCGGCACATCGTCTCGTTGCTTCTTTATACAAGGGATGAATTCGACACCCTAACTTTCCGGTAAGGTAGTAAGCGCACTAACTACCGTATTTTCTCTCATTCAAGAAGTGCTTGTTCCTGAAGGTTCGGCGCGCTTGTCGACTCGTTGAGCTAATGCCTACAGTAATTCTCTACCTATTAGTTCCGGGAGGTAGATCTCGTAAAGCTTAGGCTGAGTGAAATTTTACGCATCACCTACATCGTACAATTTTGCGCCGTACGATATGCCATTTTCATTTTAACGCTGCATGAAAACGCCTTCCTTTTTGCTTCGGACGTGAAAAAAGAAGAAAACCCGGACATTTGTAACGTCAGTACAGTAAATTGACAAACCTGTCTATGGGTGCTTTTACGTAAAGCACCACCACAAAACGTCTTAAGGAACTGAAAACGTTCAAAACGTATGCTTGGGGAAGGCACAAAGCACGGTGTGCATGCAATATGATGCAAAAAACTAACAAAAAATAAAATAAACTACAATATGCAAAGCAATGAAAAAGACTTTGATAATTTGCACGCCATTACGACTTATAACGAGCTAAAACTGTTCAAAAAATGATCTAACGGATCAAAATAAAAAATTCGGTCTTTTAGTGACCAGTATCCATGCGCAACTCAGAAGGTTGCGTTGGCCAGGCGCGCGCATCTTTCTGAGTTGCGCAGGTATGTCACGTGCAACATCTAAAGTTGCGCGCGACATTTATGTCAGTAATATGAAAATCGCAGGCGCGATTTTTTATTTCACCATATTTCCTTCCTTCGCCATTTTCGACCCTTTCTCTCTCTAAAAAGCCCGGTATTTTGTGATTTTTGAAGCTAAAGGAAGATTTTACATGCGATTTCTGGGTTTTACATGCGATTTCTTTAATTTTATCCTTTTCTTTATATAGTGTACGACCTTCTTTATTCTTCATTCATGAAATACTTTAGATTAGAATAGTCTCTCTCTAAATTAATGTTAGAATAGGAGGTTCTCTCTCTAGATTAAGAGTAGTTTTAGAGAGAGAAAGTGAAGGATTTCAATGGTGATTGAGAGATTGAAGATACAAGGGTGACAATTATGTTAAATATCTCCTCCATGATCAATGAGCATTCTTAACTCTTTCTCACCTTATTGCTTTGTTTAATTCCATGTTTGTTTGGTTTAATTTTGATGAATGATGATTAATTAGTGTAATTGTTCTTGATATATTGTTGATTTTTAATTCCTTTAGTTGATTGTTGATAGATGATGATGTTTGAGTAGCTGCTGGCGAGAAATTGGGTGAAACTTGTATGAGTGATTAATTGTGATTAATTTGGGAATTGTGTTGATTGATTGTTGAGATTAAAGTGATTAATGAAGGTTCGCATGTGTGTAATTCGATTAGGCCTTGAGAATTATGCTAGATTTCATTGTAATTGCTAATGACACGAATAATTGATTTAGTAATTGCAATTATCGATTGGTTTTGATTGTGATTCTCTTAGTTTGTTATTCATAGTGAACCCTAGCTTAATAATTAGAAGGTAGTTCTTGATTCCAATTGATAACTCTTATCATTAGTCTTCACAACCTTTGATTGGCCTACTCTTTCCAAGTATTTGCAATTGACATGATTATTTGTTGATCCCCGTTCCTAGTGTTTTACCTTCTTGGTTACTTATTTTGTTAGTTGTTAGTATTCTCTCTTACCTTAGCTTAGGCGCTTAATTGAAAGTGCTTGAACGTTACCGTTCCTTTGGGTTCAACCCTTGACTTGCCTCTATACTCGTATTTAGGGTTGTTAAGTGTTTATAAATTTAGTTTGACCGAGGGAAGAATAGATAACGGCCTAGTTTTCCCCTCGTCAAAATGGCGCCATTTTGACAAGGGTTGGAACTTGGTCGTCATCTAATTCTCCCTTGGTAAAACTAAATTTGTAAACGCTTAACAAACCTTATACGAGGATAGAGGCAAGCTAAGGGTCGAACCCATAGGAATGAATCGAAACTATGCTATAGTCTAATGTTAAGCTAAATCGAAAAATTATCAATGGTTGAGTTTTGTAACTAAGATAACAAGAATCAAGACAATTCAAAGAAATCAATCCATTCGCTAAACACTAGGGATATAGGTTCCACATGCTAGCTCAACAATCATGCTAATTGATAGATCACCCAATTGAATCAAACATCGCAAGGGACAAACATTAGTTGCAATCAAAGGAATTCAAAGGTATCTCCTATAAACCAAGGAAGAGTTCACTATGAATGGCTAACAAGGAGAATCGCAATCAAATTCAATCAATCAAAGCAATTCTCAAATCAATTATTCGTGTCATTGAAATTTGCATTGCAATCTAGATTAATCTTATAGGGTGATCACTCATAGTCTAATTAATCACATGCACAACTATGTCAACCAATTTAATTGCAAAATTCAATCAATCAAGGATCACCAACTAGAAAAAATCATCAATCAAGCATGCTTCCCCTTCCCCCTAGCAACTAATCTACTCACTAATCATGGTGAAATCTGGCCGCAGGCGCGGGTGGCTGCTGCACACTTTTCCTCGATTTGATGCAGGAACTTTCCAGGGCAGGCCGCGGGCACCCCGAAGGCGCGGGCCTAAGCCTGCGGGCGCGGGTTCCAGCCGCGGGCACGGGTTTAGGGGTTTTCTCCTCTGCAGGCGCGACCGATTTCTCCGCGGGCGCGGATTTGTGGGTTTTACTTGCGATTTCTTTTATTTTCTCCTTTTGTATATATAGTGAACGGCCTTCATTATTCTTCATTCATGAAATACTTTAGATTAGAATAGTCTCTCTCTAAATTAAGGTTAGATTAGGAGGTTCTCTCTCTAGATTAGGAGTAGTTTTAGAGAGAGAAAGTGAAGGATTTCAATGGTGATTGAGAGATTAAAAATACAAGGGTGACAATTGTGTTGAATGTCTCCTCTATTATCAATGAGCATTCTTAACTCTATCTCACCTTATGGCTTTGTTTAATTCCATGTTTGTTTGGTTTAATTTTGATGTTTGATGCTTGATTAGTGTAATTGTTCTTGATATATTGTTGATTATTAATTCCTTTAGTTGATTGTTGATAGATGATGATGTTTGAGTAGGTGTTGGCTAGGAATTGGGTGAAAATTTTATGAGTGATTAATTGTTATTATTTGGGAATTGTGTTGATTGATTGTTGAGATTAAAGTGATTAATTAAGGTTTTCATGTGTGTAATTCGATTAGGCCTTGAGAATTATGCTAGATTGCATTGTAGTTGCTAATGACACGAACAATTGATTTAGTAATTGCAATTATTGATTGGTTTTGATTGTGATTCTCTTAGTTTGTTATTCATAGTGAACCTTAGCTTAACAATTAGGAGGTAGCTCTTGATTCCAATTGATCGCTCTTATCATTAGTCTTCACAAACTTTGATTGGCATGCTCTTTCCAAGTTGTTGCAATTGCCATGATTATTTGTTGATCCCCGTTCCTAGTGTTTTACCTCTTAGCTTAGGTGCATAATTGAAAGTGCTTGAACATTACCGTTCCTTTGGGTTCGACCCTTGACTTGCCTCTACTTTATTTTAATTCTTTCATTATGTCTTGCTTTATTGATTTGAGTAGTTTAGATTTAGTTATGCTTGAGTAGTTTTATTTCTAGGGTATATGGGGATCTAATAAATATTATGAAGGGGTAAATTTGTGATGGTTGATTATCAATGCTTGATTAATTTCCTATTGATTGATTTAATGCTATGCAATTAGGTTTGGCCAGATTTAATTTTAAGAGTTTAGCAATATTAATTCGAGATTCGACGGATGAGAATTGATGTTTAGGCTTAGTTTCAATAGGCGGACTAATTTATAAATGGTTAAGTGGAGATTCGACAGATGAGATTTAATACCGGTAAATTAACTCTGTGGTTATAATACGTAGCGAAAGCCCTTTATAATCTGATTAATTGATGCTTGATAATTGCTTATTATGATTTTCCCTGGAATATTGTTTATTAGTGAACCTATGCCCTAGGTTTCCCATCTTTGATTTATACCCTTTTTATTCCTTTCCTACTCTTACTTTTAGTATTTAATTACCTTTTTACAACAAACTGTTACTTGATAATTTATATTGCATTTAATTAATTTGGAGTAAATTGACTTGTTTCCCTGTGGTTCGACCTTTCTTCCCTATCTACATAGTTAGTGGATTTTGGTTTATTTTTTATTAGGTGAATACGACTTGAGCATGTCAAAGCCCGTGCTTAAACCCTAATAATAACGGATTTAGGAGCGCCTAGGTTAAAACTTAGTGCTGCCGCTGAAAACGCCGCGCGCATCTCACAAAGTCGCATAGGGCTGCCGCGCGCAACTGTTTCAGTTGCGCGCGACACCCAGCGTAACTTTCAGAGTTGCGCTGCGGAAGATTTGTAATTATTCGGAAATTATACGGAAAATATAAAATCGAATATTATAATTATGCCACTCGCAAGACCGATAGTTGCGCTGCACATAGCAGCGCAACTCTATGACTTGCGCTTAGTTGCCGCGTGCAACTTCATCTGTTGCGCGCAACACTTGCTGCGGCAGATTGCTCGAAAGCCTAAACCTAATCAATCATTCTTTATAAATACGAGCTTAAACCGAGGCTTCAACATACATAAATTAACCTAAAACTCTGGCGAAATAACTTGTGAACTTGTGTAACCTAGCCCTCTTGTCCTAAATAGTCTCCCTTTCATTACTTTGTTACTACGGTGGAGGTTCCCCAACAAGAAGGTGTCTATAAGTGTTCTAAATAGAGATCTAGCAAAGAGAAGTGGTAAATTCCCGAGCACTTAGTTAAATCACTTTTATTTTTCTTGTTTAAAAGGACTTTAATTAATTAATTAATGTTGTTTGATCACTTTTAAAATAATTAATTAATCAATTCCACATAGTATCTTGCTTTAAATAAAGACTAGAATTGATTTAAATAGTTGTTGGTTGATCACTTAAGCCAAGGCGAATCTTGTTTATTTATTGTTATTCCACAAATATTATTAAATAAGAATAACGACTTTTGCAATGTAATTCCTATGTGAATTAATGTTTGTAAACAAAATCAACTAACATAGCTTTAGGTATCGCGTTGCATATATTGTTTGGTGATGAAATTGTGAAAAAGAAGAGCTATTAGAGGCCGTACTAGGGCTAGGATGACGATTCCCCTCTAAAAGGACCGTTATCTTAGTACCCTCGCTCCCGAACTCATTTCTGGTTTATAGACCAATTTGGGCATGGGTAAACTTATGATTTGTGTTAATTATTCCATAAATTACACATGAAAGAATGGCATGAACGAGGTTTATGAGTTTTTCCTAAAACTCATTGGCGACTCCTACTTATTTCTTATAAAAAAGCTTGATGATAAAATCAATTCTAATTTTAGGTCCCCCAAACAGTTAGGAATTCAAATCCTACTACTCCCTAACAAGTGTAAAGTCCTAGGCTTTTAAGTGGCCAAGGACATTTAAGGAGAGTACCCCTTACGATGGGATCACCCTCCTTACAGTGGTGACTCTGCTAGGGACTTAGAGGTTACATGATTAATTCGTAGTTATGGTCCAAGGTATCCAACACTAGGTTGCCTATGGGTTGTAACAAGAATTAACTTTGATAATCTCTAGTTAGAGAGCGAGACTTGAACGCATAATATCTTCCTTTTGCACAAGATTAAAAACCAAACAAGCAACATTGCATCATGCATAAGCATAGCACACTTAAACCATTGGGGATTGGCTCATTGACTAAGGGTCGCCAACACTAGGCGTCTATCCCAAAATCAATAACAATCATCCCACCCATACCACCAACAAAATGTTGGGAGGGTGATGTCATGGGTCAACACGTTGAGTGATTAATTTATGCGCCGTTTCTTAAGGTAGGGTACCAATCCTTTTTTGACCTTAGAACGACATTGCGTGAATCTTAACTTATGACATGCTTATGTGATTACGTGACTATGTGCAACGTGTTAGGATAGTCTTATTTTCATTATTTTAGTTTGGTCTAGGTTCCCAATTACGATGTTGTCTTCGTGATTTAGCGTCATATTCAAAGGATAACATAAAAAAAAATTCTATTAAAAAAAATCGAATAAAAAAAAATGGTCGAAATAAAAAGTATATATTACGAGCAGGTGGCGCGCGCAACTCAAGAAGTTGCGCGACCCCTCCCAGCGCAAGTTATTTTGTTGTGCGCGACATCCGCGCACAACTGAGTAACTTGCGCGCACCCACTGGACGAGTCAGTTTTGATTTCTCAAAAAACGATTTGACTCGTTTGAACGATATCTTCATTGAAGAATTGTTAAGGGCGATGTTATCCGTTTGAGTAAGTTTTGCGTCTTTTTTCTTTTTTTTTTTCTTTCCTTCCAAAAGCAAGCGTATCGATTTACTTATCCTTTCGTACTCCTTTAGGGCCGGTTTTAAAGCTTGGGAAAGAGGAACCCCGGGCACTCGCATTCTACGTCTATCACCCAAAGATCTACCCCTTTCAAACCACTTTCCTTCGACAACTAATCCTAGTCCAACAACAAGGACAACCGTCGAAGAACTTCAACAAGAGATTCTTCGTATGAGAGAGGAAAAGGCTCAAGAGGCCGAGGAGAGAAGAATTAAGAAGATGGAAAATGCTGAAAAGAAAAAAGTTGAAGCGTTAGCCTTACAAGAAAAGATGGAGCAAATATCCATCAAAGAAAAATCGATGGAGAAGCTAGTCCTTCGTTCTACAATGGGGAACTAGTACTTTCACGCAGAAACGTTTGATCCTCCCCCAGGACTTGCTTTACCAGAAAAGTTTGTAGCTACGGACTTGCCAATATTTAAGGTGACCAATAATCCACAAAATCACTTAATGTGTTTTACTGGCACTATGGCACTAAAGGGAGTTGATCCTAAGCTTTATGCTTTGACTTTTCCTTTATCACTAGACCCAACTGTGAGAAAGTGGTACTATGGGCTAGATCCAAAATTTAAAGCAACATGGGAAGATGTAGTTTCGGCTTTCATCACCCAATACGAGAGTAACGTAGAGTTCTAGTCAACTTTACGTGAACTTCAGATGCTTAAGCAAGGCGACGATAAAGGTTTCCTTGCTTTTTATGGTAGATGGCAAGAAAAGGAGGCCCACCTTGCCCAAAGGCCTCCTGAACTCGAGTTAGTACAACAATTCATTGACAATTGTCATGAAAAATACAACAAACATCTACATTACCTTGGTCT
Organism: Chenopodium album; assembly: GCF_948465745.1. NCBI lineage: Eukaryota > Viridiplantae > Streptophyta > Magnoliopsida > Caryophyllales > Amaranthaceae > Chenopodium > Chenopodium album. The sequence continues at coordinate 46,570,501 of NC_137839.1, forward strand.
AGACACTTTTCAAAATGTCTATTTTGTGGCTACTAGTATTGAAGATGATCTTGCTAAAGAAAAAGCAAACAAACCTCATTATCATCATCAACCTAAGAATAACTACAAGAAGGGGAATGATAATGCATCATCCTTTATTGACGTATTTGCGACTTCCACGCAATACAATAAGACAAATCGATATGATGATCCTAGAAAAAGATGGACAAAAGAGAGAAAATTTACTCCATTTTCTGTAAGCTATAAAGAATTGCTAGAAAAATTAAATGAAAAAGGCTTACTGGCCCCAACAGAGCGAACACCACCCACTCCACCAGAAAAGAGGTTTCCTCAATGGAATGGTAGTGCTTATTGTGCTTATCATAGAGGCGTTGGACACGATACTGAACGTTGCTATGTTTTAAAACACAAAATACAAGATTTAGTAGACGATGGGAGAATTCCCACGCCTAAATCTAACAATAATGCATCCCCCTTAGGGGTGTTTCACATCGAGGAAGACCATATGGGAAGTGATATGTTCAATCCTTTGGACTATATCACACCCATAGGAGAACCTCTATCCACAATACTCATAGGGGCAACTAATGAAGTATGTGGACTATGGGAAAACGACTTTCAAGAATTATATGTCTCTAAGTATGATGTCGTCCCACCTCCATCTTGTTTGCAAAATAAAACAAATGGAGCGCTTTATTGGGATCGTTTTTGGGGAATTCGCAAGATTTATCGAATCTCTCCTTCGATGAACAATGGAATCAAGCACAACTCATGGAGCATCTTGAAATGGAGGCACATGCAAAGCCTCTAGAAGAAAGTTGGTTTATGAGTCCTATGACTAACCCAAATGATATAGATCATTTAACTCGTTCTGGGCGAGTCTACCAAGCACCACCACCAAATGGATCTTTGACCACCCAAAACCAAATTCAAGGTCAAACACAAAATACAATACCACCTCCACTTGAGGTGGAAGATCCATTGGTCAAACAACATCGCCAATCCATGGCGAATGTTAGCATTTGGGAACTCCTAAGTACTTCTAAAGAACATAGGAATTCTCTCATGAACACTCTAACGACTTTGTCTATAAGTACGGACACAACCGCTCAGGACCTCGTTAGCTTGCTTACTAGCGAGAAATTCGACAAGTCAATTGTTTTCACTGACGATGATTTGCGTTTAAATGACACTACCCACAACAATGCGTTATACTTAACTGTGGGATGCAAGAGATACAATATCCCTCTAACTTTGGTAGATAATAGGTCGGCTGTAAACGTATGCCCATTACGAACGACAAAATACTTAGGCCTAAATCCAGAAAAAGATTTTCAATCAACAAAACAAAGCATAAGGCCATATGACAATTTGAGAAGATCGGTGTGTGGAACTGTTCAGATACCAATTACCATAGGCCCAATTCAAAAGATGGTTGATTTCCATGTTATGGACATAAAATCTACATTCAATCTTTTACTTGGACGTCCTTGGATACATGATCTTGGTGCAATACCATCCTCACTTCATCAAATGAGTAGGTTGAACTATCAAGGGCTTCCTATGACTATACATGCTTCTCCACTCAAAATAGCAATAAATTATCAATCACTCTTAGAAATAAACCATGATAATGATGAAGAGGACATGTGGGTATTCGCCGTGGAGCCAATCTTCACAATTTTAATGGAAGAAAACTTGGAAGAACCATTCAAGCCTGATCCATATTCCACTCAGATAGTAAACAACATCTTGCTCAAGAACAGTTACTTTCCTTGGATGCCTTTGAGAATAGGAATGAAGAAATCTCTCTTACTTCCTTTTCCAAAGAAAAGCTTCTCCTTTGGATTGGGATATAAACCAACCAAAGAAGAATTAGAGTCTCACGATGCCAAAAACAAAGCACGTAGAGACAATAATAAGAAAGGGATAATCACTTTACTCCCATCCTATCAACAAACCCTTAATGGATGATGAGTCATATTTATATAGAGTTTATAGGCACGTTTATGCTAAATTTATTGTTGCTTTTTAGGTCTTTTTGTTGCTTTTTAGGTTGTAAATACATAAGTTGTTCGTTTTTTACTCTATTACGCTACGTTTGTATTTTTCTTAATGTTTCAGGTGATTTGATAGACATTTGGACGCTTTCGTAGTGTTTGGAGTTGATTCGGATGATATTTGGATGGAAGTCGATTAATTGAGTTTATAAATCAAAGATCCCACATTAGTGGATGTTGATTTTGAGATTTATATGCATGAGGAATGAATATAGCATCCACAAGGGTTGTTATGCACTTTTCGGAATTGAATTTGAGTTAGAAACGAAGTTAAACGATGTTTTACAAAGTGGCAAAACAGACCTTTTGTCACTCTTTTGATCATAACTTGAGTTCTACATATTGGATTGAAGAGATTCAAATTGATTTAGAAACTAGACTTGAAGATCTTTCCAATGATAGGTTGCACACCTCAAGAAGCTTCCTAGAACAGAAGTTATAGACCTTTGAATCTGAGCATTGCAGTCAGCCACCCGCGGGATATTGCTGCGCCCCTATCCTGCCACCACTCGACACCAGCCATAGCTACTGCCAGCCCGCGGCCACCAGCCTGCACCCGCAGGTTCTGGCGAGCCAATGCCGCCCATAAGGTGCTCGTGTTGTCGACTTTGCTTGCCGTTTTATGCCGCATCATCTTTTATCATCCAATAATAATTCAACCTATGTTATCTTTATTTTCTTAATTATTTTCTTTATTTATTTTTAGATTAGTTTTAGTATAATATAAATACTCCAGGGGATATTGTTTTTCCCTCATGCCTTTTTATGATTTTTGTTATTTTACGTTCTTTTGAGTTTTCTCTTGAACCCTAGTTTCTCATGGCATCTCCATGGATTCTTCCATGGATGATTCTTGGGTTTATTATTTCAATTCATTGAGGTATTTTATTTCTATCTTTTATTTTTAATTATGTTTTATTTCTTAGATCTAGTTTTTATTATTTCTTCCATGTTTGAATAGTTTATTTCTAGGGTTTGGGAATCCATGATTATATAATGAATCATGATTGGTATTTTTAATATTTTGATTATTGATTTCTCTAATTGATAGTGTTTTATTGTTAATCTTGCAACCTGATCTATTGTTTGATTAATTATTGTTAATAAGAGTTTGAATCGAAAGATCTTGCTTTTGGAGGCTTACCTATAATTAGCAATTCTGATTATGTTAGCGACCGAACTACATATGTTGAATTGAGAGCGTTAAGACCCGACCGTAGGCTTAGCAATTGCTCTAGATAATTGATTGATTGAATTGTTATTGATACTTGATACATTTCAAACTATAAACATGGTGAAACATAACCCTAGATATTTTTTATTAATTGTTTTATTCCTATTTTAATTTAGACAATTTTCTACCCCAATTTCGTGACGTAGTTTAGTTTCACCAAATTCTTATAGGTTAGATTAAATAGCCATCTCTCTGTGGATTCGACCCTACTTACCCTACTATATTGTTAGTTGGTTTTGTTAGGAATTTATTTTTGATAGGTGTACGACAACCTATCAATGGACAATTCATTAGGGAGGGAGAAGATTACCCATACTACGACTTTCCGGAACCCTTAGTTTTGGAAGGAATCAAGAAGCCTGGATTTGAAATATTTCATGATTGCTACTTCTTGGACGAAGATCTTAGTATCGTTAAATCAAAACACCAAACTCTAGGGTGCTATGATGGGCAAGCATTTAACTTGATGTACTCTCTTTTTATTTTAATAATATGAGCTCTATTTCCGAGTATATGCCTTCTCTTGAATCTTTCAAATGCTATAACAATCAATCTAATGAAAATGATAACATTAATAAATTGGTTGAATTAATGAATAAACGAGAACAAAAGAACCCTATCTTTTAAGAAACTGAAATAGTTAATATAGGAACTAACGAAAATAAGAGAGAAGTCAAAATTGGCTTAACTCTAAATCCGGAAGAGCGATCGACCCTCATATCGACGCTCAAAGAATTCGAAGACGTGTTCGCTTGGTCATACAAGGACATGCCTGGAATAGATAGGGAAATCGCGGAACATACCATTCCCTTGAACCCTACTTCAAAACTAGTAAAACAAAAACTTCGACGAATGAAACTGTATGTCGCATTAAAAATAAAAGAAGAAGTACAAAAACAGTTGGACGCCCTCGCGGTGTAATTACCCAGAATGGGTAACGAACAACGTTCCAGTCCCTAAAAAGGATGGACGGGTTCATATGTGTGTCGACTTTAGAGATCTTAATAAAGCTAGCCCTAAACACGATTTTCCTCTACCACATATTGATATATTGGTAGATAACACAGCTTAACATGCGACGTTATCCTTTATGGATGGATACGCAGGTTACAACCAAATTTTAATGGCAAAAGAAGATGAAGAAAAGACATGCTTTATTACCCCTTGGGGGTACGTATTGCTATACAGTCATGCCATTTGGTTTAAAAAATGAAGAAGCTATGTACCAAAGAACGGCTACGACTCTCTTGCATGATATGATGCGTAAAGAAATAGAAGTGAATGTGGATGATATGATCATGAAGTCCAAAGATAGAATAGGACATATAAAAGCTTTACGCAAATTTTTCACTCGCATAAAAGAATATAAAATGCGATTGAATCCACAAAAATGCGCCTTTGGAGTAACTTCTGGTAAATTACTTGGATACGTAGTAAGCACACGTGGCATCGAGATCTATCCCTTTAAAATAGAGGCAATTGTTGACAATCCTCCCCCTCAAACAGAAAAAGAAATTAGGGGATTCTTTGGCATATTACAATACATTAGTCGATTTATCAACTGTAGGAAATATTTCAAGTATTAGCCCTAGCTTGAACCCCATTGTGATCATACACTAAAGTACGATGGCATCCAAAGGGAAAGAAGATAGAGAAAAAGAGTCGCCAACAAGTTTTAGGAACATGTAAACCATTCATAGGGTGAAGGTTACACCCCTTAACGATCCAAAAGATCGTCAACTCTTATAGGTCTGGAACCATGACTGGTAGTTCGGGGATGAAGGTACAAATCCAACCTAAAAGAGATTGAACCTGCCCTAATAATAGGCCTCTACTTTATTCAGATCGTATTCATGTGCGTTTTCTGACTAACATGCAATCAATAGGTTTACCCTAAACCTGTTTAATCTATGTTGGTTAAATATTAATGCACAAATAAACTATTATTGGCGATCACTTGAATTATAATCATATTAACTCTAAACAAGATTATTAATTATCTTATTAAGCGTGATTACAAGTACAAATTCCCTTTAAATATGCATAAAAGCGTGATCAAGCAATAACAATAAAATATATCAAGCAACATAATAATAATCAAAATAATAATCATAATCATCAGCACAATCATGTTAAGGTATATTAATAGCAAGATCCTAGGCATGATACTAACAAGATTAATAATAAACCTTAGCATGTCACTAAACATTAAAGATCAAAGCTTTAACCCTATCATTATACTAACATGAATATTAGGAAGAAAAGGGAGCATCACAGGAATCACAATTGTCATATTTGATAATAGAAATTATAGTTGTTACCCTAAACATGATACTAGGAAGATTAAAACGCCCTAAGATGACACTAGGAATCATAATAACAACCTAAACATGATTTCTAAGAACCATAAAATCAATAAATCAATTAAAGCACTTACTTGGATGCCTCGTATATCTTTCTAATAACAAAATACATGCGTTAGTAACTTCAAGGAAAATAATAAAATTGAAAGAAAGAAGTCTTGAAAAGTAGAGAGTTGATGATAGAAAACGGAGATTTGAGGAGGCTTTTTATAGAGAAAATCAGCCTGACGGATAGAAAAAACAAATCAGAGTTTCGACGAGAATAAAACAGGTTAGCGCCAAACGCTTGACATTAGTGCCAGGCTCCAAGCATTAGCACCAGGCGCTAATCCCTGTCGTCAGGTACTAACAATTAATTTCTCGCGTTATCTTAGTTCTGATAAAAATTTAGCTGTACAGAAGGGCAAAATCGTATTTTTCTCAAAAACACTCTTTTATTATTATTAAAACTCTAAAAAGTCAACCAATATCAATTTATCAAAGCTAATTGAATTTGGAATGAAAATAACCTTCTAGAAGAATCTAGAAGACTAAAACCAGTCCTAATTGCATTAGGAATGATAAATCCATATTAGGCCTCCTCTAGATCATTGGGCCGCATATGAAGATTAAACCGGGCCTAGTTTAGTAATTTGGCCATAACTTCCTCATTATTCATCGGAATTGGGCTTATAATATATCGTTAGAAAGCTCTTTTTAAGCCCCATCCAACTATACCATTATTGGACCCTTGCCATGGACCAAACCAAACCGGATTGGCTGTTTTCTTAAAATAGGTTTTCAAAAACAAAGAGAAAGAAAAAAAAATAAAAACTATTCGATTATGATTCGACGCGAAAGGTACTCATCACCGGGTTCTGTTTTGGGGAGACACAAATGGCTGTATACAGAAGCCACCACTATGACTGAGTTTGGAGAAACGCAAGTTTCGGAAACAAAAGTCAAAGTATCGATAGGGACGGAGAATGATTCAGAACGTTCTGCGATCCTAAATCATTCTTGTAACGCCAATACCTGCAAAACTAGCGTTAGTTAAAACAGAAAAAAGAGTTAAGAAACACATATCTTTCACCGTCGAGCACACCTCTCTGGGGTAACCGATTTATTGCTACATTTGTATTTTTGATAACCTTCCGCAAGCCTGGGAATGCCATCCCGCTATTTGTTTTGAATATCTTCTGCAAACTAGAGAATACCGCGTGAAGACTGCTACGCCTGTAACTGCCTCCAATTCCGCCATGATAGACTTCTGCAAGCTAGAGAACCCATCGAAGATTCCTTCGCTTGAAACCACCTTCTAGCGCTTTGTGACCATCTTCCGCAAGCCGTGATAGACTGATTGAGTGCTCATTAGAGTCGTCAAGTAGTTCGTATTGGGCCGAATCACCGCATCTTTTTCCTCATTAATGCCGCTTTAATGTTCACCAGTCTCAGTCTATTACTTTTATGCTAAATTTTCAAGATGCATAAAGCAAAAGCTTAAAAGCTTCGAGATGTATTTACTCAAGAATCAATCGTCAGAACTAACTATAAAGGTGTGATTCTAACTTTTTTTTTAATGTGTTCATTTTTTAGATCTGTAAATATTTGGTTGTTGGTGATATTTATCGTATTTTTATTACTACTGATTTTGATTTTTATCACTCATTTTTCAATTGGCTAATTTGGATGAATTGGTTTTTTAATCTTTTGGTTTTTGTAGATCTGACATTTCTTTGTTGGTTGTCATTTGTTTTGTATTCTTGTGTCACTTCTAATTTTGATCTTACTCTTAGTTTTATTGTTATTTTCCATTGTAGTTTTTATTCTGGTAATCTAGCATTATATATACAACTAAAATAAATATAGATCTTAATTCTTATAAGTTCATTTCGTCTCGATTACCTAAAAATTTGTATTTTGTGGCCACTCAAACAATACTTACTGTTAAGATATATTATGATCAATGTAAATATTCTGTTAGCTTGTTTATAGGATAGAATAAATTGTAATTAGATATATTTTCTATTAAGTAGTTGATGATAAGCCTTATACCATGTATATATATTTTGTACATTTGAATGGAAAAGTTACGGAAAAGATTTCCTTCACTTACTAATTTAAGTTCATTTCGTCTCCATTACCTCAAAATTAATGTCAATGAATTAATTTGCCAATGTTAATTTTTGGCTATTTATATTTGCATTGATTTTTATAACTCTTAATTTTTTTGTTAGCAATTTATCGAGTTTTATCCTCGGCTAAACTACACCTAACACCATTTTTTATTTTTTTTTATGTATTGCAGATAAATCAGATTGAAGAAAATAAGAAGAGTTGTTTAAAGACTAATGCATTGTTCTATTTGTTCTCTTAGATTAGAATATTTGTACAATAATCTATAATTAAAAGTTACTTTTTTGGGTATAAGATCTAAGATGCTCATCAAATGTTGTAATTTGAATTTTAAATTTATGATAAAAATTTCAGTTTTCTACAGTTCTATCTACGATGTGTTTGGCAGTTTGGGGTTGAGTTTATTGATTTACAGAATTTGAATTTTTTTTTTTTTTTAATATAAGAATAGAGAACTATTTCCTCACAAAACCGTTCACTTTTGTATTAAAAAAGACAACGGTCAAGTAAGATAGATGTTGCCTTTTCTTACCGTATTTTCTTATTTTAGAGTGAGAAAAAAAAACGTTTGTGTATGATGACCGTTCTCTATTTCAGGGCTTATGAAACGCCTCTTTCACCCGTTCTATATACTTTATACATCGTTTAGCAGAAGAACAGTCCTAAAAAGTTCTATAAAGCACGTTTCAGCCGTTCTCTAACCCCTTTTTTGTAGTAGTGGCGGAAGCTAGAGCCTTGATCCAAGGATTCAAACAAACGACTAATGAGAATCTCTATGAAGCGTAGGAGAGGTACAAGGAGTACCAAAGAGAAAGCCCACATCATGGAATTCCTACCTATCAAGTGATACAAATTTTCTATGGAGGCTTGAGTGCCCAAGGCAAGTCATGCCTAGATAGAGGAGCTGGAGGTCCTATAATGAATAGGACGGAAGAAGAGGTAGTTGACATAATTGAGGATGTGGTGAGATACTATAGATATTGGCAAGAAGGAGAGAGGGAGTCTACGAGCAAGAGTGGCTCGACGGTTAATTCGATGGATAATCTCAACGCGATTAATAACTTGTCCTCCCAAATTTCAAATCTAGGGAAGGAAATGACATCGATCAAAGCAAAGCTTGTGAGTATTTCTACGAATTCATTGAGTCTTCCCTCCCAACCCAAAGGGAGAGGTACACTTTCTAACTCTTCTCCTTCTACTTCCTATAACATGCCAAGTGGTTGTCTATTTTGTGATTCTTGTGAATCTTATTATCATGATTCTTCCATGTGTTCTCAAACTTTTTTTGGGTGGATGTGATGATGTTGAAAATAATGAATGTGAACATCTGAACTTTGTGTCTAATGTCAATGGTGGTCAAAGGTTTGACGGACCTAAGAATTTTGGCAATAGGAATTCTCACCCCCAAGGTGGTTTCGATAACTAGCTACAATAATGGAGGCTATAGGAACCAAGGAAACCATGGTTTCCGAGGTAACTATAATAACCAAGGTTATAGTAATCAAAACCCAAGCCATGGGTATGGAAACCAAAGACAATCTCAAGGCTTTGGTAGCCATTACCATAATGGTGGCAATAGTCAAGGCCTAGGCATTGGAACAACAACCAAAATCGGGGAAGTTTTCAAAATAATAAACAAGGGGGACCCCCACCCGGTTTTTCTCCAAAGCCTCAAGCCAATTGTGAAAATTCTTATTCCCAACCATCATCATTTAAGACAAATTTGGAAGAATTGATTGATAACCATACCAAGATCATAAACACCTATATGGCGGTGAGTGACAAGAAATTTAATGAGATGATGACTCATAAAAAAATGCTTGAGACACAAATAACCCAACTAGCCAACACTTTAAAGGATTGTGCTAGTCTATCCTCTTTGCCTTCTCAAGGAGTGGAACCTAAGAAACCCGTGTATTCAATCACCACTAGGATAGGGAGTGTTCCTAATGAGGGAGTTTCAAAGTCCATTGAGGAGGATGAGGAGAGGAGTGACCCAAGAGAGGAGGTTGAGAAGGTTATGTCTAAGAGTGTGAGTTACGAGGAGGTGAAAGAGAAAAAGAGGAGTAGGGAGAAAGAGCGTTAGGAAGTGTGGAGACCCGACCTTCCATACCCACAAAAATTCTTGAGGCACAAAATATATGAGCAATTTCGAAAGTTTCTTGCTATGCTCAAGGAAGTTCACCTTTCTATCCCCTTCACCAATGTACCCAAATGCCTAGGTTTTCTAAGTTCCTTAAGGAGATTTTGAGCGGGAAGAGAAAGTGTAATGAGGTTGATTCGGTTGAAGTTGGGAATTCTTGTAGTGCTTTCATTCATAATGAGTTGCCCAAGAAGATGGAGGATCCGGGTAATTTCTCTATTCCATGTGAGATCAAGGGAAAAATGTTTGATAATGCCTTTTGTGATCTTGGAGCTAGTGTGAGCGTCATGCCTTATTCCATTTTCAAGAAACTTAATCTAGGTGAGCTCCTCCCATTTACAATAACCCTTCAATTAGCCGATCAGACTATTATGATTCCACAGGAGAGAGTTGAGGATGTTCCTCTTAAGATAGGAGGGTTCACTATTTCCGTTATTGTGCTTGAGATTGCGGAAGATGACCATGCATATCCCTATCATTTTAGGAAGACCTTTCTTAGCCACTTAGTGAGCTTGAATAGATGTGAAAGGAGGTCGTATTACCTTGAGAGTTTGTAAGAAAGAGGAAAGTTTTAAGTTGAAACCAATGCATGAGTCTTTGTCTCTTGTGCAAGGAATTATGTGTGCTAATTCCCCTCGCTCTATTGATAATGTGTGTATGATTAATTCTTCAACTAACGATGTTCTTGAGAATTGTGATGGTGCTCCTTCAAGTTTTCATGGCAAGAAGGTTAGTGAAGAGAAAATGATGATTCCTAAGCTTATGTACGAGGAGGAAGTTGAAATTCCTCATTCAATTCGTTTGAGCTCTATCCTCAGGATGAAGGGGATGTTTCCATGAGTATGGATGGTGAGGAACCATCTACAATGAACTACAAGCCAAAGAAAAAAGCTCGTGATTCTATGAAGAAGAGAGAGAGAAAGAATTTACGGAAAGAAAAATTTGCAATTGAAAAGTCTTTGAAGGAAGTTTCATCAAGCAACAACAAGAGGTTGCTAGAAGTTGAAGAGGAATTGGCTCTTTCCGCTACCTTGAAGAAGGTGGTGTTCTTTGACCCTCCATGATTTGGACGAAGGGTCGAGCTTAGGACCATAAGCAATTGCTTCCCGGGAGGCAACCCGAAGATTTCTAACTTTTCTTTTTTATTTTTAAATTTTTCATATTTTTCATTCATTTAGTTTCTTTTCTTTCACTTTTCTACTTGTTTGGATTTTTATGTTGCATTTTTGGGATTGGATTTCATCAAGTGAGCATGAGGAATTAGAAGGTGTTTGCGGTTTTTAATGTGATTATATTCGATATCATCGGAATTTGAGGTAAAAGGGTAAGAATTTTAGTGAGGTAAGATAGGGAATTTTGTGCTTTAAAGTTGAAGGAATTTTGTACTTGGTGGGTTCATGTGGTGCTACCATTATTTTGGGATTTTGAACCCACTAAAGTCTTGATTTGAATCTTCCACTTTCAGTGGGTACAAGAGCCCAAATGCTGATCTTGATCGATAAACCCACCAATAAACGCACCAAAAATAAAAAAAAAGAAGAAGAATAAGGCTAGGGACAGGTGCGGGCGCGCACGTGGTTGGTGCGGGCGCGCACCTGGCTAGTGCGGGCGCGCCAGCCATCTCGTGCCTCCCTTATCTTCTCTTCCTTCCTTCCTTCTTTCATTTCCCCTTATTTCCTCCTTCTACATTCGACCCCCATCAACCTCAAACCCTTGAAACCGCACCACTTCCCTCTCATTCTCATCAAATTTCAACACAAATCACTCAATTTTTCACTTCAAATTCACTAATAATTTCTACATTTTCATCCAAATCATCAAATTCATACTACTTTCACCAAATAAAACCTCAGATCTCTCTCCTACATACTTGGGTATAATTTGGGGCTTTTCAATTTGGTGGGAATTGGTGGCTAAAAGTGGTTCAATCTTGCTTCATAAATGGTATAATCATCTTCTCTAGCTTTTAATTGCTTAATTATGTCATATATTTGCAAGTTTTGATTAGTTCAGTAGCATGGATAGTAGTAGTATCATTTTTTATGATTTTGATGATTGATATTGGTTTTTTTATGATTAATTATTTTGTTTATTGTTTGATTTCAACTCACATTGTGTTGTTTGTTGATTTTGTAGCATTTGTGTGCAATTTTGTTGAGGAATTTGGAATTTTAATTTTGGTAGTTTGGGTAGTAAGGTGATATTGTGGCATTGGTTAGTTCTTCTTGTGATTTTGATTGTGTGGGAAGAAATTGATGGTTGTTTGGTGTTGTTTGACAATTTGGATTGGAATTGTGATTGGTGGAAATTAATGTTCTTGGTTGGTGAATTTTGCGAATTGTTGTTGGAAATTTGGTGATTGGTTTTTGTGATCTTACACTTGGAGTTTATCATGTTGAAAGTCCTCGAAAACCTTGTCAAGAAACGCAAAACAAACACCTCCATTGTTGAACCTACCCCAATCACATCCACCTCCCAAAAACGCAAACCTACTCCACCACCCAAAAGAAAAATCCACGATAAAAAACAAAAGAACCGATACCATCAATTAAAGGAAAACCGCTCCCTCAAGCCCACAAGGCACTACTTCCAACCCGACATGTCCGCGTTGGGGATTGATGAGGATGTAAGGGAGCTATTGATCAACCTTCGGTTGGGCACATTCATCTCCCATAGCTACCGCACCTATGTTGAGCCCACTCTCGAGTTCTTTGCTACGGTTGAGATAGTTCCCGTAGAAGGTCAATATAGGGTTCGTTTCCAGATTTTCAACAACTTCTTCGACTATTCCTTAGAGCAATTCAATACCGCTCTAGATTTTGATCCTCATGGTGACATCTTTGATCTAGAGCCTTATATTTTTGAGGAGTATGATCAGGATTCTTGGTGGGATGATATCTCCAGAGGTGGTGAGTTTATCACCAAATTGGTCGAGATTAGCAACGTGTACCAACCTTGTCTTTGGGTTGTTCACCGTCTTTTGGGGTACTCAGTTTTCCCCAAGAAAGAGTTGGGAAAGATGAGAAAATTGGAGCTCAAAATTTTATGGTTGGCCACTAGAAGAGATTATCGTGGCCGGTTGAACTTGGGGTACATCTTTGCCACTTACTGTGCAACTTTGCAAGACCGGGACATCGACGAGATTCCTTGTGGGGGAACGGTCACTAGGCTCTTGACCAACCTCCACCTCGATCTTCATTTGCCATATGGCAAGCCGGTTGGAGACGCCGCCTCCCTATACCTTGATATGAAACATTTGGGGCAAATTCAATTCATCTCCAAGCATTATGAGGAGGGGCATTATGTGTGGCTTCGGGATAACAAGCATTGGTGCTACCTTCCCAACCCATCTTCGACATCTCTCAACCGCATGGACATTCCTAATGTGTGGCATGTTCCCAAGAGCTACCGTTGCCCCTACTTTGACTCCGATGAGAAAGAAGAAGAAGAAGAGGAGGAAGTGCCACAACATAAACAAAAACAACAACAACAACAACAACAAGGGCAAGTGCAACAACCTCAATTTGCTAGCTCCGACTTGGAGGCCCTAAGAAACCAAATGAGTGGGTTTCAAATTCACTTGGAGGGCATGTATGACCAAGATTTTGAGGCCTTCTACTCCCAAATGCGAGGTATTTTTGAAATCCAACAAGGTATGTTCATTGAACAAAAACAACTCTATGATGCGGAGGTTAACCGAGGGAACATCACTCCCCCGGTTAACTATCCTTACTTTCCGCCCCAGCAAGGTCCTATACCTTCTCATGGGCATCCTTATTAGCAAGGGCCTTTAGAGCCCGGTACCGAGCCTCGTTCTTACCCGGACGAGCATGGTAACTATGATTACCGTGCTCGTGGAGGGTGTGACTATAGGGGTTACCCTAATTACCCCTATGTGCACCCTAACCATCCATTAGAGCTTACCTTGCCCGAGAAATTCACACCTCTTGCCCGTTGGCAGCAAGATAACTTTAAGGAGCATTATGGTTGGCCCTAGGGACTCACCGGAGGTTGGGCTCCTTACTCACCCCCAACCTTCGATGAATGCATGGGTAAAAATGATTCCAATGAGGCCGGGCCAAGTGGTGGTGGTAATGATGAGTCTTAGTTCCCTCACTTTTGTGCCTTTTACCTCCATCCCTTATGTTTTATGTGCTTGATCTGTAATGTTGGGATGTTGAGATGTATTCATGTTTAGCTTGGCGGAACTTCATTTGTATCTCGGTTGCCAATATTTTTTGTTGCTTACCTTGTATTTTATTTGCCTCTTACATGATGGTTTTCATTTCTTGGTCTCTAGCCTTGATGATGCTTGTTTCTATTCCCATGAGCTTGTTTTTCCATTGATGTTGTGATGTTTTCTTTGTGATGATGTTGATTGATTCTTGCTCCCTTATATCCAAAACCCTTGAATCCAAATCCTTTTGAATCCAAAACTTGTAGTCTAGTGTCTTTTAGTTAGTTAGTTGTTTGGTTGTTTACTTAGTCTTTCTTTACTTTCCTTTTTAATCTTTGTTAGCTTAGTTTTTCTTAGTTGTTTAGTGTTTTTGTTAGCTTCGTTTAGTTTTAATTTTTAGTATCTTTTTCTTTTGTTTTGAAGTTACTCACCTTTTTATTTGTTTATAGCTTCTTTTGATTTTCTTGTTCTCACATGGCTTTTTGATGATGCTTACGATTATGGAGCGCAACTAAGGTGGTTCTTTCTATCGCCTTTATTTTGTTATGCTAAGCATGGATAGCCCGGTGATACCTTTCTAATTTTCCCTTTTTTTTCTTTGGATGCATAGATTAGGTTTAGTTTAGGGGAATTTGAACGGTTCGAGGATGATTGCTTGTTTACACGTAATGTGTTTGGGATCGTTGACGATGTTGTCATTCGATCAATTGTATGTTGATGGGATATATGTGTTTAACTTTCTTTCTAGTTCCTTTCTCAATTTTTCCTGTTCTTGGCTTTCCTTTTCTTTCCTTTTCCTTTTATTTTTCTTTTCCCTAATTTTTACTTTGTTCTTGTCTTGGTTTGTGGTATGCTTTTAAGGCTTGTTTTTCACCCCTTTTTGTTTTCCTTATGAATTGGACTTTGTACATTGGACTTTGTCTTTTGAATGAGTTTCTTCCTCGGTTGTAAAGGTATGCAAGGTTTGAGACTATGCTCGGTTGACTCTAGGATAGGTGTATGCTATGGTAGTTGGTTTGAACTAGGAGGATCATGAACCCGGATTCTACTTGTTTGTGGCATGTTGGTAGTTGCTCCCTATAGTTGATTTGACACCACTAGTGAGTTTTCTCTACATCCATGTGAGGTTCATTGTTTTTCAAGCCTTCAACCTGTTTTGTATGAGCGGCTTGGATCCTTGACTATTGCGGACCTAATCTATAAAGCTTATTTATGATTCTTCAACCCGAGACCGAGCTATCTAGACATCTTTTCCGGGTGTTATTTTTCATTTTTTGGATAGTTTCTTTCATCTTTGTTTTTGGGTTTACATTTGCCTTCTAGCAACCATTTGAGCTTATTACCTTCTTTTCAAGCCACATCTTTAGAACTTTGGCCTTTTGTTTCATTTTCTTTCTTTTCTTGTATTTTGTGAAGCAATTGATCATTCTTGATGGAGTTTGTGGTGAAAAAGTTGGGATATGTCTTGTGTTATGTTTTCTTTGTGAATAATGGCAAATGAGTATAAGTACAAGCCGTCCTAAATTAAAAAAAAGGCATGGAAAAATAGGTGCAAAATTGAAAAAGTTGTCCGAAGTTGGAAAGATGCAAGGACAAAGCAAAGCAAACAAAAAAAAAATTTAAAAAGTGAAAAAAAAATTCAAAAATATTTTGATGTATTCTTTTCTCCTTCTAAGCATTGAGGACAATGCTTCATTTAAGCTTGCGGGAGAAGCGTTTATGCTTTTTGTGCATATTCTTGTGAGTATAGCTTTGAATAAGCTTGGGGGTGTAGTTGTTTTTGTTTGGTGATTTCTTGATCGTGATGTTGAGGATTGATCACCCTTTTGCTTCACTATTTAGGAAAACCGCCAAATTTTAAATTTTAGCCTATCTTAACCCTTTATGCCTTACGTTACAACTTTGGGACAACCCTTTTGACTTAGAAGTTGAGTCACTATTCGGGGGAGGGAATCATAGGTCATTGCCTAAGGAAAAGGGATGCATAGTCATGATTGTCGAGTAGCCTAAATAAATCTCTTCTTCTGGTTCCTTCGAGGAATCATTGGGATGCTCACTAAGGGGAGATTTGAGACTAGTGGGGAGAACGTGGTAAGATCGTTTGGGATGAACGTGGATTTTGATTTATAGTTCCTATTCTTAGCATACCTTATGTTTCAATCAACCTTGAATATCTTGGAACGTGCATACCTTGATTTCCTAAAAAAGATTTTCATTCATTTACAATGTAGTCTCTTTGTAAATCCATTTTGCAAAGGTTTTTGTTTTCCCTTTTCCCTTTTTCTTTTCATTTTATGGGTTTGCCTCTTGGATGTCGTGGAAGAGTTATGAGTAAACTCTTATGATACCCTTACGAGAGATCTAGGTGTTTAAAATTGCTTGTTGTAGCTAAAAACAACCGTGGTTCCTACGACAGTGAGTCTTAGTGTATATTCTCATCTTGAGTCTTTCTTTTTCTTTTTCTTTTTGAATAAGTCTTTCATCCTTATTCTTTCTTGCTTTGTTTTGCTCGAGGACGCGCAAAAGTTTAGCTTGGGGGAATTTGATGAGTCTCATTTATGGCACTCATTTGGCTTCTTTTAGGATGTATTTCATGCTATTCTATAGCTCTGTTCTTTAGTTTTCCTTAGTTTTGTTCTTTATTTCTTTAGTTTGTGCTTTCCTTAGTTAGCTTTATTTCTTTGTGCATTTCTTTGTTTATTTGGTCTTTTTCCCTTTTATTTGCTTGTTTTTGTGTATTTCAGGTTATGATCGTGTTCCGAGGATTCCCGAGCCTTCCTCCCATATTTCTTATCATTTTGGATGCCTCTTGCTTGTCATTTGGATCTAAAGTTTGAAGGAATGCAAGGAGCAAGTTCATGAGATCGGTGAATGCATGTGATGGGGGCATCATCTTTGGAATAAACTTACCAAAATAGCCATTTTAAGACTGCCTACCTTAGTGTTCATCATCATCACCAAGACGAGCGCACGAGGATGAGCTAGGACGAAGAAGAAGGAGCTCCCCTGCTGCTAGGTGCGGGAGCGCACGAGGGTGGTGCGGTCGCGCACCAGGGTGGCGCGGGCGCGCCTAGTGCGGGTGCGGGCGGGCCTGCCTGGATCCCTGTTCCGTACCCATTTTCTCGCCGCCGCGCCTCTCCCTTGATGCGACCGCACCTTCCGGGGTTTCTTTTGGGATGACCTATCTAACTCTTCTTTTGTATCTTTCCTTTATATAGTCTTTCCTTCTATTTTTAGAGGGAGGAGGATGATTAGAGAATTGAATTAGATCATAATTAGAGAGATTTTAGAGAGAGAAACTCTAGGTTTTTAGAGAAAGAAATTCATGGTGGATTGTTGATGATTGATGATTTCATTATTTCCTTTGATTTTTGATCAAGTTTGTATGGATTCCTTTTCTTTAATTCAATCTATAGTTTGATCTTTAGATTGATTTTATTTGTTTTGTTAATTGTTCTAGTTTGATTGATGTTTGATTGATTTGTGTTTGATTTTAGCTTGTTTGATTTGATCATGATGAATTTGTTGCTTAGTGTTGTTTTGATATTAATTTCAATGGCTAGTGAGTAGATTGCTTGCTAGGGTAATGGTGAAGCATGTATGAGTAATGGATTAATGTTAATTGGGGAAAATTGATGGAGTTGACTATGTGATTAAATTGGTTGATGATCATGTGCATGTGTGTGATTAATTAAAGAGTAGCTAACTTTGATTGTTGCACTAGATTGCATTGTAAGTTCACATTGATACGGACCATTGATTTGTGGCTTGCATTTAACTATTGAGGTGTCTTGTGACGTTCCTAGCTAGAGTTTATCGTAGTTGACGCTAGTTAGACCTCTAGAAAAATAGCTTGATACGCTCTTTTGGTTGCAGGATTGGTCTTTTCTCACATTGCTTGACTTAGTCACTTTGACCTCCCAATTAGTTGAATCCGTTACGATTACGTGTGGATCCTAGCCCTAGAATTTTATATACTTGATTTTAATTCATTGTTTATTCATCTTGTCCTAGTTTACATACCTACACCCTACCATTTCGGAGTAGCTTGACTTAGGCTATAGATAATCGCCCACCGTACCTTAGTGGTTTGACCCTCAACTTACCATTATACTTGTGTAAGGGTGTGTTCAGAGATTAGAAATTTTGTTTGGCCTAGGGTAGGGGTTAGTTTCAACGACCTAGTTCCGACCCTTGTCAAAATGGCGCCGTTGCCGGGGAATGGTGTTGTGATTGTGTATTGTTGTTGAATCTATTCCATCTTATTCAAAAACACAAAAAGATTTTTCTTCTTTCTTTTAGGTTACACTTGTAGCCGCGTTACTAACAATTTCTTTTGAGTTTTTCCATGCATAGTAGAACTCATGATAGGTCCTTAGTTCCTTTGAATCCGGAAATTGAAAGAACTCTTTCACGAAGAAGGATAGCCAACCGATCTTTGAGCCTAAGTTCCTCAAGTGAAGAAGAGTTTGAGGAAGAAGAAGAGCAAGGCATGGGAGAGAATCCAAGATTAGCTTTGAAGGAGTTGGGAATTCCCTGTGCTTATAGGTTTGAGAGCGGCATTGCTGAAACTACAACACCGGCGAACAATTTTGAAATAAGACCAGCCATGATTACTTTGATAGAACGGAGGCAATTTAGTGGAGCCAAGAGTGAGAGCCCGTTGAATCACCTAAAGGAATTTGAGAAGTATTGTAATACTATCAAGGTGAACGGCATTTCTCAAGAGTTCATTCGGCTAAAGTTGTTTCCCTTTTCTCTTATTGGTCGTGCCTTAGAGGGTCGGATAAGGAGGTTAAGCCCAATTCTCTTAGGACGTGGGATGAAGTCATAAAGGCTTTCTTGTCTCGCTTTTACCCACAAAAGAAGACGGCGGAGGCTAGAGCCTTGATCCAAGGATTCAAACAAAGGCCTAATGAGAATATCTATGAAGCATGGGAGAGGTACAAGGAGTACCAAAGAGAAAGCCCACATCATGGAATTCCTACCTATCAAGTGATACAAATTTTCTATGGAGGCTTGAGTGCCCAAGGCAAGTCATGCCTAGATAGAGGAGCTGGAGGTCCTATAATGAATAGGACGGAAGAAGAGGTAGTTGACATAATTGAGGATGTGGTGAGATACTATAGAGATTAGCAAGAAGGAGAGAGGGAGTCTACGAGCAAGAGTCGCTCGACGGTTTATTCGGTGGATCATCTCAACGCGATTAACAACTTGTCCTCCCAAATTTCAAATCTAGGGAAGGAAATGACATCGATCAAAGCAAAGCTTGAGAGTGTTTCTACAAATTCATTAAGTCTTCCCTCCCAACTCAAAGGGAGAGGTACACTTTCTAACTCTTCTTTTTCTACTTCCAATAACATGCCAAGTGGTTGTCTATTTTGTGATTCTTGTGGATCTTATGATCATGATTCTTCCATGTGTTCTCAAACTTTTGTTGATGGATGTGATGATGTTGAAAATAATGAATGTGAACATGTGAACTTTGTGTCTAATGTCAATGGTGGTCAAAGGTTTGTTGGACCTAAGAATTTTGGCAATAGGAATTCTACCCCCAAGGGGGTTTCGATAACTACAACAATGGAGGCTATAGGAACCAAGGAAACCAAGGTTTTTGAGGTAATTGTAACAACAAAGGTTATAGTAATCAAAATCCAAGCCATGGGTATGGAAACCAAAGACAATCTCAAGGCTTTGGTAGCTATTACCATAATGGTGGCAATAGTTAAGGCTGAGGCAATTGGAACAACAACCAAAATCGGGGAAGTTTTCAAAATAACAACCAAAGGGGACCCCACCCAGTTTTGCTCCAAAGCCTCAAGCCAATGGTGAAAATTCTTATTCCCAACCATCATCCTTTAAAACAAATTTGGAAGAAATGATTGATAATCAAACCAAGATCATAAACACCTATATGGCGGTGAGTGACAAGAAATTTAATGAGATGATGACTCAAAACAAAATGCTTGAGACACAAATAACCCAAATAGCCAACACTCAAAAGGATTGTGCTAGTCCATCCTCTTTGCCTTCTCAAGGAGTGGAACCTAAGAAACCCATGTATTCAATCACCACTAGGTGTGGGAGAGTTCTTAATGAGGGAGTTTCAAGGTCCATGGAGGAGGATGAGGAGAGGAGTGACCCAAGAGAGGAAGTAAAGAAGGTTGTGTCTAAGTGTGTGAGTTATGAGGAGGTGCAATAGAAAAAGAAGAGTAGTGAGAAAGAGCGTGAGGAAGTGTGGAGACCCGACCTTCCATACCCACAAAAATTCTTCAGGCACAAAATGGATGAGCAATTCGGAAAGTTTCTTGCTATGTTCAAGGAAGTTCACCTTTCTATCCCCTTCACCGATGCAATTACCCAAATGCCTAGGTACTCTAAGTTCCTTAAGGAGATTTTAAGCGGGAAGAGAAAGTGTAATGAGGTTGATTCGGTTGAAGTTGGGAATTCTTGTAGTGCTTTCATTCATAATGAGTTGCCTAAGAAGATGGAGGATCCAGGTAATTTCTCTATTCCATGTGAGATCAAGGGAAAAATGTTTGATAATGCTTTTTGTGATCTTGGAGCTAGTGTGAGCGTCATGCCTTATTATATTTTCAAGAAACTTAAGCTAGGTGAGCTCCTCCCATCTAACATAACCCTTTAATTGGCCGATCAGACTATTATGATTCCAAAGGGGAGAGTTGAGGATGTTCCTCTTATGATAGGAGGGTTCGCTATTCCCGTTGATTTCATTATGCTTGAGATTGCGGAAGATGACCATATCCCAATCATTTTAGGAAGACCTTTCTTGGCCACTTTGGGAGCCTTAATAGATGTTAAAGGAGGTCATATTACCTTGAGAGTTGGTAAGAAAGAGGAAAGTTTTAAGTTAAAACCAATGCATGAGTCTTTGTCTCTTGTGCAAGGAATTCTGTGTGCTAATTCCCCTCGCTCTATTGATAATGTGTGCATGATTGATTGTTCAACTAACGATGTTCTTGAGAATTGTGATGATTCTCCTTCGAGTTTTGATGGCAAGAAGGTTAGCGAAGAGAAAATGATTATTCCCAAGCTTATGGACGAGGAGGAAGTTGAAATTCCTCATTGGTTTGAGCACTATCCTCAGGATGAAGGGGATGTTTCCATGAGTATGGATGGTGAGGAACCATCTACAATGAACAACAAGCGAAAGAAAAAAGCTCGTGATTCTAAGAAGAAGATAGAGAGAAAGAAGTTACGGAAAGAAAAATTTGCAATTGAAATGTCTTTGAAGGAGGTTTAATCAAGCAATAACAAGAGGTTGCTAGAAGTTGAAGAGGAATTTGCTCTTTCCGCTACCTTGAAAAAGGTGGTGTTCTGTTACCCTCCATGATTTGGAGGAAGTGTCGACCTTCGGACCATAAGCAAGCGCTTCCTGGGAGGCAACCCAGAGATTTTTAACTTTTCCTTTTGATTTTTTAATTTTTCTTATTTTTCCTTCTTTTAGTTTCTTTTCTTTCGCTTTTCTACTTGTTTTGATTTGTAGGTTGCATTTTTGGGATTGGATTTCATCAAGTGAGCATGAGGAATGAGAAGGTGTTTGCGGTTTTTGATGTGATTATATTCGATATCATCGGAATTTGAGGTAAAAGGGTAAGAATTTTAGTGACGTAAGATAGGGAATTTTGTGCTTTAAAGTTGAAGGAATTTTGCACTTAGTGGTTCATGTGGTGCTACCATTATTTTGGGATTTTTAACCCACTAAAATCTTGATTTGAATCTGCCACTTTCAGTGGGTTCAAGAGCCCAAATTTTTATCTTGATCGATAAACCCACCGATGAACGCACCAAAAATTAAAAATAAAGAAGAAGAATCGGGCTAGGCACAGGTGCGGCACGCACGTGGTTAGTGCGGCCGCGTACATGGCTGGTGCGGGCACGCCAGCCAGCCCGTGCCCGCCTTATCTTCTCTTCCTTCCTTCCTTCTTTCATTTCCCCTTATTTCCTCCTTCTACATTCGACCCCCATCAACCTCAAACCCTTGAAACCGCACCACTTCCCTCTCATTCTCATCAAATTTCAACGCAAATCACTCAATTTTTCACTTCAAATTCTCTAAAAACTTCTACATTTTCATCCAAATCATCAAATTCATATTATTTTCACCAAATTAAACCTTTAATCTCTCTCCTCCATACTTGGGTATAATTTGGGGCTTTTCAATTTGGTGTGAATTGGTGGCTAAAATTGGTTCAACCTTGCTTCATATATGGTATAATCATCTTTTATAGCTTTTAATTGCTTAATTATGTGATATACTTGCAAGTTTTTATTTGTTCATGAGCTTGAATAGTAGTAATATCATTTTTTATGATTTTGATGATTGATATTGGTTTTTTGATGATTAATTGTTTTGTTTGTTTTCTGATTTCAACTCACATTGTGTTGTTTGTTGATTTTGTAACATTTGTGAGAAATTTTATTGAGAAATTTGGAATTTGAATTTTGGTAGTTTGGGTAGTAAGGTTTTATTGTGGTATTGGTTGATTCTTCTTGTGATTTTGATTGTGTGGGAAGAAATTGTTGGTTGTTTGGTGTTGTTTGGAAATTTGGATTGGAGTTGTGATTGGTGGAAATTGAAGTTCTTTGTTGGTGAATTTTGCGGATTGTTGTTGGAAATTTTGTGATTGGTTTTTGTGATCTTACACTTGGAGTTCATCATGTCGAAAGTCCTCAAAAACCTAGTCAAAAAATGCAAAACTAACACCTCCATTGATGAACCTACCCCAAGCACATCCACCTCCCAAACACGCAAACCTACTCCACCACCCAAAAGAAAAATCCACGATAAAAAACAAAAGAACCGATACCATAAATTAAAGAAAAACCGCTCCCTCAAGGCCATAAGGCACTACTTCCAACCCAACATGTCCGCGTTGGGGATTGATGAGGATGTAAGGGAGTTGTTGATCAACCTTCTGATGGGCACATTCATCTCCCATAGCTACCGCACCTATGTTGAGCCCACTATTGAGTTCTTTGCTATGGTTGAGATAGTTCCCGTAGAAGGTCAATATAAGGTTGATTTCCAGATTTTCAACAACTTCTTCGACTATTCCTTAGAGCAATTCAATGTCGCTCTAGATTTTGATCCTCATGGTGACATCTTGGATCTACAGCCTTATATTTTTGAGGAGTATGATTAGGATTCTTGGTGGGATCATATCTCCGGAGGTGGTGAGTTTGTCACCAAACAGGCCAAGATTAGCAACGTGTACCAACCTTGTCTTCGGGTTGTTCACCGTCTTTTTGGGTATTCGGTTTTCCCCAAGCAAGAGTTGGGCAAGATGAGCAAATTAGAGCGTAAAATTTTATGGTTGGCCACTAGAGGAGAATATCGTGGCGGTTGAACTTGGGGTACATCTTTGCCACTTACGGTGTAGCTTTGCAAGACCAGGACACCGGGAGATTATTTGTGGGGGAATGGTCACTAGGCTCTTGACCAACCTCCACCTCAATCATCATTTGCCATATTGCAAGCCGGTTGGAGATGCCGCCTCCCTATACCTTGATATGAAACATTTGGGGCAAATTCAATTCATCTCCAAGCATTATGAGGAGGGGCATTATGAGTGGCTTCTGAATAACAAGCATTGGTGCTACCTTCCCAACCCATCTTCGACATCTCTCCACCGGATGGACACTCCTAATGTGTGGCATATCCCCAAGATCTTCCGTCGCCCCTACTTTGACTCCAATGAGGAAGAAGAAGAAGAAGAAGAGGAGGAAGAGCCACAATATCAACAACAACAACAACAACAACAACAACAACACAACAACAACAACAACAACAACAACAACAACAACAACAACAACAACAAAAACAACAAGGGCAAGTGCAACAACCTCAATTTGCTAGCTCCAACTTGGAGGCCCTAACCAACCAAGAGTGGGTAGAAAATTCGCTTGGAGGGCATGTATGACCAAGATTTTGAGGCCC
This sequence comes from Chenopodium album, assembly GCF_948465745.1. NCBI lineage: Eukaryota > Viridiplantae > Streptophyta > Magnoliopsida > Caryophyllales > Amaranthaceae > Chenopodium > Chenopodium album. Next base: position 46,594,554 of record NC_137839.1, read on the forward strand.
TCTACTCCCAAATGCGAGGTATTTCCGAAATGCAACAAGGTATGTTCATTCACCAACAATAACTCTATGATGCGGAGGTTAACCGAGGGAACATCACTCCCCTGGTTAACTATCCTTACTTTACGCCCCAGCAAGGTCCTATACCTTCGCATGAGCATCCTTATTGGCAAGGGCCTTTAGAGCCCGGTACCGAGCCTCATTCTTACCTGAACGAGCATGGTAACTATGATTACCGTGCTCCCGGAGGCTGTGACTATAGGGGTGACTTTAATTACCCCTATGTGCACCCTAACCATCCATTTGAGCTTATCTTGCCCGAGAAATTCACACCTCTTACCCCTTGGCAGCAAGATAACTTTAAGGGGAATTATGGTTGGCCTGAGGGATTCACCGGAGGTTGGGGTCCTTAATCACCCCTAACCTTCGATGACTACATGGGCAACAATGATTCCAATGAAGCCGGGCCAAGTGGTGATGGTAATGATGAGTCTTAGTTTCCTCACTTTTGTGCCTTTTACCTCCATCCCTTATGTTTTATGTGCTTAATCTGTATTGTTGGGATGTTGAGATGTATTCATGTTTAGCTTGGGGGAACTTCATTTGTATCTCGGTTGCCAATATTTGTTGTTGTTGCTTACCTTGTATTTTATTTGCCTCTTGCATGATGGGTTTTCATTTCTTGGTCTCTAGCCTTGATGATGCTTGTGGATAGTCCCATGAGCTTGTTTTGCCATTGTTGTTGTGATGTTTTCTTTGTGATGATGTTGATTGATTCTTGCTCCCTTATATCCAAAACCCTTAAATCCAAATCCTTTTGAATCCAAATCTTGTAGTTTAGTGTCTTTTAGTTAGTTTGTTGTTTACTTAGTCTTTCTTTACTTTCCTTTTTGGTCTTTGTTACCTTAGTTTTGCTTAGTTGTTTAGTGTTTTTGTTAGCTTCGTTTAGTTTTACTCTCTAATTTTTCTCTTTATTTTCTTTGGATGCATAGATTAGATTTAGTTTAGGGGAAGTTGAACGATTCGAGGATGATTGCTTGTTAACACGTAATGTGTTTGGGATCGTTGACGATATTGTCATTCGATCACTTGTATGTCGATTGGGATATATGTGTTTAACTTGCTTTCTAAATATTTTGTCAATTTTTCCTATTCTTCCTTTATCTATGGCTTTCCTTTTCTTTTCTTTTCCTTTTATTTTCCTTTTCCCTAATTTTTACTGTGTTCTTGTCTTGGTTTGTGGTATGCTTTTGAGGCTTGTTTTTCACCCCTTTTTGTTTTCATTATGAATTGAACTTTTTCTTTTAAATGAATTTCTTCCACGGTAGTAAAGGTATGCACGGTTTGTGAGACTTTGCTTGATTGACTCTAGGATAGGTGTATGTTAGGGTACTTGGTTTAAACTAGGAGGATCATGAAGCCGGATTCTACTTGTTTGTGGCATGTTGGTAGTTTCTCCCTATAGTCGATTTGACACCACTAATGAGTTTTTGCTACATCCATGTGAGTTTCATTGTTTTTCAAGCCTTCAACCTATTTTGTATGAGCGGGGTAGATCCTTGACTATTGTGGACCTACTCTTTACAGCTTGATTTATGATTCTTAAACCCGAGACCGAGTTATCTAGGGAGGATAAAGGCATCTATTCGGGGTGGTATTTTTCATTTTAGGATGGTTTGTTTCATCATTGTTTTTGGGTTTACATTTGCCTACTTGCAACCATTTGAGCCTATTACCTTCTTTTCAAGCCACATCTTTAGATCTTTGGCCGTTTGTTTCATTTGCTTAGGGGAGAAGCGTTTATGCTTTTTTTACATATTCTTGTGAGTATAGCTTTGAATATTCTTGGGGGTGTAGTTGTTTTTGTTTGGTGATTTCTTGATCGTGATGTTGAGGATTGATAACTCTTTTGCTTCACTATTTAGGAAAACTGCCGAATTTAAATTTTATCCTACCTTCACCCTTTATGCCTTACGTTACAACCTTTGGGAAAGCCCTTTCGACCTAGAAGTTGAGTCACTATTCGGGGGAGGGAATCATGGGTCATTGCCTAAGGAAAGGGGATGCATAGTCAAGATTGTCAAGTAGCCTAAATAAATCTCTTCCTCCGGTTCCTTCGAGGAATCATTGGGATGCTCACTAAGGGGAGATTTGAGACTAGTGGGGAGAACGCGGTAAGATCATTTGGGATGAACGTGGATTGTGATGTCTAGTTCCTCTGCTTAGCATACCTTATGTTTCAATCAACCTTGGATATCTTGGAACGTGCATACCTTGATTGCATGAGAAAGATTTTCATTCATTTGCAATGTAGTCTCTTTGTAAGTCCATTTCAGAAAGGTTTTGTTTTCCCTTTTCCCTTTTCCTTTTCTTTTTATGGTTTTGCCTCTTGGATGTTGGGAGAGAGTTATGGGTAAACTCATAGGATACCCTTACGAGAGCATTACTAGTCCTCTAGGACGATCTAGGGGTTTAAAATGGCCTGTTGTAGCTAAAAACAACCGTGATTCCCACGACAGTGAGTCTTAGTTAATAATCTCATCTTGAGTCTTTCTTTTTCTTTTTCTTTTTGAATTAGTCTTCTCCTTATTCTATCTTGCTTTGTTTTGCTCGAGGACGAGCAAAAGTTTAGCTTGGGGGAATTCAATGAGTGTCATTTATGGTACTCATTTGGCTTCTTTTAGGATGAATTTCATGTTATTCTATAGCTCTTTAATTTAGTTTTCCTTTGTTTTGTCCTTTATTTCTTTTGTTTGTGCTTTCCTTAGTTAATTTTCTTTCTTTGTGAATTTCTTTGTTTATTTGGTCTTTTTCCCTTTTATTTTCTTGTTTCCGTGTATTTTTAGGTTATGATCGTGTTCTGAGGATTCCCGAGCCTTCCTCTCATATTTCCCATCATTTTGGATGCCTCTTTCTTGTCATTTGGAGCTCAAGTTTGAAGGAATGCAAGGAGCTAGTTTATGAGATCGGTGCAAGCATGTGGTGGGGGCATCATCTTTGGCATAAACCCACCAAAATAGCCATTTCAAGACTGCCTACCTTAGTGTTCATCATCATCACCAAGACGAGCGCACAAGGATGAGCTAGGACGAAGATGAGGGAGCTTCCCTGCTGCCAGGTGCAGCCGCGCATGAGGGTGATGCAGCCGCGCACGAGAGTGATGCAGCCGCGCACCAGGGTGGCGCGGGCGCGCCTAGTGCGGGTGCAGGCGCACCTGCCTGGGTCCCAGTTCCGTAACCATTTTCTCGCGGCCGCAACTCTCCCTTAATGCGACTGCACCTTTTGGGGTTTCTTTTGGGACGATCTAACTAACTCTTCTGTTGTATCTTTCCTTTATGTAGTCTTTCCTTCTATTTATAGAGGGAGGAGGATGATTGAAGAATTGAATTAGATCATAATTAGATCATATTAGAGTGATTTTACAGAGAGAAACTCTAGGTTTTTAGAGAGAGAAATTCGTGGTGGATTTTTAATGATTGAAGATTTCTTCATTTCCTTTTATTTTTGATCAAGTTTGTAAGGATTCCTTTTCTTTAATACAATCTGTAGTTTGATCTTTAGTTTGATTTCATTTGTTTTTTTTATTGTTCTAGTTTGATTGAAGTTTGATTGATTTGTGTTTGATTTTAGATTGTTTGATTTGATCATGATGAATTTGTTGCTTAGTGTTGTTTTGATCTTAATTTCAATGGCTAGTGAGTAGATTGCTTGCTAGGGTAATGGTGAAGCATGTATGAGTAATGGATTAATGCTAATTGGGGAAAATTGATGGAGTTGACTGTGTGATTAAATTGGTTGATGATCATGTGCATGTGTGTGATTAATTAAAGAGTAGCTAACTTTGATTGTTGCACTAGATTGCATTGTAAGTTCACAGTGATACGGACCATTGATTTGTTGCTTGCATTTAACGACTGAGGTGTCTTGTGACGTTCCTAGCTAGAGTTTATCGTAATTGACGCTAGTTAGACCTCTAGGAAAATAGCTTGATACGCTCTTTTGGTTGCATGATTGGTCTTCCCTCAAATTGCTTGACTTAGTCACTTTGACCTCCCAATTAGTTGAATCTGTTACGATTACATGTGGATCCTAGCCCTAGCGTTTTACATACTTGATTTCAATTCGTTGTTTAGTCATCCCTGTCCTTGTTTACATACCTACACCCTACCATTTCGGAGTAGCTTGACTTAGGCAATAGAAAATCGCCCACCATTCCTTAGTGGTTTGACCCTTAACTTACCATTATACTTGTGTAAGGGTGTGTTGAGAGATTAAAAATTTTGTTTTGCCTAGGATAGGGGTTAGTTTCAACGACCTAGTTTCGACCCTTGTCACATCCTCAAAAGCAGCCGTCAGAGTTGATCGGCGAATACCATTGGCACTGAACTGAGTCAACTCCACCTCAGCACGAGCCCGAACAACAATCGCACCCAACAGCTCCTCAACCTTAGGAGAGAAGACGCTGATGTTGCTGTCAAACGGCAGCGCAGTAGAACTAAACTTCAGTCCCGTAATGAGACTAATGTCGGTTAAGATGACCATCATCTCACCAAAAGGAAAGTGGAAAGTGTTGGTGGTATGACAGAAGAACTCCACCAGGGTGCGAGCCACGGGGTGATCCTCATCAGAAGCAATCATGGCCTCCGCGGCCTTGAACAGCGTAGTCAGCCCACAAAACTCTCAGAGAAGTCTCACATCTCCGTCAACGCTGATAAGCATCCTATACAGGTCGCTCAGAGTATCGCTGCCCGAGCCATGGCAACGCGTCCTACTGATGAGTGTCATTTATCGCACTCATAATGTAGTCTTTTAGGGTTATTTCTTTCCCTTTTTCATGCTTTCTTCTCTTATTTTTGGTCCTTTTTCCTTAGGTTTCTCTTTCTCCTCTTTTCTTTATGGTTCTCGTGTTTTCCTCGTGTTTTCCTTTTATTTGGCTCTTTTTCCTTTTATTTCCTTTCTTTGTTAGCTTGTGTAGGTATTTAGAGAATCACCTTTGCAAAGGAATCGAGTTGGGGCCTTAATGATCAAGTAAGGAAGAAGCATTTGGCTAGAGAGGGCTTAGAGAGGCCTTGGAGAGGCCTCGGAGAGGTCTCCAAGGTATTTCCAACAGGCCGCGGGCACGGGTCAGTGGAGCCGCAGGCGCGGGCTTAAGAAGAGCAAATTGCAAGATTTTGGCATGAGCTTCCCGCGGTTGCCTCGCGGGCTCTCCGCGGGCGCGGGAAATCTAGAGAGGGCGCTCTATCTCAGAGAGATCGCGGCCCCCTGATTGAGTTTTGGGAGCAGGGGATTGGCCGCGGGCGCGGCATCTTTGGCCGTGGGCGCGGGTCCATCTTGCCGCGGGCGCGGGTGCTGCCCAGAAAGCCCGCGGAGGGTTCCGTACCCATTTCTCCGCGGCCGCGGATTCATCGAGAGAGACCGCGGGATTTGCCGGTTTCTTCTTTACCCATAAATAGAATTGTAATTCCTTTTCAAAAGGGGGACTTTTTGATAATTTTTCATTAGCTTAGTTTTAGAGAGAGAATTTAGAGAGAAGTTAGAGAGAAGTTCTTGGTTTTTGATTTGTAACTCAACATTTGATCAATCAAGTTTGGATTTCTTCATTTTCAATCATCAGTATTAGTGAGAATCTCTTCCTTCTTTCATCTTTTACTTACTTGGTATTTGATTTTTGCTTGTTGCTTGTTCTTCTTTGGATTTGAATTTGATATTGTTGATTATTTTGATTTCTCTTAGATTTTGATATAGAAATGAAGATTAAAGCAATTTCTAGTTATTTGTTCTTGAATTTCACAATGATTAGTGAGTAGATTAGTTGCTAGGGAAAGGGGGAAGCATGTTTGATTAATGAAATTGCTAGTTGATGCTCTTTGATTGATTGATTTGTTGCAATGAAATTGGTTGACATAGTTTTGCATGTGATTGATTAGACTAGGAGTGATCAACCTATAAGATTAATCTAGATTGCATTGCAACTCTTAATGACATGAACAATTGAATTGAAAGTTGCTCTAATTGATTGGGTTTGCTTGTGATCCTTCTTGATTTGCCTTTCATAGTGACACCTAGATTGGCCTATAGGAGATAGCATTTGAACTCTCTTGATTGCTACTATTGTTTGTCCATTGCAATACTTGAATTAATTGATTGAGCTCTAAACTAGCATTATCATTGAACTTGCATGTGGAACCCATATCCCTAGTGTCTAGACCTTTGTTTTACTTGATTAGACTTGTTTTAGTTTACCATAGGGCCAATCATAATCTCAACTCCATCTTCGAGGTAGCTTGACTTAGACTCTAGTTTTCATCATTGCATTCCCTAGGGATCGACCCTTAACTTGCCCTATATTCATATAAGGTTGGTTAGGTGTTTACAAATTTTGTTTGACTTGGGAGAAGGGTAGATAACGACATACATTTTCCTCTTGCCAAATTGGCGCCGTTGCCGGGGAATGCTATTGGTGCTTAGCTTTTGTTGTTGAGTCTACTTCATTTTAATTGAAAAAAAAATACAAAAAGATTTTGTTTCTTTAGGCTACACTTGTAGCCGTGCTACTAATATTTTCTTTGAAGTTTTCCATGCATAGAGCTCGTGATCGATCCATTGTGCCTTTTGACCCGGAAATTGAAAGGACTTTCTCAAGGAGAAGAATAGCTAATCGATCCTTGGGGTATAGTTCTTCAAGTGAAGAAGAGATTGAAGAAGAGAAAGGCATGGGAGAAAATCCGAGAGTGGCCTTGAAGGAGCTAGGAATACCCGGTGCTTATAGGTTTGTGAGCGGCATAGCTCCGCCTACAACACCGGCAAATGATTTCGAGATTCGGCCGGCCATGATCACCTTAATTGAGAGGAGGCAATATAGTGGGGCTAAGAATGAGAGCCCGTTGGACCATCTTAAAGAATTTGAAAAATATTGCAACACCATCAAAGTCAACAGAGTTTCTCAAGAGTTCATACGCCTCAAGTTGTTCCCCTTCTCTCTCATAGGAAGATCCTTAGAGTGGCTAGATAAAGAAGTGAAGCCCAACTCCTTGAGAACATGGGATGATATTACAAAGGCTTTCTTGTCCCTCTTCTACCCTCAAAAAAAGACGGCGGAGGCAAGAGCCTTGATTCAAGGGTTCAAGCAAAGGCCAAATGAAAGCCTTTACGAAGCATGGGAGAGATACAAAGAGTATCAAAGGGAGTGCCCTCACCACGGAATCCCTACATACCAAGTGGTCCAAATCTTCTATGGCGGTTTAAGTTCCCAAGGCAAGTCATGCCTTGATGGAGGGGCCGGGGGTCCTATCATGAACAAGACCGAAGAAGAAGTGGTGGACATCATTGAGGACGTGGTGACGTACTATAGAGATTGGCAAGATGGGGAGAGAGACTCTTCAAGCAAGCAATCTTCATTGTACTCGGTAGACCATCTAAATGCGATCAACAACCTTTCCTCCCAAATGATAAACTTGGGAAAGGAGATGACCGCAATCAAAGCCAAGTTGGAGAGCACTTCTACTTCATCCCAAGCTTCGAATCTTCCCTCCCAATTTAAGGGGAGAGGTACTCCTTCTAACTCTCAACCCCCTCCCTCTTCACATAATATGCCTATGGGTTGTTTGTTTTGTGATGCATGTGGATCGTATGATCATGACTCTAGTAATTGTCCTAATGAATGTGTTGATGAGTTTGATAACAATGAGAGTGAGCATGTGAATTATGTGTCAAATAATAATGCTCAAAGGTTTGATAATCAAAGAGGTCAATGAAATAGGAATTACCAAAACCAAGGCAATTTTGACAACTATAATCAAGGTGGTGGTTATAGAAACCAAGGGAACCAAGGTTCTCGTGGTAGCTATAATAACCAAGGTTATAGTGGCCAAAATCAAAGCCAAAATTATGGTAATCAAAACCAAGGTTATGGAAATCATAATCAAGGTAGTGGTAACCATAATCAAGGTGGTGGTAACCATAATCAAGGTTATGAACAAAATCAAAATAGGGGTACTTGGAACAACCAAGGGAAGGGCAATTTTCAAAATAATGCTCAAAGAGGTCCCCAACCCGGATTTGTTCCAAGGACTCAAGGAGAAAATTCCTATTCACAACCTTCCTCACCTATGACCAATTTGGAAGAAATAATTGAGAATTAAACCAAGTTGTTGAACACATACATGGCCGTTAGTGATAAGAAGTTCAATGAAATGATGACCCACAATAAAATGCTTGAAAACCAAATTTATCAACTTGCTAATGCTTTAAAAGATGATGCAACCCCTTCTTCTTTAACTTCCCAAGGTCTTGATCCCAAGAAACACGTGAATGCTATTGTTACTAGGAGTGGTAAGGTTCTTGAGGAGAGATTGCCTAGGAAGGGTGAGGATAAGGAGATTCCTAAGAAAGCCTTGGTTGAGATTGAGGGGGATAGGGCATCATTGAATGAGGTTGTGGTTGAGACACCTAGAGAGGTGAGAGTAGAGAAAGAAATTGTGAAAACCAAGCTCCCTTACCCACAAAAATTCATGAGACACAAATTGGATGAGAAATTTGGGAGATTCATTGATATGCTAAAACAACTTCATCTTTCTCTACCTTTTACCGATGTGATCAACCAAATGCCAAATTATGCCAAATTCCTCAAGGACATTTTGAGTGGGAAAAGGACTTGTGAGGTTGTGGAAACTATCAATTTGACCGAAAATTGTAGTGCTATCATCATGAACAAAATGCCACCCAAATTGAAAGACCCCAGAAACTTCTCCATCCCTTATGCCATTAACAAGATGCAAATTGATTATGCCTTATGTGACTTGGGAGCTAGTGTTAGCATAATGCCATATTCGGTTTATCAAAGGCTTGAACTAGGGGAACTCTTACCTTCTAACATTACCTTGCAATTAGCCGATTGGTCAATCAAGTTTCCAAAAGGTAAGGTAGAAGATGTTCCATTAAGGGTTGGGAAGTTTGTGTTCCCGGTGGATTTTATTATGCTTGAAATGGATGAAGATGCTACCATTCCAATCATTTTAGGTAGACCCTTTCTTGCTACCTCGGGTGCTATGATTGATGTGAGGAGTGCAAAGATTTCCCTTAAGGTAGGAGATGAGGTCATTGAATTTGATTTGAATGAAAGGATGAAATATCCATCTTCTTCTCTAGAAAATTGCATGATGATTTTTTCACTTGATCATGTTGTCTCTTCTATGCATGAGCACTTGCTCACCTCTAACGATGCTCTTGAGAATGTTTTGTTGAACAAGGACAAAGTAGGTACACCATGCAAGGAAGTGGCATTCTATGAAGAATTGCTTAATGGAAGCATGGAGGAAGTGGATGAGCAAATGTGCTTGAAAATATCAAGCCAAGAAGCTTTGCAAGCAGCCACATCAAAGGAAGGTAATGGTGTGCCTATGGTAGAGCTCAAACCTCTACCATCACACCTTAGGTATGAGTTCTTGGGCCCTCATTCCACTTACCCCGTGATAGTTAGTGCATCCTTGAGCGTGACCCAAGCTCAAGCGTTATGTTGTGTTTTGAGAAAGCACCAAGGTGCTTTGGGGTACACAATTGATGATCTTAAAGGTATAAGCTCCGCCTTGTGCCAACACCACATAACACTTGAGGAAGGCGCCCTTCCTTCTATCGAACGACAAAGAAAAATACATCCCCAAATGGGAGAGGTAGTTAAGAAGGAGATCACCAAGCTATTGAATGCGGGAATCATATTCCCCATCTCTAGCTCAAGGTGGGTCTTCCCCGTGCATGTCGTTCCAAAGAAGGGGGCATGACCGTGGTTGAGAATGAGAAGGGTGAGCTCATTCCAACTAGGACGGTCACGGGTTGGCGGATGTGTATAGACTATAGACGTCTAAACACATCCACCAAGAAGGATCACTTCCCTCTTCCATTTATTGATCAAATGCTTGAAAGACTAACAAGGCACAAGTTCTATTGTTTCCTCGATGGATATTCGGGATTCTTCCAAATCCCCATTCACCCCGATGATCAAGAGAAAACTACCTTCACATGTCCTTATGGGACCTTTGCCTATCCAAGAATTCCCTTTGGGTTATGCAATGCACCCGCTACATTCCAAAGGTGCATGATGAGTATTTTTGGGGATATGTTGGAGGAGGAAATGGAGGTCTTCATGGATGACTTTTTGGTGGGGGGTGTCTCATTTGAGGAGTGCCTTGTGAACCTTGAGAAGTGTTTGGAAAGATGTGTTAAGGTCAATCTTGTTTTGAATTGGGAGAAATGCCACTTCATGGTGGAGGAAGGTATAGTGCTTGGGCACAAGATTTCAAATAGAGGCATTGAGGTGGATAAGGCAAAAATAGAAGTGATTGAGAAACTTCCACCTCCGGTGAATGTCAAGGGTGTGAGATCGTTCCTTGGTCATGCGGGTTTCTATAGAAGATTCATCAAGGATTTTTCACTTATTGCTAAGCCCCTAAATGACCTTCTTCAAAAGGATGTTGAGTACATTTTTTATTACAAATGCTTGAAGGCATTTGATAGATTGAAGAAGGCCCTTATCTCCACTCCTATCTTTTAAGCCCCACGGTGGGATCTTCCTTTTGAATTGATGTGTGATGCAAGCGATTGGGCTATTGGAGGTGTTTTAGGACAACGTGTAGACAAGAAGCTTCATGTGATTTACTATATGTCCAAGACACTCAATGGGGCTCAAAAGAACTACACAACCACGGAAAAGGAATTTTTAGCAATTGTGCACTCTTTTGAGAAATTCCGTTGTTACTTGTTGGGTTCCAAGACCATAGTCTTCACAGATTACGCGGCCCTCAAGTATCTCTTTGCCAAGAAAGAGTCCAAGCCTAGGTTGATTCGATGGGTGCTTGAATTGCAGACTTTTGAGATTGAGATTAGGGAGAAGAACGGTGCGGAGAATGTTATGGCGGACCATCTTTCTCGCCTTGAGGGTGATCACATTCATGATGATGGTTCACCAATTGAGGATAGAATGCTTGATGACTTCTTATATGCCATAGAGGTGAAGGAACTCCCATGGTATGCCAACTTGGTGAATTTTCTAGCATGTGGGGAGTTTCCACCCTCTTTCTCAAAGAACCAAAGGAAGAAAATCAAAAGGGAGGCAAGACATTACTTGTGGGACGATCCCATCCTATACAAACGAGGGGTTGATGGCTTACTTAGGCGTTGTGTTCCAAATGAAGAGGTGCCTAGTGTTTTAAGGATGTGCCACTCGGACCCTAGTGGTGGGCATATGGGTGTTTCCAAGACCGCTACCAAGGTTCTTCAATGTGGTTTGTGGTGGCCGCATCTCTTCAAGGACTCATGGGGTTTTGTGAAGTCATGTGACCGATGTCAAAGGGATGGGAATATCTCCAAGAGGAATGAGATGCCTCAACAGGCCATTCTTGAGTTAGAGGTGTTCGATGTTCGGGGGATTGGCCGCGGGCGCGGGTGCTGCCCAAAAAGCCCGCGGAGGGTTCCGTACCCATTTCTCCGCGGCCGCGGATTCATCGAGAGAGACCGCGGGATTTGCCGGTTTCTTCTTTACCTATAAATAGAATTGTAATTCCTTTTCAAAAGGGGGACTTTTTGATAATTTTTCATTAGCTTAGTTTTAGAGAGAGAATTTAGAGAGAAGTTAGAGAGAAGTTCTTTGTTTTGGATTTGTAACTCAACATTTGATCAATCAAGTTTGGATTTCTTCATTTTCAATCATCAATATTAGTGAGAATGTCTTCCTTCTTTCATCTTTTACTTACTTGCTATTTGATTTTTGCTTGTTGCTTGTTCTTCTTTGGATTTGAATTTGATATTGTTGATTATTTTGATTTCTCTTATATTTTGATATAGAAATGAAGATTAAAGCAATTTCTAGTTATTTGTTTTTGAATTTCACCATGATTAGTGAGTAGATTAGTTGCTAGGGAAAGGGGGAAGCATGTTTGATTAATGAAATTGCTAGTTGATGATCTTTGATTGATTGATTTGTTGCAATTAAATTGGTTGACATAGTTTTGCATGTGATTGATTAGACTAGGAGTGATCAACCTATAAGATTAATCTAGATTGCATTGCAACTCTTAATGACATGAACAATTGAATTGAAAGTTGCTCTAATTGATTGGGTTTGCTTGTGATCCTTCTTGATTTGCCTTTCATAGTGACACCTAGATTGGCCTACAGGAGATAGCATTTGAACTCTCTTGATTGCTACTATTGTTTGCCATTGCAATACTTGAATTAATTGATTGAGCTCTAAACTAGCATTATCATTGAACTTGCATGTGGAACCCATATCCCTAGTGTCTAGACCTTTGTTTTACTTTATTAGACTTGTTTTAGTTTACCATAGTGCCAACCATAATCTCAACTCCATCTTCGAGGTAGCTTGACTTAGACTCTAGTTTTCATCATTGCATTGCCTAGGGATCGACCCTTAACTTGCCCTATATTCATATAAGGTTGGTTAGGTCCTACCAGCAGCAATCCCACACCGCACCCTCTTAGAATTGTGCTGGACGGGGGAGAAGTACAAAGTCCGCTCATCCCACTCAGGGAGGGGATCGTGAGAAGTGGACGGGTCGGCGTCCTCCTCTACGGGCTCATGCTCCCGTCGTGTGTCTCGGGATCGTGAACCCAAACTTCGCTGTCTATCCATACTACATTGTGCAAAATCAACGTAAATTAAGGTTATATAGTATCTAAGGTTCACCTAGCCGCATTATACTATGTTCGGAAAAAAAAAAAAAAAAAAGAGGACGTAGTACTAAAATAGAGCACAATTTCAAACTGAGCATACACGACATTTTTCAAGAATTGCTAGCAAAAACATCGTGAACAAGCCACATTGTCTTCCCGGCCTTAAAAAGTTCAACAATGGTGATTTGTTCGTTTCTTCACCAAATTGAGTCAAACAAGTCTCAAATTACTCCCAAGGCAATATATAAACATAATCAAGCAATTGCGTGGCATAAAATTTGACAAACAAAGCGAATTAAGCAATTTAAGTTTTGAATTTTCAAGAAATTCGTGAACAAACATGTGCAAAATTTATCAAAACCAGAGTGAGTTAGAAGAAAACTTACATAGATCGGGAAAGTAGATGAAAGAAGTTTTGATTTGCAACAAATTTAAGCGAATTTTGTTGAGAAACGAGCAAGAACGACTAAGACGAAGATTCGCGGCGAGTTTCGTAGAGAGCAGCAGCAACGAAAATGACGAAGAAAAGGGATATATACAGAAATCCCGACTCTAGCGCCAAACGACAGTTTTGGAGCTAGACGCTAGAGTTTAGCGCCTGACGCTAGTTCCAGCGCCTGGCGCTAGAGCCAAAATTGTGGCGCCAGCAATATTTTAGCGGCGACATAACGCTCAGCCACTAAGAATGGTTATTTCGACCTCTTACAACAATTTTGGGTTCCTTGGTACGTCAGTTAGCCCCTCTAAGAAATTTCACATGATCTAGTAATCGGCTCGATTACAATTGCATTAAGTGATCAACCTGATGAATGATCGTCTCACTTAGCTTAAAGCACCTAAGCATTGGCTCATCGGAGGCACCGACGTAATGGTTCATAAACAGCAAAGGCACCGACGTACTGGTTCATAAACAGCGGAAGCACCGACATACTGGTTCACAATTCAAAGCAACAAAAGCGTCGACGTACATGCATAGCAAAAGCAAAGGATCGACAGGCGTTAATCTTCGGTAATTTTCCTCAGAATATTATCGCAACAAAAAAGGATAACTTCAGGCGAAGATATCTTTGACAGCGTTCCCTAGCTTGTGGAGAGTTGCCACAAACAACTGGAGGTGATTTCAGGCGAAGTAATCTTCGATCGTGTTCCCTGGCTTGCGGAAGATGGTCACAAAGCGCTTGAAGGTCGTTTCAGGCGAAGCAATCTTCTATGGGGTTCTCTAGCTTGCAGAAGTCTATCACGGCGGAATTGGAGGCAATTACGGGCGTAGCAGCCTTAAGGCGTTATTCTCTAGCTTGTAGAAGATCGTCGAAACAAACAGTAGGATGGCGTTCCCTAGCTTGCGGAAGGTTGTCACAACAGCAAATACAACAATGCAGCAATAACTTGGTTACTTCCAGAGATTTGTGTTCAATGGTGCAAGATACGCGTTTCTTAACTCTTTTATCTGTTTACTAACGCTAGCTAGTTTGCAGGTATCGGAGTTACAAGAATGATTTAGGATCGCAGAACGTTCTGAGTCATTCTCCGTCCCTATCGATACTTTGACTTTTGTATTCAAAAGTTGCGTTTCTCTGAACTCAGTCAAAGTGGGGGCTTTTGTAGACACCCATTTGTATCTTCCCAAAACCAAACCCGGTGATGAGTACCTTTCACGTCGAATCATAATCGAATGAAGTGAAAGTGTGGAAAGTCTAGTGTTGCGGTTAGTATTATTTCTTTTCCTTTCTATCTATTTTTGAAAACCTATTTTAAGAAAACAACCAATCCGATTTGGTTAGGTCCATGTCAAGGGTCTAATAATAGTGTAGTTGGGTCCGGTTCGAAAAGAGCTTTCCGATGATATATTATAAGCCCAATTCCGATGAATAATGATAAAGTTATGGCCAAATTATTAAACTGGGCCCGGTTTGATCTTTATGTACGGCCCAATGATCTAGAGGTGGGCCTAATATTGATTTATCATTCCTAATGCAATTAGAATTGATTTTAGTCTTCTAGATTATTCTAGAAGGTTGTTTTCATTCCTAATTTAATTAACATTGATAAATTAACTTTGGTTAACTTTTTAGAGTTTTAATCAGAATAAAAGAAGTGTTTTTAAGGAAAATACTATTTTGCCCTTCTGTACGGCTAAATTTTATCAAATTAAGAAAACGCGTGGAAATTGTTTTCTAGCGCCTGACGACAAGATTAGCGCCTGGCGCTAATGTCTGGCGTCTGGCGCTAAGTCGTTTTATACTCTTCGAAACTCTGATTCGTTTTTTTATCCATTCGGCTGATTTTCTCTATAAATAGCCTCCTAAACCTCCGTTTTCACTCATCAAAAACTATTATTTTTCTTATTCTCTCTAGTTTTCAAAATTCTCTTGATTACTCTTTCTCTCTCTCTTTTCTAAAAAAAAATTTTTGCACACAAAATTCCGCATTCACAAGATATAGAAATACCTAGCCAAATTCGAAGTTGCCTTCGCCCTAAACGTGAAAGGTTTTTATTTTCTGAGTGTTTGGTCCCAAATCTCTATTTCAAGTTTTTAATTTAATTCTTTGATTTTATTATTTTCCTTGAAGTTACTAATGCGTGTATTTTGTTATAGAAATCGATACGAGGCATCCAAGTTAGTGCTTAACAGATGTATGCTTGTAATACTTTGCTTTTAGAATTTTATTGAACAAAGTGGACTCATCTGATTAAAGTCTTCAAACTTGCTTAGCCAAAAGTGCTTGATTAAAGTACTTTAAATCTTGGAACCCCATCCCACCTTTTGCTTTTGGAACACATAGATTTGCACAACTTTGCCAATGCAATTTTATGTCATTTTCCCTCGACCCCTACCAAAACTTGCACAAAACAGCATGAATTTCATCAATAAACCCTTCAAGAATTTTAAATATACTCATCATGTACGTTGAGATGGCTTGAGCAACGGCTTTGATAAGACCTTTTTTTCCTGGCTTTGAAAGTAGTCTCTCCTTTCATCCTTTAACTTCTTCCATATCGTGACCTTTAAACAAGCAAAGCTAGCTTTTTCTCGACTTTCTAACGATCGTCGGTAAACACATATATTTTTCATGTCTCTCGATCTCTCTCACACCAAGAGTCTCAATGATAGCACTTCTCCTTTCAACAGACACACATTTGCTAAACGCAACTTTTGTCTTAGACAAATTTACTTTCTAATGAGACGCTCTCTCATATACACTGATAATTTTAGAAATTTTAGAACATTGCAGAGTAGCTCTCGCGAAAAGTATACTATCAAAAAACAAATGAGAAACTCTAGGGTCGAGTTACAAATTTTTGCACCATGAATTTCCTTCTTTGGGGCAGCCTTACATAACATAGTGAAAAAGCATCAACACACAAGAGGAATAAATACGGAGAAATTAAATCACCTTGCCTGAGCCCCCTCAACGGTATCACCGAGCCAGAAACCTCCCCATTCACCTTAAAAGAAAAAGAGAAACTAGATATGCAATTTAACACCCTCCGAATCCAGTTGTCACCAAAACCCATCTTTGACATAACTTTTTCCAGAAAACTCTACTTTACCGTATCATAGATCTTACTCATACCCAAATTCAATGCAACATACTGACAAGGGGTGAAACTAGATCATTGACTAATTCTCCCTTGGTCAAAATAAATTTATAAACACTTAACAAACCTAAATACAAGTATAGAGGCAAGTCAAGGGTCGAACCTAAAGAAACGGTAATGTTCAAGCGCTCTGAATTATGCGCCTAAGGATAAAAGAAGAACAATAACAATTAACAAACAAAGAAACTAAACAAATAAAGCACTAGGGATGGGGATCAATGATGGGTGTCATAAATGGCACACATTTGATGAGCATTTAGGTTGTTTTTACCTTCTTTTCATGGCTTTCATGCTTAATAAATGCTTAGTTTTATGCTTTTGGTCTTAGTCTTATCTTTCCTTTCTTATTTTGTAGCTTTTGTGCATTTCTATGGGTTTTCTAGTCTTTTCCCCTTTATTTGCTCTATTTTCGTGGTTGTAGGTATTGTACGAGGTTTGGGTCTTGATATTGGTGATTTACTAAGGTGGAGGAAGCTTTTAGAGCAAGCTTATTGAAATTGGAAAGCACAAGATGCAAGGAAGTGGATTCTCCAAGTTCTAGCTCTTACGCTCTCAAGCTGAGCTCTCATGAATATGAGGTGTTGAACTCACAATCATGTGCTTTTGCGCTTGCCTCACTTAGTGTTCATCATCATCATGATTTTGCGTTCATTCGAAGACCTTAGCGAACGCACGAAGCTGCGAGAAGATCGAAGAAACCCAGAGATGCCCGGGCGCGCCACCTCTGCAGCACGGTCACACGTTTCTTGCAGCGCCGGCGCGCCTTCCTGGGTATTTGTTTGCTCGGGTTTTGTTTTCGCGCCTCTATAAATACCTTTGTAAACCCGATTTTTGGGGTAAGTATAGAATAAGCATCATTTCACATTTTTGATCATTTTCTTAGCTTAGTTGAGAGCTTCTCTCTCTAGTTTTAGGGTCAGTTTAGGAGTAGATTTTAGAGAGAGAAAGTGCGGAATTTCAATGGTGATTGAGAGATTGAAGATTCAATGGTGACAATTGTGTTGGAGATCTTCTCTATTATCAATGAGCATTCTTAACTCAATCTCATTTTATTGCTTTGTTTGATTTCATATTTGTTTAGTTTGATTTTGATGTTTGATTGTTGATTAGTGTAATTATTCTCTATATTTTGAAGATTCTTTATATTCTTTAGTTGTTTGTGACTAAATGATGATGTTTGAGTAGTTGTTTGTTAGGAATTAGGTGAAACTTGTATGATTGATTGATTGTGCTTAATTTGGGGATTGTGTTGATTCATTGTTGAGATTAAAGTGATTAATGGAAGTTTGCATGAGTGTAGTTCGATTAGGCCTTTACAATTATGCTAGATTGCATTGTAGTTTCTAATGATACGGACCATTGATTTAGGAATTGCAATTGTAGATTGAGCTTGATTAGTGATGCTCCTAGTCAGAGTCTCTCGTAGTTGGCGCTAGTTTGACCTCTAGGAGATAGCTTGTTGACTGTTTTGATTGAGCTTGCCATTAGTCTTCACAACCATTGATTTGCATATTGTTCCCGAGTT
This sequence comes from Chenopodium album, assembly GCF_948465745.1. Taxonomy (NCBI): domain Eukaryota; kingdom Viridiplantae; phylum Streptophyta; class Magnoliopsida; order Caryophyllales; family Amaranthaceae; genus Chenopodium; species Chenopodium album. The sequence goes on from NC_137839.1 coordinate 46,612,361, forward strand.
GCTACAATTGTCATGATTACTTGTTGATCCTCGTTCCTAGAGTTTATTTGTTTGGTTCTTCATTTTGTTAGTTGGTTATAGTGTTTACCTTTTATCCTTAGACTTCAACCTAGCTTAGGCGCATAATTGAGAGTGCTTGAACATTACCGTTCCTTTGAATTCGACCCTTGACTTGCCTCTATACTTGTATATAGGTTTGTTAAGTGTTTATAAATTTAGTTTGATCGAGGGAGGATTAGTTTCAACGACCTAGTTCCACCCCTCGTCAATCAACAAGTATTCATGACAATTGTAGCAACTAAGGAACAACATGCAAATCAATGGCTGCGGAGACTAATGGCAAGATGAGCAATCAAAAGAGCTCGAAAAGCTATCTCCTAGTGGTCTAACTTGTGCCAACTACGAGAAACACTAACTAGGAACGTCACTAACCAAACGTAATAGAAAACTGTAAGCTACAAATCAATAGTCCTTATTAATGTAGACTCACAATGCAATCTAGCATATTTCTCAAGGCCTAATCGAATTACACACGTGCACAATTTCCATTAATCACTTTAATCTCAAAAATTAATCAACACAATCCTCAAATTAAGCATAATCAATCATACAAGTTTTACCCAATCCCTAGCCAAACAACTGCTCTAACATCATCATCTAATTGATTAACAACTAATGGAATCAAGAATTAACAATAAATGAAGAACAACTACACTAATCAAGCATCAAACATCAAAATCAATCCAAACAAACAAGAAAATTAAAAAATAAATATAATGAGATAGATTTAGAAATGCTCATTGATAATAGAGGAGATCTTCAACACAATTTTCACCATTGAATCTTCAATCTCTCAATCACCATTGAAATTCCTCACTTTCTCTGCCTAAAATCTACTCCTAAACTAACCCTAAAAACTGAGAGAGAAACTCTCAACTAAGCAAAAATTTTGATCTAATTTCAATCTAAATCCCTTTTCAAAAATCGAGTTACAAAGGTTTAAATAGAAGGCGTAAAATGAAATCGAGCAAAGTAGGGACCTGGAGAGGCGCGCCCACGCTGCTGGGCTATGCGCACGCGCGGCCAGGGAGGCGCGCCCGTGCTCCTTTGGGTTTCTTCGGTTCTTCTCAAGGGTTCGTGCGTTCGCAAATGGCTTCAAATGAGTGCACCGAATGATGATGATGGTCACCAAGATTGGAACACTTGACAGTGGGTTTAACACCCATCTTCATGAGAGCGCGGCTTGAAAGCACAAGAGCTAGAACTTTGAGAATCCACTTCCTTGCATCTTAAGCTTTTTTATTACCATGAGCTTGCTCCAAAAGAATCTTCCACCTTATTAATCCATCCATGTTAAGACCCAAACCTCGTACAATAACTATAACCACAAAAAGAGAACAAATAAAGGAGAAAAGACTAGAAAAACCAATAAAATGCACAAAACCACAAAATAGGAGATAAAAGGTAAAACAAAGAGCGAAAACATTAAGCATTTATTAAGAAAGAAAGCTATGAAAAGAAGGTAAAAACAATCTAAATGATCATCAAATGGGTGTCTTTTATGACACTGATGAGTTGAAAGGAATGGTGTCCTTCGAACAAGTATATTATTCTGATAGCAAGTTCAGAATTATTAGAAAGCTAATATATTCAGTAAGGTTACGTGATCGGAATGCCTGGGTGGAGGCCGCTTCCGATTAGTAATATTAATATAATTAATATTACAGCTTAATCTTGACTGAACCCTTCGGGTCACACACAAGCAAAATATGCGAACCGACTTGAAGAATTAATTCGGAAGAAATTAATTCGTCGCCCGAGTGTTAAATATTTAGACGTCGGTAATTGGAGCTTGGAGCGTCGAAACCGATCGTCGGATGTCGAGTCAAAAATAATAAAAAGACGAGACGCGCAAAATAATAATAAATCGACCATATTCCCAAAATACCCCTAGCATCGGAGCGCCCCGAGCATCCGAATGCTAGGGGCAAAAATGTCCAAGCATAGGTGGCTAGCAAGAACACCAAGCCGAGCCTAGCATGGCTGGCTAGGTGCGTGCTAGCGCACCGTACTAGCAGCTAGCAGTCGCGTGCACGTGGTGCGTGTAGCAGCTAGCTGCCGCAAGCTAGGCGTGCTAGCAGCGCACGCACTAGCAGCCACGCTCAGCAGCAAGCTCGCACCAAGTTCGTGGCTTGCGCGCACAGCAGCAGCTCGCATCTTGGTGCGGGGCTTGGCTCGGGCTGGGCTCGTGGCTGGGCCATAGGGCCGGTCACTATGGGGAAGCTTGAGGAATATGGGAGCAAGTGGGTAAGGACATGTGGCACAAGGAGAGTATTGAGTGGGGAGCAAGTATGGTCCCCTACTCTCCATGTGGTCCTCACCAACCCATTTCACATGGTAATGCCACTTGTAGATTTATTATTAGTTTGCATTTTTAATTTAATTTAGCTTTAAATTAATTTGTGGAATTTCATGATCCCACATTGATGGGATAGAAATTCCCACTCATACTTTCCTCTATAAATACCAACCTTGGTATTTGGAGTAAAGCGCTTGAGTGGGAGTTAGAAAGAGCATTCCATATTTTGGAAAAACTCTTAAACTCCATTAACACTTGGGTTTTGGTCGGACCTTTCTAACTCCAAGGTAGCGGACCTAAAAAGTCGTGTTCGTCCTTTGTGGGTGGATACCTTTGGAGGCACGGCATTTGCGGTGCTCAAGGCTTTTAAGTAAGAGCCCGTTTTGAGAGGGCGAAGCTCGCTTCAAGGGTATGATTCGTTCTTCCTTTTATTGTGCTTATTTATTTATGCTTTATTGTTTTACTAATTACGAGTGGTTTCTTGGGTCGGGGTTGTTTCCGCGGTGAGTCGGACTCACCAAACTCCAACAGCGGTATCGGAGCCCCGCTCGTTTATTTTTATAATCATGTTTTTCAAGGTTTATTTTGGCTTATTTTTCTGGTTTAAGTTGCTAATTAGATTAGTAGCTCGGTTTTATTTATTTTAATCCCGTTTTTAATGTCGAATTTGGCTCAGAACCCAAATTTTCGCCTAAAAATAGTTAATTTTGGGTGGAAAAGGTGTTATGGAAAGGTTTTTAGCCCTAAGGGACTATGATTTTAGCCAAATTCTGACCAGAAATGCCTTTTTCGAGGGATTTTTCGTTTTTGACGAAAAGTTTTAAGTCTTTTCTAACATTTAAATTAATGGCATAACTTGTTGATTATGTGGTTGATTATTTGCATTATTTTCTGCATTTTTTAAGTCCCCTTAAAGCACACTTACTTGGTAGTATTTGATGCTTAAAGGTTGATTTATTTTCACATAATTGAAAACTAATTGCTTTTTAGTGTGAAAAATTTTGTTTTGAGGCTTCCTAAGTCTTAAAGATTCAATCTTTATTTGTGATAAGTGATTGAAACTTTAAAAACCACTAAATTCCATGTTATTTTGTGTTAAACTTTGTTGTTTTAATCATTTAGAGTTGATTGGAAACATAAAGTTTCAATTTTTGTGATAGAAATTTGGTTATCTTCATGTTAAAGGATATAATTTTCAAGGATTCACAAAATTTAGATGTTGGAATTTTCATTTGAACATTAAAGTTCATATTTTTCCAACTTCCCCTTACTTTGTAAAATTCTCAAGTTTAATTTAAATTGATTAAATTAAAAGTGAGAAATTGCCTCAACTTTGTTATTGCACCAAGCTAAACCAATTTAATTAAGAATGGTTCTTGGAATTATTTTGGTTATTTGCACTTTGAAATTTTATTATGTTAGACTTGTTTAAAATTTTATTTTTTTGCTCATTGAGTTAGTTCTAAATTTAATTTAGATATAATTAATTATGTCTCGCAAAATGGGATCAAATCCCGAGGCCATGACACGCAAAACGAGGCAAAGAACCACCCTTGGCTAGCCGGGCTGCATAGCAGCCCGCATGTGGCTGCCCCGCCTTGCGTGCGGCCACACGTACGACAGCAGCACACGACCACAGCGGCCACGCACCAGCAGCCATGGCTATGCGTGCACGTGCGTGCGGCAGTGGCAGCAGCCCATGGCTGCTTGCCGCAGGCCGTGTGTGCGGAGATTTTTTGTGTGTGCATATGCTTGGTGCGGTGTGGTGAATATCCATAGTATGCTTGGTTTGCATGAGCCACGATTATTCGAGTTTCCTTGGCAAAACGCTTAAAGCGGAAGCCACTTGAAATGCGGTTGGCTTAATATTGCTTATTTTGCCGTTTTATTTATTTTAATTAATTTTGTTTATTTTAATTAAAATTTTGGGAGGCTTGGCCTCGGTTTTAAGCGGCATTGACAAAATTTTATTTTGACAAGTTTGGGTGCTATCGACTTAATTAATTGGATTAATTAAGGGAAATGCGGAATTTAGTGGAAGCTTCAATTAATTAATGACGTCAAATTACATAATCGGTTATACAATTTTGACTACTTTTAATTAGGCATGTTAATCGGATTAACCACCTAGATTAGTTACTAGTGCGTGCGTTGTTTAAATGCATTTTACTTGTTTGATATAGTAAATTGCATGGGCCATTCACAAATAGTGAATGGATGAATGGAATATATATTCTCTCTAACAGGTTTTATGAAATGGCAACTAGTGGGACCCGATTAGGATAGAAAATACGGACTACGTGCCGTTATGTATTCTTGTAAATAATATGGTCTACGCACCGTTAAGTATTTTTGTACCTTAATATTTAGATTATTCCTAGTCGTAGACACTAGTATTCGCATAGTATGGTTAAGTCTTGAAGACGGCGTATCTTGGAAGACAAAACCTTGAATTGCAAAAGAAGACCTTTTGAAGATTTGAAGAATTCAAGGGGTCATGCTAGTTGCCAATATGCATCTATAATTTCGCTTTATATTTTATGCTTATATACATGTGAATTATTCGTTAGATACATGTTTAGGTTTTCTTTATGTTGCGATGATTAGTTAACTTCACTTAAATCAACCAACCTAGAAATCCTAGGTCCCTAATAATATTGAGTCAAACTTGCCTTTCCAAAACAACACTTACTAACCGAACGAGGGTGATGGTAGGCTACGCCAAAGCGAGGTGCCATCACTTCTCCAAGGCTCATAAGGCACACCGGGTGTGCACGTTGGTTTTGGTTTAACTCATCGGTATGAGTGAGGAGTCCTCACATACCGTGGCAGAAGAGATACATCGTCAAAGATGCATTAGATGCGTGGCTTAGAGCCATTAGCAAGGCAATGCTTACCCTAGAAGATTGAGTGTTAAGACAAGCCAAAGCATGCTTAACCACTCTTTGTTTCTTCGGATCTTGGAATCGCCTTATTTTCACAAAATAGGGACAATTTTACGTGTAAATAAGACGTTAAATAAGTATTGAAAATTTGCATGAATAAAATTCAAACTTATTTAAGTAATTTTGAATGGTTTTTCATTAAAATTCTTTCAATTGTAGAATCATGTCTTCAACCTCAAACAACCAGTTTTCATTACGCTCAATTCTCGACAAGGAGAAGTTGAGTGGTACCAATTTCCTTGATTGGCAAAGGAATTTGCGCATCATTTTTATGCAAGAACAGAAAGAGTATGTCCTTGATGAGGAAAAGCCCGAGGCTCCCAATGAGGAGGTAACTCAAGCAGCCCTTAACCGATGGCAAGTAGCCGATCGGGATGTCAAGTGCGTAATGCTAGCTACTATGTCTCCTGAACTTCAGAAAACCTTCTTCGAGAAGGAATCGGCCTATGAGATCATTGCTGAGTTACAGAATATGTTTCAAGAACAGGCTCGAACTGAAAGGTTTGAAACCCACAGGCAGATCCTTGAGACTAAGCTTAAGAAAGGAGAGCCAGTCAGCCCACATGTGCTCAAAATGATCGGATTATTTGATAACATGGGAAGTCTTGATGCGGGGTATTCAACTGAAATGGCTATTGACATCATTCTCCATTCCCTTCACAAAGGCTATGACAAGTTCAAGATGAACTACAACATGCATAGCATGGAAGAAACCCTCACCGAGCTTCATGGGATGTTGAAGCAAGCTGAGCAGACGCTCAAGGATGAGGGAAGGCATGATATGCTAATGATTAAGAAGGGCAAGCAATTCAAAAGGGCGGGCAAAAAGAAGAAGGACTTCAAGGGGAAAGGAAAGAAGAACTTTCCGCCTAAGCCGAAAGCTACCAAAGACAACAAGGAGAAAAAGGTAGCATCTTCTAAGTATGATTCCGAATGCTTCTATTGTAAGAAGAAGGGACATTGGAAGAGAGACTGCCTCAAATTCAAGGAAGATAAGAAGAACGGAACCGTTGCTTCTACATCAGGTATTTACGTTATAGACTTTAACTTCACTAGCTCGGCTTCATGGGTATTAGATACCGGATGTGGCTCACACCTTTGTTCCAATTCACAGGCACTAAGGAACACTAGGAGGCTAGCGAAGGGAGAGATCGAGCTCCGGGTAGGAAATGGAGCAAGGATTGGTCCTATATCCGTAGGATCTCTTAGTTTGTCTTTTCCCACGGGGCTAGTTTTGGAACTTGACAATGTTTATTGTGTTCCCAACATTACCAAAAACATCATTTCAATTTCGGCGTTGGACGCCAAAGGTTTTGAATTATGAGTTAAGGACCAATCATGTTCATTTTATCTCGATAATGTTTTATATGGTACAGCACATTCTGAAAATGGTCTTTATGTGTTATCTCTAGACAAAGAAATTTATAACGTTAATAATCCTTCAAAGAAAGCTAAGACCACACCGTCTAGTCAAACTTACTTGTGGCATTGTTGTCTTGGCCACATTAACATCAAACGCATCAAGAAGCTTCTTCAAGAAGGTATTCTTGACTCATTTGATTTAGAATCCTTTGAGAATTGCGAAGGATGTTTATTAGGCAAGATGATAAAGCAACCATTCTCCAAGTTGGGAGAAAACGCCGGTGACTTGTTGGGACTAATACATACCGATGTATGTGGGCCAATGAGTACACCCGCAAGGAGTGGTTATCGGTATTTCATAACCTTCATGGACGACTATAGTAGATATGGTTATGTCTATCTAATGTCGCACAAATCTGAATCGTTTGATAAATTCAAGGAATTTCAGAACGAAGTTGAAAACCAACTCGGCAAGAAAATCAAAGCGCTTCGATCGGATTGAGGTGGCGAATATTTGAGCCAAGAATTCGATGACCATCTGAAAGAACATGGAATACTTTCAGAGTTGACACCTCCGGGAACTCCTCAATGGAATGGAGTATCTGAAAGGAGGAATCGAACCCTGTTAGACATGGTCCGATCGACTATGGGTCTTAGTGAACTTCCAATCTCTTTCTGGGGACATGCACTTTTAACTACGACACTTACACTGAATCGTGCTCCGTCAAAGGCAGTGAAAAAGACTCCATATGAATTATAGACAAATAAACATCCATGGTTATCTTTTCTAAAGATTTGGGGATGCGAAGCATATGTCAAAAAACTCATTTCTAACAAACTTCATCCGAAATCTGACAAGATTTACTTTGTGGGTTATTCAAAAGAAACCAAAGGGTGTTACTTCTACAACAAATCCGAGAACAAAGTGTTTTTTGCTCGTGATGGTGTCTTTTTGGAGAAGGAGCATCTCTCCAAAATGACAAGTGGGAGGAAAATCGAACTTGACGAAGTTCGAGAGGACGAGCAACAAGGACAAGTTGACAATCAAAGTGCTCACGGAGCATCTGTTGACATTGGTCAAAGTCAAAATATGCAAAGTCAAACCGACAATGCAAATGCTCAGTCCATTACCCTACGTAGGTCAACTCGGCCAAGATCTCAACCTGACAGATATCTTGGTGTTGTATTAACCAAAGATCAGGACATCCTAGTGGTGGATGGAGATGAGCCGGCAACCTACAAGCAAGCTATGACGAGCCCCGACTCTGCAAAATGGCAAGAGGCCATGAAATCGGAAATGGACTACATGTTTAAAAATCAAGTATGGGACTTGGTTGATTTACCCGTAGGTTACACACCTATCGGATATAAATGGATTTTCAAGATGAAAACTGACAAAGATGGAAATGTATTCATTTACAAAGCAAGGCTGGTAGCAAAAGGTTACAGGCAAATTCACGACGTTGATTATGACGAAACCTTTTCTCCAGTAGCTATGCTTAAGTCCGTTCAAATTCTTCTGGCGAGTGCTGCATATTACAATTATGAAATATGGTAGATGGACGTCAAAACCGCCTTCCTAAATGGAATTTTAGAAGAAACTGTGTACATGACACAGCCTGATGGTTTTGTCGACCAGAACAATCCTAAGAAGGTATGCAAGATTAAGAAGTCCATTTATGGATTAAAGCAACCAAGCAGAAGTTGGAATCTGCGATTTGATGAAGCATACAGTAAGTTTGGTTTTATCAAGAATCCAGATGAGTCTTGTGTTTACAAGAAGGTCAGTGGGAGTGACATCGTCTTCCTAGTCTTATATGTCGATGACATTTTGCTCATTGGAAATAGCATTCCGTTGTTAGAGTCTGTAAAGGCTTGGCTCGGGAAATGTTTTTCAATGAAAGACTTGGGAGAGGCTCAGTACATACTAGGCATCAAGATCTATAGGGATAGATCAAAGAGGATGATAGGAATGAGTCAAAGTAATTACATCGATAAGGTACTAGCTCGATTCCAAATGGAAGGAGCCAAGAGAGGGCACCTACCCATGTTACATGGCATAACCTTAAGCAAGAAGCAGTGTCCAAAGACACCTGATGAGCGAGAAAGGATGAGTTGTATTCCATATGCTTCGCTTACTGGATCGATCATGTATGCCATGATATGTACTAGGCCGGATGTATCGTATGCCTTGAGTGCTACGAGCCGATACCAATCAGACCTAGGAGAGGCTCATTGGACTACGACCAAGAATATTCTGAAGTACCTGAAAAGGAACAAGGATAAATTCTTGGTCTATGGCTGTAAAGATGAATTGGTTGTTGTGGGATATACCGACGCAAGCTTCCAGACAGAAAGAGACGACTCCAAGTCACAATCCGGATACATATTTTGTCTCAATGGAGGAGCGTTTAGTTGGAAGAGTGCAAAGCAAAGCACAACCGCTGATTCTACAACTGAAGCCGAGTACTTGGCAGCGTCTGAGGCATCCAAGGAGGCAGTTTGGATTCGCAAGTTCATTGATGAACTTGGTGTTGTACCCTCCATCAAGGATCCAATAGACCTCCATTGTGACAACAATGGAGCTATTGCTCAGGGTAGAGAGCCACAAGAACATCAGAAGGTCAAACATGTCAAGAGGCGATTTCACATGATTCGAGAATAGAAGACAGAGGGTGAAATCAGAATTTGCAAAGTGGGAACGGATGATAATGTAGCCGATCCACTTACTAAACCCTTGTCTCAAGTGAAGCACAACAAAGACATTGAGGCAATGGGAATCAAGCATGTCGCGAACTGGCTTTGATTTCCATATTATAGTGTTTTAATTAAATTTTGGACAATGTTAATGTAAAGCACTATGATGAACCATTCAGTTTTTTGGAGTAATTAAAATTTTTCATGCAATTTAATTCACTCCGTCTCTATTTAATTGTGGTTTAGAATTAAATAATGAGTCCATTCGATTTTAATAAATATTCAAAATAGGGTATCAAGTCAATGGCTTGGATAAAGAAACACCTATTAAGTGAACATTGAATATTTTAATCGAAAATTATCCCTAATCAAGGTCATATTTTTTGTGGACGATTAATGACCATTAGAGATTAGTGTGTAGTATGATTTATAGCACCGTTTCTTGTGCTATGAGGATATAAATCATTTGCACAGGTATTGGTTTAGAACCATACTGGATCGACCTATGAGAATACTTTAAGAGATTTTAAATCGTCATAAGTATTTTTCTCATTATTACTATCGGAACTCTTTTCCTTGACCATGAGTAGTGGGAGGTCTCTTGTTTGAGTACTAGTCCGCTTTGGTATCTGCCAAACGTCTGCCGTAACTGGGGATTATAACGACAGATATCGGGCGGCTAGGTCCTCTTAGTAAGAGAAGCTACATTACAAGACTGGAAATGTCCCCCTACTAACAATAGGGAACATGTCTTGTTGTTTACAAGGCCTCTCGAAGAGCGAGACTATGAAAATGCATGGCCGTGCTTAGATGGATTTTAGAAATCATCTGCTTATTGACAGTCAAACTCGGATTTCGAGAAACACTTCTGGACGTAAAAGAGATGACGAGTAATCTTACTCTGTAGTTCATGTAGAGACATGAAGAGACATAGGAAAGGGGTCATACACTAAATACACACTTGTCCGGAAGGACAAGTGGGAGATTGAAAGGAATGGTGTCCTTCGAACAAGTGTATTATTCTGATAGCGGGTTCAGAATTATTAGAAAGCTAATATATTCAGTAAGGTCAAGTGATCGGAATGCCTGGGTGGAGGCCACTTCTGATCAGTAATATTAATATAATTAATATTACAGCTTAATCTTGACTGAACCCTTCGGGTCACACCCAAGCAAAATATACGAACCGACTCGACGAATTAATCAGGAAGAAATTAATTCGTCGCCCGAGTGTTAAATATTTAGACGTCGGTAATTCGAGCTTGGAGCGTCGAAACCGATCGTCGAAAGTCGAATAAAAAATAATAAAAAGACGAGACGCGCAAAATAATAATAAATCAACCATATTCCCGAAATACCCCTAGCATTGGAGTGCCCCGAGCATCCGAATGCTAGGGGCAAAAATGTCCAAGCATAGGTGGCTAGCAAGCGCACCAAGCCGAGCCTAGCATGGCTGGCTAGGTGCGTGCTAGCGCACCGTGCTAGCAGCCACGCACAGCAGCAGCTAGCAGCCGCGTGCACCTGGTGTGTGCAGCAGCTAGCTGCCGCAAGCTAGGCGTGCTAGCAGCGCACGCACTAGCAGCCACTCTCAGCAGCAAGCCCGCACCAAGTGCGTGGCTTGCGCGCACAGCAGCAGCCCGCATCTTGGTGCGGGGCTGGGCTCGGGTTGGGCTCGTGGCTGGGCTATAAAGTCGGTCACTATGGGGAAGCTTGAGGAATATGGGAGCAAGTGGGTAAGGACATGTGGCACAAGGAGAGTATTGAGTGGGGAGCAAGTATGGTCCCCTACTCTCCATGTGGTCCTCACCAACCCATTTCACATGGTAATGCCACTTGTAGATTTATTATTAGTTTGCAATTTTAATTTAATATAGCTTTAAATTAATTTGTGGAATTTCATGATCCCACATTTGTAGGATAGAAAGTCCCACTCATACTTTCCTCTATAAATACCAACCTTGGGCTTTAGAGTAAAGTGCTTGAGTGGGAGTTAGAAAGAGCATTCCATATTTTGGAAAAACTCTTAAACTCCATTAACACTTGGGTTTTGGTCGGACCTTGCTAACTCCAAGGTAGCAGACCTAAAAAGTCGTGTTCGTCCTTTGTGGGTGGATACCGTTAGAGGCACGTCATTTTGCAGTGCTCAAGGCTTTCAAGTAAGAGCCCATTTTGAGAGGGCGAAGCTCGCTTCAAGGGTATGATTAGTTCTTTCTTTTCTTGTGCTTACTTATTTATGCTTTACGGTTTTATTAATTACGAGTGGTTCCTTGGGTCGGGGTTGTTTCCGCGGTGAGTCGGACTCACCAAACCCCAACATGAGTGTCATTTATGACACTTATTTGGTTCTCTTTAGGATGGATTTCATGCTATTTTATAGCTCTTTTCTTTAGCTTTTCCTTAATTTTACTCTTTATTTCTTTAGTTTGCATTTTCATAGTTGAATTTCTATTTATATGCATTTCTTGGCTTATTTTGTTATTTTCCCTTTTATTTGCTTGTTTTCTTTCATTTTTAAGGTTAAGGTCGTTAACCAAAGATTCCCGAGGCCCCTTCCCAAGTTTGGCATTGACTAGGATGCCTAATGTTCTCCATTAGAAGCTCAAGCATGGAGAAGTGCAAGTTCTTAATGACTTTAGGCCGTCCTTTCAAGCCATCGGGGCACGAATTCTCGTGTTGAACCCACAATCATGGGGTTTTGAAACTGCAAGGTCCCGTGTTTATCAAGAGCATTGAGTGGAAGCACGAGGAGCATCTACATGATGGTGAAGAGGGTTACCATGTTCCCAGGGGCGGGCGCGCGCGATTATGGCGCTGCCGCGCCTCTCCCGGGCATGTCTGTCTTCGTCTCTGTTCCGTACCCAATTTTGCACGCCCGCGCTCCTCTTTGTAGTTGGCCACGCCTGTACGGGTCTATTTTGGACGATCTAACTAATTTCTCTTTGTTAGTTTTACTATATATAGATTTTCATTCTATTTTTAGAGAGTTCATTTTTTTGAGAATTAGAATATAAATTTTAGATCATTTTGTAGAGGGAGAAAATCTAGATTGTAGAGAGAGAAGTTCTTGATTAATGATTGAAGATTGATGATTCTAAGCATTTTCTCCATTGAATTGAAGCACGTTTGTCGGGATTTCTTTTACTTTAATGCAATCTTTAGCTTAAGATTTCAATTGTTTTGTTGATTGTTCAAGTTTGAATTGAATTTGTGATTGAATTAGTTTGATTAATATAATGATGATGAAATTGTTGTTTAGCTTAGTTTTGATCTTGATTTCCATGGATTTTGAGTAGTTTTCTTGCTATGGGAATGGTGAAGCATATATAAGTAATGGATTGATGCTAATTGGGAGAAATTGATGGAGTTGATGTAATGATTAAATTGGTTGATTGATTAAGTGCATGTATGTGATTAATTAAAGAGTAGCTAACTTTGCTTGTTGCACTAGATTGCATTGTAAGTTCACATTGATATAGAAAATTGATTTGTGCCTTGATTTTTTCGATGAGTAGGTTTTCAAGGTTCCTAGTTAGATTCTCTCGTAGTTGACGCTAGTTTGACCTCTAGGAGATTAGCCTACGATACTCTCTTGATTGCTTAATTGATTTTCCCTCGCAACACTCGACTTAGTCAATTCCAATCCCAATTAGTTGTATCCATTGCGAGTATATGTGGATCCTAAACCCTAGTTTTTGATAAATATTTGATTTCTTCTTGATTGTTTGATTGCTTTGAAAATTACACAACTTACTTTAGTACTTAGAGATAGCTAAGCTTTAGCATTAGCATTCATCTCCCATTCCTAGTGGTTCGACCCTCGACTTACTCCTATGCTAGGTATAAGGGTGTGTTGAGAGATTAGTTTCGAAGACCTAGTCTCCACCCTCGATTAAAACGGCGTCGTTGCCGGGGAATGGCGTAGTTGTTTGCTATTGTTGTTGAGTCTATTTTCACTACTACAAAAATGGCCTAAGAGACCGGACAAAATATAGCTAAGAAACCGAAAAAGGTTTGGTGCCTAGGTAGTAGGTCTCTTAGCATAAGAGACCTTACTTTTTGTTCGGTTTCTTAGACTAATCAAAGAGACCAGTTCTACGTGACATCCGGTTTCTTAGGTCCCTAAAAAAGCATTAAATTACTGAAACAAAGGCATCGTAATTTTTGGCTCACCGGTTTCTTTGATACAGTCAAAGAAACCAGCTTATATAATTAACCAGTCTCTTTGCCATTTTTTTTTAAAAAAAAATTAACAATAACGCTGAATCAAATTTTTTTCTACGTCCATGATTAGTTCTCAACACGCAATACTGGTATATTCTGATTAATAAAAAGGTGAATGATCAATTAAAATCTAACATTAATGGTAAAATTCTAAGCATAAAATTGTACAAATCTCTTCGTATGAAGTATACAGTGATACAAATACAAAAAAATACATAATTTAAGTAACTAATAATACTCAAATTACAACCTCCAACTTGAAACAATTTAATTTATTAGTATTAATCTTCTACATTTTGCTTCCTTCAACAAAACATATGACTCTTTCATCCTGGCTTGGTCATATTCAACATCATTTCTCTGCAAATTCAAGAACATATAATATGTATCAAATTATAAAAACAATATAATCTAGTATCAACAAAATTGCAGCAATACACTTCTAATTCAAAAAAAATAAAATGCAATTCAATAATACGATGATGCAGCATTATAAAAACTAAGTATAAAGTTAAGGTTGCCAAATTCAGCGAATTTCAACCGAAAGAATAAATTAATCAATGAAAAATGATTAAATTTTAAATGGACAAATATATTTACCAAGTTTAGAGGTTGAAGGAAGACGAACAGGTATGATAGCACAACGAGTAGATGACGGTGAATATGACGAACAAGAGACGATGAATATCATTGATAAAGAGGGAGATCTAGAAGTTGTGCAACAATTGCTTGGAGATAGTAACAAAATTGATGAATAATTAAGTATTTCGACTGAGAAAACAATGAGTAAACTTTTTTGATGAATTATAGAGATGAGGGAGGAATGAAAGTTGAGAAACAAAATGGAGAACGGCGGTATAAGGGGGAGGTGGGTGGTTATTAATTTCTACAAATAGATTAGGTTTTTAATTTAGATTTTTTTTTTTTAAACAATTACCTTTTTTAAAAATCAAATATTAAATAGGAATCTAAGAAACCAGAATTATGGTTATGCGGTTTCTTATTTTTACCTAAGAAACCGGATTTCTTTCAATTGAGGTTTCTTTATCTAAGAAACCGAATATTTTAATTATATGGTGCCTTTGGAGTGGTTCCTTAGGCCATTTTTGTAGTAGTGTTTACTTAATTTCAAAATTACCAAAAGATTTTTCTCTTTAGGCTACATTTGTAGCTGTGCTATTGATATTTGCTTTGGTTTTTTTGTATGCATAGGATAATAGGAAGGAATTTAGTGCCATTTGATCCGGAAATCGAGAGAACAATAACAAGGATAAGGGTTGCTAATTATTCTTTGAGTCTAAGCTCTCCAAGAGAGGAAATTCACCAAGAAAGAGAAGATGAGGATCGAGTAAGCATGGGAGCTAATCCAAGAGTTGCTTTGAAAGAGTTGGGAACTCCCAGCGCTTAAAGGTTTGAGAGTGGCATAGCTCCACCAACAACTCCCGCCAATGACTTTGAGATTAAGCCGACAATGATAACAATGATTGAACGAAGGAAATTTAGTGGTGCCAAGCATGAAAGCCCAGTAAAACATCTGAAAGAGTTAGAGAAGTATTGTAATACCATCAAGGTTAATGGGGTTTCTCAAGAATTCATAAAGCTCAAGCTATTTCAGTTTTCTCTAATTGGAAGGGCTTTGTAATGGTTGGACAAGGAAGTGAAACCTAATTCCTTGATAACTTGGGATGAGGTTACTAAGTAGTTTCTTTCCCGTTTCTATCGTCAAAAGAAAACCGCTGAGGCAAGAACTCTAATCTAAAGTTTCAAGTAAAAGCCTAGTGAGAGTTTATATGAGGCTTGGGAAAAATACAAGGAGTATCAACGAGAATTTCCTCATCATGGAATTTTGACTTATAAAATCATACAAATTTTCTATGGAGGATTGAGCCCCCAAGGGAAGTCGTGTCTTGATGCCGGAGCCGGAGGCCTGATTATGAACAAGACCAAAGAAGAGGTTGTAGTTATAATTGAGGATGTAGTTTGTCACTACTTGGATTGGCAAGAGGGAGAGAGAGAATCCATAAGCAAGAGTGGTTCAACGGTTTATTCGGTTGATCGTCTTAATGCAATCAATAACTTGTCTTCCCAAATCTCAAACTTGGGAAAGGAGATGACATTGATTAAAGCCAAGTTAGAGAGTGCCTCTTCGATTTCACGAAGTCTTCCCTCCCACATAAAAGCGAGAGGTACACCTTCTAACTCTACTCCTGCTTCTACCTCAAGTAATATGCCAAGTGGTTGTGTCTTTTGTGATGTTTGTGGGTCTTATGACCATGATTCTTCTAATTGGCCAAATGCTTTTGAAAATTGTGATGATGTTGAAAATAATGATTGTGAGCAAGTGAATTTTGTTTCCAATAATAACAATGGACAAAGATTTGATGGTCCAACGAATTTTGGGAATAGGAATTCTCACCAACAAGGTAGTTTTGATAACTACAACAATGGTGGTTATAGGAACCAAGGAAATCAAGGTGTCCGAGGTAACTATAACAACCAAGGTTATAGTAATCAAAACAAAAGCCAAGGGTATGGAAATCAAGGCCAATCTCATGGTTTTGGTGGCGAATACCAAAATTTTGGTAACAATCAAGGCCGAGGTAATTGGAACAATCAAAATAGGGGAAATATTCAAAACAACAACCAAAGAAGACCCCCACCTAGATTTGCTCCAAGACCTCAAGGCAATGGTGATGATTCTTCTGCTCAAACCCCATCTTCCAAGACTACTTTAGAGGAGATCATTGAGAACCAAACCAAGATTTTGAACACCTACATGTCGGTGAGTGATAAGAAGTTCAATGAGATGATGACACACAACAAGATGCTTGAAACCCAAATCACTCAACTAGCCAACACTTTGAACGATTGTGCTAGCCCTTTTTTACTACCCTTTCAAGAGTTGATCCTAAGAAACCCATGTATTCTATCACTACAAGGAGTGGAAAAGTGCTTGAATACTGAGTTTCTAGGAATAGTGAAGAGGATGAGTAGAAGAGTGATTGTGATTCAAGTGAGAAAAAAGATAAAGTTGTGTCAAAGAGTGTGACCAAAGAGTATGTCCATGAGAAAAATAAGAGTTGGAGGAATTCCCATTACGATCGATATTTCACCTATGAGAATTACAGCTATAGAGAATCCAATAATTAATGTGGAGCACGATGAAGACGATAAAGATTTGTGGGGTTTTAATGAAGAGGTCTCCTTAATCGAGAAGGATTAAAGAACCCCTCTCTACCACGACCCCCATTCCAATATGATTGTAAACGCTATTCTGAAGAAGCAAGGACATTTTCCTGGGATGACCCTATGAAAGAAGAAAGGAATAGCAAAACCGCTGGAATCACCTGGCCTCCCTAAATTAGACACTTTCGGACTTGGTTTCGAACCGAATCGGAAAGATCTCAAGCGATCCTAGGAAAAGTCAAAGGCGCGTAGGGACGCTCGCATCCAAAAGAAAGCAATCCCAATTGATCAATATCCTCTTACCCTTAATGGACAATTTAAAAATGAAGGAGAGGACTATCCATGCTATGAATTTCCCGAACCATTTGTCGTAAATGGCATAAGGCAATCGGGATTCAAAATTTTCTTAGATTGCTACTTCATAGACGAAATCTCATCTCCTGTCCATAAGGAGAAAGCACCCCCATGCTTTGACTTTAATGTCATGGGATTATTATTTGGGCGAGAAAAGGATGAGCCAACATACAAAGGGGATAACTCCTCGCTCATTCAGATAGTTCTACAAAGAGAAAGCTTCGATCCCTCAAAGCTAATCACTCCAGCAGAAGGATCACTACAAGGGTGGCGCAAACCGTTAAGGTGACTACTCCAAGTGGAAAGAAGATCTCCATCACAACGGGGCAAGGATCGATGTTCGAAGATTCGTCTGGATCAGAGTTAGATTCAGAGTCAGAGTCTCTCCCTATAGAGTCATCTAAGTCCTTAATTATAGCACCTCCTCCTTCTATATCTTCCCCTAGGATAGTTAGTGATCAAGTCCCTGAGGACATATCCCTCTTTGATGTAATGATCTCAGATTTTAATAATATGGCTTCTTCTCCTTACTCCTTGTGTTCTTCTTTAACCCAAGATGACGAGCATTGCTTAACTAACAATGAAAAAGACAAAGAACTTATTAAAGCAATGGAAACACTTGAAAAGAAAACACCAATAATTGAAGAAATTGAGACGGTTGATATCTCAAATGATTCAACCAAGAAAAGGGAAGTTAAAATCGGACTAACACTTAATGAACAAGAAAGAACCCATTTAATTAACTTGCTTATAGAATTCATTGATGTATTCGCTTGGTCATATTAAGATATGCCAGGCATTAATAGAGAAATAGCTCAACACTCCATACCACTAATTCCAGGAATGAAACCTGTAAAACAAAAGTTACGTCGAATGATACCCGACGTAGCTCTTAAAATAAAAGAGGAAGTTCAAAAACAAATAATTCCAGGTTTCATCAAGGTATCTAAATACCCCGAATGGGTCGCCAACACCGTCCCAGTTCCGAAAAAGGATGGAAGGGTAAGAATGTGTGTCGACTATCGAGATCTAAATAAGGCAAGTCCAAAGGACGACTTCCCTTTACCACACATCGGTATTCTCGTGGATAACATAGCAAATCATGCACTTCTCTCGTTCATGGATGGATATGGGGGCTACAATCAGATTCTCATGGCGGAAGAAGACATGGAGAAAACAACCTTCATAACACCATGGGGTACTTACTACTACACGGTGATGCCATTCGGGTTGAAAAACGCGGGTGCTACTTACCAACGAGCAGCGACTGCCTTGCTCCATGACATGATGCATAAAGAAGTTGAAGTATACGTGGACGACATGATTGTGAAATCAAAAGATCGCCCAAGCCATCAAGTATCCTTAAGAAAATTCTTCTAAAGGTTAAGAAAATAAAACATGAGGTTGAATCCATCTAACTGTGCTTTTGGAGTCACCTCAGGCAAACTTTTGGGCTACGTCATAAGCTCTAGAGGAATAGAGATAGACCCAACCAAGATCAAGGCAATCATGTCAATGCCCACCGCCCAAAATCGAGAAGCAAATTCGAGGATTTATTGGCCGGTTGCAATACATAAGCAGGTTCATATCAAAATTGAGGACAATATGTGAACCAATCTTTAAAAAGCTTAAAAAGAATGTACCAGTGATATGGGATGACGAGTGTCAAAAAGCCTTTGAAAAGATCAAAGCCTATCTCGCAAATCCTCCCGTATTAGCACCAACACTTCCGGGAATACCTCTTAGGCTATACTTAACAGTTACTAAAGAGACAATGGGAGTCATGCTAGCGCAAGAAGTAGAAGGGAAAGAAAATGGGATCTACTATCTAAGCAAGAAGATGCTCGAGTATGAAGCACACTATACACCACTTGAGAAATTATGCCTCGCATTGGTGTGGGCCACAACCAAGTTAAGACATTACATGCTCGTGCATACAGTCTTCGTAGTTTCCCGATTAGATCCACTCAAGTATTTATTCGAGAAATCTACACTCAATGGGCGTATATCAAGATGGATAGTCAACTTAGCCCAATTCGATGTAAGGTTATGCCACAAAAAGCTATCAAAGGATCTGTGGTATCGGATTTTCTAGCAGACTTTCCAATAGAAGACTCGATGCCAATACACGACAATGAATTTCCAGATGAAGACTTAATGGTCACTGAAGATGATACTTGGACCTTGGACTTCTACGGAGCCTCAAACCAAAAGGGATGTGGCGTTGGAGTATTACTAGTATCACCTAAAGAAGAGCATGTTCCAATCTCCATAAAGCTTGATTTCGACGTTACCAACAACGCTGCTGAATACGAAGCATGCGTGGTAGGCCTTGAAACAGCTTTGGCATTGGGAGTAAAAAAGTTACGGATATTCGGAGACTCTTCATTGATCATCAATCAAATCTCCAAGAGGTGGAAAGTAAGAAGTGAAAGTCTAGCCCCTTACCAAACTTATCTGGAAACCCTTACTAATCAGTTAGAAAAGGTAGAATACACATATCTACCTAGAGAAGAAAATCAATTTGCTGATGCCTTGGCAAAACTAGCCCCAAAGGTTAGGATTCCTACGAAAATTGAGCAAATGCCTCTAACTATAGAAAAAAGGCACAAACCGGCCTATATTCAAGCTATAGAAGATGTTGAAGTAATCCAGGATGATGAAGAAGAAGAAGAAGAACCGTGGTATACGGATATACTCAATTATGTCACCAAGGGAGAATACCCTCCCCATGCTGACAAAAGAGCAAAACGAGCACTAAGACTCTAGGCTTCCCAATACGTACTCATAGACAACAAGCTACACAAAAGGGTACCTAAGGGGTTGAGCTCTCTTATGTGTAGGAAAAAAGGATGCCCAAAGAGCAATGAGGGTAGTCCACGAAGGAATTTGTGGAGCTCAAGTAAATGGCAAAATGTTAGTCCAAAAGATAATGTGAGAAGGATACTATTGGACTACAATGAATAAGGATTGCCATCAATACGTAAAAAGATGCCCTAAGTGCCAAATCTACGCTAATTTACCACTAGTGGAAAAAAAGCCATCCGTAACGGGAAAAAAGGGCCTATCCGTAACGGGCAGCTAGGGCTGTACACAGTTTGGTCTGGACAGTAACCAAACCAGACCAAACCGCATTTTAGCAGTTTTGTTTGGTTTACGGTTTGGAAAAATACGGTTTGGTTTCGATTTTTTGAGAAATACGGTTTGCGGTTTGGTTTGGTTTTTCAAAAATTATAAACCAAACCAAACAGTAAACCAGTAAACCGCATTTTAATATTTATATAATTTTTAAATAAATTAAAATAGTTATTATATATTATAAAAAAATGAAAAATCATTAGAAGACTATAAGGTCAGTATACTACTATACTCTTTACTCAATCTCAAATATCAATACTTAAAATTCAATAGGTCATATAACTATAATGTAGTATGAATTATTTATTTGGACAAATGTATTATGTTTTTTTCCACTGTTAATTTGCTATGTATTATTTTTATTATGTGTTATTGTGTTAGCACTTAGCACTTGATTAGTTGGTTGTTATTTTTACTAAATATTTGAAGTATAATTCAATCCCTTTGGGCTAATTATTTGAAATTTATTATAAGTTTATTAATATTTGAAAATTTTTAGGAAAAAATGTCGTCTCATCATAAACCGCAAACCAAACCGCACCAAACGGCATTATTTTGGTTTGGTTTGGAAAATTGACCAAACCGTATTTTTTGGTTTGGTTTGGTTTAGACTCAAACCGCACCAAACCAGACCATGTTCACCCCTACGGGCATCGGCCGTTACGTATGCAACCGTTACGGATGGACAATGTTATTCGTAACGGGCACTGTCTGTTACGAATAATTCGTAACGGAACATTCAAAATGTCCGTTACCAATAAACCGTTATTCGTAATGGACATTTCAAGTGCCCGTTATGAATAGTGTGTAACCCAATTTTTAAAAAAAAAATCCAGCACATGCTGATGTGCTGGATTAGCTAGCTTGCATAAAAATTATAGCACAATTGTTTTATTAATTAATTGAGATAAAAATAGTACTTCATATTTATACAATGAGCAAAAAAAAATACATTTATTATTGCCTAAATAATTAAAACTAAAAACCTTCTGCTACATTGATTCTTCTTAGTCCAAAGCTATTTAACTTTTCAATGATCTTCTTAGTCCAAACCTTCTGCTTCGTTGATTCTTCATAGGCCAAAGCTATTGCTGCATCAGTTCAATCTCTTGCTGAAGGCCCTGTACTTGATCTGCAACATCGAACAATATATTGGCCTCTTGAATTAATATAGAGCCAATCCACTGGACAGCTGATGCAACAATGGATTCTGCCATGGTTATGAGCTTTTGGTGTTTACCTTAGTTTTCCTGTTGATTTCACATAAATGAATCAATATTAAAGATAGTCAATTCTAACTTACAACAAACACACACACATTACGAGGAAAAAGAGAAGTATGAGGTGCCTTACAGATCCTACTATAGCAATTAACCTTTTATTTGGGTGAAATTCTTAGATCTTTACACAATTGAGGAAAGCTTATTCTTCAAATAACTATAAAAATACATCAAGGAAAGTAAATAATACTTTTGTAACCAGAAAGATACAAAGGCAATATATCTTACACTCTGGTAATTTAGGGGTTGTCCTATTTTATGGGTTTTAGGGTTTATCATCCATGAATTTATTTGCTTCCGCTAGCACTCATAATCGTTACATACTCAATGTAACAATGACAATAATTTATTCATATATATGATCACAGTTTTTCAGTATACTAGCTAATGCAGTAATTCATATGACACAATGCAGCAGACAGCAGATAGCACTTTATTCAAAACTTCCAACAGATAGCAGATAACACTTTATCTTCCACTGGTTTTTTATCACTAGGCCTAATCCTTGCAGTACTGGCAGACATGAACAAATTATTTCACAATAAAACAAAAACAAAAACTAAAACGTAAAAAAAAAAGTAAAACCTTAAATTATGAAACTCTTAAACCTTAAAGTCAAATCAGTAATCAGGTAATGCATTATAATCAATTAATGAATCAAGATCACAAAATTCAGACTCTAGGAAATTCTTAAACTTTAAATCATATTCATCAGCTAAACACATCAAATACTTAAAACTTTGTTATAAATCTTTAATCATATATCATTTTATCCAATATTTCAATTCAACAATCCAATAACTTTGATATACGAGGATTCATATAAAAATGAAGCAATCAATCCACAGCACATGAACCAAGAAAGAGCATAAAAATCGTAAAACAATCTAAAATCCAAATAATCAAACATCAAAACATGAAAAAATTCATCAATTAATCTACTTCATAAGATCTGAACCAAAAACCAATCAAATTACAGAACAAAATCAATTACAAAAAACAGTCAAACCAAAATCAATTTGAGGTTATTTTAGTGGCTTCAACTTTACAAAATTAAATTAGCTTTTAGGTTGCACACATGAGGTGTTGAGAGAGAGAGAGAGAGAGAGACCTATCACATGGAAATGACTCCAAAACGACAATCTCTTACTCGACGTTTCATCTCATTAAGTAAAGTAGCTACACAACGGGCACCTATAAAACGAGCAAAGTAGGAATTTAGTACAACAATACACTAATCAACGAGGCTTTGTTATTGTCTACCTTATTTTAACAGATTTAAACTAATTTCACGCAATGAAATCAGATTTAGATTTCTGCTGATAACCGAGTTTTACAATGTATAACGGATTTTTACTGATATAAATCCCCCTCCCCAAACAGAGCCTAACTCACTCAATAAGCATTATCTCTAGTAAAGCCAAAATAAATACCTGTAGCTCCCTAGGGATGTCCAAGGGCTATTGCTCCCCATTAACATTAACTTTCGTTGGATCGAGGTTCAGCTTTTCACAACAGTAAACATATTGAGATGCAAAGGCCTGCATTGAAAATGGATGTTACAAATTTGTGAAATTGTGTTGAAGCCACCAACTGAAAATATGAGGCAGCTTGTTCAGAGTGCTAACCTCATTTATCTTAAATAGATTGATATCATTAAGCTTTAGCCCGGCAGATTTCACAGCAGCAAGAATGGCAAAAGCTGGGCCAAACCCCATAATAGAAGGATCCACACCAACAACAGCAAAGCTCCTAAAACATAGGATTAATAATAGCAATTCAACCTTACAAATTAACTGCAGTATTTCTCAAATAGCAAACTCACAAAATCAAACAAGTGCGGATAATTTAAGATTAAAATACGCAATTGAAACCGAAATTCATTTCCAACACTATTACTTCCTCTAAATCAACATGCAAACAAAAAACATCAAACACAGAAAACAAAATTCAATTATGAAATTCATAAAAATGGAAATTCAAACGCAAAAAAGATCTAAAATCATAGCAGCAAATGCAGAATCAGTAGAAAAGAGAAAACACATACAAAGATCCACGATTGTAGAGGTCGATAGAAACGGAGATACGTTCGACGCCATTGCTGAGCTTTGTAAGGGTAGCCTTCTTGTTAGCTACAATAAAATCTGATTCCGAATCCGTCATTGCCGAGATTGAACATGAAACAAGAATCATAGCGAAAATTATAAACCCTAATTGATTGATTGAAGCCGCCATTGTTGAATTCTCTGACAGTCTAACCTACAGCCAATATTGGGATAATTTGGGTGATGTCTATAACAGTCTAACCTACAGCCCATATTGGGATAATTCTAATCCAACATATCAAAGCATACTGGCAACTCACATAGCAACACAAAAGACTTAAATGAGTTAGTTAGTTAGCTAAATGCCTCACAATCTATCACTATAAAAGGCGGGGAGGGTCCTCTTACAAGATATCGTCAACTGTTCTTTCTATGTTCGAGATCCTTTTGGTAGAAGAAAATCAGAATTATTTGAGAACAAGCCCGTCGGATGCATGTAATTACAATATATTAATTTTACCTGAAACATTACCAAAAAATGGATTTCATAAATTTGTGAAATTAGCATTAAAGAAAACTAAACCTAATTTCCTTACCAAAGTGGTCCTTCACAACACCCCCACAAATTGATAATTCAGAACATATACTCCCAATTCCGCCTATGTAAGGTAGTACCACAGAGATTGCTAAAAAAACCATGACATTGAAATTCACAATCTAAATTCTCAGTTCCCAATAAATGTTTTAGCAACAATCCAATTACAATTAACATTAAAAATTCAACTTTATAGAAAAAAAATATATATATATTCACCAAGAAATAAAGAACAAAGATTAAAAAACTAACCTTCTTCTTCTTGACAGGTTTGAGGATCTTAATGATACATTTCTCATTACTAGTACAATGAACACCTTCAAAAACCTCGCTATACTTTCCTCTCCCAACCTTCCTCACCACCTCATAATCATCCTGTTCACTACAAATTTCCAATTACCAGAACAAATCAATCAATCAACTAATCAACAGATCGAATTGAGAATTCAATCAAATTAATTAAAAAAAAAGAAAAAGAAAAACAAACCCCCATTGAACAGTAAGAGTCTCGTAATCTCAATAATCCTTAGGTCTAACAACATTAACATCGGAATAAACCCTAGCTTTGGAAGCAGCGCTAGGGCGGCGAATCGATAAACTAGCAAAAATCATTCAAATAAAAATCAGATCAAAATCTAATTATAAAACCCAAAAATTCTACCAATTTGAATATAATTTCTACAGATCTAGTAGCAAAAACAAAACATAATTTAAAAAAAAACACATAATCAATAGGAAAGAGAATATGGAGGTAAGGAGAGGTAGTAAAGAGAGTGAAAGAGAATGAATCTTGAGGAAAGAAAAAGACAGTGAGTTCTAAAGAGGAGAGAGAAAGAGAGTGAGTGAGTGAAAGAGAAAGTTAGAGAATGATTTCTGAGGAGAGAGAAAGAGAGTGAACGAAAGAGAGAGGAGTGACGGCTGAGGAGATGTGTAAAACCCTAAGTAACTAACGGGCTCATCTCATCAGCTGGACGCCTGGACCAATCATTCGTAACGGGCCCATGATGTCCGTTATAAATAGTATATTATTCGTAACGTGTGGTATTTTATCCGTTACAAATACTATAGTATTCGTAACGGACATTATTTTGCCCGTTACGAATAAATAAGTATTCTTAACGGACACTATTTTGCCCGTTACGAATATCTTAATTGTAACGGCAAAGCTTTGCCCGTTACAAATAGCCTGTTACGAATGAGATTTTTTCCACTAGTGTATAACATGTTCCTCCATCTTTGCTCTACACCTACACGTCACCATGGCAATTCTCTACATGGGGAATTGACATCATCGGCAAAATCACTCCCCCAGGAATAAGAGGTCATGAATATATCTTAGTGGCAATTGATTACTTCACAAAGTGGGTCGAAGCACAATCCTATGCTAAACTCACTGCAAAACATGTAGCACTCTTCATCGAAAGAAATATTATTTGTCGATATGGAGTCTCACATGAAATAATAAGTGACAATGGAACTCACTTTCAAGCCGAATGTGAAGAATTGCTACAGAAATATGGTATTCAACATCATCATTCTTCTCCTTATAGACCTCAGGAAAATGGAGCAGTCGAAGCAGCTAATAAAAATCTAAAGATTATCAGCGAGAAAATAACAGGAAATTACAAGGATTGGCCTGACAAACTTCACTTCGCATTGTGGGGTTATCGCACGTCAATTTGCACATCAACAGGAAATACGCTATTTTCCTTGGTTTATGGAATGGATGCCGTACAACCTGTCGAGCTAGAGATTCCATCTCTACGCATCGCGTTAGAGAGCAAACTCGATGAAGTTGAATGGACTAGGGCAAGATATGAGGAGCTGATCTGTGCCATTTATGGCACCTTTAAGCTATGTTTTCTTTATATTTCTATGCTCCTTTGTAGTCGTTTATGTCGTGTTTTTATAGAATAATGCTCGATTCACGTGTTTTGTGTTAGTTTAGAGAAATGCATGCTTTTAATGGCTTTCTTATCATTTCATTCATTTCTCGGCTATTTCTCTTGCTTCTCCGTTTCTTTGTCTTGTTTTGTAGGTACGTCGCGGGCTATATGAATGGGAATTGAAAATAGCACCCACTAGGATCAATATGCACTTTTCGAAAACGAAAGATTGCAAAGTATCAAATAGGACCTTTGTGCATTGTTTTAGTCATATTTCAAGTTCTACAGATCGGATTAGGGTGATTCAAGTTGGGTTTGAAACTATACTTGAAGACCTTTCCAATGATAGGTTTCACGCCTTCATACAATTCTTATATCGGAAGTTACAGCCTTCTGAAGTTGGCCTTGGAAAACTGCCGCGGGCGCGGGCTAACGTACCCGCGGGCGCGGGGTTGCTGCAGCTCCAAAACTGCCGTATTTGGGCATTAAGCACCCGCGGTTGGTTCGAGGGCTCCCCGAGGGCGCGGGCCTTGGCCCCGCAGGCGCGGGCTTGGGCCGCGGGCGCGGCTATCGGGGTGTCCGTTCCCCTCTGCGGGCGCGGCCGATTTCTCTGCGGGCGCGGGTTTCTGGGTCTTTTACGATTTTAAGCTTCTTTTCTCCTTTTGTTTATATAGTTTTTGGTTTTCTTTATTCTTCATTCATGTAATTATTTAGTTTTAGAATAGTTTTCTCTCTCTTAGGTTGAGAGCTTCTCTCTCTAGATTAGGGTAGATTAGGAGTAGTTTTAGAGAGAGAAAGTGAGGAATTTCAATGGTGATTGAGAGATTGAAGATGCAAGTGTGACAATTGTGTTGGAGATCTTCTTAATTATCAATGAGCATTTCTAAACTCTATCTCATTCAATTGCTTTGTTTAATTTGATGTTTATTTGGTTTGATTTTGATATTTGATGTTTGATTAGGGTAATTGTTCTTGATATTTTGTTGATTCTTGTTCTCTATAGTTGCTAGTTGATTTGATGATGTTGTTTGAGTAGCTGTTGGCTAGGAATTGGGTGAAACTTTTATAATTGATTAATTGTGATTAATTTGGGGATTGTGTTGATTAATTGTTGAGATTAATGTAAGTTTGCATCGTGTAATTCGATTAGGCCTTGAGAATTATGCTAGATTGCATTGTAATTGCTAATGACATGAACAATTGATTTAGGAATTGCAATTATCAATTGGTTTTGATTGTGATTCTCTTAGTTTGTTATTCATAGTGAACCCTAGTTTAACAATTAGGAGATAGCTCTTTGATTCCTATTGATTGCTCTAATCATTTAGTCCTCACAACCTTTGATTGGCATTCTCTTCCCAAGTTGTTGCAATTGACATGATTACTTGTTGATCCCCGTTCTTAGTGATTTATTTCCTTGGTTACTTGTTTTGTTAGTTGTTTGTATTCTCTCTTACCTTCGTCTTCGACCTAGCTTAGGCGCATACTTGAAAGTGCTTGAACATTACCGTTCCTTTGGGTTCGACCCTTGACTTGCCTCTATACTCGTATTTAGGTTTGTTAAGTGTTTATAAATTTAGTTTGACCAAGGGAAGATTAGATAACGACCTAGTTTTCTCCTCGTTAAAATGGCGCCGTTGCCGGGGAACGGTGTCAATGTTTGAGTGTTTTTGATTGCTTGAATCTAGGTCTTTGTGTATACTTTTCTTTTATTTGATTTTTTGTTTGTTTTGTATAAAATGGAAAATACCTTATTTCCTCAATTAGAGGATGAACCATTTTGGGTGTACTTTAATAGACTAGAGAACTTCATTAGTTACCATGGTTGTCATATTTGTTATCATAATTTGAATGAGCAAACTAGAGACATTGTTGAAAGCATGTTTAATGGTGGATTTCGGGCATTGTCAATCGATGATGCTTGGGACTTTTATGTGTGGTTTGCTAGAAATAGTTGTGATCGTGGTCATGGTTATTCAAATGCTTCCATTGATGATTGTTATGGTCCATGTTCCATGAATGATGAACTTTGCATGCCTACTTGTGCCCCCATTCCCCAATTTGATGATGTCACTCATATCTCTAATGTTGATCCTTGCATGATTGCACATAATTATTTCACCAATGATGCTCCTCAATGCTCTTCATCTTTCCAATCTTTAGATCCTACCTTTGAGTCTTCTTATAATCAAATTGGAGGTTCTTTGAGACAATTGGAGATGAGTTCTAATTTGGAGCCAAATAAGATGAGATATTTGGAGGTTGTGAGAAGCCAAATGAAAATGTTGAAAAAGTTGGAAGAGAGTAATGAGGGTGTTTTTAGGAAGAATGAGGAGATGGAGAGTCAATTGTCATCAATATTGAATGTAAATGAAGTTTCTACCACATTGGTAGGTATGGAAGACAATGATGATGATTGTTTTGAGAGCTCCAAAGTATGTGAGGAGGATGTTAGAGAGCCCATGAGTGAGGAAAAGGGTGTAGAGATGGATGTTCCTAAAGAGTGTTTGCATTTTAAACCTCCTTTTAAATTTGAATTTCGTTCCATTGAGCCTTTAGATGGAGTTGAAGAGAAACTAAAAATGTTGGCTTCTCTTAATTTTTAGGAAATGGTAATTCAAGTTATGAAGGATGGGACATTGCAATTTTTGAAGCGTGAAGAAGTTGTGAGGAAAGAGAGTAAGGACGAAGAGGATGAAGTAGTCTCCATGGGAGATTGGATGTTTGAGGGTGATGAGGACCAAGAGGTTTTGAGTGTTGAAAAATCAATTGGTGAGTCAATTCTCCCACCCACCTCCCTTGATTTTGATTTCATTCCTCCATTCCTTAATTTTGAAAACCAACCTTCTTCCACCCCATCTCCTTTAATTAATAACCATGGTTTCTTTGAGGGTGAGGCCTTGAGCTTAGACGATTTTGATGAAAAAAAGGTCCCTTATGATAAGGTGGAGGAGGTAGAGCTTACTTCTGATGATTATGAAGATGAGAGTGAAGGGTTTGGTGAGGTTGAGTCTCCAACTCCTATCTCAAATCTTAAACCATTGCTTTCTTCTTTCACCTTTGATGATCATTTGTCTTCTACATTTTCCACCATTGAGAATGGTGAGGCCTTTTTAGAGGGAGATTGTACTTCTCATGTTTATTTTGAGCTACCTCCTAAGTTTGACCCTCAACCCTTTGATGAGCTTCCTTTGAACCTTGATGATGATTTGAAGCTTTTGAGAGCTCATTTAGGGTGTGAAGTTTTTGAGGAGGGTGTGATTGAGAATAAGCTAAATTTGAATAATGACGAGTTGGAGAAGAGCCCTTTGGATGTGAGTTCATTGGATGAGAGAGTTTGTGTTTCAATAGATAGTGGTGTAAGTTAACAACCAATTCCTATTTCTTTACCTTGCACCTCATTTTCAAGAAAGCTTGATCTTATTCCTTCCTATCCCATGTCATTACCTTCTTTTCTCATATCCCCTCCTCTTGAAAAGCCTTTAGTCCCCCAAGTGCCTCATTTGATGACTTTTGAGGAAGATGGTGGGATTTCCAACCAAAAATATTTTGTTGAGAAGAGTATGCCTTCTTCTTTTTCTTTTATTTCTCTTCCTCTTTCTTATATTCTTGTTTTTCCCTTCTCTCTTTCTTCTTCTTGGCATACTTCTTCT
The DNA here is from genome assembly GCF_948465745.1 of Chenopodium album. NCBI lineage: Eukaryota > Viridiplantae > Streptophyta > Magnoliopsida > Caryophyllales > Amaranthaceae > Chenopodium > Chenopodium album. The sequence continues at coordinate 46,642,082 of NC_137839.1, forward strand.
CAACTCCATAGGTGTGCACTAATATTGTTGCATACCTTTATTTTGTCATGTGCATACTTACTTTCCTATGAAATGTGTAGTAGTGTATTTGACAAGCTCTTGCGCGCGTTGAATTATTATTTTCTAGAGCGATCAAGCTTGGACCTTAAGCAAGCCTTTCTCGGGAAGTAACCCGTGTTTTATTGCTTTCATTTTCTTTTCTTTTTAGAATAGATTTTATCTCATGGAAATGTTTGTGTTCCTTTTCCTAGGTACATGACTTGATATACTTTGGTGCTTCTATTTGGATCAAGAATCAAAGAAGATTAGCATCACATTTGCTAGCATATAGAAGGCAAGATTCAATAATAGAGGTTGTTAGCTTTGAAAGGTTAAAATTGGGTCATTTGCGGGTATTTACACCCACCTAATATCCGGTAATATCCTTCCTTGTTCTTTCTCTAGTGGATGATGACTTGTTGGACATATGTTGGTTTGTTGGATTGATCTCCTTGGCCCCGCGGGCGCGGGCTATCGGGGTGTCCGTTCCCCTCCGCGGGCGCGGCCGATTTCTCCGCGGGCGCGGGTTTGTTGGTCTTTTACGATTTTAAGCTTCTTTTCTCCTTTTGTTTATATAGTTTTTGGTTTTCTTTATTCTTTATTCATGTAATTCTTTAGTTTTAGAATAGTTTTCTCTCTCTTAGGTTGAGAGCTTCTCTCTCTAGATTAGGCTAGATTAGGAGTAGTTTTAGAGAGAGAAAGTGAGGAATTTCAATGGTGACTGAGAGATTGAAGATGCAAATGTGACAATTGTGTTGGAGTTCTTCTTAATTATCAATGAGAATTTCTAAACTCTATCTCATTCAATTGCTTTGTTTAATTTGATGTTTGTTTGGTTTGATTTTGATATTTGATGTTTGATTAGGGTAATTGTTCTTGATATTTTGTTGATTCTTGTTCTATATAGTTGATAGCTGATTTGATGATGTTGTTTGAGTAGTTGTTGGCTAGGAATTGGGCGAAACTTGTATAATTGATTAATTGTGATTAATTTGGGGATTGAGTTGATTAATTGTTGAGATTAATGTAAGTTTGCATGGTGTAATTCGATTAGGCCTTGAGAATTATGCTAGATTGCATTGTAATTGCTAATGACATGAACAATTGATTTAGGAATTGCAATTATCAATTGGTTTTGATTGTGATTCTCTTAGTTTGTTATTCATAGTGAACCCTAGCTTAACAATTAGGAGATAGCTCTTTGATTCCTATTGATTGCTCTTATCATTTAGTCCTCACAACCTTTGATTGACATGCTCTTCCCAAGTTGTTGCAATTGACATGATTACTTGTTGATCCCCGTTCCTAGTGTTTTATTTCCTTGGTTACTTGTTTTGTTAGTTGTTAGTATTCTCAGTTACCTTCGTCTTCGACCTAGCTTAGGGGCATAATTGAAAGTGCTTGAACATTACCGTTCCTTTGGGTTCGACCCTTGACTTGCCTCTATACTCGTATTTAGGTTTGTTAAGTGTTTATAAATTTAGTTTGACCGAGGGAAGATTAGATAACGACCTAGTTTTCCCCTCGTTAGGAGCTAATTCTACTTGATGAAAAACGACTAGAAGCTCTACATTACACTCAATGTTACCAAACTCGTATGGCTAGGAATTTTAATAAGAAGGTCAAGACAAGAAACATCAAAGTATGAGACTTGGTGTTAAAAGCAGTAAGGAAAAATGTTTTAGATCCAACAGGAAAATTCAGACCTAATTGGTCTAGACCCTACATTGTCAAAACAATCCTGTCAGGAGGTGCAGCAAAATTAACTGACATGGATGGCAATGAGTTCTCGAACATGACAAATCTTGACCAACTTAAAAAATACTACCCATAATAACTTGAGTGGGACACTCAAGAGAGCTACGTTTGGCTTGATTCCTTAAGAAAGGATACGTAGGCAACCCTTTACGGGTGCGGCCACTTTAATTTTTTCAAACCTCGCACCCCAGACTTAATAAAAATTTAACAGAAGATCGACAAAACATCGGTCTCAGAGAAAAAATTCTGGCGCCAGACGACAGCCTTCATAGCCTGACGCCATACTGCCGCAGCTGGCGCCAGTCACAGAATCGTGGCGCCAATTTACAGTAAAATATCGGGGAATATTTCGGTGTTTTTTGAAAAAATTTCGACTTCCGTACTCGAAAAAATTTCTGGAAAATTAATTTTTCGGTTTTCATTGCTTTAATTAATTAAATTTAAAGTAAATAATTTAATTAAAAAGCTGGAATTTCATTAAGAAAATAAATTACATTATTGATGGAAATTAAATAAAGCATAAATAAATTAACTTTGAATTTAAACATTAAGTCTAATAATTGAAAATTAAGCAATGGTCCAGCTTAATCTTCTTTCTCTTTCTTAGCCCTCTTCCAATTCTTATATGCGTCTTCTTCCTCATCCATAACCTTAGCTAGTAGGCATCCTTTAGAGGACCTACATTCAATCTTGGAGTAGATGGTTTCCCCTTCAGCTAGGACTCCATGCTTCTTATCCACCCAAGCCTTCTTCTCTGTAGTGTTTGCTTTCCTTTTTCCTTTATCTTTCGCATAACTCTTCTTCTTAGGCATTGTAGGTGTTTTGAACTCAACTCTTTCACCCAAGCGTTCCTTAACAGGAATCACTTTGTAACCTAAACGACTCTTCACATCAGTTTTACTCTGATTTTTCTTCACGTCCTTTGAAGGTTTCTTCATAAGCCACTTTTTCACATCATTGGGCAAGGAAGGAGGAACCTTTTGGGTAATCACTTCCCATAAAGGTCTAGCGCTCCAATAAGCATCAAATTTGTCTACTTCCTGAGAGACAGGGAACTCATAGGGACGACAAAGATCACTGGAAGGAATTGTTTGAAGTAGGTTGTACTGTCTTTTTACCCTGCAGGGATAATAAAAAGTCATTCGGGGCAAGCTTGGAAGACGACAGAAAGGCTGCTTGTTGACACCAGCCATCTTTTCTATTTTCCACCAAAGAATGACCCACTTGATGGCAAAATTGTAAGACTCGAAAACCTTCTTCCATTCGTGGCGCCCCATCTTAGAGAAGCGTTTCTTCCTTCTCACGAAGCAATTTGGAGTATACTTCTCAATATTGTCTTGAGGGATAATTAATTCAAGTCTTTCCATTAGCCACATCTGTAAAATAATTTCAATACAAATAAATTCGAGCTTTCCAAAGCCGCTTTTTTAATTGATTCGAATCCGACCACGACTTTACGGCCTTTTCATGCCTCTTTTATATCTTCTCTTTTAAAAATTTTCTTTTTTCCTCTTCTTAATTAATATAACTATTATATTAATTATATTATTTTTTCGGATTTTCATTTCCAAGTTTTTACAACTCCAATATTTTTTTTTATTTCTTCATTTTTCTTTTTTGGGGGAGAAAGTCGGATACCCTCCATCAATAATAAAAAATGACGGAATTTTTGCGCAAAATTAATTCTCAAAATTCTTTGCACACACAAACATTGACATAAAAATAAAAAAAATGAAAAACAATAAATAAACTCATAAGTAATATGTATATACAAGCATGTCTAAATAATGAGTTTAATTAAAGGCAAATTTCTATACAAAGTCAAAATAAAATAATAAAAAGCACAGGAACAAACTACGGCGCCGGGGGGTGTACACCCATCATCTCATAAAACTGCATCGTACGAGTAGTAACCTCCCCACCAGCTCCAGCTCCAGCTCCAGCTCCGGTCTCCTCGTGAGGTGGAAAACTCAGCATAGGACACGTCCACCCAAGATCAACCTGAGGCTGAGGCTGCGGAGGCTGCTCCGATGACGAGCTGACCTCGTACATCCCACCACCTCTAAGAGCCGAGGTAGCCTTTCCCTGGCCTACCGGCGCAGCATGTGCACCCTCAGATGAAGAGCCTGAGCCCTCTACCGCCTCGGTACGGGCAGCCTCAGAACGACCGCCCAGACCACCCGAACCAGTGCGGCGACGTCTCGAGCTAGACCTCGCCGGTTCCGTCCGCACCTCAGGTCTTGTACGGGTACGAGAAGGAAAGGGGTGACCCTGCAAAAGAAACCAAGATAAAAAATATATGCAAAATAGAAGCGGTAATGCAAAAACATAAGAAGGGAAGCTACCTCCTGAACGGCGTCGTCTCGACGACATGTAGCCACGTTCCTCATCCGGACGAGCTGGCTCTAGAAGGCATCTATGCATCGTGCCATCGCCGAGACCACCTCGCGTGAGAACTGTCAAAGAAGTAAGTCAGTAAACACGCACAACATATATGGACAAAAGTTGCAAAAAAATAAGCTTACCCGAGTCTTGTGACGAGGAATCGACCGCTCCACAAAGCGCTCGCCCTCAAGAGCCGGAGGAGTCATCTCCTCAATCGACCCGTATGTCCCTTGATAGTGGATGGACATACGAGGTGGCACGAACTCAGCAGGTCCACCCTGACAAAGCATGTCAAAATCAGTAAAGCATTACTTGGGGGCTACTTAACGAAAAGTAAAAAACTGAAAATCATACCGCCACCTCTTCAGCCGGTACAGGGACTGGAGCTAACAACAGCTGTAGCTCCTCATCATAGCACCGCCCTGGGATCGTGTAAGATCGCCAAGGGGTACCAGCTCCCTCTGACATGCTCACCAACCTCGTGGCATTAAACATGTGGTGCGGTGGAGGGGCAGGAACGACAAAAGTATTTGAGGAATGCTGAATTACAACCTTCTCTCAAAGATACACAATCGCTCCATATGTCCCCAAGAAATAGCGACGCTCAGCAGAATACTGCGCGGCTAGCCCAGGGACAGCCAACTCGACCCACGGCGAGTACAACACGTTGGGCTCCTACAAAGAACGCCTATCAAACAAGAATCCATCAAAGGTATTACAAAATGCTCAAATATGTAAAAAACCATACCGAGATGATCCAATCTCGGACATAAGCGGTGGGCATCCCAATACGGCGGCTTCCCCAGGAAGCACTCACTGGAAACCTGCGCGGCGCCGGTCTTGCCGCACAGCTGAGGGAAAGTAATCGTAGAACCAGATCTACAAAAGGCAAAAATTATCAGCGAGGGATAACTAAAGTTTAGAGCTAAACTTTACAGGAGATGAAGTATACCTCTACGACCCTCCAAAAGCCAGATAGAGCAACGTTCCCCGTGAAGGACCGATGTCGACACGAGTCCCGCAACGCTCGGATGAAGTCAGCATAGGCCAAGCTGGCCCAGTCGTAAGTCCTGACCCATTGTAGAACACGGACAACAAAAGGTAGTAGAGCAGCGCTCTACTACCCTTGTCAGGGGAGAACGTCCCTGACAGCAAGATGAGTACAAAGATGCGCACCCGCTGCTTTCGGGTAGTCGCATCTTCATCAAAAGCCGCTGCTAGATTCGAGCGGCGAATCCCCCACTCGCTGAACTGAGTCGACTCCACCTCTGCTCGAGCCCGAAAAACAATCGAACCCAACAGCTCCTCGACCTTAGGAGAAAAGACGCTGATCTCGTTGTCGAACAGCAGCACCACAAAGCTAAACTCCAGTCCCGTAATGAGACTGAAGTCGGTCGGGGTGACCATCATCTCACCCCAAGGGAAGTGAAAAGTGTTAGTGGTGTCCCAAAAGAACTCCACCATAGCACGAACCACATGGTGACCCCCGCTAGAGGCAATCATAGCCTCTTAGGTCTCGAAGAGTGCAGTAAGTCCGCAAGACACCCATAGAAGTCTCGCCTCGTCGTCATTGGCGATGTACATCTTGTGCAGGTTGCCCAAAGTGTCACAACCGGAACCATGGCAGCGCGTCCTCTCAACTGTGATGCCCCGTCTACCCCTCTCAGAGATGTGGTTGACGGGAGAGAAGTACAAATTCCGCTCATCCCACTCAGGGAGTTGGCCGAGTGAAGTGGACGGATCAGCGTCGTCCTCTACGGGCTCATGCTCCCGTCGAACGTCTCGGGACCGCGAACCCAAACCTCGCTATCTAGCCATGCTACATTGAGCAAAATCATCATATATTAAGGTTCTATAATATCTAAGGTTCGCCTAGTCGCATGATACTATGTTCGCAGAAAACGGAGTACGTAGTACTAAAACAGAGCACAAATTCAAATTGAGCATATACGGCATTTTTCAAGCATTTAATCAATTTCTCGCAATACTATAGTAATTTATTGTGACAAATTGGACAAGAATTGCTACCAAAAAACGTCAAGAACAAGCCACATTGTCTTCCCGACCTTAAGAGGCCCAACAATGGTGATTTGTTCGTTTCTTCACCAAATTGAGTCAAACAAGTCTCAAATTACTCCCAAAGAAATATATAAACATAATCAAGAAATTTCATGGCATAAAATTTGATAAACAAACAGAATTTAGCAATTTGAATTTCGAATTTTCAAGAAATTCGTAAACAAATACATGTGAAATTCATTAAAACCGACGTGAGTTTGAAGGAAACTTACATAGATCGGGAAAATGAATGGAATAAGTTTTGATTTGTAACAAATTTGAGCGAATTCGGTTGAGAAACGAGTAAGAACGAGCCAAATGAAGTTCTGAACAATTCTCGAGCAAAAACGCGAGCAGCAGCAGCGGAAATGTAGAAGAGAAGGGTATTTATGGAAAACCCGACTCTAGCGCCAAGCGACAGACCATGGCGTCAGTCGATAAGGCTTAGCGCCTGGCGCTAGTACCATCGTCTGGCGTTACAGCCAAATATGCGACGCTAGCAATATTTCAGCGACGCCAGACTGTTCAGCCACTCAGTACGATTGTTTGAACCTCTTGAAATATATTTTGGGCTCTGTGGCACGCCAGTTAGCCCCTCTAAGAAATTAACATGATTTTAGTAATCGGCTTGATCACAATTACATAAAGTGATCGACCTGATGAATGATCGTCTCACTTAGCTTAAAGCGCCTAAGCATTGGCTCATTACGAAGCACCAACATACTGGTTCATTCAGCGAAGCACCGATATACTGGTTCATTCAGCAAGGAACCGAAATACTGGTTCATTCAGCAAGGCACCGACATACAGGTTCAAAAGCAGCAAAAGCGCCGACATACGGGCATAACGTAAGTGAAGTTCAAGCGAGCTTTTAAAGATCGACAAGCGTAAGTCTTCAGTAATTTTCTTCAGAATGTTATCGCAACAAATGAGGATAGCTTCAAGCCAGGATATCTTCGGCAGCGTTCCCTAGCTTGCGGAGAGTGTCACAAACAACTGGAGGTGATTTCAAGCGAAGTTGTCTTCGATCGTGTTCCCTAGCTTGCGGAAGATGGTCACAAAATCCTAGAAGGTCGTTTCAAACGAAGCAATCTTTGATGGGGTTCTCTAGCTTGCAGAAGTCTATCATGGCAGAATTAGAGACAGTTACAAGTATGGTAGTCTTCAGGCGGCATTCTCTAGCTTGCAGGAGGTCGTAAAAAATACAAAAATACAATAATACATAAACAAATCGGTTACTTTCAGAGATGTGTGCTCGACGGTGCAAAATACGCGTTTTTTAACTCTTTTATTTGTTTAACTAACGCTAGTTTTGCTGGTATCGGCGTTACAAGAGTGATTTAGGATCACAGAACGTTCTGAATCATTCTCCGTCCTATCGATACTTTGACTTTTGTTTTCGAAACTGGCATTTCTCCAAACTCAGTCAAAGTGGGGGCTTCTGTAGACACCCATTTGTGTCTCCCCAAAACCAAACCTGGTGATGAGTACCTTTCACGTTGAATCATAATCAAATGAAGTGAAAGTATAGAAAGTCTAGTGTTGCGGATAGTTTTAATTTCTTTTCTTTTCTCTCTTGTTTTTGAAAACCTATTTTAAGAAAATAGTCAATCCAGTTTTGTTGGTCCATGATATGGGTCCAATAGTAGTGTAGTCGGATGGGGTTTGAAAAGAGCTTTCCAACGATATATTATAAGCCCAATTCCGATGAATATTGAGGAAGTTATGGCCAAATTACTAAACTAGGCCCAGTTTGAACCTTACATGCGGCCCAATGATCTAGGGGACGGCCCAATATGGATTTATCATTCCTAATGCAATTAGGACTGGTTTTAGTCTTCTAGATTCTTCTAGAAGATTCTTTTCATTCCTAATTCAATTAGTATTGATAAATTGACTTTTTAGAGTTTTAATCAGAATAAAAGAGTGTTTTTGAGGAAAATACGATTTTATCCTCCTGTATGGTTAAATTCTATCTGGTTTTAGAAAACGCGTCAAAAACCTGATTAGCGCCTAACGCCAGCATTAGCGCCTGGCGCTAAGCTTGGCGCCTGGCGCTAACTCCGTTTTTTCACGTCAGAACTCTGGTTCGATTTTCTATCTTTTTGGCTGATTTTCTATATAAATAGCCTCTTAATAACTCCGTTTTAAATCACCAATTCTCATCTACAATCATCAATTCCTTGGTTCTTTAATTCTTTTTTCTCTCAAAGCTAAAGCTTTCTCTCTCTCTCTTTTCTAAACCAACCTTTTCTCAAAGAAAATTCCGCACTCACAAGACCTAGATACACCTAGCCAAGTTTGAAGTTGCCTTCGCCCTAGACGTGAAAGGTTTTAATTTCTGAGGGTTTGGTCCCAAATCTCTTTTTCAATTAATTTGATTGTTGTTTTATTATTTCCCTTGAAGTTACTAACGTGTATATTTTGTTATTAGAAAGAGGTACGAGGAATCCAAGTAAGTTCTTTAATTGTTTAATTGATATTATGATGTAGAAATCATGCTTAGATTTTTATTATGATTCCTTGTATCATGTTAGAATGTTTTTCTTAATTTGATGTTTAGGGTGACAACAATAAATTCTTAGTATCATGTTTAGGGTAAAGAATATAATATCAAGTATGATTAAACGTATGATGCCTTCTATTTTCTTTCCTAATATAGCATGTTAGTATCATGTTAGGGATAAATATTTGATTTTCAATGCTTAGTAACATGCTAGGGTTTGTTATTAATCTTATTAGTATCATGCCTAGGATCTTGTTATTATTATGCTTTAACATGATTATTATTATTATTATTATAATAATTATATATAATTGTTATGATTATTATTATGTTGCTTGATATTTATTGCTTGATCACGCCTTTTATGCATGTTTAAAGGGAATTGGTACTTGTAATCATGCTTAATAAGACAATTAATAATCTTGTTTAGGGTTAACATGATTAAAATTCAAGTGATCGCCAATAATAGTTTTGTTTGTGCATTAATATTCAACCAACATAGATAAACAGGTATAGGATTAATCCTATTGATTGCATGTTAGTCAGAAAGCGCACATGAATACTATCAGAGTAAAGTAGAGGCCTATTATTAGGGCAGGTTCAATCTCTTTTAAGTTGGATTTGTACCTTCATCCCCGAACTACCAGTCATGGTTCAAAACCTATTGGAGTTAACGATCTCTTGGATCGTTAAGGGGTGTAATGCTTGAAATATTCCCTACAATAATCAACCAAATTTCAATCAAAAATATCAAATATCCTCACATTTTCATCCGTTTCGACAAAGAATACACTACTTCCATCCATTTCAACTTCAATCTCTCTCATCCATTCTTAAAGCAAATTAGGGATTTTTTGATTTTGAGGGAATTGGTGGCCAAAACCTGTTCAATCTTGCACTTTGTACGGTATAATCGTCTTCTTTTACTCTTAATTACATTATTATATCATACAGTTGCAAGTATTAGATTGTTGATGGTTGTGAATAGTAGAAGTATGAATTTTGGTGATTTTGATAATTGATATTGAATTTTGGATGATTATTTATGTTGTTTGTTGATTATTATTGCCTCACATTGTAGTTTAGTGCTTTGTTGATTAGTTAGGTGTTTAGTTGGTTATTTAGTTCTTATTTTCTTACCTTTGCTTTCTTGATAGTTTAGTTTAGCTTATTTTTGCTTATTAGTTTCTTTCCTTTTCACTTTCCTTTCTTTTATTTTGTTTTGAAGTTACTAACCGTTTTCTTTGTCTATAGTTCTCTTTTCTATTTTTGTTCTCACATGGCTTTGATGATGATGCTTTGTTTATTAGAGCTTCATGAGGTGATTGATCCTTCACCTTACTATTTTAGCATTGCTTGGAAGCCGGTGAGATCTTTCTTATTTTTCTCCATTTTTTTTATTTTCTTGAATGCATAGTTTAGGATTAGTTTTAGGAGAAGTTGAATGGTTCGAGGATGGATGCTTATGACACCTAGAGTGTTTGGGATTATTGGCGATGTTGTCAATTGATCACTTGTTTGTTGATTGGGAATTACGTGTTATACTTGCATTTTTGTTCCTTTCTTTAATTTCCTACTTTTCCTCTATCTCTGTTTTTCTTTTTCTCTTTTCTTTTATTTTTCTTTCTTCTTGATTTTGGCTTTTGGTATGTTTTGAGGCTTTATTTGTCGCCTATTGTTTTTTTTTTTAATTAGATTATATACAACCGATTTTTGCTTTTGAATGAATATATTCATAATTGGTATGGGTATGCACGGTTTGAGAATATGCTTGGTTGAATCTAGGATAGGTGTGTGCTAAGGTAGCATGTCTAAGAACTAGGAGGATCATTAAGCCGAATTCTACTTGTTTGTGGCATGTGGGTAGTTGCTTCCTATAGTCGATTAGACACCTTTAGTGAGTTTTTACTACATCCATGTGAGGTTCATTTTTCAAGCCTTCAAAATTTATTTGCATGAGCGGCATGGATCCTTGACTATTGCGGACCTAATCTTGAATCTTGACTCATAATTCTCAAACACGAGACCGAACCATCAAGGGAGGACAAAGGCATCTTTTCGAGGTGTTAATTTTTCTTTTCTAGGTTAATCTTCTTTCTTTTTAGTTCATTAGGTTCACATTTGCCTTCTTGCTATTCATTTGAGCCTTTTCCCCTTCTTTTCAAGCCACATCTTTAGAATTTTGAGCATTTTGTTTCTTTTTTTTCCATTTTTTTTGTTTTTGTGAAGCAAATGATTATGTTTTTGGAGTTTGTGGTATATAAGGTTAGATATTTGTTCTATTTGTAAGCAAGCTTGTCTTTTGTATATATTGTGAATAATGGCATATGAATGATTGGAAAAAGCCGTCCAAATTTAAAACAAAGGCAAGGACATAATAAATGCAATTTGGAAAAAGTCGTCCAAAGTTAAAAGAGGCGAGGACAATTGCTTTGAATACATGAATAAATAGAAAAAGGGGGAAAAAGTTGAAAATGAGAAAATCCAAAAAAAAATTTATGTGATTCTTTTCCCTTATCAAGCATTGAGGACAATTCTTCCTTTAAGCTTAGAGGAGAAGCGTTTACGCTTTTTGTATATATGCTTGTGGTTATATCTTTGAATAAGCTTGGGGGTGTTAGTTTGTTTTTATTTGGAGATTTCTTGGTTATGAAGAGAAGGTTTGATCACCCTTTGCTTCACTAATTAGGAATACCGCTAAATTTTAAATTTTCAAGTCTACCCTCCCCCCACTACAAGGAAAATGTCTTTTCGTACCGATTATTTCGTAGCGATTGTACATTCGCTACAATACGCAAGTATGTTTGTGAAATAATTAAGGAAGTCGTATCATTTTGTTGGGGTTTGGTGAGTCCGACTCACCGCGGAAACAACCCCGACCCAAGGAACCACTCGTAATTAATAAAACCATAAAGCATAAATGAATAAACACAAGAAAAGGAAGAACGAATCATACCCTTGAAGCGAGCTTCGCCCTCTCAAAACGGGCTCTTACTTGAAAGCCTTGAGCACCGCAAATGCCGTGCCTCCAACGGTATCCACCCACAAAGGACAAACACGACTTTTTAGGTCCGTTACCTTGGAGTTAGCAAGGTCCGACCAAAACCCAAGTGTTAATGGAGTTTAAGAGTTTTTCCAAAATATGGAATGCTCTTTCTAACTCCCACTCAAGCCCTTTACTCCAAATCCCAAGGTTGGTATTTATAGAGGAAAGTATGAGTGGGAATTTCTATTCCATCAATGTGGGATTCATGAAATTCCAAAAATTAATTTAAAGCTAAATTAAATTAAATATATAAGCAAGTAATAAATCAACAAGTGTCCTAGTCATATGTAAAGAGGTGTATGGACCACTAGTAGAAAAATTGTCATTTGTAACGGGTTATTTGTAACGGGCAAAGCTATGCCCGTTACAATAAACATATCCGTAACGGTCAAAATAACAGTCCGTTACAAATACATATTATTCGTAACGGGCAACATGGTGCCCGTTACGAAAACTATGTTTTTTGTAACGGGCAAGATCTTGCCCGTTACGAATAGTTATTTATTTGTAACGGACAAGATTGTGCCTGTTACAAATGTTTGAATTTGGGCCCAGCTGATGAGAAAAGCCCATTTATAGCTAGGGTTTCACTCTCCTTAGTCAGTTAGTCCTTAAGCCGTCATTTCCTTATCTTCTTTCCTTTCTCCTCTCTCCTCTCTCCTCCAAAAACCTTAACATCCCCAATTTCCCACTCGATGATATCTTATCAATGGATGTTCAGCTCTTACAAAACCCTAAAATTCCACCCCCAAATCAACCAAATTCCTCAAATTCTCTCTATGCCTTCCTCAGAGTTTGCCCCCTTCCAATTGCTCCTTCCAAACTCTCTAAAAAGAAACAACCTAATTCGAAAAAACCCAGTAAGAGTTGTGTTACGATCAATGACAATTCATTCTATTACAATTATTCCCCTGATTTACGATTCTAACTGGTTGAAATTTGAAATTTACAACGGATTTTCGCATGTTTTTTCTTCAAATTCTTCTCAGGTTTGTTGTTTGAATTCCCCCCCTTTTTTAGTTTTTGGGATTTTTTCAATTGATTGATTGCATACTTTTTTAAGTGAATTGTTGTTATAACTGTGCAGGATGAAGTGTATGATAAGCTCATGAGACCAATAGTTGAGGGATTTTTGAGTGGAAAAGGTGGGCTTTCGGCTGCTTTAGGGCCTAGTGGTTCTGGGAAAACTCACACCGTTTTCGGATCTATCAAAGTACCCGGTTTGGTTCCTCGCGCTCTTCGCCACATTTTTTATGCTGAAGCTGGTAAATCGTCTATGATGTCGAGGTGATTATGCTCGCAATTTTCCTTTTGAGGTTCAATTAATAGTATTATATATGTGTGAGATGTTAATTCGTTTTTTTTCTCTATGTTGCTCTTTTAAAGTCTTTGCGGTCCTGTTGGTGAATTGCTCTCGAAGATTTGGTAGATCGAAGCCTCTTCATAAGGTCCTTGGTGGTGGTAAACGTATGTTTCCTCAATTTTTGATTTTTCCCTCTTTTTTTTTTATTGAAATGTTGTTTGTATATTCCGAATTTGATTGTTTCCTATACAATTTGTGCGAATTGATGATTGTTTTTAGCTTGATTATTGTTTATTAATGGAGATAGGGAGTGATTTTGATTGTATTTGTTGCTTTTATTGATTGATTTTTTTGTATGATGGTGTTATTATTACAAATCTGAGTTTTGTTGCAGCCTCCTAAACCTCCTGATGTGTTTTTATTGAAATTATTGCTACTTGTTTCTATCAATTCACCTTCCTTTCATATTTTTAGCTAGATAGCTAGGCAGCAACCATATATTATTACTTAGTTGCTTTATACATAATAATCATCACTCCTCTTTGATTTCATTTGTACATTTCATTCATCACTTTCACTTCCAACCATGACTTGCTCTAAGGATCATAAGGTATTACCTCCATTTCAATCTTATTTCTTTTTAGTTTGTATATAAATACATTCTAATTAAATTAATTGATTATTTGAATGTATATATGTTGATCGACCAGGTAACAACAATGGTTTGCTGCAGTCCTGAGAAGATCACCGTGGTTTGCTACAGTCCTGAGAAGATCAGAGACAAGCTTTTTTAATAATAAAGATTGTACCGGTAAATTTCTCTCTATATCTCCCTCTTTCTCTCTATTTTCCTGATTATGTTCTATCATGTAATGTTGCTCCAAAATTTATTATTGAACGGAGTTATGGTGAATTCATGATTATATGCTTTAATTTAATCAAAATTCTGATCTTTTCCTTTTATAATTATGAATTAGAAAGAATTAGGGATTTTTTTTTGGGGGGGGGGGGGGGGTGGGGGGTTAGGTTTATGAACTTACGATTTGGGATTAATTAAACTTGCAACACATGCTTAAATTGCTTATTGTTTTGGGCGTTTTGCTACCTAATTTATGCTTAATGTTATCTTGCTTTTGAAGTTGATTATGTAAATAGGAATGTTAGAATTAATCATTTAATCATAATTGGTGAAATTGTGGAAAAAGCTGTTGCATTTCATATTTTGATTTAAGATTCAAAAATCTGCAGATAAACTGTAGATTAATGGCTCCTGAGGCTGCTGCTAATGCTTCGGCGAAGAAGCTTATAAGAATTGATATCAGTTTAGACACTGTTTTTCCATGGTGCTTTGTAGGCAAAAGAAATTTAGACAAAGCTATTTCTGCATCAAAAGATCAGTTTGATTTTGAGGTTTATTTCCTGAAACCCTTTCCCCCAATTCTTTTTAAATCGCTTATACTCGTGTTGTTTTCTATTTCGTGCTTGTTTAAGTCATCAGTTTGTATTGCAGATCAGGTAGCACCCTTTCTTCCTCAATCCTTCTGCTCCAAAAGAGGGTGTGAACAAGAGGGATTTTTACAGACAGAAGTTTGGTGCGCGATCTGAACAGATAATAGCACGAATGACAGATGTATGGCAAAATATTTATTAATCCGTTTTTTTTTTATTTCATTAAGACAATTTATAGTTACTTTTGGCACTAACTCACATGCCAATTTGTGTTGCAGGTATTTAGAGGACTCGGTTTGGAATACAACATTGATGGGCTTACGTAAGGAATTATCATATTTTACTATATAAGCTTATAATCTTCAACTCTACTAAATAATTTTGGCATAACATTTGGGATTTATGTATGTAGGGGGAACACTTTGGATAGTCACAGGCTTATATATTATGCTGGCCAGCAAGGGCTGGACAAGTAACATATATACAAACCACGGTGAAAAAAAAAGCTTGTCTCTAATCTTTCAGGAAGCATTTTTTCAATGGGAGGCTCATACAGTAAATCAAGGAACAGTCTCAAGAGTCCATCAGATTTCATTTTGGTCATACACAAGAGATGATTGATTTCGCGGGGAAAGTTGGTGCTCCAGACAAACCACTTGAGTTGCAGTAATTTGTGGAAAATGTAAACGATTTAACATTAATTTAGTGAAAAATCATTTAAATCTCTTATTGCCATTGAGATTTTCTTTTGTTCTATTTTTTCAGTTTTAGTTATTAGGTGATAATAAATGTATTTTTTTTTGCTGATTGTATATATATGAAGTACTATTTTTATCTCAATTAATTAATAAAATAATTGTGCTATAATTATTATGCAAGCTAGCTAATTCAGCACAGCATGTGCTGGATTTTTTTTTAAAATTGGGTTACACACTATTTTTAACGGGACGGGCAGTTGAAAGTCCTGTTACAAATAAATCGTTATTTGTAACGGGCACTTGAAATGTCTGTTACGAATAACGGGTTATTCGTAATGGGCACTTGAAATGTCCGTTACGAATAACGGGTTATTCGTAACGGACATTGCCCGTTACGAATAACATTGGCTATCCGTAACGGTGGCATGCGTAACGCCCGATGCCCGTTACGGATAGGCCTTTTTTTCCCATTACGGATAGCTATTTTTCCACTAGTGGACCACTTGGAGAGGAGGGGACCATACTTGCTCCCCACTCCTTCCTCTCCTTGTGACACTTGTGCACACCAAAAAGCAAGCACACTTACTAGCTTCCCTTTTCTACCCGACCTAGGCACACGGCCCAACTAGCCTTGCACCGTGAAGGCTTCTAGCTCGGCCCAGCACGCCCATGCACATCAGTGCGGGCTGCTGATGCCGAAGGCGCTGCTATCTAGCAACGCACATGTGCGGGATGCTAGCAGCAGCGCACACCAGCACGCCACGCACTGCTTGCGGGCTGCTGGGCGTGCTGTGCTAGCATGCCTCGCACATGGTGCGGGCTGCTAGCCACGCCTTGCTAGCATGTCTCGCACATGGTGCGGGCTGCTAGCTCGGCTAATCCCCTAGCACCCGGGATTCCGATGCTAGGGGTAGTTTGGTCATTGTTGATTTATTACTAATTTGTCGTCTCGTCTTTTTATTATTTTTGACTTGACTTCTGACGCTCGGTTTCGACGCTCTAAGCTCGAATTTTTGACGTCTAAATATTTAACACTCGGGCGACGAATTAATTTCTTCCGAATTAATTCGTCGAGTCGGTTTGTATATTTTGCTTGGGTGTGACCCGAAGGGTTCAGTTAAGATTAAGCTGTAATATTAATTATATTAATATTACTGATTGGAAGCGGCCTCCACCCAGTTATTCCGATCACTTGACCTTACTGAATATATTAGCTTTCTAATAATTCTAAACCCGCCATCAGAATAATACAGTTGTTCGAAGGACACCATTCCTTTCAATCTCCCACTTATCCTTCCGGACAAGTGTGCATTTAGTGTATAGCCCCTTTCCCATGTCTCTTCATGAACTACAGAGTAAGATTACTCGTCATCTATGTTACGTCCAGATGTGTTTCTCGAAATCCGAGTTTGACTGTCAATAAGCAGATGACTTCTAAAATCCATCTGAGCACGGCCATGCATTTTCACAGTCTCGCACTTTGAGAGGCCTTGTAAACAACAAGACATGTTCCCTATTGTTAGTAGGGGGACATTTCCAGTCTTGTAATGTAGCTTCTCTTACTTAGAGGACCTAGCCGCCCGATATCTGTCGTTATAATCCCCAGTTACGGCAGACGTTTGGCGGATACCAAAGCGGACTAGTACTCAAACAAGAGACCTCCCACTACTCATGGTCAAGGAAAAGAGTTCCGATAGTAATAATGAGAAAAATACTTATGACGATTTTAAATCTCTTAAAGTATTCTCATAGGTCGATCCAGTATGGTTCTAAACCAATACCTATGCAAATGATTTATAACCTCATAGCAAAAGAAACGGTGCTATAAATCATACTACACACTAATATCTAATGGTCATTAATCGTCCACAAAAAATATGACCTTGATTAGGGATAATTTTCAATTAAAATATTCAATGTTCACTTAATAGGTGTTTCTTTATCCAAGCCATTGACTTGATACCCTATTTTCAATATTTATTAAAATCGAATGGACTCATTATTTAATTCTAAACCACAATTAAATAGTTTTTATTTAGAAATATTTTATTCCACTATGAAACTTCACAATGTTTCATCTTAAGATAAATGGTTTTTCCCAAATGTTTTAAGAGTAGTACTCTTCATAAAACATTCATAGAAATCACACCCATATTTGATATGCTTGATTTCTTTCATGCAATTATGAATGTTGTCGTTCACTTATTGCATAGGTTTAGTTATAATTACTTTGCAAACCTTAGCATCTTCATTATCCACCTTTTCCATAATAAGATGATAAAATTTTGAGAGTGTTAATGGATTACATGTGATTCAGGATTTATTGTCCAAGCAATGCCTCCCACTCATTTTCATGATTTGAGACCTTCTACTTGACAACCTACAATCATCAATGTTCAACAACGAACTTTTCCATTTAACATCTATCTTATTATTGCCTTTAAGGCAACAATATTCTCAACATATGTTTTAGTAGAGTCTTCGATGATGCCTTGCATGGATTTCACTCCAAACGACTCACAATGATTTGGAATACTCAAATCACTTACGATCATGGAAATTTATCTTAAATTTCCGCACATTATACATGGATGCATATCCACGTTACCATTCTCAAGCCACGACACTTCTTGCCTCGTGCTTATAAATGGCTTCCTTGCTAAGGTTCTAATCCTTGTTAAGGTTTGTGCTTGTAACATCAAAACTCAAGTTGTATTTGTTTCCATGTGTCAAGAACTCATCCAACTACTTATTTAAGTGCTATGGATGTTCTTGACTATAATCTAATGATCTAATACTTAGATTAATGTCAACAGATATTATATACATACTTCACATGCTCTAAGCAAGTAAGTCGTCTGACGATTCCATATCATAGCTTTACATGATGGGTTTAATTCTAGAATGATTCTCAATTCTATTCCATCCATGTGACATTTAGCTCATTCAGTTACACTGAGTCTTGCCAAAATGTTCGCTATGTGATATGGTTAAAAGTCTCTTACTAGAGTCTTTCTTGGTTGACTTAGTATTTAGCCTAGCTTATACTTAGTTCAAACATTTACTTAGCTTCATACATATATGGGTCGAAAGCCTTTCAAAGTCCTTCATGTTTAACATGGTAAATTCCTTTACTCATTTAAACATTTAATTAAGTTTTTACCATAGAACTTAATTCCCAACATGTACTAACTATCGTCTTTAGATTGGTCAATTGTCGAAAATACTTTCAAATCAAAGCATTTAGCATTTGATAGTTGTTTCACAATAGAGTTCGTAAGCTTTTCGTTGGACCTTTACATTTGCTCCCACTAAACTTCTTGTTCATCAGAATTTCTATGTTTCTCCATAAGTCAATCCTCTTATTAACTTTATGAGAAAACACGTTCCAATTCCTTCATGCAATGCTTCCTTTAATCCCATGACGGATTCCATGTGCTTGCTTTCAAATCTAGCATTATTTAGATTTTCAAAACCCTAAGACTATTCCGTAGTCACTGTTTTGGGAAGGCAGTTTTGGTATCTGTTTTGCCATATTTCATATATGCAATTTTGCTAGATCAATCAAGAAAAGACTTAAGCATTCCGATTGGTAAATAGGTTTTTATTAAAATCAACTCCTTGAAATTAATGATATTCTTTTCAACCAATCTAGCTATGTATGTATATACATTTCAACATTTGTTAGTTTTCTCCTTGAAAACTTATTAGCATTTGATGGATCTTTCATCCTTCATGCAAATTAATCAAGTTTCGAACATGATTTTCAAACATGGAGTCTATTTCGGATTTTCATGGCCTCTAACCATCATTCGGAATTTGGATTTGTCGTAGCTATCTTACAAGACATTATTCCTTTGCTTGTAAGTCTTAGGTTTATTTCTAACTTAATAGAAAATTTATAGGATTCAATCCAAGCCTTTGGTGAATTCTATACCTATACGGGGTAATTGCATCAAACACTGAGTTTTAAGGCGCTTTCACAGCCCTTTTATCATGTTGATCTTACTCCAATATTTTTAATGTTTTTGTGAGTAATGAATTCTCTTTTAAGGCACTTGTAAAGTCCTTTTGAGTATTCTTGATCAAGCATTCTCATGAAGTCCTTTAAGGTCTTCCGAGATTCTCAGTTCTAGTTTGTTGCTAAGCTCGATGGTCATCGAGTTCATTTTCCTCCCACTTGTCGTTTCGGAAACGTGTTACTTTCCAGAAAGACACCACTTAGAGCAACAAACATTATGTTCTCAATTAGGATGTGGAGGTAATGCCCGTAGTCTCACTTGAATGCTTACAAAGAGACATGTATATTGTCTTTGGGTAAAAGTTCGTTGTGAAACAAACAGTTAGCTCCCACTTGAGCGATCTTTAGTCTTTATTGAGCCATTCAGCTCCCACTGAGCCACCTAGCTCCCACTGAGCCACTTAGCTCCCACTGAGCTAGTGAACTCCCACTGAGACTAAGAGCCTTAGATATATACTTGAAAAGACTTTTAGAAGTTATTTCTATCCATAACTGAATATGTCGTCCTTTCTTAGCTTCGACATATTGTTTAGTGTAACATTAGTCATTTGTGCAAATCTTTAAGAACTTTATAGGAAGGGTTGTGAACCATCATCGTTTGAGTCATTTTCCAATGACATCGAGGTCTCCGTGAGGACACACTATGTTCTTTGTGGAGTTCTTTATGAAAATATCCATTCATAACTTTGAGATGGTCACGCTTGGCTCAAGAAAACATTGCTCGATCTAATCTAGAAGTTTTGATATCTTGCCAAGTCGATTCTGTACTTCACTTGACTTTTGAGCTACTTGGGTCAAGTTTGTTCACATTTGATGAATATAGCCATATCCTTTCAAATTCTTTGTGAAACGTTGAAGTAATTGATTCCTCTTTAGCCTTCGGAGTCAATTGTCTATACCAAGAACAATAGCTCTCTGCTTTGTCGGTTTCAACAACTAAGACTTGCTTTTCTTAGAATGATTCCAAATCGAGCAACTATCAAGAGCCTATCTAATAGAATCTTGAGTACGTTTTTGTCGATATGACATTGCTAAAGATGTTTGGAACGCAAATCAAGCCCATGACTTGAACTTAGTGAGTTAATCATGTTAGGGAAATGTTTGTTTATAATCAAGCATTCTTGACTCAACGCTTGGATAACCATGCCATTCAAATAAATCTCGCAACTATTGCTCATTACTTTGAATGTGAGTCTTTCCTTGAGTAAACGGATCAATTGCTGATTATGGAACATAATAACCATTATTTGTTCCAGCCTTTGGCTTAAAAGGTCTTTAAACAAAACATATGACCTTACAACTGATGTAGCTCTTCTTGCTTCATTCTAAGCTTGTAACTCGATAACTTAGCTTAACTTCAATAGTTTGAGGTCACTATCATAGTGGAACACTCAAGCAGTATCCGATACTTGTGAAGTTAACGAATTGCTAAGTTAACTACAATAACATGAACTCATGAGTTGAAATGGAATCTATTTCCTTTTCTTTGTTCCTTCTTTCCTATATTTCTTATCATACAATATCTCATAATCTTACTTTAAGAATTATTTCTGTAAGTACCTTGAATCTTATACTTTGTTAGGCATAATCAAGCACCTAGTGCGCCGTAAAACAAAGTCCATCTTTTCCATTAATTCTTACTCGAATTACTACATCAATGAGTCCTAATCAATTATGTATGATGCGAAAAGATACATTGGTTGTCAAACATTGACAATCTTGAGTTTGCAACTCAATACCTCATGTTTTATCAAAACTACCTAGTATTTTGAATACATGATGTCCAACCTTCCTTTCGGACTTAATTATAAAATTCATTTATGAGAATTGTATTTTAGAAATGTTTTTTTTGTCTTTGAGAACTATTCTCAAGGATTTCCTTTACCAATCATGGAAACAATATTATTTGATTTAGAATACTATAAATATAAGTGCAAAGTATAACCATTTATCAAGAACATAATAAGTTTGAAATTTAATAGCATTCATGCAAACTTCAATCTTATTAAACGTCTTATTTACGCATAAAAATTGTCCCTATTTGGCGAAAATAAGGAGATTCCAAGATCCGAAGAAACAAAGAGTGGTTAAGCATGCTTTGGCTTGTCTTAACACTTAATCTTCTAAGGTAAGCATTGCCTTGATAATGGCTCTAAGCCACTCTTGGTTAGATAATCGTCGCATCTAATGCATCTTTGACGATGTATCTCTTTTTCCACGGTATGTGAGGACTCCTCACTCATACCAATGAGTTAAACCAAAACAAACGTGCACCCCCGGTGTGCCTTATGAGCCTTGGAGAAGTGATGGCACCTCGCTTTGGCGTAGCCTACCATCACCCTCGTTCAGTTGGTAAGTGTTGTTTTGGAAAGGAAAGTTTGACTCAATATTATCAGGGACCTAGGATTTCTATGTTGGTTGATTTAAGTGAACTTAACTAATCATCGCAACATAAAAAAAACCTAAACATGCATCTAACGAATAATTCACATGTATATAAGCATAAAATATAAAGCGAAATTATAGATGCATATTGGCAACTAGCATGACCCCTTGAATTCTTTAAATCTTCAAAAGGTCTTCATTCAAGGCTTTGTCTTCTAAGATACGCCGTCTTCAAGACTTAACCAAGCTATGAAAATACTAGTGTCTACGACTAGGAATAATCTAAATATTAAGGTACAAAAATACTTAACGGTGCGTAGACCGTATTTAGATTTACAAAAATACATAACGGTAGTAGTCCGTATTTTCTATCCTAATCGGGTCCCACTAGTTGCCATTTCGTAAAACCTGTGAGAGAGAATATACATTCCATTCATCCATTCACTATTTGTGAATGGCCCATGAAATTTACAATATCAAACAAGTAAAATGCATTTAAACAACGCACGCACTACTAACTAATTTAGGTGGTTAATCCGATTAACACGCCTAATTAAAAGTAGTCAAAGTTGTTTAACCGATTATGTAATTTGACGTCATTAATTAATTGAAGCTCCCACTAAATTCCGCATTTCCCTTAATTAATCCAATTAATTAAGTCGGTAGCACCCAAACTTGTCAAAATAAAATTTTGCCAATGCCGCTCAAAACCGAGGCCTAGCCTCCCAAAATTTTAATTAAAAAAAACAAAATTAATTAAAATAAATAAAAACGACAAAATAAGCAATATTAAGCCAACCGCATTTCAAGTGGCTTTCGCTTTAAGAGTTTTGCCAAGGAAACTAGAATAATCGCGGCTCATGCAAACCAAGCATACTACGGCTATTCACCTCACCGCACCAAGCATATGCACACACAAAAAACTCCGCACACACGGCCCGCGGCAAGCAGCCACGGGCTGCTGCCACTGCCGCACGCACAGCCATGGCTGCTGCTGCGTGGCTGCTGTGGCCGTGTGCTGCTGCCGCACATATGGCCGCACATTAGGCAGGGCAGCCACCTTGGCAGCCACATGCGGGCAGCCTGGCTAGCCAAGTGTGGTTCTTTGCCTCGTTTTGCGTGCCATGGCCTCGGGATTTGATCCCATTTCGCGAGACATAATTAATCAATTCTAAATTAATTTTAGAAATAACTTAATGATGAGCAAAAATGAAAGAATTTTAAACAAGTCCAACTTAATAAAATTTCAAAGTGAAAATAACCAAAATAATTCCAAGAACCATTCTTAATTAAATTGGTTTAGCTTGATGCAATAATAAAGTTGAGGCAATTTCTCACTTTTAATTTAATCAATTTAAATTAAACTTGAGAATTTGACAAAGTAAGGGGAAGTTGGAAAAATATGAACTTTATTGTTCAAATGAAAATTTCAACATCTAAATTTTGTGAATCCTTGAAAATTATATCTTCCAACATGAAGATAACCAAATTTCTATCACAAAAATTGAAACTTTATGTTTCCAATCAACTCAAAATGATTAAAACAACAAAGTTTAATACAAAACAACAAGGAATTTAGTGGTTTTTAAAGTTACAATCACTTATCACATTAAAAAGATTGAATCTTTAACACTTAGGAAGCCTCAAAACAAAAATTTTCATACTAAAAAGCAATTAGTTTGCAATTATGTGAAAATAAATCAACCTTTAAGCATCAAATACTACCAAGTAAGTGTGCTTTAAAGGGACTTAAAAGGCAAAAAATAATGCAAATAATCAACCACATAATCAACAAGTTATGCCATTAATTTCAAGGTTAGAAAAGACTTAAAATTTTTCGTAAAAAACGAAAAATCCCTCGAAAAAGGCATTTCTGGTCAGAATTTGGCTAAAATCACAGTTCCTTTGGGGTAAAAATTCACTATTTTTGGGCAAAAATCTGGATTCTGGATCAAATTCGACATTAAAATGGGGATTAAAATAAATAAAACCGAGCTACTAATCTAATTAGCAACTTAAATCAGAAAAATAAGCCAAAATAAACCTTGAAAAACATGATTATAAAAATAAACGAGCGGGGCTCCGATACCGCTGTTGGGGTTTGGTGAGTCCGACTCACCGCGGAAACAACCCCTCGTAATTAATAAAGCCATAAAGCATAAATGAATAAACACAAGAAAAGGAAGAACGAATCATACCCTTGAAGCGAGCTTCGCCCTCTCAAAACAGGCTCTTACTTGAAAGCCTTGAGCACCGCAAATGCCGTGCCTCCAACGGTATCCACCCACAAAGGACGAACACGACTTTTTAGGTCTGTTACCTTAGAGTTACCAAGGTCCAACCAAAACCCAAGTGTTAATGGAGTTTAAGAGTTTTTCAAAAATATGGAATGCTCTTTCTAACTTCCACTCAAGCCCTTTAATCCAAATCCCAAGGTTGGTATTTATAGAGGAAAGTGTGAGTGGGAATTTCTATCCCATCAATGTGGGATTCATGAAATTCCACAAATTAATTTAAAGCTAAATTAAATTAAATATATAAGGCGCTGCTAGCTAGCCACGCACATGTGCGGGCTGCTAGCAGCGGCGCACGCCAGCTTTCTACCCGCTCGGCCCAGCACGCCCACGCACATCAGTGCGGGCTGCTGATGCCGAGGGCGCTGCTAGCTAGTCACGTACGGGCTGCTAGCAGCAGCGCACGCCAGCACGCCACGCACTGCTTGCAGGCTGCTGGCCGTGCTGTGCTAGCATGCCTCGCACATGATGCGGGCTGCTAGCCACGCCTTGCTCGCATGTCTCGCACATGGTGCTGGCTGCTAGCTCGGCTAATCCCCTAGCACTCGGGATTCCGATGCTAGGGGTATTTTGGTCATTGTTGATTTTTTTACTAATTTGTCGTCTCTTCTTTTTATTATTTTTGAGACTTCCGACGCTCGGTTTCGACGCTCTAAGCTCGAATTTCCGACGTCTAAATATTTAACACTTTTACGACGTCTAAATATTTAACACTCGGGCGACGAATTAATTTCTTCCGAATTAATTCGTCGAGTCGGTTCGTATATTTTGCTTGGTTGTGACCCGAAGGGTTCAGTCAAGATTAAGCTGTAATATTAATTATATTAATATTACTGATCGGAAGCGGCCTCCACCCAGGCATTCCGATCACTTGACCTTACTGAATATATTAGCTTTCTAATAATTCTGAACCTGCCATCAAAATAATACACTTGTTCGAAGGACACCATTCCTTTCACATTTTACAATCGCCATGGTTTTCCCATATAAAATCGATACGGAAAACATAATAATACATATCCAAACTATTTTTACACATTTATATAATTTTGAGAAATCGTATCATTCACAATCGCCACTAAATCCTAAAAATAGATACGAAAAGTCTTTTCAACACTAGATATATTAATATTGTTTGACAAATAATGCATAAAATATGGCATAGCTTATTGGTGAAACATTTAATATAAGAGTTTGAGGTTGCATGTTCGAATCTTGTAAAGATCATACGCATGTTTTTTTTTGAAGAAAATGAGTTAAACATTTATAGCGATTGTAATCGCTACAATAATCACCACGATTGGATGTATTTTTTCATATCGATTATTGAGGCCAACCCCATCGATTTTGAAAACCACTACTAAAGGCTAGGGCAACGGGGGATATTCTATCGAATGGCCATTCATTGGGAAAGCTTTTTATTGCAATTACAATCGATACTAAAGGTTAAAATAATCGCTATGTAAAGGTTATTTTCTTGTAGTGCCCGTTTTTCCCTTACGTTACAACCATTGGGAAAGACCTTTCGACCTAGAATTTGAGTCACATATCAAGGGAGGGCATTATGAGTTAAAGCCTAAAGAGAAGGGATGCAAAGTCAAGACGTCGAGTAGCCCAAAAGTGTTTTCTTTTCCGGCTCCTTCGAGGAGCTAGTGAGATGCTCATTATAGGGAGATTTAAGACTATAGGGAGAACGCGGTAAGATCGAATAGGATGAAGGGGAATTGTGATAACTATTTCTCTACGCTTAGCATATTCTATGTTTCAATCAACCTCGGATATCTTGGAATGTGCATACCCCTATTTGCTTAAGAAAGATGTTTATTCATTTGAAGTGTAGTCATTTTGTAAGACCTATTCGTAAAGGTTTCAATTTTTCTTTTCTTTCTTTTAATTTACTTTATGTGGTTTGCCTCATGTATGTTGGTGGAAAGTTATAGGTTAAGCTCTTAGGAAACCTTTATGAGACCTCACTCGTCCTCATAGGCAACTTTAGGGTTTAAAGGGCTTGTTGTAGCTAAATACAACCGTGATTCCTACGATAGTGAGTCTTAGTGTATATTCCCGTCTCATGTCTTTCTTTTTCTTTTTGAATAAGTCTTTCATCCTTATTCTTTCTTGCTTTGTTTTGCTCGAGGACGAGAAAAAGTTTACCTTGGGGGAATTTGATTAGTGTCATTTATGGCACTCATTTGGTTCCCTTTAGGGTGGAGTTCGTGCTATTTTATAGATCTTTTCTTTTACTTTTTCTTAATTTTATTCTTTATTTCTTTAGTTTGCATTTTCTTAGTTGAATTTCTATTTTTATGCATTTGTTGGCTTATTTTTTTATTTTCTCTTTTATTTGCTTGTTTTCTTTCGTTTTTCAAGTTAAGGTCGTTATCCAAAGATTCCCGAGGCCCCATCCAAAGTTTGGCATTGATTAGGATGTCTAATGTTCTCCGTTTAAAGCTCAAGCATGGAGAAGTGCAAGTTCCTAAAGACTTTAGGCCGTGCTTTCAAGTCGTGGGGGCACAAATTCTCGTGTTGAACCCACAATCATGGAGTTTAAAAACTGCAAGGTCCCGTGTTTATTAAGAACCACTAGTGGAAAAAAATGCTATTAGCAATTGGCAAAAAATGACTTTTCGCAACTGGCGCATGGGGCTGCTATTGCGGGGGCTACTAATAGGAAAATTATTGGCAACTGGCACTTGCCAGCTTTTAATAGTCATTATTTGCAGCTGGCGTATTTACTGGCCAGTTGCAAATAGTCTTTATTTGCAACTAGCATATAATTTGGCCCGCTGCTAATAATACTTAATTGCAACTAACATATAGTAAGGTTAGTTGCAAATAGTATTTTTTTTAAATTTTAAAAGGTGTTATTCGCAACAGGCCGAGTACAAGGCCCGCTATTAATAGTATGTGTTTTCAGCTGGCATATAAATCGGCCAGTTGCAAATAGTCAATTTTCAAAATTAAAAAAAATGCAATTTTTTTAGCCAAATTGACGTATGAAATATATCATAGAAGGTACTATTGTAACAAATATTTTGTTAATATTGCATTATATATTAATTAAAAACTTTTAAAAAAAATTACAAGGCTAGCAGTCCATGCTACAAAAAACACAACTACTTAAAAAATAAAAAAAAAATAAAAAAATAAAAAAAAAATCACAACTACTTCTTGGAATGACAGTATTGGATTTGGATCCGTATTGTTTTTATTCATGCTAGAGGTTCTTTCTCCCTAATCTGAATTGGCACATTGTGGTTTGGCTTCAACCAAAGATCCTGAAGACAGCTGGTTGCTGCAATTTTGAAAATAAATTAATAAACTTCAATAAAAAAAATTAAAAAATCATAATAAAAAGAAAAAAAAAAAACAAAACTACATAAGACATCACTAGAAAAACAAAAAGGGAGTAAGAGAGGTTGTTTACAGTAACATTTTAAAGCAGTAATAACATATTGATAATAAGATTAATATCCACAACAAATATTAACCAGCCAGCCAGCTCACAAGCCACCAGTTGCCAAGCTGTAGCAGCATTGAGCCAGCTAGCACCACAACACCCAGCCAACAGCAGCCAGCTAGCCAGCCTACAGCTACAAGCAGCAGGAGGCAACAACAACAAACAACAAAGCAACAACAGTCATCAAAGTACACACATGTAAGCTGCAGCAAGTTAACAAGTAACAAGCAACATCATAGCAACAACTAGATAGCATATTCCCTTTCCAATATTCGATATTTAGGATTCTACAAGTCAGGTGTCTTGTACATACGAAGCTGTACATAGGAAGTGTGTTTGATAAAAAAAAATCTGAAGAGCATATGATATAAGTTCTATAGACTAATATAAAACCAATTCTTGTCTAAACACATCCCTATATTATCATCGAAATTTAAATATTATCATAAAAAATAATAACCAAAACCCAGAGAAATCATACCATCGTAATATGCAGGAAATAAGGGAAAATTACAAGTCAATAATTCTGTAGGTTGATCACTCCTAGTCTTATTAATCACATGCACAACTATTTCAACTAATTTAATTGCAACAATTCAATCAATCAATGATTATCAACTAGCAAAAATCATCAATCAAGCATGCTTCCCCTTCTCCCTAGCAACTAATCTACTCACTAATCATGGTGAAATTGGAAGAAAAAACTGATTCAATCACAAACATATTCATTTCAAGTTTAATCAAGAAGGAATTCAATCACTCAACAATTTCTCAAACCTAAACAAAAATTCAAATCAAACATTCAAGCATTACAGGAATTTGCAATAAAATTAAATTCAAAGGAAAGAAATCTCACAAACTTTCATTGATATGAAGAAGAAATCTAAACTTGATTGAAGCAATGTTGTAATACAAATTAAAATCCAAGAATTTATATCTCTACTTTCTCTCTAACTTCTCTCTCTAAAAACTAAGAAAATGCAAATTATCTAAAAGTTATCTATCCAAAGGAAATACAACAGTATATATACACAAAGAAGAAATATTGATCGGCCGCGCCCTCTCCAAGGACTCCCGCGCTCGCGGAAAAATGGGTACGGAACCCATAACTAACTTTGCAGGCAATTTGGGCAACACCCGCGCCCGCAGGTATTGAAGCCCGCGCCTGCGACTTAAGGCGCGGCAAATGCCCTGCTCCAAAGTGTATTCACGGGCCCGCAGTCTCTCTAATAGAAGCAGTCTCTCCAAATCATCAGCGCCCGTGGATAGACCGCGGCCAAGGCGCGGAGTGTTCCTGCAAAAAATCTCCATTTTTTGCACTTTTATTGCGCCTTGCGGCCTTTGGCAAAGGCTTTGTGCCCTCTCCAAGCCCTCTCCAAGGAGCTTGCTTCTTCTTTGCTTAGCCCTTTTGGCTCTTCTTGATCCCTTTGCAAATTCAACTCCTTAAGCACCTACAAAAGTAAACAAAGAGAGAAAATAGAAGAGAAAAAGAGCCAAATAAAAGGGAAACACGAAGAAAACCACACAAAGGAAAGTAAAACACGAAGAAAGAAAGAAACAAATAGAGAAACTAAAGGAGAAAAGACAAAAATAATAATAAAAAAAAAAGCTATGAAAATAGGGTGAAAACATCCTAAAGACTACCCTATGAGTGCCATAAATGACACTCATCACTTCAAAGTCTCATACAATTTAAAATTGTAAAAGAGTATTAAAATCAACTTTACACAAATTTCTAGCAATATATAATGAAATAAAACCCCTCATAATTTAATTAAAACAAGCTGAAATTATATTTAAAACATCATAATTTAATCCCAATTAATGGGTAATTAAAATTCCTTAAAGAAACTTGATTTTAAATGCTCTACTTAAATTCCAGCACAATATTTTAATTAAAACTTACTGTAATTAAGCCTTAAAACACTTTAATCAAAGGTCTAAATCATTATACATCATAACCCTTCAATAATTTACAAATCAAGAACATAAGGTTTCAAAAATTGGGGCTTTTTAAATAAAAACATAATTTGAAAATTAATTAGGATAATACTTATAACCAAACATCAAAATCAAATCCTAAAACTCATAATTAAAAATTAGATTTAAGTCTATATTAGTTTTTAACAATAAAAATTTAATTTTTTTTACATTCGAAAAAGGGAAGGGGAAGGCAGCGACAGCCACCTCGCCGGCTACCAGCGCCAGTGGCTGCCTGCTGCCAGTGGTTGACGCTGCTAGCGGTGGCGACCACCTACTGCTGGTGGTCGACAGTGGTGGTGGGAGGAGCAGCCAAAAAAAAGAAAAGGGGAAGGGGAAAAAAAAGAAGAAAAAGAAAGAAAATAAGGAGAAAGGAGAGAGAAGTTTACCTAGGGTTTTCTCCACTCTGGGCAAAGTTGATTATCCTCATAAGTGGGATATTTATACCCCTTCTCTACAAACCCTTTTTCCCTAACTTTTCTCTTTTAATTTTCCTAATTCCATCCCTAATAAAACTTTACTAAATTAAAACGTTCCTTAAATTAAACCCCCACTCAATTAAATTAATTAATTAAATAAACTTTCCTTTTATAATTATTTTCAAACTTATTTAAAATAAATAATTAAAATACTTTAAATAAAACAATTCAATTTAATTAAATACTTCTCAAAATACTTATTTTAATTAAAATATGTTTAAAAATACGAGGTATTACACTATTAGGCTGGATAGTCTTAGACGTCTGTTCGAAATTCATCTTGGTAGTCGCTTTAGTCTTTAAGATATAGGACTTCAGCATACACTTATCAGCTAGACAATTCAACGTTCGCTTGAGACTATATCATTTGTTGGTGTCATGACTGACTTTCTTATAAAAGTGACAGTATTTATTCCCGTTCTATGACTGGACAGAACTCTTCATTGGATTCAGCTTCTCAAAGTTCAGTCGTTCCTTTATCTCCAAGAGGATGGAGTTGCAGTCTTTATTAAACTCGAACCTCGGGACGTACAATTTGAATTCTTTCTTCGTCTTTTTGGACAGCTAATCAGGCTCATCAACCGCCCAAACTTTTTTTCTCTTTTTACTCTCTTCAGCTTTCTAAGCAGACCGACTCTCTTTTTGCTTGTTAGACTTCTTGGAGTTTGAGTGATGGTTGGACGAGCAGAGGTCGGTATTTTGAATAAATCTCTCTGCCTTTATCAACGCCTCTTGGAGGGTGAAGACCCTCTTTTGGACAAGGTTAAACTTCAAGGTCGACCTATCCTTTAGACCCTTGAAGAAGTCTGTATAAGCTACCTCGTCAGACAGCCCTTGAATCTGGATTTTCACCAAATTGAATCGTCGGACATAGGAACGAAGCCCTTTTCTCTCTCCTAGCCTTATGGCTCTCAAGTCAAGACTTGTTTTCTGAGTAAGGATGTTTATTGAGAGGGTGGATGCAAAAAGGAAGGCAAGCTTCTTGAAGCTGCCAATGCACCCAACTGGCAGATTGTTGAACCATTGTTGGGATATGTCTTCAATATAGCCGGGAAGCATCGACACCACATAGCATCCTCAAACCCCTGCATGTGCGTAAGGATTGAGTAGGCCATGAGGTGGTCCTCCGGGTTGGAGGTACCATCATAGGCACCAACCAACACATTCTTAACCTTGTCCGGTTGTGCCGCCTCAGTTATCTCCTTGGTGAACGCAGAAGTTTGTTCACCAAGATTAAGCAGACAAAACTGCCAGTCTAAAGATTGGACATTGTCTGCCGCATGTCCTCCAAAGAGGGTCGGCTTCATGAAATGAGGGTTGTATGGCCTATATGCCATTTGGGCACATACGGGGCATTCCCAATCATCTAAGGGTAAGAATGGATAGAATTTTCGCCTGTATGGATCTCATGCAAGGATTAAGTATTCCTTATAGATGTATTTTTGAAAGCTCGATGTAGAGGCTGACTCAAACAGCTGCTGATTCCGATTTTGCTCGATGACATGTTGAACATCAGTAAATGTTTTCTTACTGTCATCCAACTGAACGACACAAATGACCTTCCTTGTGCCCGTTAGGGGAAAAAGGATCTTCGTCCAGTCAAGGGAAGGCGTTGTCTTCTCCTTGGGATGTGGAGTAGGATGCCTGTCCCTGACTGACTTCTTCCTCGCAAGTAAAGGAGATTTTTGGCCGACAGGCTCTTGCTAGAGCCATCCGTCCTCTAGTTAATCAGGTCTTTGATCTCACCCTTGAAACTTGTCATGAGTTCATCTTGGGTTACTAGAGCCTGACCTCCTACCGCCTTGGTGTTGCTAAGCGGTGGTCCAGCAAACTTGTTGGGACCAACTTCATTGTTTACTCGTTCCATTTTTGTCTCTGGAACGAATGTGCTTGGCAATGAGTGACCCGTTAGAGGCCACATATGTTTCGACGTCCATATCATGGTCTGTAAAGACCTCCCCATCAACCGCAAGACGGTTGGGGTTTGGCGATGGTACAGACTCTTGAACCATCTTTAAGGTACTCTCCTCACATACAACGCCAAATATTTATGGTGGTTTTGTCTCTCGGGAGAGTTAAGGCTCGAACACTGGTCCGCCAGTGCCTATACCTGCAAACTAACGAATACTCTGGGTGGTTGGAGCTCAGCCGCCGAAGATCAAGTTATAACATGTTGGAGAATGTGAAAAGATGCAGAATGTAAAGTGAGATCTTCTCAAATTCCGAGATTAGGCATTTTCTCTAATGTAAGAGAATGTAGGGTAGATTGTAATAAATAGTATATCTCCCCAAAATGGGAGGAATCTCCCTATTTATAGGGTCAATGGTAAATGTGCCCCTGATTAGGTCACTCTGACCTAATTCTGTTCGGCTGCGCCGAATTACGGCTTTCTCGGGATTTGGTCCCTGAAGGCTGTCTTTTCTCCAATATTTTGGGAATGACACGTGTCAATGGAGATTGGACAAATTTGGACTAATCTAGGTCTAACACATGTCACCACCTAGTTGGCCCACGTGGCATGGATAAAATTACCCTTCAGAGACCGTCAAATATTATTTTTGTGCCTCATAATTTTTATCCAAATTTTATATGGTTGAATAGATCTTGAAATTTTCTTTCTAATGATATATTATAATATAAATTCCGAGCTATAACGAAAAAGATATGAAAGAAATACGAAACTCTATCAACAACTGACACTCTTCCACTATTTCGGCCATATCTTTTTATCTACAAAAGATTTTAATATTATTTTAATTTGGTGGGAACTAAGAGTTCAAGAGCTTTCCAACGCCATATTATATGACTTATTTAGACTTTTAGATCAAAAGATATGATAAGAACAAAATCATCAAAAAATTGTCCCAACGCTAGATGACAGAGTCTGTCGCCAAATGACAGAACCAATTTTTTTTTCGAATCGTATTCTTACTCTTTACTATCGCTTTTCGAGCTATATTCTTATAAATAGGGTCCTAGACCTTTGTTTTCAAATGACTTAAAATTATCTAATTATTTCTTGACAAGAGAATAAACGCGTCGTCAATTGTCTATCCCTAGATCAAATACAATTTATACAACCAAAACAAACCTAATACGAGTATAAGGCAAGCATAGGGGTCGAACCATAGAGAACGGATAAACACCACCAAATGTTATCGACAATTAAGCTAGTCCGGAATAGGAGATAAATAAACTAAAGTCTAAATATGCTAAAACAAGTAATAAAACACTAAGGGAAATGGTTTAGGTATAGCATTCACTTGAACTTGAACAAAGGCATAGGAATTAAATCAATGGTAAACTAAACATGCATGAATATCGAAGTAAAGGGTCCAATCTAGCCACCTTCCGGGGTCAATTGGCTTCTCCTAACATAGCCTCTATGTTTCCACATTAGAACCATATACTAGGAGGTACTATTAAATAACAATCGATAGTAATGAACCTCAACTAAGTCAACTTCCGTTACTTGTTAGCAAAGACTGATCTTTGATCAACTAACAATGTGCACTTGCAAGAAGACCAAAGAATATCAAACATGCAAAGACTTTAATCACCATTAACATAACCCCAACATTATAAGCATGAACAATTAGCAACTACACCATCCCCACACCCTTAGCTAGATGACTACTCACAAATCATATTGAAAACAATATCAATCATCAAATCAATAAGCATCAACATGATTAATAAGCAAAGAGGAAAAATCAAAGCAAAATAAGCAAAATAAAAAACAAAGGTAAAGAGAAAGAGTAAGAGATTGCTCATTAATTGAAGATGAAGGTCTACAAAGGATTGAACAAGCTCCTTCTTCAAAATCCAAGTTCATTAATGAAGAAAACCACACTTTCTCTCTCTACCAATGAAGATTAATACTAACCTAAAACTAATTAGAGAGTAGAATAGATAGTTCTTCTCTTCCCCCTTTAATTACCCCCAAAATTGGGTATTTATACTAACTTAATAAAACTAGGAAAAATAGAAAAAAGAAGGAAATAAATTAAATTAAAAAGGAAAAGTAAAAAAATCAGAAACTAAAATAAAAATAAAAATAAAAGAAATAAAATAAGAAAAGGGAAAAGAAAAACAAAATAAAAATAAAAGAAAAACAAAATAAAACCCCCAAAAACAAAAACATCAGACTCCTTCTCCTCGATCTTCAAGGCTGCTCTGATTTTCGATCATCATACCACCATCATCAACCATTATTGTTAAATCACCACCGTCAATCATCATCTCTTATCATTGAGCATCAATCAAGGCCGTTCGATCTTCATTAAACATCATGTGCGAGTCTCGTGAAATGGTTCGATCGAACCGATGGTTGGTTCGACCGAACTACGGGGTTGGTTCGGTTGAACCATGGGTGTGTTCGACCATTCCTCTTCGAATAACAAAACCCCCAAAGTCTCTGACTCGATGTTCGGCCGAACCCTCAACGGTTTTCTCGAACTTGATTGAAATCAAGATTTACTCTGATTTTTGCTTAATTGAGGGGCCGAATTGCTTAATTGTTGCTGGTTGTTGACGCTGGAACAGGGGAGGTTCTAGGTGGTCAGGTGGTGTGAGTGGAAGGACGAGGTTAATTGGTGGCTGAAATTGAGTGGCTGCTGTGGTTGATTGTGATGGCGGAGCAGGGGATTGTGATGGTGGCTGTTACGGGGTGGGTGTTGGTGCGAATTGGAGCAGGGGAAATGGAGGTGAGTGGTGGTCCTAGGTGAGCGCTGTTGCGGCTGGTGGTGCTGTGAGGGTGGCAGCAGGCGAGTGAATTGGAGTTGTGCTGAGAGCTGGTGCGTGGGAGCTGGAGGTGGGGGGAGCAACGGTGTTAGTGGTTTGGGTGGCTGCTGGTGTGTGTGGTGTTTGCGGGATGGCTACTGGTGTTTGTGGTGTTTGCGGGATGTCTACCATTTGGGGTGCTGAAGGTGTTTGATTGGTGTGGAATTGCAGGGAAGAGGGAGTTGCGTGAAGGCTGCAATAGGTGGGAGATGCTGCAGTGGTGCGGCTCGGCTGTGAGGTGAAAATTGGTGGGCTGATTTGGTTGGTGGTTGCAGCAAGGTTTTGGTGGCCTGGGCTGCTGTGTGCGAGAGGGGATAGGGGAATTGGTGTGGTGGAGGTTAAGAAGGTGGGGTGATGGATAAGAGGTGGGCAGTAGGCATCAAAGTAAAGAATTGCACACACTTTCACTCGTCCCCGAACTCCGAACTCACTTGACATGAAACCCGGGACCCTAAACACAAAACCGAGGAGAAATCAAGACAAATAAAAATGAAATAAATGAATTAGGAATAAAATAAAGTAAAATAGAAAAAGAGAAATAACACTAAACTAATAAAAATTAAATAAAACTATACAAGTAAATAAAATCAAATAAATAACAAAATAAACTTAAAACTAATAAAAACAAAACAAAAACTATACAAGCAAAGAAAGTGGAATAAAATAGACTCAAAACTAATTAAAATAAATAAAAGTAAATTAGAATACTTTCAAGGAAAAATAAAGAACGAAATATAACAAATCAAAAGCAAATAAAATACGAAAATAAACTAATTCTAATAAAAACTACGAAAAGAACTAAAACACGACAAAATTACCAAAATAAACAAGAAATGTTATTAAGAGAAAACAAGAGAAAGAAAGGGAAAATAAGATAAAATAAACGCGAAAAATGACTATAAAAATACTTCCTAAGAGTAACATAAATGTCACTCATCAAATTCCCCCAAGCTAAACCTTTGCTCGTCCTCGAGCAAAGCTAAGGCAAAAGAGAACAAGATGGAATTATTGAAAGCAAAAGAAACAAAATAGAAACAAAGAGAAAGAATGTACACTAACTCACTGTCGTAGGAATCACAGATGCATTTAGCGTATGCATCAAGCCCTTTAAACCCCTATGTCGCCCAAGAGGACGAGTAAGCTCTCGTGAGGGTTTCCTAAGAGGTTTAACCCACAACTCTTGGCAACACATAACATTCAAGGCAAAGGTGAAATCAAGAAAACTCGAGTTTTGATATTTCAAACCAAACACAAACAATGGGCTAAATGCACAAGAATACAATCCTTTCTAGACATTAAAGGTAGCCAAGCAAAAAAAAAAAAAAAAATAGCTAAGGTTGGTACACACATAAAGCATGCAAAGGGTAGAGAACTTAGAGGGACTTACATTCCACCTTATCTCCAACCAAACTCCCGCATCCTCAATAGTTTTGCATCCACTTTTAAGGTGATATCTCGAGATTCCTTGAAGAAATCGGAACAAAATAAGCAATGAAAAACATTTAGGCTACACGACATCTTGGCATTGATAGCTAGCTCAATAGGCTTGGCTTGATTACCCTCCATCGGTAGTAACTAAACCTCACTAAGGTCAAAAGGTCATAAAAGGGTTGAAACGTTTAGGCTAGGGTAAAGGGTGTGGAAATAAATTTGGAAATTGGTGGTAAACTTAGAAGTGAAGCAAGGTTGATCATTCCTCAATTCAAACTCAATAAACTACCAACTTTCAAATCAAAAATTCTAGCAACTCCTCCCCCAAGCTTATTCTTTTTCAACCAAACAACAAATATTTTTGTATTTTCTCAATATTTTCTTCTTTCTCTTTTTTTTTTTCATTTCTTTTTATTCTTTGCTCTCGCCTCTTTCAACTTTGAGCGGCTTTTTCTTTCATTTCCTTTATTTTCTTCTCATTTACTCAAACCATTCAACATAACAAAAATTTAATCACAAGTACCAAAATATGAGTTTTTCACTTCTTTTTCATTCTTTTTCTCACTTTCATTAACCAAAAATACAAATCAAGTCCCGAGAATGCTTCACAAAAACTAATAAAGGTGAAAATAAAGCAAAGGTCCATTGGTTTGTAATGTGGTTATGCCAAAGAAGGGAAAATTGCTCAAATTGGGTTACTAAATGAGCAAATGCAAAAGAAAAATAAAAGAATAGAATATAATAAAACAAAACAAAAATCATAATTGCCTTCGTCTTCCCCTAGGTTGGTTCGGTCTCGATCTTGGGTAGATTAAGCCAAATTCTCGATATAAGCTAGCAATGCCAAGGATCCAAACGCCACCCATGCAAGAAATATAGAAGGCGAGAACAAAATAGACACATTATCACAAAAATGACGATAGTGGAGTAGAAAAAATCACCTTTAAAGCTTCAACTAGCTAGAGAGCGACAACCATCTTACCACAAACCAAGTGAGCTAAGGTCTCATAGCCCTTAAGTTCTTCTACCTTGGCAATGTTATATGTGTGAACCAACCTCGACATTCAAGTGCACGAAAACCTCTAACAACTAGCAAAGAGGGTATTCTAGGTGCTAAAGCCCAATTATGTCCAAGTTTAAAACAAAACATTTTGAAACTTGCCTTGAATGCCATGGAAAGACACTATACACACAAATATTCACAAAACCAACAATACTCAAGAATGAATATACAATTGTGCAAGATGAAAGCATGATCAATCAAAGCTACAAATACTAAAAGTCAACTTAATAAGGCGCTCGTGGCCATCCAAACATAGAAAACCAATCTCAATAATAGACTTTGGCAAGTATGAGAGAAATAAATCAAGGAATCATGAGACTATGGATGAAGAAACCACCAAGAGATATAGATAACCCCCCAAGCTAGCGAATAGCTACTCCCCCAAGCTAGAATGGAGCATTGCCCTCAATGCTCAAAATAAAGGCACAAATGGTGGGTGGGAGAGGAAGAAAGAAAACACATTCACACAACAATTCATAATTCATTCAATCCAAATGCAAATAAGAAAGCAAATCCAAGATGAGGGAAGAAGGAAAGAGTAAATCAAATGTGAGGTGGGTGTTGAAACCCGCAATTGAGCAGATTGTCCACAATTTCATCTAATTCCTCGTCTTTGTTGCTTTTCCAAATGCAAGCAATCATTGGTGTGCTTCTTCTCAAGGAGCTCAATCCAAAATCCTTGCACATGAGTATATGCATCGAGTACCTATACACATAGGCAAGAGAGTAAACAAAATTGAGAAACACAAAAGAAAGAAAAAGAAAGCAGTAAAACACGGGTTACTTCCCGCAAAGGCTTGCTTAACGTCCAAGCATGACCAATCTAGTAAATAACCCAACAAAGAACGCAAAAGCTTGTCATATGCACCGGCAAACATATCAAGAAATAGAGCATATGCGATGCTCATATGACAAGAAAACATAAAGTACAAGGAGACTTTATGCTTGAGGGAAGGGAGAAAAGAAAAAGTAAAAGAATCAAAAGAAAAATCAAGAAAATAAGAAGAAAAAGAAAAATCCTCACAAAAATCTTTTTGGTTGGCATTATAACTCTTTTCCTCATCAACAATGAAAGAGTTGGGGGCTTCGGAAGCATGAATAGGAAGAGGATCCCTAAGAGGTTCTTTGAGAAAAGAAGGGAGGAACATAGGATAGTAGGAGATATGGTTAAACCTTTGGGAAAAAGGTGTATGAGAAAGGGAAAAAGGGGTAGCTAATCCCTCATCAGAAGATCTCACATCACTAATGAGGGAATGAAAATCAATCATGGAATCCTCAAATGAAGAACCCTCATGTTCTACATCTCCCTCAAGCTCAAAAACTCCAAATGATTCAATCTCAACCTGCTCTTCACAACCTTGAACAACATCTCCCTTAAATTTCTCAAGGCATACCATCTCAAAATCAAGAGTGAATGGGGGCAAATTTCTCTCAAACTCATCTCTTTTTAATGAAGCCTTATCAATGAACTCACTCATAAGGTTATGGGCTACCGTTTGAAACTCAAGAAATATTTGGGCCATAATCTCAAATGAGTCCAAATCATCATGGATAGACGAGTCAAAAGCTTGCTCATTGGAATCATCTAGGGGACTATGGGGAACACCTTTAGAATTCATGAAAAAATCGGATGCAATATGAGAAAGAACATGCACTTCATCATCATTAGAATGTACCTCATTACATTGAGCTATAGAGGGAGGGGAGTTGAAATCATGCATTACATGGTCACTATGGGGAGCATCAAGCACATCATGGGAATTCATATTAGACAAATCATGAAAATTAGCTTCAATATTAAAAGCATGAGAATCCCGAACATAAGTCTCATGATTGGCCCTCTCCCAATCATAATTATCCCTAGCTAACCATGAATAGAAATACCAAGCTTCATCCGAAGACATGTCTTGAAATTTACCATTTAACATATTATCAACTACTCCTCTAAAATGCTCATTTAATCCCAAATTAATGATTTCACAATAATCACCCTTGGTTAAACCTTTAACACCATCTAAGAAATCCTCAAGTCTATTG
The DNA here is from genome assembly GCF_948465745.1 of Chenopodium album. Classification (NCBI taxonomy): domain Eukaryota; kingdom Viridiplantae; phylum Streptophyta; class Magnoliopsida; order Caryophyllales; family Amaranthaceae; genus Chenopodium; species Chenopodium album. The sequence continues at coordinate 46,681,257 of NC_137839.1, forward strand.
AAATACACCCAAAACGGTTCATTATCAAATTGAGGAATAGAAATATAAGCCATTTTTTCTCAAATAAAGCAACACAAATAAAAACCAACAAATCAAAAGAAAATTATAAACAATGGACTAATCTCAATAAGATAACACAACGGTAATGGAAGCCGTTCCCCAGCAACGGCGCCAATTTAACAAGGGAATAAACGCGTCGTCAATTGTCTATCCCTAGATCAAATACAATTTATACAACCTAAACAAACCTAATACGAGTATAAGGCAAGCATAAGGGTCGAACCACAGAGAACGGATAAACACCACCAAATGTTATCGATAATTAAGCTAGTCCGGAATAGGAGATAATCCAATCAAAGAGTTGCTTTGAAAGAGTTGGGAACTCCCAGCGCTTAAAGGTTTGAGAGTGGCATAGCTCCACCAACAACTCCCGCCAATGACTTTGAGATTAAGCCGACAATGATAACAATGATTGAACAAAGGAAATTTAGTGGTGCCAAGCATGAAAGCCCACTAAAACATCTCAAAGAGTTAGAGAAGTACTGTAATACCATCAAGGTTAATGGGGTTTCTCAAGAATTCATAAGGCTCAAGCTATTTCAGTTTTCTCTAATTGGAAGGGCTTTGGAATGGTTGGACAAGGAAGTGAAACCTAATTCCTTGATAACTTGGGATGAGGTTACTAAGTAGTTTCATTCCCGTTTCTATCCTCAAAAGAAAACCGCTGAGGCAAGAACTCTAATCCAAAGTTTCAAGTAAAAGCCTAGTGAGAGTTTATATGAGGCTTGGGAAAAATACAAGGAGTATCAACGAGAATTCCTTATCATTGAATTTTGACTTATAAAATCATACAAATTTTCTATGGAGGATTGAGCCCCCAAGGGAAGTCGTGTCTTGATGCCGGAGCCGGAGGCCTGATTATGAACAAGACCGAAGAAGAGGTTGTAGTTATAATTGAGGATGTAGTTTGTCACTACTTGGATTGGCAAGAGGGAGAGAGAGAGAGTCCATAAGCAAGAGTGGTTCAACGGTTTATTCGGTTGATCATCTTAATGCAATCAATAACTTGTCTTCCCAAATCTCAAACTTGGGAAAGGAGATGACATTGATTAAAGCCAAGTTAGAGAGTGCCTCTTCGATTTCACCAAGTCTTCCCTCCCACATAAAAGCGAGAGGTACACCTTCTAACTCTACTCCTCCTTCTACCTCAAGTAATATGCCAAGTGGTTGTGTCTTTTGTGATGTTTGTGGGTCTTATGACCATGATTCTTCTAATTGTCCAAATGCTTTTGAAAATTGTGATGATATTGAAAACAATGATTGTGAGCAAGTGAATTTTGTTTCCAATAATAACAATGGACAAAGAATTGATGGTCCAACGAATTTTGGGAATAGGAATTCTCACCAACAAGGTAGTTTTGATAACTACAACAATGGTTGTTATAGGAACCAAGGAAATCAAGGTTTCCGAGGTAACTATAACAACCAAGGTTATAGTAATCAAAACAAAAGCCAAGGGTATGGAAATCAAGGCCAATCTCATGGTTTTGGTGGCGAATACCAAAATTTTGGTAACAATCAAGGCCGAGGTAATTGGAACAATCAAAATAGGGGAAATATTCAAAATAACAACCAAAGAAGACCCCCACCTAGATTTGCTCCAAGACCTCAAGGCAATGGCGATGATTCTTCTGCTCAAACCCCATCTTCCAAGACTACTTTAGAGGAGATCATTGAGAACCAAACCAAGATTTTGAACACCTACATGTCGGTGAGTGATAAGAAGTTCAATGAGATGATGACACACAACAAGATGCTTGAAACCCAAATCACTCAACTAGCTAACACTTTGAACGATTGTGCTAGCCCTTTTTCACTACCCTTTCAAGAGTTGATCCTAAGAAACCCATGTATTCTATCACTACAAGGATTGGAAAAGTGCTTGAATAGAGAGTTTCTAGGAATAGTGAAGAGGATGAGTAGAAGAGTGATTGTGATTCAAGTGAGGAAAAAGAGAAAGTTGTGTCAAAGAGTGTGACCAAAGAGGATGTCCATGAGAAAAATAAGAGTTGGAGGAATTCCCATTACGATCGATGCTTCAACTATGAGAATTAAAGCTATAGAGTATCCAATAATTAATGTGGATCACGATGAAGACGATAAAGATTTGTGGGGCTTTAATGAAGAGGTCTCCTTAATCGAGGAGGATTAAAGAACCCCTCTCTACCACGACCCCCATTCCATTATGATTGTAAACGCTATTCTGAAGAAACAAGGACATTTTCCTGGGATGACCCAATGAAAGAAGAAAGGAATAGCAAAACCGCTGGAATCACCTGGCCTCCCTAAATTAGACACTTTCGGACTTGGTTTCGAACCGAATCGGAAAGATCTCAAGCGATCCTAGGAAAAGTCAAAGGCACGTAGGGACGCTCACATCCAAAAGAAAGAAATCCCAATGGATCAATATCCTCTTACCCTTAATGGACAATTTATAAATGAAGGAGAGGACTATCCATGCTATGAATTTCCCGAACCATTTGTCGTAAATGGCATAAGGAAACCGGGATTCGAAATTTTCTTAGATTGCTACTTCATAGACGAAATCCCATCTCCTGTCCATAAGGAGAAAGTACACCCATGCTTTGACTTTAATGTCATGGGATTACTATTTGGGCGAGAAAAGGATGAGCCAACATACAAAGGGGATAACTCCTCGCTCATTCAGATAGTCCTGCAAAGAGAAAGCTTCGATCCCTCAAAGCTAATCACTCCAGCGGAAGGATCACTAAAAGGGTGGCGCAAGACCGTTAAGGTGACTACTCCAAGTGGAAAGAAGATCTCCATCACAACGGGGCAAGGATCGATGTTCAAAGAGTCGTCTGGATCAGAGTCAGATTCAGAGTCAGAGTCTCTCCTTATAGAGTCATCTAAGTCCTTAGTTATAGCCCCTCCTCCTTCTATATCTTCCCCTAGGATAGTTAGTGATCAAGTCCCTAAGGACATATCCCTCTTTGATGTAATGATCTCAGAGTTTAATAATATAGCTTCTTCTCCTTACTCCTTGTGTTCTTCTTTAACCCAAGATGACGAGCATTGCTTAACTAACAATGAAAAAGACAAAGAACTTATTAAAGCAATGGAAACACTTGAAAAGAAAACACCGATAATTGAAGAAACTGAGACGGTTGATATCTCAAATGATTCAACCAATAAAAGGGAAGTTAAAATCGGACTGACACTCCATACCACTAATTCCAGGAATGAAACCTGTAAAACAAAAGTTACGTCGAATGATACCCGACGTAGCTCTTAAAATAAAAGAGGAAGTTCAAAAAAAAATAATTGCAGGTTTCATCAAGGTATCCAAATACCCCGAATGGGTCGCCAACGTCGTCCCAGTTCCGAAAAAGGATGAAAGGGTAAGAATGTGTGTCGACTATCGAGATCTAAATAAGGCAAGTCCAAAGGACGACTTCCCTTTACCACACATCGATATTCTGGTGGATAACATAGCAAATCATGCACTTCTCTCGTTCATGGATGGATACGGGGGCTACAATCAAATTCTCATGGCGGAAGAAGACATGGAGAAAACAACCTTCATAACACCATGGGGTACTTACTGCTACACGGTGATACCATTCGGGTTGAAAAACGCGGGTGCTACTTACCAACGAGCAGCGACTGCCTTGCTCCATGACATGATGCATAAAGAAGTTGAAGTATACGTGGACGACATGATTGTGAAATCAAAAGATCGCCCAAGCCATCAAGTAGCCTTAAGAAAATTCTTCGAAAGGTTAAGAAAATAAAACATGAGGTTGAATCCATCTAAGTGTGCTTTTGGAGTCACCTCAGGCAAACTTTTGGGCTACGTCATAAGCTCTAGAGGAATAGAGATAGACCCAACCAAGATCAAGGGAATCATGTCAATGCCCACCCGCCCAAAATCGAGAAGCAAATTCGAGGATTTATTGGCCGGTTGCAATACATAAGCAGGTTCATATCAAAATTGACGACAATATGTGAACCAATCTTTAAAAAGCTTAAATAGAATGTACCAGTGATATGTGATGACGAGTGTTAAAAAGCCTTTGAAAAGATCAAAGCCTATCTCGCAAATCCTCCCGTATTAACACCAGCACTTCCGGGAATACCTCTTAGGCTATACTTAACAGTTACTAAAGAGACAATGGGAGTCATGCTAGCGCAAGAAGTAGAAGGGAAAGAAAATGGGATCTACTATCTAAGCAAGAAGATGCTCGAGTATGAAGCACACTATACACCACTTGAGAAATTGTGCCTCGCATTGGTGTGGGCCACAACCAAGTTAAGACATTACATGCTCGTGCATACAGTCTTCGTAGTTTCCCAATTAGATCCACTCAAGTATTTATTCGAGAAATCTACACTCAATGGGCGTATATCAAGATGGATAGTGAACTTAGCCCAATTCGATGTAAGGTTCATGCCACAAAAAGCTATCAAAGGATCTGTGGTATCGGATTTTCTAGCAGACTTTCCAATAGAAGACTCGACGCCAATACACGACAATGAATTTCCAAATGAAGACTTAATGGTCACTGAAGATGATACTTGGACCTTGGACTTCTACGGAGCCTCAAACCAAAAGGGATGTGGCGTTGGAGTATTACTAGTATCACCTAAAGAAGAGCATGTTCCAATCTCCATAAAGCTTGATTTCGACGTTACCAACAACGCTGCTGAATACGAAGCATGCGTGGTAGGCCTTGAAACAGCTTTGGCATTGGGAGTAAAAAAGTTACGGATATTCGGAGACTCTTCATTGATCATCAATCAAATCTCCAAGAGGTGGAAAGTAAGAAGTGAAAGTCTAGCCCCTTACAAAACTTATCTGGAAACCTTTACTAATCAGTTAGAAAAGGTAGAATACACATATCTACCTAGAAAAGAAAATCAATTTGCTGATGCCTTGGAAAAACTAGCCCCAAAGGTTAGGATTCCTACGAAAATTGAGCAAATGCCTCTAACTATAGAAAAAAGGCACAAACCGGCCTATATTCAAGCTGTAGAAGATGTTGAAGTAATCCAGGATGAAGAAGAAGAAGAAGAAGAACCGTGGTATACGGATATACTCAATTATGTCACCAAGGGAGAATACCCTCCCCATGCTGACAAAAGAGCAAAACGAGCACTAAGACTCTTGGCTTCCCAATACGTACTCATTGACAACGAGCTACACAATAGGGTACCTAAGGGGTTGAGCTCTCTTATGTGTAGGAAAAAAGGATGCCCAAAGAGCAATGAGGGTAGTCCACGAAGGAATTTGTGGAGCTCAAGTAAATGGAAAAATGTTAGTCAAAAAGATAATGTGAGAAGGATACTATTGGACTATAATGAATAAGGATTGCCATCAATACGTAAAAGATGCCCTAAGTGCCAAATTTACACTAATTTACCACTAGTGGAAAAAAAGCCATCCGTAACGGGAAAAAAGGGCCTATCCGTAACGGGCAGCTAGGGCTGTACACAGTTTGGTCTGGACCGTAACCAAACCAGACCAAACCGCATTTTATCGGTTTTGTTTGGTTTACGGTTTGGAAAAATACTGTTTGGTTTCGATTTTTTGAGAAATACTGTAATACCCCGTATTTTTGAACCATTATTTTATGTGCATTTAAACCTAGTAAACCTAATTTCTAATTTAAATATCAATTTCTAAATTGAAATGTTGATTTCGTTATTTTAATATAATGGTAATCCCAAGCTTTTGAAACCCTAATTATAATATTTTGACAAGACGTTTGAAAGTTATTATTTAAAAGGGTTCTATATTTGAGTTTTAATCATTTCAAAACTGTATTTGACTTATCTGAATTGATATTAGCTTTAAAGGGTGATTCCTTAAGCTTAAGCATCAATTCAGTAAGTGTTTCTATAAAAATTATGTAATTTCAATATTTAACTTATCACAATTGATACGGGTCATCATGGGTGATTCCTTGACTGAAGTGCCAATTTGATAGGTATAAAATGATTCTATGATTTTAAAGATGTTTTACGTTCAATCGTATCAATATCGATGTATAAAGTTGTATTGGGTGATTCCGTCGACTTGATTATCGAATTGATATTGTTTACAAACTATTCTTTAATTTATATTTATAAAACTCATTATAATTTCCTTTTATTAATTGGGTCATTATAAATTAATAATATTATTGGTTTCATATATCGCCTCTTTATATTGCTTTTCTGTAAAATATGAACTTTATATATATTTTTGTTTCGTGATTTAAATTATTGTTTTCATTATTATTGTTGTAATTACTATTTATATTATTATTGAGTTATCAATAATGTAATCTATATTATTGTTTTTTTTATTGTAAAAACATACTTTCAAATCGCTTCTCGTTACACCCCTTTCCTAGTCTAGTTTCGGGCCAACTAGACTTTGTTTATTAGTCGGGTATTGCCTTGACACTTTCATGACTAAATAGATTAATATAGACTTTTTTATTAGCTTTCCTTATCCCATTTTTAAGCCTCAACTAATTATTCAATCAAGCCCAAAAAAAAGAACCTTTAACCAATGTATTATGAGGCTTGTTTGTGAGCTTCATTTGAGCCTATTTTAGGCTGATTTTTGCAGCAGCTTTGAGGGATTAGTGGCTGATCATTTTACCCTAAGTAACCTCCTCTAATCAATTATAATAACACCTAATTTTGGCTGCCCAACTTCTCCACTTCTCCTTCCTTTTTTTTACGTGTACATTATATGCTAGCTTCATCACTTTTTCTTCAACAAAAAAACGCTTCATATACTCTCCTCTCTCTTCATCTTTTTCGTGAGTTTCAAAGGAAAATCAAGGGGGGGATCTAAGCCTAATTTTCTGCTTCATCAAACTCCAATTCGTGGTCAAATTTCCTCCTCTTTCAAAGTGTCAAAACCGAAGAACTTTAAGGGCTCCAAGAGGGTTGCTTGGGTGGGTGTTTGTGCGTTTTGTTGCTGCTGTTTGTGCTTGGTAGTGCTATCCTTTTCTTCTTGTTTTAGTGGCTTATACATCAAGGTAACTAGCCTTTTTTCCCTTAGGTTAGATATGCTAGGTTTTAGGGTTGAATTGATAGGTAGAAATCATGTTAGGGTTAGATTGATTTGTTGATTTTCGTTCTTGATATGTATGTCAGAATCTCGTGTACAATTAAGGGATTTTGGGTGCTTTAATCATGTTTTTCATGCTTGAATTATCTTACAATCAATCCCTAATAGGTGTATGATATGTTTTATGATTATATTAGGTTTTGTGATGACTTGTGGGTACTTAAAAAACTGATTATGTAATCTGATTATGTGTGTATAAGACTGTAGTTTCTGCAGTGGTTATTAGTCGTGAATGATCCACGAATTCAATGATTTTATTTTATATTATTGTAGAGGATTGTTTTACGAACGATTTGATATTTTATGGGTAAAATTCGGAGGTGTTTAAGGCCACCAAATGACTGATTCTGTGAGACAAGCTGTGCTGCCAACGAGAATATGAACGTGATGTTAGATAGAGCTTATGAGCATGTATATATCTTATATTTGTGACCAATTGAATATATCTTCTAGGTTATCATGTTAGGATTATTGAGGAGTTTATATCATAGCGAAATTCCATGTTTATATGCAAAATTCTATCTTTTTATGAGCATGTATATTCTAAACTCTTGGATTGCTGACAGCATGTTTAATATATCTTCTTAGGTCTTAAATTAATTATGTTGATTGATTTTATTGCCAAATTTGAATTAGCATCATGTTAAGATATTCCCTAAATTGATATAGCATGATTTTATATAATTTAAGATAGTTTAAAGTGCCTAAATTAGTGCAACATAGCTGCTGCCCCTAATCTGCTCGGTGTGTGAAGGATGGTGATTTTCAATTGTGTATTCCTTGATTTATAAGCGCAAATGCATGTTTAATATGGCCTATTGTGTTTTTAGAGTGTGTACTAAAATAGACTAAGCTTAGTTTCATGTTTAAGGTGGGTTTTTGGGTGAATTGGTATAATTGGTACTGCTGTACATTAGTGTAGGGGCTGCTGTAAATATGATTTTATTTTGGCATGTTATCTCTTGAATTTTAAGTCCATATTGGTTTTATATGATGCTTAATGAGTGTATGTATATGCCCTAATTTTTATTTCGCATTTGAAGCATATTTGGTTGGGTTTTTATGGTGATTATTAGACTTGTATGTTGTTGTCCCGTTTTGGTTGTTTTATGAAATGATAGTTGGATAATTGATTTAATTAAATGATTTTATGTAATTTTTTTTATTGTAAGTATTTCAATTTATTTGAAATTATATTTTTTAAATAAGTGATGATTGAATTTTTGGGTATTATAAACCCCTAAAGTGAAATATTTCTATGTGTGTTTGAATATGTGTGGGTTGTAATTGTATTGTCGACGTCGTAATGCTTTAGAGAAGGATAACACTGTCTTTAGCATCACTTCGCCAAGAGTTGTGAGTGCACTTAATTGTTTAATTTCGATAATTAATTATAGGAAAAATTGATGGGAATAATCCAACCTTTTGAGCGTTGAAGATTAATAATCCCACCTTTTGAGCGTTCAAAAATTATAAACCAAACCAAACCGTAAACCAGTAAACCACATTTTAATATTTATATAATTTTTAAATAAATTAAAATAGTTATTATATATTATAAAAAAAATGAAAAATCATTAGAAGACTATAAGGTCAGTATACTACTATACTCTATACTCAATCACAAATATCAATACTTAAAATTCAATAGGTCATATAACTATAATGTAGTATGAATTATTTTTTTGGACAAATGTATTATGTTTTTTTCCACTGTTAATTTGTTATGTATTATTTTTATTATGTATTATTGTGTTAGCACTTAGCACTTGATTAGTTGGTTGTTATTTTTACTAAAAATTTGAAGTATAATTCAATCCCTTTGGGCTAATTATTTGAACTTTATTATAAGTTTATTAATATTTGACAATTTTTAGGAAAAAATATCGTCTCATCATAAACCGCAAACCAAACCGCACCAAACCGCATTATTTTGGTTTGGTTTGGAAAATTGACCAAACCGTATTTTGCGGTTTAGTTTGGTTTAGACTCAAACCGCACCAAACCAGACCATGTTCACCCCTACGGGCAGCGGCCGTTACGTATGCAGCCGTTACGGATGGCCAATGTTATTCGTAACGGGCACTGTCCGTTACGAATAATTCGTAACGGAACATTCAAAATGTCCGTTACGAATAAACCGTTATTCGTAACGGACATTTCAAGTGCCCGTTACGAATAACCCGTTTTTTGTAACGGACATTCCGTTACGAAAAACGGGTTATTCGTAACGGACATTTGAAGTGCCCATTACAAATAACAAGTTATTTGTTGTAACGGGAATTTCAACTGCCCGTTATAAATAACCCCGTTATTTGTAACGGGCATGATATCTGCCCGTTACAAATAGTGTGTAACCCAATTTTTTAAAAAAAATCCAGCACATGCTGCTGTGCTGGATTAGCTAGCTTACATAAAAATTATAGCACAATTATTTTATTAATTAATTGAGATAAAAATAGTACTTCATATTTATACAATGAGCAAAAAAAAAAATACATTCATTACTGCCTAAATAATTAAAACTAAAAACCTTCTACTACATTGATTCTTCTTAGTCCAAAGCTATTTAACTTTTCAATGATCTTCTTAGTCCAAACCTTCTGCTTCGTTGATTCTTCATAGGCCAAAGCTATTGCTGCATCAGTTCAATCTCTTGCTGAAGGGCTTGTACTTGATCTGCAACATCGAATAATATATTGGCCTCTTGAATTAATATAGAGCCAATCCACTGGATAGCTGATGCAACAATGGATTCTGCCATGGTTGTGAGCTTTAAGTGTTTACCTTAGTTTTCCTGTTGATTTCACATAAATGAATCAATATTAAAGATAGTCAATTCTAACTTACAACAAACACACACACATTACGGGGAAAAAGAGAAGTATGAGGTGCCTTACAGATCCTACTATAGCAATGAACCTTTTATTTGGGTGAAATTCTTAGATCTTTACACAATTGAGGAAAGCTTATTCTTCAAATAACTATAAAAATACATCAAGGAAAGTAAATAATACTTTTGTAACTAGAAAGATACAAAGGCAATATATCTTACACTTTGGTAATTTAGGGGTTGTCCTATTTTATGGGTTTTAGGGTTTATCATCCATGAATTTATTTGCTTCCGCTAGCACTCATAACCGTTACATACTCAATGTAACAATGACAATAATTTATTCATATATATGATCACAGTTTTTTAGTATACTAGCTAATGCAGTAATTCATATGACACAATGCAGCAGACAGGAGATAGCACTTTATTCAAAACTTCCAAAAGATAGCAGATAGCACTTTATCTTCCACAAGTTTTTTATCATTAGGCCTAATCCTTGCAGTACTGGCAGACATGAACAAATTATTTCACAATAAAACAAAAACTAAAACTAAAACGTCAAAAAAAAAATTAAAACCTTAAATTATGAAACTCTTAAACCTTAAAGTCAAATCAGTAATCAGGTAATGCATTATAATCAATTAATGAATCAAGATCACAAAATTCGGACTCCAAGAAGTTCTTAAACTTTAAATCATATTCATCAGCTAAACACATCAAATACTTAAAACTTTGTTATAAATCTTTAATCATATATCATTTTATCCAATATTTCAATTCAACAATCCAATAACTTTGATATACGAGGATTCATATAAAAATGAAGCAATCAATTCATAGCACATGAACCAAGAAAGAGCATAAAAATCGTAAAACAAACTAAAATCCAAATAATCAAACATCAAAACATGAAAAAATTCATCAATTAATCTACTTCATAAGATCTGAACCAAAAACCAATCAAATTACAGAACAAAATTAATTACAAAAAACAGTCAAACCAAAATCAATTTGAGGTTATTTTAGTGGCTTCAACTTTACAAAATTAAATTAGCTTTCTGCTGATAACCAGAGTAAACAGTCAAACCAAAAACCAATCAATTTCACGCAATGAAATCAGATTTAGATTTCTGCTGATAACCGAGTTTTACAATGTATAACGGATTTTTACTGATATAAATCCCCCTCCCCAAACAGAGCCTAACTCACTCAATAAACATTTTCTCTAGTAAAGCCAAAATGCATACCTGTAGCTCCCTAGGGATGTCCAAGGGCTATTGCTCCCCATTAACATTAACTTTCGTTGGATCGAGGTTCAGCTTTTTACAACAGTAAACATATTGAGATGCAAAGGCCTGCATTGAAAATGGATGTTACAAATTTGAGAAATTGTGTTGAAACCACCAACTGAAAATATGAGGCAGCTTGTTCAGAGTGCTAACCTCATTTATCTTAAATAGATTGATATCATTAAGCTTTAGCCCGACAGATTTCACAGCAGCAGGAATGGCAAAAGCTAGGCCAAACCCCATAACAGAAGGATCCACACCAACAACAGCAAAGCTCCTAAAATCAAACAAGTGCGGATAATTTAACTGCAGTATTTCTCAAATAGCAAACTCACAAAATCAAACAAGTGCGGATAATTTAAGATTAAAATACTCAATTGAAACCGAAATTCATTTCCAACACTATTACTTCCTCTAAATCAACATGCAAACAAAAAACATCAAACACAGAAAACAAAATTCAATTATGAAATTCATAAAAATGGAAATTCAAACGCAAAAAAGATCTAAAATCATAGCAGCAAATGCAGAATTAGTAGAAAAGAGAAAACACATACAAAGATCCACGATTGTAGAGGTCGATAGAAACGGAGATACGTTCGACGCCATTGCTGAGCTTTGTAAGGGTAGCCTTCTTGTTAGCTACAATAAAAGCTGATTCCGAATCCGTCATTGCCGAGATTGAACATGAAACAAGAATCATAGCAAAAATTATAAACCCTAATTGATTGATTGAAGCCACCATTGTTGAATTCTCTGACAGTCTAACCTACAGCCAATATTAGGATAATTTGGGTGATGTCTATAACAGTCTAACCTACAACCCATATTGGGATAATTCTAATCCAACATATCAAAGCATACTGGCAACTCACATAGCAACACAAAAGACTTAAATGAGTTAGTTAGTTAGCTAAATGCCTCACAATCTATCACTATAAAAGGCGGGGAGGGTCCTCTTACAAGATATCGTCAACTGTTCTTTCTATGTTCGAGATCCTTTTGGTAGAAGAAAATCAGAATTATTTGAGAACAAGCCCGTCGGATGCATGTAATTACAATATATTAATTTTACCTGAAACATTACCAAAAAATGGATTTCATAAATTCGTGAAATTAGCATTAAAGAAAACTAAACCTAATTTCCACACCAAAGTGGTCCTTCACAACACCCCCACAAATTGATAATTCAAAACAAATACTCCCAATTTCGCCTATGTAAGGTAGTACCACAGAGATTGCTAAAAAAACCATGACATTGACATTCACAATCTAAATTCTCAGTTCCCAATAAATGTTTCAGCAACAATCCAATTACAATTAACATTAAAAATTCAACTTTATAGAAAAAAAATATATATATATTCACCAAGAAATAAAGAACAAAGATTAAAAAACTAACCTTCTTCTTCTTGACAGGTTTGAGGATCTTAATGATACATTTCTCATTACTAGTTCAATGAACACCTTCAAAAACCTCGCTATACTTCCCTCTCCCAACCTTCCTCACCACCTCATAATCATCCTGTTCACTACAAATTTCCAATTACCAGAACAAATCAATCAATCAATTAATCAACAGATCGAATTGAGAATTCAATCAAATTAAATCAAATTAATTAAAAAAAAGAAAAAGAAAAACAAACCCCCATTGAACAGTAAGAGCCTCGTAATCCCAATAATCCTTAGGTGTAACAACATTAACATCGGAATAAACCCTAGCTTTGGAAGCAGCGCTAGGGCGGCGAATCGATAAACTAGCAAAAATCATTCAAATAAAAATCAGATCAAAATCTAATTATAAAACCCAAAAATTCTACCAATTTGAATATAATTTCTACAGATCTAGTAGCAAAAACAAAACATAATTTTAAAAAAAAACACATAATCAATAGGAAAGAGAATATGGAGGTAAGGAGAGGTAGTAAAGAGGGTGAAAGAGAATGAATCTTGAGGAAATAAAAAGACAGTGAGTTCTAAAGAGGAGAGAGAAAGAGAGTGAGTGAGTGAAAGAGAAAGTTAGAGAATGATTTATGAGGAGAGAGAAAGAGAGTGAACGAAAGAGAGGGGAGTGACGGCTGAGGAGATGTGTAAAACCCTAAGTAACTAACGGGCTCATCTCATTAGCTGGACGCCTGGACCAATCATTCGTAACGGGCCCATGATGTCCGTTATAAATAGTATATTATTCGTAACGTGTGGTATTTTATCCGTTACAAATACTATAGTATTCGTAACGGACATTATTTTGCCCGTTACGAATAAATAAGTATTCTTAACGGACACTATTTTGCCCGTTACAAATAGCCTGTTACGAATGAGATTTTTTCCACTAGTGTATAACATGTTCCTCCATCTTTGCTCTACACCTACACGTCACCATGGCCATTATCTACATGGGGAATTGACATCATCGGCAAAATCACTCCCCAGGAATAAGAGGTCATGAATATATCTTAGTGGCAATTGATTACTTCACAAAGTGGGTCGAAGCACAATCGTATGCTAAACTCACTGCAAAACATGTAGCACTCTTCATCGAAAGAAATATTATTTGTCGATATGGAGTCTCACATGAAATGATAAGTGACAATGGAACTCACTTTCAAGCCGAATGTGAAGAATTGCTACAGAATTATGGTATTCAACATCATCATTCTTCTCCTTATAGACCTCAGGAAAATGGAGCAGTCGAAGTAGCTAATAAAAATCTAAACACTATCAGCGAGAAAATAACGGAAAATTACAAGGATTAGCCAGACAAACTTCACTTCGCATTGTAGGGTTATCGCACGTCAATTTGCACATCAACAAGAAATACGTTATTTTCCTTGGTTTATGGAATGGATGCCGTACAACCTTTCGAGCTAGAGATTCCAACTCTACGCATCGCGTTAGAGAGCAAACTCGACGAAGTTGAATGGACTAGGGCAAGATATGAGGAGCTGATCTGTGCCATTTATGGCACCTTTAGGCTATGTTTTCTTTATATTTCTATGCTCCTTTGTAGTCTTTTATGTCGTGTTTTTAGATAATACTGCTCGATTCGCGTGTTTTTGTGTTAGTTTAGAGAAATGCATGCTTTTAATGGCTTTCTTATCATTTTATTCATTTCTCGGCTATTTCTCTTGCTTCTCCGTTTCTTTGTCTTGTTTTGTAGTTACTTCGCGGGCTATATGCATGGGAATTGAAAATATCACCCACTAGGATCAATATGCACTTTTAGGAATTGAATTTGAGTTTGGAACAAAGGAAAACGAAGGATTGCAAAGTATCAAATAGGACCTTTGTGCATTGTTTTAGTCATATCTCAAGTTCTACAGATCGTATTAGGGTGATTCAAGTTGGGTTGGAAACTATACTTGAAGAGCTTTCCAATAATAGGTTGCACGCCTTCATACAATTCTTATATTGGAAGTTACAGCCTTCTGAAGTTGGCCTTGGAAAACTGTCGCGGGCGCGGGCTACAGTACCCGCGGGCGCGGGGTTGCTACAGCTCAAAAACTGCCGTATTTGGGCATTAAGCACCCGCGGTTGTCCCGAGGGCTCCCTGAGGGCGCGGGCCTTGGCCCCGCGGACGCGGGCTATCGGGGTGTCTGTTCCCCTCCGCAGGCGCGACCGATTTCTCCGTGGGCGCGGGTTTGTGGGTCTTTTACGATTTTAAGCTTCTTTTCTCCTTTTGTTTATATAGTTTTTGGTTTTCTTTATTCTTCATTCATGTAATTCTTTAGTTTTAGAATAGTTTTCTCTCTCTTAGGTTGAGAACTTCTCTCTCTAGATTAGGAGTAGTTTTAGAGAGAGAAAGTGAGGAATTTCAATGGTGATTGAGAGATTGAAGATGCAAGTGTGACAATTGTGTTGGAGATCTTCTTAATTATCAATGAGCATTTCTAAACTCTATCTCATTCAATTGCTTTGTTTAATTTGATGTTTGTTTGGTTTGATTTTGATATTTGATGTTTGATTAGGGTAATTGTTCTTGATATTTTGTTGATTCTTGTTCTCTATAGTTGATAGTTGATTTGATGATGTTGTTTGAGTAGCTGTTGGCTAGGAATTGGGTGAAACTTGTATAATTGATTAATTGTGATTAAATTGGGGATTGTGTTGATTAATTGTTGAGATTAATGTAAGTTTGCATGGTGTAATTCGATTAGGCCTTGAGAATTATGCTAGATTGCATTGTAATTGCTAATGACATGAACAATTGATTTAGGAATTGCAATTATCAATTGGTTTTGATTGTGATTCTCTTAGTTTGTTATTCATAGTGAACCCTAGTTTAACAATTAGGAGATAGCTCTTTGATTCCTATTGATTGCTCTTATCATTTAGTCCTCACAACCTTTGATTGGCATGCTCTTCCCAAGTTGTTGCAATTGACATGATTACTTGTTGATCCCCGTTCTTAGTGTTTTATTTCCTTGGTTACTTGTTTTGTTAGTTGTTTGTATTCTCTCTTACCTTCGTCTTCGACCTAGCTTAGGCGCATACTTGAAAGTGCTTGAACATTACCGTTCCTTTGGGTTCGACCCTTGACTTGCCTCTATACTCGTATTTAGGTTTGTTAAGTGTTTATAAATTTAGTTTGACAGAGGGAAGATTAGATAACGACCTAGTTTTCCCCTCGTCAAAATGGCGCCGTTGCCGGGGAACGGTGTCAATGTTTGAGTGTTTTTGATTGCTTGAGTCTAGGTCTTTGTGTATACTTTTCTTTTATTTGATTTTTTGTTTGTTTTGTATAAAATGGAAAATACCTTATTTCCTCAATTAGAGGATGAACCATTTTGGGTGTACTTTAATAGACTAGAGAACTTCATTAGTTACCATGGTTATCATATTTGGGAGGCTTGCGAGATTTGTTATCATAATTTGAATGAGCAAACTAGAGACATTGTTGAAAGCATGTTTAATGGTGGATTTCAGGCATTGTCAATCGATGATGCTTGGGACTTTTATGTATGGTTTGTTAGAAATAGTTGTGATCGTGGTCATGGTTATTCAAATGCTTCCATTGATGATTGTTATGGTCCATGTTCCATGAATGATGAACTTTGCATGCCTACTTGTGCCCCCATTCCCCAATTTGATGATGCCACTCATATCTCTAATGTTGATCCTTGCATGATTGCACATAATTATTTTCCCAATGGTGGTCCTCAATGCTCTTCATTTTTCCAATCTTTAGATCCTACCTTTGAGTCTTCTTATAATAAAATTGGAAGTTCTTTGAGAAAATTGGAGATGAGTTCTAATTTGGAACCAAATAAGATGAGATATTTGGAGATTGTGAGAAGCCAAATGGAAATGTTGAAAAAGTTGGAAGAGAGTAATGAGGGTGTTTTTAGGAAGAATGAGGAGATGGAGAGTCAATTGTCATCAATATAGAATGTAAATGAAGTTTCTACCACATTGGTAGGTATGGAAGACAATGATGATGATTGTTTTGAGAGCTCCAAAGTATGTGAGGAGGATGTTAGAGAGCCCATGAGTGAGGAAAAGGGTGTAGAGATGGATGTTCCTAAAGAGTGTTTGCATTTTGAACCTCCTTTTAAATTTGAATTTCGTTCCATTGAGCCTTTAGATGGAGTTGAAGAGAAACTAAAAATGTTGGCTTCTCTTAATTTTTAGGAAATGGTAATTCAAGTTATGAAGGATGGGACATTGCAATTTTTGAAGCGTGAAGAAGTTGTGAGGAAAGAGAGTAAGGACGAAGATGATAAAGTAGTCTCCATGGGAGATTGGATGTTTGAGGGTGATGAGGACCAAGAGGTTTTGAGTGTTGAAAAACCAATTGGTGAGTCAATTCTCCCACCCACCTCCCTTGATTTTGATTACATTCCTCCATTCCTTAATTTTGAAAACCAACCTTCTTCCACCCCATCTCCTTTAATTAATAACCATGGTTTCTTTGAGGGTGAGGCCTTGATCTTAGACGATTTTGATGAAGAAAAGGTCCCTTATGATAAGGTTAAGGAGGTAGAGCTTACTTTTGATGATTATGAAGATGAGAGTGAAGGGTTTGGTGAGGTTGAGTCTCCAACTCCTATCTCAAATCTTAAACCATTGCTTTCTTCTTTTACCTTTGATGATCATTTCTCTTCTACATTTTCCCCCATTGAGAATGGTGAGGCCTTTTTAGAGGGAGATTGTACTTCTCATGTTTATTTTGAGCTACCTCCCAAGTTTGACCCTCAACCCTTTGATGAGCTTCCTTTGAACCTTGATGATGATTTGAAGCTTTTGAGAGCTCATTTAGGGTGTGAAGTTTTTGAGGAGGGTGTGATTGAGAATAAGCTAAATTTGAATAATGACGAGTTGGAGAAGAGCCCTTTGGATGTGAGTTCATTGGATGAGAGAGTTTCTGTTTCAATAGATAGTGGTGTAAGTGACCAACCAATTTCTATTTCTTTACCTTGCACCTCATTTTCAAGAAAGCTTGATCTTATTCCCTCCTATCCCATGTCATTACCTTCTTTTCTCATATCCCCTCCTCTTGAAAAGCCTTTAGTCCCCCAAGTGCCTCATTTGATGACTTTTGAGGAAGATGGTGGGATTTCCAACCAAAATTATTTTGTTGAGAAGAGTATGCCTTCTTCTTTTTCTTTTATTTCTCTTCCTTTTTCTTATATTCTTGTTTTACCCTTCTCTCTTTCTTCTTCTTGGCACACTTCTTCTCAACTCCATAGGTGTGCACTAATCTTGTTGCATACCTTTATTTTGTCATCTGCATACTTACTTTCCTATGAAATGTGTAGTAGTGCATTTGACAAGCTCTTGCGCGCGTTGAATTATTATTTTCTAGAGCGGTCAAGCTTGGACCTTAAGCAAGTCTTTCTCGGGAAGTAACCCGTGTTTTATTGCTTTCATTTTCTTTTCTTTTTAGAATATATTTTATATCATGGAAATGTTTGTGTTCCTTTTCCTAGGTACATGACTTGATATACTTTGGTGCTTCTATTTGGATCAAGAATCAAGGAATATTAGCATCACATTTGCTAGCATATAGAAGGCAAGATTCAATAATAGAGGTTGTTAGCTTTGAAAGGTTAAAATTGGGTCATTTGCGGGTATTTACACCCACCTAATATCCGGTAATATCCTTCCTTGCTCTTTCTCTAGTGGATGATGACTTGTTGGACATATGTTGGTTTGTTGGATTGATCTCCTTGTTTCCCCCTCTCATGGTTTCTATGCCTTATGATTGAGCATGTTGTCTCATTCAAGCTTGGGGGAGGGTATTCTATCATGTTTGATGGGATGTTGATTCGTATATGCTATGCACCTTTGTATATGCTTTTCCATGTTATATTATTTTGAAAAACTCCAAAAAGATTTTTGTTTTTATCAAGGCAAATTTGCAATGTGTTTTGTTTTGTTCTTGCTTTGGACATAGTAACATTTGGACTTGTAAACTTGAATGCCTTTATTCCTAAATGGTAGTAGTGTGCACGGTTTGAGATACGTTTGGTTGATTCTAGGATAAAGCATGCTAAGGTAGTTGTCTAGAACTAGGGGGATCATGAAACCGGATTCTACTTGTTTGTGGCATGTTGGTAGTTGCTCCCTATATTCGATTTGACAACCTTAGTGAGTTTTTGCTACAACCATGTGAGATTCATACTTTTTCGAGCTTTCAACATTTTCTTGCATGAGTGGCGTGGATCCTTGACTTTCGCAAACCTAATCTTGAATCTTAAAGTATGATTTCTAAGACCGAGACCGAACCATCTAGGGAGGACAAAGACATCTTTTTGGGGTGGTACTTTTTCTTTTCTAGGATAGTTTTCATTTTCTTCGGTTTTTGGGTTTACATTTGCCTACTTGCTAACCCTTTGAGCCTTTTTCCCTTCTTTTCAAGCCACATTTCTAGATCTTGAGCCTTTTGTTTCATTTTCGTTTCCATTCTTGGTTTTTGTGAAGCAATTGTTCATTATTGTTGGAGTTTGTGGTGGAGGAGTTTGGATATTTGGTTCTCTTGAAAGCAAGTTTGTGTTGTGTATATTTTGTGAATAATGGAAAGTGAATAAATGAAAAAGCCGTCCAAAGTAAAAAAAGGCAAGGACAAAGCAAATGCAAATTCGAAAAAGCCGTCCATAGTTAACAAAGGCAAGGACAAAGCACTAATAAAGAATTATGAAAAAAAAATGAAAAAAGTGAAAAATGCAAAAATATTTTTATGTGAGTTTTCTTCCTTTTTGAGCATTGAGGACAATGCTCCATTTAAGCTTGGGGGGATACGTTCTCACGCTTTTTGTGTATATGTTTGTGATCTTAGCTTTGAATAAGCTTGGGGGTGTTGGTATTTTTGTTTGGTGATTACTTGGTTATGGTGTAAAGAATTGCGCAATCTTTGCTTCACAATTTAGGTTAACAACCAAATTTTAAATTTAGCCTACCTTAACCCTTTTTGCCTTACGTTACAACCTTTGGGAAGAACTTTTGACCTAGGGGTTGAGTTATTCATCGGTGGAGGGAATCATGGGTTATAGCCTAAGGAAAGGGGATGCGAATTCAAGATGTCGAGTAAGCCAAATATTTGATCTTTTTCCGGTTCCTTCGCGGAATCTATGAGATGCTCACTATGGGGAGATATGAGATTAGAAGGGGGAACGCGGTTAGACCGTTTGGGATGAAAGTGGAGTGTGATAACTAGTTCCTATGCTTAGCATTTTTATGTTTCAATCAACCTTAGATATCTTATAGCGTGCACTCCCTTACTTGTTTAGAAAGATTTGCATTCATTGTGCTTGTACATTTGCAAAAGTCCTTTCATAAACATTTGTTTGCTTTTCTTGTATTTTGTTTTCTTTTTCATGCTTTTCCTTGTTTGTATTATTATGAGAGTTATGGGTAAACTCTTAGGATACCCTTACGAGAGCATCACTCGTCCTTTAGGGCGATCTAGGGGTTTAAATGGCTTGTCTTTAGTTGCTAAAATTGACCGTGATTCCTACAAAAGTGAGTTAGTGTATATTCCCATCTTCTCTAGTTTTCTCGTTTCTTTCTTTGCTTGAATAATGTCATCATTTTTCCCTTGGGTTGGATTTTGTTTTGCTCGAGGACGAGCAAAAGTTTAGCTTGGGGGAATTTGACCCATGCCATTTATGGCACCTTTTGGCTATGTTTTCTTTATATTTCTATGCTCCTTTGTAGTCGTTTATGTCGTGTTTTTAGAGAATAATGCTCGATTCGCATGTTTTTGTGTTAGTTTAGAGAAATGCATGCTTTTAATGGCTTTCTTATCATTTTATTCATTTCTCGGCTATTTCTCTTGCTTCTCCGTTTCTTTGTCTTGTTTTGTAGGTACGTCGCGGGCTATATGCATGGGAATTGAAAATAACACCCACTAGGATCAATATGCACTTTTCGGAATTGAATTTGAGTTTGAAACAAAGGAAAACGAAGGATTGCAAAGTATCAAATAGGACCTTTGTGCATTATTTTAGTCATATCTCAAGTTCTAAAGATCGGATTAGGAAGATTCAAGTTGGGTTGGAAACTATACTTGATGAGCTTTCCAATGATAGGTTGCACGCCTTCATACAATTCTTAGATCGGAAGTTACAACCTTCTGAAGTTGGCCTTGGAAAACTGCCGCGGGCGCGGGCTACAGTACCCGCGCGCGCGGGGTTGCTGCAGCTCCAAAACTGCCGTATTTGGGCATTAAGCACCCGCGGTTGTCCCGAGGGCTCCCCGAGGGCGCGGGCCTTGGCCCCGCGGGCGCGGGCTATCGGGGTGTCCGTTCCCCTCCGCGGGCGCGGGTTTGTGGGTCTTTTACGATTTTAAGCATTTTTTCTCCTTTTGTTTATATAGTTTTTGGTTTTCTTTATTCTTCATTCATGTAATTCTTTAGTTTTAGAATAGTTTTCTCTCTCTTAGGTTGAGAGCTTCTCTCTCTAGATTAGGCTAGATTAGGAGTAGTTTTAGAGAGAGAAAGTGAGGAATTTCAATGGTGATTGATAGATTGAAGATGCAAGTGTGACAATTGTGTTGGAGATCTTCTTAATTATCAATGAGCATTTCTAAACTCTATCTCATTCAATTGTTTTGTTTAATTTGATGTTTGTTTGGTTTGATTTTGATATTTGATGTTTGATTAGGGTAATTGTTCTTGATATTTTGTTGATTCTTGTTCTCTATAGTTGATAGTTGATTTGATGATGTTGTTTGAGTAGCTGTTGGCTAGGAATTGGGTGAAACTTGTATAATTGATTAATTGTGATTAATTTGGGGATTGTGTTGATTAATTGTTGAGATTAATGTAAGTTTGCATGGTGTAATTCGATTAGGCCTTGAGAATTATGCTAGATTGCATTGTAATTGCTAATGACATGACCAATTGATTTAGGAATTGCAATTATCAATTGGTTTTGATTGTGATTCTCTTAGTTTGTTATTCATAGTGAACCATAGCTTAACAATTAGGAGATAGCTCTTTGATTCCTATTGATTGCTCTTATCATTTAGTCCTCACAACCTTTGATTGACTGCTCTTCCCAAGTTGTTGCAATTGACATGATTACTTGTTGATCCCCGTTCCTATGTTTTATTTCCTTGGTTACTTGTTTTGTTAGTTGTTAGTATTCTCTGTTACCTTCGTCTTCGACCTAGCTTAGGCGCATAATTGAAAGTGCTTGAACATTACCGTTCCTTTGGGTTCGACCCTTGACTTGTCTCTATACTCGTATTTAGGTTTGTTAAGTGTTTATAAATTTAGTTTGACCGAGGGAAGATTAGATAACGACCTAGTTTTCCCCTCGTTAGGAGCTAATTCTACTTGATGAAAAACGACTAGAAGCTCTACATTAAACTCAATGTTACCAAACTCGTATGGCTAGGAATTTTAATAAGAAGGTCAAGATAAGAAACATCAAAGTAGGAGACTTGGTGTTAAAAGCAGTAAGGAAAAATGTTTTAGATCCAGTAGGAAAATTCAGACCTAATTGGTCTGGACCCTACATTGTCAAAACAATCCTGTCAGGAGGTGTAGCAAAATTAACTGACATGGATGGCAATGAGTTCTCGAACATGACAAATCTTGACCAACTTAAAAAATACTACCCTTAATCACTTGAGTGGGACACTCAAGAGAGCTACGTTTGGCTTGATTCCTTAAGAAAGGATACGTAGGCAACCCTTTACGGGTGCGACCACTTTAATTTTTTCAAACCTCGCACCCCAGACTTAATAAAAATTCAACAGAAGATCGACAAAACATCGGCATTAGAGAAAAAGTTCTAGCGCCAGACGACAGCCTCCATCGCCTGACGCCATACTGCCGCAGCTGGCGCCAGTCACAGAATCGTGGCGCCAATTTACACTAAAATATCGGGGAATATTTCGGTGTTTTTTGAAAAAATTTCGACTTCCGTACTCGAAAAAATTTCTGGAAAATTAATTTTTCGATTTTCATTGCTTTAATTAATTAAATTTAAAGTAAATAATTTAATTAAAAAGCTGGAATTTCATTAAGAAAATAAATTACATTATTGATGGAATTTAAATAAAGCATAAATAAATTAACTTTGAATTTAAACACTAAGTCTAATAATTGAAAATTAAGCAATGCTCTAGCTTAATCTTCTTTCTCTTTCTTAGCCCTCTTCCAATTCTTATTTGCGTCTTCTTCCTCATCCATAACCTTAGCTAGTAGGCATCCTTTATAGGACCTACATTCAATCTTGGAGTAGATGGTTTCCCCTTCAGCTAGGACTCCATGCTTCTTCTCTACCCAAGCCTTCTTCTCTGTACTGTTTGCTTTCCTTTTTCCTTTATCTTTCGCATAACTCTTCTTCTTAGGCATTGTAGGTGTTTTGAACTCAACTCTTTCACCCAAGCGTTCCTCAACAGGAATCACTTTGTAACCTAAATGACTCTTCATATCAGTTTTACTCTGATTTTTCTTCACGTCCTTTGAAGGTTTCTTCATAAGCCACTTTTTCACATCATTGGGCAAGGAAGGAGGAACCTTTTGGGTAATCACTTCCCATAAAGGTCTAGCGCTCCAATAAGCATAAAATTTGTCTACTTCTTGAGAGACAGGGAACTCATAGGGACGACAAAGATCACTGGAAGGAATTGTTTGAAGTAGGTTGTACTGTCTTTTTACCCTGCAGGGATAATAAAAAGTCATTCGGGACAAGCTTGGAAGACGGTAGAAAGGCTGCTTGTTGACACCAACCATCTTTTCTATTTTCCACCAAAGAATGACCCACTTGATGGCAAAATTTTAAGACTCGAAAACCTTCTTCCATTCGTGGCGCCCCATCTTAGAGAAGCGTTTCTTCCTTCTCACGAAGCAATTTGGAGTATACTTCTCAATATTGTCTTGAGGGCTAATTAATTCCAGTCTTTCCATTGCCGAGACCACCTCGCGTGAGAACTGTGAAAGAAGTAAGTCAGTAAACACGCACAACATATATGGACAAAAGTTGCTAAAAAATAAGCTTACCCGAGTCTGGTGACGAGGAATCAACCGCTCCACAAAGCGCTCGCCCTCAGGAGCCGGAGGAGTCATCTCCACAATCGACCCGTATGTCCCTTGATAGTGGATGGACATACGAGGTGGCACGAACTCAGCAGGTCCACCCTGACAAAGCATGTCAAAATCAGTAAAGCATTACTTGGGGGCTACTTAACGAAAAGTAAAAAACTGAAAATCATACCGCCACCTCCTCAGCCGGTACAGGGACTGGAGCTAACAACAGCAGTAGCTCCTCAGCATAGCACCGCCCAGGGATCGTGTAAGATCGCTAAGGGGTACCAGCTCCCTCTGACATGCTCACCAACCTCGCGGCATTAAACATGTGGTGCGGTGGAGGGGCAGGAACGACAAAAGTATTTGAGGAATGCTGAATAGCAACACTCTCTCAAAGATACACAATCGCTCCATATGTCCCCAAGAAATAGCGACGCTCAGCAGAATACTGCGCGGCTAGCCTAGGGACAGCAAAGTCGACCCACGGCGAGTACAACACGTTGGGCTCCTACAAAGAACGCCTATCAAACAAGAATCTATCAAAGGTATCACAAAATGCTCAAATATGTAAAAAACGATACCGAGATGATCCAATCTCGGACATAAGCGGTGGACATCCCAATACGGCGTCTTCCCCAGGAAGCACTCACTGGAAACCTGCGCGGCGCCGGTCTTGCCGCGCAGCTGAGGGAAAGTAATCGTAGAACCAGATCTACAAAAGGCAAAAATTATCAGCGAGTGCTAACTAAAGTTTAGAGCTAAACTTTACAGGAGATAAAGTATACCTCTACGACCCTCCAAAAGCCAGATAGAGCAACGTTCCCCGTGAAGGACCGATGTCGATACGAGTCCCGCAACGCTCGGATGAAGTCAGCATAGGCCAAGCTGGCCCTGTCGTAAGTCCCGACCCAGTGTAGATCACGGACAACAAAAGGTAGTAGAGCAGCGCTCTACTACCCTTGTCAGGGGAGAACGTCCCTGACAGCAAGATGAGTACAAAGATGCGCACCCGCTGCTCTCGGGTAGTCGCATCGTCATCAAAAGCCGCTGCTAGAGTCGAGCGGCGAATCCCCCACTCGTTGAACTAAGTCGACTCCACCTCAGCTCGAGCCTGAACAACAATCGAACCCAACAGCTCCTCGACCTCAGGAGAAAAGACGCTGATCTCGTTGTCGAACAACAACACCACAGAGCTAAACTCCAGTCCCGTAATGAGACTGAAGTCGGTCGGGGTGACCATCATCTCACCCCAAGGGAAGTGAAAAGTGTTGGTGGTGTCCCAAAAGAACTCCACCAGAGCACGAACCACATGGTAACCCCCGCTAGAGGCAATCATAGCCTCTTAGGTCTCGAAGAGTGTCGTAAGTCCGCAAGACACCCGTAGAAGTCTCGCCTCGTCGTCATTGGCGATGTACATCTTGTACAGGTCGCCCAAAGTGTCGCAATCGAAACCATGGCAGCGCGTCCTCCCAACTGTGATGCCCCGTCTAACCCTCTCAGAGATGTGGTTGACGGGAGAGAAGTACAAATTCCGGTCATCCCACTCAAGGAGTTAGCCGAGTGAAGTGGACGGATCAGCGTCGTCCTCTACGGGCTCATGCTCCCGTCGAACGTCTCGGGACCGCGAACCCAAACCTCGCTGTCTAGCCATTCTACATTGCGCAAAATCATCATACATTAAGGTTCCATAATATCTAGGGTTCGCCTAGCCGCATGATACTATGTTCGCAGAAAACGGAGTACGTAGTACTAAAACAGAGCACAAATTCAAATTGAGCATATATGGCATTTTTCAAGCATTCAAAAAATTTCTCGCAATACTATAGTAATTTATTGTGACAAATTGGACAAGAATTGCTAGCAAAAACGTCAAGAACAAGCCACATTGTCTTCCCGACCTTAAGAGGCCCAACAATGGTGATTTGTTCGTTTCTTCACCAAATTGAGTCAAACAAGTCTCAAATTACTCCCAAAGAAATATATAAACATAATCAAGAAATTTCATGGCATAAAATTTGATAAACAAAGAGAATTTAGCAATTTGAATTTCGAATTTTCAAGAAATTCGTAAACAAATACATGTGAAATTTATTAAAACCGACGTGAGTTTGAAGGAAACTTACATAGATCGGGAAAATGAATGGAATAAGCTTTGATTTGCAACAAATTTGAGCGAATTCGGTTGAGAAACGAGTAAGAACGAGCCAAATGAAGTTCTGAACAATTCTCGAGCAAAAACGCGAGCAGCAGCAGTGGAAATGAAGAAGAGAAGGGTATTTATGGAAAACCCGAATCTAGCGCCAAGCGACAGACCATGGCGTCAGTCGATAAGGCTTAGCGCCTGGCGCTAGTACCATCGTCTGGCGCTATAGCCAAATATGCGACGCTAGCAATATTTCAGCGACGCCAGACTGTTCAGCCACTCAGTACGATTGTTTCAACCTTTTGAAATATATTTTGGGCTCCGTGGCACGCCAGTTAGCCCCTCTAAGAAATTAACATGATTTTAGTAATCGGCTTGATCACAATAACATAAAGTGATCGACCTGATGAATGATCGTCTCACTTAGCTTAAAGCGCCTAAGCATTGGCTCATTACGAAGCACCGACATACTGGTTCATTCAGCGAAGCACCGACATACTGGTTCATTCAGCAAGGAACCGAAATACTGGTTCATTCAGCAAGGCACCGACATACAAGTTCAAAAGCAGCAAAAGCGACGACATTCGGGCATAACGGAAGTGAAGTTCAAGCGAGCTTTTAAAGATCGACAAGCGTAAGTCTTCAGTAATTTTCTTTGGAATGTTATCGCAACAAATGAGGATAACTTCAAGCGAGGATATCTTCGGCAGCGTTCCCTAGCTTGCGGAGAGTGTCACAAACAACTGGAGGTGATTTCAAGCGAAGTTGTCTTCGATCGTGTTCCCTGGCTTGTGAAAGATGGTCACAAAGTGCTAGAAGGTCGTTTCAAGCGAAGCAATATTTGATGGGGTTCTCTAGCTTGCAGAAGTCTATCATGGCGGAATTAGAGACAGTTACAAGTGTGGTAGTCTTCAGGCGGCATTCTCTAGCTTGCAGGAGGTCGTCAAAAATACAAAAATACAATAATACAGCAACAAATCGGTTACTTTAAGAGATGTGTGCTCGACGGTGCAAGATACGCGTTTTTTAACTCTTTTATCTATTTAACTAACGCTAGTTTTGCTGGTATCGGCGTTACAAGAGTGACTTAGGATCGCAGAACGTTCTGAATCATTCTCCGTCCTATCGATACTTTGACTTTTGTTTTCGAAACTGGCATTTCTCCAAACTCAGTCAAAGTGGGGGCTTCTGTAGACACCCATTTGTGTCTCCCCAAAACCAAACCTGGTGATGAGTACCTTTCACGTCGAATCATAATCAAATGAAGTGAAAGTATAGAAAGTCCAGTGTTGCGGATAGTTTTAATTTCTTTTCTTTTCTCTCTGTTTTTGAAAACCTATTTTAAGAAAATAGTCAATCCAGTTTGGTTGGTCCATGATATGGGTCCAATAGTAGTGTAGTCGGATGGGGTTTGAAAAGTGCTTTCCAACGATATATTATAAGCCCAATTACGATGAATATTGAGGAAGTTATGGCCAAATTACTAAACTAGGCCCAGTTTGAACCTTATATGCGGCCCAATGATCTAGGGGAGGGCCCAATATGGATTTATCATTCCTAATGCAATTAGGACTGGTTTTAGTCTTCTAGATTCTTCTAGAAGATTCTTTTCATTCCTAATTCAATTAGTATTGATAAATTGACTTTTTAGAGTTTTAATCAGAATAAAAGAGTGTTTTTGAGGAAAATACGATTTTATCCTCCTGTATGGTTAAATTCTATCTGGTTTTAGAAAACGCGTTAAAAACCTGATTAGGCGCTAACTCCGTTTTTTCACGTCAGAACTCTGGTTCGATTTTCTATCTTTTTGGCTGATTTTCTCTATAAATAGCCTCTTAATAACTCTGTTTTAAATCACCAATTCTCATCTACAATAATCAATTCCTTGGTTCTCTAATTCTTTTTTCTCTCAAAGCTAAAGCTTTCTCTCTCTGTCTTTTCTAAGCCAACCTTTTCTCAAACAAAATTCGGCACTCACAAGACCTAGATACACCTAGCCAAGTTCGAAGTTGCCTTCGCCGTAGACGTGAAAGGTTTTAATTTCTGAGGGTTTGGTCCCAAATCTCTTTTTCAATTATTATTTAATTTGATTGTTGTTTTATTATTTCCCATGAAGTTACTAACGTGTGTATTTTGTTATTAGAAAGAGGTACGAGGAATCCAAGTAAGTGCTTTAATTGTTTAATTGATATTATGATGTAGAAATCATGCTTAGATTTTTATTATGATTCCTAGTATCATGTTAGGATGTTTTTCTTAATTTGATGTTTAGGGTGACAACAATAAATTCTTAGTATCATGTTTAGGGTAAAGAATATAATATCAAGTATGATTAAAAGTATGATGCCTTCTATTTTCTTTCCTAATATAGCATGTTAGTATCATGTTAGGGATAAATATTTGATTTTCAATGCTTAGTAACATGCTAGGGTTTGTTATTAATCTTATTAGTATCATGCCTAGGATCTTGCTATTATTATGCTTTAACATGATTATTATTATTATTATAATTATATATAATTGTTATGATTATTATTATGTTGCTTGATATTTATTGCTTGATCACGCCTTTTATGCATGTTTAAAGGGAATTGGTACTTGTAATCATGCTTAATAAGACAATTAATAATCTTGTTTAGGGTTAACATGATTAAAATTCAAGGTAAGTGATCGCCAATAATAGTTTTGTTTGTGCATTAATATTCAACCAACATAGATAAACAGGTTTAGGGTTAATCCTATTGATTGCATGTTAGTCAGAAAGCGCACATGAATACGATCAGAGTAACGTAGAGGCCTATTTTAGGGCAGGTTCAATCTCTTTTAAGTTGGATTTGTACCTTCATCCCCGAACTACCAGTCATGGTTCAAAACCTATTGGAGTTAACGATCTCTTGGATCGTTAAGGGGTGTAATTCTTGAAATATTCCCTACAATAATCAACCAAATTTCAATCAAAAATCATCAAATCTCCTCACATTTTCATCCTTTTCGACAAAGAATACACTACTTCCATCCATTTCAACTTCAATCTCTCTCATCCATTCTTAAAGCAAATTAGGGATTTTTTGATTTTGAGGGAATTGGTGGCCAAAACCTGTTCAATCTTGCACTTTGTATGGTATAATCGTCTTCTTTTACTCTTAATTACATTATTATATCATACAGTTGCAAGTATTAGATTGTTGATGGTTGTGAATAGTAGTAGTATAAATTTTGGTGATTTTGATAATTGATATTGAATTTTGGATGATTATTTATGTTGTTTGTTGATTATTATTGTCTCACATTGTAGTTTAGTGCTTTGTTGATTAGTTAGGTGTTTAGTTGGTTATTTAGTTATTATTTTCTTACCTTTGCTTTCTTGATAGTTTAGTTTAGCTTATTTTTGCTTATTAGTTTCTTTCCTTTTCACTTTCCTTTCTTTTATTTTGTTTTGAAGTTACTAACCGTTTTCTTTGTCTATAGTTCTCTTTTCTATTTTTGTTCTCACATGGCTTTGATGATGATGCTTTGTTTATTGGAGCTTCATGAGGTGATTGATCCTTCACCCTACTATTTTAGCATTGCTTGGAAGCCGGTGAGATCTTTCTTATTTTTCTCCATTTTTTTTATTTTCATGAATGCATAGTTTAGGATTAGTTTTAGGAGAAGTTGAATGGTTCGAGGATGGATGCTTATGACACCTAGAGTGTTTGGGATTATTGGCGATGTTGTCAATTGATCACTTGTTTGTTGATTGGGAATTACGTGTTATACTTGCATTTTTGTTCCTTTCTTTAATTTCCTACTTTTCCTCTATCTCTGTTTTTCTTTTTCTCTTTTCTTTTATTTTTCTTTCTTCTTGATTTTGTCTTTTGGTATGTTTTGAGGCTTTATTTGTCGCCTTTTGTTTTTTTTTTAATTAGATTATATACAACCGATTTTTGCTTTTGAATGAATATATTCATAATTGGTATGGGTATGCACGGTTTGAGAATATGCTTGGTTGACTCTAGGATAGGTGAGTGCTAAGGTAGCATGTCTAAGAACTAGGAGGATCATTAAGCCGAATTCTACTTGTTGGTGGCATGTTGGTAGTTGCTTCCTATAGTCGATTAGACACCTTTAGTGAGTTTTTACTACATCCATGTGAGGTTCATTTTTCAAGCCTTCAAAATTTATTTGCATGAGCGGCATGGATCCTTGACTATTGTGGACCTAATCTTGAATCTTGACTCATAATTCTCAAACACGAGACCGAACCATCAAGGGAGGACAAAGGCATCTTTTCGGGGTGTTAATTTTTCTTTTCTAGGTTAATCTTCTTTCTTTCTAGTTCATTGGGTTCACATTTGCCTTCTTGCTAACCATTTGAGCCTTTTCCCCTTCTTTTCAAGCCACATCTTTAGAATTTTGAGCATTTTGTTTCTTTTTTTTCCATTTTTTTTTGTTTTTGTGAACCAAATGATTATGTTTTTGGAGTTTGTGGTATATAAGGTTAGATATTTGTTCTATTTGTTAAGCAAGCTTGTCTTTTGTATATATTGTGAATAATGGCATATGAATGATTGGAAAAAGCCGTCCAAAGTTAAAACAAAGGCAAGGACATAATAAATGCAATTTGGAAAAAGTCGTCCAAAGTTAAAAGAGGCGAGGACAATTGCTTTGAATACATGAATAAATAGAAAAAGGGGGAAAAAGTTGAAAATGAGAAAATCCAAAAAAAAAATTATGTGATTCTTTTCCCTTATCAAGCATTGAGGACAATTCTTCCTTTAAGCTTAGAGGAGAAGCGTTTACGCTTTTTGTATATTTGCTTGTGGTTATAGCTTTGAATAAGCTTGGGGGTGTTAGTTTGTTTTTATTTGGAGATTTCTTGGTTATGAAGTGAAGGTTTGATCACCCTTTGCTTCACTAATTAGGAATACCGCCAAATTTTAAATTTTCAAGTCTACCCTCACCCCACTACAAGGAAAATGTCTTTTCGTACCGATTATTTCGTAACGATTGTACATTCGCTACAATACGCAAGTATGTTTGTGAAATAATTAAGGAAGTCGTATCATTTTGTTGGGGTTTGGTGAGTCCGACTCACCGCGGAAACAACCCCGACCCAAGGAACCACTCGTAATTAATAAAACCATATAGCATAAATGAATAAACACAAGAAAAGGAAGAACGAATCATACCCTTGAAGCGAGCTTCGCCCTCTCAAAACGGGCTCTTACTTGAAAGCCTTGAGCACCGCAAATGCCGTGCCTCCAACGGTATCCACCCACAAAGGACAAACACGACTTTTTAGGTCCGTTACCTTGGAGTTAGCAAGGTCCGACCAAAACCCAAGTGTTAATGGAGTTTAAGAGTTTTTCCAAAATATGGAATGCTCTTTCTAACTCCCACTCAAGCCCTTTACTCCAAATCCCAAGGTTGGTATTTATAGAGGAAAGTGTGAGTGGGAATTTCTATCCCATCAATGTGGGATTCATGAAATTCCACAAATTAATTTAAAGCTAAATTAAATTAAATATATAAGCAAGTAATAAATCAACAAGTGTCCTAGTCATATGTAAAGAGGTGTTTGGACCACTAGTAGAAAAATTGTCATTTGTAACGGGTTATTTGTAACGGGCAAAGCTATGCCCGTTACAATAAACATATCCATAACGGTCAAAATAACAGTCCGTTACAAATACATATTATTCGTAACGGGCAACATGGTGCCCGTTACGAAAACTATGTTTTTTGTAACGAGCAAGATCTTGCCCGTTACGAATAGTTATTTATTTGTAACGGACAAGATTGTGCCTGTTACAAATGTTTGAATTTGGGCCCAGCTGATGAGAAAAGCCCATTTATAGCTAGGGTTTCACTCTCCTCAGTCAGTCAGTCCTTAAGCCGTCATTTCCTCATCTTCTTTCCTTTCTCCTCTCTCCTCTCTCCTCCAAAAACCTTAACATCCCTAATTTCCCACTCGATGATATCTTATCAATGGATGTTCAGCTCTTACAAAACCCTAAAATTCCACCCCCAAATCAACCAAATTCCTCAAATTCTCTCAATGTCTTCCTCAGAGTTTGCCCCCTTCCAATTGCTCCTTCCAAACCCTCTAAATCAAAACAACCTAATTCGAAAAAACCCAGTAAGAGTTGTCTTACGATCAATGACAATTCATTCTATTACGATTATTCCCCTGATTTACTATTCTAACAGGTTGAAATTTGAAATTTACAACGGATTTTCGCATGTTTTTTCTTCAAATTCTTCTCAGGTTTGTTGTTTGAATTCCCCCCCTTTTTTAGTTTTTGGGATTTTTTCAATTGATTGATTGCATACTTTTTTAAGTGAATTGTTGTTATAACTGTGCAGGATGAAGTGTATGATAAGCTCATGAGACCAATAGTTGAGGGATTTATGAGTGAAAAAGGTGGGCTTTCGACTGCTTTAGGGCCTAGTGGTTGTGGGAAAAATCACACCGTTTTCGGATCTGTCAAAGTACCCGGTTTGGTTCCTCGCGCTCTTCGCCACATTTTTTATGCTGAAGCTGGTAAATCGTCTATGATGTCGAGGTGATTATGCTCGCAATTTTCCTTTTGAGGTTCAATTAATAGTATTATATATGTGTGAGATGTTAATTCGTTTTTTTTCTCTATGTTGCTCTTTTAAAGTCTTTGCGGTCCTGTTGGTGAATTGCTCTCGAAGATTTGGTAGATCGAAGCCTCTTCATAAGGTCCTTGGTGGTGGTAAACGTATGTTTCCTCAATTTTTGATTTTCCCTCTTTTTTTTTATTGAAATGTTGTTTGTATATTCCGAATTTGATTGTTTCCTGTACAATTTGTGCGAATTGATGATTGTTTTTAGCTTGATTATTGTTTATTAATGGAGATCGGGAGTGATTTTGATTGTATTTGTTGCTTTTATTGATTGATTTGTTTGTATGATGGTGTTATTATTACAGATCTGAGTTTTGTTGCAGCCTCCTAAACCTCCTGATGTGTTTTTATTGAAATTATTGCTACTTGTTTCTATTTTTAGCTAGATAGCTAGGCAGCAACTATATATTATTACTTAGTTTCTTTATACATAATAATCATCACTCCTCTTTGATTTCATTTGTACATTTCATTCATCACTTTCACTTCCAACCATGACTTGCTCTAAGGATCATATATTACCTCCATTTCAATCATGTTTCTTTTTAGTTTGTATATAAATACATTCTAATTTAATTAAATTAATTGATTGTTTGAATGTATATATGTTGATCGACTAGGTAACAACAATGGTTTGCTGAAGTCTTGAGAAGATCACCGTGGTTTGCTACAGTCTTGAGAAGATCAGAGACAAGCTTTTTTAATAATAAAGATTGTACCGGTAATTTTCTCTCTATATCTCCCTCTTTCTCTCTATTTTCCTGATTATGTTCTATCATGTAATGTTGCTCCAAAATTTATTATTGAATGGAGTTATGGTGAATTCATGATTATATGCTTTAATTTAATCAAAATTCTGATCTTTTCCTTTTATAATTATGAATTAGAAAGAATTAGGGTTTTTTTTGGGGGGGGGGGGGGTGGGGGGTTAGGTTTATGAACTTACGATTTGGGATTAATTAAACTTACAACACATGCTTAAATTTCTTATTGTTTTGGGCGTTTTGCTACCTAATTTATGCTTAATGTTATCTTGCTTTTCAAGTTGATTATGTAAATAGGAATGTTAGAATTAATCATTTAATCATAATTGGTGAAATTGTGGAAAAAGCTGTTGCATTTCATATTTTGATTTAAGATTCAAAAAACTGCAGATAAACTGTAGATTAATGGCTGCTGAGGCTGCTGCTAATGCTTCGGCGAAGAAGCTTATAAGAATTGATATCAGTTCAGACACTGTTTGTCCATGGTGCTTTGTAGGCAAAAGAAATTTAGACAAAGCTATTTCTGCATCAAAAGATCAGTTTGATCTTGAGGTTTATTTCCTGAAACCCTTTCCCCCAATTCTTTTTAAATTGCTTATACTCGTGTTGTTTTCTATTTCGTTCTTGTTTAAGTCATCAGTTTCTATTGCAGATTAGGTGGCACCCTTTCTTCCTCAATCCTTCTGCTACAAAAGAGGGTGTGAACAAGAGGGATTTTTACAGACAGAAGTTTGGTGCGCGATCTGAACAGAAAATAGCGCGAATGACAGATGTATGGCAGAATATTTATTAAGCCGTTTTTTTTTATATTTCATTAAGACAATTTATAGTTACATTTGGCACTAACTCACATGCCGATTTGTGTTGCAAGTATTTAGAGGACTCGGTTTGGAATACAACATTGATGGGCTTACGTAAGGAATTATCATATTTAACTATATAAGCTTATAATCTTCAACTCTACTAAATAATTTTGGCATAACATTTGGGATTTATGTATGTAGGGGGAACACTTTGGATAGTCACAGGCTTATATATTATGCTGGCCAGCAAGGGCTGGACAAGCAACATATATACAAACCACGGTGAAAAAAAAAGCTTGTCTCTGATCTTTCAGGAAGCATTTTTTCAATGGGAGGCTCATACAGTAAATCAAGGAATAGTCTCCAGAGTCCATCAGATTTCATTTTGGTCATACACAAGAGATGATTGATTTCGCTGGGGAAGTTAGTGCTCCAGACAAACCACTTGAGTTGCAGTAATTTGTGGAAAATGTAAACGATTTAACATTAATTTAGTGAAAAATCATTTAAATCTCTTATTGCCATTGAGATTTTCTTTTGCTCTATTTTTTCAGTTTTAGTTATTAGGTGATAATAAATGTATTTTTTTTTGCTGATTGTATATATATGAAGTACTATTTTTATCTCAATTAATTAATAAAATAATTGTGCTATAATTATTATGCAAGCTAGCTAATTCAGCATAGCATGTGCTGGATTTTTTTTTTCAAATTGGGTTACACACTATTTTTAACGGGCAGATATCATGCCCGTTACAATTAACCCCGTTATTTGTAACGGGCAGTTGAAAGTCCCGTTACAAATAAATCGTTATTTGTAACGGGCACTTGAAATGTCCGTTACGAATAACGGGTTATAAACCAATACCTATGCAAATGATTTATATCCTCATAGCACAAGAAACGGTGCTATAAATCATACTACACACTAATCTCTAATGGTCATAAATCGTCCACAAAAAATATGACCTTGATTAGGGATAATTTTCGATTAAAATATTCAATGTTCACTTAGTAGGTGTTTCTTTATCCAAGCCATTGACTTGATACCCTATTTTCAATATTTATTAAAATCGAATGGACTCATTATTTAATTCTAAGCCACAATTAAATAGTTTTGTGGAATATTTAGAAATATTTTATTCCACTATGAAACTTCACAATATTTCATCTTAAGATAAATGGTTTTTCCCAAATGTTTTAAGAGTAGTACTCTTCATAAAACATTCATAGAAATCACACCCATATTTGATATGCTTGATTTCTTTCATGCAATTATGAATGTTGTCGTTCACTTATTGCATAGGTTTAGTTATAATTACTTTGCAAACCTTAGCATCTTCATTATCCACCTTTTCCATAAAAAGATGATAAAATTTTGAGAGTGTTAATGGATTACATGTGATTCAGGATTTATTGTCCAAGCAATGGCTCCCACTCATTTTCATGATTTTAGACCTTCTACTTGACAACCTACAATCATCAATGTTCAACAACGAACTTTTC
Organism: Chenopodium album; assembly: GCF_948465745.1. Taxonomy (NCBI): domain Eukaryota; kingdom Viridiplantae; phylum Streptophyta; class Magnoliopsida; order Caryophyllales; family Amaranthaceae; genus Chenopodium; species Chenopodium album. The sequence continues at coordinate 46,716,861 of NC_137839.1, forward strand.
CATTTAACATCTATCTTATTATTGCCTTTAAGGCAACAATATTCTCAACATATGTTTTAGTAGACTCTCCGATGATGCCTTACATGGATTTCACTCCAAACGACTCACAATGATTTGGAATACTCAAATCACTTACGATCATGGAAATTTATCTTAAATTTCCGCACATTATACATGGATGCATATCCATGTTACCATTCTCAAGCCACGACACTTCTTGCCTCGTGCTTATAAATGGCTTCCTTGCTAAGGTTCTAATCCTTGTTAAGGTTTGTGCTTGTAACATCAAAACTCAAGTTGTATTTGTTTCCATGCGTCAAGAACTCATCCAACTACTTATTTAAGTGCTATGGATGTTCTTGACTATAATCTAATGATCTAATACTTAGATTAATGTCAACTGGTATTATATACATACTTCACATGCTCTAAGCAAGTAAGTCGTCTGACGATTCCATATCATAGCTTTACATGATGGATTTAATTCTAGAATGATTCTCAATTCTATTCCATCCATGTGACATTTAGCTCATTCAGTTACACTGAGTCTTGCCAAAATGTTCGCTATGTGATATGGTTGAAAGTCTCTTACTAGAGTCTTTCTTGGTTGACTTAGTATTTAGCCTAGCTTATACTTAGTTCAAACATTTACTTAGCTTCATACATATATGGGTCGAAAGCCTTTCAAAGTCCTTCATGTTTAACATGGTAAATTCCTTTACTCATTTAAACATTTAATTAAGTCTATACCATAGAACTTAATTCCCAACATGTACTAAGTATCGTCTTTAGATTGGTCCATTGTCGAAAATACTTTCAAATCAAAGCATTTAGCATTAGATAGTTGTTTCACAATAGAGTTCGTAAACTTTTCGTTGGACCTTTACATTTGATCCCACTAAACTTCTTGTTCATCATAATTTCTATGTTTCTCCATAAGGTAATCCTCTTATTAACTTTATGAGAAAACACGTTCCAATTCCTTCATGCAATGCTTCCTTTAATCCCATGACGGATTCCATGTGCTTGCTTTCAAATCTAGCATTATTTAGATTTTCAAAACCCTAAGACTATTCCATAGTCACTTCCAAGATCCTATTTTGGGAAGGAGGTTTTGGTATCTGGTTTGCCATATTTCATATATGCAATTTTGCTAGATCAATCACGAAAAGACTTAAGCATTCCGATTGGTGAATAGGTTTTTATTAAAATCAACTCCTTGAAATTAATTATATCCTTTTCAACCAATCTAGCTATGTATGCATATACATTTCCACATTTGTTAGTTTTCTCCTTGAAAACTTATTTGCAATTGATGGATCTTTCATCCTTCATGCAAATTAATCAAGTTTCGAACATGATTTTCAAACATGGAGTCTATTTCGGATTTTCATGGCCTCTAACCATCATTCGGAATTTGGATTTGTCGTAGCTATCTTACAAGACATTATTCCTTTGCTTTTAAGTCTTAGGTTTATTTCTAACTTAATAGAAAATTTATAGGATTCAATCCAAGCCTTTGGTGAATTCTATACCTATACGGGGTAATTGCATCAAACACTGAGTTTTAAGGCGCTTTCAAAGCCCTTTTATCATGTTGATCTTACTCCAATATTTTTAATGTTTTGTGAGTAATGAATTCTCTTTTAAGGCACTTGTAAAGTCCTTTTGAGTATTCTTGATCAAGCATTCTCATGAAGTCCTTTAAGGTCTTCCGAGATTCTTAGTTCTAGTTTGTTGCTAAGCTCGATGGTCATCGAGTTCATTTTCCTCCCACTTGTCGTTTTGGAAACGTGTTACTTTCCAGAAAGACACCACTTAGAGCAACAAACATTATGTTCTCAATTAGGATGTGGAGGTAATGCCCGTAGTCTCACTTGAATGCTTACAAAGAGACATGTATATTGTCTTTGGGTAAAAATTTGTTGTGAAACAAACAGTTAGCTCCCACTTTAGCTATCTTTAGTCTTTATTGAGCCATTCAGCTCCCACTGAGACACCTAGATCCCACTGAGCCACTTAGCTCCCACTGAGCTAGTGAACTCCCACTGAGACTAAGAGCCTTAGATATATACTTGAAAAGACTTTTAGAAGTTATTTCTATCCATAACTGAACTTTCTTAGCTTCGACATATTATTTATTGTAACATTAGTCATTTGTGCAAATCTTTAAGAACTTTATAGGAAGGGTTAAGAACCATCATCGTTTGAGTCATTTTCCAATGACATCGAGGTCTCCGTGAGGACACACTATGTTCTTTGTGGAGTTCTTTATGAAAATTTCCATTCATAACTTTGAGATGGTCACGCTTGGCTCAAGAAAACATTGCTCGATCTAATCTAGAAGTTTTGATATCTTGCCAAGTCGATTCTATACTTCACTGGACTTTTGAGCTACTCGGGTCAAGTTTGTTCACATTTGATGAATATAGCCATATCCTTTCAAATTCTTTGTGAAACGTTGAAGTAATTGATTCCTCTTTAGCCTTCGGAGTCAATTGTCTATACCAAGAACAATAGCTCTCTGCTTTGTCGGTTTCAACAACTAAGACTTGCTTGTCTTAGAATGATTCCAAATCGAGCAACTATCAAGAGCCTATCTAATAGAATCTTGAGTACGTTTTTGTCGATATGACATTGCTAAAGATGTTTGGAACGCAAATCAAGCCCATGATTTGAACTTAGTGAGTTAATCATGTTAGGGAAATGTTTGTTTATAATCAAGCATTCTTGACTCAACGCTTGGATAACCATGCCATTCAAATAAATCTCGCAACTATTGCTCATTACTTTGAATGTGAGTCTTTCCTTGAGTAAACGGATCAATTGCTGTTTATGGAACATAATAACCATTATTTGTTCCAGCCTTTGGCTTAAAAGGTCTTTAAACAAAACATACGACCTTACAACTAATGTAGCTCTTCTTGCTTCATTCTAAGCTTGTAAGTCGATAAATTAGCTTAACTTCAATAGTTTGAGGTCACTATCATAGTGGAACACTCAAGCAGTATCCGATACTTGTGAAGATAACGAATTGCTAAGTTAACTACAATAACATGAACTCATGAGTTGAAATAGAATCTAATTCCTTTTCTTTGTTCCTTCTTTCCTATATTTCTTATCATACAATATCTCATAATCTTACTTTAAGAATTATTTCTGTAAGTACCTTGACTCTTATACTTTGTTAGGAATAATCAAGCACCTAGTGCGCCGTAAAACAAAGTCCATCTTTTCCATTAATTCTTACTCGAATTACTACATCAATGAGTCCTACTCAATTATGTATGATGCGAAAAGATACATTGGTTGTCAAACATTGACAATCTTGAGTTTGCAACTCATTACCTCATGTTTTATCAAAACTACCTAGTATTTTGAATACATGATGTCCAACCGTCCTTTCGGACTTAATTATAAAATTCATTTATGAGAATTGTATTTTAGAAATGCTTTTTTTGTCTTTGAGAACTATTCTCAAGGATTTCCTTTACCAATCATGGAAACAATATTATTTGATTTAGAATACTATAAATATAAGTGCAAAGTATAACCATTTATCAAGAACATAATAAGTTTGAAATTTAATAGCATTCATGCAAACTTCAATCTTATTAAACGTCTTATTTACGCATAAAAATTGTCCCTATTTGGCGAAAATAAGGAGATTCCAAGATCCGAAGAAACAAAGAGTGGTTAAGCATGCTTTGGCTTGTCTTAACACTTAATCTTCTAAGGTAAGCATTGCCTTGATAATGGCTCTAAGCCACTCTTGGTTAGATAATCGTCGCATCTAATGCATCTTTGACGATGTATCTCTTTTACCACGGTATGTGAGGACTCCTCACTCATACCGATGAGTTAAACCAAAACCAACGTGCACACCCGGTGTGCCTTATGAGCCTTGGAGAAGTGATGGCACCTCGCTTTGGCGTAGCCTACCATCACCCTCGTTCAGTTGGTAAGTGTTGTTTTGGAAAGGCAAGTTTGACTCAATATTATTAGGGACCTAGGATTTCTATGTTGGTTGATTTAAGTGAACTTAACTAATCATCGCAACATAAAAAAAACCTAAACATGCATCTAACAAATAATTCACATGTATATAAGCATAAAATATAAAGCGAAATTATAGATGCATATTGGGAACTAGCATGACTCCTTGAATTCTTCAAATCTTCAAAAGGTCTACATTCGCAATTCAAGGCTTTGTCTTCTAAGATACGCCGTCTTCAAGACTTAACCAAGCTATGCAAATACTAGTGTCTACGACTAGGAATAATCTAAATATTAAGGTACAAAAATACTTAACGGTGCGTAGACCGTATTTAGATTTACAAAAATACATAACGATAGTAGTCCGTATTTTCTATCCTAATCGGGTCCCACTAGTTGCCATTTCGTAAAACCTGTGAGAGAGAATATACATTCGATTCATCCAGTCACTATTTGTGAATGGCCCATGAAATTTACAATATCAAACAAGTAAAATGCATTTAAACAACGCACGCACTACTAACTAATCTAGGTGGTTAATTCGATTAACACGCCTAATTAAAAGTAGTCAAAGTTGTTTAACCGATTATGTAATTTGACGTCATTAATTAATTGAAGCTCCCACTAAATTTCGCATTTCCCTTAATTCATCCAATTAATTAAGTCGGTAGCACCCAAACTTGTCAAAATAAAATTTTGCCAATGCTGCTCAAAACCGAGGCCTAGCCTCCCAAAATTTTAATTAAAAAAAACAAAATTAATTAAAATAAACAAAAACGGCAAAATAAGCAATATTAAGCCAACCGCATTTCAAGTGGCTTTCGCTTTAAGAGTTTTGTTAAGGAAACTCGAATAATCGCGGCTCATGCAAACCAAGCATACTACGGCTATTCACCTCACCGCACCAAGCATATGCACACACAAAAAACTCCGCACACACGGCCCGCGGCAAGCAGCCATGGGCTGCTGCCACTGCCGCACGCACAACCATGGCTGCTGCTGCGTGGCTGCTGTGGCCGTGTGCTGCTGCCGCGCATATGGCCGCACATTAAGCAGGGTAGCCACCTTGGCAGCCACATGCGGGCAGCCTGGCTAGCCAAGTGTGGTTCTTTGCCTCGTTTTGCGTGCCATGGCCTCGAGATTTGATCCCATTTCGCGAGACATAATTAATCAATTCTAAATTAATTTTAGAACTAATTTAATGAGCAAAAATGAAAAAATTTTAAACAAGTCCAACTTAATAAAATTTCAAAGTGCAAATAACCAAAATAATTCCAAGAACCATTCTTAATTAAATTGGTTTAGCTTGGTGCAATAACAAAGTTGAGGCAATTTCTCACTTTTAATTTAATCAATTTAAATTAAACTTGAGAATTTGACAAAGTAAGGGGATGTTGGAAAAATATGAACTTTAATGTTCAAATGAAAATTTCAACATCTAAATTTTGTGAATCCTTGAAAATTATATCTTCCAACATGAAGATAACCAAATTTCTATCACAAAAGCTGAAACTTTATGTTTCCAATCAACTCAAAATGATTAAAACAACAAAGTTTAATACAAAACAACATGGAATTTAGTGGTTTTTAAAGTTTAGCATGTTCTTCCCGAGGCCCCATCCAAAGTTTAGCATTGATTAGGATGCCTAATGTTCTCCGTTTAAAGCTCAAGCATGGAGAAGTGCAAGTTCCTAAAGACTTTAGGCCGTGCTTTCAAGTCGTGGGGGCACAAATTCTCGTGTTGAACCCACAATCATGGAGTTTAAAAACTGCAAGGTCCCGTGTTTATCAAGAACCACTAGTGGAAAAAATGCTATTAGCAATTGATAAGTGATATTTATGTCACTCCTAGGGGTAGTGTTTAGGTTAATTTCGTGTTTATTTTCCCTTATTTTACCTTTTATTCTCTTGTTTTCTCTTTAATAAAGCTTCTAGTTTAATTTGGTAATTTTGGAGTGTTTTAGTTTATTTTCTTTATTTTATTAGTTTTAGTTTATTTTCGTATTTTATTTAATTCTATTTGCTTGCGTAGTTTTAATTATTTTTAGTTTAGTTTTATGTCTCTTATTTTCTATTTTATTTCATTTTATTTTATTTATTCCTATTTTATTTATTTTATTTTATTTATCTTGGTTTTATTTTATTTCATCCTCTATTTATTTTCATTTTATTTTATTCTTATTCTTTTTCCCAATTCCTTTCTCGGTTTTGTGTGTAGGGTCCCGGGTTTCATGTCAAGTGAGTTCGGAACTCGGGAACAAGTCGATGTGTGTGCAGTTCTTTGCTAGCTGCTGACTGTTGCCCACCTTAACCTTCACCCCACCATCTCCTATCCTCCACCACACCAACTAAACACCAATTCCCCTGCTCCATCTCCCCTGTTCTCACGCAAACCAGAAATCAAAACCCCCTGCTCCAATTCACACACCAGCAGCAACAATTCACACCCACCAACAATTCACAATCCTTTCCCAACAATTCACACTCACGCAACAACCCACAATCAATTACCAATTCACTCACCCGCGCCACCGTTCTCACTCACCAACCCCACAACCACCAACAACAGCAACGAACACAACCACCAGCAATCACTCACGCAACTATCACCAACTCACCTGCGAACAGCCACCACCATCACCAATCACCCCCGCAACAACCACCAATTACCACCAGCCACCGTCATCCACCATCTTTAACCTTCCCCTGCTCCTCACGCACTCAACAACAACAATAATCACAGCAGCAACCACGCACTCCAACCGTCAACCAACCCGCAACTCACAGCCGCAATTGAGCTGCTCCCTGCTACCACCGTTCCCTCGCATCACCACCAAGCAAAGCCGCCGCACACAGCAGCAGCCCCAAATCAGAGCAGCCCGCAACCCATAGCTCCAATTCATCTCAATTCGCAATACCCTTCAGAGCGGACGCTCACTCCTCTGAAGCGGCCGCTCCATTCTTGGTTCAATTTCACCAATTTGAGGCAGAAGATCAGAGCGGACGCTCCGATGAGTATGAGCGGCCGCTCCGAGTTTCGCGTGTGAGATTGTACGGATTAATGAATTTGAGCGGCTGCGATTCCTTCCATTAATCGAACGGTGGCGATTAAGTGATGATTGCTGATGATGATTGATGATGGACGGTGAAGATGATGGTTGATGATGCTCGATGGTTGGTGATTGAATTAGAGCAGCCACGAAAGGAGAAGGATGATGAAGGTCGTGGGTTTGATGGGATTTGGGTTTTATTTTCCCTTTTTATTTTTAGTTTTAATTATTTTAATTATTTTTATTTTCTTTGTTTTCTTTATTTATTTTTTCTTTTCTTCTTAACTTGTATAAATACCCCTTTGGGGTTATTTCCTCTTAAAAAAAAAAACAAATCATCCATCTATTATTTTCTACTCTCTAATTAGTTTAAGGAGAGCTTCTCTCTCTAGGTTAGCTTAGGATTAGGTTAGTTTAGAGAGAGAAAGTGAGGGTTTCACCATTCTTGAACTTGGATTTTGGAGAAGAAATTGATCATCTTTTCTATTGATTTACATCTTCAATCAATGAGAATCTCTAACTCTCTCTCCTCTATTTTTATTGCTTTATTTTTATTATTGTTTTAGTTGTTGGTATTACTTGTTAATCATGTTGATTCTTGGTTATTTGTTAATTAATCTTGTTATTATCATGATTAGTGAGTAATTTCCCCATTAAGGGGATGGTTGTGGTGTAGTTGGATCTTGAGCATGTTCTAGGTTTAGAGTTGATTTATTTGTGATTAAAGTCTTTATATGCTTGATATTCTTTAATCTTCTTGCAAGTGCACATTGTTGGTTGATTAAAGGTGAATCTTTGCTAACAAGGAACGGAAGTTGACTTAGTTAAGGTTCATTATTATCGATTGTTATTTAATAGTACCTCCTAGTATATGGTTCTAATGTGGAAACATAGAGGCTATGTTGGGAGAAGCCAATTGACCCCGGAAGGCGGCTAGATTGGACTCTTTATTTCGATATTTGAGCATGTTTAGTTCATAATTAATTCAATTTCTATGCATTTGTTTATGTTCAAGTGAAAGCTATACCTAAACCATTTCCCTTAATGTTTTATTTCTTGTTTTAGCATTTTTAGACTTTAGTTTATTTATCTCCTATTCCGGACTAGCTTAATTGTCGATAACATTTGGTGGTGTTTATCCGTTCTCTGTGGTTCGACCCCTATGCTTGCCTTATACTCGTATTAGGTTTGTTTAGGTTGTATAAATTGTATTTGATCTAGGGATAGTCGTTTGACGACGCGATTATTCCCTTGTCAAATTGGCGCCGTTGCCGGGGAACGGCTTCCATTACCGTTGTGTTATCTTGTTGAGACTAGTCCATTGTATATATTTTTCCTTTGATTTATTTTTGTTCTCTTTGTTTTGTTTTTGTTGTTGAAAGATGGCTTGTATTTCTATTCCTCAATTTGATAATGAACCGTTTTGGGTGTATTTTAATAGACTTGAGGATTTCTTGGATGGTGTTAAGGGTTTTACCAAGGGTGATTATTGTGAAATCATTAATTTGGGATTAAATGAGCATTTTAGAGGAGTGGTTGATAATATGCTAAATGGTGATCTTGAAACTATGTCTTCGGATGAAGCTTGGGATTTCTATTCATGGTTAGCTAGGGATAATTATGATTGGGAGAGGGCCAATCATGAGACTTATGTTCGGGATTCTCATGCTTTTAATGTTGATGCTAATTGTCATGATTTGTCTAATATGAATTCCCATGATGTGCTTGATGCTCCCCATAGTGACCATGTAATGCATGATTTCAACTCCCCTCCCTCTATAGCTCAATGTAATGAGGTACATTCTAATGATGATGAAGTGCATGTTCTTTCTCATATTGCATCAAATTTTTGCATGAATTCTAAAGGTGTGTCCCATAGTTCCCTAGATGATTCCAATGAGCAAGCTTTTGATTCGTCTATCCACGATGATTTGGACTCATTTGAGATTATGGCCCAAATATTTCTTGCATTTCAAACGAAAGCCCATAACCTTTTGAGTGAGTTCATTGATAATGCTTCATTAGAAAGAGATGAGTTTGAGAGGAATTTGCCCCCATTCACTCTTGGATTTGAGATGGTAGGACTTGAGAAATGTATGGGAGATGTTGTTCAAGATGATGAAGAGGAGGTTGAGGTTGAATCATTTGGAGTTTTTGAGCTTGAGGGAGATGTAGATCGTGAGGGTTCTTCATTTGAGGATTCCATGATTGATTTCCATGCCCTCATTAGTGATGTGAGACCTTGTGGTGAGGGAGTAGCTACCCCTTTTCCCCTTTCTCATACACCTTTCTCTCAAAGGTTTAACCATATCCCCTACTATCCTATGTTCCTCCCTTCTTTTCTCAAAGAACCGCTTAGGAATCCTCCTCCTATCCATGCTTTCGAAGCCCCCAACTCTTTTATTGTTGATGAGGAAAAGAGTTATAATGCCAATCAAAAAGATTTTTGTGAGGATAGTTTGCCTCCCTATCTTTCTTTTTCTTCTTATTTTGTTGATTTTTCTTTTGATTCTTTTACTTTTTCTTTTCCCCCTTCTCTCAAACATAAAGTCTCCTTGTACTTTATGTTTGCTTGTCATATGAGCATCGCGTATGCTCTATTTCTTGATATGTTTGCCGGTGCATATGACAAGCTTTTGCGTTCTTTGTCGGGATATTTACTAGATTGGTCTCGCTTGGACGTTAAACAAGCCTTTGCGGGAAGTAACCCGTGTTTTATTGCTTTCATTTTCTTTTGTTTTTAGATTAGATTTTCTCTCATGGACGTGTTTGTGTTCCTTGCTAGGTACACAACTTGATATACTCTTGCGCATTGGTGATGATCAAGAATCAAGGAAATGTGCCTCAACTTACCTATCATGTGGGATTCAAGCCTTATTTGTAGAGAGTGTGGCTCATATGAGGTTATTTCGGTTTTTTTGTGTGATTTTGCATTTATCCCATATCCGGTAATATCCTTCTTTTCCCTCTCTCTCTTACTTATTGTGACTTGAAGATCATGTGTTGGTAATGTTGGATTAATTTGTCCTTGTTTTCCCCTCCTTGGTTTCATTGTTTATGATTTGAGAGCTTGGTTTCATTCAAGCTTGGGGGAGGGTATTCTATCATGTTTGGTGGGATGTTGATTCATATATGCCATGCACTTGAGTATATGCATTTCCATGTTTTTCATGCTTTTGGAAAATCCAAAAAGATTTTTGTTTACTTCAAGGCAAGTTTAGCAAAAATGTGTTTTGTTTGTTCTTATTTTGGACATTATATCTTTTGGAATTGTTTACTCTTGAATGCCTTTCTTCCTAAGTGGTTAATGTGTGCACGGTTTGAGAGTGTCATTGGTTGACTCTAGGATATTACATGCTAAGGTAGCTGGGTTAAGAACTTTTAGGGCACCATGAAGCCTTAGTTCACGGGTATGTGGTAAGACGGTGTTGCTCTCTATAGTGGATTTGGCACCCTTAGTTGGTATTTGCTTAGTTATAATCCCATGTGAGGTAACATTGTTCTAGCCTTCATCACTTTGTTGTGTGGCGCATTTGGATCCTTAGCTATGCATGTCTTGATCCTTGTTTTGAATTATAGCTCCCAAGATCGTGACCGAAGCACTCTAGGGGAGGAAAAGGGCACTTCTTTCCCATTTTTCTTTATCTTCTTTTTATTTTGTTACAAATTTGATTTTCTATTTTGCATAAACCTACTTGCTAACCAATTTGAGCCTTATGTTTCCCGCTCTTGTTTAAACCGCATTACAAACCTAGTGGCCTATGTTAACCAACCCTTATAGTTAGTGAAGCATTGGCATGTGAGGTTTGAGTTTTGAGAATGTTGATCATAAACAAGAAGCACTTTGAGATTTGGTTAAAGTTGAGCTTGTGATGAATGATGTAATTCATGAAAATCAAATGAAGTTTCAAGAAAAAGCCGTCCATAATTTGAAAAAGGCAAGGACAATGAATAAAGTAAAAAAAATTGAAAAAATTGAATTGAAAAAAAAAAAACAAAAACAACAAAAATATTTTAGATGGATTCATTTTCTTCCTTAGTTTAAGCATTGAGGACAATGCTTTGTTCAAGCTTGGGGGGAATATTGTGTGTTTGTGTTGAATAAGCTTTGGGGAATGGCATTAGTGGTATTTTTGCTTGATATTTAGTGAATTCTTGAGTTATTTTTGAGTGTCGGCCGCACTTTTTGCTTCACTTAGGAAATATCACCAAATTTTAAATTTTTACCCCGCCTTAACCCTTAGCCTTACGTTACAACCAATAAAAAGACCCTTAGACTCTAGTGGGTTAGGTCAAAAGAACGGTGGAGGGAGATATACTTCAAACCTATGGAAAGAGTATGCGTAGTTGAGACGTCGGGATTACCTTCTCAAATTTCTCATTTCTTTATATTTTTCCGGTTCCTTCGTGGAATCTTGAGAAGCTAGCTTAAGGGTTGATTTGAAGCTAGTGGAGAGAACGTGGCCCGATTGATTGGGGCTAGGGTGGATTGAGTCCTAAGTAGTTCTCTATGCTTAGCATGTGTTATGTTTCAATCAACCATTGACATCTTGGAACGTGCATACATTTGTCCATCTAGAAAGGTTTGCATTCATTAGTACTTGTCCTTATCTCTTGTCCATATATGAGCTTGTGTTTTGCTTTTTCTCTTTGTGTTTCTTTTCCTTTTGTTGCCTTACCTTGGCTTTTGTCGAGAGTTGTGGGGTAAGCTCTTAGGAAACCCTCACGAGACCTCACTCGTCCTCATAGGCGACTTTGGGGTTTTAAGGGCTTGTTGTAGCTAAAAACAACCGTGATTCCTACGACAGTGAGTTAGTGTACATTCTTTCTCTTTGTTTCTATTTTTGTTTCTTTTGCTTTCAATAATTCCTTCTTGTTCTCTTTTGCCTTAGCTTTGCTCGAGGACGAGCAAAGGTTTAGCTTGGGGGAATTTGATAAGTGATATTTATGTCACTCCTAGGGGTAGTGTTTAGGTTAATTTCGTGTTTATTTTCCCTTATTTTACCTTTTATTCTCTTGTTTTCTCTTTAATAAAGCTTCTAGTTTAATTTGGTAATTTTGGAGTGTTTTAGTTTATTTTCTTTATTTTATTAGTTTTAGTTTATTTTCGTATTTTATTTAATTCTATTTGCTTGCGTAGTTTTAATTATTTTTAGTTTAGTTTTATGTCTCTTATTTTCTATTTTATTTCATTTTATTTTATTTATTCCTATTTTATTTATTTTATTTTATTTATCTTGGTTTTATTTTATTTCATCCTCTATTTATTTTCATTTTATTTTATTCTTATTCTTTTTCCCAATTCCTTTCTCGGTTTTGTGTGTAGGGTCCCGGGTTTCATGTCAAGTGAGTTCGGAACTCGGGAACAAGTCGATGTGTGTGCAGTTCTTTGCTAGCTGCTGACTGTTGCCCACCTTAACCTTCACCCCACCATCTCCTATCCTCCACCACACCAACTAAACACCAATTCCCCTGCTCCATCTCCCCTGTTCTCACGCAAACCAGAAATCAAAACCCCCTGCTCCAATTCACACACCAGCAGCAACAATTCACACCCACCAACAATTCACAATCCTTTCCCAACAATTCACACTCACGCAACAACCCACAATCAATTACCAATTCACTCACCCGCGCCACCGTTCTCACTCACCAACCCCACAACCACCAACAACAGCAACGAACACAACCACCAGCAATCACTCACGCAACTATCACCAACTCACCTGCGAACAGCCACCACCATCACCAATCACCCCCGCAACAACCACCAATTACCACCAGCCACCGTCATCCACCATCTTTAACCTTCCCCTGCTCCTCACGCACTCAACAACAACAATAATCACAGCAGCAACCACGCACTCCAACCGTCAACCAACCCGCAACTCACAGCCGCAATTGAGCTGCTCCCTGCTACCACCGTTCCCTCGCATCACCACCAAGCAAAGCCGCCGCACACAGCAGCAGCCCCAAATCAGAGCAGCCCGCAACCCATAGCTCCAATTCATCTCAATTCGCAATACCCTTCAGAGCGGACGCTCACTCCTCTGAAGCGGCCGCTCCATTCTTGGTTCAATTTCACCAATTTGAGGCAGAAGATCAGAGCGGACGCTCCGATGAGTATGAGCGGCCGCTCCGAGTTTCGCGTGTGAGATTGTACGGATTAATGAATTTGAGCGGCTGCGATTCCTTCCATTAATCGAACGGTGGCGATTAAGTGATGATTGCTGATGATGATTGATGATGGACGGTGAAGATGATGGTTGATGATGCTCGATGGTTGGTGATTGAATTAGAGCAGCCACGAAAGGAGAAGGATGATGAAGGTCGTGGGTTTGATGGGATTTGGGTTTTATTTTCCCTTTTTATTTTTAGTTTTAATTATTTTAATTATTTTTATTTTCTTTGTTTTCTTTATTTATTTTTTCTTTTCTTCTTAACTTGTATAAATACCCCTTTGGGGTTATTTCCTCTTAAAAAAAAAAACAAATCATCCATCTATTATTTTCTACTCTCTAATTAGTTTAAGGAGAGCTTCTCTCTCTAGGTTAGCTTAGGATTAGGTTAGTTTAGAGAGAGAAAGTGAGGGTTTCACCATTCTTGAACTTGGATTTTGGAGAAGAAATTGATCATCTTTTCTATTGATTTACATCTTCAATCAATGAGAATCTCTAACTCTCTCTCCTCTATTTTTATTGCTTTATTTTTATTATTGTTTTAGTTGTTGGTATTACTTGTTAATCATGTTGATTCTTGGTTATTTGTTAATTAATCTTGTTATTATCATGATTAGTGAGTAATTTCCCCATTAAGGGGATGGTTGTGGTGTAGTTGGATCTTGAGCATGTTCTAGGTTTAGAGTTGATTTATTTGTGATTAAAGTCTTTATATGCTTGATATTCTTTAATCTTCTTGCAAGTGCACATTGTTGGTTGATTAAAGGTGAATCTTTGCTAACAAGGAACGGAAGTTGACTTAGTTAAGGTTCATTATTATCGATTGTTATTTAATAGTACCTCCTAGTATATGGTTCTAATGTGGAAACATAGAGGCTATGTTGGGAGAAGCCAATTGACCCCGGAAGGCGGCTAGATTGGACTCTTTATTTCGATATTTGAGCATGTTTAGTTCATAATTAATTCAATTTCTATGCATTTGTTTATGTTCAAGTGAAAGCTATACCTAAACCATTTCCCTTAATGTTTTATTTCTTGTTTTAGCATTTTTAGACTTTAGTTTATTTATCTCCTATTCCGGACTAGCTTAATTGTCGATAACATTTGGTGGTGTTTATCCGTTCTCTGTGGTTCGACCCCTATGCTTGCCTTATACTCGTATTAGGTTTGTTTAGGTTGTATAAATTGTATTTGATCTAGGGATAGTCGTTTGACGACGCGATTATTCCCTTGTCAGCAATTGGCAAAAAATGACTTTTTGCAACTGGCGCATGGGGCTGCTATTGCGGGGGCTACTAATAGGAAAATTATTAGCAACTGGCACTTGCCAGCTTTTAATAGTCATTATTTGCAGCTGGCGTATTTACTGGCCAGTTGCAAATAGTCTTTATTTGCAACTAGCATATAATTTGGCCCGTTGCTAATAGTACTTAATTGCAACTAACATATAGTAAGGTTAGTTGCAAATAGTATTTTTTTTAAATTTAAAAAGGTGTTATTCGCAACAGGCCGAGTACAAGGCCCGCTGTTAATAGTATGTGTTTGCAGCTGGCATATAAATCGGCCAGTTGCAAAATAGTCAATTTTCAAAATTAAAAAAAATTGCAATTTTTTTAGCCAAATTGACGTATGAAATATATCATAGAAGGTACTATTGTAACAAATATTTTTTTAATATTGCATTATATATTAATTACAAACTTTTAAAAAAAATTACAAGGCTAGCAGTCCATGCTACAAAAAACACAACTACTTAAAAAATAAAAAATAAAAAATAAAAAAAATCACAACTATTTCTTGGAATGATAGTATTGGATTTGGATCAGTATTGTTTTTATTCATGCTAGAGGTTCTTTCTCCCTAATCTGAATTGGCACATTGTGGTTTGGCTTCAACCAAAGATCCTGAAGATAGCTGGTTGCTGCAATTTTGAAAATAAATTAATAAACTTTAATAAAAAAAATTAAAAAATCATAATAAAAAGAAAAAAAAAACAAAACTACATAAGACATCACTAGAAAAACAAAAAGGGAGTAAGGGAGGTTGTTTACAGTAACATTTTAAAGCAGTAATAACACATTGATAATAAGATTAATATCCACAACAAATATTAGCCAGCCAGCCAGCTCACAAGCCACCAGTTGCCAAGCTATAGCAGCATTGAGCCAGCTAGCACCACAACACCCAGCCAACAGCAGCCAGCTAGCCATCCTACAGTTACAAGCAGCAGGAGGCAACAACAGCAAACAACAAAGCAACAGCAGCCATCAAAGTACACACATGTAAGCTGCAGCAAGTTAACAAATAACAAGCAACAACATAGCAACAACTGAAAGGAATGGTGTCCTTCGAACAAGTGTATTATTCTAATAGCGGGTTCAGAATTATTAGAAAGCTAATATATTCAGCAAGGTCAAGTGATCGAAATGCCTGGGTGGAGGCCGCTTCCGATCAGTAATATTAATATAATTAATATTACAGCTTAATCTTGACTAAACCCTTCGGGTCACACCCAAGCAAAATATACGAACTGACTCGACAAATTAATTCGGAAGAAATTAATTCGTCGCCCGAGTGTTAAACATTTAGACGTCGGAAATTCGAGCTTGGAGCGTCGAAACCGAGTGTCGGAGAATCTCAAATGCCGAGCCAAAATTTAGGATTTGGCGAGACGGGAAAATGCATCAAGTAACAAGTAAAATCCTAGCCGCGCAAAAGGCTAGGAATGCATGCCCAATAGGATCATGCCACATGGCAGCACACATGGCAAAACGCCATGTGGCAGCACACGTGGCAGCACACGTGGCCGTCACATGTGGCCGTCACATGTGGAAGCACACGTGGCCGTCACATGTGGCAGCCACCAAGTGGCAGCGTGCCACGTGGCAGCGCCACGGTGGCGACACATGTGGCAATGGCCGTGGACCCGGGTTGATGGGTCATGGACACGGGCCAAAATAAAATGGGCCAACCGAACCCAACTTGGGGCTCAAGGTTGGGTGACACAAGGTTAGTTCACATTGCATGTGAATGCCTTGGGGACCAAGTGAGAAAGTGGTCCACACCTAACCATGTGACACTTGTTACTTGTTCCTTTGTTTATTTAACTAAGGGTTGAATTCACCAATCTTTCCATGTGGGATCTTTTTGTGAAAGGTCCCACATTGAAAGATGAGTGAAATTCACAAGGCATACTTCCTTATAAATAGTCATGGCATGGCTTGAGAATTCTTTGCTTGAGTGGGAGTTAAAAAGAGCATTCCATAATTTTTGGGAAAACTCTTAAACTCATATAACACTCGGGTTTTGGTCGGACCTTGCTATCCCCAAGGTAGCAGATCTTAAAGTTGTGTTCGCCTTTTTGTGGGTGGATACCGTCGGAGGCGCGGCGCTTGACGTGCTCGTAGCTTTCAAGTAAGAGCCTCGGTTTTTGGGCGAAGCTCGCTTCGATGGTAAGATTCGTTATCTTTTCTTTGTGATTATTTATTTATGCTTTATGATTCGTTGGTTCCTCGGGTCAGGGTTGTTTCCGCGGTGAGTCGGACTCACCAAACCCCAACAGCGGTATCGGAGCCCCGCTCGTTTATTTTTATAATCATGTTTTTCAAGGTTTATTTTGGCTTAATTTTCTGGTTTAAGTTGCTAATTAGATTAGTAGCTCGGTTTTATTTTTTTAATCCCGTTTCTAATGTCGAGTTTGGCCCAAAACCCAGATTTTCGCCCAAGACTAGTGAATTTTGGGTGGAAAACGTGTTCTGGAAAGGTTTTAATCCCTAAGGGGCCTGTGATTTTAGCCAAATTCTGACCAGAAATGCCTTTTTCGAGGGGTTTTTCGTTTTTGATGAAAAATTTTAAGTCTTTTCTAACCTTGAAATTAATGGCATAAAGTGTTGATTATATGGTTGATTATTTGCATTATTTTCTGCATTTTTATGTCCTCTTAAAGCACACTTACTTGGTAGTATTTGATGCTTAAAGGTTGATTTATTTTCACATAATTGCAAACTAATTGCTTTTTAGTGTGAAAGTTTTATTTTTGAGGCTTCCTAAGTGTTAAAGATTCAATCTTTATTTGTGATAAGTGATTGAAACTTTAAAAACCACTAAATTCCATGTTATTTTGTGTTAAACTTTGTTGTTTTAATCATTTTGAGTTGATTGGAAACATAAAGTTTCGATTTTTGTGATAGAAATTTGGTTATCTTCATGTTGGAAGATATAATTTTCAAGGATTCACAAAATTTAGATGTTGGAATTTTCATTTGAACATTAAAGTTCATATTTTTCCAACTTCCCTTTACTTTGTCAAATTCTCAAGTATAATTTAAATTGATTAAATTGAAAGTGAGAAATTGCCTCAATTTTATGTTGCACCAAGCTAAACCAATTTAATTAAGAATGGTTCTTGGAATTATTTTGGTTATTTGCACTTTGAAAATTTTATTAAGTTAGACTTGTTTAAAATTTTATTTTGCTCTCTAAATTAGTTCTAAAATTAATTTAGAATTAATTATTTTTTTCTCGCGAAAAAGGGATCAAATCCCGAGGCCGTGGCACGCAAAACGAGGCAATGCACCACCTTGGCGAGCCGGGCTGCACAGCAGCCCATATGTGGCTGCCAAGGTGGCAGCGCCGCCTTGCTTGCGGCCACACACGCGGCAGCAGCACACGCGCGACAGCAGCACGCGGGCTGCAGCAGCTCGCGGCCGTGTGCCGTGGTTCGTGTGTTCGTTTTTTGGCGTGTGCGTATGTTTGGTGCAGTGAGGTGACTAGCCGTAGTAAGGCTTGATGTTAATTTTTTGCCGTTTTACTTATTTTAATTAATTTTGTTTATTTTAATTAAAATTTTGGGAGGCTAGGCCTCGGTTTTGAGCGGCATTGGCCAAATTTCATTTTGACAAGTTTGGGTGCTACCGACTTAATTAATTAGATTAATTAAGGAAATGAGGAATTTAGTGGGAGCTTCAATTATTAATGACGTAAATTATATAATCGGTTAAACAACTTTGACTAGTTTTAATTAGGCGTGTTAACCGGATTAACCACCTAGATTAGTTACTAGTGCGCGCGTTGTTTAAATACATTTTACTTGTTTGATTTTGTAAATTGCATGGGCCATTCACAAAAAGTGAATGGATGAATGGCATGTATATTCTCTCTCACAGATTTTATGAAATGGCAACTAGTGGGACCCGACTAGGATAGAAAATACGGACTACGTGCCGTTATGTATTTTTGTAAATCTAAATACGGTCTACGCACCGTTAAGTATTTTTTTACCTTTATATTTAGATTATTCCTAGTCGTAGACACTAGTAATTTGCATAGTTTGGTTAAGTCTTGAAGACAACGTATCTTGGAAGACAAAGCCTTGAATTGCAAATGAAGACCTTTTGAAGATTTGAAGAATTCAAGGGGTCATGCCAGTTGCCAATATGCATCTATAATTTTGCTTTATATTTTATGCTTATATATATATGAATTATTCGTTAGATGCATGTTTAGGTTTTCTTGATGTTGCGAAGATTAGTTAAGTTCACTTAAATCAACCAACATAGAAATCCTAGGTCCCTAATAATATTGAGTCAAACTTGCCTTTCCAAAACGACACTTATTGACCGGACGAGGATGATGGTAGGCTACGCCAAAGCGAGGTGCCATCACTTCTCCAAGGCGCATAAGGCACACCGGGTGTGCACGTTGGTTTTGGTTTAACTCATCGGTATGAGTGAGGATTCCTCACATACCGTGGAAAAAGAGATACATCGTCAAAGATGCATTAGATGCGACGATTGTCTAACCAAGAGTGGCTTAGAGCCATTAGCAAGGCAATGCTTACCCTAGAAGATTGAGTGTTTAAGACAAGCCAAAGCATGCTTAACCACTCTTTGTTTCTTCGGATCTTGGAATCGCCTTATTTTCGCCAAATAGGGACAATTATTATGCGTAAATAAGACGTTTAATAAGATTGAAGTTTGCATGAATGCTATTAATTTTCAAATTTATTATGTTCTTGATAAATGGTTATACTTAGCACTTATATTTATAGTATTCTAAATCAAATAATATTGTTTCCATGATTGGTAAAGGAAATCCGTGAGAATAGATCTCAAAGACAGGAAAAGCATTTCTAAAATACAATTCTCATAAATGACTTTTATAACTAAGTCCGAAAGGACGGTTGGACATCATGTATTCAAAATACTAGGTAATTTTGATAAAACATGAGGAATTGAGTTGCAATCTCAAGATTGACAACCAACGTATCCTTTCGCATCATACATAATTGAGTAGGACTCATTGATGTAGTAATTCGAGTAAGAATTAATGGAAAAGATGGAACTTTGTTTTATGGCACACTAGGTGCTTGATTATGCCTAACAAAGTATAAGAGTCAAGGTACTTAAAGAAATTATTCTTAAAGTAAGATTATGAGATATTGTATGATAAGAAATATAGGAAAGAAGGAACAAAGAAAAGGAATTAGATTTCATTTCAACTCATGAGTTCATGTTATTGTAGTTAACTTAGCAATTCGTTATCTTCATAAGTATCGGATACTGCTTGAGTGTTCCACTATGATAGTGACCTCAAAATATTGAAGTTAAGCTAAGTTATCGACTTACAAGCTTAGAATGAAGCAAGAAGAGCTACATCAGTTGTAAGGTCGTATGTTTTGTTCAAAGACCTTTTAAGCCAAAGGCTGGAACAAGTAATGGTTATTATGTCCCATAATCAGCAATTTATCCATTTACACACGGAAAGACTCATATTCAAAGTAATGAGAAATAGTTGCGAGATTTATTTGAATGGCATGGTTATCCAAGCATTGAGTCAAGAATGCCTGATTATAAACAAACATTTCCCTAAACATGATAAACTCACTAAGTTCAAGTCATGGGCTTGATTTGCATTCCGAACATCTTTAGCAATGTCACATCGACAAGAACGTACTCAAAGGCTCTATTAGATAGACTCTTGATAGTTACTCGATTTGGAATCGTTCTAAGACAAGCAAGTCTTACTTGTTGAAACTGACAAAACAGAGAGCCATTGTTCTTGGTATAGACAGTTGACTCCGAAGGCTAAATAGGATTCAATTACTTCAACGTTTCACAAAGAATTTTAAAGGATATGGCTATATTCATCAAATGTGAACAAACTTGACTTGAGTAGCTCAAGAGTTCAGTGAAGTACATAATCAACTTGGCAAGATATCAAAACGTCTAGATTAGATCGAGCGATGTTTGCTTGAGCCAAGCGTGACTATCTCAAAGTTATGAATGGAAATTTTCATAAATAACTCCACAAAGAACATAGTGTGTCTTCATGGAGACCTCGGTGTCATTTGAAAATGACTCGAACAATGATGGTTCACAACCCTTCCTATAAAGTTCTTAAAGATTTGCACAAATGACTAATGTTACACTAAACAATGTGTCGAAGCTAAGAAAGAACGCCATATTCAGTTATGGATAGAAATAACTTCTAAAAGTCTTTTCCAGTATATGTCTAAGGCTCTTAGTCTCAGTGGGAGTTCACTAGCTCAGTGGGAGCAAAGTGGCTCAGTGGGAGCTAGGTGACTCAATGGGAGCTGAATGGCTCAATAAAGACTAAGATAGCTCAAGTAGGAGCTAACTGTTTGTTTCACAACGAACTTTTACCCAAAGACAATATACATGTCTCTTTGTAAGCATTCAAGTGAGACTACGGGTATTACCTCCACATCCTAATTGAGAACAAAAATTGTTTGTTGCTCTAAGTAGTGTCTTTCTGGAAAGTAACACGTGTACAAAACGACAAGTGGGAGACAAATGAACTCGATGACCATCGAACTTAGCAACAAACTAGAACTGAGATTCTCGGAAGACCTTAAAGGACTTCATGAGAATGCTTGATCAAGAATACTCAAAAGGACTTTACAAGTGCCTTAAAAGAGAATTCATTACTCACAAAACATTAAAAATGTTGGAGTAAGATCAACATAATAAAAGGGCTTTGAAAGCGCCTTAAAACTCAGTGTTTGATGCAATTGCCCCGTATAGGTATAGAATTCACCAAAGGCTTGGATTGAATCCTATAAATTTTCTATTAAGTTAGAAACAAACCTAAGACTTACAAGCATACTATTTACTATTAGATAGTAAAGGAATAATGTCTTGTAAGATAGCTACGACAAATCCAAATTCCGAATAATGGTTAAAGACCATGAAAATCCGAAATAGACTCCATGTTTGAAAATCATGTTTGAAACTTGATTAATTTGCATGAAAGGTGAAAGACCCATCGATTGCAAATAAGTTTTCAAGGAGAAAACTAACAAATGTGGAAATGTATATGCATACATAGCTAGATTGGTTGTAAAGGATATAATTAATATCAAGGAGTTGATTTTAATAAAATCCCATTCACCAATCAGAATGCTCAAGTCTTTTCGTGATTGATCTAGCAAAATTGCACATATGAAATATGGAAAAATAGATACAAAAACCGCCTACCCAAAATAGGATTTTGGAAGTGACTATGGAATAGTCTAAGGGTTTTGAAAATCTAAATAATGCTAGATTTGAAAGCAAGCACATGGAATCCGTCATAGGATTAAAGGAAGCATTGCATGAAGGAATTGGAACGTGTTTTCTCATAAAGTTAATAAGAGGATTGACTTATGGAGAAACATAGAAATTCTGATGAACAAGAAGTTTAGTGGGAGCAAAAGTAATGGTCCAACAAGAAGTTTACGAACTCTATTGAGAAACAACCATCAAATGCTAAATGTTTAGATTTGAAAGTATTTTCGACAATGGACCGAGCTAAAGACGATACTTAGTACATGTTGGGAATTAAGTTCTATGGTATAGACTTAATTAAATGTTTAAATGAGTAAAAGAAATTACCATGTTAAACATGAAGGACTTTGAAAGGCTTTCGACCCATATGTATGAAGCTAAGTAAATGTTTGACCTATGTATAAGCTAGGCTAAGTACTAAGTCAAACGAGAAAGACTGTAGTAGGAGACTTTCAACCACATCATATAGCGAACAATTTGGCAAGACTCAGTGTAACTGTATGAGCTAAATGTTACATGGATGGAATAAAATTGAGAATAATTCTAGAATTAAATCCATCATGTAAAGCTATGATATGGAATCGTTAGATGACTTAAATGCTTAGAGCATGTGAAGTACGTATATAATACCAATCGACATTAATCTAAGTATTAGATCATTAGATTATAGTCAAGAACATCCAAAGAACTTAGATAAGTAGTTGGATGAGTTCTTGACGCATGGAAACAAATATAATTTGAGTTTTGATGTTGCAAGCACAAACCTTAACAAGGATTAGATCCTTAGCAAGGAAGCCATTTATAAGCACGAGGCAAGAAGTGTCGTGGCTTGAGAATGGTAACATGGATGTGCATCCATGTATAATGTGCGGGAATTTAAGGAAAATTTCCATGCTCACAAGTGATTAGGGTATCCCAAATCGTTGTGAGTCGCTTGGAGTGAAACCCAAGCAAGGCATCATCAGGGAGTCTACTAAAATATATGTTGAGAATATTGTTGCCTTAAAGGCAATAATAAGGAAAGATGTTAAATGGAAAAGTTCGTTGTTGAATGTTGATGATTGTAGGTTGTCAAGTAGAAGGTCTCGAATCATAAAAATGAGTGGGAGCCATTGCTTGGACAATAAATCCTGAATCACATGTAATCCATTAACACTCTCAAAATTTTATCATCTTATTATGGAAATGGTGGATAATGAAGATGCTAATGTTTGCAAAGTAATTATAACTAAACCTATGCAATAAGTGAACGACAACATTCATGATTGCATGAAAGAAATCAAGCATATCAAAAATGAGTGTGATTTTTATGAATGTTTTATGAAGAGTACTACTCTTAAAACATTTGGGAAAAACCATTTATCATAAGATGAAACATTGTGAAGTTTCATAGTGGAATAAAATATTTCTAAATATTCCACAAAACTATTTAATTGTGGTTTAGAATTAAATAATGAGTCCATTCGATTTTAATAAATATTCAAAATAGGGTATCAAGTCAATGGCTTGGATAAAGAAACACCTATTAAGTGAACATTGAATATTTTAATCGAAAATTATCCCTAATCAAGGTCATATTTTGTGGACGATTGATGACCATCAGAGATTAGTGTGTAGTATGATTTATAGCACCGTTTCTTGTGCTATGAGAATATAAATCATTTGCACAGGTATTGGTTTAGAACTATACTGGATCGACCTATGAGGATACTTTAAGAGATTTAAAAAATCGTCATAAGTATTTTCTCATTATTACTATCGGAACTCTTTTCCTTTGACCATGAGTAGTGGGAGATCTCTTGTTTGAGTACTGGTCCGCTTTGGTATCCGCCAAACGTCTGCCGTAACTGGGGATTATAAAGACATATATCAGGTGGGTGAGTCCTCTTAGTAAGAGAAGCTACATTACAAGACTGGAAATGTCCCCCTACTAACAATAGGGAACATCTCTTGTTGTTTACAAGGCCTCTCGAAGAGCGAGACTGTAAAAATGCATGGCCGTGCTCAGATGGATTTTATAAATCATCTGCTAATCGACAATCAAACTCGGATTTCGAGAAACACTTCTGGACGTAACAGAGATGACGAGTAATCTTACTCTGTAGTTCATGAAGAGACATGAAGAGACATAAGAAAGGGGCTATACACTAAATGCACACTTGTCCGGAAAGACAAGTGGGAGATTGAAAGGAATGGTGTTCTTCGAACAAGTGTATTATTCTGATAGCGGGTTCAAAATTATTAAAAAGCTAATATATTCAGCAAGGTCAAGTAATCGGAATGCCTGGGTGGAGGCCGCTTCCGATCAGTAATATTAATATAATTAATATTACAGCTTAATCTTGACTAAACCCTTCGGGTCACACCCAAGAAAAATATACGAACTGACTCGACGAATTAATTTGGAAGAAATTAATTCGTCGCCCGAGTGTTAAACATTTAGACGTCGGAAATTCGAGCTTGGAGCGTCGAAACCGAGCGTCGGAGAATCTCAAATGTCGAGCCAAAATTTAGGATTTGGCGAGACGGGAAAATGCATCAAGTAATAAGTAAAATCCGAGCCGCGCAAAAGGCTAGGAATGCATGCCCAATAGGAGCATGCCACGTGGCAGCACATATGGCAAAACGCCATTTGGCAGCACACGTGGCAGCACACGTGGCCATCACGTTGGCAGCTGCCACATTGGCAGCCACCTAGTGACAGCCACCAAGTGGCAGCGTGCCACGTGGCAGCGCCATGGTGGCGGCGCGCCACGGTTGCGACACATGTGGCAATGGCCTTGGACCCGGGTTGATGGGTCATGTACACGGGCCAAAATAAAATGGGTCAACCGAACCCAACTTGGGGCTCAAGGTTGGGTGACAAATGGTTAGTTCACATTGCATGTGAAATGCCTTGGGGACCAAGTTAGAAAGTGGTCCACACCTAACCATGTGACACTTGTTACTTGTTACTTGTTCCTTTGTTTATTTAACTAAGGGTTGAATCACCAATCTTTCCATGTAGGATCTTTTTGTGAAAAGTCCCACATTGAAAGATGAGTGAAATTCACAAGGCATACTTCCTTATAAATAGTCATGGCATGGCTTGAGAATTCTTTGCTTGAGTGGGAGTTAAAAAGAGCATTCCATAATTTTTGGGAAAACTCTTAAACTCATATAACACTCGGGTTTTGGTCGGACCTTGCTAACCCCAAGGTAGCGGACCTTAAGGTTGTGTTCGCCTTTTTGTGGGTGGATACCGTCGGAGGCGCGGCGCTTGACGTGCTCGTAGCTTTCAAGTAAGAGCCCCGGTTTTTTGGCGAAGCTCGCTTCGAGGGTAAGATTCGTTATCTTTTCTTTGTGATTATTTATTTGTTCTTTATGATTTTAATTATTGCGAGTGGTTCCTCGGGTCGGGGTTGTTTCAGCGGTGAGTCGGACTCACCAAACCCCAACAACAACTAGATAGCATATTCCCTTTCCAATATTCGATATTTAGGAGTCTACAAGTCAGGTGTCTTGTACATACAAAGTTGTACATAGGAAGTGTGTTTGATAAAAAAAAATTTGAAAAGCATATGATATAAGTTCTATAGACTAATATAAAACCAATTCTTGTCTAAAAACATCCCTATATTATCATCGAAATTTAAATATTATCATAAAAAATAATAACCAAAACCCAGAGAAATCATACCATCGTAATATGCAGGAAATAAGGGCAAATTACAAGTCAATAATTCTGTAGGTTGATCACTGCTAGTCTTATTAATCACATGCACAACTATGTCAACTAATTTAATTGCAACAATTCAATCAATCAATGATTATCAACTAGCAAAAATCATCAATCAAGCATGCTTCCCCTTCTCCCTAGCAACTAATCTACTGACTAATCATTGTGAAATTGGAAGACAAAACAGATTCAATCACAAACATATTCATTTCAAGTTTAATCAAGAAGGAATTCAATCATTCAACAATTTCTCAAACCTAAACAAAAATTCAAATCAAACATTCAAGCATTACAGGAATTTGCAATAAAATTAAATTCAAAGGAAAGAAATCTCACAAACTTTCATTGATATGAAGAAGAAATCTAAACTTGATTGAAGCAATGTTGTAATACAAATTAAAATCCAAGAATTTATATCTCTACTTTCTCTCTAACTTCTCTCTCTAAAAACTAAGAAAATGCAAATTATCTAAAAGTTATCTTTCCAAAGGAAATACAACAGTATATATACACAAAGAAGAAATACTGATCGGTCGCGCCCTCTCCAAGGACTCCCGCGCTCGCGGAAAAATGGGTACGGAACCCATAACTAACTCTGCGGGCAATTTGGGCAACACCCGCGCCTACGGGTATTGAAGCCCGCGCCTGCGACTTAAGGCACGACAAATGCCCTGCTCTAAAGTGTAATCACAGGCCCGCAGTCTCTCCAATAGAAGCGGTCTCTCCAAATCATCCGCGCCCGTGGATAGACCGCGGCCAAGGCGCGAAGTGTTCCTGAAAAAATCTCCATTTTTTGCACTTTTATTGCGCCTCGCGGCCTTTGGCAAAGGCTTTGTGCCCTCTCCAAGGAGCTTGCTTCTTCTTTGCTTAGCCCTTTTGGCTCTTCTTGATCCCTTTGCAAAGTCAACTCCTTAAGCACCTACAAAAGTAAACAAAGAGAGAAAATAGAAGAGAAAAAGAGCCAAATAAAAGGGAAACACGAAGAAAACCACACAAAGGAAAGTAAAACACGAAGAAAGAAAGAAACAAATAGAGAAATTAAAGGAGAAAAGACCAAAATAATAATAATAAAAAAGCTATGAAAATAGGGTGAAAACATCCTAAATACTACCCTATGAGTGCCATAAATGACACTCATCACTTCAAAGTCTCGTACAATTTAAAACTGTAAAAGAGTATTAAAATCAACTTTACACAAATTTCTAGCAATATATACTGAAATAAAACCCCTCATAATTTAATTAAAATAATCTGAAATTATATTTAAAACATCATAATTTAATCCCAATTAATGGGTAATTAAAATTCCTTAAAGAAACTTGATTTTAAATACTCTACTTAAATTCCAGCACAATATTTAAATTAAAACTTGCTGTAATTAAGCCTTAAAACACTTTAATCAAAGGTCTAAATCATTATACATCATAACCCTTCAATAATTTACAAATCAAGAACCTAAGGTTTCAAAAATTGGGGCTTTTTAAATAAAAACATAATTTGAAAATTAATTAGCATAATACTTATAATCAAACATCAAAATCAAACCCTAAAACTCATAATTAAAAATTAGATTTAAGTCTATATTAGTTTTTAACAATAAAGATTTAATTTTTTTTACATTCGAAAAAGGGAAGGGGAAGGCAGCGACAGCCACCTCGCCGGCTACCAGCGCTAGTGACTGCCTGCTGCCAGTGGTTGACGCTGCTAGCGGTGGCGACCACCTACTGCTGGTGGTCGACAGTGGTGGTGGGAGGAGCAGCCGAAAAAAAGAAAAGGGGAAGGGGAAAAAAAAGAAGAAAAAGAAAGAAAATAAGGAGAAAGGAGAGAGAAGTTTACCTAGGGTTTTCTCCACTCTGGGCAAAGTTGATTATCCTCATAAGTGGGATATTTATACCCCTTCTCTACAAACCCTTTTTCCCTAACTTTCCTCTTTTAAGTTTCCTAATTCCATCCCTAATAAAACTTTACTAAATTAAAACTTTCCTTAAATTAAACCCCCACTCAATTAAATTAATTAATTAAATAAACTTTCCTTTTATAATTATTTTCAAACTTATTTAAAATAAATAATTAAAATACTTTAAATAAAACAATTCAATTTAATTAAATACTTCTCGAAATACTTATTTTAATTAAAATATGTTTAAAAATACGAGGTATTACACTATTAGGCTGGATAGTCTTAGACGTCTGTTCGAAATTCATCTTGGTAGTCGCTTTAGTCTTTAAGATATAGGACTTCAGCATACACTTATCAGCTAGACAATT
Source organism: Chenopodium album (assembly GCF_948465745.1). NCBI lineage: Eukaryota > Viridiplantae > Streptophyta > Magnoliopsida > Caryophyllales > Amaranthaceae > Chenopodium > Chenopodium album. The sequence continues at coordinate 46,744,639 of NC_137839.1, forward strand.
CAACGTCCGCTTGAGACTATATCATTTGTTGGTGTCATGACTGACTTTCTTATAAAAGTGACAGTATTTATTCCCGTTCTATGACTGGACAGAACTCTTCATTGGATTCAGCTTCTCAAAGTTCACTCGGTCCTTTATCTCCAAGAGGATGGAGTTGCAGTCTTTATTAAACTCGAACCTCGGGAAGTACAATTTGAATTCTTTCTTCGTCTTTTTGGACAGCTAATCAGGCTCATCAACCGCCCAGACTTTTTTTCTCTTTTTACTCTCTTCAGCTTTCTAAGCAGACCGACTCTCTTTTTGTTTGTTAGACTTCTTGGAGTTTGAGTGATGGTTGGACGAGCAGAGGTCGGTATTTTGAATAAATCTCTCTGCCTTTATCAACGCCTTTTGGAGGATGAAGACCCTCTTTTGGACAAGGTTGAACTTAAAGGTCGACTTATCCTTTAGACCCTTGAAGAATTCTGTATAAGCTACCTTGTCAGACAGCCCTTGAATCTGGATTCTCACCAAATTGAATCGTCGGACATAGGAGCGAAGCCCTTTTCTTTCTCCTAGCCTTATGGCTCTCAAGTCAAGACTTGTTTTCTTAGTAAGGATGTTTATTGAGAGGGTGGAAGCAAAAAGGAAGGTAAGCTTCTTGAAGCTGCCAATGCACCCAACTGGCAGATTATTGAACCATTGTTGGGATATGCCTTCAATATAGCCGGGAAGCATCGACACCACATAGCATCCTCCAACCCCTGCATGTGCATAAGGATTGAGTAGGCCATGAGGTGGTCCTCCGGGTTGGAGGTACCATCATGGGCACCAACCAACACATTCTTAACCTTGTCCGGTTGTGCCGCCTCAGTTATCTCCTTGGTGAACGCAGAAGTTTGTTCACCAAGATTAAGAAGACAAAACTGCCAGTCTAAAGATTGGACATTGTATGCCGCATGTCCTCCAAAGAGGGTCGGCTTCATGAAATGAGGGTTGTATGGCTTATATGCCATCTGGGCACATACGGGGCATTCCCAATCATCTAAGGGTAAGAATGGATAGAATTTCCGCCTGTATGGCTCTCATGCAAGGATTAAGTATTCCTTACAGATGTATTTTTGAATGCTCGATGTAGAGGCTGACTCAAACAGCTGCTGATTCCGATTTTGCTTGATGACATGTCGAACATCAGTAAATGTTTTCTTACTACCATCCAACTGAACGACACAAATGACCTTCCTTGTGCCCGTTAGGAGCAAAAGGATCTTCGTCCAGTCAAGGGAAGGCGTTGTCTTCTCCTTGGGATGTGGAGTAGGATGCCTGTCCCTGACTAACTTCTTCCTCGCAAGTAAAGGAGATTTTTGGCCGACAGGCTCTTGCTAGAGCCATCCGTCCTCTAGTTAATCAGGTCTTTGATCTCACCCTTGAAGCTTGTCATGAGGTCATCTTGGGTTACTAGAGCCTGACGTCCTGCCGCCTTGGTGTTGCTAAGCGGTGGTCCAGCAAACTTGTTGGGACCAACTTCATTGTTTACTCGTTCCATTTTTGTCTCTTGAACGAATGTGCTTGGCAATGAGTGACCCGTTAGAGGCCACATATGTTTCGACGTCCACATCATGGTCTCTAAAGACCTCCCCATCAACCGCAAGACGGTTGGGGTTTGGCGATGGTACAGACTCTTGAACCATCTTTAAGGTACTCTCCTCACATACAACGCCAAATATTTATGGTGGTTTTGTCCCTCGGGAGAGTTAAGGCTCGAACACTAGTCCGCCGGTGCCTATACCTGCAAAATAACGAATACTCTGGGTGGTTGGAGCTCTGCCTCCGAAGATTAAGTTATAACATGTTGGAGAATGTAAAAAGGTGCAGAAAGTAAAGTGAGATCTTCTCAAATTCTGAGATTAGGCATTTTCTCTAATGTAAGAGAATGTAGGGTAGGTTGTAATAAATAGTATATCTCCCCAAAATGGGAGGAATCTCCCTATCTATAGGGTCAATGGTAAATGTGCCCCTGATTAGGTCACTCTGACCTAATTCTGTTCGGCTGCGCCGAATTACGGCTTTCTCGGGATTTGGTCCCTGAAGGCTGTCTTTTCTCCAATATTTTGGGAATGACACGTGTCAAATGGAGATTGGACAAATTTGGACTAATCTAGGTCTAACACATGTCACCACCTAGTTGGCCCACGTGGCATGGGTAAAATTACCCTTCAGAGACCGTCAAATATTATTTTTGTGCCTCATAATTTTTATCCAAATTTTATATGGTTGAATAGATCTTGAAATTTTCTTTCTAATGATATATTATAATATAAATTCCGAGCTATAACGAAAAAGATATGAAAGAAATACGAAACTCTATCAACAACTGACACTCTTCCACTATTTCGGCCATATCTTTTTATCTACAAAAGATTTTAATATTATTTTAATTTGGTGGGAACTAAGAGTTCAAGAGCTTTCCAACGCCATATTATATGACTTATTTAGACTTTTAGATCAAAAGATATGATAAGAACAAAATCTTCAAAAAACTGTCCCAACGCTACATGACAGAGTCTGTCGCCAAATGACAGAACCAATTTTTTTTCCGAATCAAATTCTTACTCTTTACTATCGCTTTTCGAACTATATTCTTATAAATAGGGTCCTAGACCTTTGTTTTCAAATCACTTCACTAGGTGAAAAAAGGCATTTGGCAGCGGTTCAAACCCGGTCTAAGGCACCGGTTTGAACCGCTGCCTATGTGAGGGGTGCCAAAAACCAAGTTTTTGGCACCGGTTCAAAACCGGTGCCATAGGGTGGAATAGGCACCGGGTAACCGGTGCCAAAAAGGCCCACTAAATTTTTTTTCAAAGTTTTTGGCACCGGTTAACCGGTGCCAAAAACCCCCAAAAATCAATTTTTTTTTGTTTTTTGTTTTTTTTGCTTAAAAATTAAATAAACTTAGTTAAATAAAAACACAAAATATAAATCAAACATCACAATCAATATAAACGATTCTGTTTAATATATAATCAATAAAATTTTACAACATAGATCAATAAAAAAAATTACTAATAAATCAAAAAAAATTACAACATATAAATAAATAAAAAAAACTACAATATAAATCAAAAAAAAAAATATTACAACATCACAATCTAAAAATCCCCATATTCTTGATTCTTGATTCTTGGATTATGTATACCTGCGCCAATTAAAACATCAAAAATCGAAAAAAACCCAGAAACCAAAAAATTAAAACAAGCTGCGAAAAAAATTAAAAAACCCAGAAAAAAAATCGAATAAAAATCGATTAAATTAAAAACAAAATCGAAAAAAACCCAGAAATAAAAAAATCAAAACAAAATCGAAAAAATAAAAACAAAATCCCACCAAAAATGAAAAAAACCCAGAAATCATAAAAATAAAAACAAAATCGAACAATAAAAAAACCCAGAAATCAATTAAAATAAAAACAAAAACAAAAAAAATTGAAATCGAAAAAACCCAGAAAAAATCAAAATCAAAATAAGACAACGAAAGTAAAAATCGAAACACAAAAATCAAAATCGAAAAAAAAGAAAAACAAAAATCAAAATCAAAAAACAAAATCGAAAAAATAAAAACAAAATCCCAGAAAAAAAATGAAAAAAACCCAGAAAAAAACCTAGAAATCATAAAAATAAAAACAAAAACGAACAAATAAAAAACCCAGAAATCAATTAAAATAAAACAAAAACGAAAAAAAAAATTGAAATTGATATCGAAAAAAGCCAGAAAAAATCGAAAATCAAAATCGAAAAACAAAATTCAAAAATCAAAAATCAAAAATCAAAATCAGAAAACAAAAACCCAGAAATTGAGGGAGGAGGAGACGTGTTCTTGGTGCTCTCCGTGGAGGTGTTGCATGTGCTCGCGGTGGTCTCCGTGGTGGTGTTGCATGTGCTCGCCGTGGTGGTCTTCGTGGTGAGCTTGAAGGAGAAGGAGACGCGGTAGCTTTGGGAGAATGAAGAAAGGGAAGGAGGAGATGAGAAAGGGCGAAGGAGGAGATGAGAAAGACTGATGAGAAAGGGCGAAGGAGGAGATGAGAAAGGGCGAAGGAGGAGATGAGAAGAGGAGAGAGAAAGAGTAGGAAAGAAGAGGAGGGGAGAAGCGGCGAGAATGAAGTATTGAAATAGGGTTTGGTATTAATATGGCCGATTTTTTTTTTTTTTTTTAATTTTAAGCGGTTTTCTTTAAATTAAGGAGCGGTTCAATTGGCACCGGTTCAAACCGGTGCCCTTTTAGTTTTTGGCACCGGTTTGGCCTGAACCGGTGCCTTTTATATTTGTGTAAAATGGCGCCCAAATTTGGGCTGGTTTAGGGCACCGGTTTGGCCTGAACCGGTGCCTTTATGGGGGTGCCTTATTGTATTTTTCTACTAGTGCTTAAAATTATCTAATTATTTCTTGACAAGGGAATAAACGCGTCGTCAATTGTCTATCCCTAGATCAAATACAATTTATACAACCTAAACAAACCTAATACGAGTATAAGGCAAGCATAGGGGTCGAACCACAGGGAACGGATAAACACCGCCAAATGTTATCGACAATTAAGCTAGTCCGGAATAGGAGATAAATAAACTAAAGTCTAAATATGCTAAAACAAGTAATAAAACACTAAGCGAAATGGTTTAGGTATAGCATTCACTTGAACATGAACAAAGGCATAGGAATTAAATCAATGGTAAACTAAACATGCATGAATATCGAAGTAAAGGGTCCAATCTAGCCACCTTCCGGGGTCAATTGGCTTCTCCTAACATAGCCTCTATGTTTCCACATTAGAACCATATACTAGGAGGTACTATTAAATAACAATCGATAGTAATGAACCTCAACTAAGTCAACTTCCGTTAATTGTTAGCAAAGACTCATCTTTGATCAACTAACAACGTGCACTTGCAAGAAGACCAAAGAATATCAAACATGCAAAGACTTTAATCACCATTAACATAACCCCAACATTATAAGCATGAACAATTAGCAACTACACCATCCCCACACCCTTAGCTGGATGACTACTCACAAATCATATTGAAAACAATATCAATCATCAAATCAATAAGCATCAACATGATTAATAAGCAAAGAGGAAAAATCAAAGCAAAATAAAAAACAAAGGTAAAGAGAAAGAGTAAGAGATTGCTCATTAATTGAAGATGAAGGTCTACAAAAGATTGAACAAGCTCCTTCTTCAAAATCCAAGTTCATTAATGAAGAAAACCACACTTTCTCTCTCTACCAATGAAGACTAATCCTAACCTAAAACTAATTAGAGAGTAGAATAGATAGTTTTTCTCTTCCCCCTTTAATTACCCCCAAAATTGGGTATTTATACTAACTTAATAAAACTAGGAAAAATAGAAAAAAGAAGGAAATAAATTAAATTAAAAAGGAAAAGTAAAAAAATCAGAAACTAAAATAAAAATAAAAATAAAAGAAAGAAAATAAGAAAAGGGAAAAGAAAAAGAAAATAAAAATAAAAGAAAAACAAAATAAAACCCCCAAAAACAAAAACATCAAACTCCTTCTCCTCGATCTTCATGGCTGCTCCGATTTTCGATCATCATACCACCATCATCAACCATTATTGTTAAATCACCACCTTCAATCATCATCTCTTATCATTGAGCATCAATCAAGGCCGTTCGATCTTCATTAAACATCATGTGCGAGTCTCGTGAAATGGTTCGATCGAACCGATGGTTGGTTCGACCGAACTACGGGGTTGGTTCGGTCGAACCATGGGTGTGTTCGACCATTCCTCTTCGAATAACAAAACCCCCAAAGTCTCTGACTCGACGTTCGGCCGAACCCTCAACGGTTTGCTCGAACTTGATTGAAATCAAGATTTACTCTGATTTTATCTTAATTGAGGGGCCGAATTGCTTAATTGTTGCTGGTTGTTGACGGTGGAACAGGGGACGTTCTAGGTGGTCAGGTGGTGTGAGTGGAAGGAGGAGGTTAATTGGTTGCTGAAATTGAGTGGCTGCTGTGGTTGATTGTGGTGGCGGAGCAGGGGATTGTGATGGTGGCTGTTACGGGGTGGGTGTTGGTGCGAATTGGAGCAGGGGAAATGGAGGTGAATGGTGGTCCTTGGTGTGCGATGTTGCGGGTGGTGGTGCTGTGAGGGTGGCAGCAGGCGAGTGAATTGGAGTTGTGCTGAGAGCTGGTGTGTGGGAGCTGGAGGTGGGGGGAGCAGCGGTCTTAGTGGTTTGGGTGGCTGCTGGTGTGTGTGGTGTTTGCGGGATGGCTACTGGTGTTTGTGGTGTTTGCGGGATGGCTACCATTTGGGGTGCTGAAGGTGTTTGATTGGTGTGGAATTGCAGGGAAGAGGGAGTTGCGTGAAGGCTGCGATAGGTGGGAGATGCTGCAGTGGTGCGGCTCGGCTGTGGGTGGAAATTGGTGGGCAGATTTGGTTGGTGGTTGCAGCAAGGTTTTGGTGGGTTGCTGTGTGCGAGAGGGAGCAGGGGAATTGGTGTGGTGGAGGTTAAGAAGGTGGGGTGATGGATAAGAGGTGGGCAGCAGCCATCAAAGTAAAGAATTGCACACACTTTCACTCGTCCCCGAACTCCGAACTCACTTGAGATGAAACCAGGGACCCTAAACACAAAACCGAGGAGAAATCAAGACAAATAAAACTGAAATAAATGAATTAGGAATAAAATAAAGTAAAATAGAAAAAGAGAAATAACACTAAACTAATAAAAATTAAATAAAACTATACAAGTAAATAAAATCAAATAAATAACAAAATAAACTTAAAACTAATAAAAACAAAACAAAAACTATACAAGCAAAGAAAGTGAAATAAAATAGACTCAAAACTAATTAAAATAAATAAAAGTAAATTAAAATACTTTCAAGGAAAAATAAAGAACGAAATATAACAAATCAAAAGCAAATAAAATACGAAAATAAACTAATTCTAATAAAAACTACGAAAAGAACTAAAACACGACAAAATTACCAAAATAAACAAGAAATGTTATTAAGAGAAAACAAGAGAAAGAAAGGGAAAATAAGATAAAATAAACGCGAAAAATGACTCTAAAAATACTTCCTAAGAGTGACATAAATGTCACTCATCAAATTCCCCCAAGCTAAACCTTTGCTCGTCCTCGAGCAAAGCTAAGGCAAAAGAGAACAAGATGGAATTATTGAAAGCAAAAGAAACAAAATAGAAACAAAGAGAAAGAATGTACACTAACTCACTGTCGTAGGAATCACGGATGCATTTAGCGTATGCATCAAGCCCTTTAAACCCCTATGTCGCCAAAGAGGACGAGTAAGCTCTCGTGAGGGTTTCCTAAGAGGTTTAACCCACAACTCTTGGCAACACATAACATTCAAGGCAAAGGTGAAATCAAGAAAACTCGAGTTTTGATATTTCAAACCAAACACAAACAATGGGCTAAATGCACAAGAATACAATCCTTTCTAGACATTAAAGCTAGCCAAGTAAAAAAAAAAAAAATAGCTAAGGTTGGTACACAAATAAAGCATGCAAAGGGTAGAGAACTTAGAAGGACTTACATTCCTCCTTATCTCCAACCAAACTCCCGCATCCTCACTAGTTTTGCATCCACTTTTAAGGTGATATCTCGAGATTCCTCGAAGGAATCGGAACAAAATAAGCAATGAAAAACATTTAGGCTACCCGACATCTTGTCATTGATAGCTCGCTCAATAGGATTGGCTTGATTACCCTCCATAGGTAGTAACTAAACCTCACTAAGGTCAAAAGGTCTTAAAAGGGTTGAAACGTTTAGGCTAGGGTAAAGGGTGTGGAAATAAATTTGGAAATTGGTGGTAAACTTAGAAGTGAAGCAAGGTTGATCATTCCTCAATTCAAACTCAATAAACTACCAACTTTCAAATCAAAAATTCTAGCAACTCCTCCCCCAAGCTTATTCTTTTTCAACCAAACAACAAATAGTTTTGTATTTTCTCAATATTTTCTTCTTTCTCTTTTTTTTTTTCATTTCTTTTTATTTTTTGCTCTCGCCTCTTTTAACTTTGAGCGACTTTTTCTTTCATTTCCTTTATTTTCTTCTCATTTACTCAAACCATTCAACATAACAAATATAATCACAAGTACCAAAATTTGAGTTTTTCACTTCTTTTTCATTCTTTTTCTCACTTTCATTAACCAAAAATACAAATCAAGTCCCGAGAATGCTTCACAAAAACTAATAAAGGTGAAAATAAAGCAAAGGTCCATTGGTTTGTAATGTGGTTATGCTAAAGAAGGGAAAATTGCTCAAATTGGGTTACTAAATGAGCAAATGCAAAAGAAAAATAAAAGAATAGAAAATAATAAAACAAAACAAAAATCCTAATTGCCTTCGTCTTCCCCTAGGTTGGTTCGGTTTCGATCTTAGGTAGATTAAGCCAAATTCTCGATATAAGCTAGCAATGCCAAGGATCCAAACGCCACACATGCAAGAAATGTAGAAGGCTAGAACAAAATAGACACATTCTCACAAAAATGACGATAGTGGAGTAGCAAAATCACCTTTAAAGCTTCAACTAGCTAGAGAACGACAACCATCTTACCACAAACCAAGTGAGCTAAGGTCTCATAGCCCTTAATTTCTTCTACCTTGGCAATGTTATATGTGTGAACCAACCTCGACATTCAAGTGCACGAAAACCTCTAACAACTAGCAAAGAGGGTATTCTAGGTGCTAAAGCCCAATTATGTCCAAGTTTAAAACAAAACATTTTTAAACTTGCCTTGAATGCCATGGAAAGACACTATACACACAAATATTCACAAAACCAACAATACTCAAGAATTAATATACAATTGTGCAAGATGAAAGCATGATCAATCAAAGCTACAAATACCAAAAGTCAACTCAATAAGGCGCTCATGGCCATCCAAACATAGAAAACCAATCTCAATAATAGACTTTGGCAAGTATGAGAGAAATAAATCAAGGAATCATGAGACTATGGATGAAGAAACCACCAAGAGATATAGATAACCCCCCAAGCTAGCGAATAGCTACTCCCCCAAGCTAGAATGGAGCATTGTCCTCAATGCTCAAAATAAAGGCACAAATGGTGGATGGGAGAGGAAGAAAGAAAACACATTCACACAACAATTCATAATTCATTCAATCCAAATGCAAATAAGAAAGCAAATCCAAGATGAGGGAGGAAGGAAAGAGTAAACCAAATGTGAGGTGGGTGTTGAAACCCGCAATTGAGCACATTGTCCACAATTTCATCTAATTCCTCGTCTTTGTTGCTTTTCCAAATGCAAGCAATCATTGGTGTGCTTCTTCTCAAGGAGCTCAATCCAAAATCCTTGCACATGAGTATATGCATCGAGTACCTATACACATAGGCAAGAGAGTAAACAAAATTGAGAAACACAAAAGAAAGAAAAAGAAAGCAATAAAACACGGGTTACTTCCCGCAAAGGCTTGCTTAACGTCCAAGCATGACCAATCTAGTAAATAACCCGACAAAGAAAGCAAAATCTTGTCATATGCACCGGCAAACATATCAAGAAATAGAGCATACGCGATGCTCATATGACAAGAAAACATAAAGTACAAGGAGACTTTACGCTTGAGGGAAGGGAGAAAAGAAAAAGTAAAAGAATCAAAAGAAAAATCAAGAAAATAAGAAGAAAAAGTAGAAGAAGAAAAAGAAAATTCCTCACAAAAATCTTTTTGGTTGGCATTATAACTCTTTACCTCATCAACAATGAAAGAGTTGGGGGCTTCAGAAGCATGAATAGGAAGAGGATCCCTAAGAGGTTCTTGGAGAAAAGAAGGGAGGAACATAGGATAGTAGGAGATATGGTTAAACCTTTGGGAAAAAGGTGTATGAGAAAGGGAAAAAGGGGTAGCTAATCCCTCATCAGAAGATCTCACATCACTAATGAGGGAATGAAAATCAATCATGGAATCCTCAAATGAAGAACCCTCATGTTCTACATCTCCCTCAAGCTCAAAAACTCCAAATGATTCAATCTCAACCTCCTCTTCACAACCTTGAACAACATCTCCCTTAAATATCTCAAGGCCTACCATCTCAAAATCAAGAGTGAATGGGGGCAAATTTCTCTCAAACTCATCTCTTTCTAATGAATCCTTATCAATGAACTCACTCATAAGGTTATGGGCTACCGTTTGAAACTCAAGAAATATTTGGGCCATAATCTCAAATGAGTCCAAATCATCATGGATAGACGAGTCAAAAGCTTGCTCATTGGAATCATCTAGGGGACTATGGGGCACACCTTTAGAATTCATGAAAAAATCGGATGCAATATGAGAAAGAACATGCACTTCATCATCATTAGAATGTACCTCATTACATTGAGCTATAGAGGGAGGGGAGTTGAAATCATGCATTACATGGTCACTATGGGGAGCATCAAGCACATCATGGGAATTCATATTAGACCAATCATGAAAATTAGCTTCAATATTAAAAGCATGAGAATCCCGAACATAAGTCTAATTATTGGCCCTCTCCCAATCATAATTATCCCTAGCTAACCATGAATAGAAATACCAAGCTTCATCCGAAGACATGTCTTGAAATTTACCATTTAACATATTATCAACTACTCCTCTAAAATGCTCATTTAATCCCAAATTAATGATTTCACAATAATCACCCTTGGTTAAACCTTTAACACCATCTAGGAAATCCTCAAGTCTATTGAAATACACCCAAAACGGTTCATTATCAAATTGAGGAATAGAAATATAAGCCATTTTTTCTCAAATAAAGCAACACAAATAAAAACCAACAAATCAAAAGAAAATTATAAACAATGTACTAGTCTCAATAAGATAACACAACGGTAATGGAAGCCGTTCCCCGGCAACGGCGCCAATTTAACAAGGGAATAAACGCGTCGTCAATTGTCTATCCCTAGATCAAATACAATTTATACAACCTAAACAAACCTAATACGAGTATAAGGCAAGCATAGGGGTCAAACCACAGAGAACGGATAAACACCACCAAATGTTATCGACAATTAAGCTAGTCCGGAATAGGAGATAATCCAATCCAAGGGTTGCTTTGAAAGAGTTGGGAACTCCCAGCGCTTAAAGGTTTGAGAGTGGCATAGCTCCACCAACAACTCCCGCCAATGACTTTGAGATTAAGCCGACAATGATAACAATGATTGAACGAAGGAAATTTAGTGGTGCCAAGCATGAAAGCCCAATAAAAAATCTCAAAGAGTTAGAGAAGTATTGTAATACCATCAAGGTTAATGGGGTTTCTCAAGAATTCATAAGGCTCAAGCTATTTCAGTTTTCTCTAATTGGAAGGGCTTTGGAATGGTTGGACAAGGAAGTGAAACCTAATTCCTTGATAACTTGGGATGAGGTTACTAAGTAGTTTCTTTCCCGTTTCTATCCTCAAAAGAAAACCGCTGAGGCAAGAACTCTAATCCAAAGTTTCAAGTAAAAGCCTAGTGAGAGTTTATATGAGGCTTGGGAAAAATACAAGGAGTATCAACGAGAATTTCCTCATCATGGAATTTTGACTTATCAAATCATACAAATTTTCTATGGAGGATTGAGCCCCCAAGGGAAGTTGTGTCTTGATGCCGGAGCCGGAGGCCTGATTATGAACAAGACCGAAGAAGAGGTTGTAGTTATAATTGAGGATGTAGTCTGTCACTACTTGGATTGGCAAGAGGGAGAGAGAGAGTCCATAAGCAAGAGTGGTTCAACGGTTTATTCGGTTGATCATCTTAATGCAATCAATAGCTTGTCTTCCCAAATCTCAAACTTGGGAAAGGAGATGACATTGATTAAAGCCAAGTTAGAGAGTGCCTCTTCGATTTCACCAAGTCTTCCCTCCCACATAAAAGCGAGAGGTACACCTTCAAACTCTACTCCTCCTTCTACCTCAAGTAATATGCCAAGTGGTTGTGTCTTTTGTGATGTTTGTGGGTCTTATGACCATGATTCTTCTAATTGTCCAAATGCTTTTGAAAATTGTGATGATGTTGAAAACAATGATTGTGAGCAAGTGAATTTTGTTTCCAATAATAACAATGGACAAAGATTTGATGGTCCAACGAATTTTGGGAATAGGAATTCTCACCAACAAGGTAGTTTTGATAACTACAACAATGGTGGTTATAGGAACCAAGGAAATCAAGGTTTCCGAGGTAACTATAACAACCAAGGTTATAGTAATCAAAACAAAAGCCAAGGGTATGGAAATCTAGGCCAATCTCATGGTTTTGGTGGCGAATACCAAAATTTTGTTAACAATCAAGGCCGAGGTAATTGGAACAATCAAAATAGGGGAAATATTCAAAACAACAACCAAAGAAGACCCCCACCTAGATTTGCTCCAAGACCTCAAGGCAATGGTGATGATTCTTCTGCTCAAACCCCATCTTCCAAGACTACTTTAGAGGAAATCATTGAGAACCAAACCAAGATTTTGAACACCTACATGTCGGTGAGTGATAAGAAGTTCAATGAGATGATGACACACAACAAGATGCTTGAAACCCAAATCACTCAACTAGCCAACACTTTGAACGATTGTGCTAGCCCTTTTTCACTACCCTATCAAGAGTTGATCCTAAGAAACCCATGTAATCTATCACTACAAGGAGTGGAAAAGTACTTGAATAGAGAGTTTCTAGGAATAGTGAAGAGGATGAGTAGAAGAGTGATTGTGATTCAAGTGAGGAAAAAGAGAAAGGTGTGTCAAAGAGTGTGACCAAAGAGGATGTCCATGAGAAAAATAAGAGTTGGAGGAATTCCCATTACGATCGATGCTTCACCTATGAGAATTAAAGCTATAGAGAATCCAATAATTAATGTGGAGCACGATGAAGACGATAAAGATTTGTGGGGCTTTAATGAAGAGGTCTCCTTAATCGAGGAGGATTAAAGAACCCCTCTCTACCACGACCCCCATTCCAATATGATTGTAAACGCTATTCTGAAGAAGCAAGGACATTTTCCTGGGATGACCCTATGAAAGAAGAAAGGAATAGCAAAACCGCTAGAATCACCTGGCCTCCCTAAATTAGACACTTTCAGACTTGGTTTCGAACCGAATCGGAAAGATCTCAAGCGATCCTAGGAAAAGTCAAAGGCACGTTGGGACGCTCGCATCCAAAAGAAAGCAATCCCAATGGATCAATATCCTCTTACCCTTAATGGACAATTTATAAATGAAGGAGAGGACTATCCATGCTATGAATTTCCCGAACCACTTTTCGTAAATGGCATAAGGCAACCGGGATTCGAAATTTTCTTAGATTGCTACTTCATAGACGAAATCCCATCTCCTGTCCATAAGGAGAAAGCACACCCATGCTTTGACTTTAATGTCATGGGATTACTATTTGGGCGAGAAAAGGATGAGCCAACATACAAAGGGGATAACTCCTCGCTCATTCAGATAGTCCTACAAAGAGAAAGCTTCGATCCCTCAAAGCTAATCACTCTAGCGGAAGGATCACTACAAGGGTGGCGCAAGACCGTTAAGGTGACTACTCTAAGTGGAAAGAAGATCTCCATCACAACGGGGCAAGGATCGATGTTCGAAGAGTCGTCTAGATCAGAGTCAGATTCAGAGTCAGAGTCTCTCCCTATAGAGTCATCTAAGTCCATAGTTATTGCACCTCCTCCTTCTATATCTTCCCCTAGGATAGTTAGTGATCAAGTCCCCGAGGACATATCCCTCTTTGATGTAATGATCTCAGAGTTTAATAATATGGCTTCTTCTCCTTACTCCTTGTGTTCTTCTTTAACCCAAGATGACGAGCATTGCTTAACTAACAATGAAAAAGACAGAGAACTTATTAGAGCAATGGAAACACTTGAAAAGAAAACACCGATAATTGAAGAAACTGAGACGGTTGATATCTCAAATGATTCAACCAATAAAAGGGAAGTTAAAATCAGACTGACACTTAATGAACAAGAAAGAACCCATTTAATTAACTTGCTTAAAGAATTTATTGATGTATTCGCTTGGTCATATTAAGATATGCCAGGCATTAATAGAGAAATAACTCAACACTCCATACTACTAATTCCAGGAATGAAACCTGTAAAACAAAAGTTACTTCGAATGATACCCGACGTAGCTCTTAAAATAAAAGAGGAAGTTCAAAAACAAATAATTGCAGGTTTCATCAAGGTATCCAAATACCCCGAATGGGTCGCTAACGCCGTCCCAGTTCCGAAAAAGGATGGAAGGGTAAGAATGTGTGTCGACTATCGAGATCTAAATAAGGCAAGTCCAAAGGACGTCTTCCCTTTACCACACATCGATATTCTGGTGGATAACATAGCAAATCATGCACTTCTCTCGTTCATGGATGGATACGGGGGCTACAATCAGAGTCTCATGGCGGAAGAAGACATGGAGAAAACAACCTTCATAACACCATGGGGTACTTACTGCTACACGGTGATGCCATTCGGGTTGAAAAACGCGGGTGCTACTTACCAACGAGCAGCGACTGCCTTGCTCCATGACATGATGCATAAAGAAGTTGAAGTATACGTGGACGACATGATTGTGAAATCAAAAGATCGCCCAAGCCATCAAGTAGCCTTAAGAAAATTCTTCGAAAGGTTAAGAAAATAAAACATGAGGTTGAATCCATCTAAGTGTGCTTTTGGAGTCACCTCAGGCAAACTTTTGGGCTACGTCATAAGCTCTAGAGGAATAGAGATAGACCCAACCAAGATCATGGCAATCATTTCAATGCCCACCGCCCAAAATCGAGAAGCAAATTCGAGGATTTATTGGCCGGTTGCAATACATAAGCAGGTTCATATCAAAATTGACGACAATATGTGAACCAATCTTTAAAAAGCTTAAAAAGAATGTACCAGTGATATGGGATGACGAGTGTCAAAAAGCCTTTGAAAAGATCAAAGCCTATCTCGCAAATCCTCCCGTATTAGCACCAGCACTTCCGGGAATACCTCTTAGGCTATACTTAACAGTTACTAAAGAGACAATGGGAGTCATGCTAGCGCAAGAAGTAGAAGGGAAAGAAAATGGGATCTACTATCTAAGCAAGAAGATGCTCGAGTATGAAGCAAACTATACACCACTTGAGAAATTGTGCCTCGCATTGGTGTGGGCCACAACCAAGTTAAGACATTACATGCTCGTGCATACAGTCTTCGTAGTTTCCCGATTAGATCCACTCAAGTATTTATTCGAGAAATCTACACTCAATGGGCGTATATAAAGATGGATAGTCAACTTAGCCCAATTCGATGTAAGGTTCATGCCACAAAAAGCTATCAAAGGATCTGTGGTATCGGATTTTCTAGCAGACTTTCCAATAGAAGACTCGACGCCAATACACGACAATGAATTTCCAGATGAAGACTTAATGGTCACTGAAGATGATACTTGGACCTTGGACTTCTACGGAGCCTCAAACCAAAAGGGATGTGGCGTTGGAGTATTACTAGTATCACCTAAAGAAGACCATGTTCCAATCTCCATAAAGCTTGATTTCGACGTTACCAACAACCCTGCTGAATACGAAGCATGCGTGGTAGGCCTTGAAACAGCTTTGGCATTGGGAGTAAAAAAGCTACGGATATTCGGAGACTCTTCATTGATCATCAATCAAATCTCCAAGAGGTGGAAAGTAAGAAGTGAAAGTCTAGCCCCTTACCAAACTTATCTGGAAACCCTTACTAATCAGTTAGAAAAGGTAGAATACACATATCTACCTAGAGAAGAAAATCAATTTGCTGATGCCTTGGCAAAACTAGCCCCAAAGGTTAGGATTCCTACGAAAATTGAGCAAATGCCTCTAACTATAGAAAAAAGGAACAAACCGGCCTATATTCAAGCTATAGAAGATGTTGAAGTAATCCAGGATGAAGAAGAAGAAGAAGAAGAATATCCATGGTATACGGATATACTCAATTATGTCACCAAGGGAGAATACCCTCCCCATGCTGACAAAAGAGCAAAACGAGCACTAAGACTCTTGGCTTCCCAATACGTACTCATAGACAACGAGCTACACAAAAGGGTACCTAAGGGGTTGAGCTCTCTTATGTGTAGGAAAAAAGGATGCCCAAAGAGCAATGAGGGTAGTCCACGAAGGAATTTGTGGAGCTCAAGTAAATGGCAAAATGTTAGTCCAAAAGATAATGTGAGAAGGATACTATTGGACTACAATAAATAAGGATTGTCATCAATACGTAAAAAGATGCCCTAAGTACCAAATCTACGCTAATTTACCACTAGTGGAAAAAAAGCCATCCGTTACGGGAAAAAGGGCCTATCCGTAACGGGCAGCTAGGGCTGTACACAGTTTGGTCTTGACCGTAACCAAACCAGACCAAACCGCATTTTAGCGGTTTGGTTTGGTTTACGGTTTGGAAAAATACGGTTTGGTTTCGATTTTTTAAGAAATACGGTTTGCGGTTTGGTTTGGTTTTTCAAAAATTATAAACCAAACCAAACCGTAAACCAGTAAACCGCATTTTAATATTTATATAATTTTTAAATAAATTAAAATAGTTATTTTATATTATAAAAAAAATGAAAAATCATTAGAAGACTATAAGGTCAGTATACTACTATACTCTATACTCAATCTCAAATATCAATACTTAAAATTCAATAGGTCATATAACTATAATGTAGTATGAATTATTTTTTTGGACAAATGTATTATGTTTTTTTCCACTGTTAATTTGTTATGTATTATTTTTATTATGTGTTATTGTGTTAGCACTTAGCACTTGATTAGTTGGTTGTTATTTTTACTAAAAATTTGAAGTATAATTCAATCCCTTTGGGCTAATTATTTGAACTTTATTATATGTTTATTAATATTTGACAATTTTTAGGAAAAAATGTCGTCTCATCATAAACCGCAAACAAAACCGCACCAAACCGCATTATTTTGGTTTGGTTTGGTTTGGTTTGGAAAATTGACCAAACCGTATTTTGCGGTTTGGTTTGGTTTAGACTCAAACCGCACTAAAACAGACCATGTTCACCCCTACGGGCAGCGGCCGTTACGTATGCAGCCGTTACGGATGGCCAATGTTATTCGTAACGGGCACTGTCCGTTACGAATAATTCGTAACGGAACATTCAAAATGTCCGTTACGAATAAACCGTTATTCGTAACGGACATTTCAAGTGCCCGTTACGAATAACCCGTTTTTCGTAACGGACATTTCAATGTCTGTTACGAAAAACGGGTTATTCGTAACGGACATTTGAAGTGCCCATTACAAATAACAAGTTATTTGTTGTAACAGGATTTTCAACTGCCCGTTATAAATAACCCCGTTATTTGTAACGGGCATGATATCTGCCCGTTACAAATAGTGTGTAACCCAATTTTTAAAAAAAAATCTAGCACATGCTGCTGTGCTGGATTAGCTAGCTTGCATAAAACTTATAGCACAATTATTTTATTAATTAATTGAGATAAAAATAGTACTTAATATTTATACAATGAGCAAAAAAAAAAATACATTTATTATTGCCTAAATAATTAAAACTAAAAACCTTCTGCTACATTGATTCTTCTTAGTCCAAAGCTATTTAACTTTTCAATGATCTTCTTAGTCCAAACCTTCTACTTCGTTGATTCTTCATAGGCCAAAGCTATTGCTGCATCAGTTCAATCTTTTGCTGAAGGCCCTGTACTTGATCTGCAACATCGAATAATATATTGGCCTCTTGAATTAATATAGAGCCAATCCACTGGACAACTGATGCAACAATGGATTCTGCCATGGTTGTGAGCTTTTGGTGTTTACCTTAGTTTTCCTGTTTATTTCACATAAATGAATCAATATTAAAGATAGTCAATTTTAACTTACAACAAACACACACACATTACGGGGAAAAAGAGAAGTATGAGGTGCCTTACAGATCCTACTATAGCAATGAACCTTTTATTTGGGTGAAATTCTTAGATCTTTACACAATTGAGGAAAGCTTATTCTTCAAATAACTATAAAAATACATCAAGGAAAGTAAATAATACTTTTGTAACCAGAAAGATACAAAGGCAATATATCTTACACTTTGGTAATTTAGGGGTTGTCCTATTTTATGGGTTTTAGGGTCTATCATCCATGAATTTATTTGCTTCCGCTAGCACTCATAACCGTTACATACTCAATGTAACAATGACAATAATTTATTCATATATATGATCACAGTTTTTCAGTATACTAGCTAATGCAGTAATTCATATGACACAATGCAGCAGACAGTAGATAGCACTTTATGCAAAACTTCCAACAGATAGCAGATAGCACTTTATCTTCCACAGGTTTTTTTATCACTAGGCCTAATCCTTGCAGTGCTGGCAGACATGAACAAATTATTTCACAATAAAACAAAAACTAAAACTAAAACGTCAAAAAAAAAAGTAAAACCTTAAATTATGAAACTCTTAAACCTTAAAGTCAAATCAGTAATCAGGTAATGCATTATAATCAATTAATGAATCAAGATCACAAAATTCGGACTCCAGGAAATTCTTAAACTTTAAATCATATTCATCAGCTAAACACATCAAATACTTAAAACTTTGTTATAAATCTTTAATCATATATCATTTTATCCAATATTTCAATTCAACAATCCAATAACTTTGATATACGAGGATTCATATAAAAATGAAGCAATCAATCCACAGCACATGAACCAAGAAAGAGCATAAAAGTCGTAAAACAATCTAAAATCCAAATAATCAAACATCAAAACATGAAAAAATTCATCAATTTATCTACTTCATAAGATCTGAACCAAAAACCAATCAAATTACAGAACAAAATCAATTTCAAAAAACAGTCAAACCAAAATCAATTTGAGGTTATTTTAGTGGCTTCAACTTTACAAAATTAAATTAGCTTTTAGGTTGCACACATGAGGTGTTGAGACAGAGAGAGAGAGAGAGACCTATCACATGGAAATGACTCCAAAACGACAATCTCTTCCTCAGCGTTTCATCTCATTAAGTAAAGTAGCTACACAACGGGCACCTAAAAAACGAGCAAAGTAGGAATTTAGTACAACAATACACTAATCAACGAGGCTTTGTTATTGTCTACCTTATTTTAACAGATTTAAACTAATTTCACGCAATGAAATCAGATTTAGATTTCTGCTGATAACCGAGTTTTACAATGTATAACGGATTTTTACTAATATAAATCCCCCTCCCCAAACAGAGCCTAACTCACTCAATAAGCATTTTCTCTACTAAAGACAAAATGCATACCTGTAGCTCCCTAGGGATGTCCAAGGGCTATTGCTCCCCATTAACATTAACTTTCGTTGGATCGAGGTTCAGCTTTTTACAACAGTAAACATATTGAGATGCAAAGGCCTGCATTGAAAATGGATGTTACAAATTTGAGAAATTGTGTTGAAGCCACCAACTGAAAATATGAGGCAGCTTGTTCAGAGTGCTAACCTCATTTATCTTAAATAGATTGATATCATTAAGCTTTAGCCCGGCAGATTTCACAGCAGCAGGAATGGCAAAAGCTGGGCCAAACCCCATAACAGAAGGATCCACACCAACAACAGCAAAGCTCCCAAAATCAAACAAGTGCGGATAATTTAACAGCAGTATTTCTCAAATAGCAAACTCACAAAATCAAACAAGTGCGGATAATTTAAGATTAAAATACGCAATTGAAACCGAAATTCATTTCCAACACTATTACTTCCTCTAAATCAACATGCAAACAAAAATCATCAAACACAGAAAACAAAATTCAATTATGAAATTCATAAAAATGGAAATTCAAACGCAAAAAAGATCTAAAATCATAGTAGCAAATGTAGAATCAGTAGAAAAGAGAAAACACATACAAAGATCCACGATTGTAGAGGTCGATAGAAACAGAGATACGTTCGACGCCATTGCTGAGCTTTGTAAGGGTAGCCTTCTTGTTAGCTACAATAAAAGCTGATTCCGAATTCGTCATTGCCGAGATTGAACATGAAACAAGAATCATAGCGAAAATTATAAACCCTAATTGATTGATTGAAGCCGCCATTGTTGAATTCTCTGACAGTCTAACCTACAGCCAATATTGGGATAATTTGGGTGATGTCTATAACAGTCTAACCTACAGCCCATATTGGGATAATTCTAATCCAACATATCAAAGCATACTGGCAACTCACATAGCAACACAAAAGACTTAAATGAGTTAGTTAGTTAGCTAAATGCCTCACAATCTATCACTATAAAAGGCGGGGAGGGTCCTCTTACAAGATATCGTCAACTGTTCCTTCTATGTTCGAGATCCTTTTGGTAGAAGAAAATCAGAATTATTTTAGAACAAGCCCGTCGGATGCATGTAATTACAATATATTAATTTTACCTGAAACATTACCAAAAAATGGATTTCATAAATTCGTGAAATTAGCATTAAAGAAAACTAAACCTAATTTCCACACCAAAGTGGTCCTTCACAACACCCCCACAAATTGATAATTCAGAACAAATACTCCCAATTCCGCCTATGTAAGGTTGTACCACAGAGATTGCTAAAAAAACCATGACATTGACATTCACAATCTAAATTCTCAGTTCCCAATAAATGTTTCAGCAACAATCCAATTACAATTAACATTAAAAATTCAACTTTATAGAAAAAAAAATATATATATATTCACCAAGAAATAAAGAACAAAGATTTAAAAACTAACCTTCTTCTTCTTGACAGGTTTGAGGATTTTAATGATACATTTCTCATTACTAGTACAATGAACACCTTCAAAAACCTCGCTATACTTCCCTCTCCCAACCTTCCTCACCACCTCATAATCATCCTGTTCACTACAAATTTCCAATTACCAGAACAAATCAATCAATCAATTAATCAACAGATCGAATTGAGAATTCAATCAAATTAAATCAAATTAATTAAAAAAAAAGAAAAAGAAAAACAAACCCCCATTGAACAGTAAGAGCCTCGTAATCCCAATAATCCTTATGTCTAACAACATTAACATCAGAATAAACCCTAGCTTTGGAAGCAGCGCTAGGGCGGCGAATCGATAAACTAGCAAAAATCATTCAAATAAAAATCAGATTAAAATCTAATTATAAAACCCAAAAATTCTACCAATTTGAATATAATTTCTACAGATCTAGTAGCAAAAACAAAACATATTTTTTAAAAAAAAAACACATAATCAATAGGAAAGAGAATATGGAGTTAAGGAGAGGTAGTAAAGAGAGTGAAAGAGAATGAATCTTGAGGAAAGAAAAAGACAGTGAGTTCTAAAGAGGAGAGAGAAAGAGAGTGAGTGAGTGAAAGAGAAAGTTAGAGAATGATTTCTGAGGAGAGAGAAAGAGAGTGAACGAAAGAGAGGGGAGTGACGACTGAGAAGATGTGTAAAACCCTAAGTAAGTAACGGGCTCATCTCATCAGCTGGACGCCTGGACCAATCATTCGTAACGGGCCCATGATGTCCGTTATAAATAGTATATTATTCGTAAGGTGTGGTATTTTATCCGTTACAAATACTATAGTATTCGTAACGGACATTATTTTGCCCGTTACGAATAAATAAGTATTCTTAACAGACACTATTTTGCCCGTTACGAATATCTTAATTGTAACGGCAAAGCTTTGCCCGTTACAAATAGCCTGTTACGAATGAGATTTTTTGCACTAGTGTACAACATGTTCCTCCATCTTTGCTCTACACCTACATGTCACCATGGCCATTCTCTACATGGGGAATTGACATCATCGGCAAAATCACTCCCCCAAGAATAAGAGGTCATGAATATTACTTAGTGGCAATTGATTACTTCACAAAGCGGGTCGAAGCACAATCGTATGCTAAACTCACTGCAAAACATGTAGCACTCTTCATCGAAAGAAATATTATTTGTCGATATGGAGTCTCACATGAAATGATAAGTGACTATGGAACTCACTTTCAAGCCGAATGTGAAGAATTGCTACAGAAATATGGTATTCAACATCATTATTCTTCTCCTTATAGACCTCAGGAAAATGGAGCAGTCGAAGCAGCTAATAAAAATCTAAAGACTATCAGCGAGAAAATAACGGAAAATTACAAGGATTGGCCTGACAAACTTCACTTCGCATTGTGGGGTTATCGCACGTCAATTTGCACATCAACAGGAAATACGCTATTTTCCTTGGTTTATGGAATGGATTCCGTACAACCTGTCGAGCTAGAGATTCCATCTCTACGCATCGCGTTAGAGAGCAAACTCGATGAAGTTGAATGGACTAGAGCAAGATATGAGGAGCTGATCTGTGCCATTTATGGCACCTTTAGGCTATGTTTTCTTTATATTTCTATGCTCCATTGTAGTCGTTTATGTCGTGTTTTTAGAGAATAATGCTCGATTCGCGTGTTTTTGTGTTAGTTTAGAGAAATGCATGCTTTTAATGGCTTTCTTATCATTTTATTCATTTCTCGGCTATTTCTCTTGCTTCTCCGTTTCTTTGTCTTGTTTTGTAGTTACTTCGCGGGCTATATGCATGGGAATTGAAAATATCACCCACTAGGATCAATATGCACTTTTAGGAATTGAATTTGAGTTTGAAACAAAGGAAAACGAAGGATTGCAAAGTATCAAATAGAACCTTTGTGAATTGTTTTAGTCATATATCAAGTTCTACAGATCGGATTAGGGTGATTCAAGTTGGGTTGGAAACTATACTTGAATATCTTTCCAATGATAGGTCGCACGCCTTCATACAATTCTTAGATCAGAAGTTACAACCTTCTGAAGTTGGCCTTGGAAAACTGCTGCGGGCGCGGGGTTGCTGCAGCTCCAAAAATGCCGTATTTGGGCATTAAGCACCCGTGGTTGTCCCGAGGGCTCCCCGAGGGCGCGGGCTTGGGCCGCGGGCGCGGCTATCGGGGTGTCCGTTCCTGTCCGCGGGCGCGGCCGATTTCTCTGCGGGCGCGAGTTTCTAGGTCTTTTACGATTTTAAACTTCTTTTCTCCTTTGGTTTATATAGTTTTTGGTTTTCTTTATACTTCATTCATGTAATTATTTACTTTTAGAATAGTTTTCTCTCTCTTAGGTTGAGAGCTTCTCTCTCTAGATTAGGCTAGATTAGGAGTAGTTTTAGAGAGAGAAAGTGAGGAATTTCAATGGTGATTGAGAGATTGAAGATGCAAGTGTGACAATTGTGTTGGAGATCTTCTTAATTATCAATGAGCATTTCTAAACTCTATCTCATTCAATTGCTTTGTTTTATTTGATGTTTGTTTGGTTTGATTTTGAAATTTGATGTTTGATTAGGGTAATTGTTCTTGATATTTTGTTGATTCTTGTTCTCTATAGTTGATAGTTGATTTGATGATGTTGTTTGAGTAGGTGTTGGCTAGGAATTGGGTGAAACTTGTATAATTGAATAATTGTGATTAATTTGGGGATTGTGTTGATTAATTGTTGAGATAAATGTAAGTTTGCATGGTGTAATTCGATTAGGCCTTGAGAATTATGCTAGATTGCATTATAATTGCTAATGACATGAACAATTGATTTAGGAATTGCAATTATCAATTGGTTTTGATTGTGATTCTCTTAGTTTGTTATTCATAGTGAACCCTAGTTTAACAATTAGGAGATAGCTCTTTGATTCCTATTGATTGCTCTTATCATTTAGTCCTCACAACCTTTGATTGGCATGCTCTTCCCAAGTTGTTGCAATTGACATGATTACTTGTTGATCCCCGTTCTTAGTGTTTTATTTCCTTAGTTACTTGTTTTGTTAGTTGTTAGTATTCTCTCTTACCTTCGTCTTCGACCTAGCTTAGGCGCATACTTGAAAGTGCTTGAACATTACCGTTCCTTTGGGTTCGACCCTTGACTTGCCTCTATACTCGTATTTAGGTTTGTTAAGTGTTTATAAATTTAGTTTGACCGAGGGAAGATTAGATAACGACCTAGTTTTCCCCTCGACAAAATGGCGCCGTTGCCGGGGAACGGTGTCAATGTTTAAGTGTTTTTGATTGCTTGAGTCTAGGTCTTTGTGTATACTTTTCTTTTATTTGATTTTTTGTTTGTTTTGTATAAAATGGAAAATACCTCATTTCCTCAATTAGAGGATGAACCATTTTGGGTGTACTTTAATAGACTAAAGAACTTCATTAGTTACCATGGTTGTCATATTTGGGAGGCTTGCGAGATTTGTTATCATAATTTTAATGAGCAAACTAGAGACATTGTTGAAAGCATGTTTAATGGTGGATTTCAGGCATTGTCAATCGATGATGCTTGAGACTTTTATGTATGGTTTGCTAGAAATAGTTGTAATCGTGGTCATGGTTATTCAAATGCTTCCATTGATGATTGTTATGGTCCATGTTACATGAATGATGAACTTTGCATGCCTACTTGTGCCCCCATTCCCCAATTTGATGATGCCACTCATATCTCTAATGTTGATCCCTGCATGATTGCACATAATTCTTTCCCCAATAATGCTCCTCAATGCTCTTCATCTTTCCAATCTTTAGATCCTACCTTTGAGTCTTCTTATAATCAAATTGGAGGTTCTTTGAGAAAATTGGAGATGAGTTCTAATTTGGAACCAAATAAGATGAGATATTTGGAGATTGTGAGAAGCCAAATGGAAATGTTGAAAAAGTTGGAAGAGAGTTATGAGGATGTTTTTAGGAAGAATGAGGAGATGGAGAGTCAATTGTCATCAATATTGAATGTAAATGAAGTTTCTACCACATTGGTAGGTATGGAAGACAATGATGATGATTGTTTTGAGAGCTCCAAAGTATGTGAGGAGGATGTTAGAGAGCCCATGAGTGAGGAAAAGGGTGTAGAGATGGATGTTCCTAAAGAGTGTTTGTATTTTGAACCTCCTTTTAAATTTGAATTTCGTTCCATTGAGCCTTTAGATGGAGTTGAAGAGAAACTAAAAATGTTGGCTTTTCTTAATTTTTAGGAAATGGTAATTCAAGTTATGAAGGATGGGACATTGCAATTTTTGAAGCGTGAAGAAGTTGTGAGGAAAGAGAGTAAGGACGAAGAGGATGAAGTAGTCTCCATGGGAGATTGGATGTTTGAGGGTGATGAGGACCAAGAGGTTTTGAGTGTTGAAAAACCAATTGGTGAGTCAATTCTCCCACCCACCTCCCTTGATTTTGATTTCATTCCTCCATTCCATAATTTTTAAAATCAACCTTCTTCCACCCCATCTCCTTTAATTAAAAACCATGGTTTCTTTGAAGGTGAGGCCTTGAGCTTAGACGATTTTGATGAAGAAAAGGTCCCTTATGATAAGGTTGAGGAGGTAGAGCTTACTTTTGATGATTATGAAGATGAGAGTGAAGGGTTTGGTGAGGTTGAGTCTCCAACTCCTATCTCAAATCTTAAAACATTGCTTTCTTCTTTCACCTTTGATGATCATTTCTCTTCTACATTTTCAACCATTGAGAATGGTGAGGCCTGTTTAGAGGGAGATTGTACTTCTCATGTTTATTTTGAGCTACCTCCCAAGTTTGACCCTCAACCCTTTGATGAGCTTCCTTTGAACCTTGATGATGATTTGAAGCTTTTGAGAGCTCATTTAGGGTGTGAAGTTTTTGAGGAGGGTGTGATTGAGAATAAGCTAAATTTGAATAATGACGAGTTGGAGAAGAGCCCTTTGGATGTGAGTTCATTGGATGAGAGAGTTTGTGTTTCAATAGATAGTGGTGTAAGTGAACAACCAATTCCTATTTATTTACCTTGCACCTCATTTTCAAGAAATCTTGATCTTATTCCCTCCTATCCCATGTCATTACCTTCTTTTCTCATATCCCCTCCTCTTGAAAAGCCTTTAGTCCCCCAAGTGCCTCATTTGATGACTTTAGAGGAAGATGGTGGGATTTCCAACCAAAAATATTTTGTTGAGAAGAGTATGCCTTCTTCTTTTTCTTTTATTTCTCTTCCTTTTTCTTATATTCTTGTTTTTCCCTTCTCTCTTTCTTCTTCTTGGCATACTTCTTCTCAACTCCATAGGTGTGCACTAATCTTGTTGCATACCTTTATTTTGTCATGTGCATACTTACTTTCCTATGAAATGTGTAGTAGTGCATTTGACAAGCTCTTGCGCGCGTTGAATTATTATTTTCTAGAGCGGTCAAGCTTGGACCTTAAGCAAGCCTTTCTCGGGAAGTAACCCGTGTTTTATTGCTTTCATTTTCTTTTCTTTTTAGAATAGATTTTATTTCATGGAAATGTTTGTGTTCCTTTTCCTAGGTACATGACTTGATATACTTTGGTGCTTCTATTTGGATCAAGAATCAAGGAAGATTAGCATCACATTTGCTAGCATATAGAAGGCAAGATTCAATAATAGAGGTTGTTAGCTTTGAAAGGTTAAAATTGGGTCATTTGCGGGTATTTACACCCACCTAATATCCGGTAATATCCTTTCTTGCTCTTTCTCTAGTGGATGATGACTTGTTGGACATATGTTGGTTTGTTGGATTGATCTCCTTGTTTCCCCCTCTCATGGTTTCTATGCCTTATGATTGAGCATGTTGTCTCATTCAAGCTTGGGGGATGGTATTCTATCATGTTTGATGGGATGTTGATTCGTATATGCTATGCACCTTTGTATATGCTTTTCCATGTTCTATTATTTTGAAAAACTCCAAAAAGATTTTTGTTTTTATCAAGGCAAATTTGCAATGTGTTTTGTTTTGTTCTTGCATTGGACATAGTAACATTTGGACTTGTAAACTTGAATGCTTTTATTCCTAAATGGTAGTGGTGTGCACGGTTTGAGATACGTTTGGTTGATTCTAGGATAAAGCATGCTAAGGTAGTTGTCTAGAACTAGGGGGATCATGAAACTGGATTCTACTTGTTTGTAGCATGTTGGTAGTTGCTCCCTATATTCGATTTGACAACCTTAGTGAGTTTTTGCTCCAACCATGTGAGATTTATACTTTTTCGAGCTTTCAACATTTTCTTGCATGAGTGGCGTGGATCCTTGACTTTCGCAAACCTAATCTTGAATCTTAACGTATGATTCCCAAAACCGAGACCGAACCATCTAGGGAGGACAAAGGCATCTTTTTGGGGCGGTACTTTTTCTTTTCTAGGATAGTTTTCATTTTCTTCGGTTTTTGGGTTTACATTTGCCTACTTGCTAACCTTTTGAGCCTTTTTCCCTTCTTTTCAAGCCACATTTCTAGATCTTGAGCCTTTTGTTTCATTTTCGTTTCCATTCTTGGTTTTTGTGAAGCAATTGTTCATTATTGTTGGAGTTTGTGGTGGAGGAGTTTGGATATTTGGTTCTCTTGAAAGCAAGTTTGTGTTGTGTATATTTTGTGAATAATGGAAAGTGAATAAATGAAAAAGCCGTCCAAAGTAAAAAAAGGCAAGGACAAAGCAAGTGCAAATTTTAAAAAGCCGTCCATAGTTAACAGAGGCGAGGACAAAGCACTAATAAAGAATTATGAAAAAAAAATGAAAAAGTGAAAAATGCAAAAATATTTTTATGTGAGTTTTCTTCCTTTTTGAGCATTGAGGACAATGCTCCATTTAAGCTTGGGGGGAAGCGTTCTCACGCTTTTTGTGTATATGTTTGTGATCTTAGCTTTAAATAAGCTTGGGGGTGTTGGTATTTTTGTTTGGTGATTACTTGGTTATGGTGTAAAGAATTGCGCAATCTTTGCTTCACAATTTAGGTTAACAACCAAATTTTAAATTTAGCCTACCTTAACCCTTTTTGCCTTACGTTACAACCTTTGGGAAGACCTTTTGACCTAGGGGTTGAGTCATTCATCGGTGGAGGGAATCATGGGTTATAGCCTAAGAAAAGGGCATGCGAATTCAAGATGTCGAGTAAGCCAAATATTTGATCTTTTTCCGGTTCCTTCGCGGAATCTATGAGATGCTCACTATGGGGAGATATGAGATTAGTAAGGGGAACGCGGTTAGACCGTTTGGGATGAAAGTGGAGTGTGATAACTAGTTCCTATGCTTAGCATTTTTATGTTTCAATCAACCTTAGGTATCTATAGCGTGCACTCCCTTACTTGTTTAGAAAGATTTGCATTCATTGTGCTTGTACATTTGCAAAAGTCCTTTCATGAACATTTGTTTGCTTTTCTTGTATTTTGTTTTCTTTTTCATGCTTTGCCTTGTTTGTATTATTATGAGAGTTATGGGTAAACTCTTAGGATACCCTTATGAGAGCATCACTCGTCCTCTAGGGCGATCTAGGGGTTTAAATGGCTTGTCTTTAGTTGCTAAAATTGACCGTGATTCCTACGAAAGTGAGTTAGTGTATATTCCCATCTTCTCTAGTTTTCTCGTTTCTTTCTTTGCTTGAATAATGTCAACATTTTTCCCTTGGTTTGGATTTTGTTTTGCTCGAGGACGAGCAAAAGTTTAGCTTGGGGGAATTTGATCTGTGCCATTTATTGCACCTTTAGGCTATGTTTTCTTTATATTTCTATGCTCCTTTGTAGTCGTTTATGTCGTGTTTTTAGAGAATAATGCTCGATTCGCGTGTTTTTGTGTTAGTTTAGAGAAATGCATGTTTTTAATGACTTTCTTATCATTTTATTCATTTCTCGGCTATTTCTCTTGCTTCTCCATTTCTTTGTCTTGTTTTGTAGGTACGTCGCGGGCTATATGCATGGGAATTGAAAATAGCACCCACTAGGATCAATATGCACTTTTCGAAATTGAATTTGAGTTTGAAATAAAGGAAAACGAAGGATTGCAAAGTATCAAATAGGACCTTTGTGCATTGTTTTAGTCATATCTCAAGTTCTACAGATCGGATTAGGGTGATTCAAGTTGTGTTGGAAACTATACTTGAAGAGCTTTCCAATGATAGGTCGCACGCCTTCATACGACTCTTATATAGGAAGTTACAGCCTTCTGAAGTTGGCCTTGGAAAACTGCCGCGGGCGCGGGGTTGCTGCAGCTCCAAAACTGCCGTATTTGGGCATTAAGCACCCGCGGTTCCCGAGGGCTCCCCGAGGGCGCGGGCTGTCGGGGTGTCCGTTCCCCTCCGCGGGCGCGGCCGATTTCTTCGCGGGCGCGGGTTTGTGGGTATTTTACAATTTTAAGCTTCTTTTCTCCTTTTGTTTATATAGTTTTTGGTTTTCCTTATTCTTCATTCATGTAATTCTTTAGTTTTAGAATAGTTTTCTCTCTCTTAGGTTGAGAGCTTCTCTCTCTAGATTAGGCTAGATTAGGAGTAGTTTTAGAGAGATAAAGTGAGAAATTTCAATGGTGATTGAGAGATTGAAGATGCAAGTGTGACAATTGTGTTGGAGATCTTCTTAATTATCAATGAGCATTTCTAAACTCTATCTCATTCAATTGCTTTGTTTAATTTGATGTTTGTTTGGTTTGATTTTGATATTTGATGTTTTATTAGGGTAATTGTTCTTGATATTTTGTTGATTCTTGTTCTCTATAGTTGATAGTTGATTTGATGATGTTGTTTGAGTAGT
This sequence comes from Chenopodium album, assembly GCF_948465745.1. Lineage (NCBI taxonomy): Eukaryota > Viridiplantae > Streptophyta > Magnoliopsida > Caryophyllales > Amaranthaceae > Chenopodium > Chenopodium album. Next base: position 46,774,140 of record NC_137839.1, read on the forward strand.
TGTTGGCTAGGAATTGGGTGAAACTTGTATAATTGATTAATTGTGATTAATTTGGGGATTGTGTTGATTAATTGTTGAGATTAATGTAAGTTTGCATGGTGTAATTCGATTAAGCCTTGAGAATTATGCTAGATTGCATTGTAATTGCTAATGACATGAACAATTGATTTAGGAATTGCAATTATCAATTGGTTTTGATTGCGATTCTCTTAGTTTGTTATTTATAGTGAACCCTAGCTTAACAATTAGGAGATAGCTCTTTGATTCCTATTGATTGCTCTTATCATTTAGTCCTCACAACCTTTGATTGACATGCTCTTCCCAAGTTGTTGCAATTGACATGATTACTTGTTGATCCCTGTTCCTAGTGTTTTATTTCCTTGGTTACTTGTTTTGTTAGTTGTTAGTATCCTCTCATACTTTCGTCTTCGACCTAGCTTAGGCGCATAATTGAAATTGCTTGAACATTACCGTTCCTTTTGGTTCGACCCTTGACTTGCCTCTATACTTGTATTTAGGTTTGTTAAGTGTTTATAAATTTAGTTTGACCGAGGGAAGATTAGCTAACGACCTAGTTTTCCCCTCGTTAGGAGCTAATTCTATTTGATGAAAAACGACTAGAAGCTCTATATCACACTCAATGTTACCAAACTCGTATGGCTAGGAATTTTAATAAGAAGGTCAAGACAAGAAACATCAAAGTAAGAGACTTGGTGTTAAAAGCAGTAAGGAAAAATGTTTTAGATCCAACAGGAAAATTCAGACCTAATTGGTCTGGACCCTACATTGTCAAAACAATCCTGTCAGGAGGTGCAGCAAAATTAATTGACATGGATGGCAATGAGTTCTCGAACATGACAAATCTTGACCAACTTAAAAAATACTACCCATAATCACTTGAGTGGGACACTCAAGAGAGCTACGTTTGGCTTGATTCCTTAAGAAAGGATACGTAGGCAACCCTTTACGGGTGCGACCACTTTAATTTTTTCAAACCTCGCACCCCAGACTTAATAAAAATTCAACAGAAGATCGACAAAACATCGGCGTCAGAGAAAAAATTCTGGCGCCAGACGACAGCCTCCATCGCCTGACGCCATACTGCCGCAGCTGGCGCCAGTCACAGAATCGTGGCGCCAATTTATAGTAAAATATCGGGGAATATTTCGGTGTTTTTTGAAAAAATTTCGACTTCCGTACTCGAAAAGGGAACTCATAGGGACGACAAAGATCACTGGAAGGAATTGTTTGAAGTAGGTTGTACTTTCTTTTTACCCTGCAGGGATAATAAAAAGTCATTCGGGACAAGCTTGGAAGACGGCAGAAAGGCTGCTTGTTGACACCAGCCATCTTTTCTATTTTCCACCAAAGAATGACCCACTTGATGGCAAAATTGTAAGACTCGAAAACCTTCTTCCATTCGTGGCGCCCCATCTTAGAGAAGCGTTTCTTCCTTCTCACGAAGCAATTTGGAGTATACTTCTCAATATTGTCTTGAGGGCTAATTAATTCCAGTCTTTCCATTAGCCACATCTGTAAAATAATTTCAATACAAATAAATTCGAGCTTTCCAAAGCCGCTTTTTTAATTGATTCGAATCCGACCACGACTTTACGGCCTTTTCATGCCTCTTTTATATCTTCTCTTTTAAAAATTTTCTTTTTTCCTCTTCTTAATTAATATAACTATTATATTAATTATATTATTTTTTCGGATTTTCATTTCTATGTTTTTACAACTCCAATATTTTTTTTTATTTCTTCATTTTTCTTTTTTGGGGGAGAAAGTCGGATACTCTCCATCAATAATAAAAAATGACGGAATTTTTGCGCAAAATTAATTCTCACAATTCTTTGCACACACAAACATGCACATAAAAATAAAAAAAAATGAAAAACAATAAATAAACTCATAAGTAATATGTATATACAAGCATGTCTAAATAATGAGTTTAATTAAAAGGCAAAGTTCTATACAAAGTCAAAATAAAATAATAAAAAGCACAGGAACAAACTACGGCGCCGGGGGGCGTACACCCATCATCTCATAAAACTGCATCGTACGAGTAGTAACCTCCCCTCCAGCTTCGGTCTCCTCGTGAGGTGGAAAACTCAGCGTAGGACCCGTCCACCCAAGATCAACCTAAGGCTGAGGCTGCGGAGGCTGCTCCGTTGACGAGCCGACCTCGTACATCCCACCACCTCTAAGAGCCGAGGTAGCCTTTCCCTGGCCTACCGGCGCAGCATGTGCACCCTCAGATAAAGAGCCTGAGCCCTCTACCGCCTCGGTACGGGAAGCCTCAGAACAACCGCCCAGACCACCCGAACCAGTGCGGCGACGTCTCGAGCTAGACCTCGCTGGTTCCGTCCGCACCTCAGGTCTTGTACGGGTACGAGAAAGAATGGGCTGACCCTGCAAAAGAAACCAAGATCAGAAATATATGCAAAATTGAAGCGGTAATGCAAAAACATAAGAAGGGAAGCTACCTCCTGAACGGCGTCGTCTCGACGACATGTAGCCACGTTCCTCATCCGGACGAGCTGGCTCTGGAAGGCATCTATGCATCGTGCCATCGCTGAGACCACCTCGCGTGAGAACTATCAAAGAAGTAAGTTAGTAAACACGCACAATATATGTGGACAAAAGTTGCAAAAAAATAAGCTTACCCGAGTCTGGTGACGAGGAATCGATCGCTCCACAAAGCGCTCGCCCTCAGGAGCCGGAGGAGTCATCTCCTCAACCGACCCGTATGTCCCTTGATAGTGAATGGACATACGAGGTGGCACGAACTCAGCAGGTCCACCCTGACAAAGCATGTCAAAATCAGTAAAGCATTACTTGGGGGCTACTTAACGAAAAGTAAAAAACTGAAAATCATACCGCCACCTTCTCAGCCGGTACAGGGACTGGAGCTAACAACAGCAGTAGCTCCTCATCATAGCACCGCCCAGGGATCGTGTAAGATCGCCAAGGGGTACCAGCTCCCTCTGACATGCTCACCAACCTCGCGGCATTAAACATGTGGTGCGGTGGAGGGGCAGGAACGACAAAAGTATTTGAGGAATGCTGAATAGAAAACCTCTCTCAAAGATACACAGTCGCTCCATATGTCCCCAAGAAATAGCGACGCTCAGCTGATTACTGCGCGGCTAGCCCAGGGAAAGCCAAGTTGACCCACGGCGAGTACAACACGTTGGGCTCCTACAAAGAACGCCTATCAAACAAGAATCTATCAAAGGTATCACAAAATGCTCAAATATGTAAAAAACCATACCGAGATGATCCAATCTCGGACATAAGCGGTGGACATCCCAATACGGCGGCTTCCCCAGGAAGCACTCACTGGAAACCTGCGCGGCGCCGGTCTTGCCGCGCAGCTGAGGGCAAGTAATCGTAGAACCAGGTTTACAAAAGGCAAAAATTATCAACGAGGGCTAACTAAAGTTTAGAGCTAAACTTTACAGGAGATAAAGTATACCTCTACGACCCTCCAAAAGCCAGATAGAGCAACGTTCCCCGTGAAGGACCGATGTCGACACGAGTCCCGCAATGCTCGGATGAAGTCAGCATAGGCTAAGCTGGCCCAGTCGTAAGTCCCGACCTAGTGTAGATCACGGACAACAAAAGGTAGTAGAGCAGCGCTCTACTACCCTTTTAAGGGGAGAACGTCCCTGACAGCAAGATGAGTACAAAGATGCGCACCCGCTGCTCTCGGGTAGTCGCATCGTCATCAAAAGCCGCTGCTAGAGTCGAGCGGCGAATCCCCCACTCGCTGAACTAAGTTGACTCCACCTCAGCTCGAGCCCGAACAACAATCAAACCCAACAGCTCCTCGACCTCAGGAGAAAAGACGCTGATCTCGTTGTCGAAAAGCAGCACCACAGAGCTAAACTCCAGTCCCGTAATGAGACTGAAGTCGGTCGGGGTGACCATCATCTCACCCCAAGGGAAGTGAAAAGTGTTGGTGGTGTTCCAAAAGAACTCCACCAGAGCACGAACCACATGGTGACCCCCGCTAGAGGCAATCATAGCCTCTTAGGTCTCGAAGAGTGCAGTAAGTCCGCAAGACACCCATAGAAGTCTCGCCTCGTCATCATTGGCGATGTACATCTTGTACAGGTTGCCCAAAGTGTCGCAACCGGAACCATGGCAGCGCGTCCTCCCAACTGTGATGCCCCGTCTAACCCTCTTAGAGATGTGGTTGACGGGAGAGAAGTACAAATTCCGCTCATCCCACTCAGGGAGTTGGCCGAGTGAAGTGGACGGATCAGCGTCGTCCTCTACAGGCTCATGCTATCGTCGAACGTCTCGGGACCGTGAACCCAAACCTCGCTGTCTAGCCATGCTACATTGCGCAAAATCATCATATATTAATGTTCTATAATATCTAAGGTTCGCCTAGCCGCATGATACTATGTTCGCAGAAAACGGAGTACGTAGTACTAAAACAGAGCACAAATTCAAATTGAGCATATACGGCATTTTTCAAGCATTCAAACAATTTCTCGCAATACTATAGTAATTTATTGTGACAAATTGGACAAGAATTGCTAGCAAAAACGTCAAGAACAAGCCACATTGTCTTCCTGACCTTAAGAGGCCCAACAATGGTGATTTGTTCGTTTCTTCACCAAATTGAGTCAAACAAGTCTCAAATTACTCCCAAAGAAATATATAAACATAATCAAGAAATTTCATGGCATAAAATTTGATAAACAAAGAGAATTTACCAATTTGAATTTCGAATTTTCAAGAAATTCATAAACAAATACATGTGAAATTCATTAAAACCGACGTGAGTTTGAAGGAAACTTACATGGATCGGGAAAATGAATGGAATAAGCTTTGATTTGCAACAAATTTGAGCGAATTCGGTTGAGAAACGAGTAAGAACGAGCCAAATGAAGTTCTGAACAATTCTCGAGCAAAAACGCGAGCAGCAGCAGCGAAAATGAAGAAGAGAAGGGTATTTATGAAAAACCCGACTCTAGCGCCAAGCGACAGACCATGGCGTCACTCGATAAGTCTTAGCGCCTGGCGCTAGTACCATCGTCTGGCGCTACAGCCAAATATGCGACGCTAGCAATATTTCAGCGACGCCAGACTGTTCAGCCACTCAGTACGATTGTTTCAACCTCTTGAAATATATTTTGGGCTCCGTGGCACGCCAGTTAGCCCCTCTAAGAAATTAACATGATTTTAGTAATCGGCTTGATCACAATTACATAAAGTGATCGACCTGATGAATGATCGTCTCACTTAGCTTAAAGCGCCTAAGCATTGGCTCATTACGAAGCACCGACATACTGGTTCATTCAGCCAAGCACCGACATACTGGTTCATTCAGCAAGGAACCGAAATACTGGTTCATTCAGCAAGGCACCGACATACAAGTTCAAAAGCAGCAAAAGCGCCGACATACGGGCATAACGGAAGTGAAGTTCAAGCGAGCTTTTAAAGATCGACAAGCGTAAGTCTTCAGTAATTTTCTTCGGAATGTTATCGCAACAAATGAGGATAACTTCAAGCGAGGATATCTTCGGCAGCGTTCCCTAGCTTGCGGAGAGTGTCACAAACAACTGGAGGTGATTTCAAGCGAAGTTGTCTTCGATCGTGTTCCCTGGCTTGTGGAAGATGGTCACAAAGTGCTAGAAGGTCGTTTCAAGCGAAGCAATCTTTGATGGGGTTCTCTATCTTGCAAAAGTCTATCATGGCGGAATTAGAGACAGTTACAAGTGTGGTAGTCTTTAGGCGGCATTCTCTAGCTTGCAGGAGGTCGTCAAAAATACAAAAATACAATAATACAGCAACAAATCGGTTACTTTCAGAGATGTGTGCTCGACGGTGCAAGATACGCGTTTTTTAACTCTTTTATCTGTTTAACTAACGCTAGTTTTGCTGGTATCGGCGTTACAAGAGTGATTTAGGATCGCAGAACGTTCTGAATCATTCTCCGTCCTATCGATACTTTGACTTTTGTTTTCGAAACTGGCATTTCTCCAAACTCAGTCAAAGTGGGGGCTTCTGTAGACACCCATTTGTGTCTCCCTAAAACCAAACCTGGTGATGAGTACCTTTCACGTCGAATCATAATCAAATGAAGTGAAAGTATAGAAAGTCTAGTGTTGCGGATAGTTTTAATTTCTTTTCTTTTCTCTCTGTTTTTGAAAACCTATTTTAAGAAAATAGTCAATCCAGTTTGGTTGGTCCATGATATGGGTCCAATAGTAGTGTAGTCGGATGGGGTTTGAAAAGAGCTTTCCAACGATATATTATAAGCCCAATTACGATGAATATTGAGGAAGTTATGGCCAAATTACTAAACTAGGCCCAGTTTGAACCTTACATGCGGCCCAATGATCTAGGGGAGGGCCCAATATGGATTTATCATTCCTAATGCAATTAGGACTGGTTTTAGTCTTCTAGATTCTTCTAGAAGATTCTTTTCATTCCTAATTCAATTAGTATTGATAAATTGACTTTTTAGAGTTTTCATCAGAATAAAAGAGTGTTTTTGAGGAAAATACGATTTTGTCCTCCTGTATGGTTAAATTCTATCTGGTTTTAGAAAACGCGTCAAAAACCTGATTAGCGCCTAACGCCAGCATTAGCGCCTGGCGCTAAGATTGGCGCCTGGCGCTAACTCTGTTTTTTCACGTCAGAACTCTGGTTCGATTTTCTATCTTTTTGGCTGATTTTCTCTATAAATAGCCTCTTAATAACTCCTTTGTAAATCACCAATTCTCATCTACAATCATCAATTCCTTGGTTCTCTAATTCTTTTTTCTCTCAAAGCTAAAGCTTTCTCTCTCTCTCTTTTCTAAACCAACCTTTTCTCAAACAAAATTCGGCACTCACAAGACCTAGATACACCTAGCCAAGTTCGAAGTTGCCTTCGCCCTAGACGTGAAAGGTTTTAATTTCTGAGGGTTTGGTCCCAAATCTCTTTTTCAATTATTATTTAATTTGATTGTTGTTTTATTATTTCCCATGAAGTTACTAACGTGTGTATTTTGTTATTAGAAAGAGGTACGAGGAATCCAAGTAAGTGCTTTAATTGTTTAATTGATATTATGATGTAGAAATCATGCTTAGAATTTTATTAGGATTCCTAGTATCATGTTAGGATGTTTTTCTTAATTTGATGTTTAGGGTGACAACAATAAAATCTTAGTATCATGTTTAGGGTAAAGAATATAATATCAAGTATGATTAAAAGTATGATGCCTTCTATTTTCTTTCCTAATATAGCATGTTAGTATCATGTTAGGGATAAATATTTGATTTTTAATGCTTAGTAACATGCTAGGGTTTGTTATTAATCTTATTAGTATCATGCCTAGGATCTTGCTATTATTATGCTTTAACATGATTATTATTATTATTATAATTATATATAATTGTTATGATTATTATTATGTTGCTTGATATTTATTGCTTGATCACGCCTTTTATGCATGTTTAAAGGGAATTGGTACTTGTAATCATGCTTAATAAGACAATTAATAATCTTGTTTAGGGTTAACATGATTAAAATTCAAGTGATCGCCAATAATAGTTTTGTTTGTGCATTAATATTCAACCAACATAGATAAATAGGTTTAGGGTTAATCCTATTGGTTGCATGTTAGTCAGAAAGCGCACATGAATACGATCAGAGTAAAGTAGAGGCCTATTATTAGGGCAGGTTCAATCTCTTTTAAGTTGGATTTGTACCTTCATCCCCGAACTACCAGTCATGGTTCAAAACCTATTGGAGTTAACGATCTCTTGGATCGTTAAGGGGTGTAATGCTTGAAATATTCCCTACAATAATCAACCAAATTTCAATCAAAAATCATCAAATCTCCTCACATTTTCATCCTTTTCGACAAAGAATACACTACTTCCATCCATTTCAACTTCAATCTCTCTCATCCATTCTTAAAGAAAATTAGGGATTTTTTTATTTTGAGGGAATTGGTGGCCAAAACCTGTTCAATCTTGCACTTTGTATGGTATAATCGTCTTCTTTCACTCTTAATTACATTATTATATCATACAGTTGCAAGTATTAGATTGTTGATGGTTGTGAATAGTAGTAGTATTAATTTTGGTGATTTTGATAATTGATATTGAATTTTGGATGATTATTTATGTTTTTTGTTGATTATTATTGCCTCACATTGTAGTTTAGTGCTTTGTTGATTAGTTAGGTGTTTAGTTGGTTATTTAGTTCTTATTTTCTTACCTTTGCTTTCTTGATCGTTTAGTTTAGCTTATTTTTGCTTATTAGTTTCTTTCCTTTTCACTTTCCTTTCTTTTATTTTGTTTTGAAGTTACTAACCGTTTTCTTTGTCTATAGTTCTCTTTTCTATTTTTGTTCTCACATGGCTCTGATGATGATGCTTTGTTTATTGGAGCTTCATGAGGTGATTGATCCTTCACCCTACTATTTTAGCATTGCTTGGAAGCCGGTGAGATCTTTCTTATTTTTCTCCATTTTTTTTATTTTCATGAATGCATAGTTTAGGATTAGTTTTAGGAGAAGTTGAATGGTTCGAGGATGGATGCTTATGACACCTAGAGTGTTTGGGATTATTGGCGATGTTGTCAATTGATCACTTGTTTGTTGATTGGGAATTACGTGTTATACTTGCATTTTTGTTCCTTTCTTTAATTTCCTACTTTTCCTCTATCTCTGTTTTTCTTTTTCTCTTTTCTTTTATTTTTCTTTCTTCTTGATTTTGTCTTTTGGTATGTTTTGAGGCTTTATTTGTCGCCTTTTGTTTTTTTTTTAATTAGATTATATACAACCGATTTTTGCTTTTGAATGAATATATTCATAATTGGTATGGGTATGCACGGTTTGAGAATATGCTTGGTTGACTCTAGGATAGGTGAGTGCTAAGGTAGCATGTCTAAGAACTAGGAGGATCATTAAGCCGAATTCTACTTGTTGGTGGCATGTTGGTAGTTGCTTCCTATAGTCGATTAGACACCTTTAGTGAGTTTTTACTACATCCATGTGAGGTTCATTTTTCAAGCCTTCAAAATTTATTTGCATGAGCGGCATGGATCCTTGACTATTGTGGACCTAATCTTGAATCTTGACTCATAATTCTCAAACACGAGACCGAACCATCAAGGGAGGACAAAGGCATCTTTTCGGGGTGTTAATTTTTCTTTTCTAGGTTAATCTTCTTTCTTTCTAGTTCATTGGGTTCACATTTGCCTTCTTGCTAACCATTTGAGCCTTTTCCCCTTCTTTTCAAGCCACATCTTTAGAATTTTGAGCATTTTGTTTCTTTTTTTTTCCATTTTTTTTTTTTGTTTTTGTGAAGCAAATGATTATGTTTTTGGAGTTTGTGGTATATAAGGTTAGATATTTGTTCTATTGTAAGCAAGCTTGTCTTTTGTATATATTGTGAATAATGGCATATGAATGATTAAAAAAAGCCGTCCAAAGTTAAAACAAAGGCAAGGACATAATAAATGCAATTTGGAAAAAGTCGTCCAAAGTTAAAAGAGGCGAGGACAATTGCTTTGAATACATTAATAAATAGAAAAAGGGGGAAAAAGTTGAAAATGAGAAAATCCAAAAAAAAATTTATGTGATTCTATTCCCTTATCAAGCATTGAGGACAATTCTTCCTTTAAGCTTAGAGGAGAAGCGTTTACGCTTTTTGTATATATGCTTGTGGTTATAGCTTTGAATAAGCTTGGGGGTGTTAGTTTATTTTTATTTGGAGATTTCTTGGTTATGAAGAGAAGGTTTGATCACCCTTTGCTTCACTAATTAGGAATACCGCCAAATTTTAAAATTTCAAGTCTACCCTCACCCCACTACAAGGAAAATGTCTTTTCGTACCGATTATTTCGTAGCGATTGTACATTCGCTACAATACGCAAGTATGTTTGTGAAATAATTAAGGAAGTCGTATCATTTTGTTGGGGTTTGGTGAGTCCGACTCACCACGGAAACAACCCCGACCCAAGGAACCACTCGTAATTAATAAAACCATAAAGCATAAATGAATAAACACAAGAAAAGGAAGAACGAATCATACCCTTGAAGTGAGCTTCGCCCTCTCAAAACGGGCTCTTACTTGAAAGCCTTGAGCACCGCAAATGCCGTGCCTCCAACGGTATCCACCCACAAAGGACAAACACGACTTTTTAGGTCCGTTACCTTGGAGTTAGCAAGGTCCGACCAAAACCCAAGTGTTAATGGAGTTTAAGAGTTTTTCCAAAATATGGAATGCTCTTTCTAACTCCCACTCAAGCCCTTTATTCCAAATCCCAAGGTTGGTATTTATAGAGGAAAGTATGAGTGGGAATTTCTATTCCATCAATGTGGGATTCATGAAATTCCACAAATTAATTTAAAGCTAAATTAAATTAAATATATAAGCAAGTAATAAATCAACAAGTGTCCTAGTCATATGTAAAGAGGAGTATGGACCACTAGTAGAAAAATTGTCATTTGTAACGGGTTATTTGTAACGGGCAAAGCTATGCCCGTTACAATAAACATATCCGTAACGGTCAAAATAACAGTCCGTTACAAATACATATTATTCGTAACGGGCAACATGGTGCCCGTTACGAAAACTATGTTTTATGTAACAGACAAGATCTTGCCCGTTACGAATAGTTATTTATTTGTAACGGACAAGATTGTGCCTGTTACAAATGTTTGAATTTGGGCCCAGCTGATGAGAAAAGCCCATTTATAGCTAGGGTTTCACTCTCCTCAGTCAGTCAGTCCTTAAGCCGTCATTTCCTCATTTTCTTTCCTTTCTCCTCTCTCCTCTCTCCTCCAAAAACCTTAACATCCCCAATTTCCCACTCGATGATATCTTATCAATGGATGTTCAGCTCTTACAAAACCCTAAAATTCCACCCCTAAATCAACTAAATTCCTCAAATTCTCTCAATGTCTTCCTCAGAGTTTGCCCCCTTCCAATTGCTCCTTCCAAACCCTCTAAATCGAAACAATCTAATTCGAAAAAACCCAGTAAGAGTTGTCTTACGATCAATGACAATTCATTCTATTACGATTATTCCCCTGATTTACGATTCTAATAGGTTGAAATTTGAAATTTACAACGGATTTTCGCATGTTTTTTCTTCAAATTCTTCTCAGGTTTGTTGTTTGAATTCCCCCCTTTTTTTTAGTTTTTGGGATTTTTTCAATTGATTGATTGCATACTTTTTTAAGTGAATTGTTGTTATAACTGTGCAGGATGAAGTGTATGATAAGCTCATGAGACCAATAGTTGAGGGATTTATGAGTGGAAAAGGTGGGCTTTCGGCTGCTTTAGGGCCTAGTGGTTCTAGGAAAACTCACACCGTTTTCGGATCTGTCAAAGTACCCGGTTTGGTTCCTCGCGCTTTTCGCCACATTTTTTATGCTGAAGTTGGTAAATCGTCTATGATGTCGAGGTGATTATGCTCGCAATTTTCCTTTTGAGGTTCAATTAATAGTATTATATATGTGTGAGATGTTAATTCGTTTTTTTTCTCTATGTTGCTCTTTTAAAGTCTTTGCGGTCCTGTTGGTGAATTGCTCTCGAAGATTCGGTAGATCGAAGCCTCTTCATAAGGTCCTTGGTGGTGGTAAACGTATGTTTCCTCAATTTTTGATTTTTCCCTCTTTTTTTTTTATTGAAATGTTGTTTGTATATTCCGAATTTGATTGTTTCCTGTACAATTTGTGCGAATTGATGATTGTTTTTAGCTTGATTATTGTTTATTAATGGAGATCGGGAGTGATTTTGATTGTATTTGTTGCTTTTATTGATTACAGATCTGAGTTTTGTTGCAGCCTCCTAAACCTCCTGATGTGTTTTTATTGAAATTATTGCTACTTGTTTCTATCAATTCACCTTCCTTTAATATTTTTAGCTAGATAGCTAGGCAGCAACCATATATTATTACTTAGTTGCTTTATACATAATAATCATCACTCCTCTTTGATTTCATTTGTACATTTCATTCATCACTTTCACTTCCAACCATGACTTGCTCTAAGGATCATAAGGTATTACCTCCATTTCAATCTTGTTTCTTTTTAGTTTGTATATAAATACATTCTAATTTAATTAAATTAATTGATTATTTGAATGTATATATGTTGATCGACCAGGTAACAACAATGGTTTGCTGCAGTCCTGAGAAGATCACCGTGGTTTGCTACAGTCTTGAGAAGATCAGAGACAAGCTTTTTTAATAATAAAGATTGTACCGGTAATTTTCTCTCTATATCTCCCTCTTTCTCTCTATTTTCCTGATTATGTTCTATCATGTAATGTTGCTCCAAAATTTATTATTGAATGGAGTTATGGTGAATTCATGATTATATGCTTTAATTTAATCAAAATTCTGATCTTTTCCTTTTATAATTATGAATTAGAAAGAATTAGGGTTTTTTTTGGGGGGGGGTGGGGGGTTAGGTTTATGAACTTACGATTTGGGATTAATTAAACTTGCAACACATGCTTAAATTGCTTATTGTTTTGGGCGTTTTGCTACCTAATTTATGCTTAATGTTATCTTGCTTTTGAAGTTGATTATGTAAATAGGAATTTTAGAATTAATCATTTAATCATAATTGGTGAAAATGAGGAAAAAGCTGTTGCATTTCATATTTTGATTTAAGATTCAAAAAACTGCAGATTTGTGTTGCACTAACTCACATGCCGATTTGTGTTGCAAGTATTTAGAGGACTCGGTTTGGAATACAACATTGATGGGCTTACGTAAGGAATTATCATATTTAACTATATAAGCTTATAATCTTCAACTCTACTAAATAATTTTGGCATAACATTTGGGATTTATGTATGTAGGGGGAACACTTTGGATAGTCACAGGCTTATATATTATGCTGGCCAGCAAGGGCTGGACAAGCAACATATATACAAACCACAGTGAAAAAAAAAGCTTGTCTCTGATCTTTCAGGAAGCATTTTTTCAATGGGAGGCTCATACAGTAAATCAAGGAACAGTCTCCAGAGTCCATCAGATTTCATTTTGATCATACACAAGAGATGATTGATTTCGCGGGGGAAGTTGGTGCTCCAAACAAACCACTTGAGTCGCAGTAATTTGTGGAAAATGTAAACGATTTAACATTAATTTAGTGAAAAATCATTTAAATCTCTTATTGCCATTGAGATTTTCTTTTGCTCTATTTTTTCAGTTTTAGTTATTAGGTGATAATAAATGTATTTTTTTTGCTGATTGTATATATATGAAGTACTATTTTTATCTCAATTAATTAATAAAATATTTGTGCTATAATTATTATGCAAGCTAGCTAATTCAGCACAGCATGTGCTGGATTTTTTTTAAAAATTGGGTTACACACTATTTGTAACGGGCAGTTGAAAGTCCCGTTACAAATAAATCGTTATTTGTAACGGGCACTTGAAATGTCCGTTACGAATAACGGGTTATTCGTAACGGGCACTTGAAATGTCCGTTACGAATAACGGGTTATTCGTAACGGACATTGCCCGTTACGAATGACATTGGCTATCCGTAACGGTGGCATGCGTAACGCCCGATGCCCATTACGGATAGGCCTTTTTTGCCCGTTACGGATAGCTATTTTTCCACTAGTGGACCACTTGGAGAGGAGAGGACCATACTTGCTCCCCACTCCTTCCTCTCCTTGTGACACTTGTCCACACCAAAAAGCAAGCATACTTACTAGCTTCCCTTTTCTACCCGACCTAGGCACACGGCCCAGCTAGCCTCGCACCGTGCAGGCTGCTAGCTGCTGGCAGCTCGGCCCAGCACGCCCATGCATGCCACGCACTGCTTGCGGGCTGCTGGGCGTGCTGTGCTAGCATGCCTCGCACATGGTGCGGGCTGCTAGCCACGCCTTGCTAGCATGTCTCGCACATGGTGCGGGCTGCTAGCTCGGCTAATCCCCTAGCACTCGGGATTCCGATGCTAGGGGTACTTTGGTCATTGTTGATTTATTACTAATTTGTCGTCTCGTCTTTTTATTATTTTTGACTCGACTTCCGACGCTCGGTTTCGACGCTCTAAGCTCGAATTTCCAACGTCTAAATATTTAACACTCGGGCGACGAATTAATTTCTTTCGAATTAATTCGTCGAGTCGGTTTGTATATTTTGCTTGGGTGTGACCCGAAGGGTTCAGTCAAGATTAAGTTGTAATATTAATTATATTAATATTACTGATCAGAAGCGGCCTCCACCCAGGCATTCCGATCACTTGACCTTACTGAATATATTAGCTTTCTAATAATTCTAAACCCGCCATCAGAATAATACACTTGTTCGAAGGACACCATTCCTTTCAATCTCCCACTTGTCCTTCCGGACAATTGTGCATTTAGTGTATAGCCCCTTTCCTATGTTTCTTCATGTCTCTTCATGAACTACAGAGTAAGATTACTCGTCATCTATGTTACGTCCAGATGTGTTTCTCGAAATCCGAGTTTGACTGTCAATAAGCAGATGATTTCTAAAATCCATCTGAGCACGGCCATGCATTTTCACAGTCTCGCTGTTCGAGAGGCCTTATAAACAACAAGACATGTTCCCTATTGTTAGTAGGGGGACATTTCCAGTCTTGTAATGTAGCTTCTCTTACTAAGAGGACCTAGCCGCCCGATATCTGTCGTTATAATCCCCAGTTATGGCAGACGTTTGGCGGATACCAAAGCGGACTAGTACTCAAACAAGAGACCTCCCACTACTCATGGTCAAGGAAAAGAGTTCCGATAGTAATAATGAGAAAAATACTTATGACGATTTTTAATCTCTTAAAGTATTCTCATAGGTCGATCCAGTATGGTTCTAAACCAATACCTATGCAAATGATTTATATCCTCATAGCACAAGAAACGGTGCTATAAATCATACTACACACTAATCTCTAATGGTCATTAATCGTCCACAAAAAATATGACCTTGATTAGGGATAATTTTCGATTAAAATATTCAATGTTCACTTAATAGGTGTTTCTTTATCCAAGCCATTGACTTGATACCCTATTTTCAATATTTATTAAAATCGAATGGACTCATTATTTAATTCTAAACCACAATTAAATAGTTTTGTGGAATATTTAGAAATATTTTATTCCACTATGAAACTTCACAATGTTTCATCTTAAGATAAATGGTTTTTCCCAAATGTTTTAAGAGTAGTACTCTTAAAACATTCATAGAAATCACACCCATATTTGATATGCTTGATTTCTTTCATGCAATTATGAATGTTGTCGTTCACTTATTGCATAGGTTTAGTTATAATTACTTTGCAAACCTTAGCATCTTCATTATCCACCTTTTCCATAATAAGATGATAAAATTTTGAGAGTGTTAATGGAATACATGTGATTCAGGATTTATTGTCCAAGCAATGGCTCCCACTCATTTTCATGATTTGAGACCTTCTACTTGACAACCTACAATCATCAATGTTCAACAACGAACTTTTCCATTTAACATCTATCTTATTATTGCCTTTAAGGCAACAATATTCTCAACATATGTTTTAGTAGACTCTCCGATGATGCCTTGCATGGATTTCACTCCAAACGACTCACAATGATTTGGAATACTCAAATCACTTACGATCATGGAAATTTATCTTAAATTTCCGCACATTATACATGGATGCATATCCATGTTACCATTCTCAAGCCACGACACTTCTTGCCTCGTGCTTATAAATGGCTTCCTTGCTAAGGTTCTAATCCTTGTTAAGGTTTGTGCTTGTAACATCAAAACTCAAGTTGTATTTGTTTCCATGCGTCAAGAACTCATCCAACTACTATTTAAGTGCTATGGATGTTGTTGACTATAATCTAATGATCTAATACTTAGATTAATGTCAACTGGTATTATATACATACTTCACATGCTCTAAGCAAGTAAGTCGTCTGACGATTCCATATCATAGCTTTACATAATGGATTTAATTCTAGAATGATTCTCAATTCTATTCCATCCATGTGACATTTAGCTCATTCAGTTACACTGAGTCTTGCCAAAATGTTCGCTATGTGATATGGTTGAAAGTCTCTTACTAGAGTCTTTCTTGGTTGACTTAGTATTTAGCCTAGCTTATACTTAGTTCAAACATTTACTTAGCTTCATACATATATGGGTCGAAAGCCTTTCAAAGTCCTTCATATTTAACATGGTAAATTCCTTTACTCATTTAAACATTTAATTAAGTCTATACCATAGAACTTAATTCCCAACATGTACTAAGTATCGTCTTTAGATTGGTCCATTGTCGAAAATACTTTCAAATCAAAGCATTTAGCATTTGATAGTTGTTTCACAATAGAGTTCGTAAACTTTTCGTTGGACCTTTACATTTGCTCCCACTAAACTTCTTGTTCATCAGAATTTCTATGTTTCTCCATAAGTCAATCCTCTCTCTTATTAACTTTATGAGAAAACACGTTCCAATTCCTTCATGCAATGCTTCCTTTAATCCCATGACGGATTCCATGTGCTTGCTTTCAAATCTAGCATTATTTAGATTTTCAAAACCCTAAGACTATTCCATAGTCACTTCCAAGATCATATTTTGGGAAGGCGGTTTTGGTATCTGTTTTGCCATATTTCATATATGCAATTTTGCTAGATCAATCACGAAAAGACTTAAGCATTCCGATTGGTGAATAGGTTTTTATTAAAATCAAATCCTTGAAATTAATTATATCCTTTTCAACCAATCTAGCTATGTATGCATATACATTTCCACATTTGTTAGTTTTCTCCTTGAAAACTTATTTGCAATTGATGGATCTTTCATCCTTCATCCAAATTAATCAAGTTTCGAACATGATTTTCAAACATGGAGTCTATTTCGGATTTTCATGGCCTCTAACCATCATTCGGAATTTGGATTTGTCGTAGCTATCTTACAAGACATTATTCCTTTGCTTGTAAGTCTTAGGTTTATTTCTAACTTAATAGAAAATTTATAGGATTCAATCATAGCCTTTGGTGAATTCTATGCCTATACGGGGTAATTGCATCAAACACTAAGTTTTAAGGCGCTTTCAAAGCCCTTTTATCATGTTGATCTTACTCCAATATTTTTAATGTTTTGTGAGTAATGAATTCTCCTTTAAGGCACTTGTAAAGTCCTTTTGAGTATTCTTGACCAAGCATTCTCATGAAGTCCTTTAAGGTCTTCCAGAAAGACACCACTTAGAGCAACAAACATTATGTTCTCAATTAGGATGTGGAGGTAATGCCCGTAGTCTCACTTGAATGCTTACAAATAGACATGTATATTGTCTTTGGGTAAAAGTTCGTTGTGAAACAAACAGTTAGCTCCCACTTGAGCTATCTTTAGTCTTTATTGAGCCATTCAGCTCCCATTGAGCCACCTAGCTCCCACTGAGCCACTTAGCTCCCACTGAGCTAGTGAACTCCCACTGAGACTAAGAGCCTTAGATATATAATTGAAAAGACTTTTAGAAGTTATTTCTATCCATAACTGAATATGTCGTCCTTTCTTAGCTTCGACATATTGTTTAGTGTAACATTAGTCATTTGTGCAAATCTTTAAGAACTTTATAGGAAGGGTTGTGAACCATCATTGTTTGAGTCATTTTCCAATGACATCGAGGTCTCCGTGAGGACACACTATGTTCTTTGTGGAGTTCTTTATGAAAATTTCCATTCATAACTTTGAGATGCTCACGCTTGGCTCAAGAAAACATTGCTCAATCTAATCTTGATGTTTTGATATCTTGCCAAGTCGATTCTGTACTTCACTGGACTTTTGAGCTACTCGGGTCAAGTTTGTTCACATTTGATGAATATAGCCATATCCTTTCAAATTCTTTGTGAAACGTTGAAGTAATTGATTCCTCTTTAGCCTTCGGAGTCAATTGTCTATACCAAGAACAATAGCTCTCTGCTTTTTCGGTTTCAACAACTAAGACTTGCTTGTCTTAGAATGATTCCAAATCGAGCAACTATCAAGAGCCTATCTAATAGAATATTGAGTACGTTTTTGTCGATATGACATTGCTAAAGATGTTTGGAATGCAAATCAAGCCCATGACTTGAACTTAGTGAGTTAATCATGTTAGGGAAATGTTTGTTTATAATCAAGCATTCTTGACTCAACGCTTGGATAACCATGCCATTCAAATAAATCTCACAACTATTGCTCATTACTTTGAATGTGAGTCTTTCCTTGAGTAAACGGATCAATTGCTGATTATGGAACATAATAACCATTATTTGTTCCAGCCTTTGGCTTAAAAGGTCTTTAAACAAAACATACGACCTTACAACTGATGTAGCTCTTCTTGCTTCATTCTAAGCTTGTAAGTCGATAACTTAGCTTAACTTCAATAGTTTGAGGTCACTATCATAGTGGAACACTCAAGCAGTATCCGATACTTGTGAAGATAACGAATTGCTAAGTTAACTACAATAACATGAACTCATGAGTTGAAATGGAATCTAATTCCTTTTCTTTGTTCCTTCTTTCCTATATTTCTTATCATACAATATCTCATAATCTTACTTTAAGAATTATTTCTGTAAGTACCTTGACTCTTATACTTTGTAAGGCATAATCAAGCACCAAGTGCGCCGTAAAACAAAGTCCATCTTTTCCATTAATTCTTACTCGAATTAATACATCAATGAGTCCTACTCAATTATGTATGATGCGAAAAGATACATTGGTTGTCAAACATTGACAATCTTGAGATTGCAACTCAATACCTCATGTTTTATCAAAACTACATAGTATTTTGAATACATGATGTCCAACCGTCCTTTCGGACTTAATTATAAAATTCATTTATGAGAATTGTATTTTAGAAATGCTTTTTTTGTCTTTGAGAACTATTCTCAAGGATTTCCTTTACCAATCATGGAAACAATATTATTTGATTTAGAATACTATAAATATAAGTGCAAAGTATAACCATTTATCAAGAACATAATAAGTTTGAAATTTAATAGCATTCATGCAAACTTCAATCTTATTAAACGTCTTATTTACGCATAAAAATTGTCCCTATTTGGCGAAAATAAGGAGATTCCAAGATCCGAAGAAACAAAGAGTGGTTAAGCATGCTTTGGCTTGTCTTAACACTTAATCTTCTAAGGTAAGCATTGCCTTGATAATGGCTCTAAGCCACTCTTGGTTAGATAATCGTCGCATCTAATGCATCTTTGACGATGTATCTCTTTTGCCACGGTATGTGAGAACTCCTCACTCATACTGATGAGTTAAACCAAAACCAACGTGCACACCCGGTGTGCCTTATGAGCCTTGGAGAAGTGATGGCACCTAGCTTTGGCGTAGCCTACAATCACCCTCGTTCAGTTGGTAAGTGTTGTTTTGGAAAGGCAAGTTTGACTCAATATTATTAGGGACCTAGGATTTCTATGTTGGTTGATTTAAGTGAACTTAACTAATCATCGCAACATAAAGAAAACCTAAACATGCATCTAACGAATAATTCACATGTATATAAGCATAAAATATAAAGCGAAATTATAGATGCATATTGGCAACTGGCATGACCCCTTGAATTCTTCAAATCTTCAAAAGGTCTTCATTCGCAATTCAAGGCTTTGTCTTCTAAGATACGCCGTCTTCAAGACTTAACCAAGCTATGCAAATACTAGTGTCCACGACTAGGAATAATCTAAATATTAAGGTACAAGAATACTTAACGGTGCGTAGACCGTATTTAGATTTACAAAAATACATAACGGCAGTAGTCCGTATTTTCTATCCTAATCGGGTCCCACTAGTTGCCATTTCGTAAAACCTGTGAGAGAGAATATACATTCCATTCATCCATTCACTATTTTTGAATGGCCCATGAAATTTACAATATCAAACAAGTAAAATGCATTTAAACAACGCACGCACTACTAACTAATCTAGGTGGTTAATCCGATTAACACGCCTAATTAAAAGTAGTCAAAGTTGTTTAACCGATTATGTAATTTGACGTCATTAATTAATTGAAGCTCCCACTAAATTCCGCATTTCCTTTAATTAATCCAATTAATTAAGTCGGTAGCACCCAAACTTGTCAAAATAAAATTTTGCCAATGCCGCTCAAAACCGAGGCCTAGCCTCCCAAAATTTTAATTAAAAAAAACAAAATTAATTAAAATAAATAAAAACGGCAAAATAAGCAATATTAAGCCAACCGCATTTCAAGTGGCTTTCGCTTTAAGAGTTTTGCCAAGGAAACTCGAATAATCGCGGCTCATGCAAACCAAGCATACTACGGCTATTCACCTCACCGTACCAAGCATATGCACACACAAAAAACTCCGCACACACGGCCCGCGGCAAGCAGCCATGGGCTGCTGCCACTGCCGCACGCACAACCATGGCTGCTGCTGCGTGGCTGCAGTGGCCGTGTGCTGCTGCCGCGCATATGGCCGCACATTAGGCAGGACAGCCACCTTGGCAGCCACATGCGGGCAGCCTGGCTAGCCAAGTGTGGTTCTTTGCCTCGTTTTGCGTGCCATGGCCTCGGGATTTGATCCCATTTCGCGAGATATAATTAATCAATTTTAAATTAGTTTTAGAACTAACTTAATGAGCAAAAATGAAAAAATTTTAAACAAGTCCAACATAATAAAATTTCAAAGTGCAAATAACCAATATAATTCCAAGAACCATTCTTAATTAAATTGGTTTAGCTTGGTGCAATAACAAAGTTGAGGCAATTTCTCACTTTTAATTTAATTAATTTAAATTAAACTTGAGAATTTGACAAAGTAAGGGGAAGTTGGAAAAATATGAACTTTAATGTTCAAATGAAAATTTCAACATCTAAATTTTGTGAATCCTTGAAAATTATATCTTCCAACATGAAGATAACCAAATTTCTATCACAAAAATTGAAACTTTATGTTTCCAATCAACTCAAAATGATTAAAACAACAAAGTTTAATACAAAACAACATGGAATTTAGTGGTTTTTAAAGTTTCAATCACTTGTCACAAATAAAGATTGAATCTTTAACACTTAGGAAGCCTCAAAACAAAAATTTTCACACTAAAAAGCAATTAGTTTGCAATTATGTGAAAATAAATCAACCTTTAAGCATCAAATACTACCAAGTAAGTGTGCTTTAAAGGGACTTAAAACGCAGAAAATAATGCAAATAATCAACGACTTAATCAACAAGTTATGCCATTAATTTCAAGGTTAGAAAAGACTTAAAATTTTTCGTCAAAAAACGAAAAATCCTTCGAAAAAGGCATTTCTGGTCAGAATTTGGCTAAAATCATAGTTCCTTTGGGGTAAAAATTCACTATTTTTGGGCGAAAATCTGGGTTCTGGGCCAAATTCGACATTAAAATCGGGTTTAAAATAAATAAAACCGAGCTACTAATCTAATTAGCAACTTAAATCAGAAAAATAAGCCAAAATAAACCTTGAAAAACATGATTATAAAAATAAACGAGCGGGGCTCCGATACCGCTGTTGGGGTTTGGTGAGTCCGACTCACCGCGGAAACAACCCCGACCCAAGGAACCACTCGTAATTAATAAAGCCATAAAGCATAAATGAATAAACACAAGAAAAGGAAGAACGAATCATACCCTTGAAGCGAGCTTCGCCCTCTCAAAACAGGCTCTTACTTGAAAGCCTTGAGCACCGCAAATGTCGTGCCTCCAACAGTATCCACCCACAAAGGACGAACACGACTTTTTAGGTCTGTTACCTTAGAGTTACGAAGGTCCGACCAAAACCCAAGTGTTTCGGGGGTTTTTGTCCCTCGGGAGAGTTACAACACTGAAACTGGATTCAACTGAGGATGCCTGTACCTGCAAAGCAAAACGGACCGCCGGATGGTCGGTGGTCCGCCTCCGAAGATTAAGTCAGTAAATATTCGGAGATAAAACGTGCGGAAGTAAAGTTATCTGCTTGGATTCCAAGCTCAGGTAAAGTGTTGTGTGTTCCTTGAAAACGACAGCTCTGTGGTAAGTGACGTATTGTCTCGTATTGTGTGTCAAAAATTCTCTCTTTTTTTCGTCTGTCGTCATAAATGACGTAATGTCCCTATTTATAGGGAAAAGTGTGCCCTCCTAGGATCTGGTGACCTAGGAGTTAGGTCACGCCGTTTTGCGGCGCCTCGGGATTTGGGCCTTAGAAGGCCGCCATCCCAGGGCCAATACCTGAGTGACACGTGTCACTGTGCCCAAAAGGATTCTGAAGCACCTTTTGGGTGACACGTGTCGCCGACTGAATGGTCCCTGCTGGACCTTCAGTCCACGTAGGACGGAGAAGAGTCCTCCCTCCACGTGTCATCACTCCATAGGTCCAAATGGCACCTATATGGAGGACACGTGGCGCTTTCTGGTTGGGCCACCTGGCCGGGTATAAAAATACCCAAATCATTTGCCCCTCACAGGGGACACGTGCATTGCACGTGACTCCTGTGACAGGTGTCAGTATCTGAGTGGTCAGATTCAAAAATTACTGGAGGGAAAAATTAGGGTT
Organism: Chenopodium album; assembly: GCF_948465745.1. Lineage (NCBI taxonomy): Eukaryota > Viridiplantae > Streptophyta > Magnoliopsida > Caryophyllales > Amaranthaceae > Chenopodium > Chenopodium album. The sequence continues at coordinate 46,796,641 of NC_137839.1, forward strand.
TTTACCCCCCTATAAATAGTAAGGTTTGACCCCCCCTCTTGGATTCACACCTTGGCGAATCTCTGGAGAATCTTGGACTTTTTGACTTAAAGAATCTCAAAATTCCCTAAGCGTTTCTCAAGCATCCGACACTCGGCTACCAATTCGACTGTTCTTTAGTCAACCAGGCGTCTTTCTCCCTTCTTCTAAAGGTAACGCCTGTATTTTCTTTTTACTCTTCATTTTTTCTTTGTTTTCGAAAAAATGGTTCCCCAATTGCATGCGGCACGGCGTAGGATAGTGATCAGCCGGTCACCGGGGACGGCTGAATCTAGAACTAGTAGTGCCGAATGCTTGGCCAAAGACCCTGCTTTGCGAACTTCTCCGAATCCGACCGTTTCCGTGTCTGTGAAGGACACTATGGCCAGAATCAAAAGAACAGCAAGGCAGCGTAGCTCCGATGGAGTTTTCTACCATTCGGATGGGTCGACTGTTTTTTCAGACGGCTCAATAAGAGTGCCTCGAAGTGAGCTGTCGGAACACCCTGACAGCCCTTCCTATCTTCCTCCTACCCCCACTTATCACCATTCGCCCACATCTAGTGGAACTCCCAGTGATGGAATCCTGGGGGAGGCGGATGAAGAATATCAACCCGGGCCTTCTGGACAGGCGCCGGAAGAGAGTCTAGGGGAGGACCCCGCTGGCACCAGTCGGCGGTCCCCTAGTTCTGATGAGAGATCTGATGACGAGTCGGCCTCGTCGTCTTCTTCAGAGAATGCCTCCGTAACTTCAGAGGAGGCTAGATCAAACATAGATTCTGCCAGAGAGTCCCTAGCAGTGGATAGGGGGGAAAACTGGGCCGAGCCGAGTGCTTCCAGGCGCTTGGAGAGAGCCCCCTACTATCAGCATGTTCCGCCAGGCAGGCGGAGCGCCATGGCATCCGGCCTTGCCAATTTTAGGCGCAAGGTCGTCCTAGGCTATGGCTACACTTTGTCGGTCCCTAACGAGGGCGACACCATAACCTGGCCGAGCCTGGCCAGCTATCAAGACAAAGCATTCGGCTGCTATGAAGCGGCCTTCCAGGCTGGCCTCCGCTTCCCTCTCCATCCGGCCGTGGAGAGGATCTTGGACGGATACCAACTGGGTATCTGGCAACTTGTACCCAACTCCTGGATCAATATTCTGGGGTACGTTGCCACCTGTGAGATACTGCAGGTGGAGGCGAGCTTTGAAGCGTTCGCCCACATGCACTATCTGAGCAGGGCGCCTGCTAGGGGCGGTGAAGGCTGGTACACCTTGACCACTTGCAAGGGGTACATGATGGCTGTTGGCAAAGAGAACAAGTGGAAAGACTGGAGGACTAAGTTTTATATAGTCAAGTCTACCGACAGCCGCCTGAACCAAAAGTATAATAGGTGGAATAAGGATCCACCTCTCCAAGCAGGCAGGAGCGCATTGCCGCCTATTCCCAGGCGGGCAAAGGAGGAGATCATGGACGCGGGGTTGTTTACCGTGTGCGTGTGGACGAATGATGAGGGGGACAAGGAGGTCACCCCTAAATGCTATCTCCCTTTGTATAAGTGGTTTGAAGAAGGGACATTCTTAGCCGCCTGTGGGCTAAGTTCTGAGATGCCGAGAGGTAGTCGGCCGTCTGTTTTATATGTAATTTACTTCTGCTTTTCAGTACTTGCTTAAGGAAGCTAATCACTTGTTCATTTTTGCAGACAAAGCAATGGAAAAGCTCTCGGCCACAAGGAAGCCGGCTGTATCTGCTGCTCGATACAGGTCGAATGTTTTAAACAGGGCAGAAGTAACCACTCATACCAAAGTGGATGAACAGAAAACTGGCGGCACCTCCAAGGTAGAAAGTTGTTATACTTTCATTTCTGACCAATATTAAATTTGCCCGAATGATTTCTAACTTGCGTTTATCTTGTGTTGATGTAGGGTGCGCCTTCCAAATCTCCTTCAAAACCATCCGACCCTAAAATCCAAAAGACTAGGGCGGGTGACGTGAGCGCATCCGGCAAGGGCGGCCGGAAGCACGTTGCTCATAAGCCCAAGAAGGGCCCAGACGCCTCTTCTCTCGAAGCTGAAAAGGAGATCAGCAAACCGGATGCCCAGAGGGTGTCGAAGGGCGGCTTTAAGCAACCCACCACTACTGTCGGCTCAGCAGGAGAGAAGAGAAGCCTGGGGAGAGAGGAGGAACAGAAGGACGACGGTAAAATCCATTCGCCCCTATTGTTCTTCCATTTAGATGTACTTGAGTTATTTTCTCTAACTTTCTCTCCTTCTCAGTTCCGGTGCAGAGGCCGACTGTAGTCCAGATGGCCAAGTCCATGCTGAGGGCGGTCGATCCTGACGATAAGGCGTCTGTCAGAGGAGTCGGCACCCTTGACTTGGATGGCATCTTGGGGAACCTCTGCGAGGTATGAATTAGCTCAAGAAACTTTTTTTTTTTATTAAGCATTATTTCTTTTTCCGCCTGGTTTTAACCATTCGGCTCTTTTGCAGGCCATGCTGCGCGTCCAAGGGCTCAGGCAACCCCTCAAGGAGAAATCCAAAGAGGTAACAGTCGCTAAAGCTCAGGCCGAGTCCGCCTTAGATCGAGCTCAATTTGATATTGCTCAGAATGAGTATCTGACGCTTGATATGATGTATTCGCAGGCAGAAGCCAATATGCAGGTGAAGAAGGACCTGGCCTCGGCCCGCCTGCGCATCACTTCCCTTAAGAAAGAGATTACAACTCTTAAGGAGAAGCTCGAGCCTCTTCAAGATGCCAAAGAAGAGGCCGAGAGAGCCAAGCAGAAGGTGGGTCGCCTGGAGCAGCGCCTCAGCAACCAGGAGCATCAGCTGAAGTCCAAGTTTGAGTCCGTGGCTGATCAAGAGAGAGAGGCTCTTGTTAAGCAAATGATGAGCGATTATGAAGCCATCATGCGGGACACTTGGGCGGCTGTACAGCCGGACTCGAACTATCAGATTTGGAAATCCAAATTTGACGAAGCCAGCAAAGCATTCGACGCTCGCCTTATTGAAGAGGCTGAGAATGCTGAGGCCGAGGAAAGTTCTGGGTCCGACTCTTCTGGGGAGTCGTCCTCGGGCGGCGAGGAGGAGGATCAGGCGGAGGAGCCAGAGAAAAAGGAGGAAGAGCAGCCGAAGGACGACAAGCCGGCTGCCACTGAAGAGGCTCTCCCCTGATCACTTAAGCTTTTATGCTTTTCTGCGGCCGAATGGCCATGTACTTTTCTTTTCCGGCCTGTGTGCCGAGTATTTGTATCTTTACCGACCGAGGGGTCGGGTAATTTGACAATCTTTCTGGCTTTTCCAGATAACAATCTTAACCAATCGTCTGGTGACGATTGGTCTTTAATTTAAATCCTTCGGCTATTTGGCTGAAGTTATCCATATTGTTGTTGTCCTTTGCATTTTGAATTTTTCATTGCATGTTTTTGGCTAAGTATTATAACCTGTATACCATGCGAATGTTCTTGCCCCTGGACGGATGTCGGGTGGTTTCGGTTTATTGGATTGATTGACTTAGAAATTTTTGATACTTAGAAGAGTATGCATGGTTTCTAAGTCAATCAATCACTATGGTGATTGCCCCAAACCACGCGGCAGACGTCCATCCAGAATTGGCAAACATAAGTGTTCATTCGGCCATTGGCTCGAACTAACTCAAATTTCCAACTTAGCTAATTTGCTAAGGGTAAACCTCCGCTTGTTCTGCCCCATAAGCAAAAACAAGCGCCTCCGGCCATAGGCCTCTTTGAGATAAAATGCTAAGTTTGTAACTTAACCAATTTTCTTTAAAAATAATTGTCCGCCTGTCTTGCCCCATAGGCAAGGATCAGACGTCATCCGGCCAATAGCCTCAATAATTGCTAAGTAGTTAACTTAACTTGTATAAAATATTCCGCCTGTTTTGCCCCTGAGCAATAACAGGCGCATCCGGCTTTATGCCTCAATTAGCCTCTACTCATGAAACAGTGACGACTGCGTAAAATAGAAAATTCAGGTCTTTTAGATTTCACTTTCGATTAAAACAAACGACTGCGAATGCTGCCTTAGCATTCGGTAGGGCCGCTTGATATATTCGTAGAGCAATGTGCCACCCAAATGGGAGATGCTTCTCCTCGACGAATTCGCCCAAATGGACGTCGCCGGTTATCTGACTCATGTTGGAGCAGACGGTCATGCTCATGTTGGAGCAGACTGTGACCATTCGGTCTCTTTTTGTTTATTAACATCCGGCCATGGGCCTCATCATTATTTTATCTGGCCTTAGGCCTCTTAAATGATCAAGTAAATATTCATCAAGTGTTGGTGTAAACTTGATGAATTTCGTAGGGACGACTGTTCTAAAACAATCGGCTCCTTCAGAGGGATTGGGGCGTCTGCTGTTGGGACAGACGCTTTCCAAACATATTGGCCGTCTGTATTTGGTACAGGCGGCACTTAAAAAACTTAAATAAAAAGATAAGTTGGGAAATGAAGGCATATTCTCATTAACTATACGTGAGATTTACAAAATTGAGGTCTTTACATTCGTACTTAGAAGTAGTACTTTTTCAAGTTGTCTACATTCCAAGTTCTGGGCAGCTGCCTGCCGTCTGGTTCTTCCAGGCGGTAGGTGCCGTCTCTTATCTCCTCATAAATTCGGTAGGGGCCTTCCCAATTTGGGGTTAGCTTTCCCTGTTCATTCGCCCTACCGACTGCCTCCATTTTCCGTAGCACAAAGTCCCCCACTTTGAGAGGACGCTTGTGTACTCTTTTGTTATAAGCCCGAGTCATTCTCAGACGGTATATCTCATGACGCAAGGCAGCATTGCCCCTGCGTTCTGGAAGTGAGTCCAATGCTAGGCGCATGGCCTCCCAATTTGCCTCTTCATCATACAACATGATTCGAAGGGTAGGCTCATAGTGCTCAATGGGCAGAACAACTTCTGCACCATACACCATTAGGAATGGGGTTTCTCCCGTTGCCCCTTTAGCAGTCGTTCTGATGGACCAAAGGACGTGTGGTAATTCATCCGCCCAAAGGCCACCAGCCCGCTCAATCTTCTTTTTAATTCCGTCTGAGATTAACTTGTTGAAGGCTTCGACCTGGCCGTTTGCTTGTGGCCGGCCGACTGATGCGAAGAAGCTTGAGACCCCCTGGTCTCCCAGCCAAGTCTTGAGTTGAGGCGTCTCAAATTGAGGACCATTGTCAAAAACCATAGACATGGGCACCCCGAAACGAGTGATTATGTTCCTCCAGATAAAGGAAATGACGTCTTTAGTCTTGATGTTTTTGACTGCCTCAGCCTCTACCCACTTAGTAAAGTAATCCACAGCCACCAATATATAGCGCTTGCCGCCTGGTGCAGTTGTATATGGCCCCAGAATGTCCATGCCCCATTTGGCAAAGGGTATTGGGCTGTGGATGGCCGTCAGGTCTGTAGCCGGACGATGGATGAGCTTGCCAAACTTTTGGCACTTGTCACATTTTTTCACCATTTCCATGGCATCCGACTCCAGAGTCGGCCAAAAGTAAAGCCGCCTGGCCTTGGCCGCGAGGGATCTGCCGCCTATATGGGAGGCGCAGAATCCCGAATGCAACTCTTCGAGAACTTCCTTCCCCTTTTCAGGGGTAACACACTTCAACAGGGGTTTCAAAAAGCCAGCCCTGAAGAGCTCTCCTTGCCGTAACTCGAAGTTAGCTGCTCGTTTTTTTAGAACAGCCGCCTCCCGTGGTGAGTCAGGGAGCGTGCCGTCTGCAAGGTAGGTCCGGATGCTGTCCATCCAGGTTGAGCTTCGGTCAAGAATTCCAATGGGGTCTTCCTCTGATATACTTCTTTTTTCCATGACCTCCCAGAAGACTGACCGAGGCGTTTCACAGGAGGCGGATGATGCCAACTTGGACAGAGCATCCGCCTGATTGTTTGAAGACCTGGGCACCTGAGTTAGATGAAATTCTTCAAGTGACCCAACTTCACTCTTGACCGCCTGCAAATACTTTATCATGGCCGGATGAGTGGCCTCGTACGTTCCATTAACCTGGAGTACGACCAGTTGAGAATTAGAGCAGGCGGATACCTTCTTCGCCCCTGCCGCCTTGCAATACCGGATGCCGGCCAGCAGGGCCTCATACTCGGCCTCATTATTAGAGACCTGAAACTTGAATCGTAGTGCGTATTCGTACTTATCTCCTTCAGGAGATTGACAGATAATCCCCGCACCACAGCCGTTCACAGTGGAGCTCCCATCCACATACACTTTCCAGACCTGGTCCGTATTGTCCGGAACAACCGGCCTTGTCATTTCGACAATAAAGTCAGCGAATGCTTGTCCCTTTATTGCCTTCCTTGATTCATAAGTGATTTCTAATCCTTGTATTTCAATTGCCCATTTGAGCATTCGTCCAGAAGACTCCAAGGTTGTGAGTGGCCGTTTGATCGGTTGGTCAGTATAGACCTCTACCGCATGCGCCAAGAAGTAAGGTTTAAGCTTCTTGATGGCCATGTAAAGGGCAAGGCCGAATTTCTCAACCATGGGGTACCGAAGCTCCGCATTTCTCAAAACATGGCTTATGGCTAAATGCCGTCTCTTTCAGCTAAGAGGACAGCACTGAGGGCATGATGAGAGACGGCTAAGTACATGAAGAGCTTCTCTTTAGGCAAAGGGCTGACAAGCCTCGGCAAAGAGTGCAGATGAGTTTTTAGCCTTTGAAAGGCCGCCTCTGCATCATCCCCCCATTAAAAGTTTGTCTTCTTTTTGATTGCCTGGAAAAAGTAGAGACACTTGTCGCCTGAACGGCTGAGGAATCTCCCCAGGGCCGCCAGACAACCTGTTAGTTTTTGCACTTCCTTCACAGTACGGGGCGACTGCATGTCGATTACCGCCTGTATTTTCTCAGGGTTGGCCTCTATTTCTCTTTGGTCAATCAAAAATCCGAGAAACTTCCCAGACTCAACACCAAAGACACACTTTTTTGGGTTAAGCATGACCTTGTGCCGCCTGAGTGTGGCGAATGTTTCTCGGAGATCAGCAAGGTGATCCGCCTGCTGTTTGGATTTGACTATCATATCATCAATGTACGCCTCTACATTCCTTCCGATTTGATTAATGAAGACCGTATTGATCATTCGTTGGAAGGTAGCAGGCGCATTCTTCAAACCAAACGGCATCACCGTATAACAGAACAACCCCTGATTAGTGACGAATGCCGTCTTTTCTTGATCTTTTTTCCACAGGGGAATCTGATGGAAACCTGAATAGGCGTCCATGAAACTCATCAGGGCATGTCCGGCTGTTGAGTCGACCAGACTATCGATCTTAGGCAGTGGATAGCTATCCTTTGGACATGCCTTGTTGAGGTCTGTGTAATCAACACACATCCGCCAAGTTCCATTTGGCTTTTTTACTAACACAACGTTAGCCACCCACTCAGGGAAGTTGCACGGCCGAATGAACTTGGCATCTAACAACTTTTTTACTTCGGCAGCTGCCACCTGACTTCTTTCTTCGCCGTGGTTTCTTTTCTTTTGCCGGATGGGCTTCTTTTTAGGATCCACGGCGAGTTTGTGGACGGCGAGATCCGGGCTGATGCCTGGCATCTCTTCCACTTCAAAGGCAAAGATGTATTTGAATTCCTTGAGCAGCTGGTGAAGGTTTTCACCCAACTTTGCAAAGGCAATCGTCCCCACCTTAACAGTCCGCTCTGGACGGCTTTCATCCAGAGGGATATCAATGTGCTCTCCAGTAGGCTGGGGACGAAGATCCTCCGACCTTTCCCCGGTCAGTGATTGCTATTGCTTTTCTTTTTTGACCACCACCAGCTGATCAGTCTTTCTTTTCTTTCCGGCTGGTGGGGCCGACTGTTCTTCCTCGACATCGTCGAGGTCAATCATTTGCTTGCCCCGGCCGGATGCTGCGGCCGCAGGCTTGACGTCCGAGAGATAACACTCTCGAGCCGTCTTTTGGTCCCCATTAAGGGAACCAACTGTTCCATCATCCTTCTCATACTTGAGTAGCATGAGAGCAGGGATGATGACGGCCTTACACTCATTAAGAGTGGGTCGGCCAAAGATGAGGTTGTAAGCCGTGAGCTCTTCAACCACTAGGAGACGGATGGTCATGTGTCGACCGTCTCCCCTGCTTCCCAGGCGGACAGGTAGGTCGATTCGTCCGACTGGGTGCACAAGTCCTCCCCCAAACCCAACTAAGGTGTGGGTGACCTCCATCATGCTATCCGGTTTGTACTTGAGATTGGACAAGCATTTGAGGCTGATGAGGTCAGAGGAACTTCCTGTGTCAATCAGAATTCGGCCAACCAGCTGGTTGGCGACTTTACACTCGATGACAACAGGGTCATCATGCGGCCGACGGACTTTGCCTCTGTCCTGCTCGGTGATGACAACTTTAGGGAAGGTGGATGTGCTAGATGTATCCCCCTCCTCAACAGAATTGACCATCTTTCTCAGATGGTCCTTGGTACCCCGAATGGTCGGGCCACCACCGGCAAATCCGCCTGCTATGGTATACACCGGTTCTTCATCAGTTTCGGCACTCACAGCAGGCTGGGGAGTCTTTTTCTTGGACTGCCCCGGATTTGCTTTGGAAGTCACTTTGGACTTCACATAGGACTTCAGCTGTCCTTTGTCGGCCAGACGGTCGAGCTCCCGCTTGAGACTAAAGCAGTCGTTCGTGTCATGGCCAACATCCTCATGGAAATGGCAATGCTTGTTTTTGTTCCTATTTTCAGCGGAACCTTTCATAGCAGTCGGCTTTTCAAGAGTTAGCCGATCCTTAATTTCCAAAAGGATGGAGCAGCAGTCCTTGTGGAATTCGTACCTTGGGACGTACGGTTTCCACTCTTTTTTCTTCTTCTGGGCCGGTTGATCAGAGTTATCAATGGCCCAGACTTGCTTTTTCTTTTTGCTCTCTTCTGGCTTAGGAGCCGGCTGAGCAGACCGAGTCTCTTTCTGCCGGTCGGACTTCTTATGGTCCGACTGCTTATTGGAGGAGCAGAGTTCGGTCGCCTGTATGTAGGCTTCCGCCTCTCGCAAGGCTCCTTGCAGAGTAAAGATTTGTTTGCGGACGAGTTCGTACTTAAAAGTAGACCCGTCCTTCAGACCCTTAAAGAAGTCTGTGAAGGCGACCTCATCAGACAGCCCATGAATCTGGATTCGGACCAGATTGAACCGCCTGACGTAGGATCGCAAACCTTCTCTATCTCCCTGCTGTACATTGCCCAAGTCAAGACTTGTCTTTTTGGCAGGGATGTTCATAGAGAAGTTTGATGCAAACAAGAACGCAAGTGTCTTGAAGCTATTTATGCAGCCAGCCGGCAGGTTGCCAAACCACTGCTGGGCTATGCCCTTCAGGGTGGCTGGAAAGCAACGACACCATGCGGCATCATCCAACCCCTGTAAATACATGAGGTGGGTGTATGCTAGCATGTGGTCTTCTGGGTTGGAGGTCCCGTCATAGGCTCCAACCAGAACGTTTTTAACTTTGGCCGGCTGTACGGCTTCAGTTATTTCCCTAGAGAAAGCAGAGGGTTGATCTCCAAGGTGTTGCAGCCTAAGCTGCCAGTCCATCGGCTGATAGCCGTATGCCGCCTGTCCTCCATAGAGGGTAGGTTGCATGTAAGGTACAACTGGCACCTGGTACAATGGCTGTGCCATGTACTGAGCGGACTAAATCACATGTGGCCCAGACTGAACCCTTTGGCTGCTTGCTGGGGTCTCATGTACAGACTGGGAACACCTCACAGAGGTATTCCGAAAGCTATCATGATAAGTCGACGTTGAAGCCGACTCTGATTGCTGGGTTCTCCTCTCCTCAATGTATTGCCGAGCGTCAGAGAACGTTTTCTTGCTACCATCCGGCTGTATGTGCCGGATGGGTTTTATTGCGCCCATTTCTGGGAAACGGAGCCGATTAAGGTCAAATTGGGACCTGGCCTTCTCCTTAGGAGCAGGATGAGGAGCCGGCTGACGGTCCCTAACCGACTTCTGTTTGCCAGCTTGGGCTGGCTTCTTGGCCGACTGCTCCTTTCTAGGAGTAGGCGACTTCTTTGAGGCGAGCTGCTTGATTTCACCCTGAGGCTGCTCAGGAGTGACATTAGCTCATCCCGAGTGACGGGAGTTGATCCTGCCGCCTGGGAAGGATCAACCGGCCGCCCCGAGGGCTTCTTTGGCTGGCCAGCAGTTTTGCTTGGTCCTGCCTGAACATGGGGACGCTCTCGCCGTTCCTTACTGCGGATGCGTTTAGAGGTGAGGGATCCATTTGGATCCACATAGGTTTCGACATCAGCGTCGTCACCTGAGTCATGGTCCGTTTGGACCAGTACATCATTTGGAGGCCGAATGGTCTCCGGATTTGGTACAAGCTCTTGTGAAGCCATTTCAGAGGTACTCTCCCCACAGACGGCGCCAAATGTTTCGGGGGTTTTTGTCCCTCGGGAGAGTTACAACACTGAAACTGGATTCAACTAAGGATGCCTGTACCTGCAAAGCAAAACGGACCGCCGGATGGTCGGTGGTCCGCCTCCGAAGATTAAGTCAGTAAATATTCGGAGATAAAACGTGCGGAAGTAAAGTTATCTGCTTGGATTCCAAGCTCAGGTAAAGTGCTGTGTGTTCCTTGAAAACGACAGCTCTGTGGTAAGTGACGTATTGTCTCGTATTGTGTGTCAAAAATTCTCTCTTTTTTTCGTCTGTCGTCATAAATGACGTAATGTCCCTATTTAGAGGGAAAAGTGTGCCCTCCTAGGATCTGGTGACCTAGGAGTTAGGTCACGCCGTTTTGCGGCGCCTCGGGATTTGGGCCTTAGAAGGCCGCCATCCCAGGGCCAATACCTGAGTGACACGTGTCACTGTGCCCAAAAGGATTCTGAAGCACCTTTTGGGTGACACGTTTCGCCGACTGAATGGTCCCTGCTGGACCTTCAGTCCACGTAGGACGGAGAAGAGTCCACCCTCCACGTGTCATCACTCCATAGGTCCAAATGGCACCTATATGGAGGACACGTGGCGCTTTCTGGTTGGGCCACCTGGCCGGGTATAAAAATACCCAAATCACCAAGTGTTAATCGAGTTTAAGAGTTTTTCAAAAATATGGAATGCTCTTTCTAACTTCCACTCAAGCCCTTTAATCCAAATCCCAAGGTTGGTATTTATAGAGGAAAGTATGAGTGGGAATTTCTATCCCATCAATGTGGGATTCATGAAATTCCACAAATTAATTTAAAGCTAAATTAAATTAAATATATAAGGCACTGCTAGCTAGCCACGCACATGTGCGGGCTGCTAGCAGCAGCGCACGCCAGCTTTCTACCCGCTCGGCCCAGCACGCCCACGCACATCAGTGCGGGCTGCTGATGCCGAGGGCGCTGCTAGCTAGCCACGTGGGGGCTGGTAGCAGCAGCGCACGCCAGCACGCCACGCACTGCTTGCGGGCTGCTGGTCGTGCTGTGCTAGCATGCCTCGCACATGATGCGGGCTGCTAGCCACGCCTTGCTAGCATGTCTCGCACATGGTGCGGGCTGCTAGCTCGGCTAATCCCCTAGCACTCGGGATTCCGATGCTAGGAGTATTTTGGTCATTGTTGATTTTTTACTAATTTGTCGTCTCGTCTTTTTATTATTTTTGACTCGACTTCCGATGCTCGATTTCGACGCTCTAAGCTCGAATTTCCGACGTCTAAATATTTAACACTCGGGCGACGAATTAATTTCTTCCGAATTAATTCGTCGAGTCGGTTCGTATATTTTGCTTGGGTGTGACCCGAAGGGTTTAGTCAAGATTAAGCTGTAATATTAATTGTATTAATATTACTGATCGGAAGCGGCCTCCACCCAGGCATTCCGATCACTTGACCTTACTGAATATATTAGCTTTCTAATAATTCTGAACCCGCCATCTAAATAATACACTTGTTCGAAGGACACCATTCCTTTCACATTTTACAATCGCCATGGTTTTCCCATATAAAATCGATACGGAAAACATAATAATACATATCCAAACTATTTTTACACATTTATATAATTTTGAGAAATCGTATCATTCACAATCGCCACTAAATCCTAAAAATAGATACGAAAAGTCTTTTCAACACTAGATATATAAATATTGTTTGACAAAGAATGCATAAAATATGGCATAGGTTATTGGTGAAACATTTAATATAAGAGTTTGAGGTTGCATGTTCGAATCTTGTAAAGATCATACGCATGTTTTTTTTTTTTTAAGAAAATGAGTTAAACATTTATAGCGATTGTAATCGCTACAATAATCACCACGATTAGATGTATTTTTTCGTATCGATTATTGAGGCCAACCCCATCGATATTGAAAACCACTACTAAAGGTTAAGGCAACGGGGGATATTCTATCGAATGGCCATTCATTGGGAAAGCTTTTTGTTGCAATTACAATCGATACTAAAGGTTAAAATAATCGCTATGTAAAGGTTATTTTCTTGTAGTGCCCGTTTTTCCCTTACGTTACAACCATTGGGAAAGACCTTTCGACCTAGAAGTTGAGTCACATATCAAGGGAGGGCATTATGAGTTAAAGCCTAAAGAGAAGGGATGCAAAGTCAAGACGTCGAGTAGCCCAAAAGTGTTTTCTTTTCCGGCTCCTTCGAGGAGCTAGTGAGATGCTCATTATAGGGAGATTTAAGACTATAGGGAGAACGCGGTAAGATCGAATAGGATGAAGGGGAATTGTGATAACTATTTCTCTACGCTTAGCATATTCTATGTTTCAATCAACCTCGGATATCTTGGAATGTGCATACCCCTATTTGCTTAAGAAAGATGTTTATTCATTTGAAGTGTAGTCATTTTGTAAGACCCATTCGTAAAGGTTTCAATTTTGCTTTTCTTTCTTTTACTTTACTTTATGTGGTTTGCCTCATGTATGTTGGTGGAACGTTATAGGTTAAGGTCTTAGGAAACCTTTATGAGACCTCACTCGTCCTCATAGGCAACTTTAGGGTTTAAAGAGCTTGTTGTAGCTAAATACAACCGTGATTCCTACGATAGTGAGTCTTAGTGTATATTCCCGTCTCATGTCTTTCATCCTTATTCTTTCTTGCTTTGTTTTGCTCGAGGACGAGAAAAAGTTTATCTTGGGGGAATTTGATTAGTGTCATTTATGGCACTCATTTGGTTCCCTTTAGGGTGGAGTTCATGCTATTTTATAGATCATTTCTTTTACTTTTTCTTAATTTTACTCTTTATTTCTTTAGTTTGCATTTTCTTAGTTGAATTTCTATTTTTATACATTTCTTGGCTTATTTTGTTATTTTCTCTTTTATTTGCTTGTTTTCTTTCATTTTTCAAGTTAAGGTCGTTATCCAAAGATTCCCGAGGCCCCTTCCAAAGTTTGGCATTGATTAGGATGCCTAATGTTCTCCGTTTAAAGCTCAAGCATGGAGAGGTGCAAGTTCCTAAAGACTTTAGGCCGTGCTTTCAAGTCGTGGGGGCACAAATTCTCGTGTTGAACCCACAATCATGGAGTTTAAAAACTACAAGGTCCCGTGTTTATCAAGAACCACTAGTGGAAAAATATGCTATTAGCAATTGGCAAAAAATGACTTTTCGCAACTGGCGCATGGGGCTGCTATTGCGGGGGCTACTAATAGGAAAATTATTAGCAACTGGCACTTGCCAGCTTTTAATAGTCATTATTTGCAGCTGGCGTATTTACTGGCCAGTTGCAAATAGTCTTTATTTGCAACTAGCATATAATTTGGCCCACTGCTAATAGTACTTAATTGCAACAAACATATAGTAAGGTTAGTTGCAAATAGTATTTTTTTTAAATTTAAAAAGGTGTTATTCGCAACAGGCCGAGTACAAGGCCCGCTGTTAAAAGTATGTGTTTGCAGCTGGCATATAAATCGGCCAGTTGCAAATAGTCAATTTTTAAAATTAAAAAAAATGCAATTTTTTTAGCCAAATTGACGTATGAAATATATCATAGAAGGTACTATTGTAACAAATATTTTGTTAATATTGCATTATATATTAATTACAAACTTTTAAAAAAAATTACAAGGCTAGCAGTCCATGCTACAAAAAACACAACTACTTAAAAAATAAAAAAAAATAAATAAAAAAAAATAAATCACAACTACTTCTTGGAATGACAGTATTGGATTTGGATCAGTATTGTTTTTATTCATGCTAGAGGTTCTTTCTCCCTAATCTGAATTGGCACATTGTGGTTTGGCTTCAACCAAAGATCCTGAAGACAGCTGGTTGCTACAATTTTGAAAATAAATTAATAAACTTCAATAAAAAAAATTAAAAAATCATAATAAAAAGAAAAAAAAAAACAAAACTACATAAGACATCACTAGAAAAACAAAAAGGGAGTAAGGGAGGTTGTTTACAGTAACATTTTAAAGCAGTAATAACACATTGATAATAAGATTAATATCCACAACAAATATTAGCCAGCCAGCCAGCTCACAAGCCACCAGTTGCCAAGCTATAGCAGCATTGATCCAGCTAGCACCACAACACCCAGCCAACAGCAGCCAGCTAGCCAGCCTACAGCTACAAGCAGTAGGAGGCAACAACAGCAAACAACAAAGCAACAACAACCATCAAAGTACACACATGTAAGCTGCAGCAAGTTAACAAATAACAAGCAACATCATAGCAACAACTAGATAGCATATTCCCTTTCCAATATTCGATATTTAGGAGTCTACAAGTCAGGTGTCTTGTACATACGAAGCTGTAGATAGGAAGTGTGTTTGATAAAAAAAAAATCTGAAGAGCATATGATATAAGTTCTATAGACTAATATAAAACCAATTCTTGTCTAAACACATCCCTATATTATCATCGAAATTTAAATATTATCATAAAAAATAATAACCAAAACCCAGAGAAATCATACTATCGTAATATGCAGGAAATAAGGGCAAATTACAAGTCAATAATTCTGTAGGTTGATCACTGCTAGTCTTATTAATCACATGCACAACTATGTCAACTAATTTAATTGCAACAATTCAATCAATCAATGATTATCAACTAGCAAAAATCATCAATCAAGCATGCTTCCCCTTCTCCATAGCAACTAATCTACTCACTAATCATGGTGAAATTGGAAGACAAAACAGATTCAATCACAAACATATTCATTTCAAGTTTAATCAAGAAGGAATTCAATCATTCAACAATTTCTCAAACCTAAACAAAAATTCAAATCAAACATTCAAGCATTACAGGAATTTACAATAAAATTAAATTCAAAGTAAAGAAATCTCACAAACTTTCATTAATATGAAGAAGAAATCTAAACTTGATTGAAGCAATGTTGTAATAAAAATTAAAATCCAAGAATTTATATCTCTACTTTCTCTCTAACTTCTCTCTCTATAAACTAAGAAAATGCAAATTATCTAAAAGTTATCTTTCCAAAGGAAATACAACAGTATATATACACAAAGAAGAAATATTGATCGGTCGCGCCCTCTCCAAGGACTCCCGCGCTCGCGGAAAAATGGGTACGGAACCCATAACTAACTCTGCGGGAAATTTGGGCAACACCCGCGCCCGCGGGTATTGAAGCCCGCGCCTGCGACTTAAGGCGCGGCAAATACCCTGCTCCAAAGTGTAATCACGGGCCCACAGTCTCTCCAATAGAAGCGGTCTCTCCAAATCATCCGCGCCCGTGGATAGACCGCGGCCAAGGCACGAAGTGTTCCTGCAAAAAATCTCCATTTTTTTGCACTTTTATTGCGCCTCGCGGCCTTTGGCAAAGGCTTTGTGCCCTCTCCAAGCCCTCTCCAAGGAGCTTGCTTCTTCTTTGCTTAGCCCTTTTGGCTCTTCTTGATCCCTTTGCAAAGTCAACTCCTTAAGCACCTACAAAAGTAAACAAAGAGAGAAAATAGAAGAGAAAAAGAGCCAAATAAAAGGGAAACACGAAGAAAACCACACAAAGGAAAGTAAAACACGAAGAAAGAAAGAAACAAATAGAGAAACTAAAGGAGAAAAGACCAAAATAATAAAAAAAAAAAGCTATGAAAATAGGGTGAAAACATCCTAAAGACTACCCTATGAGTGCCATAAATGACACTCATCACTTCAAAGTCTTATACAATTTAAAATTGTAAAAGAGTATTAAAATCAACTTTACACAAATTTCTAGCAATATATACTGAAATAAAACCCCTCGTAATTTAATTAAAACAAGCTGAAATTATATTTAAAACATCATAATTTAATCCCAATTAATGGGTAATTAAAATTCCTTAAAGAAACTTGATTTTAAATGCTCTACTGAAATTTCAGCACAATATTTTAATTAAAACTTGCTGTAATTAAGCCTTAAAACACATTAATCAAAGGTCTAAATCATTATACATCATAACCCTTCAATAATTTACAAATCAAGAACCTAAGGTTACAAAAATTGGGGCTTTTTAAATAAAAACATTATTTGAAAATTAATTAGCATAATACTTATAATCAAACATCAAAATCAAATCCTAAAACTCATAATTAAAAATTAGATTTAAGTCTATATTAGTTTTTAACAATAAAGATTTAATTTTTTTTACATTCGAAAAAGGGAAGGGGAAGGCAGCGACAACCACCTCGCCGGCTACCAGCGCCAGTGGCTGCCTGCTGCCAGTGGTTGACGTTGCTAGCGGTGGCGACCACCTAATGCTGGTGGTCGACAATGGTGGTGGGAGGAGCGGCCGAAAAAAAAGAAAAGGGGAAGGGGAAAAAAAAGAAGAAAAAGAAAGAAAATAAGGAGAAAGGAGAGAGAAGTTTACCTAAGGTTTTCTCCACTCTGGGCAAAGTTGATTATCCTCATAAGTGGGATATTTATACCCCGTCTCTAAAAACCCTTTTTCCCTAACTTTCCTCTTTTAATTTTCCTAATTCCATCCCTAATAAAACTTTACTAAATTAAAACTTTCCTTAAATTAAACCCCCACTCAATTAAATTAATTAATTAAATAAACTTTCCTTTTATAATTATTTTCAAACTTATTTAAAATAAATAATTAAAATACTTTAAATAAAACAATTCAATTTAATTAAATACTTCTCAAAATACTTATTTTAATTAAAATATGTTTAAAAATACGAGGTATTACACTATTAGGCTAGATAGTCTTAGACGTCTGTTCGAAATTCATCTTGGTAGTCGCTTTAGTCTTTAAGATATAGGACTTCAGCATACACTTATCAGCTAGACAATTCAACGTCCGCTTGAGACTATATCATTTGTTGGTGTCATGACTGACTTTCTTATAAAAGTGATAGTATTTATTCCCGTTCTATGACTGGGCAGAACTCTTCATTGGATTCAGCTTCTCAAAGTTCAGTCGGTCCTTTATCTCCAAGAGGATGGAGTTGTAGTCTTTATTAAACTCGAACCTCGGGACGTACAATTTGAATTCTTTCTTCGTCTTTTTGGACAGCTAATCAGGCTCATCAACCGCCCAGACTTTTTTTCTCTTTTTACTCTCTTCAGCTTTCTAAGCAGACCGACTCTCTTTTTGTTTGTTAGACTTCTTGGAGTTTGAGTGATGGTTGGACGAGCAGAGGTCGGTATTTTGAATAAATCTCTCTGCCTTTATCAACGCCTCTAGGAGGGTGAAGACCCTCTTTTGGACAAGGTTGAACTTATAGGTCGACCTATCCTTTAGACCCTTGAAGAAGTCTGTATAAGCTACCTCGTCAGACAGCCCTTGAATCTGGATTCTCACCAAATTGAATCATCGGACATAGGAGCGAAGCCCTTTTCTCTCTCCTAGCCTTATGGCTCTCAAGTCAAGACTTGTTTTCTTAGTAAGGATGTTTATTGAGAGGGTGGATGCAAAAAGGAAGGCAAGCTTCTTGAAGCTGCCAATGCACCCAACTGGCAGATTGTTGAACCATTGTTGGGATATGCCTTCAATATAGCCGGGAAGCATCGACACCACATAGCATCCTCCAACCCCTGCATGTGCATAAGGATTGAGTAGGCCATGAGGTGGTCCTCCGGGTTGGAGGTACCATCATAGGCACCAACCAACACATTCTTAACCTTGTCTGGTTGTGCCGCCTCAGTTATCTCCTTGGTGAACGCAGAAGTTTGTTCACCAAGATTAAGCAGACAAAACTGCCAGTCTAAAGATTGGACATTGTATGCCGCATGTCCTCCAAAGAGGGTCGGCTTCATGAAATGAGGGTTGTATGGCCTATATGCCATCTGGGCACATACGGGGCATTCCTAATCATCTAAGGGTAAGAATGGATAGACTTTCCGTCTGTATGGCTCTCATGCAAGGATTAAGTATTCCTTACAGATGTATTTTTGAAAGCTCGATGTAGAGGCTGACTCAAACAGCTGCTGATTCCGATTTTGCTCGATGACATGTCGAACATCAGTAAATGTTTTCTTACTGCCATCCAACTGAACGGCACAAATGACCTTCCTTGTGCCCGTTAGGGGCAAAAGGATCTTCGTCCAGTCAAGGGAAGGCGTTGTCTTCTCCTTGGGATGTGGAGTAGGATTCCTGTCCCTGACTGACTTCTTCCTCGCAAGTAAAGGAGATTTTTGGCCGACAGGCTCTTGCTAGAGCCATCCGTCCTCTGGTTAATCAGGTCTTTGATCTCACCTTGAAACTTGTCATGAGTTCATCTTGGGTTACTAGAGCCTGACCTCTTGCCGCCTTGGTGTTGCTAAGCGGTGGTCCAGCAAACTTGTTGGGACCAACTTCATTGTTTACTCGTTCCATTTTTGTCTCTGGAACGAATGTGCTTGGCAATGAGTGACCCGTTAGAGGCCACATATGTTTCGACGTCCACGTCATGGTCTGTAAAGACCTCCCCATCAACCCGCAAGACGGTTGGGGTTTGGCGATGGTACAGACTCTTGAACCATCTTTAAGGTACTCTCCTCACATACAACGCCCAATATTTATGGTGGTTTTGTCCCTCGGGAGAGTTAAGGCTCAAACACTGGTCCGCCGGTGCCTATACCTGCAAAATAACGAATACTCTGGGTGGTTGGAGCTCTGCCTTCGAAGATCAAGTTATAACATGTTGGAGAATGTGAAAAGGTGCAGAAAGTAAAGTGAGATCTTCTCAAATTCTGAGATTAGGCATTTTCTCTAATGTAAGAGAATGTAGGGTAGGTTGTAATAAATAGTATATCTCCCCAAAATGAGAGGAATCTCCCTATTTATAGGGTCAATGGTAAATGTGCCCCTGATTAGGTCACTCTGACCTAATTCTGTTCGGCTGCGCCGAATTACGGCTTTCTCGGGATTCGGTCCCTGAAGGCTGTCTTTTCTCCAATATTTTGGGAATGACACGTGTCAAATGGAAATTGGACAAATTTGGACTAATCTAGGTCTAACACATGTCACCACCTAGTTGGCCCACGTGGCATGGGTAAAATTACCCTTCAGAGACCGTCAAATATTATTTTTGTGCCTCATAATTTTTATCCAAATTTTATATGGTTGAATAGATCTTGAAATTTTCTTTCTAATGATATATTATAATATAAATTCCGAGCTATAACGAAAAATATATGAAAGAAATACGAAACTCTATCAACAGATGACACCCTTCCACTATTTCGGCCATATCTTTTTATCTACAAAAGATTTTGATATTATTTTAATTTGGTGGGAACTAAGAGTTCAAGAGCTTTCCAAGCCATATTATATGACTTATTTAGACTTTTAGATCAAAAGATATGATAAGAACAAAATCTTTAAAAAACATTCCCAACGCTAGATGACAGAGTCTGTCGCCAAATGACAGAACCAATTTTTTTTCCGAATCGAATTCTTACTCATTACTATCGCTTTTCGAACTATATTCTTATAAATAGGGTCCTAGACCTTTGTTTTCAAATCACTTAAAATTATCTAATTATTTCTTGAGAAGGGAATAAACGCGTCGTCAATTGTCTATCCCTAGATCAAATACAATTTATACAACCTAAACAAACCTAATACGAGTGTAAGGCAAGCATAGGGGTCGAACCACAGAGAACGGATAAACACCACCAAATGTTATTGACAATTAAGCTAGTCCGGAATAGGAGATAAATAAACTAAAGTCTAAATATGCTAAAACAAGTAATAAATCACTAAGGGAAATGGTTTAGGTATAGCATTCACTTGAACATGAACAAAGGCATAGGAATTAAATCAATGTTAAACTAAACATGCATGAATATCGAAGTAAAGGGTCCAATCTAGCCACCTTCCGGGGTCAATTGGCTTCTCCTAACGTAGCCTCTATGTTTCCACATTAGAACCATATACTAGGAGGTACTATTAAATAACAATCGATAGTAATGAACCTCAACTAAGTCAACTTCCGTTACTTGTTAGCAAAGACTCATTTTTTATCAATTAACAACGTGCACTTGCAAGAAGACCAAAGAATATCAAACATGCAAAGACTTTAATCACCATTAACATAACCCCAACATTATAAGCATGAACAATTAGCAACTACACCATCCCCACACCCTTAGCTAGATGACTACTCACAAATCATATTGAAAACAATATCAATCATCAAATCAATAAGCATCAACATGATTAATAAGCAAAGAGGAAAAATCAAAGCAAAAAAAGCAAAATAAAAAACAAAGGTAAAGAGAAAGAGTAAGAGATTGCTCATTAATTGAAGATGAAGGTCTGCAAAGGATTTAACAAGCTCCTTCTTCAAAATCCAAGTTCATTAATGAAGAAAACCACACTTTCTCTCTCTACCAATGAAGACTAATCCTAACCTAAATAATTAGAGAGTAGAATAGATAGTTCTTCTCTTCCCCCTTTAATTACCCCCAAAATTGGGTATTTATACTAACTTAATAAAACTAGGAAAAATAAAAGAAGGAAATAAATTAAATTAAAAAGGAAAAGTAAAAAAATTAGAAACTAAAATAAAAATAAAAATAAAAGAAAGAAAATAAGAAAAGGGAAAAGAAAAAGGAAATAAAAATAAAAGAAAAACAAAATAAAACCCCCCAAAACAAAAACATCAGACTCCTTCTCCTCGATCTTCATGGCTGCTCTGATTTTCGATCATCATACCACCATCATCAACCCTTATTGTTAAATCACCACCGTCAACCATCATCTCTTATCATTGAGCACCAATCAAGGCCGTTCGATCTTCATTAAACATCATGTGCGAGTCTCGTGAAATGGTTCGATCGAACCGATGGTTGGTTCGACCGAACTACGGGGTTGGTTCGGTCGAACCATGGGTGTGTTCGACCATTCCTCTTCGAATAATAAAAACCCCCAAAGTCTCTAACTCGACGTTCGGCCGAACCCTCAACGGTTTGCTCGAACTTTATTGAAATCAAGATTTACTCTTATTTTTGCTTAATTGAGGGGCCGAATTGCTTAATTGTTGCTGGTTGTTGACGGTGGAACAGGGGAGGTTCTAGGTGGTCAGGTGGTGTGAGTGGAAGGAGGAGGTTAATTGGTGGCTGAAATTGAGTGGTTGTTGTGGTTGATTGTGGTAGCAGAGCAGGGGATTGTGATGGTGGCTGTTACGGGGTGGGTGTTGGTGCTAATTGGAGGAGGGGAAATGGAGGTGAGTGGTGGTCCTTGGTGTGCGCTGTTGCGGCTGGTGGTGCTGTGAGGGTGGCAGCAGGCGAGTGAATTGGAGTTGTGCTGAGAGCTAGTGCGTGGGAGCTGGAGGTGGGGGGAGCAGCGGTGTTAGTGGTTTGGGTGGCTGCTGGTGTGTGTGGTGTTTGCGGGATGGCTACTGGTGTTTGTGGTGTTTGCGGGATGGCTACCATTTGGGGTGCTGAAGGTGTTTGATTGGTGTGGAATTGCAGGGAAGAGGGAGTTGCGTGAAGGCTGCGATAGGTGGGAGATGCTGCAGTGGTGCGGCTCGGCTGTGAGGTGGAAATTGGTGGGCTGATTTGGTTGGTGGTTGCAGCAAGGTTTTGGTGGGCTGCTGTGTGTGAGAGGGAGCAGGGGAATTGGTGTGGTGGAGGTTAAGAAGGTGGGGTGATGGATAAGAGGTGGGCAGCAGCCATCAAAGTAAAGAATTGCACACACTTTCACTCGTCCCCGAACTCCGAACTCACTTGACATGAAACCCGGGACCCTAAACACAAAACCGAGGAGAAATCAAGACAAATAAAAATGAAATAAATGAATTAGGAATAAAATAAAGTAAAATAGAAAAAGAGAAATAACACTAAACTAATAAAAATTAAATAAAACTATACAAGTAAATAAAATCAAATAAATAACAAAATAAACTTAAATCTAATAAAAACAAAACAAAAACTATACAAGCAAAGAAAGTGAAATAAAATAGACTCAAAACTAATTAAAATAAATAAAAGTAAATTAGAATACTTTCAAGGAAAAATAAAGAACGAAATATAACAAATCAAAAGCAAATAAAATACGAAAATAAACTAATTCTAATAAAAACTACGAAAAGAACTAAAACACGAAAAAATTACCAAAATAAACAAGAAATGTTATTAAGAGAAAACAAGAGAAAGAAAGGGAAAATAAGATAAAATAAACGCGAAAAATGACTCTGAAAATACTTCCTAAGAGTGACATAAATGTCACTCATCAAATTCCCCCAAGCTAAACCTTTGCTCGTCCTCGAGCAAAGCTAATGCAAAAGAGAACAAGATGGAATTATTGAAAGCAAAAGAAAAAAAATAGAAACAAAGAGAAAGAATGTACACTAACTCACTGTCGTAGGAATCACGGATGCATTTAACGTATGCATCAAGCCCTTTAAACCCCTATGTCGTCAAAGAGGACGAGTAAGCTCTCGTGAGGGTTTCCTAAGAGGTTTAACCCACAACTCTTGGCAACACATAACATTCAAGGCAAAGGTGAAATCAAGAAAACTCGAGTTTTGATATTTCAAACCAAACACAAACAATGGGCTAAATGCACAAGAATACAATCCTTTCTAGACATTAAAGGTAGCCAAGCAAAAAAAAAAAAAAAAAAAAATAGCTAAGGTTGGTACACACATAAAGCATGCAAAGGGTAGAGAACTTAGAGGGACTTACATTCCTCCTTATCTCCAACCAAACTCCCGCATCCTCACTAGTTTTGCATCCACTTTTAAGGTGATATCTCGAGATTCCTCGAAGGAATCGGAACAAAATAAGCAATGAAAATCATTTAGGCTACCCGACATCTTGGCATTGATAGCTCGCTCAATAGGCTTGGCTTGATTACCCTCCATCGGTAGTAACTAAACCTCACTAAGGTCAAAAGGTCTTAAAAGGGTTGAAACGTTTAGGCTAGGGTAAAGGGTGTGGAAATAAATTTGGAAATTGATGGTAAACTTAGAAATGAAGCAAGGTTGATCATTCCTCAATTCAAACTCAATAAAATACCAACTTTCAAATCAAAAATTCTAGAAACTCCTCCCCCAAGCTTATTCTTTTTCAACCAAACAACAAATATTTTTGTATTTTCTCAATATTTTCTTCTTTCTCTTTTTTTTTTCATTTCTTTTTATTCTTTGCTCTCGCCTCTTTTAACTTTGAGCGGCTTTTTCTTTCATTTCCTTTATTTTCTTCTCATTTACTCAAACCATTCAACATAACAAATATAATCACAAGTACAAAAATTTGAGTTTTTCACTTCTTTTTCATTCTTTTTCTCACTTTCATTAACCAAAAATACAAATCAAGTCCCGAGAATGCTTCACAAAAACTAATAAAGGTGAAAATAAAGCAAAGGTCCATTGGTTTGTAATGTGGTTATGCCAAAGAAGGGAAAATGGCTCAAATTGGGTTACTAAATGAGCAAATGCAAAAGAAAAATAAAAGAATAGAAAATAATAAAACAAAACAAAAATCCTAATTGCCTTCGTCTTCCCCTAGGTTGGTTCGGTCTCGATCTTGGGTAGATTAAGCCAAATTCTCGATATAAGCTAGCAATGCCAAGGATCTAAACGCCACACATGCAAGAAATGTAAAAGGCTAGAACAAAATAGACACATTCTCACAAAAATGACGATAGTGGAGTAGCAAAAATCACCTTTAAAGCTTCAACTAGCTAGAGAGCGACAACCATCTTACTACAAACCAAGTGAGCTAAGGTCTCATAGCCCTTAAGTTCTTCTACCTTGGCAATGTTATATGTGTGAACCAACCTCGACATTCAAGTGCACGAAAACCTCTAACAACTAGCAAAGAGGGTATTCTAGGTGCTAAAGCCCAATTATGTCCAAGTTTAAAACAAAACATTTTTAAACTTGCCTTGAATGCCATGGAAAGACACTATACACACAAATATTCACAAAACCAACAATACTCAAGAATGAATATACAATTGTGCAAGATGAAAGCATGATCAATCAAAGCTACAAATACCAAAAGTCAACTCAATAAGGCGCTCATGGCCATCCAAACATAGAAAACCAATCTCAATAATAGACTTTGGCAAGTATGAGAGAAATAAATCAAGGAATCATGATACTATGGATGAAGAAACCACCAAGAGATATAGATAACCCCCCAAGCTAGCGAATAACTACTCCCCCAAGCTAGAATGGAGCATTGTCCTCAATGCTCAAAATAAAGGCACAAATGGTGGGTGGGAGAGGAAGAATGAAAACACATTCAAACAACAATTCATAATTCATTCAATCAAAATGCAAATAAGAAAGAAAATCCAAGATGAGGGAAGAAGGAAAGAGTAAACCAAATGTGAGGTGGGTGTTGAAACCCGTAATTGAGCACATTGTCCACAATTTCATCTAATTCCTCGTCTTTGTTGCTTTTCCAAATGCAAGCAATCATTGGTGTGCTTCTTCTCAAGGAGCTCAATCCAAAATCCTTGCACATGAGTATATGCATCGAGTACCTATACACATAGGCAAGAGAGTAATCAAAATTGAGAAACACAAAAAAAAGAAAAAGAAAGCAATAAAACACGGGTTACTTCCCGCAAAGGCTTGCTTAACGTCCAAGCATGACCAATCTAGTAAATAACCCGACAAAGAACGCAAAAGCTTGTCATATGCACCGGCAAACATATCAAGAAATAGAGCATACGCGATGCTCATATGACAAGAAAACATAAAGTACAAGGAGACTTTATGCTTGAGGGAAGGGAGAAAAGAAAAAGTAAAAGAATCAAAAGAAAAATCAAGAAAATAAGAAGAAAAAGTAGAAGAAGAAAAAGAAAAATCCTCACAAAAATCTTTTTGGTTGGCATTATAACTCTTTTCCTCATCAACAATGAAAGAGTTGGGGGCTTCGGAAGCATGAATAGGAAGAGGATCCCTAAGAGGTTCTTTGAGAAAAGAAGGGAGGAACATAGGATAGTAGGAGATATGGTTAAACCTTTGGGAAAAAGGTGTATAAGAAAGGGAAAAAGGGGTAGATAATCCCTCATCACAAGATCTCACATCACTAATGAGGGAATGAAAATCAATCATGGAATCCTCAAATGAAGAACCCTCATGTTCTACATCTCCCTCAAGCTCAAAAACTCCAAATGATTCAATCTCAACCTCCTCTTCACAACCTTGAACAAAATCTCCCTTAAATTTCTCAAGGCCTACCATCTCAAAATCAAGAGTGAATGGGTGCAAATTTCTCTCAAACTCATCTCTTTCTAATGAAGCCTTATCAATGAACTCACTCATAAGGTTATGGGCTACCGTTTGAAACTCAAGAAATATTTGGGCCATAATCTCAAATGAGTCCAAATCATCATGGATAGACGAGTCAAAAGCTTGCTCATTGGAATCATCTAGGGGACTATGGGGCACACCTTTAGAATTCATGAAAAAATCGGATGCAATATGAGAAAGAACATGCACTTCATCATCATTAAAATGTACCTCATTACATTGAGCTATAGAGGGAGGGGAGTTGAAATCATGCATTACATGGTCACTATGGGGAGCATCAAGCACATCATGGGAATTCATATTAGACAAATCATGAAAATTAGCTTCAATATTAAAAGCATGAGAATCCCGAACATAAGTCTCATGATTGGCCCTCTCCCAATCATAATTATCCCTAGCTAACCATGAATAGAAATACCAAGCTTCATCCGAAGACATGTCTTGAAATTTACCATTTAACATATTATCAACTACTCCTCTAAAATGATCATTTAATCCCAAATTAACGATTTCACAATAATCACCCTTGGTTAAACCTTTAACACCATCTAGGAAATCCTCAAGTCTATTGAAATACACCCAAAACGGTTCATTATCAAATTGAGGAATAAAATATAAGCCATTTTTTCTCAAATAAAGCAACACAAATAAAAACCAACAAATCAAAACAAAATTATAAACAATGGACTAGTCTCAATAAGATAACACAACGGTAATGGAAGTCGTTCCCCGACAACGGCGCCAATTTAACAAGGGAATAAACGCGTCGTCAATTGTCTATCCCTAGATCAAATACAATTTATACAACCTAAACAAACCTAATACGAGTATAAGGCAAGCATAGGGGTCGAACCACAGAGAACGGATAAACACCACCAAATGTTATCGACAATTAAGCTAGTCCGGAATAGGAGATAAATAAACTAAAGTCTAAATATGCTAAAACAAGTAATAAAACACTAAGGTAAATGGTTTAGGTATAGCATTCACTTGAACATGAACAAAGGAATTGACAAGAGGAAAATGTATGTTGTTATCTACCCTTCCCCCAAGTCAAACTAAATTTGTAAACACCTAACCAACCTTATATGAATATAGGGCAAGTTAAGGGTCGATCCCTAGGGAATGCAATGATGAAAACTAGAGTCTAAGTCAAGCTACCTCGAAGATGGAGTTGAGATTATGGTTGGCACTATGGTAAACTAAAACAAATCTAATCAAGTAAAACAAAGGTCTAAACACTAGGGATATGGGTTCCACATGAAAGTTCAATGATAATGCTAGTTTAGAGCTCAATCAATTAATTCAAGTATTGCAATGGACAAACAATAGTAGCAATCAAGAGACTTCAAATGCTATCTCCTATAGGCCAATCTAGGTGTCACTATGAAAGGCAAATCAAGAAGAATCACAAGCAAACCCAATCAATTAGAGCAACTTTCAATTCAATTGTTCATGTCATTAAGAGTTGCAATGCAATCTAGATTAATCTTATAGGTTGATCACTCCTAGTCTAATCAATCACATGCAAAACTATGTCAACCAATTTAATTGCAACAAATCAATTAATCAAAGAGCATCAACTAGCAATTTCATTAATCAAACATGCTTCCCCCTTTCCCTAGCAACTAATCTACTCACTAATCATGGTGAAATTCAAGAACAAATAACTAGAAATTGCATTAATCTACATTCTATATCAAAATCTAAGAGAAATCAAAATACTCAACAATATCAAATTCAAATCCAAAGAAGAACAAGCAACAAACAAAAATAAAATAGCAAGTAAGTAAAAGATGAAAGAAGGAAGAGATTCTCACTAATATTGATGATTGAAAACGAAGAAATCCAAACTTGATTGATCAAATGTTGAGTTACAAATCCAAAACCAAGAACTTCTCTCTAAATTCTCTCTCTAAAACTAAGCTAATGAAATATTATCAAAAAGTTTTTTTCAAAAAGGAACTACAATTCTATTTATAGGTAAAGAAGAAACCGGTAAATCTCGCGGTCTCTCTCGATAAATCCGCTGCCGCGGAGAAATGGGTACGGAACCCTCTACGGGCTTTCTGGGCAGCACCCGCGCCCGCGGCAAGATAGACCCGCGCCCGCGGCTAATCCCTTGCTCCCAAAACTCAATCAGGGGGTCGCGGTCTCTCTGAGATAGAGCGCCTTCTCCAGATTTCCCGCGCCCGCGGAGAGCCCGCGGAGAGCCCACGGGGCAACCGCGGGAAGCTCCTGCCAAAATCTTGCAATTTGCTCTTCTTAAGCCCGCGCCCGCGGCTCTACTGACCCGCGCCCGCGGCCTGCTGGAAATACCTTGGAGACCTCTCCGAGGCCTCTCCAAGGCCTCTCTAAGCCCTCTCTAGCCAAATGCTTCTTCCTTACTTGATCATTAAGGCCCCAACTCGATTCCTTTGCAAAGGTGATTCTCCAAATACCTACACAAGCAAACACAGAAAGGAAATAAAAGGAAAAAGAGCCAAATAAACGGAAAACACGAGAACCATAAAGAAAAAAGGAGAAAGAGAAACCTAAAGAAAAAGGACCAAAAAAAAGAGAAGAAAGCATGAAAAAGGGAAAGAAATAACCCTAAAAGACTACCCTATGAGTGCCATAAATGACACTCATCAAATTCCCCCAAGCTAGACTTTTGCTCGTCCCGAGCAAAACAAAGGCTAAAAAGGAATAAGAAGGGCTTATTTGAAGTAAAAAGAAAAAGAGGGGCGAGAATTTACACTAAGATTCACTGTCGTAGGAATCACGATTGTTTTTAGCTACAACAAGCCATTTAAACCCCTAGATCGCTCTAGAGGACGAGTGATGCTCTCGTAAGGGTATCCTAAGAGTTTACCCATAACTCTCCACCAAACCCCCAAGAGGCAAACCAGAAAAGGAAAAGAAAGAGGAAAAAGGAAACAAAATCTCTACGAAATGGACTTTACAAAGAGACTATAATTCAAATGAATAACAACCTTTCTAAAGTGAATTATGGTATGCACGTTATAAGATACCTAAGGTTTATTGAAACATAAATATGCTAAGCATAGGAACTAGTTATCACATTCCACTTTCATCCCAAACGGTCTTACCGCGTTCCCCCTACTAATCTCATGTCTCCCCTTAGTGAGCATCTCATAGATTCCGCGAAGGAACCGGAAAAAGATCAACATTTTGGGCTACTCGACATCTTGATTTCGCATCCCCTTTCCTTAGTCTACAACCTATGATTCCCTCCACCGATGAAAGACTCAACTCCTAGGTCCAAAGGTCTTCCCCAAGGTTGTAACGTAGGGCAAGAAGGGTTAAGGTAGGCTAAAATTTAAAATTTGGTGGATATCCTAAATTTTGAAGCAAAGACCGGCAAAATCTCAACACCAAACTTAAGTAATCACCAAACAAAAACGTATTAACACCCCCAAGCTTAATCAAAGCAACAATCTACAATCATTAGAACAAAAAGCGCAAGCGCTTTCCCCCCAAGCTAAAAGAAACATTGTCTTTAATGCATAGAGAGGAGAAAGACACTTGAATTTTTATGGTTTTTCTTCTTTTTTGCATTTTCTCATTTATAAATTTTTTTGTATTTTCTTGAACTCCTTAAAAGAAATAGTCCTTGCCTTTTTTCAATTCGGACGGCTTTTTCAAATATGCATTTATTAGCATCCTTTCCTCTTTTACTAAGGACGGCTTTTACATAAGCATTTGCCATTATTTACCAAATATAAACAACTCAATTATGTGTACCAATTCGAACCAAACTCCAACTTCATAGACCACAATCACCAAACATTGACCCTTGCTTCACAAAAACCAAAAAGAAGGAGAACGAAACAAAAGGCTCAAGATATCTAATTATGCGGCTTGAAAAGAGGGAAAAAGGTTCAAAGGGGTAACAAGTAGGCAAATGTATCCCAAACCAAAAAAAAAAAAAAAGGTAAACAAAAAGGGACTATCCTAGAAAAAGAAAATACCTCCCCGAAAAGTTGCCTTTGTCCTCCCTAGGTAGTTCGGTCACGGTTTTAGGAATCATACGCTAAGATTCTAGATTAGGTTTGCGAAAATCAAGGATCCATGCCGCTCATGCAAGAGTTTGATGAAAGCTTGAACAAATATACATCTCACATGGTTGTAGCAAAAACTCACTAAGGTTGTCAAATCAAAGATAGGGAGCAACTACTAACATGCCACCAACGAGTAGAATCCGGTTTCATGATCCCCCTAGTTCTAGACAACTATCTTAGCATGTTTTATCCTAGAATCAACCAAACGTAGTCTCAAACCGTGCATACCATTATTACCTAGGAAGACTATTATTCAAAAGCAAAAGTCCATTGCATACAAGTCCAATTTTCAAAAAGAGAAAGAGTGAAAATAAAGCCTCAAAAAGTTATGCACACAAACAAGATTAAAAGAAAAGGAAAGAAAAGAAAAGAAGAAGATGGAAAACTTAGACAAGGACAAGGAAGGGAAAGAGGAAAAGGGCAAAGATGCAATCGTAACACGTTTATCCCAATCGACATACAAGCGGTCTAATGGCCACATCGCAAAAGACCCCAAACACACTAGGTGTTAAATTCATACATCCTCGAACCATTCAACTTCTCCTAAATCTAATCCTAATCTAAGCAACCAAGAAAATGAAGAAGTGAAAATAAAGAGGTAAAATAAGAAAGGCCTCACTAAGCATCCGTGCTAAATTAAAGTACCCAAGGAGTATGAACGTGCTTCTCCAAAAGGTTCCGCAATCCAAAGCATAGGCTACGAGCAAGGTGACTTAAGGAAAAAGGCTATATATACAAAATGAAATTGTTAGTAACTTCCAAACAAAAGCAAACAATAAAACACTTAGACACAAGCTATATACAAAAACCTAGAGAAACCCATCATCATCATCATCATCAAGAAATTTCCAAAAACATCATGAAGTGAAACAAAACAACAACAAGCAACAAACCAACGAGACCATTAGCAAAAATCCACTAAAAGCCTTATCAAAGACTTCCCACCGATCCCCAGGTGCCTCCTCAAACCAACATAAAACATCCTTTTTGACCCTCCCCCCTCACAAAATGAAGGCATCGATCGCGATGCCTATAAACATGCAAAATAGGGAAAGGGGAGAACAAAAAGGAAAACAAACATGCATAAGGGGACTATTGGCCACTAGGGCCGGCACCATCATCACCCGTATCCCAACCTCCGGTGTAACCGGGAGGAAATCCATAGTGACCCTTGATCAGGTCAAGTTGGGATTTGGTTAATTGGTCATAGGGCTCACGCTGAATGAGGGGCTCGGGGTGATGGGGGTGAACATAGTAGTATGCGGGATCACCTCGATAATCACTCCCCCCCCCCCCCCCCCCCGAGACCTTATAATCATAAGGTGGGAAGTCGCGCCTTGGAACATCGGGGTCCTCAACCTCGGGCCAATATGGGTACGTAGGGAGGTTGTCACCACCCCATGAAGGTACCGGTTGGGGCGGCACATAAGGTAGT
Source organism: Chenopodium album (assembly GCF_948465745.1). Classification (NCBI taxonomy): domain Eukaryota; kingdom Viridiplantae; phylum Streptophyta; class Magnoliopsida; order Caryophyllales; family Amaranthaceae; genus Chenopodium; species Chenopodium album. The sequence goes on from NC_137839.1 coordinate 46,827,755, forward strand.
TGACCGGAGGTGTGACCTCCCCCCTACGCACACTAGCGTCATATAAGGCGCTAGTTTGATAAGACAAAGTTTGGTGGTCCGAGTACATACCTTGCATGCTCAATTGCATGCGCTCCATGTTGGCTCTCATGGCCTCCATCTCTCGGAGATAAGCATCTCCTTGGAAATCTTGTTGTTGTTGTTGTTGTCTTTGATGTCTCCTTTCTCTTCTTCTTCTTTGAGCATCATCATGAAAATGCTCATGTTGTTGTTGTAGTGGCGGTTGTTGTTGTTCTACATCATATTCTTCTCCTCTTCCTACCTCCTCTTCCTCATCATTCTCATCACCCTCATCAATCTCATCATCCTCCTCCATCTCATCCTCAATCCTCCCATTGTCCCTAGGGACCACCCAAATGTTTCTAGTCACACGAAGGATGGAGGTGGCGGCCGGGTTAGGGAGTAGGCAATGGTAGGTATTTCTCACTAGCCAAGAGTAAGTGCCGGGTCTCCTAGTGCTAGTTATGAAACGCAAAGTTTTAACTTGCTTCAAACTAATCCACACGTCTTCACTCCTTCCAACCGGAGTGCAAGACTTCAAGAACCCCTCTTGCTTGAAATATGACACAAGACGTGTCACCATTCCCCCACAATGAATTTCCCCCGTTTTGACCCCATGCATTATCTCCTTACAACAATTCATGAAGATATAGCCAAAATTAATCCTTGACCCTAACTCCGGCTTGGTAGCCATCCATAACACCATAATCTCCTCCCGAGATAACTTCCCCAAATCTTGCTTATTAAAGGCCGAATACCCAAGAATTCTATGAAGGATCCTAAGTGCCGGATGGATAATCTCACTAGCAAGGGACTTCTTCGAATCAAACTCCCTCCTGTTGGCTATGGTTTTCCACCAAGAAACCTCATTATACTCAGTTTGGACTAGGGAGATAAGGGGCTCGAAGATATCACCATTGGGGTTGAAACAAAGGGCTACATTGAACTCGGCTAGGTTCATGGTGTTTTTGACATTGAAGAGTTGGAAAGAAATAATAAAATCGGTTTCCCCCACCTTATTGAACTCAAATGTGGAGAAAAACTCAATGGAAGGCTCCAAATAGGTTCTAGGGGCCGACTTTAGAAACTCACTCAAGCTTAGGTTATCTAGAAGGTTGTCAAGGTCATTTTCAATTCCTAGCTTGGCCATATCCTCACGAAAGTAATGGCGGGAGGGTCTAAACTTCCGGTCTTTCATTTTTTTATAGATGGGGGTTTGTTTAGACCGGTTCTAAAAATTTTAGAGGGGGGAGAGGAGGAGGAGGAGCATCATCTTGAGTTGTGGAATGCGGTTGGGGTTGAGGGTTTGAGGATTGGCCTTGAGAAGATTGGCCGGGGGATTGGTTTGAGCGCTTCTTGCTACTTTTGACTCTTCTTATCAAATCCATTTTAACAAAATTCACACAATTCGCAAGAACACAACAAACTCCCTCAAACAAAACAACTTCCACCAAAAATTACTCACAAACCTCCTTACAAATCCAACCAAACCACCACAAACTACAAGGTACCTGTTCCAATCAACACAACAACCAAAATCCAACAACAAACAACAATATCAACAACCATTCATCAATATAATCATGAATCAACAAGAAAAAGTAACAATCACCCAAATATACCAAATTTCCCATAAATCAACCATAAAACACAAAAATCAAGCTCAAAATCAAGGTAAACAAACCAATGTAAAGAAATAAATTTAAATTGACAAAAATATTACAAAGGTTAGAAGTATACCAAGATTGGAGACTCAAATGAAACTCAAAGCACTTCAAAGACCCGAAATTTCCCGAAAAAGCACGAGAAAGAAGAGTAGGAGTGTTGAAAATGGAGGAATATGGAAGAATTTGTGAAAAATTTGGGCAAAGGTTGAAGAAATTTGTGAGAAATTGATGTTTTGGGGTTAGGGTTTTAGAGGAGGTAGAGAGAAAGGGGAAAAATAAGGAGAAGATGAGAAAATAAGAGAGGAGAGAGAGAGAAGAGGGGCGCGCCCGGGTAATAAACCCAGAACGTCGTGCCCTCTCCCGAAAATGACGCGCCCGCGGCAAATCTCCCGCGCCCGCGGAGAGACCGCGGGGACCTCCTGAAATTTTTAGAATTTTAATACCTGATGGGGGCCGCGCCCTCTCCAATACCTCTCGCGCCCGCGGAGAGACCGCGGGGCAACCGCGGGAAGTCCCTGGAATGGGGTTCAATTTTGCTCGAATTGAGGCCTGCGCCCTCTCCAATCATGACGCGCCCTCTCCAGAACCTCCCGCGCCCGCGGAGAGACCGCGGGGCAACCGCGGGAAGTCCCTGGAAAGAAATTCAATTATGCTTGATATGAGGGCCGCGCCTTCTTCAACTGTTCCGAGGCCTCTCCAGAACCTCCCGCGCCCGCGGAGAGACAGCAGGGAAACCGCGGGAAGTCCCTAGAATGATATGCTTCAAAAAGGTGAAGAGGCCCCCAAGGTCTCTCCAAGCCCTCGGGGAGCCCTCTCCCCTGCACTCTAAACTCTTCTTCAAACCCCTTCTTTCCAACAAGAGATGAGGCGACCTACAAAACAAACACAAAACCAACTCAAAATAAAATCAAAAACCAATCAAGGAAAAATAAAAGAAAAGAAAGGAAAGAGAAATGAGATGAGAATCCGGGTTGCCTCCCGTAAGCGCTTTTGGTTAACGTCGTTAGCTCGACGTGCACCACCATCTCAAGGTGGCTTAAAAAGAATCATTTTGTGAACAAGTCCAACAAACACTCCATCATAGTACTTCTTGAGCCGATGACCATTAACTTTGAATGAAGATGAGGAGTTCAAAGGGGAAATCTCCACGGCACCATTATCAAAAACATCCTTCACCAAGAATGGTCCACTCCATCTTGACATGAGCTTTCCGGGGAACAACTTCATCCTTGAATTGTAGAGGAGGACTTTGTCACCTACACAAAACTCCTTTTTCTCAATCAACTGGTCATGAACCTCCTTGGAGCGAGCCTTGTAGGTGCTAGCATAATCGTAAGCATCAAGTCGAAGTTCCTCTAGCTCATGAAGATCCAACTACCTCTTCTCCCCCGCACTAGCTAAGTCAAAATTTATCTTCTTGATGGCCCATAAGGCACGATGTTCAAGCTCACCGGGAGATGGCATGATTTGCCATAGACAAGGAAATATGGAGTGGTACCAATAGGTGTCTTAAAAGTCGTCCTATAAGCCCAAAGAGCATCATCTAACTTTTCCGACCAATCCTTTCCATTCCTTGCAACCGTCTTCTCAAGAATGAGCTTTATATGACGGTTGGAGACCTCGACTTGGCCACTCAATTGAGGATGATATGGAAGGTCGAACTGTTGATGCACTCCATGTTTCCTCAACATCTTTTGGAAGGCGTTGTGAACAAAATGAGATCCGTTATCGCTTATCACAGCCCTTGGCACGCCAAACCTTGGGAAGATGATTTTTTTGAACAACTTCAACACGACTTTGTGGTCATTAGTAGGGGAGGCAATGGCCTCAACCCATTTAGAAACATAGTCCACAGCCACAAGTATGAATTGATTACCATATGAAGATGGAAATGGTCCCATGAAGTCAATCCCCCAAACATCGAACACCTCTAACTGAAGAATGGGCTATTGAGGCATCTCATTCCTCTTGGAGATATTCCCAACCCTTTGACATCGGTCACATGACTTCACAAAGCCCCATGAGTCCTTGAAGAGATGCGGCCACCACAAACCACATTGATGAACCTTGGTAGCGGTCTTGGAAACACCCATATGCCCACCACTAGGGTCCGAGTGGCACATCCTTAAAACACTAGGCACCTCTTCATTTGGAACACAACGCCTAAGTAAGCCATCAACCCCTCGTTTGTATAGGATGGGATCATCCCACAAGTAATGTCTTGCCTCCCTTTTGATTTTCTTCCTTTGGTTCTTTGAGAAAGAGGGTGGAAACTCCCCACATGCTAGAAAATTCACCAAGTCAGCATACCATGGGAGTTCCTTCACCTCTATGGCATATAAGAAGTCATCAAGCATTCTATCCTCAATTGGTGAACCATCATCATGAATGTGATCACCCTCAAGGCGAGAAAGATGGTCTGCCACAACATTCTTCGCACCCTTCTTGTCCCTAATCTCAATCTCAAAAGTTTGCAATTCAAGCACCCATCGATTCAACCTAGGCTTGGACTCTTTCTTGGCAAAGAGGTACTTGAGGGCCGCGTGATCCGTGAAGACTATGGTCTTGGAACCCAACAAGTAACAACGGAATTTCTCAAAAGAGTGCACAATTGCTAAAAATTCTTTTTCCGTTGTTGTGTAGTTCTTTGGAGCCCCATTGAGTGTCTTGGACATATAGTAAATCACATGAAGCTTCTTGTCTACATGTTGTCCCAAAACACCTCCAATAGCCCAATCACTTGCATCACACATCAATTCAAAAGGAAGATCCCACCTTGGGGCTTGAACAATAGGAGTGAAGATTAGGGCCTTCTTCAATCTATCAAATGCCTTCAAGCATTTGTCATCAAAAATGAACTCAACATCCTTTTGAAGAAGGTCATTTAGGGGCTTAGCAATAAGTGAAAAATCCTTGATGAATCTTCTACAGAAACCCGCATGACCAAGGAACGATCTCACACCCTTGACATTCACCGGAGGTGGAAGTTTCTCAATCACTTCTATTTTTGCCTTATCCACCTCAATGCCTCTATTTGAAATCTTGTGCCCAAGCACTATACCTTCCTCCACCATGAAGTGGCATTTCTCCCAATTCAAAACAATATTGACCTTAACACATCTTTGCACACACTTCTCAAGGTTCACAAGGCACTCCTCAAATGAGACACCCCCCACTGAAAAGTCATCCATGAAGACCTCCATTTCCTCCTCCAACATATCCCCAAAAATACTCATCATGCACCTTTGGAATGTAGCGGGTGCATTGCATAACCCAAAGGGCATTCTTCGATAGGCAAAGGTCCCATAAGGACATGTGAAGGTAGTTTTCTCTAGATCATCGAGGTGGATGGGGATTTGGAAGAATCCCGAATATCCATCGAGGAAACAATAAAACTTGTGCCTTGTTAGTCTTTCAAGCATTTGATCAATAAATGGAAGAGGGAAGTGATCCTTCTTGGTGGATGTGTTTAGACGTCTATAGTCTATACACATCCGCCAACCCCTGACCGTCCTAGTTGGAATGAGCTCACCCTTCTCATTCTCAACCACGGTCACGCCCCCCTTCTTTGGAACGACATGCACGGGGGAGATCCACCTTGAGCTAGAGATGGGGAATATGATTCCCGCATCCAATAGCTTGGTGATCTCCTTCTTAACTACCTCTCCCATTTGGGGATGTAGTTTTCTTTGTCGTTCGATAGAAGGAATGGCGCCTTCCTCAAGTGTTATGTGGTGTTGGCACAAGGCGGGGCTTATACCTTTAAGATCATCAATTGTGTACCCCAAAGCACCTTGGTGCTTTCTCAAAACACCACATAATGCTTGAGCTTGGCTCACGCTCAAGGATGCACTAACTACCACGGGATAAGTGGAATGAGGGCCCAAGAACTCATACCTAAGGTGTGATGGTAGAGGTTTGAGCTCTACCATAGGCACACCATTACCTTCCTTTGATGTGGCCTCTTGCAAAGCTTCTTGGCTTGAGATTTTTAAGCACATTCGCTCATTCACTTCCTCCATGCTTCCATTAAGCAATTCTTCATAGAATGCCACTTCCTTGCATGGTGTACCTACTTTGTCCTTGTTCAACAAAACATTCTCAAGAGCATCGTTAGGGGTGAGCAAGTGCTTATGCATGGAAGACACAACATGATCAAGTGAATCAATCATCATGCAATTTTCTAGAGAAGAAGATGGATACTTCATGCTTTCATTCAAATCAAATTCAATGACCTCATCTCCTACCTTAAGGAAAATCTTTGCACTCCTCACATCAATCATAGAACCCGAGGTAGCAAGAAAGGGTCTACCTAAAATGATTGGAATGGTAGCATCTTCATCCATTTCAAGCACAATAAAATCCACCGGGAACACAAACTTCCCAACCCTCAATGGAACATCTTCTACCTTACCTTTTGGAAACTTGATTGACCTATCGGCTAATTGCAAGGTAATGTTAGAAGGTAAGAGTTCCCCTAGTTCAAGCCTTTGATAAACCGAATATGACATTATGCTCACACTAGCTCCCAAGTCACATAAGGCATTATCAATTTGCATCTTGTTAATGGCACAAGGGATGGAGAAGTTTCTGGGGTCTTTCAATTTGGGTGGCATTTTGTTCATGATGATAGCACTACAATTTTCGGTCAAATTGATAGTTTCCACAACCTCACAAGTCCTTTTCCCACTCAAAATGTCCTTGAGGAATTTGGCATAATTTGGCATTTGGTTGATCACATCGGTAAAAGGTAGAGAAAGATGAAGTTGTTTTAGCATATCAATGAATCTCCCAAATTGTTCATCCAATTTGTGTCTCATGAATTTTTGTGGGTAAAGGAGCTTGGGTTTCACAATTTCTTTCTCTACTCTCACCTCTCTAGGTGTCTCAACCACAACCTCATCCAATGATGCCCTATCCCCCTCATTCTCAACCAAGGCTTTCTTAGGAGCTTCCTTATCCTCACCCTTCCTAGGTAATCTCTCCTAAAGAACCTTACCACTCCTTGTAACAATGGCATTCACGTGTTTCTTGGGATCAAGACCTTGGGAAGGTAAAGAAGAAGGGCTTGCATGATCTTTCAAAGCATTAGCAAGTTGAGAAATTTGGTTTTCAAGCATTTTATTGTGGGTCATCATTTCATTAAACTTCTTATCACTAACGGCCATGTATGTGTTCAAAAACTTGGTTTGATTCTCAATTATTTCTTCCAAATTGGTCCTAGGTGAAGAAGGTTGTGAATAGGAATTTTCACCTTGAGTCCTTGGAACAAATCCGGGTGGGGGACCTCTTTGAGCATTATTTTGAAAATTGCCCTTCCCTTGGTTGTTCCAAGTACCCCTATTTTGATTTTGACCATAACCTTGATTATGGTTACCACCACCTTGATTATTATGATTACCACTACCTTGGTTATGATTTCCATAACCTTGGTTTTGATTACCATAATTTTGGCTTTTATTACCATAATTTTGGCTTTGATTTTGGCCACTATAACCTTGGTTATTATAGCTACCACGAGAACCTTGGTTCCCTTGGTTTCTATAACCACCACCTTGGTTATAGTTGTCAAAATTGCCTTGGTTTTGGTAATTCCTATTCCATTGACCTCTTTGATTATCAAACCTTTGTGCATTATTATTTGACACATAATTCACATGCTCACTCTCATTGTTATCAAACTCATCAACACATTCATTAGGACAATTACTAGAGTCATGATCATACGATCCACATGCATCACAAAACAAACAACCCATAGGCATATTATGTGAAGAGGGAGGGGGTTGAGAGTTAGAAGGAGTACCTCTCCCCTTAAATTGGGAGGGAAGATTCGAAGCTTGGGAAGAAGAAGAAGTGCTCTCCAACTTGGCTTTGATTGCGGTCATCTCCTTTCCAAGTTTGTCATTTGGGAGGAAAGGTTGTTGATCGCATTTAGATGGTCCACCGAGTACAATGAAGATTGCTTGCTTAAAGAGTCTCTCTCCCCATCTTGCCAATCTCTATAGTATGTCACCACGTCCTCAATAATGTCCACCACTTCTTCTTCGGTCTTGTTCATGATAGGACCCCCGGCCCCCCCATCAAGGCATGACTTGCCTTGGGGACTTAAACCGCCACAGAAGATTTGGACCACTTGGTGTGTTGGGATTCCGTGGTGAGGGCACTCCCTTTAATACTCTTTGTGTCTCTCCCATGCTTCGTAAAGGCTTTCATTTGGCCTTTGGTTGAACCCTTGAATCAAGGCTCTTGCCTCCGCCGTCTTCTTTTAAGGGTAAAAGCGGGACAAGAAGGTCTTTGTAACATCATCCCATGTTCTCAAGGAATTGGGCTTCACCTCTTTATCTAGCCACTCTAAGGATCTTCCTATGAGAGAGAAGGGGAACAACTTGAGGCGGATGAACTCTTGAGAAACTCCGTTGACTTTGATGGTGTTGCAATATTTCTCGAATTCTTTGAGATGGTTCAACGGGCTCTCATTCTTAGCCCCACTATATTGCCTCCTCTCTATTAAGGTGATCATGGCCGGCCGAATCTCGAAATCATTTGCCGGTGTTGTAGGCGGAGCTATGCCGCTCTCAAACCTATAAGCACCGGGTATTCCTAGCTCCTTCAAGGCCACTCTCGGATTTTCTCCCATGCCTTGCTCTTCTTCAATCTCTTCTTCACTTGAAGAACTATACCCCAAGGATCGATTAGCTATTCTTCTCCTTGAGAGAGTCCTTTCGATTTCTGGGTCAAAAGGCACAATGGATCGATCACGAGCTCTATGCATGCAAAACTTCAAAGAAAATATTAGTAGCACGGCTACAAGTGTAGCCTAAAGAAACAAAATCTTTTTGTATTTTTTTTTTCCAATTAAAATTAAGTAGACTCAACAACAAAAGCTAAGCACCAATAGCACTCCCCGGCAACGGCGCCATTTTGACAAGAGGAAAATGTATGTCGTTATCTACCCTTCCCCCAAGTCAAACTAAATTTGTAAACACCTAACCAACCTTATATGAATATAGGGCAAGTTAAGGGTCGATCCCTAGGGAATGCAATGATGAAAACTAGAGTCTAAGTCAAGCTACCTCGAAGATGGAGTTGAGATTATGGTTGGCACTATGGTAAACTAAAACAAGTCTAATCAAGTAAAACAAAGGTCTAAACACTAGGGATATGGGTTCCACATGCAAGTTCAATGATAATGCTAGTTTAGAGCTCAATCAATTAATTCAAGTATTGCAATGGATAAACAATAGTAGAAATCAAGAGAGTTCAAATGCTATCTCCTATAGGCCAATCTAGGTGTTAATATGAAAGGCAAATCAAGAATAATCACAAGCAAACCCAATCAATTAGAGCAACTTTCAATTCAATTGTTCATGTCATTAAGATTTGCAATGCAATCTAGATTAATCTTATAGGTTGATCACTTCTAGTCTAATCAATCACATGCAGAACTATGTCAACCAATTTAATTGCAACAAATCAATCAATCAAAGAACATCAACTAGCAATTTCATTAATCAAACATGCTTCCCCCTTTCCCTAGCAACTAATCTACTCACTAATCATGGTGAAATTTAAGAACAAATAACTAGAAATTGCATTAATCTTCATTCTATATCAAAATCTAAGGGAAATCAAAATATTCAACAATATCAAATTCAAATCCAAAGAAAAATAAGCAACAAACAAAAATCAAATAGCAAGTAAGTAAAAGATGAAAGAAGGAAGAGATTCTCACTAATATTGATGATTGAAAATGAAGAAATCCAAACTTGATTGATAAAATGTTGAGTTACAAATCCAAAACCAAGAACTTCTCTCTAACTTCTCTCTAAATTCTCTCTCTAAAACTAAGCTAATGAAATATTATCAAAAAGTTTTTTTCAAAAAGGAATTACAACTCTATTTATAGGTAAAGAAGAAACCGGCAAATCCCGCGGTCTCTCTCGATGAATCCGCGGCCGCGGAGAAATGGGTACGGAACCCTCCGCGGGCTTTCTGGGCAGCACCCGCGCCCGCGGCAAGATAGACCCGCGCCCGCGGCTAATCCCCTGCTCCCAAAACTCAATCAGGGGGCCGCGGTCTCTCTGAGATGGAGCGCCCTCTCCAGATTTCCCGCGCCTGCGGAGAGCCCGTGGAGAGCCCGCGGGGCAACCGCGGGAAGCTCCTGCCAAAATCTTGCAATTTGCTTTTCTTAAGCCCGCGCCCGCGGCTCCATTGACCCGTGAGCGCGGGCAAATTATGTCGTTGACTAACCTCCTCAAGACCAAACAAAATTTATTGTAATCCTAAACTAACCCCTAAACAAGTCTAGTGGTAAGTTCGGAGTCGAACCACAAGGAACGGTAATGTTGGATTGTTCTCGATCTAATGCTTAAGCTACGCCGAAGTCGGTTTATGGATAGTGGACACTACAACTACACTAACACACATATAAAGATCAAGATATTATAAAGTCTACTAGGGGCAAAGATACACTTTGAACAATTAACAAGTTAATGGGAATCGATTTGATAATCAATCATGCAAAGAAAGAATTAAAATGAGAAGTAATTACACTCAAGAGCAATCTCTCAAATTCCTAGCCTAGATCCCTCATTGACTAGGTGCATAGAAGAAATTTACCCAAAATGCAATCAAATATATAAATTCTAATTCACAATCCCTTGTTAAACTAGAACTAACATGCAATTAAGTTTGCTATCTTGGGAGATCAATCCAATCTAAAACAAACAACATGCCATCATCAATTCAATCAATTTAATCACACAATTATCATCAAATTTATCTCAAGTAACTCAATTAACCATATCAAAGCTTCACTCAACACCTAGTAGAATGAAATCTACTTAAACATGATTAACAAAGCAATTAATAAAGCATAAAGAGAGAAGAGAGTAAGAAATGCTCATTGATATAAAATGGAGATCTTCAAATCATCAAATTCCTCCTTTAATTATCAAAAATCCATGAAAACCATTGTTTCTCTCACTTTCTCTCTCCAAAATTTGAGAGTTTCTCTCTCTAAAAACCTAAAACTAACCTAAAACTACTGAAAATATGAAATTCCCCCTCTAAAATGAGCAAAAAAATCTATTTATAACCCTTACTAAATTGCCTAGGAAGCTCCACAAAAAGTCGAGCAGCGCGTAGAGGAGCGGGCGTGCACCCCTCAGGAGCGGGCGCTCCAAACTTTCTGCCAAACCTTCTACCAAACTTCAAAATTAAACACCCTGTGAGGAGCGGGCGTGCGGCCTTGAGGAGCGGGCGCTCCTGGCTGCGGACTGGGCAAACTGCTCAGCTTCAAATGAGCATATTTCCCACGTTTTACATCGGAATTGAGCATATTTCCTGTCGTTGGAAAGCTCTCAAGATAAGCTTTCATCTCCAATTAGAATCGCCCCAAAATGTTTTGTAGATCAAAAGATATAGGCGTTTGAAGTATGATCTTTGCAAATCAAGTGCACATTTCTTCATTACTTGTTCTTTTATGTTTTATATTTCTTCAATCTTGAGCAATGAACTTATCCAAGTGTTCCTAAACATAAGAGTAAACCAATAAAGTTTAATCTAATGTCATAAGCCACCAAAATATGCAAGAAAAGCCAAAATTGAGCAATAACGACATTTCACACATAAAAATGACAAATGTAGTAAAACGTTATTAAAACCAAGTAAAAAGATAGAAAAACTATGAAAAACTAACTAGAAAACTCCTAAAAATAGCGACATAAATGACACTTATCAAATTCCCCCAAGCTTAACTTTTGCTCGCCCTCGAGCAAAACAAAAGAAACACAAGGTAATGGGATGCATTTTATACAAACAAAGAAAACTAGAAGGGAAAGAATATACACTAACTCACTTTCGTAGGAATCACGAATACATTTAGCGTATGCATCAAGCACTTTAAACCCCTTAGATTGCTCTAGAGGACGAGTAAGCTCTCGTAAGGGTATCCTAAGAGTTTAACCCATAACTCTTGACAAAAATCAAGGCAAAGCAATAAATAAATAAAATAAAATAAATCAAAGTAAGAGAAAAGTTACAAGCGTTCTAGAGTGGACTTTTATGATGGAACAAACACTAATGAATGTCAATCTTTCTGAAATAATAAAGGTATGCACGTTCTAAGATGTCCAAGGTTGATTGAAACATAACATATGCTAAGCATAGAGAACTAAAGGAAACACATTCCACCTTTTGTTCCAACCAATCAAACCACGTTCCCTCTACTAGTTTCAAGTCCATTTTCAAGTTAGCTTCTCATGTTTCCACGAAGGAACCGGAAAATAAATAAGAAATTAAAAACATTGAGAAGGCTACCCGACATCTTGGCTATGCAAACTCTCTCTATAGGCTTGATTCCTATTTCCCGCCATCATTGAATGACTTAACCCTCTAGGATCAAAAGGACTTTCAAGGTTGTAACATATAAGCTACGAGAGTAAAGGTGTGGAGAACTCTTGAAATTGGCGGTAAATCTATGTGAAGCACGGGTGGAACTTCTTCCACAAGATCCAAACGATTCCAAAACAAAAGTGCCAAGTATGCTTATTAAATAACTTTCCCCCAAGCTTATTTAACACAAAATAACAAAAACAGGGAAAACAACAATAACAAAACCTTTTTCTTTTGTGCTTTACATTCTTCTTTACTTTTTTTTTTCAATATTTCCTTTTTCCAAGCTTTTGCTTTTTTTTTTTTTTTTTTTTTTTTTTTTTTTTTTTGTAAATGTCCTTGCCTCTTTTAACTTTGGACGGCCTTTTCTCAAAATGCATTTGGTTTTATGCACAAAATTATATACAACACATACTTGCTTTGCAAATGAACTCAGAATTATAAACTTGCACCATAAACAATAAAACAAGGTCGAAAACAAAATTGCTTCACAAAACTAAAGGTAGAAATTAAAGTGAAACCAACGCTTGAAGGCTTGTATGTGGCTAGAGAAAAGAATGTATATGGGTCAAAGGGACTAGCAAGAGGGGCAAATGCAAACCAAATCCAAAAATTGAAAATTAATCCTATAAAAAGATAAATGTCTTTGTCATCCCCTAAAGTGGCTCGGTTGTGATCTTGGGAGCTAAAAGTCAAGTTCTAGATATGAGAATGCAATAGCCAAGGATCCAAAAATGCCGCTCAACAAAATATGATGAAGGCTTGAACAATTATACCTCACTAGGGATAGCAATAACTAACTCTTAATTTCATATCCACTATAGAGAGCAACTCCATCTTACCACAAGCAAGTGAACTAGAGCTTCATGGTCCCAAAGTTCTTAACCAACTACCTTAGCATATCATATCCTAGAGTCAACCTAACACATTCTCAAACTGTGCACACCTCTAAAATTTAGGAAGAAAGACATTCAAGAATACAAGTCCATAAGTATTATGTCCAAAGCAAGAACAAAAGAAAACACATTGCAAATTTGCCTTGATAGAAACAAAAATCTTTTTGTGATTTTCAAGATAAAGAACATGAAAATACATATACAAATGTGCATGGCATATATGAATCAACATCCCACCAAACATGATGGAATACCCTCCCCGAAGCTTGAATGAAACACTACACTCAATCATAAATCAAATAATCCATGGAAGGGGAAAACAAGGAGATCAATCCAACAACCCAACATATGTCCTGTTTCAAAGCCACTTTAGGTATCAACCAATGGAGAAAGAGCAAGGAAAGATATTACCGGATTTTAGGTGGATGTATATACCCGCAAATGACCCAATTAAACTTTTCAAAGCCACTTTTCTCAAGAATTGAATCTTGTTTTCCATATGCTAGCAATTGTGGTGCCAAACTTCCTTCATCCTTGATCCAAACCAATGCACCAAAGTATACCAAGTTATGTACCTAGAAAAAGGCACACAAACATTTCCATGAGAGAAAATCTATTCTAAAAAGAAAAAAAAAATGAAAGAAATAAAACACGGGTTACTTCCCGAGAAAGGCTTGCTTAAGGTCCAAGCTTGACCGCTCTAGTAAATAATATTGCAACGATCGCAAGAGCTTGTCAAATGCACTACTACACATCTCATAAGATAACAAGTAGGCAAATGATATAAGAAGGGCATGCACCAAGATTAGGGCACGCAAAAGAAAGTGAAGAGGGAGTTGCCAAGAAGAAGAATAATCAAAAGAAAATTCAAGAAAATAAGAAGAAGAATAGAAAGGCAAACTCTCTTCACAAAAATCTTTTTGGGTGGCAAAATCACCCTTTTCCTCAATAGAAGACGAATGAGGGACATGAGAATCATCATAGGCAAGGGGTTCCCCAATAGGCTCATTAACAAAGGAAGGAAGGGATATAGGAGTGTAGGGGATATGGTTGAAATTCCTAGAAAAAGGGACATGAGAGAAGGGGATAGGAGCAATGGTCTCACAAATGGTCTCTTCTTCACCACCATCCCTCAAATCACCAATTTGAGCATGAAAATCAATCATAGAATCCTCAAAAGAAGAACACTCATGATCATGATCTTCCTCAAACATCCAACTTCCAGGAGGAACTACATAATCCCCTTCACTACAATCATGAACAACAACTCCCTCAACTTCCTTAAAGCCTAAAATCTCTAAGCCATGCATGAATGGATGCAAATTCATTTCAAAATTATCTCTCTCCCATGAAGCATTCTTAATGAACTCACTCAAAAGGCTATGGGTTTTCATTTGACACTCAATAAACACATTAGACATAACCTTAAATGAATCCAAATACTCATGGATAAAAGGATCACAATCATGCACTTGAGACTCATCAAGATGGGAAAGAGGGTTAAGATTTTCAAAATCAACACTCTCTTCATTCTCAACTCCTTCACCATCACTTATATGCTCACCAATGGGATCCTCACACTCTCTTGGTTGCTCAAAATCATCATCATCATCCTCAACACACACATTAAATTGGGATTTTTCACAAACAAGCATCAAGGGTGACAATTGGCTTTCTAACTCTTCTTTTCTTCTCCTTCCCTCCTCAAGACGCTCCTCATTCTTTTTCATTATCTCTAATTGACCTCTCATAGAATTAAGAATCATTTCCTTACTAGGCCCAAGCTCATTATCAAGCTCAATGCACCTAATTTGAGATTCAAAAGTAGCAATAAGGGATTCAAAAGGTGTAGAAGATTGAGGCTCAACAAGAGAAGAAGAAGTACAACCAAGATTGGAAAAATTAACATTAAGATCATGAGCATATACATCACAATGGGGAGTGGGGGCACAATCAAACACATGAGATTCATCATTAAGGGAACGAAGCACATCACAAGAAGGCATGGTAAATAATGAAGAATATTGAAACACACCATTAGCATCAACTTGAGCATGTACCTCATCATCATGAACAAAAGAGGAAATAAAGTTGAAATCATGTGTTCTAGGTTCACTTAAGGGATCATGTAACAAATCATGGGAATTCATGCTAATATTGGAAGTATCAACACATTGCATATCAATAATAGAATCATAATTACCCTTATTATTGACATCCCAAGAAAACCAAACATAAAAATCCCAAGCATCATCAATTGATAATGCTCTAAATTCACCATTATGCATGCATTCAATTTCATCCCTAGTTTTTTCATTCAAACCAAAATAACAAATCTCACAAGCCTCCCAAAGACTACAACAATTAAAGTCCAAATATCCCTCAAGTCTATTGAAATATTCACAAAAAGGCTCATTGTCATATTGAGGAAACGAGTTACTTGCCATTTTTTTTTTACAAAAACAAGCAAAAAAAATAAAAAAATAAAAGTATACACAAAGACCTAGACTCAAGCAATCAAAAACAATCAAGCATTGACACCGTTCCCCGGCAACGGCGCCATTTTGAGCGCGGGGAAATTATGTCGTTGACTAACCTCCTCACGGCCAAATAAAATTTATTGTAATCCGAAACTAACCCCTAAACAAGTCTAGTGGTAAGTTCGGAGTCGAACCACAAGGAACGGTAATGTTGGATTATTCTCGATCTAATGCTTAAGCTACGCCGAAGTCGGTTTATGGATAGTGGACACTACAACTACACTAACACACATATAAAGATCAAGATATTATAAAGTCTACTAGGGGCAAAGATACACTTTGAACAATTAACAAGTTAATGGGAATCGATTTGATAATCAATCATGCAAAGAAAGAATTAAAATGAGAATTAATTACACTCAAGAGCAATCTCTCAAATTCCTAGCCTAGATCCCTCATTGACTAGGTGCATAGAAGAAATTTACCCAAAATGCAATCAAATATATAAATTCTAATTCACAATCCCTTGTTAAACTAGAACTAACATGCAATTAAGTTTGCTATCTTGGGAGATCAATCCAATCTAAAACAAACAACATGCCATCATCAATTCAATCAATTTAATCACACAATTATCATCAAATTTATCTCAAGTAACTCAATTAACCATATCAAAGCTTCACTCAACACCTAGTAGAATAAAATCTACTTAAACATGATTAACAAAGCAATTAATAAAGCATAAAGAGATAAGAGAGTAAGCAATGCTCATTGATATAAAATGGAGATCTTCAAATCATCAAATTCCTCCTTTAATTATCCAAAATCCATGAAAACCATTGTTTCTCTCACTTTCTCTCTCCAAAATTTGAGAGTTTCTCTCTCTAAAAACCTAAAACTAACCTAAAACTACTAAAAATATGAAATTCCCCCTCTAAAATGAGCAAAAAAATCTATTTATAACCCTTACTAAATTGCCTAGGAAGCTCCGCAAAAAGTCGAGCAGCGCGTAGAGGAGCGGGCGTGCACCCCTCAGGAGCGGGCGCTCCAAACTTTCTGCCAAACCTTCTGCCAAACTTCAAAATTAAACACCCTGTGAGGAGCGGGCGTGCGGCCTTGAGGAGCGGGCGCTCCTGGCTGCGGACTGGGCAAACTGCTCAGCTTACAATGAGCATATCTCCCACGTTTTACATCGGAATTGAGCATATGACCTGTCGTTGGAAAGCTCTCAAGATAAGCTTTCATCTCCAATTATAATCGCCCCAAAATGTTTTGTAGATCAAAAGATATAAGCGTTTGAAGTATGATCTTTGCAAATCAAGTGCACATTTCTTCATTACTTGTTCTTTTATGTTTTATATTTCTTCATTCTTGAGCAATGAACTTATCCAAGTGTTCCTAAACATAAGAGTAAACCAATAAAGTTTAATCTAATGTCATAAGCCACCAAAATATGCAAGAAAAGCCAAAATTGAGCAATAACGACATTTCACACATAAAAATGACAAATGTAGTAAAACGTTATTAAAACCAAGTAAAAAGATAGAAAAACTATGAAAAACTAACTAGAAAACTCCTAAAAATAGCGACATAAATGACACTTATCAACCCGCGCCCGCGCCCTATTGGAAATACCTTGGAGACCTCTCTGAGGCCTCTCCAAGGCCTCTCTAAGCCCTCTCTAGCCAAATGCTTCTTCCTTACCTGGTCATTAAGGCCCCAACTCGATTCCTTTGCAAAGGTGATTCTCCAAATACCTACACAAGAAAACAAAGAAAGGAAATAAAAGGAAAACACGAGGAAAACACGAGAACCATAAAGAAAAAAGGAGAAAGAGAAACCTAAAGAAAAAGGACCAAAAATAAGAGAATAAAGCATGAAAAAGGGAAAGAAATAACCCTAAAAGACTACCCTATGAGTGCCATAAATGACACTCATCAGGCATATGAATTAAATCAATGGTAAATTAAACATGCATGAATATCGAAGTAAAGGGTCCAATCTAGCCACCTTCCGGGGTCAATTAGCTTCTCCTAACATAGCCTCTATGTTTCCACATTAGAACCATATATACTAGGAGGTACTATTAAATAACAATAGATAGTAATGAACCTCAACTAAGTCAACTTCCGTTACTTGTTAGCAAAGACTCATCTTTGATCAACTAACAACGTGCACTTGCAAGAAGACCAAAGAATATCAAACATGCAAAGACTTTAATCACCATTAACATAACCCCAACATTATAAGCATGAACAATTAGCAACTACACCATCCCCACACCCTTAGCTAGATGACTACTCACAAATCATATTGAAAACAATATCAATCATCAAATCAATAACCATCAACATGATTAATAAGCAAAGAGGAAAAATCAAAGCAAAATAAGCAAAATCAAAAACAAAGGTAAAGAGAAAGAGTAAGAGATTGCTTATTAATTGAAGATGAAGGTCTACAAAGGATTGAACAAGCTCCTTCTTCAAAATCCAAGTTCATTAATGAAGAAAACCACACTTTCTCTCTCTACCAATGAAGACTAATCCTAACCTAAAACTAATTAGAGAGTAGAATAGATAGTTCTTCTCTTCCCCCTTTAATTACCCCCAAAATTTGGTATTTATACTAACTTAATAAAACTAGGAAAAATAGAAAAAAGAAGGAAATAAATTAAATTAAGAAGGAAAAGTAAAAAAAATCAGAAACTAAAATAAAAATAAAAATAAAAGAAACAAAATAATAAAAGGGAAAAGAAAAAGAAAATAAAAATAAAAGAAAAACAAAATAAAACCCCAAAAACAAAAACATCAGACTCCTTCTCCTCGATCTTCATTGCTGCTCTGATTTTCGATCATCATACCACCATCATCAACCATTATCGTTAAATCACCACCGTCAATCATCATCTCTTATCATTGAGCATCAATCAAGGCCGTTCGATCTTCATTAAACATCATGTGCGAGTCTCGTGAAATGGTTCGATCGAACCGATGGTTGGTTCGACCGAACTACGGGGTTGGTTCGGTCGAACCATGGGTGTGTTCGACCACTCCTCTTCGAATAACAAAACCCCCAAAGTCTCTAACTCGACGTTCGGCCGAACCCTCAACGGTTTGCTCGAACTTGATTGAAATCAAGATTTACTCTGATTTTTGCTTAATTGAGGGGCCGAATTGCTTAATTGTTGCTGGTTGTTGACGGTGGAACAGGGGAGGTTCTAGGTGGTCAGGTGGTGTGAGTGGAAGGAGGAGGTTAATTGGTGGCTGAAATTGAGTGGCTGCTGTGGTTGATTGTGGTGGCGGAGCAGGGCAAATGGAGGTGAGTGGTGGTCCTTGGTGTGCGCTGTTGCGGCTGGTGGTGCTGTGAGGGTGGCAGCAGGCGAGTGAATTGGAGTTGTGCTGAGAGCTGGTGCGTGGGAGCTGGAGGTGGGGGGAGCAGCGGTGTTAGTGGTTTGGGTGGCTGCTGGTGTGTGTGGTGTTTGCGGGATGGCTTCTAGTGTTTGTGGTGTTTGCGGGATGGCTACCATTTGGGGTGCTGAGGTGTTTGATTGGTGTGGAATTGCAGGGAAGAGGGAGTTGCGTGAAGGCTGCGATAGGTGGGAGATGCTGCAGTGGTGCTGCTCGGCTGTGAGGTGGAAATTGGTGGGCTGATTTGGTTGGTGGTTGCATCAAGGTTTTAGTGGGCTGCTGTGTGCGAGAGGGAGCAGGGGAATTGGTGTGGTGGAGGTTAAGAAGGTGGGTGATGGATAAGAGGTGGGCAGCAGCCATCAAAGTAAAGAATTGCACACACTTTCACTCGTCCCCGAACTCCGAACTCACTTGACATGAAACCCGGGACCCTAAACACAAAACCGAGGAGAAATCAAGACAAATAAAAATGAAATAAATGAATTAGGAATAAAATAAAGTAAAATAGAATAAGAGAAATAACACTAAACTAATAAAAATTAAATAAAACTATACAAGTAAATAAAACCAAATAAATAACAAAATAAACTTAAAACTAATAAAAACTAAACAAAAACTATACAAGCAAAGAAAGTGAAATAAAATAGACTCAAAACTAATTAAAATAAATAAAAGTAAATTATAATACTTTCAAGGAAAAATAAAGAACGAAATATAACAAATCAAAAGCAAATAAAATACGAAAATAAACTAATTCTAATAAAAACTACGAAAAGAACTAAAACACGACAAAATTACCAAAATAAACAAGAAATGTTATTAAGAGAAAACAAGAGAAAGAAAGGGAAAATAAGATAAAATAAACGCGAAAATGACTCTAAAAATACTTCCTAAGAGTGACATAAATGTCACTCATCATTTCTCTTCTCTCTTTTAAGCAATAGCTTATTCTGTATCTCTCTAGCTTTCTAAACTAGCTTTTTCACAAACAAAATTCCGCCTACATTAGTTCTAGACACACCTAGCCGTTCAAAGTTGCCTTTGCCCTAGTTGTGAAAGGTTTAATATTTCTGAGGGTTTGGTCCCAAATCTTTTTTCAATTCTTTGATTAGATTTATTGTTTATTATTTTCCTTGAAGTTACTAACGTGTGTATTTTGTTATTAGAAAGAGATACGAAGCATCTATGTAAGTAATTTAATTGTTATTATTTTGATATAGAAATTATGCTTTGATTATTTTGATTTCTAGTATAATGTTAGGATGTCTTTATTGCTTCCTAGTATCATGTTTAGGATAATAACTAAAATTTCTAATATCATGTATGTTTCTATGATACTTCCTATTATTTTCTTTCTAATATCATGTTAGGGCTAAATGTTTGATCTTTAATGTTTAGTGACGTGCTAGGATTTGTTATTAATCTTGTTAGTATCATGCCTAGGTTCTTGCTAATAATACTATTGATTTGAGATTGAAATGATTATCATTAATATGATGATTGTTGTCATGTTGCTTGATATTATATTATTATTGTTGTTTCTTGATCACGGCTTTTATGAATGATTAAAGGGAATTTTTACTTGTAATCACGCTTAATAAGATAATTAATAATAATGTTTAGGCTAGTATGATTATAATTCAAGTGATCACCAATAATAGTTTTGTTTGTGCATTAATATTCAACCTACATAGATTAAACAGGTTTAGGGTTAATATATTGATTGTATGTTAGTCAGAAAGCGCACATAAATACGAGAAGAATAAAGTAGAGTCCTAGTTTTAGACAGATTCAATCTCTTTTAGGTTAGATTTGTACCTTCATCCCCGAACTTCCAGTCATGGTTCAAGACCTATTGGAGTTAACAATTTCAGGGATCGTTAAGGGGAGTAACCTTCACCCTGTGAACGTTTTACAAGTTCCTAAAAAACTTGTTGGCGACTCTTTTACTCTATCTTCCTTCCCTTTGGACGCCACCATGCTTAAGTGTATGATCACAATGGGGCTCAAGTGTGGGATGCTTGAAATATTCCTTACACCTTCCTAATCAATTAAGGGAGTTCAAGTTTCAAGATATCCAAGGTTGATTGAAACATAGGATATGCTAAGCATAGAGAACTAATGAAATGCAATTCACTTTCATCTCAAAATATTTTCAACACATTCTCCCAATTAGTTTCAAATCTACCTTTAATGATCATCTCAATGGTTTCTCGAAGGAATCGGAAAAAGAAAAAAAATTTGAGGCTACTTGACATTTCGACTATTGCATATCGCTCTATAAGCTTGACCTACATCTCCCTCCACCGACTTGTGACTCAACCACAAAGATCAAAAGGTCTTTGAAAGGGTTGTAATGTATGGACAAAAGGGTGAAAGTAGGATAAAATTTGAAATTTGGTGGTATACCCAAATCTCAACACCAAAACCAAGTAATCACCAAAAAAAAAACACCAACACCCCTATGCTTATTAAAAGCCATAATCTTAAACATATACATAAAAAGCGCACTACTACAAAAAAGGGCAAAGAGACCCGTTGAAATATGCATGAGAGACCGCCTCTTGACGTGTCTCTATCTTAGGGGTCTCTTTGATTAAGAGACCCCCTCTCATGAGGGGATCTGTTTATGCGAACAAAAAGACCCGTTGTCAGTGATGACGGGTCTGTTATCTAAGTGATGAGATTGATAATTTAGAAGAGAAAGAGATCCGTTTTTTGAGATAAGGGGTCTTTTTAGTTGTATGAAACAGACCTGTCAAGTTAGCTAATGGGTCTATTTGTTCTTTTTAAAAAAATAAAAATAAAAATAATTCGCAATTTGCATTTGAATTATTTTGTTTTAATGCGCTACACAAATTGACAGAATTAATGAGCTAAATTATATAGTGGAGTTTGTAATTTGTACGTAACATCAATAATACAAAATAGTAATCAACTAAATTAAATTGATCAGATAAAAAAAAATCAACAAATTAAAAATCCCAACAAAAAAAATGGTCGAATTTATTAGAATCTATATTTACAATTAAATCAAGACGAATTCATTACTCCATTTGCTACCTCCGTATTTGGGAGTTTTTGTGTTTTATGATGACATCTAGTAGACCTAACAAAAAAAATTACAAAATTAAATGATTATAATTGAGAATTCCACTAGGAAACTAGAAAAACAAATTTAATAAAGAAAAAACAAAGTAAATAAGATATGCACAAAAAATTCAAAGCGCAAATATAAAATTTAATTGAAAAACATACTATCAACAGGAGGTTCACATCGCTGAAACTAACTTGTAATTTCCGGAAGCAAGCTTTTAGCTCATTTTGATCGATCACATCGTTATTATCCACATCTATCGATTCAGAATTGGTCCCATCACATTCAACATTCAACAACAAACCAAGTCAGGTCAGATTTATCAAGGACTATGACTAAAAAAAACATTATAAAAAAAAAAGACATTTAATTAAAATAAAATACCAAATTGTTGAAAGATAGCCTTGCATTTCCTAAAGCTTTGATTGATTTTCAAAAAACAAAGATATTTAATTAAAATTAGATTTTAAAAAAACCAAAGAGGCATTACAAGAACCAGTAGGATTGCAAAGAAGATGGAAAATATACCAATAGATTAGAGTAAAACCAAAAATAAATTCAACCAATTCAACATTCAAATAGTAAAAAAAAAAAAAAAAAATAAAAAATAAACACCAACACCACCATACCACCAATAAAAAAAAAACCCAGCCACCCACGGAAAAATCTCAAAACTACTCTACCTTAACCCGAAATCACCACAAAAATACTAAGTCTCCGATTTAAAAACCTGTAAAATTATTAAATATACAAAAATATATGAAATTTTACCTTTTTAAACACTTCAATTTTGGTTATTTGGCCATATTAATTATAGGGAATATTTCAAGCATTACCCCAAACTAGAACCCCACTGTGATCATACACTAAAGTACGGTGGCGTCCAAAGGGAAGGAAGATAGAGCAAAAGAGTCGCCAACTAGTTTTAGGAACTTGTAAACCGTTCACAGGGTGAAGGTTACACCCCTTAACGATCCATGAGATCGTTAACTCCAATAGGTCTGGAACCAAGACTGGAAATTCGGGGATGAAGGTACAAATCCAATCTAAAAGAAATTGAACTTGCCTTAATAATAGGCCTCCACTTTATTCTTCTCGTATTCATGTGCGCTTTCGGACTAACATGCAATCATTAGGTTTAACCCTAAACCTGTTTATCTATGTTGGTTGAATATTAATGCACAAATAAATCTATTATTGGCGATCACTTGAATTATAATCAAATTAACTTTAAACAAGATTATTAATTATCTTATTAAGCGTGATTACAAGTATCAATTCCCTTTAAACATGCATAAAAGGCGTAATCAAGCAATAACAATAAATATCAAGCAACATAATAATAATCATTAAAATAATCATAATAATAATTTAGAAAAGCATCCTAACATGATACTAGGAATCAAAATAGGAACCTAAACATGATTTCTATATCATGATATTAATGAAACAATTAAAGCACTTACTTGGATGCCTCGTATCTCTTTCTAATAACAAAATACACACGTTAGTAACTTCAAGGAAAATATAAAATCAAACAATTAAATTAAATAATTAAAATAAAGAATCAAGAAAGTTAAGACTAGATTTGGGACCAAACCCTCAAAAATCAAACCTTTCACGTCTAGGGCGAAGGCAACTTCGAACTTGGCTAGGTGTGTCTAGATCTTGTGAATGCGGAATTTTGTGTTTGAGATAAGGCTAGCTTAGAAAAGAGAGAGAGAGAGAGAGTATATCAAGAATTTCTTGTTGAGAGTGGGTGATTGAAAACGGAGGTTTTAGGAGGCTATTTATAAAGAAAATCAGCCGGATATAATAAAAAAAGAATCAGAGTTTCGAAAAGAATAAAACACGAATGTTGTCGCCAAACACGCCCCTATCGCCAGACGACAGGGTTGTCGCCAGGCGATAGACGTGTCGCCGCGACGCCAGAATTATCGCCAGGCGACAGAATGTAGTGCGGCGCTGCAATCAGTTTACCACTTGTTTTCTTATTTTAATAAAATTTAAGCGTACGAGGGGTAAAACTGTAAATTCATGAAAAACACTTCTTTTATTCTAAATAAAACTCTTAAAAGTCAATTTATCAATGCTTATCAAATTAGGACTCAAAAGAACCTTTTAGAAGATTCTAGAAGACTATAATCAATCCTAATTGCATCATAATAGGCCCTCCCTTAGATCATTGGGCCGAATATAAAAATCAAATCGGGCCTAGTTTAGTAATTTGGCCATAACTTCCTCATTATTCATCGGAATTGGACTTATAATATATCGTTGGAAAGCTCTTTTCGAATCCGACCCAACTACACTATTATTGGACCCTTGCCATGGACCAACCTAAACTGGATTGACTATTTTCATATAATAGGTTTTCAAAAACAGAGAGAAAGAAAAGAATTAAAAACGAACCGCAACACTAGACTTTTCACACTTTCATTTCATTCGATTATGATTCGACGTGAGAGGTATTCATCATTGGGTTTGGTTTTGGGGAGACACATTTGGGTGTCTACAGAAGCCCCCACTTTGACTGAGTTTTGAGAAACGCAAGTTTCGAAAACAAAAGTCAAAGTATCGATAGGGACGGAGAATGATTTCGAACGTTCGGCGATCCCAAATCCTTATTGTAACGCCGATACCTGAAAACTAGCGTTATTTAAAATAGATAAGAGAGTTAAGAAACGCGTATCTTGCCCCGTTGAGCACACGTCTCTGAAGGTAACCGATTTGTGTTGCATTTGCTGTTGTGACAACCTTCTGCAAGCTAGGGAACGCTATCCCGCTGTTTTGACGATCTTCTTCAAGCTAGGGGATACCGCCTGAAGACTGCTACACCTCTAACTGCCTCCAAGTTTGCCGTGATAGACTTTTGCAAGCTAGAGTACCCTATCAAAGATTGCTTCGCCTGAAACGACCTTCTGGCGCTTTATGACCATCTTCCGCAAGCCAGGGAACATGATCGAATATTGCTTCGCATGAAGCTATCCTCATTTGTTGCAATAATACTCTGAAGAATATCACCGAAGACCAACGCCTGTCGATCCTTTAAAGTTCGCTTGAACTTTGCTTTTGCTATGCCAGTGCGTCGGCGCTTTGCTGCTTGTGAACCAGTATATCGGTGCTTTTGAATTGCGAACCATTATGTCAGTGCCTTTGAAGTGAGCCAATGTTTAGGCGCTTTAAGCTAAGTGAGACGATCATTTATCAAGTCGATCACTAAATTAATTGTAATTGAGTCTATTACTAAATCATGTCAAATTGCTTATAGAAGCTAACTGGCGTACCAAGGAACCCAAAATTGTTGTACGAGGTTGAAATCACCACTGTGAGAGGCTTTGAGTTCTGTCGCTGCTGCAACGCCTCTAGCGCCGCGATTTTGCTTTGTCACCAGACAAAGCACTCTGTCGCCCGAAGACAAAGCTGTCGTGCGACTCTACATTCGGGATTTTCTTATAAATCCCCTTTCTTCCCCGTGTTGCTGCTACTGCTCCATTTTCGTTCGAGTTCCACCGCGAAACTTCAAATTGCTTGTTCTTGCTTGTTTCTCAACAAAATTCGCTAAAGTTTGTTGCAAATCAAAGCTTTGTTCATCTATTTTCCTGATGTATGTAAGTTTTTTCCCAACTCACTTGAATTTTGATGACTTTCGCACATGTTTGTTCATGAATTTCTTGAAAATTCGAAACTTATATTGCTCAATTTGCTTTATTTGTCAAATTTTATGCCATGAAATTGCTTGATTATGTTTCTATATTGCCTTGGGAGTATTTTGAGACTTGTTTGACTCAATTTTGTTAAGAAACGAACAATTCACCATTGTTGACCCTCTTAAGGTCGGGAAAACAATGTGGCTCGTTCTTGATGTTTTTGCTAGCAATTCTTGTTCAATTTGTCACAATAATTATCATAATATTGCAAGAAATTATTTGATTGCTTGAAAAATGCCATATATGCTTGAATTGAAATTGTGCTCTGTTTTAGTACTACGTACTCTTCTTTTTACGAACATAGTATCATGCAGCTAGGCGAACCTTAGATACTATAGAGCCTTAATCTTTGTCAATTCTGCACAATATAGAATGGCTAGAGAACGAGGTTCCGGTTCCCGATCCCGAGATACGCAACGGGAGCATGAACCCGTTGAGGAGGACGCCGACCCGTCCACTTCTCTTGGTCCCTTTCCTGAGTGGGACGAGCGGACACTGTACTTTGCCACTGAGCACCACATTTTTTAGAGGGTGCGTCGCGGGACCACTAGCGGTACGACGCGCTGCCACGGTTTGGGTAACGACACCCTGGGAAAACTATACAGCACGTATTTCATCAGCAATGAGGGGTTGCGGCTTCTTGGGAGTCTTGTGGGCTGACTGCCCTGTTTTGGTCCACGCAGGCCATGTACTCTTTTGACGCGAGTCACCGCGTGGTTCGTTCTTTGGTGGAGTTCTTCTGAGATACCACCAACACTTTTCATTTTCCTTGGGGTGAGATGATGGTCACCCCAGCCGACTTCAGCCTCATCTCGCGACTGGAGTTTAGTTCGACTGCGCTGCCGTTCGACAGATCCATTAGCATTTTCTCTCCTGAGGTTGATGAGTTGTTGGGTTCAATTGTTGTTTGGGGCCGCGCTGAGGTGGAGCCATCCTAATTCAGCTCCAGGTGCATTCGCCGGTCTACTCTGGCGACGGCTTTTTGAGGACAATGCGACCACCCGAGAGCAGCGGGTGCGCATCTTTGCACTTATTTTGCTGTCAAGGACGTTTTCCCCTGACAAGGGTAGTAGGGTGCTGCTTTACTATCTTCTTGGTGTCCGCGATCTTCAGCTGATCGGGACTTATGATTGGGCCAGCTTGGCCTATGCTAACTTTTTGCGCGGATTGCGAGACTCGTGTTGACACCGGTCTTACATAGGAGACACCGCTCTTTCCGGCTTCTGGTGGGTCATAGAGGTATACTTTATCTCTTACAAAGTTAACTCTAAGTTCTTGTTAGCACTTTTTGATATCTTTTATTTTTGTAGATTTGGTTCTACGAGTACTTTCCTTCGCTTGTGCCAGCGAGGGCATCTCCACGCGAGTTTTCTGTTGGCGCCTGTTGGGGAGGTCGCTACAATAACCGGGAGACTACTGCCCCTGTTAGAGAGCTGATTCTCTTTATATGTTCTTTTGCATGGTTATCATCTTTGAATTTCTTTTAGTATATCTTTATCTTATAGGCGTTCTTTGCAAGAGCCTGAGGTGCTATACCGGCCATGAGGCGATTTGGTTATTCCTGCGCTGGCTGCGCAGTACACTGCTGAGCGTCGCTACTTCCAGGGGACCTATGAGGCGGCAGTGTACCAAGGAGAGAGAGTTGCTATTCAGCATTCCTCAGAGATTCTTGTCGTCCTTGCTCCTCTGCCATGTCATATGTTCAATGACGCAAGGCTGATCAGCTTATCGGAGAGGTCGCCTGCTGGTACCCCTTAGCGATCTCATTCCATCTTAGGGCGGTGCTAGGAGGAGGAGCTGCTGCCGTTGTTAGCTCCGGCCCATGTTCTGTCAGCGGAGGTGGCGGTATGATTTTGTCTTTTATCTTTTGTTAAGTAGCCCCTAAGTGACATTTTATTCACTTTGGTTTGCTTTTTGCCAGACCGAGCCTACTGAGTTTGTTCCCCCTCGTATGTCCATCCACTATCAGGGGACATACGGGCCTATTGAGGAGATGATCCCTCCGGCTCCCGAGGATCAGCGCTTTGTTGAGCGATCTATTCCTCGCCACCAGACTCGAGTGAGTTATTTACTTGCTACTTGTTCATATCTGTCTTGTATTGTTACTGAATTTTTTCTTTTACAGTTTTCGCGCGAGGTGGTTACGGCGATGGCGAGGTGCATAGACGCCTTTCAGAGCCAGCTCGTGCGGATGAGAAACGTGACTTCCTGTCGTCGCGGCGATTCCTCTTATTATTTCTGCATCGTTTATATTTATATTTTCGTTGCTTCTGACTTGAT
Source organism: Chenopodium album (assembly GCF_948465745.1). Classification (NCBI taxonomy): domain Eukaryota; kingdom Viridiplantae; phylum Streptophyta; class Magnoliopsida; order Caryophyllales; family Amaranthaceae; genus Chenopodium; species Chenopodium album. Next base: position 46,855,729 of record NC_137839.1, read on the forward strand.
TTCTTTTTGCATGGACAACCTATTCCTTCCCGTACTCGGACAAGACCTGAGGTTTGGAGAGAATCGGCTAGGTCTAGCTCGAGGCATCGCCGCACTAATTCTGGCGGTCGGGGTGGCCGATCTGATGCTGCCCGAACAGAGGCGGTGGAGGGTTCGGGCTCTTCATTTGAGTTTGCACATGCAGGGCCGATACGCCAGGGAGAGGCGACTTCAGCTCTGAGAGGTGGTGGGACGTACGAGGTCGGCTTATCGTCGCAGCATCCTCCGCAGCCTCAGTTTCTGCTGATTCATCACTAGGGCGACCTTGGGTGGACGGTTCCTAAGTTGAGTTTCCTTCCTCTTAAAGAGACCGGAGCTGGTGGGGAGCATACTAATCATTCTGCGCAGTTTTTTAATATGATGAACATTCCTCATCATCTGCGTCCTGCAGCGCCGTAGTTGTACCTATGTTGTTTATTTATTTTGACTTTTATTGAACTTTGCCTGACTGACACATTTGTTAGACATACTTTGTATATACATATTATTATATATTATGACTGTATTATTTTTGCATTTATTTTTCATTTTTATGTGCATATGTGTGTGTGATACAATTGTGATAAAGTTGTGATTAGTTTTGCGCAAAAATTTCTGTTATTTTTATTACTAATGGAGGGTATTCGACTTTCTCCCCCAAAAAAAGAAAAAATGAAAAATATATTTGACTTGAAACAAACCTAAATTTAATTAAGTCCGAATAAATCAAAAAAGAAAATAGAAGGAAAAACTATATTAAATTAATATGTATGGGTTTTTGAAGAAAGGGGTAAAATCGTAAAGTCATTGTACGAATTCGAATCATAGCTAGAAAAACGCGGTTTGCACAGCACGTTGAGGAAACGCTACAGCACTACGTGTCACCACGCGTTTTACGTTGTTGCCTAGCGCTGCTGCTTGTCGTTTGGTGCTGCAGTGCGCTGATTCCGAGTCCTTTTTGAAGTCAAACTGCATCGATTTTGTGCATAAATAGCCCCCTAATCTGCAATATTTCTGTATAATTCCAACAGATTAATTATAATCTTAGCTTCTCAACAAATAATCATGTCTTTAGTTACTAAGAGTTTTAGCAATTTCACTCGTGAATGGTATCGGTCTTTTACTGCTGAAGAAAGAAAAGAACGCGACTTTTTTCACATGGGAGGTAGTTATGGTGTTAAGGGGGTAGATCTTGATATAGATTTTATTCATACCTCCTTAACATATTGGGACACAGATACACATTGTTTTAGACTAGGGTGTGATGAAATTAGCCCTTTACCGGAAGAATTTGGTGCCATCTTAGGCTTCCCTTCATTAGATGTTGCGGTAATCCCTAGAATAAATGAATATTATTATAAAGATTTTGAGCGCTTCTTTAATTTAAGAGACAGAGATCTAACAAATATTGTAGATGGTAGCGTAGTTAATTTAAAAGAATTTGCAAGACATTACTTTGATAGACCTTATTCTGAATCTTTTCATGTTTATAGAAGAAGGGCTTTACTCTTTTGCATGCTTAACCAATATCTTCTCACTAGTGGTAGAATTAATGAGGGTCAAGCAATTATATTAAATGTTTTGGAGCAAATTGAATCTGGAAGAAATCCAATGCCATTAATTGTTGGAGAGACTATTCTTAGTCTTGATGAATTCAAGAGAAATCAAAAAGCACCTTTTCGGGGCTCTGCAATTTTATTACAGGTAGAAAAATAATATTTTTAATTACAGAAATCAAAAACATATTTTTGTTTAGTAATATTATTTTTTTTGCAAATATAGCTAATAGAGAGACTAGAATTCATTAGTCCTCCTGACAATATCGAAAAATATACTCCAAATTGCTTTGAGAGGCGACAAAAACGCTTCTCTACGATGGGGCGCTGTAGACACCTAAAAATGTCTCCCCAAAACCAAACCCGATGATGAACACCTTTCACCTCCATTATTGGTCGGGTTGAGTATTTAATGTTTGGAGTGCTTAAGTCCATGTTCTATCCAATACATTTCATAAACCAATCCATTTCCTAGGTCATTTCCCTAAACCATAACTTGTTATCCACTTTTTGTGTCCACATCACAAAACCGAGTTAAAATGATTTTTTGGTATTATAATTTTGATCCGATTATTATTTGGTTGGATAGGACTTGAAATAAGATTTCCAACCATATATCATAAGCCCAATTCCGAACTATAACGAAAAAGATATGAGCAAAATACTAAACTCGGCCCAAAACCGACACCCTTCAACTAAAACGGCCATATATTAGAATTTACAAATTATTTTGACCTGATTCTAATAGGGTTGTAAAGTAGACTTGATAATCTTTCCAATGATATATTATATGTCTTATTCCAAGCTACGGATAAAAAGTTATCGCATTTTGAAAAACGCGTAAAAAACTGAATCGTTGCGCAGCCAACCAAACCACCGTGTCACGGGGGAAAGTGACGTGGCACGGGGCCTGGTACCGTAACACGGGAATTCTCAACGTGTTACGGTGCCTGGTTCCGTGACACGGGAATTCTCGTGCTTATTTCTGCGCTATTTTATCGGGTACATTCCCCGCGTCACGGGTGATGATGACGTAGCACGGGGTATGGTACTGTGACACGGGATTTTTCACCGTGTCACGGTGCTTTCCCGTGTCTTTTCCGCGTTTCATTCCCACGCGCTTATGAATCTTGACGCAAAAAATTCCACCGTGTCCCGGTGTGTCTTCCCGTATCACGGTGCACGCCCCGTGACACGGAATTTTCTCGTGTCTTTTCCGCGTAAACCCTTCACGCGTTTTCACTTCCCGTAGGTCAAATATTTCCCGCATCACTCCAGTTGTCCACCACATCACGGGATTTTTCCCCGTCTGACGGTGCCTTCCCCTGTCTGACGGTGCCTGGCACCGTGTCACGGTGCTATTTGCCGTGTCACGATGTTATTTTTTAGGGTTTTTATCTTTTTAGGATTCCGTGTGTTCCCTCTACTCATTTTTCCTGTAAATACTCCCTCCCTTTTTGCAGTTTGGGGCATCAAATCCTTCTCTCTTACACCAAAAATCATTATCTTCTCTCTTACACCAAAAATCATTATCTTCTCTCTTTCTCTCATATTCTAAGCCTTAAACCTATATTTCTAATTACACCATTCTTCCCTTAAGCACTCTAAAGAGTCCATACGACACCCGAGGTTTCGTCCTTAAACCAAGGCGTGAAAGGTATAAATAACTAAGGGTTTGGACCAAATCAAATCTACATTTATTTAATTTAATTTTCATTTGATTTATATTTTTTATTGAAGTTACTAACAATTTATTCATGATGTATGTAGCAATTTAGGGAACGCACGGAATGTGAGTAATTAATTAATTTAATTACTTATTTTATTTTTATATTGCTAGTATCATGATTAGGTTATTTTATATTTGATTTGACTAACACTATTGTTGTTAAATTGCTTCCAATATTGATGTTTATTCTATTATTGTTATTATGATCACCATGTTGCATGTTAAAGGGAATATGTAATTGAAAATCACGCCTAATAAGATAATTTGGTTGACCGGTTTGGGTTCCTTTTTAATCTTGTTGTTTAATCAAGTGATCATAAATTTTATAGAATTATATGTTGCATTAATACTAAACCAATGTAGCTTAATAGTAGTTTGAAACGAATTAAATCTCTGTTTGTATACCTTTGAGATTGCAGGAATGCTTTTCACTATAAGAATCGAGTAGAGGCCAATACGGGCGAATGTGACTCCATGACTCACTTCGTACCATCATCCCTGATCCTCCTTTCGTGGTTTCGAACCATATAGAGTTAGTAATCTCATGGATTATGAATGGGGTGTAACCTTCACCGGTCAACATCGTTGCCTTCGTTGTCCCTTTATCGTGGTTGCCTTTTATGATCCGTGAACGGTTTACAAGTTCCTTAAAAAATTGTTGGCAGCTCCCTACTTTGCTTTGTCCCTAATCGTTGTCCCTAATCATAATGTCAATTCCAACTTCCTATATGTGCCAAGCATATTCACATATGCTTTAACGTAGGTGCACTTCGAACGACGCCTACAGGCGCCATGAGTGGAATAAAGTCTTTGCTTCTTGCAACTTTGCTATCAAGTAGGTCATCCCTTGGTGGAAAATAGAGAAGATGGTTGGTGCCAACAAGCAACCCTTCTGCCGTCTTTCAAGCTTAACTAAAATGACTTTTTATTATACCTGCAGGGTAAAAAGGCAGTACGGTCTACTTCAAACAATTCCTTTTGGGGATCTTCGTCGTCCCTATGAATTCCCTGTTTCACAAGAAGTAAAGAAATTGGACACATATTGGAGCGCTAAACCTTTATGGGAAGTGATTACCCAAAAGATTCCTCCTTCCTTGCCCAATGGGTTGAAGAGATGGCTTCTTAATAAGCCTACAAAGGACATGAATATTATCAGAGTAAAACCAATGTGAAGAATCATCTAGGTGACAAAGTGATTCCTGTAAAGGAACGCTTGGGTGAGAAGATTGAATTCAAAACACCTGTGATGCCTAAGAAGAAAGAATTTACAAAGGATAAAAGGAAAAGAAAAGCTGACACTTGTGAAAAAAAGGTTTGGGTAGAAATGAAACATGGAGTCCTAGCTAAGGGAGAAACCATTTACTCTAAGATTAAATGTTGGTTCTCTAAAGGATGCCTACTAGCTAAAGTCATGGATGATGAAGAGGATGCAGATAAAAATTGGAAAAGGGCAAAGAAAGAAAAGAAAGATTGAAGCATTGCCAAACTTCCAATTTATTAGACTTAGTTTTAAATTCAAAGTTAAATTTGTTCTATTAAGCTTTCATTTAGATTTCATCAATAATGTAATTTTTATTTAATTTTATTAATGAAATTTCAGCTTTTTAATTAAATCACTTCTTTAAATTTAATTTATTAAAGCAATGAAAACAGATTAATTTATTTTCCAGAAATTTTTTCAAGTACGGATGTCGAAAAATTTTCCAGAAACACTGAAATTTGCCCTAGTACTCCCAGAAGAGCGACGTCGCCGTTTTGCGGCTATCGCCAGACATTGCTGTCTGTCGGCCGTCAATAGACGATGTCGCTTTGCGCTGCGGTCTATTGTTCGGCAACATACTTCTACCTGTGGCGCTACTATTTTGTCGAATTTCTTTTTATTTCTTGGATGCGAGGTTTGCGAAAATTAAAGTGGCCGCACCCTGTAAAGGGTTACCTATGTATCCTTTTCTAAGGAATCGGGCCAAACGTAGCTCTCTTGAGTGTCCTACTCAAGTAATTATGGGTCATACGTTTTAAGTTTGTCAAGGTTCATCATGTTTGAGAACTCGTTGGCATCCATGTCAGTTAGTTTTGCGGCACCTCCTGATAGGATTGTTTTGACAATATAGGGTCCGGACCAATTATGCCTAAATTTGCCTCTTGGATCCAAAACATTTTTCCTTAATGTTGTTAACACCAAGTCTCCTACTTTGATGTTTCTTGTCTTGACCTTCTTATTAAAATTCCTAGCCATACGGGTTTGATAACATTGGGTATATCTAGAGCTTCTAGTTGCTTTTCATCAAGTAGAATTAGCTCTTCATACCTTGCTCTAGTCCATTCGACTTCATCCAGTTTAATTTCTAGTGCAATGCGTAGAAATGATATCTCTAGCTCTACAGGTTGTACGATATCCATTCCATAAACCAAGGAGAATGGCGTATTTCCTGTGGATGTGCGAATTGACGTGCGATAACCCCAAAGTGCAAATGGAGTTTATCAGGCCAATCTTTGTAATATTATGTCTTTTCTCGATAATAGTCTTTAGATTTTTATTAGCTGCCTTAACTGCTCCATTTGCTTGAGGTCTATAAGGGGAAGAATGATGGTGTTGAATGCCATGTTTTTGTAACAATTCTTCACATTCAGCTTGAAAGTGAGTTCCATTGTCACTTATCATCTTATGTGGGACTCCGTATCTACAAATGATATTCATTTCGATAAAGAGTGCTACATGTTTTGAAGTGAGTTTAGCATATTATTGTTCTTCAACCCACTTTATGAAGTAATCAATTGCTACTAGGATGTATTCGTGACCTCCTGTCCCAGGAGGGGTAATTTTAACAATATTATCAATTCCCCATGTAGAGAATGGCTATGGTGAAGTGTAGGTGTAAAGTAGAGATGGAGGAACATGTTGTAAATTGGCATAAATTTGGCATTTAGGGCATCTTTTTACATATTGATGACAATCCCTATTCATTGTAGTCCAATAGTACCCTTCTCGCATTATCTTTTGGACTAGCATTTTGCCATTAACATGGGTTCCACAAATGCCTTTGTGGACTATCCTCATAGCTCTTTGGGCATCCTTTTTCCCTACACATAATAGAGCTCGACCCTTAGGTACCCTTTTATGTAACTCATTGTCTATGAGTATGTATTGGGAAGCCAAGAGTCTTAATGCTCGTTTTGCTCTTTTGTCAGCATGAGGAGGATATTCTCCTTTGGTGACGTAATTAAGTATATCCATATACCACGGTTCTTCTTCTTCTTCTTGGACCACTTCATGGTCTTCTATGGCTTGAATATAAGTCGATTTATGCTTTTTCTCTGTAGTTAGAGGCATTTCTCGATTTCCGTAGGAATCCTAACCATTGAGGCTAGTCTTGCCAAGGCATCAGCAAATTGGTTTTCCTCTCTAGGTAGATAAGTGTATTCTACCTTTTCTAACTGATTGGTGAGAGTTTCCAGATAAGTTTGGTAAGGGGCTAGACTTTCACTCCTTACTTTTCATCTATTAGAAATCTGGTTGATAATCAATGAAGAGTCTCCGAATATTCGTAGTTTCTTTACTCCCAATGCCAAAGATGTTTCAAAGCCTACCACGCATGCTTTGTATTCAACAGCGTTGTTGGTAACGTCGAAATCTAGCTTTATGGAGATTGGAATGTGCTCTTCTTTAGGTGATACTAATAATCCTCCAACGCCGCATCCCTTTTGGTTTGAGGCTCCATTGAAGTATAAAGTCCAAGTATCATCTTTTGTGACCATCAAGTCTTCGTCTGGAAATTCATTGTCATGTATCCGCATCGAATCTTCTATTGGAAAATCCGCTAGGAAATCCGAGACCACAGATCCTTTGATAGCCTTTTGAGGCATGAATCTTACATCCAATTAGGCTAAATTTACTATCCACCTTGATATGCGCCCATTAAGTGTAGAATTTTTGAATAGATACTTAAGTGGATCCATTCGGGAAACTACAAAGATTGTATGCACGAGTGTAGACACCTAAAAATGTCTCCCCAAAACCAAACCCGGTGATGAACACCTTTCATCGCCATTATTGGTCGGGTTGAGTATTTAATCTTTGAAGTGCTTAAGTCCATCTTCTATCCAATATATTTCATGAACCAATCAAATTTCTAGCACATTTCCCTAAACCATAACCTATTTTCCACTTTTCATGTCCACATCGCAAAACCAAGAGACCCTGATTTTATGGCTATATATTTTTGATAAAATTATTATTTTGTTGGATAGGGCTTGAAATAAGCTTTCCAACCATATATCATAAGCCCAATTCCGAGCTATAACGAAAAAGATATGAGCAAAACACTAAACTCGGCCCAAAACCGACACCCTTCCACAAAAACAGCCATATCTTAAAATTCTAATTGGGTTGGAAAGTAGACTTGATAAGCTTTCCAATGATATATTATACGCCTTATTCCAAGTTACGGATCAAAAGTTATGAGGATTTTAAAAATGGGTAAAAAACTGGAATCACCACGCATAGTGCAAAAGCACCGTGTCACGGGAGTGTGCCCCGTCTGACGGTGCCTGGTGCCGTGACACGGTACTGTACATCGTGTCACGGCGCCATTTTTGAAGCTTTTTTGCGTCAAATTCCACCGTGGCACGGTACCTGTTGCCGTGACACGGTACCTGCTGCCGTGACACGGTATTTCTCACCGTGTCACGATGCTTTTTCCGTGTAATTTCCTCATTTTACCATACCGTGACACGGTGTACTGTACCGTGCCACGGTGCACACTGCCCTGTCACGGTATGTGTGCCGTGTCACAAAATTTTCTCGTGTCTTTTCCGCGTAAACCCTTCACGCGTTTTCTCTTCCCATAGGTTAAATATGTCCCGCGTCACTCCAGTTGTCCACCGCGTCACAGGATTTTCCCCCGTCTGACGGTGCCTTTCCCCATCTGACGGTGTCTGACACCGTTTCACGGTACTCTTTTCCGTGTCAAGTTGTTAATTTTTAGAATTTTTATCTTTTTAGGGTTTCGCGTGTTCCCTCTACTCAATTTCCCTATAAATAAAACCCTCATTTCTGCAGTTCGGGGCATCAAATCCTTCTCTCTTTCTCTCTTTTACACCAAAAATTATTCTCTTCTCTTTCTCTCATATTCAAAGCTTTAAACCTATATTCCTAATTACATCATTCTTCCCCTAAGCACTCCATGGAGTCCATACAACACCCGAGGTTCCGTCTTTAAAGCAAGGCGTGAAAGGTACAAATAACTGAGGGTTTGGACCAAATTAACTCTACTTTTTTATTTAATTTAATTTAATATCTATTCGCTTTATATTTTTTATTGAAGTTACTAACAGTTTATTCATGATGTAGCAATTCAAAGGAACGCGCAGAATGTGAGTACTTAATTAATTTAATTACTCTTATTTTATTTTAATATTGCTAATATCATGATTAAGTTATTTTATATTTGATTTGACTAAAGCTATTATTGTTGAATTGCTTCCAATATTAATGTTTGTTCTATTATTTATTATTATGATCACCGTATTGCATGTTTAAAGGGAATATGTATTTGAAAATCACGCCTAATAAGATAATTTGGACAACCGGTTTAGGTTCCTTTTTAATCTTGTTGTTAATTCAAGTGATCACAATATTTTAGAATTATGTGTTGCATTAATATTAAACCAATTTAGTTTAATAATAGTTTGGAGCAAATTGAATATTTTGTTTGCATGCATTTGAGATCGCAAGATCACTTTTCACTATAAGAATCGAGTAGAGGCCAATACGGGCAAATGTGACTCCATGACTCACTTCGTACCATCATCCCCGATCCTCCTTTTGTGGTTCCGAACCATATGGAGTTAGTAATCTCATGGATTATGAATGGGGTGTAACCTTCACGGGTCAATCGTTGTTGCCTTCGTTGTCCCCTAATTGTGGTTGCCTTTTATGATCCGTGAACTGTTTACAAGTTCCTTAAAAACTTGTTGACGGCTCCCTACTTTCCTTGTCCCTAATGGTATTATGTCAATTTCCACTTCCTATGAGTGACAAGCATATTCACACATGTTTTAACGTAGGCGCACTTCAAACGACACCTACAATTTGGCGAGTCCACTGGGGAAGATTCTTGGTTATTTATCGATTTGAATGATCGGTATTTAATGAAGATGAGTGGATGAGACTTGATAGATTCTTGAAAAATATTCCTGTGATTCATTTGGCAATTTTGCATAAGCATAGACATTTTAACGTCGCGTGTAGGTCTGTCCCGTAGGAAAAATTGAATAACTTGATTGCGTACGAAGGAAAACAGGGCCCCGGTCAGATTTTCTGACTGTCGTGCCACGGCAGAATCTGCCGTGTCATGGTGGAATACACCGTCTGACGGTGTGCAGCACCGTGGCACGGGGCTCTCTGTCGTGTCACGGCAGTCCTAAAATCAGTCTGGTGGCTTGTTTTCTCTTCTCACAGTCAACTTCCTTCGATTTTTCTGAAAAAAAAAACGCGTGTGTTATACATGCGTCTTAGCCCCGGGGGATTTAAGCTCTATCAACCCAAAAACGCTCATGGCAATAAGGGTTCATCCTAGTTATTAAATCCACCCAAACCATGGAGTCGAGTTCGACTTCATCATGAACTCACGGAGCCGCCCGTTGGCATACACCCTCCAGGGAGGCTGCCTTGCTAACGCGTCCAAACTCTTAACCATGGTACCTTTTTTGACACCAAATAAACCTGACCACAGTCGAACATAGAACTTGACCTTAGGTTGCGAACTATTCTTTGCATCATTGTGCCTACGTGTTTTATGTGTGTATATTTGTTCGTTTTGATCCTAACCTTAACGATCTTTCTTTGTCTATGGTGGATTATTTAATGACTAACGATTGCCAATGGACCGTACTCACTTAGTTTTTAGCGCCAAATAAAAAAGTTCACCGTGTCACCGCAGTTTCCACCGTGGCACGGTGGATTTCCAGCAAAAAAAAAAAATCTCGTTCCACGTAAGCTTTCACCGTGCCACGGGAAAGTTCACCGTGTCACGGCAGTTTCCACCGTGGCATAGTGGATTTCCAAAAAAAACCTGGAAATGGTCACCGCGTCACGGCAACTTGTGCCGTGACACGGTACAGTTTGCCGTGTCACGGTGCCTAGGAAATAAGTTCAGTCAGTTTTTTTTAGTCTTCCGCGTTAATTTGGTCCTCGCGTCAGTCGTTTTGGTTACTGTTCACATGTCTAGCCATACAATCATACCACGAGTCTTATAAGATCACTTAATCACTAACGAGTCAAGTATAGTCCACACACTTTCTTTATTTTTTTTTTACTCGAGTCATACACCATGTCGTTTATGATCGTATACTAGGTTCATGCACCCCCATTTCCATCATAATAAAAGATGAGTGGATCGGAGTTATTCTCACCTATTTTCAAATGACTTTTTTTTTCCTATCTTGAGCAATGTGTCAAACAATTAAGTGCGGTTGTTTTATTTCAAAGCACTTGGTCAAGGAGCAGGGGTAGATTGGTACAGTTCGAGTCATTACTACATCAACCTCTTAGACCTAAGAGGCGTTTAAAGAGAACTTTGCCATCTCTACGTCACTCATCACCTTTAAACTACTTTCAGTTTGTCCCAATGGCCACTAAGGAAGATATTGAGAACATTAACAAGTCCATTGAGACAATATCAAACATGTTACAAGCACTCACTACCAAAGTCAACACTGTAGAGCAAAACAATGTTCTGCGGCTGCAATGGACAAGATCAAAGAACAAATGAGCAAGATATCTAAGGATTTCACCTATGTGGAATGGCCTCCCACTCCTTTGGATGTGAAGGATAGACTCCCTGAAAAGTTCTCCACTGCTGATATTCCAAAGTTCAAGCCTACTGACAATACAATATTCCATTTGAAGGCGTTCTCTGCAACCATGGATCTTAAGGGATTGGACGTAACACTCTTCCCTACGGTGTTCCCTCTCTCCTTAGAATATGCTTACCAACAATGGTTTTATTTTCTAGATGCCAAGCGTACTACGACTTGGCAAGATGTCACCGACAATTTCATGAACCATTACAAGTGTAACATTCAAAGTAAAACTTCTGAACATGAACTCTCCATTCTCAAACAGAAAAAGAATGAAGGCTTCACTGCTTATCTGAACAGGTGAAGGGAAACAGCTACACTCTTGGTAGATCCTCCCAAAAAAAAAAAAAAAAGATGATTCACCTCTTCATCCAAAATTTGACTGACAAGTACAAGCAACATCTCAAATTTCTTCCTTTGAACACTTTTGAAGCTGTATATGACATTGGCATCAATATCAAGGATGATCTAATAAAGACTGCTGGTAGTACCAATAATAACACTTGGAAAAACAAGAATAACGACCATCCTTCTTCTTCTTCTTCTTCTAAGCACGAAAATACTACCAACAATATAAGCCAAGTTGATCTCAATAAAGTGTTAGCTCTTGATGCTCCATTGCCCAAGAAGAAAAGAACTTACACTTCTTTAGGAATTACTTATGATGCGGCCTTTGATCGCCTTTACGGTCATGGCTTGATCACACCTATTGGGCCATTTCTAGAGCCAAAACCTGAAGAAAGGAGCGCCAAATGAAATCCCAATGCCCATTTCAAGTACCATCAAGGAAGGGGCCACACTTCAGAGCAATGTTGGAATTTGAAGGACGTCATTCAAGACTTGGTGGATGCAAACAAACTTCCTGTCCCTCCCTACGGCAAGAAGTAATGAACACAAGGCGCACTTCAAAAGGCGCACAGCAGATCCTTTATGCAAGATTTCATGATTTTTTTTTATCATTCATCTCCATTCCCCCACTCGTGTCTAGCATAGGTTTTCCATTTCATTTTTTTATATGTTTCTTGTGTTTCGTTCACCTTTATTCCATTAATAAAATGAGAAATTTCCATTACATCTTGATCATAGCATTTTTCATTCACTCATTCTAAAAAAACAAAAAAATCAATTGCCGAACTAAACACAAGGTACACTAATAATTTGAGGCGCCTTTGAAACCCTGTCATTCCCTATTACTCGATCAATCACATTCCATTTCTTCATCAACCACTTTGAGCCTCGTCTAAAGTTTGGCCTTCATTTCTTCAACCCACATTCACTTAACCCTGGGATTGGAAGATGTGTAATTGTATAACATTCAAAAAGCAAGTAAAAAAACAAAAGCAGCAAAGCAACAATAAAACAATGTCGAAAGGCAAGTGTTCCAATGTCTTTGATATGAACACGTCTCAAATTGCGTCTCTCATCGAATGCTTGGTACCGTGCCTGAGAAACATAATTTCATGTAGTTAATTTTTTTGCATTTATTTTTGTCAATGCTAATTTTTTTCTTTCTCTTTTTAAAAATCTAGGATGAACTTCATGAATTAGATTAAGAGAAGGATGTTGATAGTGTGATTTCAACCTTTATTGGTTCTACTAACAAGAAAAAGGCTCCATTAAATTTTTATGGAAGGGGTGTTTCATCAACTAAATTAAAATAGAAGGCTTTGGTGAGGGAAGTTATAGAGAAACATGCTCACGAGGTTGAAGCTTTACAAAAGATTATGAGGATAAAAGGCAACAAGATAGAAGGGAGATAGAAAATGGTCTTAGCTCCATCATTTCTCACCTTCAATAACAAAATCCTCAAATTTCTTTTGATCTAAGCATGTTTGGCTCTTTATTTCTTGATAATCAATGTGAAAAGGATGGTAATACGACAAAAAAGTTCCTACTTCATTCTTGGGCTTCCGCATTCAAGGTACAAACCTTTTGATTAATATATTACGGAAAGTAGAGTTAGATAGTGACTAAGGTCTTTATTTTTTTTCTCTGTTTTTTTTTGTTGCATTTGAGAGATATAACTAAGTTGGGAGATTCTCCACGGTAGCTAAAGACACATTTGAAGTCATCTTCCTTTCACAAATAACTTATTAAATTTCGAATACCCTAACATTACTTTTTATTGATAAGTTTGTTAACTTATATGTGTGTTTGCAGAGCTTTCTTAGTGTTGCACATTAATTTAAAAAATGCTTCAGTTTTATCAACATTAATATATGCCTTAATTATCTAGCCTAGTAACTGTTTTGGGTGCTTTTGTCCCTCGGGAGAGTTACGTCACAAAGTCTGGTCCGGCGTGAGTTGTACCTGCAAAACAAACGAAGACTCCAGGTGGTTGGAGCTCCGCCTCCGACGATCAAGTTAGTAACTTGAAAAGGAGTAAAAAGGTGCGGAAATTTAGGTGGGTATCTGCTCGGATTCCAAGCTCAAGATGTCTCTTTCAAAGAATAAATGTGTAATAAATGGTAAAATGTGCCTCCAAAGGAGGAAATCACCCTATTTATAGGGTCCTTGGGAATTGTGCCCCTTATTAGGTCATCAAGCCCTAATCATTGGTGGGCTGCGCCGCATTGCGGCTTTCTCGGGGTTTAGGCCATGAAGGCCGCCTTTTTCCATTTCTTTGGGATGACACGTGTCAAACAGGGGTTGGTCCATTTTGGACTAACCCTAGGGTGACACGTGTCACTTTCTGGTTGGACCACATGGCAGGGTAAAATTACCCTAAACATTTGCCCCTCACAGATGTGACGTGGCATTCCACGTGGCATCTGTGACACGTGTCACTCTTCCATTGGGGGGTGATTTTACCGCCAATTTTTTACTGTTCACCTTCTACGGAAATTACGGAGATGCCCCTGGATTTACCCCTATATATAGCCGTTTACCCTCATTATTTTGTACGTTTACAAAAACTTTAAGAGAGATAAACTTAGAGAGAGAGAGTCTGCTTTCACGTCTATGTCAAGCGCAAGCAATCAAGCTCGTTCCCGTCAACCACAGTCGGTTCCGTCTTACCTTCATATATCAAATATAAAGGTATCGCCTTTGTCTCTCTCAGCTCTTTTCATTTTTTTCGCTTGTATATATTTCTTGCAATAAATGGATGCATCACCAACACACACGGCACAGCCTAGGTTAGATTCCAGCCGGTCTCCTAGTACGGCTTAGTCTAGGACTGGGAGTGCCGCCTCGGGGTGTTGGGACCACCCTTATGCTTGGCATCCGACTGTCTATGTGTCTGTGCAGGACACAATTGTTTGGACAATGCAGACGCCCATAGATCCTGATTATAGGAACAAGGGCTCAAGCAGGTTACCCGCCTAAAGGGGAGACGTCATGTAAGGAAAACCCAACGGTTGCTGAGAGGTCTCCTCTGCGTGCCCCTTCAACCCCTGCAGATTCCTTCCTCGATGAATGCAATCAGGGAAACGGTGAGGAGGCCGTCTCTATGCCCTGTTCGCAGGATAAGGAGTCATCCGGAGAAATCTCCGCCTCCAGCTCCGAGAGCAGTGACGAACCTATGTCACCGCTTGAGGATAGTGAGGTGGAGGAGAGGAAGAAATGGAGTGAGAAGGACGACCCCTTCAAGATCCACATCACTACCAAAGATAGGGCAAACATGGACAAGGACTTGGAGAATTTCAAACTTATGCGCCCCCTAGCCGATAATTTCAGCATCCGGGTGTCGCCTGAAGAGGGCACCGTCTCCTGGAAGGATGACGAGAGGAACGCCAATGCCTACTTTGGCTGTTATGAGGCGGCGTTCCTAGCCGGGCTAAGATTTCCACTTCACGAGGCGATGAAGGCAATTTTAAGAGGCTATGGCCTTGGAGTGTGGCAACTAACCCCCAATTCCTGGGCTAACATCTTGGGGTATGTTGCCGCCTGTGAATTTCAAGGGCTGCATCCCGGCTGGGAGGCCTTTGCCCATATGCATTACCTGAGTCGCAACCCAGGCGGCTGGAGGGCGATGTATACGTTGACCACGCACCCTCAGTACATGATGACTTTGGACAAAGTATCCAAATTTGATGGCTGGAAGCACCGGTTCTATTTGCTGTCTACACCTAGCCGGCGAGAGAATTTTTAACTGCGCTGGTATAATAAGAAGCCCGACCTTCTGGGCCGGAAGTGTTGTCTTCCCCAGATTTTGGATGAGGACTACGACAAAATAATTGAGACCAACTTTTTTGGTCTTGAGACTGCTACCCTGTCAACCGGGGAATCAATAAAAGTTCCCAAGAACTGGATCTCGAAAAGCGCCTGGTTCAGGGACGAGGCCTTTTTGTCCGCCTGCGGACTCAGCACAATGTTTACCAAATGTATGCGCCTGACATTTTAACCGTCTGGGCTATTTCCATGTCAGCTGTTGTGCAAATACTGATATCTTTGCTCTTTTTGCAAAAGAAGCTTTAGCCATGCTCCCAGACGAGAAAACACCCAAGAGTCCTCCGCCACCATCCACAGAGAGCTTGCGGAGAAACAGGCGGCTCAGATCAGGGCCAAGGTAAGGCGCCTGACCCCTTTTTCTTTAACTTCACAAGTTTAATTTCCGGATGCATAACTGTCTTGCATCCGCTTTGCAGGGAGGCAAACTCCTAATAACGTTTGAGTAGACTCTCAAACGGGCAAAGGATGACTCCGTCTATACCATATCCAAATCTAAGAAGTCTACCTCCTCTTTGACTCCTGGAGCCAAAGCCGAGAAGACTCAAATGCGCATTGGAGGGAAGACTCAGGAGATATCCGGCAGCCTGGGTCTTGACCTTGCCAATCCGCCAAGCCGCCTCTAAAGGTAAGGCGAACCCATTTGAGTCCCCACCTGAGTTAAGGTGGCCTTTGTGGGTGAAATCCCACTCCCAACAAACTTCTTCCTCAGCTGGTCGACAACATATTGGTGCCGCCTGTATTTCGCACTCAGTAAATGTTAATTGTGGTGCAGATCACTCTCCCCGCTGCCAGACGTCCAGAAGCATACCAAGGCCATGCTTGATGCCGTCCGGAAGAGGGACAAAGATAATATCCCTGGGATAGAGACTTTCAACCTGGAACGCATTCTATCCCTTCTAGCTGAGGTGAGATGTAAAGAAAGTAAAGAAACTAATTTTCAAGTTTTATTCCGCCTGCATATCTAACTTGATTCGTTCTTTGCAGGCTCTTTTGCGGGTAGACGGTCTCAAACGTCCCTACTCCCGCAAGTGGGAAGAGGTAAAGAAAGACAAAAAGTTAGCCAGAGACGCTAACAACATTGCTCTATACTCTTGTACAATAAATGAACTTGAGACTAAAGCCACAATAATGACGCAGGCGACGAAGATTGAGCAGCTTGAGAAGGACCTGGAGGCGTCCAAGCAGAAAGTCGGCGATGCTGAGACGACGCTAAAAAAAAGCTCAAGTGGAGCTTGGCAAGGCTAAGGCGAAGATGGACACTCTCAAGGGGGTCTCCCAAGAGAACACCGACCTCAAGGCTAAGGTCAAAGAGCTGGAGGAGGAGGCTGCCAAGGCGCAGCTTAACTTTGCGGCAACCTTGCAGGCGAAACAGGAGCGGCTGGTTGCCGAAAGTGAGGCTGATAATGACGCCCGGATGAAGATTGCCTGGAACGCTTGTATCCTAACAAGGAGTGCGGCGTCTGGGCACTGGCTCACAAATATGTTGAGGAGGTTGTGTTCTTGAGGGAGAAAGGCGAGCCAGAGCCGGAGTCCTTTGAAGTCTTGGCCAACACTGAGCTGCCGGAGCCTGAGCATCCCGTCCAAGGTCAAGCACATGAAATTCCTTCTGATGAAGAAGATGAAGGGGACAATGACCAGGTGGACCCGTCTGTAGCTCAACAATGATTCTCCGCGGCAGTGTGCCATTTTTATTTTTTCTTATTCAGCGGCCGTATGCCAAATCACTTTCTTTCCAGTCTGCGTGCCGAGTATTTTCTGTCTTTACCGGCTGTGGAGCCGGGTTATTTGAATATTTATTTCACTTCCCGGACGGGGTCCGGTTAACAATGCTCTACCACAACCGTTTGGTTGGGTAGTTTTTTAATGAATGCGCCGACTGAGTCGATTTTGATCATTTTGCATTTTTAGTTTGCATTTTTAGTTTTGCAAGTATGCTTGATATTTTTGCCTAACTTATGGGAAGCATGCGGCAATTGACAGTCCGGCTGTTCTTGCCCTTGGGCGGCTATGCGGTTGGTTTCAACTTAAAGTTGATTGACTGGCTTGGAAACGTCTGATGCTTTAAAGAGCATGATATGTTTGCAAGTCAATCAATCACAATAGTGATTGCTCCAAACCAAGTACACAGTCGTCCATATGACAGGCGTTCCAGACTTTCAATCAAACGGAAGAAAGCCCGTCTGAGAAAGTGACAAGAGGCGAAGAGCCGCCTGGGGGGTTTGCTATCCAATTATACTTTCCATTCCTCTACCCCATTGGGAAGGCACGTATAATTTCAAAAGGTAATCTAAATTAGAGCTTAGGTTGACCACCGGCTGGTGTCTTTTTGGACACTCGGTATCTTGATAACTAAATCGTTCTTTAGATTACCAGGTGTAGACACCTAAAAATGTCTCCCCAAAACAAAACCCGATGATGAACAACCTTTCACCGCCACTATTGGTCGGGTTCAGTATTTAATCCCGAGAGCGCTTAAAAAATCGTATTTGATTAAATTCATATTTTTGAACATTCCATGAATTAGTCTTGATGTTTGGTAAAAGCATAGTTTTAATTTCAGCCCAAACTTATTATTTAATTTTAGCCCAAACCTTTTTTATTTTATTATTTATTTTTGGCCCAAACCTTTTATTTATTTTATTTTATTCCAGCCCAAATAATAATAAATCAGAAAATGGCCCAAAATTATCAATCGGCACTCAAAATGCTGAACGAATTTAGGGTTTAAAATGTATTTAGACGGAAAAGCAGGTTGGGAATTCCCGCACCACGGCAGGTACCCACCGTGTCACGGGAATCCTTCCCGTCTGACGGTGGGATTTCCCGTGACACGGGAAGTCTGCCGTGACACGGGAATTTCCGTGTCTTTTCCGCGTAAACCCTTAACGCGTTTTCTTCCCCGTTTTCTGAAAATTTCCCGCGTCACACCAAAAATGCACCGTGTCACGGGAATGTTTCCCGTCTGACGGTGGGACTTCCCTTGTCACGGTACAGTTTTCCGTGTCGCGGAATACTTTTTTAGGGTTTTTATCATTTTAGAGTTCTGTGTGCTCCCTCAACACATTTTCTCATAAATACCCCCTCATTTCTGATGAACGGGGCATCAATTAATTCTTGAGTTCATTTTTCTCTCTTCTATGCTTTAGCCTAAACACTAGCCTACCCTTCTTATTTCAAAATTCCTTCTTCAAGTGCTCAAAAGAGTCCATACTTTACTCATGGTTCTGTCCTTAAGCCAAGGCGTGAAAGGTAAAACTGTTTGAGGGTTTGGCCCCAAATTAACTCTACTTTGTTATATATAATTTAATTGTTGTTTTATTATTATTTCCTTGAAGTTACTAACTCGTTTATTATTTTGTAGTTGCAAGCAAACAGAATCAAAGTAAGAATTATGTTCCTTTTTTTTATTATTTTTTCTAACGATTTTATATTGTTGGAATTATGGTTAAATTGCTTCCAATATTAATGTTTGTTGTATATTATTTATTGATCACCATATTGCATGTTTAAAGGGAATATGTAATTGAAAATCACGCCTAATAAGATAATTTGGACAACCGGTTTAGGTTCCTTTTTAATCTTGTTGTTAAATCAAGTGGTCACAATATTTTAGAATTATATGTTGCATTAATATTCAACCAATTTAGCATAATAATAGTTTGGAGCAAATTGAATCTTTGTTTGTACGCCTTTGAGATCACAGGAATGATTTTCAATATAAGAATCGAGTAGAGGCCAATACGGGCAAATATGACTCCATGACTGACTTCGTACCATCATCCCCGATCCTCCTTTCGTGGTTCTGAACCATATGGAGTTAGTAATCTCATGGATTATGAATGGGGTGTAACCTTCACGGGTCAATCGTTGTTGCCTTCGTTGTCCCTTATTCGTGGTTGCCTTATAATGATCCGTGAACGGTTTACATGTTCCTTAAAAACTTGTTGGCGGCTCCCTACTTTCCTTGTCCCCAATCGTATATGTCAATTCCCACTTCTTATTAGTGCCAAGCATATTAACCACATGCTTTTAACGTAGGCGCACTTCGAGCGACGCCTACAATTTGGCGACTCCACTGGGGAGGATTCTTGGTTATTTATCGATTAATGTGATCGGTATTTAATTAAGATGAGTGGATGAGACTTGAAAGATTCTTGAAAAAATATTCCTGTGATTAATTTGGCATTTTTGCATGTGCATAGACGTTTTAACGTCGCATTTAGGTCTGTCCCGTAGGAAAAATTGAATAACTTGGTTGCGCACGAAGGAAAACAGGGCACCAATCAGATCTTCTGACTGTCGTGCCACAGCAAAATCTTCCGTGTCACGGTACAGTGCACCGTCTGACGGTGCACAGTACCGTGGCACGGGAATTTTTGCCGCGTCACGGCAGTCCTAAAATCAGTCTGGTGGCTTATTTTCTCTTCTCACAGTCAACTTCCTTTGATTTTTCTGAAAAAACGTATGTGTTCTACATGCGTCTTAGCCCCGGGGGATTTAAGCTCTATCAACCCAAAAACTCTCATGGCAATAAGGGTTCACTCGAGTTATTAAATCCACCCAAACCATGGAGTCGAGTTCGATTTCATCACGAACTCGCAGAGCCGCCTGTTGGCATACACCCTCAAGGGAAGTTGCCTTGCTAACGCGTCCAAACTCTTAACCATGGTACCCTTTTGACACCCAAAGCATGACCAATAGTTGAACATAGATCTTGAATCTAGGTTGCGAACTTTTTTTACATCATCGTGCCTAAAGGCTATGTGGTTGTTTGGTGCTAACCTTCATGTGTTTACTCTTTTGTTTAACCTATGACCGAGGGTTTTTATTCTCACGTAGTAATTTGTACGGACCTATAATCGATTAAAATCTGGAAAAATCACAAAACTGACCTGGAATTGCGCACCGTGTCACAGCATGTTCTGCCGCGCCACGATGAACAGTGCCGTGACACAGGGCTTTCTACCGTCTGATGGTAGACTGCACCGTGTCACGACAGTCAGCACCGTGACACGGTGCCCAGGAAAAGTGTCCTGTCAATATTTTTTCGGTTTTTTGTGCGTACGTATGTGGGCGATGTGTCCAGTTTGGTGTCATGTCTAGCTGTACAGTCAAAACACGCGTCCATAACCTCACTTAATCACTCACATATCGTGTTCACACACTTTTTTCCTTAGTCGTACACTACTTTTTAACCGTATTTTAGGGTAGTTTTGTTTTTTGTGTCGTTTTTTTCGGAGTAAGTCGGTAGTATCCTCCCATTTTTTTTTCAAAAAAAAAAATTAAATTCTTTTTTTCTTTTTTAATCCGGATGGGGTAAGGTTAAGTTTTGTCATTAAAGGTGTGTTTGTTTCGGTGTCACAGCACTTGGTCAAGAAGCATGGGTAGATTGTTACTAATCGAGTCAATACGAAAACAACCTCTTATACCAAAGAGGCGTACAAGGAAACCACCTCAATCATCTCCACAAGATCCATCTCCAGTCTACTTTCAACCAATGGCTACTAAGGAAGACATCGAGAACCTCAACAAGACAATTGAAAAGTTGTCTGATATAATGCAGACACTCACCACTAGAGTCAGCACGGTAGAACAAGACAATATAAACAGTGTCACTACCGCTGCAATGGACAAGATTAAGGAACAGATGAGCAAAATTTCTGAAGAATTCACTTATGTGGAACAGCCTGTCACCTCTTCGTCCATAAGGGACAAGCTTCCTGAGAAGTTTTCGACTGCTGATATTCCCAAATTCAAGCCTACTGATAATCCTCTTTTCCATTTGAAGGCTTGTTCTGCAACTATGGCTCTTAAGGGAGTAGATGTGACACTCTTCCTTACAGTGTTCCCTCTTTCCTTGGAGCATGCCTGTCAACAGTGGTTCTATTCTTTGGAATCCAAACATGTCGCGACCTGGGAGGATGTTGCTAAAAGCTTTATGAATCGTTACAAGTGTAACATTCAGGCCAAGACTTCTTAACGTGAACTCTCCATTCTCAAACAGAAAGAGAATGAAGGCTTCACCACTTACTTAAGCAGGTGGAGGGAAACAGCTGCGCTCTTGGTGGATCCCCCCAAAGAAAAGGAGATGGTTCGCTTGTTCATCGCCAATCTGACTCATAAGTACAACCAATACTTGAAGTTTCTGCCTCTGAGTACCTTTGAAGCTATATACAATATTGGAATCAATATCGAGGACGAACTAGTGAAGACTGCTGGTAGCAACAATAATAACAGCACTTGGAAAAACAAGAAGAACGACACTCCTTCTTCTTCGTCTTCTAAGCCCAATAATGCTACCAACAATATCAATATCAAAGATGTGTTGGCCCTTAATGCTCCTCCTTAAAGATTCCAAAGGCAAAGGAGGGTTTACACGCCTTTGGGAATGACTTATGATGCTGCTTATGACCGTTTGCATGGTTAAGGACTGATTATGCCAATTGGACCATTTCCAAGACCTCGACCAGAGAATAGGACCGCTAGCTATGACCCCAATGCTTATTACAAGTTTCATCAAGGCAAGGGTCATAATACTGAGAAGTGTTGGAGGTTGAAGGATGCAATCCAAGACCTAATTGATGCTAATCAACTTCCTGTCCCTCCAGGGGGCAAGAACCCTGACATTCAAACAGGTCCTCTTTCTGATGCTTTGGCTATCATGGGAGATGAAGTCTCCTTTGATCCGTCAATACTCATTTAACCTGTGAATGAACCTCTGCCGGAAGTTGTATTTGTCTCGAGTTCTGAAGAAGTTAATGGAATTTGGGATAGTGACAATGAAGACGTCTATCTCAAGGATATAGCCAGTTCATCTCTTGGCACAAGTGAAGATGTTTGGGGGGACTTTGAGGTCAAGGTTCTCACCAGAAGTGAACGGTTGCAACAACCTAATCCACCTCCATCTCCACCACAATCACATCCGATAGATGATCCAATCAACCCTGTGAACAGTGATGTGGTCAAAAAATTGCAAAAGACCAAGGTGGAGATGAATGTATGGAAGCTTTTGTCCACCTCCCACGAGCATCGAAAGGCTGTGATGAATGCTCTGGTGAAAATAGGAGTTGATGATGACATGACTCCTCAAGGACTGGTCAACTTTCTCACTACTGAATTGCCAAGTACTAGCAATCTGATTTCGTTTTCTGACAAGGATCTGCCCCCGGAAAGGGACCAATATAATAAGGCCTTACACCTCACTATGGTGTGTAGGCAGATGAATGTTCCTATGAGCCTGGTTGATAATGGCTCTGCAATCAATGTGTGCCCACTCCGTACTGCAAAGAAGCTGGGCATAAAGAATGAAGAACTGACTCCCTCCACTCAAGGGATTCGCGCTTATGATAATACTCGCCGTCAAGCCGTGGGTACTATCATACTGAACATAACTACTGGGGCCATTGAACGCCGTACTAAGTTTCAGGTGGTAGACATTAAGGCCTCCTTCAATCTGTTGTTAGGACGCCCTGGGCTTCATGAGCTAAAGGCGATTCCATCATCGCTGCACCAAAAAGTGAAAGCCATAGTTGGAGGGGTTCCAATTACCATTGATGCCTCTCCTATGCGCATTCAAGTTATCGACACTCCTATCGTCCATGTCGAGCACGACGAAGAAGACGAAGATCTTTGGGGTTTTTCACTCGATGATGTTCTCGTGATTGAAGAAGAGGAAAAGTGCCATCTCGACTTCGATCCCTATTCAAACACCAATATCAATGCCATTTTGAAGAAGCAAGGTAATTTCCCTGGAATGACCCTTAGACTAAAAAAGAAAATGGCTTAATCTTTGGGCCATCCTGGTGCACTCAAGAAGGATACTTTTGGCTTGGGATTCAAGCCAACAAAAGAAGATGTGAAACAAGCTCTATCGAAGATGAAGGCTCGCAATAACGCTCGAATCATGAAGAAGGAAATGGCCATGGATCCATATCCATTAACACTCAATGGCCAGTACATCAAAGAAGGGGAAGACTTTCCGTGCTATGAATTCCCTGAGCCATTCGTCCACGATGGGATGCGTGAACCAGGATTCGAGATGTTCCTTGATTGTGACTTTGTTAATGAAGACGAAGAGCTTTTCACAACCGAGAAACCAGCTAGCCCAAGTTCTGATGATCTAGGCATCAACCTGCTTTTTGGAAGGGAAAAGAATGAGTCTAAGCCCGTCTGCAATGATAACTCCAAACTCGTTCAAGCTGTCATAAAAAACAAGGATTTTGACCCCTCCGAGTTAATCGTCCAAGCTGACAACATTTCAAAGGGATGGCGCAAGACATTGAGGATCACTACGCCAAGTGGAGAGAAGTTGGAAATAACCGCTGGCAAAGGTCCTATGTTTGATGAGTCTGAGTCGTCTGGGTCCGAATCCGAGTCTGAGTCTAAGTCTGTAGACGAGTCCTTAGAGTCTGAGGCCAACCCTCTTTCTGCTATAGAGTTCAATCCTGAGTCTCTTGTTGAGTCCTCTCTTTCTAGTCCAAATAATTCCGGTGAGGTCGCAGCCGACCTTGCCTCTCTTGATGTATTAGCCAAAGAATTCAATAAAATGAGTACCTTTGCTTACGATACGTGTCATTCCCCTAGCCCTGATCAATATTGCTTTGCTAATGATAAAAATGACAAAGAAATAATAAAAGCAATGGAAGAACACGAAAATAAAACAGTAGTTATCGAAGATACAAAAACAGTTAACATTTCCAATGATACGACTGTTAAAGAAGTAAAAATTGGATTAACACTAAGTCAAGATGAACGCAAAGAGCTAATTAACTTGCTTAGTGAATTTATTGATGTATTTTCTTGGTCATACCAAGATATGCCAGGAATTGACAAGGATATAGCCCAGCATACGACACCACTCATTCCAAGTATGAAGCCTGTCAAACAAAAGTTGCGCCGTATGAAACCGGATGTGGCTCTCAAAATTAAAGAAGAAATCAGAAAGCAGTTGGCCGCAGGTTTCATCAAAGTATCCAAGTATCCAGAATGGATAGCAAATGTAGTTCCAGTTCCAAAGAAGGATGGAAGGGTCAGAATGTGTGTTGATTACAGGGACCTCAATAAAGCAAGTCCAAAAGATGGATTCCCTCTACCTCACATTGACATTCTGGTCGATAACACAGCAAACCATGCACTCCTATCATTCATGGATGGTTACGCTGGATATAATCAAGTATTGATGGCTGAAGAAGATATGGAGAAAACCACATTCATCACACAATGGGGTACATATTGCTTTATGGTAATGCCATTCGGGTTGAAAAACGCGGGTGCCACCTACCAAAGAGCAGCTACAGCATTGTTACATGACATGATGCACAAAGAGGTGGAGGTCTATGTTGATGATATGATCGTTAAGTCTAAAGATCGCCCAGGCCATATTATTGCACTTCGCAAGTTCTTTGAAAGACTCCGCAAGTACAACATAAGATTAAATCCAGCAAAATGTCCATTCGGAGTCACGTCAGGCAAATTACTTGGATATGTGATCAGTTCTCGAGGGATTGAAATAGATCCCACAAAAGTAAAAGCGATCATGGCCATGCCACCGCCCAAGAGTGAGAAAGAGATTCGAGGTTTCATTGGAAGGTTGCAGTATATAAGTAGGTTCATATTAAAGCTCACAGCGATATGTGAACCTATATTCAAGAAGCTCAAGAAAAATGTCCCAGACACATGGGATGACGATTGCCAAAAAGCTTTCGACAAAATCAAAGAATACTTGGCAAACCCACCCGTGCTAGCGCCAGCAATACCTGACTTTCCTCTTCGACTCTACCTTACGGTCACAAGAGAAACGATGGGGGCAATGCTAGCACAAGAGATTGAAAGCAAGGAGAATGCAATCTACTACTTGAGTAAGAAGCTTCAAGGATATGAGACACGATACACACCACTTGAAAAATTGTGTCTCGCACTTGTATGGGCCGCACAGAAACTAAGACATTACATGCTCACTCATACAGTGCATGTCGTGTCCAAGATGGATCCTCTCAAATACTTGTTCGAAAAAGCAACACTCAATGGCAGATTATCAAGGTGGATAGTCAATCTTGCTCAGTTTGACTTGAGATTTGTACCACAAAAAGCCATCAAAGGTTCTGCAGTTTCTGATTTCTTAGCAGACTTTCCACTTGAAGAAGTTGAGAAAGAAGAAGATGAGTACGATTTCCCTGACGAAGATTTACTCATGACCGAAGATGATAGCTGGACGCTCTATTTTGATGGAGCTTCAAACCAAAAAGGATGTGGTGTTGGAGTCTTGCTTGTATCATCCAATGAAGAGCACATCCCAATTTCCATGAAGCTCGACTTTGATGTCACCAACAATGCCGTAGAATATGAAGCATGTATCTTGGGGTTAGAAACAGCTGTCGCCTTGGGAATTAAGAAGCTCAGAATCTACGGTGATTCTTCACTAATCATTAACCAAATCTCCAAGAGATGGAAAGTGAGAAGTGAAAGTCTCGCTACGTATCAAGCTCATTTAGAAACTCTCACGGAGCAAATAGATGAAGTGGAATATACGTATTTGCCGAGAGAAGAAAACCAATTCGCCGACGCACTAGCTAAAGTAGCATCAATGGTGCGAATTCCAACGGATACAATCAGAATGCTGTTGACCATAGAAAGAAGATATGAGCCGGCTTATGTTCACGCACTCGATGATGAACAAGAACCACAAGAAGAAGATGAAGAGCCATGGTATACAGATATCCTTAATTATGTGACAAGAGGAGAATACCCTCCTAATACTGATAAAAGGGAACGCCGTGCTTTGAGGCTCCTGGCCTCACAGTATGTGCTCATCAGGGGAGAACTCCACAAGAGAACTGCAATAGGGAGAAATCTCTTATGCATAGCCAAGAAAGAAGCACATAAAACCATGGAAAACCTTCATACCGGTATATGTGGAACGCACATGAATGCAAAGATGTTAGTCCAAAAGATTCAAAGACAAGGTTACTATTGGACTACTATGGAGAGAGATTGTCACGAATACGTCAAGAAATGTATGAAGTGTCAAGTCTACGCAAATTTACAGCATGTTCCACCTTCGCTTCTCTACACATATACTTCTCCATGGCCTTTCTCCACTTGGGGCATCGACACCATTGGAAAAATAACACCACCAGGACAAGGGGGGCATGAATTCATTCTCGTAGCAATCGACTATTTCACCAAATGGGTCGAAGCTGCCTCATATGCTAAGCTGACGGCGAAACAAGTAGCTCAATTCATTGAGAAAAATATCATATGCCGCTATGGAGTACCACATGAGATGATCAGCGATAACGGAACGCATTTCCAAGCCGAATGCGCGGAACTTTTACAGAAATATCATATCAAGCATCACAGATCATCACCTTACATACCACAATTAAATGGTGCGGTCGAATCGGCCAACAAAAATGTGAAAAATATCATTGAAAAGATGATAGGAAATTACAAGGATTGGCCAAGTAAGCTACATTTCGCCCTTTGGGGTTATCGAACCTCTGTTCATACATCAATTGGGGATACCCCTTTCTCTTTGGTCTATGGAGTTGAAGCTGTACAACCAATTGAACTCGAAATCCCTTCTCTTTGAATTGCATTGGAAAGCCAACTAGATGAAGTCGACTGGATTAGAGCAAGATATGATGAACTAGTCTTACTTGATGAAAAACGCTTGGCAGCTTTGCATCATGTCCAAACCTACCAACAGCGTATGGCGCGACATTTTAATAAAAAAGTCAAGACTAGGAACATCAAAGAGGGTGACCTGGTGCTTAAAGCACTTCGTAAAAATGTGTTAGATCCAAGAGGAAAATTAAGACCGAATTGGTCAGGCCCGTACATTGTTAAAACCATCTTGTCTGGCGGAGCGGCACAATTGGTAGACATGGACGGTAACGGTTTCCATAATTTAACCAACTTGGATCAACTCAAGAAATTCTATGCCTAGTCGCATGGGTTCATGACCCAATAGAGCTACGTTTGGCCTGATTCCTTTTTAAGGATACGTAGGCAACCCCTCAAGGGGGCCCGGCCACTTTAAAAAAAACTAATAAAAATCCTCCCTCCGTCGATCAAGTATACGCGTCAGTTCAGCATTGCGTCACGACAAAAAAAAAAAAAAAAAAAAACTTTGCCACGACACGGGACATTCCACTGTGACACGGTGGACCTGAGCGAAAAAAAAAAAAAAAAAAAAAAAAAAAAAAAAGGAATTGCCGTGACGCGGGAATTTGTAACGTGTCACGGGATTTTTCACCGTGACACGGTGGAATTTCAATTTTTCCGATTTTTTTTAGTGACGCATTCTTTGCGAATTCGTTATTTGTTCGAGGCTTTTATTTTCATTCTTCCATTGCGTCCGACTCCTTGACTCGGATAAATAAATAAATAAGTCATTGTAATTTTTTATTTAAGGCTAAAATAAATATGCTATTATTATTGAAATAAATGCGTCTACAATTATTGGCATCATACGCCTTATTTTAAAAAATTATAAATCATAAAAGCAAAGCAATACGAATCTAATCCCTCTTCACTTTAGGAACATCCTTCTCTTTGTCAATTAGGTCGGCCTTCACCATTAATGTGTCTTTTGTAGCCCGAACCGTCACACCCCTAGTCGAACTTTCACCCCTTTCACCTTTCTTAAAATTTTTCGGTTGTTTCTCTCTGTAGACCATCTTCTCTTTACCCTTCCCTTTCACAAAATTCTTCCTTTTCGGCATTATAGGAGTCTTAAACTCAATCCCTTGTGTTCTTGGACCTAGACAATCTTTAGGAGGTGCTTTCTTATTTCCAAGACGACTCTTCACATCAGACTTGCGTGATCCGAATCGTTCCCTCCTACTTCTAGGGTTCAACCATTCCTTGTATGCACTAGATAAAGGAGGAGAAGCTTGGTCACTTGCAGAAACGGTCCACAAAGGTCTTCCAATCCAGTAAGTCTCGTACTTGTGAACGTTACTTTCATGCAACGATACTTCACGAGGACTATCGTTATAGCGTGGAACTACTTGTTCAAGTCCATACTGCCGCATAAGTCGAGAAGGACAATAAAAAGTCAGTTTTGAGATGCTAGGAACACGGCAGTATGGAGTATCATTCGTGCCAACCATCCTAGTAAGCCTCCACCAAGGCACCACCCAACGAATGGAAAATTCCCTCTTTGCAAAGAAATTTCTCCAGTCTTCATACGACATGTTCACAGAGAAATTCTTTTTCCTGCGGACTAGGTCGTTAGGGCCATATTTTTCAACATCGTCGGGGGCTTCAAATAATTCTAAACGCTCCATCAACCAAATCT
Organism: Chenopodium album; assembly: GCF_948465745.1. NCBI lineage: Eukaryota > Viridiplantae > Streptophyta > Magnoliopsida > Caryophyllales > Amaranthaceae > Chenopodium > Chenopodium album. Next base: position 46,884,368 of record NC_137839.1, read on the forward strand.
GCAGAAAAAAAAAATTATATATATATATATATATATATATATATATATATATATATATATATATATATATATATATATATATATATATATATATATATATATATATATATATATATATCAGTTGTTGATAAAAAAAATAAAAAAATAAAAAGAAAAAGCGTGCAGATTCCCGTGACACGGCAGATCTCGCCGTGTCACGGCAGAAACCCACCGTGACACGGTGCCTGTTTTGTGTCACGGGAATTACTCGGAGCGTATTTTTACCTGCAGCAGATCCAGAGAGCCCTTCCTAATGGCTTTCCGGTCAGCTATTGCTTCGTCAAGGCCACGAAATGTTTCTCCAAGGCACGTAGGCATAGGAGATCTCCTAGATTCGACATATTCAAGCACAGACGCTAGACAAGCATGTCCTACCCTACCGTTTGCAAATAAAAGCTTGCTAAACATGCAAAAAATATATTCCCTTCTACGATATACATGATAAGACTCAGAGATAGGGCGATTAAAATATAAATTTGCAAGTTTTTCTAAGTCTACCTCATTATCACATACAATTCTATTTAAATCTGGATCTGTTAGATTCAGATGGCGTTCAAAATCTTGGTAATAATACTCACGCAGGATAGGCATGACAACAAGATTTCTAACAGGAAATCCAAAGATTGCACCGAATTCCTCCGGCAGGGGACAAATTTCATCGTAATCAAATTTAAAACAATGTGTTTCTGGACTCTAATAATCTAATGCTGCCCTAAGAAACTCATGTTCAATCGCTACATGTCGCAGGGCTAGTAAACCCCTGACATGAAATAATTCTAACTCTCTTTTGTCAGCATTGGTCAAAGAATAAGACCAGTCGCGCAATGTATTATCAAAATTCTGAGACATGATTATTGAAATATGAAATTCTAATTATTTTGTGTTTTGTAATTATGCATATCATGAATATACTGGTCCTATTTTATAGCAAAAGCGCTCGGAACTACTCAGAAATTATCTTTCCATACGCGCAAACCACACCGCTGTAGAATACGCGTACCGTGACACAGGAAATCCCACCGTGTCACGGGAATCTTTGACGCGACACGGCAGCTTTTGCCGTGACACGGTGTACAGTGTCGTGTCACGGCACTCCACGCGTTTTCTTTTTTATCTTTTTCCTTATCTATCCGGATTTTTTTTTTAGTATTTTATCTTCACCGTTTATTTTTCAGTTTTCTGAGAGTTTCACTCCTAATAAAATTCTCAACTTTTTTTACTTTTATTTTTATTTTTATTTTTATTTTTATTATTATTATCTTTATCATTTATTTTATTTTATTTATTTATTAATCACTTTAGTATTTTTTTTTTTTTATTTCCATACCTCTTTATCATTTTTATATTTACTTATATATTCTATTTATTTTACTTGTCTTTTTATTTCTTTTTTTTTGGGGGAAGGTCGGTACCCTCCACTTACTCCACTTACGTTTTTTGTCACGTCGTTAATAAATACACGATCACACACAATGAGTCTCAAGCACACACTAGCACACACTAATAAATACATAAACTGTGAATAATGTACAAAATGAGTCATAATAAATGAACAGCGACAAGTGTCATCATAGTATGTACAAATAAAAACCCTCGGTTAAAAATCTCTAGAACCAGAATCAGTATCATCTCCACCCTGTGAATACGGGAACGGTGAGCCAAAGAGTCCCGCCATCATCCGAGTACGGGGAGTAGTGTCCCTACTAGTCCCTGTGACTCCAGCAGTAGTCAAACTCAAGGCAGGACCCGTCCAACCGGCAAACGGTGTAGACTGACTCAAAGACACGGGAATCGTCGGTGAAGGCATCCTCCCATACATCGGAACTGAGAACAAGCCCGACACCGGTGGAGGAATCCCAGACGATGGAGCTGAAAAAAAAACCAGGATCCACGGGAGTCAAAACAGGCCCAAGCTCAAGCTGTGAAGGCTGTGAAAACGACTGTCGCTGCCCCTGACTCTGACCCGGAAAGCGCTGGGAAGACTGAGGCTGCTGCCACTGAGCCTCCTGAAACGGCTAAGTAATCTGAGGCTCTCGCTGAGACTGAGAATGCCGATGAACCCCAGGAGATCGTCTACCACGAACAAGCTCCTCCTCGTCCGAGCCTCTATGCCTCGAGCGCGAGCAGGACCTCCGTTGCTCCTGAAAGATACAAATTAAAAGGCATCAGCAATGCAAAATAAAACAAATGGTAGAAGTGGAAAAAAATGAACATACCTCAAGAACATCACTAGAACTGCTCCGACAACTCGCACCACGCCGAAGCTTGATGATGCAGTACTTTAGAGCGTCAACCAGCTTCATGAATCCCATCATCTCCGAACGGTTAGGCTGAGGATAAAACAAAGAAAAATCAGTAAACAAGCGGTGATAAAAGGATGAATAATGCATCAAAAACCTTACCAGCTCAAAGACCTCGGGCAGAGACTCTTGCGCCTGTCTGTAACCCTCTGGCGCGTCAGCAATGTGGTCCTCGGTCATACCAATCGGCCATGGGTAGCGGGCAGACTGAGGCGGAATCTCGATCCTCCCAACAGGGAGAATAGTCGTCTGAAAATATGATCGAATAATCAAGTTATTCGACTATTTAAACAGAGACTAGTAACAAAGATCCTCAAAAGAAATCATATCTTAGGAAGACGGGGTGTAGGAGCTAGAGAGGGAAGCAAGTCCTGCGCATAATCACCCTCCATGTGCACAAGCTCCTGCCAAGGAAAAGTGTAGCGCTCTCCCCTGTTTATCAACTCCCTAATCAAGCGCGAGTCCAGCATCGACTCTGGTGGAGATGAGGGCACCACAAAGCGATCGTCGCTATGCTGACGAACGACACGCTCCCCCAAATACCAGACAAAGCGTCCGGTACCAACCAAAATGGTGCGGTGCGCTGAAAGACACAAGGCCTCAGGAAGATCAGTCATCCCAGCCCAAGGACGATACTAGACATCAATGGCAACCTGAAAACCATAAAAAGTTGGCATGAAACACCGAAAATAACGTCAGAGAGAAAATTACAGGCAACGAAACTAATTCTTACGCCAACATAAGAGGTGCCTCGGCGTAGCATCCCGCGCAGCACAGAGACAGACTCCACCCGTGACTCTCCTCGGTCACGCCAGCTGGCCCCGACAGGGAAATCATGAACCGCTCCACGACGCCGTCGAGGAGCTAAGCCTGGGAAGTACTCGTAGAACCACATCTGCAATGAAAAGTAATCTTTGAGCACATGAGTCGAACAAATTAAAATAAAACAAGAAAGGGAAAAGATCATCACCTCTACGACTCTCCACAAACCGTAGACAGTGATAGGAGACTCGTCGTTCAGCTGCCGACAGCCATGACGTAACGATAAGAGAAGGTCGGCGTATCCGAGGCTGGCCCAGCTATAGGATCTTATCTCACTGATCCTGACCAAAGAAGGGAGGTAGCAAAGGAGTGCACGTGAACTCCTATCAGGAGAAAGAGTCATAGAGATCAGAATCAGAATGAAGATCCGCACTCGCTGATCAGCCGATGTCTCCTCCATGTCGAAGCCACAAGCTAGAACTGAAGCCAGCTCCGATCGCCCGCTCCTAGGACCACCTCGAGACACTGGTCGGGTCCTGATATGCTGAACGATCGGACCTAACAAATCGGCTGCCTCAGCCGCTCCCCAAGACAGATCAGACATCTGAGCTACGGCCCGGTCAGTGAAGCGCAACCCGCTAATCATACTAAAGTCCAGAGGGGTCTTGGTCATCTCCCCCCAAGCAAAATGAAAAGTGTTGGTAGTATCTCCAAAATACTCCAACAATGCGCGAAAGACTGTCGCACCGCAACCCCGGGGGCTGCGAAACCCTACGACCGCCGTATAGAAATCTACTAAACCAGCCGATTCCCATAAGGCATTCGTAGCAGGATCCCTCGTAATGATCTGGTGAAGTCGAGGAATCAAATCTCCGGCTCCAGAACCATGGTGGCGAAGTGTACCGTCGACTATGCCGGAGAGTGGGCGATGAGAAACGTGGTTCTCACGACAGAAAACCAACTGGTCTGGAGTCCACAGAGGTGGAACCCACCTACCTCTACTCGTAGAAGCCCGAGGCTCAGACTCTAAGACATCGTCGTCCATGCCCTCAGGAATAGTGGGAGTGTCCTCCCGAAAAGCCTGACGTCGGCCGTGGGTGGAAAGATCGCGATCTCGTCGCCTAGGCATGCTATTATAAAAATAAAGATCTAAATGCTTAGCATCATTTCCTAAGACATTTAATTCGAGTTGCATTTTAATAAAAAATCTAAATTCTTAGCATCATTTCCTAAGTTATTTAGTTGTTTATCGCATTATACGCTAAATTTTTACCTCAAGGCTAAAAATTGGCAAAATTATGGAAGTATTTATAGTATTTAGTTTCTCCATGACAAACTAATACTACAGTTCTCCTAGCCGCATGATACTATGTTCTCCATGACAATATAGTACATACATGAAATATGTTGCGGAATTGCACAAAAACATCAAATCAACACATCATGACATATTCTACCACCAATATTTCACCATTTCAAGTGCAAAGAAGTAGCATGAACAACAAGAACATCATTTCACAAAAAGTAGTACCCAAAAATGGTGATTTGCTCAATTCTCCATCAAATCATGCAATTTTTGTCTCAAATTTCACACAAACACACATACATACATATACAAGTAAATTCATGGCAAGAATTTCAACATAAAACATTAAAATCAAAAATCCCCAAATTGATTTTTTCAAGGTTTTTACATGAAATTACTCATTTGAAGAAAATTCGAGACAAAAATCAAAGGAAACTTACATGGATCCTTGTAGAGAATCGAAAATGAGGAAAGTAGCAAGAAATTAGAGCAGAATTGGTGAAGATTTGAGCTCCAAAAGCTCGAAAACCCTCGGAGATCAGCGCAGCCGCCGTGACGCGGTCAAGCTACGCCGCGGCTCGGTGGAAGGATAACGTGTCAAGGGGATTAAGTCCCGTGTCACGGTAATTACAAAGGCCGCCGGAGCTCCGATGTGCAGCAACAGCAACAGCAGTACGGCGGTAAGCAACAACGAGCAACAGCAAGTTTCAACGAAAACAAAATAAAAAAAAGAGAGATTTTCGCGGTGACACAGGGAGGAATAACCGTCTGACGGGAAGCAGGTCCGAGCGACGGTGAGTCTGTGCCGCGGCTCGGTGGTTTGAGCTGAAGGAAAAAGGAAAATGGAGAAAGGGGAGTGTGGAAATGGGGAAAATGGCTGAAGAAGCTTTAATTTAAAGCAAGAAAAAGCATCCCGTTTCCCGTGCAACGGTTCCCGTTACCATGTAACGTTAATATATTGTGTGGTGCACGTGGTCTGACTGGTCAAAGATGCCAGTTGACCGATTTTCATCCAACAAATTTCCCGCGCCACGGGAATCTGTTCTGCGTGACGGGACCCCCTGCCGCGTCACGGGAATCTGCTCCGCGTGACGAGGACCCGTGCCGTGTCACGGGAATTCTTTTCGTGACACGGTGGCTTTGTGCCTGCCCTACACAGTTATTTGCGAATATTCCTGACATTATGACTAAAATTGCACGATTTTTCGTGCAAATTGGATAGTTATTTTTTTCGCTGGAATTACGCGGAAAATTCTAACTAATACTTAAAGGGGACTAAAATTACCATTTTACCCCTAGCAAGCATCAAAGTCTATTTTTCGACATTTTAAACACCTAATATGGTCGGATAATCGATTTGAAGGTGTGAATCATCTGCGGCCCACGTTCGGGGATAATCGAATCATCATACACTTGAAAATTTCAGTGATACATTAGTCGTCGGCTTTCCTCAAGCATGGAAAAGCGTTATCGGTGGATTTTTCTTCAAGTATAGTAAACCGCCAAGTCGGCTTTCCTCAAGAATGGAAAGCGTTATCGGTGGATTTTTCTTCAAGTATAGAAAACCGCCAAGTCGGCTTTCCTCAAGCATGGAAAGCGTTATCGGTGGATTTTTCTTCAAGTATAGAAAACCGCCAAGTCGGCTTTCCTCAAGCATGGAAAGCGTTATCGGTGGATTTTTCTTAAAGTATAGAAAACCGCCAAATTCCTTTGTCGGCTTTTCTCAAGCATGGAAGGCATTATCGGTGGATTTCTTCAAGCATAGAATGACACCAAATTCATACGTCGACTTTCCTCAGGCATGGAAAGTATTATCCGGTAGGTTTCTTCAAGCTTAGAAAACTACCAAACTCTTCAGTCGGCTTTCCTCAAGCATGGAAAGCGTTTCAACAAAGATCACCCAGTGGATTCCTTCAAGCATAGGAAGCTACCAAATTCGTTTGTCACCGATACACTGGTGCCAGATACGTATTCTATCCTTTTACTCTCTTATCTGCGGAATTAACATTTTTCTGCAAGTATCGGCGTATACAGAGTGATTTAGGATCGCAGAACGTCTTAAATCATACTCCGTCCCTATCGACTACTTTAACTATCGTTTTCGAAACTGACGTTTCTTCAAACTCAGTCAAAGTGGGGGCTTCTATAGACACCTAAAAATGTCTCCCCAAAACCAAACCCGATGATGAACAACCTTTCACCGCCACTATTTGTCGGGTTCATTATTTAATCCCGAGAGCGCTTAAAAAATCGTATTTGATTAAATTCATATTTTTGAACAGTCCATGGATTAGTCTTGATGTTTGGTAAAAGCATAGTTTTAATTTCAGCCCAAACTTATTATTTAATTTTAGCCCAAACCTTTTTTATTTTATTATTTATTTTTGGCCCAAACCTTTTATTTATTTTATTTTATTCCATCCCAAATAATAATAAATCAGAAAATGGCCCGAAATTATCATTCGGCACTCAAAATGCTGAACAAAATTAGGGATTAAAATGTATTTAGACGGAAAAGCAGGCTGGGAATTCCCGCGCCACGACAGGTACACACCGTGTCACGGGAATCCTTCCCGTCTGACGGTGGGATTTCCCGTGACACGGGAAGTCTGCCGTGACACGGGAATTTCCGTGTCTTTTCCGCGTAAACCCTTAACGCGTTTTCTTCCCCGTTTTCTGAAAATTTCCCGCGTCACACCAAAAATGCACCGTGTCACGGGAATATTTCCCGTCTGACGGTGGGACTTCCCATGTCACGGTACAGTTTTCCGTGTCGCGGGATACTTTTTTAGGGTTCCGTGTGCTCCCTCAACACATTTTCTCTATAAATACCCCCTCATTTCTTATGAACGAAGCATAAATTAATTCTCGAGTTCATTTTTCTCTCTTCTATGCTTTAGCCTAAACACTAGCCTACCCTTCTTATTTCAAAATTCCTTCTTCAAGTGCTCAAAGGAGTCCATACTTTACTCGTGGTTCTGTCCTTAAGCCAAGCATGAAAGGTAGAACTGTTTGAGGGTTTGGCCCCAAATCAACTCTACTTTGTTTAATTTAATTTAATTGTTGTATTATTATTATTTCCTTGAAGTTACTAACTCGTTTATTATTTTGTAGTTGCAAGCAAACAGAATCAAAGTAAGAATTATGTTCCTTTTATTTCTATTATTTTTTCTAACGATTTTATATTGTTGGAATTATGGTTAAATTTCTTCTAATATTAATGTTTGTTCTATATTATTTATTGATCACCATATTGCATGTTTAAAGAGAATATGTAATTGAAAATCACGCCTAATAAGATAATTTGGACAGCCGGTTTAGGTTCCTTTTTAATCTTATTGTTAAATCAAGTGGTCACAATATTTTAGAATTATATGTTGCATTAATATTCAACCAATTCAACATAATAATAGTTTGGAGAAAATTGAATCTTTGTTTGTATGCCTTTGAGATCACAGGAATGATTTTCAATAAAAGAATCGAGTAGAGGCTAATACGGGCGAATGTGACTCCATGACTCACTTCGTACCATCATCCCCGATCCTCCTTTCGTGGTTCCGAACCATATGGAGTTAGTAATCTCATGGATTATGAATGGGGTGTAACCTTCACGGGTCAATCGTTGTTGCCTTCGTTGTCCCTTATTCGTGGTTGCCTTATAATGATCCGTGAACGGTTTACAAGTTCCTTAAAAACTTAATGGCGGCTCCCTACTTTCCTTGTCCCTAATTGTATATGTCAATTCCCACTTCCTATGAGTGCCAAGCAAATTCACCACATGCTTTTAACGTAGGCGCACTTCGAGCGACGCCTACACCAGGTCAGGCGACAATGCGTTAAACCATGCCTCCTGTATGTGTAGATGCACTTTTTGGTAGTGCTTGTGATGATTTCACCCATAGGGGTGTTACTGGAGGCCTTCTTACACATTGGAGTAGGCGAAGTTCGAATAACCATCCGGCCATTGGCCTCATGTCCTTTAAAGACGGTTGTATAGCCATTGCACAACCCTTTTTGTCCCAATGGGAGAGTTTGTGCAATTTTGGAATGAAAAGCATAAGAACTTCAGTCGGACACCGGTTGATGTCTTAGGACATCCGATATTTTGAAAACGTAATCGTTCTTTATGTTGTTCAAGTCAGACGGCTATGAGTTGACCAATTTGATCGTTCAATCTTTGCCATCTGCATAGGTACGTATAGCAAACAGGTAGCCCGCTCTCTGCGACGATTGCACCCGGAGGGGTGTCGCCGGACGCCTTTGTCCATGTTGGGATAGATGATTTTATAAAACAAACAACCATCCGGCCATTGGCCTCTAGTCTAGGTGGAGACCGGCTGTATAGCCACTAAGCGGTTTTGTGCCTAGTTTAGTTATCTAGCCAGTGGCCTCATGTAAACTTATCGTTGAATTTTCTACTAAGTTTCAAACTTAGAGAGTTCAACAATTGGGCCGTCTGTGAATTGCCCAGACGACCTTAAAGCTTGAACTACGAAATAGCATAATTGAAAACAAAAAGAGATTTCTCATTAACAGATTCTTTGCTTACAAAAATTTACAACTCAGAAGTAGTACTTTTTCAAATTGTCTACATTCTAAGTCCTAGGCAAGAGTCTGCCGTCTGGGGTTTCCAGACGGTAGGTGCCGTCTCTAACTTCCTCATAAATCCGGTAGGGGCCTTCCCAATTAGGAGTCATCTTTCCAAGCTCATTGGCCCTACCGGTTGCCTCCATTTTCCGTAACACGAAGTCGCCAACTTTCAAAGGGCGCTTGTGCACTTTCTTGTTGTAGGCTCTTGTCATTCTCAGATGGTATATCTCATGACGCAAGGCGGCATTGCCCCTGCGCTCTGGGAGAGAGTCCAATGCCAAACGCATGGCCTCCTAGTTCGCCTCTTCATCATAAAGCATGATTCTGAGAGTAGGCTCGTAATGTTCAATAGGCAAGACGGCTTCAGCACCGTAAACCATGAGAAATGGGGCTTCACCGGTTGCCCCTTTTGTTGTTGTCCGGATGGCCCATAGGACATGAATCAATTCTTCTGCCCATAATCCACCGGCTCTTTCAATTTTCTTTTTTATCCCGTCTGAGATGAGTTTGTTGAAGGCTTCAACTTGACCGTTTGCTTGGGATCGGCCGACTAATGCAAAATAGTGTGAGATCCCTTGATCCCCCAACAAAGTCTTAAGGTGAGGCGTTTCAAACTGAGGGCCATTATCAAACACCATAGACATAGGCACCCCAAACCGGGTGATCATGTTCTTCCAAATGAAAGAGATGACGTCCTTTGTCTTGATGTTCCTGACCGCCTCCGCCGCCACCCATTTGGTGAAGTAATCCACAACCACTAGAATGTAGCGCTTTCCGCCTGGTGCAGGCGTATAAGGACCTAAAATGTCCATGCCCCATTTTGCAAACGGGACTGGGTTGTGGATGGCCGTCAGATCAGTAGTCGGGCGGTGAATAAGCTTGCCAAATTTCTGACATTTGTCACATTTCTTCACCACCTCTTTGGCGTCTGCCTCAAGGCTAGGCCAAAAGTAGTGCCGCCTGGCTCTGACGGCTAAGGATCTACCGCCTATATGGGAGGCGCAGTACCCCGCATGCAATTCTTCGAGAACTTCCTTCCCCTTTTATGGGGTAACACACTTCAGAAGAGGCTTCAAAAACCCCGCTTTGAAGAGTTCTCCGTTTCTCATCTCGAAGTTTTCCGCTCTCTTTTTCATGACGGATGCCCCCTGTGGCGAATCAGGGAGCGTGCCGTCTGTTAAGAAAGCCCGGATGACATCCATCCAGGTAAAGCTTCGGTCCATAATTCCAATGGGGTCTTCATATATGCTTCTTTTTTCAAGAAATTCTCAAACGAATGACCGAGGCGTATCACAACAGGCGGAGGATGCCAATTTGGACAAGGCATCCACCTGGTTGTTCCCGGACCTGGGCACTTGGCTCAGAGTGAACCCTTCGAGTGTCCCAGCCTCCTCTTTGACCACCTTAAGATATTTGATCATTGCCGGATGGGTAGCTTCATATGTACCTTCGTACTGGCTAATGACCAATTGAGAATCAGAATAGGCGTCAATCTTGGTTGCCCCTGCTGCCTTACACATGCGGATTCCGGCTAACAAGGCTTCGTACTCTGCCTCATTGTTTGAGGCCTTAAATTTGAACCGCAGTGCATAATCACATTTGTCTCCTTCCGGAGATTCATAGATTATGTCTGCACCACAGTCGTTCTTTGTTGAGCTCCCGTCTACATACACTTTCCAAACCTGGTCAAGATTTTCCAGAGCCACCGGACAGGTCATTTCAACAATGAAGTCGGCAAACGCCTGACCTTTCACCGCCTTTCTTGGTTCGTAAGTGATTTCAAGACTTTGCATTTCAATAGCCCATTTTAGCATTCTTTCGGATGACTCCAAGGTGGACATAGGCCGCTTGAGTGGCTGAACGGTGTAAATCACCACCGGATGTGCCAGAAAATAAGGCTTCAATTTCTTGAATGCCATATACAGAGCAAGACCAAATTTTTCAACCATTGGGTACCGGAGTTCAGCATTTTTTAGCACATGGCTAATGAAATAGACCGGGAGCTGGACGCCGTCTCTTTCATAAAGAGAACGGCACTTAGGGCATGATCTGAGACGGCTAAGTACATGTACAACGCCTCTCTAGGCAGAGGACTAACGAGCCTCGGCAAGGAGTGCAAGTGCTCTTTTAGCTTTTGAAAGGCCGCCTCAGCATCATCCCCCCATTCAAATCTGGTCTTCTTCTTGATTGCTTGGAAGAAGTAAAGGCATTTGTCGCCAGACCGGCTGAGGAATCTCCCCAACGCCGCCACACAACCGGTTAACCTTTGAACTTCCTTGACAGTACGGGGTGACTTCATGGCAATTACCGCCTGTATCTTCTCGGGGTTAGCCTCTATCCCCCTTTGATCAATCAGGAATCCGAGAAACTTCCCAGACTCAACACCAAAGACGCATTTGTTAGGATTTAACATGACCTTATGCCGCCTGAGGGTGGTGAATGTTTCTCGGAGATCAGCAAGATGATCCGTATGTTGCTTGGATTTCACTATCATGTCATCAATGTACTCCTCCACGTTCCTCCCAATTAGATTAATGAAGACCGTATTAATCATCCGTTGGAAAGTGGCCGGCGCATTTTTCAAGCCAAACGGCATCACATTATAACAGAATAACCCCTGATCAGTGACGAAGGCCATCATCTCTTGATCTTTTTTTCCACAGGGGTATTTGATGGAAGCCGGAATAGGCATCCATGAAGCTCATCAAGGCGTGACCGGCTGTAGAGTCAACCAGACTATCGATCTTTGGAAGCGGATAACTGTCCTTGGGACATAAATTGTTGAGGTCTGTGTAATCAACACACATACTCCAGGTACCATTCGGATTCTTTACAAGCACAACATTGGCCACCCAGTCGGGGAAATTACATGGCCGAATGAACCTAACGTTTAGCAGCTTTTTAACTTCGGCAGCTGCCGCCTGACTTCTTTCCTCCCCGTGATTTCTCTTATTTTGCCGGATGGGCTTCTATTTTGGATCCATGGCGAGTTTGTGGACAGCGAGATTCGGGCTGACGTCTGGCATCTCTTCCACTACAAAGGCAAAAATTTCTTTGAATTCTTTCAGCAGAAGGTGCAAGTCTACACCCATCTTAGCATAAGCAGCCGTCCTCACCTTAACAGTACGTTCTGGATGACAACAGTACGTTCTGGACGGCTGTCATCCAGAACGAGATCAATGTGCTCTCTGACTGGTTGGGGACGGAGCTCATCTGATCGTTCACCAGTCAGTGATTGCTATTTTTCCTCTTTCTTCACCTCCACCAGCTGAGCAGCTTTTTTTTTCTTTCCGGCAGCTGGTGGGGCGGTGCTGGCATACTTGACATTGTCAAGGTCTATTGGTTCCTGCCCCTGGTCGTCTATGGCCATAGTGTCCTTGACGACTGAGAGATAGCACTCTCGGGCCGTCTTCTGATCCCCGTTCAGGGAACTAACAGAGTCATCATCCTTCTCATACTTGATGAGCATGAGAGAAGGGATGATTACAGCCTTGGCTTTATTGAGAGTTGGACGGCTTAGGATGATATTATAGGCAGTCAGCTCCTCAACGACCAAGAATTTGACGACCAGGTGTCGTCCTTCTCCTTTTTCTCCCAGCCGGATAAGTAAGCCAATCCTACCGATTGGGTAAACCATCCGATCCCCAAAACCAACCAAGGGGTGGGTAACCGGATGCATGCTGCTGGGTTTGTATATCAACTTCTGCAGGCACCAGAGACTGATGATGTCCGACGAGCTGCCAGTGTCAATAAGGATTCGGCCAACCAGCTGGTTGGCGACCTTATATTCAATGACGATCGGGTCCTCATGCGGACGGCGGACGCTGCCCCTATCCTTCTCAGTGATCAGAACATCTGGGAAGGAGGAGCTGGCAGACGCCTGCTCATCATCATCCTTGTCCATCTTTCGAATATGACTCTTGGTGCCCCGGATGGTAGGGCCACCACATGAGAACCCGCCTGCTATGGTGTAGACCGGCTCCTTATCGGTGTTTGAACTACTAGTAGGCTGGGGAGTCTTGGGCGGCTGCCCCTTGTTCTTCTTATTAGTCCCTTTGGACTTGGATATAGGACTTTAACATCCCCTTATCAGCCAGACGGTCCAACGCCCGTTGAAGGCTGAAACAGTCGTTGGTGTCATGGCTAACTTCCTCATGGAACTGGCAAAATTTGTTCTTATTTTGTGACTGGATGGAACTTTTCATTGGATTTGGCTTCTCAATAATCAGTCGTTCCTTTATCTCCATGAGGATGGAGTTGCAGTCCTAGTTAAACTCGTACCTGGGGACGTACAGCTTAAACTCTCTCTTTTTCTTCCGGGATGGTTGGTCAGAATCACTAACCGTCCAGACTTCTTTTCATTTCTTGCTCTCTTCTTTCTATTTTGCCGGCTGAGCAGACCGGCTTTCTTTTTGTTTGTCACACTTCTTGGAGTCTGACTGGCTGCCAGGCGTGCAGAGGTCGGTAGCTTGAATATAGCTTTCCACCTCCCTCAAGGTCGCCTGCAGCGTAAATGCCCCTTTTCTGACTAGGTCAAACTTAGTTTGACCCGTCTCTCAGACCTTTGAAGAAGTCTGTGAATGCTACCTCGTCAGACAGCCCCTGGATCTGGATTCTGACCAGGTTGAACCGCTTGACATATGAGTGTAGCCCTTCTCTCTCACCCTGCTTAACGGTGCTCTAATCAAGGCTCGTTCTCTAAGTAGGGATTTTCATTGAGAAGTTTGTGGCAAACAAGAAGGCTAGCTTCTTGAAGCAATCAATAGAGCCGGCTGGTAGGTTGCCAAACCATTGTTGGGCAATGCCCCTCAATGTAGCCGGGAAGCATCTGCACCAGGTGGCATCGTCCCACCCCTGTAGACACATGAGGTTGGTGTATGCCATCAGGTGGTCTTCTGGTTAGAGGTACCATCGTAAGTACCTACCAACACATTCTTAACCTTGGCCGGATGTGCCGCCTCGGTTATATTCCTAGTAAACGCAGAGGATTATTCACCAAGTTTGAGCAGTCGGAGCTGCCAGTCTAAAGGTTGGACGCTATTGAATGCAGCCTGGCCCCTGAAAGGAGGTGGCTGCATAAATGGAAAAATATAATGCCCATATTGCGCCTGTGGTGCAAACGGGACAGACCCTATCATCATTTGAGGGTCGGTGTTGACAGACTTTCCGCCTGTCCCACTCTCATGTATGGACAGTGAGTTCCTTACAATAGTGTGTTTGAAGCTGTCTGAAAACTCGAGGTGGAGGCTGACTCAGACAGCTACTGGTGTCTCCTCCGCTCAATGATTTGTAAAGCGTCAGAAACAGTTTTCTTTGTGGCTTTCGGCTGCTCTTGCCGGGTGTGACTTTGAGGACCCTTAGGCATAAGGATATTGGTCCAGTTAAGTCTTGCGGCTGCCTTCTCCTTCTCCTTGGGGTGAGGAGTAGGCTACCTGTCCTTGACCGGCTTCTTCCTCCCAGATGGAGGGGTCTTCTTAGCCGGCTGGCCCTTGTTGGGGCCAGCCTTTTTTTTGTTGATCATCTCCTTGATTTCACCCTTGAAGGAGTTCATGAAAGTAATGAGCTCGTCCCGGGTGACCGGAGCTGATCCTCTAGCCTTCTAGGTTTCCCCTTCTGGCCTCCTAGTGGGTCTGACTCGACCCGCCTGGTCTGCTTCCCGTTCCAGCTGATCTCTGGAACGAGTGTATTTTGAGATGAATGAGCCATCCTTGGCCACATACGTCTCCATAGCATCATCGTCATCATCATCTTCTTGGTCAGTGAAGACCTCCGGCTGACGTAGCGGTGGAGGAATACTTGAACTACCCGGTTGGTTAACCGGTTGAGAAATGTTTGTATTACTCAGTTGGGTAATAGGTTGAGGGTTGTTTGATTTAGAAGGTGGTACAGACTCTTAAAACATCTTTGAGGTACTCTCCCCACAAACGGCGCCAAATATTTTGGGTGTTTTTGTCCCTCGGGAGAGTTACGTCACAAAGTCTGGTCTGGTGTGAGTTGTACCTGCAAAACAAATGGAGACTCCGGGTGGTTGGATATCCGCCTCCGACGATCAAGTTAGTAACTTGAAAAGGAGTAAAAAGGTGCGGAAATTTAGGTGGGTATCTGCTCGGATTCCAAGCTTAAGATATCACTTTCAAAGAGTAAATGTGTAATAAATGGTAAAACGTGCCACCAAAAGGAGGAAATCTCCCTATTTATAGGGTCCTTGGGAATTGTGCCCCTGATTAGGTCATCAAGCCCTAATCATTGGTGGGCTATGCCGCATTGCGGCTTTCTCGGGATTTGGGCCATGAAGGCCGCCTTTTCCCATTTCTTTGGGATGACACGTGTCAAACAGGGGTTGGTCCATTTTGGACTAACCCTAGGGTGACACGTGTCACTTTCTGGTTGGACCATGTGGTAGGGTAAAATTACCCCAAACATTAACTTAGTGGTAATAATTGTAAGAAATTGTTGTTATTAAATTTATTTTGGTTATAATTCAAGCTAGTTAAATTTCCATTTTTGGTTTTGCGAATATTTTGCTTACAGAAAATCTAGGTCAGTTATATAAAAAAAATTAAAAAAATTGCTGAATAAATTGTAGATTCTAAACAATGGTACTGCCGAGAACTGGTTTCTACTTTAATTGTGTTTGATATGCTTATTATTTTCTAATAATTAGATGCTTATTAATTATGGGTTAGTGTAGGCTTCATTCGAAGTGCGCCTACGTTAAAGCATCTGTGAATATGCTTGGCACTCATAGGAAGTGGGAATTGACATAATACGATAAGGACACGATTAGGGACAAGGAAAGTAGGGAGCCGCCTACAAGTTTTTAAGGAACTTGTAAACCGTTCACGGATCATAAAAGGCAACCACAAATAAGGGACAACGATAGGCAACGACGATTGACCCGTGAAGGTTACACCCCATTCATAATCCATGAGATTACTAACTCCATATGGTTCAGAACCACAAAAGGAGGATCGGGAATGATGGTACGAAGTGAGTCATGGAGTCACATTCGCCCGTATTGGCCTCTACTCGATTCTTATAATGAAAAGTGATTCCTGCGATCTCAAAGGCATACAAACAAAATATTCAATTCGCTCCAAACTATTATTATGCTAAATTGGTTTTATATTAATGCAACATATTATTCTAAAATATTGTGATCACTTGATTAAACAACAAGATTAAAAAGGAACCTAAACCGGTTGTCAAAATTATCTTATTAGGCGTGATTTTCAATTACATATTACCTTTAACATGAAATATGGTAATCATAATAACAATAGAACAAATATTAATATTGGAAGCAATTTAACAATAATTCCAACAATATAAAATCGTTAGAAGAATAATAGAAATAAAAGGAACATAATTCTTACTTTGATTCTGTTTGATTGCAACTATAAAATAATAAACGAGTTAGTAACTTCAAGGAAATAATAATAAAACAATAATTAAATTAAGTAAAGTTGATTTGGGGCTAAACCCTCAAACAGTTCTACCTTTCACGCCTTGGCTTAAGGACAGAACCACAAGTAAAGTATGGAATCCTTGGAGTGCTTTAAGAAGGAATTATGAAAGAAGAAGGGTTGGCTAGTGTTTAGGCTAGAACATAGAAGAGAGAAAATAGCGAATTAATTCCTGCCCCGTGCATCATAAATGAGGGGGTATTTATAGAAAAAATGTGCTGAGGGAACACACGGAACCCTAAAAAGATAAAACCCTAAAAAACTATGCCGCGACACGGCAAAGTATACCGTGACACGGGAAACCCCACCGTCAGACGGGAAACCTTCCCATGACACGGTGTACTTGTTGTGTGACGCGGGAAATATTTAGTAAGCGGGGGAGAAAACGCGTTAAGGGTTTACGCGGAAAGGACACGAAAACTCCTGTGTCACAGCAGGTGTCCCGTGTCACGGGGATTCCCACCGTCTAACGGGACAGGTTCCCGTGACACGGTGGACAGCTCCCGTGACGCGGGAGTCTGTGGTCCTTTTCCGTCTAAATTCATTTTTAACCCTAATTTCGTTCAGCATTTTAAGTGCCGATTGATAATTTCGGGCCATTTCTGATTTATTATTATTATTTGGCTAAAAAAAGAAAATAAGTACATAAAATAAATACAAGGTTTGGGCCAAAATAAATAATAAAACAATAAAATAACAAGGGTTTGGGCTGAAATTAAAAACTATGCTTTGACTAAACATCAAGACAGATCCATGGACTATTGAATTTAATTAAATATGATTTTTTAAGCACTCTCGGGATTAAATACTGAACCCGGCCAATAGTGACAGTGAAAGGTTGTTCATCATCGGGTTTGGTTTTGGGGAGACATTTTTAGGTGTCTACAGTTAGTCATAAGATTAACTTAATAAGGTTACTATATGTATTACTAATAAAGAGTAGAGTGCTACTTTACGGAATATATGTTTTGCCGTGCCACCATACATTATTTTAAGAGCTAATGCTATTTTATAGAATTCTCACAATAAGTTTCGTTATCTCTCACTACAACAAAATCATTCAAGCATTTGTATCCATTATTTTATACCTTTCTTTTTTGTTATATTCATCATGTCATTAGTTATGTATTTACATTAGGGCATTCGAATTACAAAGTATATTAATTTCTAACTTGTTTTAAGAAAAGTTAACAGGGAGTGAATAGTATGGAGGATGAACTAGATGAATATGGCAGCGTGTAAGAAGAAGAAAAGGAAGAAGAATATGACGTCATTGTTCAATTTGAATTTGCTTTAACATGTCTATTGTTATTTCTTGTTTGGATATAATTTTTTCTTATATTTATTAGCTAGACCAATATTATAGCATAGAACATACTATAAAACAATAGGTTATTGAGATAGATTTGGTGTTGAAAACATGTTGATACTGCTTTTTTTTATTATTATTAATTAAATTTATAAGTTTGGGATCTTGATTCAAGTGCTTATTACATGTTTTATTGATTAAGATTTTTCTTATATAAAATATTCTCAAGAATACTATACATTTTTTCACTTTTTCAATATTATATGGAAATGTATTACAATCGAAAAAAAAAACAACAAAAAAAAAAAACAATTGATACTAGTTATTCAATTATATATAACAGTTTTTCAAGTGTTGTCTTTAAAATAATTGGCAACACTTATATATTATTGCTAGCAAATACAACAAGTGAAAAGGATGTTGCATATTATGACATAAGGTGACAATTTTGAATTGTCTCTTAAGGTGGCAACATTTATCATTTGTTGTCTTTGTAAAACTGTTGCCTTAGGTATTATTTTACCTTGGCTTTTAAAATTGTTGCCTTTGAACTAAAAAGTGTTGTCGTATGAATAGACAACGGGGGCATAAACTATGCCTTATATGTGTTTCCTTAGGTACAAGGCATCACTTTTTAATATTAGGCAATGGTTTTTCATTGTTCCCTTTGCTTTTTTTGTTGTAGTATCATTAATAAAATTATATGCACATACCTACCATGTAAATTTGTTTAACAATAAATACATATATCATTTATGAAATAACTAATCCTTCAAATTTAAATAAGCTAATGTCCTCATTGGTCATTTTGCATACTCAAACAACTTTAAGTAATCAGCTACTTACCAAACACTTTTATACAAATCAATTAATACAATAAGTTAGTCAAATCATTTAATAAAATCAGCTAAGGGCATGTTCACATTTACTGAACTGAGCTGAATTGAACTGATTGGAGCTGAACTGAACAGAACTGAGCAGAACTGAATATTTTATGAAAGAGGAAAATTAGGACCTAAACTGAACTGAACTAAACTGATTGGAGCTGAACTGAACTGAACTGAAATTAAGTAAATGTGAACATACCCTAACTCAATTAGATTCAACTTTCAGCTTTCCTCCAACATAGGGCCTATATATATTTTAGATTAAAATTTTTATTTTAAAAATTCAATAAACAACCTGCACATCGCACGGTTCACAAAAGTAGTTATTTATTATTTTAATGAATTCAATTAACCTCCTAAAATCTTGTGATTGTCAAAACGAAGGAAGTAGGACTAAGGGGAATGATGGACCGCTACCCGGTATAGGCTACCCCACCCAATACCAAGTGAATATTTTAGGGTAAATATTTTAATATATATATATATAGGCTACCCCGCCCAATACATATATATATATATATATATATATATATATATATATATATATATATATATATATATATATATATATATATATATATATATATATTATTTAGGGTAAATAACAGTACTTAATGAACCAATAACAGTATTTGATAAATTAATAACAATACCTTAATTTAAAATGATAGTTTTTAGTAATACACAGATTTTTACTATAATTCGATCTGATAATTACTTAAATGACTTTTATTGGTACTAGTTATCACTACTCTACTACTTATACATCGAAATGAATTACTTTAACAATTTAACAGCCCACCATGCTTCGCAATAATAATTCTTTAACTAGAGAGTTTTGACCAATACCTGACCTTAGTCGATAATGGAACCTCCGGCGTTCTGAGCGCTTCTGGCTTTACCCAGGTAACTAACCCCAACCCTGTCTTCCTTAGATCAGGCTCAGCACAAATCTAATTCGTTTCCTACCTTAGATGGTAATCTCTAATTAAACAATCCTTACTGTGTTTATGATGGAACTTCTTAAACAGAAAGATAACTCATTTGATATATAAGGTTCAAGGAGATAACTTTCCCTTCTTTATAAACACAACTTTTATTTAATTTGAAAAGATTACAATACTCGTATATTACAACAAACACACAAACTGAAAGCTTAAACAAAAATAAGTTGAACTAGAGTTTTCTCTATTTTAAGAGAGATAGAGAACCAATTTGTCTCTTAAGGTGATTATTTTTCTCTATAGGACTCTCTAATGATTTCAGAGCAATTCTCTAGCTAACACTTCCAACTCTGCCTTCACTTCTTTGCCTAATGCCCTTTATATAGGGGAAGGCTCACAAAGGTAACCAACACTTTCTATGGCTTACAGAAAACCATGACTCAGCAAGTAAATATCGTTCACTGCTTTTCTAAAGTTCTTTTAAAACAAATAAAACGTGCTGCAACAGTAAAAGTAGAATACATAATTGCTAGTGTGGGCTCAAGACTCCATCATATCTTGTAGACCACCTTTGTTGTCCTTACTGTCTTCATAATGGACATACATTTGGTTGTCTTCTTCTATACCTAGATCCATCACACATTTAGCAGCATAGGATTCATCCCATGTGACAAAGATCTCCAATAAGTGCTCTTTTCCCTCTAAGGATAAATATCTCCTAGCTTCAACTTGTTCGAGACAATCATACACTGATTCACCATGTGTAGACACCCATTTGTGTCTCCCCAAAACCAAACCCAGTGATGAGTACCTTTCACGTCGAATCATAATCGAATGAAACGAAAGTGTGGAAAGGTCTAGTGTTGCGGAAAGTTTTATTTCTTTTCTTTTCTCTCCTCTCTGTTTTTGAAAACTTTATTTTAAGAAAAAAGCCAATCCAGTTTGGTTGGTCCATGATATGGGTCCAATAGTGGTGTAGTTGGATGGGGTTTGCAAAGACTTTTCCAACGATATATTATAAGCCCAATTCCGATGAATATTGAGGAAGTTATGGCCAATTTACTAAACTGGGCCCGGTTTGAGTTTTAAGTACGGCCTAATGATCTAGGGGAGGGCCTAATATGATTTATCATTCCTAATGTAATTAGGAATGGTTTTGGTCTTCTAGAACATTCTAGAAGGTCTTATCATTCTTAATTCAATTAGGATTCTTCAGAGTTTTAATTAGATCAAATAGCATTTTCGATTGAAATTATATTATTTTATCTTCCAGTACGGGAAATTTATTAGATTTTCGAAAACGCGTTGAAAGCCGGTTTGGCATCCAACCCCAGGCCTTGGCGCCTGGAATCAGGATTGGCGCCAGACGCCAGCATTGGCGCCTGGCGCTAGCCACTGGTCCTGGCGCCAATGAGCCAGGGCTGGCGCCAAGGTGTTTTTGTGGTCTTCAGACTCTATTTTGATAAATTATCTTTTTTGGATGATTTTCTCTATAAATATCGTATCAAAACTCCGGTTTCAAAAATAAGAGGAAGATTCACGGATTGTCAATTATCGTTCAATTTTCAATAACATTCATGCATTCTTTCTTCTTTGCTTTTTAATACAAAATTCCGCATTCACAAGATCTAGAAACACCTAGCCATATTCGAAGTTGCCTTCGCCCTAGACGTGAAAGGTTTTAATTTCTGAGGGTTTGGTCCCAAATCTCTCTTTACATTATTTAATTTAATTGCTTTGATTATTATTTTCCTTGAAGTTACTAACGCGTGTATTTTGTTATTAGAAAGAGGTACGAGGCATCCAAGTAAGTACTTTATTGATTTTAATTGATTTATGATGTAGATATCATGCTTAGATTGTTATTTATGATTCCTAGTATCATGTCTAGGGTAACTTTAATATCAAGTATGATTAAAAGTACGATGCTTCCTATATTCTTCCTAATGTTAATTCATGTTAGTATCATGTTAGGGCTAAAGATTTGATTTTTATTGCTTAGTGACATGCTAGGGTTTGTTATTAATCTTGTTAGTACCATGCCTAGGATCTTGCTATGCTTTAACATGATTATGATTATCATGATTATGATTGATATTATTATTATTATGATTATTATTCATGATATTGATTATTTATTTATTATGTTGCTTGGTATATATCATAATTTATGTTGTTATTGCTTGATCGCCTTTATTGCATGTTAAAGGGAATTGGTACTTGCAATCACGCTTAATAAGATAATTAATAATCTTGTTTAGGGTTAATTGTGATTATAATTTCAAGTGATCGCCAATAATAGATTTATTTGTGCATTAAATTCAACCAACATAGATTAAACAGGTTTAGGGTTAATCCTATTGATTGTATGTTGATCAGAAAGCGCACATGAATACGAGCAGAATAAAGTAGAGGCCTATTATTAGGGCAGGTTCAATCTCTTTTAGGTTGGATTTGTACCATCATCCCCGAACCCTTATTTGGTTCATGACCTTATGGAGTTGACGATCTCTTGGATCGTTAAGGGGTGTAACCTTCACCCTGTGAACGGTTTACAAGTTCCTAAAACTTGTTGGCGACTCTTTTGCTCTATCTTCTTCCCTTTTGGACGCCACCGTACTTTAGTGTATGATCACAGTGGGGTTCAAGCTAGGGGTTAACGCTTGAAAATATTCCCTACAGTGATCTACCTCTCGTAACTAAAAGGTAGAATTTCTTTACTTTACTTTAGGCGTTAGCTAACGAGTCGACGGGCGCGCCGAACCATTCGAGAACATAAACTTCTCGTTTGGAAGCAAAAATGGTAGTTAGTGAGCTTACTGGCTTACCGGACAGTTAGGGTGTCGTCCACCTCCTGTATAAAGATAGCATATACAGTAGTTAGTGAGCTTACTAACTTTCTGGACAGTTAGGGTGTCGTCCACCCCCTTTATAAAGAAAGCATGTACAGTACCTCGTGAACGGTTTACAAGTTCCTAAAAAACTTGTTGGCGACTCTTTTGCTCTATCTTCTTCCCTTTTGGACGCCACCGTACTTTAGTGTATGATCACAGTGGGGTTCAAGCTAGTGGGATTTTTAAGGCTTGAAACTATTCCCTATAGTTTTTGGCGACTCCGCTGGGGAGGATTTCTATTTTAATTCCTGAATTTGTTTCGGCAATGATTTAGAATGAGTGGATGAGACTCGAAAAGTTCTAACTATTTCATGTGCGTAATTTTGATTAACATTGTAGCATATGCATAAAAAGATTCTCATTGGAAAGACCATCCGTAATGAGTCAAAAACATAGGATTTTTACACGTAGGAAATTTGAGAAATGTCTTTCACAACTAGGACTGAAATAACACCACGCGAAACTGGATGATTTTATTGAGCACAGAAAGCTGCTGAGGCATGTGGGAAGTAGCGTCAGGGGCCAGAGCTTGGCGCCATACTTTTAGCCGTAGCGCCAGACGCCAATATTGGCGCCAGACGCTACAGTTAAAAGTTGGTGCCAGTCTCTGTTTGCTGGCGCCAATTTCCCCCAATACCGAGCCAGAAATATGCGTTCTAATTTCGACCGGTTTTTCGTATTGTTTGCTCGATCCTACTTCCTGATTGAATTTTTTCTCACTTTTCTGAAACCCATATGTGTTCTACATATGGACATAACCCTCTGGGAATTCATGCTCTATCTACCCGATTGAACGCTCCTGGCAACAAAGGGTACATCTGAGAGGTTGAATTCACCAAACCATGGAAGTGAGTTTTTTCTAAAAACTCGCGGTGTTCTATCCACACGCGTTAACCCTTCACGGTTAGGCTTCTACGCGGTGCATCTGAACAATTAACCATGGACCCTATTTGACTAAACCATATCTCGAACTTTAGAGAACTAGAGCCATGGTTAGGTTGCGAACTCATTGCATCATATTGTGCCTACTTGACTAATTGTGCATTATTTGTTGTGCATATATATCCCATGCTCCTCTTAACCGTTTGTTGATTTGTGTTGAGATTATAATTAATGACTTAAAGAACTTTGCCTAATTAATTAATTAATTAATTTGAATCAACAATTTTTTTCTTTTAATCGGAATTGACCTAGTACGGCTTTAGGCATACCCCAGTTGACTAATAATATCGAAAACAGTCCCAGACCGAGGCTCCAATATTGGTGCCAAAATCTGAGTTATAGCGCCACTGTATGGTGTGTAGCGCCAGACATTTACTAAAAAGTCTGGCGCCAAGCACCATATTGTGACGTCAGTTCTGTCGCTTGGCCGACAGTTCGGATTATTTGTCGAGTCATCACCTAATGTCTAATTAACGAGTTTACTAATTAAGTCGGTTAATTTTCGCTGTCAATAACACCTTGTCAAGTCATTAATCGAGTCTTGGTCACATAGTCTAGCCACATGGTCATGACACGAGTCTTAACGCACCATCTACACTCACTAGTATTAGCACACACTTTGAGTATACATCACCATGGCCATGTCTTAGGTTCATGCATGAGTCTGTCTCTTCCGTCATTTGAGTTGAAGGGGTACATTCTACTCCTAATTCTTCATATCTCTCCGTCTAAATCTTCTTCACATTCTTCCATCTTTCTTCACCTCCTCCATCCATTGCATGTTGAATAAAGTTTGAGTCAAATAATTAACAATAAGTATCCCCAAATTCCTTTCCCACAGTACCTGGTCGAGGAGAGAAGGGCGATTAATCAAGGACAACCTCTTTATTCAAGTCTCGCTTTTTGATAAACCGATTCGTCAAAAGAGGAAGGCTAAGAAGATAATGGCAACTCAAGATTAAGTCAATGAGCTTAGGAATCAATTGGTTACCATGACTGAAACACTGAAGCTACTCACCCTCAAGGTTGATGATCCCGTGAAGCAACAACAGATAGACCTCATGCAAGAGAGCCTAAGCAAGTTGTCTAGCGATTACAAGTTTCAAGAGCTTACATCACAAGGGGTCTCGGTGGACAAAGATCTTCTTCCGCGGAAGTTAAATGCCAACGACATCCCAAAATTCAAGGCAACGGATAATCCTTACTTCCATCTAAGAGCTTTTGAAACTATAATGACCATTAAGGGTATCGATAAGAAGGTGTTCCCCTCTCTGTTCCCACTATCTCTTGAAACCGTTTGCCAACAATGGTTCTTCTCCCTTGACAAGGAGAAAACCTCTACCTGGGAATCGATAGTAAACGCTTTCGTTGATAGGTACAAGTGCAATATTCAAGTTGAAACCGATCATAGACAACTTGAGATGCTAAGAAAAAAAGAGAATGAAGGCTTTACTTCTTTCTTTAATAAATGGAGAGAAACTTCCGCCAAGATGATTGAGGTCCCCACCGAAAAGGAATCTGTGAGGATGTTTATCAAGAATCTCCAAGAAAAGTATTCAAAGCACCTAAAATATCAACACAATTTGAATACTTTCAAGGCCGTTTATGACATCGGAATTGAAATCGAAGATGACCTCGCAAAGCAAAAAGTTACTAATAATAGCAACCACGGTGGCTGGAAAGGAAAGAAGAACGACAATCCTTCTTCTTCCAAAAACGCCCAATCTAGTAACAATGTTAGTACCTTTGATCTCAGTGAAGTTTTATCCATAGATAACAAACGATCTAAGAAGCAACTAAGGAAAGACTTCACCCCCATTGGGATGAGCTACGATACTGCCTTCGATCGACTCCATGCCAAAGGACTCATTACTCCCATTGGACCTATTCAAGATCCCGCACCTGAAAAGAGATTGCCTAGTTGGAATCCAGACGAACTCTGCAAGTATCATCAAGGTAGGGGTCATACTACTGAGAGCTGTTGGAAGCTAAAGGAGGCTATCCAACATTTGATTGATAATAACAAGCTTCCCATGCCTCCGGTTAACAAGAAGAGCGAGTGATGATAAAGGAAACAACACAAGACAAGAGGCGAGCTCCAACGAAAAGATTTCATGACCTCTTTTTCTATTTCTTTTTCATTTTTACTCTTTCCCCAATAAGTCTAGCATGGGCATCCTTTCTTTTCCCTTAGATTAACTTTGTAGATTCTTTATTTTCCTTTAATAAATGAGCATCTATGTTCTTGCACATGATCATCACATTACATTGCATAAAAAAAAAACAAAAAAAAAAAAAAAAAAAAAAACCATGTCGAATTAAGCACAAGGTATATCAATGATTTGAGGCACCCCTTGTAGCCACATCATATCTCCTTTCGCCCTTCAATTATACAATCCTTTCTTCATAAACCACTTTGAGCCTCGTTTAACGATAGACCCTTCTTTTTTCAACCTACATCTACCTAACCTTGGGATGGGATGGCGTGCAACTTATGCAATTCTAAAGAAAGCTTGAGCAAATCCAAAAGAAAGCAATAGCAAAAAATAAGCAATAATAAAAAACGAAAACAAGTGTACAAAAGGGCAAGTGTTCCAATGTCTTTGATATGAAAATATCTTCGATAAGAACACGTCTCATATTGCGTCTCTCATCGAGTGCTCGGTACCGTGCCTGAGAAACATGAATGCCAAGTGAGTGATAGACCGCATGATCGAGATTTCCCACACTTATAAAAATAAAATAAATGCTAAAGCAAAAAGAGCTAAAAAGAGTAGAAACCTCAAGCATAAAAATACAAATATTCAAAAGCAAGGTTGCACACCTTGGGGGCTTATCTAGGGTCTTGAGCCTTTATCCCCTTCTTCTTTAAACCTTTAGCCTAACCACGTTACAACCCTTAAAAAGACCTTTTTGAGGTATACACACTTGTGCGAGGTTTGGCTAGAGCTACGTTCGGCCTGATTCCTAACGGATACGTAGGCAACCTCACATCGAGGTGCGGCCGTAATAAACATGCATTCATATTCACATTCATACACTTACACCATGATCATATCAAGGGATCTCCAATGCTCATCCCTTTTCATATAGAGCTAGACTTAGGGGCTTGATCCCTACATCATTAGCTTATCTAGCCTAAGAGTCACCACCATTTGACTCTTTTCAATATATTTTTCCACACACTTAGCTCTTGCGGCCTAACTTTAGTGTCACTATCACACACTGCACATATACATGACCAAATATACTTCCCTTAGGAACCCTTTGTCATGAAATCTTAATACAACGTTGAAGCATGCCTTGTCATATCAAAATCGCTCATCAATCGTAATCATCATTGCATCATGAAGTATGAAGTGCTTAGCCTCCGTGCCTAAGTTACCCAAATGCTTTCATCATTGAGTCATCCATTGAGATAGCCTAGGATGGATTAATCCTTGCACCTTGAGAGATAGTATCAAACAACATTTGACTAAGCTCATTCAACATGCATCTTCAAACTTTTGATTTTCTTTTTCACGTCTTTCTTTTTCGGGAGAAAGTCTGTACCCTCCACACAATTGACGGAAACAATTGACGGAAAATTTTTGCTTTTTCGCATTTTCGAGTCGCACGATCACATTACAATGCACACACGAGTCATGTACACATTGAGTCATGTCGTGTCATATAACTTTGATTTGAGTCTAACACATGTGTCATTACACTTCGAGTCGAGTCAACCTCGAGTCAGTCAAACATATCGAGTCAAGTTTATACCTTGAGTCGTGTCAAGTCGATGAGTCAAGCAACGTTAAAGCCTTAGGTCAACCCTAAGATGATTAAAAAGATTAGCAAAGTTCTATAGTCAAAAATAAACACAGGTGCAGCAGAACAGCAAAGACCCTATCACAGCATTCGGCGACAGAGTCAATTCTTGGCTCCAGAGATATCTCAGCAATGACAGAGCTTGAAGCCTCTCAAAAAGGTGATTTCGACTTCATACAGCAATTTCGGGTTCCTTGGTACGCCAGTTAGTTCCTATAAGCAATTTGACATGATTAAGTAGTCAGTCGGATTACAATTGCAATAAGTGATCGACCTGATGAAAGATCGTCTCACTTAGCTTAAAGCGCCTAGGCATTGGCTCAAAAGCAGAAAAGTTACCGACGTATATGTTCAAAGCAACGAAAGCGCCGACATACAGGCATAGCGGAAGCAAAGTTCAAGCGAGCTTTAAAGATCGACAAGTGTTGGTCTTCGGTAATTTTCTTTGGAATATTATCGCAACAACTGAGGATGACTTCAAGTAAAGTTATTTTCGACAGCGTTCGCTAAGATTGTGGAGGTTGTCACCAAAGTTTTGAGAAGATAGCACGAGATGGGCGGTCTTCGACGGCATTCGCTAAGATTGTGGAGGTTGTCACCAAAGATTTGAGAAGATAGCACGAGATGGGCGGTCTTCGACGGCATTCGCTAAGATTGTGGAGGTTGTCACCCAAGATTTGAGAAGATAGCACGAGATGGGCGGTCTTCGACGGCATTCGCTAAGATTGTGGAGGTTGTCACCCAAGATTTGAGAAGATAGCACGAGATGGGCGGTCTTCGACGGCATTCGCTAAGATTGTGGAGGTTGTCACCCAAGATTTGAGAAGATAGCACGAGATGGGAAGTCTTCGACGACTTTTGCTATGATTGGAAAGGTTGTCACTATGATTCAAGAAAAGGCTCAAGATGTAGCAACATTGATCGACGGCGTTCCCTAGATTGCGGAAGATCGTCAAAACAAACAGCAAGATGGCGTTCCATAGATTGTGGAAAGTTGTCATGGACAACTGAAGGTAATTTCAGGGCGAAATTGTCTTCGATCATAATTCCTGAGGCATGGAAGATGATCGTAATGCGGATGAGAATTATTTCAAGAGAAATAATTTTCGATGATATTCCCTTGGACGTGGAATATTATCATAGCGGAGAGGATATTTTCAGGCGAAGCAATCTTCTAATATGGAAGCAGTTACAAGGCGTAGCGGTTTTCAAGCGGGATGACATTCTCTAGCTTGCAGGAGGTCGTCAAAACAACAACAGCAACGACAATCGGTTACTTTCAGAGACGTGTGCTCGACGGTGCAAGATACGCGTTTCTTAACTCTTTTATCTGTTTAACTAATGCTAGTTTTGGAGGTATCGGCGTTACAAGATTGATTTAGGATCGCAGAACGTTCTGAATCATTCTCCGTCCCTATCGTTACTTTGACTTTCGTTTTCAAAACTTGCGTTTCTCACAACTCAGTCAAAGTGGGGGCTTCTGTAGACACCCATTTGTGTCTCCCCAAAACCAAACCCAGTGATGAGTACCTTTCACGTCGAATCATAATCGAATGAAATGAAAGTGTGGAAAGGTCTAGTGTTGCGGAAAATTTTATTTCTTTTCTTTTCTCTCCTCTCTGTTTTTGAAAACTTTATTTTAAGAAAAAAGCCAATCCAGTTTGGTTGGTCCATGATATGGGTCCAATAGTGGTGTAGTTGGATGGGGTTTGCAAAGACCTTTCCAACGATATATTATAAGCCCAATTCCGATGAATATTGAGGAAGTTATGGCCAATTTACTAAACTGGGCCCGGTTTGAGTTTTAAGTACGGCCTAATGATCTAGGGGAGGGCCTAATATGATTTATCATTCCTAATGTAATTAGGAATGGTTTTGGTCTTCTAGAACATTCTAGAAGGTCTTATCATTCTTAATTCAGTTAGGATTCTTCAGAGTTTTAATTAGATCAAATAGCATTTTCGATTGAAATTATATTATTTTATCTTCCAGTACGGGAAATTTATTAGATTTTCGAAAACGCGTTGAAAGCCGGTTTGGCGTCCAACCCCAGGCCTTGGCGCCTGGAATCAGGATTGGCGCCAGACGCCAGCATTGGCGCCTGGCGCTAGCCACTGGTCCTGGCGCCAATGAGCCAGGGCTGGCGCCAAGGTGTTTTTGTGGTCTTCAGACTCTGTTTTGATAAATTATCTTTTTTGGATGATTTTCTCTATAAATATCGTATCAAAACTCCAGTTTCAAAAATAAGAGGAAGATTCACGGATTGTCAATTATCGTTCAATTTTCAATAACATTCATGAATTCTTTCTTCTTTGCTTTTTAATACAAAATTCCGCATTCACAAGATCTAGAAACACCTAGCCATATTCGAAGTTGCCTTCACCCTAGACGTGAAAGGTTTTAATTTCTGAGGGTTTGGTCCCAAATCTCTCTTTACATTATTTAATTTAATTGCTTTGATTATTATTTTCCTTGAAGTTACTAACGCGTGTATTTTGTTATTAGAAAGAGGTACGAGGCATCCAAGTAAGTACTTTATTGATTTTAATTGATTTATGATGTAGATATCATGCTTAGATTGTTATTTATGATTCCTAGTATCATGTCTAGGGTAACTTTAATATCAAGTATGATTAAAAGTACGATGCTTCCTATATTCTTCCTAATGTTAATTCATGTTAGTATCATGTTAGGGCTAAAGATTTGATTTTTATTGCTTAGTGACATGCTAGGGTTTGTTATTAATCTTGTTAGTATCATGCCTAGGATCTTGCTATGCTTTAACATGATTATGATTATCATGATTATGATTGATATTATTATTATTATGATTATTATTCATGATATTGATTATTTATTTATTATGTTGCTTGGTATATATCATATTTTATGTTGTTATTGCTTGATCGCCTTTATTGCATGTTAAAGGGAATTGGTACTTGCAATCACGCTTAATAAGATAATTAATAATCTTGTTTAGGGTTAATTGTGATTATAATTTCAAGTGATCGCCAATAATAGATTTATTTGTGCATTAAATTCAACCAACATAGATTAAACAGGTTTAGGGTTAATCCTATTGATTGTATGTTTATCAGAAAGCGCACATGAATACGAGCAGAATAAAGTAGAGGCCTATTATTAGGGCAGGTTCAATCTCTTTTAGGTTGGATTTGTACCATCATCCCCGAACCCTTATTTGGTTCATGACCTTATGGAGTTGACGATCTCTTGGATCGTTAAGGGGTGTAACCTTCACCTCGTGAACGGTTTACAAGTTCTTAAAAAACTTGTTGGCGACTCTTTTGCTCTATCTTCTTCCCTTTTGGACGCCACCGTACTTTAGTGTATGATCACAGTGGGGTTCAAGCTAGTGGGATTTTTAAGGCTTGAAACTATTCCCTACACCATGTAATACTCCTTCTTCTAAATAACTTCCTAACCATTTTGGTGCTACTATAGTAGTATTTCCCACATGTATTATGACTGGTGGTTCTTCTTTTAACACTCTGAATAGATTAAGATACTAAGAAATGTAGAAAAATCCATAAGCTCTTGCCTCCGTAGGATCTTTTACTCATCTCTACTGGATACAATTTAGATCTTTGAGTTTGCGATGAACGTCTTCAAACATGATCAGGAAATGTGGAGAGTTAATTTTTCCTTCAACCATTTCAATGTTTGCACTTTGCACTTGGATTTGTTCAACTCTTCCTTTATATATTGTTGCTTTATAAATTCTCCTAAAAATACTTCAGGAATTTCATGAGCTTTTTAAAGAACGTAGTATTATTATCAGGAAATAGTACAATACTATGAACCATCCCATAATCTCAAGCTCTGTAGTGCTCCGCTACATATGGTGCCCTCCATTCCAGTGAATGTGGATGAATTGACACAGTACCCACTCTGGAATTGGTGTTGAAAATTATTCTACTTCCCCATATATCATATACATCATACATCTTGTATGACCTTGATACAACTAGATCATACCAACATCTATAATTGTTATCTTTAATTTTATTTAGTATTATATCCTGAATATCAGGAATGAGTCTCAAGATAATGACCATCACTTCGTACATTAGGAACCTTCGAACTGCTACATGACAACTTTTAATTAAACCATCTCGAGATCTTCTTTTTGATGAAACAATCATGGCCTCCATCAAGGCCCAAGTGGAGGGTGAAACCCGCTCCATTGCTTTATTTGTCTCTTCAATAAGAGTTTTTCTCTCTACCTTCATCTTTTCTAGTTGATGGGCAAGAGGTTCTGATGTCTTGTGCTTCTTCGCCATTAGCCAATTCTCTGGTTAGATTATCGGCTAAAGAATTCTTTGATCCTTGTATATGTTCAACGGTAAAAGAGAATTGGTTAAGCCATAATTGCCAACGCATGAGTCTCCCTTCTGATTGCATATTAGACAAATTCTTTTTAACAAAACCGAGTATATCTTTGCAATCTGTTCTTGTTAAGATTTGTTTAGGGACTAAGAAGATTAAGAACTTCTCGATCCCTCTAATAACTGCAAGGATTTCCTTTTGCATCGTAGGATAATTTAACTCAGCTTTATTAAAACTTCCACTGGTATATCTGCAAAGTCTTTCTCCTTCTTTGATTTTAACACAGCACTCCAGTGCTCATTACTAGTATTCGTTTCAAGAATTAAATCATCTTCACTAGTAGGTAGTGTTAGTACAAGAAGATATTTACTCATAACTTTTAACTCTTGAACAATTTTGGAATCACTTTCCTTCTAGTTCCAAGTTATTTCTTTATTGAGTTTTTGCTGTAATGGTTTTCTTAATAAAGCAAGATTTTCTATGAAATTAGAATCATAGGTTAAACAACCTAGAAATCTTTCTAGTTGTTTTCTATCTTCAATTTTATCTGGGAATTTTTCAATCTTTTCCAAAACATGTTTTTGCAATATTATTTGTCATGCTTTAATTTCTAATCCTGGAAACTCAATTTCTTGTTTAGCATAAACACATTTATCCTTTCCAAGGATTATACCATGATCTGCACATTTTTGAGTTACTGCTTTAAGATCATTCTTATGTTGTTCTAAATCTTTTGAGAATATTAGGATATCATCTATATAGACCAAACAACAATGATTAAGTTCTCTAAAAATATTATCCATTCTTCTATGAAATATTTGTGGAGCAATTTTTAATCCAAAAGGCATTACTAACCCTTCATAATGCCCTTGAGGGGCACTAAATGCAGTTAATGGAATACTTTCTTCTTCCATTTTAATTTACCAGTAACCACTCTTACAATCCATCTTAGAAAACCATATGGCTCCTTGTATTCTATTAAATAACACAGTTTTATTAGGAATGTAATAGCCATCAAAAATAATATTGTTATTTAGCTGTTTATAATTAATAACCATTCTAGCTTTACCTCTTTTTTCTTCTACATGATTTCTTACCATGAATGCTGGACTATTATAAGGACTTTTGCTATTCCTAATCAGCTTTTGTTCATCAAATTCCAATATATCTTGGTAGGTATAAACCATTTGTCTTACTCTAATAATTTTATTAGGATTTGTTAAGGTTATCTTAGTAAATGCCTTATCCTTTTTCCAATGTTCTAATGGATTTGTTGAATATAGTTTTTCACATAATTTTTCTTGCTACTTATTTATCTGATCTATTTATGATGAATCACAATCAGAAATTCTATGTGCAACCTCTCGTTGTGTAGGTGTAACCCTATCACCACGCTGGCTGCGCGTAAATTCCATAGTCTGATGAGTATATGCCTTTGTTATTTTTTGTATAGGAACAGAATGACCATTAATAGTAAAGATCATTTTATCTATGGTTTGAGTTCATGGAGAGTATAATCTTTAAAAAATTATTTCCTATTATCATATCATGACTAGGTTGAAAAGTTGTCCATAAAATAGGAATAACACATTGAACTCCTCCAATTTCTATTGTTAATTCTTCGATTATCTCTGTATGCATCATGACACTATTATTAGCAATTCTAACTTGCATAGGATTTTTAGCCTTTTTCAATAAGAATTCTGGAAATACTAACCTCTTTCCAAAATATGTAGAACAACCACTATTAATATATGCACATAATTTTTATTTATTATAATCTTCAATGCATATATCAATCAGAATATAAATGCTATTAGGATTAGTACTAGATATTCCATTACAAGCTTCCATTTGCATATTAACTTCATCTTCATATACTGGTTCACTCACGATTTTGGTTTTACATACAATTACCTTTCTTTTATCAATAGGATTATTTGGATATTCATTTAACTCTAAATTAGAATATGACCCCATATCACTGCTATGCCTTGCCGGTTGTTTAAAGGCTTTTTCACTTTCATATTTTTCATTTAGTTTCTTTAGTAGAACTAATATTTGTTCTTCATCCTCTTCTGGCTTTTCATCACCTTGTTTTTTCATTCTTATTATTGTTAAATTTTGTCTACTTAGACTTGGTGTTCTAAGACTCATATTTCTTCGTATTTTAGGTTTTGTAGTCATTCCAATATGAAGTAATCCTGATTCATCAATTTACATTTTACTCGATCTGTTGC
Organism: Chenopodium album; assembly: GCF_948465745.1. Lineage (NCBI taxonomy): Eukaryota > Viridiplantae > Streptophyta > Magnoliopsida > Caryophyllales > Amaranthaceae > Chenopodium > Chenopodium album. Next base: position 46,918,204 of record NC_137839.1, read on the forward strand.
TAACTGCAAGGTTCACAAAGAATTCCTCCCCAGTTTTTTCAATTTCATTAGTATTTACTTTTATAGGTGTAATTTTCTTCTTAGGATCTCCTCCTTGCTCATATTTCTGAGCATCGACTATTTGTTTCTTAAAAGATGAGTCTATAGTGTTTACTAACTTATAAACCACCTTCCATCTTAATTGTATGGGTCATGTTCCTTTATACATTTTCACTCCTTCTGTTAATAGCTTGATAGCTAAAAACTTTGATGCAAATCAATCCTTTAAGCTCACATAATGTCTTGGTTCACATATATAGCTTACCGTTCCTTGACTTCAGTAACATGTGATACCACTAATTATTTGATCATAAAATTCTTTATGTCTAATATCACAAATAAAACTCAAGCATTTAACATCCTTGCAAAATCTTGCACTGGAGTTATGTATACTTGTACTGCACCAATACAAATATATCTGTAGACACCCATTTGTGTCTCCCCAAAACCAAACCCAGTAATGAATACCTTTCACGTCATTTGATTATCGAACAAAGCGAAAGTGTGAAAAGTCTAGTGATGAGGATTTTTTTTTATTAAAATATCTCTTCTTTCTGTTTTTGAAAATATTTCTTTTCTTACCTTATTTATGAAAAACGTGCATTCCAGTTTAGTTTGGTCCATGACAAGGGTCCAATAATGGTGTAGTTGGATGGGGCTTGAAAATACCTTTCCAACGATATATTATAAGCCAAATTCCGATGAGTAATAAGGAAGTTATGGCCAAAATACTAACTGGGCCTGGTTTGGTTTTTATATGCGGCCCAATGATCTAGAGGAGAGCCTATTATTAATTATCATTCCTAAACCTATTAGGATTGATTATAGTCTTCTAGAATATTCTAGAAGGTTCTCTTAAATCCTAATGGAGTTAGGATTGATAATTATGTTTCAAATAGTTTGAAATTGAATAAAACTAATCCTTTTTAGAATCCTTATTTTGTACGAAGTGGAATATATTCAGATTTTATTTTCATGCCTCATAATCTTTATCCAAATTTTATATGTTTGGATAGATATTGAAATTATCTTTCCAATGATATATTATAATATTAAATTCGAGCTATAACGAAAAAGATATGAATGGAATATGAAACTCTATCCAAAACTGACACTCTTCCACTATTTCAACCATATCTTTTTATCTAAAAAAAATTTTAATCTGATTCTAATTGGTTAGAAAGTAGACTTCAAGATCTTTCCAACGACATATTATATGACTTATTTGGACTTCTGTATCAAAAGATATGATAAAAACAAAATTCGCAAAAACTGTCGTGAAGCGCTGGACGACAGGCCTAGCGTCTTGCGACAGACCCGGCATCTGGCGACAGACCCAACGTCTGGCGACACATCTAGCGTCTGGCAACAGCTCTATCGTTTGGCAACAGACGCGTGTTTGGCGCTGCGGTCATGTTTTATTCTTCTTCAAACTCTGATTTGTTTTTTATCATATCCGGCTGATTTTCTCTATAAATAGCCTCCTAAAACCCCCGTTTTCCATTACCAACTCTCATCAAGAAATTCTTGATATCCTCTCTCTCTCTCTATCTTTTCTAAACTAGCCTTTTCTCATACAAAATTCCGCATTCACAAGATCTAGACACACCTAGCATAATTTAAAGTTGTCTTCGCCCTAGACGTGAAAGGTTTGATTTCTGAGGGTTTGGTCCAAAAACTAGTCTAAACTTTCTTAATCTCTCTTTCAATTATTTAATTTAATTGTTTGTTTATATTTTCCTTGAAGTTACTAACGTGTGTATTTTGTTATTAGAAAAGAGATACGAGGCATCCAAGTAAGTGCTTTAATTGTTTGCATTGTTATTATGATATAGAAATCATGTCTAGGTTGTTATTATGATTCCTAGTGTCATCTTAGGGTGTTTTAATCTTCCTAGTATCATTTTTAAGGTAAAGGTTATAATATCAAATATGACAATTGTGATTCTTGCGATGCTTCCTATTCTCTTCCTAATATTCATGTTAGTATCATGTTATGGCTAAATATTTGATTTTTAATGATTAGTGACATGCTAGGGTTTGTTATTAATCTTGTCATGCCTTGGATCTTGCTATTAATATTATGTTTTAATATGATTATTTTTATGATAATTATGATTATGATTATGATTATTGTTATGTCGAATTATATAATTTAACGTAATTTGTTAATTAGCGAATCGTTTCACGTAATGTGTTAATTTACGAATTGTTTTACGTAATTTGTTAATTTACGAATTATTTCATGTTATTTGTTAATTGACGGATAACTTATATATAATTTGTTAATATCATGTTGCTTGATATATATATTTATATATTGCTTGATCACGCCTTTTATGCATGTTTAAAGGAAATTGGTACTTGTAATCATGCTTAATAAGATAATTAATAATCTTGTTTAGGATTAATATGATTATAATTTAAGTGATCGCTAATAATAGGTTTATTTGTGCATTAATATTCAACCATAGATTAAACATGTGTAGGGTAAACCTATTGATTGTATGTTAGTCAGAAGGCGCACATGAATACGAGAATAACAAAGTAGATGCCTATTATTAGGGCAGGTTCAATCTCTTTTAGGTTGGATTTGTACCTTCATCCTCGAACTTCCAGTCATGGTTCCAGACCTGTTGAAGTTAACGATCTCCTGGATCGATAAGGGGTGTAACCTTCACCCTGTGAACGGTTTACAAGTTCCTAAAACTTGTTGGCGACTCTTTTTCTCTAGCTTCCTTCCCTTTGGACGCCACCATGCTTAAGTGTATGATCACAATGGGGTTCAAGTCTGGGGTAATGCTTGAAATATTCCCTACAAGCTATAATTTCCTTTTTCTTTATGTTTTTATGGCTTTCGAGGGCTAGGTTCAAGGGCTGGTCAAGCTATCTCATAACCTCACCAGAGAGGTACTTCAAGAGCAGAAGCTTTTCGTCAAAGGGGAGCTGGAGCTCAATCAATATCGTGCGAATCCGATGTAGTTAGCCCAAGTGAAGCAGGCATGTTTTGTTCTTTATTCAACAAGACATCCTAATAGTCTTTATACTTTGTAGAATCCACTCCTCTAAGATTGGGCAAAGTCCCCCCCAAAGGGGCTAGGGGGGTAATGGTTCGATTAATCAGGGCGCCGATAAATTGGAAAAATTTCCCCTCCCTGTATACTTTTCCAGTTTATGATATTAGTTTCAGCGGCCTTTTGTTCACAATCTTTGATTACTATGCTTCTTTCCATTTCTTCGCATACATATTTAGTTTTAGTTTCACAATCTTTAAGTTTTAAATATTTTATCCTTAGTAATCTCTGGAAAATTCCAACTTTCTTTGTTTACTTGATCTAGGTCATTATCTTAAAATGAATACTTAGCTCTTTTCAGTTGACCTATAGTCATTTTGCTTTTATCTTCCACATTGTCGTTTGATTCTAAATTTTCTAATCTTCTCCTTCCATCATATTATTTATTTCTTCATAATTTTGATCTTCAAACTCATCACTAACTTCAGGTTCTTCATTATACTCATTTTCCTCTTCTATGATTTTTACTATTCCTTTATAATTGCTCAAAGCCAATTCTAAAGCCTTGTCTTCTGGAATTTCTATGTAATCCCAACTTCCTAAGGCTTCCATTAGTTTATGATTAGCTTTCTTACATTCATTAGCATAATGTCCTAATTCCCCACAAGACCAACACTTGCATGTTTTCTTTTTCTCAGGGCAATATGTTTCCTTTCTGAAAAACCTACTTGGTTTTCTATATTTATGTTTATAGTATTTTTTTTCTTATAGGTTTCTCCTCTTGATCTATCAAAGTTATTTTTCTTATAATTCCTTCTGTTATTATAGTTTTTTCTTTCACATCCATAGTTATTTGGGAAATCCCAACAAGTGAGAAATTATCTTTTCATTTGTTGAGTTCCTACAACCTCTCTACATTTTTTTTCAATCCATTTTCTTAGAAAAACAATTCTATTACCTATGGGAATCCCTAGCTAAGAATTTCTCTCTCCATTCTTGATAGTTTTCACTAACTTCTTCATTAATGGGACTTGGTAATTTATCGTAGAACATTCCAAGATTTGTTTCGTTTTCACCAATTTTATAATAGTATGTTTAAAATTCCATAATGTAATTATCAACATAATTCATATTATAAATGGACAAATTACTTAACTTCCTTTGATATTCCATTCGCTTTTCATTAGGATCTGCTCTAGGACCAATGAATTCTAACTCAATGTATTGATATAACTGTATAATCATTCTAGTAGGTGATTCACTGGCTCTTAATGCAGTTTTGACTTCTTCATCTATTCCATCGTACCAGTCTTTTACACAGCCATAGAGACTACGTTCGATATAATTTAAGAAATTTTTTGAAGCCCATTTAGTGTTTAAATTAAGTACACTACTCATACTCTTTTTCCACATATCTAAAACATCTTGTTTATCTCTTAAACCATCTAATTTAAGCTTATAACCAGTTTGACTTATATGTTCTAGAGTCACTTGTTTAGGTATATGATTAGGCATAACCTTGACACTAAATCGGGTAGTCTTCCCTGCCTCCCTGGTATGTATCTTGGTCGTGTGCAACTTCCTTCTTCTTGATACCTAGGTATTTGGATAACATTGTTTACGTTAATATTTTCATTAATAATTTCTTCTCCATCATTATTATCCATAACTCTTTTACCTAGTTTATTTCAATCTTTTGTCAAACAACTTCTATGGGTTAAAATCTAGATCATTTAACTTCATTAATCCCATTTGTTGATATAAATCTTCCTCTAAAGTAACATAATTATTTTCCTCTATTTCATTATCAGAAGCAATCCTTTTTTCAGAAATTAAGTTCATGATTTCGTTAAACTTATTAGGGTCTTCTTTCTTATCGAATAGGGCTTGTAATTCCTTAAGAGTTTTCTCCTAAAGATGAGGGCTCATCTTTAGTTTCTTTATTCTTTTCTTGGTTACTAGTGGGTCTTTTAGGGAGTGATACGGTAAACTTTTTATTTTTATCTAAACTAGGGGGCTAGAGCGCGCTACGCGCGCTATTAGTTTGTAAATCAATTATGTTTGACATATTTAGAAATGGGGCAATGTTGGGGTGTTTTCAAATTTAATATTTAAGTATGTTATAAGTTTCAATTGAAATGCAAAATGTGTAAGTCGTGTATTGTAATGTAAGAAATTAATTATTGTTAGAAATTAATTATTGTCCTAGTTTCTTAAGTTATCTTTCTTTCTTTAGTGACCTTTTTTCTTGGATGATCTTTTTCTTTCTTGAGTGTTTTTTCTTTCTTAAGTGGTCTCTCTCACTAATGGTTTCTTTCTTCTACTCTCTTAAGCTAATTTCCCTAAGATTCTCACCTAAACTAATTGCCCTGAGTTCTAAGATATCTTTTTTTCCTTTAGTGATCTTTCTTCTTAATTGATAGTTCTTAAGTGGCACTCTTTTTTTTTAGCATTTCAGTAAAAAAAACTTCCTAAGATAATTTTTCTTATTTTTAAAAGTAATCTTTCAAGTGGTTTCCCTCTTTTTGTTAAGTGAGATTTCTAAAGTGGTCTCTCTCAAATGATTTTTCTTAAATGGTCTATCTCTCTCTCTGGTAGGTCACTTCTTAAGCTAGTTGCCCTGATTTTAATTTCTTAAGTGGTTTTTCCTTATTGGTCTCTCTCTCTCTCTCTTTTTCTCTCTCTATCTCTATCTCTAGATTTAGTAACCCTTTTTCTAAGCTAATTATTTTTTGTTAAGATAATTGCCTCAATTTTCTCAAGTGATCTTTCTTATAAGCGCCCTCTCTCTCTCTCTCTCTCTCTCTCTCTCTCTCTCTCCCCTAAGTTAATTGCCTCGGTTTTTGTATGTGATCTTTCTTAATTGGTGTCTCACCTCTCCAAAGCCAATTGACCTTATTTTCATAAATGATTTTCCTTAAGTGGATGTTTTCTCTTTATCTCTCTTAAGATAGTTGCCTTAATTTTCTTGAGTGGTCTTTTATGTAGTCTTTTTTTCTCTAGCATTTTAGTAAATATTTTTCCTAAGCTAATTTTATTTTCATAAGCTAATTACCCTATCTTTCTTAGGTGATTGACCTTTCTTAAGTTGTCTCTCTAACTCATTGTTTCTTCTCTCCCTCTCCTAGGCTAATTGCCTTAAGTTTTTCTCCTAAACTAATTGATTATAATTGCCCTATTTTCTTAAGTTATCTTTCTTTATTTAGTGATCTTTTTTCTTGAGTGATCTTTCTTTTTCTTGAGTGATTTTCCTTTCTTAAGTGGTCTCTCTCACTAATTGTTTCTTCTTTTACTCTCCTAAGCTAATTGCCCTAAGATTCTCACCTAAACTAATTGTCCTGAGTTCTAAGCTATCTTTTTTTTTCCTTTAGTGATCTTTCTTCTTGAGTCATTTTTCTTCTTAATTGATATTTCTTAAGCGGCTCTCTTTCTTTTTAGCATTTTAGTAACAATTTTTTCTTAAGCTAATTTTTTTATCTTCATAATTAGTCTTTCAAGTGGTTTTCCTCTTTTTGTTAAGTGAGATTTCTAAAGTGGTCTCTCTCAAATGATTTTTCTTAAATGGTCTCTCTCTCTCTCTAGTAGGTCACTTCCTAAGCTAGTTGTCCTAATTTTAATTTCTTAAGTGGTTTTTCCTTAGTGGTCTCTTTCTCTCTCTTTTTCTCTCTCTATCTCTCTCACCAATTTTAGAAACTCTTTTTCTAAGCTAATTGTTTTTTCTTAAGCTAATTGCCTCAATTTTCTCAAGTGATCTTTCGTATAAGTGCCCCATTTCTCTCTCTCTCTCTCTCTCCCTCTCCTAAGTTAATTGCCTCGATATTTGTATGTTATCTTTCTTAATTGGCGTCTCACCTCTCCAAATCCAATTGACCTTTATTTTCTTAAATGATTTTTCTTAAGTGGATGTTTTCTCGTTTTCTCTCTTAAGATAGTTGCCTTGATTTTTTAAGTGATCTTTTATGTAGTCTCTTTTTTCTCTAGAATTTAAGTAAATCTTTTTCCTAAGCTAACTGTATATTCATAAGCTAATTTCCCCTTTCTTAGGTGATTAACCTTTCTTAAGTTGTCTCTCTAACTCATTGTTTCTTCTCTCCTTTTCCTAGGCTAATTGCCCTAAGTTTTTCTTCTCAACTAATTGTTTATAATTGCCCTAGTTTCTTAAGTTATCTTTCTTTCTTTAGTGACCTTTTTTTTAGTGATCTTTATTTTTCTTTAGTGAGTTTTCTTTCTTATAAGTGGTCTCTCTCACTAATGGTTTCTTTCTTTTACTCTCCTAAGTTAATTGCCCTGAGATTCTCACCTAAACTAATTGCCCTGAGTTCTAAGCTATCTTTTTTTCCTTTACGGTGTGTTTGGATTGAAGGAAATGGAGGGAAAGTAAGGGAAGAGAAATGGAGAGATGGAGTATCTTTCATTTAGATAGCAAATGAGGAAGGAAGGGAATTGGAGGGGAGAGAAATGGAATGATTAAATTGCAGGAAATTGATCCCTCCAACAAATGAGAGATTTGGAAGGAAAACTCACCATTCTTCCCTCCCCTTCCTTTCCCTCCCCTCCTCTTCTCCTCCCTCCCCTTCTTTTCCATCTCCTTTCTTTATCCAAACAAATTGTTAGTGATATTTCTTCTTGAGTCATTTTTTTTCTTAGTTGATATTTTTAAGTGGCTTTCTTTCTTTTTAGCATTTTAGTAACAATTTTTTCCTAAGCTAATTTTTCTGATTTTCATAAGTAATCTTTCAAGTGGTTTCCCTCTTTTTGTTAAGTGAGATTTCTAAAGTGGTCTCTGTCAAATGATTTTTCTTAAATGGTCTCTCTCTCCGGTAGGTCACTTCCAATGATGTTAAAATCCAAATTGTAGTCCTAAAATAAATAATTTCATATCAACTAAATCCTTCCATTCAAATCTTATCTTTACATTCATATTTTACATTTCAAAAGAGAAAAAAAAGTTTCCGATAAAAAAAAACAATTTCATAAATCAATCCATATGTTGATTTACATAGTATCTTCCTCCATGTTTCTTTTTTGTTCCCTTATGGAAGTTGTTCGAAGGCAGGGATGACACTTATATAAAATCTAGTACATCCCTGGCGACCTACAACCATGATATGTATGTACCTAAAGCACAACAGGCTTCAACAATAAGCCTTGTTGACTTCCTATACAACAAGTCTACCAACAAAAAAGAAAATCAAATTTTAATAGAATAATAAAAAAATAAAAAAAATCTCTATTTTTATCCTGAATACTAACATCATAGCAACAAAGTCTTATTTTGAATCAGTTTTGTAATCTAGTCAGCACCTTTTACAGCTTACATCAACCACAAACAGGGAGAACAATCCACCAGGCTTCACCTGCAAAGCGAAATCATCACACCAATTCAGCATATAGCTTTAGAGAAGATTATGTGCATAGCATAGAGCACACAATACTAAAATATAATGGTTTAATATAACATTAATTTAAGATGCATTATTAAAAGTTGTATTGAAGGGAAAAGACAATATACTTGTTTAGATTTGGATTAGAAGCGTAAGTGAAGACGTACATCGATGGGACAAAGCTCCTATTGACCTTTCCCTCTCTCACCAGCCCCTCTATTTCTCCTAGCCTCTCTCTATCTTTCTTTTTTTTCCCGGCCTTCCTTTCTCTTTCTCTCCTCATACTTTTCTCTTCCTCGACCCATCTCCCTCTATATCATTCTATCTTTCCCCTCTCTCCCAGCTCCTCCCCCTATTTATCTATTCCTCTCTTCTGATCCTTATCTTTCTCTCTTGGCTCTTTTTCTCTCTTAATCTTCCTTTTTCTATCACACTTTTTTTCCTAGCCCCTATTTCTACCTTTCTCTTCTTTGATTTCCCCTCTCCTAGTCCCTTTTTCTATCACTCTCTTCAGAGTCCCGATCCGTCTCTTTTCCCGTACCCAATATTATTCCTCGACCTTTATTTAACTTGGCTTCTTCTCTCTCGACGCTTACGTCTATCTTCACCCCTCTCTCGCTCTCTCCCATGTCCCTTATGTCTCTCTCTCTCTCTCTCTAGAATCATTTCAAAAAATAGTCTTTTTTAAATTAAAGTGCTCTTCATCTCTATCTCCTTCCTGGAATCCCCTCCTTGTTTTTCTTTCTTCATTTTAAAATTCCTAATTTCTCTCATTTATTGCCTTTGTGGCGGTTGTGTCTCTTTTACAATTTAACACTAAAAATGGTCTTTTAAAGTGCTTTGTTCACCTATTTCTTTCTCTATTGTCCCAAACCTCTCCTCTCTTTATATGTTTCTTTTCCCTTGGCCTTTTCTACCTACTCTTTGTTTGAAAATTATAGGCAACCGTACCCTTGCTTACTTCTCAAAAATTCCTTCCTTTATTGGACCAAACTCCCTCTTATTTTGTTACTAAATATGTTTCTTCTCCTTGTTCCCTCTTTTTTGTAATAGACTTAAAAAATATATTGTACTTGTTCCTCCCTCTCTCTCTCTCTTGCCTCCCCCCTCCCCTCCCCCCCCCCCCCCCAAAATAATATAGCACAAAGTCTTTGTTAAAAGAGATTATAATTCATATTTATTACAAATTTATCAATAAATTTATCAAAATTATTATAAGTTTTAAATGTTAAACAATTATCTTAAAGGTTTTTCTTTATTATAACATAGATAGCTTGTTCTTATTGTGTTATTTTGCGAAAGAGTTCCTAAAGCTATAATCAATCTTCTATCTAATAATCAGCACTTATGTATAAATTTAAAATGATTATACCAGAAACTCTTATTAGTGTTGTCGTCTTTTGACCCCACCTTACCTCATCTCTCACCTGTTTCATTGTTTTCCTTCTCCTTTAACTACTCCCCATCTTCTACGGTTTTACAAAGTTCAAAACTCTTTTCAATATAATTTTTTTTCCTTCCCCTCATTCTTACTCTCTTTATGGTTTTGCATATTTTATAGCAAATTTTATGGTGTAAAAGACGAGTAAAATATTCCCTCATTCTTACTCGTCTTTTATGGTTTTGCGGATGAGAATATGAAACTATTTGACAGTCTTCTTGAAATATTGCATACCTGAGGGCAAAAAACTAAGATTTCAATGACCTTATATTTGGTATAATAATATCATAAAGTATTTAATCAAGTCCAAATCAACGCCTCAAGTTGTAGGCGTCGCTCGAAGTGCGCCTACGTTAAAAGCATGTTGTGAATATGCTTGTCACTCATAGGAAGTGGGAATTGACATAATACGATTAGGGACAAGGAAAGTAGGGAGCCGCCAACAAGTTTTTAAGGAACTTGTAAACCGTTCACGGATCATAAAAGGCAACCACGATAAAGGGACAACGATAGGCAACAACGATTGACCCATGAAGGTTACACCCCATTCATAATCCATGAGATTACTAACTCCATATGGTTCGGAACCACGAAAGGAGGATCGGGGATGATGGTACAAAGTGAGTCATGGAGTCACATTCGCCCGTATTGGCCTCTACTCGATTCTTATAGTGAAAAATGATTCCTGCGATCTCAAAGGCATACAAACAAAATATTCAATTTGCTCCAAACTATTATTAGGCTAAATTGGTTGAATATTAATGCAACACATTATTCTAAATTATCGTGATCACTTGAATTAATAACAAGATTAAAAAGGAACCTAAACCGGTTGTCCAATTTATCTTATTAGTCGTGATTTTCAATTACATATTCCCTTTAACATGCAATGTAGTGATCATAAATAGAATAACATTAATATTAAAACCAAATTAATCACAATTCCAACAACATAAAATCGTTAGAAAAATAATAAAAATAAAAGGAGCATGACTCTTACTTTGATTCTGTTTGTTTGCAACTACAAAATAATAAACGAGTTAGTAACTTCAAGGAAATAATAAAACAATAACTAAATTAAATTAAATAAAATAAAGTTGATTTTGGGGCCAAACCCTCAAACAGTTCTACCTTTCACGCCTTGGTTTAAGGACAGAACCTCGAGTAAAATATGGACTCCTTTGAGTGCTTGAAGAAGGAATTTTGAAGTGAAAAGGGTAGGCTAGTGTTTAGGCTAAAGCATAGAAGAGAGAAAATAAAATAATAGAATTACTCGGTGCCCCGTTCATCAGAAATGAGGGGGTATTGGGAAAATGTGCTGAGGAAGCACACGGAACCCTAAAATGATAAAAACCCTAAAAAAGTATCCCGTGACACGGGAAGCCCCACCGTCAGACGGTACACTTTCCCGTGACACGGTACACTTTTGGCGTGACGCGGGAAATTTTCAGAAAACGGGATAGAAAACGCGTCAAGGGTTTACGCGGAAAAGACACGGAATGTCCCGTGTCACGGCAGACCTCCCGTGTCACGGGAAATCCCACCGTCAGACGGGAAGGATTCCCGTGACACGGTAGGTACCTGCCGTGACGCGGGAAATTCCTACCTGTTTTTCCGTCTAAATACATTTTTAACCCTAATTTTCTTCGGCATTTTAAGTGCCGATTGACAATTTCGGGCCTTTTCTGACTTTTTATTATTCAGGCTAAAATAAGAAAATAATTAAATAAAAATAAATAAAGGGTTTGGGCCAAAAATAAATAATAAAACAATAAAATAAAAAAGGTTTGGGCTAGAATTAATTAATAAGTTTGGGCTGAAATTAAAACTATGATTTTACCAAACATCAAGACTAATCCATGGACTGTTCAAAAATATGAATTTAATAAAATACGATTTTTTAAGCACTCTCGGGATTAAATACTAAACCCGACCAATAGTGGCGGTGAAAGGTTGTTCATCATCGGGTTTGGTTTTGGGGAGACATTTTTAGGTGTCTACACAAGTATAATAACAAGGTTGCCTATTAATTTAGTTTGATGGTTCTAGGGGAAACACAATGAATCAAGTGAAAACAAAGTAAAAAATAGTTCCCATATTGCCTATTATGGTATCGACATCTGTCAGAATCCGTTCAGAATGAGACCATGGATGACTTTTGAACACATAAGATGGAAAACTTGATGTGTAAGTGACAGGGTAAAGTCGTATCCCCAAATCAAAAATAATTCCTAAGTCCTCTAACTAAAGCAGATAGGGAAGTAGGGTCGATCTCCACAGGGAAACAAGTCTTTCTATTCCTAATTAACTAAAATAATCTAGATTATGAAGTAACCAATATTTATATTTAAATATGAAACTAAACTACTAAGATTTAGAATAGGGAGAAAACAATATATAAAAGGATCTAGGGCATAGGTTCACCAATAAATAATACTCCAGGGTAAAACATAATAATCAATCATTGACATTGCATAAATAACATGATTAACAGGCTCTCGCAATTTATTAATCAACATAGATCTAACAGGCTCTCGCAATTTACTAGATCTAAGTTCTTATTGAAAATAGCCTTTAATATCAAATTAACATCTGCTCGATTCATCAATTCAATATTGCTATACTTTTACAAGCCGTAATTGTAAAACGTTAAAACAATTCAATAAGAAATTATTATCATGCAATACCAATAATCAATAATAGTCAATCATCAATGCATCAATTAACCAGATTGTAAAGGGCTTTCGCTACGTATTACAATCACACAATTAATTTACCGGTATTAAATCTCATCTCTCGAATCTCGACTTAACCATTTATAAATTAATCTGCCTATTGAAACTAGACCTAAACATCAACTCTCATCTCTCGAATCTCGAATCAATGTTTTCGAACTCATGCATAAAAGATCAGGCCTAATCTAGTCACAGAGCATTAATTCAATCAATAGGAAATTAATCTAGCATTGATAATTAACAACAATAGATTACGCCTTCATATTATTTATGGATCCCCTTAAACCCTAGAAATAAAACTACTCACACATATTAAAAACTAAACTAATCAAAGCAATAAAGTAAGTCATGATTAAGGGATTAAAATAAACAACTAAGATTAAGAGAAGAGAAATCGTTACCAAAATAAAGCTGAGATTAAGAGTAGAATTAAGAACAAAGGTTTTTGGAGAAAGAAAATCTAAGAGAATAATTAAGAGAATAAAAGAAAGAGTCAAGAGAAGAAGAGATAGATCCCTAAAATCGTATTACGGAGGAGTATTTATACTCCGTACAAAATCCTAAACTAAAACAAATTAAAACAACGCTAATCGTCTCCTAAGAAATACACGCGCCCGATCGGGTGAGGCACCGCCCGATCGGGCGCGCCTTTTTATCCCTAATACTAATCTCGCGCCCGGCCGGGCGCGTCACCGGGCGCCAGCCTTAGCTTCTCCCGCCCGGCCGGGCGCGCCTCCGGGCGCCAGCCTCTTTGGCCGGGCGGCTCACTTGGGCCACTATTTGGACTACGATTGGGCTCCAATTCTTCGTGCCAATCTGGGTTTCCTCTTTCGGTCTTGAATACTCGGTCCAAATGCCCTGGTATCACCTATACCGAGCCCTTAATCACCGGTTCGATGGCTCTAACCGGCCCTGGGCTATAGAATCTGGTCGTGCTTCTCCAATGTTCGAGATTGCTCCAAAATATCTCGAGAAAATACTCCAAAAGCATAAATCCCTGCACAAGTCAACCAAATCTACGAAAACACTAGAAAACACCAATTAGTAATAAAAGTGGCTCTAAAGAGCCAAAAACACTACCAATTATGACCAAGGGACGGGGGTAAAATACTATATAAAATAGACACATCAGTAAGATGTTAAATATTTATAGGTTAAGTATGCAACTTTTCTAGGAGACTGTTGAGTTAACATGATTCACATGACATGATAATCAGACACTCAAAGAACAATAGTTGCCACAATGGCCCTCATTTGCACATATAAGCTCAAAATCACAAATTCAGAAGAACAAAAGGTTATGATAGTCAAGAAAAGTTGTCGCACAAATTAGCTTAACTCGGATACATTACATAGAGTAGCCAAGAAATATACTTGAACAAGTAAAAATTAGTAGATAGTTCTACACAAAAACAGTTGTCCAGAAGCACACAAAACAAGCTACTAACTACCTAAGAGGTACACAAAGGCTGAGAAACAAGTAGTATGTTTATGATTTATTGGAAGCAATGATCGGACCTTGAGGACAGTGGTACTAAATTCTACAATCAGCCTTACTTATACCAGTAATTTTGGCAACATTAATTTAATTACTTCAACTATTCTTCTCCAAAAGAATTGAAGCCAATCTATCCAAAAATTGCTGCTTAATTCTGTCCTTCCTAATTATACAATCAAATCCTTAAGCCTCACCCCCATAGGCACTAATTCTACCACCAACAAACCATCTTTTTCTACAGTATCTCTCCTTGAAATTGAAAATTCCTTCATACATCCACCAGCAAGCAACTATCAAGCTTTAACACACAAAATCAACTCTATAGAGATATTCAAGTACTTCCAAAAAAGAATCAGAATAGGCTTGTAAAATAAGCCTAAAAAGAAAATCGTGGCCTAATATAATGTGTATGTCCCATCAAAGGCAAGACCCTTGCGGCGGCTCACTTGAACTCTTGAAGTGACAATTGACAAACTAATTCAAGCCATATACCCACGTATGTTCATATCACCAAGAATTAAAATGTTCATTTTTTAATGGTATGATACGGGGGGTACTCTTCCTATCACAGGAGTCGTGGGGTGAGGATTAAATCCAAATCACTCCTAGGGTAGATGGAGGGACAAACCATGATCCTTGAAATACATCTTCATAATTTATAAACTCTATGACTCCGTGTTCATAAATTTTAAACAATATGAGCTATGTTTTCATAATCCTTGTAAATTATTATAGGGAATATTTCAAGCATTATCCCTAGCTTGAACCCCAATGTGATCATACACTAAAGTACGGTGGCGTCCAAAAGGAAAGAAGATATAGCAAAAGAGTCGCCAACAAGTTTTAGGAACTTGTAAACCGTTCGCGAGGTGAAGGTTACACCCCTTAACGATCCAAGAGATCGTCAACTCCAATAGGTCTGGAACCATGACTGGTAGTTCGGGGATGAAGGTACAAATCCAACCTAAAATAGATTGAACCTGCCTAATAATAGGCCTCTACTTTATTCTTATCGTATTCATGTGCGCTTTCTGACTAACATACAATCAATAGGTTTACCCTAAACCTGTTTAATCTATGTTGGTTGAATATTAATGCACAAATAAAACTATTATTGGCGATCACTTGAATTATAATCAAATTAACCCTAAACAAGATTATTAATTATCTTATTAAGCGTGATTACAAGTACCAATTCCCTTTAAACATGCATAAAAGGTGTGATCAAGCAATAACAATAAATAAGCATCAAGCAACATAATAAATCAAAATAATAATCATCATCATAATAATAATTAAAATAATCATGTTAAAGCATAATAATAGCGAGATCCTAGGCATGATACTAACAAGATTAATAATAAACCCTAGCATGTCACTAAACAATAAAGATCAAATATATAGCCCTAACATCACACTAACATGATTATTAGAAAGAAAATAGGAAGCATCGCAGGAATCACAATTGTCATATTTGATATTAAAATTATAGTTATTACCCTAAACATGATACTAGGAAGATCAAAACGCCCTAACATGACACTAGGAATCATAATAACAACCTAAGCATGATTTCTGTATCATAATATCAATAAATCAATTAAAGCACTTACTTGGATGCCTCGTATCTCTTTCTAATAACAAAATACACGCATTAGTAACTTCAAGGAAAATAATAATCAAACAATTAAATTAAATAATTGAAATAAATATTAGGGACCAAACCCTCAGAAATATCAAACCTTTCACGTCTAGGGCGAAGGCAACTTCGAACTTGGCTAGGTGTGTCTAGATCTAATGTATGAGGAATTTTGCTTGTAAAAGGGTTGGCTAGAAAGAGGGAGAGAGAATCCAAAAATTCTTGATGAGAGTTGATGAGAAGAAAGAATTAGAAAGAATAAGAATTGATGATTGAAAACAGAATTTTAAGAGGCTATTTATAGAGAAAATCAGTCGGATGGATAAAAAACAAATCAGAGTTCCAACGAGAATAAAACACGATTAGCGCCAGACGCTGGTCATTAGCGCCAGGCGCTGAAGGTTAGCGCAGGCGCTAATAATCAGTTTCACGCATTTTTTGTTTTTATCATATCTTTTGATCCGAAAGTCCAAATAAGGAATATAATATTTCGTTGGAAAGCTCTTGAAGTCTACTTTCCAACCCAATTAGAATCAGATTAAAATCTTTTGTAGATAAAAAGATATATCCGAAATAGTAGGACGGTGTCAGTTTTGGATAGAGTTTCATATTCCATTCATATCTTTTTCGTTATAACTCGGATTTAATATTATAATATATCATTGGAAAGATAATTTCAAGATCTATCCAACCATATTAAATTTGGATAAATATTATGAGGCACGAAAATAAAATCTGAATATATTCCACTTCGTACATAACAAGGATTCTAAAATGGAGTAGTTTTATTCAATTTCAAACTCTTTGAAACATAATTATCAATCCTAACTCCATTAGGATTTAAGAGAACCTTATAGAATATTCTAGAAGACTATAATCAATCCTAACAGCTTTAGGAATGATAATTAATAATAGGCCCTCCTCTAGATCATTGGGCCGCATATAAAAACCAAATCGGGCCCAGTTTAGTAATTTGGCCATAATTTCCTTATTATTAATCGGAATTGGGCTTATAATATATCGTTGGAAAGGTCTTTTCAAGCCCTATCCAACTACACCATTATTTGACCCTTTTTATGGAACAAACTAAACTGGAATGCACGTTTTTCATAAATAAAGTAAGAAAAGAAATATTTTCAAAAACAGAAAGAAGAGATATTTTAATAAAAACATCCTCATCACTAGACGTTTCACACTTTTGCTTTGTTTGATAATCAAATGACATGAAAGGTATTCATCATTGGGTTTGGTTTTGGGGAGATACAAATGGGTGTCTACAGAAGCCCTCACTTTGACTAAGTTTGGAGAAACACAAATTTCGAAAACAAAAGTCATAGTATCAATAGGGACAGAGAAGAGAATGATTCAGACGTTCTGCGATCCTAAATCATTCTTGTAACGCCGATACCTGCAAACTAGCGTTAGTTAAAACAGATAAGAGAGTTAAGAAACGCGTATTTTGCACCGTCGAGCACACGTCTCTGAAAGTAATCGATTTGTTGCTGCATTTGTCGTTGTGACAACCTTCCACAATCTATGGAACGCCATCTTGCTGTTTTAATGTTCACTCGTCTCTGAATAATGGAGCTTTTTTTATATGTCCACGCGCCTCTGAACAAAGAGCTTCTTTTTAATATGTCCACGCGTCTCTGAACAAAGAGCTTTTGAATGATATGTCCACGCGTCTCTGAACAAAGAGCTTTTGAATGATATGTCCACGCGTCTCTGAACAAAGAGCTTTGATGATATGTCCACGCGTCTCTGAACAATAGAGCTTTTGAATAATATGCCCACGCGTCTCTGAGCAAAAGAGATTTGATGATATGTCCACGCATCTCTGAACAAAAGAGCTTGAAAGAAATGTCCACGCGTCTCTGAACAAAAGAGCTTGAAAGATACTTGAATGTTTGTTGCGATAATATTCCGAATAAAACTTCCGAAGACTAACGCTTGTCGATCTTTAAAGCTCGCTTGAACTTTGCTTCCGCTATGCCAGTACGTCGGTGCTTTTGATGCTTGTGAACCATTATGTCGGTGCCTCTGCTGTTTATGAACCAGTATGTCAGTGTCTTGCGATGAGCCAATGTTTAGGCGCTTTAAGCTAAGTGAGACGATCTTTCGTCAGGTCGATCACGTATTGCGATTGTAATCAAGCCGACTACTTAATCATGTCAAATTGCTTATAGGGGCTAACTGGCGTACCAAGGAATCCAAAATTGCTGAAAGAGGCTGAAATAACTGCTCTGAGTGGTTGAGCGTTCTGTTGCCGCTACAATGCCTCTAGCGCCGCGATTTGGCTCTGTCGCCAGACGCTGAGATCTAGCGCCAGACGCTGAAATCTGTTGCTAGACGCTAGATGTTGTCGTCTGGCGCTAGAGTCGGGTCTTCCCTATTCTGCTCTTGCTGCCGCTGGGATGCACTTGTATTTATCTTTTTTTTTTTTGGAAAATAGGGGGAAATTTTATTACCAAAAGAAAAAAAAAAGTTACAACTTACAAAGGAGCTAAGTTGAAACCAACCCAAACTACACAAGACCCTTAAGGGCCAAACAGCACCACCAAACAAACAATAAAACCTAAAGGCAGCAAGCAAACCCAGGCCACCTTCACCTGTATTTATCTTTGACTATAGGACTTTGCTAATCTCTTTAATTTT
Organism: Chenopodium album; assembly: GCF_948465745.1. NCBI lineage: Eukaryota > Viridiplantae > Streptophyta > Magnoliopsida > Caryophyllales > Amaranthaceae > Chenopodium > Chenopodium album. The sequence continues at coordinate 46,936,609 of NC_137839.1, forward strand.
TTAGGGTTAACCTAAGGCTTAATGTCGCTTGACTCATTAACTTGACACGACTCAAGGTATAAACATGACTCGCTATGATTGACTCGAGGTTGACTCGACTCGAAGTGAAATGACACGTGTGACTCATGACCCGTGTGTGCATTGTATTGTGATCGTGCGACTCGAAAATGCAAAAAAGCAAAAATTTTCGTCATTTTTGTGGAGGGTACCGACTTTCTGCCGAAAAAAAAGGACGCGAAAAAAGAAAGAAGCGAAGTTTTTGAAGGTGCATGTTGAATGAGCTTAGTAAAATGTTTTGCAATGGATTAATTCATCCTAGTCTATCTCAATTGTTTACTCCATGATGAAAGTATTTGGGTAACTTAGGCACGGAGGCTAAGCACTTCATACTTTGTGATGCAATGATGATTATGAGTGATGTTGACAAGGCATGCTTCAACTTCGTGTTAAGATTTCATGACAAAGGGTTCCTAAGGGAAGTATATTTGGTCATGTATCTATGATGTGTGTGAAAGTGACACTAAGGTTAGGCCGCAAGAGCTAAGTGTGTGAGAAAAATATATTGAAAAGAGTCAAATGGTGGTGACTCTTCAGCTAGGTAGGCTAATGATGTAAGGATCAAGCCCCCAAGTCTAGCTCTAAGTAGATAGGGATGAGCATAGGAGATCCCTTGATATGATCATGGTGTAAGTGTGTGAATGTGAATATGAATGCATGTTTATTATGGCCGCACCTCGATGTGAGGTTGCCTACGTATCCGTTAGGAATCAGGCCGAACGTAGCTCTAGTCGAACCTCGCACAAGTGTGTGTATACCTCAAAAAGGTCTTTTTAAGGGTTGTAACGTGGTTAGGCTAAAGGTTGAAGAAGAAGGGGATAAAAGGCTCAAGACCCTAGATAAGCCCCCAAGGTGTGCAACCTTGCTTTTGAATCTTTATATTTTTATTCTTGAGGCTTTCTCTTTTTCAACTCTTTTTTTTTTTTGCTTTATTTATTTTTATAAGTGTGGGCAATCCCGATCATGCGTTATATCACTCACTTGGCATTCATGTTTCTCAGGCACGGTACCGAGCACTCGATAAGAGACGCAATCTGAGACGTGTTCATATCAAATACATGTTTATGTCAAAGACATTGGAACACTTGCCCTTTGTACACTTTTATTATTATTATTATTATTTTATTTTTTGTTTTTTGCTATTTTAATCTTTTGAAGTCACTCAAGCTTTTTATGAAATTGAAAATTGCATAAGTTGCACACAATACCATCCCAAAGTCAGGTAGATGTAGGTTGAAAACTGAAAGGTCTATCGTTAGACGAGGCTCAAAGTGGTTTACCAACAAAGGATTGCATATTTGAAGGGTGAAAGGTGATATGATGTGGCTACAAGGGATTCCTCAAATCATTGGTATACCTTGTGCTTAGTTTGACATGGAATTTTTTTTTTTTTTAAATGAATGCAATGTAATGCAATAATCATATGCAAGGAAATAAATGCTCATTTTATTTAAAAGAAAAAAAAAAGAAAGAATCTACAAAATTAATCTAAGGAGAATAAAAAGGTGCCTATGCTAGACTTAATGGGGAAAGGATTTGAAAAAAAGAAGAAGAAAGCATGAAATCTTGGTGAGAAACTTGTCTTGTGCATTTGTTTCATCATTACCCTCATTTTTTTTTTTTGTCAATCACATGACTCAAACTCGATTCAACATGCATGGACGGAAGAAGGTAGGAAGAATGAAGGTTGTGATATGGAGAAAGCATGTAGAGAATGGAAAGATGATGTAGATGGAGAGATATGAAAAAATTAGGAATAGAATTTACTCCCAACTCAAATGACGGAAAAAACCGACTCATGCATGAACCTAAGACATGGTCATGGTGTGAAAAGAGTATGTACAAAAGTGTGTGCTAAGACTATTGAGTGTAGGTGACCTGTTAAGATTTGTGTCATGACCATGTGGCTAGACTATGTGACTAGACTCAAGTAAAGACTAAGTTAAGACTTCATGTATATGCATTAAACTGGACAGGTTGTGGTATTTTAGTCATAACTTTTGATCTGTGACTCTGATTGGTATGAAACCAACGCCAAATTAAAGATAAAACTTGAGGCTACAGATCCATAGGTTGTATGACTCGTATTTCTTCCAAGAACTCCGGATATGACCAAAATAAGTTGACGCTTTTGTAGTATACGGGAATAAAAAATCCAGGTTGACTTAAAAGGACTATAACTCGATTTTAGACATATTTATTAGCTCAAATTAATTAATTAATTAATTAAACAAAGTCCTTTAGTCATTAATTAGTTTATTTAGTCTAAATCACAAGTCAAACAAACGGTTAGGAAAAACACATAGAGTGTGCACAAGTAGTCAAGTAGTCACAATATGATGCAATGAGTTTGCAACCTAACCATGGATCTAGTTCTCTAAAGTTCGGGATATGGGTTAGTCAAAGAGGGTCCATGGTTAATTGTCCGGATGCACCGCGCGGAAGCCTAACCGTGAAGGGTTGGCGCGAGTGGATGGGACACCCCGAGTTTAAGAAAAACTCGCTTCCATGGTTTGGTGAATTCAACATTCTCGGATATACCCTTTGTTGCACAGAGCGTTCAATCAGGTAGAAGGAGCATGAATTCCCAGAGGGTTATGTCCATATGTAGAACACATATGGGTTTCAGAAAAGTGAGAAAAACTCAATCAGGAAGTAGGATCGAGCAAATAGTGCTAAAAACTAATCAAAATTAGAACGCATATTTCTGGCTCGGTAATGGAAGAACTTGGCGCCAGCAAACAGAGGCCAGCGCCACAATTTGGCTTTAGCGCCTGGTGACAGAAGCTGTCGCCTGGCGCTAAAGTCAAATAATTGGTGCTAGACTTTGTTCCCTGACGCTAGTTCCTACATGCCTCAACAGCTTTCTATGCTCGATAAAATTTTCCAGTTTCGCGCAGCATTATTTCGATCCTAGTTGTGAAAGATATTCCTCAAATTTCCTACGTGTAAAAATCCAATGTTTTAACTCATTACGGATGGTCTTTCCAATGAGATCTTTTTTATGCATATGACAATAATGTTAATCAAAATTACGCACATGAAATACTTAGAAATTTTCGAGTCTCATCCACTCATTCTAAATCATTGCCAAAATAAATTTCAGGAATTAAAACAGAAATCCTCCCCAGTGGAGTCGCCAAAAAACTGTAGGGAATATTTCAAGCATTATCCCTAGCTTGAACCCCACTGTGATCATACACTAAAGTACAGTGGCGTCTAAAGGGAAAGAAGATAGAGCAAAAGAGTCGCCAACAAGTTTTAGGAACTTGTAAACCGTTCACGAGGTAAAGGTTACACCCCTTAACGATCAAAGAGATCGTCAACTCCAATAGGTTTGGAACCATGACTGGTAGTTCGGGGATGAAGGTAAAAATCCAACCTAAAAGATATTGAACCTGCTCTAATAATAGGCCTCTACTTTATTCTGATCGTATTCATGTGCGCTTTTCTGACTAACATACAATTAATAGGTTTACCCTAAACCTGTTTAATCTATGTTGGTTGAATATTAATTGCACAAATAAAACTATTATTGGCGATCACTTGAATTATAATCAAATTAACCCTAAACAAGATTATTAATTATCTTATTAAGCGTGATTACAAGTACCAATTGCCTTTAAACATGCATAAAAGGTGTGATCAAGCAATAACAATAAATAAGCATCAAGCAATATAATAAATCAAAATAATAATCATCATAATAATAATTATCATAATAATAACAATTAAAATAATCATGTTAAATCATAATAATAGCAAGATCCTAGGCATGATACTAACAAGATTAATAATAAACCCTAGCATGTCACTAAACAATAAAGATCAAATATATAGTCCTAACATGATTATTAGGAAGAAAATAGGAAGCATCGCAGTAATCACAATTGTCACATTTGATATTAAAATTATAGTTATTACCCTAAACATGATACTAGGAAGATCAAAACGCCCTAACATGACACTAGGAATCATAATAACAACCTAAGCATGATTTCTATATCACAATATCAATAAATCAATTAAAGCACTTGCTTGGATGCCTCGTATCTCTTTCTAATAACAAAATACACGCGTTAGTAACTTCAAGGAAAATAATAATCAAACAATTAAATTAAATAATTGAAATAAATATTAGGGACCAAACCCTCAGAAATATCAAACCTTTCACGTCTAGGGCGAAGGCAACTTCGAACTTGGATAGGTGTTTCTAGATCTAATGTATGAGGAATTTTGCTTGTAAAAGGGTTGGCTAGAAAGAGGGAGAGAGAATCAAGAAATTCTTGATGAGAGTTGATGAGAAGAAAGAATTAGAAAGAATAAGAATTGATGATTGAAAATAGAATTTTAAGAGGCTAATTATAGAGAAAATCAATCGGATGGATAAAAAAAAATTAGAGTTTCAACGAGAATAAAACACAATTAGCGCCAGACGTTGGTCATTAGCGCCAGGCGCTGAAAGTTAGCGCAGGCGCTAATGCTTGTCGTCAGGCGCTAATAATCAGTTTCATGCATTTTTTATTTTATCATATCTTTTGATCTGGAAGTCCAAATAAGGCATATAATATTTTGTTGGAAAGCTCTTGAAGTCTACTTTCCAACCCAATTAGAATCAGATTAAAATCTTTTGTAGATAAAAAGATATAGCCGAAATAGTAGGACGATATCAGTTTTGGATAGAGTTTCATATTCCATTCATATCTTTTTCGTTATAAAACGGATTTAATATTATAATATATAATTGGAAAGATAATTTCAAGATCTATCCAACCATATAAAATTTGGATAAATATTATGAGGAACGAAAATAAAATCTGAATATATTCCACTTCGTACAAAACAAGGATTCTAAAATGGAGTAGTTTTATTCAATTTCAAACTCTTTGAAACATAATTATCAATCCTAACTCCGTTAGGATTTAAGAGAACCTTCTAGAATATTCTAGAAAACTATAATCAATCCTAATAGCTTTAGGAAAGATAATTAATAATATGCCCTCCTCTAGATCATTGGGCCGCATATAAAAACCAAATCGGGCCCAGTTTAGTAATTTGGCCATAACTTCCTCATTATTAATAGGAATGGGCTTATAATATATTGTTGGAAAGGTCTTTTCAAGCCCTATCCAACTACACCATTATTGGACCCTTATCATGGACCAAACTAAACTGGAATGCATATTTTTCATAAATAAAGTAAGAAAAGAAATATTTTCAAAAACAAAAAGAAGAGATATTTTAATAAAAACATCCTCATCACTAGACTTTTCACACTTTCGCTTTGTTCGATAATCAAATGACATGAAAGGTATTCATCACTAGGTTTGGTTTTGGGCAGACACAAATGGATGTCTACAATTATAAATTCATTTAGAACCACGATATGCAACATGGTCCCGTGTAGTAATTAACACGATGCACAATTGCACATATCAATCCATCAATCAATTCTGTGTTCTTATTTGACATCAATATTCAATAATCAAGCTAAAAACCTAAGAAATTCAATAGAAATATCCCTACTTTATAAACAGTAGAATATTGCTCTTATGAATATTGTTGTGACAATTATAACCCCAAAAATGTGTATTTACGCATTTGCCCCCATTTAATATTACAAGATTTTTTTTAATATTGTATATCTTCTCTCTGTTATTCCGTACTTTTTCATCTTCCCATTCAATCGGTTGAATTATTAGTTTCAAGTTTCAACCACAAAGTCACTGACAATCTTCAAAGGTATTTTTCAATTTTAATTTCAATTGTTTTATAAGGTTTTGATTGATTTTAGATTTTAAGGTATTATCCTTTTTAAATTTTAGGGTCTGGGTATTCATCTATTTTTCCTAAATTTGATTGGATTTTGAAAGAAAAAAAATATAGTAGATAATTAAAGTGAATGGAGAATCAGAAACACTATAAGAAAGGGAAATATACCAACTTTAGATTCGTTGTTAAAGTGAATGGAGAACCAGAAACACTATAAGCAAGGGTTTTTTAGGATTTTTACTTATGATATTTAGATTGTACTTTGGTTTTGATTTTGGGGATTGTAGAATTTTACAAAGGTCGCTTTATTTCAACATTGCTATTAGATTCGTTGTTATGAGATGCAAAGGACATCTAAATTTCGATTATAATTTTGGGGATTAAGAGCGTAAAATGAGAGTCCACAACTTTAAAAGATGCAATTTTTCAAGGTACATGTTTTTTTAAGGGAGTAGAATGCCATTGTGCTTAGGCTCTGGATGTATATTCTATATTTGAAGGAAAGGAGGTGTGAGTAGTTCTCTTATCAATCCTAACCTACCTTAAAGGTTTATTGTTACTTGTTAGAAGAGAAGATACCACTTTTCTGGTGAGATTCTGATATGATGCATCCTAATAATGCTATATCCTCTGCATCTAATGAGTATCAGCTTATTAATGATTTACTGTATTTCTTTGTATTGTTGAATTGAATTAAGTTGAGCTCAAGCTTGCCTGCATTGGATAACTCAACTCTTCTTACATTGGGTTTAATTACATAGTATTAAAAAATAAAAAATAAAGCCCCTAGACCAATATACAAAGAGAGGGAAAAAAAAGCTACTCCATATTTTATTATTTTGGATTTTTACATTGGGTTCAAGATACCAAAACTTTATATTAGATGATCATATTAGACTTAACAACAATACTAAGTATAAATGTACGGTGCATTGGACTTGAGCAAAATCCAAACTCAAAACTAAAATTTAACACCTAAGAGTCCTAACTACTCATAGGGTACTCAAGAACAAATTGATGCAAAATTTCATTATTCCTCTGTTTGTTTCTCTTTGTTTTTCAGCTTGTAATATGTATCAAAATTTTATTCTAGAGAATCATCTAGACTCTATAAGAAAAAACATATAAATGCTATTTTTTACTCTTTAGAATACATAAGAAAAGGTTAAGGATATATGATTTTGAACTTAATAGTCGATTATTACTCTTTCTAAAGGTTCATTGTATTAATCCTTACCAGTTTCAAGGTATTTAAAGATTGCATAAGACATTTTACGTGCAAAATGCTTACTAATCATAACTATGTACAAGCTAAAATCTTAAGTACAAAGACAAGCCTTGATAACTTCTCCGCATTGGCTAGCCATGTCGCGCCCTAGTAAAAAGAAATATGAGTCTTGTTCTTACAAAGCAGTAAGCTCCTCGAAAATAAGCTTGATGTAATCAGCAGAAAGCAATGCATGATTCTTAGTTGCAACTCTTCCTTTATTCCGACGCTTTTTCTTATTCGAGCTTTGGAGAAGTGCCTGGAGCAATCTAAGTTACCTTGTTATAGGATTAATAGGAATCAAGGTAATGCAACTAAATTTGGTAATTGTGTTATGAACTAATTAGCCTAGTCTTTGATTCTTTGTTGGGTTGGGTGACTAATCTCTGAAATTTTCCATCGGAATACTTCCTTGTTCTTTGTTTGTTGACACATTTTAATCACATTTTCCAAGACAGAAATTAAACAATCAATATCTCATACCATATTTTGGTAAATTCAAGTATTCAGCAATCACCCATCCAAATTAATTCGTTTTGATCAAGCCAATACACAATTGGAGAGAGATGGTACATGTTTGAGATGCCATGAGCTTCCATAACCAGGATGCAATTGCGATTGGAAGAATGACTCCATTATTTTCTTTGTCTTACTTCAAAATCAACAATTCAAAGATATCAAATTAATTAACATCAAACCTAGAACAAAAAAAAAAAAAAAAAAAATCAATTCAAAAATTTTGAAGAATTATGTTATCTTATATTACTTGTGTTATTCCAGAAAAATCACAATATAAACAGTAGACCAAATTACAACTTCTATTAATTTTTTTTAAAAAAATCAAGGAACAAATAGATGTACTTCGCATACCAGTAGATACCTTACACCCAGAAAAATCCTCGGCCAAATCTCCAGAAAGAAACTTGAACTGCATTTAAAATTACCTTAAAATCAACCCTCAATTTATGGAAAAACAAACACAACCAAATCATTAAAAAAAATCACCTCATCAAAATTAGGAGCAATTCAAACGAAAATGAGAGAGAATGAGAAAGTCGCGCCTTCTTCGCCGTCGTCGTTTTAGCAAAAGAAGTTCTCCTCAACTTTGAATTCGATACAGACTTTAAATTTCGATGATTCAACTTGGAATTTGAAGTAGATTATTTTCTACCAGTGGTGAATTCATCGTCATCGTCGTCGTCGTTTGATAAAACAACAATAACATTACACCTTTTCCCCATTGAAATTACAAACCCTAATGAATAATTTGCTTAATTAGTTTAGTTGATGAAGATGGTTGAAACAATCAGAAACCCTAGTTTTTTGACAGGAAACAATCACAAAATACAAAATTACCACAAAAATACCCAAAAAAACATATAAATTCACCCAAAAAAAGGCCAAAAAAATTATATTATTACCTGACCTTTAACCTTGAGATTGTTGTGAGTAGATTGATCAGTAGCAGGCTTCTCATTCTCATTAAACGCGAACCCAGTTTTTTTTTTTTTTTTTTTTTTGTTTTGTTTTTTTTTTTTTTAAAAAAAAAAAAAAAAAAAAAAAGCCCTTAAATAATGAAGCAGCAACAGCAAATGAAGAAGGCGATGATGAAGTATCGAGGACAAAAAAGTGTTAATTGAAGGAAGCAATAGGTTATAAACGTGTCTTAAGAAAAGCATACTAATTTTGGTTGTTGTAAGCTCAAATTTCCAACTGAAGAAAATCATGGCTTACATGATTTAGGAGAGAGAAGTGAGGTGAGAGGAAAATTGTAGAGAAAGAAAATGAAATAAGAGAGAGAGGAAAGTAAAGAAATTTGGACCACAGGTCAAAGTCAAGTGCTCATGATGTGAGAGGTGAGAGAAAATTTTGAGGGTCAATTCCGGAAGAACACTATTCATAAGGAAATGCTAGTTAAAATTTAAGGACAATATGGGAAGTGCACTATTCATAAGGAGTTATAGAAATTTTGATGTTTGGTGCTTTTATAGGTTTAGGGATTAGGGATTTTGAAAAGATACTTATATTTATGCGAGAAAATTTTCTCTTTATTAGGTAATACTTCTTTTTCGAATTGATGCCTAACTTTGTTTGTTAAAGCAAGTTGAACTTGTTTAACCTGTTCTTTTAGATCGCTTACTTTTTTTTTTTTTTTTTTTTTTATTATTAATATCGATTGTGGTTATTGATATCTTATTTTCGATATTAACACAACGAGCATGTATATTAATTCACCAATGTGATCTACTATATAATTAAGGACTAGGCCAAATTATTAGTATTTTAAGGAATATGATAATAATGCTTAAAATCAGGTTTCTTACACTCAGTAAAAGGTCTAGCATTCTCCAGTTTTACCTAATTATTAATTAGATTAACAACTTAATTTAACTTTTAACCGTATGACTCTGATACCAAATCTCGTAGCTTAACAATTTCTAATTTAAAATAACAGTATTGTCTTCTTTAATAACATATTTCACTTATGCGATAATAGTATACAAATATAACAATTATTTTCTAATACAAACACTTGCATTTTAATATATAAGTATTACTGAAAAGAGTAAAATGACACCTCAAAAACAATATTGAAGAAACATATAACGACATTAAATTTATTATAACAAGCTCAAACTTAAAATAGCAGTATTAAAATAGCAAATGGCGTTTTTTCAGCACTTAGTGAATTTTTTTTTTTCAAAATAGATATGGACCTTTGTTGTTCGTAGTGGACAATACTTAATCGTAGGAATAACCATCCGTAAGATAGCCAGCATTTGAAACGCAACGACAATCTACTTTGAAATTTCATTGGAGGGAATATTACCCTCCCACACTCCCTCCCCGTTATCTTTTAAAATTAAGAACCAATCGTTTTCTTTAATTTTAAATAATTTCATTCCCGTTCAAAAAAAAAAAAAAAAAAAAATTCGTTAAAGAATTTAAGCATGGATTATCCAACTGATTGCGTTTACACTCTCTCCTCCTTGCATTGCAATGGGCCCCAAATTTTAAAAAACGGAAGAATTACTTGTCTTTAATAATTTCTTTCTTTCTTCCACTTTTAAACTATAAAGCTTCATTCACTTTCACTCTTTTTTCTCTCTTCTCCATTAAAGCGTACTTTGAATTCTCCATTAAAGCGGCTTTCTAAGCTTTCTCTCTTCTACGGAAAAAACTTTTAAGGTAATAATTCTGTTTCATTTTTGTAACAATTGAATGTCGGTTTCACAATCTAGCGTTTAGTTTCACACTATTGTTTGTATTACATATACTCAATTTTTAGGGTTGAACTGTTGAACTTTTCGTTTTAGTTATGAAAGATTATAACCAGCGATTTTGTTGTTTGAATTTTATTGTTTGCATTTTGAGTTGCAAGTGTTAAGCGAGATTGCTAACGTGTTGCCGGTTTTTCTGATTAACTATGAAAATGGTCCTTTTTTCCCGGCCAGGCCGGGCGGGGTGGCCGGGTGGGCATGGAGATGAGTTGTTAGGAATAATCATTATATAACCTCAATTTCATTTTATTTGCAACTTTGGTGTATGATTTGCGAGATATAATAATTCCAAAGTTGCAAAATAATATGAAATAGAGGTAGTATTATTATTTGGATACTAAATTGTATTGGTGGAATTTTCCTGTTATTATTCTTGAGTCTGGGACGGATTTTATTGTTAATTATGACCTAAAAGACAAATGTGGTTGGTTTGAAATGGTGCATTACTCAAACCTACCAAACTGCGTAATAGTTAAATTAATAATGTCGGTGTTGCAATGATTGATTTGGGTAGTGTGTAACTTGTTCATTTCTGCTAGAAGAATTGCTTGACGCATTCTTGGAGGTTGTGTTCTGGTCTTAAATGGAGGATCCTATTGTGCAATCTCAGCCATTGATGTCTGAAGGGATTGAGGAACTATGCAATGGTTCTGCTGATGGTGGTGAAAAAGTTGTGGAAGTGATGAAAGCAGCTGTTGGGTCGAGTAATAGGAGAGCAGAAGCAAGGAGTAGTTTAGGTTTGAAAACAGGTGTGGCTAAATCATGTGTAAGTGGGAGTCCACATAATCCCAATGTGGTAACTGTAAGGGCAAGAAGTAGCACTGGTGGGTCGGGTGAAAAGCAGTCTATTCCTGCAAAAAAGCAGCAATCTGGTTCTGGTTTGGCGGGAAGAAAAACTGCTGGTCCTTCTGTTTCGGAGCCAGTACGGCGATCATTGCCAGAAACAAGGACGTCCAAGGTTTCTGATGTTGGTAAGAGTGTTAGCAAAATGGGTATCAGAGATACAAAATCAGGGCCAATTTCACCTGGGACTAGAACTTCGAAGATGTCTACAAGCTCTAGTTTAAGTAAGAATGATTCTGATAACAAGAAGTCATTTACACCTGCTATAGGTTCCTCAACAAGTAAGTTTCATTCTTCTCCTTCAGTTGATAGTACAGTAAGCAGCACTACCAAAAAGTTATTGTCAAAGAACTCTACACAGTCAGCTCAATCCCCATCAGTATCAAGTGGATTGAAGAAAAGTACCAAGCTTTCTTCACCTTTGACTCGGTCTCCATCTGTAAGTAGTGGATTCAGAAAAGGTACCGTGTCAGCTTCACGGGACCAGAGTTCAAGCTCATCTGGTCGAAAGAAGGCAGCAACCTCTGATTGCCAGGATTCTCATTTCATAGTTCTGCCACAGGTAGAGACCAAAGCTGGGGATGATGTGGTAAGTTGCTATCATTGCTTTAGTTGCAGTCTAATTGCTATTTGTGCCTGCATACTGCATGTGTCTGTTTGTAGAAGCTTGCAACATGATCACAGTCAGGTTCTTATTCCTATAATTGTTAGACTCTATCTATCCTACAAGTTAGGTTGCCTGTAGTTGGGTATGATAGTGCTTCATGATTTTAGCAGAATTATATATTACATATTTATGAAATCACCTGAACTCATTCTTTCATGGTAAATTATTTACAAATTGATGCACTGTGTCTATGAAAGATAAAAATAGTACTTGGTAGAAGACTAAAAAAATTGCTTGTTGATGAGCTATTGCAGAATACAAAATGGACATTTTTTTTTGGTGTAAAATCATTAGCTTTGTTTGGAATGAGCAAGGTTTAACCTTTTGATGTTAAAGTGCTCTCTTAACTTAGATATGGACGGAGAAAGTTTGGTTTAATGAAGCGTGGAAAATGGTTTGTTGATATTTTGGTGGTGCATTTGTAAAGGATCCAACCAATATGGAGGGTATAGCCTCCCATGACAAGGTTTTGAGATCGAACTATAGTGAGAGATAGTTGGTTTCTCAAATAAATATAATACACCCAAACATCCACAATTAAAGGTAATCCCTCTTAAACTTGTAAAGAAACTGTAGGAAAATCACAAAACTATGTAAAAAAAAGGAAAGAACTAGTGACTATATTTTGGTGATTGAGCATCTGGTGCTCATTGGTGATATAGGGAATGGAGTCAAGTCATGAAGAAGTAGGAACTACTTTGTGAGTTTATAATCTAGCATCTTTATGTGCAAAATGACGGTGTTGAGCCCATTAATGATAGTAATCAATTGATTGGTGTTTTGCGTCTATGGTTGGGCATACAGTGGTTGATATTTGGTAGTGTGATTGGTGGTGAAATATTAGATGGTTAAGCTAGAATTCAAGTTAGGGTTGCTGCTGGCCAGAATGAAGAAGGATAGAAAGCAACTAAGAAAGTCACACAGAGCTATTGATGGAGAAGTGGATTAATTGGTGGGGTTTGAGTGTTTTTTTTGGTGTGGTTTAGGGGGAAGCAAAGGTTACAAATTATGAGAAATACAGGCCAATTATTCATATTGTTAATGTCATTCCATGCATAATCATTTTTTGTTGTCTGTTAAAGTTAAGCATATTTGTGATTCTATTATAGTTAGCAAAGAATTTAACTTGTAAATATATGTTTAAAAGTTTTTCTCTAAGAGGACTACTTATCCTCTTGTGTTCCTCTTTGTGAGTTTTTATACATTCTATTCTTTAATAATGTGTTCTTGTTACAAGTTATTAGTAGATTATCTATTTCTACTTTTTCATTCAGTTTAAGTAGAATAGAGTAGATCCTTGTTAGTGCATTTTACTTAGTTATTTTCTTGGATTTGTCCTTCTCACTTTTTAATTTATTTCCAATGCTTTAGTATTTCTCTTATCCTTTGGAGACAATATTAACATGCTTTTTGCTTGATGGTTGCTTCATGTTGTGGTTTTAGAGGCTAGATCTGAGAGGTTTGAGGATCCGTAGCCTGAGCGCAAGTGGTGTGAATTTGTCTCAAAATTTAGAGGTACTTTTCTTATAATAAATTCCTTCTAAGATGGCATACAATGAAAATTGTCTTACTTTCTCTTTAATACCTATATTTGACATACTATCATAAAAAATGTGCATGCACTGTTTATATATTTGATTTAAGCTTCAACGCAAAGTTACAAATTTACAATTTCTTGAATTTGGTGCTAATGGGGTAGAATAGATTGTTACTTTGCTCTAGACATACAGATAGATACGTGTGAAACCAGTTAGATTTAATGATTTATCGGAATGAATGGCTTAAAATGGCTTCGTAAGCTTCCTTAAGCAAAGATACCAATTTTGTTTAAGAAAATTGTAAGTGTTTTGCCATTTTTTTTAGTTTGAAAAAACCACATTTCTTTCTCTCTTTTCCAAATTAAGTACGGTTTGCAAGATTTGTAATCTTGTTTGCAGTGGTGAATCGGCTATTGACCAGCTTGGTAAAACTTTGTATGGACATACAATGTTTAACTTCTACCTTTCTTTCTTATTAGTTGCAAGACTTGCAACAAAGGAATTCTAATATGTCTCACTATTAATACCCTTTTGTTGCAACTGATAAGATGCAGAGGTAGTAGCTCAATTCAGCCTTTATCTCTTAAATATAAAACCTTCTTATGAAGGCGGTTTTTTTCCACATTGCAAGTGTTAATAAAAAAATAATGGGATCTTATGTGGGAGCATGAGATGAATCCACAAGGAAATCCACAATAAAAAATAAACCGCCATCTAAATAAACTATTTACACCTCAAGTAGTTTATTTGATGTAAAAATTAAACTACTTTACATCTTCATTTATTTTTATGTGAGATAGTGGTTTTGCTAGCCTTGCCAGGTAAAATCACTATTCAAGGTATTTGTTTTGCTAGATCAATTGCTGTAGTAGTTACCCCTTGAAATTTTTATGTAAAAAAAGGGAAATTCTCATTGGCAACCCTATGAAATTGCACTTTCTCTTTGGTAAACTAAAAAAAAAACTTAATTTCTTTGGTAACCTTATATTCTTGATTAATCTCATTCATGGCATTAATATGGTTAAAACCTAAGATATCTTGATTAACTAACTGTATTTAGTAGTTGATATACTAGTCTAGGGTTTGTTGATTTTCCAATAATTAGTGAGGAAGGTGAACAATAATTGACAACATTAAATGAAGTAGCAATCAACCATAAAGCTTAATGTAATTCTTAATCCTAGCCAACACCAAGTAAAGCAAAGATTTAAGGAGCAATTACCAAGATTATATCAATCACAAAGATAGAGGAGAGAGAAAACCTCAATTGGTTTCAATTAAGCAAAAAGATGTCCAAACAACAAATATCACCCTATTTATAGGGGTATTAAAAAAAGCTAGAGTTCTTAAATTATAGCCCTTGGATTACAAATGAAAGACTAAGATTAAAATGAAAAACCTAAGAGGAAAAAGGACAAAAATGCAGCCTGTCGAACGGGGGTATAAGACTACAAGAGTGGTCCCTTTGAGCTCCGTTGTTTTTAGTATTACTTTCTCTTTTTGTTGTGGTTATTATATTGTTGGTCCTCCAAATCAGTCTGCTGCCTTTCACAATCTACAGACAGGCGTTTCCTTGGCCCCTCTTAAGATGGAAATCAAGGGGCAGTTATCTATGTATGAAAAGCAAATGTATATACTTCTAGAGATTACCTTAATATCTTACCCATTGGTGTAATTTTTTGGCAGTTCGTTTATCTCAGGGACAATTTATTATCTTCGTTAGAAGGCATTGAAATACTTAAAAGAGTTAAGGTCAGTTTATTATTTTGTATTGGTTTCTTGGCACAACTTTGTTAACCAATTACCTTATAAAGCTTATTTGACTTCACTGTGTTCTAATGCAATATTATGTGCAACTAATTTGATGTTGTTTATAATGACCAGGTTCTTGATTTGAGTTTCAACGAATTTAAATGGCTCGGATTCGAACCACTTGGGAACTGCCAAGTCCTACAGGTCTTAATTAGACTTTTTATCATGTACTTGTTTTTATACGAATCTATTTGGCATGCTCTTGAAAAGTCTCTATGTTTCATGTAGCAACTTTATCTTGCTGGGAATCAAATAACATCACTTTCAAGCCTCCCAGAGCTTCCTAATTTGGAGGTTGTCTCTTGATTCAATATACGTTATATTGCACTTGTTTACACTTCATGATCGCTGCGTTGTTTTTCTTACTTTACTTTTTCTGAATTGCTTTTCTTGTTTTCTTTTCCTTTATACAGTTTCTCTCCGTCGCTCAAAATAAATTGAAGTCTCTCTCTATGGCGAGTCAACCTCGGCTACAGGTCTGCTTTTGCAAAATGATAAAGTTTTGGCTTATAGTTCATGTTTATATTTAGCTGCTGAAGCTGCTTGTTACTCTCTTCAGGTGTTAGCTGCAAGCAAAAACAAAATATCATCTCTCAAGGGTTTCCCACATTTACCATCTCTTGAGGTTAGCTTTCTGTCATTACCACCTTTGAAAAGAGCTATCTTTCTTTGTTAGTAGCACTAGTTACCCCTGTTTATTCGGGTTGTATTGTGCTATATTGTAGTGCTAGTTTTTCAGCCAATGCATTGCTGGGGTTTCTTGCATCACACAAACTATTAAAATATAAATATTCAGGAATCTTGACTTATATCCAAGAGTCATACTTTAATTAGGTGTATAGTAGGGAGGGGGGGGGGGGGGGGGGGGAGGGTTTATTGAAAAAGGGTAAGGGAAAGAGATGGTCTGATTACCTTTGTTGTTTGTTGGGCCAAATTTGTCATTCCCTTTTACCCTATTTCATTTTAACTTACCCCCAAAATGCCCCACCTCCAAAAATTTTCATTTTCTTTTCTCTGACACCCTTAAAACCATAGAGCACCAATAAGACTAGCTCACTACCTCTGGTATTTTACCTTTGGCATCTATTCTTCCTTTTCTTTCTTTGTTTTCCTTGATCCGGTTTCCAAATCTCCAATCTCTATTGTTGTCCTTAGATGCTGTCTCCTCTTTTCTATCTTGTTTATTTGGTTAAGGAAAATTTTTAAATTACCACCCAAAAATGTAACCAATTTCGAACTAACCACCCGTTTAATTTTTTATTTTAAATTACCACCCCTTAAATTAAATAAATGCTCAGATTACCACCCATTTCAAAAATCCGGTGGATTTTTCATCTGTAGGCCCCACTTAACGCTTATTTTGACCCGTTTGACTGATTTTTTTTCCTCGATTTTTCTCTTTAAAAACGCTCTCCTAACTTCAATTCACATTTTTCTCTTTGAAATTTGGTGGTGTGGTGGTGTTTCGTGGTGCTGTGTTGGTGCTGCTGATGGTAGTGGGTTGCATTATGGTGTAAGGTTGTAGTATGTTGTGTAACGGTGTAGTTGTGTAACGGTGTAGCTGTGTAGGGTGGTGATGATTAAATTGAATCAATTATGCATTCATTCTAATGCAGAGGATATTAGAAAGTTTAGAGAGAGAGATTAGTATTAGATTACCCGAAATCCAAGATTACAGCCTACCCCCTTATAGCATAAGCACAGGGAATCTAATAACAAACTTAGGACAGCTAATCATGCAATGAACCTAAAGAAACCGTTAAGGGAAAAGACAAAATAGCAAAACATAAATTATTCTCAGGCTACAGAAAAGGAAATATATTAGCAGCATATTAGCAGCAGTCCTCATTAGGTGGTGTAGGTTGGGTTGTGCAGTAGTGAGGGTCTGATGGAGCTTGGTGGTGCTGGTGGTTCCTGTGAAAAAAAGAGAAAGGAAGCAGATCCTGTTCATCCCTATCTCATCTTGAAACAAACACAATGTAAAATTTAGGGGTTTGTATCTCCTTTCTCCTTGTTTGCCTTTCTTGAAGTCATTCTTCTTCCCTTCATGTGTACAAACCAATTGATCCTAATGGTTAGTATTCTTGTTCAATGAGAATCGAGTTTGATTTATTCACATCTCTTATCCAATTTTGTTTTACCTCAATTTATTGCATATGAATTCATATAAGCTAAATTAAAAACTTAATGTGTCACTCTCGGAAAAGCTTCCCTTAAACGTATATTATTTATTAAGGATTTGTTTGGCATTGATTTTTGTTTTCTGTTTCTTGTTTTTTTTTAAAAAAAAATACTAAAAACCAAAAATAAGAAACAAAAAAAAGGTGTTTCCACTTTTTTATTGTCAGTGTTCAAAATTGTCATGAATATAAGAAGTTTGTCTAATTTTTAAGCCATTAATCCATTATGAGACATATATCGTGACTTTTAAAAACAAAAAACAAAAAAAAAATAGAAAACCACAATGATGCCAAACGAACCCTAAGTTAAATGAAATCTTTATATAGTTATGTGCATAAGTTGGATCAAAATATAAGTTTAATTTTAGAACTTAGAAAATTATAGGAAATTTTGACTTTTACCACAAAAAAAAAAAAAAATCAAAAAAATTGTTTTTTACCACCAAAACTTTTAAAACTTTTATTTTACCACCAAATTAAAAATTAAAAATTATTTTTAACCACCTGTCGTCAAAAACCTAACGAAATTTTTAAAATTCTTTGAATTTTCGTGTCAAACACATGCTCTGTAAAGGTTTTGTGGGGGTATTTTGGCCCTACGGGTCCAATTTGAAGTCAGAATTGACAAAAAATGATCGAAAATGTCTCATTTTGCATGTTTAAAAATACCTCGATTTGTGTGAACACGCAAAACGAGACATTTTCGATCATTTTTTGTCAATTTTGACCTCAAATTGGACCTATAGGCCTAAAAGGCCCCTAAACTTATGAAAAGCATGTTTTGCGCACAAAATTCGAAGAAATTTTTTTAAACTGTTAGATTTAACGGTTTCTTGACGTTAGGTGGTAAAAATCAATTTTTAGAACTTTTTTTGGTGGTAAACTAAAAGTTTTAGAAGTTTTGGTGGCAAAAAACAATTTTTTGATTTATTTTGGTGGTAAAAGTCAAAATTTCCTAAATTACATATACCTTGTTTTTCATAATGTTCTTAATTTTTGTTTCATAATGTTCTTAATATATTTTTGTTTCATAATGAACTTAACAAAATCCCCTTTTATTTATTTATTTATTTATTTTTATTTATTTTTATTATGTGTTTTCCACTTTTTTTTGTCTTCCCATATGTTTGTAATGTGCCATGCCTTGACATCACTCACATTGTGCAGCACTTAAGAGTCGAGGAGAACCCGATCCTCCGGATGCCTCATATAGAAGCAGCATCCATTTTGCTTGTCGGTCCCACATTAAAGAAGTTTAATGACAGAGGTCAGTGTTTACCCTTATACAAGAAATCGATCACTATTGTGATAGAATCTCTCATTTCATTTTTACGGTTTGTTTCAGACCTTTCCAAGGAAGAAATCACAATTGCTAAGCACTACCCTACGTGTACTGCCCTCTGCATAAGGGATGGTTGGGAATTTTGCTCTCCAGACCGTGCTGCAGGTTGGTTTTCTAAGGTGTATGATCATTTATGGATCAAGTTAATACCAACTTAGAATCCCTACTTATAAAAAGTATAAGATAACTCTTAGGAATAGTGTGCTACCAACTATACCTTCAAAACTATGAACAAAAATATGTATAAAAATCTGTACTTACATTTTTACCTTCATTAATATGTGTACCCTAACAAGGTAATAAACGCGTTGTCAAATGTCTATCCCTAGATCAAATACAATTTATACAAGCTAAGCAAACCTAATACTGGTATAAATCAAGCATAGGGGTCGAATTACTGGGAACGAATAAAACACCACCAAATGTTATCAACAACTAAGCTAGTCCGGAATAGGTAATAAGTAAACTAAAGTCTAAATATGCTGAAACAAGAAATAAAACACTAAGGGAAATGGTTTAGGTATAGCATTCACTCAAACATAACCAAAGGCATAGAAGTTGAAATAATCATGAACTAAATACGCTTGAATATCGAAGTAAGAGGTCCAATCTAGCCACCTATCGGGGTCAATTGGCTTCTCCTAACATAGCCTCTATGCTATCACGTTAGAACCATATATTAGAAGGTGAAATCAAGTAATAAACGATACAAATGAATCTTGCTAGGTCCGCTATCGCATCTTCAAGCAATAATTCACCTCCAATCAACTAACAACATGCATTTTGCAAGTAAATTGAAGAACATCAAGCATATAAAGACTTTAACCACAAACAAATCAACTCCATACCCTAAAACATGCTTACGATCCAAATAAACCACAACCATCCCCTTAATGGGGAGATTACTCACTAATCATGCCAACAAGATTAATTAATAAATAGCCAATCATTAACATGATTAACAAGCAATACTAATAACTAAAACAAGAATAAAATAAAAAGATAAAGAGAAAAGAGTAAGGAGATGCTCATTGATTGAAGTTGAAGGTCTATAAAGAGGTTGATTAAGCTTCTTCTTCAAAATCCAAGTTCAACAATGGAGAAACCCTCACTTTCTCCCTTTAAATTACTCTAACCCTAATCTAAACCTAGAGAGAGAAGCTTTCCTAAAACTAATTAAGAGGATAGAATAATAGTTGATTGTTCTAATTACCCCAAATATGGGTATTTATACTAAGCTAGGAAAAATAAGAAAGATAAAAGAAAATGAGAAAATAAGAAGGAAAACAAAAGAAAATAAAATATAAAAGGAATAAGAAAAGGAAAAAGGAAAATAAAAAGAAAATAAAAAATAAAGAAAATGAAATAAAAATAAACAAAACAAATCCCACAAATCATCTCTCATTTTCCTTCTCGAATTGAAGCTGCTCTAATGGGAAACGATTGCCTCCAATGCGCCTCACCAAACATCATCATCAATCATCATCATTAAATCACCACCATTCATCCTCAACCGCAATTATCAAGCATCAAATCAAGACCGTTCGATCTCCATAAATAATCACGTCCAAAGCTCGTGATTGGTTCGAATTATACCCAAACTTGCGCACCCGCAAAGATGTCGCGCAATTGCTACTGCCTACAATCTGTTTTCTGGACTCCATTCGCGCGTCTTATCACGGGGCTGCGCGCCCGCGAAAAGCTCCAAATAAATTGGGGCTTTATTGAGGTTCGATTACTGGGGCTGAATTGAGGCTGAATTGCGATTGTGAGGGAGGAGCAGAGGAGGTGGAAACGGTGGGTGAATTGCGGGTTCTGAGGGAGCAGCTGCGACATTTATTTGGTGTGAAGGTGGTGGTTGATTGAGGTGATTATTGCGGTGGTGGTGGGCTGGAATTGGTGTTCGGTGATGGTGGTTGGAAGTTGCTGCTGGGAACGGCTGTTGTGGGTGGCTGTTCTGATTCGGTTGATGCGGTTTGGTTGTTTGCGTGAGCAGGGCTGCTGGGATGAAGGGGGTAATTAAGGTGGCAGGTGGTTGATTTGAATGTGCAAAGGTGGGAAGATCGAGGGAGCAGGAGAGTTCTGATTGGTGGTGTTGGTGCTCGGTTTGGGTGGCTGGTTGCTGGGTGGTTGGTGAAGTAGAGGAGCTGCGGTTGGTTGATGGGAATAAGTTGGAGTTGGAGTGTAGTTAACTGAGAAGATAGCGAGCAGGGGAGGTTGACTTTGTGTGGTGAAGGATAAGGTTTTGGTGGGGTGTAAGCTGGCAGCATAGTAGCAGCATAGGCATTGTTTCCTTGCTCAAATTGGCGCCCGAACTCACTTGACATGAAACCCGAACGCCTACACACAAAATCGAGGAAAGGATTGGGACAAAGAAAATAATATAAATAATAAAAATAAGAGAAATAAAACTAAACTAATAAAAATTATATAAAATTATTCAAGTATATAAAATCAAATGAAATAACAAAATAAACTTAAAAACTAATAAATAAACCAAATAAACTAAAACACGCCAAAATTACCAAACTAAAAAGAAAATTTATTAAATAGAAAATAAGAGAATAAAAAGGGAAATGGAGGAAAATAAATACGAAAAATGACTCTAAAACTACTCCCTAAGAGTGACTCATCATACTCTCATTAATGTATTCAATGTTTTTTTTTTTTTTCATTAAACATATCATCAATTAAATCAAAGTTTTTTTTTGTTCTTAACAAAAACTTGTAATGTTTTTTTTTTTTTAATTTATTTGAATAAAAAAAACTTCTAATGCTTTATACTTCATATGTTATTATAATTATTATTATTTAAAATTTTAAAAAAACTTTATGTACAAAGAGACTGTTATTACCAAGAGACTATTTATTTTTACTCCTTCATGGTTACTCTTCTTATTTACAATCTTGTCGTCGTTTAACTACAACTATTGTTAAGGTTTATTAGCTTTTGAAATTTACGTTATTTGATGGCACATAAACAACGTTATGGGACTGTGAATGACACATAAACAACATTATCAAGAGGGTAAAGAACTTAAAAATTCTAAAATCAAGGGAAATCTACGATAGAATAAAATGGTATTAATTATGGGAGAGAAAATGAAGGAATTTAAGAGGAAAAATATTATTGAGTGATTATTGCTTTAGTGTATTAGGTATATATACTAGGTTAGAACCCGTGCGATGCACGGTTTATATAAAATTTATTTTTATAATTTGTACATTTTTTTAAAAAAAAAAGAATAAATATAAATAGAATATGCACCTTGTACAAAATATCTGTATTTTGAAAATTTTAGATTTTTATCAAAATTATAATATAATACTTGTTCAACTTTGCCTAATACATATTTTAATGTAGGAGTCTATTTATTAGTGTACAACTTAAAATTATTTCATTTTTTTAAGGATAAAATGATAGGTTGTATTTGTAATATTGAAGCTTTTATTATTCAAATTTCAAAATTTATTAAATATAATAGCTCAAAAAAAAAAAAAAGAACATGACATCATCATGCATTTAGGCGGGAAAATTTTTATAATGAGAGTGACATATGGACAGTGATGACATCAACAAAGTTTTGTTTTAGTAATAGTTAATAGATTAGATGGTCGTAGAACATTAAAGAACTTACATTTTGAAGTTTTTAGCTGCAATATTTCACATATTATGACCTAAGCTCAGAAAAAAGTCATCGGAAAAAAAATCACGCTAGAAATAGTATACTAAGTATTATTGAAACATGGAAATCACTCAAGAGTTCTAAATTAACAATTGCCCCTTAAGATATGAAGGGATAATAATATTATATGAAGGGATGCAAATCAATTAAATATAATTTAATAGTAATTTTGGAATAATACCCTTTAACTTTAAAGGGTTTAAATTATAATCATCATAAAAGATTCAGGTGTGCTTTCAATCTCTTCTTCAAATCCACCACATAAGCACATAAACCAAATGGATTAAAAACTACCACGAAACCAAAGGTGTAAAAACACACCAATACAACTTCTTCTTAAGAGCTAGCCCCTCCGCGTGCACCCTAGTTACTGTAAAATTAACAATGAGACAACTTCCGGAAAATCAAGGTCAGCGATGTCATAAAAATGTTAGAAGGAAAAATAGATTGGGCATGTGTAAAGAGAATCTCTAAATCTCTTTAAAAGTTTAAGGAAAAATTATTTGTGCTTAATCTATTATCATAACCCCATAAAGGAATAAGCAAGACGGGTTTATGGCATATTGACTCTTAAAGTCTTAACTTGTAGACATTCAACTGATCTCCAGGAAATAACCTATTCTACAAAAGGAAGCTGTTTCACTATTTAGAGTCATCACTAGCTCACTACCAAGGTATAAACAATGGACATTGGGGATAATAGTTTATCTAAATTCAATTTATACTGTTTATCATCACGAACAATTTCCTTTAGTTTTTGAAAATTGGTTGTCTATCCAAAACAAGCATGTGTCCATGTAAAATCTTCAACTTGGCTTTCCAAATATTTTGTTTTGTAAGTAAATGAAAAAAGTGCTACAGGTTAAAACATGCAACGGAGCTCCCTTAACCAATCCCTCTAAAATTGTGAACTTACCCAACCTTGGATTTTGAAGATTGTATCTAAATGTGATATCCCTTGAATAATTCAACTCTTTACAAATTGGGCCTTGCGTAAAGTAGGCGGTGACAGTTGATACTCTTTTCATTTTTATTTTTTAAAAATTTTGGGAGATGACACATGGTTCAGAGAATGGGGTACTCCCTTGCATATGATCCCTCTTGATACTAGGACTTAGTTGCCTGTAGTTTTTCTTGCAGTGCAGTGTGATTGATACTTTTTTTTGGATGGGTAATAAAGAATTTGTTAAGGGCATAAAAGGGTGTTGACCCCCCAAAAAAGGAGTAGTGCTAGGGTTGAGAATTTTTATCCCCCAAGACAGTGACAAAATTTCTTTTTCTTAAGAACCTGTGGACAAAACTTGTTCCTTTTTCGATGGAATTATTCATGAGCGCTCTTTGAAGTCAAGATAGTGATGCTTTTGCTGAAGTGCTCGACAACATCAAGTCATCAACTATACAAGATCCTCAAAAATAACAATTCATATGGAGTGACAAGGATTTCCTCTAAGAAATCTGTGGATTCTTTTCCTTCCATGTACACCATCGAATAGTCAAAGGAACTACTCTCCACATGTCTGCAATCCATTTGTTTTTGAATCCCACTCTTGAGCTGTTATAGCAATTCACTTCACTGTTGAACTTTATATATTTCATATAAAAACTCAAGTGCCAAAAAAATAGTTCCTAATGACAAAATGAAGTAGTTGGCTACTTACTCTTCAAATTTGCAGACTATGCTGGCAAGCCATATGATTTCCATTGAAATTATATGCCTGAGAGCTTATTTACATTATCTGTGTTCCTTTTTCCAAAAATTACAAAGAACTGGTGTTCCACCTGAAAAGGGTAGTAAGTGTACTATTGAATTTTCTATTTATGTACAGTTTACTGAATATTGCTTTATATATATTCTTTTGCAGACTCAACTTTTGACTTCCTCGTTGAACAATGGAGGGATCAACTGCCCCCAGGATTTCTCCTCAAGGAAGCATCAATTGATCTGCCTTTTGAGGAAGATGCTTGCCGCTGCCACTTTATTTTCCTTCAAGACCATGGTAATGACTCAAACTTGGTTTTAAAATATCAATGGTATGTCGGAGAAGGGGTTCTTTCAAATTTCAAGGCAATTCCTGATGCCATTTCTGAGGTAATATGCTTTTCTCTCTTTAACAGTTCTTGAGGATCCCAAAGAGATTTTTGATCTGTAAATGGTGTGTTGCCTCTGCTTGATCATTTGGTCTCTCTGACAGGTCTACTGTCCAAAGCATGATGAAGTTGATAAGTACTTGAAGGTTGAATGCATTCCTGTATTTGGGGAGACAGAATACCCTCCAATTTTTGCAATTTCTTCACAAGTCTCTCCTGGTGTGTTAATTTTTTTTTTACTTATAGTTTTATTTTGTGTTGTATAAATTTTAGAACTTGGATTGTTAATTATTAAACTATCTTGAATATTTCTTGTTTCCACATCTAGTTATGATGCTTAGCAGGAGATATAATATTCTGTTGATCTGAGTTGTAAAGCCTTGCCCATAATCATTCAATGATATTAGATAGGTTTCTGTGAATAAATGCTGCAAAGATAAATTATTATTGGAAGGAGATGGAATTCTGTGCTACATTCGTCGTCACTTGTTTCCCATTAATGAAATACTCCCTTTGTTTTTCTTTTTTTCTTTTTTTTTTTTTAATTTTATTTGCATCACTTGAGAATGCACGGAGTTTTAGGAGAGTAATATAATATTATGATCGAGTGAATAAATACTTATAGTAAAAGTAAGATGGGAATCATGAAAGAGAAAGTATGTGAGAGAGATAAATATTATTATTATTTAAGTAGGGACTAATGGACTATGGAAGAGAGAGAACCGATAAAATAATTTGAGTGGGGTATAAAGTAAGAGAGAGAAAGGATAAAAATAGAAGTGATGCATTTAAATTAAAACACCCATAAAACGAAAGTGATGCAAATAAAAAAAAAAAAAAAAAAAAAATGAAGGGAGTACTTTTATATGTTTAAACTTAATGAAGGAAATAAAATAGTATAGGAGCAGTATTAGTAGCACTCGGTTGCAAAAGGTGCCGGTGAAGGTGGCCTTAGATGAGGAGGGCTGTGATTTTTGATGTCATTGTGTTGGCTTTTAGGAGGGCTTTGGTGGTTGCTTTATAGTGATTTTTCGTGATTGTTTATTCAGATTATAGATTGGTTTTGGCTTGGAAATGGCTTGACGTGTTGTTCTTTTCATTGGGTTTTTTGATAATATTTTAATTGGTTACTATCTGAAGTGTTGGATTACATTGGTAGATGTTAACAAAGGTTGAAAGTCTATTTTGTTGCCAGATATGTACCTCATCTGTTATTTTAGTTCCATTAATTATGAGCGCTGACCCATGTATAATTTTGCTAGTAATTATTACAAAAAGTTTATTATTTGTACTTAATACTTATACGCTGAGACAGATTAAGATCTAACATAAGTACATAACTGATATTCTTTATTTCTAAATAACGAATGGCAATGATGGTCAAAGTGAGGTATATGGACGATATCAAAATTCAACATTTTACAGCATAAGCACATGCCATTCTTAATTTGTAAATAAGCAATGGCAATGGTGGTCAAAGTAAGGTATGTGGATGATGTCAATATTCAACATGTTACAACTAAACTATATGCTGAGACAAATTAAGACCCAACATAAGTACATAACTTTCATTCTTAATTTATAAATAACCGATGGAAATGATGGTCAAAGTGAGGTATATGGATGATGTCAAAAGTCAATATGTTACAACTTAAAAAAATGAAGTACACTTGTAAGGCAAATGTGTTAGTTATTTACAGTATGAAATGTGGTATCATATGTGCATCAATGAACTAGTCATTTAAATATGAACATCAAACTATTTGGTGACTGATAATCTGATATTATTGCTGTCGCTCATTGGATATCTACTGTCCTTGAAGGAACTGGATGTCCAAAGGTCTTGAATCTTGATGTGCGTGGTGACCTTGTTGAGGGAAACATCATTAAGGGCTGTGCTGAGGTTGCTTGGTGTGGTGGGACTCCTGGAAAAAGTGTCTCCAGGTGAAATTTATTTGCATTAATTTTCTAATATTCCATTCCACTGTTAAACCCAAGCTTTGATCTATTAAGAGGCTTTCTAGAAAGTAGTTCTTAAAAGACCCAAAATTTGTCTTGTATTGAGAGGAGGTGTTTCTGTTTTTGTTGGAAAAAGGCTGATGGTATAGCTGATCCCATAGATTTGTGATTTACCTATGAAGCAAAATATTGAACCATCGTTGCATGACTGTTGCACAGTAGTGCTATTGTAAACTTTCCGACTTATGGATCAGCAATTGCCATTTGATTTTGTTTGTATGATAAATTCACAATCTCACAGCTGGTTAAGGAGAAAATGGAACAGCAGCCCTGCAGTAATTCATGGAGCTGAAGAAGCTAAATATCAATTGACTATAGATGATGTTGATTCAAGTTTAGTTTTTATGTACACTCCGGTAACAGCTGAAGGTACCAAAGGAGAACCTCAGTATGCCATCACTGATTATGTAAAATCAGGTGTGTGAGCTTTTAATCTGCTAATTTTTTAGATTTTATTTCTGTCCCCAACTTTGTTACTTTTAGAATAATTGTGCATTATGAATAATACTCTTTTTTGTTCCTGTTCTGTTTTTATTTTTATTTTTATTTTTTTTATTTGTATCCTTTTGATCTTTTCGCAATACTATGAATTGGTAAATACAAGCAAAATTGGATTGATTCATTGGCTTTTCACTGTAACTGCATTGCTCCTCTAATATGCTCTTTTAGCTACATCCTGAGACCCAAAAATACTTTAGTAGCATTTAGCAAGCTCACATTGATGTATATAAATGCTTAATCTGTTATATGTCGAAGAGATTTATCTGATATGGGCACTATACATTTGCTTGCACTCGGTAGGGTGATTCTCTCGTCCCAAGATAACATTTTCTTAACTTTCCTGTATAAAATGTAAACAAAAGTCAGAGAAGGCGAGTTAAAGATAATAAGTGTTGAGTGTTACCATAGACTACATTGTGTTTTAGGATGAAGAATACTGAAGTGGGACTGAGAATAGACATGCTGTGTTGTGACAGTCATGCAGTTTTGGAAGATCATGTAGTGTAACTGGTGTTGTTATCTTCACATCGGTTAGTTTAATATTGCTAAATTCGTTGTTCTTTAGGTACGTGAATGGTATATATCTTATGTTCAACTGTTATTTATTATCAGGCACATGGTTTTAGGAGAGTTTTGGTGTTGGGAACTTTTTATGTTGAGAATAAGTGAATATGAAAATAAGTAGCCAGTATTGTTTATTGTTAATTAATTGAGGCGAGAGAAAGCGGGAACCATAATGCTTTAATTGCGTAGAAAGAAGATGAAAACAAATAAAAGGAGGAAAAGTAAAACATTATATATAGAGTGGAGTCTGGACCCATCTCAAGAAAGACTTTTATTTATTTTTTAAATTTTTTGTGGGACTATCTATTAACTTTTTATTAATTTATTTATTTATTATTATTTTTTTTAATTTTTGGATTTACTCTCAACAAAAGCATATTTGCTTTCTAATATTTAAGGATGTTGTATTGAAATGAGGTGCAATTTAGGAGACATTCACCCTTGTGAGATCTGGATGTGCAT
The DNA here is from genome assembly GCF_948465745.1 of Chenopodium album. Classification (NCBI taxonomy): domain Eukaryota; kingdom Viridiplantae; phylum Streptophyta; class Magnoliopsida; order Caryophyllales; family Amaranthaceae; genus Chenopodium; species Chenopodium album. The sequence goes on from NC_137839.1 coordinate 46,964,688, forward strand.
GTTTACCCCAGCTGTTTGACTACTGCTAACATACTTCATTCAACTAGAGTTGATTTTTCATTAGCTGGATATTTTGAATGCATTTGATTGATGCATTTTACTGTCTGGTTATGTTTTAGTATTCGTTTGGGATCATAATAACCCTGTTTCTTTCATGGTGTATGAGTATACAATTCAGAGAAATATAATAGTTATTATTGTCTGACTATGATCATTATCAATGGTCAGCTCCTCCATCAGTCTCTAATTTACGGATAATTGGAGATTATGTTGAAGGCAACACTATCAAGGGTGTTGGAGATTACTTTGGAGGAAGAGAAGGTCCTAGCAAGTATGAGTGGCTGCGTGCCAATAAAGAAACAAGGTTAGCTCATATCTGGTGTAATTATTGAGTATTCATTACTTTAAAATTTTGTTTATTCTTTCTTATTACCATAGTGTTGTTTTATTGGCCTCATATGTTTTCTTGAGGAATGGTGAATTGTTCTATGTACAGGTCGGTCTAGTAAATAAATTTGTCATGAGACAATAGTATGTTCATACCTCATTTGCTTAGATGCTGTATGTTGCCTAGAGTATATGAATGAGTGTGATTAGGTGGCAGTTGTTAGAGCAAAGGGTTAAGAAGATCTGCAGGATCAACATGGCACCCTGGTTGATGTTTCATGTCTTCATTCATAGAACATTGTCCAGACAGAACTAAACCAGATCTAGGATTGCCCTACCCAAACCTATAGTTAATATGCAATTTTACCTGAGATGATATTGACCCTAAACCAATCTGATCAGAGAATCAATGCTACTGATAATTATTTTCTTTTATCTAACAATTTATTCACTTACCTTGGCCAAACTGTAATAAAATCAAACACCAGATATTAACCAAATCCAAATGATCAAACAAAATGACTCATTTGTCAGTTGTCACCTCATTTCATCTCTAACAACGTACTAGTCATATAACATTTGAACATTTAGTTATATTATGTTTTTAAATTTCAAGTACTCTATCATAAAACTTTAAATTGGAAAAACATTGGATAAAATTCTGGTCAAATTTTGTCTTGTTCACTGGTAAAAAGTTTCAGCTGTTATAGTTAAGGTGATGCTTAGTTTTTGTTTCTATATTGCTTAGTTTTTGTTTCTTTGGCCACAGAAATCAGTGTAAAAGCTTATCTTATTTCCTAATTATTTGTCTTCAGGGTATCTGAATTAATATTAAGTGGGGCTCCAGAATATACCTTGACACGGGACGATGTTGGCTGCCGTGTGGTTTTCACATATATACCTGTGAATTTTGAGGGTCTGCTATCTCTCTATTGTCTTGCATAGTTTGATATATATATATTTCTATGTTTCTAATTCTGTGTCAATTTGTAGGTAAAGAAGGTGAATCTGCTTCTGCATTTTCTGATATAGTTAAGCAAGGTAATGGCTAAGATACTCCCTTATTCTGATTCTTCTGGTTATATCTGGAGGTTTGTGAAGAAATTGGCTCATGTGGATGTTTCTTTGTGCTATGTTTGATCTAGTTTTTCATGTTTGAGTTTTTGTCATATCATTGCCATTCATATTGAATCTTCTATATATAGCCTGGGAATTGAAGGAGGCTCATGATTCATGAAGCCATTTCTTTGTCTTTGTGCTATATTGATGTATTACTTTTCCAACATATTTTGTGGGCCAGCAATGCATTGTTATCTAATTTATGTTGACTGTTGTTCATACGTTGGATATATTCCATGGGGCATGATTTAGAGAGTTAATTAACAGCATGTTGATCATCTCTGAAATTGTGTCTGGTATACTAAGTTCCCTTTGATATGTTGTAATTTATTTGATTGTAAGATATTTATTGAAGCATTTTCTTATTTTTGGAAAATGTGTGAGATGAATATGTTTTTGGGAATTTAGAATTTTAATACAACGTATATTTATCATCATTAGAAGATGGTTTATCATGTGACAATTTCAACTAGGGATTAAAAAGGAGGTGGACAAAATGATATTTGTTACTTCTAAAAGTATTAGACAATGCTTTATGGTTTAGTTCTCCTCGAATTCCAGTGTACATGCTTTCCACATCCTTTTTCTTAGTTGATGAAATTTCTCAGCTAAAAACCAGCAGAATATACTTGCTTAGTGAGGCTCTATATGTAACTGCACTATTAATTATAGCGATTGAACCTTGAATTATTATCTAGCTTGGAGGAATATGTTAATTTGTATTTAGTTTTCCCAATATGCTTGGGTAGTTCTGAGAGTTAAGAGTTTAAAAAGGTTCATATTTTATTTATTTTTACTTTTAGTTTGACTTTCTTCTTTGATTACTGATGACACGAGTCACACGACAGCCACTCAGTGCTACTGATATAGACATTCTATGGTAGCCGTAATAAAAAATATTGAGAATGATGCCTGAGAGCTGCTTGAATGTTTATATTTATTTCTTATTAGATGGATGAACTAGAATTTTGTAAATTGTAAATTTATGTGGAAAGCATACATCCTCATGTTGTATTACAAACTGCAGCACCTCCAAAGGTAACGAATACAAGAATTGTTGGTGAACTTAGAGAGGGAAGTAAGATTACCGTAAGTGGTGCTGTTACTGGAGGAACAGAAGGGGCCAGCAGAGTACAATGGTTTAAAACAAGCTCTTTTACTTTATCTGGGGAGGATGGCCTAGAAGCTTTAAGCATGTCCAAGATTGCAAAGGTGGGATTCTTAATCATATTATGGGTTACATATATAAGAATCTTTTCCAATTTTGTGCTTATGTCTATTGCCACTATTACACTTATGCAGGCCTTTCGCATACCATTAGGAGCTGTTGGCTACTATATTGTTGCAAAATTTACTCCAATGACCCCTGATGATGAAGCTGGTGAACCAGCTTATGTTATATCTGAGATGACTGTTGAGAGTACGTGTAACTTTATAAGCTTATATAAAATTCGCATATATTATTCTCTCTCTCTCTCTCTCTCTCTCTCTCTCTTTCCGTCTCTCTTATTTATTTTTTTTTTTTTAATTTTTTTTTTTGAGAGGGGGTGGGCCGGTGGGGTTCCAAACCGTAGTTTATAAGAGAATGATTGTCACAAAATTGTAAGCTACATTGCGGAAGGCCGGAACCGAATGTTGTGTCCAAGTTATTAAATTTGACTCTACTGTTGCAACTCTTCTCACATTTGTATTTCAATAATGTAATGAAACTTTGATCATCATTCATTCATTCATTTATAAAAAAAATGTTAGAGGGATGTATTCCTGTATTTTGTTTTTTTAATTTTATTTTTTAATTATTTATTTTTATTTCTATACTGTATATTTTTATGTTTATGTTTATTTATTAATTTTTGTTTAGCCGATTACAATTAAGCATATAGCTAGCATTCCTTCTAAGCCAAGATCAAACTCTTCTCTATAACTAATATCTTTACAACATCTTGCAGCTCTTCCTCCAAGTTTGAATTTCTTGTCAGTCACTGGTGATTATGCAGAAGGTGAAATGTTGACAGCCTCCTATGGTTATATAGGTGGTCACGAAGGCAGAAGTATATACAACTGGTATCTTCATGAGGTATTAGTTACCACTTAGGGTGTTACTACAGGTTCTCTTCTTTCATCTGACCTCCCCTAAAAGTTAACATGTCATAGCTAATATTTTCTCTATTCATAGGATGAAACTGAAACAGGCACTTTAATCAATGAGGTTTTGGGGCATCTTCAGTTTCGAATACCCAAGGAAGCGATTGGTAAATTTATAGCCTTCAAATGCATACCTGTTCGAGATGATGGTATGATTGGCAAAGAAACCATTTGCATGGGACATGAGCGTGTTCGTGCTGGTAAATACATCTAATTTACCTTCTTCATTGTATTTATTTCTACAACATTTTTTTGGAAGGGTCTTATTTGTTTTCATCCTATATCATTTGAGATCATGTTTGAATTCGTCTCGTAATCAATTTGGAATTAGATATAGGTGTATGTCAATTGCAATCATTAGTGCCTGCTTCCTTATTCAATGAAAAGGAAACTTGTATCTGGTTGCCCACGTTAAAGACTATTGGGACTCATGTGCAGTAAATAACACATTCTCAAAAATATAGCTGGTTGATCATGATATTTTATTCCTATGTAAACTGAAGACTTTAATAAATTTATAATTAACAGTGTTGGATTCTTGAAATTTTGTTTGACAGGAAGCCCAAGGTTGATATCTTTGCAAATAGCTGGCAAATCTATTGAAGGATCAACATTGGTTGCTGAGAAATTATATTGGGGAGGTGAAGAGGGAGAATCAGTTTTTCGCTGGTTTCGGGTACTGCATCCAGTTTATGTTGCATGTGACTGATATTCGCTCTCACTCAAGTCCTAGACTTTATTTTTCAATGTGCATTTTGAATCAATCTCTGTTCAGATTATTTTTACTATTCGTCATGTTGTGGTTGTGAGCTTAAATTTATTCTTACTCTCTTTTATTTTAATTGCAATGTGGTGGTGGGGGATGCATATTTTCAAGGCGAGGAGAGATATAAGAAGAGAGACCCACATGATTAGGAGAGGAACATAGAGAGCAGTTAGCCAAAAAAAACAATGTAGCATACATTTTGCAACTTTCCAAAGAATATTTTCGAATAAAAATAGAATGAAGTGAGAATGATCTATTTTTATTTTCGAATTTTATTAGATGCAATTACTGTGTTCTTAGCATATTTTATTTGTAATTACAGACTGATTCAAGTGGGCAACAAATTGAAATCAATGATGCTATGACAGCATCATACACACTTTCGGTTGAAGATGTTGGATGTTTAATATCAGTATCCTGTGGACCTGTTAGAAGTGACTGGGCACGTGGTCCAGAAGTAATCTCTGAGCAATTTGGTCCCATAGTACCTGGTAAATATCTAGTAGTCTTTGATAATGTTTATGGTTTCACGTTTCTGTTATAGAAAAAAATTGAACTATTTAGTTCTTACCTGTACCAGATTTATCTGCTCTATGCAACATAGTAATAGGCATTTATACTACCTTGTGCTGAAAATGTTGAGTAACATTCGTTTTAGTGGCCACTATTAAACAAACTTATGGTATTATGATTTTTTCTTCAATTCAACTCATTGTTTAGAAAACAAACGAGCGCAATTGAGCAATTGACTTGTAGTTTTTTGTGTAAATCAGGTGGCCTGTTTTAAGAATAAAAAAAGAGATTATTCCGCATATTAAATTTGGTTGATCATTTTGAAAATTACTCTTTCTCTGATTATATGACATTATGTAGGCCTTCCATCCTGTGAGGAACTGAAGTTCTCAGGTTCTATGATGGAAGGGGAACGATTGGCATTCATTGCTTCATATCATGGAGGGTGAGAATGTAACTCAAAATTTAAACTTCCTTTTTTCTTCAATTGTACTTCTAATCATCTTTCTGATCCGTTCCAGGGTAAAAGGCAACTGTTGTACTGAATGGTTTAGAATTCAAAACAATGGTCACAAGGAGAAACTATGTGCTAATGGTGAGGAGAGAATTTTCATGCTATATAATGAAATGAATGGTTATCTAAATATGTCATATTAGCAGATTATCTGGATCTAACCCTTGATGATGTTGGGAGCTGCATTGAAATTATATTTACGCCTGTTCGGGGTGATGGAATAAGAGGAATTTCCCAGAGTATTATATCTGATGTTATCATTCCTGGTAGGTGGTTTGAACACACAGAAATTGTGCATGTTTTCGATGTACGTTGACTATTCTTGCTAGTCTGTGCTAACAATTTTTGCACTAAGCTGCTTTGTTCTTATTAGATTGATTAGATTTAATAAAATTCTATCAGTATGCTTGCAGATTTGCTCTTTAAATTGACTGCTTGGCTGAAAGTTACCCCACTTTTTCTTTAATTTTTAAAAATTACTGCCTCAGTTTTTTTTAGTTGACAAGTTTTGACTTTAGCACTATTCACACACTTACCTTTGACCGTATTTTATGATTTATACGTAATGAAAAATGTAGTCAGGTGTGATCTTGTTAGCTTCGTCACGATATATACTTTCAAAATATCAACTTTTTATAATTTTTGCTTATTGGTAATTAAAGGCATTTGTGCATTGAAAAAAGTGACTAAAGAAATGTGTCAACTAAAAAGAAACGAAGGAAGTAGAAGTAATATTTAGCCTGTGTACCCTGATTTCCTTTTTTTTTTTTTTTTTGGTACTAAAAGTTGATTCATAAATAAAAAGTCATACGCCATTACAAAGAGATTTATGTCTAATAAATACATGATAATTGAATCTAATAAAAACATCCTTTTAGAATAGCTACGATCGTTGTTGCAAATCGTAAATTTTTATACCCTCTTTCATATCGTTGTGATATACAAACTTTTTCGACGAAGGGGTGTATTGATTTGCTGTAGCCGTGAAGAAAATTTTCGTCAGATTGTAATAGAACAATTAACCTCTTATTTGATCCTGCACAAATCCTTACCTCAAAAACAAAAGTTGAAAAAAACCACCATAGGGGCACTTACGGCATTGAAGCCCACTATAAGGGTACTTGCTACACTCAAAGAATGTAGATTTATTGTATTTAATAACAAAAACATAAATTAAATAATGGAAAAGGGTCGAGCAATTTGGCTATTTCCGGCCTATGAAACACTTATTTTGAAGAACCCCAGGGAGAAAAAAGAGAGAGAAAATAGAGAGGAGGCTGATTTTTACTTTGATTATGTGTATTTGGAAAATTTACCGGCTACAATTGGCACGATTTCTTGCAGGCAGTGGATGAGGGGATTAACACCCACAAAGAAACGTATAGAATAAAACTTAAGAGTATTACCTTGAAAGAAGTCACCACATTACTTCAACTATAATGTTAACGGTGATGAGAATTGAACCCTTAACTCTGGGTTAGGAGGTAGGAGCTATGCCTGTTGTAATGGATTTACAAGGTTAAGTAACAATGTGTTAGTTATGTACAGGGGAAGGTGTAAGGATGGTTGATTGATCTTGAGGAATATAAAAAATTACACAAATAGGCTAGGACGCTAGGTTAAAAACCTAGTGATATCCCCGTGCTGGGTTGTTTGTAGGGGGTAAACAAATTCAACTCCCATTGATTCTAAGGATACTTTGACTTCTTGAATTCATTTTTTTTTTCTTTTTTTTTTCGTGGTTATACACTTATACATCACCTGTTTCTGACTAATATTTTGTCAGGAAAACAAACTATATTCTGACCTATTTGATTATTAGTATGATTCCTTGAGGCCTGACCCCATTTAGTTTCTTATCATCATAAATTTCATGACACTTGGATTTGGGCAGCTGTCTTCTGTAGAAATTTGTCTTCATGGCAACCTGTTGTCTTGTGATAGTTGGATGGAATATGACATATGAGTGTGGACTATCGATATGTGGGTTTTTTTTTTTTTTTTTTAAATATTTTTTTTAAATATTTTTTTTTTGGTAATATTTTATTCACTTAGTTGAACATTACTAATGTTTATTTTTTTGTTTTTGTTTCTATTTTTATATTTGCCAGCTGATCCTGTGGGTTTGGAGCTTACTATTCCTGGTTGCTGTGAGGCTGAGGTGGTGCTTCCACATACGATATACTTTGGCGGACATGAAGGTCTTGGGGAATATATTTGGTACAGAACAAAGAATAAGCTTCATGGATCTGATTTGAGTAGCATATCTGATACATATGATGATATTGTTATTTGTGGTAGAGACTTGTAAGTAATATATTGCTTGGGTCTGTACATAGTTTAACATATCCATTTCCATGCTGTAGTTCAATAATTCTGATGATGAATTGATGTTACAGAACATACACACCATTTCTTGATGATGTGGGGACATATTTGGTGCTATATTGGGTTCCAATTCGTGATGACGGGAAACCGGGCAAGCCATTGGTTTCAATTTGTGATGATCCAGTTGCCCCAGGTATAAAGCGCTTCACTTTTTAATATGCATGCAGTTTCCTTTGTAGGCAATTCTAATGGATATAAACACGTGACTGTTAACTTATGATTGTATGGACAGGATCTGTTGTTCTTTTTCTTGTAGTAATTTTCTTAGGGGCTGGTGGCGTTGGATGGAGTATGTAGTGATGAGAGCTATCTGGTGCTTCTTTTATTAGATTTTGGCTGTAGATTATTTATTCATCTGTGATTAATTGCCCAAGCACAAGGTTCTGTTACATGCTAGCATTTTGCACCTGGTTGTTTGCTTGGAACTGGGCTGTATGCGAGTTCCGTAGTCACTAATATTAAAGTTGAACTGTTTGACTTTTACAGCTCATCCCGTTGTCAGAAATATTTGTGTGAAATCTTTAAATTTAAGCACTTATTCTGGCGAAGGTGAATATTTTGGGGGACATGAAGGATCAAGCTTGTTCAGTTGGTACAGAGAAACAGCTGAAGGCACAATTACTTTAATTAATGGGGCTGATTCTCTGACATATGAAGTCACTGAATCAGATTACAATTGTCGTTTGTTGTTTGGGTAAGTTATTATAATGTATCTGCATAGTGTATGTAAGAGCCAAGCCATATTGATGGAAGGGGCTGCATATTTGACCCTTATTTTGACTGATTTTATCTCTTGAAGCTATTCGTGATTGCATATTAATGAATGACCTTTTTACATAATGAATATAAAAAATTAACCATTTCTGGAATAATTTCCATGGAATTTAAATTTCTATTTTTAGTTTTTTACTTTAGTTATCTATATTTGTTGATTCTTAATGTTGACTTTTATATGTAACAGGGTAACTTAGATTTTAGCTAATCTATGCTTTGAAATTTTGCTACATTAAATCTTTTTGCAACAGATATACACCAGTTCGTTTGGATTCAGTCGTTGGGGAACTCAGGCTTTCAGATCCGACAGACCTTTTATTTCCTGGTAAGACTGCTTCTGAGGAATGTCCTTTGCATGTGCTATGAATTAGTTTTATGATCTGTCTCAAATTATTAGGACCTCACTTGTGTGTCTGCACATGCATATCAGGTGGTGATGTGTGTGTCTGTACACACGGTCCTTTGCTTGTGTAATGAATTAGTTATCTAGTTTAAGTCAAGCTATCAGGGTCCCAGTCTTGGGAGTTCTGCTCTTTACTCAAACAAGTACGTAACATCCAGATGTAACACGATCTCATATTATTTCTTGATTTGATATCAAATTTGATATTGTTAGTAGCAAGTAGCAGTAATTCTTAGGCTCATTTGAAATACGCTCTATGCCAGTTGTCTTGGATTATAATTTTAGGACAACAGGAAAACAACCCACATCCCAAGGACAAAAAGCTGAAGTAAAAATATTTCCAGCATTTTTATTGCCATATTCTTACCCACTTGCTCTCATATAATGTATTCTGTTTAGTGTCTTCACCTTTCTAATAAAATTTTTGTTGATCAAAAAACTTTAGTTGATCAGTTGACCAACTCTTATGGGGTTTGCATGAGAATGAGGTATTCGATTATAAGAGATGGAGGAGGAAGATTTTGGTGGATGACTATACGGAAAATGGAATAATCACTTTTGGTTCATATAGCCAACCCCACTTATGGGATTAAGGCTTTGATTAATTGATTGAGTTGACCACTCTAATGTCTTTGGATTCTCTCTCTCTCTCTCTCTCTCTCTCTCCCCGTGGTGCTGCGCTTATATTTGTTTGAGCTGAGCTGGTTCAACCCTGGAGGTTAAAAGTAAAATGTTGATGTGGCTTGGGAATGATGAACAAAGGTAACAAATTAACGGGCAGATATTGACGAAAAAAACTTCCTCCTGTCAAAAATCTAAGCACTCGTCTTTTCTTGATTTTGTGGACATAATATCTTGTATCCTGATGTCATAGTGTTTTTTTTACTAGCCCTTCATTTACTTTATGAATAATATTTCCCTGATGCCTTGGTTAATCTCCGACTCCCTGATATAATGATGATTTCTGCTCAAGGCTCCTTTTATATGGTAGGCTGATAGCCCTAGGTTTAGAATTAACCCTAACCCCTATCCCTAATCCCATTAAAAGTGGATAGTGCCTCAATTTCTTATGAATAGTGCTTTGGGTGAGAAAACCTTGAAGTTTTCTATAGCTACTAAATTCAGCCCTAGTTCTCGTGAAATTTTTCTGAAATGATTTGCATTTTCTGACTCATGTACCCTCATTTATCATGCAACATCACACTTTGTCTTTTAATTGTATGCATGGCACCTTTGTTTTTTCTATCTCTGAACACGTCTCTATCTTTTTCCTGCGCTCAGTGCTTGGGTTCTCTTAATGGCATTAAAACTATCCATTTCAGTTCCTGCTTGTTTAGCCTTTCTTATCTTTTGTCTTTATGTTGTACTTTTCCTTTGCAGTTCAGTTTCTTTTATCTGTTTCTATTTTAACTTACAAGCAATAGATTGCTTGCTCTTCTGTGGCTTTTCTTCTAGGCAAATTTTGTATGAGGTAGGCTTGTTCTCAGACATAATAGAGATGGACTCTCAAATTGTCTTACCTAATTACACGACTTTGACATAACTTGTAATTGTTATGGATTTCTATTACAAATTTGTACTCTATACCTTGTCTTTTTCTCTTGGATGATGAAAAGCTTTTTTCTTCCTTTAGAACTGTTGAAAATTGAGATGGTTGCTCTCACTGGAAAAGCAATGGAAGGAGAATTGCTCACTTCCGTTGAAGTTATTCCAAATAGCGAGAGCCAACAAATTGTTTGGAGCAAGTATAAGAAAGATGTCAAATATCAGTGGTAAGGTGTTGATAATTGCGCAAATGCATCATATTCTCTGTGTGTTTTTGACTTAATGAGTGATGAGTATTTGAGAATTTAATTTCTTTAGCATTTCTCCAAAATTCATCTATTTGGTAAATTCTTCTTAATTCAATGCTGGATCAATATAAATAATTTACTTTATTAGCTTTGATGTTGGTCATTCCTAGAAACTAAATGTTATGTACAAAGTCTACTAGCGTGATAGTAGCTCTAGCCAATAACAAGTTGACAACAGAAACAACTATCCCAAAAGGATGTGGGGTCAGCTAACATGAACCATCATTTGTTATCATTAGTGAAAAGTAAATTAAGAAAAATATGTTAAGAAAGTAAACTAAGTAGAGTGCGAAGCGAAAGTAGAGCAAGCTAGACTAGAGAAAACATAAGGAGTTCTTTTTTTTGGTTTGTTGGATTTTTTTAAAAAAAGAGTGGCTGACAAATTAAGCTAAACAAAGTGAAGGTGGTAAAAACATTAGTAAATTTTTATATGCAAGCTGGGGATTTTTTAAATTTAAATTTTATTTTTTATATGTCAGATATTATATAGAATTTTTAGTAATAATCATAAATTGAGGATATTTTGGCTTATAAATTGAACATATTTTGGTTCAATATGAAGTTAACTAGTGTAAATTACGTTTAATTTGGAAATTAACACTATTTGATAGGTTCTCCAAATTCAAGATAATCCCTAAGGGAAGAATAGTATATTATAATTGATATATATATTAACTTATTCTTTTTATATGAACTAGAAATGAATCAAATCTATAACAATATACTTTGTCCTAACCCAATTAAAATATTTGTTGGAACAAAAATTTAGTTAAATGTGAAAATCAAAAGAAGAAAAGGTAGAAAAAAGAGAAAACTAGGGATAACATGAAGTTGGCTTACTTGGATGGAACATTTGACAAAATTTGTTAAATGGTGGCAACATTAACTTATTTCCAATGTATAAAAAGGCGCAAGGTGAACTAAGGCGATAGGGGTCTTGGAGCCTAGGCGCAGGCGTTAGGCACGCGCCTTGTCAAAGTGAGGCGCACTTTTACTTAGATAAGCCTTTTTTTTTACTCACAAGCATACATAACCCACTAAATAAATCAAGAAAGCACATAATAATTCAACAAAGTATCTAAATATTTTTATTTTATATTAATTTTCCAAGAACACAACATGTAGGTGATACACACATCATGTGTTTTTTTTTTTTAATTTTTTTTTAATAAATATTATGCAACAAAGATACTACATATATATAAACATAGTTACTTTTAATATCAAAAGGATATGGAAGATTGGCATCATATATAGTCATCTCCTTGCGCAATGTCTTCCTCCATGTCATCTTCCTCAAGTGATTGATAGCCTTCATCATCTTCTTCAATCTTCATTTTCTTCCCAATCCTCTTCATCTTCTTCCCCTTCTTCTAGTATTATGGTTTTCCTTTGTGACGAACTTCGACTCGTGCTACCTCCCCTTCCTCCAGAACTACTCCCTTTAGACCTCAAATTAAACCTCCGTTCATACACTCCAGATGCACTTGCAACTTGTTCCCATGTGAGACCATCATCATCCTCAAATACTAATGCATCTTCGGCGTCTTCTATCCTCCCAGTTAGCCACTCATTGGAGTCATCGATGTCTTTTAAAGCTATCGGGTCAATTTTATCACGTAACTTATATCTTTTAATTAATACTTGATTGTACTTAACATACACCAAGTCACTTAATCGAGCTTGGGTGAGCCTATTTCTTTTTTTGCTGTGAATCTGAAAATGAAAAGTATTATCAATTAGTTTGTGTATATAAAATTATGAAATAGTTCACATTAGTTTGTAGAGAACATTTCCTTACATGTTCAAATGTACTCCAATTTCTTTCACACCCTAATGCGCTACATGTAAGACTTAGGATTTTGATGGCAAATTGTTGTAAAGTGGGAGTTGAAGAGCCATAACAACACCACCACTCAGCTTCAAATTCATAAGATAAATAGTATATTAGTACATAATATATAATTGCACAACAAATTTTATACTACCTTCGTTTCACATAATATGCAACAAACTCCCTTTCACATTCCCCAAGACAAAATTTGTTAAGCAAAGATTAGTAAAAAAAGGGTCATGTGATTAATTGAATGAGAGAGAAAGTAACACCACCAATACCCACCTTGTAACCCACCATCTTACCAGTCACCACCACTAAGCAAGCAGCTCGCACCACCACCCAAACCCCACCCAACCAACTCGCACCACCACCAATCAACTCGCAGCACCATCCAAAACCCACCCAACAAACTCGCACCACCACCCAACGAACCCACCCAACCAACTCGCACAACGAGCCGACCACCTTACCTCCTCCAACAAATCGAAACCCCAACTAACTCACACGACCATCACCAACCAACCGTCCACCAACGAACCCACCCAACGAATCGAACAACCACCTTACCACCTTCAACAAATCGAAACCCCAACAAAACACCACTAATTTAGATTTAAAACCCCAGCAAACCACCACCAAGGAAACAAATCGAAATCCCACCTCACCACCACAAAGATCTAAAACCCTACCTTACAACCAACAAGATCCAAAACCTCACCTCGTATTGGTTAAAAAAAACCCATCCAATTTAGATTTTGAAATTCGGCGAGCTTTGAAAAGGGGGAAAAGAGCAAACGACGTGACTTTGAAAAGCAACAAAGAGGGGCGGCGGCGGCGTACTGGCTAGTAGGTGGGCGAGTTGATCCGGCGGTGGTGGTGGTTCGGTAGTTGTGAAGAGAAGAAAGAGAATAGTGAATAGGGCTGGTGGTGGTTGAGAGGGAGGAGAGAGAAAAAATTGGTGGTGATGGTGGTGGATGTGGTTGTGAGGGAGGAGAGAGAATGTAGGTTAGGGTTTTAATTATGGATAAATTAATTTGGATTATGAGGTTAATATGTTGTTTATTGAAGTTAAGTAAACTTTAGTAAGGGTATAACTGTAAATTCACACAAAAAATTTACTATAATAGGAAAGTTTGTTTTTTTTTTTTTTTCACATAATGTGAAGCTTCCGTAAATGGAAATTGTTGCAGATAAAGTGAAACAGATGAAGTATTAAAGGTAAAAGTGAATAGAGAGGAAATTTATACAAGGAGCCTTAGTCTTCCTATGTTTTATTGCCATTGCATTTCCAAAGAGACCATGTGCTTGTTTGTAAGATGTTAGCTCTTCCATGATCTTGTCTTGCTTGTCAACAATAGGAACCAAGCTTTGAATACATTCATACAAGCCATTTACTACTTCTTTACATTGCTCAATTTGAAGAAGTGTCCATCAGCATGCAAAGGGCGATGTAGCTGACACTCCCCCCTTTTATCAATTTTAAACACTTCTTTGTACTTAGACTCATTTCCATTGAAAGATGAAGCAATTGCCTCTTTGACACGGTCCATACTCCATAGCCTCATAAATATATCCCATGGGGTTTTTTTCTCCATCAACCAACCTTAATGCACGAACTAATGGACCACTACACTTCAATGCATACACAGTTCCATTCCAAAAGGAAGGCATCAAAATAGTTTCAGTAGCTCTTTTGCCTCCCAGTTCTTTGGCCCATTTACTAGTCCTCCATTCTTGAGATGTAAACATCTTTTTCAGATTATCTTGTTGCTTATATATTGATAAAAGTGTGATGAAAGCTGTAGCAAATCTAGTCTGTGCGGGCCTTAGCAAGTTTCTTTGTTTTGTGAATTCCCTCATCAAATTCAAAAGACCCGGGCGTTGATAAATGAAGCTGTTCATCTGGGCCTTATTCGGGTTATTGATAAAGTCCTAAAGAAAGCAATTCTTATAAGTAGGCGAAATATCAAAAGGACTATTTTTTTGATATTATAAGTAGGCAAAACAAATGTGAATTACTTTTTGTTTTAATATTTATGTTCTTCATGTAATGCTGATAGTTTGCTAGTAGTGTTCAATCAATGTACGTAGATTATACTTTTACAATGAATAAGTTTACATTCTCAAGATAAAGTTAAACATCTATAAACAAGTCTTAAAGAATCACATCATATGCACAATTAAAGATAACCCAAGGTCACATTGTAATCCTACAATACCCATCGTTTGCAGTTACATGGTAATTACCAAATTTCTTAATGAGCTTATATTTGAGCAAATAAAGTAACATGAAATCTAAAGTATAATGAAATCTTCTTAAAACTATATTCCCAAATAGCTGGAAGACAAACTATATTTTAGATTCTTAACGTTAACTAGTGTGGACTTTTCTTAAGTTAACAGTCCCCTCTCCCCTACACCAGTCCCCTCTTCCCTACACCAGTCCCCACTTTTGCATGCATGTTGCATCAAATTTTATGGAAGAGGGTATTCGTTTTGTTCATTCAATGCATGATATTTTTCCTTTATAACATATTTGTTTTAATGGTCTGAGTTTAGCATACCTGTGGTATGCCTCTTCAAAATTAATGTTCCATCCCCATGAGAGTGACTTTGCCCACTTTGGTAGCCACATTTGTAAAGGAAAAAGAATTCAACAACTTAGCCAGAAAGTGGTGTTTTCATTTTTCAAAAGCATTTCTTTGATGAATATTCCTTTTTTTTTTTTTTGATTGATTATTATCTGAAACTTTTAGTTTACCTTGGTGTTGACATGCACTATGCTGTAGGTATTATTCTTCAGATTCTGAGGATGTCAGATCCTGGGAGTTACTTTCTTCAGAAAGTTCCTGCTCTTACAGATTGCGTTATGAAGACATTGATCGCTGCTTGAGATCTGAGTGTATTGTTACTGATGTCTTTGGAAGGTCAAGTGAGCCCGTATATACTGAAAGTACTCCTATAATGCCAGGTATATCTTTTTTCCCACTTTTTCTCTTCTGTTCTTCTCTCAGATCCTAAAATGAATTACTCCATAATACAGATACAAAGGGAAAAAAGAAGAGGGAAATGATTCACGATGTATACTTGGGAAATAACATCTTAATTCGCATGAGCATGTCATAGTTGCTGAATGGATTTTTAGTATCCTAAAATATTAGTGTTTCTATAGAGAAGCTAGAACATAAGTAAAGAAGTTGACTTATATTGACTGTCATGACTGATGTTAGAATGCACATACAGTTAGATGATTATTTTTATTTTATATGACCATGTGATGTTTGATTGTATATGGTAGAGGTTGATAATTCTATTCCATATCTTTATGTTTTACCCTTTGTTTACCTAGTAATGACCAATTTCTGTTGGGTTAGATATCTGAAATCTGCTTTATTCATTGCGTATTTGAGCATTTTACATGGAATAGGCTGTGTCTGATGTACTGTTTTGTCATCAAAGAAAATTTTCTTCCCACTGTTCTCACTTGAGAGATACTGAGCTACTCAAATGGATGATAAACAGCATGAAGGGAATGCAAGCATAACTAATTGCTGTAATGTCTTTATCACTATTGTCCTCAAATAATTGTTCCATTTACCATTTTGGTCAGTCCCTATATGATTGTCTTATTACCTTAAATGGAAAATTCACCTTTTATATAACACATCCAACTCATGCGTTGTGGGCCCTAGTACTAGCTATCTCATTCTCTCTTTCTTCATAAATCAAGCAATGTTGGACCCTCCATCAACTCTTATTTCCTTATTCAGATTTTAATTCTTGTTTTTCCTCTATCCAACAAAAAAACCTATATACCCTACTATCAATGTTAATATGTGTTTGCAAGTCCATAAGGACAATAATTGGAGGATTGAGTGAGCACAATTCTTTGTTTTCTGAGCTGACGAGTCATGCAACTTACATTTCATATTACTTGCTTAAAGTTGCCGCTATTTAATCAATACAATTTCCACTTGGCTCTACTCAGGAGTCATGTTATCCTTTAATATTTATGTAGGAGTTGTTCTATCAAATTAATTTCTTGCTATCTTCAGGAACACCTAGAATTAATAAACTGGAGATTGAGGGAAGAGGATTTCACACTAATTTGTATGCTGTTCGAGGAGTTTATAGTGGAGGAAAAGAGGGAAAAAGCAGAATACAGTGGCTTAGATCCATGGTTGGCAGTCCTGATCTCATCTCTATTCCAGGTATGTCCGTCAGGCTTACTCTGTGTCTCCATAAACTTCATTATATGTTATCCTATTATCATCTTCTTAAGCATGTACATGTGACCTTGTCTAATAACTATCATTGTAACCTACTTCCTCCGTTTCTATTTAGTTGACGCGTTTGATTTAGGCACATATATTAAGGAGAGGAGAGAGAGTGAGAGAGAATGATAAAACAAGTGGGGTAGCTTGTAAATGCAAGGTAAAAAACTTACCCCAAAAGGAAACATTTCAACTAAAAAAAAACTTCCTAAAAAGGACTACGTGTCAACTAAAAAAGAAACGGAGGTAGTATTAACTATCATAGTAAAACCTCATCATTGGCAAATGACATTCATAGTGATATGATAGATCATTTTATACATAGAAGATGATTATGTAGAATATGTGGTCTTTCGTCCTTAAAGAACAGATTAATGGAAGAGTTTTATTTAATGTGTTGTATGGGATCATCTTTTAGATTAAGATTTAATAAAGGCATTTGAAACATCATATTGAATTTAAAGCAGGATGTAGCATCGTTGTGTCATTTTAGGCTCATCTGTGCTGGAGTATACAAACATTATTCTTAGCCTATTAGGGAGCCCCCCAGGAATTGGCTGTTGGAATAGAACTTGGCTGGGGTTAGGGGAGTATCTTGTGTCATTTCAATTGTCTATGGTTAAGAAGCTGCTGAAAAAATGTCAACCAGGCTGAAGTGTGTTAAATTTCATTTCGAGTAAATAGTGTAGGAGAAGCTTTTTGAATCTGTCTATTGTCGCCGTATGGATAGTGGGTACTCTAATCAATTGCAAACTACCATATGTGATGTGCTATGAAGTTTCTTAAATTTTATATCTTCATTGAAAGACTTAGTGAGGCTTTTTTCAAATCTGAATTGTCAGAATTTTGCATTATTGTTACTGAACGTATACTTAAGTCACTAACAAACTCCAATATGCATTATGCTCATCGGTATTCACTAAGCACAGCATTTATTGTGACTGTGAGAACCTTATGAGTTATGATATTTACTATTTCAGGAGAAACGGGAAGGATGTATGAAGCTAATGTTGATGATGTGGGGTACCGACTTGTAGCAGTATACACCCCTGTGAGAGATGATGGAGTTGAGGGACACCCGGTCTCGGCTTCAACAGAGCCAATAGCAGTTGGTAAACACTTCTGTAAATAGATATTCATAGATTATTTCTTAAGAAGTTTGCTTTTGTTTAGTTTTCTTTCCCTATCATTTTGTCTGATGCAGAACAGCAGTTATCATCTTTTTTTATACCCAGTTGGTTTGCTTACAAATCATATGGCTGTCATAAGATCATATTATCTCCTTGTGCTTGAATTATGATTGCGGAACAAATCATTTCAACATCATTGCATAATTTGATTCCATCGATGCCCCTTCCCCTTCCCCCTCTCTAGCTGTTTAATGTTATTTTCAGTCACTTTTCGAGGAATGTTCTGAATGTTTTATGCTTACATGATAGATCACTGTACCCTTGTAATTTTTATTTTTTTTGAAAGATACCCTTGTAAATTCTAATAGTTCCTAAAATCTGACCTTTTGCCTTGTTGCTTGCAGAGCCTGATGTTCTTGAAGAAGTGAAGAAAAAGCTTGATTTTGGTTCTGTGAAGTTTGAGGTACTAATGTGCTCAATACAATTTAATTATTTTGATATGAAAATAATTTGTAGCTCAATTAATATATTATAATGATCTCTTTGTGGTCATCATTTGTCTTCCAAATAAGGCCATGCATGAATTTCAAAATTATGGGTTGTCTTTTGATCACCCTGTCTTTCTGTGCCAATAGTTTATTATCTGTCCTCTCATGCATAGGTGGTCAATATTATTAGCTTTCACCCTTTCCATTTCCAATTAGTGTATACATGTTAATAATTTTGGTCCTGTAAACAAATGAATTTTAAAAGTCCACAAGAAACAGAATTTGTACCTTTCTGGTCCATGGGGCGACTTTACTTACTGTTAGAACAGTTTTGTTTGCCAAATCTATAATTGTAAAGTTTCAACACTTTAAACCTGATTGTTTGGAGAACAGATGAACAATATTGTCACAATTCGCGTAAAAAGATACTCCCTCCGTCCCTTTTTGATCTACCCTTATGCCATTTTTGGTGGATCTAAATGATGTACCCATCTCATTTTTTTTTATTATTGAAGGATAACATAAATAACCCTTTTATCTTCATTTTCTCGTCTTTATTTGGTGATCTTCCTATATTACCCTTTATTTTGCAAATATATTTCTGCAAAAGTTAGCTTTTCCATGTGAATTTGATTTTCCCATGTATTTCCACTACTTTCTCTCTCTACTTTTTTGCTTTCAATGTGAATTTAGCTTTCCCATGTACTACTACTACTTGAAGTTCCTCCTTCCCCTTCTTATCCTGTTAAAATTGGCCATACGGGTAGATAAAAAAGGGGCGGAGGGACTATTATTTTGGGCCAATATGATATGGAATCATAGGCCATTTTGAGGTTGAATTTCTGAATCAAATCCAAATGTGTATTTGAAGGAATCAAAGTACATTCACAAAGGCCCGTAGAGTTCCAGAACAATACTGATAATTTGCTAATTTCATTTGCTTGAATGGTTTAAGACGGTTCTAAAATTCTCACAAGTAGTTGTGCTTTAGGCTTTAACAAAAGACCCAAAATAGTATTATTTGGCTAAGTTACTGTGGTCATTAGGAACACAAGACATGCTCTCTGTCTTGTGTTATTTTGAGGTTTGTTATCAAAATGCTCTTGTTATCCAAATATTTGAGGAGGCCACACACTTGTTGATCATTTTTATGAAGCCCATATCCAAATATAAGTTCAGCTTATCCAAGTGTTCGTGCTCATATCAAAAAATAACCCATGACAAGAGTATGTCATCATTTTTTGTGAAGTCCATCCATAAAATCAAATCCTCATTATTGTTGATCTTTCCTAAGTCTTGCTTTTCTAAAATAGTTTATTCCAAGATTTGATGAAGAATACGAAGGGCCAGAGGGTGAGTTTCTTTTCACGAGTTAGAATGAAATTATACTCCCCGATCTTTCTTGCCACCACCAACCATATTTACTACACGCTAAATTTTGCAAACTTCAAATAGATATGCCGGCATCCGGATTAAAACAAATTAGCTCATTGTGTTGCTGGAGGGTGAGTTTTTGAGGTCTGTTGTCGAGTTGGAATAACCGAATAATCATTGTTTCCAATTTAAGTAATTATAGAAGATAAGAAAACTCAAGATTTAAGTCCGGGTAAGTTTTGGAAAGCCAAATCATGAACCTCAAACCAAGATTATAAGTAGAACCAAGATTATAAGTAGAAAAACCAAGTTCTCTTCAATCCATAATATTTGTGTTGCTTCAATTAAGTATCATTGGGTGCTATTCAGTATCAACCTCTTTAACAAGGAGGAAATTGGGGTTCTTTTTCTAGCAAATATTTTAGTAGGGAGAGTGGGTTTTTGATCAATAAATTTGACAGAGATTGTATTTTTTTTGAGTACTTGAGTGCAAATTGAGTGAAACTTGAGAGTGTTAGCAAGATATGATATCCAATTGAAGTCAGTTACTCATTTAGTGGGTGCCGCTAGTCTTTTCTTGTAGCGAGCACCTGCTCAATGGTATCTCTAATGACTTTAGGCACTCATATCCTTCTACCTACATTAAGAGGGTTTTCAGCTCAAATTATTGACTTTAAAATTTTTTCGGAACTTTATGTGGTATCTTAAGGCTCTAATTTTTCCTATATTTCCCACAAGTACGTCTCTTTATGGGCTTTCAACACTACCTACTTGTGGCTCTTGAATTAAACATGGTATTTCTCATTATTTGCAATCTACATCCAAAATGACAAAGTAGAGAAAATGCCAGAATAAAGTTATTTAATGAGAATAAAAATAGCTTGCCCTTTCGTGTCTTTAATGCAGTGTCTTAACTTGATGAGTCTTTCTTGTATCAATGTGGATTAGTGTGTAAACCGTGCCAATATTGACACCTTCATAGTACAACTCGTAACGATATCCGTTAACTAATGAACGAACTTGACTTATCCCATAACTCAGCAACCCCGTGTGGAAAGACCTCTTTCACAGTTTCACCTCAGCGAACCTCTACACTTTGAGCTTCCTAGGAATTAACCTTGATTCAAAAATGTACTAGAGACTTTGTCATCAACATGGAGCTCCTTTTTGATTTGGAAATCATGCCACTTTTTGTTTCAAGCCTTACACACACTAGCACAAACATAGGTTCTTCCATTTTATGCAAATCCAATTACCTTTGCTCAGTGGTGCTAGCAAGATCAAAGTTTATCTTCTTGATCACCCATTGAGTTTGATTCTTTAACTCAAGCGACACAGCTTCCCATAGACAAGCTTGTAAGAAGTTCCCAATTTGAGTCTCCAAAGGCCAAAGAGCTGCATTTACCTTCTCTCCAATTTTTCCTATATTTTGCTGCGGTCTTTGGGAGAACCGGTTGATAAACTATCAAAGTAAAGGAAAAGACCCATGATAAACTTTTTCTCTTGGTTGGAAATTTGGGCTTGGCTGGTGATATGCAAGACAACCTTGTGATGAACTACATCTTCAACATCTTTTGGAATGTACCATGAGCAAAGTGAGAACCCCCATCACCAATTATGGCTCCTGTAATTTCAATTCTCAGGAAAATAATCTTCTTAAGCACCTTCATTGCAACTTTGTGATCATGAGTAAGAAGACAATGGCCTCAACCCATTTCAATACTGCACTAGGAAAGGGAATGAGAGGAGGGGAAGAGAGAGGGGTGGGGGTGGGACATATCGGATGTTCTAATCTAATGTGTGACCCTTTTGATGACAGAGGGGCTGATTTTTGTAATCTAGTACGATACATAATTGTTATCTAATGCTCCAAGATGACTAAAAGTTACAGAGCTATTAATCTCACTTCATTATGATTCAATATTCAAACATTAAATCTCACTTCATTAGAAGTGGGCATGATATTTTCCTTCAATTTTCCTTCAATCTCACTTCATTATAATTAAAATTCAAAGGCATGTGGACCTTTTCCAGTGTGGTCTGGTTAAGCTTAACGACTTGTACTGTTTACTACAGGTAATATGCAACAAGGCTCCATCATCCAAGAAGGTTGCTACTTCTGCTCCCTTTTTTTTTTTTTTTTTTGTATATTATTAAAATTTTCTTTTGAATTGATGATTTAAAATACCATATGACATCCCAGATTTTGGATACTGGGGGACTTGAGAGGAGAATACTTGAAATCAACAGAAAGAGAGCCAAAGTGGTGAAGCCTGGTTCTAAAACCTCTTTCCCAACTACTGAAATGCGTGGCAGTTATGCTCCTCCATTCCATGTAAGTAATACTCAGGTTGGCAGAATGTCACTTTTTGTCCATCATATCATTTTAACTATACTGCAGTATTTTGATAATGTTCTTTTTCATTGTTTATGTCAGTTGGAATAGTGGCACATGAGTTTTGTCTTTGCTTTGTTCCACTATCTCAAATCCATGTGTTAAGATGTATCAGGATACTAACTACGTAATTATACGCCATACTATTAACACGATTAAAAGATTTTAAACCAGAGCAAAACAGTACATAATACCTTATCTAGCTGCTGTGAGTTGTCTTTCTCTTTTAAAAAGAAAGTATTTAGTTAATGTTGCCCTTGCTAGAAGATGAAACGCCAACTTTATCTCGGTCAAATCAGTTTTTTGTTATTGCGAGATTAGTACTTAATTCTTTAAATTTTGAACGTGGAGCCTGAAGATACTTGATAAACATATGATGGTGCATTGATGCCATAGTTTATATGGTGTTTCTTAATGAGTACTCTGTTATTAATTTTGCTAACTGATGGTAATGTTTGTAAAGTCCGTAATCTGGTGGTATTGGCCTTGTTTTGTAATATTTGTAGCCCAGGAGAGAGGTCTACGGTTCTCCGAAATTGCAAAGTTGTACCTTAGCACATACTTCTTTTAATGTACATTTTCTTTCTCCTGTCTATTAACCTATACTAAAAGCAATCCATCTATAACACTTGTCATTATCTTGTGAAAAATTTTCCCGTCTTTTTCACTTATCTTTGTCTTTTTTTATTTTTATTTTTTAATCCTATTCTATATATACCTAAATAAAATATTTTTGAATATATTTATATACCTTATATTTTGTAATATTATTGTAAAAAATATTTAACAACCGTGCATTATTGCACGGGATTTTAACCTAGTTACATGACTAATTGGAGTGAAGTATAAGAGAGGGTACTCAACTTTGCCAAAAGTTGGAGATTGGGTACTTAACTTTCATTTATTGCAGTTAAAGTACTAAACTTGTACTCTTACCTTTTTTTACTTGTTGTAGTCGGTAATAGACAGCATTTAATAGCAATTTTTTATTTTTTTTATTTTTTATTTTTTTTATTTTTTTTTTTTTTTTTGCCTTGTAGTCTGATACTAAGTTCAATCAGTGCGTTTCTGGTGCGGCTGGCCGCACCATGCGGCAGGGTACCAAATCAGCAAATGACAAAGTAACCCCAAGACAAAAGTAACCCCCGATTGACTTAGTAACCCTTGACCAAGTAAACCCTGACTAACCTAGTAACCCCTGACTGACCTAATAACCCCAAGTAACCCCCGACCTAGTAACCCCTACCTGACCTAGTAACCCCAAGTAACCCCCGACCAGCTAGTAACCCCTAACTGACCTAGTAACCCCAAGTAACCCCTGACCGCCGACCTAGTAACCCCAAGTAACCCCTAACCTAGTAACCCCAAGTAACCCCTGACCGCCGACCTAGTAACCCCTGACTGGACCTAGTAACCCCTTACCCACCACCAACAACCACCACCAACGAACCACTACCAACCTAAACCACCAACGAAACCAGATCTAGAACCCAAAACCACGAAACCACCACCACCCATCCACGAAACCACCACTACCCACCCACGAAACCACCACTATACACGAAAAATAATTTGTTTTTCGTTCTTCAATTAAACAAAAAATTAAGTAATAAAATTTAACAACTTACAAGTTATATAATCAAAATCTTCAGCAAATAAGCTTGAATTCAACATAAAAGTTGTGGAACATAAATTTCCAAAAGTAAACCATTAATGAAGTTTTGAAGAAATTTGGGTTAAGAAGATGACACCATTAATAAAGTTTAAAGAAAAAAGAGGAGAGAGTAATAAAATTGGGGGAAAAAGAAAAATGTTGTAGAAGACTAGAAGATGGAAGAAGAACAGAGGAGAGAGAAATAAAAATGTTGCAAAAGATGGAAGAAGAAAAGAGGAGAGAGAAGATTTTTTTTTTTTAAAAAATATATGGCTGGCCGCACCGTACGGCCAGCCGTATATGAAACTTTGTGAAGTTCAATAATTGTCAGAGTAAGCATTGCAAATCAGATTTTAAAAATATAGCCGTATAAGCTTAACAATATACTAGTATAAAGATGATGAGTATTGAGTATGCTCCATTATCTTCTTGTTTGAATTATTTCCAAAATAACATTATTTCTGACATTTTCATTATTTCCCTTTTAACAAATTTTCTTGTTTAATTTATTTTGAGTAAAAATTACGGACTATTTAAGTTGAGATAAGAGAAGATGCTTGCAAATTTACAATTTCACCGCTTCAAATTCAATCAACAATAAAAAAAAGGAACTTTAATTCATTAAAAAAAAATAAAAAAAAAAATAAAAAAAAAAAAAAAAAATAAAAAAAAAGAAAAAAAAGAGAGAAAGCTGAAATTAGTTTTTTTTTAGCTCAAATTTGCAACAAATAATGGGAGAGGCTGCAAATTTAGAGAGAATTGAAACAATGGTAGTAGTAGAGATTTTTTTGATGGGTTTTCACCCGTTTCTTTAACTAGTGTTTTATGGCAATCTCGTAAGAGGCGTGGTTTGTTTTTTCTCTCTTTTATTTTTTTTTTTTTAATTTGTTCATGATTAATTAATTGAAGCATATTCAAGTATTATTTGTGTGATTAATTGTCTTTAATTCATTTTTTTCTTTGGATTATTGATGGAGCAGTGTTGGGAGAAGAAAAACATCAATTCTCTTTAACCAAGGCAATTGCTCTGATATTCGAAAATCAATTTTTTTTTTATAAGTAAAACCGGTTGTAACTTGTTAATAGAGGTAAACTCATCGGAATATTCCCTCCCTCTGGCAAGTACTCTACCAAAGTTGAGTGCCCATTTTGCAACAAGTGAAAGTTGAGTACCTTATTTGCATCTTCTTTGATAGTTTAGTACCTAGTATTGTGCTTAACTCTGACTAATTGACTACTACAAAGCCATCTAAGCAATGGTGAGGACAAATACACTGCAACTGGAACCAAGACTTAATATTAGATTGTGATTTAAATTTAAAAATTGAGATTTAAAGTTTTATATTATTTTAAAGAATAAGTTACTCCTCCGTGTTTTTTTAAGTGACACAGTTTGATCGACACGTAGTTTTAGGAGATTTAACTGACTTTAATAAAATAAGATGTTAGTGGGGTTGGTTGGAGGAGTGAGAAATGATAAAGTAAAAGAATGTGAGAGGAAGTGGGGACTATAAAAGGAGTGAGAAATGATAAAGTAAGAGATAGTGGGGTGAAGATATATTATTAAAATGTAAGGAATTTCTAAAAGAGGAAGTGTGTTACTTAAAAAAAAAACAGTCGTTTAAGGAAAGTGTGTCACTTAAAAAAACACGGAGGGAGTATTAGTTCTTGCAAATCTTATTCGTGGGTTGATGTAGATTAAGATGATTTAGGACAAAAATCATCCAATGCATAAACATAATCTGACCTTTATCTGAAGCGTGATGGACTAATACATTTTTCTTAAAAACAAGATCTGTCAATTGGTGTATTACAGATTTTCTCAGTTTGTTTTGGTTGGAAAAGTTTTAATCATAACAGGTTACTTGTTTGATCAGGTGGAGGTTTTTCGCAATGATCAACACCGGTTGAGGGTTGTGGTTGACAGCAATAATGAAGCAGATATTATAGTGCATACACGCTACTTGAGGGATGTAATTGTGCTTGTTCTCAGAGGTTTAGCTCAAAAATTCAACAGCACATCCCTAAATTCTTTGTTGAAAATAGAAACATAGGAACTTGTTCACAGTTTCTCACAGTGAATCAATGTAAAGGTCATTTTCATCAGTCTGAAGTAAGGTTTGTTTCATATCCGTTTATTTTCTAACTTGTATCGAAATTTTCATTAAAATTCATCATAGACAATGGCAGGTCGTGTAGCTAGAAGTTTGGCTCTGTAAATTTATTAATTTATGACGATGAATAGAGAATTCAATGATGTTTTAATACTATATGTATATCATCGTATATTTTATATCTTCTTATGTTAGTCATACATTCTTCTATAGGAAAGTTTGATCCAGGTTATCAGCTTTTTCCCAACAGCATCCAACAAAGCACGATCATATAAAAACATTTCAATGATATGAGATAATCTCAGAAAAAGCCCCACATACTTAATAAGGGAAAGTGATGCACATGAAGCTTAAAAAATGGAAATATTAAGAATTAATAAACATTAATTGTACTGATGCAGCGATTCATGCATGTTATGAATCTTTAAATTCATTCTATTTTAGAAAGTATTTATTAAAGCTTGATTCGTGGAGGCGGATGCACGATCCGCATGGTGTATCCGCTCTAAAGTACAAAAAGGCGGAATAAACAAGCAGGTATATATATTAATGTACATGAGAATATAAAAGAACATAGTGTTCATTTATAATGTACATGGACATATACATAAAAGAATATAGTGTTCATTTATAATGTATATTAGATTTTTGTGCAACAATTTGGTATATTATTTTTGTATAATAATATAATTATTTTTTTTTTATAATGAAATAGATAAATAGTACTATAATTATTTTTTTTACCATACATTAATTACAATTATTTCAATTTTATTTTTTTTTTATTTTTTTTTTTATTTTTTTTTTTTACCAAATGTTCACTCTCTTTCCAAACAAAACTTCAAACCCATTTAAATTCCTCAAACCTCAAGCAAAATTTCAAGAAATTCGAAATTTTGAGTCCAAAATTGTTCAAGATGACAAATAAAAACGAAAGGTAAGACCAAATTCGACATTCATACTTGTTTATTTGACATTCATACTTGTTTATTTTGAGTTTGAGTGTTTGTTTTTTATAAATTTGATTGAAAATTGTAATATTTGATTTGATTGGGAATTAATTGCGATTTTGATGTTATTTGTTGTTGCAATGAGAAATAAAATGAAGTTCTTGAAGAAGATCGTCCAATTAATCCATTTTTGAAGAAGAAATTAAAGCAAGCAAATAGACAATTTTAGAAAATGTTATAGATTCAAATAATACAATGTACATTAAAATACAGTAAAATGTTCTTTTTCATATACTTACATGATGCAAATAATACAATGTACATTAAACATGTAACCAACATTATAACATATATGTTCATTAGAATATAATAGAGTTATATACAATTGAAGGTACTAAAGTTTGGAAAAAGTTGCAAAGAAGGTATTAAAGTTTGAGAAATTGCATTTAGAGTACTCTAATTTATTACAACAGGTAAAACTCCAAGTGGTAACTTGCTCCAACCGGTTTCCCCCTTTTATATTCCTTTTTTTTTAAAAAAAAAAAAAAAAGCTTCATTTCCTTCATCACCATTCACCAACTCTCAACTTTCTCTCTCCTCCATTACTGCAACAAAAATCCTTCATTTCCTCTATTTTCTCTCTCCTTAAAAAACCTTCAATTAAGAAGCAGAAAATAAAAAAAAATAAAAATAAATTAGAAGAAACAATTAATTAAATTATTTATTTATTTATTTATTTTTAATTGAAATTCTAGCATTCCTGAATTGATTGGTAACTGATTACTTCTACTGAGATTCTTTTGAGATTGAATTGAGGGTAACTGATTACTTCTACTACATGAAAAGCATCCCAAGAAATTTCAAACCCATAAATTAAATGAATATAAGTTAATTTGAGGAGTGCGATGGATTTTATTTGTGGATCTGTTGATTTAATTTCGCGACGAATTTCTTCAATGGCTTTTGAGAGGAAAGATGAAAGGAGTGTTGATTATTCTGGGGAATGAAGTCGAATTCTTTTGATTAAATCATCTAATGAGCGTTGAAAGAATAAGTCCATTATTGATGAATTCACCACTGATAAATTGGTTTGAGCTTATTTTATTGATAATTTTGATTTGATGGGGTATTTTAGAATTGTGGGAAATCCATGATTGAGTGGAAAAAAAGGAGGAAATGGGGATTTGTAAGTGGTTTTGATTGTTCGAATTGAGGAAGAAGATGATGATTGTGAATTGTGATGATATGAATTCAATCCGTGCAGAAACATTAGTACCCTTCTTTTTTTTTTGTCAAAATTTTATTTTTCCTATTTTTTCAAGCAAGTTTACCTGCTGTAGCAAGTTGAGTATTCTAAATGCAACTTCTCAAACTTTGGTACCTTTTGTGCAACTTTTGCCAAACTTTAGTACCTTCAATTGTATATAACTCGAATATAATATAATGTACATTATATATAATACAATAAAATGTACTTTTTTACAAATGTTCTTTAGATTTACAAAAAAACATATAAAACTAGATATTCTTTATAAAATAGATATATGTTCTTTATAAAGCAACTATTTTTGTAATATTTATAGGCCTTCTTCTCTTCAACTATTTTTGTACAAATTGAAATATATTTGCAGAGATTTAAATTATTTTTGTAATATTGTAGCCAACTAGCCGTCTTGTTTTAAAAATTGTTATCACTAACTTTGTAAAAGTGTTTTTCGTAAAACAGTGTATTTTCATAATAATATAACTATTTTCCCACCTAATTTTATTAACAATCATACTTGTGTAGTCACAAATTTTCTCATAATAATCAAACAACCAAAAAAGAAATAAATAGGAAACAATCACTACATTGTCCCTTATATACACTAAAAAACATTCTATATATTACTAACTTTTGTCGTCATTGTTCCCACTGTGACCTTCTAAATCTTCACGAGTAACAGGACACTTCTTTGCTTCAACTTTACCTAATTCCATGGCATTCTCTTCCACACCTACCTTTGCCATTTCAATCGCGGTATCATACGACGCATGCAACCCAAAGAATACATAATAAACCATTAGAAGGCAAGTCCATATCGCGAACCTAATGTAAGAGTCCTTGTCAATTGAGCCTAGAAGGAATATGTTGACAGCAATCGACGCAGATGGTAGCCAAGGAACCAATGGGACACCCCACAGTTTAGGATTTCTTGCTTGTGGAACAAAAAGTTGTAGTCCCAACGTCGAAAGGAACCAAATAGGCCCGGTGATGGTGTATACTATCCACCCCGTTTGTGTAGCACCCCAGTAGCTGTCGCAATTGAAGAGCCAAGAATGAGAGCAGCGAAAGTAACAAACTTGTTACGATCACTAGGTGTAGTTATCCCACTTGCATAGTACCTTCGTACTAGAAGGGCTAATGCTACTAGCATGAAGATGAATAAGGTGGAAATTGAGAGGAGGTTAGACAAGATGTCGAGGTTTGTAAATAATGCAATAATAGCAGTAGCAAACATCATAACAATGGTAGCGTTTCTTGGAGTGCCTGTCTTCTCGTTCACCTGAGCTAGCCATGGAGGCATCATGTGTGTTCGCGCTATGTGAGTCAGGTAACGAGCTTGGCCTATTGCACTGACTAATAACACGGTTGTCATTCCTTTTAGAGCACCAATGGCTACGAGATACTTCGCCCAATTCATTCCTACCTAAAAATATTTCCATAGCAAATGTAAGTATACAAACATATGTGGTACATTAGAGTTATGTTTGAACATTCATATTAGCAAATGTTTAGAATTGTTAGAGCTAGCACACCAAGGTTACTGCCTTTACCCAATTTTAACCATTAATATTTTTAATTTTGTATTCAAAAAATAATTAAAAATAGATATATATTTGAAAATTAATATTGTAATCAAGCCAATAACAATAAAATTATCGACATATATGAACTATTTACATGTTAGTAATATATATTAAAATGTGGTACGGTCAAAACTAGTACTTCAGTCATAGCTTAAGTTTTGTAAATTTTTTAATACTACTTTGTTAAGATATTCTACTATCACTATGCATTACGATTTATTCAAACAAAAAACACAGTTATATGTATTTGTAATATATATTTATATTTCCTCAAATTTTATTTTTAAAATGTTAATTTTAACTGTTACCATTTTTACTCAACATAAATTTAAGAAAGGAAATTTTCACATTTGCTACCACCTAAAACGCCTCGCTTCAGATTTGCTACCTATTTAATTTTTTTTTTTTTTCACTTTGCTACCACCTAAATCAGACTTTGTTAAAAATCACTACCACTTAACGGAATCCGTTAGGATTTCCGTTAAGTTTATTTAAAAAAAAAAAATTAAAAAGATTTTTAAAAAATTAAAAAAAAAATAAAAAAACCAGCAACCCCACTCACCCCTCCCCTAATCCGCCACCCTCTCCCTCCCCTAATCTTAGGGATGTCAATGGGGCGGGGCGGGGCGGGGCAGATGTTGGTCTTTCCATCCCCATCCCCACCTAATATTTTCATCCCCATCCTCATCCCCATCCCCGCGGCGGGTCCAATTTTCATCCCCATCTCCGCCCCACCGGGTACAACTCCAAAACTATCCCCGCCCCACCCCCACTTGGATATCCATCCCCACCGAAGACCCGCCTAATCCCCACCCAAGATCCACCTAATATCCGTATCTCAAATACACAATCTTTCATAATTAATACGAATTATAAAATAAAACATTCTATACACATTTTTGTGTTATAATATAAGTGTCGTACAAAGTATTATAATTAATATTGTATTTCATGTAATTATTTTATAAATTGAATAAAAGTATGTAATTTTGCTTTAAAAGATATATGGATGTGGGTATGAGGTGGGGATGAGGCGGGTACCAAGTGGGGGCGGGGGGGGGGGGGGGGGGGGGGTGGCGGGGCGGGGATGGGGCGGGTACAACTTAAAATCCACCCCCGCCCCATCACCCATGGCGGGTATGGTTTTTATCCCCATCCCCGCCCCACCACCCGCCAAACTGAGACCCATCCCCGCCCCATTGGGGCGGGTCTCCTACTTGACCCGCCCCACTGACATCCCTACCTAATCTGCCACCCTCTCCCTCCCCCCTTCCGGCGGCCGGCGACCTCACCCCCTCCCTTTTCCACACCCAAAATTGACAATCCTAATCCTAAGCCGACACCCTCAAACCCAGACCACCACCGCCACCGTAACCCCCAAAACCCATACCAACACCACTGTAACCCCCTTTCCCCTTCCCTCCACCGGAAATCGGCCCCCCTCCCCTGATTCCCCCCATCAAAATCGACCCCCCTACCCTTCCCCTACCCTTTTCGGCCATCCCTAACCCAAAACCACCACAACCGAAACCCTAAAATTTGTTTAGGGTGGTTTTGGGGTGGTGGTTTAGGGTTAGGGACGACCGAAAAGGATAGGGGAAAGGGAGGGGGTCGATTTCGGTGGGGGAATCAGGGGAGGGGGGTCGATTTCCGGTGGAGGGAAGGGGAAAGGGGGTGATTTTCGTTCGGGGTGGGGGTCGGAGCTCAAGAACGGGAAAGGGAAAGGGGGGATTGGATGCGCATAGGGTGGGGGAAAGGGAGGGGGTGGGTTCGCGCGGCGGCGCCGGCAGGGGGAGGGGGGAGGTGAGGGGTGGCTGCAAGGTGGTTGGAGGGGTGGCTAAACGGTGGAGTGGGCCCACGAACGGAAATAGTAACACAATAAGGCATGTGGTAGTGATTTTTAACAAACTCTGTTTTAGGTGGTAGTAAAATAAAAAATAAAAATTTAAACAGGTAGCAAATGTGAAGCGTGGTGTTTTTAGTGGTAGCAAATGTTAAAATTTCCTTTAAGAAATTAATAGTTGAAATTATATAATGACAAACGTAAAAATAAAAGTGTGGTAAGCATCTGACATAGTAGTACGTGTAATTAATCGAACAAGTGAAAACATTTTAGAGTGTCAATCAAATAGTCCAAATAAATGAGAGAGTGAGGGATAGCTCAAGTGGTTAGAGGCTTAGAGCTTCCCTCCCGGTTCCAGGAGATAGCTCTTATGGCTCTCTAGCAGGGGCGGATCTATTAAGGTGCACAGTGGGTCACGTGACTCACTAGCACAAAAAAAATAAAAAAAAAATCTAAGAGACCTCCTATTACAGATAGGCGGTCTCTTTTTTGCTTCTATTTGAGATTAGCCTGCCAATTTTTTAAATATCAAAGAGACCACCTATTAAAATATCATATAGGTGGTCTCTTTGTTGCTGCTATTGCCATCACGTCATTAGAGACCTGTTCTCTAGATAACAGGTCTCGTTTTGTCAGCCATTAGAATAATTTTTTGTGCTGCTTTTATATTTCATTAAAGAGACCTGTTATATTAAATAACCGGTCTCTTAAGTTATCTTACTTTTTTTTTATATAATTCTTGTTTTTAAGTAAGAAATCATAAAGTTAGTTTAATGTAATAGTTTTATAGTATGTATTTTTATATCCTATTTTTGGATTGAAATCATTTTGGTGAAATATAATTTTTTTTTTTTTTATATATATAATTTTTGGATTGAAACAAGTGATCAATTATTGATGGTGACTCATAAGTTCGAAAATCCTAGATCCGCCACTGCTCTCTAGACACCAAAAAAAAAAAAAAATAGTCCAAATAAATAAAAGGAGTGTAAGGATCGGAGTAGAAGAATACCTTCTCAAAGGCTAATGTAAAAGGAGCATCTTTATCAATTTGATTATAAGGCTGCATGAGGCAAAGAGTAAGAGACATCAAGCAATACGCAACGGTAACTATAGCCATGGAACCAACCAATCCAATAGGAATATCCCTTCCAGGATTCTTCGTCTCCTCAGCCATCGTCGACACTGCATCAAACCCAACATACGCGAAAAAAAGCACAGCCGAGGCCTGGAAAATACCACGAGGTTCGTAGGGAATAAAGGGGGTTAAGTTCTTGGTATCGGCGTGAGTAAGACCCGCGATGATGATGAAGACGATGATGAACACGTGGACGATGGAAGAAATGTAGTTGAGACGGGAAGAGCCTTTGACGCTGTAGACTGCAACAAAACAGATTACGCCAATTACAACGACTGCGATTGGGTCGAGGTGGCTGTAGTCAGGGCTTAAGTGATGTGCAATGATACGGAAATCGTCGGGTTTGTGGTTGCAGAGGGTGGCGAAGTATGATGTCCATGAGCGTGCAACTGCTGCGCCGCTTATGACGTATTCTAAGATGATGTTTCCTGCTGCTATGAACGCCATGAAATCTCCTAACTCGACTCTTAAATATGCAAATGAACCACCTGTTATTTGTAAATCGACCTCGTTATTAATGGTAAGAAAAAAAAAGTAAACATAAAAAAATCCTCCAAATAAGAGCAATTTCTAATGCATTGGAAGAAAGGATGAGAAATACAGAAAAATTATTAAAAGAAACTATATCCATTCTATCACTAACCAAATGACCTCGTTAATTCATTATAGAGTATGTAGTCATGGCTTTTACACAAAGGATTTAAACAAGTATTAAGTATACAACTAGGTTGTACCCATATAATCGTACGGGTAAAGTATTGTATAGAATGGACTCATGTGAATCCGGTTATACAAACATAAAAAAAATAAAAAATTCTCAATTGTCATAAA
This sequence comes from Chenopodium album, assembly GCF_948465745.1. Taxonomy (NCBI): domain Eukaryota; kingdom Viridiplantae; phylum Streptophyta; class Magnoliopsida; order Caryophyllales; family Amaranthaceae; genus Chenopodium; species Chenopodium album. The sequence continues at coordinate 46,998,428 of NC_137839.1, forward strand.
TTAGATAATAATGGTCACATATTAAATTATAAATATCATATATTAGATTTAAAGTGTCAAAAATTAGACAAAAAGGTTCAAACATTAGATTATAAGTGATAGATATTAGGTTTTAATGTTAGAAATTAGAATATAATACTCCGATATTAAATTAGAATTATCAGATATTAGATTAGAATTATCAGATATTAGAATGTAATGGTCAAAAATTAAATTATAATTATCAGATATTTGATTAAAAGTGTTAGAAATTTTAATAGTCAGATATTTGTTTATAAGATATTCGACAATATTCATCATAATATTGAAAACAGGAGAATTCAACCTCCATACTCTCCCTTGCTCTTGACGCCTTCCATAATCTCCTGACAAAATTGTTCCCCACTAACAAAATTCTTTTATTTTTTTTTTAAAGCATGAGGTACCATATACCTAATTAACTATGATTTCCATAATATTCTCTTGCTGAAACATCACCAGTCTTTAACTTAATCTCCTCCAAACTTTGTGGGCTCTGCAAACTGGGTTGTCGCTCTATGTGGAATTGTGGAGGCGTTTATTCCGGAAGGGTGTCGTCGTCTTCTTGATGTTTTAGTGGGGTTGAAGGGTCGACTAAATGTGAGCTCGAGGAATCTAAGCTTCATCTTGATTTTGCGTTTTTGATTCATGTGGGTGTTGTTGTCCTCTTGGTGTCTATGGTTTATGCTGTGGTTTCTAAGGCTTTGGGTGTTTCTATAAGATTTGGGGGGTCTTATGAGGTCTTGCCTACTGCTGCGCTGGGGGATGGGAGGGGGGGGGGGGGGGGGGGGTCGCCGGAGCGGCTAGATAGTGGCAGTGGGTGGGTGATGGTTGTGTGCAATATAAATAGACTCACGTAAAACGGTCTCACACAAAACCTTTTCGTCAAGTTACTTATCATAAAACCTAGGAATGACAATATTAGATGGATATTCACTAACCCACGGGTGAGGTGAAGTGGATAATGGATTGGACGTGGATGATGATTTTTTTCATCAGCTAACCATCCACCTTTTAACATACTAGGGCAGCCAACGCGCGCGTTGCGTGCGGAATGGCTAGCCTTTACAACTTAATTTTACTTGTCTTGTGTTTGCACTTCACATGGAGGAATAAAAGACTGGCAAAGGAATATAATAACTCTGGTTCAATTTACTCGCATCAAAGAAATATTTTATGTCTCACAAATAATACCCCTTTGTTGCGAGTACATTGAACCGGAAGTAGTATTTCTATTGCTTATGCATTGTTTGTTTGCAGTCGTGCTAAGTTGAATGTTATGTGTGAAATATCTTGTATATTGAAAAAAATCTTTATTTTACTATTTGTATATGGTGATTCTTTAATTGAAATACTATGTAGAGTCACTGTAGAATATAATTCTTAGGTTTTTCAATGATAATGCAGAAAAGGAACAAATGTCAGAATTGTTGTTTGTTTATTTTGCAGTGTTGATATTAGCATTACTTAATTGTGGTGGTACAACACGAAATGGAGAAAGAATCATCAATGATAAAACTGAAACGACTAATTCCTAATCCACCACATAGGCTAACAATATTAAACAACCGCTATATATTGGTATTGTCAATTTTTTTTGCCCACAATTTGATTAGGGAATTTTGGGAAGGTGGTGAACAAAGATGTGGAATTTAGTACTCGAAAATGGCAATGATAGTGTGGAGAGAGAAAAGTTAAAAGCTTTCAAGAGATGGAGCCATGGAGAGGAGGAGAGAAAGCTCAAATGTGTAAGGAAATGTAGACGAGTAAGAACAATTTAAAGTTGGACCATTAGAGTACAAAATTACAAATAAGAGTACAAAGGTAAAACACATTTTGAAGGGTAAATAGGGGTACAAAGGTAAAATAACATTTTGAAGGGTATAAAAGTTCGTGCACTATTCATAAGAACAACTTTTTACTTTTTTATAAGGTAGGGATATAAAGATTTTTAATCTAAAAATTTTAATTCAATAAAATTGAAATATACAATAAATATACTTTATTTGTTGCAAATTAATTTTTACAAAGAATATGTAGTTAATGCTTCTTTATTTTTTAAAAAATAATAATGTAGATTCGACCATAAATTAAATTTTATGTGATTTTTTTTATCATAAAATGTTCATACATAGTCATCCGATACACCCGTTTCATCTACAGATGATGGATGGACAAATTTGGATATGGATGAGGGTGAAGCGGGTGATGGATGGATGTGGATGGAGCTATTTGAATGATGAATGGATGCGGGTGAAGCTCCACCCGATCCGAATTTAATCTATAGTTATCTCTAATAGAACCTCCTATCAAATAAATGTTTAATACATTTATAATTATGAATATTGATACAATAGTAATAATACTTCAATTCATTCATTTTGATTTTTCTTTTTTTTTTTTTTTTGACCATTAAGAACATTACCAGTTTTTTGTAATCTTATCAGAAAAAAACTTATTAAAAGTACATATTAAAAATCGAAACAGAAAATTTTAGATATGAATGCGAATAAAATACGCACTTAGGCAATGAAAAATACGCACTTAGGCAATGAAAAGCAAGAAATCTTGTTTAGCGGCCATTTTTTCTTTATAGTTTTGAAATTCATAATTAACACTCCATTTGTACTACTCTGTAATATATAAATAGACCAATAAAATATTATGTTCCATATTAAATATAAAATAAAAATAAAAATAACTCTAATATATATTTAGAGAGACACTTTTCACGAGAATCCTCCAAATCCCCAATACTACACTCTCATTTACTCCCGCCTTTTTCACTTATTTAAATTCTTTTTTTTTTTAAAAAAAAAAATGGATTACACAAGTAGTTTACATACAATTCACCATCCATAAACTGCTCTCTAAAAATATCAGCCTTATCGTAATCTATTTCTAATCTCATTTTCAAAAAAAAAAAAAAAAAAAACCACTAAATGTGCTAATCAGTTGTAAAACTCCACACCTCCACCTTCATTTTCACTCCTCATAATATACCAAACTTAAGATTACTACTACAGTTATCAATACTCATACTTCATAGCAAAAAAATATAAACAAAGACAAAATCAAATTTGGTGATATAGTAGATTATTGTATTGGGATCTTCGGTTTCTGATTCGGTAAGCAATCAATTTTCGCTTATAATGTTATACAGATTATTATGAGGACTCCCAGTTTAGTATATGGTTATAAACTTTTAATTTTTAAGCTGTTTGAATATAAGAATGTTATCAACGTATGATTATAATGAATGTTATCAACCTATGATTATAATGAATGTTATCAACGTATGATTATAATGAATGTTATCAACCTATGATTATAATGAATGTTATCAATGTACTGATTATATTTATATCTTTAAAATTTTATTTTTCAGAGCAACAATGTTGTTTTTTTTTTTTTTTTTTTTTTTTTTGACAGGAATCAATAATGTTGGTTTGATCTTTAATTACCAAGTACACTGCTTTTGGAAATACAAGGTTTTGCTTTTATCGGTTGGTTTGATCTTTACCAAGTAGGGTGCTTTTGGAAATACAAGATTTTGCTTTTATCAGATACATAATTAATTTTTACTATATAACTAATGAGAGTTGGAAACTGAATTAGGAATGTGCCATGCATCATATTATGTAATTAGATTGGTTATAATTTCTTATGTGTGAATATATAAGTTCTGCACTTCTGCATATGTACATGTAAAAGGATTGAAAGATATTGATCAAGTTATAAAATTTGATTAAAAAAAATTAACGTTGCAAGGTTTTCAATACTTTTGATTATTGGTTATGGATGATTATTTGATTGTATTTGTCTACTGTATAGAGTATATAAAAGATTACAATTTAATCTTAATCAACCATCCAAATTCTCTCAATTATATCTTAAAAAGTTCTAATTTAATCTCTGTTACTAATAATGATTAATATTTTAAAAAAAATACACTGAATTAAAAGGTTTAATTTATCTCTTTACAAAAAAAACAAAAAACAAAAAAAAAAAAAAAAAAAAAACAAAAAACAAAAAAAAAATAATTTTAATTTCTAATCCCCTACTCACTACGAAAGAGAATTGATACAAGAAATAGCTACACCATTAGTAACTTCAATTCTTCACCTAATCAATATAATTCTAATAGAAATTAATTGAGGAATATAAAGTTATAAAAATAATATATTCTGAATTAAAAATATAAACTAAGGTTTTTTTTTTTTTTTGACAGAAAACTAAGGATTATAACTAGGGGTGTCAATCGGGTTTTCGCTTCAGTTTTAGATTCGGTTTATCAGTTTTCGGTTTGTAACGGGTCGGTTTTTAACGGGTTGGAATTATAAACGGGTCAGTTCGGGTCGATTTTAAATAATTTCGGGTCGGTTTGGTTTGATTTATTTTTATTACAGTTTTTTTCGGGTCGGATTCTAATCGGGTCGGGTTATTATTAGTTCGGGTCATAATCGGTTCGGGTTAAATTCGGTCGGTTTAAAAAAGGGGTTTGTCAGTTTAAAGCGGGTTTTAGGTCAACACATATCGGGTCCTAATCGGGTCGGGTTGTAATCGGTTTGGGTTGTAATTGGTTCAAGTTGAACTCAGCCAATTTGACAACTAGTTTTGTTGGTTTTAAACGGGTTTCGTTAACATATATCTAGTATATCCTCAATATTCTTTAATTAGTTATTCCAGTAGATCATACGGAGTATTAATTAGTTGTTTAATTTTATGTCCCTCTTTTGTATGATGATTTTAAGGATCAACTAATAATAACAAATCTAGAGTTAGCTTTTGATTTAGATTTTTAATTTTTTTTTAATACAACATAGTGTTCCATAAGCCGTTACTCGTTAGAGGACGATAATATTGTAGCATAAGAGTTTTAATGACATTAAAATTCCAAACCTTTTCAATATAAATACTTTATAGTTCAAATTAAACCCTTTTGTTTTACTAATGATAAAATGTACGCAAAAAAAAAAAAAAAAAAAAAAAAAAAAAAAAATCCACGGTTATAACGGGTTACGGACTTACGGATTATAAACGGTTCGATTATAACCGATTACGAGTGATCATAACTTATTACGGGCTATAAATGGTTCAATCCTAACTAGTTACAGGTTGTAAAAGATTAGGGTTTATCGGGTTTTTGTCGGGTTTAAACGGTTTTGGTTTACAATGGGTCAGGTTGCTATCGGGTTCAAAAGTAATCCGTTTGGGTTGTTCTCGGTTTCGGGTTGTATCAGTTCGGCTTGATATCGGGTACGGTTCATTAACGGTTCTCAAACATTCGGATCGGTTCAGTTTCAGGTTTAAAAAAATCGGGTCGGGTTGGTTTACGATTTTAAAATAACAGGTTCTTAACGGTTCGGTTCCTTTTCGAAACAGTTCAAAACGGTTCGGATTCACTAGTTCGGGTCGGTTTTTGACAGCTTTAATTATAACTTGCAAATTGTACCGAGTATTATTACCTTATATAAATTTCAGGAAATCAAAATCAACTTTTCATATTTTAAATATATTTTTTCTTATATATCCCGGAACACTCTAGTATCTATAAATTAAAAGTGAATATAGTCGTATACCTATAATATAAAATAAAAATACAATAAATATTAGGAAATTTTGTTAAAAAAAACCTTTTAAAAACATCATTTTGGAAAAAAAAAAAAAACTTTAAAAGCTTTTTGGTTAAAAAAAAGCGCCACTTTATTTTTTTTTTTTTTTTGCGAGAAGAAACCCATTTCCTTAATTATGTTCTTATTAACTTAATTATACTCTAATTTCCTCCTAAATCTTCTATTTAACCTCTAATCCTCCTAATTACTTAAGAATAAACGTATTAAATACATAATAACACTCCATTTTGTACTACTCCGTAATATTTAATTCTCTCTATATCAGGAATAGACCAATAAAATATTATGTACCGTATTAAATATAAAATAAAAATAAAATAAATATCTAAAAATTAAAAGTGAATTTAGTCTTATATCTATAATATAAAATAAATATACAATCTTCTAAAAGCATCATTTTGCAAAAAAAAAAAAAAAAAAAAAATAAATAAATAAAAAAAAAAACCTTTAAAAGCTTTTTGGTTTAAAAAGCACCACGTTTATTTTTATTTTTTTTTTGCGAGAGGAAACTTATTTCCTTAATTATACTCTAATTTCCTCCTAATCTTCTAATTTATCTCTAACCCACCCAAAATTACTTTAAAATTAAATTTAATTTATACATAAAAAAAAAAAAAAAAAAATAAAAATAAAAAACCACCACACCAACCCCTTCTTCCTCCCTTTCCCCTTCCCATTGGAAGCAACCCCTTCACCCACTGGACCCGCCGCCCACATTCCCCCACCTCCGGCGACCTACTTCCACTACTGGTTGACCCTCCCTTTCCCCTTATTCCCGTTGGTGACCACCACATCCCTTCAAATTTTTGGCTCTTATTTACTCAAACATGCTCAAATCAAGTCCAAATCAATTGAAATTTGCTTCTAAAGCACCCTAGTATCACATACCTACATAATTAAAGCCAGAACAAGCATCAATTGCAAGTAAGATACATAAAATTAAAAACCCCCAAATTGATTTTTCAGGGTCTTTCAAAATCAAAGAGGTGGTTGTCGGGCGATGATTAGTGGAAAAGGGAGGGTCGTCTGGTGGTGGAGGAGGTCGCGTGGAGGTGGGGCGATTTGGACAGCGAGTCCGGTGGGGGAGGGGGTTGATGCCATGGGAGGAGGAAGGAGGAGGAAGGGGAGGGGAAAGCGAGGAAGAAGGGGAGGTGGTGGTGGCTTTATATTTATATTAATTAAATCTAACTATTTAGTAATTTGGTGGGTTAGAGGTTAATTAGAAGAAATTAGAGTCTAATTAAGTTAATTAGAGGTTAATTAGGAAAATAGGTTTCGCTTTTAAAAGGTTTATTTAGGAAATTATGCTTTTAATTTTTTTTTTTTTTGACAAATTTGCCTAAATATTATGTATCGTATTAATTTTCAAGAATATGATATATTTGTATTTTTGAGAAAGCTTGAAACTAATAATAATTAGAATTGGAATATATTTTTCAAAACCTTGACCTTAGCATCAAAAGAAAATGACTCCTAATTATATTTTGAAAATTTTGTCAAAAATAAGCAAACCTTTGCTTGATCTTCCAAAAAAAAAGCAAACCTTTTGATTAATCCAGATTAAGTTGACATTTATGGGGTATTTTTCTTTAAATAAGTCAAATGACCTATAACCTACGAAGTAAATCACTTTTTCATAATTCTAATTATTATTATTTTCTTATTTTATAAATGATAATTAATTAAATTGTATTTTAAAAAAAACCTCACTACATACCAGCACTCAACCCCCATCCCCGCCAGCCACCAAACAAACCACCTCCCCGAGTCCCTGACCCCTTTGTTCCCCTCCTTGAGGGCCGTTGACCCATCCTAACCCGCACAGAAAGCTCAAAACCAACCTGAACCACCCCACCTCGAAACTCCATTTTACGAAACCCCTTCCGAAAACCACCACATACCTCGATTCCCCACCCTAACCACCAGAATATTACCATATCGACATTGAAATCCAACCAAACCCGCATCGAAACCCAACACCCACCTCGTTGTTGTTGTTATGCAAATTTGCGACTTCGATTGTGGGGATTTGATGCGATTTTGGGTGGTGGGGAAGGCAAGGGATAGTGGATTCGATGGGGATTTTGAGGGTGGAGGTAGGAGTGATGGTGATATCGGTAGTGGGGATGGGAGTTGTAGGTATTTCGATGCTGTGGGTGGTATTGACCGTAGCCGAAGGGAAGAGCAGGGAGGGGTGCTGGCTATAGTAGTGGGGGTATCTAAAAAATTAAGGCTTTTATTTTTTTTCTTGAAAAAGTGTTTTTTTTTTATTTAATTTTTTTTTTTTTTTTTACAAAATTTCAAAAACTAATTAGAATAATAAGTTTTAATTAAAATTTTAAAAACTGATCAACCACACAATGAAATGTGGCATAAGCAACCCAAACAATCGGTTATACTTAAAACAAACCGGTCATGATGAATTATTTTGAGAAAATACCCTATAAAATTCAACTTACTTTGGGATTATCAAATACTTTGCTTATTTTGGAAAAATGGAACAAAAGTTTGCTTATTCTTGACAAATTTTCCTTATATTAATTGTAGTTGTAATTGTCTCCTCAATTGTTTTACTAGACATAGGACAGCAGCGCAAAGACCAATTGAATCAAATAATACACACTTAAAAATTTAGTATAAAAAAAAATAAAAATATTAAATAACATAAAGGATTAAATTGTATAGATATATAAGTTGCACTCTCAAGTCCAAGTTCAACAGCTGTCGTTAAAGATATGATTTGTTTCTAGTATTTGACTAATGACCCTTCCACCACATGTTTGACTTTGTTTAGTTAAGGATTACTCAATACTCTATATTATTCGGTATCAATTTACTTCTTAGCTGGTTGACAACCAGGATATTATGGAATTGGCAAAACAAATCAATCTTTCATCCTTTTATTATTCTCTACTATTTTTGTCCCATATTTTATTTATCAAACTTGTGGAATCTAATAAAATAAAACCTTAAAAGGCTACAATTTTTTTGACTAGTATTTCTGTTTCGACCATGCATAAAAAAAACCATTTAATAGCTCAAATTAAAATTTTAAAGTGAATTTAAATAATTTTAATCATACTATCCTTTTTTTTTTTTTTTTTTAAATATTCATATTGTTTTTATATGAAACTCCATGCACACGATGAAAAAAATAAAACAATAAGTCTTATATCTATTATATAAAATAAAAAATAAATTAATTCATCTAAGAATTTGCAATAGTTTAGGTGGTTAACAAATTAATTATTTAGAATTTTCCTATATCCTAGTATAGCTTAGAAAGTTGAATCAATACACTATCAATTTGATTTGGAAATGGAATCTTGAAGATTCCTTGGAAAAATGGTAAAATTTCCAATACACTATCAATACACTATCACTTTTTATGTATGTTCACATTTCTAATTATTTATGGTAAAATTTAAACAAATCACATTATATAGGTATATAAATATATAATAATAAGTGAAAACTGTCCAATAATTGATTGTTTGTTACTAATTTTGATTAAACTAGGACTGCTAACGCGATAGCTAGCCATATCCAAAATCTCTTTCGATTTAACCTTACATCACAAATTTAGTTCTTGACAACTTTTTAATGAGAAAAAAAATAAACAAATATATTAAGGGGTATAAATTCCATGCTTTATTCTTAATATTTTATTTTTTTTACAAGTAATCATTATTAATGACAGTGAATAAATAGTCTAGATGGTATAATTGTCCAAACACTATTCATTACAAAAACTTATACACATTAATGAGGGTATATATGTAAATACATATTTTGAAGGATATAATTGACATGACACTATTTATAAGAGTAATCTTATCCTTTTTATAATGTAGGAAAGAGTAATTTTTCATGCAAAAGACAATTCTAAAAAAATAGAATTATATTGTTTCTTCCTGAATTATAGGATGTTGTTACTTTTCAAAGAGATTTGTTTCGACTGTCCTTTTCGTAAGCCTTGATTTTCGTTATTTGTTACGGAGTAATTTTTTGAACAGTTATTATCTTTGATCAATTATAATGCAATATACCAATATTTTATCTTTACAACTAATGGATGACGGCACATATGGAATCAAGTGATTGTTCACAAAAACAACAAGCTATTTTAGGTTTATTTCTTATAATCATCAAGAGGCTTTAACTACAAAAATTCACAAATTTAATTAGTTATATAATGCTTTATTCCATTTTCTTATATATTATCTTTTTTACTCTTCAAAATCATACTTTGATTGGTAATAATACCATTAAATGAATTATGTTAATCAAATTTTATGATAGAGTTTTACAAAAACCAACTAATGCTAAGAAACCGCTAAGAGTCTCGATTCATTTATTCCATATTCTTAAATATTGTCTTTTTGATTTGCTAATTATATCATTACATGAATTATAAAAATAAAATTTTATGATAGAATATTACAAAAATAATTAAGATTTTTTTTTTTTAAAAAAAAAAACCTAAATAATGCTATGAAACAACTTAGAGTCTAGATTCATTTGATAAAGTCAACCTCCCACAAAACCAAAAAAAAAAAAAAAAAAAAAAAAAAAAAAAAGACACTATGGAAACAATGGAGTCATCAACAACTAATCAATCTTAACCTTGATTACTCATAATAATTTATTAAAAATATATTTTAAAAAAACCAATAATTGCAGTTACCAAAAAAAAAAAAAAACTTATCAGAGGAAAAAAACGAAACAAGCATAATGGATTCAACTAATGAATCAGTCTTAACCTTAATTACTCAAGTAATTTATCAAAAAAATAAAATTAAAAATCAATAATTGCATATTAAAAATAAAAAAATAAAAAACATATACGAACAAAGAATACCTGCAACAGGGATCTCAACAGCAAACTCGGTGTAACACATAACGGAAAGCATAGCAGACAAACCAGAAACTGCAAAAGACAAAATAACAGCAGGACCAGCATGCTGATTTGCTTCTTGGCCTGTAAGAACGAAGATACCGGCACCAATCACGGCGCCGATACCGAACCAAGTTAGATCCCACCATGTCAATGCCTTCTTCATATCGTGGAGACTTTCAGACTTGACTTGATTCAGCTCCGTGTCGTCTAGGGACCGTGTCGTAAGCCGGTTCATGAACCGTGCAGGAGTCTCCTTAAGGGCAGACATATAATTTGACCAGCTTTGGAATGATTGTTCTGGTAGGAAATCAGCCTTTGAGCAACCTCGAAATTGGTTTTGCATTGTTGTTGTTGATCCTCCGCCTCCGCTCTCGGCTTGGCTTCCCATCTCGCACGCCTTGCCTTTTGAGAGGAGTTTACACCGTGTGAGCGAGAGGAGGATCTATGGTTGTGGAATGTGGGTGTTTATGTTTATGTATATAAATATAGCGTTTGAATAGAGTGTAGAGAGTTGGATAAACAAATATGGGCTTTTTATATATTTTTGTACTACTACTAGATGATATGTGGTCATGGGCCACTATAATTTTCATGTTTTATTCGACTAGTTGAAGTATAGGCGCGCGCATCATTTTGTTAACCTAAATTAGGTAGCTATTAATGAATACAAACTCTTAAATAGACCTGGTTCACACTAATTTATTGTGAACCACTTATAATAGAGATACTATGGCCTGGTCATTTTATTAATTTAATAAAAAGGTCACTATGTTAAAATAATAGTCATTATGTTAAAATAAAAGTGATTGTGTTTTATAAAGGTCATAAGAGATAAAATTTTTTAAATGACAATTTTAAAATACCGGTCAATATGAATAATATAGGTCACTAGGTTAAAATTAGGATCATAATATCATACTTCAGTTTGCAAAAATATTAAAATCACACAAATTTTATTAAAGGTTACTATATTAAAATTAAGGTTATTATATTTAATATTAGGGTCACTATGTTCAATACAAAACCAGTTACGCACATGTAGAACTTCGGGTCTACAATAATATTATTGTGAACCAGGTTCATACAAGTTTTTCTAATTAATGAATACTTGAATAAATTTATTTTGGTAATGTTTTTGTTATTTTGTTCAAGAATTCCTAGTTGTATGTAATATAAATTATTAGATAAGTCTATAAGATATAATTATTTCATATCGAAATATATTAATGTTAGTAATTATTAATATCACAAACAATTGATAAGCATTGACACTTATGTTGATATGGAGATCATTGCTTGGATTAAATCACATGTTTGAGCTTTATCTTTCTTTGTGTTAATTATTAACCCCTGACCGAGTAACCCCTCGAGTAATTCATGACTAAACCCCTGACCGAGTAACCCCTCGAGTAATTCATGACTAAACTCCTCAAGTAATCCCTAACCGAGTAACCCCTCCCCCTCAAGTAACCCCTAATCGAGTAACATGTCAAGTATCCCCTGACTGAACCCTCAAGTAACCCTTGATTGAACTCCCACTACTACAAAAACACCCTACGAAGTCGCCCTTTTGGAGTCGCCTCAAATTAACAAGTGATGCGTAAAGTTTTAGAGTCGCCTCTTACAAAGCATGTGACACATAAAGCTTGATAAAAAACACCTAAAATAAAATTGAAAGGCATATGCAACACCTACTCTATAACAAGCGATACATATACTATACACATCCCATCTTTCATCATGTGTGACTCATAAAGTATTACTTTACAAGTCGCCTCTAGTTCTACATTATTATAGGCGACACCTTTGGTCCTTTGCCAAGTTAAGAAAGCAGCTTAAAACAAAAACCCTAGAATCCTCATTCATTCATTCATTCCCTTGTCTTTTTTTGTTTCATCCTCGCCTCCCTCATTCATTCCCTTGGTGTTTTTGTTCCTTCCTCTCATCGCCTCTCACCGACAATGACTACCACCTCCTACTTGTCTCCATTGTCAGCAGCGGATTTATTTCTCTTCTTCAATCTCTCATTCCTCTTTCTCACCTCAAAAGGATCAACAAAGGAGGAGAGACAAAATCCCTTACAACTTTCGCGTTTTCTCTCACTAATTCATCATTTCATCTTCACTTTCTTTCTCCTTTTCGACTACAACGACGACTTTCTTCAATTTCTGGTGATTTTCCCCTTTTTTTGGTATTAATTTGTCAATTTCTAGGTTTTTTAGTTTTTTATTTTTTGTGAATTTTTTCGATTTTTTTAGTTGAATTTGCTGATTGTATTGTGATTTTTTGTATTAGATGAGTTTTTGTTTGATCGGTTTGTTTGATTTTTGAATTTTGGTTTCGTTAATGGTGTATGATGAACAAAAATTTATGAATTTTTAATTAGTTTTGTGATTTTGGTGAAAATTTAGGTTACTTGAGTATGAGTTACAATCGTTAGTTGTGGCAGTTGAGGTAGATATGTCGTGGTTGATCTTCCAGCTGAATAATGGTTTTGGTGGCTAAATGTAAGGTATACATTTTTCGCCGTCTTTGTATATTTGACACTATATATTGTTTTATGTGATTGAAATTGATTGATTTTTATAAGATTGTAATATTTAATGGCAAAGTGACAGTAAGATTGTTGTTTTTTTATGCTTGTATAGCATTTCTTAGCAGTCTTTTATGGTTAGAAACGCCGAGAAATCCCGCATTATGTTGTTGATGATTGTCCATGACTGGTGCACTTAAGTATAAATGGGTTGGTGCATTGAAATGTATTTAATTTTTCATATTTGGTGGCATGAGGGGTTATGAGAGGTGGGGAGCATATCAAGCTGCCTAGTTTTGTAGTTTATTCATTATTAGCTTGTTTTTCTGTCGTATTCCTTTATTGTAATGTTGCCAGAATATATACAGGGAGCTAATGTAGAGAATGTGATTTGGCCTCTTGGTGAAGGGATTATTGTTTGGGTATTATAGGGAGCTAATTTTCATTCCTAAAGGCAGGGCAACTGCACAAAATGTACAATTGTATTAAAATTTAGTTTAGGGAGTTTGAATTTATCATGTTTCACATGAGTTGTAAAGTTGCTTGAATAGTAGTATAGTAGTGTGCCATTGTCTTATAATTTTGGTCTTTTAGAAAGGGAACATTGTAGATTTCACATTGGAATAAAGCTTCTTTAATGGACGTTCTTTGGTATGCTTTTGTATGTGTGTGTGTGTCTGTTTGTTTTGACAATAACATTGGAATAATGCCTATTTTTTCTTGTAAAAAGTTATTGCTCTTCTAGTTGGTTGTTGGGAAATTGGCTTCCAGAGAATTGAATGTGACACTACTATAGCATCTCCTATGAGTCCTTGAATTGAAATTGGTTGTTGGGAAATTGGTTTTCAGAGAATTGAAATGCAATAATTATAAGATAGGTGGAGGTTGTTGTTTAAGATTTCACTTGATCACTTGATGATCACTTGTAGTAATTATAATGTCTTTCCTTATCTTTGTGATACTTGTTTAATTTACAAGAAGGAAAGTATGAAGAATTTCTGAATTTTATGTTAACCTTTGGAGGAAGAAGGATTTTATTGTTTTTATTGCTTCTATATGGACTTGGCTGCATAAGCAAATATTTACCTCAATGTATGACATTCTTGGGGTTTACGTAACCACATATTTAATAATAATATTGAAGATGAATTAATTTAGTTCATAATGAGTCATTAATTTTTCTATTGCTGAGAAGTGTAATTTTTTTTTAAGTTTATTTTATGACAGGACAAATCACAAGGTGAGCATGAAGCAAGTAGGAGACTTAAAGACTCAGATTCTCATTGAGATTGAAAGCTTTGATAGTTTAAGTGATCAGATTCTGTTTACAGGTGATTGTTCATATTTTTATGGCAGATTCCTAGAAGTTTTACCATTTAAGTTTTTGAAAGCCTATTAGCTCAAATGGTAGAGCAATGTGCTATTGCACATAGATGTAGGTTCAAGTCCTACATAGGTTGTAATTATATACAGTAGCAAGCTAAGTGTGAATTTAATGAGGAAAAAAAAAGTATTTTGTGCATCGCCATTGAAGAATTACAATTTTCGTAAAGTTACTTCACGCGTCGCCTCTTTACAAGAAGGGGACTCATAAAAATACCTAATGTGTCGCCTATAATGAAAAAGATACTCATAAATCTACCTAATGTGTCACCTGTAATGAAAAAGGTGACTTATAAAACTACCTAATGCATCACTTGTAATGAAAAAGGCAACTCATAAACCAACCTAACAAGTCACCTATAATTAAAAAGGCGATTCATAAACCAACCTAATGCGTCCCATGTGATGAAAAAGGCGACTCACAAACCAACCTAACGCATCACGTTATAGGCGACACGTAAGGGGGTACCCTATTGTGTCGGTGCCTGACAAGGGAATAAACGCGTCGTCAATTGTCTATCCCTAGATCAAATACAATTTATACAACCTAAACAAACCTAATACGAGTATAAGGCAAGCATAGGGGTCGAACCACAGAGAACGGTAAACACCACCAAATGTTATCAACAATTAAGCTAGTCCGGAATAGGGGATAAATGAACTAAAGTCTAAAAATGCTAAAACAAGAAATAAAACATTAAGGGAAATGGTTTAGGTATAGCATTCACTTGAACATAAACAAAGGCATAGAAATTGAATTAATTATGAACTAAACATGCTCGAATATCGAAATTAAGAATCCAATCTAGTCGCCTTCCGGGGTCAATTGGCTTCTCCTAACATAGCCTCTATGCTTCCACATTAGAACCATATACTAGGAGGTACTATTAAATAACAATCGATAGTAATGAACCTTAACTAAGTCAACTTCCGTTTCTTGTTAGCAAAGATTCACCTTTGATCAACCAACAATGTGCACTTGCAAGAAGATTAAAGAATATCAAGCATACAAAGACTTTAATCACAAATAAATCAATTCTAAGCCCTAGAACATGCTCAAGGTCCAACTACACCACAACCATCCCCTTAATGGGGAAATTACTCACTAATCATGATAATAACAAGATTGATAAACAAATAATCAAGAATCAACATGATCAACAAGCAATACCAACAACTAAAATAATAATCAAAATAAACAAATAAAAATAGAGGAGAGAGAGTAAGAAATTGCTCATTAATTGAAGATGAAGGTCTACAAAGGATTGAACAAGCTCCTTCTTCAAAATCCAAGTTCATTAATGAAGAAAACCTCACTTTCTCTCTCTACCAAAGAAGACTAATCCTAACCTAACCTAAAACTAATTAGAGAGTAGAATAGATAGTTATTCCATCCCCCCCAAAACGTTCTAAAAAAAGGGACTTATATAGTCCGTATAGAGTCAGCTGAGAAAAGGAGAGGTCCGACCGAACAAATGGGAAGGTTCGGCCGGACTACAGGGTAGGTTCGGCCGAACCATGGGTAGGTTCGGTCGAACCTCCCTGATCCTGGTCTGGTCGAACTCCTGTGGTTCGGCCACTCCTGCAAAACTGCCAATTTTCATCTTGCCCCTGCCTCGAAGTTCGGCCGAACCACTGAGCAGGTTCGGCCACACCTTGGTTCGGCCACACCATCAGGAGGTTCGGCCGAACCTCTTCTGAATCATGCTTCCTCTAGCTTCCTTTGAGCTTAGCTTCCTCCTCTTGAAAATCTCGATGGTTCCTACAAAGCATAAGCATGAAAAGCACAATAAGAACAAAGCGGGAAGACTAAGAAAAGGGAGGATAAAGGAGAAAGAAAAGAGAAAGCAAAGCTAAGTAAAAATGCTTAGAAAGAGGGCCAAACAAGTGCAAACGAGGGGAGAATCCTTAGAGAAAAAGGATAAAAGAGTGGCATAAATGCCACTCATCAAAATAAAGAACGAAATATAACAAATCAAAAGCAAATAAAATACGAAAATAAACTAAAAACTACGAAAAGAATTAAAACACGACAAAATTACCAAAATAAACTAGAAACTTTATTAAAGAGAAAGAAAGGAAAATAAGATAAAATAAACACGAAAATGACTCTAAAACTACTCCCTAAGAGTGACATAAATGTCACTCATCAAATTCCCCCAAGCTAAACCTTTGCTCGTCCTCGAGCAAAGCTAAGGCAAAAGAGAACAAGATGGAATTATTAAAGGCAAAAGAAACAAAATAGAAACAAAGAGAAAGAATGTACACTAACTCACTTTCGTAGGAATCACGGATGCATTTAGCGTATGCATCAAGCCCTTTAAACCCCTATGTCGCCAAAGAGGACGAGTAAGCTCTCGTGAGGGTTTCCTAAGAGCTTACCCCACAACTCTTGACAAAACATAACATTCAAGGCAAAGGTGAAATCAAGAAAACTCGAGTTTTGATATTTCAAACCAAACACAAACAATGGGCTAAATGCACAAGAATACAAACCTTTCTAGACATTAAAGGTAGCCAAGCAAAAGAATAGTTAAGGTTGGTACACACATAAAGCATGCAAAGGGTAGAGAACTTAGAGGGACTTACACTCCTCCTTATCTCCAACCAAACTCCCGCATCCTCACTAGTTTTGCATCCACTTTTAAGGTGAAATCTCGAGATTCCTCGAAGGAATCGGAAGAAATAATCAATGAAAAACATTTAGGCTACCCGACATCTTGGCATTGATAGCTCGCTCAATAGGCTTGGCTTGATTACCCTCCATCGGTAGTAACTAAACCTCACTAAGGTCAAAAGGTCTTAAAAGGGTTGAAACATTTAGGCTAGGGTAAAGGGTGTGGAAATAAATTTGGAAATTGGTGGTAAACTTAGAAGTGAAGCAAGGTTGATCATTCCTCAATTCAAACTCAATAAACTACCAACTTTCAAATCAAAAATTCTAGCAACTCTTCCCCCAAGCTTATTCTTTTTCAACCAAACAACAAATATTTTTGTATTTTCTCAATATTTTCTTCTTTTTTTTTTTTTTTGATTTCTTTTTATTCTTCGCTCTCGCCTCTTTTAACTTTGAGCGGCTTTTTCTTTCATTTCCTTTATTTTCTTTTCATTTACTCAAACCATTCAACATAACAAAAATAATCTCAAGTACCAAAATTTGAGTTTTTCACTTCTTTTTTCATTCTTTTTCTCACTTTCATTAACCAAAAATACAAATTAAGTCCCAAGAATGCTTCACAAAAACTAAAAAAGGTGAAAATAAAGCAAAGGTCCATTGGTTTGTAATGTGGTTATGCCAAAGAAGGGAAAATGGCTCAAATTGGGTTACTAAATGAGCAAATGCAAAAGAAAAATAAAAGAAAAGAAAATAATAAAACAAAACAAAAATCCTAATTGCCTTCGTCTTCCCCTAGGTTGGTTCGGTCTCGTTCTTGGGTAGATTAAGCCAAATTCTCGATATAAGCTAGCAATGCCAAGGATCCAAACGCCACACATGCAAGAAATGTAGAAGGCTAGAACAAAATAGACACATCCTCACAAAAATGACGGTAGTGGAGTAGCAAAAATCACCTTTAAAGCTTCAACTAGCTAGAGAGCGACAACCATCTTACCACAAACCAAGTGAGCTAAGGTCTCATAGCCCTTAAGTTCTACTACCTTAGCAATGTTATATGTGTGAACCAACCTCGACATTCAAGTGCATGAAAACCTCTAACAACTAGCAAAGAGGGTATTCTAGGTGCTAAAGCCCAATTATGTCCAAGTTTAAAACAAAACATTTTGAAACTTGCCTTGAATGCCACGGAAAGACACTATACACACAAATATTCACAAAACCAACAATACTCAAGAATGCATATGCAATAGTGCAATATGAAAGCATGATCAATCAAAACTACATATACCAAAAGTCAACTCAATAAGGCGCTCATGGCCATCCAAACATAGAAAACCAATCTCAATAATAGACTTTGGCAAGTATGAGAGAAATAAACCAAGCAATCATGAGACTATGGATTAAGAAACCACCAAGAGATATAGATAACCCCCCCAAGCTAGCGAATAGCTACTCCCCCAAGCTAGAATGGAGCATTGTCCTCAATGCTCAAAATAAAGGCACAAAGGGTGGGTGGGAGGGGAAGGAAGAAAACTAATTCACACAACAATTCATAATCATACAATCCAAATGCAATTAAGAAAGCAAATCCAAGATGAGGGAAGAAGGAAAGAGTAAACCAAATGTGAGGTGGGTGTTGAAACCCGCAATTGAGCACATTGTCCACAATTTCATCTAATTCCTCGTCTTTGTTGCTTTTCCAAATGCAAGCAATCATTGGTGTGCTTCGTCTCAAGGAGCTCAATCCAAAATCTTTGCACATGAGTATATGCATCGAGTACCTTTACACATAGACAAGAGAGTAAACAAAAATGAGAAACACAAAAGAAAGAAAAAGAAAGCAATAAAACACGGGTTACTTCCCGCAAAGGCTTGCTTAACGTCCAAGCATGACCAATCTAGTAAATAACCCGACAAAGAACGCAATAACTTGTCATATGCACCGGCAAACATATCAAGAATAGAGCATACGCGATGCTCATATGAAAAGCAAACATAAAGTACAAGGAGACTTTATGCTTGAGAGAAGGGAGAAAAGAAAAAGTAAAAGAATCAAAAGAAAAATCAAGAAAATAAGAAGAAAAAGTAGAAGAAGAAAAAGAAAAATCTTCACAAAAATCTTTTTGGTTGGCATTATAACTCTTTTCCTCATCAACAATGAAAGGGTTAGGGGCTTTGGAAGCTTGAAAAGGAAGAGGATCTCTAAGAGGTTCTTTGAGAAAAGAAGGGAGGAACATAGGATAGTAGGAGATATGGTTAAACCTTTGGGAAAAAGGTGTATGAGAAAGGCAAAAAGGGGTAGCTAATCCCTCATCACAAGATCTCACATCACTAATGAGGGAATGAAAATCAATCATGGAATCCTCAAATGAAGAACCCTCATGTTCTACATCTCCCTCAAGCTCAAAAACTCCAAGGTAATCAACCTTATCCTCCTTTTCACCACAATAAACAACCTTTCCTTCTACTATCTCAACATCAAGAGTGAATGGGGTCAAATTTCTCTCAAACTCATCTCTTTCTAATGAAGCCTTATCAATGAACTCACTCATAAGGTTATGGGCTACCGTTTGAAACTCAAGAAATATTTGGGCCATAATCTCAAATGAGTCCAAATCATCATGGATAGACGAGTCAAAAGCTTGCTCATTGGAATCATCTAGGGGACTATGGGGCACACCTTTAGAATTCATGCAAAAATCGGATGCAAAATGAGGAAGAACATGCACTTCATCATCATTAGAATGTACCTCATTACATTGAGCTATAGAGGGAGGGGAGTTGAAATCATGCATTACATGGTCACTATGGGGAGCATCAAGCACATCATGGGAATTCATATTAGACAAATCATGACAATTAGCATCAACATTAAAAGCATGAGAATCCCGAACATAAGTCTCATGATTGGCCCTCTCCCAATCATAATTATCCCTAGCTAACCATGAATAGAAATCCCAAGCTTCATCCGAAGACATGTCTTGAAATTTACCATTTAACATATTATCAACTACTCCTCTAAAATTCTCATTTAATCCCAAATTGATGATTTCACAATAATCACCCTTGGTTAAACCTTTAACACCATCTAGGAAATCCTCAAGTCTATTGAAATACACCCAAAACGGTTCATTATCAAATTGAGGAATAGAAATATAAGCCATTTTTTCTCAAACAAAACAAAGAGAAAAAAAAACAAATCAAAAGAAAATATAAACAATGGACTAGTCTCAATAAGATAACATGACGGTAATGGAAGCCGTTCCCCGGCAACGGCGCCAATTTGACAAGGGAATAAACGCGTCGTCAATTGTCTATCCCTAGATCAAATACAATTTATACAACCTAAACAAACCTAATACGAGTATAAGGCAAGCATAGGGGTCGAACCACAGAGAACGGTAAACACCACCAAATGTTATCAACAATTAAGCTAGTCCGGAATAGGGGATAAATGAACTAAAGTCTAAAAATGCTAAAACAAGAAATAAAACATTAAGGGAAATGGTTTAGGTATAGCATTCACTTGAACATAAACAAAGGCATAGAAATTGAATTAATTATGAACTAAACATGCTCGAATATCGAAATTAAGAATCCAATCTAGCCGCCTTCCGGGGTCAATTGGCTTCTCCTAACATAGCCTCTATGCTTCCACATTAGAACCATATACTAGGAGGTACTATTAAATAACAATCGATAGTAATGAACCTTAACTAAGTCAACTTCCGTTTCTTGTTAGCAAAGATTCACCTTTGATCAACCAACAATGTGCACTTGCAAGAAGATTAAAGAATATCAAGCATACAAAGACTTTAATCACAAATAAATCAATTCTAAGCCCTAGAACATGCTCAAGGTCCAACTACACCACAACCATCCCCTTAATGGGGAAATTACTCACTAATCATGATAATAACAAGATTGATAAACAAATAATCAAGAATCAACATGATCAACAAGCAATACCAACAACTAAAATAATAATCAAAATAAACAAATAAAAATAGAGGAGAGAGAGTAAGAAATTGCTCATTAATTGAAGATGAAGGTCTACAAAGGATTGAACAAGCTCCTTCTTCAAAATCCAAGTTCATTAATGAAGAAAACCTCACTTTCTCTCTCTACCAAAGAAGACTAATCCTAACCTAACCTAAAACTAATTAGAGAGTAGAATAGATAGTTATTCCATCCCCCCCAAAACGTTCTAAAAAAAGGGACTTATATAGTCCGTATAGAGTCAGCTGAGAAAAGGAGAGGTCCGACCGAACAAATGGGAAGGTTCGGCCGGACTACAGGGTAGGTTCGGCCGAACCATGGGTAGGTTCGGTCGAACCTCCCTGATCCTGGTCTGGTCGAACTCCTGTGGTTCGGCCACTCCTGCAAAACTGCCAATTTTCATCTTGCCCCTGCCTCGAAGTTCGGCCGAACCACTGAGCAGGTTCGGCCACACCTTGGTTCGGCCACACCATCAGGAGGTTCGGCCGAACCTCTTCTGAATCATGCTTCCTCTAGCTTCCTTTGAGCTTAGCTTCCTCCTCTTGAAAATCTCGATGGTTCCTACAAAGCATAAGCATGAAAAGCACAATAAGAACAAAGCGGGAAGACTAAGAAAAGGGAGGATAAAGGAGAAAGAAAAGAGAAAGCAAAGCTAAGTAAAAATGCTTAGAAAGAGGGCCAAACAAGTGCAAACGAGGGGAGAATCCTTAGAGAAAAAGGATAAAAGAGTGGCATAAATGCCACTCATCAAAATAAAGAACGAAATATAACAAATCAAAAGCAAATAAAATACGAAAATAAACTAAAAACTACGAAAAGAATTAAAACACGACAAAATTACCAAAATAAACTAGAAACTTTATTAAAGAGAAAGAAAGGAAAATAAGATAAAATAAACACGAAAATGACTCTAAAACTACTCCCTAAGAGTGACATAAATGTCACTCATCAGTGCCTGTAGTGTCGCCTTTGAAGCGATGCGTAAGATGGTTTAGAGGCGACTCGATAGGGATTTTTTGTAGTAGTGTCCTTAAATAACCCATGTCCGAGTAATATGAGTAACCACTGACCGAGTAGCTCGAGTAACTCATGACCGAGTAACCCCTCGAGTGACCCATAACTGAGTAACTCATCAAGTAACATGATACTAGGAATTAATATAAAATTATAAGTATGATTTCTATATTAAAAGAATAATTAAAGTAATTACTTACTTCGATGCCTCGTATTTCTTTCTAATAACAAATACACGCGTTAGTAACTTCAAGGAAAATATTAAATCAAACAATTAATTTAAATAATTAAAAAAGATATTTGGGTCCAACCCTCATAAATTATTAACCTTTCACATCTAGGGAGAAAGACAACTTCAAACTTGGCTATGTGTGTCTAGAACTTGTGAATGTGGAATTTTGTAAAAAAAAAAGGAAGGTTTAGAAAGAGGGAGAAGAATAAGATTATAGTTTAAAGAGAGAAGAATAAAATTAGATGGTTGTGAATGAATAAAAAGGGGAAAATACGACCCGTATTTATAAGAAAATAATCCGAAATCGATAGAAACAAATTAGAATTTGATTCGGAATAAAACTACTCCCTGACGCCAGCAACAGAGCCCAGCGCGAAATGACAAGGATCACGCATGGAGACAGACTCTGTCGTTTGGCGCTGGTTTAAGATAAAACGCGCTTTTGTATGCGTAGACACCTAAAAATGTCTCCTTAAAACCAAACCCGATTATGAATAACCTTTCACCGCCATTATTGGTCGGGTTGCGTATTTAATGTTTGGAGTGCTTCAATCCCAATGTATTTCATAAACAAACCCAATTCCTAGCCCATTTTTCCAAATCATAATTAATTTTCCTCTTTTCGTGCCTTTAAACCCAAAATAATTCATTTCGTGTCCTTTAAAATCATTCATTTCATGTTCTTTTTGTAAAAACGTTTAGTCCAGTTTATTTTGGTCCATAATATGGGTCAAATGATTTAATAATTGGATGGGGTTTGAAAAGATCTTTCCAACGATATATTATAAACCCAAATCCGAGTTATTACGAATAAGTTATGGCCAAAATACTAAACTGAGCCCAAATCAAACCTAAGCCCACCTTACCTACGACCCAATGATCATGTGGAGGGTCTAAAAGCTTTAATCCCATCCCTAAACCAATTAGGATTAATTAGAAGCTTCTATAAGTTTCTAAAAGATTTTAATTATTCTTTTTTAAAAGATAAGATTAAAGAGTTTGAAATTGAATAAAACTTTTCTTTTTGAAAGTCCTAATTCTATTCGAATTGAAAGACGTTAAAAAATAGTCAGATATTATTTTTGTGCCTCATACTTTTTAATCCAAATATTATATGGTTGGATAGCCCTTGAAATTAACTTTCCAATGATATATTATAATATCCATTCCGAGCTATAACGCAAAAGATATGAATGAAATACCAAACTCTATCCAAAACTGAGACCATCCCACTATTTCGGCCTTATGTTTTATTATACAAAGGATTATAATCATTGGTTTAGAAAGTAGACTTCAACAGCTTTCTAACGATATATTATTTATCCCGATTTCTGGAACGAAAGAAATGATAAAAACAAAAATCGCAAAAAACTGCTGACTATCGAGTTTTATTCCGATTAAATTCGGATCTTATCTTAATTCTTCGACCCTTGTTTTTTTCATTATAATTAGAGGTCATATCTCCCCTTTTTCAATAATCAACAAGATTGATCATCAAATCATTCTCTTCATTCTCTTCTCCCTCTTTAGCCTAAACACTAGCCTCCCCATTCTTTCATCATTTCTTCCTTAAGCACTCGCTCTCCAAGGAGTCCATACTTGACCCGGGGTTCCATCCTTAAACCAAGGCGTGAAAGCTATAATTAACTGAGGGTTTGGACCAAATCAACTCTACTTTTTATTTAATTTAATTGTTTCAATTTGATTTATATATTTTTTTTATTGAAGTTACTAACAGTTTATTCATGATGTAGCAATTCAAGGAAACGCGGAAAGTGAGTAATTAATCACTTAATTACTCTTATTTTTATTCTTGTTGCTAGTATCATGATTAGATTAATTTATGATTTGATTTGACTAACAATTTGTTGTTGAATTTCTTCCAATATTAGTGTTTATTCTATTGTATTTTTTTATGATCACCATATTGCATGTTTAAAGGGAATATGTAATTGAAAATAACGCCTAATAAGATAATTTGGACAACCGGTTTAGGTTCCTTTTTAATCTTGTTGTTTAATCAAGTGATCACGAATATTTTAGAATTATATGTTGCATTAATATTCAACCAATTTAGCATAATAATAATTTGGAGCAAATTGAATATTTTGTTTGTATGCCTTTGTGATCACAAGAATCACTTTTCGCTATAAGAATCGAGTAGAGGCCAATACGGGCGAATGACTAACTTCGTACCATCATCCCCGATCCTCCTTTTGTGGTTCCGAACCATATGGAGTTAGTAATCTCATGGATTATAAATGGGGTGTAACCTTCACGGGTCAATTGTTGTTGCCTTCGTTGTACCTTATTCGTGGTTGCCTTAAATGACCCGTGAACGGTTTATAAGTTTCTTAAAAACTTATTGGCGGCTCCCTACTTTCCTTGTCCCTAATTATATTATGTCAATTCGCACTTCCTATGAGTGCCAAGCGTATCACACATGCTTAACGTAGGCACACTTCAAACGACACCTACATTACGGAATCCTCTTCTTAATATAATTAAGCAATTAAAACTCCGTTTTAATTAATTTTAAATCAGATTTTATCAAAATAAAACACTTGGTTTATTTCAAACTGGAGGGAATATTTCAAGCATTATCCCAAACTTGAACCCCACTGTGATCATACACTAAAGTACGGTGGCGTCCAAAGGGAAGGAAGCTAGAGCAAAAGAGTCGCCAACAAGTTTTAGGAACTTGTAAACCGTTCACGAGGTGAAGGTACACCCCTTAACGATCCAGGAGATCGTCAACTCCAATAGGTCTATAACCATGACTAGTAGTTCGGGAATGAAGGTACAAATCCAACCTAAAATAGATTGAACCTGCCCTAATAATAGGCCTCTACTTTATTCTGATCGTATTCATGTGCGCTTTATGACTAACATGCAAGCAATAGGATTACCCTAAACCTGTTTATTTATGTTGGCTGAATATTAATGCACAAATAAATCTATTATTGGCGATCACTTGAATTATAATCATATTAACCCTAAACAAAATTATTAATTATCTTATTAAGCGTGATTACAAGTACCAAATTCCCTTTAAACATGCATAAAAGGCGTGATCAAGCAATAACAATAATTATCAAGCAACATAATAACATAATCATAATAATAATAATTGAAATAATCATGTTAAAGCATAATAATAGCAAGATCCTAGGTATGATACTAACAAGATTACACTAGGTGAAAAAATAAGATTGGCACCGCCCTAAGGCCACCGGTTTTCAAAAACCGGTGGGGAAAATAGGGAGAAAAATAGGCGGGATTTTGATGGGTGATTTTTGCCACCGGTTCAAACCAAAACGGTGGGAAACCCATTATTCCCACCGGTTCAAACCGGTGGCCTTCTATTATTAAAAAAAAAAAAAACACCCATATATAAACCCTCTAACCCTACCCAGCCCATTCACGCAGCTTCCTCTCTCCTCTCCATTTTCCATATCTCCTCTCTCCTCTCCATTCTCCATCACGCAGCCTGCTCTCTCCTCTCCATTCTCGATCTCTCCTCTCAATTCTCCATCTCTCCTCTCCATCTCTCGGTCTCACCGTCGTCCTCTTATCTCACCACGAACACATGCATGAGCAAAACCGACTTTAATCGAGGTTAGTGTTTGATTTTAATCGATTTTAATTCGATTTTAATTTGATTTTAATCGATTTTAACTCGATCTTTATTGATCTTAATCGATTTTATTCGATTTCTTCTTGGTTTTTCTGGGTTAAAAAACAAATTTATCTGGGTTTTTTAAATTGAATTTTTCTGGGTTTTTTAGATCGAATTGTTCTAGGTTTTTTAAATCCAATTCGTGGGATGTGGTGGTTTTTGGTGGTGGTTTAAGGTGGGTGGGTTTTTGTTATTTTTGGCCAAATTCGAAATGGATTTTTCTGGTTTTATGAGTTATCTTGATTTCGAAATTATTCTGGGGTTAATTAATCTTCGAAATTTTTCTGCGTTTGATTGATTTCGAAAATTTTCTAGGTTTCGTAAATCTGTTTTTTCTGGGTTTTTCTGGGTTTCATAAATCTGTTTTTTCTGGGTTTGTCGAAATTTTTTTGTGATTCGTAAATGTGGTTTTTTTCGCATTTTTTTGTGAGTTTTATTAATTTCTGGGTTTAATTGACGCAGGTGTTAATTGATGCAACAAGGATTGAAGACATTGATTTTGGAATATTGTTTTTTAATGTTGTAATTTTTGATGTTGATGTTGTAATTTTTTTTTTTATTTCTAAGTTGTAATTTTTTTTTTTTAATTTCTGAGTTGTAATTTTATTGTTCGATTTTTATGTAGTAATTTTTTTTTTATCTTGTAATTTTTTTTTTTTTTTTGTATTGTACAATAACAATTAAATGAAAATTATATTTTTGTTGATTTTGAGTGTTTTTGGTACATTTTGATTATGATATTTCTGAGTATACTAAACCCAAATAAAACCAAAAAAAAAAAAAATTATTTACATGTACATTGCCACCGGTTAACCGGTGGCAATAGTTGTTAATACTCAAAAAAAAAAATTTGCGGGAAGTCTTATTGCCACCGGTTAACCGGTGGCAATACTTGTTGTTGCCACCGGTTTTGAACCGGTGGCTTTTGCATCAGATTATTGCCACCCCCCAAATGACCACCGGTTCAAAACCGGTGGCATAGGGGGGTTTTGAACCGATGGCTAATTGCTTTTTTCTACTAGTGTTAATAACAAACTCTAGCATGTCACTAAACATTAAAAAATCAAAGCTTTAGCCCTAACATGATACTAACATGAATATTAAGAAGAGAATAGGAAACATCACAGGAATCATAATTGTCATACTTGATATTAGAAATCTTATTTGTTACCCTAAACATGATACTAGGAAGATCAAAACACCCTAACATGACACTAGGAATCATAATAACAACCTAAACATGATTTTTATATCATAATATCAATAAATCAATTAAAGCACTTACTTAGATGCCTCGTACCTCTTTTTAATAACAAAATACACGCGTTAGTAACTTCAAGGAAAATAATAATCAAACAATTAAATAATTGAAATAGAGATTTGGGACCAAACCCTCAGAAATTAAAACCTTTCACGTCTAGGGCGAAGGCAACTTTGAACTTGGCTAGGTGTATCTAGATCTTGTGCATGCAAAATTTTGTTTGCAAAAGGCTACTTTAGAAAAGAGAGAGAGAGAGTAATTAAGAAATTCTTGATGAGAATTGGTGAGAGAGAGAATTAGAGAGAATTCATAAGAATTGATGAGAGTTGATGATTGAAAACGGAGGATTTAGGATGCTATTTATAGAGAAAATCAGCCGGATATGATAAAAAACAAATCAGAGTTTCGAAAAGAATAAAACACGAATGTAGCGCCAAACACGCGTTTGTCGCTAGACGCTGCGCGTGTCGCCAGACGCCAGGTCTGTTGCCAGGCGACAAAGCTGTCGTATGGCGCTAGAAATAATTTTCCACGCGTTTTCTTATTTTGATAAAATTTAATTGTACGAGAGGGTAAAATTGTATTTTCCTTAAAAACACTACTTTTATTCTGATTAAAACTCTTAAAAGTCAACTAAAGTTAATTTATCAATTTTAATTAAATTAGGATTCAAAAGAACCTTCTAGAAGATTCTAGAAGACTTTAATCAATCCTAATCACATTAAGAATGATAAATCATAATTAGGCCCTCCTCTAGATCATTGGGCCATATATAAAGATCAAACCGGGCCCATTTTAGTAATTTGGCCATAACTTCCTCATTATTCATTGGAATTGGGCTTATAATATATCGTTGGAAAGCTCTTTTCGAACCCGACCCAACTACACTATTATTGGACCCTTGACATGGACCAAACTAAACTGGATTGACTGTTTTCTTAAAATAGGTTTTCAAAAGCAGAGAGAAAGAAAAGAAATGAAAACTAACCGCAACACTAGACTTTCCACACTTTCACTTCATTCGATTATGATTCGAAGTGAAAGATACTCATCATTGGGTTTGGTTTTGGGGAGACACAAATGGGTGTCTACACAAACCAAATTCATTATTTTTCTAAAAGATTAATTATCAATCATAATGCTATTAAAACTCAAAACAACCTTCTAGACTATTTTAGAAGATTATAATAAATCCTAATAATTTTAGAAATAATAATTAATGGGCCCTCTACTAGATCATTGGGCCATAAAACCATTTCAGACCCAATTTAGTATTTAAGCCATAATTTCCTCATTATTCAACAAATTAGGCTTATAACATATTATTGGAAAGCTCTTTACGAGCCTGACCCAACTACACTATTAATGGACCCTTATCATGGACCAAGCTAAATTAGACTGGCTATTTTCTTAAAATAAAAAAGATTTTCAAAAACAGAACGAAAGATTTTTATTTAAACTAACACATCACAAGACTTTTCACACTTTCACCTCATTCGATAATCATGCGACGCGAAAAGTATTCATCACTGGGTTTGGTTTTTGGGGAGACACAATTGGGTGTCTACAATAATATACAAGTATAAATTTCTATCATTATTTGATAAACTGATTCTGCATGCAATATAAATCCAGCACTCCAACAAGTGCTTTTTTTTTTTATAAAAAAAAAAAAAAATTGGATCATAGAAAATTTGTACGTAACGGGCAGACATTATGCCCGTTACAAATAATCACGTTATTTGTATCAGACGAACATGTGCCATTACGAATAACGGGGTTATTTGTAACGACCAATTGTTTTGCACGTTACAAATAACCACTTATTTGTGACGGGCATGTGCCTGTTACAAATAATACTTTTAACCGTAATGGCCGTATTATTTTTGCATGTTACGAATAGGCTTTTTTCCACTAGTGTCATGACTGAACCCCTCTAGTAACCCCTAATCGGGTAACCCCTGATTGAGTAACACCTCAAGTAACCTTGACTGAACCCTCAAGTAACCCTTGACCGAACTCCTTAAATAACCCCTAACCGAGTAACTCAAGTAACCATTGATTGAGTAGCTCAACTAACGCATGACCGAGTAAACCTTGACTGAGTAACTCAAGTAACCCTTGATTTAGTAACCCCTCAATCAACCCTTGACCAAGTGAACCCCTTGAGTAACCCATGTTCGAACCCCTCAAGTAACCCCTTATCGAGTAACCCCTCAGGTAACCCTTGACCGAGTGAACCCTCAAGTAACCCTTGACTGAGCAACTTGAGTAACCCCTGACTGAATAACTTGAATAAATTCCTAACAAAATAACTTTGGTAACCCTGCCACAGTTTTTTTCATAGTAATTGGAACACTACTTTGTTTGGTAAGAGTCCCCAACTGTTTTATTATTTCTCTCTGACAACCCCATTTACACTTTTTTTTTATTATTATTTCTCTCTACTACGAACAAATAATATATCCCACTAACTATACTTTATATTATAAAATCATAAATTTTTGTGTACAACATGTTGTACCATGCAGCAAGGGATACTCGAGTTTCTCGATATGGAATTACTCGAGTTGTCGGGCTTACTCGAGTTTCTTGGTCAAGGGTTACTTGATTTGTTGTGGTTTCTCAAGTAACCTCTGACTAAGTAACCCCTCGAGTAATCCATGACTGAACCCCTTGAGTAATCCTTAATCTAGTAACCTCTCCCCCTCAAGTAACCCCTGATTGAGGAACCCCTCATGACTTCAAGTAACAACCCCTAATCGAAATGCTCGAGTAAACACTGACCAAACTCCTTAAATAACCCCTAACCGAGTAACTTGAGCAACCACTGGCCAAGTATCTTGAGTAACCCATGACCGAGTAACCCCTCGAGTAACGCTTGACCAAGTAACTCGAGTAACCACTGGCCGAGTAACCCCTCAAGTTACCCTTGATCGAGTGAACCACTCAAGTAACCCCTCCGAACTGATCGAGTAACCCCTCAAGTAACCCTTGATCGAGTGAACCCCTCGAGTAACCCTTGTCCTAACCCCTCAAATAACCAATTATCGAGTAACTCGAGTAACCCATGACTGAATAACTCGGGTGACCCTAACTAAATAACTAAGGTAACCCTAACCCATGATTGAATAACTCGGGTGACCCTAACTAAAAAACTGAGGTAACCCCAAAAAGTTGATGTTATAAAATTCACTTTTTGGTCGCCACCTTATTTTTTTTCTTTAATTTTGTGCAACATCTAGTGTCACGATTCATACAAATCAGAGGGAGTAATAGTTTACTTTCCCATAAATGTTATACACAATTGTGCCACCTCTAAATAAATTTTCATTGGTCGTTAATAGATTCTTCCTTATTCAAAACTCATAATCTTTGGATAATAGATTATCTTCTTATACAAGGAAAAAAAATTTACACCGTAATAACTTTTGAATAATAGGTTATCCTTTCATAATAAAACCATAATAATTTTAAAAGAAAAATAAAATATTATCTTCCTTATAAAAAAAAATTATTACACTTGTACTTTACAAAATTATAAGTATATTACACTTTGAAGTATCTAATGGCAATGATTGTTAATACTTTTAAAACTAAACTAATTGCAAACGTCTTATTACTTATGCTAAAAAATGAAACTCATTGCAAAGCATTGCCTTCTTACTATAGTTAATACCTGTTTATAACTATTGCAAAGCATTGCCTTCTTACTATAGTTAATACCTGTTTATAACTGTAGGCATCGTTCGAAGTGTGCCTACGTAAAGTATGTTGTGAATATGCTTGACACTCATAAAAAGTGGAAATTAACATATATAATTAGGGACACGATTAGGGACAAAGCAAATAGGGGGCCGCTAATAAGTTTTTAAGGAACTTGTAAACCGTTTACGGATCATTTAAGGCAACCACGATAAGAGACAACGATAGGCAATAACGATTAACTTGTAAAGGTTACGCCACATTCATAATCCATGATATTACTAACTCCATATGGTTTTGAACCACGAAAGGATGATCAGGGATGATGGTGCGAAGTAAGTCATGGAGTCACATTCACCCAAATTGGCCTATACTTGATTCTCATTGTGAAAAGTGATTCTTACAATCTCAAAGGCACCCAAACAAAGATTCAATTTACTCCAAACTATAATTATGATTAATTGGATGAATGTTAATGAAACATATAATTCTAAAATATTTGTGACCACTTGATTAAACAACAAGACTAAAAAGGATCCTAAACCGGTTGTCCAAATTATCATATTAGTCGTGATTTTCAATTACATATTCCCTTTAAACATGCATTATAGTGATCAACAATAAACAATAGAATAAACATCAAATATTGGAAGCAATTTAACAAAATATCGTTAGTCAAATCTAATTATAATAATCCTAATCATGATACAATCAATAAAGAATAACAATAATAATAAGAGTAATTAAGTGAATTAATTACTCACGTTCCGTGTTTCCTTGAATTTCTAAATCATGAATAAATTATTAGTAACTTTAAGGAAAATAAATAAAAAATATTGAAAGTTAAATTAAATGAAACTAGAGTTGATTTGGGGCCAAACCCTCAAACAGTTTTACCTTTCACGCCTTGGCTTAAGCGTAGAGCTACGGGTAAAGTACAGACTCCTTGGAGTGCTTAAGTGATGAGTGCCATTTATGGAACTCATTTGATGAGTATTTAAGTTATTTTTACCTTATTTTCATAGCTTTCTTTCTTAATAAATTCTTAGTTTTATGCATTTTTCCTTTATTTCCCTTTTCTCTCTTGTTTTGTGTTTTTATCGTTTTTCTTGTGTTTTCTCCTTTAATTCTCCTCTTTTTGTGGTTTTAGGTATGGCATGAGGTTTGGGTCTCAATATTGATGGTTTTCTAAGTTGGAAGATGCTTTTGGAGTAAGCTCGTAGTATTGAGAAAGCTCAAGATGCAAGTAAGTGGATGCTCCAAGTTTTAGCTCTTGGGCTCTAAAGCTGTGCTCCCATGAAGAAGTGGTGTTGAACCCACCTGTAGGCGTCGTTCAAAGTGTGCCTACATTAAAAGCATGTGTGAATATGATTGACACTCATAGGAAGTGGGAATTGACATAATACGATTAGGGACAAGGAAAGTAGGGAGCCGCCAACAAGTTTTTAAGAAACTTGTAAACCGTTCACGGATCATTTAAGGCAACCACGATAAAGGGACAACGAAAGGCAACAACGATTGACTCGTGAATGTTACACCCCATTCATAATCTAGAGATTACTGACTCCATATGATTCGGAACCACGAATGGAGGATCGGGGATGATGGTACAAAGTGAGTCATGGAGTCACATTCGCCCATATTGGCCTCTACTCGATTCTTATAGTGAAAAGTGTTTCCTGCAATCTCAAAGGCATGCAAACAATGATTCAATTTGCTTCAAACTATAATTATGCTAAATTGGTTTAATATTAATGCAACACATAATTCTAAAATATGGTGATCACTTGATTAAACAACAAGATTAAAAAGGAACCTAAACCGGTTGTCCAAATTATCTTATTATGCGTGATTTTCAATTACATATTCCCTTTAACATGCAATATGGTGATAAAAAATATAATAAAATAAGCATTAATAATGGAAGCAATTTAACAATGATAGCATTAGTCAAATCAAATAATAAATAAGCCTAATCATGATACTAGCAACAAGAATAAAAATAAGAGTAATCAAGTGATTAATTACTCACTTTTCGCGTTTCCTTGAACTGTTACATCATGAATAAACCGTTAGTAACTTCAATAAAATTATAAATCAAATTGAAACAATCAAATTAAATAAAAAGTAGAGTTGATAGATTTAGTCCAAACCCTCAGTTAATTATACCTTTCACGCATTGGTTTAAGTATAGAACTTTGGGTATTGTATGGACTCCTTGGTGTGTGTAGGCGTCGCTCGAAGTGCGCCTACGTTAAAGCATGTGGTGAATATGCTTGGAACTCATAGGAAGTGGAAATTGACATAATACGATTAGGGACAAGGAAAGTAGGGAGCCGCCAACAAGTTTTTAAGGAACTTGTAAACCGTTTACGGATCACAAAAGGCAACCACGATTAAGGGACAACGATAGGCAACAACGATTGACCCGTGAAGGTTACACCCCATTCATAATCCATGAGATTACTAAATCCATATGGTTCAAAACCACGAAAGGAGGATCGGGGATGATGGTACGAAGTGAATCATGGAGTCACATTCGCCCGTATTGGCCTCTACTCGATTATTATAGTGAAAAGTGTTTCCTGCGATCTCAAAGGCATACAAACAAAATATTCAATTTGCTCCAAACTATTATTAGGCTAAATTGGTTAAATATTAATGCAACATATAAAATATTTGTGATCACTTGAATTAAATAACAAGATTAAAAAGGAACCTAAACCGATTGTCCAAATTATCTTATTAGGCGTGATTTTCAATTACATATTCCCTTTAAACATGCAATATGGCGATCATAATAACAATGAAATAAACATTAATATTGGAAGCAATTCAACAATAATAGTGTTAGTCAAATCAAATAATAATAAATCTAATCATGATATTAGCAATATTAAAATAAAAATGAGTAATTAAATTAATTACTCACATTCCGCGCATTCCTTTAAATTGCTAGATCATGAATAAATTGTTAGTAACTTTAATAAAAAAATATTAATCAAATAGAAATTAAATTAAATTAAATAAAAAGTAGAGTTGATTTGGTCCAAACCCTCAGTTATGTGTACCTTTCATGCATTGGTTTAAGGACGGAACATCGGGTTAAGTATGGACTCCTTGGAGTGCTTAAGGGAAGAATGGTATAATTAGGAATATAGGTTTAAAGCTTAGAATATGGGAGAGAGAGAATATGATGATTTTTTAGTGTAAAAGAGAGAAAGAGAGAAGGATTTCATGACCCGAACTGCAGAAATGAGGGTCTTATTTATAGGGAAATTGAGTAGAGGGAACACGCGGAACCGTAAAAAGATAAAAACCCTAAAAATTCAGACGGGGGAAGGCACCGTTAGACGGGGGAAAATCCCGTGACGTGGTGGACAACTGGAGTGAAATGGGAAATATTTGACCTACGGGAAGTGAAAACGCATG
Source organism: Chenopodium album (assembly GCF_948465745.1). Lineage (NCBI taxonomy): Eukaryota > Viridiplantae > Streptophyta > Magnoliopsida > Caryophyllales > Amaranthaceae > Chenopodium > Chenopodium album. Next base: position 47,032,837 of record NC_137839.1, read on the forward strand.
AAGGGTTTACGTGGAAAAGAAACGACAAAATTCCATGACACGACAGTCTCCACCGTGTCACGGTATGGGAAAACGCGGAAATTACACGGAAAAAGCACCGTGACACGGTGAGAAATACCGTGTCACGACAACAACAACTGTGCAACGGTGGAATTTGACGCGAAAAAGATTCAAAAATGGCACCGTGAGACGGGGGAAGGCACCGTCAGACGGGGCACATTCCCGTGACACGGTACTTTTGCACTGTGCGCGGTGATTCCAATTTTTTTACCCATTTTTAAAATCATCAAAACTTTTGATCCGTAACTCAGAATAAGACATATAATATATCATTGGAAATCTTATCAAGTCTACTTTCCAAAACAATTAGAATCAGGTCAAAATGATTTGTAGATTTTAAGATATGGCCGTTTTAGTAGAAGGGTGTCGATTTTGGGCCGAGTTTAGTGTTTTGCTCATATCGTTTTCGTTATAGCTCGGAATTGGGCTTATGATGTATGGTTGGAAAGCTTATTTCAAGGCCTATCCAACAAAATAATAATTGGATCAAAATTATATATCCATAAAATCATTTTCTCTCGGTTTTGCGATGTGGACACGAAAAGTGGAAAATAGGTTATGGTTTAGGGAAATGGATTGGTTCATGAAATATATTGGATAGAACATGGGTTTAAGAACTCCAAAGATTAAATACTCAACCCAACTAGTAATGGAGGTGAAAGGTGTTCATCATCGGGTTTGGTTTTGGGGTGACATTTTTAGGTGTCTACAAAGTGCTTAAGGGAAGAATGGTGTAATTAGGAATATATGTTTAAGGCTTAGGATATGAGAGAGAGAGAGAAGAAAATGATTTTTTTTTGTGTAGAAGAGAGGAAGAGAGAATGATTTGGTGATCAAGCTTGTTGATGATTGAAAAAGGGGAGATATGAACTCTATTCATAAGGAAAAAAAAAGGGTCGAAGAATTAAGAAAAGATAAGAATTCGAATTGGAATAATACTCTTGCGATAGATAGCAGTTTTTGCGGTTTTTGTTTTTATCATATCTTTTGATCAAGAAATTGAAATAAGATAAATATGTCTTTGGAAAGCTGTAAGTCTACTTTCTAAACCAATTGAAATCAGATTAAATAATATGTAGAATAAAAGATATGGCTGAAATAGTGAGACGGTGTCAGTTTTGGATAGAGTTTGATATTTCATTCATATCTTTTCCGTTATAGTTCGGAATTAATATTATAATATATCATTGGAAAGATAATTTCAAAGGCTATCCAACCACATAAAATTTTGATAAAAAATATGAGGAAAAAAAATCATATCTGACTATCTTTGAACATCTTTCAATTCGGATAGAATTAGGACTTTCAAAAAGAGGAGTTTTATTTAATTTCAAACTCTTTAATCTTATCTTTTCAAAAAGGATAATTAAGATCTTTTAGAAACTTATATAAGCTTCCAATTAATCCTAATTGGTTTAGGAATGGGATTAAATAATTTGGACCCTCCACATGATCATTGGGTCGTAAGTAAGGTGGGTTTAGGTTCGGTTTAAAGGGCTTGTCTTTAGTTGGTAAAATTGACCGTGATTCCTACGAAAGTGAGTTAGTGTACATTCTTGTCTCCTTTAGTGTTCTAGCTTTGCTTGAACAAATCATTCTCCTTCTTTCGTGTTTCATGTTAATTTGCTCGAGGACGAGCAAAAGGTAAGCTTGGGGGAGTTTGATAAGTGACTTTTATGTCACTTTTAGGGTGTTATTGAGTCGCTTTCCGGCTTATTTTACAATAATTTATCCCTTTTTGTTCTTTATTTCTTTTATTTGCTTATTCTCGTCTTTTATCTTTATTTTGAGTATTTTAGTAGTTTTTATTAGTTTTTAGTTTATTTTTGTAGTTTTAGTTAATAATTTCCCGCTTCTCTCTTTTTATTTATTTTATTTTCTTTTAGTTTCTAGTTTGTTTTATTTTATTTCATTTAATTTTATTATTTCTTTAGTTTTAGCATTTTATTTTATTTTATTTTATTTTATTTATCTTATTTTATTTTACTTTATTTTTCTTATTTTATTTTATCTTCCAATTCACCCTCGTGTTTTTGGTTGTAGGTGTTCCGGGTTTCAAAGTCATATTCGCGTTCGGAGGTCCAAGGTTCGAGGCACAATGCACAAGCACCACTGCTGCCCTCTTACTATCACCTTAACCATCACCACCCATTTTCTTAACCTCCAAAACACACACACACCACTCAAGGCAGAAACCACCACACTCCCCTGTTTTCCCTCTCCTCTTCTCACCTTCACGAAATTCACCCAACCACCATAAACCACCACACAAAACCGCATCAACCCTCAAGCAACAGCCGCAGCCACCACAATCAACCACGCAACTCCAATTACAACAGCCACCACCAATCTCAGCCCTCACAAACCGCCGCTATTTCCCCGCCACTGAACCACCATCAACAACCACCTGCGAGCAGCGATTTCGAACAGAGCAGCCCCCAAATTTCCCCAAATCAGCCCGCAACTTATACCCACAAGCCTCAATTAAGGTCCAATTTAATTGGAGCTTCGCGGCCACGCACAACCCTGTCAGAAAGCGCAAGAAATCGAGTCCAAAATCGAGTTGAGGCAGAAGCTTTGCGCGACTTGCTGTGCGACCTCTGTGCGGGCGCGCAATTGTGGGTCAATCACGAGCTTTTCACGTGATTTTTAATGAGAATTGCACGACCACGATTTTGGATGCTAGATGACGACGATGCTTGCGATGGTGGTGATGATGGTTGCGTGATGATTGATGATGGAGTTTGGTGTGGCGTGAAGCAGGGGATTACATCCCAAGAAATGAGAGCAGGGGAATTCGAAAGTGAAGGAGTTTTGGGGGTCTGATTTAAAATCGTGGGGTTTGGACGGGAATTGTGGGTTTTGGGGTTTGTTTTTCTTTTTCCTTTTCCTTTTCATTTTCCTTTTTATTTTATCTTTATTTTAGTTTGTTTTTTTTTGGTTTTTAAGTTTAGTTATTTTAATTGTTTTAGTTTAGTTTTTATTTCTTTTTAGTTTTCTTTCTTTTATTTTAATTTTACTTTAGCTTGTATTATAAATACCCTCTTTGGGTTATTTTCTAAGAAGACTATCAATCAACATTTTTAATTTAGGTAGATTAGATTAGTTTAGCCTTTACTTTCTCTCTCTTAGGGTTAGTTTAGGAGTAGTGTAGAGAGAGAAAGCTTGGATTTCCATGGAGTTTTTGAGAGGTTGAAGAAGCAACTTTGTGGAACTTCTTCTCATCTATTCAATGAGCATTTTCTAACTTTCTCTCATCTTTATTTCTTGCTTAATTCTTAGTTTTTTTCTTTTTGTTTATTGATTTGAGTAGATTAATTAGTTTATTTGTTTAATCTTGTTTTTATTGTTATTTTACCTTGTTTTCCATGTCTTTCTTCATTTTATTAGCTTAGATTTTGTTCTAGGGAAATGGATGAAGGTTATGTTAATAAATTGAATGATTGATTGTGATTAGTATGGAATTGTTTCTTGATTATTGTGTATGGATGATGCTTTTATGGATTAGAATCTTTCTAGCTAATTGATTCTATGTTCTTAATTGTGCTTTCAATAGATTGTGCGAGAGTGAGTTGGTTGAGAGCCCTAATTTTTTCCATACCTTTGCTAGGCTAGTTGCACGAGAGTGAATTAGTTTAGTAGGATAATTAACATGCTTAACTGTGCGAGAGTGAGTTAAATGTGTTGATTTTTCCTAATCAAGGTCATTTTCATCTAATTGTATGATGTTATTGAATGTATTGATGTAATTGGATTCCACTTTCCCTAGTTTTAGTTATTTGTTCTTAGTTGTGTTTAGTTGTACCTCTCTCTATCTCACAAGCTTTCCTAGTAGTCTAATTAGCACAAATTGATACACTTAGTCCTTTTGGGTTCGACCCTTTACTTGCCACTAACTAGTTTAGTGTAAGTTTAGGTATTATAAATTGTTAATTTGATTAGGGTTAGTAGACCAACGACCTACTTTTACCGCAATCAATCATCGGGTTTGGTTTTGGGGTGACATTTTTAGGTGTCTACAAAGTGCTTAAGGGAAGAATGGTGTAATTAGGAATATATGTTTAAGGCTTAGGATATGAGAGAGAGAGAGAAGAAAATGATTTTTTTTTTTGTGTAGAAGAGAGGAAGAGAGAATGATTTGGTGATCAAGCTTGTTGATGATTGAAAAAGGGGAGATATGAACTCTATTCATAAGGAAAAAAAAAAGGGTCGAAGAATTAAGAAAAGATAAGAATTCGAATTGGAATAATACTCTTGCGATAGATAGCAGTTTTTGCGGTTTTTGTTTTTATCATATCTTTTGATCAAGAAATTGAAATAAGATAAATATGTCTTTGGAAAGCTGTAAGTCTACTTTCTAAACCAATTGAAATCAGATTAAATAATATGTAGAATAAAAGATATGGCTGAAATAGTGAGACGGTGTCAGTTTTGGATAGAGTTTGATATTTCATTCATATCTTTTCCGTTATAGTTCGGAATTAATATTATAATATATCATTGGAAAGATAATTTCAAAGGCTATCCAACCACATAAAATTTTGATAAAAAATATGAGGAAAAAAAATCATATCTGACTATCTTTGAACGTCTTTCAATTCGGATAGAATTAGGACTTTCGAAAAGAGGAGTTTTATTTAATTTCAAACTCTTTAATCTTATCTTTTCAAAAAGGATAATTAAGATCTTTTAGAAACTTATATAAGCTTCCAATTAATCCTAATTGGTTTAGGAATGGGATTAAATAATTTGGACCCTCCACATGATCATTGGGTCGTAAGTAAGGTGGGTTTAGGTTCGGTTTGGGCTCAATTTAGTATTTTGGTCATTAGTTATTCGTTATAACTCGGATTTGGGCTTATAATATGTCGTTGGAAAGATTTCAAATCCCCATCCAACTATTCAAACATTGGACCCAGATTATGGACCAAAATAAATTGTACTAAACGTTTTTATAAAAAGGACACGAAATGAATGATTTTAAAGGACACGAAATGAATTATTTTTGGTTTAAAGGCATAAAAAGAGGAAAATAAGTTATGGTTTGGGGAAATGGGATAGGAATTGGGTTTTTTTATGAAATGGAAATATGGATTTAAGCAGTTCAAGCTTAAATACTCAACCCGACCAATAATGACGGTGAAAGGTTGTTCATCATCGGGTTTGGTTTTGGGGAGACATTTTTAGGTGTCTACACGACTTTAGAGTCCATTTGAATATGTCATACTTAGTGTCTATCTTCATCATATTGCTTGCGCTCGAAGACCCAATTGCAAACGCACGAAGTAGTGAGAAAGTCAAAGAAACCCAGAAGAGAGCAGGCGCGCAACCCCTGTGCGCGGTGCGCGCCTATGCTCACGTGGGCGCTTCTCCTTGTTTTCTAGCTTCTCTGAATTTTGTTTTTGCACCTCTTATAAATACCTTTTTTCAGCCGATGTTTGTAGGAAGTTCTAGACATAATTTTGATCATAAATTTAGCTTAGTTTAGAGATTCTCTCTCTAGATTTAGTGTTAGTTTTAGGAGTAGATTTTGAGAGAGAGTGAGGAATTTTATTGGGGATTTGAGAGATTGGAGATTCAAGATGACAATTGTATTGAAGATCTCCATAATCAATCAATGAGGATTTATAACTCTATGTCATTTTATTGCTTTGATTAATTTCATGTTTATTTGGTTTGATTATGATGTTTGATTCTTGATTAGTGTATTTTTTAATATTTTGTTAATTCTTGATTTCTTTAGTTGATTGTTGATTGTTGATTGTTGATGATCCTTGAATAGTTGTTTGGCTAGAATTGGGTAAAACTTGTATGATTGATTGATTGTGATTATTTTGGGAATTGTGTTGATTGATTATTCAGATTAAAGTGATTAGTGTAAGTTTGCATGTGTGTAATTCGATTAGGCCGTGAGAATTATGCTAGATTGCATTGTAATTGCTAATGACACAACCAATTGATTTAGGAATTGCGATTATCGATTGGTGTGGATTGCAATTCTCTTAGTTTGTTATTAGTAGAGACATCTAGCTTAACGATTAGGAGACAGCTCTTTGATTCCATTTGATAGCTCTTATCATTAGTCTTCATAACCGTTGATTAGCATGTTTGTCCTAAGTTGTTGCAATTGTCATGATTACTTGTTGATCCCCATTCTTAGTGCTTTACTTGTTTGGTTGTTTGTTTTGTTAGTTATTAGTGTATCCTCTTTACCTTTGGCTTCGACCTAGCTTAGGCACCCAATTGAAAGCACTTGAACATAACTGTTCCGTTGGGTTTGACTTGACCTACCTCTATACTTGTACCCCCTTGTAAAAAATGGCGCCGTTGCTGGGGAACGGTGTCTATGTTTGAGTGTTTTTGATTGCTTGTATGAGTCTAGTTCTTTGTATATACTTTTCTTTTATTTTATTTTGCTTGCTTTGAAAAAAAAAATGGCATATCTCTCATTTCCTCAAAATGAAAATAAGCCTTTTTGTGAATATTTTAATAGACTTGAGGGATTTCTTGATTATAATTTTAGAATATTTGGGAAGCTTGTGAGATTTATTATTTTGGCTTGAATGAGAAAACTAGGGATGAAGTTGAATGCATACATAATGGTGAATTTAGAGCATTGTCAATTAATGATGCTCCGGATTTCTATGTTTGGTTTGGTTGGGATGTCTATAATTGCGGTAATCATGTTTTTAATATTGATGTGCAATGTCTTGATTCTTCTTATGTTAGCATGAATTCCCATGAATTATCACATGATCCCATGATTGAACCTAGAACAAATGATTTCAACTCTATTTACCCTATTGCTCATGATGATGAAGTATATGCTAAAGTTGATGCTAATGATGTGTTTCAATTTTCTTAATTATTTACCATGCCTTCTTGTGATGTGCTTTGTTCCCTTAATAACGAATCTCATGTGTTTAATTGTGCCCCCACCCCCAATGTGATGAATATGCTCATGATTTTAATGTTGATTCTTCTAATCTTGCTTGTACTCCTTCTTTTGTTGAACCTCAACTTTTTACACCTTTTGTATCTCTTGTTGATATTTTTGAAACTCAAATTAGGCTTATTGACCTTAGTTATGAGCTTGGGCCTAGTAAGGAGTCGATTCTTAATTCTATGAGGAGTCAATTGGAGATGATGAAAAAGAGTGAGGGGCATTTTGAGGAGGAAAGAAGGAGAGGTGGAGAGCTAGAAAGCTAATTGTCATCTTTGATGCTTGTTTTTCAAAATTCTTAATCCAATGTGTGTGTTGAAGATGATGATGATGATTTTTAGCAACCAAGAGAGTGTGAGGATCTCGTTGGTGAACATTTGAGTGATGACGAAGGAGTTGAGAATGAAGAGAGTGTTGAGTTTGAAAACCCCAACCCTCCTTCCCATCTTGAGGAGTCTCAAGTGCATGATTGTGATTCTTCTATCCATGATTATTTGGAATCATTTGAGGTTATGTATAATATTTTTTTGAGAGTCAAAAGAAAACCCATAGCCTTTTGAATGAGTTCATTGAGGATGCTTCATGGGAGAGAGATGAGTTTGAAATGAATTTGCATTAATTCATGCATGGTTTTAAGACTTTGGGCTTTAAGGAAATTGAGGGAGTTGTTGTTTATGGTTGTGATGGAGGGGATTATGTTGTTCCTCTCGGAAGTTGGATATTTAAGGGAGATGGAGATCAGGAGTGTTCTTCTTTTGAGGATTCTATGATTGATTTTCATGTTCTTATTGGTGATTTGAGGCATGGTGGTGAGGAAGAGTTCATTCGTGAGACCATTGCCTCTATTCCCTTTTCTCATGTCCATTTTTCAAGAAATTTTAACCATATCCATTACGCTCCTATATCCCTCCCCTCTTTTGTCCATAAGCCTATTGGGGACCTTCTTGTCTATGGTGATCTTCATGTCCCTCATTCGTCTTATTTTGAGGAAAACAGTGATTTTGCAACACAAAATATTTTATGGAGAGTTTGCCTTCTTCTTCTTCTTCTTCTTCTTCTTCTTCTTCTTCTTCTTCTTCTTCTTTTGTTAAATTTTCCTTTGATTTTTCCTTCTTCTTCTTGGCATCTCTCTCCTCATAGGTGTGCACTAAGCTTATTGCATGGCTTCAATTTTTCATGTGCATACTTACTTTCTTATTAAATGTGTAGTAGTGCATTTTACAAGCTCTTGCGTTCGTTGCAATATTATTTTCTAGAGCGGTCAAGCTTGGACCTTAAGCAAGCCTTTCCCGGGAAGTAACTCGTGTTTTATTGCTTTTATTTTCTTTTCCTTTTAGAATAAATTTTCTCTCATGGAAATGTTTGTGTGCCTTTTTCTAGATACATGACTTGATATACTTTAGTGCATTGGTTTGAATCGAGAGTCAAGGAAGTATGATTCGACATTGCTAGCATATGGAAGACAAGATTCAATTATAAAGGAAAATGGCGTCGAAAGGTTGAATTGGGTCATTTGCGGGTATTTACACGCACCTAAATCCGGTAATATCTTTCCTTGCTCTTTCTCTAATGGTTGATGCCTTGCTGGACATTGATGGGTGTTATAAATCGCACCTATTTGATGAGCATTTAGGTTGTTTTTACCTTCTTTTCATAACTTTCTCTCTTAATAAATGCTTAGTTTTATGCTTTTGCTCTTTGTGTTTTGGGTGTTTTTGTCCCTCGGGAGAGTTATTACTCGAAGAGTGGTTGCTCGTGGCCTGACCTGCAAAACAACAGAGACTCATGGGGGTGGGAGCTCCGCCTCCGACGGTCAAGTTAGTGCTTGAACAAAAGTAGGAAAAAGGTGCGAAAATCTAGGTGGGATCTTCTCGGATTCCGAGATCAGGTTTTTCTCTAATGTAAGAGAATGTAGGGTATGCTATAATAAATTGTAGATGTACTCAAAATGGGGGAAACCTCCCTATTTATAGGGTCATCGGGAAATGTGCCCTTGATTAGGTCATCATGACCTAATCCTCTTAGGCTGTGCCGAATTACGGCTTTCTCGGGATTTGGGCCCTTGAAGGCTGCCTTTTTCTCCCAAGTTCTAGGAAGGACAAGTTTCAAATGGAGATTGGTCCAATTCGGACCAATCAGAGTATGACACGTGTCAAGACATGATTGACCCACATGGCATGGGTAAAATTACCCAAAATATTTGCCCCTCACAGATGTGACGTGGCGTGCCACGTGGCATCTGTGACACATGTAACTCAGCCATAAAAAATAGTAATAAAGTTTTTTTTTTTTTTTTTTTTTTTTTTTTTTTTTTTTTTGTTTTTTTGTTTTGTTTTGTTTTTTTTTTTTTAACTGTGAAAGTTTAACCTTTCACATTACGAGAAAATTACCTAGATGCCCCTGTTTTTACCCCTATATAAATACACAATTTACCCCCCTCATTTTGGACGTTTCCAAAACATTTTAGAGAGAGAAAATCACAAATCTTAGAGAGGCAGAGAGTCAGCCTTCCGCCTGTGTGTGAACACAAGCTTTGCTCATTTTCCGTTTGCCTCAGCCGGTTTATAACCGCCTATGCACCACACAAGCAGTGTAACACCCTAGAAATTCCTTTCCTTTAAATATCCATTCTACTCTTTAAAATACGATTTAGGAATATCTAAGACATTACCGCCACCGTGAAAACGGCTATGGCAATTATCAAAGATACACAGCGGAAGACTCAAAATTAAAAACCGTTTAAACAAGTCAACTCAAAAGTCAACCAAACGAAAATAAAGTTTAAAACCAAACAAACAAAGTCAAATAAAATCAAACTAAACCTTGGAACCATTAAAGGCCCTTATTCAAAACCGTTCCAAAACCAAACCTTCGTGTTAGTCCACATAAAATATGTCATAAATAAATAAAGCATAAATCACCTCGAAACCTAATGAAAGCTAGTAATAAGATTCACTCTTCTCTCATGCCCCATCATGATTATGCTTCAATACCTGAAAAGTTTATATCTACTTGTTTCCACTACTCTCCATTAAAAATGGGTCATCATAGGGCCAAGGTCAAGACATGGCCAAACACACAAACACACACAATCGGCAAAGCTGAGTACATAAGCGTAAGTTAACCACACTAACATGCTTTCATCTATCAACACACTTACCTTATTACACCTGTTTACAAGCACACACATCAATCAACAAAACATAATGACTAGACACTAAATAATTCATTTAGCGTTGATTACGCATCGAACGGGTTTCCTCCTACTAACCTCCCCCAAATAAATTGAGGTTAATTGACACGGGAGCTAACCGTGCCAGCGACAAAACCACTCAAAGGTGGCGGAATTCCTGCGCATAATAATAAATAAAAAGGAATGTACAACGTCCTGTACTCCATTAGAAGTTATGGTTAAATATAAAACCCTATAACTCCCCCCATTGTTCATACTCAAGGTATATACGTTCCAAGAGTTTTGGTGCGTAATCTCTTTCACTTTACGTTATTTACATGTTATTGGACTTGGTGATGACTCTCAAAGCATAATAAATCAATCAATAATAATTATTCAATCAACCAAACATGTATGTCAATTTAATTCTTGAATAATTAGTGACCACATATTATTTAATGTTGAACCCCTTTTAATTCTACCTCAGTGTCAAAGACACCTTAAACGCATAATGCGCCAAAAATCCTATCCCTCAGTATTAAAAACACCTTAAGTGCACAAAGGTACCAACATACAATTTATTCCTTGTGTACATAGACACTTATATAGCTCCTTCCTCATGCTTAAAGCATCAATTAAAATTATTTGAACCATAATAAAATTCCTTTTCAATATTCCAAACATAATTAAACATGTAGTTTAATTAATCATGTCTTCTAACATGCCATAAATAAAAATGTGGTTCAAACACAACATGCCCAAAATATAATTTTCCAATCCATAACCATCACAAATAATTCATGCTTCACAATTCAATCACCAACATCATTAATTCAAAATTCCATACATAAACCTTAGCATGATACTACTTGTAATTGATTGAAATCAAGCCTATCATGATTCTACATCATCAAAATATGCTAAGCACGCGTACGTACCTCAAATAAGCTCTTAAAATAACCGAGTACTCTACAACAATTCTCGAACCAAGTCGCCTACATAAAGGGACAATAATACTATATTAATTACCCTTGTATACACAATTTCCAGCAACTTAAACACACTTTAAATAAATTATAATAATCTGAAATTTATGTAAAAACCCCTAATTAAACTCCTTTTTAATGGATAATCACACCCTTTTATTAAAAATCACAATTGTACTACTTTAAATAAAATTCCAACATTTTAAACTAATCAAAAATCCTTTAAAACTTCATCAAAATACATCTTTATACTTAAATTGTCCATAGAAACATTAAATTATCTCTTACCTCTTTTAAACTCAAAGATAAAATTTAAAGCATAAAAAAAAACTTCGTTAAAAATCAAAAACTGCTCGAAAATCGTATTCAGAGGCTGAATTTGGCCACGAGAGGGTGGTGCGCACTACCAAAGGTAGTGAGTCTTTCTTAAAACGTTGTTTTCACTCGAAAAACACTACTTTTTTTTTTTTTATTTTTTTTTTTATCAAAATCAGAGGAGTTTAGAACCTGATCGGGATTAAAACGGGATTAATATTAACGAACGGAAATCTAATAATTAAAACATGAATATACGTGTTCAAAATAATCTGGAATTAAGTTAAACTAATAAGTAGTTATAATCACCAAAATTTCAAAACATCATTACTATAAAAGCCCTAAATAAATTATTCATAAAAACCCTAAAATCATAATTTTCAATAATTAAAAAAAACCCTAGGTTATAAAATTTACAAAATCTGAAAATTATAAAGTTTAATCATCAACATACAATTTGATACTAATTAAATTAATTTCAAACAATAAAATCTAAACCCATAAATCAATAATTATAATTACACAAATTAATAAAACAAAGGAGAGAGAAAATAAGACTAATCTTTTTGTGTGGGAAATTTTTGGGGATTCATGGGGTATTTATAGAGTAGAGAGTGTATGGTTAAATTTGGGCTTATAAAAATGTGGGCTTGAGTTATGGGATAGGGCTTAAGTTATGGGTTTTGGAATGGGTTATTCCAATAAGAGTATGTTTTAATAATTTACATTGCCCAATAATTAATAAACGTTTGGCCCAAAACATATTTTACTTTTAAACTTTATATTTAAAATACTTTAACCCTTTAAAATATTTAATTAAAATACTTGAGCCCTTGAAAATAGATTTTATTAATACTTAAATACTTTATAAAAATACATAAAAATACGGGGTATTACAGTCTACCCCCCTTAAAAGAAGTTTCGTCCTCGAAACTTAGGTACGAAAACTTTAAAAACTCGTTTAAAGGCAAATAAATACTTAAAATCTCAAAAACTTTTCTTAATACTTTTAGTTGCTGTACTTTTGTGATAGTTCCTTTCTACCTCCTCTATTCATTCACACACAAACTAATGTGTAAAGTAACCAACTTGTTGACCTATTTACACAAAATAATGTGTAAGATAACAACTTTACTAACAAACTTACCCAAAATAATGTGTAAACTATTAGACTATCTAACAAACTCACACTAGCATTAGTGTAAGAATCAACTTTGGCAATAAACTTACACATCTTAGTGTGTAAAATAATCAAACTTATCAACTAAATCAGTGTAAAACTGACGGAAAAGCACTTTAAAATGCCAAAATTAAGGAAAAAGCGCGTAATTCTATCGCACTCTACCCCCCTTAAAGAAAACGAGTTACGCCCCCGTAACTCCACTTAATTCAACTTTAGAATCATGTTGTTCTTTTCTCATTCCATCCTTGGTAAGGTCATAACACTTCTCTGTATGCATTCTTTGTTGCAAACCAAAATTCTTATTAATTCCTTACTCATTATACCAAAAGTAATCAATTTCCATCTATATTATCTTTCCCCCATCCTCTAGTAAAATTATGAAGCACTTTGATATTCGAAACTTTTATTTGTCTAGCTTTTTTATGATCAAATTGGCTAAACTCAATAGATCTCTTTGCAACTCATACCTGTAGTTAATGTTCTTTCACAATGACTTATGAAAATTGTCTTATACTTTACCAAGGTCCGATAATATGCCAAGTTATTTGCCACTTTACCAATTCTATGCAAATTCATATATATTTATATATACTTTGGCTCAAATTTTCTTTCTTACCAAAATTCATCTTTTGTCTTATGGGTTACACTTTCAATAACACTTGTGTCCTGTCCGTTGTTTAACTTGCACTACTCAGATCAAATCCATTCATGTATATTTTTCTTGCTTCGGTCACTAATGTTCCCCAACATAGTGAAATTTCATGGTTCTTTTATTCCAACCTAAAAATGTTGCCACACCAATGCTGACTTGTATGGTGACTTTGTTACATCCTTTTCTGAAATTGAATACACTTGCTTTCTGCATAAATTCCCCTGTCAAATATTATTTCGCTATTATACCAATGGGTGGAGGTTGTAATCGGCTCCAATGTATTACCAAAGTTCTTCTGTATACCTCCTTCTAGGATTTTGAAAGAAACTAGGAATTTTTATCTGACATGATATTTTCATGAACTCCATGTAATCTTACAACGAATTTGATGTAAGCCTTCGCAAGGTGCTCCATCTTCGAAGTCTCCTTCATCGGGTTTTAAACATTGCGGACTTAGACAATCTATCCACTACAATCCGAATAAATTAATCACTTTAAACCCTCAATACACTTTTAACAAATCATTTTTGCAGCTTGTCCTTTCCTGGTTGTATTACATTTCCTTCCATTATATTTCCTTTAAACTTCTTACTCTTACAAAGTATACTCAAGCTTTTATCTCTATGAATATTAAAGTGACATATCCTCTTACAAATTCGATCAAATTCACACTCTCTAATTGATTTTTGTTTCTTCATTTCCTCGAATATTGTTGGTCTCATGTTGTCGTTACCCCAACATCTTTTTTAGTTTTCCTTTTCCAACACTTTCGAGGAGATTAATGTCCTTATTCCCCCTTCACTTTAACATTATTAGCAACGCATTTTCCCAATACATTGCTTCCCTTTCAATGACATTGAATGTCTCTTCCACGGTCCTTTATCAACTCCAATAATTTCTTGTTACATTTTTAAATCCTTATGTGAGAGTCTATCTCAAACTTAACTTTAAAATTCATTCACAATTAATCATTAATTTATACAAAGTTATTTCACACTTATTACTTTCCATGAACTTCCAATTATTCTTCGCCAGGGAATTCACTTGTTAATAATCCTTTCGAATCTATCAAAATCTTCCACACCGTTGTCCAACTTAAACCTCAGCAACAATTGTTTTATCACGGAGTCCATAATTCGCCGCTTCTATCCCTGTTACATCAACATTTCCTCTTATCGCAAGGTTTCCCAAAATGGTCCTTTCTCAATCACAACTCACACTCGGGAAAAACTTGCGTGCATTTGCTTCTCTCTAAGCATCAACACGTTTTATTACAGATGTTTATATTGTCCTTTCCTTTTTATTCTTAGAATTCACCAAAATACCTTCAATGAAAATACTGAATTCCATAAGTCCATGGAAATTATAGGTGATTCATTATCCCTAAAGGCAAAAATGAAAACTCGAATCGTCCAAACCTTGTCATACGCCAAATTCTAAATATCCTCTTTCGAATATTTTTACTTAGTAGTTCTATCCTCAAGTCTAATATCGAAATTATATTTGCTCCTTTCATTTGATCAAACTAATTGTCGCTTTAAAGCAAAGGATAATTATACTTCTTTGTCACATTGATCAATCCCCCATAGGCACTTTACAGACACTTCCATCCCTTTCTTTAACAATTACATGCGCTCTCCAGGGTGATGTAACCTTCTTTCAATGACTTCAATAGTATCTTTCAACCCCCTTTAAGCAATGCAACATTAATCTTTTCTCCACACGCAAATATGTCCATATATTACCTCCAACTTCACTAAACCTTTATATCCTTCCTTATATTTCCCATGCTTACATCTTTCCTCCAATTAAATCCATAATCTTTGTTCTAGCATCCCTTGAATAAATCTCGTGACCCCTAAATAATCTCAACTTCAATCACCTTATATACAATCCTTACTCAAGTTATTTCAACACATCTCAATCAAATTCATAAATCTTGTCATAAACTCTTTCTCCTTTATGATATTTTTACATCCATAGTTCAATATTCTCGACACTTTCAAGTATACAGCGTCTTCATAATTCAAATTTCCTTAAGTTTCAAGAGTTATTCAAGCCGCTTTCAAAATTTTTATCATTTCCAGAATATTCCTTTAAAGCTCTTTAGCCATTTTGTTGAACTTTTGCCTACCTTCTTTCTTGATTTGATTCCTTATCTTTATTTTTGATCTCACCTTTCTTTTAGCTAATATATGAATTGATTATTTATAATTCAATTCAATCAAACTCCCAAAGACTTTATGTCTTAAAAACCACCCTTAAACTCATAGTTCGCCATCCTTCAACTCATTCCCTTAAGTTTAAAGCAATATCATTTCCTTGAATACCGAGAGATCTTAACAACTTGGAGTACTTCTTGAAACCAAGTAATCTTTTCATTTCCACTTAATTAAACCTCACTATCTTTTCTTTCTATCTGCATGAAAAACTGGTAAAACTTATTTCGGGTTTGTTATCTCAAACATCTCCAAATAAGATCAGATGTATTCATAACTTGTTTGTTCCCTCTGACATGGTAAAAATCAACTCTCTGCAGTACTTACCATACAAATTTTTATTCACTCTCAAATTCTCAAGACACAAATTGTTTTTAAACAACTTGTATAACTCTTTAACTCAACCGTCAAAACTTCATGAATTGATCTCCCTTTGGTATATATATAGTTTTCACTTCTTAACACCATCTTGTTTCACCTCTTTCCCACTATGGGATTGTTGGTGGTTATATCATCCTTGCCTCCTTGGCAATCTGTCAAGCTTGTCTTACTACCTTGTTCAAATAATTCCATTATTAAAATTGCTTCTTGTTACCATAATTTCTTGATGATAAAACTGGTTGCTATAGGTTGGGTTGAAACACTTAGCTTTTTCTTATTCTAATCAACTAACACCAACCACTAAATTAAACTCAATCAAGAAACAATTATCATTTAATTCGAATTAAGGCATGAGGTAATTTTTTTTTTTTTTTTTATGTCCTCATTCCCAATAATTCGAATACATAAAATCTTGATTGATAAACAACCAAAATTCATATACTTAAACAAACAATCAAAAATAAAAAAAATATCCCCATTAACTGCTACTCATAAAGGGAAGAAAGAAATGAGTAGCTTTTGGAAAACAATAGAAATCATAAGGTTGTTGAACAACTCTAAAAGATTAGGTGAATAAATTCAAGAATTTTCTCCAAAATGATAGCATTGTTACCCATAATGACTCCTTGAAGTAAAATAATTATCCTCATATCCCAAGTGAAAGAATAAATACTCATAACTCCTAAATAACATATGTCAATATTCTCAAGGTTGAACATGTGACAATGTATTTAAGGTCCAACATAACAAGAGTCCTCAATATTCCAACAAGATCATAACTTCTCAAAACTCCAACCATATATTAAAATATATATGCTCAATTCTCCATCCCAAATTAAATAACTTTAATCATAAGAAATGATAAGTCACTAAGCTTAAAATGTCAAACTTCAATTGATCCACATTGAGTATCCCTCAACTCATATAATAAATTTCATCATTACTCATCTCTAATCAATTCCTATGCTCACCTCTCTAGGGCTATTGTTAAATTTCGATTCCAATTCAAACTCATACTCAAAGAAAAAACATATTTTTCAGAATAGATAATATCTCAAACGATTTCATCCTTAAGCTCCTTAACCATATGCATTAAAATCAATCTATTTATCCTTATAACTTGGTGTCTCCATACACAAGTGTACAAAATTCAAATTACTCATTTTTAATATCTAGACAACGTATCTTAAGAACAATTTATCCCAAAAATAATACTCACATTCATGTGATGATGTGCACCCAAAATTTCTTCGAAAATACATCTCAAATAAGACCATTGAAGCGAACCATCCTAACATAAGCAATTGAACTCTCAAAATCCTTAACATTCCTCAAAATTCTCATCATAGAAACTCATGGGGTATAGGTTTAGGGATCCTACAAGAAAACGGGATTAACTACCAATAGCAAACCCTTCCCATAACCACATAATACAGTTCTTGCAGAAAATTAAGTTCGCTGTTCAATCAAACAATCTTGATGGCTCACATATAATGATTCACATATTACATGTTATCATCAATAAACATTTAGCCATACAATATGCTTGAACACCTCTTAAAAAAAAATATATATGCACATAGTAAAGAAATTAAATTCTAGCCTATATGCCCTTTCTTCTCCTACCCAATCTCAGCAACATGCTTACAAAAGCTTTTAACACATATTTCTTACCTCAATCCTTGCTTTCCTGCAACATGAACAAACTAAAAATATTTTTGACTCCTTTTTTTTTTTAAAGAAAATTCAAAAATAAACTTTGAAAAAGACCGAAAATTTTTCGGCTTCTTAAAAAAAAATCCAGACATCCTTAATAAAAAAAATTCGGATGTTCTTCATAAAAAAAAATTTGGTCATTCCTAAAATAAAAACAAAAATAAAATTCAAAACAATTTAGTTTAACACCGTTTAATTAAATAAGCACTTGGCCAAGTTTTAAAACAAAACACTTTAAAATACATTTTTTTTGCTTTAGTGGTAATAAAATCTCAACCTAAGCTCAGATACCACTTTGTAACACCTTAGAAATTCCTTTCCTTTAAATATCCATTCTACTCTTTAAAATACGATTTAGGAATATCTAAGACATTACCACCACCGTGAAAACGGCTAAGACAATTATCAAAGATACATAGCGGAAGACTCAAAATTAAAAATCATTTAAACAAGTCAACTCAAAAGTCAACCAAACGAAAATAAAGTTTAAAACCAAACAAACAAAGTCAAATAAAATCAAACTACAACTTGGAACCATTAAAGACCCTTATTCAAAACCATTCTAAAACCAAACCTTTGTGTTAGTCCACATAAAATATGTCATAAATAAATAAAGCATAAAACACCTCGAAACCTAATGAAAGCTAGTAATAAGATTCACTCTTCTCTCATGCCCCATCATGATTATGCTTCAATACCTGAAAAGTTTATCTCTACTTGTTTCCACTACTCTCCATTAAAAATTGGTCATCATAGGGCCAAGGTAAAGACATGGCCAAACACACAAACACACACAATCAGAAAAGCTGAGTACATAAGCGTAAGTTAACCACACTAACATGCTTTCACCTATCAACACACTTACCTTATTACACCTGTTTACAAGCACACACATCAATCAACAAAACATAATGACTAGACACTAAATAATTCATTTAGCGTTGATTACGCATCGAACGGGTTTCCTCCTACTAACCTCCCCCAAATAAATTGAGGTTAAATGACACGGGAGCTAACCGTGCCAGCGACAAAACCAGTGGCGGAATTCCTACGCATAATAATAAATAAAAAGGAATGTACAGCGTCCTGTACTCCATTAGAAGTTATGGTTAAATATAAAACCCTATAACTCCCCCCATTGTTCATACTCAAGGTATATACGTTCCAAGAGTTTTGGTGCGTAATCTCTTTCACTTTACGTTATTTACATGTTATTGGACTTGGTGATGACTCTCAAAGCATAATAAATCAATCAATAATAATTATTCAATCAACCAAACATGTATGTCAATTTAATTCTTGAATAATTAGTGACCACATATTATTTAATGTTGAACCCCTTTTAATTCTACCTCAGTGTCAAAGACACCTTAAACGCATAATGCGCCAAAAATCCTATCCCTCAGTATTAAAAACACCTTAAGTGCACAAAGGCACCAACATAAAATTTATTCCTTGTGTACATAGACACTTATATAGCTCCTTCCTCATGCTTAAAGCATCAATAAAATTTTTTTGAACCATAATAAAATTCCTTTTCAATATTCCAAACATAATTAAACATGTAGTTTAATTAATCATGCCTTCTAACATGCCATAAATAAAAATGTGGTTCAAACACAACATGCCCAAAATATAATTTTCCAATCCATAACCATCACAAATAATTCACGCTTCACAATTCAATCACCAACACCATTAATTCACAATTCCATACATAAACCTTAGCATGATACTACTTGTAATTGATTGAAATCAAGCCTAGCATGATTCTACATCATCAAAATATGCTAAGTACGCGTACGTACCTCAAATAAGCTCTTAAAATAACCGAGTACTCGACAACAATTCTCGAACCAAGTCGCCTACATAAAGGGACAATAAAACTATATTAATTACCCTTGTATACACAATTTCCAGCAACTTAAACACACTTTAAATAACTTATAATAATCTGAAAATTATGTAAAAACCCCTAATTAAACTCCTTTTTAATGGATAATCACACCCTTTTATTAAAAATCACAATTATACTACTTTAAATAAAATTCCAACATTTTAAACTAATCAAAAATCCTTTAAAACTTCATCAAAATACATCTTTATACTTAAATTATACATAGAAACATTAAATTATCTCTTACCTCTTTTAAACTCAAAGATAAAAGTTAAAGCATAAAAAAAAACTTCGTTAAAAATAAAAAACTACTCGAAAATCGTATTCAGAGGCTGAATTTGGCCACGAGAGGGTGCTGCTCACTACCAAAGCTAGTGAGTCTTTCTTAAAACGTTGTTTTCACTCGAAAAACACTACTTTTTTTTTTGTCAAAATCGGAGGAGTTTAGAACCTGATCGGGATTAAAACGGGATTAATATTAACGAACGGAAATCTAATAATTAAAACATGAATTTACGTGTTCAAAATAATCTGGAATTAAGTTAAACTAATAAGTAGTTATAATCACCAAAATTTCAAAACATCATTACTATAAAAGCCCTAAATCAATTATTCATAAAAACCCTAAAATCATAATTTTCAATAATTAAAAAAAAACCCAAGTTATAAAATTTAAAAAATCTGAAAATTATAAAGTTTAATCATCAACATACAATTTGATACTAATTAAATTAATTTCAAACAATAAAATCTAAACCCATAAATCAATAATTATAATTACACAAATTAATAAAACAAAGGAGAGAGAAAAAAAGACTAACCTTTTTGTGTGGGAAATTTTTGGGGATTCATGGGGTATTTATAGAGTAGAGAGTGTAGGGTTAAATTTGGGCTTATAAAAATGTGGGCTTGAGTTATGGGATAGGGCTTAAGTTATGGGTTTTGGAATGGGTTATTCCAATAAGAGTATGTAGGAATAATTTACATTGCCCAATAATTAATAAACGTTTGGCCCAAAACATATTTTACTTTTAAACTTTATATTTAAAATACTTTAACCCTTTAAAATATTTAATTAAAATACTTGAGCCCTTGACAATACATTTTATTAATACTTAAATACTTTATAAAAATACATAAAAATACGGGGTATTACAAGCAGGGTCAACTTAAGCAGCATCTTAGTCGGTCACCGTTTGCCCCCCTTTTGTAGACAAATGTAAGGTATCGTCTCTACCCCCTTTAGCTCATTTACATTTATTTCAATTCATTCAATAAATGGACTCATCACCAACACACACAACACGACCTAGGTCATTAGTTAGCCGGTCTTCTGGTACGGCTGAGTCTAGGTCTGGGAGTGCTAGCTCCGGGTCCATGGAGCAATTTTGTACTCCTCAACTGACCATCTATGTGTCTGTGCAGGACATGATGGATAGAACTAAATAAACAACCACCAAACGGCGTCGAAGAGACGGTACATTAGAAGTGACGTCTAATAGGATAACCCCGATTGAGAGGTCAGAGAGCAATGAAGGCTCAGGGCAATACTCCTTGTCTGAGATTCCTAGGACCCCAAGCGACACAATTTTGTACGATGAGGGTAGGGACAGTGAGAGAGCCGTCTCCCAGATGGAAC
The DNA here is from genome assembly GCF_948465745.1 of Chenopodium album. Classification (NCBI taxonomy): domain Eukaryota; kingdom Viridiplantae; phylum Streptophyta; class Magnoliopsida; order Caryophyllales; family Amaranthaceae; genus Chenopodium; species Chenopodium album. Next base: position 47,054,000 of record NC_137839.1, read on the forward strand.
TTGATGAAGCTGTCCCCGAAGATAGAGACAGGGAAGAGTCTATATCGGGGTTAGCCGGCAAAGAGGGAGACAGTGAGAGCTCTACCTTAGGGTCTAGCTCTGAGGATGATAGTGATGCCCTTCTTTCCCCGTTGTTGGATAGCGAGGCTGAAGAGAGGAAAAAATGGGAAGCAACGGATCATCCTTTTAATATCCATTTCTCCGCCAAAGACAGGCAGATAATGCTAAAGGGTATTAAAAGCTTTGTACAGAAGCGCCCCCTGGGAGATGGATATACTATCCGGGTGCCGCCAGAGCTAGGCACCATCTTTTGGAAAGATGACCAAGAGAATGCCAATGCCTACTTTGGATGCTATGAGGCGGCATTCCTGGCAGGCCTCCGATTCCTGCTTCACAATGCTGTGAGGGCCATACCCAGGGGTTATGGCCTAGGTGTTTGGCAGCTCACCCCCAATTCATGGGCTAACATTTTGGGGTATGTAGCTGCCTGCGAGATGCAAAACTTGAACCCCGGCTGGGAGGCTTTTGCACACATGCACTATCTTAGCTGCAACCCGGGCAGTTGGAGGGCGTGGTACACCTTGACCACCCTTCCCCAGTATCTAATGACTTTGGACAAAGTGTCCAAATATGACGGTTGGAAGAACTGTTTCTACCTGCTGTCTGCCCCATCTCATCGAGAGAACCGGGAGCTACGCTGGTAGGATAAAAATTTGACCTATTGGGTTGCAAATGTGCCCTTCTTCGAATACCAGGGGATGACTATGACGCTATCATGGAAACCAAGTTCTTTGAGCTCCATCCAGAGACTCTCTCAACCGGGGATATAATAAAGGTCCCTAATAATTGGATTCCTATGTGCGCATGGTTTAGAGATGAGGCGTTCTTATTTGCTTGTGGGATAAGCATGATATTTCCAAAGCGTATGTTTGATATACATTCGGTAAAATACCGCTTGTACCATTGATGTATCCGTTTTATATAGTATTTTACCCCCGTCCCTTGGTCGTAATTAGTAGTGTTTTTGGCTCTTTAGAGCCACTTTTATTACTAATTGTTGTTTTCCAGTGTTTTCGTAGATTTGGTTGACTTTTGCAGGGATTTATGCTTTTGGAGTATTTTCCCGAGATATTTTGGAGCAATCACGAGCATTGGAGAAGCACGACCAGACTTTATAGCCCAGGGCCGGTTAGAGCCATCGAACCGGTGATTAAGGGCCCGGTATAGGTGATACTGGGGCATTTGGACCGAGTATTCAAGACCCAAAGAGGAAACCCAGATTGGCCCGAAGAATTGGAGCCCAACCGAAGTCCAAATAGTGGCCCAAATGATCCGCCCGGCCAAAAAGGCTGGCGCCCGGAGAAGCGCCCGGTGACGCGCCCGGCCGGGTGCGAGATTTGTATTGGAGTAAAAAAAGGCGCGCCCGATCGGGCGTTGCCTCGCCCGATCGGGCGCGTGTATATTTAGGAGACGATTAGCGTCGTTTTAATTTGTTTTAGTTTAGGATTTTTGTACGGAGTATAAATACTCCTCCGTAATACGATTTTAGGACTACTTCTTCTTCTCTTAATCCTTTCTCTTAGACTTTCTCTCTCTACTTAGTTTTCTCTCTCTTAATCTCTCTCTAAACCTTTGTTCTTAATTCTTTCATTAATTCAGATTTATTTTGGTAACGATTTCTCTTCCCTTAATCTTAATTATTTATTTTATTCCTTTGATCATGATTTATTTATTTGCTTTGTTTAATTTATGTTTAAATATGTGTGAGTAGTTTAATTTCTAGGGTTTAGGGGGATCTAATAAATAATATGAAGGGGTAAATTATTGTTGTTGATTATCAATGCTAGATTAATTTCCTGTTGATTGATTTAATGCTCTGTGACTAGATTAGGCCTATCTTTTATGCATGAGTTTGACAATATTGATTCAAGAATCGAGAGATGAGAATTAATGTTTAGGTCTAGTTTCAATAGGCAAGTTAATTTATAAATGGTTAAGTCAAGATTCGAGAGATGAGATTTAATACCGGTAAATTAATTGTGTGATTGTAATAAGTAGTGAGCCCTTTACAATCTGGTTAATTGATGCATTGATGATTGACTATTATTGATTATTGGTATTGCATGATAATTTCTTATTGGATTGTTTTAATGTTTTACAATTGCGGCTTGTAAAAGTATAGCAATATTAAATTGATGAATCGAGCAGATGTTAATTTGATATTAAAGGCTATTTTCAATAAGAACTTAGATCTAGTAAATTGCGAGAGCCTGTTAGATCTATGTTGATTATTAAATTGTGAGAGCCTATTAATCATGTTATTTATGTAATGTCAATGATTGATTACTATGTTTTACCCTGAAGTGTTATTTATTGGTGAACCTATGCCCTAGATCCTTTCATATATTGTTATCTTCCTATTCTCAACCTTAGTAGTTTAGTTTCTTACTTAATTATAAATATTGGTTACTTAAATAATTTAGATTATAATAATTAATTAGGAGTAAAAAGACTTGTTTCCCTGTGGAGATCGACCCTACTTCCCTATCTACTTTAGTTAGAGGATTTAGGTATTACTTTTGATTAGGGGATACGACTTTACCCTGTCAACCATTGCTCTTAGCCATTGATTATTTTGTACTAAGTGTAGGTTCAGTATTTTTTGTAGAAGAAGCTTTGAGAATGGTTGCTGACGAGAAGACTCCCAAACGGTCCTCTGCGCAAATCCGGAGAGACTTGGCGGAGGCTAGAACCGCCAAGTTGAAGGCCTAGGTAAATAACTATCTGGCCCTTTGTTCTTATATTCAAACAGGCGTTGCCAATTGTATACTTGACACATCTTAAATTGCAGGTGTAGACACCCAAATGTGTCTCCCCAAAGACCGAACCCAGTGATGAATATCTTTCACGTTATTGATTATCGAACAAAGCGAAAGTGTGAAAAGTCTAGTGATGCGGTTGTTTTTAATAATAATACTTCGTTCTATTTTTGAAAATTTTCCTTTTCATACACTGTTTATGAAAAATAGCCAGCTAATTTAGTTTGGTCCATGATAAGGGTCCAATAATAGTGTAGTTTGATTGGGCTTGAAAAGAGATTTCCAACGATATATTATAAGCCCAATTCTGATTTTATAATGAGAAAGTTATGGATTAAGGGTCTGTTCTCATTGACTGAACTGAACTGAACTGAATTGAGCTGAACTGAACTGATCTGATCTGAACTGAACTGAACTGAACTGAACTGAACTGAACTGAACTGAACTGAGCTGAACTGAGCTGAACTGAACTAAACTTAGCTGAACTGAACTGAACTGAACTGAATTTCAACGTAAGCGAACAGGCCCTAAATTAAATTTGGCCTGAAATGAATTTTATATGTGGTCTAATGATCTAGAGGTGGGCCTACTAATTAAATTCCTAAAGTTATTATTATTGATTTTAATCTGCTAGAATAATCTAGAAGGTTCTTATAAATTCTAATGAGATTAGGATTAAAAATTATATTTTAAATATTTTTATTTTGAATAAAATAAGTGATTTGTCACAAACCTGATTTTGATATGATCAACGCGGAATTAGCTGCTTAATCATATTCAGAAGAGGATACCACGTACAAAGCCAGTCTTATCTTTTAATTAGCGCCAAACGACAGAGTTTGTCACCTGGTGCTAATGTCTGTTGCTGGGCGCTAATGTCTGTCACTTGGCACTGCTGTCTATCTCCTGGAGACAGATGCCAGTTTTATTTAGTATAGAACTTGAAGTATTTTTTATCATATTCGGACAATTTTTCTATAAATAGGGGTTGTATCTCACCGTTTTCATTCATTAACAATCATTATCACAACCATGATCTCTCTCTAAAAGCTGAAGCTTTCTTGTAGACACCCAAATGTGTCTCCCCAAAACCAAACCCAGTGATGAGTGCCTTTCACGTCGAATCATAATCGAATGAAACGAAAGTGTGGAAAGTTCTAGTGTTGCGGAAAGTTTTTATTTCTTTTCTCTTCTCTCTGTTTTGGAAAACTTTATTTTTAAGAAAACAGCCAATCCAGTTTGGTTGGTCCATGATATGGGTCCAATAATAGTGTAGTTGGATGGGGCTTGCAAAGACCTTTCCAACGATATATTATAAGCCCAATTCCGATGAATATTGAGGAAGTTATGGCCAATTTACCAAACTAGGCCCAGTTTGAGCTTTATGTACGGCCCAATGATCTAGGGGAGGGCCTAATATGATTTATGGTTTTAGTCTTCTAGATTCTTCTAGAAGGTTCTTTTCATTCCTAATTCAATTAGCATTGATAAGTTGACTTTGTTGACTTTTTAGAGTTTTAATCAAAATCAAATAGCATTTTCGAAGAAATTATATTATTTTATCCTCCAGTACGGTAAACTTATCGGATTTTCGAAAACGCGTTAAAGTCAAGACTGGCGTCCAACCCCAGGCCTTGGCGCCTGGAACCAGGCTTGGCGCCAGGCGCTAGCCATTGGCGCCTGGCGCTAGCCACTGGTGCCTGGCGCCAGCTAGCCAGGGTTGGCGCCAACCTCGTTTTGCGTGCGTCAGACTCTGTTTTGTTAAATTATCTTTTTTGGCTGATTTTCTCTATAAATATCGTATCAAAAACTCCGTTTTCATTCACGAATTCTCATCAACAATTAGTTTTAATTAGCTTTCATCAACAATCATTAATTCTTTAGCATTTCTTCATTCAATCTCTTTCTTACTTTGTTTTTCATACAAAATTCCGCATTCGCAAGATCTAGATACACCTAACCATATTCGAAGTTGCCTTCGCCCTAGACGTGAAAGGTTTTAATTTATGAGGGTTTGGTCCCTAATCTCTCTTTCAATTATTTAATTTAATTGCTTTGATTATTATTTTCCTTGAAGATACTAACGTGTGTATTTTGTTATTAGAAAGAGGTACGAGGCATCAAAGTAAGTACTTTAATTGATTTTATTGATATTATGATGTAGAAATCATGTTTAAATTGTTATTATGATTCTTAGTATCATGTCTAGGTTAATTTTAATGTTAAATATGATTGTTACGATGCTTCCTATATTCTTCCTAATATTTATGATTGTTAGTATCATGTTAGGGTTAAAGATTTGATTTTTATTGCTTAGTGACATGCTAGGGTTTGTTATTAATCTTGTTAGTATCATGCCTAGGATCTTGCTTTTCTGCTTTAGCATGAATATTATTATAATTATGATTATTATTATTATTATTAACTATGATTGCTATGATTATGATATTCGTTATTGTTTATGGTCATTATAATTTGTTATAATAATGGTTCATGATTATTTTATTTATGATTATTATTGTTGCTTGATATTATATTTGTTATTGCTTGATCACCTTTGTGCATGTTAAAGGGAATTTTGTACTTGCAATCGCGCTTAATAAGATAATTAATAATCTTGTTTAGGGTTAATGTGATTATAATTTCAAGTGATCGCCAACAATAGTTTGTTTGTGCATTAAAATTCAACCAACATAGATAAACAGGTTTAGGGTTAATCTATTGATTGCATGTTAATCAGAAAGCGCACATGAATACGATCAGAATAAAGTAGAGGCCTATTATTAGGGCAGATTCAATCTCTTTTAGGTTGGATTTGTATCTTCATCCCCGAACCCTTATTTGGTTCATGACCTTATGGAGTTGACGATCTCTTGGATCGTTAAGGGGTGTAACCTTCACCTCGTGAACGGTTTACAAGTTCCTTAAAAACTTGTTGGCGACTCTTTTGCTCTATCTTCTTCCCTTTTGGATGCCACCGTACTTTAGTGTATGATCACAGTGGGGTTCAAGCTAGTGGGATTTTAAAGGCTTGAAATTATTCCCTACATTTCTCTTTCTCTATTCCTTTTCTAAACCTTCCCTCTCACAAAATTCTACATACATTAGTTGTCGACACACGTAGCCAACTTCGAAGTTGCCTTTGCCCTAGATGTGAAAGGTTGACAATTTGTGAGGGTTTGGTCCCAAATCCCTATTTCAATTTTTTAATTTAATTGTTTGATTTATTATTTTCCTTGAAGTTACTTTGGTTTATTATTTTATTAGAAAGAGATATGAGGCATCCAAGTGAGTAATTTAATTGTTATTCTTTTGATACAGAAATCATGCTTAGATTATTTTAATTCATAGTACCATGTTTGGATGTCTTTATGATTCCTAGAATCATGTTTAGGGTAATAACTAAAATTTCTAGTATCATGCATGATGCTTCCTATTCTTTCCTAATATCATGTTAGGGCTAAAGCTTTGATCTTTAATTTTTAGTGACATGCTAGGATTTGTTACTTATCTTGTTAGTATCATGTCTAAGATCTTGCTAATATTATTATGCTTTATTGAGATTGAGATTATGATTATTTTGATTGTTGTCAATATTATTATTGTTGCTTGATATTGTTATTGTTATTGCTTGATCACGCCTTTTATGCATGTTTAAAGGGAATTTGTACTTGTAATCACACTTAATAAGATAATTAATAATCTTGTTTAGGTTAATATGATTATTATTCAAGTGATTGTAGGTTAATAAGATAATTAATAATCACGCTTAATAAGATAATTAATAATCTTGTTTGTGCATTAATGTTCAACCAACATAGATAAACAGGTTTAGGGTTAACTAATGATTGTATGTTAGTCAGAAAGCGCACATGAATACGAGAAGAACAAATTAAAGGCCTTATTTTAGGGCAGGTTCAATCTCTTTTAGGTTGGATTTGTACCTTCATTCCCGAATATCCAGTCATGGTTCTAGACCACTATGGACTTAGCGATCTCATGGATTGTGAATGGGTGTAACCTTCACCCTATGAACGATTTACAAGTTCCTAAAACTTGTTGGCGACTCTTTTACTCTAGCTTCCTTCCCTTTGGATGCCACCATGCTTAAGTGCATGATTACAATCGGACTTAAGTGTGGGATGCTTGAAATATTCCCTAGAACAAGGTAGAGAGGCTCCTAGGTCCTTTACTAAGAACCTATTCAAGTGGGGACGGGACGACTTCAGGTAAGACGAGCCCCGAGGGCTCTTCTAGGAGAAACCGCCTTCGCATCGGGGAGAGGAATGTTACCATTGGAGGCTTTGGAGTAGGCTTTGATATGGTCCCATCCGGCCTCTCTGCGCCTGTGGGTAGTGCAATCCCACAAGCTTTTGAAGGTAAATACAATCCTTTCGAATCTCCGCCTGAGCTGGGATGGCCGTTGTGAGTGAAATCTCACTCTCAACAAACTTCTTTGTTCGACAGCCGACATCAAGCTAGTGCCGCTTATATAGCTCACACACCCCCTTTCACATATGGTGCTGATCAATCCCCCTGATGGTCGAACGTCCTGGCGCATGCCAGGTCCATGCTGGCAGGCGTCCCCAAGAAGGAGAAGGATGCCATCCCGGGCATTGAAACGTTCAATGTTGAACAGATCACTACACTTCAGTATGAGGTATACCTGATTCCCCTTTTCTGGATATAAGTATAGTATATCCCGCATGATTGACATCGTTTGTGTCTGCAGGCCATGCTCAGGGTTGATAGACTGAAACGACCATATGCTCGGAAGAGTAAGGAGGTAAAGAGAGCCACTAAATCAGCTAGGGATTCTAAAGATGTTGCTGAATATCAATGTATAATTAATGAACTTGAAACAAAAGTCAAATTGATGCAACAGGCGGATCAAATCAGGGGTCTTCAAACAACCCTGAATGAGGCTAAGGAGAAGGCCAATACAGATGAGACCATTGTTAAGAAGGCGGAGGAAGACCTTAAGGCCTTGCAGGGTACCTCCCAGGAGAATTCATATTAGGGCAACAATCGGGTCGGAGCAAGACCGCCTGATTGCTGAAAATGAAGAGGACTTAGACACCAGGATGAGGATCGCCTGGAATATTCTCCACCCAAAAAAGGATTATGGCATGTGGGCTCTGGCTTTTCAATATGCTAAAAACGTGGTGTATAGAAGAGAAAAAGGAGAGCCGAAGCCCGAGTCCTTTGAAGCCTGGGCAAATAGAGAGCTTGAGGAGCCTGCCAAGGAGCTCCCCCAAGAAGGAGAAGCAATTGAACTCCAATCTGATGCGGAAAACCAGGTGGCCAAGCATAAAGAGGACCAGGCGGCCTAGCCTCAGTCTTGAGTTTTCAGCGGTAGTATGCCAAGTTTTAAGCTTTTCCGGCCATCGTGCCGAGTATTTATGTATTCTTACCGACTAAGGAGTCGGGTATTAGTTTAATTTTCTTTGTCTCGGATGTTTATCCAGTTAACATTATTATCCGGTTTTACCGGCTTTGAATGGAATTTGCCGACTAAGTCGGCTTGATGAATTTGTTAATCTTGTTTGTTTCAATTTTTGCACTTAAATTCTGCATTTTTAATTTTGAATTTTTGCCTAACTTTTTACAGCATGCGGCAATGCAATTAGTATACCGGCTACTCTTGCCCCTGGCGGCTGTGTGGTTAGTTTTAGTATTTCTTTGATTGATTGACTTTGGAATGTTTGATACTTTAAAGAGTATGGAATGTTCCTAAGTCAATCAATCACAGTAGTGATTTCCCTAAACCAAGTACACAGCTGTCAACGGAACCGATAAGTAACCGTTTTACCTAACCAGGAAGTAGGCTAGATCAAAGCCTTATTTCCCTTTTTGTGGTATTTGCACTTCATAAAAACTATCTTCTAGTGAACCAGGCGGGAACTTGCCGCCTGGCAGTTAATGGGCGGAACAAAGAACATATTGTCCGTATGTCTGATGGTCCCTAGGAAGCTTAAAGGCCGTCTGGGGTGCCTGCAATCCATTGAAACTTGTTCGTCTGCCCTATTGGGGTGACTGGTACAACTTCGTCGAATAGGTAACAGAGAACTTTAGTTAATAATCGGCTGACATCTTTTGACATCCGGTTTCTACTCTTAACCATTCTATTGGACTATTTTGGTCAGATAACTATGAGTTAACCAATTAGGTCGTTCAATCTTTGCCGTCTGCATATGCTGGTAGAGCAAGCGATAAAATGCCCTCTGCAACAATAACACCCGGAGGGGCGTCACCGAACGTCATACTCATATTGGAGCAGACGAATTTATAAAATAAATTTGCATCCGGCCTCTGGCCACTTAAATTAAATATCAAATTAGCCGCCAAGTTTTTAACCTAGTTTATTTTTTCAATGGACCGTTTGTGTTTTCAAAAAGGGGTAGTATATTGTTGCGCATGTATATATACAAAGCAATTAAATTTAATTGGAAACAAAAAGCAACTTTTTTCATTGATGGGATTTTTATTTACTACCTCCGGTTCAAATTACTCGTAACTTTGGAATATTTTATATCTCACAAATAATATCCCAAAGTTGCGAGTAATTTGGACTGGAGGTAGTACAAAAATTTTCAAGTCTCAAAAGTAATACTTTTTCAAGTTGTCTAAATTCCAAGTTCTAGGCAGATGCCTAACGTTTAGGGTTTCCAGCCGGCAGGTGCCATTTCTATCTTCTTCATAGATCGGGTAGGGGCCTTCCTAATTAGGAGTTAGCTTTTCTTTCTCATTGGCCCTACCGCTTGCCTCTATCTTAAGTAACACAAAGTCCCTTACTTTTTTGGACCGTTTGTGCATTCTCTTATTATAGGCACGTGTCATTCTTAGACGGTAAATCTTATGCCGCAAGGCAGCATTGCCCCTGCGCTCTGGGACTGAGTCCAATGCTAGCCGCATGGCCTCCCAGTTTGCCTCTTCATCGTATAGCATGACTCGTGCAGTCGGCTCATAATGCTCGATGGGCAAGACGGCTTCAGCACTGTACACCATGAGAAATGGGGTTTCACTAGTTTCCCCCTTTTCCATTATCCAGATGGCCCAGAGGACATGAATTAACTCTTTATCCCATAAATCACCTGCTTGTTCAATTTTATTTTTAATATCGTTTGAGATGAGTTTGTTGAAGGCTTTAACTTGGCCGTTAGTTTGGGGTCGGCCGACTGATGCAAAACAATATGAGATCCCTTGATCTCCCAACTAAGTTTTAAGCTGAGGCGTCTCAAATTGAGGTCCATTATCAAACACCATAGACATAGGTACCCTAAACCGGGTGATAATGTTCTTCCAGATGAAGGAGATGACATCCTTTGTCTTGATGCCCTTGACCGCCTCTGCTTCCACCCACTTAGTGAAATAATCCACAGCCACAAGAATATAACGCTTTCCGCTTGGAACAGGCATATAAGAACCTAGAATGTCCATGCCCTATTTAGCAAACGGGACTGGGCTGTGGATTGCCGTCATGTTAGTAGCCGGACGATGGATTAGCTTGCCAAATCTTTGGCACTTGTCACATTTTTTAACAAACTCCATGGCATTTGACTCAAGAGTGGGCCAGAAATAGTGCCACCTGGCTCGGACGGCTAAGGACATGTCGCCTGCATGAGAGGCACAATATCCTGTTGGGGTTTGGTGAGTCCGACTCACCGCGGAAACAAATCAAATAACAAGACCGCACTCGCAATAAATAAAACCATAAACATAATTAAATTAATCACAAGATTAAGATAAAACAATTACCTTAGGAGCGTGCTTCGCCCGACCAGAAGGGGCTCTTACTTCGAAAGCAAGCCTCGAAATTACGACGACCTCCAACGATAGTCCACCCACAACTCGACCACCGAAAACGGTCCAATGCCTTGGGGTTAGAAAGGCCCGACCAAAACCCGAATAATTAATGAGTTTAAAGGTTTTCACAATGGTGATGGCTTTTTCAACTCTTACTCAAGTGCTTTTCCCAATACCCAACTTGGCTATTTATAGGGAAATGCATGAGTGTGAAAAGCTTTCCCATCAATGTGGGAGAATTTGATTTTCCAATTTATTTTAAATCTAAAATAAAATTAATAATCAAACTAGTAATAAATCAACAAGTGGCAAGCATACAAGGAGGAGTAGGTGAGGACCACTTGGAGGAGGGGGGGACCAAACTTGCCCCCCACTCATTCCCCCATAACCGGGCACCTCCCTTTCTTCTCCTCCATTTGAGTTGCGCCACATGGCAGCTCACTTGGGCACCCATGGTTGCCTTGTGGGCTGCCATGGGGTGGTTGTGAGGCTTCGTCACACCTCAATTGCTCCCAAAAGCGTGGGCTACTAGCTGCCACGGCCTAGAAAGCCACGCACCAAGTGTGCGGGTTGCTAGCTGCCACATGCTAGCATTGCCACGCACACTTGGTGCGGGTTGCTAGCTTTTTGCCGTGCCCCTACTAGCACTCGGTTTTACCGATGCTTGGGGTATTTCGGTCATTATTGATATATTATTATTTTTTACGTCTCGTGTTTGACTATTTTCGACTCGACTTTTGACACTCGATTTTGACGCTCCAAGCTCGAATTTATGACATCTTAACACTTGTTTGAAGGACACCATTCCTTTCAATCTCCCACTTGTCCTTCCGGACAAGTGCGCATTTAGTGTACAACCTTTTTCCTATGTCGCTTAATGTCTCTTCATGAACTATATGGTAAGATTATTTTGTCATCCTTATTACGTCCCGAAGTGTTTCTCGATTCCGAGTCCGACTGTCAATAAACAGATGATTTCTAAAATCCATCCGAGCACTGCCATGCATTTTCACAGTCTCGCTCTACGAGAGGCCTTCTATACTACAAAGACATCTTCCCTATTTTAGTAGGGGGACATTCCCAGTCTTGTAATGTAGCTCTTCTTACTGAGAGGACCTAGTTGCCCGAGTGTTGCCGTTATAATCCCCTATTACGGCAGACGTTTGACAACATCAAAGCGGACTAGTACTCAAACAAGAGAACTCACAATACTCATGGTCGAGGAAATAGGTTCCGATAGCCATAATGAGAAGTATACTTAAGACGATTTGTTAATCTCTTAAAGTATTCTCATAGGTCGATCCAGTATGGTTCTAAGCCAATACCTTTGCAAATGATTTATGACAATCATGTCCTCGTAGTACAAGAAACGGTGCTATAAATCAGACTACACACTAATCTCAATTGGTCATTAATCGTCCACTGTTTAAATGACCTTGATTAGGGATAATTTTCGATTATAATATTCAATGTTCACTTAATAGGTGTTTCCTTACCAAGACTGGTCTTGATAACCTATTTTGAATATTCCAAGAATCGAATGGACTCATTATTTAATTCTAAACCACAATTAAATAGCAAACGGAGTGATAAAAAAATTGCATGAAATTTTAAATTACTCCAAAACCAGAATGGTTCATCTTATGATTAATGGTTTTTCCGAATGTTTTAAGAGTATCACTCTTTATAAAACATCTATAGAAATCACACCCATATCTAATATGCTTGATTTCTTTCATGCAATTGTGAATGTTGTCGTTCACTCATTGCATAGGTTTAGTTATAATTACTTTGCTAATCTTAGCATCTTCATTACTGATCACTTTCATAATAAGATGATGATTTTTGAGAGTGTCATGGATTATATGTGATTTAGTATTTATTGTCCAAGTGATAGCTCCCACTCATTTTCATGATTGAGACTTTCAACTTGATAACCTACAATCCTTAACATTCAGCAACAAACTTTCCATAGAACATCTTCTTTATTATCACCATTAAGGTAACAATATTCTCAACATATATTTTAGTAGACTTCCTGATGATGCTTTGCTTCGGTTTCAGTCCAAACAGCTCACAATGATTTGGGATACCCTAATCAATTGTGATCATGGAAGTTCTCCTTAAATTCTTGCACATTACACATGGATCCACGTCCATGTCACCATTCTCAAGCCACGACTCATTTTAAGCTTGTGCTTATAAACGGCTTCCTTGTTAAGGATCTAATCCTTGTTAAGGTTTGTGCTTGCAACATCAATTCTCAAATTGCATTTGTTTCCACAAGTCAAGAACTCATCCTGTTACTTATCCAAGTACTTTGGATGTTCTTGGCCATAATCTAACAATCTAATACATAGATTTAGGTTGATTGGTGCTTCATACATACTTCACATGCTCTAAGCAAGTCAATCCTGCGACGATTCCATATCACAACGTACATGATGGATTAAATTGCAGAGTAATTCTCAATCTTATTCCATCAATTTGTCATTTTAGCTCATTCAGTTTCACTAAGTCTTTGCTAAATTGTTTGCTATGTGATATGGTTGAAAGTCTCTATTAGAGTCTTTCATGTTTGACTTAGAATTTAGCCTAGATTATACTTAGTTCAAACATTTACTTAGTTTTATACATATGGGTCAAAAGTCTTTCAAAGTCCATCAATTCATGTTTAACACGGTAAACTCCTTTACACGTTCAAACATTTTATCAAGTCTATACAATAGAAATTAATACCCAATATGTACTAAGTATCGTCTTTTGTTTGGTCCATTGTGAAAAATACTTTCAAATCTAAGCATTTAGCATTTGATAGTTATTTCACAACAGAGTTCGTAGACTTCTTATTGGACCTTTGTATAATTTACTTTTGCTCCTACTAAACTTCTTATTCATAAGAATTTCTATGTTTCGCCATGAGTCAATCCTCTTATTAACTTCATGAGAAAACACGTTCCAATTCCTATATGCAATGCTTCCTTAAATCTCATAACGGATTCCTTGAGCTTGCTTTCATATCTAGCATTATTTAGATTTTCAAAACCCTTAGACTATTCCATAGTCCCTTCCAAAATCCTATTTTGGGAAGGCGGTTTTGGTATCTATTTTTCCGTATTTCGTATGTGCAATTTTGCAGATCAATCACGAAAAGACTTAAGCATTTCGATTGGTGAATAGGTTTTTATTAAAATCAACTCCGTGAATTTAACTGTATCCTTTTCATCAAATCAAGTTATGTATGCATATACGTTTCCACATTTGTTAGTTTTCTCCTTGAAAACTTATTTGCAATTGATGGGTCTTTCACCCTTCATGCAAATTAATCAAGTTTCAAACATGATTTTCAAACATGGGGTATGTTTCTGATTTTCATGGCCTCTAACCATTATTCGGAATTTTGATTTGTCGTAGCTATCTTACAATACATTATTCCTTTACTGTCTAATAGTAAATAGTATGCTTGTAAGTCTTAGGTTTATTTCTAACTTAATAGAAATTTATAGGATTCAATCCAAGCATTTGGTGAATTATATACCTATACGGGGTAATTGCATCAACTACCGAGTTTCAAGGCGCTTACAAAGCCCTTTTATTATGTTGATCTTACTCCAACAATTCAAATGTTTTGTGAGTAATGAATTCTCTTTTAAGGCACTTGTAAAGTCCTTTTGAGTATTCTTGATCAAGTATTCTCACGAAGTCCTTTTAAGGTCTTATGAGATTCTCAGTTCTAGTTTGTTGCTAAGATCGATGGTCATCGAGTTCATTTCCTCCCACTTGTCGTTTTGGAAACGTGTTACTTTCCAGAAAGACACCACTTAGAGCAACAAACACTATGTTTTCAATTAGGTTGTGGAGATAATGTCCATGGTCTCACTTGAATGCTTATAAAGAGACATGAATATTGTCTTTGGGTAAAAGTTCGTTTTAAAACAAACAGTTTGCTCCCACTAGAGCTATCTTAGCCTTTAATGAGCTATTAAGCTCCTACTCAACCACCTAGCTCTTGCTAAGCCAGTGCGCTCCCACTGAGTCACTTAGCTCCCACTGAGCTAATGAACTCCCACTGTGGCTAAGAGTTTTAGACATATACTTGAAAAGACATTTAGAAGATAATTCTATCCATAATTGAATATGGTGTCCTTTCTTAGATTCGACATTTTGTTTAGAGTAACGTTAGTCCTTTGTGCAAATCTTAAGAACTTTTAATAAGGGATGTGATCCATCATTGTTCGAGTCATTTTTAAATGGGATCGAGGTCTCCGTGAAGTCACACTATGTTCTTTGTGGAGTTATTTATGAAAATTTCAATTTCATAACTTTGTGATGGTCACGCTTGGCTCAAGCAAACATCTCACGATCTAATCTAGACGTTTTGATATCTTTCCAAGTCGATTCTGTACTTCACTGAACTCTTGAACTATTCAAGGTCAAGTTTGTTCACGTTTGATGAATATAGCCATATTCTTTCAAGTTCTTTGTGAAACGTTAAAGTAAATGGATCCTCTTTAGCTTTCGGAGTCAATTATCTATACCAAGAACAATAGCTCTTTACTTTGTCGGTTTCAATAAGTAAGACTTGCTTGTCTTAGAATGATTCCGAATCGATCAACTATCAAGAGTCTATCTAATAGAGCCTTGAGTACGTTCTTGTCGATGTGACATTGCTAAAGATGTTCGGAACGCAAATCATGCCCATGACTTTGAGCTTTTGACAGTTTATCATATTAAGAAAATGTTTGTTTATAATCAAGCATTCTTGACTCATGGTTTAGACAACCATGCCATTCAAATAAATTTGCAACTATTGCCCATTGCTTTGAATGTGAGTCTTTTCGTGTGTAAACGGATCAATTGCTGATTATGGAACACAATAACCATTTATTTGTTCCAGCCTTAGCTTAAAGGTGTTTAAACAAAGCATACGACCTTACAGCTGATGTAGCACCACTTGCTTCATTCTTATCTTGTAAGTCGATAACTTAACTTATCTTCAATAGTTTGAGGTCACTTTCAAAGTGGAACACTCAAGCAATATCCGATACTTGTGAAGATAACGAATGGCTTAGTTAACTACAATAAAATGAACTCATGGGTTGAAATGGAATCTTATTCCTTTTCTTCGTTCCTCGTTTCCTATATTTCTTATCATACTTTATCTCATAATCTTTTAAGAACCATTTCTTTAAGAGTGTTTGAATTTTATACTTTGTTAGGCATAATTAAGCATCTAATGCGCCGTAAAACAAAGTTCCATATTTTCCTTTAATTCACGCTTGATTTACTACATCAATGAGTCCTACTCATCTATGTATTAAGCAAAAATATATGTTGGTTGTCAATATTGACAATTTGAGTTTGCAACTCAATACTTTCATGTTTTATCAAAACTACCTAGTATTTTGAATACACGATGTCCAACTGTCCCTAAAAGTCATTTATGAGAATTGTATTTTAGAAATGCTTTACTTTTCTTTGAGAACCATTCTCAAAGATTTCCTTTACCAATCATGGAAACAATATTATTTGATTTAGAATACTTAAATATAAGTGCAAAGTATAACCATTTATCAAGAAAATACATAATAAGTTTGAAAATTAAAAGGTATTCATGCAAATCTTCAATCTTATTAAACGTCTTATCCACGCATTAACATTGTCCTCATTTGGCGAGAATAGGTTAATTCCAAGATCTAAAGAGACAAAGAGTGGTTAAGCATGTTTTGGCTTGTCTTAACACTCAATCTCCTAAGGTAAGTAACGCTTTGCTAATGGCTCCAAGCCACTCTTGGGTGAATAAATCGTCGCATTTAATGCTCTCTCAACAATTTATTTACTTTTACACGACATGTTAGGACTCCATCACTCATATCGTTGAGTACAACCAAAACCAACTTGCATACCTGGTATGCCTTACGTTCCTTGGAGAAGTAGTGACGCCTCGCTTTGGCGTAGCCCACCACTACCCTCGTTCGGTTGGTAAGTGTTTTTTGGAATGGCAAGTTTTACTCAATATTTAGGGAATTAGGCCTTCTATGTTGTTTGATTTAAGTGAACTTAATTAATCATCACAACATTCGAAATCCTAAACATGCATCTAACATATAATTCATATACATGAACATATATATATCGAAAAACATAAATAGAGATGCATTTGGCAACTAGCATGACCCCTTGAGATCTTCAAATCTTCAAAAGGTCTTCATTTGCAACTTGATGGTTTCATCTTCCAAGAGTTGACCAAAATAAATACAACTACTAGTATCTATGATTAGGACTAATCTAAATATTAAGGTACAAAAATACTAAACGGTACGCAGACCGTATTTATATTTACAAAAATACATCACGGATCGCAGTCCGTATTTTCTATACTAATCGGGCCCCACTAGTGGCCATTTCATAAAACCTATGAGAGAATATACATTCCATTCATCCATTCACTATTTGTGAATGACCCATGCATTTTACAACGATAAACAAGTAACAATGCATAAAACACACGCCCGCACTAGTAACTAATCTAGGTGGTTAATCCGATTAACACGCCTAATTAAAACTAGTCAAAGTTGTTTTAACCGATTATGTAAATAAGCGCAATTAATATTTGAAGCTCCCACTAAATTCAGCATCCAACTCAATTAATCCAATAAATTAAGCCGGTAAAACCAATTATTTGCCAAAATAAAATTTTGCAAATGCCGCTCATAAAAATCGAGGCCTAGCCTCCAAAATTTATTAAAATAATTAAAACCAAATTAGATTAATAAAATAATTAAAACGGTTAAATAAGCAAAACTTTACGTAGTCCAAAATATCCTAGTGCCTAGCACTAAGATTTGGAGTGCTCACAACTAGCACACAACTCGCACGATCTCATTGCACCACATTGCTTCACAAGCAATGTCTACGCATGTTCCCGTTAATGATGTACCAAGCTATGCACAAAAAAAAATCCTCAAGTAAGCTCAAATGCAAGCACCCTAGGCGGCTTACCCACGGCAAGCCGCAAGGCTGCCATGGTGCGCCAAGGTTGCACGAGCAACAACCACCACGCGTATGTGCACCATTTTGAGGCGCCTAGTAGCCTCGGCAGCCCCATGTGGGTTGCGTGAGCAACCCGGATGGCCGAGAGCATGCTTAGGGCTCTTAGGCCTCGATTTGGTGCTCATGATATGCTTCGGAAAAAATCCCGACTTTGTGTGACATATTATTTAATCAATTGCTAAATTAATTTTAGAAACAATTAATTTAGAGGAAAAATGAAATTATAACAAGTCCAACTTAAATAAATTCATCCAAGTGCATAAAACCAAAATTATTCCAAGAACCATTCTTTAATAAAATTGGTTTAACTTGGTGCAACAAAAATAAGAAGGAAATTATTCACTATCAATTTAATTAATTTAAATTAATGTTGAGTTTTTGACAAAATAAAAGGGAGTTGGAAAAATGAACATAAGCTCAATAAAAATTCCAACTTTAATACTTGTGAATCCTTGAAAAAAAATAATATCTTCTAATATGAAGATAAACAAATTTCTATCACAAGTTTCAAATTTTATGATTCCAATCAACTAAAAAATGATTAAATCAACAAAGTTTAACAAAAATTCATGGAATTTAGTAACTCAAAGTTTCAATCACTTAACATAATTAAAGATTGAACCTTTAGTACTTAGAAGCCTCAAAGAACAACAATTTCACAATTAATGCAATTAATTTGCAATTATGTGAAAAATAAAACCAAGCTTTCAAACATAAATTACCACCAAGTAATTATGCCTAAAGAAGTTTAAAATTGCATATAAAACATGTATTGAACCAATTACATAACCACCATAAATATGCAATTAATTTTCAAGGTTAGAAAGACTTAAAATTTTTCGTAAAAATGAAAAACCCCTCGAAAAATGCAATTCTACTCGTTTTTTTGCTAAAAACAGAGTCCTGAAAGTATAAAACCATTTCCAAAACGCCTTTTCCACCCAAAATTCACTATTTTTGGGTCGAAATCTGGGTTCGGGAGCTGAAGTCAGCTCTAATATGAGTTTAAAATGGATAAAACGAGCTACTAATCTAATTAGCAACTTATAACCAGAAAAATTAAGCCATAAAAATACCTTTAAAAATATTATGATTTTAAAAATAAACGAGCGAGGCTTCGATACCGCTGTTGGGGTTTGGTGAGTCCGACTCACCGCGGAAACAAACCAAAAAACAAGACCGCACTCGTAATAAATAAAACAATAAACATAATTAAATTAATCACAAGATTAAGATAAAACGATTACCTTAGGAGCGTGCTTCGGCCGACCGGATGGGGCTCTTACTTCGAAAGCATCGAAATTACGACGGCCTCCAACGATAGTCCACCCACAACTTGACCACCGAAAACGGTCCAATGCCTTGGGGTTAGCAAGGCCCGACCAAAACCCGAGTAATTAATGAGTTCAAAGGTTTTCACAATGGTGATGCCTTTTTCAACTCTTACTCAAGTGCTTTTCCCAATACCCCAACTTGGGTATTTATAGGAAAATGCATGAGTGTGAAAAGCTCTCCCATCAATGTGGGAGAATTTGATTTTCCCATTTATTTTAAATCTAAAATAAAAATAATAATCAAACTAGTAATAAATCAACAAGTGGCAAGCATACAAGAAGGAGTAGATGAGGACCACTTAGAGGAGGGGGGGGGGGACCGAACTTGCCCCCCACTCATGCCCCCATAACCGGCCACCTCCCTTTCTTCTCCTCCATTTGAGTTGCACCACATGGCAGCTCACTTGGGCACCCATGGTTTCCTTGTGGGCTGCCATGGGGTGGTTGTGAGGCTTCGGCACACCTCACTTGCGCCCAAAAGCGTGGGCTGCTAGCTGCCACAACCTAGCAAGCCACGCACCAAGTGTGCGGGCTGCTAGCTGCCACATGCTAGCATTGCCACGCACACTTGGTGCGGGTTGCTAGCTTTTTGCCGCGCCCCTACTAGCACTCGGTTTTACCGATGCTAGGGGTATTTCGGTCATTGTTGATTTATTATCATTTTTCACGTCTCGTCTTTTACTATTTTCGAGTCGACATTCGATGCTCGGTTTCGACGCTCCAAGCTCGAATTTCCGACTTCTGACTTATTAATTAATTCCTAATTAATTCGCTGTTTCTGTTCATTAGTTGCTTGGGTGTGACCCGAAGGGTTCAGTCAAGATTAAGCTGTAATATTAATTATGCATTAATATTACTGATCGGAAGCGGCCTCCACCCAGGCGTTCCGATCACTTGACCTTACTGAATATATGAGCTTTCTAATAATTCTGAACCCACTAACGGAATGGTACACTTGTTCGAAGGACACCATTCCTTTCATATCCGGCATGCAATTCTCCGAGTACTTCTCTCCCCTTTTCTGGGGTAACGCAATGACGAGGGGTGGAACTAGGTCGTTGAAACTAATCCTCCCTCGATCAAACAAAATTTATAAACACTTAACAATCCTATATACTAGAATAGAGGCAAGTCGAGGATCGAACCCAAAGGAACGGTAATGTTCAAGCGCTCTCAATTATGTGCCTAAGATAGGTCAAAGACAAAAATAAAGAGAGAACACTAACAACTAACAAACAAAGAAACCAAACAAATAAAGCACTAGGAACGGGGTTCAACAAGTAATCATGACAATTATAGCAACTCGGGAACAATATTCAAATCAATGGTTGTGAAGACAAATGGAAAGCTCAATCAAAAGAGTCAACAAGATATCTCCTAGAGGTCAAACTAGCGCCAACTACGAGAGACTCTAACTAGGTGCATCACTAATCAAGCTCAATCGACAATTGCAATTCCTAAATTAATGGTCCGTAACATTAGAAACTACAATGCAATCTGGCATAATTCTCAAGGCCTAAACGAATTACACACATGAAAATTTCATTAATCACTTTAATCTCAACAATTAATCAACACAATCCTCAAATTAAGCACAATCAATCAGTCATACAAGTTTCACCCAATTCTTAGCAAACGACTACTCTAACATCATCATTAAATCAACTAACAACTAAAGAAATCAAGAATCAACAATATATGAAGAACAACTACGCTAATCAACAATCAAACATCAAAATCAAACCTAACAAATATGAAATCAAACAAAGCAATAAAATGATATATAGTTAAGAATGCTCATTGATAATAGAGAAGATCTCCAACACAATTGTCACCATTGAATCTTCAATCACTCAATCACCATTGAAATTCCTCACTTTCTCTCTCTAAAATCTACTCCTAAACTAACCCTAAAACTAGAGAGAGAAGCTCCCAACTAAGCTAAGAAAAATGATAAAAAATGTTAAATGAATCTTATTCTCCACTTGGCCCAAAAATCGGGTTTACAAAGGTATTTATAGAGGCGTGAAAACAAAAACCGAGCAAACAAATACCCACAAAGGCGAGCCCACGCTGTAGGGGAGGCGTGCCCGTGCTGCAGGGGTGGCGCGTCCGCGCAAAGGGGTGGCGCGCCCGCGCCCGTGCCTTGCGCGCTTGCGTATCTCTGGGTTTCTTCGATCTTCTCGCGGCTTTGTGCGTTCACTAAGGTCTTCGACTGAATGCACAATCATGATGATGATGAACACTAAGTGAGGCAGTCCCAAAAGCACATGATTGTGGGTTCAACACCGCATATTCATGAGAGCACGGCTTGAGAGCGCAAGAGCTAGAACTGAGAGAATCCACTTCCTTGCATCTTGAGCTTTCCAATTGCCATGAGCTTGCTCAAAAAGCTTCCTCCACCTTAGTAACTCACCAATATCAAGACCCAAACCTTGTACAATACCTACAACCACGAAAATAGAGCAAATAAAGGAGAAAAGAGTAGAAAAACCAACAAAATGCATAAAAGCTACAAAATAAGACAGGAAAGGTAAAACCAAGACCAAATGCATAAAACTAAGCATTTATTAAACATGAAGGCCATAAAAAGAAGGTAAAAAAACCTAAATTCTCCTTAAATGGGTGCCATTTATGACACCCATCAAATACCCCCAAGCTTACCTTTTGCTCGTCCTTGAGCAAAACAAAACCAAGGGAGAAATGATGAGCTTATTCAAACAAACAAAAGAAAGAAAAGAGACAAGAATATACACTAACTCCCTTTCGTAGGAATCACGGACAATTTTAGCAACTAAAGACAAGCCATTTAAACCCCTAGATCGCCTTAGAGGACGAGTGATGCTCTCGTAAAGGTTTTCTAAGAGATTAACCTATAACTCTCATAGTAATACAAACAAGGCAACGCATGAAAAAGAAACCAAAATACAAGAAAAGCAAACAAATGTTCATGAAAGGACTTTTTCAAATGTACAAGCATAAATGAATGCAAATCTTTCTAAACATGTAAGGGAGTGCACGTTTCAAGATACCCGAGGTTGATTGAAACATAAATATGCTAAGCATAGGAACTAGAGAAACACAATCCACTTTCATCCCAAATGGTCTTACCGCGTTCTCCTTACTAGTCTCATATCTTCCCCTAGTGAGAATCTCAAAAGTTCCATGAAGGAACCGGAAAAGGAGATAATTTTGGGCTACTCGACGACTTGATAATGCATCCCCTCTCCTTAGGATTTAACTCATAATGCCCTCCCCCGATATATGACTCAACCTCTAGGTCCAAAGGTCTTTCCCAAAGGTTGTAACAAAAGGGCAAAAAGGGTGAGGGTAGGCTTAAAATTTGAAAATTTGGCGATATTCCTAATTAGTGAAGCAAAGGGTGATCAAAACTTCTCCTCATAACCAAGCAATCGCCAAACAAAAACAAACTAACTCCCCCAAGCTTATTCAAAGCTGTAACCACAATCATATATACAAAAAGCGTAAACGCTTCCCCCCAAGCTTAAAGGAAGCATTTTCCTCAATTCTTGAAAAGGGGAAAAGAATCACATCAAAATATTTTTGTTTTTTTTTTCCTTATTTTCACTTTTTTTTTGTATTTTCATTTCTTTCAAAGCAATTGTCCATGTCTCTTTAACTTAGGACGGCTTTTACAATTTTTGCATTTGCATTGTCCTTGCCTTTTTTTTACTTTGGACGGCTTTTTCATTTATTCATTTGCCATTATTTGCACAAAAATCAAAACACAAACTTGCTTTTAAGAGAACCAAATCTCCAAACTCCTCCACCACAAACTCTTACAATAATGATCAATTGCTTCACAAAAACCTAGAATGAAAACGAAAATGAAACAAAAGGCTCAATATCTAAAGATGAGGCTTGAAAAGAAGGTACATATAAGGCTCAAATGGTAATAAAGAAGACATATGTAAACCCAATGAAATAAAAAGAAAGAAAATTAACCTAGAAAAGAAAAATTACCACCCCGAAAAGATACCTTTGTCCTCCGTAGATGGCTCGGTCTCGAGTTTGAGAATTATGATTTAAGATTTTAGATTAGGTCCGCAATAGTCAAGGATCCATGCCGCTCATGCAAATATATGTTGAAGTCTTGAAAAATAATGAACCTCACATGGATGTAGCAAAAACTCACTATTGGTGTCAATTCGACTATATGAAGCAACTACCAACATGCCACAAACGAGTAGAATCCGGTTTCATGGTCCCACTAGTTCTAACCAACTACCTTAGCATGCTTTATCCTAAAATCAACCAAACATACTCTCAAACCGTGCACACCATTACCATTTAAGAAGAAAAGCATTCAACTATACAAATCCAAAAGTATTATGTCCAAAGCAAGAACAAAACAATAATACATTGCAAATTTGCCTTGATAGAAACAAAAATCTTTTTGGAGTTATTTAAAAAAAATAAGAACATGGAAAAGCATATACAAAGGCACAAAGCATATATGAATCAATATCCCATAAACATGATAGAATACCCTCCCCCAAGCTTGAATTAGACAATACACTCAAACATAAATCATAGAAACCATTGGAGGGGAAAACAAGGAGAGCAATCCAACAAACCAACATATGTCCAATAAGTCATCATCCACTTGAGAAAGAGCAAGGAAGGGTTTTACCGAATATTATGTGGGTGTAAATACCCGCAAATGACCCAATTAAACCTTTCAAAGCTAATTTCCTCAAGAATTGAACCTTGCCTTCCATATGCTAGCAAAAATAGGAGTCAAACTTCCGTGATTCTAGATCCAAATCGAAGCACCAAAGTATATCAAGTCATGTACCTAGCAAAAGGCACACAAATATTTCCATGAGAGAAAATCTATTCTAAAAACAAAAGAAAATGAAAGCAATAAGACACGGGTTACTTCTCGAGAAAGGCTTGCTTAAGGTCCAAGCTTGACCGCTCTAGAAAATAATAATTTAATGCACGCAAGAGCTTGTCAAATGCACTACTACACATTTCATATGAAAGCAAGTATGCACAAGACAAAAATAAGGTATGCAACAAGATTAGTGCACATCTATGAGGTTGAGAAGAGGAATGCCAAGAAGAAGAAGTAGAGAAGGGAAAAACAAGAATATAAAAAAAGGAAGAGAAATAAAAGAAAAAGAACAAGGCATACTCTTCTCAACAAAATATTTTTGGTTGGAAATCCCACCATTTTCCTCAAAAGTCATCAAAGGAGACACTTGGGAGACTAAAGGTTCTTCAAGAGGAGAGGATATGAGAAAATTAGGTAATGACATGGGATAGGAGGGAACAAGATTAAGGTTTCTTGAAAATGAGGTGTACGGTGAAGAAATGGAAATTGGTTGCTCACTTACACCACTTTCCATTAAAACACAAGCTCTCTCATGGAATGAACTCACATCCAAAGGGCTCTCCTTCAATCCTCATTATTAAAATTTAGCTTATTCTCAATCACACCCTCATAAACTTCTCACCCTAAATGAGCTCTCAAAAGCTTTATATCATCATTAAGGCTCAAAGGAAGCTCAACCAAGGGTTGAGGGTCAAACTTTGGGGGTAGCTCAAAATAAATATGAGAAGTACGATCTCCCTCTAAAAAGGCCTCACCATTCTCTATGATGGAAAATGTAGAAGAGAAGGGATCACCAAAGTTGAAAGAGGAAGGCAATGGTTTAAGATTTGAGATAGGAGTTGGAGACTCAACCTCACCAAGCACTTCACTCTTATCTTCATAATCATCAAAAGTAAGCTCTACCTCCTCAACCTTATCATATGGAACCTCTTCTCCATCAAAATCATCTATGGTCAAGGCCTCACCCTCAAAGCAACCATGGTCATCATTCAAAGGAGATGGGTTGGAAGAAGATTGGTTTTCAAAATTAAAGAATGGAGGAATGAGATTACAATCAAGAGAGGTGGGTGGGGGATTTGACTTATCAATTGGTTATTCAACACTCAAAAGCTCTTGGTCCTCATCACCCTTAAACATCCAATCTCCCATGGAAACTACTTCATCCTTATCATCCTCACTCTGTTTCCTCATAACTTCTCCACGCTTCAAAAATTGTAATGTCCCATCCTTCTTAACTTAAATTAACGTTTCCTCAAAATTAAGAGAAGCCAACATTTTTAGTTTCTCTTCAACCCTATCTAAAGGCTCAATGGAACAAAATTCAAATTTGGAAGGAGGTTCAAAGTGCAAACTCTCTTTTGGAAGATCCATCTCCACACCCTTATCCTCTCTCATATGCTCTCTAACATCCTCCTCGCACACCTTGGAGCTCTCAAAACAATCATCATCATCATCATCCTCCATATCTACTAAAGTGGTAGGAACTTCATTTACATTCATCATCAATGACAATTTATTCTCCATCTCCTCATCCTTCCTAAGAACACCCAATTTACTCTCTTCCAACATTTTCACCAATTCCATTTGGCTTCTCATAATCTTCGAAAGTCTCATCTCAATTGGTTCCAAATTAGAATTCACTAATTAGAACATTTGCTAAAAAAGAGTCGATCAACAATCCACTTCCGGAAAATTTGCTACTTACTGAAATGAACGACAATCCATGTTTGAGGAACCTTTGCCGAAATTTATGATGAGTAGAGACCTATGCCAATCCTTTGGGAAATTTTGCCATAGGTAACTGGGTGTACGACAATCCAATCTCGGAAAACTTGCCAGAGATGACAATCTGAACTTGGAAAAAATTGCCAAAGAGAGAAGGAGCACGACAATCCACACTTGGAAACTTTTCCAGAGATGACAATCCAATCTTGGAAAGATTGTCGTTTAAGAAGAATGCGCGACAATCCGTATTTGGAAATATTGTCAGTTGAGGATGAAAATCCAATCTTGGAAAAATTATCGTATAAGTGCTTACATTAGTTCTTGTAATGAGCCAATGCTTAGACTCTTAAGCTAAGTGAGAAGATCGCCGTCAGGTCAATCACTTACTGCGGCTGTAATCGAGCCGACTACTAGTCATGTCAATTTGCTTATAGGGGCTAACTGGCGTACCAAGGAACCTAAAATTTGCTATAAGAGGTCCGAATAATCTAATATGGGGGCCACGCATTGTGTAGCCACACTAGCGCCTGCTTGAAAACTCCGGCGCCGCGCTTTTCTTCTGTCTCCAGGCGACAGCCTTGATATCTGGCGCTGAAGTCGGGTCTTCCCTATTTTGCTCTTGCTGCTGCTGTTGCTCGGTTTCGCTCCGAACTTTGAATTTGGTCGTTTCCAAATCCGCTCAAATCTTTTGTAAATTAAAGTTCTTCATATCTAATTTACTGATCCATGTAATTCCTCTTATCTTGGAAGGATCTCATGAAATCTGGGAATGTTCTTGCTTGCTGGGATGCACCTGCATTTATATTTTTTACTATAGGACTTTGTTCATGTAATTAGAGTTGACCTAAGACTTAGTGTTGCTTAACTCATTGACTTGACATGACTCAAGGTATAAACTTTACTTAATGATGACTCACTTCGTGTGACTCGTGTGTGCATAGTGTTGACTCAATGTGATAACACCACATGACTCATGTATGCATAGTGATGTGATCGTGCAACTTGAAAAATGCAAAAAAGCAAAATTTTCCGTCATTTTTGTGGAGGGTACCAACTTTCTCCCAAAAAAGAAAGACGCGAAAAAAGAAAGAAGCAAAATTTTTGAAGGTGCATGTTGAATGAGCTTAATCTGTTAACGTTGTCTCTCATAGTACAAGGATTGTAACATCTTAGACTATCTTTGTTTACTTGATAATGAAAGTATTTTGGTAACTTAGACGCGGAGGCTAATTACTTCATACTTTGTGATGCAATGATGATTACAAGTGATGAATGATTTTAATATGACAAGACATGCTTCAACGGTGTGTTAATATTTCATGACAAAGGGATCCTAAGGGAAGTATATTTAGTCATGTATCTGTGATGTGTGTGATAGTGACACTAAAGTTAGGCCGCAAGGGCTAAGTGCGTGGGAAAATATTATTTCTGGAAGAGTCAAATGATGGTGACTCTTAGGCTAGGTAAGCTAATGATGTAAGGATCAAGCCCCCAAGTCTAGCTCTAAGTAGATAGGGATGAGCATAGGGGATCCCTTGATATGATCATTGATCGCGGGATAGATAGGTCGAAGTGCGCCTACGTTAAAGCATGTGGTGAATATGCTTGACACTCATAGGAAGTGGGAATGGACATAATACGATAAGGGACATGATTGGGGACAAGGAAAGTAGGGAGCCGCCAACATGTTTTTAAGGAACTTGTAAACCGTTCACGGATCATTTAAGGCAACCACGAATAAAGGGACAACGATAGGCAACAACGATTGACCCGTGAAGGTTACACCCCATTCATAATCCATGAGATTACTAACTGCATATGGTTCGGAACCACGAAAGGAGGATCGGGGATGATGGTATGAAGTGAGTCATGGAGTCACATTCGCCCGTATTGGCCTCTACTCGATGCTTATAGTGAAAAGTGATTCATGCGATCTCAAAGGCATGCAAACAAAATATTCAATTTGATCTTGTTAACATTATTATCCGGTTTTACCGGCTTTGAATGGAATTTGCCGACTAAGTCGGCTTGATGAATTTGTTAATCTTGTTTGTTTCAATTTTTGCACTTAAATTCTGCATTTTTAATTTTGAATTTTTGCCTAACTTTTTACAGCATGCGGCAATGCAATTAGTATACCGGCTACTCTTGCCCCTGGCGGCTGTGTGGTTGGTTTTAGTATTTCTTTGATTGATTGACTTTGGAATGTTTGATACTTTAAAGAGTATGGAATGTTCCTAAGTCAATCAATCACAGTAGTGATTTCCCTAAAC
Organism: Chenopodium album; assembly: GCF_948465745.1. Lineage (NCBI taxonomy): Eukaryota > Viridiplantae > Streptophyta > Magnoliopsida > Caryophyllales > Amaranthaceae > Chenopodium > Chenopodium album. Next base: position 47,081,871 of record NC_137839.1, read on the forward strand.
CAAGTACACAGCTGTCAACGGAACCGATAAGTAACCGTTTTACCTAACCAGGAAGTAGGCTAGATCAAAGCCTTATTTCCCTTTTTGTGGTATTTGCACTTCATAAAAACTATCTTCTAGTGAACCAGGCGGGAACTTGCCGCCTGGCAGTTAATGGGCGGAACAAAGAACATATTGTCCGTATGTCTGATGGTCCCTAGGCAGCTTAAAGGCCGTCTGGGGTGCCTGCAATCCATTGCAACTTGTTCGTCTGCCCCATTGGGGTGACTGGTACAACTTCGTCGAATAGGTAACAGAGAACTTTAGTTAATAATCGGCTGACATCTTTTGACATCCGGTTTCTACTCTTAACCATTCTATTGGACTATTTTGGTCAGATAACTATGAGTTAACCAATTAGGTCGTTCAATCTTTGCCGTCTGCATATGCTGGTAGAGCAAGCGATAAAATGCCCTCTGCAACAATAACACCCGGAGGGGCGTCACCGAACGTCATACTCATATTGGAGCAGACGAATTTATAAAATAAATTTGCATCCGGCCTCTGGCCACTTAAATTAAATATCAAATTAGCCGCCAAGTTTTTAACCTAGTTTATTTTTTCAATGGACCGTTTGTGTTTTCAAAAAGGGGTAGTATATTGTTGCGCATGTATATATACAAAGCAATTAAATTTAATTGGAAACAAAAAGCAACTTTTTTCATTGATGGGATTTTTATTTACTACCTCCGGTTCAAATTACTCGTAACTTTGGAATATTTTATATCTCACAAATAATATCCCAAAGTTGCGAGTAATTTGGACTGGAGGTAGTACAAAAATTTTCAAGTCTCAAAAGTAATACTTTTTCAAGTTGTCTAAATTCCAAGTTCTAGGCAGCTGCCTAACGTTTAGGGTTTCCAGCCGGCAGGTGCCATTTCTATCTTCTTCATAGATCGGGTAGGGGCCTTCCTAATTAGGAGTTAGCTTTTCTTTCTCATTGGCCCTACCGCTTGCCTCTATCTTAAGTAACACAAAGTCCCTTACTTTTTTGGACCGTTTGTGCATTCTCTTATTATAGGCACGTGTCATTCTTAGACGGTAAATCTTATGCCGCAAGGCAGCATTGCCCCTGCGCTCAGGGACTGAGTCCAATGCTAGCCGCATGGCCTCCCAGTTTGCCTCTTCATCGTATAGCATGACTCGTGCAGTCGGCTCATAATGCTCGATGGGCAAGACGGCTTCAGCACTGTACACCATGAGAAATGGGGTTTCACTAGTTTCCCCCTTTTTCATTATCCAGATGGCCCAGAGGACATGAATTAACTCTTTATCCCATAAATCACCTGCTCGTTCAATTTTATTTTTAATATCGTTTGAGATGAGTTTGTTGAAGGCTTTAACTTGGCCGTTAGTTTGGGGTCGGCCGACTGATGCAAAACAATATGAGATCCCTTGATCTCCCAACTAAGTTTTAAGCTGAGGCGTCTCAAATTGAGGTCCATTATCAAACACCATAGACATAGGTACCCTAAACCGGGTGATAATGTTCTTCCAGATGAAGGAGATGACATCCTTTGTCTTGATGCCCTTGACCGCCTCTGCTTCCTCCCACTTAGTGAAATAATCCACAGCCACAAGAATATAACGCTTTCCGCTTGGAACAGGCATATAAGAACCTAGAATGTCCATGCCCTATTTAGCAAACGGGACTGGGCTGTGGATTGCCGTCATGTCAGTAGCCGGACGATGGATTAGCTTGCCAAATCTTTGGCACTTGTCACATTTTTTAACAAACTCCATGGCATTTGACTCAAGAGTGGGCCAGAAATAGTGCCACCTGGCTCGGACGGCTAAGGACATGTCGCCTGCATGAGAGGCACAATATCCTGTTGGGGTTTGGTGAGTCCGACTCACCGCGGAAACAAATCAAATAACAAGACCGCACTCGCAATAAATAAAACCATAAACATAATTAAATTAATCACAAGATTAAGATAAAACAATTACCTTAGGAGCGTGCTTCGCCCGACCAGAAGGGGCTCTTACTTCGAAAGCAAGCCTCGAAATTACGACGACCTCCAACGATAGTCCACCCACAACTCGACCACCGAAAACGGTCCAATGCCTTGGGGTTAGAAAGGCCCGACCAAAACCCGAATAATTAATGAGTTTAAAGGTTTTCACAATGGTGATGGCTTTTTCAACTCTTACTCAAGTGCTTTTCCCAATACCCAACTTGGCTATTTATAGGGAAATGCATGAGTGTGAAAAGCTTTCCGATCAATGTGGGAGAATTTGATTTTCCAATTTATTTTAAATCTAAAATAAAATTAATAATCAAACTAGTAATAAATCAACAAGTGGCAAGCATACAAGGAGGAGTAGGTGAGGACCACTTGGAGGAGGGGGGGACCAAACTTGCCCCCCACTCATTCCCCCATAACCGGGCACCTCCCTTTCTTCTCCTCCATTTGAGTTGCGCCACATGGCAGCTCACTTGGGCACCCATGGTTGCCTTGTGGGCTGCCATGGGGTGGTTGTGAGGCTTCGTCACACCTCAATTGCTCCCAAAAGCGTGGGCTACTAGCTGCCACGGCCTAGAAAGCCACGCACCAAGTGTGCGGGTTGCTAGCTGCCACATGCTAGCATTGCCACGCACACTTGGTGCGGGTTGCTAGCTTTTTGCCGTGCCCCTACTAGCACTCGGTTTTACCGATGCTTGGGGTATTTCGGTCATTATTGATATATTATTATTTTTTACGTCTCGTGTTTGACTATTTTCGACTCGACTTTTGACACTCGATTTTGACGCTCCAAGCTCGAATTTATGACGTCTTAACACTTGTTTGAAGGACACCATTCCTTTCAATCTCCCACTTGTCCTTCCGGACAAGTGCGCATTTAGTGTACAACCTTTTTCCTATGTCGCTTAATGTCTCTTCATGAACTATATGGTAAGATTATTTTGTCATCCTTATTACGTCCCGAAGTGTTTCTCGATTCCGAGTCCGACTGTCAATAAACAGATGATTTCTAAAATCCATCCGAGCACTGCCATGCATTTTCACAGTCTCGCTCTACGAGAGGCCTTCTATACTACAAAGACATCTTCCCTATTTTAGTAGGGGGACATTCCCAGTCTTGTAATGTAGCTCTTCTTACTGAGAGGACCTAGTTGCCCGAGTGTTGCCGTTATAATCCCCTATTACGGCAGACGTTTGACAACATCAAAGCGGACTAGTACTCAAACAAGAGAACTCACAATACTCATGGTCGAGGAAATAGGTTCCGATAGCCATAATGAGAAGTATACTTAAGACGATTTGTTAATCTCTTAAAGTATTCTCATAGGTCGATCCAGTATGGTTCTAAGCCAATACCTTTGCAAATGATTTATGACAATCATGTCCTCGTAGTACAAGAAACGGTGCTATAAATCAGACTACACACTAATCTCAATTGGTCATTAATCGTCCACTGTTTAAATGACCTTGATTAGGGATAATTTTCGATTATAATATTCAATGTTCACTTAATAGGTGTTTCCTTACCAAGACTGGTCTTGATAACCTATTTTGAATATTCCAAGAATCGAATGGACTCATTATTTAATTCTAAACCACAATTAAATAGCAAACGGAGTGATAAAAAAATTGCATGAAATTTTAAATTACTCCAAAACCAGAATGGTTCATCTTATGATTAATGGTTTTTCCGAATGTTTTAAGAGTATCACTCTTTATAAAACATCTATAGAAATCACACCCATATCTAATATGCTTGATTTCTTTCATGCAATTGTGAATGTTGTCGTTCACTCATTGCATAGGTTTAGTTATAATTACTTTGCTAATCTTAGCATCTTCATTACTGATCACTTTCATAATAAGATGATGATTTTTGAGAGTGTCATGGATTATATGTGATTTAGTATTTATTGTCCAAGTGATAGCTCCCACTCATTTTCATGATTGAGACTTTCAACTTGATAACCTACAATCCTTAACATTCAGCAACAAACTTTCCATAGAACATCTTCTTTATTATCACCATTAAGGTAACAATATTCTCAACATATATTTTAGTAGACTTCCTGATGATGCTTTGCTTCGGTTTCAGTCCAAACAGCTCACAATGATTTGGGATACCCTAATCAATTGTGATCATGGAAGTTCTCCTTAAATTCTTGCACATTACACATGGATCCACGTCCATGTCACCATTCTCAAGCCACGACTCATTTTAAGCTTGTGCTTATAAACGGCTTCCTTGTTAAGGATCTAATCCTTGTTAAGGTTTGTGCTTGCAACATCAATTCTCAAATTGCATTTGTTTCCACAAGTCAAGAACTCATCCTGTTACTTATCCAAGTACTTTGGATGTTCTTGGCCATAATCTAACAATCTAATACATAGATTTAGGTTGATTGGTGCTTCATACATACTTCACATGCTCTAAGCAAGTCAATCCTGCGACGATTCCATATCACAACGTACATGATGGATTAAATTGCAGAGTAATTCTCAATCTTATTCCATCAATTTGTCATTTTAGCTCATTCAGTTTCACTAAGTCTTTGCTAAATTGTTTGCTATGTGATATGGTTGAAAGTCTCTATTAGAGTCTTTCATGTTTGACTTAGAATTTAGCCTAGATTATACTTAGTTCAAACATTTACTTAGTTTTATACATATGGGTCAAAAGTCTTTCAAAGTCCATCAATTCATGTTTAACACGGTAAACTCCTTTACACGTTCAAACATTTTATCAAGTCTATACAATAGAAATTAATACCCAATATGTACTAAGTATCGTCTTTTGTTTGGTCCATTGTGAAAAATACTTTCAAATCTAAGCATTTAGCATTTGATAGTTATTTCACAACAGAGTTCGTAGACTTCTTATTGGACCTTTGTATAATTTACTTTTGCTCCTACTAAACTTCTTATTCATAAGAATTTCTATGTTTCGCCATGAGTCAATCCTCTTATTAACTTCATGAGAAAACACGTTCCAATTCCTATATGCAATGCTTCCTTAAATCTCATAACGGATTCCTTGAGCTTGCTTTCATATCTAGCATTATTTAGATTTTCAAAACCCTTAGACTATTCCATAGTCCCTTCCAAAATCCTATTTTGGGAAGGCGGTTTTGGTATCTATTTTTCCGTATTTCGTATGTGCAATTTTGCAGATCAATCACGAAAAGACTTAAGCATTTCGATTGGTGAATAGGTTTTTATTAAAATCAACTCCGTGAATTTAACTGTATCCTTTTCATCCAATCAAGTTATGTATGCATATACGTTTCCACATTTGTTAGTTTTCTCCTTGAAAACTTATTTGCAATTGATGGGTCTTTCACCCTTCATGCAAATTAATCAAGTTTCAAACATGATTTTCAAACATGGGGTATGTTTCTGATTTTCATGGCCTCTAACCATTATTCGGAATTTTGATTTGTCGTAGCTATCTTACAATACATTATTCCTTTACTGTCTAATAGTAAATAGTATGCTTGTAAGTCTTAGGTTTATTTCTAACTTAATAGAAATTTATAGGATTCAATCCAAGCATTTGGTGAATTATATACCTATACGGGGTAATTGCATCAACTACCGAGTTTCAAGGCGCTTACAAAGCCCTTTTATTATGTTGATCTTACTCCAACAATTCAAATGTTTAGTGAGTAATGAATTCTCTTTTAAGGCACTTGTAAAGTCCTTTTGAGTATTCTTGATCAAGTATTCTCACGAAGTCCTTTTAAGGTCTTATGAGATTCTCAGTTCTAGTTTGTTGCTAAGATCGATGGTCATCGAGTTCATTTCCTCCCACTTGTCGTTTTGGAAACGTGTTACTTTCCAGAAAGACACCACTTAGAGCAACAAACACTATGTTTTCAATTAGGTTGTGGAGATAATGTCCATGGTCTCACTTGAATGCTTATAAAGAGACATGAATATTGTCTTTGGGTAAAAGTTCGTTTTAAAACAAACAGTTTGCTCCCACTAGAGCTATCTTAGCCTTTAATGAGCTATTAAGCTCCTACTCAACCACCTAGCTCTTGCTAAGCCAGTGCGCTCCCACTGAGTCACTTAGCTCCCACTGAGCTAATGAACTCCCACTGTGGCTAAGAGTTTTAGACATATACTTGAAAAGACATTTAGAAGATAATTCTATCCATAATTGAATAGGGTGTCCTTTCTTAGATTCGACATTTTGTTTAGAGTAACGTTAGTCCTTTGTGCAAATCTTAAGAACTTTTAATAAGGGATGTGATCCATCATTGTTCGAGTCATTTTTAAATGGGATCGAGGTCTCCGTGAAGTCACACTATGTTCTTTGTGGAGTTATTTATGAAAATTTCAATTTCATAACTTTGTGATGGTCACGCTTGGCTCAAGCAAACATCTCACGATCTAATCTAGACGTTTTGATATCTTTCCAAGTCGATTCTGTACTTCACTGAACTCTTGAACTATTCAAGGTCAAGTTTGTTCACGTTTGATGAATATAGCCATATTCTTTCAAGTTCTTTGTGAAACGTTAAAGTAAATGGATCCTCTTTAGCTTTCGGAGTCAATTATCTATACCAAGAACAATAGCTCTTTACTTTGTCGGTTTCAATAAGTAAGACTTGCTTGTCTTAGAATGATTCCGAATCGATCAACTATCAAGAGTCTATCTAATAGAGCCTTGAGTACGTTCTTGTCGATGTGACATTGCTAAAGATGTTCGGAACGCAAATCATGCCCATGACTTTGAGCTTTTGACAGTTTATCATATTAAGAAAATGTTTGTTTATAATCAAGCATTCTTGACTCATGGTTTAGACAACCATGCCATTCAAATAAATTTGCAACTATTGCCCATTGCTTTGAATGTGAGTCTTTTCGTGTGTAAACGGATCAATTGCTGATTATGGAACATAATAACCATTTATTTGTTCCAGCCTTAGCTTAAAGGTGTTTAAACAAAGCATACGACCTTACAGCTGATGTAGCACCACTTGCTTCATTCTTAGCTTGTAAGTCGATAACTTAACTTATCTTCAATAGTTTGAGGTCACTTTCAAAGTGGAACACTCAAGCAATATCCGATACTTGTGAAGATAACGAATGGCTTAGTTAACTACAATAAAATGAACTCATGGGTTGAAATGGAATCTTATTCCTTTTCTTCGTTCCTCGTTTCCTATATTTCTTATCATACTTTATCTCATAATCTTTTAAGAACCATTTCTTTAAGAGTGTTTGAATTTTATACTTTGTTAGGCATAATTAAGCATCTAATGCGCCGTAAAACAAAGTTCCATATTTTCCTTTAATTCACGCTTGATTTACTACATCAATGAGTCCTACTCATCTATGTATTAAGCGAAAATATATGTTGGTTGTCAATATTGACAATTTGAGTTTGCAACTCAATACTTTCATGTTTTATCAAAACTACCTAGTATTTTGAATACACGATGTCCAACTGTCCCTAAAAGTCATTTATGAGAATTGTATTTTAGAAATGCTTTACTTTTCTTTGAGAACCATTCTCAAAGATTTCCTTTACCAATCATGGAAACAATATTATTTGATTTAGAATACTTAAATATAAGTGCAAAGTATAACCATTTATCAAGTAAATACATAATAAGTTTGAAAATTAAAAGGTATTCATGCAAATCTTCAATCTTATTAAACGTCTTATCCACGCATTAACATTGTCCTCATTTGGCGAGAATAGGTTAATTCCAAGATCTAAAGAGACAAAGAGTGGTTAAGCATGTTTTGGCTTGTCTTAACACTCAATCTCCTAAGGTAAGTAACGCTTTGCTAATGGCTCCAAGCCACTCTTGGGTGAATAAATCGTCGCATTTAATGCTCTCTCAACAATTTATTTACTTTTACACGACATGTTAGGACTCCATCACTCATATCGTTGAGTACAACCAAAACCAACTTGCATACCTGGTATGCCTTACGTTCCTTGGAGAAGTAGTGACGCCTCGCTTTGGCGTAGCCCACCACTACCCTCGTTCGGTTGGTAAGTGTTTTTTGGAATGGCAAGTTTTACTCAATATTTAGGGAATTAGGCCTTCTATGTTGTTTGATTTAAGTGAACTTAATTAATCATCACAACATTCGAAATCCTAAACATGCATCTAACATATAATTCATATACATGAACATATATATATCGAAAAACATAAATAGAGATGCATTTGGCAACTAGCATGACCCCTTGAGATCTTCAAATCTTCAAAAGGTCTTCATTTGCAACTTGATGGTTTCATCTTCCAAGAGTTGACCAAAATAAATACAACTACTAGTATCTATGATTAGGATTAATCTAAATATTAAGGTACAAAAATACTAAACGGTACGCAGACCGTATTTATATTTACAAAAATACATCACGGATCGCAGTCCGTATTTTCTATACTAATCGGGCCCCACTAGTGGCCATTTCATAAAACCTATGAGAGAATATACATTCCATTCATCCATTCACTATTTGTGAATGACCCATGCATTTTACAACGATAAACAAGTAACAATGCATAAAACACACGCCCGCACTAGTAACTAATCTAGGTGGTTAATCCGATTAACATGCCTAATTAAAACTAGTCAAAGTTGTTTTAACCGATTATGTAAATAAGCGCAATTAATATTTGAAGCTCCCACTAAATTCAGCATCCAACTCAATTAATCCAATAAATTAAGCCGGTAAAACCAATTATTTGCCAAAATAAAATTTTGCAAATGCCGCTCATAAAAATCGAGGCCTAGCCTCCAAAATTTATTAAAATAATTAAAACCAAATTAGATTAATAAAATAATTAAAACGGTTAAATAAGCAAAACTTTACGTAGTCCAAAATATCCTAGTGCCTAGCACTAAGATTTGGAGTGCTCACAACTAGCACACAACTCGCACGATCTCATTGCACCACATTGCTTCACAAGCAATGTCTACGCATGTTCCCGTTAATGATGTACCAAGCTATGCACAAAAAAAAATCCTCAAGTAAGCTCAAATGCAAGCACCCTAGGCGGCTTACCCACGGCAAGCCGCAAGGCTGCCATGGTGCGCCAAGGTTGCACGAGCAACAACCACCACGCGTATGTGCACCATTTTGAGGCGCCTAGTAGCCTCGGCAGCCCCATGTGGGTTGCGTGAGCAACCCGGATGGCCGAGAGCATGCTTAGGGCTCTTAGGCCTCGATTTGGTGCTCATGATATGCTTCGGAAAAAATCCCGACTTTGTGTGACATATTATTTAATCAATTGCTAAATTAATTTTAGAAACAATTAATTTAGAGGAAAAATGAAATTATAACAAGTCCAACTTAAATAAATTCATCCAAGTGCATAAAACCAAAATTATTCCAAGAACCATTCTTTAATAAAATTGGTTTAACTTGGTGCAACAAAAATAAGAAGGAAATTATTCACTATCAATTTAATTAATTTAAATTAATGTTGAGTTTTTGACAAAATAAAAGGGAGTTGGAAAAATGAACATAAGCTCAATAAAAATTCCAACTTTAATACTTGTGAATCCTTGAAAAAAAATAATATCTTCTAATATGAAGATAAACAAATTTCTATCACAAGTTTCAAATTTTATGATTCCAATCAACTAAAAAATGATTAAATCAACAAAGTTTAACAAAAATTCATGGAATTTAGTAACTCAAAGTTTCAATCACTTAACATAATTAAAGATTGAACCTTTAGTACTTAGAAGCCTCAAAGAACAACAATTTCACAATTAATGCAATTAATTTGCAATTATGTGAAAAATAAAACCAAGCTTTCAAACATAAATTACCACCAAGTAATTATGCCTAAAGAAGTTTAAAATTGCATATAAAACATGTATTGAACCAATTACATAACCACCATAAATATGCAATTAATTTTCAAGGTTAGAAAGACTTAAAATTTTTCGTAAAAATGAAAAACCCCTCGAAAAATGCAATTCTACTCGTTTTTTTGCTAAAAACAGAGTCCTGAAAGTATAAAACCATTTCCAAAACGCCTTTTCCACCCAAAATTCACTATTTTTGGGTCGAAATCTGGGTTCGGGAGCTGAAGTCAGCTCTAATATGAGTTTAAAATGGATAAAACGAGCTACTAATCTAATTAGCAACTTATAACCAGAAAAATTAAGCCATAAAAATACCTTTAAAAATATTATGATTTTAAAAATAAACGAGCGAGGCTTCGATACCGCTGTTGGGGTTTGGTGAGTCCGACTCACCGCGGAAACAAACCAAAAAACAAGACCGCACTCGTAATAAATAAAACAATAAACATAATTAAATTAATCACAAGATTAAGATAAAACGATTACCTTAGGAGCGTGCTTCGGCCGACCGGATGGGGCTCTTACTTCGAAAGCATCGAAATTACGACGGCCTCCAACAATAGTCCACCCACAACTTGACCACCGAAAACGGTCCAATGCCTTGGGGTTAGCAAGGCCCGACCAAAACCCGAGTAATTAATGAGTTCAAAGGTTTTCACAATGGTGATGCCTTTTGCAACTCTTACTCAAGTGCTTTTCCCAATACCCCAACTTGGGTATTTATAGGAAAATGCATGAGTGTGAAAACCTCTCCCATCAATGTGGGAGAATTTGATTTTCCCATTTATTTTAAATCTAAAATAAAAATAATAATCAAACTAGTAATAAATCAACAAGTGGCAAGCATACAAGAAGGAGTAGATGAGGACCACTTAGAGGAGGGGGGGGGGGGGGACCGAACTTGCCCCCCACTCATGCCCCCATAACCGGCCACCTCCCTTTCTTCTCCTCCATTTGAGTTGCACCACATGGCAGCTCACTTGGGCACCCATGGTTTCCTTGTGGGCTGCCATGGGGTGGTTGTGAGGCTTCGGCACACCTCACTTGCGCCCAAAAGCGTGGGCTGCTAGCTGCCACAACCTAGCAAGCCACGCACCAAGTGTGCGGGCTGCTAGCTGCCACATGCTAGCATTGCCACGCACACTTGGTGCGGGTTGCTAGCTTTTTGCCGCGCCCCTACTAGCACTCGGTTTTACCGATGCTAGGGGTATTTCGGTCATTGTTGATTTATTATCATTTTTCACGTCTCGTCTTTTACTATTTTCGAGTCGACATTCGATGCTCGGTTTCGACGCTCCAAGCTCGAATTTCCGACTTCTGACTTATTAATTAATTCCTAATTAATTCGCTGTTTCTGTTCATTAGTTGCTTGGGTGTGACCCGAAGGGTTCAGTCAAGATTAAGCTGTAATATTAATTATGCATTAATATTACTGATCGGAAGCGGCCTCCACCCAGGCGTTCCGATCACTTGACCTTACTGAATATATGAGCTTTCTAATAATTCTGAACCCACTAACGGAATGGTACACTTGTTCGAAGGACACCATTCCTTTCATATCCGGCATGCAATTCTCCGAGTACTTCTCTCCCCTTTTCTGGGGTAACGCAATGACGAGGGGTGGAACTAGGTCGTTGAAACTAATCCTCCCTCGATCAAACAAAATTTATAAACACTTAACAATCCTATATACTAGAATAGAGGCAAGTCGAGGATCGAACCCAAAGGAACGGTAATGTTCAAGCGCTCTCAATTATGTGCCTAAGATAGGTCAAAGACAAAAATAAAGAGAGAACACTAACAACTAACAAACAAAGAAACCAAACAAATAAAGCACTAGGAACGGGGTTCAACAAGTAATCATGACAATTATAGCAACTCGGGAACAATATTCAAATCAATGGTTGTGAAGACAAATGGAAAGCTCAATCAAAAGAGTCAACAAGATATCTCCTAGAGGTCAAACTAGCGCCAACTACGAGAGACTCTAACTAGGTGCATCACTAATCAAGCTCAATCGACAATTGCAATTCCTAAATTAATGGTCCGTAACATTAGAAACTACAATGCAATCTGGCATAATTCTCAAGGCCTAAACGAATTACACACATGAAAATTTCATTAATCACTTTAATCTCAACAATTAATCAACACAATCCTCAAATTAAGCACAATCAATCAGTCATACAAGTTTCACCCAATTCTTAGCAAACGACTACTCTAACATCATCATTAAATCAACTAACAACTAAAGAAATCAAGAATCAACAATATATGAAGAACAACTACGCTAATCAACAATCAAACATCAAAATCAAACCTAACAAATATGAAATCAAACAAAGCAATAAAATGATATATAGTTAAGAATGCTCATTGATAATAGAGAAGATCTCCAACACAATTGTCACCATTGAATCTTCAATCACTCAATCACCATTGAAATTCCTCACTTTCTCTCTCTAAAATCTACTCCTAAACTAACCCTAAAACTAGAGAGAGAAGCTCCCAACTAAGCTAAGAAAAATGATAAAAAATGTTAAATGAATCTTATTCTCCACTTGGCCCAAAAATCGGGTTTACAAAGGTATTTATAGAGGCGTGAAAACAAAAACCGAGCAAACAAATACCCACAAAGGCGAGCCCACGCTGTAGGGGAGGCGTGCCCGTGCTGCAGGGGTGGCGCGTCCGCGTAAAGGGGTGGCGCGCCCGCGCCCGTGCCTTGCGCGCTTGCGTATCTCTGGGTTTCTTCGATCTTCTCGCGGCTTTGTGCGTTCACTAAGGTCTTCGACTGAATGCACAATCATGATGATGATGAACACTAAGTGAGGCAGTCCCAAAAGCACATGATTGTGGGTTCAACACCCCATATTCATGAGAGCACGGCTTGAGAGCGCAAGAGCTAGAACTGAGAGAATCCACTTCCTTGCATCTTGAGCTTTCCAATTGCCATGAGCTTGCTCAAAAAGCTTCCTCCACCTTAGTAACTCACCAATATCAAGACCCAAACCTTGTACAATACCTACAACCACGAAAATAGAGCAAATAAAGGAGAAAAGAGTAGAAAAACCAACAAAATGCATAAAAGCTACAAAATAAGACAGGAAAGGTAAAACCAAGACCAAATGCATAAAACTAAGCATTTATTAAACATGAAGGCCATAAAAAGAAGGTAAAAAAACCTAAATTCTCCTTAAATGGGTGCCATTTATGACACCCATCAAATACCCCCAAGCTTACCTTTTGCTCGTCCTTGAGCAAAACAAAACCAAGGGAGAAATGATGAGCTTATTCAAACAAACAAAAGAAAGAAAAGAGACAAGAATATACACTAACTCCCTTTCGTAGGAATCACGGACAATTTTAGCAACTAAAGACAAGCCATTTAAACCCCTAGATCGCCTTAGAGGACGAGTGATGCTCTCGTAAAGGTTTTCTAAGAGATTAACCTATAACTCTCATAGTAATACAAACAAGGCAACGCATGAAAAAGAAACCAAAATACAAGAAAAGCAAACAAATGTTCATGAAAGGACTTTTTCAAATGTACAAGCATAAATGAATGCAAATCTTTCTAAACATGTAAGGGAGTGCACGTTTCAAGATACCCGAGGTTGATTGAAACATAAATATGCTAAGCATAGGAACTAGAGAAACACAATCCACTTTCATCCCAAATGGTCTTACCGCGTTCTCCTTACTAGTCTCATATCTTCCCCTAGTGAGAATCTCAAAAGTTCCATGAAGGAACCGGAAAAGGAGATAATTTTGGGCTACTCGACGACTTGATAATGCATCCCCTCTCCTTAGGATTTAACTCATAATGCCCTCCCCCGATATATGACTCAACCTCTAGGTCCAAAGGTCTTTCCCAAAGGTTGTAACAAAAGGGCAAAAAGGGTGAGGGTAGGCTTAAAATTTGAAAATTTGGCGATATTCCTAATTAGTGAAGCAAAGGGTGATCAAAACTTCTCCTCATAACCAAGCAATCGCCAAACAAAAACAAACTAACTCCCCCAAGCTTATTCAAAGCTGTAACCACAATCATATATACAAAAAGCGTAAACGCTTCCCCCCAAGCTTAAAGGAAGCATTTTCCTCAATTCTTGAAAAGGGGAAAAGAATCACATCAAAATATTTTTGTTTTTTTTTGTTTTTTTTTTCCTTATTTTCACTTTTTTTTTGTATTTTCATTTCTTTCAAAGCAATTGTCCATGTCTCTTTAACTTAGGACGGCTTTTACAATTTTTGCATTTGCATTGTCCTTGCCTTTTTTTTACTTTGGACGGCTTTTTCATTTATTCATTTGCCATTATTTGCACAAAAATCAAAACACAAACTTGCTTTTAAGAGAACCAAATCTCCAAACTCCTCCACCACAAACTCTTACAATAATGATCAATTGCTTCACAAAAACCTAGAATGAAAACGAAAATGAAACAAAAGGCTCAATATCTAAAGATGAGGCTTGAAAAGAAGGTACATATAAGGCTCAAATGGTAATAAAGAAGACATATGTAAACCCAATGAAATAAAAAGAAAGAAAATTAACCTAGAAAAGAAAAATTACCACCCCGAAAAGATACCTTTGTCCTCCGTAGATGGCTCGGTCTCGAGTTTGAGAATTATGATTTAAGATTTTAGATTAGGTCCGCAATAGTCAAGGATCCATGCCGCTCATGCAAATATATGTTGAAGTCTTGAAAAATAATGAACCTCACATGGATGTAGCAAAAACTCACTATTGGTGTCAATTCGACTATATGAAGCAACTACCAACATGCCACAAACGAGTAGAATCCGGTTTCATGGTCCCACTAGTTCTAACCAACTACCTTAGCATGCTTTATCCTAAAATCAACCAAACATACTCTCAAACCGTGCACACCATTACCATTTAAGAAGAAAAGCATTCAACTATACAAATCCAAAAGTATTATGTCCAAAGCAAGAACAAAACAATAATACATTGCAAATTTGCCTTGATAGAAACAAAAATCTTTTTGGAGTTATTTAAAAAAAATAAGAACATGGAAAAGCATATACAAAGGCACAAAGCATATATGAATCAATATCCCATAAACATGATAGAATACCCTCCCCCAAGCTTGAATTAGACAATACACTCAAACATAAATCATAGAAACCATTGGAGGGGAAAACAAGGAGAGCAATCCAACAAACCAACATATGTCCAACAAGTCATCATCCACTTGAGAAAGAGCAAGGAAGGGTTTTACCGAATATTATGTGGGTGTAAATACCCGCAAATGACCCAATTAAACCTTTCAAAGCTAATTTCCTCAAGAATTGAACCTTGCCTTCCATATGCTAGCAAAAATAGGAGTCAAACTTCCGTGATTCTAGATCCAAATCGAAGCACCAAAGTATATCAAGTCATGTACCTAGCAAAAGGCACACAAATATTTCCATGAGAGAAAATCTATTCTAAAAAGAAAAGAAAATGAAAGCAATAAGACACGGGTTACTTCTCGAGAAAGGCTTGCTTAAGGTCCAAGCTTGACCGCTCTAGAAAATAATAATTTAATGCACGCAAGAGCTTGTCAAATGCACTACTACACATTTCATATGAAAGCAAGTATGCACAAGACAAAAATAAGGTATGCAACAAGATTAGTGCACATCTATGAGGTTGAGAAGAGGAATGCCAAGAAGAAGAAGTAGAGAAGGGAAAAACAAGAATATAAAAAAAGGAAGAGAAATAAAAGAAAAAGAACAAGGCATACTCTTCTCAACAAAATATTTTTGGTTGGAAATCCCACCATTTTCCTCAAAAGTCATCAAAGGAGACACTTGGGAGACTAAAGGTTCTTCAAGAGGAGAGGATATGAGAAAATTAGGTAATGACATGGGATAGGAGGGAACAAGATTAAGGTTTCTTGAAAATGAGGTGTACGGTGAAGAAATGGAAATTGGTTGCTCACTTACACCACTTTCCATTAAAACACAAGCTCTCTCATGGAATGAACTCACATCCAAAGGGCTCTCCTTCAATCCTCATTATTAAAATTTAGCTTATTCTCAATCACACCCTCATAAACTTCTCACCCTAAATGAGCTCTCAAAAGCTTTATATCATCATTAAGGCTCAAAGGAAGCTCAACCAAGGGTTGAGGGTCAAACTTTGGGGGTAGCTCAAAATAAATATGAGAAGTACGATCTCCCTCTAAAAAGGCCTCACCATTCTCTATGATGGAAATGTAGAAGAGAAGGGATCACCAAAGTTGAAAGAGGAAGGCAATGGTTTAAGATTTGAGATAGGAGTTGGAGACTCAACCTCACCAAGCACTTCACTCTTATCTTCATAATCATCAAAAGTAAGCTCTACCTCCTCAACCTTATCATATGGAACCTCTTCTCCATCAAAATCATCTATGGTCAAGGCCTCACCCTCAAAGCAACCATGGTCATCATTCAAAGGAGATGGGTTGGAAGAAGATTGGTTTTCAAAATTAAAGAATGGAGGAATGAGATTACAATCAAGAGAGGTGGGTGGGGGATTTGACTTATCAATTGGTTATTCAACACTCAAAAGCTCTTGGTCCTCATCACCCTTAAACATCCAATCTCCCATGGAAACTACTTCATCCTTATCATCCTCACTCTGTTTCCTCATAACTTCTCCACGCTTCAAAAATTGTAATGTCCCATCCTTCTTAACTTAAATTAACGTTTCCTCAAAATTAAGAGAAGCCAACATTTTTAGTTTCTCTTCAACCCTATCTAAAGGCTCAATGGAACAAAATTCAAATTTGGAAGGAGGTTCAAAGTGCAAACTCTCTTTTGGAAGATCCATCTCCACACCCTTATCCTCTCTCATATGCTCTCTAACATCCTCCTCGCACACCTTGGAGCTCTCAAAACAATCATCATCATCATCATCCTCCATATCTACTAAAGTGGTAGGAACTTCATTTACATTCATCATCAATGACAATTTATTCTCCATCTCCTCATCCTTCCTAAGAACACCCAATTTACTCTCTTCCAACATTTTCACCAATTCCATTTGGCTTCTCATAATCTTCGAAAGTCTCATCTCAATTGGTTCCAAATTAGAATTCACTAATTAGAACATTTGCTAAAAAAGAGTCGATCAACAATCCACTTCCGGAAAATTTGCTACTTACTGAAATGAACGACAATCCACGTTTGAGGAACCTTTGCCGAAATTTATGATGAGTAGAGACCTATGCCAATCCTTTGGGAAATTTTGCCATAGGGAACTGGGTGTACGACAATCCAATCTCGGAAAACTTGCCAGAGATGACAATCTGAACTTGGAAAAAATTGCCAAAGAGAGAAGGAGCACGACAATCCACACTTGGAAACTTTTCCAGAGATGACAATCCAATCTTGGAAAGATTGTCGTTTAAGAAGAATGCGCGACAATCCGTATTTGGAAATATTGTCAGTTGAGGATGAAAATCCAATCTTGGAAAAATTATCGTATAAGTGCTTACATTAGTTCTTGTAATGAGCCAATGCTTAGACTCTTAAGCTAAGTGAGAAGATCGCCGTCAGGTCAATCACTTACTGCGGCTGTAATCGAGCCGACTACTAGTCATGTCAATTTGCTTATAGGGGCTAACTGGCGTACCAAGGAACCTAAAATTTGCTATAAGAGGTCCGAATAATCTAATATGGGGGCCACGCATTGTGTAGCCACACTAGCGCCTGCTTGAAAACTCCGGCGCCGCGCTTTTCTTCTGTCTCCAGGCGACAGCCTTGATATCTGGCGCTGAAGTCGGGTCTTCCCTATTTTGCTCTTGCTGCTGCTGTTGCTCGGTTTCGCTCCGAACTTTGAATTTGGTCGTTTCCAAATCCGCTCAAATCTTTTGTAAATTAAAGTTCTTCATATCTAATTTACTGATCCATGTAATTCCTCTTATCTTGGAAGGATCTCATGAAATCTGGGAATGTTCTTGCTTGCTGGGATGCACCTGCATTTATATTTTTTACTATAGGACTTTGTTCATGTAATTAGAGTTGACCTAAGACTTAGTGTTGCTTAACTCATTGACTTGACATGACTCAAGGTATAAACTTTACTTAATGATGACTCACTTCGTGTGACTCGTGTGTGCATAGTGTTGACTCAATGTGATAACACCACATGACTCATGTATGCATAGTGATGTGATCGTGCAACTTGAAAAATGCAAAAAAGCAAAATTTTCCGTCATTTTTGTGGAGGGTACCAACTTTCTCCCAAAAAAGAAAGACGCGAAAAAAGAAAGAAGCAAAATTTTTGAAGGTGCATGTTGAATGAGCTTAATCTGTTAACGTTGTCTCTCATAGTACAAGGATTGTAACATCTTAGACTATCTTTGTTTACTTGATAATGAAAGTATTTTGGTAACTTAGACGCGGAGGCTAATTACTTCATACTTTGTGATGCAATGATGATTACAAGTGATGAATGATTTTAATATGACAAGACATGCTTCAACGGTGTGTTAATATTTCATGACAAAGGGATCCTAAGGGAAGTATATTTAGTCATGTATCTGTGATGTGTGTGATAGTGACACTAAAGTTAGGCCGCAAGGGCTAAGTGCGTGGGAAAATATTATTTCTGGAAGAGTCAAATGATGGTGACTCTTAGGCTAGGTAAGCTAATGATGTAAGGATCAAGCCCCCAAGTCTAGCTCTAAGTAGATAGGGATGAGCATAGGGGATCCCTTGATATGATCATTGATCGCGGGATAGATAGGTCGAAGTGCGCCTACGTTAAAGCATGTGGTGAATATGCTTGACACTCATAGGAAGTGGGAATGGACATAATACGATAAGGGACATGATTGGGGACAAGGAAAGTAGGGAGCCGCCAACATGTTTTTAAGGAACTTGTAAACCGTTCACGGATCATTTAAGGCAACCACGAATAAAGGGACAACGATAGGCAACAACGATTGACCCGTGAAGGTTACACCCCATTCATAATCCATGAGATTACTAACTCCATATGGTTCGGAACCACGAAAGGAGGATCGGGGATGATGGTATGAAGTGAGTCATGGAGTTACATTCGCCCGTATTGGCCTCTACTCGATGCTTATAGTGAAAAGTGATTCATGCGATCTCAAAGGCATGCAAACAAAATATTCAATTTGATCCAAACTATTATTAAGCTAAATTGGTTTGATATTAATGCAACACATAATTCTAAAATATTAGTGATCACTTGATTAAACAACAAGATTAAAAAATATCCAAAACCGGTTGTCCAAATTATCTTATTAGGCGTGATTCTCAATTACATATTCCCTTTAAACATGCAATATAGTGATCAATAAATAATAATATAATAACATTAATATTGGAAGCAATTTAACCATAATATCATTATTCAAATCAAATATAAAATAACCTAATCATGATGCTAGCAATATTAAAATAAAATAAGAGTAATTAAATTAATTAATTACTCACTTTCCGCATTTCCTTGAATTGCTACATCATGAATAAACTGTTAGTAACTTCAATAAAAATATAAATCAAATTAAAACAATTAAATTAAATAAAGATTAGATTTTATTTGATCCAAAACCTCAGTCAATTATACCTTTCACGCCTTGGTTAAAGTATAGAACTTCAGGTATTGTATGGACTCCTTAGAGTGTTTAAAAGAAGGAATAGTGAAAGAATGAGGAGGCTAGTGTTTAGGCTAAAGAGGGAGAAGAGAATTATTTGATGATAAATATTGTTGATGATTGAAAAAGGGGTGATATGAACTCTATTTATAAGGAAAAAAGAGGGTCGAATAATCAAGAAAAGATCGAGTTCGAATCGGATTAAAACTCTTGCGATAGACAACAGTTTTTGCGGATTTTGTTTTTATCATTTCTTTTGATCCAGAAATCGGAATAAGATGAATAAGATATCGTTGGAAAGATATTGAAGTCTACTTTCTAACCCAATTAGAATCAGATTATAATATTTTGTAGAATAAAATTTATGGACGAAATAGTGGGACGGTGTCAGTTTTGGATAGAGTTTTTTTATTTAATTCATATCTTTTTCGTTATAGCTCGGAATTGATATTATAATATATCATTGGAAAGATAATTTCAAGGGCTATCCAACCATATAAGATTTGGATAAAAAATGTGAGTCACGAAAATATTATCTGTCTATCTTTGAATGTCTTTCAATTCGGATAGAAATAGGACTTTCAAAAAAGGAGTTTTATTCAATTTCAAACTCTTTAGTCTTATCTTTTCAAAAAGAATAATTAAGATATTTTAGAAACTTATAGAAGATTCTAATTATTCCTAATTAGTTTAGGAATGGGATTAAATAATTTGGACCCTCCACGTGATCATTGGGTCGTAGGTAATGCGGGATTAGGTTCGGTCTGGGCTCAGTTTAATATTTTGGTCATAACTTATTCGTTATAACTCGGATTTGGGCTTATAATATATCGTTGGAAAGCTCTTTTAAAGCCCCATCCAAATATTAAATCATTTAACTCAGATAATGGACCAAAATAAACTGGATCAAACGTTTTTATAAAAAGGACACGAAATGAATGATTTTAAAGGACACGAAATGAATTATTTTGGATTTAAAGGCATGAAAAGAGGAAAATAAGTTATGGTTTGGGAAAATGGGCTGGAAGTTGGGTTGGTTTATGAAATGAAAATATGGATTTAAGCACTTCAAGATTAAATATTCAACCCGACCAATAATGGCGGTGAAAGGTTGTTCATCATCGGGTTTGGTTTTGGGGAGACATTTTTAGGTGTCTACACTACCCTAACCAAATTAATCATTTATAATACCTAAACCTACACTAAACTAGTTAGTGGCAAGTAAAGGGTCGAACCCAAAAGGACTAAGTGTATTAATTTGTGCTAACTAGACTAGTAGGAAAGGTTGTGAGATAGAGAGAGATTAAACCAAACACTACTAAGAGCAATTAACTAAAACTAGGGAAAGTGGAATCCAATCACATCAATGTATTAAGCGACATCATACAAATAGATGAAAATGACCTCGATGAAGAAGAAGGGGATAAAGGCTCAAGACTGTAGATAAGCCCCCAAGGTGTGCAAACTTGCTTTTGAATCTTTGTACTCTTGAGTTTTCTCACTTTTGAGCTTTTTTTTTTCTTTTTTTTTTTGTTGTTGCTTTTGCTTTTGCATTTTTTATATTTTTATAAGTGTGGGCAATCCCAAAATTTGGTCCATCACTCACTTGACATTCATGTTTCTTAGACACGGTACCGAGCACTCGATAAGAAACGCAATCCGAGACGTGTTCTTATCAAAGATATTTTCATATCAGAGACATTGGAACACTTGCCCTTTTGTACACTTTTATTTTTTTTGCTATTTTTTTATTTTGATCTTTTAAAATCACTCAAGCTTTTTAAAATTGCATAAGTTACACACCATCCCATCCCAAGGTTAGGTAGATATGGGTTGAAGAAAGAAAGGTCAATCGTTAGATGAGGCTCAAAGTAGTTTATTAAGAAAAGATTGTATATTTGAAGGGTGAAAGGTGATATGATGTGGCTACAAGAGGTGCCTCAAATCATTGGTATACCTTGTGCTTAGTTCGACAATGAATTTTTTTTTTTTTTTTTTGGGCAATGATCATATGCAAGGAAATAAATGCTCATTTTTATTTAAAAGGAAAAAAGGAAAAATCCTACAAAATAAATCTATGGGAAAAGAAAAGTGCCTATGCTAAACTTATTGGGGAAAGGAAAAAATGGAAAAGACATAAAAAAAGAGGTCATGATATCTTGTAGTTAAAGCTCGCCTCTTGTCTTGTGTCGTTTGCTTCATCATCACCCAGTCTTCTCGCTAACTAGAGGCAATGGGATCTTGTTTGCTTCTATGAGATCTTGAATGAGATTTTGAAACCTGTAGAATTCATCGGTAGTATGACCATTTCCTTGATGGTACTTGCAATAGGAATTGGGATCCCATCTTGAAGATCACTTTTCTGACGTTGGATCCACGGTAGGGCCAATAGGTTTGATTAATCCTCGATCATAGAGACGATCAAAAGCAACATCGTAGGTCATTCCAATGGGTGTGAACTCTCTTTTGGGTTTCTTTTTATATCCTTGATTTTCCATGGATAAGACTTCATTGAGATCAAAGGTAATAACATTGTTACTAGAGTGGGTGTTTTTGGAAGAAGAAGGATTGTCGTTCTTCTTTCCTTTCCAGCCACTGTGGTTATTATTGTTAGTAGATTTTTGCTTTGCGAGGTCATTTTTGATTTCGATACCGATGTCATAGATGGCCTTGAAAGTATTCAAGTTGTCTTGATATTTTAAATGCTTTGAATACTTCTCTTGGAGATTCTTGATAAACATCCTCACAGATTCTTTTTCGGAGGGTACCTCAATCATCTTAGCGGAAGTTTCTCTCCACTTATTAAAGAAAGAAGTAAAACCTTCATTCTATTTTTGTCTTAGCATCTTAAGTTGTCTATAATCAGTTTTGACTTGAATATTACATTTATATCTATCAATGAAAGCGTTTACAATATCATCCCAAGTAGAAGTTTTCTCTTTATCAAGAGAAAAGAACCATTGTTGACAAACGGTTTCAAGAGATAGAGAAAACAAGGAATGCAATACTTTCCTATCAATCCCCTTAATGTTCATTATAGTTTCAAAGGCTCTTAAGTGGAGATAAGGATTATCTGTTACCTTGAACTTAGGGATGTCAGTGGCATTGGACTTCCGCGGAAGAAGCTCCTTGTCCACCGAGACCCCTTGCGAGCTAATGCCCTGGAATTTATAGTCACTGGATATTTTGCTCAAGCTTTCTTGCATGAGATCCATTTGTTGTTGCTTCACAGGGTCATTGATTTGAAAGGTTAAAGCCTTCAACACCTCAGTCACGTCAGCCATTTGCTTCTTAAGTTCATTGACTTCTTCTTGACTCGTCATTATCTTCTTAGCTTTTCTTTTTTGACCGACTAGTTTATCAAAAAGTTGAACTTGAATAAAGGTGTTATCCTTGATTAATCGTCCTTCTCTCCTTGACCAAGT
Source organism: Chenopodium album (assembly GCF_948465745.1). Classification (NCBI taxonomy): domain Eukaryota; kingdom Viridiplantae; phylum Streptophyta; class Magnoliopsida; order Caryophyllales; family Amaranthaceae; genus Chenopodium; species Chenopodium album. The sequence goes on from NC_137839.1 coordinate 47,104,764, forward strand.
ACTATGGAAAGGGAAATTAGGGATATTCACTGTTAATTATTCGACTTAAACTATATTCAGAATGCAATAGATGGAAGGAGGCTGGAAGAATGAAGGTTGTGATATGGAGAAAGCATGTAGAGAATGGAAAGATGATGTAGGTCGGTGGAGAGATATGAAAAAATTAGGAATAGAATGTACCCCCAACTCAAATTAAATGACGAAAAAAACCGACTCATTCATAAACCTAAGACATGGTCATGGTGACATATAGAAAGTGTGTGCTACGACTAGTGAGTGTAGGTGACATGTTAAGACTCTTGTGTGAGACAATGCGGCTAAACTATGTGACTAGACTCAATTAAGGACTTACCAAAGGTATTGTTATTAACAAAATAACCGAATTGATAAGCAAACTGTTGAATTAGACTCATCGTGATGACTCGAGTAAAATGCTGAACTGTCGCTAAAGCAACAGGACTGTCGCCATACTCTACAGTTCAGCGCTAGATGACAGAGATGTCGCTCGGCGTTGCACAGCAGCGTTTGGCGCTGCAGCCCAAATCGTGGCGCCATTACTGGAGCGTTAATCTGGGACTGGTTTTAGTATTTTAACTCTACGGGACATGCCTAAAGTCTTACTAAGTCAATTTTGATTAAATTATTAGACTTTAATTACTCAAATTAATTAATTAATTAATTAGGCAAAGTCCTTTTAGTTATTAATCAGTTTATTTGAGGCTTATACACAAGTCAAACAAATGGTTAGGAAAAACACATAGAGTATGCACAACAAATAATGCCAAATTAGTCAAGTAGGCACAATATAATGCAATGAGTTTGCAACCTAACCATGGCTCTAGTTCTCTAAAGTTCGGGATATGGGTTAGTAAAAGAGGGTCCATGGTTATTTCTCCAGATGCATCGCGCGGTAGCCTTACCTTTTGAAGGGTTGGCGCGAGTGGATGGGACACCGCGAGTTAAAATTTCGCTTCCATGGTTTGGTGAATTCAACATTCTCGGATGTACCCTTTGTTGCATAGAGCGTTCAATCAGTTAGATGGAGCATGAATTCCCAGGGGGTTATTTTAGACATCTACTTTTGGCCTCCTGTTCCGATAAGAAGTGGAATGACGATAAATAAAATCATCTTCGTGTTGGATCAAAGTGAAGAATACTTATGGATAACTGGTTAAGCCACAAAACACAAAAGACTAGCCCAAATTAAAGATAAAAGCCAAAACAAAGGTCCAATTAACTTAACCCGATTATAATTAGGCTTAAGCACGTGCTTAAAACCCAATAATGAAGGATTTAGGAGCGCCTAGGTTAAATCTTAGTGCTGCCTTAGAAAAAGCCGCGTGCATCTCAAACAGTCGCGCAGGGCTGCCGCGCACAACTAATTGAATTGCGCGCGACACCTAGCGCAACCTCCAGAGTTGCGTTGCGGAAGATTCAAAATTATACGAAAAATATAAAATTGAATCTTACCATAAAGCCGCACGCAAGACAATTAGTTGCGCTTCCCATAACAGCGCAACCTAATCACTTGCGCTAGGATGTCGCGCGCAACACCTGCTGCGGTAGAATGCTTGAAACCCTAAACCTAATCATTCCCTATAAATAAGGGCTTAAATCGAGGCTTAAACAGACAGAAAGTAACCTAAAACTCTGGCAAAATACTTGTGAACTTGTGCAACCTAACCCCTCTTGTCCTAAATACTCACCCTTTTGATATTTTGTTACTACGGTGGAGGTTCCCCAACAAGAAGGAGTCCATAAGTGTTCTAAACAGAGATCTATCAAAGAGAAGTGGTAAATTCCCAAGCACTTAGTTAAATCACATTTATTTTCTTGTTTAAAAGAAATAATTAGTTAATAAATTATAGTGTTGTTTGATCACCTTTAAAAAAATTAATTAATCAATTCCACACAGTATCTTGCGTTAAAAAAAAGATTAGAATTGAATAAATTAATTTTTGGTTGATCACTTAAGCGAAGGCGAATATTGTTTATTTTCTTGTCCTTTTCACGAATTTGATTAAATAATAATAACGACATTACGATCTAGTTCCTACGTGAATTAGTATGTGTAAATAAAATCAACTAGCATAGTTTTAGGTATCACGTTGCATATATTGTTTGGTGATGAAATTGTAAAAAAGGAAGACCTAGTAGAGGCCGCACTAGGGCTAGGATAACGATTCCCCTCTAAAAGGAACGTTATTTAGTACCCTCGCTCCTGAACTCATTTCTAGTTTATAGACCAATTTGGGCATGGGTAAACTTATGTTTCGTGCTAATTATTCCATGAACTCCACATGGAAGAAAGGCATTGTAACACCCCAATAACTCTCTCTTTAAACCTGTGAGGACCCTGAAAAATATTCAAGAGAATTACTGGCGTGCTACTGCCACGTGTTCAAACGTTAAGGCTTTATCCGAAAATAGCAGCGGAAAAACTAAATCTGTTATAAATAAGTTTCAAAACCAACGAATGAAACCAAATTAAGTCATACAACTTGGAACCATTAAGGCCTTTATTCAAAACCCAATAAAAGTAGTAAGTGATTAAATTCAGTCTTCAAATAAATTCAAACCCAAAAGAAATAGTGTCGAATAAAATCGAATTAAAATAAATTCAAACTTGCAAAAGAAATAAAATGCAAACAACCAACTCTATACTCAAGATCCCACAACCCTGATGAATGCTGCATGTGTAAGAACATGTGGTAATTCTGCTCCCCAATATTACAAGTGTTAAAATTGGATCGTCACAGGGTCATTGAAAGGCGAAGGCCATGACAAAAGAAAGACACACAAAGCACGCAATCAGCAAAGCTAAGTACATACAAGCTGCGAAATAAATTAAGAAATCCATAACATGCTACTAATAATCAATCATCATGCATCATTAAATTATAGACTCAACACACGACTCAACTATTTATACTACTAAGACTCCATTAATTAATAATAGGTAAATCATTATTTTTATTCATTGGATTACGCAATAGACAAGGTTGTCCAACCCATGCTCCATTCGGAACATCAATAAAAGAAAAACCCCATGCCTCCTTTCGGAAACATCAATAAACATCCAACGACCACGGGCGCGACTCCGTGACCGTAGTTAGTATGAGATCTCACCTAACTCCTAGTTTTGAAAAATATTTGAAATAAGAGACTCGTAGATCAGACGGCCTCGAGAAAAGTACACGACTAATACCCCATGTAACCCAACCCCTGATTGTCATTACTCCAGAAGTGCACAATCATGAGTTTTATTGCTCATCCATCTTGCACTTTACGTGATTTACAGGTTTAGACTTGGTGATGACTCATATGCATAACAATACAATCAATCCAATATCAATTCAATCAAGTAAAATAACTTTTCAATTTCAATTCTTGATTTATTAGTGGCAAGCAACATTTATTATTTATTCCTTTACTACCTCGGTGTATAAACACCTTGAGTGCATAAGGCACCCCAAAACCTTAACCTCGTCTTAGAAGACTTAAATTCTTCCTTTACTCATCCTGCTTGCATAATCATGAATGAGTAATAAATTAATCATTACACCAATCATATACCTTTGCCTCTAAGCGCACCTTGCATAATTAGAGCACAAATAATACTTGCAATATGAAATAGTGCACGTCATACGAAATTCACAATGTATAACCAAACAATTTAACTCAATCATCTCTATACATGATACTAAGTTCTCGATCCGTCGTCCTTAAGCATGCACCTAAAAGAAAGGTTTCGTAACTTGTACGTACCTTGAGCAAACGAATTGGTATGCCACTTACTAACTAGAAATCACCTTCAATAAACTCCTCTCCTAAGCCAAATAATAACATCTCAATCAATACCCAATCAATCAAATTTACAGCAATACTAACTTACTTTAAAACCTTCAAAATCCAAATCAAACAACACTTTAAAACCTTCCCTTTAGTTAAAATTAAAGGCTTATATATAGTTCTTTCAATTTTCTTTATAAAAACCTTAAAATACACTCTTATACATGAAATTACAGCAAGTTCAAAGTCTAATAAAAATCTGAAAATTATATAAAAACCCCTAAAAATCTCCCTTTTTAATGGGTGATTAAACCCTCTTTATAAAACATCAAAAGTAGTACTAAGAAACTATTTCCAACACTTAAAACTTCAATAAAAACATATATTTATGCTTAATTAACTTTAAACATAATTAATTTTATTAATCAAAATCAAGGATAATATTTTAAGTATAAAAAAACTTCGTTAAAATAAAAAACTGCCCGAAAATCATATTTAGAGGCTGAATTTGGCCACGAGAGGGTGGTGCTGTAGGTGTCGTTTGAAGTGCGCCTACGTTAAAAGCATGTGTGAATATGCTTGGCACTCATAGGAAGTGGGAATTGACATAATGCGATAAGGGACACGATTAGGGACAAGGAAAGTAGGGAGCCGCCAACAAGTTTTTAAGGAACTTGTAAACCGTTCACGGATCATAAAAGGCAACCACGATAAGGGACAACGATTGACCCGTGAAGGTTACACCCCATTCATAATCCATGAGATTACTAACTCCATATGGTTCGGAACCACGAAAGGAGGATCGGGGATGATGGTACGAAGTGAGTCATGGAGTCACATTCGCCCGTATTGGCCTCTACTCGATTCTTATATTGAAAAGCATTCCTGTGATCTCAAAAGCATACAAACCAAAATATTCAATTTGATCCAAACTATTATTTAACTAAATTGGTTGAATATTAATGCACACATTATTCTAAAATATTGGTGATCACTTCAATTAATAACAAGATTAAAAAGGATCCTAAACTGGTTGTCCAAATTATCTTATTAGGCGTGATTTTCAATTACATATTCCCTTTAACATGCAATATGGTGATCATAAAAATATAATAGAATAAAGATTAATATTGGAAGCAATTTAACCACAATTCCAACAACATATAATCGTTAGAAAAATAATAGAAATAAATGGAACATAATTCTTACTTTGATTCTGTTTGTTTGCAACTACAAAATAATAAACGACTTAGTAACTTCAAGGAAATAATAATAGGACAACAATTAAATTAAATTAAATAAAGTAGAGTTGATTTGGGGCCAAACCCTCAAACAGTTCTACCTTTCACGCCTTGGCTTAAGGACAGAACCACGAGTAAAGTATGGGCTCCTTTGAGTACTTGAAGAAGGAATTTTGAAATGAGAAGGGTAGGCTAGTGTTTAGGCTAAAGCATAGAAGAGAGAAAAATAAGCCAGAGAGTTAATTGACGCCCCGTACATCAGAAACGAGGGGGTATTTATAGGGAAAATGTGCTGAGGGAGCACACGGAACCCTAAAATGATAAAAACCCTAAAAAAGTATCCCGTGACACGGCAAACTGTACCGTGACACGGGAAGTCCCATCGTCAGACGGGAAGTATTCCCGTGACACGGTGCATTTTTGGTGTGACGCGGGAAATTTTCAGAAAACGGGAAAGAAAACGCGTTAAGGGTTTACGCGGAAAAGACACGAAATGTCCCGTGTCACGGCAGATTTCCCGTATCACGAGAAAATCCACAGACGGTGAAATGGGAAGGATTCCCGTGACACGGTGGGTACCTGCCGTGGCGCGGGAATTCCTTGCCCACTTTTCCTTCTAAATATATTTTTAACCCTAATTTCATTCGGTATTTTAAGTGCCGATTGATAATTTCGGGCCTTTTCTGATTTATTATTATTTGGGCTAAAATAAGAAAATAATTAAATAAAAATAAATAAAAGGTTTGGGCCAAAAATAAATAACAAAACAATAAAATAAAAAAGGTTTGGGCTAAAATTAAATAATAAGTTTGGGCTAAAATTAAAACTATGCTTTTACCAAACATTAAGACTAATCCATGGACTGTTAAAAAATATGAATTTAATCAAATACGATTTTTTAAGCACTCTCGGGATTAAATACTGAACCCGACCAATAGTGGCGGTGAAAGGTTGTTCATCATCGGGTTTGGTTTTGGGGAGACATTTTTAGGTGTCTACAGGTGCTCACTACCAAAGGTAGTGAGTCTTTCTTAAAACATTGTTTCCACATGGAAAACACTACTTTTTCATCAAAATCGGATGAGTTTAGAATATGATCGGGATTAAAATGGGATTAATATTAGCGAACGAAAATATAAAAATTAAAACACGAATCTACGTGTTCAAAATAATCTTGAATTAAGTTAAACTAATCAGTAGTTATACTCACCAAAATTTCAAAACATCATTACTATAAAAGCCCTAAATCAATTGTTCATAAAAACCCTAAAATCATGATTTTCAATAAATTGAAACCCTAGGTTTATAATTCATAAAATATGAAATTCATAACATAAATATAATCTGAAATTTATAATCTTTATACCATTAAAATATAATTTGATACTAAAACATAATCTTTATACTAAAATCAAAACCCAAAACAATTAAATTAACATTGAGCAAAATAATGAAACAAAGGAGGATGAAAATAAGACTAACCTTTTTGTGTGGGAAATTTTTGGAGATTCATGGGGTATTTATAGGAGAGAATTATTGTAGGGTAAATAGAATGATTGGGCCTCATAAAAATAATGGTTCGATTAAGTAAACAAATGGGTTAGGCTTGTGTGATTGGACATAAATTGTAGAATAAAGGTGCATAAAATAATTTGTTCAAATAATTTTCGACCCAGATTAATAATTTGAAACTTTTGAAATTAAATTATGAAATATAACAAATAAATATTATAAATAAAATAAATTTTCATTTATAAAATATTTAAAAATACGGGGGTTACAGGCATGAACAAGGTTTATGAGTTTTTCCTAAAAGTCATTGGCGACTCCCTACTTGTTTCTTGCAAAAAAGCGTAATGATAGAATCAATTCTAATTCAAGGTCCTCCAAACAGTCAGGAATTCAAATCCTACTACACCCTAACAAGTGTAAAGTCCTAGGCTTTTAAGTGGCCATTGGCATTTAAGGAGAGGACCCCTTATGATGGGAACCCCCTCCTTACAGTGGCGACTCCACTGGGGAATTAGAGGTTACATGATTAATTCGTAGTTATGATCCAAGGTTTCCAACACTAGGTTGCCTATGGGTTGTAACGAGAATTAACTTGGATAATCTCTAGTTAGAGAGCGAGACTTGAACCCATAATATCTTCCCTTTGCACAAAAGTAATAACAAAACAAGCAACATTGCATCATGCATAATCGTAGCACAGTTTAATCATTGGGGATTGGCTCATTGACTAGGGGTTGCCAACACTAGGCTTCTATCCCGAAATCAATAACAATCATCCCACCCATAACGCCAACAAAATGTTGGGAGGGCGATGTCATGAGTCACACGTTGAGTGATTGATTTGTGCGTCATTTCTTAAGATATGGTACCTTTGGACACCCAAGCCTTTTTGACCTTAGAACGGCATTGCGTGAATCATGACTTATGGCATGCCTATGTGATTATGTGACTATATGCAATGTGTTAGGATACTCTTCTTTTTCTCTTTTTAGTTTGGTGTAGGTTCCCAATTACGAAGTTGTCTCTTCGTGATTTAGCGTCATATTCAAAGGATAGCATAAAAAAATCAAATAAAAAAAATTGAATAAAAAAAAATGATGACAAAAAAAAAAATGCTCGAATTAAAAAAAAAATCTACTGAGTTGTGCGACCCCTTCTAGCTCAAGTGATTCTGTTGCGCGCGACGCGACAGCCGCGCGCAACTGAGTCACTTGCGCACACCCACTTGACGAGTCTATTTTGATTTCTCAAAAAACAAATTGACTCATCCGAACAATATCTTCATTGAAGAATTGTTAAGGGTGATGTTATCCGTTTGAATATATTTTGAGTCTTTTTTTTTCTCCTTTTTAAACAAGCGTATAGATTTACTTATCCTTTCGTTCTCCATTAGAGCCGATTTCCAAGCTTGGGAAAGAGGACCCCCGGGCACTCGCATTCTACGTTTACTACCCAAAGATCAACCCCTTTCAAACCACTGTTCTTCAACAATTAATTCTAGTCCAACAACAATGCCAACCATCGGTGAACTTCAACAAGAGATTCTTCGTTTGAGAGAGGAAAAGGCTCAAGAGGTCGAGGAGAGAAGAATTAAGAAAATGGAAAAGGCTGAAAAGAAAAATGCCGAAACCTTAGCCTTGCAAGAAAAGATGGAACAATTATCAATCAAAGAAAAGTCGTTGGAGAAGCTAGTTCTTCGTCTACAATGGGGAGCAAGTACTTTGACGCAGAAAAGTTTGCTCCTCCCCCAGGACTTTCTTTACCGGAAAATTTCATAGCTACTGACTTGCCAATATTTAAGGTGACCAATAATCCACAAAATCATTTGATGTGTTTTACTGGCACTATGGCATTAAAGGGAGTTGATCCTAAGATTTGTGCTTTGACTTTCCCTTTATCCCTAGACCCAACCACAAGAGAGTGGTACTATGGGCTAGATCCAAAATTCAAGGCAACATGGGAAGATGTAGTTTCGGCTTTCATTACCCAATATGAGAGTAACGTAGAGTTTAAGTCAACTTTACGTGAACTCGAGATGCTTAAGCATGGCGACGATGAAGGTTTCCTTGCTTTCTATGGTAGATGGGGAGCAAAGGCGGCCCACCTTGACCAAAGGCCACCTGAACTCGAGTTAGTACAAAAGTTCATTGACAACTGTCATGAAAAGTACAACAAACATCTACGTTACCTTGATTTAGACAATATTCAAAAGGTCTATTCTGTGGCTACTAGGATTGAAGATGATCTTGCTAAAGAAAAGCAAACAAACCTCATCATCATCATCAACCTGAGAATAACTACAAGAAGGGGAATGATAATTCATCATCCTTTATTGACGTATTTGCGACTTCCACGCAATACAATAACACAAATCGATATGATAATCCTAGAAAAATATGGACCAAAGTGTAGGGAATAATTTCAAGCGTTAATCCCCTAGCTTGAACCCCACTTTGATCATACACTAAAGTACGGTGGCGTCCAAAGGGAAAGAAGATAGAGCAAAAGAGTCGCCAACAAGTTTTAGGAACATATAAACCGTTCACAGGGTGAAGGTTACACCCCTTAACGATCCAAGAGATCGTTAACTCCATAAGGTCTAAAACAAAATAAGGGTTCGGGGATGAAGGTACAAATCCAACCTAAAAGAGATTGAACCTGCCCTAATAATAGGCCTCTACTTTATTCTGATCGTATTCATGTGCGCTTTTTGACTAACATGCAATCAATAGGTTTACCCCTAAACATGTTTATCTATGTTGGTTAAATATTAATGCACAAATAAATCATTATTGAAAATCACTTGAATTATAATCAAAATTAACCCTAAACAAGATAATTAATTATCTTATTAAGCGTGATTACAAGTACAAATTCCCTTTAAACATGCATAAAAGGTGTGATCAAGCAATAACAATAAATATCAAACAACATAATAATCAAAATAATAAAATTATAATCATAACAATCATAATGAGAACAATTATAATCATAAATCATAAAGTATAATCAAAATAATAATCAAAACAATAATCATCATAATAACAATCATATTAATAATAATTATAATCATGTTAAAGCATAGCAAGATCCTAGGCATGATACTGACAAGATTAATAACAAACCTTAGCATGTCACTAAGCATCAAAAATCAAATCTTTAACCCTAACATGATACTAACAATCATAAATATTAGGAAGAACATAGGCAACATCATACTTTTAATCATACTTGATATAAAAGTTACCCTAGACATGATACTAGGAATCAAAATAACAATCTAAACATGAACTCTATATCATAACATCAATAAAAACCATTAAATTACTTACTTTGATGCCTCGTACCACTTTCTAATAACAAAATACATACGTTAGTAACTTCAAGGAAAATAATAAACAAAACAATTAAATCAAATAATAGAAATAGAGATTTGGGACCAAACCCTTAGAAATTAAACCTTTCACGTCTACGGCGAAGGCAACTTCGAATATGGCTAGGTGTTTCTAGATCTAATGAATGCAAAATTTTTATATTTGAGAGAAGCTAGTTTAGAAAAGAGAGAGAGAGTAATCAAGAGAATCTTGATGAGAGTTGGTAGAATGAAGAGAGAAAACTGGTTATTAATGAATGTAGGTGAAAACTGGTTATCGAAAACGGAGTTTTTAATACGTTATTTATAGAGAAAATCAGCCAAAAATATAAAATATCAAAACAGAGTCTGGCGCACATAAAATAGAGTTGGCGCCAACGTCGGACATTGGCACCAGGCACCAGCATTAGCGCTAGGCGCCAGGCGCTAATGTCGAACGTTAGGCGCTAATCCTGTTTTTGACGCATTTTCTTAAAATCAGATAAAAATTGCTATACAGGAGGATAAAATCGTATTTTCCTCAAAAATGCTCTTTGATTTTAATTAAAACTCTAAAAAGTCAACAAAGGTCAATTTATCAATGCTAATTGAATTAGGAATGAAAAGAACCTTCTAGAAGAATCTAGAAGACTAAAACCATTCCTAATTGCATTAGGAATGATAAATCTATATTAGGCCCTCCCCTAGATCATTGGGCCGCATATAAGGCTCAAACCGGACCCAGTTTAGTAAATTGGCCATAACTTCCTCAATATTCATCGGAATTGGGCTTATAATATATTGTTGGAAAGCTCTTGTCAAGCCCCATCCAACAACACTAATATTGGACTCATATCATAGACCAACAAAACTGGATTGACTGTTTTCTTAAACAAGTTTTCAAAAAACAGAAAGAAAAGAAAAGAAATTAAAACTATTCGCAACACTAAACTTTCCACACTTTCACTTCATTCGATTATGATTCAACGTGAAAGGTACTCATCACCGAGTTTGGTTTTGGGGAGACACAAATGGGTGTCTACGGAAGCCCCCACTTAGACTGAGTTTGGAGAAATGCAGGTTTCGAAGACAAAAGTCAAAGTATCGATAGGGACGGAGAATGATCCAGAACGTTCTACGATCCTAAATCACTCTTGCAACACCGATACCTACAAACTAGCGTTAGTTAAACAGATAAGAGAGTTAAGAAACGCGTATCTTGCACCGTCGAGCACACGTCTCTGAAAGTAACTGATTTGTTGTTGCTTTTACTATTTTGATGACCTCCTGCCAAGAGAATGTCATCCCGCTTGAAAACTGCTACGCTTGTAACTGCTTCCAATATAGAAGACTGCTTCGCTTGGAACGATCCTCTCCCGCTATGATAATATTCCACGTCCAAGGGAATACCATCGAAGATTGTTTCGCTTGAAACAATCCCCATCCGCATTGATAATATTCCACGTCAAAGGGAATACTATCAAATATTGTTTCGCTTGAAACAATCTTCTTCCGCTTTATGACCATCTTCCACGTCTAAGGGAACATGGTCGAAGACAACTTCGCTTGAAATTACCTTCAGTTGTTTGTGACAACTCTCCACAATCTAGGGAATGCCGTCGAAGGTATCCTCGCTTGAAGCCATCCTCATTTGTTGCGATAATTTTCCAAAGGAAATTACCGAAGATCTCCGCTTGTCGATCTTTAAAAGCTTGCTTGAACTTTGCTCCCGCTATGCCTGTACGTCGGCGCTTTTGTTGCTTTGAACCTGTACATCGGTGCCTTTTGCGAATGAACCACTATGTCGGTGCCTTTTGTTAATGAGCCAATGCTTAGTCGCTTTAAATTAAGTGAGACGATCTTTCATCAGGTCGATCATTTTGTGCAATCAAGCCGATTACTAAAAATCGTGTTGAATTGCTTAGAGAGGCTAACTGGCGTACCAAGGAACCTAAAATATATTGCAAAATGGTAGAACAACCCCACTGAGTGGCTGAGTGTCCTGGCGCCGCTAAAAAAGCATCAGCGCCACACAAATGGCTTTAGCGCCAGGCGCTGGGATTGGCGCCAGGCGCCAAGCCTGATTTTTTGACGCCAAAGCCTAGCGCTTGGCGCCAGAATAAGATTTTCCTTAAATACCCCTTTCTTCTTCATTTTCGCTGTTTTGCTCGTCGTGCTTTGCTCGAAAAACCGCAGAATTTCATTTGCTTCGTTCTTGCTCGTTTCTCAACCAAATTCACTCAAATTTGTTGCAAATCAAAGCTCTTTTCATCCATTTTCCCGATCTATGTAAGTTTTCTTCAAACTTACACCGGTTTTTATGATTTTTGCACATGTTTATATTCAAATTTCATGAAATTTCGAAATTTAGAATGCTTAATTCTCTTTATTTATCAAATTTTATGCCATGAAATTGCTTGATTATGTTTATATATTGCCTTGGGAGTAATTTGAGACTTGTTTGACTCAATTTGGTGAAGAAATGAGCAAATTGCCATTGTTGGACCTCTTGAGGTCGGGAATGCAATGTGACTTGTTCTTGATGTTTTTGCTAGCAATTATTGTCCAATTTGTCACAATAATTACTATAGTATTGCAAGAAATTGTTTGATTGCTTGAAAAATGCCGTATATGCTCAATTTGAATTTGTGCTCTGTTTTAGTACTACGTACTCTATTTTTTGCGAACATAGTATTATGCGGCTAGGCGAACCTTAGATACTATAGAACCTTAATTTATGATAATTCTGCACAATGTAGCATGGCTAGACAGCGAGGCTCTGGTTCACGGTCCCGAGACACTCGACGGGAGCACGAGCCCGTGGAGGACGACGCCGCACCATCCACTTCACTTGGTCGACTCCTCGAGTAGGATGAGCGTACCCTGTTCTTTGCCCCCGTCCACCATAATTCTTAGAGGGTGAGACGGGGCATCACCGTTGGGAGGACGCGTTGTCATGGCTCTGGCTGTGACGGTTTAGGCGACCTGTACAAGATGTACATCGCCAGGGACGTTGAGACGAGACTCCTATGGGAGTCTTGCGGTCTTGCTGCGTTGTTTGAGACCTCTGAGGCGATGGTTGCCTCCAGCAGGGGTCACCACGTAGTGTGTGCTCTGATGGAGTTCTTCTGGGACACCACCAACTTTTTCCACTTTCGTTGGGGTGAGATGATGGTCACTCCTACCGACTTTAGTCTCATCACAGGACTGGAGTTCAGCTCCGTGCCACTGCCGTTCGACAGTGGGATCTATGTCTTTTCTCCCGAGGTCGAGGAGCTGTTGGGGCCGATTACCATTCGGGCCCGAGCTGAGGTCGAGTCGTCTAAGTTCAGTGCTAGGGGGATTCGCCGCTCGACTCTGGCAGCGGCTTTCGGTGATGGTGCGACCACCCGAGAACAGCGGGTGCGCATCTTTGCGCTTATTTTGTTGTCAGGGACGTTCTCCCCTAACAAGGGTAGTAGGGCGCTGCTTTACTACCTTCCTGCTGTCCGTGATCTACACCGGATCGGGACTTATGACTGGGCCTGCTTGGCCTATGCTGACTTCATTCGTGCACTGAGGGATTCGTGTCGACACCGGTCCTTTGGGACGAATGTGGCTTTGTCCAGCTTTTGGAGGGTCGTAGAGGTAAACATTATTCCCTATAAAGTTTAGCTCTATATTTTAGCTAGCACTTGCTGATAATTTTAACTCCTTGTAGATTTGGTTCTACGAGTACTTCCCTTCTGCTGCGTCGGCGAGACCGTCGCCGAGCGGGTTTCCAGTGAGTGCTTCTTGGGGCAGCCGCCGTGTGGGGATGTCCACTGCCTATGTCCGAGATTTGATTATCGCGGTACGATTCTTTCTTATTTGCCATTTTGTGATGCTCTAGACAAATCCTTGCCTGATTGATGCTCTTTGCAGGAGCCTGAGGTGGTGTACCGACCATGGGTTGGCTTGGCAGTCTCTGGGTTAGCCGCACAGTATTCTGCTGAGCGTTGCTATTTCCTAGGGACTTACGGAGCGATCACATACCTGGGAGAGAGGGTTGCTAGACAGCATTCCTCCATTGTTTTTGTCGTTCCTGCTCCTCCACCACGTCACATGTTTAACGCCGCGAGGTTGTTGAGCATGTCAGAGTGAGCTGGTACCCCTTGGCGATCTTGCACGATCCCTGGGCGATGCTATGCGGAGGAGCTAATGCCATTGTTAGCTCCAGTCCCTGTACCGGCTGAGGATGTGGCGGTAAGATTTTTCAGCTTTTACTTTCCGTTAAGTAGCCCCCAAGTAATTCTTTACTGACTTGGTTTTTGCTTTATCAGGACGATGCTACTGAGTTCGTGCCACCTCGTATGTCTATCCATTACCAGGGGACATACGGGTCGATTGAGGAGATGATTCCTCCGGCTCCCGAGGACGAGCGCTTCGTAAAGCGGTCGATTCCTCGCCACCAGACTCGGGTAAGCTTAGTTATTTGCAATTTATTTTCAACTTTTGTCTATATATATTATGCATGTTTACTGACTTATTTCTTTGACAGTTCTCGCGTGAGGTGGTTTCGGCGATGGCACGATGTATAGATGCCTTCCGGAGCCAGCTCGTCCGGATGAGGAATGCGGCTACCTGCCGTCAGGACGACGCCGTCCAGGAGGTAATCTTTCTTTCATATGTCTTTGCACTACCGCTTCAATTTTGCCTTGTTTCTGATTTTAATTCTTTTCTGCAGGGTCAACCTATTGCTTCTCATACCCGCACGAGACCTGAGGTGCGGAGGGATCCGGCGAGGTCTAGCTCGAGACGTCGCCGCACTACGTTAGGGGGTAGAGGCGGTCGCTCTGAGGCTGCCCGTGCCGATGTGGCGGAGGGCTCAGATTCTTCTTCTGAGGGTGCTCATGCTGCACCGGTAGGCCAGGGAGAGGCTACCTCGGCTCTTAGAGGTGGTGGGATGTACGCGGTTGGCTCGTCATCGCAGCAGCCTCCGCATCCTCAGCCTCAGGTTGATCTTGGGTGGAGTGGACCCACGTTGAGTTTTCCTCCTCCCGAGGAGACTGGAGCTGGAGCCGGAGCTGGTGGAGAGGTTACTCCTCGTACGACGCAGTTTTACGAGATGATGGGTGTACGCCCCCCGGCGCTGTAGTTTGTTCCTGTGCTTTTTTTTTTTTTTTTTGACTTTGTATAGAACTTTGCCTTTTATTTAGACTCATTTTTTAGACATATTTTGTATATATATACTATTATTAGTTTATTATATTTATCATGTTTTATTTTTTCATTTTTTATTATTGTTATTATTATGTGCATGTTTGTGTGTGCAAGAAAAGTGTGACAAGTAATTTTGCGCAAAAATTCCAACATTTTTATTTTTAATGGAGGGTATCCGACTTTCTCCCCCAAAAAGAAAAATGAAAAAAGGAAAAGTCAAATAAAAGCTTGGATTTATAAAAAACTTGGAAATTAACCTAAATAAAATCCAAAAAAGAATAATATAATAAATATAATAGCTATATTAATTTTAAAAAGAATAAGAATAAAAAGATGTTTAGAAAAAGATAAGGGAGCCGTAAAGTCATTAGTAGACTCGAATTAAGGTAAAAACGCAGTTTTAGAAAGCGCGCATGACGTGGCAAATTGGTGCCAGCTGGCGCCACGCAATTGAATGTAGCGCCAGGCGCTACACTTAATGTGTGGCGCCAAGCTTTGGCGTCTGGCGCCAATCGCGGCGTCTGATAAGTGACTTTTATGTCACTTTTAGGATGTTTATTGAATCGCTTTCCGGCTTATTTTACAATAATGTAGCCCATTTTGTTCTTTATTTCTTTTATTTGCTTATTCTCGTCTTTTATCTTTATTTTGAGTATTTTAGTAGTTTTTATTAGTTTTTAGTTTAATTTATCTTTGTAGTTTTTAGTTAATAATTCCTAGTTTATCTCATTTTATTTATTTTCTTTTAGTTTTTAGTTTGTTTTATTTTATTTTATTTTATTATTTATTTAGTTTTAGCATTTTATTTTACTTTATTTATTTTATTTAATTTTATTTTATCTTTTGAAAATCCCCTCGTGTTGTTTTTGGTTTTAGGTGTTTTCGGGTCCGTGGTCGATCGGGTTCAAGGTCCGAGGTTCGAGGCACAAAATTGAACCAAGCTCCACCACTGCTTTCCCCCAACAACACCAACATCAACTGCCATAGCAGCTACCCAAACCCATCACCTCTTCCACACACCAAACAATCACCAATCAATCACCACCACGCTGCCAGCAACAGCACAACACAACCACCGTCACAATCAACCACCGTCAGCCACCAAAGCAACAATTTCCACCAACCAAATCAGCCCAACAACACCAACACCAACAGCAATCACCACCACGCTGCCAGCCGCAACTGAACCCAGCCACACCTCCCATTTTGCCACCAACACCAACCAATGCCCTTTCAACAATTTACACCAGCAACCCAATCAATTACCCATAACAACCAATTAACCACCATTTCACACCCCCTGTTCCACCGTCACCTCACTTCGTGCTAACCGCCGCAACCAATTCACCACCTCACCAACACTCCCCTGCTGCCAGCAGCAGCACAACCCAGCCACACCTCCCATTTCGCCACCAAAACCGCCAGCAATTACCACCTTTAATTCGACCCCCGCAACACCAATTAAACCACCAGCCCTTCACCCACAATCGACCACCAATCTCCAACCCAATTACTCACCAATTACAGCCGCAATTCGCCCAACACCCAAACTCATAGAGCAACCAATTCGCGGCCGCGCAGCCCGGTCAGAAAGCGCACAAATTGGAGTCCAAAATCGAGTTGAGGTAGTAGCTTTGCGCGACTTGCTGTGCGACTTCTGTGCGGGCGCGCAAATGTGGGTCAATCACGAGCTTTTCACGTGATTTTAATGAAGATCGGATGGCCACGATTGGATGCTAGATGATGATGATGCTGATGAACGGTGATGATGGTCGTTTGGGATGATGGCTGATGATGTTTAAATTGGAGCAGCCAAATTCGAAAGTGAGGGGAAGTTTGTGGGAGACTAATGTTTCGTGGTTTTGGGGGGAATTTTTGGGGTTTTTGGGATTTCTTTTTTCTTTTCATTTTCTTTTATTTTATTTTATGGTAGTTTTGTTTTTATTGGTTTTTTAGTTTAGTTTTTTTAATTGTTTTATTTAGTCTTATTTCTTTTTAGTTTCTTTCTTTAATTTTATTTTTTAACTTGTATTATAAATACCCCTTTGGGGTTATTTTCAAATGACTTTCAATGAACATTTTATTTTAGATAGATTAGACTAGTTTAGGAGAGCTTCTCTCTCTTAGGGTTAGATTAGATAATTTTTAGAGAGAAAAAATAGATTATTGCTCAATTTTTGTAATCCCCCATACACTAGGTGAAAAAAGGCAATTGGCAGCGGTTCAAACCCGGTCTAAGGCACCGGTTTGAACCGCTGCCTATTTGAGGGGTGCCAAAAACATGCTTTTTGGCACCGGTTCAAAACCGGTGTCATAGGGTGGAATAGGCACCGGTTAACCGGTGCCTAATACTGCTCTCCCGCCAATTATTTTTTTTGGTGGTGGATAGTTTAGGCACCGGTTGCTGCCTAACCGGTGCCTTTTATGTAATTTTTTTTTTTTTCGTTTTTTTTTTCCAATGGTGCAATAATATTTTTTAAAAAAAACCTGCAATAATAATAACCTGTATTTCCAGCAATTATATTAAATATAATAATTAATAATTTTATTATTATAATAACTAATAATAATATTATTAATTATTATATACAAAAATAATATTAGAAACAAGAATTCAATTATATATATAGATATAAATATTCCCAAACGCAATACAAAAAAAAAAAAAAGTTGCTTACATATACAAATAATAGTAAGTACACATATATAATGAATAATAAGTTATATATATAGTTCAAAAGTTAACATAAATAATTTACAATTACAATGCCATTTACATGTTGAAGGTGATGAAATACGCCAACATGTCACGAACTTCACTAAGCTCCTTGATTGTCAACGGACCATCCTTTTGGACCTTGCAAAACTTGAAATACAAAAACATTATTTTAAAAATAATTAATTAGGCAAACAATATGTATTTTATCAAATATTACCTATATGACTTCTATATAGCCCATTTACTACATTACTTATCAAATGAACTATTTATTTCTCATAACATGTCAATATTGGATAGTTGTATGTGTGTAAGCCCTAAAATTGTATAGGAGAGCATTTTGTTAAGGTTTATGACGCTTTTTACCCAAAATGGCCCGAATATGGCCTATATGACCTTACTTTGCCCATTTCCTACATTTCTTATTAAATGAACTTTATTTATCTCATAACATGTCAATATTATCTAGTTATAGGTGTATAAGGAAAGAAATCACATCAAAAGAGCATATTAACACAAAATGGCCCTAATATGGCCCATATGACTTCTATTCAGCCCATTTTCTACCTCTCTTGTGAAATAGCCTTTTTGTTTCTCATAACATGTCATTGTTGGATAATATTAGGTGTCTAAGGCTAGAAATCACATCAATATAGCATTTCAAGAAGTTTAACAACGCATTTTACTCAACCTGGCCCAAATAGGGTTTATATGAATTCTATGTAGCCCATTTTCTACATTACTTATCAAATGAACTATTTCTTTCTCATAACATGTAAATGTTGGGTAGTTCTATGTTTGTAAGCCCTAAAATTGTATAGGAGAGCATTTTATTAAGGTTTATGACGCTTTTTACTCAAAATGGCCCGAATATGGCCTATATGACCTTACTTTGCCCATTTCCTACATTTCTTATTAAATGAACTTTATTTATCTCATAACATGTCAATATTATCTAGTTATATGTGTATAAGGAAATAAATCACATCAAAAGAGCATATTAACACAAAATGGCCCTAACATGGCCCATATGACTTCTATTCAGCCCATTTTCTACCTTTCTTGTGAAATAGCTTTTTTGTTTCTCATAACATGCCATTGTTGGGTAATATTAGGTGTCTAAGGCGTGAAATCACATCAATATAGCATTTCAAGAAGTTTTAGGACTTACCTCATCAAGCTGTTGAGTGTCCGTACAATGAGTCACAATGTCAAGCATGAATCTCATCACATACAAAGCACAATCAAGTCCATTCTCTTGTTGTGCGCACTAGCATATGACAAACAAATCACATCAATGAAACATGCAAAGGAAATGAGCAAGTATTTACTACCATAGATTTTCAAGATAATCACAATAATATCATGTAAATTACCAACGGTGTCTTCCATGTTGGACCCTTTGGAGCACGACAATGTAGCTTCTTCATAACACTGTAGTATAAAAAAATAAATTCAAATTTGATTAGTCGTATGATTACTAAATTAGTTATTATTAGCAATAATCATCACTATAGGTTTCTATATATATTTACTTTTGCAATATAGACTTCACGAGCCACTTCTCCGATGATCGAGCTGAATCAAGGTGAAAAATTGTGTTAGTAGAATTACAAATCACCATGAGGCTCCAATGCTCCCTACATAAGTTCACAATAGACAAGGTAAATAATATTTAGGAGTCAACATATAATGAGGCCAAATCGATTGAATTTGACATGGTTAGACTTACTCTCTATAACATGGGGCGAATATGAACTTGTCTCCCGCACGCGCTGATTCCCTTATACTCTGTTCAACATAGTACAACACGTCATGGGGGTTGCCTATGATTTTAGTAGTGGATAACTGCTCGGGGCAAAACCACCCAACTTTACAAGGAGAATCAGTGTCAGTTAAGTGCTCCTGTAGTGCTCTGCGTGCATGAACATTAAATAATTTATCAGATGTAGGATAATCACCACCAATTTGAATAACTTGAAAAAAGTATAGATTATGTGGGCATTGAAGTACCTCATGAATGTTTGAATGAGGGAAATGTTAAGCTTTGCACCACGTAGAAATTCCTTCACATCTTCTTTGCTGATCCATGCAATTGCATCCTCATCATAGTGGAACATTGCCTTAGGAAATGCAACTTCCATGGGATCGACCAAATGACAAGCACGGTTGTGAAGAAAGGTCATGTCAGTAGAGAGCGATTGAAGAACAATGTCTTCAACAAGTGGAGTAGGTGGCATGGGTGAACCTTTCGAAGAGTGCAACTTAGACGCTTTTTCACTCTTGGACTGTTGTTCACTTAGCTTCTTCTTAGGTTGATCAATTCTTTTAGGCTTCTCTACCCTCTTTCTTTTTGAAGTTTTGCTTCCATTGGAAATCTGAAATAATTTGAGAAATAATTTGTTTCAACTCACAATCACTTATACATATGTAATTATGATATGGTTTGAGAATGTATAATTTTAGTAGTTGAGAAATGAAGAAAATAGCCAAGTGAGTAGCCATTTCGGCTCAAAATGGCTTTATTTTGATGAATTGAAACCAAACACTTAGAACTTGGCGATTTTTATGTAATTTCAAATGAAAAACACTTATAAATATGTGATTATGAGTTGTTTTGAGATGCAAGGAGTTTATAAGTTGAGAAATGAAGAAAATAGCCAAGTGAGTAGCCATTTCGGCTCAAAATGGCTTTATTTTGATGAATTGGACCCAAAACTTAGAACTTGGCGATTTTTATGTAATTTCAAATGAAAAACACTTATAAATATGTGATTATGAGTTGTTTTGAGATGCAAGGAGTTTATAAGTTGAGAAATGAAGAAAATAGGCAAGTAAGTAGCCATTTCGGCTCAAAATGGCTTTATTTTGATGAATTGGACCCAAAAACTTAGAACTTGGCGATTTTTATGTAATTTCAAATGACAAACACTTATAAATATGTGATTATGAGTTGTTTTGAGATGCAAGGAGTTTATAAGTTGAGAAATGAAGAAAATAGGCAAGTAAGTAGCCATTTCGGCTCAAAATGGCTTTATTTTGATGAAATGATGAAAATTGCTTAATTTTTTTTTTTTTAAAATGCAACGGCAGTCGCACCGGGACACCCGAGGGAGCCGCCCCCGCTGCCGGAATAGCGAAGGCAGCCCGTGCCGAGCCCACAGCAGCCCCGACAGGTGGCTGCCAAGGCTGTAGCAGCCACGGCAGGTGACTGCCAGTCTGCTGCAGCCTTGGCAGCAGCCTGCATGGGCTGCTGCTTCCTCGACAGGCGGCTGCCATGGCTGTAGCAGCACAGGCAGCACCTGCCGAGGCTGCAGCAGCCATGGCAGCCGCCTGTCGGGGCTGCAGCAGCCCAGGCAGGCTGCTGCCGAGGCTGCAACAGTCTGGCAGCCACCTGCCGTGGCTGCTACAGCCTTGGCATCCACCTGCCGTGGCTGCTACAGCCTTGGCAGCCACCTGTCGGGGCTGCTGTGGCCTTGGTGGGGCTGCCTTTGCTGTTCCGGCAGCGGGGGCGGCTCCCTCGGGTGTCCCGGTGCGGAGGAAGTTGCTTATTTTTAAAATAAAAAAAAATTTGAACTAGGCGATTTTTATGTAATTTCAAATGACAAACAATTATAAATATGTGATTATGAGTTGTTTTGAGATGCAAGGAGTTTATAAGTTGAGAAATGAAGAAAATAGGCAAGTAAGTAGTCATTTCGGCTCGAATTGGGTTTATTTTGATGAAATGCGCCAAAAACATTAGAAGTTTGCTTCTTTTATGCAATTTCATGTCACAATCACTTATACACATGTATTTATGATATGGTTTGAGAATGTATAAGTTTATTAGTTGAGAAATGAAGAAAATAGGCAACTGAGTAGCCATTTCGGCTCAAAGTGGCTTTAGTTTGATGAATTGGACCCAAAACCTTAGAACTTAGCGATTTTAATGTAATTTCAAATGACAAACACTTATAAATATGTGATTATGAGTTGTTTTTGAGATGCAAGGAGTTTATAAGTTGAGAAATGAAGAAAATAGGCAAGTAAGTAAATAATTTACCTCCTTATTAATCAGCTTCACCCATGCACGTGGCCAATCAACGAAGCTACCTACAGCTTGCCAAAGCGCTGTTATCTCAACCTCCTCTATCGGTACGGGTAGTGGGATGTCTTCGAACCCCGCAACCACTGAATCGATCCCAACCGAGTAATAATGTGGCCCCGCCGTAGCACCCGTCGTCGGTTGGGCACTACCATACGCCACCAAACTCAACACGGTACTATTTGCATGCCCCGGGGCTAGAAGTGCACACCGGGTGTCTTCCCTACACAAGTATATATATAAAAAGAAGATAGTTAAATAGGACTTTTACAACAACATAGATATAACAAAATTCATTAAGGTAGAGGGTTACAAATCACCTGTAACTCTAGAAATTCATGCGGTGTTGGATTTTCAAGCTCCCTCGAGTCCGCATGTGTAGGAGTAGGAACCTGCAACAGTACATCAATCATTGCACCTAAAATCTCAATTAACTCGGTATTTTAAAACTTTTAATAACCCAATTGATTTTACCTCAGGTGGCACATCTTCACCACGTATCTCATCTCCTCCATGTCTATCACCTTCTCCTTGTCCTTTTGGTTCAGAACATGAGTCGGCCGGGGTACGAGTGAGGAACGACAAAGTCGGTAAGTTCATCAGCTTCGCCCAAGCATTCAATTCACCAACTAACTCGTTGCGTACTTGTTCCTTAATTGATGCCACCTTGGCATCCAACTCCCCCGGTGAGTTAACACTGGCTCGAGATCTACCCGATTTTGTGTATTCGGGACCCATCACCTTATTCCATCCAAGCAATGACCCTCCCGAACCTACTATTCGTCCTGGGTGGTATGACCTTCCCAAAGCCATGATGAAAGGGTCATTCTCCACACTTGGTTCAAATTTTCCCTCCACCATCTCTTGAGTGTGCTCAAGCTATAGCATAAGGAAAAATGAGGTCAGTAAAACAGTTAATGGTTTGTACAGTGATTAGATGCAAAAGTGACTTAATTTCAACAATTCATAGGTAACTTACTAGCTTATCCGCCAGTTTTTTGGCTTCCGGACCCTTGATGAACCATTTTCCGGTTTTCTTATCAAACGAATGGAGAGAACAAAAGAAATCACCGGCACGACTCACCAATGTAGTGATCGTGGAACTAGAGGGTTCCTTCGATGCCACTAGAAGCGCTTTAGGGTATAAACCCGAAGCGGCCCACTCAGGTCTCTTTTCAGCAAAAGTCTTAGGACCCATACGATGGACGTATTCCTTCTTTTCTGCATTCGCTTGATTTTGCTCTCGAAGTTCCTATAAAACAAAAAATGTTAGTCTCATTAATACAAAAAGTGTCAAGCTATTATTCAATTGACATCAGATTTACACAAACTTACAATGGCTTTCTTTTGACTCTTCATTCTAACGAACTCTTCCCAATCATCTTTTGACATGGTCGGCCATATTTACCACGGGAGACGGTTATCCTCTTTGGCATTCTTCTTCTTTGTTTGCACCTTCTTCTTCTTATGGATCCACCGATTAGTCAACTTGGTCTTAAAGCCTCTGAATCTTTCCCCTAATAAAGAGACAAACACCCTTTTCTTCTCGGGATCATTAGGAATAGAAAACTGCCTCTGCAAGCACAAATTAAAACCAATTATTAGTTTCTATTTAAAAACAATCATAAGGTTAAGGTATCTTAAATTGTCTAAATGTGCCAAAAACACGCTTACCCTTGTATCATCCCAAAATGCTTGAATCAAACCCGGAGGTACTTGCCGCATTACAAGTGTAATGGGGATTTTCCGCGAACATAAGCCAACTTGATTAGCATATTGTCGACGCCATTTGGGCTCGGGTTGGCCTTTGTTGTCATACTCCAAGACCATGGGACCGTCCGGTTTCTTAAAGCTTCTCGTCAGACCCCTTCTTTTTCTTTCAGCCGGTGCCTTTCCCCCCCCCCTCCATCAGCTGTGTTGTTTTCATCTTGTCCTTGGCCTTGACTTTCAGGAGTCGGGTTCTCACCAACAATCTCACGTGCACTAGTGGAGGCAGCGCAGAGGTGGAGGCGGTGCGCGCTGGTGGAGGGAACAGCTGCTGTGTTTCGAACAATGCTGGTGGAGGCCGGTGAAAGAGAGAGAAGGGCAGGGCAGCGAAAAGACAAGGGCAGGGGAGAATTAAGGGCGGTGGTTTTCGACAATGTTGGTGGCCGGTGAAGGTGGCGGTTGTGGTGGAGGGAAAAGGGGGAGGTTGTTCTTCGTCTCTAATGAAATAGTGAAGTCGGGGAAGTTAGAAAGGAATGAAAGAGAAAGAGAGGAGGAAGGAGAAGAAATTAAAGGCCGCGTTTTTTTTTTTGAAAAAGCCCCGGTTTAATTGGCACCGGTTCAAACCGGTGCCTTTTTTATTTTTGGCACCGGTTTGAGTTGAACCGGTGCCTTTTCCCTTTGTTTAAAAACCCGCCCAATTTTGGGCCGATTTTTGGCACCGGTTTGGGCTGAACAGGTGCCATATGGGGGGTGCCAAATGCAATTTTTCTACTAGTGATATTTTTAAATATATTATAAATGAAATTATATATTATTTATAATATTTATTTGTATTTTTCCGGAATTTAATTTCAAAAGTTTCAATTTTTAATTTGGGTCGAAAATTATTTTGGTACAAATTTTTATACATACCTTCATTCTATAATTCATGTCCAAATAAACAAAGCCAAACTCATCTTACTTACTTAATTGGCCCATTAATTTTATGAGGCCCAATCTTACTATTTACCCTACAGCACTCTCTCTCCTATAAATACCCCATACATCCCTAAATTTTTCCCACACTAAAGCTTAGTCTTATTTTCTCTCCTCTTTATTTTATTTTCTTATTTTCCTTTTATTTTTATTTTTCTTTTTCCTTTTATTTTCTTTTCTTTTCTTTTCCCTTTTTCTTTCTTTCTTTTTTTCCTCCTCTTTACGTGAGTTTTGACTCACCACCAACTGCCACCTGCTGCCGCCTGCTGCCCGCCACCACCGCCGGTTGCTGGTCACCGCCCACCACCGCCGGTCGCCGGTCACCGCCCACCATCTACGACGACCCACCACGACCCAGCCGTGGCCAACCATGGCTGCCCCTCTCTCTCTCCTTTGTTTTATTTCATTTATGCTTAATGTTTGATTAATTAGTTTTGGGCTCTGATTTTATAGTATAAAGTTTATATTTTTAGCATCAAAATCATGTTTTTGATGTTTTAAACTAATAATTTCAGATTATAATTGTTGTTATAATTTTCAGATTTTATAATTTTAAAATCTAGGGTTTCAATTTATTTAAATTGGGATTTTAGGGTTCTTATGACTAATTAAATTGGGGCTTTTGTTCCTATTGGATTTCTATTGATTAATTAAGCATAAAACATGTTTTTAATGAAGTTTTAAGGAGTTTTAATCTAAATTATATTGCTGGAAATTTGGTTAAGTATTAATTTATTGTTGTTGCTTGTTTTCTAGGAAGTGATTATTTCTTAGGAGACTTTTAAGTGATTAAAAGTGGCACAAAGGATTGTTTATACGCGGTACGTACATGTCTACTTCGTTGTAAGTAGTATAATGTATAGGTACCAAAGAAAAGAACTTAGTTTCATGATTAGAGAACAATTGGAAGAAAATTGTTTGGTTATACATTTAATTAATTCATGTGCGCATGTTTATGAGACATGTTTTGGTGAATTAATTATGTTTGTATGGGATTATGGATGCAAACATGTTTAATTATATTGGATTAATTATTTGTATGGAATGTTGATACAAGCATATTTTTATTGGATTGGTTTGTTAACCACATTTGGATTATTAAAGGATTGGAATTGAATGGTTTAATTGGAATGAATTTATTAATTATTCCACAAGGTTGTTATTTATTTTATTACTCATTCATGACTTGTTAGTATGTTGAGTAAAGGTGGATTAAGCCGAAATGGCTAGGTGGGTTGAGTATGTTCAACAATTTTGGATAATTTGGAAGTTTAATGGAATTAAAGGTCAATTTATTATGTGATCACCATTGCCCTAAATAATATTAAAAGTGAATTGATGTATGATTGTTATGTATGGTCTACTTGATTGAGTCCACTATTAATTAAAATTGTAATCACGTAAAGTGAAACATGGATGAGCAATAAAACTCTGGAAAGCGTGCACTTCTAGAGTATTGACAATTATGGGTTGGGGTACACGGTGGTAGCCCGTGGCTTTCCGAGACTTGTTTGATCAACATGTCCTCTTTTATTTTGGTATTTACATTTTATTTTATAATGAAAGTTAGATGGGATCCTAGACTAACTTTGTGAGAATGGGGTTGCGCCCATTCTTGCATCGCGCTAAACTTTTATTTTAAATGATCATTTGGGACCAAAATGATTTGGTGGATTGGACAACCTCGTCTATTGCTTACTCCAAACTAAATTAATTAAATTAAATATAAAGAGTCGAGTGTTTAGAATTGGTTAGAAAGTATGTCGAGTCAATTAAATTGTTTAAGTGTGGAGTCTTGATTAATGAATTTAAGCTGTATGTTTATTTACTTTAATTAGTTGAGCATGTCAGGTTTTGTGCGTTGTAGCTTGTATGTACTCAGCTTTGCTGATTGCGTACTTTATGTGTCTTTCTTTGGTCATGGCCTTCGCCTTTCAATGACCCTGTGATGATCCAACTATTACACTTGTATTATTGGGTAGCAGTATTGTACAGGTTAGCTTGATGATGTGAAGTTCGGTGATTTGACATACGCATTGTCAAGGGATTGGTGTGATTGAGAGTATTCGTTCTTTGTGTTGAACTTATTTATGTTTTACTACGTTAATTATATTTTGGGATTTTGAATATTGGTTTGGTTTTAATAAGGGCCTTTATGGTTCCAATTTGTAAGCCTTGACTTATTGGTTTTCTAAATTATATTATTTAAAGATGTAAGTTGGATTTCCGCTGCAATACTTTTATAAAGCCTTAACATTGTAACACGTGGCGGTAACATGCCAATGGTTCTCCTCTATTTTTATTTAAAGTAAGTGGTTTGGAAAAGGGAGAATTATTGGGGTGTTACAAAATGGTATCAGAGCTTAGGTTAGATTTAATTACCACTAAAGCCAATTTTAAAGTTTTTAGGCGCCTAACGTTTTAAATTTAATGAGTTTTATTTAACTACCTTATTTAAAGTGAACTTAATTTTTCAAAAAATTATTCTATTCTATTATATTTATTTCGGCATTTATATATATAAAAAAGTATTTGTTTATTTTATCTAATTTTCGAATTATTTATTTATTTTGAAATAAAATTAATTAATTAATTTATTTTATTTTCTTAACTTCCTTGGTTGTTTCATTTTATCGGTGAGATTTGGGTAGCTTTAGAAAGGGCGTATAGGATAGATTATTTCTTTCTATATGCATTGTAATTAATTCTTTTGTCTTTTTATTATTGTATGAAGTGATTATGCAAGTTATTTAATTGTGTATGTTTTATCTAAAGGTGCTACTTAATTGTGATCACCTAGTATCATGTTTAAGGTTTAAAGCACGTAATATGGAACTATATGTGATGATTTGTGTTATATGATATGTGAAAATTAACTTTACATGAAGCATGTAATTATGTGATTATTATAATGTGTTTATTTAATTATATTATTTACTTAATGTTTGGATTTTGGAAGGGATTTAATCAAGGGAATTATTTTATTTATTTTCTTATGCGTAGGAATGATTAAAATTTAATAATCATTTCCTTTAAAAGTGATTTATTAGGGGCGATTGTGTGGTCGTGTCCACCTTTCTACCTTAATATATATATTTGATGATTATGAATGTGATTATTGAGCAAGTGAGTTCTTTCGTGTTGATGTCGGCCTGAGAGTGTGTTGCATTTCTAGGCAGAGAAGGAGGATGGCTAACAACGATGCTTTAGCTGATGCTATTAGGCTTCTAGCTGAGAACTTGAACCAAAACCACAATGATAATCCCGATCCTGCTGGTGAGATGTTTAAGAAGCTTGCACAAGTCAAACCACCATACTTTGAGGGAGGTGGAGACCCAACTTTTCTGGAGAATTGGATTAGGGAGTTCGATAAGATCTTTACTGCTTTGAATTGTTCTGTGAATATGAGAGTGGATCAAGCTGCCATGTATTTGAAGGAAGAGGCAGATATTTGGTGGAGGGTTAATGGAAATGTGATTCGTGCTGAGGCTAATTTTGGTTGGGAGACTTTCAAAACCAAACTTAGGGAAAAGTTCTATCCACCATTCTTAAGGAAACAAAAGGCTCAAGAGTTTATTAATCTGCAAATGAACAATATGTTGATTACTGAGTACTATAACAAGTTTATGAACTTGTCGAGGTTTGCTCCTAAAGTAGTGCCTACTGAGGAGTTGAAAGCTCAAAGATTTGAGCAAGGTTTGACTAAGCAGTTACAAAAGGACTTGGCTGGAAAGACTTTTAAGACTCTTGATAAGGTGTATGGGAGGGCAGCGCACCTGTACAGCTTGAATGTCAGGAGTGCACCTGAGAGTGGGAGTGTTGGAGAAAAGTGTAAAGATTTTGGGAATTCGAGTGACCAAGGTAACTTTAAGAAGGCAAGGAACGAGAATTTCCAGAATAGGAATGTTCAAAACAATGGAGGATCTTCTAGACCTAATGGCCAAGCTGAAAGGCATTACAACTGCAAGAGATGTGGCGAGGATCATCCTGGAAAAGATTGTGATGGGAACTTGGTTGTGTGTAGGTTCTGTAACAAGAAAGGCCATAGGGAGTTTGAGTGTTTCTCCAAACTGAAGCAACAAGGAAATGGGAACAAGTTTACTTCAACAAGCTATCAAGGAGGGAATTCGAATGGTCCAAATGGAAATGCAAAGAACGGAAATGTTGGCAACAACAACTCCGGGAATCAAGGAATGAATGTCACTACAGGTCGTTTGTCTGTGATGAACAACAAGGAAGCTGAAAGGTCTTCTGATGTTGTCACTGGTAACTTTTCTATTCATTCTATTTCTATTAAAGCTTTATTTGATTCTGGAGCCACCTATTCTTTTATTTATAGTTCAGTTGTGAAATAATAAGGACTAGTTGAACCGAATTCGATTGACTAGCCTATTAATTTGCCTACTGGTGAAGTTGTGAGGTGCACCAAGATACATTAAAGATAATCATTGTGGATTAGAGAGACTGATTTTCCATTTGATCTTATAGAATTTGAGTTGGGTGACCTTTATGTCATTTTAGGAATAGATTGGTTGACCAACGCACCTGCAATCTTTATAGACTTGATGAACTGAGTATTCCATGGGTAAGTTTGTAGTTGTTTTTATTGATGATATTTTGGTATACTCGAATTTTGAGGAAAAACATGAGCCCTTGGGAGGCCGAAGATCATATGAGAAAGAGATATCCGGAGTTATTTAATGAGGTGAGTTACGAGGGCATAACTCTTGTTCTTTAAGGGGGGTAGAATGCGTATAATTTCGCGCTTATTGCCCGATTTTATGTTATTTTATGGTGTTTTCATGCTTTTCATAGCTATTTTATTGTCTACGTATCTAGTGAAGTGCGTAAATTGGGAAGGTGATGAGTCATTAGTGTCGATATTATGACACAATTGGAATTCCAGCAACATAATTTTGAAAATTTTGAAAGGATTTTATGCAAATGTTTTGCAATTCAAGGGTTTTTGTGCTAAGTTTCGGGACGAAACTTCTTTTAAGAGGGGTATATTGTAATCCCCCATATTTTTAAATATATTATAAATGAAATTAAATATTATTTATAATATTTATTTGTATTTTTTCCGGAATTTAATTTCAAAAGTTTCAATTTTTAATTTGGGTCGAAAATTATTTTGGTACAAATTTTTATACATACCTTCATTCTATAATTCATGTCCAAATAAACAAAGCCAAACTCATCTTACTTACTTAATTGGCCCATTAATTTTATGAGGCCCAATCTTACTATTTTACCCTACACCACTCTCTCTCCTATAAATACCTCATACATCCCCAAATTTTTCCCACACTAAAGGTTAGTCTTATTTTCTCTTCTCTTTATTTTATTTTCTTATTTTCCTTTTATTTTTATTTTTCTTTTTCCTTTTATTTTCTTTTCTTTTCTTTTCCCTCTTTCTTTCTTTCTTTTTTTCCTCCTCTTTACGTGAGTTTTGACTCACCACCAACTGCCACCTGCTGCCGCCTGCTGCCCACCACCACCGCCGGTCGTCGGTCACCGCACACCACCGCCGGCGACCCACCACGACCCAGCCGTGGCCCACCATGACTGCCCCACTCTCTCTCCTTTGTTTTATTTCATTTATGCTTAATGTTTGATTAATTAGTTTTGAGCTTTGATTTTATAGTATAAAGTTTATATTTTTAGTATCAAAATCATGTTTTTGATGGTTTAAATTAATAATTTCATATTATAATTGTTGTTATAATTTTCAGATTTTATAATTTTAAAATCTAGGGTTTCAATTTATTAAAATTGGGATTTTAGGGTTCTTATGACTAATTAAATTGGGGCTTTGGTTCCTGTAGGGAATAATTTCAAGCGTTAACCCCTAGCTTGAACCCCACTGTGATCATACACTAAAGTACGGTGGCGTCCAAAAGGGAAGAAGATAGAGCAAAAGAGTCGCCAACAAGTTTTTAGAAACTTGTAAACCGTTCATCGGATGAAGGTTACACCCCTTAACGATCCAAGAGATCGTCAACTCCATAAGGTCTAGAACCAAATAAGGGTTCGGGGATGAAGGTACAAATCCAACCTAAAAGAGATTGAACCTGCCCTAATAATAGGCCTCTACTTTATTCTGATCGTATTCATGTGCGCTTTTTGACTAACATGCAATCAATAGGATTAACCCTAAACCTGTTTAATCTATGTTGGTTGAATTTACAAATAAACTATTATTGGCGATCACTTGAAATATAATCATATTAACCCTAAACAAGATTATTAAATATCTTATTAAGCGTGATTACAAGTACAAATTTCCTTTAAACATGCAATAAAAGGCGTGATCAAGCAATAAAAATAAATTTAAATAATCAAGCAACATAATAATAATAATAAATAATCATGAATAATAATAATAATAATAATAATCATCATCATCATAAATTATAACAATTATAATCATAATCATGTTCATGTTAATATTAAAAAATAATAACTCAAAAATTAAACCTTTCACGTCTAGGGCGAAGGCAACTTCGAATATGGCTAGGTGTTTCTAGATCTAATGAATGCGAAATTTTGTATTTGAAAACAAAGTATAGAGAAAGAAAGAAAGATGAATGATTAAGAGAATGAGAGAATGATTGTAAGCGAATGCTAATTAAAACTGAATGTAGATGAAAACTCATGAATGATGAGAATTGGTGAATGAAAATGGAGTTTTTACGACGTTATTTATAGAGAAAATCAGCCAAAAAAGATAAAATATCAAATCAGAGTCTGACGCACAAAAAACAGAGCTGGCCCAAACCCTGGCTAAATGGCGCTAGGCACCAACACTAGCGCTAGGCGCAAATGGCTAGCGCTAGGCGCCAGTGCCTGGGGTCAGGCGCCAAGCATGTTTTCAACGCGTTTTTGAAAATCAGATAAGTTTGCCGTACTGGAGGATAAAATCATATAATTTCCTCGAAAATGCTATTTGATTTTGATTAAAACTCTGAAAAGTCAAAAGTCAATTTATCAATGCTAATTGAATTAGGAATGAAAAGAACCTTCTAGAAGAATCTAGAAGACTAAAACCATTCCTAATTGCATTAGGAATGATAAATCATATTAGGCCCTCCCCTAGATCATTAGGCCGCATATAAAGCTCAAAACGGGCCCAGTTTAGTAAATTGGCTATAACTTCCTCAATATTCATCGGAATTGGGCTTATAACATATCGTTGGAAAGCTCTCATCAAGCCCCATCCAACTACACTGCTATTGGACCCACATCATGTACCAACCAAACTGAATTGGATGTTTTCTTAAAATAAGTTTTCAAAAACAGAGAGAAGAGAAATGAAATTAAAACTTTCCGTAACACTAGACTTTCCACACTTTCGCTTCATTCGCCTATGATTCGACGCGAAAGGTACTCATCACTGTGTTTGGTTTTGGGGAGACACAAATGGGTGTCTACAGTTCCTATTGGATTTCTATTGATTAATTAAGCACAAAAACATTTTTTTAATGAAGTTTTAAGGAGTTTTAATCTAAATTATATTGCTGAAAATTTGGTTAAGTATTAATTTATTGTTGTTGCTTGTTTTCTAGGAAGTGATTATTTCTTAGGAGACTTTTATGTGATTTAAAGTGGCACAAAGGATTGTTTATACGAGGTACGTACATGTCTACTTCGTTGTAAGTAGTATAATGTTTAGGTACCAAAGAAAAGAACTTAGTTTCACGATTAGAGAACAATTGGATGAAAATTGTTTGGTTATACATTTAATTAATTCATGTGCGTATGTTTATAAGACATGTTTTGGTGAATTAATTATGTTTGTATGGGATTATGGATGCAAACATGTTTAATTATATTGGATTAATTGTTTGTATGGAATGTTGATACAAGCATATTTTTATTGGATTGGTTTGTTAACCACATTTGGATTATTAAAGGATTGGAATTGAATGGTTTAATTGGAATGAATTTATTAATTATTCCACAAGGTTGTTATTTATTTTATTACTCAATCATGACTTGTTAGTATGTTGAGTAAAGGTGGATTAAGCCGAAATGGCTAGGTGGGTTGAGTATGTTCAACAATTTTGGATAATCTGGAAAATTAATGGAATTAAAGGTCAATTTATTATGTGATCACCATTGTCCTAAACAAGATTAAAAGTGAATTGATGTATGATTATTATGTACGGTCTACTTGATTGAGTCGACTATTAATTAAAATTGTAATCACGTAAAGTGAAACATGGAAGAGCAATAAAACTCTGGAAAGTGTGCACTTCTAGAGTATTGACAATTATGGGTTGGGGTACACGGTGGTAGCCCGTGGCTTTCCGAGGCTTGTTTGATCAACATGTCCTCTTTTTTTTTGGTATTTACATTTTATTTTATAATGAAAGTTAGATGGGATCCTAGACTAACTTTGTGAGAATGGAGTCGCGCCCATTCTTGCATCGCTAAACTTTTATTTTAAATGGTCATTTGGGACCAAAATGATTTGGTGGATTGGACAACCTCGTCTATTTCTTACTCCAAACTAAATTAATTAAATTAAATATAAAGAGTCGAGTGTTTAGAATTGGTTAGAAAGTATGTCAAGTCAATTGAATTGTTTAAGTGTGGAGTCTTGATTAATGAATTCAAGCTGTATGTTTATTTACTTTAATTAGTTGAGCATGTCAGGTTTTGTGCGTTGTAGCTTGTATGTACTCAGCTTCGCTAATTGCGTACTTTATGTGTCTTTCTTTTGTCATGGCCTTCGCCTTTCAATGACCCTGTGATGATCCAACTATTACACTTGTTTTGCTCGCCGTGCTTTGCTCGAAAAACCCCTTTCTTCTTCTTCATTTTCCTTAAATACCCCTTTCTTCATCATTTTCGCTGTTTTGCTCGCCGTGCTTTGCTCGAAAAACCGCATAATTTCATTTGCTTCGTTCTTGCTTGTTTCTCAACAAAATTCACTCAAATTTGTTGCAAATCAAAGCTCTTTTCATCCATTTTCCCGATCTATGTAAGTTTTCTTCAAACTTACACCGGTTTTTATGAATTTTGCACATGTTTATATTAGAATTTCATGAAATTTTGAAATTTAGAATGCTTAATTCTCTTTATTTATCAAATTTTATGCCATGAAATTGCTTGATTATGTTTATATATTGCCTTGGGAGTAATTTGAGACTTGTTTGACTCAATTTGGTGAAGAAATGAGCAAATTGCCATTGTTGGACCTCTTGAGGTCGGGAATGCAATGTGACTTGTTCTTGATGTTTTTGCTAGCAATTCTTGTCCAATTTGTCACAATAATTACTATAGTGTTGCAAGAAATTGTTTGATTGCTTGAAAAATGTCGTATATGCTCAATTTGAAACTGTGCTCTGTTTTAGTACTACGTACTCTGTTTTTTGCGAACATAGTATCATGCGGCTAGGCGAACCTTAGATACTATAAAACCTTAATTTATGATGATTTTGCACAATGTAGTATGGCTAGACAGCGAGGTTCGGGTTCACGGTCCCGAAACACCCGACGGGAGCATGAGCCCGTAGAGGATGATGTCACACCTTCCACTTCGCTTGGTCGGCTCCCTGAGTGGGATGAGCGGACCCTGCTCTTCGCCCCCGTTCACCACATTTCTTAGAGGGTGAGACGGGGCATCACGGTCGGGAGGACGCGCTATCACGGTTCCGGCTGTGATGGTTTGGGCGATTTGTACAAGATGTACATCGCCGGGGATCTTGAGACGAGACTCCTAAGGGAGTCTTGTGGACTGACTATCCTATTCGAGACCTCCAAGGCTATGGTTTCCTCCAGCGGGGGTCATCATGTAGTGCGCGCTTTGGTGGAGTTCTTCTAGGACACCACCAACACTTTCCATTTCCCCTGGGGCGAGATGATGGTCACCCCTACGGACTTCAGTCTCATTACAGGACTGGAGTTCAACTCTGTGCCACTACCGTTCGACAGTGAGATCGACGTCTTTTCTACGGAGGTCGAGGAGCTGTTGGGGCCGATCGCTATACGGGCCCGAGCTGAGGTCGAGACGACTCAGTTTAGTGCTAGAGGAATTCGCCGCTCGACGCTGGCAGCGGCTTTTGATGACGATGCGACCACCCGAGAGCAGCGGGTGCACATCTTTGCGCTGATGCTGTTGTCAGGGACATTCTCCCCTGACAAAGGTAGTCGGGCGTTGCTTTATTATCATCCTGCTGTCCGTGATCTTTATCGGATCGGGACTTATGACTGGGCCAGCTTAGCCTATGCTGACTTCGTTCGCGCACTTAGGGACTCGTGTCGGCACCGGTCCTTTGGAATGAACGTCGCTTTGTCTTCCTTTTGGAAGGTCTTAGAGGTAAACATTATTCCCTATAAAGTTTAGCTCTACATTTTAGCTAGCATTTACTTACAATTTTAACTCCTTGTAGATCTGGTTCTACGAGCACTTCCCCTCTGCTGCGCCGGCGAGACCATCACCGCGCGGATTTCTAGTGAGTGCTTCTTGGGGCTGCCGCCATGTGGACATTTCTACTACACATGTCCGGAACTGGATCATTGCGGTACGACTTTTATTATTTATTTTCTTTTTCACGGTGCTTTAGGTACACTCTCGCCTGACTGATGTTCTTTGTAGGGGCTAGAGGTGGTGTACCGGCTGTGGGGCGGCTGGACAGTCCCTGGGTTAGTCGCACAGTATTCTGCTGAGCGTCGCTATTTCTTGGGGACTTATGGAGCGATCGCGTACTTAGGAGAGAGGGTTGCTAGACAGCATTCCTCTGATGTCTTTGTCGTTCCTGCTCCTCCACCACGTCATATGTTCGACGACGCGCGGTTGTTGAGCATGTCTGAGGGAGCTGGTACCCCTTGGCGGTCGTACGTGATCCTTGGGCGGTGCTATGCTGAGGAGCTACTACCGTTGATAGCTTTAGCCCCCGTACCGGCTAAGGATGTGAGGGTAAGATTTTTCAGCTTTTACTTTCCATGAAGTAGCCCCCAAGTAATGTTTTACTGACTTTTTTTGCTTTATCAGGACGGTGCTACTGAGTTCGTGACGCCCCGTATGTCCATCCACTACCAGGGGACGTATGGGCCGATTGAGGAGATGATTCCTCCAGCTCCCGAGGGCGAGCGCTTCGTAGAGCGGTCGATTCCTCGCCACCAGACTCGAGTAAGCCTAGTTATTCACAATTTTTCGTTCATATATCATGCATGTTTACTGACTTATTTCTCTGACAGTTTTCGTGCGAGGTGGTTTCAGCGATGGCACGATGTATAGATGCCTTCCGGAGCCAGCTCGTCCGGATGAGGAATGCAGCCACCTGCCGTCGGGACGACGTCATCCGAGAGGTAGTCTTTTTTTATATATTTTTTGCATTACCGCTTCAATTTTACCTTGTTTCTGATTTAATTCTTTTTGCAGGGCCAGCCTATTGCTTCTCATACTCGTACGAGACCTGAGGGGCGGAGGGATCCGGCGAGGTCTAGCTCGAGACGTCGTCGTACTACGTCAGGGGGTAGAGGTGGTCGCTCTGAGGCTGCTCGTGCTGACGTTGCAGAGGGCTCAGGATCTTCTTCTTAGGATGCTCATGCTGCACCGGTAGGAGAGGCTACCTCGGCTTTCAGAGGTGGTGGGATGTACGAGGTTGGCTCGTCATCGCAGCAGCCTCCGCAGCCTCAGCCTCAGGTTGATCCTGGGTGGAGTGGTCCTACATTGAATCTTCCTCCTCTTGTGGAGACTGGAGCTGGAGATGGAGCTGGTGGAGAGGTGACTCCTCGTACGGCGCAATTTTACGATATGATGGGCATACGTCCTCCGGCGCCGTAGTTTGTTCCTGTATATATTTTATTTTGACTTTTCATAGTACTTTGCCTTAGACTCACTATTTTTAGACATATTTTGTATATTTATGCTATTATGAGTTTATTTATTTGCTATTATTATGTGTATGTTTGTGTGTGCAAGAAAAGTGTGACAAAAAATTTTGCGCAAAAAATTCTGTCATTTTTATAATTGACGGAGGGTATCCGACTCTCTCCCCTAAAAAGAAAAAAATAAAAAAGGAAAAAATCAAATAAAATGTCGGGTGTAAAAAAAAAAGATAAAAAACTTGGAAATTAATCTAAATAAAGTCCAAAAAAAGAATAATATAATTAATATAATAGCTATTTTAATTAATTAAGAAAAAGGATAAAAAAGATGTTTAGGAAAGATAAACGGAGCCATAAAGTCATTAGCCGACTCGAGTTTAGGATTAAAAACGCAAGTTAAGCAAGCGCGTCCGATGTGACAACTTGGCGCCAGCTGACGCCACAAGATGGCGCGTGGCGCCAGGCGCTACACTTGGCGTGTGGCGCGAAGCGCTGGCGGCTGGCGCCAATTATGGGGTTTGACGCCAATTAACGCTGATGCCGTATTTCATTCTGATTAAAACTTCTCGCAATTTGTGTATAAATAGCCCCCTGCCTAACCGATTCTTCTCATAATTCCAGCGAATAAAATAATTCTTTGCTTTAGAAAAAATAATAATACCATGTCTTTAGTCACCAAAACCTTCACCCAATACACTCATGAATGGTGTCGATCTCTTAATGCTAGAGACAGAAAAGAATTAGATTTGTTTCACTTGGGGGGAATTTATGGCATTAAAGGGGTAGATCTTGACTTAGATTTCATACATACCGCTCTAGAATTTTGGAATGTTGATACTCATTGCTTTAGAATAGGGTATGAGGAGATTAGCCCTTTGCCAGAAGAATTTGGTGCTATTTTAGGCTTCCCTGCAATAGACCTCATAGTAATCCCTAGAGTAGATGCATATTATTATAAGGATTTTGAGCGCTTCTTTAATTTAAAAGAAAGGGATTTATCAAAAAAAGTAGATGGAAACATAGTGAATTTGAAAGAATTTGCACGCCATTATTTTGATAAACCTCTTTCTGAATCTTTTCATATATATAGAAGAAGGGCGTTCTTATTTTGCATGCTTAACCAATTTTTTCTTAGTAGTGGTATAAATAATGAAGGCCAATCAATTATAACCACTGTACTAGAACAAATTGAATCAGGGAGAAATCCAATGCCTTTAATAGTTGGAGAGACTATGATTAGTCTTGATGAACTGAAAAGGGACCCAAAAGCACCTTTTGGCGGTTCTCCAATTTTATTAAAGGTAGAAAAATAATATTTTTAATTACAGAAATCAAAAAATATATTTTTGTATTGTAATAATAATTTATTTGCATTGCAATTTTTTAACAGATGTGGCTAATGGAAAGGCTAGGATTAATTATCCCTCCGAGCGATATTGAGAAGTATACCCCCAATTGCTTCGTGAGAAGGAAGAAACACTTCCCTAAAATTGGGCGCCATGGGTGGAGAAAAGTCTTCGAATCTTGTGATTTTGCTATCAAGTGGGTCGTCCCATGGTGGAAAATAGAAAGGATGGTTGGTGTTAACAAGCAACCTTTTAGCCTTCTTCCAAGTTTGTCTCGTGTGACTTATTATTACCCCTGCAGGGTAAAAAGACAATACGACTTCCTTCAGAATATTCCTTCAGGGGATCTTCGTCTTCCCTATGAGTACCCTGTTTCTCAAGAAGTAGACAGATTTGATTCTTACTGGAGTGCTAGACCTTTATGGGAAGTAATTACCCAAAAGGTTCCTCCTTCTTTGCCCAATGATGTGAAGAAGTGGTTGCTGAAGAAACCTTCGAAGGATTCGAAGAAAGATCAGGGTAAAACTGATGTGAAGAGTCGTCTAGGGGACAGGGTGATTCCTGCCAAGGAACGCCTAGGTGCAAGAATCGAATTCAAAACACCTACAATGCCTAGGAAGAAAAGTGCTACCAAAGATAAAGGAAAAAGGAAAGCTGACACCACAGATAAAAAAGCTTGGGTGGAAAAGAAGCATGGAGTATTAGCTGAAGGGGAGACTATCTACTCTGAGATTGAATGTAGGTCCTCTAAAGGGTGCCTACTAGCTAAAGTTATAGATGAGGAGGAGGAAGCAGACAAGAATTGGAAAAGGGTTAGAAAAGAAAAGAAAGATTAGGAGCATTGCTTAGCTTCAAATTATTAGACTTAGTTTATAATTTTTTATTTAAAGTTAATTTATTTTAGCTTTATTTAAATTTCACCAATAATGTAATATTATTTTATTAATGAAATTTCAGCTTTTAAATAAATTATTTACTTTAAATTTATTTTATTAAAGCAATGAAAACTGAAAAATTAATTTTCCAAAAATTCTTCGAGTACGGAAGTCGAAAATTTCCCGAAAAAAAACACCGAAATTTTCCCAGAATTTATTTTGAAATTGGCGCCGCTTATTTGCGATTGGCGCCTGTCATTGAAGTCTGGCGCCAGGCGCCAATTTCATGGGCTGGCGCTGATGGTTGTTGGCTGGCGCCAGATCTACTCTGCGACGCCGATATTTCGCCGCTTTTCTGTCGAATTTTTAATTAATTCTTGAACGCCGAGATGTCGAAAAATAAAGTGGCCGCATCCGTAAAGGGTTGCCTACGTATCCTTTCTTTTGGAATCAGGCCGAACGTAGCTCTCTTGAGTATCCTACTCAAGTAATTATGGGTAGTATTTCTTAAGTTGGTCAAGATTTGTCATGTTCGAGAATTCACTACCATCCATATCAGTTAGTTTTGCTGCACCTCCTGACAGGATTGTTTTGACAATGTAGGGTCCAGACCAATTAGGTCTAAATTTACCCCTTGGATCTAAAATATTTTTCCTTAGTGCTTTTAACACCAAGTCTCCTACTTTGATATTTCTTGTCTTGACCTTCTTATTAAAATGCCTAGCCATACGAGTTTGGTAACACTGAGTGTGATGTAGAGCTTCTAGTCATTTCTCATCGAGTAGAATCAATTCTTCATATCTTGCCCTAGTCCATTCAACTTCATCGAGTTTACTCTCTAATGCAATGCGTAGAGATGGTATTTCTAGTTCGACAGGTTGTACGGCATCCATTCCATATACCAAGGAAAATGGCGTATTTCCCGTTGATGTACGGATTGACGTGCGGTAACCCCACAATGCGAAGTGAAGTTTGTCAGGCTAATCCTTATAATTTTCAGTCATTTTCTCGATGATAGTCTTTAAATTTTTATTAGCCGCCTCGACTGCTGCATTTGCTTGAGGTCTATAAGGGGAAGAATGATGATGTTGAATGCCGTATTTTTGTAGCAATTTTTCACATTCGGCTTGAAAGTGAGTTCCATTGTCACTTATCATTTCATGTGGGACTCCGTATCGACAAATAATATTTCTGTCGATAAAGAGTGCTACATGTTTTGCAGTGAGTTTAGCGTATGATTGCGCTTCGACCCACTTTGTGAAGTAATCAATTGCTACTAGGATATATTCGTGGCCTCTTGTTCCTGGGGGAGTGATTTTGCCAATGATGTCAATTCCCCATGTAGAGAATGGCCATGGCGATGTGTAGGTATAGAGCAAGGAAGGAGGGATATGTTGTAAATTGGCATAAATTTGGCACTTAAGGCATCTTTTTACATATTGATGGTAATCCCTATTCATTGTAGTCCAAAAATATCCTTCTCGCATCATCTTTTGGACTAACATTTTGCAATTTATATAACTGCCACAGATTCCTTCGTGGACTATTCTCATTGCTCTTTGTGCATCCTTCTTTCCTACACATAGGAGAGCTCGACCCTTAGGTACCCTTTTATGTAGCTCGTTGTCTATGAGTACATATTGGGAAGCCAAAAACCTTAATGCTCGTTTTGCTCTTTTATCAGCATGGGGAGGGTATTCTCCTTTGGTGACATAATTGAGTATGTCCGTGTACCACAGTTCTTCTTCTTCTTCTACTTCTTCTTCGCCCTGGACTACTTCGTCGTCTTCTATAGCCTGGATGTATGCTGGTTTGTGCCTTTTTTCTATAGTTAGAGGCATTTGCTCGATTTCCGTGGGAATCCTAACCATTGAGGCTAGTCTTGCCAAGGCATCTGCGAATTGATTTTCCTCTCTAAGTAGATATGTATATTCTACCTTGTCTAATTGATCGGTAAGAGTTTCCAGGGGCTAGACTTTCGCTCCTTACTTTCCACCTTTTAGATATCTGATTGATGATCATAGAAGAGTCTCCGAATATCCTTAACTTTTTTACTCCCAATGCCAAAGCTGTTTCAAGGCCTACCACGCATGCTTCCTATTCAGCAGCATTGTTGGTAACGTCAAAATCAAGCTTTATGGAGATTGGAACGTGCTCTTCTTTAGGTGATACTAGTAATACCCCAACGCCACATCCCTTTTGGTTTGAGGCTCCGTCGAAGTATAAGGTCCAAGTATCATCTTCAGTGACCATTAAGTCTTCATATGGAAATTCATTGTCTTGTATTGGCGTCGAGTCTTCTAATGGAAAATCTGCTAGAAAGTCTGACACCACGGACCCTTTGATAGCTTTTTGTGGCATAAACCTGACATCAAATTGTGCTAGATTGACTATCCATCTTGATATGCGTCCATTGAGTGTAGATTTCTCGAATAGATACTTGAGTGGATCTAATCGGGGGACTACGAAGACGGTATGCACCAACATGTAATGTCTTAACTTGGTTGTAGCCCACACCAAGGCGAGGCACAATTTCTCGAGCGGTGTATAGCGTGCTTCGTATTCGAGCATCTTTTTTCTTAGGTAGTTGATTGCGTTTTCTTTGCCTTCTACTTCTTATGCTAGCATAGCTCCCATTGTCTCTTTGGTAACCGTCAAATATAAGCTAAGAGGTATTCCGGGAAGTGCTGGTGCTAATACGGGAGGATTTGCGAGATAGGCTTTGATCTTTTCAAAGGCTTTTTTACACTTGTCATCCCATATTACTGGTACATTCTTCTTGAGTTTTTTTGAAGATTGGTTCACATAATGTCGTTAATTTTGATATGAACCTACTTATGTATTGCAACCGGCCAATAAATCCTCGAATCTGTTTTTCAGTCTTGGGCGGTGGCATTGACATGATTGCTTTGATCTTGGTTGGGTCTACCTCTATTCCTCTAGAGCTTATGACGTAACCCAAAAGCTTGCCGGAGGTGACTCCAAAAGCACACTTAGATGGATTCAACCTCATATTGTATTTTCTTAGCCTTTCGAAAAATTTCCTTAAGGCTACTTGATGGCCTGAACGATCTTTTGATTTTACAATCATGTCGTCGACATATACTTCGACTTATTTATGCATCATGTCATGGAGTAAAGCAGTCGCTGCACGTTGGTAAGTAGCACCCGCGTTTTTCAACCCGAATGGCATTACCGTGTAGCAGTAAGTGCCCCATGGTGTTATAAAAGTTGTTTTCTACATGTTTTCTTGTGCCATGAGAATCTGGTTGTAACCTGCGTACCCATCCATGAACGAGAGAAGCGCGTGATTTGCCGTGTTATCTACCAGAATATCGATGTGTGGAAAAGGGAAGTCGTCCTTTGGACTTGCCTTATTTAGATCTCGATAGTCGACACACATTCTTACCCTTCCGTCTTTCTTCGGAACTAGAACGACGTTGGTGACCCATTCGGGGTACTTGGATACCTTGATGAAACCTGCAGTTATTTATTTTTGAACTTCTTCTTTTATTTTAAGAGCTACGTCAGGTTTCATTCGACGTAACTTTTGATTTGCAGGTTTCATTCCTGGAATTAGTGGTATGGTGTGTTGAGCTATTTCTCTATTAATGCCTGGCATATCTTCATATGACCAAGCAAATACATCGATAAATTCTTTAAGTAAGTTAATTAAATCGGTTCTTTCTTGTTTATTCAATGTTAATCCGATTTTAACTTCTCTTGTATGAGTTGAATCATTTGAGATATCAACTGTTTCAGTTT
Organism: Chenopodium album; assembly: GCF_948465745.1. Lineage (NCBI taxonomy): Eukaryota > Viridiplantae > Streptophyta > Magnoliopsida > Caryophyllales > Amaranthaceae > Chenopodium > Chenopodium album. The sequence continues at coordinate 47,147,157 of NC_137839.1, forward strand.
CTACAATTACCGATGTTTTCTTTTCGAGTGTTTCCATTGCTTTAATAATTTCTTTTTCTTTTTCATTGTTAGTTAAGCAATGCTCGTCATCTTGGGTTAGAGAAGAACACGAGAAGTAAGGAGAATGAGAAATATTATTATACTCTGAGATCATTACATCAAAGAGTGATATGTCCTCAAGGACTGGATCACTAACTATCCTAGGAGAAGAAATAGGAGGGGGAGGTGTTAATACTAAAGACTTAGAAGACTCTAGAGGGAAGGACTCTGACTTAGACTCAGACTCAGACGACTCTTCAAACATCGGCCCTTCTCCTGTCGTAATGGATATCTTCCTTCCGCTTGGAGTAGTCACCTTGATAGTCTTGCGCCACCCTTGTAGTGATCCTTCAGCTGGAGTAATTAGCTTCGAGGGATCGAAGCTTTCACTTTGTAGGACTGTTTGAATGAGCGAGGAGTTATCCTCTTTATAAGTTGGCTCATTCTTTTCTCGCCCAAACAGTAATCCCATGAAGTTAAAGTCAAAACATGGGGGTGCTTTCTCCTTGTGGACAGGAGTTGGGATTTCATCAGTGAAGTAGCAATCCAAGAAAATCTCGAATTTCGGTTGTCTTATGTCGTTTACAACAAATGGCTTGGGAAATTCATGGCATGGATAGTCCTCTCCTTCTTTTACAAACTGACCATTAAGCGTAAGAGGGTACTGATCCATTGGGATTGCTTTCTTTTGAATGCGAGCATCCCTACGTGCTTTTGAAGTTTCCTGGGCTCGCTTGAGATCTTTCCGAGTCGGTTCGAAACCAAGTCCGAAAGTGTCTAACTTAGGGAGGCCAGGTGACTCCAGCGGTTTTGCCATTCCTTTCTTCTTTCCTAGGGTCATCCCAGGAAAGTGTCCTTGTTTCTTTAGCATGGCATTGACAATCATGTGTGGAATGGGGGTCATGGCAAAGAGGGGTCCTTTCATCCTCCTGGATTAAGGAGACTTTTTCTTTAAAGCCCCATAAATCTTCATAATCCTCGTCGTGCTCCACATTAATGGTTGGATTCTCTATAGATTTGATCCTCATAGGCGAAGCATCGATGGTGATTGGAATTCCCCTAACTATAGCTTTTACTTGTTGGTGGAGAGATGAAGGGAAGACCTTTAGATCATGAAGCCAAGGGTGTCCCAACAACAAGTTGAATGAAGCTTTAATATCTAATACTTGGAAAGTAGTAGCATGTTCCATTGCTCCTGCCATTACACTTAGGGTAATCTTGCCAAGATCTTGACGACGAATGTTGTCGTAGGCCTTTATTCCTTATGTAGACGGAGTTAAATCTTCGTCCCTTATACCGAGCATCCTCGCAGTTCTAAGTGGGCAGACGTTTATGGCTGATCCATTGTCTACAAGAGTCATAGGAACATTCATCCTCTTACAGACTACTGTGAGGTTTAATGCCTTGTAATGTTTGTCACCTTCTGGGGTAAATCTTTGTCAGAAAAGGTGATCAAATTAATCGGACTAGGAAGGTCACTTGTGAGGAAGTTGGCTAGTCCCTCAGGATTAGTGTCAGAATCTATCCCAATTTTGTCCAAGGCATTCATTACAGCCAACCTATGTTCTCGAGATGTTGCCAGAAGTTTCCATACATTCATCTCAACTTTTGTCTTCTTAAACTGCTTAACAATATCATTGTCTTCAATAATATGTACAGGAACTTGTTGTGTGGTTGGCATGGGAGGTTGCATTCTCCCGGATCTCGTGAGGACGTCTATTGATGAGTCTTCTTCAGCCCAAATGTCATCTGTGGTGTATGACACAGAAGGTGGAAGTCCTACTAGGTCTTTTAGATAGACATCTTCTTCATCACTGTCCCGAACTCCAATAATGGTAGCATCCTCTTCTTGTTGCATTTGGACTAGTTTCTTTTCATCAATCATTTTCTGAACCAAATCCTTGAATTTGAAACAGTTTTCTATAGTGTGACCGCCTGATTGATGATACTGACAGTAATATCTATCTGTTCTTTTCAACGATTCGAATGGTCTCGGTTCGAGAGGTTTGATCTCGCCACTCTCGGAGAGAATTTCGAACATTTGCGCATATGGGATCCCAATTGGAGTGTAGATTCAATTGCTCTTCTTGGGTTTTTAAGTGATTTGTAAGGGAAAATGCTTTGCCTCATAAGTCGTTCTCACTGGTGTGAATTCTCTTTTAGGCTCATATTTCGGAAGTGGAAACTCATCATATTTCTTTTGGAATTCGTTCATAGCTTTGAGAGCTTCACGTAGTAGATGCGATACCTCCTTCATAGACAGTGTGAGCAATTGTATATCTTCCTTACTTGCCGGTTTCGGAAGGTTATCCTTGACATCGAAAAAGATTTCCTCTTCTTTTTCTATGGCACGGATTTCTTTGACAGGTCTAATGAGAGATGAGGGGTTAACCTCGTTTTCCTCATCAGAGATAGCCAGGGTATGAGCGAGAGGTGCATTGTCAATGCTTGGCTTCTTACTTGCAGGGGGCAACGGCAGCTTGTTGTTGTCGATCAAGTCTTGGATGGCTTCTTTAAGCTACCAACAGTTTTCAGTGAGATGGCCCCTACCTTGGTGATACTTGCAGTGTGCATTGGGGTTCCAATTAGCCGACCTCTTCTCAACTGGTGGGTCCCCAAATGGTCCAATAGGAGTTATAAGACCTTTTGCATTTAATCGATCAAATGCTGTGTCATAACTCATGCCAATAGGAGTGAAGTTCCTCCTAAATGGTTTCTTCTGTCCTTGATTGTTCATAGCAAGGACTGCTCCTAAATTAAAAGTGCTAACGTTGTTTGAGTGGGCGGTTTTGGAAGAAGAAGGATTGTCGTTCTTCTTTCCTTTCCAGCCACTGTTAGAGTTATTGTTGGCAGCTTTTTACGTTAGCCAAGTCATCTTCAACATTGATCCCAATGTTATAAACGGCTTTGAAGGTATGGAGGTTATTTTGATATTTTAGATGCTTGGAATATTTTTCTTGAAGATTTTTGATGAACAGCCTCGCAGATTATTTTTCACTTGGCACCTCAATCATCTTAGCTGAGGTTTCTCTCCATTTGTTAAAGAAAGAGGTGAAGCCTTCATTCTCTTTCTTCTTGAGGATTTCAAGTTCTCTATGGTCAGTCTCGACTTGAATGTTGCACTTGTATCTATCAACGAAAGCGTTTGCTATGGACTCCCAGGTAGAGGTCTTTTCTTTGTCGAGAGAAAAGAACCATTGTTGGCAAACGGTCTCGAGAGATAGTGAGAACAGAGAGGGGAAAAATTTCTTATCAATACCCTTAATACTCATTATTCTTTTGAATGCTCTTAAATGAAAGTAAGGGTTGTCAGTTGCTTTGAATTTTGGGATGTCGTTGGCGTTGAACTTCTGCGGAAGAAGATCTTTGTCCACCGAGACCCCTTGATATGTAAGCTCTTGAAACTTGTAGTCGCTAGACAACTTGCTTAAACTCTCTTGCATGAGGTCCATCTATTGTTGCTTCGCGGGATCATCGATCTTGAGTGCGAGAAGCTTCAGTGTCTCAGTCACGGTAGCCAGTTGGTTCTTAAGATCATTGACTTCTTCTTGTGTTGCCATTATAGTCTTAGCTTTCCTCTTACGAGCTATGGGTTTGTCAAAAAGTTGGACTTGTACGAAGAGGTTGTCTTTGATTAACCATCCTTCCTTTCTTGACCACGCGCTGTAAATTAAACCATTTTGCGTTTTAATTACTTGACTCGAATCAACTTGACTTTACGGTTTATTTTAAGGAGGGGAAAAAAAAGAATAAAGTAGAAAAGGGTGCATATTTTTGGCAAAAATAATGTACATTTTTTTAGGGAACTAAGTATAGTTTTTTTTTTATTGGAGGATTAATATCCGACTTACCCCCCCTTAAAAAAATGACGGAAAAAGCGCGCACACAAGACTCTCTTAGACATTGTCAAAGTATGTGTATTGGTGTGTGCGTTGAGTGTAAGTGACATGCTTGGACTCTTGTGTAAGACCATGGGACTTAGTGCGTAAACTCGATCATTGACTCAAATAAGTACTATTGACAACAAGATTTAACCAAATTAATTAGAAAAACTGATTAATTAGACGCTAGGTGATGACTCGACCAATAATCCGAACTGTCGGCCAAACGACAGGACTGGCGTCGCACCGTGGAGCTTGGCGCCAGACGACAGAGTTGTCATCAGGCGCTACACTCCATAATGTGGCGCTACGGCTCAGATCTTGGCGCCAATATTGGAGCTTCGATTTGGGACTGTTTTCGGTGTTATTAGTCAATCGGGGTATGCCTAAAGTCGTACTAGGTCAATTCCGATTAAAATATTAGACTTTATTGAATCAAATTAATTAATTAATTAGGAAAAGTTCTTTAAGTCATTAATTTGTTTAGTCTCAACACAAGTCAAACAAACGGTTAAGAGAAACGTAGAATATATATGCACAACAAATAATGCACAATTAGTCAAGTAGGCACAATATGATGCAATGAGTTTGCAACCTAACCATGGCTCTAGTTCTCTAAAGTTCGGGATATGGGTTAGTCAATAGAGGGTCCATGGTTAATTGTCAGGATGCACTGCGCGGAAGCCTAACCGTGAAGGGTTGGCGCGAGTGGATGGGACACCGCGAGTTTAGAAAAACTCGCTTCCATGGTTTGGTGAATTCAACATCTCAGATGTACCCTTTGTTGCACGGAGCGTTCAATCGGGTAGATGGAGCATGAATTCCACGAGGGTTATGTCCATATGTAGAACACATATGCGTTTCAGAAAAGTGAGAAAAATTTCAATCAGGAAGTAGGATCGAGCAAACAATACAAAAAACCGGTCGAAATTAGAACGCATATTTCTGGCTCGGTATTGGGGGAAATTGGCGCCAGCAAACAGAGACTGGCGCCAGCTTTTAACTGTAGCGTCTGGCGCCAATGATGGCGTCTGGCGCTACGACTAAAATGCTGGCGCCAAGCTCTGGTCCCTGATGCTACTTCCCACATGCCTCAGTAGCTTTCTGTGCTCGATAAAATTTTCCAGTTTCACGCGGTGTTATTTCAGTCCTAGTTGTGAAAGATATTCCTCAAATTTCCTACGTGTAAAATCCTATGTTTTTAACTCATTACGGATGGTCTTTCCAATGAGATCTTTTTTATGCATATGACAATAATGTTAATCAAAATTACGCACATGAAATACTTAGAACGTTACGAGTCTCATCCACTCATTCTAAATCATTGCCGAAACAAATTCAGGAATTAAAATAGAAATCCTCCCCAGCGGAGTGGCCAAAAAACCGTGGGGAATAATTTCAAGCGTTAAACCCTAGCTTGAACCCCACTATGATCATACACTAAAGTACGGTGGCGTCCAAAAGGGAAGAAGATAGAGCAAAAGAGTCGCCAACAAGTTTTTAGGAACTTGTAAACCGTTCATAGTATGAAGGTTACACCCCTTAACGATCCAAGAGATCGTCAACTCCATAAGGTCTAGAACCAAATAAGGGTTTGGGGATGAAGGTACAAATCCAACCTAAAAGAGATTGAACCTGCTCTAATAATAGGCCTCTACTTTATTTTGATCGTATTCATGTGCGCTTTTTGACTAACATGCAATCAATAGGATTAACCCTAAACCTGTTTAATCTATGTTGGTTGAATTTAATGCACAAATAAACTATTATTGGCGATCACTTGAAATATAATCATATTAACCCTAAACAAGATTATAAAATATCTTATTAAGCGTGATTACAAGTACAAATTCCCTTTAAACATGCAATAAAAGGCGTGATCAAGCAATAAAAATAAATATAAATAATCAAGCAACATAATAATAATAATAATAAATAATCATGAATAATAATAATAATAATAATAATAATAATAATAATAATAATAATAATAATATTAATAATAATAATAATAATAATAATAATAATAATAATAATAATAATAATAATAATAATCATAAATTATAACAATTATAATCATAATCATGTTCATGTTAATATTAAAGCATAATAATAATAGCAAGATTCTAGGCATGATACTAACAAGATTAATAGCAAACCCTAGCACGTCACTAAGCAATAAAAATCAAATATTTAACCCTAACATGATACTAACAATCATAAATATTAGGAAGAACATAGGAAGCATTGCAACAATCATATTTGATATTAAAAATACCATAGACATGATACTAGAAATATCATAATAACAATATAAACATGATTTCTACATCAATAATATCAATTAAAACCATTAAAGTACTTACTTTGATGCCTCGTACCTCTTTCTAATAACAAAATACACACGTTAGTAACTTCAAGGAAAATAATAAATCAACAATTAAATCAAATAATTGAAAGAGAGATTAGGGACCAAACCCTCAAAAATTAAACCTTTCACGTCTAGGCGAAGGCAACTTCGAATATGGCTAGGTGTTTCTAGATCTTACGAATGCAGAATTTTGTATATGAAAACAAAGTTTAGAGAAAGAAAGAAAGATGAATGATTAAGAGAATGAGAGAATGATTGTAAGCGAATGCTAATTAAAACTGATTGTAGATGAAAACTCGTGAATGATGAGAATTGGTGAATGAAAACGGAGTTTTTACGACGTTATTTATAGAGAAAATCAGCCAAAAAAGATAAAACATCAAAACAGAGTCTGACGCACAAAAAATAGAGCTGGCGCAAACCCTGGCTAACTGGCGCTAGGCACCAACACTAGCGCCAGGCCTGGTTCCAGGCACCAAGCCTATTTTCAACGCGTTTTCGAAAATCAGATAAGTTTGCCGTACTGGAGGATAAAATCATATAATTTCCTCGAAAATGCTATTTGATTTTGATTAAAACTCTAAAAAGTCAAAAGTCAATTTATCAATGCTAATTGAATTAGGAATGAAAAGAACCTTCTAGAAGAATATAGAAGACTAAAACCATTCCTAATTGCATTAGGAATGATAAATCATATTAGGACCTCCCCTAGATCATCGGGCCGCATATAAAGCTCAAAACGAGCCCAGTTTAGTAAATTGGCCATAACTTCCTGAATATTCTTCGGAATTGGGCTTATAATATATCATTGGAAAGCTCTCGTCAAGCCCCATCCAACTACACTACTATTAGACCCACATCATGGACCAACCAAACTGTATTGGCTGTTTTCTTAAAATAAGTTTTCAAAAACAGAGAGAAGATAAATGAAATTAAAACTTTCCGCAACACTAGACTTCCCACACTTTCGCTTCATTCGACTATGGTTCGACGCGAAAGGTACTCATCACTGGGTTTGGTTTTGGGGAGATACAAATGGGTGTCTACAGTTCCTATTGGATTTCTATTGATTAATTAAGCATAAAAACATGTTTTTAATGAAGTTTTAAGAAGTTTTAATCTAAATTATATTGCTGGAAATTTGATTAAGTATTAATTTATTTTTGTTGCTTGTTTTCTAGGAAGTGATTATTTCTTAGGAGACTTTTAAGTGATTAAAAGTGGCACAAAGGATTATTTATACGAGGTACGTACATGTCTACATCGTTGTAAGTAGTATCATGTTTAGGTACCAAAGAAAAGAACTTAGTTTCATGATTAGAGAACAATTGGATGAAAATTGTTTGGTTATACATTTAATTAATTCATGTGCGTATGTTTATGAGACATGTTTTGGTGAATTAATTATGTTTGTATGGGATTATGGATGCAAACATGTTGAATTATATTGGATTAATTATTTTTATGGAATGTTGATACAAGCATATTTTTATTGGATTGGTTTGTTAACCACAATTGGATTATTAAAGGATTGGAATTGAATGGTTTAATTAGAATGAATTTATTAATTATTCCACAAGGTTGTTATTTATTTTATTACTCAATCATGACTTGTTAGTATGTTGAGTAAAGGTGGATTAAGCCGAAATGGCTTGTTGGGTTGACTATGTTCCACAATTTTTGATAATTTGGATGTTTAATGGAATTAAAGGTTAATTTATTATGTGATCACCATTGTCCTAAATAAGATTAACAGTGAATTGATGTATGATTGTTATGTATGGTCTGCTTGATTGAGTCGACTATTAATAAAAATTGTAATCACGTAAAGTGAAACATGGATGATCAATAAAACTCTGGAAAGCGTGCACTTCTAGCGTATTGAAAATTATGGGTTGGGGTACACGGTGGTAGCCTGTGGCTTTCCGAGGCTTGTCTGATCAACATGTCCTCTTTTCTTTTGGTATTTACATTTTATTTTATAATGAAAGTTAAATGGGATCCTAGACTAACTTTGTTAGAATGGAGTCGCGCCCATTCTTGCATCGAGCTAAACTTTTATTTTAAATGGTCATTTGGGATCAAAATGATTTGGTGGATGGACAACCTCGTCTATTGCTTACTCCAAACTAAATTAATTAAATCAAATATAAAGAGTCGAGTGTTTAGAATTGGTTAGAAAGTATGTCGAGTCAATTGAATTGTTTAAGTGTGGAGTCTTGATTAATGAATTCAAGTTGTATGTTTACTTACTTTAATTAGTTGAGCATGTCAGGTTTTGTGCGTTGTAGCTTGTATGTACTCAGCTTTGCTGATTGCGTACTTTATGTGTCTTTCTTTGGTCATGGCCTTCGCCTTTCAATGACCCTGTGATGATCCAACTATTACACTTGTATTATTGGGGAGCAGTATTGCACAGGTTAGCTTGATGATGTGAAGTTCGGTGATTTGACATACGCATTGTGAAGGGATTGGTGTGATTGAGAGTATTCGTTCTTTGTGTTGAACTTATTTATGTTTTACTACTTTAATTATGTTTTGGGATTTTGAATATTGGTTTGGTTTTAATAAGGGCTTTTATGGTTCCAATTTGTAAGCTTTGACTTATTGGTTTTCTAATTTATATTATTTAAAGATGTAAGTTGGATTTCCACTGCAATACTTTGATAAAGCCTTAACGTTGTAACACGTGGCGGTAATATGCCAACGGTTCTCCTCTATTTTTTTAAAGTAAGTGGTTTGGAAAAGGGAGAATTATTGGGGTGTTACAAAGTGGTATCAGAGCTTAGGTTAGATTTAATTACCACTAAAGCCAATTTTAAAGTTTTTAGGCGCCTAACGTTTTAAATTTAATGAGTTTTATTTAACTACCTTCTTTAAAGTTAACTTAAGTTTTCAAAAAATTATTCTATTCTATTATATTTATTTCGGCATTTATATAAAAAAAAAGTATTTGTTTATTTTATCTTATTTTCGAATTATTTATTTATTTTGAAATAAATTTAATTAATTAATTTATTTTATTTTCTTAACTTCCTTGCTTGTTTCATTTTATCGGTGAGATTTGGGTAGCTTTAGAAAGGGCGTATAGGATAGGTTATTTCTTTCTATATGCATTGTAATTAATTCTTTTGTCTTTTTATTATTGTATGAAGTGATTATGCAAGTTATTTTATTGTGTATGTTTTATCTAAAGGTGCTACTTAATTGTGATCACCTAGTATCATGTTTAAGGTTTTAAGCACGTAATATGGAACTATATGTGATGATTTGTGTTATATGATATGTGTAAATTAACTTTACGTGAAGCATGTAATTATGTGATTATTATAATGTGTTTATTTAATTATATTATTTACTTAATGTTTGGATTTTGGAAGGGATTTAATCAAGGGAATTATTTTATTTATTTTCTTATGCGTAGGAATGATTAAAATTTAATAATCATTTCCTTTAAAAGTGATTTATTAGGGGCGATTGTGTGGTCGTGTCCACCTTTCTACCTTAATATATATATATTTGATGATTATGACTGTGATTATTGAGCAAGTGAGTTCTTTCGTGTTGAGGTCGGCCTGAGAGTGTGTTGCATTTCTAGGCAGAGAAGGAGGATGGCTAACAACGATGCTTTAGCTGATGCTATTAGGCTTCTAGCCGAGAACTTGAACCAAAACCGCAATGATAATCCCGATCCTGCTGGTGAGATGTTTAAGAAGTTTGCACAAGTCAAACAACCATACTTTGAGGGAGGTGGAGACCCACCTTTTCTGGAGAATTGGATTAGGGAAATCGATAAGATCTTTACTGCTTTGAATTGTCCTGTGAATATGAGAGTGGATCAAGCTGCCATGTATTTGAAGGAAGAGGCAGATATTTGGTGGAGGGATAATGGAAACGTGATTCGTGCTGAGGCTAATTTTGGTTGGGAGACTTTCAAAACCAAACTTAGGGAAAAGTTCTATCCACCATTCTTAAGGAAACAAAAGGCTCAAGAGTTTATCAATCTGCAAATGTACAATATGTCGATTACTGAGTACTATAACAAGTTTATGAACTTGTCGAGGTTTGCTCCTGAAGTAGTGCCTACTGAGGAGTTCAAAGCTCAAAGATTTGAGCAAGGTTTGACTAAGCAGTTACAAAAGGACTTGGATGGAAAGACTTTTATGACTCTTGATAAGGTGTATGGGAGGGCAGCGCACCTTTACAGCTTGAATGTCAGGAGTGCACCTGAGAGTGGGAGTGTTGGAGAAAAGCGTAAAGAATTTGGGAATTCGAGTGACCAAGGTAACTTTAAGAAGGAAAAGAACAAGAATTTCCAGAATAGGAATGTTCAAAACAATAGAGGATCTTCTAGACCTAATGGCCAAGCTGAAAGGCATTACAACTGCAAGAGATGTGGCGAGGATTATCCTGGAAAAGATTGTGATGGGAACTTGGTTGTGTGTAGGTTCTGTAACAAGAAAGGCCATAGGGAGTTTGAGTGTTTCTCCAAACTGAAGCAACAAGGAAATGGGAACAAGTTTACTTCAACAAGCTATCAAGGAGGGAATTCGAATGGTCAAAATGGAAATGCAAAGAACGGAAATGTTGGCAACAACTCCGGGAATCAAGGAAAGAATGTCACTACAGGTCGTTTGTCTGTGATGAACAACAAGGAAGCTGAAAGGTCTTCTAATGTTGTCACTAGTAACTTTTCTATTCATTCTATTTCTATTAAAGCTTTATTTGGTTCTGGAGCCACCTATTCTTTTATTTATAGTTTTGTTGTGAAACAATAAGGACTAGTTGAACCGAATCCGATTGACTAGCCTATAGTTTGCCAACTGGTGAAGTTGTGAGGTGCACCAAGATACATAAAAGATAACAATTGAGGATTAGAGAGACTGATTTTCCATTTGATCTTATAAAATTTGAGTTGGGTGACCTTTATGTCATTTAGGGAATAGATTGGTTGACCAACGCACCTGCAATCTTTATAGACATGATGAATGTAGTATTCCATGAGTAAGTTTGTAGTTGTTTTTATTGATGATATTTTGGAATACTCGAATTTTGAGGAAAAACATGAGCCCTTGAGAGGCTACAGATCATATGAGAAAGAGATATCCTGAGTTATTTAATGAGGTGAGTTACGAGGGCGTTACTCTTGTTCTTTAAGGGGGGTAGAATGCGTATAATTTCGCGCTTTTTGCCCTATTTTATGTTATTATATGGTGTTTTCATGCTTTTCATAGCTATTTTATTGTCTACGTATCTAGTGAAGTGCGTAAATTGGGATGGTGATGAGTCATTAGTGTCAATATTAAGAAACAATTGGAATTTCAGAAACATAATTTTGAAAATTTTGAAAGGATTTTATGCAAATGTTTTGCAATTTAAGGGATTTTGTGCTATGTTTCGGGACGAAACTTATTTTAAGAGGGGTAGATTGTAATCCCCCATATTTTTAAATATATTATAAATGAAATTATATAATATTTTTTTGTATTTTTCCGAAATTTAATTTCAAAAGTTTCAATTTTTAATTTGGGTCGAAAATTATTTTGGTACAAATTTTTAAACATACCTTCATTCTATAATTCATGTCCAAATAAACAAAGTCAAACTCATCTTACTTACTTAATTGGCCTATTAATTTTATGAGGCCCAATCTTACTATTTACCCTACACCAATCTCTCTCTTATAAATACCCCATACATCCCCAAATTTTTCCCACACTAAAGGTTAGTCTTATTTTCTCTCCTCTTTATTTTATTTTCTTATTTTCCTTTTATTTTTATTTTTCTTTTTCCTTTTATTTTCTTTTATTTTCTTTTCCCTCTTTCTTTATTTCTTTTTTTCCTCCTCTTTACGTGAGTTTTGACTCACCACCAACTGCCACCTGCTGCCTGCCACCACCGCCGGTCGCCGGTCACCGCCCACCACCGCCGACGACCCACCACGGCCCAGTAGTGGACCACCATGGCTGCCCCTCTCTCTCCTTTGTTTTATTTCATTTATGCTAGCTTAATGTTTGATTAATTTGTTTTGGGCTTTGATTTTATAGTATAAAGTTTATATTTTAGTATCAAAATCATGTTTTTGATGTTTTAATCTAATAATTTCAGATTATAATTGTTGTTATAATTTTCAGATTTATAATTTTAAAATCTAAGGTTTCAATTTATTTAAATTGGGATTTTAGGGTTCTTATGACTAATTAAATTGGGGCTTTTGTTTCTATTGGAATTCTATTGATTAATTAAGCATAAAAACATGTTTTTAATGAAGTTTTAAGGAGTTTTAATCTAAATTATATTGCTGGAAATTTGGTTAAGTATTAATTTATTGTTGTTACTTGTTTTCTAGGAAGTGATTATTTCTTAGGAGACTTTTAAGTGATTAAAAGTGGCACAAAGGACTGTTTATACGAGGTACGTACATGTCTACTTCGTTGTAAGTAGTATCATGTTTAGGTACCAAAGAAGAGAACTTAGTTTCATAATAAGAGAACAATTGGATGAAAATTGTTTGGTTATACATTTAATTAATTCATGTGCGTATGTTTATGAGACATGTTTTGGTGAATTAATTATGTTTGTATGGGATTATGGATGCAAACATGTTGAATTATATTGGATTAATTATTTGTATGGAATGTTGATACAAGCATATTTTTATTGGATTGGTTTGTTAACCACAATTGGATTATTAAAGGATTGAAATTGAATGGTTTAATTTGAATGAATTTATTAATTATTCCACAAGGTTGTTATTTATTTTATTACTCAATAATGACTTGTTAGTATGTTAAGTAAAGGTGGATTAAGTCGAAATGGCTAGGTGGGTTGACTATGTTCAACAATTTTGGATAATTTGGAAGTTTAATGAAATTAAAGGTCAATTTATTATGTGATCACCATTGTCCTAAATAAGATTAAAAGTGAATTGATGTATGATTATTATGTATGGTCTACTTGATTGAGTCGACTATTAATTAAAATTGTAATCACGTAAAGTGAAACATGGATGAGCAATAAAACTCTGGAAAGCGTGCACTTCTAGAGTATTGACAATTATGGGTTAGGGTACACGGTGGTAGCCCGTGGCTTGTTTGATCAACATGTCCTCTTTTCTTTTGGTATTTACATTTTATTTTATAATGAAAGTTAGATGAGATCCTAGACTAACTTTGTGAGAATGGAGTCGCGCCTATTCTTGCATCGCGCTAAACTTTTATTTTAAATGGTCATTTGGGACCAAAATGATATGGTGGATTGGAAAACTTTGTATTATTGGGGAGCAGTATTGCACAGGTTAGCTTGATGATGTGAAGTTCGGTGATTTGACATACGCATTGTCAAGGGATTGGTGTGATTGAGAGTATTCGTTCTTTGTGTTGAACTTATTTATGTTTTACTACTTTAATTATGTTTTGGGATTTTGAATATTGGTTTGGTTTTAATAAGGGCCTTTATGGTTCCAATTTGTAAGCTTTGACTTATTGGTTTTCTAAATTATATTATTTAAAGATGTAAGTTTGATTTCCGCTGCAATACTTTGATAAAGCCTTAACGTTGTAACATGTGGCGGTAACATGTCAATGGTTCTCCTCTATTTTTTTTAAAGTAAGTGGTTTGGAAAAGGGAGAATTATTGGGGTGTTACAATTTTCTTCCATGATTCAACTTTGCTCAAGTTTAAGTTTCAATCAAGCAAGAATTCAAGCTTTCATCTTTCATTAATTCTTTCTTTAGTAATCTCTTCTCCTTTCCTTTAGTTTTATTTATTTGTTTTATTGTTGTTTATTCTTGTTAATCTTATTAGTTCATCTAGTTGTTATTGATTTTAATTATGTTTTGTTTTGTGTTTCTTTAGTTTATTTCTAGTTTTGATATTGTGTTTAATCTCCCTTCTCTAGGCTAATCATTTGGCTAGGGGAAGGGGGTGGAAGATATGATTTGATATTGGATGAATGATGATGGTTGGATTGAACTTATGCCATATATTGTTGAAAGACATGATTTTTATTAGCTTGGGATTATTGTTGCACTCTATTTGATGTTTTCTAGTTTAAATGCATGAAAGTGATTTGAACTAGATTAGGATCATCTCTATTTTAATGATTGCATCAGAATGAGTTATTAAAGTGGAGTTTTTATGGATTGTGCTTCTTTATTCTCTTGATTTGATTGTAACTAATAGGATGCATGAGAATGATCCTTATTAGTGTAGACCTCTTTCATTGATTTACCTAGACTATTGCATGAGAATGAGTTATTTAGGTAGAATCTTGTGTTCTTTGGCATATGTTTCATGACAATCACCATTATTCTTCTCTTTCTAATTATATTGGATACCCCCGTATCCCTAGCGTCATTTTCTATTGATTTTAATTATCATCTTCTTGTTTATTTGTAGTTTTAGTATTCTTACTCAACAAAACCAACAAAACAATCCCCTTTTTACTCTTGCATTAGTGATACTTGATGTTGAATTAGCGTGCTTCCCTAGTGGTTCGACCCTTTACTTGCCACTAACTAGTTTAGTTTAGGTTTAGGTATTATAAATGATTAATTTGGTTAGGGTGGCAGTATAACGACCTATCTTATCCCTATCAGCGTCTAGCGCCAAGTAGCGCTGACTCCATATTCTACCCCGATTAAAACTGTTCTTAATTCGTGCATAAATAGCCCCCTGCACAGCCGATTCTTTTCATAATTTCAGCAACTAAAATAATTCTTGGCCTTAGAAAAATAATATCATGTCTCTAGTCACCAAAACTTTTACCCAATACACCCATGAATGGTATCGGTCTCTTAATGCCAAAGAAAGAAAAGAATTAGATTTGTTTCACTTGGGGCGAATTTATGGTATCAAAGGGGTAGATCTTGACTTAGATTTTATTCATACCGCTCTAGAATATTGGAATGTTGATACTCATTGCTTTAGAATAGGGTATGATGAAATTAGCCCTTTGCCAGAGGAATTTGGTGCCATTTTAGGTTTCCCTGCAATAGACCTCGTAGTAATCCCTAGAATAGATGCATATTATTACAAGGATTTTAAATGGTTCTTGAATTTAAAAGAAAGGGATCTATCAAAAATAGTAGATGGCAACGTAGTTAATTTGAAAGAATTTGCTCGCCATTATTTTGATAAACCTCATTCTTAATCTTTTCATATTTATAGAAGAAGGGCTTTTTTATTTTGCATGCTTAATCAGTTTTTCCTTAGTAGTGGTAAAAATAAGAGGGTCAATCAATTATAACCACCGTACTAGAACAAATTGAATCAGGGAGAAATCCAATGACATTGATAGTTGGAGAGACTATTATTAGTCTTGATGAATTGAAAAGGAACCCAAAGGACCTTTTCGAGGCTCTCCAATTTTATTACAGGTAGAAAAATAATATTTTTAATTACAGAAATCAAAGAATATATTTTTGTATAGTAATAATAATTTATTTGAGTTGCAATTTTTTTTTACAGATGTGGCTAATGGAAAGACTAGAATTAATTAGCCCTCCGTACAACATTAAGAAGTACACTCCAAATTGCTTCGTGAGGAGGAAAAAGCGCTTCTCTAAAATGGGGCGCCATGAGTGGAGAAGGGTCTTCGAATCTCGCAATTTTGCTATCAAGTGGGTCATCCCATGGTGGAAAATAGAAAGGATGGTTGGTGTTAACAAGCAACCTTTCTGGCGTCTTCCAAGTTTGTCCCATATGACTTATTACTATCCCAGCAGGGTAAAAAGACAATACGACTTGCTTCAGAATATTCCTTAAGGAGATCTTCGTCCTCCCTACGAGTTCCCTGTCTCTTAGGAAGTAGACAGATTTGATGCTTATTAGAGTACTAGACCTTTATGGGAAGTAATTACCCAAAAGGTTCCTCCTTCCTTGCCCAATGATGTGAAGAAGTTGCTGCTGAAGAAACCTTCAAAGGACTTGAAGAAAAATCAGGGTAAAACTGATGTGAAGAGTCGTCTAGGTGACAGGGTGATTCCTGCCAAGGAACGCTTAGGTGAAAGAGTATAATTCAAAACACCTGCAATGCCTAGGAAGAAAAGTACTACAAAAGATAAGGGAAAAAGGAAAGCTGACACCATAGATAAAAAGGCTTGGGTAGAAAAGAAGCATGGAGTCCTAGTTGAAGGGGAAACTATCTACTCTAAGATTGAATGTAGGTCCTCTAAAAGATGCCTACTAGCTAAGGTTATGGATGAGGAGGAGGAAGCAGACAAAAATTGGAAAAGGGCTAGGAAAGAAAAGAAAGATTAGGAGCATTGCTTAATTTCCAATTACTAGACTTAGTTTATATTTTTTTTATTTAAAGTTAATTTATTTCAGCTTTATTAAAATTCCATCAATAATGTAATTTTATTTTATTAATGAAATTTTAGCTTTTAATTAATTATTTACTTTAAATTTATTTTATTAAAGCAATGAAAACCGAAAAAAAATTAATTTTCCCGAAATTCTTCGAGTACGGAAGTCGAAAATTTTCCGAAAAACATCTAAATATGCCCATAATTTTGCTGTGAATTTGCGCCGCTTATCTGCGACTGGCGCCGGCCACAGTAGTCTGGCGCCAGTGCTGTCGGCTGGTGTTGATGGTCGTTGGCTGGCGCCAGAGTTTTCTCTGCGACGCCGATATTTTGTCGATCTTCTATCAAATTTTTAATTAATTCAGGGATGCGAGATTTTCGAAAAATAAAGTGGCCGCACCCGTAAAGGGTTGCCTACGTATCCTTTCTTAAGGAATCAGGCCAAACGTAGCTCTCTTGAGTATCCTACTCAAGTAATTATGGGTAGTACTTCTTATGTTGGTCAAGATTTGTCATGTTCGAGAACTCATTGCCATCCATATCAGATAGTTTTGCTGCACCTCCTGACAGGATTGTTTTGACAATGTAGGGGCCATACCAATTAGGTCTAAATTTTCCCCTTGGATCTAAAACATTTTTCCTTAATGCTTTTAACACCAAGTCTCCTACTTTGATGTTTCTTGTCTTGACCTTCTTATTAAAATTCCTAGCCATACGAGTTTGATAACATTGAGTGTGATGTAGAGCTTCTAGTCGTTTTTCATCGAGTAAGATTAGCTCTTCATATCTTTCCCTAGTCCATTCAACTTCATCGAGTTTGCTCTCTAACGCGATGCCTAGATATGGAATTTCCAGTTCGACAGGTTGTACGACATCCATTCCATATACTAAGGAAAATGGCATATTTCCTGTTGATGTACGGATTGACGTGCGGTAACCCCGCAATGCGAAGTGAAGTTTGTCAGGCCAATCCTTATAATTTTCCGTCATTTTCTTGATGATAATCTTTAGATTTTTATTAGCTGTCTCGACTGCTCCATTTTCTTGGGGTCTGTAAGGGGAAGAATGATGATGTTGAATGCTATATTTTTGTAACAATTCTTCACATCCGGCTTGAAAGTGAGTTCAATTGTCACTTATCATTTCATGTGGGACTCACTATCGAAAAATAATATTCCTCTCGATAAAGAGTGCTACATGTTTTGCAGTGAGTTTAGCGTATGATTGTGCTTCAACCCACTTTGTGAAGTAATCAATTGCTAATAGGATATATTCATGGCCTCCTGTTCCTGGGGGAGTGACTTTGCCAATGATGTCAATTCCCCTTGTAGAGAATGGCCATGGCGACGTATAGGTGTAGAGTAAGGATGGAGGAACATGTTGTAAATTGGCATAGATTTGGCACTTAGGGCATCTTTTTTCATATTGATGGCAATCCGTATTCATTGTAGTCCAATAATATCCTTCTCGCAATATTTTTTGGACTAACATTTTGCCATTTATATGAGTGCCACAGATTCCTTCGTGGACTATTCTCATTGCTCTTTGTGCATCCTTTTTCCCTACACATAAGAAAGCTCGACCCTTAGGTACCCTTTAATGTAGCTCGTTGCCTATGAGTACATATTGAGAAGCCAAAAGTCTTAATGCTCGTTTTGCTCTTTTGTCAGCATGGGGAGGGTATTCTCCTTTGGTGACATAATTGAGTATATCCGTGTACCACGATTCTTCTTCTTCTTCTTCTTTGTCTTAGACTTCTTCGTCGTCTTCTATAGCCTGGATGTATGCTGGTTTGTGCCTTTTCTCTATGGTTAGAGGCATCTGCTCGATTTCCGTGGGAATCCTAACCATTGAGGCTAGTCTTGCCAAGGCATCAGCAAATTGATTTTATTCCCTAGGTAAATATGTGTATTCTACCTTCTCTAACTAATCGGTAAGAGTTTCCAGATAGGTTTGGTAAGGGGCTAGACTTTCGCTCCTTACTTTCCACCTTTTAGATATTTGATTGATAATCAAAGAAGAGTCTCCGAATATCCTTATCTTTTTTACTCCCAATGCTAAAGCTGTTTCAAGGCCTACCACGCATGCTTCATATTCAGCAACATTGTTGGTAACGTCGAAATCAAGCTTTATGGAGATTGGAACATGCTCTTCTTTAGGTGATACTAGTAATACTCCAATGCCACATCCCTTTTGGTTTGAGGCTCCGATAGAGTATAAGGTCCAGGTATCATCTTCAGTGACCATTAAGTCTTCATCTGGAAATTCATTATCTTGTGTTGGCGTCGAGTCTTCTATTGGAAAGTCTGCTAGGAAGTATGACACCACGGATCCTTTGATAGATTTTTGTGGCATAAACCTTACATCAAACTGGGCTAGATTTACTATACATCTTGATATGCGTCCATTGAGTGTAGATTTCTCAAATAGATACTTGAGTAGATCTAATCGGGAGACTATGAAGACGGTATGCACTAGCATGTAATGTCTTAACTTGGTTGTGGCCCACACCAAGGTGAGGCACAACTTCTCGAGTGGTGTATAGCGTGCTTCGTATTCGAGCATCTTCTTGCTTAGATAGTAGATTGCGTTTTCTTTTCATTCTACTTCTTGTGCTAGCATAGCTCCCATTGTCTCTTTGGTAACCGTCAAATATAACCTAAGAGGTATTCCGGGAAGTGCTGGTGCTAATATGGGAGGGTTTGCAAGATAGGCTTTGATCTTTTAAAGGCTTTTTGACACTCGTCATCCCATATCACTGATACATTCTTCTTAAGCTTTTTGATGATTGGTTCACATATTGTTGTCAATTTTGATATGAACCTACTTATGTATTGCAACCGGCCAATAAATCCTCGAATCTGTTTCTCAGTCTTGGGCGGTGGCATTGACATGATTACTTTGATCTTGGTTGGGTCTATCTCTATTCCTCGAGAGCTTATGATATAACCCAAAAGCTTACCTGAGGTAATTCCTAAAGCACACTTAGATGGATTCAACCTCATATTATATTTTCTTAGCCTTTCGAAAAATTTCCTTAAGGCTACTTGATGGCCTGGACGGTCTTTTGATTTCACAATCCTGTCGTCGACATATACCTCGACTTCTTTATGCATCATGTCATGGAGTTAGGCAGTTTCTGCACGTTGTTAAGTAGCACCCGCATTTTTCAATCCGAATGGCATTACCATGTAGTAGTAAGTGCCCCATGGTGTTATAAAAGTTGTTTTCTCCATGTCTTCTTCTGCCGTGAGAATCTGGTTGTAACCTGCGTACCCATCCATGAACGAGAGGAGCGTGTGATTTGCCGTGTTATCTACCAGAATATCGATGTGTGGCAAAGGGAAATCGTCCTTTGGACTTGCCTTATTTAGATCTCGATAGTCGACACACATTCTTACCCTTCCATCTACCAGAATATCAAACGTTGGCGACCCATTCGGGGTATTTGGATACCTTGATGAAACCTGCAGTTAATTTTTTTCGGACTTCTTCTTTTATTTTAAGAGCTACGTCAGGTTTCATTTGACGTAACTTTTGTTTTACGGGTTTCATTCCAGGAATTCGTGGTATAGTTTTTTGAGCTATTTCTCTATTAATGCCTGGCATATCCTCGTATGACCAAGCAAATACATCGATAAATTCTTTAAGTAAGTTAATTAAATCGGCTCTTTTTTGTTCATTTAGTGTTAATCCGATTTTAACTTCTCTTTTATTGGTTGAATCATTTGAGATATCAACCGTTTCGGTTTCTTCAACTATCGGTGTTTTCTTTTTGAGTGTTTCCATTGCTTTAATAAGTTCTTTGTCTTTTTCATTGTTAGTTAAGCAATGCTCGTCATCTTTGGTTAGAGAGGAACACAAGAATTAAGGAGAAGGAGAAATATTATTATACTCTGAGATCATTACATCAAAGAGTGATATGTCCTCGCGGACTTGATCACTAACTATTCTAGGAGAAGAAATAGGAAGGGAAGGTGCTATAGACCTAGAAGACTCTATAGGGAGGGACTGCGACTAAGACTCTGACTCAGACGATTCTTCAAACATTGGTCCTTGCCCTGTCATGATGGATATTTTTCTTCCGCTCGAAGTAGTCACCTTGATAGTCTTGCGCCACCCTTGTAGTGATCCTTCAGCTGGAGTGATTAGCTTCGAGGGATCGAAGCTTTCACTTTGTAGGACTGTCTGAATGAGCGAGGAGTTGTCTTCTCTGTAAGTTGTCTCATTATTTTCTCGCCCAAATAGTAATCCCATGATGTTAAAGTCAAAGCACGGGGGTGCTTTTTCCTTGTGGACAGGAGTTGGGATTTCATCTATGAAATAACAATCCAAGAAAATCTCAAATCCTGGTTGCCTTATGTCGTTTACAACAAGTGGCTCGGGAAATTCATGGCATGGATAGTCCTCTCCTTCTTTTATTAATTGGCCATTAAGTGTAAGAGGGTACTAATCCATTGGGATTGCTTTCTTTTGAATGCAAGCGTCTCTACGTGCCTTTCAGTTTTCCTGGGCTCGCTTGAGATATTTCCGAGTCGGTTCTAAACCAAGTCCGAAAGTGTCTAACTTAGGGATGCCAGATGACTCCAGCGACTTTGCTATTCCTTTCTTCTTTCCTAGGGTCATCCCAGGAAAATGTCCTTGTTTCTTCAGCATAGCATTTACAACCATGTTGGAATGGGGGTCATGGCAAAGAGGGGTCCTTTCATCTTCCTGAATTAAGGAGACTTCTTCGTTAAAGCCCCATAAGTCTTCATCATCCTCGTCGTGCTCCACATTAATGATTGGATTTTCTATAGACTTGATCCTCATAGGCGAAGCATCGATTGTGATAGGAATTCCCCCAACTATAGATTTTACTTGTTGGTGGAGAGATGAGGGGACGACCTTTAGGTCATGAAGCCAAGGGCGCCCCAACAGTAAATTGAACGAAGCTTTAATGTCTACAACTTGGAAAGTAGTAGTGTGTTCTATTGCTCCCTCCGTTACGTTCATGGTAATTTTACCAAGATCTTGACGTTGAGTGTTGTCGTAGGCCCTTATTCCTTGTGTAGACGGAGTTGAATCTTCATCCCTTATGCCTAGCATCCTCGCAGTTCTAAGTGGGTAGACGTTGATGGCCGATCCATTGTCTACAAGAGTCATAGGAACATTCATTCTCTTGCAAACTACTGTGAGGTTTAATGCCTTGTAATGTTTGTCACCTTCTAGAGGTAAATCCTTGTCAGAAAAGGTGATCAAATTAATTGGACTAGGAAGATCAATTGTAAGGAAGTTGGCTAACCTCTCAGGAGTAGTGTCAGAATCTATCCCAATTTTGTCCAAGGCATTCATTACAGCCAACCTATGTTCTCGAGATGTTGCCAAAAGTTTCCATACGTTTGTCTCAACTTTTGTCTTCTTAAACTGCTTAACGATATCATTGTCTTCAGTAATAGGTATGGGAACTTGTTGTGTGGTCGGCATAGGTTGTGTTGAAATGGGAGGTTGCATTCTCCCGAATCTTGTGAGGACGTCTATCGATGAGCCTTCTTCAGCCCAAAAGTTATCCATGGCGTACGACACAGAAGGTGGAGATCCTACTATGTCTTTTAAATTGACGTCTTCTTCATCACTGTCCCAAACTCCATTAATGGTTGCATCGTCTTCTCGTGGAACTTGGACTAGTTTCTTTTCATCAATCATTTGCTGAACTAAATCCTTGAATTTGAAACAGTTTTCGATAGTGTGACCCCCTGATTGATGATACTGACAGTAATATCTATCTGTCCTTTTCAATGATTCGAATGGTCTTGGTTCGAGAGGTTTGATCTCGCCACTCTCGGAGAGCATTTCGAACATTTGTGCATATGGGATTCCAATTGGAGTGTAAATTCTATTACTCTTCTTGAGTCTTTCACTGACTTGTAAAGGAAAACGCTTTGCCTCATAAGTCGTTCTCATGGGTGTGAATTCTTTCTAGGGTTCATCTTTCAGGAGTGGAACCTCGTCATATTTCTTTTGAAGTTCTTTTATAGCTTTGAGAGTTTCACGTAGCAAGCGCAACCCTTCCTTCATAGACAGTGTGAGCGATTGTATGTATTCTTTACTTGCTGGTTCTCGAAGGCTATCCATGGTATTGAAGAATATCTTCTCGTCTTCTTCAATGGTATGGATTTCTTTGACTGGTTTAATGAGAGACGAGGGGTCAACCTCGTTTTCCTCATCAGAGATTGCCAAGGCATGAGCGAGAGGTGCATTATCAATGCTTGGCTTCTTACTGGCAGGGAGAAATGGCAGCTTGTTGTTATCGATTAAGTCTTGGATAACTTCCTTAAGCTTCCAACAGTTTTCGGGGAGATGACCCCTACCTTGGTGATACTTACAGTGTGCATTGGGGTTCCAATTAGCCGACCTTTTTTGACTGGTGAGTCTCCAAATGGTCCAATAGGAGTTATAAGACCTTTTGCATTTAATCGATCAAATGCGGTGTCATAACTCATGCCAATAGGAGTAAAGTTTCTCCTAAATGGTTTCTTTTGTCCTTGATTGTTCATAGCAAGGACTTCTCCTAAATTAAAAGTGCTAACGTTGTTTGAGTGGGTGGTTTTGGAAGAAGAAGGATTGTCGTTCTTCTTTCCTTTCCAGCCACTATTGGAGTTATTGTTGGCAGCTTTTAACTTAGCTAGGTCGCCTTCAATATTGATCTTAATGTCGTAGACGACCTTGAAGGTATGGAGATTATTTTTATACTTGAGATGCTTGGAATATTTTTCTTCAAGGTTCTTGATGAACAACCTTACAGACTCCTTTTCACTTGGTACCTCTATCATCTTAGCTAAGGTTTTTCTCCATTTGTTAAAGAAAGTGGTGAAGCCTTCGTTCTCTTTCTGCTTGAGGATTTCAAGTTCCCTAAGGTCAGTCTCAACTTGAATGTTGCACTTGTATCTATCAACGAAAGCATTTACTATGGACTCCCAGGTAGAGGTCTTTTCTTTCTCGAGGGAAAAGAACCATTGTTGGCAAACGGTCTCGAGAGATAGTGAGAACAGAGAAGGGAAAACCTTCTTATCAATACCCTTAATACTCATTATCGTTTCGAATGCTCTTAAATGAAAATAAGGATTATCAGTTGCTCTGAATTTCGGGATGTCGTTGGCATTGAACTTCTGCGGAAGAAGATCTTTGTCCACCGAGACCCCTTGTGAAGTAAGTCCTTGAAACTTGTAGTCCCTAGATAGCTTGCTTAGACTCTCTTGCATGAGGTCCATCTGTTGTTGTTTCACTAGATCATCAATCTTAGAAGTGAGGAGCTTCAGTGTTTCAGTCACGGTAACCAGTTGGTTCCTAAGCTCATTGACTTCTTCTTGTGTTGCCATTATGGTCTTAGCTTTCCTCTTACGAGCTATGGGTTTGTCGAAAATTTGGACTTGTACGAAGAGGTTGTCTTTTATTAACCGTCCTTCCTTTCTTGACCACGCGCTGTAATTTAAACCATTTTGTGTTTTAATTACTTGACTCAAATCGACTTGACTTTACGGTTTTTAGAAAAAGAGAAAATAAAAAGTAGGTGCATATTTTTGCCAAAAATAATGTACATATTTATTTTTAGGGAACTATACATATTTATTTTTAGGGAACTAAGCATAGTTTTTAAATTGGAGGACTAATATCCGACTTACCCCCCTAAAAAAATGACGGAAAAAACGCGCATGCAAGACTCCCTTAGACATGGTCAAAGTGTGTGTATTGCTGTGTGCGTTGATTGTAAGTGGCATGTTTGGACTCTTGTTTAAGACCATGGGACTTAGTGCCTAAACTCGATTAATGACTCAACCAAGTACTATTGACAGCGAAAATTAACCGAATTAATTAGCAAACTGGTTAATTAGACACTAGGTAATGACTTGACCAATAATCCGAACTGTCGACAAAACGACAGGACTGGCGTCACATTGTGTAGTGTAGCGCCAGACGACAGAACTGTCGCCAGGCGCCACACTTCACAGAGTGGCGCTACAGTCCGGACTTTGGCGCCAATGCTAGAGCTTCAATCTGGGACTGTTTTCAGTGTTATTAATCAACAGGGTATGCCTAAAGTCGTACTAGGTCAATTCTGATTAAAAAAAATGGACTTTATTAACTCAAATTAATTAATTAATTAGGCAAAGTTCTTTAAGTCATTAATTTATTAAATCTCAACACAAGTCAAACAAACGATTAAGAAAACATAGAATATATGCACAACAAATAATGCACAATTAGTCAAGTAGGCACAATATGATGCAATGAGTTTGCAACCTAACCATGGCTCTAGTTCTCTAAAGTTCAGGATATGGTTTAGTCAATAAAGGGTCCATGGTTAATTGTCCAGATGCATCGCGCGGAAGCCCAACCGTGAAGGGTTGACGCGAGTGGATGGGACACCGCGAGTTTTAGATAAAACTCGCTTCCATGGTTTGGTGAATTCAACAATCTTGGATGTACCCTTTGTTGCTTAGAGCGTTCAATCAGGTAGATGGAGCATGAATTCCTAGAGGGTTATGTCCATATGTAGAATACATATAGGTTTCAGAAAAGTGAGAAAAACACAATCAGGAAATTAGAACGCATATTTCTTGCTCGGTATCGGAAGAATTTGGCGCCAGCAAATAGAGCTTGGCGCCAAATTTTTAGCTGTAGCGCCTGACGCTACAGTTAAAATTCTGGCGCCAATGCTCTGGCCCCTGGCGCTGATTCCTACATGCCTCAGAAGCTTTCTGTGCTTGATAAAATTTTCCAGTTTTGCGCAGTGTTATTTCGGTCCTAGTTGTGAAAGATATTTCTCAAATTTCCTACGTGTAAAATCCTATGTTTTTAACTCATTACGGATGGTCTTTCCAATGAGATCTTTTTTATGCATATGACAATAATGTTAATCAAAATTACGCACATGAAATACTTAGAACGTTACGAGTCTCATCCACTCATTCTAAATAATTGTCGAAACAAATTCAGGAATTAAAATAGAAATCCTCCCCTGTGGAGTCGCCAAAAACTGTAGGGAATAATTTCAAGCGTTAATCCCCTAGCTTGAACCCCACTGTGATCATACACTAAAGTACGGTGGCGTCTAAAGGGAAAGAAGATAGAGCAAAAGAGTCTCCAACAAGTTTTAGGAACTTGTAAATCGTTCACAGGGTGAAGGTTACACCCCTTAACGATCCAAGAGATCGTCAACTCCATAAGGTCTTGAACCAAATAAGGGTTCGGGGATGAAGGTACAAATCTAACCTAAATGAGATTGAACTTGCCTTAATAATAGGCCTCTACTTTATTTTGATCGTATTCATTTGCGCTTTTTGACTAACATGCAATCAATAGGGTTAACTCTAAACCTGCTTATCTATGTTGGTTGAATATTAATGCACAAATAAATCATTATTGGCGATCACTTTAATTATAATCAAAATTAACCCTAAACAAGATTATTAATTATCTTATTAAGCGTGATTACAAGTACAAATTCCCTTTAAACATGCATAAAAGGTGTGATTAAGTAATAACAATAAATATCAAACAACATAATAATCAAAATAATAAAATTATAATCATAACAATCATAATTATAACAATTATAATCATAAATCATAAAGTATAATAAAAATAATAATCAAAACAATAATCATCATAATAACAATCATATTAATAATAATTATAATCATGTTAAAGCATAGCAAGATCTTAGGCATGATACTAACAAGAGTAATAACAAACCCTAGCATGTCACTAAGCATCAAAAATCAAATCTTTAACCCTAACATGATACTAACAATCATAAATATTAGGAAGAACATAGGAAGCATCATACTTTTAATCATACTTGATATTAAAGTTACCCTAGACATGATACTAGGAATCAAAATAACAATCTAAACATGAACTCTATATCATAACATTAATAAAAACCATTAAAGTACTTACTTTGATGCCTCGCACCTCTTTCTAATAACAAAATACACACGTTAGTAACTTCAAGAAAAATAATAAACAAAACAATTAAATCAAATAATGGAAATAGAGATTTGGGCCCAAACCCTCAAAAATTAAACCTCTCACGTCTAGGGCGAAGGCAACTTCGAATATGGCTAGGTGTTTCTAGATCTAATGAATGCGGAATTTTTATATTTGAGAGAAGCTAGTTTAGAAAAGAGAGAGAGAGAGCAATAAAGAGAATCTTGATGAGAGTTGGTATAATGAAGAGAGAAAACTAGTTATCAAAAACGGAGTTTTTAATACGTTATATATAAAGAAAATCAGCCAAAAAGATAAAATATCAAAACAGAGTCTGGCGCACATAAAACAGAGTTGGCGCCAACGCCGGACATTGGCGCCAGGCCCCAGCATTAGCGCCAGGCGCTAGGCACTAATGTCTGGCGTTAGGCGCTAATCCTTTTTTTGACGCGTTTTCTTAAAATCAGATAAAAATTGCCGTACAGGAAGATAAAATCGTATTTTCGTCAAAAATGCTCTTTGATTCTAATTAAAACTCTAAAAAGTCAACAAAAGTCAATTTATCAATGCTAATTGCATTAGGAATGAAAAGAACCTTCTAGAAGAATCTAGAAGACTAAAACAATTCCTTATTGCATTAGGAATGATAAATCTATATTAGGCCCTCCCCTAGATCATTGGGCCGCATATAAGGCTCAAACCGGGATTCAGTTTAGTAAATTGGCCATAACTTCCTCAATATTCATCGGAATAGGGATTATAATATATTGTTGGAAAGCTCTTGTCAAGCCCCATCCAAATACACTACTATTGGACTCATATCATAGACCAACCAACCTGGATTGGCTGTTTTCTTAAAATAAGTTTTCAAAAAACAGAGAGAAAAGAAAAGAAATTAAAACTATCCGCAACACTAAACTTTCCACACTTTCACTTCATTCGATTATGATTTGACGTGAAAGGTACTCATCACCGGGTTTGGTCTTGGGGAGACATAAATGGGTGTCTACATAAAGAGAGAAAATTTACTCCATTTCCTGTAAGCTATAAAGAATTGTTAGAAAAATTAAATGAAAAAGGCTTACTCGCGCCAACAAGGCCAACACCACCCACTCCACCAGAAAGAAGATTTCCTCAATGGAATGACAATGCTTATTGTGCTTATCATAGAGGCGTTGCACATGATCTGAACGTTTCTATGTTTTAAAGCGCAAAATACAAGATTTAGTAGACAATGGGAGAATTCCCACGCCTAAACCTAATAATAATGCATACCCTTAGGGATTTTTCACATCAATGAGGACAATATGGGAAGTGATATGTTCAATCCTTTGGTCTATATCACACCTACAGGAGAACCTCTACCCACAATACTCATAGGGGCAACTAAGAAGTATGTGGACTATGGGACGACAACTTTCAAGACTTATATGTCTCTAAGTATGCCCCCGTCCCACGTCCATCATGTTTACAAAATGAAACAAATGGAGCGCTTGATTAGAATCATTTCTTGGGGAAATCGCAAGATTTATCGAATCTCTCCTTGTATGAACAATGGCATCAAGCACAACTCATGGAACATCTTAAAATGGAGGCACATCCAAAGCCTCTAGAAGAAATTTGGTTTGTAAGTCCTACAACTAACCCAAACGAGATATATCATTTAACTCGTTCTGAGCGAGTCTACCAAGCACCACCACCAAATGAATCTTCGACCACACAAAATCAAACTCAAGGTCAAGTACAAAATCCAACACCACCTCCACTCAAGGTCGAAGATCCATTGGTCAAACAACTTTGCCAATCCAAGGCAAGTGTTAGCATTTGGGAACTCCTAAGTACTTCTAAAGAACATAGGAATTCTCTCATGAACGCTCTAACGGCTTTGTCTGTAAGCACAGACACAACCCCTCAGGATCTTGTTAGCTTGCTTGCTAGCGAGAAATCCGACAAATCAATCATTTTCACTAATGATGATTTGCCTTCAAAAGACACTACCCACAACAATGCATTATACTTATCTGTGGGATGCAAGGGATACAATATCCCTCTAACTTTGGTAGACAATGGGTCAGATGTAAACGTATGCCCATTACGAATGGCAAAATACTTAGGCCTAAATCCAGAAAGAGATTTTTAATCAACAACACAAAGCATTAGGGCCTATGACAATTCGAGTAGATCGGTGTGTGGAAATGTTAAGCTACCAATTACCACAGGACCAATTTAAAAGATGGTTAAATTCCATGTTATGGACATAAAACCTACAATCAACCTTTTACTTGGACGTCCTTGGATACACGATCTTGGTGCAATACCATCCTCACTTCATCAAATGATTAGGTTGAACTATCAAGGGCTTCCTATGACTATACATGCTTCTCCAATCAAAATAGCAATAAATGATCAATCACTCTTAGAAATAAACCATGATAATGATGAAGAGGACATGTGTGGATTCGCCGCGGAGCCAATCTACACAATTGAACTGGAAGAAGACTTTGAAGAACCATTAAAGCTTGATCCATATTCAGCTCGGATAGTAAACAACATCTTACTCAAGAGTAGTTACTTTCCTGGGATGCCTTTGGGAATAGGAATGAAGAAATCTCTCTTACTTCCTATCTTAAAGAAAAGCTTCTCCTTTGGATTGGGATATAAACCAACCAAAGAGGAATTGGAGTCTCACGATGCAAAAAACAAACACATAGAGACAATAATAAGAATGGGATAATCACTTTACTCCCATCCTATCAACAAACCCTTAATGGGCAATTCATTAGGGAGGGAGAAGATTACCCATGCTACGACTATCTAGAACCCTTAGTTATGGAAGGAATCAAGAAGCCTGGATTTGAAATATTTCATGATTGCTACTTCTTCAATGATGATCTTAGTATCGTTAAATCAAAACACCCAATTCTAGAGTGCTATGATTGGCAAGCATTTAACTTGCTATTTGGACTAGAGAAAAATTATGTCGCTACAATGACCAATCAAAACGCCATTCAAGAAGAAGCTTTTGACCCAACCTCGTTGATCACCCTTTCAAACAAAAATTTTGAGCATGGATGGAGGAAATCTTTCAAATGGAACAATCACAAATGCAATAAGCTGAAAGTCGTCACAGGCGAAGGGAAAATATTTGAAGAATCGGACGATGAATCTATGAAGATCCCAAAAAGGATTCTTCTCTTAATGTACTCTCTTTTGATTTTAATAATATGAGCTCTATTTCCGAGTATATGCCTTCTCTTGAATCTTTTGAATGCTATAACAATCAATCTAATGAAGATGATAACATTAATAAATTGGTTGAACTAATGAATGAAAGAGAACAAAAGAACCCTATCGTTGAAGAAACTGAAATAGTTAATATAGGAACTAATCCGGAAGAGCGATCGACCCTCATATCGACGCTCCAAGAATTCAAAGACGTGTTTGCTTGGTCATACAAGGACATGTCTGGAATAGATAGGGAAATTGCGGAACATACCATTCCCTTGAACCCTACCTCTAACAAGTATAACAAAAACTTCGACGAATGAAACCTGATGTCGCATTAAAAATAAAAGAAGAAGTTCAAAAATAGTTAGACGCAAGTTTTATTCGCGTATGTAATTACCCAGAATGGGTAGCGAACATTGTCCTGGTCCCTAAAAAGGATGGATGAGTTCGCATGTTTGTCGACTTTAGGGACCTTAATAAATCTAGCACTAAAGACAATTTTCCTCTACCATATATTGATATATTGGTAGATAACACGACTGAACATGCGATGTTATCCTTTATGGATGGATACGCAGGTTACAACCAAATTTTAATGGCAAAAGAAGACAAAGAAAAGACATTCTTTATTACACCTTGGGGTACGTATTGCTACACAGTCATGCCATTCGGTTTTAAAAATGTAGGAGCTACGTACTGAAGAACGGCTACGACTCTCTTGCATGATATGATGCATAAAGAAATAGAAGTGTATGTGGATGATATGATTGTTAAGTCCAAAGATAAAATGGGACATGTAAAAGCTTTAAGCAAATTTTTTACTCGCATAAAAGAATAAAAAATGCGATTGAATCCACAAAAATGCGCCTTCGGAGTAACTTCTGGCAAGTTACTCGGATACGAAGTAAGCACACGTGGCATCGAGATCGATCCCTCCAAAATAAAGACAATTGTTGACATGCCTCCCCCTCAAACAGAAAAAGAAATTATTGGATTCCTTGGCAAACCACAATACATTAGTCGATTTATCAAAAAATTGACTATGACTTGTGAGCCAATATTTAAGAAATTGAAAAAAGAAGAGAAACATGAATGGGCCTATCAATGCTAAAAGGCCTTTGAGAAAATCAAAGATTATCTCAAAAGTCCACCAATTTTAGCACCACCAGTACCCAAACTACCTCTTAGGCTATACATTACAGTTACAGACACAACCACATGTGCCATGTTAACAAGAGGTAGAAAAAGTCAAGCGTGCAATATATTACATAAGTAAAAAATTCATCCAATATGAAATAAAATATAGCACCTTGGAAAAGACAAGCCGAGCATTAGTGTGGGCAACCAAAAAATTACGCATTATATGTTACCACACACTACTCATGTGATTTCTCAACAAAATCCGATAAATTATTTGTTTGAAAAACCAACCATACAAGGAAGGATATTTAAGTGGTTGGTAATGTTGGCCGAATTCGAGTTAAAATATATTCCTGAAAAATCAATGAAAGGAAAAGTAATTTCCGACTTTCTGGCACAACATCCAATTCAAACATGTCATGCAAAAACTAGTCATCTTTCGGATGAAGAGATTCTCATGACACAAGATGAAAAATGGGTAATGTACTTCGACGGTGCGCCCAATAAAAAAGGATATGGCGTAGGAGTGTTACTCATAAGTCCAGAGGGAGCACATACTCCAATCTCTGTTAAACTAGACTTTGAGGTTACTAATAATGCCGCAGAATTGGAAGCGTGCATTATTGGATTAGAAGCAGCAGCTTGCATAGGTGTGCAAAAATTAGAGGTATATGGAGACTTCAGTCTGATAATAAATCATATACTAAAAAAATGGAAAATAAAGAACTCCACAATAATATTATACCAAGCACACCAAGAGCAACTCATCGAGCATTCTGAACATATTGATTTTAAATAACTCACAAGGGATGACAATCAATTTGTCGATGCGTTAGCAAAATTAGCCTCAATGATCAACATTCCAGATCACTTAAATATGATGCCATTATCCGTTGATAGAAGAGAAGAATCAGCGTATTGCAATGCAATAGAGGAAATAAATGACATCGAAGGAGTGATAAATGACTTTTAT
This sequence comes from Chenopodium album, assembly GCF_948465745.1. NCBI lineage: Eukaryota > Viridiplantae > Streptophyta > Magnoliopsida > Caryophyllales > Amaranthaceae > Chenopodium > Chenopodium album. The sequence continues at coordinate 47,179,071 of NC_137839.1, forward strand.
GTAACTTTTAGGGTATTTTTATGTTTATTTTCTGGTTTAGTTTCTAATATTTTCCCTAGTTTTATACTTTATTTCGCTTATTTTCTTATTTTCCTTATCCGATCTCTATTTTGAGTATTTTTGCTTTTCTTATTAGTTTTTAGTTTATTTTTATAGTTTTAGTTAATAATTTCCCACCTCTCTTGTTTTATTTATTTTCTTTTAGTTTCTAGTTTGTTTTCTTTATTTTATGTTATTTCATTTAATTTTATTATTTCTTTAGTTTTAGTATTTTATTTTACTTTATTTATCTTTTTTTATTTTATTTTATTTTATCTTTTGATAATCCCCTCGTGTTCGGTTTTTGGTTGTAGGTGTGTTTGGGTTGACGCTCGATTTCCATGTTCAAATCAAGTTCCAAATTCCGGGTTTGAGTCAAATGTGTCCAAGCCAAGCGTCATGGATGCTGCCCCAAGCTGCTCAATTTGCTAGCCCCTTATCCTTCTCCCTTGCCTGCCACAAAAACCTCTACAACCACCACCACCTCCAATCAACCCACGCATCCACCACGCCAACAATTTGCAGCCATCCGGAGCAACCCAAACCACCAGCAATCACAACCGCATCAACCAAACCACCAATCAGCAATCGGTGCAACTCACAACACTCCAACTCCCCTGCTCCAACTCTTCTTCTCATGCAACCACCAATCTAAGGCCACCGCCAAAACTGCCAACAACCACCTCTAGCCACGCAAACACCACACACACCAGCCAAGTTGCTCCCAATTCCAAACAAACAACAACAATTTACCACCGTCAAATAACCGCAGCGTCGCCAGACACTCCACAACAGCCCCCTGCTTCACCCCGTAGCTCCGGAGCCACTATGTTGCCACTAATTGGAGTCCCATTCACCGTCACACACTCACAAACAACCTGTAACAGAGCAGCCACCGAATTAACAGCCACCGTCAGCCACCAATTAAAGCCGCCATATACAACAACAACCCCCAATAAGAGGAGCCCGTAACCTGTCGCTCCAATTCAGCTCAATTTTCGATACCCTTTAGAGCGGGTTGTCACGGGTCATCTCCCACACCAAGGATGGGCGTCAAGAGGGTCACTAGGCAGCAAGGCAACAATCGGGGCCAGGGGGCTTGCCTTGGTGCTCAGGTAAGCACTTCCCCCTAAAGAGCTTTATTTAGCACCTTGCTTGTAATCCTAGTGATCACCCACTTGACAGTAACACAATAATGGGTCGTTTGGAGACCCAAATGAAGTCCAAATGGGCCCAAATTGGGCTAAGGAAGACGATGGTGGTGTCGGTTTTCCAAGATGAGGTCCCGAATTAAAAGTTTGTGCAGCAGGTAGTCCGGAAAACGCGGGAAGCTTCTAGAAGGTTCCGGAGCTATCTACGGGGTTCTTTTGGAGGAGTATTCTAGAGGGGATGTCTCTAGAATATTCAAGGTTCATCTAGTGCATCTTAGAAGTCTCTAGGGTCTTCTATGTATGTACATTTTGTATGTAAAGTTCTAGAATGTTCTAGGTTAGTCTTTAGCATTCTAGGCTTAGATGTGTGTAGAAACCTCCATGTATCTATGTTCCTTTGGAGGTGGGAACTTTCTAGATTATTGTAGTCTAGAACTCTCCATTTGATGAGGTTAGGAACGTTCTAGCGATAGTTTGTAAGTAGGGAGGAGCACTATAGTCTCCAAGGCATCATTTGTACATTCAAGTTGAGAGCAATACAAAAAGCATTCCAAAGCACTTGTATTCTCTTGCAACTCAATCGCTTTCCTTCAAACACTTAGAGTGTGTGAGGAAAACTAAGGCACGAGGGTGCCAAGTGAGTGATCGGGCATACTAGCAAGGGTGATAGCTTGTGTGCTCAATTGTCTACGACACTTAGTCGTAAATTCGGACTAAGGCACTAAGGGTGAGTGCTTAGTTCAAGCAAAGGGGACTTGTTAGCACAAAGGGATCGTGCTAGCAAACTTATACTAGCAGCACAAGGAGTTGTGCTACGTGGGCACAAGGAGTTAGTGCAAAGGAGAAAGCCTGACTCGTCTTACAACGGACTGTAAGCGGGTGGCGCACGGTGCGTGACTAGGGCAAAGTAGTCGGCACGTGACAGGGTGCTCTGAATTCCAAAGCGGCCGCTCTAATCTTTCACAAGAAGCTGTAAGGATTAATGAAGTTCGACGGTCATGATTGCTTTAATTAATTCAACGGCCGCGATTTAGTTATGCTTGATGAGGATTTTGCTGATTGATGTTGATGAAGGGTGAAGATGCGTGCGATGGAATTGATGATGCGAATCAGAGCAACCACGAGTAAGGGGAATTGGGGGTCTGATTGTTTTTCGTGAGATTTGATTGTTTTTCCCCTTTTTAATTTCTTTTTCCTTTCTTTCCTTTTTATTCTTAGTTTTGTCATTTAATTAGTTGAGTTAGTTTTCTTTTTATTTTCCTTGTATTATAAGTACCCCTTTTAGGGTTAATACTCTCTTAACTTTGAACAACCATTTTCTTAATTAGTTTTAGGAGAGATTCTCTCCCTTAAGGTTAGAGTAGATAATTTTTAGTGAGAGAAAGTAGATTATTGCTCAATTTTCTTCCAAGTATTCAACTTTGCTCAAGTTTAATCTTCAATCAAGCAAGAATTCAAGTTTTCATCTTTCATTAATTCTTTCTTTAGTAATTTCTAATCCTTTCCTTTAGCTTTATTTATTTACATTTATTGTTACTTATTTTTGTTAATCTTATTAGTTCATCTAGTTGTTATTGATTTCATTGTTTTTAATCATGTTTTGTTTTGAGTTTCTTGAGTTTGTTTCTAGTTTTGATATTATGTTTATTCTCCCTTCTCTAGGCTAATATTTTAGCTAGGGTAAGGGGGTGTAAGATATGAGTTGATATTGGATGAATGATGATGGTTGGATTGTACTTATGACATAAATTGTTGAAAGAAATGATTTTTAATAGCTTGAGATTATTCGTGCACTCTATTTGATGTTTTCTAGTTTAAATGCATGAAAGTGATTTAAACTAGATTAAGATCATATCTATTTTAATGATTGCATGAGAATGAGTTATTAAAGTGGAGTTTTTATGGATTGTGTTTCTTTATTCTCTTGATTTTATTGTAACTAATATGATGCATGAGAATGATCCTTATTAGTGTAGACCTCTTTCATTGGTTTGCCTAGACTATTGTATGAGAATGAATTGTTTAGGTAGAATCTTGTGTTCTTTGGCATGTGTTTCATGATAATCATTATTATTCCCGTATCCCTACCGTCATTTTCCCTTGATTTAAATCATCATTTTCTTGCTTATTAGTAGTTTTAGTGTGCTTACTCAACAAAACCAACAAAAACAATTCCCTTTTTACTCTTGCATTAGTGATTATTGATGTCCAATTAGTGTGCTTCCCTAGTGGTTCGACCCTTTACTTGCCACTAACTAGTTTGGTGTAAGTTTAGGTATTGTAAATGATTAATTTGATTAGGGTAGTAGCTTAATGACTTATCTTATCCCGATCAAGGAGACAGTCCCTGGTATGTTCATAATCTCCAATATATTACTCATGGCACCTATCCCGAAAATACTTCATCGAAAGACTAACGAGCCTTACGAACACTTGCGGCCCAATATAGTCTATTAAATGGTCAATTATTCAAAAAAGGACCTAATGGTCAAAGTTTATTATGTGTAGACCAACCGGAAGCCACACGCCTTATGGAAAATACTCACAAAGGTGTTTGCGGACCTCACATGAATGGTAAAATGCTTTCAAAAAATATTTCACGTCAAGGGTACTATTGGTCCACTATGGAACATGATTGCATACAATATGTTAAAAAATGTCCAGAGTGCCAAATGTTCGCTCATTTACAACACCTCCAACCATCAGAACTATACAATCTTACTTCCCCTTGGCCTTTTTCAACTTGGGGAATTGACATAATTGAAATAATCTCTCCAATAGGAGCAGGATGGCACGAGTACGTATTAGTAGCCATCGATTACTTCACAAAGTAGATTGAGGTTGCGTCTTACGTGAATATCAGTTCTAAACATGTCGCAATGTTTCTCGAATAAAACATATTTTTTAGATATGGAGTGCCACATGAACTAATTAGTGACCAGGGATCTCAATTGAAAGCTGAAGTCGAGACCCTCTTAACTCGTTATAAAGTAAAACATCATCACTCATCCCCATACAGACCACAAATGAATGGAGCTGTAGAGTCGGCAAATAAAAATATAACAGTCATCATTAAGAAAATGGCAAAAAATTATAAAGACTGGCCGAATAAACTACACTTCGCATTATTGGGTTGTAGAACGTCAATACGAACATCAATAGGAGTAACTCCATACTCCTTAGTTTTCGGAATGGACGCAGTTCAACCAGTCAAACTGGAAATACCATCCCTACGCATCGTACTTGAAAGTAAGCTACCGGAAGCTGAATGGGTAAGAGCGAGGTATGAAAAGCTTTTATTCCTCAATGAACGATAATTAAGAGCTTTGCATCATGTACAAGTATACCAAAGGCGCATCGCGCGTCATTTCAATAAAGAGTCAAACCTAGAAATATAAAAGAAGGTGACTTTATACTAAAGAAGGTTAGGGGTCCACCAACCGATCCAAGAGGGAAATTCAAACCTAATTAGATAGGTCCCTAACGCGTAATTTAAATCCTATCAAGAGGAGCCGTCAGATTAATGGATATCGGAGGAGCTGAAATTCGCCAATTAATAAACATTGATCGACTTAAGAAATATTACATATGAAATCTGGATAAACTCGTTCACTCATACAACCATTTTTAATTAGCATTCAATTGAAAGATTCTAAGTGTTATGCATTTTACCGAATAACGGTAAAATGCATAACACTTGGGGGGGTGTAATTTTGAAATAATAAACCGTTCTAAGTGTTCAAATTTTTTCGAACATCACGAAAAAATCTTCACACTGGGGGGGGGGGGGTATTAATACAAAATTAATTTTTTTTTCTCGAGACATTCGTAGCGCAGGTGTCAATAGTTGCGCGCGGATGTCATGCGCAATAGATTTCATTGCGCGCGACAGGCTCGCGCAACTAAAGATGTTGTGCGCGCCACCTGATGACAAACTGTGAACCCGAATTTTTACGTTTGATGAAATTGCGATATCTTCTTGCGGCAAAAAGAGGTTGTTTCTTAAATATAACATATACTCGGAAAATAAAATTAAACTTTGATTTAATTCTTTTAAACAAGGTTTAATTAGATTTCATTTAATTTCTACCTAAGAGATTACAGAAAATAAAAAATACATAATAAAAAAAAACATTAGAACTAAGCAAAGACCTAATTTCGTAATGTGAATACGTAGCCAATGTTTATGATTCAGTCATATCAAAATATAAAAATATAAAGCTCATTTTATTTCATTCAAATTTCAAAAGAGAGACATTGTTGAACTAGATTGTAAACGAAAAAAAAAATAGTAGTGATTACACATTATTCGAAATAAACTAATGATAAAATTGTGTAACACTCTAAGGTTTTACTGTGTCCTCAATTGTCACAGACGATGAAGGAGTAGTTTCCATCGCAGTATTTTCAGAAACCTTTGAGCTCTCCCCTACACTCTTCTTCTTCACCCAAACATTGTTTTTTAATATAGGGATTGGGGCCTTTGCAACCTATTTTCCTTTCCCTTTGACTATAGGAGCTTTCTTGCGGGTATTTGGTGAAGGTTCTTTAATTTTTACACCTTGTTGCGCGGGTTAGGAGGGAGCTTTCCTTTTTATTTCCTTCGAACAAGCCTTAGGGGATAAGAAGTCTAATTTTCTTCTCACTCCTTTGTTTTGGCCACTAGGAGGAGTAGTAGTGGTTGAATTCATCAAAGGCTTAGGTAGATTACGAGCGGTGTCGGCTTGAAGTTGAGATCGAGCCTTGTTTAATTCGCCCTTATCCGCCGCATTCATCCAAGCTTTGTAAAAGGAAGATAATGTGTTGAAGCATAAAGGTTTTGATGATGAGGAACTTACACTAAAGCAAACTCAACTAATAAAGGTTTTCAAGTGTTTGATTAGTTTAGGTGAAGTTGATCATGGTGATGGAAGAAGTAGCTGGAACTAAGAAGACATGAAGAGATCTTTATCAAAGAAGTTAAACAAATCAGAGGAAGAATTCTCTAACAAGAACTAGTTCTCTAACAAGAACTGAGTTCCCTAACAGGAACGTTCCTTAACAAGAACTTGAAGACAACAAGCTGAGATTCTTTGGTGGAACTTAACAAGCTTGGAGCCCAAGTAATCTGGCTGAACAAAAGCGCGGCGCAACTATTAATTTAGTTAAGGCTTTTATCATTCTAGATTATTGTTAATACGTTAAGTAGGTTATTGCACAAAATTTATTAGAAGCGTGACAAGTAAGCTTGGTAAATAAAATAAAACGGAAAATAATAAAAGATAGATTTTAGGAAAAAAATTTCTAAAAGTTTTATTTTTAAATCGGTTTGTTAAAAAGATAATTCTTTTTAACAAAATATATTTTTATCTTTATTTTCCGGAAAAGATTGTATTCATATGATTTACATAAAACCGTGTTTTAAAGGTAAGTTAAATTAACTTATTTATCTTTTTAGAAAACCTAATTTCTATACGAGTGTGACTTGTATAAATAGTAGAGAGCAAAATGGTTTTAGGTTTTTGTGAGTTTATGTGTGAAGAAATCTCTGTGCGTAATTGAGTAAGTTTACCAAGCTTCTAACTTGTCATATTAGTTTCGGATTTCGTGAATTGCTTGCCTAACATACTAGGTGTCGTATTCTTGTATTGGGTTGGGTTATTTGGGTGTGATTATCGTTTATATCATACACAGTTTTGTAAGCTTCGTGGTGAGGCTGAGTGTTTGTACTTTGGAAGAACGTGTAGTACTTTGAGAGTACGAGTGAATCTAAGTGTGGTGCTTAGGTTGGGTAGGATAGGGTCCTATCAAGTAGCAATTCCAGTGAGGAACTTGTGAAACTAAAGGTTCGTGTCTAATAGGTTGTAACTTGGTGTTTGCCCTATTATAGTGGAGTTTGTGTGTTTGAAATCCCTAAGGCAGGGTCGAGGTTTTACTTCCAGTTGGGCCCTGGATGGTTTCCTCGTAAAATCTGTGTGTGCCTTTAAGTTACTATATGCATTGTTTATTAATCCGCGAAAAGTAGACATTAGGAGCTCGATACAATTCACACCCCCTCTTGTATTAATCGTCTCAACTAACAATCGGTATCAGAGAAAGGTTCTCACGTGTAAGAAAATAACTTTGCTGAGTAAGTTCCTGGAGAGATGAATTACAAGGAGAAGCTAGATGAAGAGTATTCCACCCAACGTCCACCCATGTTCAATGGTAAGTTTTACACCTACAAGAAGAACATGATGGAGATCTTTATTAAGGCAGAAAATTACCAGGTTTGGCGTGTTATTGATACTGGTGATTTTTAAATAACTGCAACCAATGACAAGAACGAGGTAGTTCCTAAACTTATTTCTGATTATGATAAAGAAGACTATCAGAAACTTGAATTAAATGCTTTAGCTATAAAGTATTTGCACTGTGGACTTGGACCTCATGAACATAATCGTATCATGGGATGTAAGTCTGCAAAACAGATTTGGGAGCTAGTAGAGGCAACTCATGAAGGTACCAATGAGGTAAAACGTTCTAAAATTGATTTGTTGATGTCTAGATATGAAAGGTTTGAAATACAATCAAAGGAATCTATAGAGGAAATGTTTACTAGGTTCAATGATATTATTAATGAACTGATTTATCATGGCAGACACATTCTTATTGATGAACAGGCTAGAAAGATCTTAAGGAGCCTACCACAAGATGAACGATGGAGATCCAAGGTTACTGCCATGCAAGAAGCCAAGGACTTCACGAAGTTTAACATGGAACAACTAGCTGGATCATTGATGACTCATGAACTTCACTTGAGTTCCAATTCTTAAAGTTCCAAGAATAAGAGTCTTGCTCTTAAGGCCCAAGACTTAGAGGAATCGGAAGCTGATGAGGAAGAGATGGCAATGCTAGTTAGGAAGTTCAAAAGGATGATGAACAACAAGAAGTTTGATAGGAACAAGAAGTTTGCAAGTTCCAAAAACACAACTTGTTTCAAATGTGGGTCTTATGATCACTTCATTAAAGATTGTCTTCAACCAGATGGTGAGAAAGGAAAGACTAAGGGCAAGGAGCAATCCAAGGAGTCAAGAGTCTATAAACCTTACTTCACCAAGGACAATGTGAAGAAAGCCATGTTAGCTGCATGGGGAGATTCTGATTCAGAGGAAGAGGAAGATCAACCGTCAGAAGAAACTGCTCATCTATGCTTGATGGCTAAGACTGATGAAAAGGCTAGATTGGAGGCGTTAGAATCTGAGGTATGGTTTTCTCAAAAAGAACTTAGACATTTCTCTAAAGAAAACTTAATATTTGCTGTTTTAGAAATTCAAGAAGAATTGAAAGAATTGCATAGAGTTAAACAGCAAAGTGATGGAGGTTTGGTTACTTTTAAAGAAAACAGTGAGTGGGTCGATAATCAATATAGATTCTTTAGTCTGTTTGATGATAATAATTATTTGAAAGAAACTATAGACAGGTAGAAACATGATAACATAATGTTAAATGTGGAACTATCCTTGATGAAACTTTGTATAGAAACTCATGATTCTGAAGTTTCTCAAATTACTCATTATCCGAATTTTGAAAACTAAAATCTGATTTGGAGGATATGAAAGCGGATAGGGCAAGACTTGAGGGGGAACTGGAGAAATCCAAGAAAGGTAAACAACCTATAGACTACAGAGTTCCAGATTGGATCACTAAAGCCCAACTAAAAGAACAGAAGGTTTGGGTTTCAAAAAGAAGTTCCAAAAGAAAAAGAAGTATGTTGACCTGCCTAGTATTATTGTTTGTTATTTCTGTGGAAATATTGGACACAAACAGGTTAAGTGTCTTAAGAAAGAAAAGAGTACACAGAAAAATGAAAAACATGTAGTACAGATTCGGATCAAGAAGAATGATTAACCCGCTGCTGTTACACAGGAACCCAAGGAAACCTGGGTTCCTGAAACTAACGTTTGATTTCTCATGCAGGTTCCAGTGAAGGGGAACAACACCTGGTACCTTGACAGTGGTGGTTCTTACCACATGACTGGAGACAAATCTAGATTTCTCTCACTGGATGCCTACTATGGAGAATCTGTGACCTTTGGAGATAACATGACAGGAGATATAGTTGCAATTGGCAAAGTAGGAAGGTCAAGTTCTCATGCTATTGATAATATCTTTTTAGTCGAGGGTCTCAAGCACAACTTGTTAAGTATCTCACAATTTTGTGACAAAAGGTAACTTTGTAAGCTTTACTTCTAATAAGTGCAGAATCATTCACAATGACATTGGGAACGTTGTTCTGGAAGGAACTCGTAAAGGGAACACATATGTTGTGGATCTTAACGAAGTTCCTAACAACAGTCTAACATGTCTGAGTGTCATTGAGGATGATCCTCTATTATGGCACAAAATATTTGGCCATGCAAGCTTTACTTTACTTGATAAAATGAGATCTAAAGAACTAGTGGAAGGACTTCCTTGCATTAAGTTTCTGTGTGACAAAGTGTGTGATGCTTGTGTTAGAGGAAAACAAACTCAAATTTCTTTTAAGTCCAAGAAGATGGTAAGTACCAAAATACCTTTGGAACTCATTCATATGGATCTATGTGGTCCTATGAAAATCCAAAGCAGAAGTGGTAAGAAATATGTTATGGTTATTGTCGATGATTTTTCAAGGTTTACTTGGGTTTTATTTCTTGTTAGTAAAGATGAAACATTTGATGAATTTGTAGCTTTAGTAAAGAAAGAACAGAGAAGAAATGGTAATCCACTGAATTTGAATATTCTAAATTTGATAAATTTTGCACTGCGCATGGAATGGATCACAACTTCTCTGCCCCAAGAACTCCACAACAAAATGGAGTGGTGGAACGCAAGAACAGAAGCCTTGAAGACATGACTAGAACAATGCTGATCTCAAGTGGTCTGCCTAGGAACTTTTGGGCAGAAGCAGTGAACACAACATGTTATATTCTGAACAGAGTATCTGTTAGAGCCATCACTAACAAAACTCCTTATGAGTTGATCAAAGGGAGAAAACCTAATATTTCTTACTTTAGATCTTTTGGTTGTAAATGTTTTTTTCATAACAATGGTAAAAGGAATTTAGGAAAGTTTGATGAACGAAGTGATGAGGCTGTATTCTTAGGATATGCCTCTAATAGTAAAGAATACAGAATATATAATAAAAGGACAATGTGTGTTTAGGAATCTGTACATATTATATTTGATGAAATTGAACAATTGAATGATGTACAGGATTGTGATGATGATCTTGAGATTGGACTGGTACGCAAGGCAGATCCAGATGAAGAATCAACATCATTGCAGAAGCAGCAAGTTGAAATTGCTGAGCAAACGAATCCTGAAGCAAATGAAGGTCAAGAAATGGAGAATGCACCTGGAACTCCCCCTCATGAACAGAATCTAGATCAGAATGAAGGAGATCCTGCTGAAGTTCCAACTGAGACTCAAGAACGAGTTCCTGCAGAAGAACCAGTCAACACTAATCAGGAAAGATTGTATCCAGTCAAGGACTTTACACCTAAGCGTTGGAAATATCAGAAGTCTCATCCCGTGGATACAATAATGAGTGACATCTCAAAAGGAACTCAAACCAGATCTCATCTTAGAAACTTCTGTGCATTCTATGCATTCTTCTCTTCTATGGAACCTAAGAACTATGTTGAAGCTTTGAATGACGCAGACTGGATTAATGCTATGCAAGCTAAACTAAATGAGTTTGAATGAAATAAAGTTTGGCATCTTGAAATTAGACCTAAGAATGAGAAGACTATAAGTTTGAAGTAGGTATTTAGGAACAAGCTAAATGAGCATGGTATTATTGTCAGAAATAAAGCAAGAATTGTTGTACAAGGTTTCAATCAACAAGAAAGAATAGACTATGAAGAAACATTTGCTCCAGTAGCCAGGTCAGAGGCTATTCGTTTACTTATTGCTTTTGCTGCTTATATGGGATTCACGTTGTTCCAGATGGATGTTAAATGTGCATTTTTAAATGATTTCTAAATGAAGAAGTCTATGTGGAACAACCTCCTAGATTTGAAAGTCAGGAGTTCCCAGACCATGTCTATAAGCTTGACAAGGCTCTTTATGGGTTGAAGCAAGCTCCTAGAGCATGGTATGAAAGGTTATCAAAGTTCCTTTTGAAAAATGATTTTAAACGAGGCAAAATTGATAAAACTTTGTTTTTGAAGTCAAATGGAACTAATATCCTAGTTGTACAGATTTATGTAGATGATATTTTATTTGGTGCAACTAATGAATCTTTATGCAAGTATTTTGCTGACCTTATGAGTGGAGAGTTTGAAATGAGTATGATGGGAGAATTAAATTTCTTCCTCAAATTTCAAATTAAGCAAACTAAAGAAGGAATCATGGTCCATCAACAAAAGTATATCAAGGAACTGATCAAGAAATATAAGCTTGAAAATGCTAAGACCAATGATACTCCAAAGGGGTTCGCCACTAGAATGGATGAAGATCCATCTGGAACTTATGTTGATCAACCTGTGTATCGAGGTATGATAGGTTCTCTAATTTACTTAACTGCTAGTAGACCTGGCATATCTTTCAGTGTAGGTTTGTGTGCCAGGTTCCAAGCAAATCCAAAGGAGTCTCACTTGAAAGCAGTAAAGAGAATCCTTAGATACTTGAAAGGAACTGATGACTTGTGTCTCTTCTATCCTAGAAGTGACTCATTTGATTTAATTCGCTTTACTTATGCTGACTATGCAGGTGATTTGGTTAATAGAAAAAGCATTTCAGGTATGGTACAATTTTTAGGACCTTGTTTAGTTTCTTGGGGTTCCAAGAAGAAAAACATAGTTGCATTATCTATAATTGAAGCTGAGTATGTGGCACCACCAGCATGTTGTTCTCAAGTACTCTAAATAAAGCAACAAGTTAGAGATTTTGGTCTAATATTTGAATGTGTACCCATTTACTGTGATAACACAAGTGCTATATGTATTTCTAAGGATCCAGTTTAGCACTCTAAGGTAAAACACATCCAGATTAGGCATCACTTTCTAAAAGATAATGTGGAGCAAGGGAATATTAAATTGGAATTTTGTAATACGGAATATCAACTTGCAGATATTTTGACCAAACCCTTGAACAGAGAAAGATTTGAGAAATTGAGACTAGAACTTGGGATGATCAAGTTGAATTGATTGCTTCTGAAGTTCCAAGATATGGCAATGTCAAAGTAATGTAAATAGAGCAAAAAGAGCATTTAGCACAATCTTCGTGTGCTAAACATAGCTGAAGTGTCACCGTTGTTGATCACTGGAGGTTAGTTCATTAAATCGCTTAATTAAATTTGCTTGTAGTAGTGTACATTGCATGTGTGTAGAACGCGTGTTCCTATTGCATGTTTTATTTTCAGAAAATTCTTTTTGTAAAATTAAATGAATTTGGAAAGAAAATAATTTTGGAAATTTCATCCTGCCAAATTGATTTCAAAAATTAATTGAATGTGTTCAATTAAATGACTGAACAGTGACCCATTAACTCCATCACACCGCTTCAGAAATTATAAAAGCAACTTTCACCCACTACTTTCACCTCACTGTCAAATCAATTTAACCCACCTCCAGTAAAAATCATCAAAGCTCTAAACCACCTTCAAAAACCGTGGTTATCATTGCTAAAATCGTTTCCTCATAAAATTCCCAGAATTCAGAAAGAACTATTCAAGAAGTAACCTCTCCCTTAGCCATGGTGAACTACAAAGCCTCTCCTTCCACCATAAATTCTGAAAATCCTAAACCCTCGTTGTCTGAACCTAACTCATCAATGCCAAACCCTAATCTCAACGATGAAGCAGAAAGCAAGAAGGAAGCCTCTGTTTTCAAAAGACTTAAAGAACGGAAGAAAAAGAGATTGAGAGGAAAAACTTTTGAAGAGAAGATGACAGAGGTGGATGCTTTTGCTAGAGGAGAAAATTCAGATAATGAGAAAGATGAAGAAGAAGAAGAGGGTGAAGAGAAACATAATGGATCAAAATATAGAGATGAGGTTGAAGAGGAAGATGACGGTGAGCAATCGAAACTTAGTGCTGATGCTAAGAGGTATGTTGTTGGACATAAATTTTGATTTAGAATGGTGCAAGAAGGCTAGGTTTTTAGAATTTCTTGATTTGGTTAAATTTCAAGGGTGGGAATATTTTTTAACAATTGCTTCAAACAATGTCATGTATCCTGCTGGAATGACTGAGTTTTGTTCCAAGTTTCAACTTAAACAAGGAAAAATCTCTAATATGGTTAATAAAAAGAAAATTGAATTTGATGTTGAAAAAGTTAGGAATAATTCTAAAAGTACCAACTGATGGGTACGAAATGTATTTGAAAGGAAAGGTAATAGTGAAAGTAGGGAATTATTTAGGAGGTGATATTGTTGAAACCCTAGGAGGAAAAAGGGGGAAGAATGTCATGAGCCATAATGATCTGAGTCACTTGAACAAGTTACTTTTTAACTTAGTTCGAAAAAAAATTCTACCTAGGACACAAAAGAAGAGTGAAGCCTGTTTGATGGATATGGCAGTTATCTTTTGTCTCTCTCAGAAAATTAAAGTCAACTTTCCATCACTAATGTATCAACACCTAGCACACTGTGTTCCAGGGAAGAACAAAGTGGGCTATGGAGCCGTTTTGTCTACTGTCTTTGAATCACTTGGTGTAAAATTGAAGGGAGTTTATGAGGTTTTGGAAGAGAAACCTGAGAATGTGATAGATGATGAGACTCTGCAGGGCATCAGTGTAGAGGTTATGAATGGAAAGGTTAGAAGAGTTGAAGAGAAAAAGAGTGTAGGAGGAAAAAGAAAAGGGAAAGAAGTTCCAGAGCAGCCTGTAAGGAAGAGCAGGAGATTATCTACTAGTTCTGCTCCTAAGACTAGTATGGAAGAACCTCTGGAACTTGATGTTGAAGAAGACAAGGTTATAGCTGGGCAAGATGCAGAGCTGGTTGATAGGGTTGAAGTTGCTGAAAAGCAGATTAAGGCTGTCATAAGAAGGATGCAAAAGTTGGAGCAAACTGTGCATAAAATTGAGAGTAGTCTCAGGTCTCAGAAGCCGGAGTTCCTGATGGCAGTTAAACGTATAGAAGACAAACTAGAAGCTTCTGCACAACAAACCAAGGAGGACAACCAAAGAATCTTAGAGCTCCTTCAGACCTGATTAACCTTCAATCCAAGCCTAGCCTAATTCAGTTTTTTTTTCTTAGCCTTTTCTTATTTCAGTCTGGAACAATTTAATTTATGTGTTTAAGTTTTTTTGAACAAATTTATTTTGGTTTGTAAAAAATTTGTTCAGCAGGATATGTATCTTTTGGTATTTTTAATAGAATGCTTTTGGAACTGCTTATGCATGTATGTTAGTGTACATTATGAATGATTATGCAGGAGATGGAACTAACTTAAGGGAAGTTAGCAGCGCTGCCTTCAGTTTCCCACACTCGATGAATTGCTTGTGGGGCTGTTGCTAGATTCTTAATAACTTGAAAATACAAGACTTTTTGATAATGCCAAAAGGGGGAAAAGAAGAAGCAAACTTGGATACTGAAGTTGTTTAGGTTCCAGTTAAGAAAGTATAAGAAATTTCTCTATTATGATGTCATAGTAGCTTAGTTTATTTTTGTTTAGTTTACTTTGTTTATGTTGTTCTGTTTTTTATTTACTTTCAGTCAATAAACCAAAAACACAAAAATACGACCTTCTATTTTGTTTAACTTGTTTATAGAGTTTGCTTAAGTTTGTCATCATCAAAAAGGGGGAAATTTTTGAAGCATAAAGGTTTTGATGATGAGGAACTTATACTAAAGCAAACTCAACTAATAAAGGTTTTCAAGTGTTTGATTAGTTTAGGTGAAGTTGATCGTGGTGATGAAAGAAGTAGCTGGAACTAAGAAGACATGAAGAGATCTTTATCAAAGAAGTTAAACAAATCAGAAGAGTTCTCTAACAAGAACTGAGTTCCCTAACAGGAACGTTCCTTAACAGGAACTTGAGGACAACAAGGTGAAGTTCTTTGGTGGAACTTAACAAGCTTGGAGCCCAAGTAATCTGGCTGAACAAAAGCGCGGCGCAGCTATTAATTTAGTTAAGGTTCTTATCTTTCTAGATTATTGTTAATATGTTAAGTAGGTTATTGCACGAAATTTATTAGAAGCGTGACAAGTTATCTTGGTAAATAAAATAAAACGGAAAATAATAAAAGATAGATTTTAGGAAAAAATTTTCTAAAAGTTTTATTTCCTTTAAATCGGTTTGTTAAAAAGATAATTCTTTTTAACAAAATATCTTTTTATCTTTATTTTCCGGAAAAGATTTTATTTATATGATTTACATAAAACCGTGTTTTAAAGATAAGTTAAGTTAACTTATTTATCTTTTTAGAAAACCTATTTTTTATACGAGTGTGACTTGTATAAATAGTAGAGAGCAAAATGGTTTTAGGTTTTTGTGAGTTTACGCGTGAAGAAATCTCTGTGCGTAATAGAGTAAGTTTACCAAGCTTCTAACTTGTCATATTAGTTTCGGATTTCGTGAATTGCTTGCCTAACATACTAGGTGTCGTATTCTTGTATTGGGTTGGGTTATTTGGGTGTGTTTATCGTTTATATCATACACAGTTTTGTAAGCTTCGTGGTGAGGCTGAGTGTTTGTACTTTGGAAGAACGTGTAGTACTTTGAGAGTACGAGTGAATCTAAGTGTGGTGCTTAGGTTGGGTAGGATAGGGTCCTATCAAGTAGCAATTCCAGTGAGGAACTTGTGAAACTAATGGTTCGTGTCTAATAGGTTGTAACTTGGTGTTTTCCCTATTATAGTGGAGTTTGTGTGTTTGGAATCCCTAAGGCAGGGTCGAGGTTTTACTTCCAGTTGGGCCCTGGAAGGTTTCCTCGTAAAATCTATGTGTGCCTTTAAGTTCCTGTATGCATTGTTTATTAATCCGCGAAAAGTAGACATTAGGAACTCGATACAATTTACCCCCCCTCTTTTGTATTAATCGTCACAACTAACATAATGTTATACTCGCAGTAGGATTTTGTACTACCCATCTAGGAAGACTTGATTAATACTCTATCCAACAAAAAATTCGCTCGGGTCTAAAAATCACATCTTTAGGGGCATTTTAATCTTGCGGGGGAATAAATTGTTTCATCCCGTATTGTCTCATTACCCTGCAAGGAAAAATATAAGTAGTACTAGATAGGCCTAAAAGCCTAATGTAAGGGCAATTGAGACTATTCCCAACCATACTGTTTATGTTCCACCAAGGAATCACAAAACGTATGTCAGAAACCCCATGACAGAAAAACGACATCCATTCCTCTTCATTCTTATGCTTATAAAGGATTCGATGTCGAGGGAATGTCCTTACTCGATCAGCCTCAAGGTTTTGTGGCTGATCAACAATTCTCAAACCCTCCATGAGCCAAATCTACAAAAAAAAAAAAAGAAAAAAAAATCATTTTGCGTTTTTTTAGACAAGCAGGTGGCGCGTAACAAAACCAATTGCGCACGCCATCTGTGCGCGGCGAAGAAGATTCCGCAGGTCATGCCAGCGCAACTTTGTAACTTACGTTGATAAACGCCGAAAAAAAAAGTATGTGTAATAGGAGTGGACAACCCGTGAAACAGTTTTCGTTAGGGTCTCCTCTAGGGCGATTCAAACATAGAATGGTTTCGCCAAAGCCAAAGGAGCGGATGAATGACATCCCTCTATTTGATCTACTATGGACACCATGGAATAATCTCCATATTCTTTGCCTGTCCTAAGTAACCAATTAACAACAAGACAATAACATAAAGCACGAATTTTAAAGCGTTGTTTAGTCATGTTGTCAAGAGGGGCGACGAAATGTTCAATAAATTGAATCAAATTCACCCCTTCTTCAGTTCCAATATTGGTCATATCACTGTCGGAAAAGCCAAAAAATCTTTGGAATTTAGGTTTCGGATCCAAAAAAATAAGTCACAGGAAGAGTATTTGTAGGGAAACCTGGCAAGGCCTTAAACTCACAAGGTAGGGGGACAGTTTCGTCCCCTTTAAACAAGAAAAGATGGTGGTTAGAGTCCTAATGGTTGACTGCGGCATGAAGAAAATCAAAGTTAACCACTAGTTGCATATAATTTAATAGAGGGTCTAAGTGGTAAATTTTGAAAGCTAGTTTGTCCTCAGTTGAAAGGGAAGTGACCCATTGCTTCAAACATTGATCAAAGGTCTTCACCATTGTTCAAAAAAAAAAAAGAGAGAGAATGAGAATTTAGAGAGATTAATTATTTTTAGTTTTTTATATTACTAAGCGAATGAATGCGAGATGATCTAAAGCCTACACGAAACCACGTTCAAATAGACCAAAGAGGGGCAAATTTTCGGCAAATTAGGCTTAACGAGAAAGTTCACCAACAGGTGGCGCGTGCAACTCATGAGTTGCGCGCGACATCCGGGCGCAACTTATTCACCTGCGCGCGACAGCTGCGAGCAACTCACGCAGTTGCGCGCGTCTCCCCTGACGCGGCATGTGAGTTGGATTTATTTCCGTATTTTGGCTCACATAATGACGGAATCTTTACGAAATCTTAAGACGAATCATACGCTTGCCTTTTAACACTTTGTGTCCCTTTTCTTGACTACTTTCTTATTTTCTTTTTATTTTCCTACTTTCTTATTTTCTTTTTATTTTCTCATTTTCTTACTTTCTAATTTTCTTTTTTTATTTTCCTACTTCCTTTTTTTCTTAATTTCTTTTTTTCTCTTTTTTCTTCTTTTTTGTTTTCTTTTTGCCTTCCTTTTTTCGAGTTTTGGTTATTTTTTCAAGGAGGGTAAGTCGGGAACCCTTTCCCTCCCTCGAAATTTTTTTGCTTTTAATGATAAAAATAATAATAATGTACACATGGATGACATATATATAAATGTGTCATATGTACAACAACGCAATACACACACACACACACACACACACACACACACACACACACACACACACACACACATCTGTTTCCTAAAAAAAATAACGATATGTGTACAAGAGGAATTAGGGTGCTCGGCGACTACTAGACGGTTGCTGCACATTCTGCAAAATCCAAAACAAATATTAATACATGAAATGTAATAACTTCGTTGAAAAGAAAAGAAATAAAAGTTACCGCGATCATCCGATGGTTACGACATGATAAAGTCACGAGGGCTCTCCGATTAGCAGCTCGCAAAGCACGTAAAGTCCTCACCATGCCGTTCACGGTCTCCCGCGGAACCTGTTCCAAGAATACAAGGACAGTAAGTAAACAAATGTACATGAAGCAAAAAATAAATAGAAATACTTAAGTACATATACACAAAAGACATACCGACTCAACCGTCTCAGGTATAAACGGTATCCCCTCATCATACTCCGCTGCTAGAAGGGTCTCACGAATTAACGATCCGACATCATCGGTATACGTGATCTCCGTTGTAGGAGGCACCTAACCACCTAGCTCTACCCGCTAAAATATATATTACAAAAAAATGATAAAAGAGTCATAGTTCCGAAAAATAAATAGAAACAAGGAAAAGAGAGAGTTAAAGTACTAACCGGAACAAAAACCGGAAAAGGAGTCAGTGTGGATGCTATAAAAGCCAGATAAGAAACCTCCAGCAGCACTAGCTGCTCCGCTAGATAATCAAGGATCGCCTGAGCTCGATCTTTAGTAGAAAGCAAGTCCGGACGTAACATTCTGATCGGAGGATCCGCAGGAACCAAAGGCTCCTCGGACAAAAGCTGCCAGAGAACACACTCGCCTAAAAACCAAGCGTCTGTCCTCTGGAGCACTGAGAGTCCCGGATAGAGGGCCCGGAAACGGCAACGAATCATGCAAAACCGGACAACCTCAGGGATTCCGACGATCAAACTCCAAGGACGGAGATCGATCTATAAAACACAACCACATGAAAATTCGTCAGAAAATAAATAAAATAAAAAAATGCACATGTAGTTGGAATACTCACCGACGCACGAGTCGCCGAAAGGATCCTGTGGCGAAAATCGCTGGCAGAAGTGGCTCGTCTCTTCTTAATCGCGACCAATCGATGGCCGATAGGAAAACAAGCATCCCCAAGCACCCTGGGGGCTAAGAAAGGAAGGTACGAGTATCCCTAAGCCTGAAACTAAGAAAAGATAAGCCTTATGGAAAAAGAAAAAGTAATAACCGAAAGAAACTTAAAACACGTACCTCAAGGATACGACCATGCCACGTAAGGGAGATCCGAGGCACCTTAGTAGCTGTCGCGGAATCCATCACCCGGGTCGCCTTGCCCATAGCTGTAAGCACACGGGCATACGACACCTCCGCCCAACTTAGGTCACCTACTTGCCCCAAATCACTGAGGCAAATACGTAACCTAATGGCGAAATGCTCTCCTCGATCACTCAAGATGGTGATAGAAAGAACGTGAACAATGTATATCCAAGCCAGCTTCTCAGGTGTACACTGCCGATCAAGCTCGTCAGCCGGCAACTCGTCGGCAAGAACCGAGTACGGACAAGACTGCACATACACGTGAAGGGCTGATGCAAGACGGTCCCCCATAAGGTCGCGCAGTCTCTCGTCTGACCCCTTAATGAACTCTATAACTACGGGCTCGCCTCCAAAAGGAAAACCCTTAATCATAGAGAAATCGAAAAGGGGTAACCGTCATCTCTCCTCATGGAAATTGAAAAGTGTTGGTGGAATCCCACCAAAACTCCAACAATTCACGAAGGAAAGCTGACGATGCAAGCTCACTCGATAAATCTCGAAGAGCCGCCAGCTGGGAGTCAATCCCGGAAAGTGCTACAATCACCTTTTCCACCTCGGGCAAACTCTTAAAACGGGCTCGCAGGTAACCAGAGCCATATAAACGCATGCTAGGCTCGCTCTAAATAAAAGAATAGAATTTTTTAAAAAATGGTCATGGTTTTAAAAAGGAGAAATAAAGGAAAAGAGAATGAAATAAAGGCGCAAAAAACTCACGATACCGCGCCACCCTCAGATCGAATCATGATGGTCTGGGTCCCACCTAAGGACCCTAGGGTCCCAGTTGGGAGGAGCCTCCCAAACCACATCCTCTTGGCGACGTCGATCGGCCGCAACGCGTCGCTTCGAACCTCCTCTCGAGGACTGGTCATCCTCTTCCGAGGGCGAACTTCCTCGTTTGGACCACCGAGAATCTCCTCAGCATCGACAAATGGAGGCGAGTCCATGCTATGATGGATAAAGTTTCTTTAATTAGTTTACTTTATTTCCTAAACTAAACTAATGTATGTATTGTAGACCCATTCCGGCAGCATAACAGCTGCCGATAGGGCAAAACACGAAAATCAAATGTCACCCATACTTGGGGGCTATGAAACTTGCAGTTAAACTCAGTAAATGGGGGCTTCTAACACCTACAAAAGCCATCCTATACCAGTTTCAACTAAGTATTCTAGGGATTGTATTTCAAAAATCTCAAAGAATCAACTACTTCTAGACAAATAACAGTAATATAAACATGGTTATCGTCTACCAAACAATTTTGAAGTTTGAACATGGCAAGAATAAGCTAAGAGTATGTTTCGCGCCATTTTCCAACAATTAAAAATTCGTGAAAATAAATTATGAAAGTAATATTGGTTCCATCACTATAATCTACTTCATAATCAGCAATTATAACCTAAACGAGCAAGAAAAAGCATTAAAATCAAGCAAAATTCAAAGAAAAAAAGCAAGAACGAACTTGAACAAAGAAATGCTCATAGAAGGTTCAATACTTAACCATTTTTCATGAAATTTATTGCAAAACACTCCTTAAACATAGCATAACAACATGGAACAAACAATTTCAAGAATAATGAACAGAATCAAAAACCCTCAAATTCGAAATTTAGGGTTCAACGGTTCAAAAATCGTCCAAATTAAGCCTAAATCAAACGAAAAACAACGAAAAACTTACATTGGATTACAAAAAATATGAATTATGGACGAAATTTGCTTCCTTTACCTTCAAAAATCGCAAGAAACCGAGCTCTTTAGAGAGTGAAAGGGGCGAAAATGGATGAAGGAAGGAAAGAGAAGGTGAAATGAAAGATCGCGTTTTGTGAATTTCTTTTTGCTGAACTGAGTGTCGCGCGCAACTAAATTAGTTACGCATGACATACGAGCGCAGCTTAGAAAGATGCGCGCGCCTGGCCAACGCGACCTACTGAGTTGCGCGCGGATACCAGTCACTGAACGACCGGAATCTTGATTTTGATCTGTTTGATAATTTTTTTAACGGCTTTTCCTCGATATTAGGCGTAATGGCGTGCAAATTATCAAAATCTTTTTAAATTTCTTTGCATATTGTAGTTTATTTTCTTCTTTGTTAGCTTTTTGCATCATTCTTGCATGCACACCGTGCTTTGTGCCTTCCCTAAGCATACATTTTGAACGTTTTTCGTCGGAGTGTCTTAAGACATTTTGTGGTGGTGCTTTACATAAAAGAACCCATAGATAGGTTTGTCATTTTACTTTACTGACGTTAAAAATGTCCGGGTTTTCTTCTTTTTTCACGTCCGAAGCAAAAAGGAAGGCGTTTTCATGCAGCGTAAAAATGCAAATGGCGTATCTTACGGCGCAAAATTGTACGGCGTAGGTGTTGTGTAAAATTTCACTTCACCCCAAGCTTTGAGAGATCTACTTTACGGGACTAAAAGGTAGAGAATTACTGTAGGTGTTAGCTCACGAGTCGACGGGCGTGTCGAACCATCAGGATCAGGCACTTCTTGAATGGAAGCAAATACGGTAGTTAGTGCGCTTACTAACTTACCGGACAGTTAGGGTGTCGAAATCATCCCCTGTACAAAGAAGTGACGAGACGATGTCGCGCCTATGTAGTCACGTGCCCCCAGTTCTGAGACATGTGTACTCATCTTGTGGACAAAACTGCTGAGAGAGTTGATAAGTGACATTTATGTCACTCCTAGAAGTAGTGTTTAGGTTATTTTCGTGTTTATTTTCCCTTATTTTTCCTTTTATTCTCTTGTTTTCTCTTTAATAAACTTTCTAGTTTATTTGGTAATTTTGGAGTGTTTTGGTTTATTTTCTTTATTTTATTAGTTTTAGTCTATTTTCGTATTTTATTTTATTTTATTTGCTTGCGTAGTTTTAATTATTTTTAGTTTAGTTTTATGTCTCTTATTTTCTATTTTATTTTATTTATTTCTATTTTATTTATTTCTATTTTATTTGTCCTGGTTTTGTTTTATTTCGTCCTTTATTTATTTTCATTTCATTTTATTCTTATTCTTTTTCCCAATTCCTTTCTTTGGTTTTGTGTGTAAGGGTTCGGGTTTTATGTCAAGTGGGTTCGGGTTCCAAGTTAAGTCAAACGCCAAACAAACCTGATGCCCCTTATCCATCACCGCATCTTCTTTATCCTAAACCACCCCAAGCAACAACATCTCACTCCCCTGCTCCCTCTCCTTCACTCACGCATCAACCAACACCAACACCACCAATCAGAAATTCAGCCTCTGCTCCCTCTCCTTCACTCACGCATCACACCCACTGCTCTCACCTTACCACCACCTCAAAACACCAACAACCCACTACACCAGCCACCTAGCAGCGCAACAAACACCACAAATCCACCAGCCAACTCCCCTGCTCCCTCACGCACACATCAGCCCACCAAACTAATCAATAGCTGCAACCAACGCCATCAGCCACCGTTCCCACAAACCAGCAACAATTTGCCACCACCAGCTGCCGTAAACAGAGCAGCCACGCATCTACTAACCTTAACAACTACAGCAACCACGCACCACCAGCTCCACCGCTTTTAACCAACCAAATCAGCCACCAATTAACCTCTTCCTTCCACTCACACCACCTGACCACATCAGCCCCTCACCAACTCCCCGTAACAGCAACACCACTGTCAACAACCAGCAGCAATTAAGCAATTAATCGACCCCTCAATTAAGCAAAAATCAGAGTAAATTGCAAATTAATCAAGTTCGAGCAAACCGTTGAGGGTTCGGCCGAACTTCGAGTCAGAGACTTTGGGGGTTTTGTTATTCGAAGAGGAGTGGTTGTACATACCCATGGTTTGACCGAACCAACCCCGTAGTTCGGTCGAACCAGCCATCGGTTCGATCAAACCATTTCACGAGACTTGCACATGGTTTTTAATGAGGATCGAACGACCTCGATTTAATGATGATGGTTGATGAATGGTGGTGATGAAGATGCGCTTCAATGGAGTTCAAACCTCAAGCAGCCAATGTGAAGGAGAAGAAGAGAAGAGGGCGTCTGATTGTTTTGTGGGTGGGGGATTTGTTTTGTTTTTATTTTTATTTTTCTTTTTCTTTTATTTTTATTTCTTTTTCTTTTCCCTTTTCTTATTTTCTTTCTTTTATTTTATTATTATTTTAGTTTCTGATTTTTTTTTAGTTTTCCTTTTAATTTATTTTATTTTATTTTCTTTTTCTTTTTTTTTTCCTAGTTTTATTAAGTTAGTATAAATACCCATTTTTTGGGGTAATTGGATATTCAATAATCATCTATTCTACTCTCTAATTAGTTTTAGGTTAGGTTAGGATTAGTCTTCATTGGTAGAGAGAGAAAGTGTGGTTTTCTTCATTAATGAACTTGGATTTTGAAGAAGGAGCTTGTTCAATCCTTTGTAGATCTTCATCTTCAATTAATGAGCAATCTCTTACTCTTTCTCTTTACCTTTGTTTTTGATTTTGCTTATTTGCTTTTATTTTTCTTCTTTGCTTATTAATCATGTTGATGCTTATTGATTTGATGATTGATATTGTTTTCAATATGATTTGTGAGTAGTCATCTAGCCAATGGTGTGGGGATGGTGTAGTTGCTAATTGTTCATGCTTTTAATGTTGGGGTTAGTTAATGGTGATTAAAGTCTTTGCATGCTTGATATTCTTTGGTCTTTCTTGCAAGTGCACATTGTTAGTTGATCAAAGATGAGTCTTTACTAACAAGTAACGGAAGTTGACTTAGTTGAGATTCATTACTATCGATTGTTATTTAATAGTACCTCCTAGTATATGGTTCTAATGTGGAAACATATAGGCTATGTTAGGAGAAGCCAATTGACCCCGGAAGGCGGCTAGATTGGACCCTTTACTTCAATATTCATGCATGTTTAGTTTACCATTGATATGCTACTTTGTTATTGTATGGTCAAGCGTCAACTTCACCTACCCATTTCCCTTGGTGCCTTAATGTTTTATTTCTTGTTTTAGCATCTTTAGACTTTAGTTTATTTATCTCCTATTCCGGACTAGCTTAATTGTCGATAACATTTGGTGGTGTTTACCGTTCTCTGTGGTTCGACCCCTATGCTTGCCTTATACTCGTATTAGGTTTGTTTAGGTTGTATAAATTGTATTTGATCTAGGGATAGACAATTGACGACGCTTTTATTCCCTTGTCAAATTGGCGCCGTTGCCGGGGAACGGCTTCCATTACGGCTATGTTATCTTATTGAGACTAGTCCATTGTATATATTTCTTTTGATTTATTTTTGTTCTCTTTGTTTTGTTTTTGAAAAATGTCACATTTTTCTTTTCCTCAATATGATGGTGAGCCTTTTTGTGTCTACTTCCATAGACTTGTGGGGTTTTTGAACTATAATGGTTGTAATCCTTGTGAAGCTTGTGAGATTTGTTACTATGGCATGAATGAACAAACGAGATATGAAGTTGAAAGTAGGTTTAATGGCGAATTTCAAGCATTATCGGTTCATAGTGCTTGGAGCTTTTTTGTACGGTTTGCTAAGGAAGTACGCAATAGGGCATGTAATGTTGCTAATTTTGATTCTCAATGTGATAATAGTTTTACTAGTGGCATGCATCCCCATGATTTATCTTGTGATCCTATTTGTGAACCTAATACAAGTGATTTCAACTCTCTATCTCCTATTGTTGATGATGAATCTCATTTACTTTATTATGCCCCCTCTCCCCAATATGATGATGCTCATGTTTATAATGTGAATGATCCTCCCTCCTCATCTTCTTGTTCTTACATGGCTTCAAATGATTTCCCTTATGCTTCTAATGAGTCCTTTTATGAGGGTAATTCTATGGAAAGTTTGAAGGAAGAGAAGATAATGAAGATAATGGAGATGATGGAGAAGTATAACGAGATGAGGGAAGTTGAGAATAGTGAGACGGAAGCTAGAATGAAGATGCTTGAGAGCCAAATTCTCCAACTAGCCAACTCTTAAGAAAATGCCCTTCCTTCTTCTTCTCTTCCCCATATGAGTGAGGATCCCATTAGAGAGCATTCGAGTGATGGTGAAGGAGTTGAAAATGAAAAGAGTGTCGATTTTGAAAATTCTAATCCTTCTTCCCATCTTGATGAGTCTCAAGTGTATGTTTGTGACCCTTCAATCTATGAGTATATAGACTCTTTTGAAGTAATGTCCCACATATTTTTCGAGAGTCATATGAGGACTTATAGATTATTGGATGATTTCATCGAGAACGCTTCTTGGGACTTAGATGAGTTTGAGATGAATCTACCTCCATTCATGCACGATTTTGGGACCTTGGGTTTTGAGATAGTTGAAGGAAAGGTTGTCTATTGTGGTGAAAAGGAGGATAAGGTTGACTCCCTTAGAGTTTTTGAGCTTGAGGGAGGTGTAGATCGTGAGTGCCCTTCATTTGAGGATGCTATGATTGATTTTCATGCCCTCATTGGCGATGTGAGACCTTGTGGTGAGGGAGTAGCTACCCCTTTTCCCGTTTCTCATACCCCTTTTTCTCTAAGGTTCGACCACATCCTTCCTTACCCTACTTCTCTCCCTTCCTATCTCAAACAGCCTATTGGGAAGCCGCCCTCTATGGATGATTTTCATGTCCCTCATTCCATCATCATTGAGGAAGAGAGGAATTTTGTCAACCAAAAATTATGTGATGAGGATTTGCCTTTTTCCTTTTCTTTCCACTATTCTTTTCCTTCTTCTACTTCTTAATTTCTTGAGATTCCTTTCGATCCTTCTTCTTCTTTCTTTTGGCATCTCCCTCTTCACTTGGGTGCAATAATTTTGTTGCACGTTCTTATTCCGTCATTTGCCTATTTACACTCCCATGAAATGTGTAGTAGTGCATTTGACAAGCTCTTGCGTGCGTTGAACTATTATTTCCTAGAGCAGTCTCGCTTGGACGTTAAACAAGCCTTTGCGGGAAGTAACCCGTGTTTTATTGCTTTCATTTTCTTTTGTTTTTAGATTAGATTTTCTCACATGGACGTGTTTGTGTTCCTCGCTAGGTACACAACTTGATATACTCTTGCGCATTGGTGATGATCAAGAATCAAGGAAATGTGCCTCAACTTACCTATCATGTGGAATTCAAGCCTTATTTGTAGAGATTATGGCTCATATGAGGTTATTTCGGGTTTTTTGTGTGATTTTGCATTTATCCCATATCCGGTAATATCCTTCTTTTCCCTCTTTCTCTTACTTATTGTGACTTGAAGATCATGTGTTGGTAATGTTGGATTAATTATTCCTTGTTTTCCCCTCCTTGGTTTCATTGATAGTGATTTGAGAGCTTGGTTTCATTCAAGCTTGGGGGAGGGTATTCTATCATGTTTGGTGGGATGTTGATTCATATATGCCATGCACGTGAGTATGTGCATTTCCATGTTTTTCATGCTTTTGGAAAATCCAAAAAGATTTTTGTTTACTTCAAGGCAAGTTTAGCAAAATTGTGTTTTGTTTCTTCTTAATTGGACATTATATCTTTTGGATTTGTTTACTCTTGAATGCCTTTCTTCCTAAGTGATTAATGTGTGCACGATTTGAGAGTGTCATTGGTTGACTCTAGGAAATTACATGCTAAGGTAGCCGGGTTAAGAACTTTTAGGAATCCATGAAGCCCTAGTTCGCGGGTATGTGGTAAGATGGTGTTGCTCTCTATAGTGGATTTGGCACCCTTAGTTGGTATTTGCTTAGTTATAATCCCGTGTGAGGTAACATTTATCTAGCCTTCATCACTTTGTTGTGTGGTGCATTTGGATCCTTAGCTATGCATGTCTTGATCCTTCTTTTGACTTATAGCTCCCAAGATCGTGACCGAAGCACTCTAGGGGAGGAAAAGGGCACTTCTTTCTCATTTTTTTTTTCTTTATCTTCTTTTTGTTTTGTTACAAATTTGATTTTGTATTTTGCATAAACCAACTTGCTAACCAATTTGAGCTTATGTTTCCCGCTCTTGTTTAAACCATGTTACAAACCTAAATGGCCTATGTTAACCAACCCTTATAGTTAGTGAAGCATTGGCATGTGAAGTTTGATTTTTGAGAATGTTGATCATAAACAAGAATCACTTTGAGATTTGGTTAGAGTTGAACTTGTAAAGAATGAGGCAAATTTATGAAAATCAAGTGAAGTTTCAAGAAAAAGCCGTCCAAAGTTAAAAAGGCAAAGACAATGAATAAAGTAAAAAAAAAAAAGAAAAAAAATTGGAAAAGAAACAAAAGAACAAAAATATTTTCAATGGTTTCGTTTTCTTCCCTGGTTTAAGCATTGAGGACAATGCTTTGTTCAAGCTTGGGGGAATTAATCGTTTCTTCATTTTGTATATTTTGTGTGTTTGTGTTGAATAAGCTTGGGGGAATGGAATTTTTGGTATTTTTGTTTGATATTTAGTGACTTCTTTAGTTGTTTTTGAGTGTCGGCCGCACTTTTTGCTTCACTTAGGAAATATCACCAAATTTTAAATTTTAAATTTTTACCCCGCCTTAACCCTTAGCCCTACGTTACAACCAATAAAAAGACCCTTGGACTCTAGTGGGTTAGGTCAAAAGAACGGTGGAGGGAGATAGACTTCAAACCTATGGAAAGAGTATGCATAGTTGAGACGTCGGGATTACCTTCTCAAAGTTTTTCATTTCTTTATCTTTTTCCGGGTCCTTCGTGGAATCTTGAGAAGCTAGCTTAAGGGTTAATTTGAAGCTAGTGGAGAGAACGTGGCCCGATTGGTTGGGGCTAGGGTGGATTGAGTCCTAAGTAGTTCTCTATTCTTAGCATGTCTTATGTTTCAATTAACCATTGACATCTTGGAACGTGCATACATTTGTCTATTTAGAAAGGTTTGCATTCACTAGTACTTGTCCCTATCTCTTGTTCATATATGAACTTGTGTTTTGCTCTTTGTTTTCATATTTCTTTTTCTTTTTCTTTTGTTGCCTTGCTTTGGTTTTTGTCAAGAGTTGTGGGTTAAGCTCTTAGGAAACCCTCACGAGACCTCACTCGTCCTCATAAGCGACTTTGGGGTTTTAAGGGCTTGTTGTAGCTAAAAACAACCGTGATTCCTACGACAGCGAGTTAGTGTACATTCTTTCTCCTTGTTTCTTTTTTGTTTCTTTTGCTTTCAATAATTCCATCTTGTTCTCTTTTACCTTATCTTTGCTCGAGGACGAGCAAAAGTTTAGCTTGGGGGAATTTGATAAGTGACATTTATGTCACTCCTAGGGGTAGTGTTTAGGTTATTTTCGTGTTTATTTTCCCGTATTTTTCCTTTTATTCTCTTGTTTTCTCTTTAATAAAGTTTCTAGTTTATTTTGGTAATTTTGGAGTGTTTTGGTTTATTTTTTCTTTATTTTATTAGTTTTAGTCTATTTTCGAATTTTATTTTATTTTATTTGCTTGCGTAGTTTTAATTATTTTTAGTTTAGTTTTATGTCTCTTATTTTCTATTTTATTTTATTTATTTCTATTTTATTTATTTTTATTTTATTTGTCCTGGTTTTGTTTTATTTCGTCCTTTATTTATTTTCATTTTATTTTATTCTTATTCTTTTTCCCAATTCCTTCCTTTGGTTTTGTGTGTAGGGGTTCGGGTTTTATGTCAAGTGGGTTCGGGTTCCAAGTTGAGTCAAACGCCAAACAAACCTGCTGCCCCTTATCCATCACCGCACCCTTCATTATCCTACACCACCCTAAGCAACAACATCTCACTCCCCTGCTCCCTCTCCTTCACTCACGCATCAACCAACACCAACACCACCAATCAGAAATTCAGCCTCTGCTCCCTCTCCTTCACTCACGCATCACACCCACTGCTCTCACCTTACCACCACCTCACAACACCAACAACCCACTACACCAGCCACCTAGCAGCGCAACCAACACCACAAATCAACCAGCCAACTCCCATGCTCCCTCACGCACACAGAAACCCACCAAACTAATCAATAGCTGCAACCAACGCCATCAGCCACCGTTCCCTCAAACCAGCAACAATTCGCCACCACCAGCTGCCGCAAACAGAGCAGCCACGCATCTACTAAACTCATCAACTACAGCAACCACGCACCACCAGCTCCACCGCTTTTAACCAACCAAATCAGCCACCAATTAACCTCTTACTTCCACTCACACCACCTGACCACATCAGCCCCTCACCAACTCCCCGTAACAGCAACACCACCGTAAAAAACCAGCAGCAATTAAGCAATTAATCGACCCCTCAATTAAGCAAAAATCAGAGTAAATTGCAAATTAATCAAGTTCGAGCAAACCGTTGAGGGTTCGGCCGAACTTCGAGTCAGAGATTTTGGGGGTTTTGTTATTCGAAGAGGAGTGGTCGAACATACCCATGGTTCGACCGAACCAACCCCGTAGTTCGGTCTAACCAGCCATCGGTTCGATCGAACCATTTCACGAGACTCGCACATGGTTTTTAATGAGGATCGAACGACCTCGATTTGATGATGATGGTTGATGAACAGTGGTGATGAAGATGCGCTTCAATGGAGTTCAAACCTCAAGCAGCCAATGTGAAGGAGAAGAACGGCCTTAATAGCTACTTGTTTCAAACACTTAGCGAACCAAGGATTGTTTCGAGATCCTTAAACATTACTGAAAGATTCTCTATCCTTAGAGAACCTCGCAGAATGAGTCTCGAAGTTATTTCCTTGACTACTTTGATCATCGTCTATTCTAGACTCGATCAAAGTGGGGGCTAACTGTAGACATCTACTTTTGGCCTTCTGTCCCGACAGGAAGTGCAATGACGATAAATAAAACCATCTTCGTGTTGGATCAAAGTGAAGAATACTTATGGAAAACTGGTTAAGCCACAAAACATAAAAGACTAGCCCAAATTAAAGATAAAAGCAAAAAAAAAAGGTCCAATAAACTAAACCCGATCATAATTAGGCTTAAGGGCGTGCTTAAAACCCAATAATGACGGATTTAGGAGCGCCTAGGTTAAATCTTGGTGTTGCCGCAGCATCTCAAACAGTCGCGCTGGGTTGGCGAGCGCAACTAAATCAGTTGCGCGTGACACCCAGCGCAACCTCCAGAGTTGCGCTGCGGAAGATTCAGAATTATACGGAAAATATAAAATCGAATATTACCATAAATCCTCGTGTAAGACAATAGTTGTGTTGCCCATACCAGCGCAACCTAATCACTTGCGCTGGGATGCCACGCGTAACTCATCCTGTTCCGCGTGACAGTGCTGCGGCAGAATGCTCAAAACCCTAAACCTAATCATTCCCTATAAATAAGAGCTTAAACCGAGGCTTTAATAGACAGAAAGTAACCTAAAACTCTGGCAAAATACTTGTGAACTTGTGCAACCTAGCCCCTCTTGTCCTAAACACTCACCCTTTTGATATTTTGTTACTACGGTGGAGGTTCCACAACAAGAATGAGTCCATAAGTGTTCTAAACGGAGATCTAGCAAAGAGAAGTGGTAAATTCCCGAGCACTTAGTTAAATCAAATTTATTTTGCTGTTTTAAAGAACCTTAATTAATTAATTAGTGTTGTTTGATCACCTTTAAAATAATTAGATAATCAATTCCACAGAGTATCTTGCGTTAAAAAAAAGATTAGAATTGAATTAAATAATTTTTGGTTGATCACTTAATCCAAGGCGAATATTGTTTATTTTCTTGTCCTTTTCACGAATTTGATTAAATAAGAATAACGACATTGCGATGTAGTTCCTACGTGAATTAATACGTGTAAATAAAATTAACTAACATAGTTTTAGGTATGACGTTGCATATATTGTTTGGTGATGAAATTGTAAAAAAGGAAGAGCTAGTAGAGGCCGCACTAGGGCTAGGATAACGATTCCCCTCTAAAAGGAACGTTATTTTAGTACCCTCGCTCCCGAACCAATTTGGGCATGGGTAAACTTATGATTCGTGCTAATTATTCCATGAACTCCACATGGAAGAGGCATGAACGAGGTTTATGAGTTTTTCCTAAAACTCATTGGCGACTCCCTACTTGTTTCTTACAAAAAAGCGTAATGATAGAATCAATTCTAATTCACGGTCCCCCCAAAAGTCAGGAATTCAAATCCTACTACACCCTAACAAGTGTAAAGTCCTAGGCTTTTAAGTGGCCATAGGCATTTAAGGAGAGGACCCCATACGATGGGAACCCCCTCTTTACAGTTATGTCCATATGTAGAACACATATGGATTTCAGAAAAGTAAGAAAATCTCAATCAGGAAGTAGAATCGAGCAAACAATGCTAAAAACTTGTCAAAATTAGAACTCATATTTCTAGCTCGGTATTGGAAGAACTTGGCGCCAGCGAACAGAGGCTATCGTCGCAATATGGCTCTATCGCCTGGCAACAGAGTCATATCAGCGGCGACAAACTCTGTTTTCTAGACGCCAAATCCTACATGCCTCAACAACTTTCTGTGTTTGATAAAATTTTCCAGTTTTTCGCAACATTATTTCGATCCTAGTTGTGAAAGATATTCCTCGAATTTCCTACGTGTAAAAATCCTACGTTTTTAACTCATTACGGATGGTCTTTCCAATGAGATTTTTTTTATGCATATGACAATAATGTTTATCATCCACTTACGCACATAAAATACTTAGAACATTTCAAGTCTCATCCACTCATTCTAAATTATTTCCAAAATAAATTTTAGGAATTAAAATATAAATCCTCCCCATTGGAGTCGCCAAAAACTGTAGGGAATATTTCAAGCATTACCCCAAACTTGAACCCCACTGTGATTATACACTTAAGCATGGTGGCGTCCAAAGGGAAGGAAGATAGAGCAAAAGAGTCGCCAACAAGTTTTGGGAACTTAGAAACCGTTCACAAAGTGAAGGTTACACCCCTTAACGATCCAGAGATAGTCAACTCCAATAGGTCTGGAACCATGACTGGAAGTTCGGGGATGAAGGTACATACAAATCCAACCTAAAAGAGATTGAACCTGCCCTAATAATAGGCCTCTACTTTATTCTGATGGTATTCATGTGCGCTTTCTGACTAACATGAAATCAATAGGTTTAGCCTAAACCTGTTTAATCTATGTCGGTTGAATATTAATGCACAAATAAATCTATCATTGGTGATCACTTTAATTATAATCAAATTAACCCTAAACAAGATTAATAATTATCTTATTAATTGTGATTACAAGTACCAATTCCCTTTAAACATGCATAAAAGGCGTGATCAAGCAATAACAATAAATATCAAGCAACATAATAATAATCATAAATAATAATTATAATAATCATAATCATGATAACAAATCATAATAATCATAATTAAAATAATCATGTTAAAGCATAATAATAGCAAGATCCTAGGTATGATACTAACAAGATTAATAACAAACCCTAGCATGTCACTGAACAACAAAGATCAAATATATAGCCCTGATATGATACTAACATGAATCTTGAGAAAGAGAATAGAAAGCATCGCAAGAATCATAATAAGCATATTTGATATTATAACCTTTTCCCTAAACATAATACTAGGAATCATCGTTGTCATTAAAAACATCAAAAATCCTAACATGATACTAGGAATCATAATAACAACCTAGACATGATTTCTATATCATAATAACAATGCAAACAATTAAAGTACTTACTTGGATGCCTCGTATATCTTTCTAATAATAAAATACACGCGTTAGTAACTTCAAGGAAAATATAAACTAACAATTAAATTAAGTAATTGAAAGAGAGATTTGGGACCAAACCCTCAGAAATTAAACCTTTCACATCTAGGGCGAAGGATACTTCGAACTTGTCTTGGTGTGTCTAGATCTTGTGAATGCGGAATTTTGTTTGAGAAAAACTAGTTTAGAAAAGAGAGAGAGAGAGAATCGAGGATTTCTTGATGAGAGTTCGTGATTGAAAACGGAGGTTTAGGAGGCTATTTATAGAGAAAATTAGCCGGATATGATAAAAAAAGAATCAGAGTTCCGAAAAGAATAAAACAAGACGCTGTCGCCAAGTACGCGCTTGCCGTCAGATGCCAGACGTGTCGCCAAACGCCAGGTCTATCGCCAGGCGACAGACGTGTCGTACGGCGCTGCAATCAATTTTTCCACGCATTTTCTTATTTTGATAAAATTTAAGTGTACGAGAGGGTAAAACTGTAATTTCCTTAAAAACACTTCTTTTATTCGAATTAAAACTCTTAAAAGTTAGTTTATCAATGCTAATCAAATTAAGATACAAAAAACCTTCTAGAAGATTCTAGAAGTCTATAATCAATTCTAATCACATTAGGAATGATAAATCAATAATAGGCCCTCCTCTAGATCATTGGGCCGCACATAATGATCAAATCGGGCCCAGTTTAGTAATTTGACCATAACTTCATCATTATTCATCGGAATTGGGCTTATAAAATATCGTTTGAAAGCTCTTTTCGAACCTGACCCAACTACACCATTATTGGACCCTTGCTATGGACCAAACCAAACTGGATTGGCTGTTTTCATAAAATATGTTTTCAAAAAAAGAGAGAAAAAGAAGAAATAATAACTAACCGCAACACTAAACAATCCACACTTTCACTTCATTCGATTATGATTCGACGTGAAAGGTACTCATCACCAGGTTAAGTTTTGGGGAGACACAAATGGGTGTCTACACTAAGGTCTTTGAATGAACGCACAATCATGATGATGATGAATAATAAGTGAGGCAGTCCCAAAAGCACATGATTGTGGGTTTGACACCCCATATTCTTGAGAGCACGGATTGAGTGCGCAAGAGCTAGAACTTCGAGAATCCAATTCCTTGCATCTTGAGCTTTCCAATTGCAATGAGCTTGCTCCAAAAGCTTCCCCCCGCCTTAGTAAATCACCAAAATAAAGGCCCAAACTTCGTACAATACCTACAACCACGAAAATAGAGCAAACAAAGGAGAAAAGAGTAGAAAAACCAACAAAATGCATAAAAGCTACAAAATAAGAGAGGTAAGGTGAAACCAAGACCAAATGCATAAAACTAAGCATTTATTAAGCATGAAAGCCATGAAAAGAAGGTAAAAACAACCTATATGCGCACCAAATGGGTGCGATTTATGACACCCATCAAATTCCCCCAAGCTTACCTTTTGCTCGTCCTCGAGAAAAACAAAACCAAGGGAGAAATGATGACCTTATTCAAACTAACAAAAAGAAGAGAAAAGACAAGAATATACACTAACTCACTTTCGTAGGAATCACGGTCAATTTTAGCAACTAAAGACAAGCCATTTTAACCCCAAGATCGCCCTAGAGGACGAGTGATGCTCTCGTAAAGGTTTCCTAAGAGATTAACCTATAACTCTCATAGTAATACAAACAAGGCAATGCATGAAAAAGAAACCAAAATACAGGGAAAGCAAACAAATGTTCATGAATGGACTTTTCCAAATGAACAAGCATAAAGGAATGCAAATCTTTCTAAACAAGTAAGGGAGTGCACGTTTCAAGATACCAAAGGTTGATTGAAACATAAATATGCTAAGCATAAGAACTAGAGAAACACAATCCACTTTCATCCCTAACGATCTTATCGCGTTCTCCTTACTAGTCTCATATCTTCCCCTAGTGAGCATCTCAAAAGTTCCACGAAGGAACCAGAAAAAGATATAATTTTGGGCTACTCGACGTCTTGACAATGCATCCCCTCTCCTTAGGCTTTAACTTATAATGCTCTCCCCCGATATATGACTCAACCTCTAGGTCGAATGGTCTTTCCCAAAGGTTATAACGAAAGGGAAAAAAGGGTGAGTGTAGGCTTATAATTTGAAAATTTGGGGGTATTCCTAATTAGTGAAGCAAAGGGTGATCAAACCTTCTCCTCATAACCAAGCAATCGCCAAACAAAAACAAACTAACTCCCCCAAGCTTATTCAATGCTATAACCACAATCTATATACAAAAAGCGTAAACGCTTCTCCCCCAAGCTTAAAGGAAGCATTGTCCTCAATGATTGAAAAGGGGAAAAGAATCACATCAAAATATATTTGTTTTTTTTTTCTTATAATCATTTTTTTTGTATTTTCATTTCTTTACAAGCAATTGTCCATGTCTCTTTAACTTAGGACGACTTTTACAATTTTTGATTTGCATTGTCCTTGCCTTTTTTTACTTTGGATGACTTTTTCATTTATTCATTTGCCATTATTTGCACAAAAATCACAACACAAACTTGCTTTCAAGAGAACCAAATATCCAAACTCCTCCACCACAAACTCCAACAATAATGATCAATTGCTTCACAAAAACTAAAAATGGAAACGAAAATGAAACAAAAGGCTCAAGATCTAAAGATGTGGCTTGAAAAGAAGGTATAAGGCTCAAATGGTTAGCAAGAAGGCAAATGTAAACCCAATGAACTTAAAAGAAAGAAAATTAACCTAGAAAAGAAAAATTACCACCCAAAGATGCCATTGTCCTCCCTAGATGGCTCGGTCTCAAGTTTAAGAATTATGCGTCAAGATTCTAGATTAGGTCCGTAATAGTCAAGGATCCATGCCGCTTATGCAAATATATGTTGAAGGCTTGAAAAATAATAAACCTCACGTGGATGTAGCAAATTCTCACTATTGGTGTCAATTCGACTATAGGAAGCAACTACCAACATGTCACAAACGTGTTGAATCCGGTTTCATGGTCCCACTAGTTATAACCAAATACCTCAGCATGCTTTATCCTAAAATCAAGCAAACATACTCTCAAACTGTGCACACCGTTACCATTTAAAAAGAAAAGCATTCAACTATACAAGTCCAAAAGTATTATGTCCAAAGCAAGAACAAAACAAAGATACATTGCAAATTTGCCTTAATAGAAACAAAAATATTTTTGGATTTTTTTAAAAATATAAGAACATGGAAAAGCATATACAAAGGTGCAAAGCATATATGTGATCCGTGATATTTATGGCACCTTTAGGCTATGTTTTCTTTAGATTTCTATGCTCGTTTTTAGTCCTTTATGTTTGATCGAGGGTTAGATAGGTCGTTAAGCTACTACCCTAATCAAATTAATCATTTATAATACCTAAACCTACACTAAACTAGTAAGTGGCAAGTAAAGGGTCGAATCACTAGGGAAGCACACTAATTCAACATCAATAATCACTAATGCAAGAGTAAAAAGGGGATTGTTTTTGTTGGTTTTGTTGATTAAGAACACCAAAACTACAAATAAGCAAGAAAATCATGATTAAAATCAAGGGAAAATGACGCTAGGGATACAGAGGTGTCTAATATGATTAGAAAGAGAGGAATAATGGTAATTATCATGAAACACATGCCAAAGAACACAAGATTCTACCTAAACAATTCATTCTCTTGCAATAGTCTAAGCAAATCAATGAAAGAGGTCTACACTAATAAGGATAATTCTCATGCAACCTATTAGTTACAATCAATTTAAGAGAATAAATAAGCACGATCCATAAAAACTCCACTTTAATAGCTCATTCTCATGCAATCATTAAAATAAAGATGACCTTAATCTAGTTCAAATCACTTTGATGCATTTAAATTAGAAAACATCAAATAGAGTGCAACAATAATCTCAAGCTATTAAAAATCATGTCTTTCATCAATTTATGGCATAAGTTCAATCCAACCATCATCATTCATCCAATATCAACTCATATTTTCCACCCCCTTCCCCTAGCAAAAAGATTAGCCTAGAGAAAGGAGATTAAACATAATATCAAAACTATAAACAAACTCAAGAAACTCAAAACAAAACATGATTAAAAACAATAATAACTAGATGAACTAAAAAGATTAACAAAAATAAGCAACAATAAAGCAAATAAATAAAACTAAAGGTAAGGATTAGAGATTACTAAAGAAAGGATTAATGAAAGATGAAAACTTTAAGTCTTGCTTGATTAAAGATTAAACATGAACAAGTTGAATACATGTAGGGAATAGTTTCAAGCCTTTAAAAATCTCACTAGCTTGAACCCCACTGTGATCATACACTAAAGTACGGTGGCGTCCAAAAGGGAAGAAGATAGAGCAAAAGAGTCGCCAACAAGTTTTTTAAGGAACTTGTAAACCGTTCACGAGGTGAAGGTTACACCCCTTAACGATCCAAGAGATTGTCAACTCCATAAGGTCATGAACCAAAATAGGGTTCGGGGATGAAGGTACAAATCCAACCTAAAAGAGATTGAACATTCCCTAATAATAGGCCTCTACTTTATTCTGCTCGTATTCATGTGCGCTTTCTGATTAACATACAATCAATAGGAATTAACCCTAAACCTGTTTAATCTATGTTGGTTGAATTTAATGCACAAATAAACCATCATTGGCGATCACTTGAAATTATAATCACAATTAACCCTAACAAGATTATTAATTATCTTATTAAGCGTGATTGCAAATACCAATTCCCTTTAACATGCAATAAAAGGTGATCAAGCAATAAATAAATATCAAGCAACATAATAAATAATCATCATCATCATGAATAATAATTATAAAAGAAAATAATCATTATCAAAACAATAATAATCATAAATAAAATAATCATTATAACAATTATAATCATAATCATGTTCATGTTAATATTAAAGCATAATAATAATAGCAAGATCCTAGGCATGATACTAACAAGATTAATAACAAACCCTAGCATGTCACTAAGAATTAAAAATCAAATCTTTAACCCTAACATGATACTAACAATCATAAATATTAGGAAGAATATAGGAAGCATCGTACTTTTAATCATACTTAATATTAAAATTACCCTAGACATGATACTAGGAATCATAAATAACAATCTAAGCATGATATCTACATCATAAAATCAATTAAACCTTTAAAGTACTTACTTGGATGCCTCGTACCTCTTTCTAATAACAAAATACACGCGTTAGTAACTTAAAGGAAAACAATAAACAAACAATTAAATTAAATAATTAAAATAGAGATTTGGGACCAAACCCTCAGAAATTAAAACCTTTCATGTCTAGGGCGAAGGCAACTTCGAATATGGCTAGGTGTTTCTAGATCTTGTGAATGCGGAATTTTGTATTAAAAAGCAAAGAAGAAAGAATGCATGAATGAATGTTATTGAAAAGAATTGAAGAGAGTTGATGATCGATGATGAAGATAGTTGATCAAAACTTAAGAATAAAGAGAATTGGTGACCCTTGATGATTGAAAACGGAGTTTTTGATACGATATTTATAGCGAAAATCATCCAAAAAAAATAATTTATCAAAACAGAGTCTGAAGACCACAAAAACACCTTGGCGCCAGAACTAGTGGCTAGCGCCAGGCGCCAATGCTGGCGTCTGGCGCCAAGGCCTGGGGTTGGACGCCAAACCGGCTTTCAACGCATTTTCGAAAATATGATAAATTTCCCGTACTGGAAGATAAAATAATATAATTTCAGTCGAAAATGCTATTTGATCTAATTAAAACTCTGAAGAGTCCTAACTGAATTAAGAATGATAAGACCTTCTAGAATGTTCTAGAAGACCAAAACCATTCCTAATTACATTAGGAATGATAAATCATATTAGGCCCTCCCCTAGATTATTGGGCCGTACATAAAGCTCAAACCGGGCCCAGTTTAGTAAATTGGCCATAAATTCCTCAATATTCATTGGAATCGGGCTTATAATATATCGTTGGAAAGGTCTTTGCAAACCCCATCCAACTACACCACTATTGGACCCATATCATGGACCAAACAAACTGGATTGGTTGTTTTCTTAAAATAAAGTT
Source organism: Chenopodium album (assembly GCF_948465745.1). Taxonomy (NCBI): domain Eukaryota; kingdom Viridiplantae; phylum Streptophyta; class Magnoliopsida; order Caryophyllales; family Amaranthaceae; genus Chenopodium; species Chenopodium album. The sequence continues at coordinate 47,218,262 of NC_137839.1, forward strand.
TTTAAAAACAGGGAGAAGAGAAAAGAAAAGAAATAAAACTTTCCGCAACACTAGACCTTTCCACACTTTCGTTTCATTTAATATGATTCAACGTGAAAGGCACTCATCACTGGGTTTGGTTTTGGGGAGACACATTTGGGTGTCTACAGAAGCCCCCACTTTGATTGAGTTTGGAGAAACGCAAGTTTCGAAAACGAAAGTCAAAGTATCGATAGGGACGGAGAATTATTCAGAACGTTCTGCGACCCTAAATCAATCTTATAACGCCGATACCTGCAAAACTAGCATTAGTTAAACAGATAAGAGAGTTAAGAAACGCGTATCTTGCACCGTCGAGCACACGTCTCTGAAAGTAACCGATTGTTGTTGTTGCTGCTTTTTTGATGATCTCTTGCAAGCTAGAGAACGCCATCCCGCTTGAAAACCGCTACGCCTTGTAACTGCTTCCAATTAGAAGATTGCTTCGCCTGAAACTATCCTCTCCGCTATGATAATATTCCACGTCCAAGTGAATATCATCGAAAATTATTTCTCTTAAAATAATTCTCATTCGCATTATGATCATCTTCCATGCCTCAGGAATTATGATCGAAGACAATTTCGCCCTGAAATTACCTTCAGTTGTTTGTGACAACTTTCCGCAAGCTAGGGAATGATGCCGAAGACATCTTCTCTTGAAGTCATCCTCACTTGATGCGATAATCTCCCAAAGGAAAATACCGAAGATCCACGCCTGTCGATCTTTAAAAGTTCGCCTGAACTTGCTTTTGATATGCCTGTATGTCGGCGCTCTTCTGCTCTGAACCTGTATGTCGGTGCTCTTTGCTCTTGAACCTGTATGTCGGTGGTTTTTGCTAGTGAGCCAATGCTTAGGCGCTTTAAGCTAAGTGAGACGATCTTTTCATCAAGTCGATCACTTTATGTAATCAATCCGATTACTTAATCATGTCAAATTGCTTAGAGGGGCTAACTGGCGTACCAAGGAACCCAAAATATGTTGCAGGAAGCTAGCACAACCCCATCAGGTGGCTGGCTGCTTTGGCGTCGCTGAAAATCAATCAGCGCCAGCTTTATTGCACTAGAGCCACGCGCTGATATTGGCGTCTGGCGCCAAGCACAGAATGTGACTCCAATGCCTAGGGACTGGCGCCAACACGGGAATCACTTTAAATTCCCTTTTTCAGTTCATTTCGTGCTCTGGTTTGTTGCGAACGCTGCTCGAAAGAAGTCGAAACTTCAATTGATCGTTGCACATTCGTTTCTCAACCGAATTCGCTCAAGTTTGTTGCAAATCAAAGCTCTTTTAATCCATATTCCCGATCTATGTAAGTTTTCCTCCAACTCACACCGGCTTTTATGAATTTTTGGCATGTTCATTCACGAATTTCATGAAAATTCGAAACTTATGATGCTCAATTTGCTTTGTTTATCAAGTTTTATGCCATGAAATTGCTTGTTTATGTTTGTATATTGCCTTGGGAGTAATTTGAGACTTGTTTGACCCAATTTGGTGAAAAAATGAGCAATCCACCATTGTTGGACCTCTTAGGGTCGTGAAGAACAATGCGGCTCGTTCTCGTTGTTTTTGCTAGCAATTCTTGTTTAATTTGTCACAATAATCACTATAGTGTTGCAAGAAATTGTTTGATTGCTTGAAAAAATGTTGTCATGCTCAATTTTGAATTTGTGCTCTATTTTAGTACTACGTACTCTGTTTTTTTTTTTGCGAACATAGTATCATGCGGCTAGGCAAACCTTTAGATACTATAGAACCTCAATTTATGATGATTTTGCACAATGTAGCATGGCTAGAAAACGAGGCTCAGGTTCACGGTCCCGAAACACTAGACGAGAGCATGAGCCTGTGGAGGACGACACTACACCGTCCACTTCGCTTGGTCAGCTTCCAGAGTGGGATGAGCAGACCTTGTTCTTTGCCCCTTTCCACCACATTTCTGAGAGGGTGAGACGGGGAAACGAGCCGGGGAGGACACGGAATCACGGCTCTGGCTGTGATGGTCTAGGCGATTTGTATAGGATGCATATCGCCAGAGATCGAGAGACGAGACTTCTATGGGAGTCTTGCGGACTGGTTGCCCTGTTTGAGACCTCCGAGGCTATGGTTGCCTCCAGCGGGGGTCACCACGTAGTACGTGCTCTGGTGGAATTCTTTTGGGACACCACCAACACCTTTCATTTTCCTTGGGGTGAGATGATGGTCACTCCTACAGACTTCATTCTCATCACAGGACTGGAGTTCTCTTCTGTGCCGCTGCCATTCGACGGCAGTATCGATGTATTTTCTCCAGAGGTCGAGGAACTATTGGGGCCGATTGCTGTTCGGGCCCGAGCTGAGGTCGAGACAACTCAGTTCAGTGCTAGGGGGATTCGCCGCTCGACGCTGGCAGCGGCTCTTGATGATGATGCGACCACCCGAGAGCAGCGGGTGCACATCTTTGTGCTGATGTTGTTGTCAGGGACATTCTCCCCTGACAGGGGTAGTAGGGCATTGCTTTACTACCTTCCTGCTGTTCGCGATCTCCAGCGGATCGGGACTTATGATTGGGCCAGCTTGGCCTATACTGACTTCGTTCGCGCACTGAGGGACTCGTGTTGCCACCGGTCCTTTAGGACGAATGTTGCTCTGTCTGCTTTCTGGAAAGTCGTAGAGGTAAACATTATTCCCTATAAAGTTTAGCCCTATATGTTAGGCAGCATTTACTCATACTTTAGCCTTTTTGTAGATCTGGTTCTATGAGTACTTTCCTTCCATTGCGCCGGCGAGACCATCGTCGAGGGGGTATCCGGCGAGCGCCTCTTGGGGCGGCCACCATGTGGACCTGTCTACTGCACGTGTCCGGAGTCTAATCAACTTGGTACGACTTTTAGTGTTTATCTTGCTCTTCTGCGACGTTTTAGACATGTTCTTATGTGATTGGTGCTTTTATAGGGACCTGAGGTAGTATACCGACCATGGGGTGGTTGGACAGTCCCTGGATTAGCCGCACGGTACTTTGCCGAGCGTCGCTACTTTTTGGGGACCTATGGAGCGGTTGTATACTTAGGAGAGAGAGTTGCTAGACAACACTCTTCCGATATTTTTATTGTTCCTGCTCCTCCACCACGTCACATGTTCGACGAGAGAGAGTTATCGAGCATGGCGGTCCCATGTGATCCTTGGGCGGAGTTATGCTGAGGAGCTACTTCCTTTGTTAGCTTCAACCCCTGTGCCGGCCGAGGATGTGAGGGTAAGATTCTGTTTTTCGCTGAGTAGCCCCCAAGTAATACCTTGCTGATTTCTTTCTGTCTTAGCAGGATGGTCCCACTGAGTTTGTGCCACCTCGTATGTCCATCCACTACTAGGGGATGTACGGGCCGATCGAGGAGATGATTTCTCAGGCTCCTGAGGGCGAGCGCTTCGTGGAGCGGTCGATTCCTCGTCACCAGACTAGGGTAAGTCTAATTCTAATTCAGAATCTTGTATTTAGTTATCATGCATTTTTACTGACTTGACTTTCCTTGACAGTTCTCACACGAGGTGGTTTCGGCTATGGCACGATGCATAGATGCCTTCCGGAGCCAACTCGTTCGGATGAGGAACGCAGCTACCTGTCGTCGAGACGACGCTGTCCGAGAGGTAACTTTTCTTTACTTATTATTTCTGCACTACGGCTTCAGTTTTTTTTCTTGTTCCTGATTTAATTCTTTTTGCAGGGTCAGCCGATTGCTTCTCACACCCGTACGAGGCCTGAGGGGCGGAGAGAGCCGGCGAGGTCTAGCTCGAGACGTCGTCGCACTTCGTCAGGAGGTAGAGGTGGTCGTTCTGAGGCTGCTCGAGCCGATGTTGCTGAGGGCTCCGGGTCTTCTTCTGAGGGTGCTCCTGCTGCACCGGTAGGAGAGGCTACTTCGGCTTTCGGAGGTGGTGGGATGTACGAGGTTGGCTCGTCATCGCAGCAGCCTCCGCGGTCTCAGCCTCAGGTTGACCTTGGCTGGAGCGGTCCTGTTTTAAGCTTCCCTCCTCCTACGGAGACTGGAACTGGTGCTGAGGCCGGAGCTGGTGGAGAGGTGACTCCTCGGACGGCGCAGTTTTATTGCATGATAGGCCTACGTCCTCCGGTGCCGTAGTTTGCTTCTGTATATGCATTTTATTTTGACTTTTTATAGAACTTTGCCTTTGACTTGTTATTTAGACACTCTGTACATTCTGTTATTGCGAATTTATCTACTATTATGTTAGTGTATGTTAGTGTGTGCAAATGTGATGAGAATTATGCGCAAAAATTCCGTCATTTTTATTATTGATGGAGGGTATTATCCGACTCTCTCCCCCAAAAGGAAAAATAAAAAGGAAAAATAAAACGGAGAAAAAGGCTGATTTTTGAATTTTAATATAAACTCAAGAGAAAATAAAAATTAACTAAAAATAATCGCTATATTTAATTAATTAATAAAAGGATAGAAAAATGTTTAGAAGAAATTAAAGCGGGGTCATAAAGCCATTAACCGACTCCAATTTAATATAAAAACGCAAACTGAGCACGCGCGGCTGTCCTGCTTACTTGGCGCCAGCTGGCGCCAGCTTGTGGCGCGTGGCGCCAGGCGCTATTTCTAGCGTGTGGCGCCAATAGCAGATGGGTGACGCCAATTTCCGGTGTGTGACGCCAATTGACGCTGATTACGTATTCCAGTCAGGTTGAAATTCCTCGCAATTTGTGCATAAATAGCCCCCTGCTCAGCCGATTATTCACATAATTCCAGCGAAAAAATTATTCTTCTCCTTTAGAAAAAATAATTATCATGTCTTTAGCCACCAAAACCTTCACCCAATATTCTCATGAATGGTGTCGATCTCTCAATGCTAGAGAATGAAAAGAATTGGATTTATTTCACTTGGGGTAATATATGGCATAAAAGGGGTAGATCTAGACATAGACTTCATACATACCGCTTTAGAATATTGGAACATTGATACACATTGTTTTAGAATAGGGTATGATGAAATTAGCCCTTTGCCAGAGGAATTTGGTGCTATTTTAGGCTTCCCTGCAATAGACCTGATAGTAATCCCTAGGGTAGATGCATATTACTATAAGGATTTCGAGCGCTTCTTTAACTTGAAGGAAAGGGATTTATCAAAAATAGTAGATGGCAATGCAGTGAACTTAAAAGAATTCGCACGCTATTATTTTGATAAACCGCTTTCTGAATCTTTTCACATATATAGAAGAAGGGCGTTTTTATTCTGCATGCTTAATCAATATTGTCTTAGTAGTGGTAAAATTAACGAGGGTCAATCAATTATAACCACTGTGCTAGAACAAATTGAATCAGGGAGAAATCCAATGCCATTGATAGTTGGAGAGACTATGATTAGTCTAGATGAGTTGAAAAGGGAACCAAAAGCACTTCTTCGCGGTTCTCCAATTTTATTACAGGTAGAAAAATAATATTTTTAATTACAGAAATCAAAAAAATATATTTTTGTATTGTAATATTAATTTATTTGATTTGGAATTTTTTACATATGTGGCTAATGGAAAGGTTAGGATTAATTAGCCCTCCGAACGACATTGAAAGTTATACGCCCACTTGCTTTGTGAGAAGAAAGAAGCGCATCCCTAAAATTGGGCGCCATGGGTGGAAGAAATTCTTTGAATCACGTGATTTCTCTATCAAGTGGGTCATCCCATGGTGGAAAATAAGAAGGATGGTTGGTGTTAACAAGCAACCTCTCTGCCGTCTTCCAAGCTTGTCTCGCGTGACATATTATTATCCCTGCAGAGTAAAAAGACAATATGGCTTGCTTCAAAATATTCCTTCCAGGGATCTTCGTCCTCCATATGAGTATCCCATATCTCAAGATGTAGATAAATTTGACACTTACTGGAGTGCTAGACCTTTATGGGAAGTGATTACCCAAAAGGTTCCCCCTTCTTTACCTAATGATGTAAAGAAGTGGTTGTTGAAGAAGTCTTCAATTGATCAGGGTAGGACCGATGTGAAGAATCGTCTAGGTGACAGGGTGACACCGGCCAAGGAACGCTTAGGTGCAAGAATACTATTAAAGACAAAGGGAAAGGAAAGCTATAGACAAGAAGGCTTGGGTGGAAAAGAAACATGGGGTGCTAGCTAAAGGAGAAACAATCTATTCTAAAAAAGAATGTAGGTCCTCTAAAGGATGCCTACTGGCTAAAGTAATGGATGAAGAGGAGGAAACGGAAAAGAATTGGAAAAGGGCAAAGAAGGAGAAGAAAGACTAGAACATTACTTAGCTTTAGATTTATTAGATTGTTAATTTTTTATTTAAAGTTAATTTATTTCCGCTTTATTTAAATTCCATTAACAATGCAATTTTATGAAATTTCAGCTTTCAATTAAATTGTTACTTTAAATTTATTTTATTAAAGAAATGAAAAACCGAAAAAATTGATTTTCCAGAAAATCTTCGAGTACAGAAGTCGAAAATTTTTCGAAAAGAACACCGAAATTCACCCAGATTTTATTACTGAATTAGCGTCAATAATTGCAGATTGGCGCCAGCTATTGAGGTCTGGCGCCAGGCGCCAATACCGTCGTCTGACGCTAATGGGTTTTTGCTGGCGCCAGGCTCTGTTCTGTGACGCCAGTTGCTTTTCCGACTTTTGTTGACTTTTTGTTGATTCTGGAACGCGGAGATGTCGAAAATAAAGTTGTCGCACCCGTAATGGGTTGCCTACGTATCCTTTCCTAAGGAATCAGGCCGAACGTAGCTCTCTTGAGTGTCCTACTCAAGTAATTATGGGTAGTATTTTTTAAGTTGGTCAAGATTGGTCATGTTTGAGAATTCATTGCCATCCATGTCAGTTAATTTTGCTGCACCACCTGACAGGATTGTTTTGACAATGTAGGGGCCAGACCAATTAGGTCTGAACTTTCCCCTTGGATCTAAAACATTTTTCCTTAGCGCTTTTAATACCAAATCTCCTATTTTGATATTTCTTGTCTTGACCTTCTTATTAAAATGTCTAGCCATACGAGTTTGATAGCACTGAGTGTGGTGTAGAGCTTCTAGTCGTTTTTCGTCGAGTAGGATCAATTCCTCATATCGTGCCCTAGTCCATTCGACTTCATCGAGTTTACTCTCTAGCGCAATACGTAGAGATGGTATTTCTAGTTCGACAGGTTGTACGGCATCCATTCCATATACCAAAGAAAATGGTGTATTTCCTGTTGACGTACGGATTGACGTGCGATAACCCCACAATGCAAAGTGAAGCTTGTCAGGCCAATCCTTATAATTTTCTGTCATTTTCTCGATGATAGTCTTTAAATTTTTATTAGCTGCCTCGACTGCTCCGTTTGCTTTAGGTCTAAAAGGGGACGAGTGATGCTGTTGGATACCATATTTGTGTAGCAAATCTTCACATTCGGCTTGAAAATGAGTTCCATTGTCACTTATCATTTCATGCGGGACTCCATATCGACAAATGATATTCCTTTCGATAAAGAGTGCTACATGTTTTGCGGTGAGTTTAGCATATGATTGTGCTTCGACCCACTTCGTAAAGTAATCAATTGCTACTAGAATAAATTCATGGCCTCCTGTCCCTGGAGGAGCGATCTTGCCAATTATGTCAATTCCCCATGTAGAAAATGGCCATGGTGATGTGTAGGTGTAGAGCAAAGATGGAGGAACGTGTTGTAAGTTGGCATAAATTTGACACTTAGGGCATCTTTTTACATATTGATGGAAGTCCCTATTCATGGTAGTCCTATAATGCCTTTCTCGCATTATTTTCTGGACTAACATTTTGTCATTTATATGAGTTCCACAGATTCCTTCGTGGACCATTCTCATTATTCTTTGTGCATTCATCTTCCCTACACATAGGAGGGCTCGACCTTTAGGTACCCTTTTATGTAGCTCGTTGTCTATGAGTACATATTGAGAAGCCAAAAGTCTCAAGGCTCGTTTTGCTCTTTTGTCAGTATGAGGAGGGTATTCTCCATTGGTGACATAGTTGAGAATGTCTGTGTACCATGGTTCTTCTTCTTGTTCTTCATCTTCGTCTTGGACTGGGTCGTCGTCTTCTATAGCCTGTATATATGCTGGTTTGTGCCTTTTTTCGATAGTTAGAGGCATTTGCTCGATATCCGTGGGAATCCTAACCATTGAGGCTAATCTCGCCAAGGCATCAGCAAATTGATTTTCTTCTCTAGGTAGATATGTGTATTCCACCTTCTCTAACTTATCGGTAAGAGTTTCCAGATAGGTTTGGTAAGGGGCTAGGCTTTCACTCCTTACTTTCCACCTTTTAGATATTTGATTGATGATTAGAGAGGAATCTCCGAATATCCTTAACTTCTTTACTCCCAATGCCAGGGCTGTTTCAAGGCCTACCACACATGATTCATATTCAGCAGCATTGTTGGTAACGTCGAAATCAAGCTTTATTGAGATTGGGACGTGTTCTTCTTTGGGTGATACTAGTAGCACTCCGACACCACATCCCTTTTGGTTTGAGGCTCCATCGAAATACAAGGTCCAAGTATCATCTTCGGTGACCATCAAATCTTCATCTGGAAATTTGTTGTCCTGTATTGGTGTCGAGTCTTCTATTGGAAAATCTGCCAGAAAGTCTGACACCACAGATCCTTTAATAGCTTTTTGTGGCATAAACCGTACATCGAACTGGGCTAAGTTGACTATCCATCTTGAAATACGTCCATTGAGTGTTGATTTCTCGAACAAGTATTTGAGTGGATCCAATCGAGATACCACGAAAACGGTATGCACCAACATGTAATGTCTCAACTTAGTTGTGGCCCACACCAAAGCGAGGCACAATTTCTCGAGTGGTGTATAGCGTGTTTCGTATTCGAGCATCTTCTTACTTAATTAATAGATTGCATTCTCTTTGTTTTCTATCTCTTGTGCTAACATAGCTCCCATTGTCTCTTTGGTAACCGTCAAATATAACCTAAGAGGTATTCCGGGAAGTGCTGGCGCTAATACGGGAGGATTTGCGAGATAGGATTTGATCCGGTCAAAGGCTTTTTGACACTCGTCATCCCATAATACTGGTACATTCTTCTTGAGCTTTTTGAAGATTGGTTCACATATCGTTGTTAGTTTTGATATGAACCTACTTATGTATTGCAACCGACCAATGAATCCTCGAATCTGTTTCTCGGTTTTGGGCGATGGCATTGACATGATTGCTTTAATCTTGGTTGGATCTATCTCTATTCCTCTAGAGCTTATGACGTACCCCAAGAGCTTGCCTGAGGTGACTCCAAAAGCACATTTTGATGGATTCAACCTCATATTGTATTTTCTTAGCCTTTCAAAAAATTTTCTTAAGGCTACTTGATGGCCTGGACGGTCCTTTGATTTCACAATCATGTCGTTGACATATACTTCAACTTCTTTGTGCATCATGTCATGGAGCAAGGCAGTTGCTGCACGTTGGTAAGTAGCACCTGCGTTTTTTAACCCAAATGGCATTACCGTGTAACAGTAAGTGCCCCATGGTGTGATAAAAGTTGTCTTCTCCATGTCTTCTTCCGCCATGAGAATCTGATTGTACCCTGCGTATCCGTCCATGAATGAGAAAAGTGTGTGATTTGCTGTGTTGTCTACCAGAATATCGATGTGTGGCAAAGGGAAGTCGTCCTTTGGACTTGCCTTATTTAGATCTCGATAGTCGACACACATCCTTACCCTTCCGTCTTTCTTTGGAACTGGGACGACGTTGGCGACCCATTCGGGGTATTTGGATACCTTGATGAAACCTGCAGTTATTTGTTTTTGAACTTCTTCTTTTATTTTAAGTGCTACGTCGGGTTTCATTCGACGTAACTTTTGCTTTACAGGTTTCATTCCTGGAATTAATGGTATAGTGTGTTGAGCTATTTCTCTGTTGATGCCTGGCATATCTTCATATGACCAAGCAAATACATCGATAAATTCTTTAAGCAAGTTAATTAAATCGGTTCTTTCTTGTTTATTCAATGTTAGTTTGATTTTAACTTTTCTTTTATGAGTTGAATCATTTGAGATGTCAACTGTTTCAGTCTCTTCAAATACTGGTGTTTTCTTTTCAAGTGTTTCCATTGCTTTAATAAATTCTTTATCTTTTTCATCGTTAGCTAAGCAAAGTTCGTCATCTTGGGTTAGGGAAGAACACGAGAAGTAAGAAGAATGAGCGATATTATTATACTCTGAGATCATTACATCAAAGAGTGATATGTCCTCAGGGACTGGATCATTAACTATCCTAGGAGAGGAACAAAGAAGGGGAGGCATTAAAGACTCAGAAGATTCTCAAGGGAAAGACTCTGACTCTGACGATTCTTCAAACATTGGCCCTTGTCCTGTCGTGATTGATATCTTCCTCCCACTCGGAGTGGTCACCTTGATAGTCTTGCGCCACCCTTGCAGTGATCCTTCAGCTGGAGTAATTAGCTTTGAGGGGTCGAAGTTTTCACTTTGTAGGACCGTTTGAATGAGTGAGGAGTTATCTTCCTCATAAACTGGCTCAATCTTTTCTCGCCTAAACAGTAATCCCATGACGTTAAAGTCAAAACATGGGGGTGCTTTCTCCTTGTGGACGGGAGTTGGGATTTCGTCAGTGAAGTAGCAATCAAAGAAAATCTCGAATCCTGGTTGTCGTATGCCATTTACAACAAATGGTTCGGGAAATTCATGGCATGGATAGTCCTCTCCTTCTTTTATAAACTGTCCATTAAGCGTAAGAGGGTACTGATCCATTGGAATCGCTTTCTTTTGAATGCGAGCGTCCCTACGTGCTTTCAGTTTGTCCTAGGCTCGCTTGAGATCTTTCCGAGTCGGTTCGAAACCAAGTCCGAAAGTATCTAGTTTAGGGAGGCCAGGTGACTATCGATTTTGCTATCCCCTTCTTCTTTCCTAAGGTCATCCTAGAGAAGTGTCCTTGTTTCTTTAGCATAGTGTTGATAATCATGTTGGAATGCGGGTCGTGGCAAAGAGATGTCCTTTCATCCTCTTGGATTAAGGAGACTTCTTCGTTAAAGCCCCATAGGTCTTCATCATCTTCGTCATGCTCCACGTTGATGATTGGATTTTCTATTGGTTTGATCCTCATTGGCGAAGCATCAATAGTGATGGGTATTCCTCCAACTATGGCTTTCACTTGTTGGTGGAGAGATTAAGGGACGACCTTTAGGTCATGGAGCCAAGGGCGTCCTAACAACATATTGAATGAGGCTTTGATGTCTACCACTTGAAAAGTAGTAGCATGTTCTATTGCTCCTGCCGTCACATTTAGAGTTATTTTTCCAAGAGCTTGACGTCGAGTGTTATCGTAAGCTCTTATTCCTTGTGTGGACGGAGTTAAATCCTCATCTTTTATGCCAAGCATCCTTGCAGTCCTAAGTGGACAAACATTAATAGCCGATCCATTGTCTACAAGAGTCATGGGAACATTCATTCTTTTGCAGACTACTGTGAGGTTTAATGCCTTGTAGTGCTTGTCACCTTCCGGGGGTAAATCTTTATCAGAGAAGGTGATTAAATTAATTGGACTAGGGAGATCACTCGTGAGGAAGTTAGCTAGTCCCTCAGGAGTAGTGTCAGAATCTATCCCGATTTTATCCAAGGCATTCATCACAGCCAACCTATGTTCTCGAGATGTTGCCAGAAGCTTCCATACATTCATCTCCACTTTTGTTTTCTTGAATTGTTTAACGATGTCATTGTCTTCGATGATAGGTATGGGAACTTGTTGTACAGTAGGCATGGGTTGTGTTGAAACGGGAGATTGTATTCTCCCGGATCTTGTGAGGACGTCTATTGATGAATCTTCTTCAGCCCAAATGTCGTCCGTGGCGTATGATACAAAAGGTGAAGGTTCTAATATGTCTTTTAGATAGAAATCTTCTTCATCACTGTCCCATACTCCATTAACATTTATGTCCTCTTCTTGCTGAACTTGGACTAATTCCTTTCTATCAATAATTTTCTGCACCAAATCCTCGAACTTGAAGCAGTTTTCTAGGGTTTGTCCTCCTGACTGATGGTATTGACAGTAATATCTATCTTTCCTTTTTAATGATTAAAATGGTCTCGGTTCGAGAGGTTTGACCTTGCCACTCTCGGAGAGCATTTTAAACATTTGTGCATACGGGATCCCAATTGGGGTATAAATTTTATTACTCTTCTTGGGTCTTTCGGTGACTTGTAAGGGAAAGTATTTTGCCTCATAAGTCATTTTTACTGGTGTGAATTCTCTCTTAGGTTCTTTATCATATTCCTTGTGAAGTTCATTCAAAATTTTGAGATTTTCACGTAACATTTGCGACGTCTCCCTCAGATACAGTGTGAGTATTCGTATCTCTACCTCATTTTCTAGTTCTGGAAGATTATCTTCGATATCGAAAAAGGTCTCTTCTTCCTCCTCTTCGACATTGGTTTCCTTGACAGGCTTAATGAGGGATGAGGGGTCAACTTCGCTTTCTTCATCGGAGATAGCCAATATGTGAGCTAGAGGTGCATTGTCAATACTCGGTTTCTTACTGGCAGGAGGCAACGGCAGCTTGTTACTGTCAATTAAGTCTTGAATAGCTTCCTTAAGCTTCCAACAGCTTTCAGTAGAGTGGCCCCTACCTTGATGATATTTCCAATGCGCATTAGGGTTCCAATTAGGCGACCTCTTCTCAACTGGTGGATCTCCAAATGGTCCAATAGGAGTTATAAGACCTTTTGCATTTAGCTGATCAAACGTGGTGTCATAACTCATGCCAATAGGAGTGAAGTTTCTCCTAAAGGGTTTCTTTTGTCCTTGATTGTTCATGGTGAGGACTTCTCCTAGATTAAAGGTGCTAACATTATTTGAGTGGGCGGTTTTGGAAGAAGAAGGATTGTCGTTCTTCTTTCCTTTCCAGCCACTGTTGGAGTTATTGTTGGCAGCTTTAGATTTAGCTAAGTCATCTTCAATATTAATCCCGATATCGTAAACAGCCTTAAAGGTATGAAGGTTGTTTTGATATTTAAGATGTTTTGAATATTTTTCTTGGAGATTTTTAATGAACAATCTCACAGACTCTTTTTCACTGGGTACCTCGATCATTTTAGCTGAGGTTTCTCTCCACTTGTTAAAGAATGATGTGAAGCCTTCATTCTCCTTCTGTTTGAGGATTTCAAGTTCTCTATGGTCAGTTTCGAGTTGAACGTTGCACTTGTACCTATCGACGAAAGCGTTTGCTATGGATTCCCAGGTAGAGGTCTTTTCTTTTTCAAGAGAAAAGAACCATTGTTGGAAAACGGTCTCGAGAGATAGCGAGAACAAAGAAGGGAAGACTTTCTTATCGATACCCTTGATACTCATTATTGTTTCAAATGCCCTTAGATGGAAGTATGGGTTGTCGATTGCTCTAAACTTTGGGATGTCGTTGGCATTGAACTTCTGCGGAAGAAGATCCTTATCTACCGAGACCCCTTGGGATGTGAGTTCTTGAAACTTGTAGTCACTGGACAACTTGCTTAGGCTTTCTCGCATGAGGTTTATTTGTTGTTGCTTCGCGGGATCCTCGATCTTAAGTGTGAGAAGTTTCAGTGTCTCAGTTACAGTAGCCAGTTGGTTCTTGAGATCATTAACTTCTTCCTGAGTTGCCATTATAACTCTTGCTTTCCTCTTGCGAGCTATAGGTTTGTCGAAAAGTTGGACTTGTACGAAGAGGTTATCTTTGATTAATCGCCCTTCCTTTCTTGACCACGCGCTGTAAATTAAGCCAGTTTGCGTTTTAATTACTTGACTCGAATCAGTTTAACTTTATGGCTTTTATTTTTTATTTTTTTTTTAAAAGTATGCATAGTTTTAGGGAGCAATAATGTACATGTGTTTAGGGAACTTAAGTATTATTATTTATTTGGAGGATTAATATCCGACTTACCCCCCTAAAAAAAATGACGAAAAATAACGCGCGCACACAAGACTCCCTTAATCATGGTCAAGACATGTGTATTGGTGTGTGTATTGGTGTGTGTAAATGACATGCTTGGACTCTTGTGTAAGACCATTGGACTTAGTGCCTAAACTCGAATATTAATTCAATTAAGCATTATGGCCGGCAAAATTAACCGAATTAAACAGGAAACTGACATTAGGTGATGACTCGACAAATAATCCGAACTGTCGGCCAAGCGACAGGACTGGCGTCACAATATGTTGGTTGGCGCCAGACTTTTTAGTAAATGTCTGGCGCTACACACCATACAGTGGCGCTACAGCTCAGATTTTGGCACCAACTTTGGACCCTCGATCCGGGACTGTTTTCGGTATTATTAGTCAACTGGGGTATGCCTAAAGTCGTACTAGGTCAATTCCAATTAAAAGAAGAAAAAACATTATGGACTCGAATTAATTAATTAATTAATTAATTAGGCAAAGTTCTTTAAGTCATTAATTTAAATCTCAACACAAATCAACAAACGGTTAGGAGGAGCATAGGATATATATGCACAACAAATAATGCACAATTAGTCAAGTAGGCACAATATGATGCAATGAGTTCGCATCCTAACCATGGCTCTAGTTCTCTAAAGTTCTGGATATGGTTTAGTCAAATAGGGTCCATGGTTAATTGTTCAGATGCACCGCGTAGAAGCCTAACCGTGAAGGGTTAACGCGTGTGGATAGAACACCGCGAGTTTTTTAGAAAAAAAAACTCACTTCCATGGTTTGGTGAATTCAACCTCTCAGATGTACCCTTTGTTGCCAGGAGCGTTCAATCGGGTAGATAGAGCATGAATTCCCAGAGGGTTATGTCCACATGTAGAACACATATGGGTTTCGGAAAAGTGAGAAAAAATTCAATAAGGAAGTAGGATCGAGCAAACAATACGAAAAACCGGTCGAAATTAGAACGCATATTTCTGGCTCGGTATTGGGAGAAATTGGCGCCAGCAAACAGAGACTGGCGCCAACTTTTAACTGTAGCGTCTGTCGCCAATACTGGCGTCTGGCACTACGGCTAAAAGTTTGGCGCCAAGCTCTGGCCCCTGACGCTACTTCCCACATGCCTCAGCAGCTTTCTGTGCTCAATAAAATCATCCTGTTTCGCGCGGCGTTATTTCAGTCCTAGTTGTGAAAGACATTTCTCAAATTTCCTACGTGTAAAATCCTATGTTTTTGACTCATTACGGATGGTCTTTCCAATGAGAAGCTTTTTATGGATATGACATAATGTTAATCAAAATTACGCACATGAAATACTTAAAACTTTTCGAGTCTCATCCACTCATTCTAAATCATTGCCGAAACAAATTCAGGAATTAAAATAGAAATCCTCCCCAGTGGAGTCGCCAAAAACTGTAGGGAATAGTTTCAAGCCTTTAAAAATCCCACTAGCTTAAACCCCACTGTGATCATACAGTAAAGTACGGTGGCGTCCAAAAGGGAAGAAGATAGAGCAAAAGAGTCGCCAACAAGTTTTTTAAGGAACTTGTAAACCGTTCACGAGGTGAAGGTTACACCCCTTAACGATCCAAGAGATCGTCAACTCCATAAGGTCATGAACCAAAATAGGGTTCGGGGATGAAGGTACAAATCCAACCTAAAAGAGATTGAACATGCCCTAATAATACGCCTCTACTTTATTCTGCTCGTATTCATGTGCGCTTTCTGATTAACATACAATCAATAGGAATTAACCCTAAACCTGTTTAATCTTTGTTGGTTGAATTTAATGCACAAATAAACCATCATTGGCGATCACTTGAAATTATAATCACAATTAACCCTAACAAGATTATTAATTATCTTATTAAGCGTGATTGCAAATACCAATTTCCTTTAACATGCAATAAAAGGTGATCAAGCAATAAATAAATATCAAGCAACATAATAAATTATCATCATCATCATGAATAATAATTATAAAAGAAAATAATTATTATCAAAACAATAATAATCATAAATAAAATAATCATTATAACAATTATAATCATAATCATGTTCATGTTAATATTAAAGCATAATAATAATAGCAAGATCCTAGGCATGATACTAACAAGATTAATAACAAACCCTAGCATGTCACTAATAATTAAAAATCAAATCTTTAACCCTAACATGATACTAACAATCATAAATATTAGGAAGAATATAGGAAGCATCGTACTTTTAATCATACTTAATATTAAAATTACCCTAGACATGATACTAGGAATCATAAATAACAATCTAAGCATGATATCTACATCATAAAATCAATTAAACCTTTAAAGTACTTACTTGGATGCCTCGTACCTCTTTCTAATAACAAAATACACGCGTTAGTAACTTCAAGGAAAACAATAAACAAACAATTAAATTAAATAATTGAAATAGAGATTTGGGACTAAACCCTAAGAAATTAAAACCTTTCACGTCTAGGGCGAAGGCAACTTCGAATATGGCTAGGTGTTTCTAGATCTTGTGAATGCGGAATTTTGTATTAAAAAGCAAAGAAGAAAGAATGCATGAATGAATGTTATTGAAAAGAATTGAAGAGAGTTGATGATCGATGATGAAGATAGTTGATCAAAACTTAAGAATAAAGAGAATTGGTGACCCTTGATGATTGAAAACGGAGTTTTTGATACGATATTTATAGAGAAAATCATCCAAATAAGATAATTTTTCAAAACAGAGTTTGAAGACCACAAAAACACCTTGGCGCCAGCCCTGGCTCATTGGCGCCAGGACCAGTGGCTAGCGCCAGGCGCCAATGCTGGCATCTGGCGCCAATCCTGATTCCAGGCGCCAAGGCCTGGGGTTGGACGCCAAACCGGCTTTCAACGCGTTTTCGAAAATCTGATAAATTTCCCGTACTGGAAGATAAAATAATATAATTTAAGTCGAAAATGCTATTTGATCTAATTAAAACTCTGAAGAGTCCTAACTGAATTAAGAATGATAAGACCTTCTAGAATGTTCTAGAAGACCAAAACCATTCCTAATTACATTAGGAATGATAAATCATATTAGGCCCTCCCCTAGATCATTGGGCCGTACATAAAGCTCAAACCGGGCCCAATTTAGTAAATTGGCCATAAATTCCTCAATATTCATCGGAATCGGGCTTATAATATATCGTTGGAAAGGTCTTTGCAAACCCCATCCAACTACACCACTATTGGACCCATATCATGGACCAACCAAACTGGATTGGCTGTTTTCGTAAAATAAAGTTTTCAAAAACAGGGAGAAGAGAAAAGAAAAGAAATAAAACTTTCCGCAACACTAGACCTTTCCACACTTTCGTTTCATTCGATTATGATTCGACGTGAAAGGCAATCATCACTGGGTTTGGTTTTGGGGAGACACATTTGGGTGTCTACAATACCATAAGGAAGTTTGAGTAACAATCTACTTTCTCTCTCTAAAATTATCTTATCTAACCCTAAGAGAGAGAGAAGCTCTCCTAAAACTAGAGAAAAAGGATCTAATAATCTCCCCCAAGTCCCGTCCAAAAACAAGCCTCGAATATAAAAATAGATAAACGCAAAAAAGCTGAACAAGGCTCGCTGTGCGCCCGCGCCTTTGTGGGTTGGGGTTTGCTGGCTGAGTTGTGCGCTCGCGCGCCTTTGGTATGAGCCCACGCAAAGGTCGCACACAACCCTAGCAAATCTCTCTACCTCGATTTTGAAATTTACATCCTTCTACGCGGGTTCTGACAGGGTTGCGCGCCTGCGCACTATGGCCGCGCTCTTGAGCACATTTTGCGCTCCCTCACACCTTGCTTCTTCAATTCTACTCTCGCGCTTACTTGTCCTATTCTTTGCAATCCAAGACTTCAAATACCTAAGCACAAGCACCAAGGGAAGCAATAATGTAATGGCAACGGTGAAAACACGCAATAAAGGGAAGCATTTAAGCATATACGCGATTTCATCCAAAACACATCGAGACATGTATCAACGCATTATTTAAACAAAACAACTTCAAAACATCTCAAGACAAGCTAAAACAAAGCATAAACACTACTCTAAGCATGACATAAATGTCACTTATCAAACTAAAAACTTAAAATATAAACATAGAAAATAAGAGAAATTTAAATAAATTAACAAAATAAGCTAAAAACTATTAAAAACTACTAAAATACATAAAATAGAGATCAAATAAGGAAAATAATAAAAAGAGTGAAATAAAAAGTAAAACTAGGGAAATTATTAGAAACTAAACCAGAAAATAAGCATAAAAATACCCTAAAAGTGACATAAAAGTCACTTATTAAACTTCCCCAAGCTAAACTTTTGCTTGTCCTCGAGCAAATTAACATGAAATACGAGAGAAGGAGAGTAAATTATTCACGCAAAGCTAAGACACTAAAGGAGATAAGAATGTACACTAACTCACTTTTGTAGGAATCACGGTCAATTTTAGCAACTAAAGACAAGCCATTTAAACCCCTAGATCGCCCTAGAGGACGAGTATGCTCTCATGAGGGTTTCCTAAGAGCTTAACCCACAACTCTAGACAAAAACCAAAGAAAAACAAAAAGAAAAAGAAAAGCAAACACAAAAAACAAAAACATCCATGACCAACATAACATAGAAAGGTTTAGGAAAACCAATCAAGCTCAAAGGCGGAAAATACTCCATTTGGACTCAAAAAGAAGGGACATGCACTAAAGAATACTCACCTTTCTCAATACAATGAGGGAAAACACGTTCTAAGATGCTCATGGTTGAAAGAGACAAACCTAAGCTAAGCATAGAGAACTTGAGAATTCATTCTCCGCCCTAGCCCCATCTAAGACGGTCTACGTTCTCTCCACTAGCTTCAAAACACCCTCCCAGTTACCTCCTCATGATTCCACGAAGGAACCGGAAAAAGATTCAATTTATGGAATTAGTGGGTCATCTCGACATCTCAACTATGCATACTCTCTCCATAGGGTTTAAATCTATCTCCCTCCACCAGAATTTTACCTCACCCCTCTAAAGTCTAAGGGTCTTAACTAGGGTTGTAACGTAAGGCAAAGGGTTACGGCTGGGTAAAATTTTGAAAATTTTGGTGATATTTCCTAAGTGAAGCAAAAGGGTGATCAAACCTAAATAACAAACTCAAGAAATCATCAAACATCAAACAAAAATACCAAGAGTGTCATTTCCCCCAAGCTTACTCAACACCAACATGCCATAAAAACAAAAACAAAATAACGCTCCAACTCCCCCAAGCTAGAACGAAGCATTGTCCTCAATGCTTAACTTAGGGAAGAAAACAAAACCTAACCTTTTTTTTTTTTGAAACTTTTATTTGATGTCCTTGCCTTTTTTAACAAAGGACAGTTTTTCTGGGATGCATTTGCTTTATTACACACAATATATAAAATTTACTTTCTTGCTTGGTACATAGAGAATAATACTTTCTCATTTTCATTACAACACAAAAAAAATTCTCAAACCAAAATGCTTCACAAACTAAGGGTTAAGGAAATGAAAGGTCATAAGGCTTGTAATGTGGCTCATAATCAAGAAAGGGAATAAGCTCAAAGGGTTGGAAAGAGGAGAAAATGCAAAATAAAAACAAAAAATGTAACAAAACAAAAAGAAGATAAAGAAAAATGAGAAAAGGGTGCCCTTTTTCTCCCCTAGAGCAGCTTGGTCACGATCTTGGAAGTTAGAGGACAACACAAGGATTAAGATATGCATAGTCAAGGATCCTAAATGCCGCTCAACAAAATTGATGAAGGCTTGAACAGTTTAAACCTCACAAGGGATGGGAAGTAAGCAAATACTAACTAAAGAGCTTCAAATCCACTATAGAGAGCAACACCATCTTACCACTTTTCCGTGAACTAAGGGTTCAAACGTCCTCAATAGTTCTTAACCTTGCTACCTTTTCTTAAACTTTGTCTATCTCAACCACAAGCACTCTCAAACCATGTAGGCCATCATCAATTAGGAAGAAAAACATTCTTTGGCACATTATCTAAGCAATCAATTCCAAATGCATTTCATCTTTCCATAGTCATGTTTGCAACAAAAAAAGGAAAAACAAAACAAAAGAAAGAGGAAGAAATAAAAAAGGTTCACAGACGAGGCATATAATCCAAATAAGTCCCAATTGTCAAACAATTGATCGTTCGATAACAACATCAACGATCCCAGGTTCCTCGAACCATTCAAATTCTTCCTAAACTAGTCCTAAACTAAGCACTCAAAGAAAGAGTAAAAGAGAAAAAATAAGAAAGGTCTCACAGGGAGGTTGGCTTAAAAGAATTAAGGAGCATAAAATAGAGTTCACCAAATGTCACTCCGCTCCAAACTTCCAAAAAGCAACCTACAAGGCAAGACAAGACACAAAAGAAAACATTAAAAGAGAACAAAGAAATAAACCAAAAAGAAAAAGAAATGAGGGGGGAGAAAAAGGGTTAGAAATCATCAGGGTTGCCTCCCGGGAAGCGCTTGTTTATGGTTTCTAGCTTGACCCTTCTCCTCATTCAAGGTGGATTAAATAACATCACCCTCATCAACTTGAGGATTGAATCATATATGCCCCCAAGCTTGAGAACTAGCACTCCTTGAGGTCTCACATTACCACTAGGAAAAGGAGGGAATGAATCAAGAGCCAATGGTGGCTCATCTTTTCTCTTTCTCTTCTTCTTCTTCTTTTTTCACTCTTCTTTCCTTTCCTTCAAAAAGGGGGATCGAGATTGGAATCCTCAATATTAGGAAGGGCAACCTCACCTTCCTTAAGAGAGCCTTCAAACCAAGCGGGAACTTCAAGGAAGTCATCATACCTCATTGTCACCTTATCATCACGTGGAGGTAAGCTCTCATTAGCCATCACATCATCAACCACATCAACTCTACATACGCTCACCACCATAGGGCTCTTCAAAACGACATTCTCAACTAGCCTACAAGGAAAGGGAACCGAGCCTTCAAACTTGTTTGGTTCACTAAAATCAAATGGCTCCTCAGTTTGTTCTTGAACCTTCTTCTCAACCACATCATCTACAACCTTGTCCTCCTTGCAAGTTTCGGGTTGATAAGTATGTGAAGGGTTAGTAGATGATTATAAGGGGAGTTTTGTGGTTAAATGGAGAGAAGAAGTTTTGGATAGTTGGGAATCAAAAACTTCATTCTAAGATTTGATTTCGTAATTGTTGAGTGATAATTTGACGTTGTTGAAAAATTTGGGTTTGTGTGTGGTTGGGTGGGGATTTTTCTTCATACGCTTGAGGACATAGGTTATGTTTTTGATCTTGAGAGTTCTCTACTTGGTTGGAAAGGTAGGAAAAGTTTTGGCTTGGTGGATTAAAGAGAGGTCCATCTTGGGGGTAGGAGCTTTCTTGCCTTGGAGGTTGTTAAAGTTGTTGGGATTGAGCTTGGGTTACAAACTCTTCTTCCCTCAGAGTCAAAGCCTCACCTTCTTTGGGATTGAACTCTCTACAATACGATGCATCATGATCTGTCCCACCACAACAAACACATGAGAAATCAATGATTTGTGAAGGTTTTGAACACAAACCAACACTTGAGTTCAATTTGGAAAGACCTTCATTCAAGAGCTCAACTATGTGCTTAAGTTGGCCGACTTTCTCCAACTCATAAAGATCTCCTTGCTTCCCTTGGGACCTTCTTTGGCCTCCCCAAGAATAGCTAGTAGCGACTTCTTCAATTGTTGCTTCAACTTGGCTTTGAGGGATCTTAATCAATTGGCCACCGGCACCCGCATCTAGATTGGTCCTTGACATTGGCTCCAACCCATCATAAAAGAATCTCATGAGCAAATTACGGTTGAATTCATGATGAGGACATGCTCTAATCAAATCCTTAAACCTTTCCCATGCTTCCCCAAGAGTTTCATCCGGTTCTTGCTCAAAGGAAGCTATCTTCCTCCTCATTTTTGCGATTTGCTCATCGGAAACGAACCTCTAAAGAAAGGCCTTCGCAACTTCCTTCTATGTGGTGAAAGAGTTGGGCTTCAAAAGCTTGAGCCATTTCTTCGCTCTTCCAGTGAGAGATTGCTGAAAGATATCCATACGCATGTAATCTTGGCTCACTTCATTTGTTTGCATCATTGCACACAACTCAAGGAATCGGTCCAAATGCTTAATTTGCACCATCCTAGAATATTGTGGATGGATTTTGAAATAAGTCTCGGTGGTCGTGAGAAGTATACCACTCGTGAGCTCATAGATTTTCGGATTTTCAAACTCCCTAAAAAGAAGGTCATCTTCTTGTCTTTCCATATCTCTCTTTGAATACAACAAAGCTAAGCGCACGATTAGCAATCACAAGTAAGATTAAGACAGCAAAATAAAAGAAAGGAAAGCAAATAAGATGACTCTAACAAGAGCAAAAGTAAATGTTAAACAAGCCGCTTCCCCGGCAACGGAGCCAAAATTTGATCGAGGGTTAGATAGGTCATTAAGCTACTACCCTAATCAAATTAATCATTTATAATACCTAAACCTACACTAAACTAGTTAGTGGCAAGTAAAGGGTCGAACCACTAGGGAAGAACACTAATTCAACATCAATAATCACTAATGCAAGAGTAAAAAGGGGATTGTTTTTGTTGGTTTTGTTGATTAAGAACACCAAAACTACAAATAAGCAAGAAAATGATGATTAAAATCAAGGGAAGATGACGATAGGGATATGGGGGTGTCTAATAGGATTATAAAGAGAGGAATAATGGTGATTATCATAAAATACATACCAAAGAACATAAGATTCTACCTAAACAATTCATTTTAATGCAATAGTCTAGACAAATCAATGAAAGAGGTCTACACTAATAAGGATCATTCTCATGCAACCTATTAGTTAGAATCAAATTAAGAGAATACAGAAGCACAATCCATAAAAACTCCACTATAATAGCTCATTCTCATGCAATCATTA
Source organism: Chenopodium album (assembly GCF_948465745.1). Lineage (NCBI taxonomy): Eukaryota > Viridiplantae > Streptophyta > Magnoliopsida > Caryophyllales > Amaranthaceae > Chenopodium > Chenopodium album. Next base: position 47,241,129 of record NC_137839.1, read on the forward strand.
AAATAGAGATGATCTTAATCTAGTTCAAATCACATTCATGCATTTAAACTAGAAAACATCAAATAGAGTGGAACAATAATCTCAAGCTATGAAAAATCATGTCTTTCATCAACTTATGTTATAAGTTCAATCCAACTATCATCATTCATCCAATATCAACTCATATCTTCCACCCCCTTCCCCTAGAAAAAAGATTAGCTTAGAGAAAGGAGATTAAACATAATATCAAAACTAGAAACAAACTCAAGAACCTCAAAATAAAACATGATAAAAAACAATGAAAACAATAATAACTTGATGAACTAAAATGATTAACAAAAATAAGCAACAATAAAGCAAAAAAATAAAACTAAAGGAAAGGATTAGAGATTACTAAAGAAAGGATTAATGAAAGATGAAAATTTGAAGTCTGTCTTGATTGATGATTAAACTTGAACAAGTTGAATACCATAAGGAAATTTGAGTAACAATCTACTTTCTCTCTCTAAAATTATCTAATCTAACCCTAAGAGAGAGATAAGCTCTCCTAAAACTAGAGAAAAAATATCTAATTATCTCCCTCAAGTCCCGTCAAAAAATAAGCCTCGAATATAAATATATACCCGCAAAAACGCTAAACAGGGCTCGCTGTGTGCCCGCACAAGGTATCTGTGCGGCTGCGCAAGGTAGTGTGCGCCCGCGCCTTTGTGGGTTGGGGCTTGCTGGCTGAGTTATGCGCTCGCGCGCCTTAGTTGTGCGCCCACGCACAGATCGCACACAACCCGTGCAATTCTCTCTGCCTTAATTTTGAAATTTACATCCTTCTACGCGGGTTCTGACAGGGTTGCGCGCCTGCGCACTATGGCCGCGCTCTTGAGCACATTTTGCGCTCCCTCACACCTTGCTTCTTCAATTCTACTCTCGCGCTTACTTGTCCTCTTCTTTGCAATCCAAGACTTCAAATACCTAAGCACAAGCACCAAGGGAAGCAATAATGTAATGGCAACGGTGAAAACACGCAATAAAGGGAAGCATTTAAGCATATACGCGATTTCATCCAAAACACATCGAGACATGTATGAACGCATTATTTAAACAAAAAAACTTCAAAACATCTCAAGACAAGCTAAAACAAAGCATAAACACTACTCTAAGCATGACATAAATGTCACTTATCAAACTAAAAACTTAAAATATAAACATAGAAAATAAGAGAAATTTAAATAAATTAACAAAATAAGCTAAAAACTACTAAAAGACATAAAATAGAGATCAAATAAGGAAAATAAGAAAAAGAGTGAAATAAAGCGTAAAACTAGGGAAATTATTAGAAACTAAACCGGAAAATAAGCATAAAAATACCCTGAAAGTGAGATAAAATTAACTTACCAATGTCGTGTTTTTAGGAAATAATGCTTGATTTGCGTGTTTGTATGTTAGTTTAGAGAAATGCGTGCTTTTAATGGTTTTCTTATTATTTTATTCATTTCTCAGCTATTTCCCTCGCTTCTCCGTTTGTTTGACTTGTTTTGTAGGTGTGTCGAGATTCCCCGGATTTAATCATCTAGGAGGGAGCTCAAGTGATTTCAAGGAATTTAACGGAGCCAAGTTAAGGAAGCCAAGCACGCAAGTCAAGCCAATCCAAGAAACAAAGGAAAACGAAGGCTTGCAAATTATCAAAAAGGACCTTTGTGCATCGTTTCGGCCATATTTCCAGTTCTAAAGATTTGATTGAGATGATTCAAGTTGGGTTGGAAACTAGACTTCACGAGCTTTCCAATGATAGGTTGCACGCCTTCATACAATTCTCGGATTGTGAGTTAAAGCCTTCCAAAGTTGGCCCTGCAAATCTGCCGCAACCTATTTCTGCCGATTTTGGGCAGTAAGTCCCTAAGGGCTGGCCGCGGGATCCCCGCGGGCGCGGCCGATTTTTCTGAGGGCACGGGATTCCGGGTCTTTTACAATTTTAAGCTTTTTTTCTCCTTTTGTTTTTAGGTTGTTTTTTTGGGTTTTTTAGGAGGATTCATTCATGTAATTCTGAATTTTGAGAATAGTTTTCTCTCTCTTAGGATTAGAGCTTCTCTTTCTAAATTAGGCTAGATTAGGAGTAGTTTTAGAGAGAGAAAGTGAAGGATTTCAATGGTGATTGAGAGATTGAAGATACAAGGGTGACAAGTGTGTTCAAGATCTTCTCTATTATCAATGAGCATTCTTAACTCTATCTCACCTTATTTCTTTATTCAATTTCATGTTTGTTTGAATTGATTTTGATGTTTAATGCTTGTTTAGTATATTTGTTCTTGATATTTTTTGAATTCTTGATTTCTTTAGTTGATTGTTAATTAGATGATGATGTTAGAGTTGTTGTTCGCTAGGAATTGGGTGAAACTTGTATGATTGATTAGTTGTGATTAATTTGGAAATTGTGTTGATTGATTGTTGTGATTAAAGTGATTAAGGTAGGTTTGCATGTGTGTAATTCGATTTGGCCTCAAGAATTATGCTAGATTGCATTGTAATTTCTAATGATACGAACAATTGATTTAGTAATTGCAATTATCTATTGGTTTTGATTGTGATTCTCTTAGTTTGTTATTCATAGTGAACCCTAGCTTAACAATTAGGAGATAGCTCTTTGATTCTAATTGATTGCTCTTATCATTAGTTTTTCACAACCTTTGATTGGCATGCTCTTCTCAAGTATTTGCAATTGACATGATTACCTGTTGATCCCTGTTCCTAGTGTTTTATTTTTTTGATTACTTGATACGTTAGTTGTTAGGGTTACATCTGACCTTCGATTTTGACCTAGCTTAGGCGTATAATTGAAAGTGCTTGAACATTACCGTTCCTTAGGGTTCGACCCTTGACTTGACTCTATACTCGTATTTAGGTTTGTTAAGTGTTTATAAATTTAGTTTGACCAAGGGAAGATTAGATAACGACCTAGTTTTCCCCTCGTCAAAAAGAATCAATATCCCATAAAACATGATAGAATACCCTCTCCCAAGCTTTAATGAGACAATACACTCAAACATAAATCATAGAAACCATGTGAAGGGAAAACAAGGAGAGTAATCCAACAAACCAACATACGTCCAACAAGTCATCATCCACTTGAATTAACGTTTCCTCAAAATTAAGAGAAGCCAACATTTTTAGTTTCTCTTCAACTCCATCTAAAGGCTCAATGGAATGAAATTCAAATTTGGAAGGAGGTTCAAAGTGAAAACTCACTTATGGAACATCCATCTCCACACCCTTTTCCTCTCTCATAGGCTCTCTAACATCCTCCTCGCACACCTTGAAGCCCTCAAAACAATCATCATCATCATCCATATCTACTGAAGTGGTAGAAACTTCATTTACATTCATCACCGATGACAATTGATTCTCCATCTCCTTATCCTTCCTAAGAACACCCACATTACTCTCTATTAACATTTTCACCAATTCTTTTTGGCTTCTTATAATCATCGAAAGTCTCATCTTAATTGGTTCCAAAATAGAATTCATCTCTCAATGAACCACGAATTTGATTATGAGGAGACTCAAAGCTAGACCCTAAAGATTGGAAAGATGAAGAGCATTGAGGAGTATCATGGGGGAAAGAATTATGTGCAAGCATGCGATGATCAACATTAGAGAAATGAGTGGCAACATCAAAATGGGGAATGGGGGCACAAGCAAGCATGCAAGATTCATCATTCATAGAACATGGAACATAACAATCATCAATAGAAGAATTTGAATAACCATGACCACGTTAATAACTATCTCTAGCAAACCATATATAAAAGTCCCAAACATCATCGATTGACAATTGCAATTCCTAAATCAATGGTCCGTATCATTAGAAACTACAATGAAATCTAGCATCATTCTCAAGGCCTAATCGAATTACACACATGTAAACTTACACTAATCACTTTAATCTCAACAATTAATCAACATAATCCCCACATTAAGCACAATCAATCAATCATACAAGTTTCACTCAATTCCTAGCAAACAACTACTCTAACATCATCATCAAATCAACTAAAAACTTAAGAAATCAAGAATCAACAATATAAGAAGAACAACTACACTAATCAACAATCAAACATCAAAATCAAACCAAACAAATATGAAATCAAACAAAGCAATAAAATGAGATGGAGTTAAGAATGCTCATTAATAATAGAGAAGATCTCCAACACAATTGTCAACATTGAATCTTTAATCTCTCAGTCACCATTGAAATTCCTCACTTTCTCTTTCTAAAATCTACTCCTAAACTAACGCTAAAACTAGAGAGAAAAGCTCTCAACTAAGCTATGAAAAATGATCAAAAATGTGAAATGAAGCTTATTCTCCACTTGCCTCAAAAATCGGGTTTACAAAGGTATTTATAGAGGCGCGAAAATAAAAACCGAACAAACAAATACCCAGGAAGGCGCGCCCACGCTGCAAGGGAGGCGCGCCCGCGCCCGTGCTTTGAGCGCCCGCGCATCTCTGGGTTTCTTCGATCTTCTCGCGCCTTCATGCGTTCGCTAATGTCTTCGAATAAACACACAATCATGATCATGATGAAAACTAAATGTAGCAGTCCCAAAAGCACATGATTGTGGGTTCAACACCCCATATTCATGAGAGCACGGATTGAGTGCGTAAGAGCTAGAACTTGAAGAATCCTCTTCCTTGCATCTTGAGCTTTCCAATTGCCATGAGCATGCTCCAAAAGCTTCCTCAACCTTAGTAAATCACCAATATCAAGACTCAAACCTCGTACAATACCTACAACCACAAAAATTGAGAAAAACCAACAAAATGCATAAAAGCTACAAAATAAGAGAGGAAAGGTAAAACCAAGACCAAATGCAAAAATATAAGCATTTATTAAACATGAAAGCCATGAAAACAAGGGAAAAACAACCTCAATGCTTATAAAATTGGTGCCATTTATGACATCCATCAAATACCCCCAAGCTTACCTTTTGATCGTCCTCGAGCAAAACAAAACCAAGGGAGAAATGATGAGCTTATTCAAACAAACAAACAAAAAGAGAAGAGACAAGAATATACTCTAACTCACCTTCGTAGGAATCACACACAATTTTAGCAACTAAAGATAAGCCATTTAAACCCCTAAATTGCCCTAGAGAACGAGTGATGCTCTCGTAAAGGTTTCCTAAGAGATTAAAGAGATTAACCTATAACTCTCATAGTTATACAAACAAGGCAATGAATGAAAAAGAAAAAAAAATACAAGAAAAGCAAACAAATGTTCATGAAATGACTTTTCCAAATGTACAAGCATAAATGAATGCAAATCTTTCTAAACAAGTAAGGGAGTGCACATTTCAAGATACCCGAGGTTGATTAAAACATAAATATGCTAAGCATAGGAACTAGAGAAACGCAATCCACTTTCATCCCAAATGGTCTTACCGCGTTATCCCTACTAGTCTTATATCTTCCCCTAGTGAGCATCTAAAAATTTCTACGAAGGAAATGGAAAAAGAGATAATTTTGGGCTACTCGACGTCTTGACAATGCATCTCCTCTCCTTAGGCTTTAACTCATAATGCCCTCCCCCGATATATGACTCAACCACTAGGTCGAAAGGTCTTTCCCAAAGGTTGTAACGAAAGGGAAAAAAGGGTGAGGGTAGGCTTAAAATTTGAAAATTTGGCATTATTCCTAATTAGTGAAGCGAAGGGTGATCAAACCTTCTCCTCATAACCAAGCAATCACCAACAAAAACAAACTAACTCCCCCAAGCTTATAAAAACTATAACCACAATCATATATACAAAAAGCATAAATGCTTCTTCCCCAAGCTTAAAGGAAGCAGTGTCCTCAATGCTTGAAAAGGGGAAAAGAATCACATTAACATTTTTTTTTTTTTTTGTATTTTCATTTCTTTCAAAGAAATTTTTTATGTCTCTTTAACTTAGGACGGCTTTTACAATTTTTGCATTTGCATTGTCCTTGCATTTTTTACTTTGGACGACTTTTTCATTTACTCATTTGCCATTATTTGCATGAAAATCACAACACAAACTTACTTTCAAGAGAACCAAATATCAAAACTCCTCCACCACAAACTCAAACAATAATGATCAATTGCTTCACAAAAACCAAAAATGGAAACGAAAATGAAACAAAAGGCTCAAGATCTAAAGATGTGGCTTGAAAAGAAGGTATAAGGCTCAAATGGTTAGAAAGAAGGCAAATGTAAACCCAATGAACTAAAAAGAAAGAGAATAAAACTAGAAAAGAAAAATTACCATCCCGAAAAGATGCCTTTGTCCTCCCTAGATGGCTCGGTCTTGAGTTTGAGAATTATGAGTCAAGATTCTAGATTAGGTCTGCAATAGTCAAGGATCCATGCCGCTCATACAAATATATGTTAAAGGCTTGAAAAATAATGAACCTCACATGGATGTAGAAAAAACACACTATTGTGTCAATTCGACTATAGGAAGCAACTACCAACATGCCACAAACGAGTAGAATCAGGTTTCATGATCCCACTAGTTCTAACCAAATGCCCTAGCATGCTTTATCCTAAAATAAACTAAACATACTCTTAAACCGTGCACACCGTTACCATTTAAAAAGAAAAACATTCAACTATACAAGTCCAAAAGTATTATGTCCAAAGCAAGAACAAAACAAAGATACATTGTAAATTTTCCTTGTTAGAAACAAAAATCTTTTTGGAGTTTTTTTTTTAAATATAAGAACATGGAAAAGCATATACAAAGGTGCAAAGAATATATGAATCATTATCCCATAAAACATGATAGAATACCCTCCCCTAAGCTTGAATGAGACAGTACACTCCAACATAAATCATAGAAACCATGGGAGGGGAAAACAAGGAGAGCAATTCTACAAACCAACATATGTCCACTTGAGAAAGAGCAAGGAAGGATATTACCGGATATTAGGAGGGTGTAAATACCCGCAAATGACCCAATTAAACCTTTCAAAGCTAATTTCCTCAAGAATTGAACCTTGCCTTCCATATGCTAGCAAAAATAGGAGTCAAACTTCTATGATTATTTATCCAAACCGAAGCACCAAAGTATATCAAGTCATGTACCTAGAAAAAGGCACACAAACATTTTCGTGAGAGAAAATCTATTCTTAAAACAAAAGAAAATGAATGCAAAAAAACACGGGTTACTTCTCGAGAAAGGCTTGCTCAAGGTCCAAGCTTGACCGCTCTAGAAAATAATAATTCAACGCACGCAAGAGCTTGTCAAATGCACTACTACACATTTCATAAGAAAGAAAGTATGCGTAAGACAAAATAAGGTATGCAACAAGCTTAGTGCACACCTATGAGGTTGAGAAGAGGAATGCCAAGAAGAAGAAGGAGAGAAGGGAAAAACAAGAATATAAGAAAAAGGAAGAGAAATAAAAGAAAAAGAAGAAGGCATACTTTTCTCAACAAAATATTTTTGGTTGGAAATCCCACCATTGTCCTCAAAAGTCATCAAAGGAGGCACTTGAGGGACTAGAAGTTCTTCAAGAGGAGGGGATATGAGAAAAGAAGGTAATGACATGGGATAGAAGGGAACAAGATTAAGCTTTCTTGAAAATGACGTGTACGGTGAAGAAATGGAAATTGGTTGCTCACTTACACCACTATCCATTAAAACACAAGCTCTCTCATGGAATGAACTCACATCCAAAGGGCTCTTCTCCAACTCGTCATTATTCAAATTTAGCTTATTCTCAATCAAACCCTCCTCATAAACTTCACACCCTAAATGAGCTCACAAAAGCTTTATATCAAAACTAAGGTTCAAAAGAAGCTCATCCAAGGGTTGATGGTAAAACATGGGAGGTAGCTCAAAATAAATATGAGAAGTACGATCTCTCTCTAAAAAGGCCTCACCATTCTCAATGATGGAAAATGTAGAAGAGAAGGGATCATAAAAGGTGAAAGATAAAGGCAATGGTTAAAGATTTAAGATAAGAGTTGAAGACTCAACCTCACCGAGCACTTCACTCTCATCTTCATAATCATCAAAAGTAAGCTCCACCTCCTCAACCTTATTATAAGGAACCTCTTCTCCATCAAAATTATCTAAGATCAAGGCCTCACCCTCAAAGCAACCATGGTCATCATTCAAAGGAAATGGGGTGGAAGAAGATTGGTATTCAAAATTAAAGAATGGAGGAATGAGATTACAATCAAAGTGCAAACTATCTTTTGGAAGATCCATCTCCACACCCTTATCCTCTCTCATAGGCTCTCTAACATCCTCCTTGCACACCTTGGAGCTCTCAAAACAATCATCATCATCATCCTCCATATCTACTAAAGTGGTAGAAACTTCATTTACATTCATCATTGATGACAATTTATTCTCCATCTCCTCAACCTTCCTAAGAACACCCACTTTACTCTCTTCCAACATTTTCACCAATTCCATTTGGCTTCACATTATCTTCGAAAGTCTCATCTCACATGGTTTCAAATTATAATTCATCTCTAATTCTCTCAATGAACCACGAATTTGATTATGAGGAGACTCAAAGCTAGACCCTAAAGATTGGAAAGATGAAAAGCTTTGAGGAGTATTATGGGGGAAATAATTATGTTCAAGCATGCAAGGATCAACATTAGAGACATGAGTGGCATCATCAAAATGGGGAATGGGGGCACTAGTAGGCGTGCAAGATTCATCATTCATGGAACATGGAACATAACAATCATCAATAGAAGCATTTGAATAACCATGACCACTTTCATAACTATCTATAGCAAACCATATATAAAAGTCCAAGCATCATCAATTGACAATGCTTGAAATCTACCATTAAACATGCTTTTAACAACGTCTCTAGTTTGCTTGGTCAAATTATGATAACAAATCTCACAAGCCTCCCAAATATCATAACCTTGGTAAATAATGGAGTTCTCTAGTCGATTAAAGAACACCCAAAATGGCTCATTCTCAAATTGAGGAAACGAGGTATTTCTCATTTTTATTACAAAACAAACAAAAATCAAATAAGAGAAAAGTATATACAAGGACCTAGACTCAAGCAATAAAAAATACTCAAACATAGACACCGCTCCCCGGCAATGGCGCCATTTTGACAAGGGGTGGAACTAGGTCGTTGAAACTAATCCTCCCTCGGTCAAACAAAATTTATAAACAATTAACGAACCTATACACTAGTATAGCGGCAAGTTAAGGATCGAACCCATAGGAATTGTAATGTTCAAGTGCTCTCAGTTATGTGCATAAGCTAGGTCGAAGACAAAGATAAAGAGAGAACACTAACAACTAACAAACAAAGAAACCAAACAAATAAATCACTTGGAACGGGGATCAACAAGTAATCATGACAATTGTAGCATTTCAGGAACAATATGCACATCAATGGTTGTGAAGACTATTGGAAAGCTCAATCAAAAGAGTCAACAACCTATCCCGTAGAGGTCAAACTAGCGCCAACTACGAGAGACTGTAACTAGGAGCATCACTAATCAAGCTCAATCGACAATTGCAATTCCTAAATCAATGGTCTGTATCATTAGAAACTACAATGCAAACTAGCATAATTCTAAAGGCATAATCGAATTACACACATGCAAACTTCCATTAATCACTTTAATCTCAGCAATTAATCAACACAATCAATCAATCATAAAAGTTTCACCCAATTCCTAGCAAACAACTACTCTAACATCATCATCAAATAAACTAACAACTAAAGAAATCAAGAATCAGCAATATATGAAGAACAACTACAAAAATCAACAATCAAACATCAAAATCAAACCAAACAAATATAAAATCAAACAAAGCAATAAAATGAGATAGAGTTAAGAATGCTCATTGATAATAGAGAAGATCTCCAACACAATTGTCACCATTGAATCTTCAATCTCTCAATCACCATTGAAATTCCTCACTTTCTCTCTATAAAATCTACTCCTAAACTAACCCTAAAATTAGAGAGTGAAGCTCTGAACTAAGCTACGAAAAATGATAAAAAAAATGTGAAATGAAGCTTATTTTCCACTTGCCCCAAAAATCGTGTTTATAAAGGTTTTTATAGAGGGACGAAAACAAAAATCGAGCAAACAAATACCCAGGAAAGCGCGCCCATGTTGTAGGGGAGGCGCGCCCGTGCTGCAAGGGTGGCGTGCCCGCGCCCGTGCCTTGCGTACCCGCGCATCTTAAGGTTTCTTCGATCTTCTCGCGGCTTCGCGCTAAGGTCTTCGAATGAACGCACAATCATGATGATGATGAACAATAAGTGACGCATTCCCAAAAGCACAAGATTGTGGGTTCAACATCCCATATTCATGAGAGCACGGCTTGAGAGCGCAAGAGTTAGATCTTGGAGAATCCACTTTCTTGCATCTTAAGCTTTCCAATTGCCATGAGCTTGCTCTTAAAGCTTCTTCCACCTTATTAAATCACCAATATCAAGACCCGAACCTCGTACAATACCTACAACCACGAAAATAGAACAAATAAAAGAGAAAAGAGTAGAAAAACCAACAAAATGCATAAAAGGTACAAAATAAGAGAGGAAAGGTAAAACAACGACCAAATGCATAAAACTAAGAATTAGTTAAGCATGAAAGCCATGAAAATAAGGTAAAAACAACCTAAATGATCATCTAATGGGTGCCATTTATGACGCCCAACACGCAATTAAAAAGAGGCTTCAGAAACTCCGCCTTGAAGAGCTCTCCTTCACTCATCTCGAAGTTTGCAGCACACTTCTTCAATAGAGCCGCCTCCTGGGGTGAATTAGGGAGTGTATCGTCTATTAAATACGCCTAGATGCCATCCATCCAAGTAGAACATCGGTCCAGTACTCCAATGGGCGCATCATCAGATATGCTTCATTTTTCCATCACTTCCCAGAAGACTAACCGAAGCGTTTCACAGGAGCGGAGTATGCCAATTTTGACAGTGCATCCGCGTGGTGATTTTCAGACCTGGGCACCTGACTTAGATGAAATTGTTCAAGTATCCCATCTTCAGCTTTGACCGCATGCAAATATTTGATCATAGCCGGATGGGTGGCTTAAAATTCACAATGGTATTGGCTCATGACAAATTGAGAATCAAAGCAAGCGTCAAATTTTTTTACCTTTACCGCCTTACACATGCGGATACCGGCTAGCAGGGCTTCATATTCCGCCTCGTTATTTAAGGCTTGGAACTTGAACCGCAGTGCATATTCATATTTATCTCCTTCTAGAGATTGACAAATTATACCTGCACCACAGCCGTTCATAGTAGAGCTCCCATCTACATGCACCTTCCAAACCTAATCAAGGTTGTCTGGAGAAACCGGCCTTGTCATTTCGACAATGGGGTCAGCAAACGCCTGACCCTTCACTACCTTTCTTGGTTCATAGGTGATATCAAGACTTTGCATTTTAATAGCCCATATAAACATTCTACCGGATGAGTCCAGGGTTGTAATTAGACGCTTGAGGGGTTAGTTTGTGTAGATCACCATCGGATGTGCAAGGAAGTATGGTTTCAACTTATTAACAACCATGTAAAGAGGAAGGACAAAGCATTAACCATGGGGTACCGAAGTTTAGAATTTCTGGGTACATGGCTAATGTAATAGAATGGGAGCTGAATACCGTCTCTCTTAGAAAGGAGAACGACACTGAGGGCATGATCTGAGACGACTAGGTACATGTAAAGCGTCTCCTTTGGCAAGGAGTGTAAATGTTCTTTTAATTTTTTTAAAGGCCACCTCAGCATCATCTCCCCATTCAAATCTAGTCTTCTTCCTGAGTGCTTGGAATAAATAAAGCATTTGTACCCAGACCAGCTGTGGAATCTCCTAAGCACAGCCAGGCAACCGGTAAGCCTCGGAGCTTCCTTGAAAGTGCTTGGTGGCTTCATGTCAATCACCGCCTTTATCATCTCTGGGTTAGCCTTAACCCCCTTTGATCAATCAGGAATCTGAGAAACTTCCCAGACTTAACACCAAAAACACATTTTCTGGGATTTTACATGAGTTTATGCCGCCTGAGAGTGGTGAAGGTTTCTTGGAGATCAGCAAGGTGATCCGTCCGTAGCTTGGATTTTCCTTTCATGTCATCAATGTACGCCTCTAAATTCCTCCCAATCTGATTAATGAAGACTGTGTTAATCATCCGTTGGAAAGTAGCCGGCGCATTCTTCAAGCCAAACGACATCACCGTATAATAGAATAATCCCTGATCAGTGACGAAGGCCGTCTACTCTTGATCTTTTTTCCACAAGGGTTTCTGATGGAAGCTAGAGTAGGCATCCATAAAACTCATCAGGCATGCCCGGCTGTAGAGTCGACAAGACTATCGATCTTTGGAAGAGGGTAGCTATCCTTTGGACATTCCTTATTCAAGTTTGTGTAATCAACGCACATGCGCTTAGTACAATTCGGCTTCTTTACAAGCACCACATTTGCAACCCAATTAGGGAAGTTACATGGCCCAATGAACCCGGCGTCTCACAGCTTTTTGACTTCGGTTGTTGCCGCCTGACTTTTTTCCTCGCCTTGATTTCTTTTCTGTTGCCGGCTGGGCTTCTTTTTTTGATCCACGACGAGTTTGAGGACAGCGAGATCCAGGATGATTCCTGGCATCTCTTCCACTTCAAAGGAAAGATGAATTTGAATTCTTTCAGCAAAAGGTGAAAGTCTGCACCAAGCTTTTCAAAGGCAGGCGTCCCCACCTTAACTGTTTGCTTTAGACGGCTGTATTCCAAAGGAATATCAATATACTCTCAAGCCGATTGGGGGCGGAGATGATCTGACCGTTCCCCGATCAGTGATTGCTATTTCTTCTCCTTCTTCACCTCCATCAGTTGTTTAGTTTTTCTTTTATTTGCGGCTGGAAGGGGCGAATCAGGGTTCTTGAGGTCGTCAAGATCTATTGGCTCCTTCAGCTGACCGGCTGCAGTAGCAATCGACTTGAAATCTGAGAGGTAACACGTACTCCCTAGCCGTCTTCTGACCCCCATTGAGGGAGCCAACACAGCCATCATCCTTTTCATACTTTAGAAGCATGTGAGCTGGGATGATGGCTGCCTTGCACTAGTTCAAAGTGGGTCGACGTAGAATGATGTTGTAGGCGGTTAGCTCTTTAACCACCAGGAACCGGACGACCATGTGTCACCCTTTTCCATTCTGCCCCAGTCGGATGGGAGGGTCAATTTATCCAACTGGGTGAACGACCCCTGCACCAAAGCCAACCAATGGATGGGAGACGTCGCGCAGATTGTCAAGCTTGTAACTAAGCTTGAACATAGACTTTTAGCTGATGAGATCAGAGGAGCTACTCGTGTCTATGATGATCCGACCAACTAGTTGGTTGGCGTCCTTGCATTCAATGACGAATTGGTCGTCATGTGGTTTGCGAACTTTGGCTTGATCCTTCTCATTGATGACAACGTCTAGGAATGTTCCACTGAAGGACATCTGGGAATGTTCTACTGGAAAACGCCTATCCATCATCAACAGAGTGGATCATCTTCTTGAGATGATACTTTGTGCCCCGAATGGTCGTACTACCACATGTAAATCCGCCTGCTATAGTGTCGACCAGATCTTTGTGGGTATCCGAGCTACTAGTAGGCTTGAAAATTTTTGACGACTGCCCCTGATTTGTCTTAGAAGTTGCTTTAGACTTCAAGACATAAGATTTCAGCAAACCTGTGTCAGCCAGACGGTCCAACGTCTGCTTGAGACTATAGCAATCGTTGGTGTCGTAGCCTATTTCCTGGTGGAAGTGACAATTTATTCTTGTTTCACGACTAACCGAAACTCTTCATAGGATTCGGCTTCACAATGGTCAGCTAGTCCTTCACCTCTGTAAAGAGGGTGTAACAGTCTTTATTGAATTCATACCGTGAGACATACAATTTGAATTATTTCTTTTTCTTTTTAGATAGCTGATCTTGTTCCTCAACCGCCCAAACTTCTTTTCACTTTTTGCTCTCATCAGATTTCTGAGCCGGCTGAGCAGACTGACTATCTTTTTGCTTGTCAGACTTCTTGGAGTCCAACTAATGGCTAGACGAGCAGAGGTTCATAGCCTGAATAAAGCTCTCCGCTTTTATCAACGCCTTTTGAAGGGTGAATACGCTTTTTCGGACAAGGTCAAACTTAAAAGTTGACCCGTCCTTCTCACCCTTTAAGTAGTCTACATATGCTACCTTGTCAAACACCCCTTGGATTTGGATTCTCACCAGGTTGAATCGCCTGACATAGGAGCTGAGCCCCTCTCTCTTTCCCTGCCGGTTCATGCGCAAGTCGTGACTTGTTTTCTTAGCAAGTATGTTCATCGAGAAGTTAGAGGCAAACGGGAAGACAAGCTTCCTGAAGATATCAATGCATCATGCTAGCAAGTTGTCAAACCATTGTTGGGAAATGCCCTTTAATGTAGCCGGGAAGCACCGACACCACATACCGTCCTCCAACCCGTGCATGTGCATGAGGTTGGAGTAGGCCATGAGGTAGTGTTCAAGGTTGGTGGTACCGTCATAGGCACCTACCAACACATTGTTAACCTTGGACGGTTTTTCCGCCTCGATTATCTCCTAGGTGTACACAGAAGTTTGTTCACCAAGTTTGAGCATACGGAGTTGCCAGTCTAAGGGCTGGATATTATATGCCGCCTTACCCCTAAAGAGGGCCAACTACATAAAATGAGGGGAATACGAACTGTAGACCATGGGGGGCACGTACGGTGCATTCCCAATCATTTGAGGCCAAGAATGAACGGTATTACCGCCTGTATGTCTCTCATGCAAGGATTGAGTATTCCTTGTAGACGTGTTTTTAAAGTTGTCTGGAAAGCTAAAAGTAGAGGCTGACTCAGACAGCTGCTAACTTCTCCTACGCTCGATGATTTCCCGAGCGTCAGGGGTAGATTTTTTGTTACCCAACGGTTTATCATCCCGGCGGGGTTTTCCCAGACCCTTCTAAGGCAGAAGGATCTTGGACCAGTCAAGTGTTGCCGTTGACTTGTCCTTTGGATGTGGAGTTGGCTGCCTGTCCGTGACTGGCTTCCTCCTCTCCTTAGGATTCTCCCTTGCCGACCGACCCTTGCTTGGGCTAGCCTTGCTTTTGGTGATCAAATCCTTGATTTCACCCTTGAAACTAGTCATGAATCTCGTGAGTTAGTTCCTGGTGACTGGGGCGAATCCGCTTGCCATGTGGGTTTCCCCTTCTGGCTGACTAGGGGGACTACTTGTACCCGCATGCGTTTCACCCCGCTCTAGAGTGTCTCTAGGATGGATGTGCCTTGTGATGAGTAAGCCATCATTTGCAATATATGTTTTGACTTGAAGATCATCATCCTCATGGTCTGTAAAGACCTCCAGTGTATTATCCTTAGGGTAAGGAGGCGGTACAGGCCCTTGAACCATCCTTGAGGTACTCTTCCTACAGGCAGCGCCAAATATTTTGGGTGTTTTAATCCCTCGAGAGAGTTACTACTCGAAGACTGGTTGCTCGTGGCCTGTACCTGCAAAACAACAGAGACTCCTGGGGGTGGGAGTTTCGCTTCTGACAATGAAGTTAGTTCTTAAATGAAAGAAGGAAAAAGGTGCGGAAATCTAGGTGGGATCTTCTCGGATTCTGAGAACAGGTGTTTCTCTAATGTATGAGAATGTAGGGTATGCTGTAATAAATTATAGATGCCCTCAAAATGGGAGATATCTCCCTATTTATTGGTTTATCGTGGAATGTGCCCTTGATTAGGTCATCCTTACCTAATCCTACTGGGCTACGCGGAATTACGGCTTTCTTGGGATTTTAGCCCTTGAAGGCCGCCTTTTTATCCCAAGTTCTAGGAAGGACACATGTTAAATAGAGATTGGTCCAATTCGGACCAAATAGAGTATGACACGTATCAAGATATGATTGGACCACGTGGCATGGGTAAAATTACCCTAAACACTTTATTTTACATTTTCTCTATTTTTTTGTGGTTTTGTGTATTTTAATGGTTTTTCTAGTCTGTTCTCCTTATTTGCTCTCTTTTCGTAGTTATAGGTATTGCACGAGGTTTAGGTCTTGATATGGATGGATTACTAAGGTGGAAGATGCTTTTGGAGCAAGGTCATGGCAGTAGGAAATCTCAAGATGCAAGGAAGTGGATTCCCCAAGTTCTAGTTCTTACGCTTTCAAGCCCCGCTCTGATGAAGATGGGGTGTTGAACCCAGTGTTAAGTGCTTTTTGAGACTGCCACTGTTGATGTCCATCATCATCATTCGGTGCGCTCATTCGAAGCCATTAGAGAACGCACATACCCTCGAGAAGAACCAAAGAAAGCTAGTGGAGCGCGAGCACGGGCGCGGGCGCACATCCTAGCAGCGCAAGTGCGCCTCCCTGGCTGCGTGGGCGCACCCCTTCAGGTCCATAATTTGTTCGGTTTCGTTTTGCGCCACCTATTTAAACTTTTGTAATCCGATTTTTTTAATTAGACTTAGATTGAAATTAGATCATAATTTTAGCTTAGTTAAGAGCTTCTCTCTCTAGTTTTAGGGTTAGTTTAGGAGTAGATTTTAAAGAGAGAAAGTGAGGAATTTCATTGCTGATTGAGGGATTGAAGATTCAATGGAGACAATTGTGTTGAAGAACTTCTCTATTATCAATGAGCATTTCTAACTGTCTCTCCTCTTTATTGCTTTGTTTAATATTTTGTTTTGATTGATTTTGATGTTTGATGCTTGATAAGTGAAGTTGTTCTTCATATATTGTTGATTCTTGATTACTCTAGTTGTTAATTGATTAGATGATGATGTTAAAGTAGTTGTTTGGCTAGGGATTGGGTAAAACTTGAATGATTGATTGTGCTTAATTTGGGGATTATGTTGATTAATTGTTGAGATTAAAGTGATTAATGGAAATTGTGCATGTGTGTAATTCGATAAGACTTGAGAAATATTATAGATTGCATTGTAATTGCTAATGATACGGACCATTGGTTTAGGAATTGCAATTGTCGATTGAGTTTGATTTGTGACATTCCTAGTTAGTGTCTCTCGTGGTTGGCGCTAGTTAGACCTCTAGGAGATAGCTTGTAGAGTTCTTTTGATTGCTCTTACCTATAGTCTTCACAACCATTGATTTGCATTTCATTCCCGGGTTGCTATAATTGTCATGATTACTTGTTGATCCCCATTCCTAGTATTTTATTTGTTTGGTTAGTTGTTAGTATTACCTTTTGTCCTTAGACTTCGACCTTTCTTAGGCGCATAATTGAGAGCGCTTGAACATTACCGTTCCTTTGTGTTTGACCCTTGACTTGCTTCTATACTTGTATTTAGGTTTGTTAAGTGTTTATAAATTTAGTTAGACCGAGGGAGAATTAGTCAACGACCAAGTCTTAACCCCTCGTCAAAATGGCGCCGTTGTCGAGGAACGATGTCTATGTTTGAGTGTTTTTGATTGCTTGAGTCTAGGTCTTTGTATATACTATTTTTTTTATTTGATTTTTGCTTGTTTTAAATTTGAGGATGAGCCAATTTGGGTATATTTTAATAGACTAGAGAACTTCATTAGTTAGCATGGTTGTGATCTTTAGGAAGCTTGCGAGATTTGTTATCATGATTTGAATGAGCAAACTATAGACATTATTGAAAGAATGTTTAATGGTAGATTTCGAGCACTGTCTATCGATGATGCTTGGGACTTATATGTATGGTTTGCTAGAGATACTTATGAACATGGTTTTGGTTATTCAAATGTTTCTATTCATTATTATGATGTTCGACGTTCCATGAATGATGAATCTTAAATGCCTACTTGTACCCCCATCCCCCTTTTTGATGATACCATTCATATCTCTAACGATGATCCCCGCATGCTTATACATGATTCTTTTCCCCATGATTTTCCTCAATGCTCTTCACCTTTATAATCTTTTGAATCTAGCTTTGAGTCTCCTCATGAGAAGAGATATTTGGAGATTATGAGAAGCCAAATGGAAATGCTGAAAAAGTTAGAAGAAATTAAAGAGGACGTTCTTGGGGAAAATGAGGAGATGGAGAGTCAATTGTGATCAATATTGAATGTAAATGAAGTTTCTACCACATTGGTAGATGTGGAAGATGATGATTATTGTTTTGAAAGCTCCAAAGCATGTGAGGAGAGTTTTAGAGAGCCTATGAGTGAGGAAAAGGGTGTAGAGATGGATGTTCCTAAAGAGAGTCTGTATTTTGAACCTCTTTTCCAATTTCAATTTCCTTCCATTGAGCCTTTAGATGGAATTGAAGATAAACTAAAATTTTTGGCTTCTGTTAATGTTGGAAATGGTAATTCAAGTTATGAAGGATGGGACATGCAATTTTTAAAGCGTGGAAAAGTTGTGAGGAAGAGAGTGAGGATGAGGAGGATGAAGTAGTTTCCATGGGAGATTGGATGTTTGAGGGTGATGAGGACCAAGAGGTTTTGAGTGTTGAAAAACCAATTAGTAAGTCAATTCCCCCACCTACCTCCCTTGATTGTGATTTCATTCCTCCATTCCTTAATTTTGAAAATTAATCTTCTTTCACCCCATTTCTTTTGCATGATAACCATGGTTGCTTTGGGGGTGAGACCAGAGTTTAAATGATTTTGATGTAGATAAGGATCAATATGAGAGGGTAGAAGAGGGAAAGCTTACTATTAATGATTATGAAGATAAGAGTGAAGTGTTTAGTGAGGTTGAGTCTCCATCTCCTATCTCATATCTTCAACCATTGCCTTCCCCATTCACTTTTTATGACCCCTTCTCTTCTACATTTTCCACCATTGAGATGGATGAGGCCTTTTTAGAGGGAAATTGTACTTCTCATGTTTATCTTGAGCTACCTTCCAAGTTCGACCCTCAACCCTTTGATGAGCTTCCTTTGAATTTTGATGATGATTTAAAGCTTTTGAGAGCTCATTTACGGTGTGAAGTTTATGAGAAGGATGTGATTTAGAATGAGCTTAATTTGAATGATGATGAGTTGGAGGAAAGCCCTTTGGATGTGAGTTCACTGGATGAGAGAGATTGTGTTTCTATGCTTAGTGGTGTAAGTGAGCAACCAATTCATATACCCTTACCATATACCTCATTTTCAAGAAAGCTTGATCTTGTTCCCTCCTATCCCATGTCATTACCATATTTTCTCAAATCCCCTTCTCTTGAAGAGCCTTTAGTCCCCTAAGTGCCTCATTTGATGACTTTTGAAGATGATGGTGGGACTTCCAACCAAAAATATTTTTTTGAGAATAGTATGCCTTCTTCCTTTTCTTTTATTTCTCTTCCTTTTTCTTATATTCTTCTTTTTCCCTTCTATCCTTCTTCTTCTAGGAATACCTCTTCTCAACCCAATAGATGTGCATTATGCTTGTTGCATGACTTCATTTTGTCATGTGTATACTTACTTTCATATGAAATGTGTAATAGTGCATTTGACAAGCTCTTGCATTCGTTGCAATACTATTTTACTAGAGCGGTCAAGCTTTGACCTTAAGCAAGCCTTCGGGAAGCAACCCGCGTTTTAATGATTTCATTTTCTTTTCTTTTTAAAATAGATTTTCTCTCATGGAAATGTTTGTGTGCCTTTTTCTAGGTATATGAATCGATATACTTTGGTGCATTGGTTTGAATCATGAATCAAGGAAGATTGACTCCTTTTTTGCCAGCATATGGAAAACAAGATTCAATGATAGATGAACTTGGCTTTAAAGGTTTAATTGGGTCATTTGCGGGTATTTACACCCACCTCAATCCGGTAATATCTTTACTTTATCTTTCTCTAAAGGTTGATTCCTTATTGTACATGTATTGGTATTGTTGGATTGATCTATTTGTTTTCCCCTCCCATGGATAATTTGAATTGTGTTTGAGCATGTTGTCTCATTCAAGCTTGGGGGAGGGCGAAAAAGTTCAAAAAGATTTTTGTTTCTATCAAGGCAAATCTGCAATGTGTCTTTATTTTGTTCTTGCTTTGGACATAATACTTTTGGACTTGTATAGTTTAATGCTTTTCTTTTTAAATGGTAATAGTGTGCACGGTTAGAGAGTATCTTTGGTTGACTCTAGGATAGAGTATGCTAAGGTAGTCGTTTAGAATATTTGGGACCTTGAAGCCGGATTCTATTGTTTTTGAAAATTTGCAATTACTCCCCTTTGGTGAATTTGAAACTAATAGTGAGTTTTTGCTACAACCATGTGAGGTTTCATTGTTTTCAAGCCTTACACATATCTTGCATGAGCGGCACATGGATCCTTGACTATTGTATGCTTTATCTAGAAGACTTTCATCTCCCGAGATTGTGACCAGGCCATTTAGGAAGCTAGGACAAAGACATCTTTTCGGGGTGGTAATTTTTGTTCTAGGATAGTTTTCATTTTTTTTTTAGTGTTCATTTGCTTTCTTGGTAACCATTTGAGTAATTTATCATTCATCTCAAGACACATCTTTAGTTTTTTAGCTTTTTGTTTCATTTATTTATGAAGCTCTTGGCCTCTTATGTTGGAGGTTTGGTGGATGAGAATGATTGTTAGGTTCTTTTGATGAAATCAAGTCTGTGAATAAAAAGCAAATGCAAAGGTTGAAAAAGCCGTCTGTAGTTAAAAGAGGCAAGGACAATGAATAATAAAAAAAATGAAAGAAATTGAAAAATGAGAAAAAGCAAAGCAAATTCAAAAGCTTTGGCAAAAGAAATAAAAAGTGAAAAATGAGAAAATTCAAAAAAATATTTTGATGTAAGTGTCTTTCTCCCTATTTTAAGCATTGAGGACAATGCTTTGTTCAAGCTTGGGGGGGAAGTGTTCTTACGCTTTTTGTACATATGTTTGTGATTCGTGGCTTTGAATAAGCTTGGGGGTGTTGTGTTTTTGTTTGGTGATTACTTGGTTTTGGTGTTGAGATTTGGCCAATTTCAAATTTTAGGTATACCACCAAATTTCAAATTTTAGCCTACCCTCACCTTCTCTCTTTTACTTGACAACCCTTTCCAAGTCCTTTTGACCTTTTTGGTTGAGTCACAAGTCTGTGGAGGAAGAAGTGCGTCAAGTTTATAAAGCGACAAGAAATAGTTGAGATGTCGAGAAACCTCAAATATATTTCCTTTTCTGATTCCTTTAAGGAACTATAGAAATGCTTGCTAAAAGTAGATTTGAAGCCAATTAGGATAATGTGCTAAAATGTTTTGAGATGAAAGTGAATTGCATTTCGTTAGTTATCTATGCTAAAATGGCAAAGGAAGAAGAAGAAGAGTGCGAAATGAAAATCGAGGTCAGCGATTTCTTTTTGCTGACTTAAAATGTCGCGCGCAAGTGAAACAGTTACGCGTGACACATTTGCGCGTGATAAACCAACACAAATCAAAACGATGCGCGCGCTAGGCCAGCGCGACCCATTGAGTTGTGCGCGGATACTAGTCACTAAAATGACCGGTATCCAGATTTTGGTCCATTTGATTATTTTTAACGGTTTTTGCTCGTTATTAGTCGTTATGGCGCGCAAGCTATCAAAATCTTTTTAAATTGCTTTGCATTTTGTAGTTTATTTTCTTCATTGATAGTTTTTTTGCATCATTCTGTATGCACATAGTGCTTTGTGCCTTCCATAAGCATACGTTTTGAACATTTTTTGTAAAAGTGTCTTAAGACGTTCAGTAGTGGTGCTTTACGTAAAAGCTCCCATAGACAGATTTGTCATTTTACTGTACTGACGTTATAAATGTCCGGCTTTTCTTCTTAGTGCACACCTATGATGTTGAGAAGAGGAATTCCAAGAAGAAGAAGAAGATAAAGGAAAAACAAGAATATAAGAAAAAGGAAGAGAAAAAAAAGAAAAAGAAGAATGCATACTTTTCTCAACAAAATATTTTTGGTTGGAAATCCCACCATTGTCCTCAAAAGTCATCAAAGGAGGCACTTGAGGGACTAAAAGTTTTTCAAGAGGAGGGGATATGAGAAAAGAAGTTAATGACATGGGATAGAAGGGAACAAGATTAAGCTTTCTTGAAAATGACGTGTACGGTGAAGAAATGGAAATTGGTTGCTCACTTACACCACTATCCATAAAAACACAGGCTCTCTCATGGAATGAACTCACATCCAAAGGGCTCTTCTCCAACTCGTCATTATTCAAATTTAGCTAATTCTCAATCAAACCCTCCTCATAAACTTCACACCCTAAATGACCTCACAAAATCTTTATATCATAACTAAGGTTCAAAAGAAGCTCATCCAAGGGTTGATGGTCAAACATGAGAGGCAACTCAAAATCTTTATATCAATGATGGAAAATGTAGAAGAGAAGGGATCATAAAAGGTGAAAGATTAAGGCAATGGTTTAAGATTTGAGATAAGAGTTGGAGACTCAACCTCACCGAGCACTTCACTCTCATCTTCATAATCATCAAAAGTAAGCTCCACCTCCTCAACCTTATTATATGGAACCTCTTTTCCATCAAAATTATCTAATATCAAGGCCTCACGCTCAAAGCCACCATGGTCATCATTCCAAAGAGATGGGGTGGAAGAAGATTGGTATTCAAAATTAAAGAATGGAGGAATGAGATTTTAATCAAGGGAGGTGGGTGGGGGATTTGACTTATCAATTACTTTTTCAACACTCAAAACCTCTTGGTCCTCATCACCCTCAAACATCCAATCTCCCATGGAAACTACTTCATCCTTCTCATCCTCACTCTCTTTCCTCAAAACTTCTCCACGCTTCAAAAACTGTAGTATCCCATCCTTCTTAACTTAAATTAACGTTTACTCAAAATTAAGAGAAGCCAACAGTTTTAGTTTCTCTTCAACCCTATCTAAAGGCTTAATGGAACGAAATTCAAATTTGGAAGGAGGTTCAAAGTGCAAACTCTCTTTTGGAAGATCCATCTCCACACCCTTATCCTCTCTCATAGGCTCTCTAACATCCTCCTCGCACACTTTGGAGCTCTCAAAACAATCATCATCATCATCCTCCATATCTACTAAAGTGGTAGAAACTTCATTTACATTCATCATCGATGAAAATTTATTCTCCATCTCCTTAACCTTCCTAAGAACACCCACTTTACTCTCTTCCAACATTTTCACCAATTCCATTTGGCTTCACATAATCTTCGAAAGTCTCATCTCACATGTTTCCAAATTATAATTCATCTCTAATTCTCTCAATGAACCACAAATTTGATTATGAGGAGACTCAAAAGGTAGACCCTAAAGATTGGAAAGATGAAGAGCTTTGAGGAGTATCATGGGGGAAATAATTATGTCCAAGCATGCAAGGATCAACATTAGAGACATGAGTGGCATCATCAAAATGGGGAATGGGGGCATTAGAAGGCGTGCAAGATTCATCATTCATGGAACATGGAACATAACAATCATCAATAGAAGCATTTGAATAACCATGACCACGTTCATAACTATCTATAGCAAACCATATATAAAAGTCCCAAGCATCATTGATTGACAATGCTCGAAATCTACCATTAAAAATGCTTTCAACAATGTCTCTAGTTTGCTTGGTCAAATTATGATAACAAATCTCCCAAGCCTCCCAAATATCATAACCATGGTAACTAATGGAGTACTCTAGTCTATTAAAGAACACCAAAAATGGCTTATTCTCAAATTGAGGAAACGAGGTATTTCTCATTTTTTTTATACAAAACTAACAAAAATCAAATAAGAGAAAAGTATATACAAGGACCTAGACTCAAGCAATAAAAAACACTCAAACATAGACACCGCTCCCCGGCAATGGCGCCATTTTGACGAGGGGTGGAACCAGGTCGTTGAAACTAATCCTCCCTCGGTCAAACAAAATTCATAAACAATTAACAAACCTATACACTAGTAAAGAGGAAAGTTAAGGATCGAACCCAAAGGAACGGTAATGTTCAAGCGCTCTCAGTTATGTGCATAAGCTAGGTCGAAGACAAAGATAAAGAGAGAACACTAACAACTAACAAACAAAGAAACCAAACAGATAAAGCACTAGGAACGGGGATCAACAAGTAATCATGACAATTGTAGCAACTCGGGAATAATATGCAAATCAATGGTTGTGAAGACTATTGGAAAGCTCAATCAAAAGAGTCAACAAGCTATCCCATAGAGGTCAAACTAGCGCCAACTACGAGAGACTGTAACTAGGAGCATCACTAATCAAGATCAATCGACAATTGCAATTCCTAAATCAATGGTCTGTATCATTAGAAACTACAATATAAACTAGCAAAATTCTCATGGCCTAATCGAATTACACACACGCAAACTTCCATTAATCACTTTAATCTCAGCAATTAATCAACACAATCAATCAATCATACAAGTTTCACCCAATTCCTAGCAAACAACTACTCTAACATCATCATCAAATAAACTAACAACTAAAGAAATTAAGAATCAACAAACTACACTAATAAACAATCAAACATCAAAATCAAACCAAACAAATATGAAATCAAACAAAGCAATAAAATGAGATAGAGTTAAGAATGCTCACCATTGAATCTTCAATCTCTCAATCACCATTGAAATTCCTTACTTGCTCTCTATAAAATCTACTCCTAAACTAAACCTAAAATTAGAGAGAAAAGCTTTATACTAAGCTACGAAAAATGATAAAAAAAATGTGAAATGAAGCTTATATTCCACTTGCCCCAAAAATCGTGTTTATAAAGGTATATATAGAGGCACGAAAACAAAAATCGAGCAAACAAATACCCAAGAAAGCGCGCCCATGCTGCAGGGGAGGTGCGCCCGTGCTGCAGGGTGGCGTGCCCGCGCCCGTGCCATGCGTGCCCGCGCATCTTATGGTTTCTTCGATCTTCTCGCGGCTTCGCGCTAAGGTCTTCGAATGAACGCACAATCAAGATGATGATGAACAATAAGTGACGCGTTCCCAAAAGCACAAGATTATGGGTTCAACATCCCATATTCATGAGAGCACGGCTTGAGAGCGCAAGAGTTAGATCTTGGAGAATCCACTTTCTTGCATCTTGAGCTTTCCTATTGCCATGAGCTTGCTCTTAAAGCTTCCTCCACCTTATTAAATCACCAATTTCAAGACCCGAACCTCGTACAATACCTACAACCACGAAAATAGAGTAAATAAAGGAGAAAAGAGTAGAAAAACCAACAAAATGCATAAAAGGTACAAAATAAGAGAGGAAAGGTAAAACCAAGACCAAATGCATAAAACTAAGCATTTATTAAGAATGAAAGCCATGAAAAGAAGGTAAAAAAAAACTAAATTCTCATCTAATGGGTGCCATTTATGACGCCCATCACGCAATTAAAAAGAGGCTTTAGAAACCCCGCCTTGAAGATCTCTTCCTCCCTCATCTCGAAGTTTGCAGCACACTTTTTCAATACAGCCGCCTCCTGGGGTGAATTAGGGAGTGTATCGTCTGTTAAATACGCCTAAATGCCATCCATCCAAGTAGAACATCGGTCTAGTACTCTAATGGTCGCATCATCAGATATGCTTCATTTTTCCATCACTTCCCATAAGACTAACCGAAGCGTTTCACTTGAGCGGAGTGTGCCAATTTTGACAGTGCATCCGCCTGGTTATTTTAAGACCTGGGCACCTGACTTAGATGAAATTGTTCAAGTATCCCATCTTCAGCTTTGACCGCCTGGAAATATTTGATCATAGCCGGATGGGTGGCTTAAAATTCATAATGGTATTGGCTAATGACCAATTGAGAATCAAAGCAAGCGTCAAATTTTTTTACCTCTACCGCCTTACACATGCGGATACCGGATAGCAGGGCTTCATATTCCGCCTCGTTATTTAAGGCTTGGAACTTGAACCGCAGTGCATATTCATATTTATCTTCTTCTAGAGATTGACAAATTATACCTGCACCACAGTCGTTCATAGTAGAGCTCCCGTCTACATGCACCTTCCAAACCTAATCAAGGTTGTCTGGAGCAACCGGCCTTGTCATTTCGACAATGAGGTCAGCAAACGCCTGACCCTTCACTGCCTCTCTTGGTTCATAGGTGATACAAGACATTGCATTTCAATAGCCCATATAAACATTCTACCGGATGAGTCCAGGGTTGTAATTAGCCGCTTGAGGGTTTAGTTTGTGTAGATCACCATCGAATATGCCAGGAAGTATGGTTTCAACTTATTAACAGCCATGCAAAGAGGAAGGATAAAGCTTTTACCATGGGGTACCGAAGTTCAGCATTTATGGGTACATGGCTAATGTAATAGACTAGGAGCTGAATACCGTGTCTCTTAGCAAGGGCAACGACACTAAGGGCATGATCTGAGACGACTAGGTACATGTAAAGCGTCTCCTTTGGCAAGGAGTGTAAATGTTCTTTTAATTTTTGAAAGGCCACCTCAGCATCATCTCCCTATTCAAATCTAGTCTTCTTCCTGAGTGCTTGGAATAATAAAGCATTTGTACCCTGACCAGCTGAGGAATCTCTTAAGCACATCTAGGCAACCGGTAAGCCTCGGAGCTTCCTTGAAAGAGCTTGGTGACTTCATCTCAATCACCACCTTTATCTTCTCTAGGTTAGCCTCAATCCCCCTTTGATCAATAAGGAATCTGAGAAACTTCCCAGACTTAACACCAAAAACACTTTTTCTGGGATTTTACATGAGTTAATGCTGCCTGAGTATAGTGAAGGTTTCTCGGAGATCGGCGAGGTGATCCTTCCGTATCTTGGATTTGCCTTTCATGTCATCAATGTACGCCTCTAAATTCCTCCCTATCTGATTAATAAAGATTGTATTAATCATCCGTTTGAAAGTAGCCGGCGCATTCTTCAAGCTAAACGACATCACCATATAATAGAATAACCCCTGATCAGTGACGAAGGCCGTCTACTCTTGATCTTTTTTGCACAAGGGTTTATGATGGAAGCTAGATTAGGCATCCATAAAACTCATCAGGCATGTCCGGCTGTAGAGTCGACAAGGCAATCGATCTTTGGAAGCGGGTAGCTATCCTTTGGATATGCCTTATTCAAGTTAGTGTAATCAACGTACATGCGCCAAGTACCATTCGGCTTCTTTACAAGCACCACATTTGCAACCCAATTAGGGAAGTTACATGGCCAAATGAACCTGGCGTCTAACAGTTTTTTGACTTCGGCAGTTGTCGCCTGACTTTTTTCCTTGCCGTGATTTCTTTTCTTTTGTCGGCCGGGCTTCTTTTTTTGATCCACGACGAGTTTGTGGACAGCGAGATCCGGGATGATTCCTTGCATATCTTCCACTTCAAAGGCAAAGATGAATTTGAATTCTTTCAGCAAAAGGTGCAGACCAAGCTTTTAAAAGGTAGGTGTCCCCACCTTAAATGTTTGCTTTGGACGGCTGTATTCCAAAGGAATATCAATATATTCACAAGCCGATTAGGGGCGAAGATCATCTGACCGTTCCCCGATCAGTGATTGCTATTTCTTCTCCTTTTTCACCTCTATCAGCTATTTAGTTTTTCTTTTCTTTGCGGCTGGAAGGGGCGAATCAGGGTTCTTGAGGTCGTCAAGATCTATTAGCTCCTTCAGCTGACCGGCTGCAGTAGCAATCGGCTTAATGTCTAAGAGGTAACACGTACTCCCTAGCCGTCTTCTGACCCCCATTGAGGGAGCCAACAGAGCCATCATCCTTTTCATACTTTAAAAGCATGAGAGTTGGGATGATGACAGCCTTGCACTAGTTCAGAGTGGATCGACGTAGAATGATGTTGTAGGCGGTCAGCTCTTTAACCACCAGGAACCGGACGACCATGTGTCGCCCTTTTCCATTCTATCCTAGTCGGATGGGAGGGTCAATTTATCTGACTGGGTGAACGACCCCTCCACCAAAGCCAACCAATGGATGGGAGACGTCGCGCAGATTGTAAAGCTTGTAACTAAGCTTGAACATACACTTGTAGCTGATGAGATCAGAGGAGCTACCCGTGTCTAAGATGATCCGACCAACTAGTTGGTTGGCGACCTTGCATTCAATGACGAATTGGTCGTCATGCGATTTGTGAACTTTGGCTTGATCCTTCTCATTGATGACAACGTCTAGGAATGTTCAACTGAAGGACGTCTGGGAATGTTCCACTGGAGGACGCCTATCCATCATCAACTGAGTGGATCATCTTCATCAGATGATACTTGGTGCCCCGAATGGTCGAACTACCGCATGTAAATCCGCCTGCTACAGTGTAGACCAGATCTTTGTGGGTATCCGAGCTACTAGTAGGCTAGAAAATTTTTTACGATAGCCCCTGATTTGTCTTAGAAGTTGCTTTAGACTTCATGGCATAAGATTTCAGCAAGCCTGTGTCAGCCACACAGTCCAACGTCCGCTTCAGACTATAGCAATCGTTGGTGTCGTAGCCTATTTCTTGGTGGAAGTGACAATTTATTCTTGTTTCATGACTAAACGAAACTCTTCACAAGGTTCGGCTTCTCAATGGTCAGCTAGTCCTTCACCTCTGTAAAGATGGTGTAATAGTCTTTATTGAATGCATACCGTGAGACTCACAATTTGTATTCTTTCTTTTTCTTTTTAGATAGCTGATCGGGTTCCTCAACCGCCCAAACTTCTTCTCTATTTTTTCTCTCATCAGATTTCTGAGCCGGCTGAGCAGACTGACTATATTTTTGCTTGTCGGACTTCTTGGAGTTCGACTAATGGCCAGACGAGTAGAGGTTCGTAGCTTGAATAAAGCTCTCCGCCTCTATCAACGCCTTTTGAAGGGTGAATACCCTTTTTCGGACAAAGTCGAACTTAAATGTTAACCCGCCCTTCACACCCTTGATGCAGTCTACATATGCTACCTTGTCAAACACCCCTTGGATTTGGATTCTCACCAGGTTGAACCGCCTGACATAGGAGTGGAGCCCCTCTATCTCTCCCTGCCGGATCATGCGCTAGTCGAGACTTGTTTTCTTGGCAGGGATGTTCATCGAGAAGTTAGAGGCAAACGGGAAGACAAGCTTCCTGAAGCTGTCAATGCATCATGCTAGCAAGTTGTCAAACCATTGTTGGGATATGCCCTTTAATGTAGCCGGGAAGCACCGACACCACATAGAGTCCTCCAACCCGTGCATGTGCATGAGGTTGGAGTAGGCCATGAGGTAGTCTTCCAGGTTGGTGGTACCGTCATAGGCACCTACAAGCACATTGTTAACCAAGGACAGTTTTGCCGCCTCGATTATCTCCTAGGTGTACACAAAAGTTTGTTCACCAATGTTGAGCAGACGGATTTGCTAGTCCAAGGGCTGGACATTATATGTCGCCTGACCCCTAAAGAGGGCCATCTGCATGAAATGAGGGGAATACAAACTGTAGACCATGGGGGGAACGTACGGTGCATTCCCAATCATTTGAGGCCCAGAATGAACGGTATTACCGCCTGTATTTCTCTCATGCAAGGATAGAGTATTCCTTGTAGACGTGTTTTTAAAGTTGTCTGGAAAGCTCAAAGTAGAGGCTGACTCAGACAGCTGCTGACTTCTCCTGCGCTGGATGATTTCCCGAGCGTCAGGGGTAGATTTTTTTTTACCTAACGGTTGATCATCCCGGCGGGGTTTTCCCAGACCCTTCTAAGGCAGAAGGATCTTGGACCATTCAAGTGTTGCCGTTGGCTTGTCCTTTGGATGTGGAGTTGGCTGCTTGTCCGTGACTGGCTTCCTCCTCTCCCTAGGAATCTTCCTTTCCGACCGACCCTTGCTTGGGCCATCCTTGCTTTTGGTGATCAAATCCTTGATTTCACCCATGAAACTAGTCATGAATCTCGTGAGTTCGTTCCTGGTGACTTGGGCGAATCCGCTTGCCTTCTAGGTTTCCCCTTCTCGCTGACTAGGGGGACTACTTGTACCCGCATGCGTTTCACCCTGCTCTCGAGTGTCTCTAGGATGGATGTGCCTAGTGATGAGTGAGCCATCATTGGCAATATATGTTTTGACTTGAGGATCATCATCCTCATGGTCTGTAAAGACCTCCAGTTTATTAGCCTTAGGGTCAGGAGGCGGTACAGGCCCTTGAACCATCCTTGAGGTACTCTTCCCACAGGCAGCGCCAAATATTTTGGGTGTTTTGATCCCTCGAGAGAGTTACTACTCGAAGACTGGTTGCTCGTGGCCTGTACCTGCAAAACAACAAAGACTCCTGGGGGTGGGAGCTTCGCTTCTGACAGTGAAGTTTGTTCTTAAACGAAAGAAGGAAAAAGGTGCGAAAATTTAGGTGGGATCTTCTCGGATTCTAAGAACAGGTGTTTCTCTAATGTAAGAGAATGTAGGGTATGCTGTAATAAATTATAGATGCCCTTAAAATGGGGGATATCTCCCTATTTATAGGTTTATCGTGGAATGTGCCATTGATTAGGTCATCCTTACCTAATCCTACTGGGCTGCGCGGAATTACGACTATCTTGGGATTTTAGCCCTTGAAGGCCGCCTTTTTATCCCAAGTTCTAGGAAGGACACATGTCAAATAGAGATTGGTCCAATTCGGACCAAATAGAGTATGACACGTATCAAGATATGATTGGACCACGTGGCATGGGTAAAATTACCCAAAACACTTTATTTTACCTTTTCTCTCTTATTTTGTGGTTTTGTGCATTTTAATGGTTTTTCTAGTCAGTTCACATTTATTTGCTCTCTTTTCATGGTTATAGGTATTGCACGAGGTTTAGGTATTGATATGGATGGATTAGTAAGGTGGAAGATGCTTTTGGAGCAAGCTCATGGCAGTAGGAAATCTCAAGATGCAAGGAAGTGGATTCCCCCAGTTCTAGTTCTTACGCTTTCAAGCCCCGCTCTGATGAAGATGGGGTGTTGAACCCAGTGTTAAGTGCTTTTTGGGACTGCCACTCTTAATGTCCATCATCATCATTCGGTGCGCTCATTCGAAGCCATTAGAGAACGCAGAAACCCTCGAGAAGAACGAAAGAAAGCTAGTGGAGCGCGAGCGCACATCCTAGCAGCGCAGGTGCGCCTCCTTGGCTGCGTGGGCGCACCCCTTCAGGTCCACACTTTGTTCGGTTTTGTTTTACACCACCTATTTCAACTTTTGTAATCCAATTTTTTTAATTAGACTTAGATTGAAATTAGATCATAATTTTAGCTTAGTTAAGAGCTTCTTTCTCTAGTTTTAGGGTTAGTTTAGGAGTAGACTTTAGAGAGAGAAAGTGAGGAATTTCATTGCTGATTGAGGGATTGAAGATTCAATGGAGACAAATTGTGTTGAAGATCTTCTCTATTATCAATGAGCATTTCTAACTCTCTCTCCTCTTTATTGCTTTGTTTTATATTCAAGTTTGTTTGGATTGATTTTGATGTTTGATGCTTGATATGTGTAGTTGTTCTTCATATATTGTTGATTCTTGATTACTCTAGTTGTTAATTGTTTAGATGATGATGTTAAAGTAGTTTATTAGCTTGGTATTGGGTTAAACTTGTATGATTGATTGTGCTTAATTTGGGGATTATGTTGATTAATTGTTGAGATTAAAGTGATTAATGGAAATTGTGCATGTGTGTAATTCGATAAGACTTGAGAAATATTCTAGATTGCATTGTAATTGCTAATGATACGGACCATTGGTTTAGGAATTGCAATTGTCGATTGAGTTTGATTTGTGACATTCCAAGTTAGTGTCTCTCGTGGTTGGCGCTAGTTAGACCTCTAGGAGATAGCTTATAGAGTTCTTTTGATTGCTCTAGGAGATAGCTCGTTTTAAATTTGAGGATGAGCCATTTTTAGTATATTTTAATAGACTAGAGAACTTCATTAGTTACCATGGTTGTGATCTTTGGGAAGCTTGCGAGATTTGTTATCATGATTTGAATGAGCAAACTATAGACATTATTGAAAGCATGTTTAATGGTAGATTTCGAGCACTATCTATCGATGATGCTTGGGACTTATATGTATGGTTTGCTAAAGATACTTATGAACACGATTATGGTTATTCAAATGTTTCTATTCATAATTATGATGTTCCACGTTCCATGAATGATGAATCTTGAATGCCTACTTGTACCCCCATCCCCCATTTTGATGATACCATTCATATCTCTAACGATGATCCCCGCATGCTTGTTCATGATTCTTTTCCCCATGATTCTCCTCAATGCTCTTCACCTTTATAATCTTTTGAATCTAGCTTTGAGTCTCATCATTAGATGAGATATTTGGAGATTATGAGAAGCTAAATGGAAATGCTGAAAAAGTTAGAAGAGATTAAAGAGGACGTTCTTGGGGAAAATGAGGAGATGGAGAGTCAATTGTGATCAATATTGAATGTTAATGAAGTTTCTACCACATTGGTAGATATGGAAGATGATGATGATTGTTATGAAAGCTCAAAATCATGTGAGGAGAGTGTTAGAGAGCCTATGAGTGAGGAAAAGGGTGTAGAGATGGATGTTCCTAAAGAGAGTTTGTATTTTGAACCTCCTTCCCAATTTCAATTTCCTTCCATTGAGCATTTAGATGGAGTTGAAGATAAACTAAAATTTTTTGCTTCTATTAATGTTGGAAATGGAAATTCAAGTTATGAAGGATGGGACATTCAATTTTTAAAGCGTGGAAAAGTTGTGAGGAAGAGAGTGAGGATGAGGAGGATGAAGTAGTTTCCATGGGAGATTGGATGTTTGAGGGTGATGAGGACCAAGAGGTTTTGAGTGTTGAAAAACCAATTAGTGAGTCAATCCCTCACCTACCTCCCTTGATTGTGATTTCATTCCTCCATTCCTTAATTTTGAAAATTAATCTTCTTTTACCCCATCTCTTTTGCATGATAACCATGGTTGCTTTGAGGGTGAGACCTTGAGTTTAAATGATTTTGATGTAGATAAGGATCAATATGAGAGGGTAGAAGAGGGAAAGCTTACTATTAATGATTATGAAGATGAGAGTGAAGTGTTTAGTGAGGTTTAGTCTCCATCTCCTATCTCATATCTTTAACCATTGCCTTCCCCTTTCACTTTTTATGACCCCTTCTCTTCTACATTTTCCACCATTGAGATGGATGAGGCCTTTTTAGAGGGAAATTGTACTTCTCATGTTTATCTTGAGCTACCTTCCAAGTTCGACCCTCAATCCTTTGATGAGCTTCCTTTGAATTTTGATGATGATTTAAAGCTTTTGAGAGCTCATTTACGGTGTGAAGTTTATGAGAAGGATGTGATTTAGAATGAGCTTAATTTGAATGATGATGAGTTGGAGGAAAGCCCTTTGGATGTGAGTTCACTGGATGAGAGAGATTGTGTTTCTATGCTTAGTGGTGTAAGTGAGCAACCAATTCCTATACCTTTACCATATACCTCATTTTCAAGAAAGCTTGATCTTGTTCCCTCCTATCCCATGTCATTACCTTCTTTTCTCAAGTCCCTTCTCTTGAA
This sequence comes from Chenopodium album, assembly GCF_948465745.1. Taxonomy (NCBI): domain Eukaryota; kingdom Viridiplantae; phylum Streptophyta; class Magnoliopsida; order Caryophyllales; family Amaranthaceae; genus Chenopodium; species Chenopodium album. The sequence continues at coordinate 47,274,481 of NC_137839.1, forward strand.
GAGCCTTTAGTCCCCCAAGTGCCTCATTTGATGACTTTTGAAGATGATGGTGGGACTTCCAACCAAAAATATTTTGTTGAGAATAGTATGCCTTCTTTCTTTTCTTTTATTTTTCTTCCTTTTTCTTATATTCTTGTTTTTCCCTTCTATCCTTATTCTTCTTGGAATAGCTCTTCTCAACCCAATAGGTCTGCATTATGCTTGTTGCATTATTCATTTTCTCATGTGCATACTTACTTTCATATGAAATGTGTAATAGTGCATTTGACAAGCTCTTGCGTTCGTTGCAATACCATGTTACTAGAGCGGTCAAGCTTTGACCTTAAGCAAGCCTTCGGGACGTAACCCGCGTTTTAATGCTTTCATTTACTTTTCTTTTTGGAATAGATTTTCTCTCATGGAAATGTTTGTGTGCCTTTTTCTAGGTACATGACTCGATATACTTTGGTGCATTGGTTTGAATCATGAATCAAGGAAGATTGACTCCTATTTTTCCAGCATATGGAAAACAAGATTCAATGATAGATGAACTTGGCTTTAAAGGTTAAATTGGGTCATTTGTGGGTATTTACACCCACCTCAATCCGGTAATATCTTTCCTTGGTCTTTCTCTAAAGGTTGATGCCTTATTGTACATGTGTTGGTATTGTTGGATTGATCTATTTGTTTTCCCCTCCTATGGATAATTTGAATTGTGTTTGAGCATGTTGTCCCATTCAAGCTTGGGGGAGGGCGAAAATTTTCAAAAATATTTTTGTTTCTGTCAAGGCAAATTTGCAATGTGTCTTTATTTTGTTCTTGCTTTGGATATAATACTTTTGGACTTGTATAGTTTATTGCTTTTCTTTTTAAATGGTAATAGTGTGCAAGGTTAGAGAGTATCTTTGGTTGACTCTAGGATAGAGTATGCTAAGGTAGTCGTTTAGAATTTTTGGGACCTTGAAGCCGGATTCTATTGTTTTTGAAAATTTGCAATTACTCCCCTTTGGTGAATTTGAAACTAATAGTGAGTTTTTGCTACAACCATGTGAGGTTTCATTGTTTTCAAGCCTTACACATATCTTGCATGAGCGGCACATGGATCCTTGACTATTGTATGCTTTATCTAGAAGACTTTCATCTCCCGAGATCGTGACCAGGCCATTTAGGAAGCTAGGACAAAGACATCTTTTCGGGGGGGTAATTTTTGTTCTAGGATAGTTTTCATTTTTTTTTAGTGTTCATTTGCATTCTTGCTAACCATTTGAGTAATTTATCCTTCATTTCAAACCACATCTTTAGTTTATTAGCTTTTTGATTCATTTATTTATGAAGCACTTGGCCTCTTATGTTGGAGGTTTGGTGGATGAGAATGATTGTTAGGTTCTTTTGATGAAATCAAGTTTGTGAATAAAAAGCAAATGCAAAGGTTGAAAAAGCCGTCTGTAGTAAAAAGAGGCAAGGACAATGAATAATGTGAAAAATGAAAGAAATAAAAAAATGAGAAAAAGCAAAGCACATTCAAAAGCTTTGGCAAAAGTAATAAAAAGTGAAAAATGAGAAAATTCAAAAAAATATTTTGATGTAAGTGTCTTTCTCCCTATTTTAAGCATTGAGGACAATGCTTTGTTCAAGCTTGGGGGGAAGTGTTCTTACGCTTTATGTACACATGTTTGTGATTCGTGGCGTTGAATAAGCTTGGGGGTGTTATGTTTTTGTTTGGTGATTACTTGGTTTTGGTGTTGAGATTTGGCCAATTTCAAATTTTAGGTATACCACCAAATTTCAAATTTTAGCCTACCCTAACCTTCTCTCTTTTACCTGACAACCCTTTCAAAGACCTTTTGACCTTTGTGGTTGAGTCACAAGTCGGTGGAGGAAGAAGTGCGTCAAGTTTATAGAGCGACAAGCAATAGTTGAGATGTCGAGAAACCTCAAATCTATTTCCTTTTCTGATTCCTTTAAGGAACTATAGAAATGCTTGCTAAAAGTAGATTTGAAGCTAATTAGGAGAATGTGCTAAAATGTTTTGAGATGAAAGTGAATTGCGTTTCGTTAGTTATCTATGCTAAAATGGCAAAGGAAGAAGAAGAAGAGTGCCAAATGAAAATCACGCTCAGCGATTTCTTTTTGCTGACTTAAAATGTCACGCGCAACTGAAATAGATACGCGTGACACATTTGCGCGTGATAGACCAGTACAAATCAAAACGATGCGCGCGCCAGGCCAGCGCGACCCATTGAGTTGTGCGCGGATACAGGTCACTAAAATGACCGGTATCCAGATTTTGGTTCGTTTGATTATTTTTAACGGTTTTTGCTCGTTATTAGTGGTAATGGCGCGCAAATTATCAAAATCTTTTTAAATTGCTTCGCATTTTTTAGTTTATTTTCTTCTTTAATAGTTTTTTTGCATCATTTTGTATGCACATCGTGCTTTGTGCCTTCCCTAAGCATACGTTTTGAACATTTTTTGTAAAAGTGTCTTAAGACGTTCGGTACTGGTGCTTGACGTAAAAGCTCGCATAGACAGATTTGTCATTTTACTGTACTGACGTTATAAATGTCCGGCTTTTCTTCTTAGTGCACACCTATGAGGTTGAGAAGAGGAATGCCAAGAAGAAGAAGGAGAGAAGGGAAAAACAAGAATATAAGAAAAAGGAAGAGAAATAAAAGAAAAAGAAGAAGGCATACTTTTCTCAACAAAATATTTTTGGTTGGAAATCCCACCATTGTCCTCAAAAGTCATCAAAGAAGGCACTTGGGGGACTAAAAGTTCTTCAAGAGGAGGGGATATGAGAAAATAAGGTAACGACATGGGATAGAGGGGAACAAGATTAAACTTTCTTGAAAATGACGTGTACGGTGAAGAAACGGAAATTGGTTGCTCACTTACACCACTATCCATTAAAACACAAGCTCTCTCATGGAATGAACTCACATCCAAAGGGCTCTTCACCAACTCGTCATTATTCAAATTTAGCTTATTCTCAATCAAACCCTCCTCATAAACTTCACACCCTAAATGAGCTCACAAAAGCTTTATATCATAACTAAGGTTCAAAAGAATCTCATCCAAGGGTTGATGGTCAAACATGGGAGGTAGCTCAAAATAAATATGAGAAGTACGATCTCTCTCTAAAAAGACCTCACCATTCTCAATGATGGAAAATGTAGAAGACAAGGGATCATAAAAGGTGATAGATAAAGACAATGGTTTAAGATTTGAGATAAGAGTTGGAGACTCAACCTCACCGAGCACTTCACTCTCATCTTCATAATCATCAAGAGTAAGCTCCACCTTCTCAACCTTATTATACGGAACCTCTTCTCCATCAAAATTATCTAAGATCAAGGCCTCACTCTCAAAGCAACCATGGTCATCATTCAAAGGAGATGGGGTGGAAGAAGATTGGTATTCAAAATTAAAGAATGGAGGAATGAGATTACAATCAAGGGAGGTGGGTGGGGGATTTGACTTATCAATTACTTTTTCAACACTCAAAACCTCTTGGTCCTCATCACCCTCAAACATCCAATCTCCCATGGAAACTACTTCATCCTTCTCATCCTCACTCTCTTTCCTCAAAACTTCTCCATGCTTCAAAAACTACAATATCCCATCCTTCTTAATTTAAATTAACGTTTCCTTAAAATTAAGAGAAGCCAACATTTTAAGTTTCTCTTCGACCCTATCTAAAGGCTCAATGGAACGAAATTCAAATTTGGAAGGAGGTTCAAAGTGCAAACTCTCTTTTGGAAGATCCATCTCCACACCCTTATCCTCTCTCATAGGCTCTCTAACATCCTCCTCGCACACCTTGGAGCTCTCAAAACAATCATCATCCTCATCCTCCATATCTACTAAAGTGGTAGAAACTTCATTTACATTCATCATCGATGACAATTTATTCTCTATCTCCTCAACCTTCCTAAGAACACCCACTTTACTCTCTTCCAACATTTTCACCAATTCCATTTGGCTTCACATAATCTTCGAAAGTCTCATCTCACATGGTTCCAAATTATAATTCATCTCTAATTCTCTCAATGAACCACAAATTTGATTATGAGGAGACTCAAAGCTAGACCCTAAAGATTGGAAAGATGAAGAGCTTTGAGGAGTATCATGGGGGAAATAATTATGTTCAAGCATGCAAGGATCAACATTAGAGACATGAGTGGCATCATCAAATTTGGGGAATGGGGGCACAAGAAGACTTGCAAGATTCATCATTCATGTAACATGGAACATAACAATCATCAATAGAAGCATTTGAATAACCATGACCACGTTCTTAACTATCTATAGCAAACCAGATATAAAAGTCCCAAGCATCATCGATTGACAATGTTCGAAATCTACCATTAAACATGCTTTAAACAATGTCTCTAGTTTGCTTGGTCAAATTATGATAACAAATCTCACAAGCCTCCCAAGTATCATAACCATGGTAACTAATGGAGTTCTCTAGTCTATTAAAGAACACCCAAAATGGCTCATTCTCATATTGAGGAAACGAGGTATTTCTCATTTTTTATACAAAACAAACAAAAATCAAATAAGACAAAAGTATATACAGGGACCTAGACTCAACCAATAAAAAACACTCAAACATAGACACCGCTCCCCGGCAATGGCGCCATTTTGACGAGGGGTGGAACTAGGTCGTTGAAACTAATCCTCCCTCGGTCAAACAAAATTTATAAACAGTTAACAAACCTATACACTAGTATAGAGGCAATTTAAGGATCGAACCCAAAGGAACGGTAATGTTCAAGCGCTCTTAGTTATGTGCATAAGCTAGATCGAAGACAAAAATAAAGAGAGAACACAAACAACTAACAAACAAAGAAACCAAACAAATAAAGCACTAGGAACGGGGATCAACAAGTAATCATGACTATTTTAGAAACTCGGGAACAATATGCAAATCAATAGTTGTTAAGACTAATGGAAAGCTCAATCAAAAGAGTCAACAAGCTATCCCGTAGAGGTCAAACTAGCGCCAACTACGAGAGACTGTAACTAGGAGCATCACTAATCAAGCTCAATCGACAATTGCAATTCCTAAATCAATGGTCTGTATCATTAGAAACTACAATATAAACTAGCATAATTCTCATGGCCTAATCGAATTACACACACGCAAACTTCCATTAATCACTTTAATCTCAGCAATTAATCAACACAATCAATCAATCATACAAGTTTCACTCAATTCCTAGCAAACAACTACTCTAACATCATCATCAAATAAACTAACAACTAAAGAAATCAAGAATCAGCAATATATGAAGAACAACTACACTAATCAACAATCAAACATCAAAATCAAACCAAACAAATATGAAATCAAACAAAGCAATAAAATGAGATAAAGTTAAGAATGCTCATTGATAATAGAGAAGATCTCCAACACAATTTTCACCATTGAATCTTCAATCTCTCAATCACCATTGAAATTCCTTTGTTTCTCTCTATTAAATCTACTCCTAAACTAACCCTAAAATTAGAGAGAGAAGCTCTCAATTAAGCTACGAAAAATGATAAAAAAATGTGAAATGAAGCTTATATAGAGGCACGAAAACAAAAATCGAGCAAACAAATACCCAGGAAAGCGCGCCCATGCTGCAGGGGAGGTGCGCCCATGCTGTAGGGGTGGCGTGCCCGCGCCCGTGCCTTGCGTGCCCGCGCATCTTATGGTTTCTTCGATCTTCTCGCGGCTTCGCGCTAAGGTCTTCGAATGAACGCACAATCATGATGGTGATGAACAATAAGTGACGCATTCCCAAAAGCACAAGATTGTGGGTTCAACATCCCATATTCATGAGAGCACGACTTGAGAGTGCAAGAGTTAGATCTTGGAGAATCCACTTTCTTGCATCTTGAGCTTTCCAATTTCCATGAGCTGGCTCTTAAAGCTTCCTCCACCTTATTAAATCACCAATATAAAGATCCGAACCTCGTACAATACCTATAACCACGAAAATAGAGCAAATAAAGGAGAAAAGACTAGAAAAACCAACAAAATGCATAAAAGGTACAAAATAAGAGAGGAAAGGTAAAACCAAGACCAAATGCATAAAACTAAGCATTTATTAAGCATGAAAGCCATGAAAAGAAGGTAAAAACAACCTAAATGCTCATCTAATGGGTGCTATTTATGACGCTTATCACGCAATTAAAAAGTGGCTTCAGAAACCCCGCCTTGAAGAGCTTTCCTTCCCTCATCTCGAAGTTTGCAGCACACTTCTTCAATACAGCCGCCTCCTGGGGTGAATTAAGGAGTGTATCGTCTGTTAAATACGCCTAGATGCCATCCATCCAAGTAGAACATCAGATATGCTTCATTTTTCCATCACTTCCCAGAAGACTAACCGAAGCGTTTCTGTAATCCCCCGTATTTTTAAATATATTATAAATGAAATTATATTTTATTTATAATATTTATTTTTATTTTTCCGGAATTTAATTTCAAAAGTTTCAATTTTTAATTTTGGGTCGAAAATTATTTTGGTACAAATTTTTATACATACCTTCATTCTATATTTATGTCCAAACAATCAAAGCCAATCTCACATACATACTTGATTGGCCCATTAATTTTATGAGGCCCAATCTTACAACTTGCCCTACGCCACTCTCTCTCCTATAAATACCCCCATACATCCCCAAATTTTTCCCCACACAAAAAGGTTAGTAAACTCTCTTCTCTTTATTTTATTTCTCTTATTTTCCCTTTATTTTTATTTTCTTTTATTTTTATTTTCTTTTTTCCCTTTCCTCCTCCTTCACGTGAGGAAACCCTCACTCACCCCCCTGCCGCCCAGCCACCTCCAACAGCCGCCTGTTGCCGCCACACCGTCGCCCGCCGCCGCCACCGGCGACCCAGCAGCCCAGCCACCACGTGGCTTTCCTTTCCTCTTTCCTCCTTTGCTTCATTATTTTTGCTTAATGTTTATTTAATTGTTTTGGGTTTTGATTTTGTAGTATAAAGATTATATTTTTAGTATCAAAATCATGTTTTTGATAGCTTAAACCTATAATTTCAGATTTTAATTGTGTTATATATTTTCAGATTTTATAATTATAAACCTACGGTTTCAATTTAATCAAATTGGGATTTTAGGGTTCTAATGAGCAATTAATTTGGGGCTTTTGTTCCTATTGTATTTATAATGATTAATTAACCATAAAAACATGTTTTTAATGAAGTTTTAAGGACTTTTAATCTAATTTATATTGCTGGAATTTTTGTTAAGTATTAATTTGTTGTTCTTGCTTGTTTTCTAGGAAGTGATTATTTCTTAGGAGACTTTTAAGTGATTAAAAGTGGCACAAAGGATTGTTTATACGAGGTACGTACATGTCTACTTCGTTGTAAGTAGTATCATGTTTAGGTACCAAAGAAAAGAACTTAGTTTCATGATTAGAGAACACTTGGATGAAAATTGTTTGCTTATACATTTAATTAATTCATGTTCTTATGTTTATGAGACATGTTTTGGTGAATTGATTATGTTTGTATGGAATTGTGGATGCAAACATGTTGAATTATATTGAATTAATTGTTTGTATGGAATGTTGATACAAGCATATTTTATTGGATCGGTTTGTTAACCACATTTGGATTATTAAAGGATTGAAATTAAATGGTTTAAGTGGAATGAATTTATTAATTATTCCACAAGGTTGTTATTTATTTTATTACTCAATCATGAATTGTTAGTATGTTGAGTAAAGGTGGATTAAGCCGAAATAGCTAGGTGGGTTGACTATGTTCAACAATTTGGATAATTTGGAAATTTAATGAAATTAAAGGTCAATTTGTGATGTGATCAGCATTGTCCTAAATAAGATTAAAAGTAAATTGATGTATAATTTTTATGTATGGTCTATTTGATTGAGTCGGCTATTAATTAAAATTTTAATCACGTAAAGTGAAACATGGATGAGCAATAAAACTCTAGAAAGCGTGCACTTCTAGAGTATTGACAATTATGGGTTGGGGTACACGGTGGTAGCCCGTGGCTTTCCGAGGCTTGTTTGATCAACATGTCCTATTTTCTTTTGGTATTTACATTTTATTTTTATAATGAAAGTTAGATGGGATCCTAGACTAACTTTGTGAGGATGGAGTCGCGCCCATTCTTGCATCGCGCTAAACTTTTATTTCAAATTTTCATTTGGGACCAAAATAATTTGGTGGATTGAACAACCTCGTCTATTGCTTACTCCAAATTAAATTAATTAAATTAAATATAAAGAGTCAAGTGTTTGCAAATGGTCAGAAGTATGTTGATTCAACTGAATTGTTTAAGTGTAGTGTCTTGATAAATTAATTTGTGTTATATGTTTATTTATTTGAATTAATTGAGCATGCTAGGTTTTGTGCGTTGTAGCTTGTATGTACTCAGCTTTGCTGATTGCGTGCTTTTGTGTGTTTTCTTTTTGTCATGGCCTTCGCCTTTCAATGACCCTGTGATGATCCAATTCTTACACTTGTATTATTGGGGAGCAGTATTGCACAGGTTAGCTTGATGATGTGATGTTCGGGGATTTGACATACGAATTGTCAAGGGATTGGTGTGATTGAGAGTATTCTTTCTTGTGTTGAACTTATTTATGTTTTACTATTTTAATTATATTTAGGGATTTTGAATATTGGTTTGATTTTAATAAGGGCCTTTTTGGTGCCAATTTGTAAGCTTTGACTTATTGGTTTTCTAAATTATATTATTTTAAGATTTAAGTTGGATTTCCGCTGCAATACTTTGATAAAGCCTTAACGTTTTAACACGTGGCGGTAACATGTCAATGGTTCTTCTCTATTTTTATTTAAAGTAAGTGGTTTGGAAAAGGGAGAATTATTGGGGTGTTACAGTTTCACAAGAGCGGAGTATGCCAATTTTGACAGTGCATCCGCCTGGTGATTTTCAGACCTGGGCACGTGACTTACATGAAATTGTTCAAGTATCCCATCTTCAGCTTTGACCGCCTGCAAATATTTGATCATAGCCGGATGGGTGGCTTAAAATTCACAATGGTATTGGCTAATGACCAATTGAGAATCAAAGCAAGCGTCAAATTTTTTTACCCCTACCGCCTTACACATGCGCATACCGGCTAGCATGGCTTCATATTCCGCCTCGTTATTTAAGGCTTGGAACTTGAACCGCAGTGCATATTCATATTAATCTCCTTCTAGAGATTGACAAATTATATTTGCACCACAACCGTTCATAGTAGAGCTCTCGTCTACATGCACCTTCCAAACCTAATCAAGGTTGTCTGGAGCAACCGGCCTTGTCATTTCGACAATGAGGTCAGCAAACGCCTGACCCTTCACTGCCTTTCTTGGTTCATAGGTGATATCAAGACTTTGCATTTCAATAGCCCATATAAACATTCTACCGGATGAGTCTAGGGTTGTAATAGTCGCTTGAGGGGTTAGTTTGTGTAGATCACCATCGGATGTGCCAGGAAGTATGGTTTCAACTTATTAACTGCCATGTAAAGGAAAAGGACAAAGCTTTAACCATGAGGTACCGGAGTTCAGCATTACTAGGTACATGGCTAATGTAATAGACCGGGAGCTGAATACCGTCTCTCTTAGCAAGGATAACGGCACTGAGGGCATGATCTGAAATGACTAGGTACATGTAAAGCGTCTCCTTTGGAAGGCCACCTCAGCATCATCTCCCCATTCAAATCTAGACTTCTTCGTGAGTGCTTGGAATAAATAAAGCATTTGTACCCTGACCAGCTGAGGAATCTCCCAAGCACAGCCAGGCAATCGGTAAGCCTCGGAGCTTCCTTGAAAGAGCTTGGTGACTTCATGTCAATCACCGCCTTTATCTTCTCCGGGTTAACCTCAATCCCCCTTTGATCAATCAGGAATATGAGAAACTTCCCAGACTTAACACCAAAAACACATTTTCTAGGATTTTACATGAGTTTATGTCGCCTGAGTGTGGTGAAGGTTTCTCGGAGATCTGCAAGGTGATCCATCCGTAGCTTGGATTTGCCTTTCATGTCATTAATGTACGCCTCTAAAATCCTCCCAATCTGATTAATGAAGACTGTATTAATCATCCGTTGGAAAGTAGCCGACACATTCTTCAAGCCAAACAACATCATCGTATAACAGAATAACCCCTAATCAGTGACGAAGGTCGTCTACTCTTGATCTTTTTTCCACAAGGGTTTCTGATGGAAGCTAGAGTAGCCCGGCTGTAAAGTCGACAAGGCTATCGATCTTTGGAAGCGGGTAGCTATCCTTTGGATATGCCTTATTCAAGTTAGTGTAATCAACGCACATGCGCCAAGTACCATTCAGCTTCTTTACAAGCACCACATTTGCAACCCAATTAGGGAAGTTACATGGCCGAATGAACCCGGCGTCTATCAGTTTTTTGACTTCGGCAGTTGCCGCCTGACTTTTATCCTCGCCGTGATTTCTTTTCCTTTGTCAGCTGGGCTTCTTTTTTTAATCCACGACGAGTTTGTGGACAGCGAGATCCGGGATGATTCTTGGCATCTCTTCCACTTCAAAGGCAAAGATGAATTTGAATTCTTTCAGCAAAAGGTGCAACTCTGCACCAAGCTTTAAAAAGGCAAGCGTCCCCACCTTAACTATTTGCTCTAGACGGCTGTATTCCAAAGGAATATCAATATACTCACAAGCCGATTGGGGGCGGAGATCATCTGACCGTTCCCCGATTAGTTATTGCTATTTCTTCTCCTTCTTCACCTCCATCAGTTGTTTAGTTTTTCTTTTCTTTGCGGCTGGAAGGGGCAAATCAAGGTTCTTGAGGTCGTCAAGATCTATTGGCTCCTTCAGCTGACCGGCTGCAGTAGCAATCGGCTTGATGTCTAAGAGGTAACACGTACTCCTTAGCGATCTTCTGACCCCCATTGAGGGAGCCAACAGAGCCATCATCCTTTTAATACTTAGGAAGCATGAGATCTGGGATGATGGCGGCCTTGCACTAGTTCAGAGTGGGTCGACTTAGAATGATGTTGTTGGCGGTCAGCTCTTTAACCACTAGGAACCGGACGACCATGTGTCGCCCTTTTCCATTCTGCCCCAGTCGGATGGGAGGGTCAATTTATCCGACTGAGTGAACGACCCCTCCACCAAAGCCAACCAATGGATGGGAGACGTCGTGCAGATTGTCAAGCTTGTAGCTATGCTTGAACATACACTTGTAGCTAATGAGATCAGAGGAGCTACCTGTGTCTATGATGATCCAACCAACTAGTTGGTTGGCGACCTTGTATTCAATGACGAATTGGTCGTCATGCGGTTTGCGAACTTGGGCTTGATCCTTCTCATTGATGACAACGTCTAGGAATGTTCCACTGAAGGACGTCTGGGAATGTTCCACTAGAGGACGCCTATCCATCATCAACTGAGTGGATCATCTTCATCAGATGATACTTGGTGCCCCAAATGGTCGAATTACTGCATGTAAATCCGCCTGCTATAGTGTAGACCAGATCTTTGTGGGTATCCGAGCTACTAGTAGGCTAGGAAATTTTTGACGACTGCCCCTGATTTGTCTTAGAAGTTGCTTTAGGCTTCAAGACATAAGATTTCAGCAAGCCTGTGTCAGCCAGACGGTCCAACGTCCGCTTAAGACTATATTAATCGTTGGTGTCGTAGCCTATTTCCTGGTGGAAGTGACAATTTATTCTTGTTTAACGACTAAACGAAACTCTTCATAGGATTCGGCTTCTCAATGGTCAGCTAGTCCTTCACCTCTGTAAAGATGGTGTAACAGTCTTTATTGAATTCATACCGTGAGACATACAATTTGAATTCTTTCTTTTTCTTTTTAGATAGCTGATCGGGTTCCTCAACCGCCCAAACTTCTTTTCTCTTTTTGCTCTCATCAGATTTCTGAGCCGGCTGAGCAAAATGACTATCTTTTTGCTTGTCAGATTTCTTGGGGTCCTACTAATGGCTAAACGAGCACAGGTTCATAGCCTAAATAAAGCTCTCCGCCTCTATCAATGCCTTTTGAAGGGTGAATACCCTTTTTCGGACAAGGTCGAATTAAAAGTTGACCCGTCCTTCACACCCTTGAAGTAGTCTACATATGCTACCTTGTCAAACACCCCTTGGATTTGGATTCTCACCAGGTTGAACCGCCTTACATAGGAGCGGAGCCCCTCTCTCTCTCCTTGCCGGATCATGCGCAAGTCTAGATGTCAATGCATCATGCTAGCAAGCTGTCAATGCATCATGCTGTCAAACGGGAAGAGAAGCTTCCTGAAGCTGTCAATGCATCATGCTAGCAAGTTGTCAAACCATTGTTGGGAAATGCTCTTTAATGTAGCCGGGAAGCACCGACACCACATAGAGTCCTCCAACCCGTGCATGTGCATGAGGTTGGAGTAGGCCATGAGGTAGTCTTCTAGGTTGGTGGTACCGTCATAGGCACCTACCAACACATTGTTAACCTTGGACGGTTTTTCCGCCTCGATTATCTCCTAGGTGTACACAGAAGTTTGTTCACCAAGTTTGAGCAGACGGAGTTGCTAGTACAAGGGCTGGAAATTATATGCGGCCTGACCCCAAAAGAGGGCCAGCTGCATGAAATGAGGGGAATACGAAATGTAGACCATGGGGAGCACGTACGGTGCATTCCCAATCATTTGAGGCCCAGAATGATCGGTATTACCGCCTGTATATCTCTCATGAGAGGATTGAGTATTCCTTGTAGACGTGTTTATAAAGTTGTCTGGAAAGCTCAAAGTAGAGGCTGACTCAGACAGCTGCTGACTTCTCCTGCGCTTGATGATTTCCCGAGCGTCAGGGGTAGATTTTTTGTTACCCAATGGTTGATCATCCCGGCGGGGTTTTCCCAGACCTTTCTAAGGCAGAAGGATCTTGGACCAGTCAAGTGTTGCCGTTGGCTTGTCCTTTGGATGTGGAGTTGGCTGCCTGTCTGTGAATGGATTCCTCCTCTCCCTAAGAATCTTCCTTGCCGACCGACCCTTGCTTGGGCTAGCCTTGCTTTTGGTGATCAAATCCTTGATTTCACCCTTGAAACTAGTCATGAATCTCGTGAGTTCGTTCCTTGTGACTGGGGCGAATCTGCTTGCAATCTGGGTTTCCCCTTCTCGCTGACTAGGGGGACTACTTGTACCCGCATGCGTTTCACCCCGCTCTAGAGTGTCTCTAGGATGGATGTGCCTAGTGATGAGTGTGCCATCATTGGCAATATATGTTTCGACGTGATGATCATCATCCTCTTAATCAGTAAAGACCTCCAGTTTATTAGCCTTATAGTCAGGAGGCGGTATAGGCCCTTAAACCATCCTTGAGGTACTCTTCACACAGGCAGCGCCAAATATTTTGGGTGTTTTAATCCCTCGAGAGAGTTACTACTCGAAGACTGGTTGCTCGTTGACAAGGGAATAAACGCGTCGTCAATTGTCTATCCCTAGATCAAATACAATTTATACAACCTAAACAAACCTAATACGAGTATAAGGCAAGCATAGGGGTCGAACCACAGAGAACGGTAAACACCACTAAATGTTTTCAACAATTAAGCTAGTCCGGAATAGGGGATAAATAAACTAAAGTCTAAAAATGCTAAAACAAGAAATAAAACATTAAGGGAAATGGTTTAGGTATAGCATTCACTTGAACATAAACAAAGGCATAGAAATTGAATTAATTATGAACTAAACATGCTCGAATATCGAAATTAAGAATCCAATCTAGCCGCCTTCCGGGGTCAATTGGCTTCTCCTAACATAGCCTCTATGTTTCCACATTAGAACCATATACTAGGAGGTACTATTAAATAACAATCGATAGTAATGAACCTTAACTAAGTCAACTTCCGTTTCTTGTTAGCAAAGATTCACCTTTAATCAACCAACAATGTGCACTTGCAAGAAAATTAAAGAATATCAAGCATATAAAGACTTTAATCACAAATAAATCAATTCTAGACCCTAGAACATGCTCAAGGTCCAACTACACCACAACCATCCCCTTAATGGGGAAATTACTCACTAATCATGATAATAACAAGATTAATCAACAAATAATCAAGAATCAACATGATCAACAAGCAATACCAACAACTAAAATAATAATCAAAATAAACAAATAAAAATAGAGGAGAGAGAGTAAGAAATTGCTCATTAATTGAAGATGAAGATCTACAAAGGATTGAACAAGCTCCTTCTTCAAAATCCAAGTTCATTAATGAAGAAAACCTCACTTTCTCTCTCTACCAAAGAAGACTAATCCTAACCTAACCTAAAACTAATTAGAGAGTTGAATAGATAGTTCTCCCATAATTACCCCAAAATTGGGTATTTATACTAAGCTAATAAAACTAGGAGAAAAAGAGAAATAAAAGAAGGAAATAAAATAATGAAAGAAAAGGAAATAAAAAGAAAATAAATAGAAAAGAAAGCAAAAGAGAAAAGAAATAAGAAAAGGAAAAGGAAAAGAAAATAAAAATAAAAGAAAAAGAAAAAGAAAAACAAAACCCATCAATTCCCCACCCAAAACAATCAGCCACGATTTCCTTCTTCTTCTTGGCTGCTCTATCTCCATTGATCACCATCACCACGCATCAAAGTAATCAATCATCACCGCTTATCATCATCATCTTCATCAAGCATCCAAGATCGTGGCCGTCCAATTTTCTTTAAAACTCGCGTGCATAGCTCGTGAAGCGGTTCGGTCGAACCATGGGTTGGTTCGGTCGAACTACGGGGTTGGTTCGGTCGAACCATGGGTATGTTCGACCACTCCTCTTCGATTAACGAAACCCACAAAGTCTCGTACTCGAACTTCGACCGAACCACAAACGGTATGCTCGAACTTGATTAAAATCAAATTTTTAATCTGATTTTTGCTTAATTGAGGGCCGAAATGCTTGATTGGTGGCTTGAGTAGTTGCGGGTCAGGTGTGGTGAAGGGCTGCCGTTTTGGGTGGCTAAAAGAGGTTTATTGCGGTGGTGGTAGGCGTCGTGGTTGAGGTGCGGCTGCTGTTGCTGCTGCAGTTGGGGTTTCGGGTTGGTTTGGGGTATGGTTGTTGCGGCAGCTGTGCGGGGTGTTCTGATTGGTGGTGTTGGTGTTGTGAGGGTGAGTGGAGTTGATGGTTGATGGTGGTTGTTGTTGCTGGTTTTTGCGGGGTTGCAGGCTGCGGATTGGAGCAGGGATTGCGTGGCTGCTGTTGTTATTGGTGAATTGGTTGCTGTGAGTGGTGGAGTTGCGTGATGGTTTTGTTGGGTGAAGTGCGGTGGCTGGGTATTGGTGTGTGTGGTTGTTGTTGATGTTGCAGTTGCTGTTGGTGTGTGTTGCGGTTGTGCGTGATTTGTGAGTGGAAAGCAGGGAGCAGCAGGGGAGGTGATGTGGTGTTGTGTGGTGAAGGATAAAGAGGGGTGTGGTGAAGGTTAAGGGGCAGCAACAAGGTAGCACAACATAGTTTGCTTGGCTCAAAATTTGTGCCTCGAACCTCGGACTTCGAACTTGATTTGAACATGGAAATCGAGCGTCAACCCGAACACACCTACAAACACGAGCAAGATTGAGGAGAGAATTGGGACAAAGAATAAAATAAAATAAAATGAAAATAAACAGAGGACGAAATAAAACAAAACCACGACAAATAAAATAAAATAAATAAAATAGAAATAAATAAAATAAAAAAATAGAAAATAAGAGACATAAAACTAAACTAATAAAAATAAACAAAAACTATACAAGCAAATAAAGTAAAATAAAATACGAAAATAAACTAAAGCTAATAAAATAAAGAAAATAAACTAAAACGCTCCAAAATTACCGAATAAACAAGAAACTTTATTAAAAAGAAAACAAGAGAAAGAAAGGGAAAATAAGATAAAATAAACACGAAAATGACTCTAAAACTACTCCCTAAGAGTGACATAAATGTCACTCATCAAATTCCCCCAAGCTAAACCTTTGCTCGTCCTCGAGCAAAGCTAAGGCAAAAGAGAACAAGATGGAATTATTTAAAGCAAAAGAAACAAAATAGAAACAAAGAGAAAGAATGTACACTAACTCACTGTCGTAGGAATCACGGATGCATTTAGCGTATGCATCAAGCCCTTTAAACCCCTATGTCGCCAAAGAGGACGAGTAAGCTCTCGTGAGGGTTTCCTAAGAGGTTTAACCCACAACTCTTGGCAACACATAACATTCAAGGCAAAGGTGAAATCAAGAAAACTCGAGTTTTGATATTTCAAACCAAACACAAACAATGGGCTAAATGCACAAGAATACAAACCTTTCTAGACATTAAAGGTAGCCAAGCAAAAGAATAGTTAAGGTTGGTACACACATAAAGCATGCAAAGGGTAGAGAACTTAGAGGGACTTACACTCCTCCTTATCTCCAACCAAACTCCCGCATCCTCACTAGTTTTGCATCCACTTTTAAGGTGATATCTTGAGATTCCTCGAAGGAATCGGAAGAAATAATCAATGAAAAACATTTAGCCTACCCGACATCTTGGCGTTGATAGCTCGCTTAATAGGCTTGGCTTGATTACCCTCCATCGGTAGTAACTAAACCTCACTAAGGTCAAAAGGTCTTAAAAGGGTTGAAACATTTAGGCTAGGGTAAAGGGTGTGGAAATAAATTTGGAAATTGGTGGTAAACTTAGAAGTGAAGCAAGGTTGATCATTCCTCAATTCAAACTCAATAAACTACCAACTTTCAAATCGAAAATTCTAGCAACTCTTCCCCCAAGCTTATTCTTTTTTCAACCAAACAACAAATATTTTTGTATTTTCTCAATATTTTCTTCTTTTTTTTTTTCATTTCTTTTTATTCTTTGCTCTCGCCTCTTTTAACTTTGAGCGGCTTTTTCTTTCATTTCCTTTATTTTCTTCTCATTTACTCAAACCATTCAACATAACAAAAATAATCTCAAGTACCAAAATTTGAGTTTTTCACTTCTTTTTCATTCTTTTTCTCACTTTCATTAACCAAAAATACAAATCAAGTCCCAAGAATGCTTCACAAAAACTAAAAAAGGTGAAAATAAAGCAAAGGTCCATTGGTTTGTAATGTGGTTATGCCAAAGAAGGGAAAATGGCTCAAATTGGGTTACTAAATGAGCAAATGCAAAAGAAAAATAAAAGAAAAGAAAATAATAAAACAAAAAAAAAATCCTAATTGCCTTTGTCTTCCCCTAGGTTGGTTCGGTCTCGATCTTGGGTAGATTAAGCCAAATTCTCGATATAAGCTAGCAATGCCAAGGATCCAAACGCCACACATGCAAGAAATGTAGAAGGCTAGAACAAAATAGACACATCCTCAAAAAAATGACGGTAGTGGAGTAGCAAAAATCACCTTTAAAGCTTCAACTAGCTAGAGAGCGACAACCATCTTACCACAAACCAAGTGAGCTAAGGTCTCATAGCCCTAAAGTTCTACTACCTTGGCAATGTTATATGTGTGAACCAACCTCGACATTCAAGTGCACGAAAACCTCTTACAACTAGCAAAGAGGGTATTCTAGGTGCTAAAGCCCAATTATGTCCAAGTTTAAAACAAAACATTTTGAAACTTGCCTTGAATGCCATGGAAAGACACTATACACACAAATATTCACAAAACCAACAATACTCAAGAATGCATATACAATAGTGCAATATGGAAGCATGATCAATCAAAACTACATATACCAAAAGTCAACTCAATAAGGCGCTCATGGCCATCCAAACATAGAAAACCAATCTCAATAATAGACTTTGGCAAGTATGAGAGAAATAAATCAAGCAATCATGAGACTATGGATTAAGAAACCACCAAGAGATATAGATAACCCCCCCAAGCTAGCGAATAGCTACTCCCCCAAGCTAGAATGGAGCATTGTCCTCAATGCTCAAAATAAAGGCACAAAGGGTGGGTGGGAGGGGAAGGAAGAAAACTCATTCACACAACAATTCATAATCATACAATCCAAATGCAATTAAGAAAGCAAATCCAAGATGAGGGAAGAAGGAAAGAGTAAACCAAATGTGAGGTGGGTGTTGAAACCCGCAATTGAGCACATTGTCCACAATTTCATCTAATTCCTCGTCTTTGTTGCTTTTCCAAATGCAAGCAATCATTGGTGTGCTTCGTCTCAAGGAGCTCAATCCAAAATCTTTGCACATGAGTATATGCATCGAGTACCTATACACATAGACAAGAGAGTAAACAAAAATGAGAAACACAAAAGAAAGAAAAAGAAAACAATAAAACACGGGTTACTTCCCGCAAAGGCTTGCTTAACGTCCAAGCATGACCAATCTAGTAAATAACCCGACAAAGAACGCAATAACTTGTCATATGCACCGGCAAACATATCAAGAAATAGAGCATACGCGATGCTCATATGACAAGCAAACATAAAGTACAAGGAGACTTTATGCTTGAGAGAAGGGAGAAAAGAAAAGTAAAAGAATCAAAAGAAAAATCAAGAAAATAAGAAGAAAAAGTAGAAGAAGAAAAAGAAAAATCCTCACAAAAATCTTTTTGGTTGGCATTATAACTCTTTTCCTCATCAACAATGAAAGGGTTAGGGGCTTTGGAAGCTTGAAAAGGAAGAGGATCCCTAAGAGGTTCTTTGAGAAAAGAAGGGAGGAACATAGGATAGTAGGAGATATGGTTAAACCTTTGGGAAAAAGGTGTATGAGAAAGGCAAAAAGGGGTAGCTAATCCCTCATCACAAGATCTCACATCACTAATGAGGGAATGAAAATCAATCATGGAATCCTCAAATGAAGAACCCTCATGTTCTACATCTCCCTCAAGCTCAAAAACTCCAAAGTAATCAACCTTATCCTCCTTTTCAACACAATAAACATCCTTTCCTTCTACTATCTCAAAATCAAGAGTGAATGGGGGCAAATTTCTCTCAAACTCATCTCTTTCTAATGAAGCCTTATCAATGAACTCGCTCATAAGGTTATGGGCTACCGTTTGAAACTCAAGAAATATTTGGGCCATAATCTCAAATGAGTCCAAATCATCATGGATAGACGAGTCAAAAGCTTGCTCATTGGAATCATCTAGGGGACTATGGGGCACACCTTTAGAATTCATGCAAAAATCGGATGCAAAATGAGAAAGAGCATGCACTTCATCATCATTAGAATGTACCTCATTACATTGAGTTATAGAGGGAGGGGAGTTGAAATCATGCATTACATGGTCACTATGGGGAGCATCAAGCACATCATGGGAATTCATATTAGACAAATCATGACAATTAGCATCAACATTAAAAGCATGAGAATCCCGAACATAAGTCTCATGATTAGCCCTCTCCCAATCATAATTATCCCTAGCTAACCATGAATAGAAATCCCTAGCTTCATCCGAAGACATGTCTTGAAATTTACCATTTAACATATTTTCAACTACTCCTCTAAAATTCTCATTTAATCCCAAATTGATGATTTCACAATAATCACCCTTGGTTAAACCATTAACACCATCTAGGAAATCCTCAAGTCTATTGAAATACACCTAAAACGGTTCATTATCAAATTGAGGAATAGAAATATAAGCCATTTTTTCTCAAACAAAACAAAGAGAACAAAAACAAATCAAAAGAAAAATATAAACAATGGACTAGTCTCAATAAGATAACACAACGGTAATGGAAGCCGTTCCCCGGCAACGGCGCCAATTTGACAAGGGAATAAACGCGTCGTCAATTGTCTATCCCTAGATCAAATACAATTTATACAACCTAAACAAACCTAATACGAGTATAAGGCAAGCATAGGGGTCGAACCACAGAGAACGGTAAACACCACCAAATGTTATCAACAATAAAGCTAGTCCGGAATAGGGGATAAATAAACTAAAGTCTAAAAATGCTAAAATAAGAAATAAAACATTAAGGGAAATGGTTTAGGTATAGCATTCACTTGAACATAAACAAAGGCATAGAAATTGAATTAATTATGAACTAAACATGCTCGAATATCGAAATTAAGAATCCAATCTAGCCGCCTTCCGGGGTCAATTGGCTTCTCCTAACATAGCCTCTATGTTTCCACATTAGAACCATATACTAGGAGGTACTATTAAATAACAATCGATAGTAATGAACCTTAACTAAGTCAACTTCCGTTTCTTGTTAGCAAAGATTCACCTTTAATCAACCAACAATGTGCACTTGCAAGAAGATTAAAGAATATCAAGCATATAAAGACTTTAATCACAAATAAATCAATTCTAGACCCTAGAACATGCTCAAGGTCCAACTACACCACAACCATCCCCTGAATGGGGAAATTACTCACTAATCATGATAATAACAAGATTAATCAACAAATAATCAAGAATCAACATGATCAACAAGCAATACCAACAACTAAAATAATAATCAAAATAAACAAATAAAAATAGAGGAGAGAGAGTAAGAAATTGCTCATTAATTGAAGATGAAGATCTACAAAGGATTGAACAAGCTCCTTCTTCAAAATCCAAGTTCATTAATGAAGAAAACCTCACTTTCTCTCTCTACCAAAGAAGACTAATCCTAACCTAACCTAAAACTAATTAGAGAGTTGAATAGATAGTTCTCCCATAATTACCCCAAAATTGGGTATTTATACTAAGCTAATAAAACTAGGAGAAAAAGAGAAATAAAAGAAGGAAATAAAATAATGAAAGAAAAGGAAATAAAAAGAAAATAAATAGAAAAGAAAGCAAAAGAGAAAAGAAATAAGAAAAGGAAAAGGAAAAGAAAATAAAAATAAAAGAAAAAGAAAAAGAAAACCAAAACCCATCAATTCCCCACCCATAACAATCAGCCACGATTTCCTTCTTCTTCTTGGCTGCTCTATCTCCATTGATCACCATCACCACGCATCAAAGTAATCAATCATCACCGCTTATCATCATCATCTTCATCAAGCATCCAAGATCGTGGCCGTCCAATTTTCTTTAAAACTCGCGTGCATAGCTCCTGAAGCGGTTCGGTCGAACCATGGGTTGGTTCGGTCAAACTACGGGGTTGGTTCGGTCGAACCATGGGTATGTTCGACCACTCCTCTTCGATTAACGAAACCCACAAAGTCTCTGACTCGAACTTCGACCGAACCACAAACGGTATGCTCGAACTTGATTAAAATCAAATTTTTAATCTGATTTTTTCTTAATTGAGGGCCGAAATGCTTGATTGGTGGCTTGAGTAGTTGCGGGTCAGGTGTGGTGAAGGGCTGCCGTTTTGGGTGGCTAAAAGAGGTTTATTGCGGTGGTGGTAGGCGTCGTGGTTGAGGTGCGGCTGCTGTTGCTGCTGCAGTTGGGGTTTCGGGTTGGTTTGGGGTATGGTTGTTGCGGCAGCTGTGCGGGGTGTTCTGATTGGTGGTGTTGGTGTTGTGAGGGTGAGTGGAGTTGATGGTTGATGGTGGTTGTTGTTGCTGGTTTTTGCGGGGTTGCAGGCTGCGGATTGGAGCAGGGATTGCGTGGCTGCTGTTGTTATTGGTGAATTGGTGGCTGTGAGTGGTGGAGTTGCGTGATGGTTTTGTTGGGTGAAGTGCGGTGGCTGGGTATTGGTGTGTGTGGTTGTTGTTGATGTTGCAGTTGCTGTTGGTGTGTGTTGCGGTTGTGCGTGATTTGTGAGTGGAAAGCAGGGAGCAGCAGGGGAGGTGAGGTGGTGTTGTGTGGTGAAGGATAAAGAGGGGTGTGGTGAAGGTTAAGGGGCAGCAACAAGGTAGCACAACACAGTTTGCTTGGCTCAAAATTTGTGCCTCGAACCTCGGACTTCGAACTTGATTTGAACATGGAAATCGAGCGTCAACCCGAACACACCTACAAACACGAGCAAGATTGAGGAGAGAATTGGGACAAAGAATAAAATAAAATAAAATGAAAATAAACAGAGGACGAAATAAAACAAAACCACGACAAATAAAATAAAATAAATAAAATAGAAATAAATAAAATAAAAAAATAGAAAATAAGAGACATAAAACTAAACTAATAAAAATAAACAAAAACTATACAAGCAAATAAAGTAAAATAAAATGCGAAAATAAACTAAAGCTAATAAAATAAAGAAAATAAACTAAAACGCTCCAAAATTACCGAATAAACAAGAAACTTTATTAAAAAGAAAACAAGAGAAAGAAAGGGAAAATAAGATAAAATAAACACGAAAATGACTCTAAAACTACTCCCTAAGAGTGACATAAATGTCACTCATCACTCGTGGCCTGTACCTGCAAAACAACAGAGACTCCTAGGGGTGGGAGCTTCGCTTATGACAGTGAAGTTAGTTCTTAAACGAAAGAAGGAAAAAGGTGCGGAAATCTAGGTGGGATCTTCTCGGATTCTGAGAACAGGTGCTTCTCTAATGTAAGAGAATGTAGGGTATGCTGTAATAAATTATAGATGCCCTCAAAATGGGGGATGTCTCCCTAT
This sequence comes from Chenopodium album, assembly GCF_948465745.1. Classification (NCBI taxonomy): domain Eukaryota; kingdom Viridiplantae; phylum Streptophyta; class Magnoliopsida; order Caryophyllales; family Amaranthaceae; genus Chenopodium; species Chenopodium album. Next base: position 47,296,901 of record NC_137839.1, read on the forward strand.
TTATAGGTTTATCGTGGAATGTGCCCTTGATTAGGTCATCCTTACCTTATCCTACTAGGCTGCGCAGAATTACTGCTTTCTTGGGATTTTAGCTCTTAAAGGCCGCCTTTTTATCCCAAGTTCTAGGAAGGACACATATCAAATAGAGATAGGTCCAATTCGGACCAAATAGAGTATTACACGTATCAAGATATGATTGGACCACGTGGTATGGGTAAAATTACCCAAAACACTTAATTTTACCTTTTCTCTCTTATATTTGTGGTTTTGTGCATTTTAATGGTTTTTCTAGTCTGTTCTCCTTTATTTGCTCTCTTTTCATGGTTATAGGTATTGCACGAGGTTTAGGTCTTGATATGGATGGATTACTAAGGTGGAAGATGCCTTTGGAGCAAGCTCATGGCAGTAGGAAATCTCAAGATGCAAGGAAGTGGATTCCCCAAGTTCTAGTTCTTACGCTTTCAAGCACCGCTCTGATGAAGATGGGGTGTTGAACCTAGTGTTAAGTGCTTTTTGGGACTGCCACTCTTGATGTCCATCATCATCATTCGGTGCGCTCATTCGAAGCCATTAGAGAACGCACAAACCATCGAGAAGAACCAAAGAAAGCTAGTGGAGCGCGAGCGCGGGCGCGGGCGCACATCCTAGCAGCGCAGGTGCGCGTCCCTGGCTGCGTGGTCGCACCCCTTCAGGTCCATACTTTGTTCGGTTTCGTTTTGCGCCACCTATTTAAACTTTTGTAATCCGATTTTTTTAATTAGACTTAGATTGAAATTAGATCATAATTTTAGCTTAGTTAAGAGCTTCTCTCTCTAGTTTTAGGGTTAGTTTAGGAGTAGATTTTAGAGAGAGAAAGTGAGGAATTTCATTGCTAATTGAGGGATTGAAGATTCAATGGAGACAATTGTGTTGAAGATCTTCTCTATTATCAATGAGCATTTCTAACTCTCTCTCCTCTTTATTGCTTTTTTTAATATTCAAGTTTGTTTGGATTAATTTTGATGTTTGATGCTTGATAAGTGTAGTTGTTCTTCATATATTGTTGATTCTTGATTACTCTAGTTGTTAATTGAATAGATGATGATGTTAAAGTAGTTGTTTGGCTAGGGATTGGGTAAAACTTGTATTAATGATTGTGCATAACTTGGGGATTATCTTGATTAATTGTTGAGATTAAAGTGATTAATGGAAATCGTGCTTGTGTGTAATTCGATAAGACTTGAGAAATATTCTAGATTGCATTGTAATTGCTAATGATACGGACCATTGGTTTAGCAATTGCAATTGTCGATTGAGTTTGATTTGTGACATTCCTAGTTAGTGTCTCTCGTGGTTGGCGCTAGTTAGACCTCTAGGAGATAGCTTGTAGAGCTCGTTTGATTGCTCTTACCATTAGTCTTCACAACCATTGATTTGCATTTCATTCCCGGGTTGCTATAATTGTCATGATTACTTGTTGATCCCCATTCCTAGTATTTTATTTGTTTGGTTAGTTGTTTGTATTACCTTTTATCCTTAGACTTCGACCTATCTTAGGCGCATAATTGAGAGTGCTTGAACATTACCGTTCATTTGGGTTTGACCCTTGACTTGCGTCTATACTTGTATTTAGGTTTGTTAAGTGTTTATAAATTTAGTAAGACCAAGGGAGGATTAGTCAACGACCTAGTCTTCACCCCTCGTCAAAATGGCGCCGTTGTCGGGGAACGATGTCTATGTTTGAGTGTTTTTTATTGCTTGAGTTTAGGTCTTTGTATATACTATTTTTTTATTTGATTTTGCTTGTTTTAAATTTGAGGATGAGCCATTTTCGGTATATTTTAATAGACTAGAGAACTTCATTAGTTACCATGGTTGTGATCTCTGGGAAGCTTGCGAGATTTGTTATCATGATTTGAATGAGCAAACTATAGACATTATTAAAAGCATGTTTAATGGTAGATTTCGAGCACTGTCTATCGATGATGCTTGGGACTTATATTTATGGTTTGCTAGAGATACTTATGAACATGGTTATGGTTATTCAAATGTTTCTATTCATAATTATGATATTCCGCGTTCCATGAATGATGAATCTTGAATGCCTACTTGTACCCCCATCCCCCATTTTGATGATACCATTCATATCTTTAACGATGATCCCCGCATGCTTGTACATGATTCTTTTCCCCATGATTCTCCTCAATGCTCTTCACCTTTATAATATTTTCAATCTAGCTTTGAGTCTCCTCATGAGATGAGATATTTGGAGATTATGAGAAGCGAAATGGAAATGCTGAAAAAGTTAGAAGAGATAAAAGAGGACGTTCTTGGGGAAAATGAGGAGATGGAGAGTCAATTGTGATCAATATTGAATGTTAATGAAGTTTCTACCACATTGGTAGATATGGAAGATGATGATGATTGTTTTGAAAGCTCCAACGCGTGTGAGGAGAGTGTTAGAGAGCCTATAAGTGAGGAAAAGGGTGTAGAGATGGATGTTCCTAAAGAGAGTTTGTATTTTGAACCTCCTTCCCAATTTCAATTTCCTTCCATTGAGCCTTTAGATGGAGTTGAAGATAAACTAAAATTTTAGGCTTCTGTTAATGTTGGAAATGGGAATTCAAGTTATGAAGGATGGGACAAGCAATTTTTAAAGCGTGGAAAAGTTGTGAGGAAGGGAGTGAGGATGAGGAGGATGAAGTAGTTTCCATGAGAGATTGGATGTTTGAGGGTGATGATGACCAAGAGGTTTTGGGTGTTGAAAAACCAATTAGTGAGTCAATTCCCCCACCTACCTCCCTTGATTGTGATTTCATTCCTCCATTCCTTAATTTTGAAAATTAATCTTTTTTCACCCCATCTCTTTTGCATGATAACCATGGTTGCTTTGAGGGTGAGACCTTGAGTTTAAATGATTTTGATGTAGATAAGGATCAATATGAGAGGGTAGAAGAGGGAAAGCTTACTATTAAAGATTATGAAGATGAGAGTGAAGTGTTTAGTGAGGTTGAGTCTCCATCTCCTATCTCATATCTTCAACCATTCCCTTCCCCTTTCACTTTTTATGACCCCTTCTCTTCTACATTTTCCACCATTGAGATGGATGAGGCCTTTTTAGAGGGAAATTGTACTTCTCATGTTTATCTTGAGCTACCTTCCAAGTTCGACCCTCAACCCTTTGATGAGCTTCCTTTGAATTTTTATGATGATTTAAAGCTTTTGAGAGCTCATTTACGGTGTGAATTTTATAAGAAGGATGTGATTTAGAATGAGCTTAAATTGAATGATGATGAGTTGGAGGAAAGCCCTTTGGATGTGAGTTCACTGGATGAGAGAGATTGTGTTTCTATGCTTAGTGGTGTAAGTGAGCAACCAATTCCTATACCTTTACCATACACCTCATTTTCAAGAAAGCTTGATCTTGTTCCCTCCTATCCCATGTCATTACCTTATTTTCTCAAATCCCCTTCTCTTGAAGAGCCTTTAGTCCGCCAAGTTCCTCATTTGATGAATTTTGAAGATGATGGTGGGACTTCTAACAAAAAATATTTTGTTGAGAATAGTATGCCTTCTTCCTTTTCTTTTACTTCTCTTCCTTTTTCTTATATTCTTCTTTTTCCCTTCAATCCTTCTTCTTCTTGGAATACCTCTTCTCAATCCAATAGGTGTGCATTATGCTTGTTGCATGACTTCATTTTGTCATGTGCATACTTACTTTTATATGAAATGTGTAATAGTGTATTTGACAAGCTCTTGCGTTCGTGTCAATACTATTTTACTAGAGCGGTCAAGCTTTGACCTTAAGCAAGCCTTCAGGAAGTAACCCGCGTTTTAATCCTTTCATTTCCTTTTCTTTTTAGAATAGATTTTCTCTCATGGAAATGTTTGTGTGCCTTTTTCAAGGTACATGACTCGATATACTTTGGTGCATTAGTTTAAATCATGAATCAAGGAAGATTGACTCCTATTTTGCTGGCATATGGAAAACAAGATTCAATGATACATGAAATTGGCTTTAAAGGTTAAATTGGGTCATTTGCGGGTATTTACACCCACCTCAATCCGATAATATCTTTCCTTGATCTTTCTCTTAAGGTTGATGCCTTATTGTACATGTGGTTGTATTGTTGGATTGATCTATTTGTTTTCCCCTCCCATGGATAATTTGAATTGTGTTTGAGCATGTTGTCTCATTCAAGCTTGGGGGAGGGCGAAAAATTTCAAAATGATTTTTGTTTCTATCAAGGCAAATTTGCAATGTGTCTTTATTTTGTTCTTGCTTTGGACATAATACTTTTGGACTTGTATAGTTTAATGCTTTTCTTTTTAAATGATAATAGTGTGAACGGTTAGAGAGTATCTTTGGTTGACTCTATGATAGTGTATGCAAAGGTAGTCGTTTAGAATTTTTTGGACCTTGAAGCCGGATTCAATTGTTTTTGAAAATTTGCAATTGCTCCCCTTTGGTGAATTTGAAACTAATAGTGAGTTTTTGTTACAACCATGTGACGTTTCATTGTTTTCAAGCCATACACATATCTTGCATGAGCGGCACATGGATCCTTGACTATTGTATGCTTTATCTAGAAGACTTTCATCTCCTGAGATCGTAACCGAGCCATTTAGGAAGCTAGGACAAAGGCATCTTTTCGGGGTGGCAATTTTTGTTCTAGGATAGTTTTCATTTCTTTTTTTTTAGTGTTCATTTGCATTCTTTCTAACCATTTGAGTAATTTATCCTTCATTTCAAGCCACATCTTTAGTTTTTTAGATTTTTGTTTCATTTATTTATGAAGCACTTGGCCTCTTATGTTGGAGGTTTGGTAGATGAGAATGATTGTTAGGTTCTTTTGATGAAATCAAGTATGTGAATAAAAAGCAAATGCAAAGGTTAAAAAAGCCGTCTGTAGTTAAAAGAGGCAGGGACAATGAATAATGTGAAAAATGAAAGAAATTGAAAAATGAGAAAAAGCAAAGCACATTCAAAAGCTTTGGCAAAAGAAATAAAAAGTGAAAAATGAGAAAATTCAAAAAAATATTTTGATGTAAGTGTCTTTCTCCCTATTTTAATCATTGAGGACAATGCTTTGTTCAAGCTTGGGGGGAAGTGTTCTTACGCTTTTTGTACATATGTTTGTGATTCGTGGCTTTGAATAAGCTTGGGGGTGTTGTGTTTTTGTTTGGCGATTACTTGGTTTTGGTGTTGTGATTTGGCCAATTTCAAATTTTAGGTATACCACCAAATTTCAAATTTTAGCCTACCCTCAACTTCTCTCTTTTACTTGACAACCCTTTCCAAGACCTTTTGACCTTTGTGGTTGAGTCACAAGTCGGTGGAGGAAGAAGTGCGTCAAGTTTATAGAGCGACAAGCAATAGTTGAGATGTCGAGAAACCTCAAATCTATTTCCTTTTCTGATTCCTTTAAGGAACTATAGAAATGCATGCTAAAAGCAGATTTGAAGCCAATTGGGAGAATGTGCTAAAATATTTTGAGATGAAAGTGAATTGCATTTCGTTAGTTATCTACGCTAAAATGGCAAAGGAAGAAGAAGAAGAAGAAGAAGAAGAGTGCGAAATGAAAATCGCGCTCAGCGATTTCTTTTTGCTGACATAAAATGTCGCGCTCGACTGAAACAGTTACGCGTGACACATTTGCGCGTGATAGACCAACACAAATCAAAACGATGCCAGCGCGACCCATTGAGTTGTGCGCGGATACTGGTCAATAAAATGACCGGTATCCAGATTTTTGTCCGTTTGATTATTTTTAACGGTTTTTGCTCGTTATTAGTCGTAATGGCGCGCAAATTATCAAAATCTTTTTAAATTGCTTTGCATTTTGTAGTTTATTTTCTTCTTTGATAGTTTTTTTGCATCATTCGGTATGCATATCGTACTTTGTGCCTTCCCTAAGCATACGTTTTGAACATTTTTTGTAAAAGTGTCTTAAGACGTTCGGTAGTGGTGCTTTACGTAAAAGCTCCCATAGACAGATTTGTCATTTTACTGTACTGACGTTATAAATATCCGGCTTTTCTTCTTTTTTCACGTCCACGGTAAAAAGGAAGGTATCATCATGTAGTGTCAAAATGCAAGGCGTTATCATATTGCGTAAAATTGTATGGCGTAGGTGTTGCGTAAAATTTCACTTCGTCCCAACCTTTGCGAGATCCACCTCTCGGAAATAAAAGTTAGAGAATTACTTTACTTTAGGCGTTAGCTCACGAGTCGACAGACACGCCGAACCATTCGAGAACAGACACTTCTTGATTGGAAGCAAATACAGTAGTTAGTGAGCTTACTAGCTTACCGGACAGTTAGGGTGTCGTCCACCCCCTGTATAAAGAGCGATGAGATGATATCGCACCTATGTAGTCACGTGCCCCCACTCATGAGACACGTGTACTCATCTTGTGGACAAAGATGCTGAGAGAGTTGCCGATCTTCTTCTTTCTCACTGGATTTGGATATATGCCTCCAGTCCTGAGACATGTATTTTTGTCTTGTGTACATCGAGTATTGCGTTTTGACAATCTAATTGTCAAGAACTTTACTTCGGCTGCGAAAGCCAAAATGTTTAGGCTGCGAAAGCTGGAAGGCTGGGAAAGCCGAAACATTCTTTTTATCATCTTTCAAATTGTTAAAATCAAGCTTAAGTTTCAATGACGTATCGAGGGACTTTAGACTAACGATAACATGATTGGGAGGAAATCATCCCCTTTTAATGCTTTATAAACCGATCTCTTCTCATGACATGACATCACCTAGAACACCTTTACTTGTAAAAGCGTTCTACAATTGCTAAGGATCAATCTAGATTCTTCAACGCGTTAAGACTAGAAAATATTTTTCTTGCCTTAATAGCTACTTGTTTCAAACACTTAGCGAATCAAGGATCGTTTCGACATCCTTAACTAATCTGAAATATTTGCTACTCTTTAAGAACTTTGCAGAATAAGTCTCGGATTTATTTCCTTGACTACTTTGATCCTGGTCTATTCTAGACTCAATCAAAGGGGGGCTAGCTGTAGACATCTACATTTGGTCTCCTGTCCCGACAGGAAGTGCAATGACGATAAATAAAACCATTTACGGATGACTGGCTAAACCGAAAAGACACAAAAAGACTAGCCTAACCAAAAAACAAATACAATCAAAGTCCAATTAACTAAATTTCGGTCATAATTAAGCTTAAGCCCGCGCTTAAAACCCAAAAATGGCGGATTTAGAGGTGCCTAGGTTAAATTTAATGCTGCCGCAGAAAAAGTCGCGCGCATCTAACTGGGCCGCGCTAGTCTGGTGCGCGCAACTAATTCAGTTGCGCGCAACACCCAGCGCAACTGCTAGTAATGCACTTGCGAAAGATTCAGAATTTCATAAAAATATAAAATCAAATCTTACCAGGCTATAATGCCGCACGCAAGACATCCAGTTGCGCTGCCTATAGCAGTGCAACTAAATTACTTGCACTGGGATGCCGTGCGCAACTCATCTATATGTGCGCGACACCTGCTGCTACAGAATGCTTGAAACCCTAATTGCATCCATTCCCTATAAATAAAGGCTTAATACGAGGCTTAAAGACAAAGAAATTAACCTAAAACTTTGGCAAAAACTCTTGTGAACTTATGCTACCAAACTTTCTTGTCCTAAACACTAACCCCTCTTAATCCTTGTTACTATGGTGGAGGTTCCAGAACAAGAAGGAGGCTATAACTGTGCTAAACATAGATCTAGCAAAGAGAAGTGGTAAATTCCCGAACACTTAAATAAATCATATCAACTTTTCTTGTTTAAAAAGAACCTTAATCAATAAAATAGTGTTGTTTGACCACTTTAAAAGGATATTTAATTAATCAATTCCATATAGTATCTGGGGTTAAATATGATTAGAATTGAATAATTAATAAAGGCAAATCTTGTTTATTTTTGCTTCTTTCACGAATTTGAATTACATAAATAATAACGACTTTGCAATGTAATTCCTACGTGATTAATGCTTGTAAATAAAATTAACTAACTTAGCTATAGGTATCACGTTTCATATATTGTTTGGTGATGAAATTGTACAAACGGAAGAGCTAGTAGTGGCCGTACTAGGGATGGAATAGCGATTCTCCTCTAAAGGGAACCTTATTTTAGTACCCCTCACTCCTGAACTCATTTCTGGTTTTTGTAAACCGATTTGGGCATGGGTAAACTTACGATTTGTGCTAATTATCCCATGAAAACCACATGGAAGAAAGGCATGAACGAGGTTTATGTGTTTTCCCAAAAGACATTGGTGACTCGAATTTGTTTCTTACAAAAAAGTATAATGATAGAATCAATTCTAATTCAAGGTCCCTAAAACAGTTAGGAATTCTAATCCTAATACACCCTAACAAGTGTAAAATCCTAAGCTTTTAAAGGGCTATGGGTAGCGTGCCATGTTGGCAGCGCGCCACGGTGGTAGCTTCATGTGGCATGGACCGTGGACCCGGGTGAAGGGTCATGAACACAGACCAAAACAATAGTGGCCCAACCAAACCCAATTTGGGGCTAAAGTTTGGGTGACATATGGTTAGCTCACAGTGCATGTAAGTTGCCTTGGGGAGCAAGTGAGGAAGTGGTCTTCAACTTACCATGTAACACTTGTTACTTAGTTATTCCTTAGTTTATTTAACTAAGGATTGAATTTCACAATCATTCCATGTGGAATCATTTTGTGTAAAGTCCCACATTGAAAGATGAGTGGAATTCACAAGGAAGCTTTCCTTATAAATACCCATGGCATGCCTTGGGATTGTTCACTTGAGTAAGTGTTGAAAAAGGTATCACAATGTGAAAACCTTTGAACACAAATTACTCGGGTTTAGGACAGGCCTTGCTAATTGCAAGGCAAGAGAGTGAGTTTAACGCTCTCATTGCGGGTGGACTTTGAGGAGGTCCCTCCGTGAGTGGGGATTGATCACGGAAAGATAGGTCGTTAAGCTATCACCCTAACCAAATTAATCATTTATAATACCTAAACTTACACTAAACTAGTTAGTGGCAAGTAAAGAGTCGAACCCAAAAGGACTAAGTGTTTTAATTTGTGCCAACTAGACTATTAGGAAAGGTCGTGAGATGGAGAGTGTTTAAACTAAACACGACTAAGAACAAACAAATAAAACTAGGGAATGTGGAATCCAATCACATCAATGTATTAAACAACATCATACAAATAGATGAAAATGCCCTCGATTAGGAATATCAACACTTTTAACTCACTCTCGCACAATTAAGCATGTTAATTATCCTACTAAACTAATTCACTCTCGTGCAACAAGCCTAGCAAAGGTATGGAAGAATTTAGGGCTCTTAACCAACTCAGTCTCGCACAATTGATTGAAAGCACAATTAAGACCATAGAATCGATTAGCAAGAAAGATTCTAATCCATAAAAACATCACCCATACACAATAATCAAGAAACAATTTCATACTAATCACAATCAATCATTCAATTCATTAATATAACCTTCATCTAATTCCCTAGAACAAGACCTAAGCTAACATAATGAAGAAAGACATGGAAAACAAGGTAAAATAAGAATAAAAATAAGATTAAACAAACAAACTAATTAATCTACTCAAATCAACAAACAAAAAGAAAAAACTAAGAATTAAGTAAAGAAATAAAGATGAGAGAAAGTTAGAAAATGCTCATTGAATATATGAGAAGAAGTTCCACAAAGTTGCTTCTTCAACCTCTCAAAAACTCCATGGAAATCCAAGCTTTCTCTCTCTACACTACTCCTAAACTAACCCTAAGAGAGAGAAAATATAGGCTAAACTAATCTAATCTATCTAAAATAAAATGTTGATTGAAAGTTCTTAGAAAATAACCCCAAAGGGGTATTTATAATACAAGTTAAATAAAAATAAAATAAAATAAATAAAACTAATTAAAACTAAATACAAAAAATAAAACTAAAATAAAATAAAATAAAATAATAAGAAAATGGAGAGATAAACCCAAAAACCCACAAAATTCCCACCCAAACCCACGAAAACCAACAGACCACCTCTTCTTCTTCCCTTTCGAATTTGGCTGCTTTCACCCCATCATCAACCATCATCCAAACAACATCACCGTTCATCAACATTATCATCATCTAGCATCAAATCGTGGCCGTCCGATTTTCATTAAAATCACGTGAAAAGCTCGTGATTGACCTACATTTGCGCACCCGCACAGAAGTCGCGAAAAGCTACTGCCTCAACTCTGATTTTGGACTCCAATTTGTGCGCTTTCTTACAGGGTTGCGCGCCCGCAAATTGGTTGCTTTGTGAGTTTTGGTGTTGGGCGAATTGCGGTAGCAATTGTTTTTGTTGTTTTGGTGGCTGATGGTGGTCTATTGGAGGTGAGTTCGGTGGTGATTTGGGTGGTTGTTGTTGTTGCGTGAAGTGAGGGAGCAGGGGAATTGGTTGTTGCGTTGTGTTGGTGGTTCAGGTGGATTAAATGGGGGAATTGGATGTTGCGGGGTGTTGGTGGTTGATCGTGGGTGAAGGCTGGTGGTTGTTAATTGGTTCAGTTGCGTGGTTCGGGGCGGTGTGGTTGGGTTGTTGTGCGAATTGTGTCACTGATTGGAGGTGGTAATTGTTGTTGCGGGTTGTTTGGTGGTTGATTGAAGGTGAGATTGGTGGTGGTTTGGTGAGTGTGTGACGGTGCTGCGTGAGGTTGGAGTGCAGGGGCAGCGTTGCTGCTGTAAATGGGATTGTTGCTGGCGGTTTTGGCGGATGTGGAGGCTGTTGGTGTTGGGTGGATGTGGTTAGGATGGTGGTGCGCTGGTGAATGTGTGGCTAGAGGTGCTTGTTAGGATGGTGTAGGATAGTTAAGGGTGTGGTGAAGGTTTAGGTGGAAGCAACTATGATGGCTTGGAAGGCTTTGAATTGTGAAATTTGACACATGTCTCAATCCCGAACACCAAACTTGATTTGAACACGAAAACGGAGCATCAACCTGAACACACCTACAACCAAAAACAATCACGAGGGTAGATTGACATATAAAATAGAATAAGATAAAGATAAAAAAAATAAAATAACTAAAAAATAAAATCAAAAGAAATTAAATAAAATAAAATAAAGAAAAAAAATATGAAAATAAAAAAAAAAAAGAAAATGAGAGAAACTAGGAATTATTAACTAAAAATACGAAAATAAACTAAAAACTATTAAAAACTACTAAAATACTCAAAATAAAGATAAAAGACGAGAATAAGCAAATAAAAGAAATAAAGAACAAAATGGGCTAAATTATTGTAAAATAAGCCGGAAAGCGACTCAATAAACACCCTAAAAGTGACATAAAAGTCAGTTATCAGGGCTAAGGGGCTTTCGAAGTAAGAGCTTAATTAAGTGAGCGAAGCACGCTACAAAGGTAATAATCTCTTACTTAGTCTTGTGTTTATTTTAATTATGCATTATGGCTATAATTATTATGAGTTTTGTTTTGGGTCGGGTTTCTGTCTGCGGTGGATCGGACTCACCGAAACCCAACATTTAATTTTTGGCCTTCAATTCGATTTGGTGGGAACTTGCCAATATTTTTGCTTTTCATCTTGTTTGTGACGGAGGCTTTTGCGTTATTTGCACACCATTTAGTTTGCTAGGGCGCAGTCTACTTCTGTATGGTTTAGGCTGTTTTGCTATGACTTTTTCATGTCATCTAGCTTACTTTGCTGTGAATTATTTATGGTGTCCATCTTTTTGGTTGTAGTTTATTTTATATATAGTTCATCTTATTTTTCCGTGACTTACATATGTCATTCTCCTTGCTTTTCTACGACTTATTTATGTCGTTCAGCTTGCCTTGATGCGACTTATTATTTTATGCATCTTAATTGTCTTTTGTAAGAGCTTTCTGCTGGTCCATCTCCTCTCTTCCATACAAAAGAGGTGAGCTGGGTGGGACCAAGAGGACCTTTGTGATGCCCGCTCAACTTGCTCTCTTGTTTTTCGTTTACCTTTCCCCGCTCAAGTTGAACATGTCTGGCCTCCCCCTCAGGTGTCCTCGAGGTGTTCCCCTGTTTTACTTTAAGCAAGTAAGTAAAACTTACGGATGTGCGTTTTCCGTTGCCTAATGGTGCATTGTTGCACCTTTTTATGGTGTTTTTGGCCTTTAATGCTTCTATGGCTTTTTCTGCTTGTTAGTGCGCAATGCTAAAGAATAACTTAACACGTTTAGACAAGTTTGTATAGCATAATCCTCACATAGAGGCTTGTATTTCATTGAATTCAAATGTCTTAAATTGCCTTGATTAACACATTATAAACTAGATAGCGTGTGGACATAGCTTAAGTAATTTTTTAAATTTCTACTTAGCCATTTGCCTTTTAAACAAAGTATTTCTTTAACACATTGCATTGAAACTATTCCTTAAGACTTGAGCTTGTTAATCAGCGAGGAAGAAAGAGTCTTGACCAACTTGCTCATGGATGATGAAAGGACCTTCTTAGTTGGCTGACAGCTTTCCGTGCTGATTTCCTGTCCCCACTACTGTTGTCCTTCTAAGGACTAGGTCTCCAGGAAACAACTCTCGGTGCTTGACTCTCTTGTTGAAAGCCTTTGAGATTCTGATGTTTTAGCCTCATCTCCGTCCAAAGGTCTAGTTTCTCCAGCATACGCTTCTCATTTCCTTGCTGCTCATAGTGCTGGATTCTCAGGTTAATGATTTTCACTTCCACTAGAACTATTGCGTGTGCCCCGTAAGAAAGGGTTTAAGGAATTATTCAAGTGGATTCCTTCTCTATTCTACCGTTTCCCCATAATACCTCTTGGACTAGGTCAACCTAGAGGCCTTTATGTTCTTCTAACTTCCTTTGCAAGGCTGTCATGATTAGCTTATTGGCTGCTTCCGCTTGGCCATTTCTCTACGTGTGGCAGACTGAGGTACTTGCATACTTTGTGACCATTTCCTGTAAGTAATCATTTATGGTGTCACAGTCAAACAGGCACCCATGATAAAAAACAATGCACTACGGCACCCCAAATCTTGTTATGATGTTTTTCCATATAAACGTTCTCACTTGAACTGCCTTTATGTACTTGGTAGGCTCAGCCTCAATCTACTTAGTGAAATAATCTACTTCGACTATATTATACTTCCTGCCCGCTCACCTAGGGGTGTAGGGTCCTAATATGTCCATTCCCCACTGGGTAAACGGGATTGGGTTGAGAATTGGAGTTAGATTGTTTGTCGGCTAGTTTATGAATAGGGCGTACTTTTGGCACTTTTTGCATTTTTTGACGTCTGCTAAGGCATCATGTGTTAGCATTGGCCAATAAACTCCCATTCTAAGCACTTCCACTCCCAAGGCTTTTCCTTCAATTTGGTTGGCACGAATTCCTGTGTGTTCTTCTGCCATGATTTTCTCCTGCTCCCATTCCGGAATACACCTAAGCATCGGTTTTGAGAAGCCTTTTTTATTTAGCTTTCCATTCATCACCACGTACCAGTTATCATCCTTATTGACTTTCTTAGCTTGCGCCTCATCATCCAGCAGCAAGCCATGCACCTTGTAAGTTAGTATGTCTATGAACCATGCTCGCTGATGTCCGATGCATTTCACTTGCTTGCTTTCTACAATGCTGCTTTCCTCCAAGACTTCCGCCATGAGCTGAGTGTCCTTGTGAGGCTTTGCAGGGTATAACTAACTAGCTTTGATAATGCATCGCCTTGGGATTGTTCAGTCCCGGGGACCAGGTCTATCTAAAAATATATTAGCCGGGCCACTAGCTCTTTCACCATAAGTGTGTACTTTAACATTGTAGGATCTCTAGCCTTATACTCTTCCTTCAGCTAGTTGGCTAACAGCTGATAGTTAGTTTGCAGGTGCAATTTTCTAGCTCCTGCTGCTATACTCATTCTTTGGCCTGCTAGAGTTGCTTCACACTCTACTTCGTTTTTTGATGCCTTGAACTTGAACTTGATGCATATTCTTTCCCTCTAGAGATTTTATTATCCTTGCTCCGCTTCCTGTTTGAGCTGAAGATCCGTCCACTACCACTTTTTAGATTTTTATTTCATCTTCCTTTTCTTTACAGTAGGCTTCCACTATGAAATCTATTAGGGCTTGAGCTTTGATAGCTTCCCTAGGCTTGACCTCTAACTCGATCGTATTTAGAGAGCTCTATTGCCCACTTCAGGAGCCTACCTAAGGTGTCCATCTTCTGCAAGGATTTTTCCAGCGGTTGTTTAGTGAGGATTTGAATTGTGTGCGCATCAAAATAAGGTTTCAGCTTTCTTGCTATTGTCACCACTACAAAAGCCAGTTTTTCTACTAATGGGTATCTTTGCTCAGCCTCTGTCAGCACGTGGCTTACTAAGTATACTTGTTTCTGTTGTTTTTACTTCTCGATAAAGAGGACAGACACGATTGTTTGTATTGAGGAGGAGATATACTTTCGTAGCTTTTTGCTCAGCTTCGGGCTGATCATGTTCGGGAGTTTGGTCAGGAGCTCCCTGATCCCTTTGAAAGCTTTTTTCTCTGCTGCACCCCATTTAAACCCCCTTTTTCCTTTCAGTAGTTGATAGATTGGTTGAGCTTTGTCGGCTGACTTGCTGATGAATCGAGTCAGTGCTGACATCCTTCATGTCAGCGGCAAGATGACTTTAGTGCATTTTTGCTCTAGGAGGCTTAAGACTGCCCCTAATATCTCTAGGTTGGCGTCGATTCCTCTCTCGCTGACCAGGAAACCCAAGAACTTCTCAGAGCTCACTCCGAAAACACATTTCTTTGGGTTGAGCTTTATGTTATACTTATTAAGTGTGGAAAATGTTTCCTCTAGGTCCATAATGTGCCCTGCCTGTGTGTCACTCTTTATAATTGAATCGTCATCATATACTTCAACATTTCTCCCTTTTTAATGCATGAAAACCTATCCATTGTCTTTAGAAAAGTGGCTCCTGCATTCTTCAGCCCGAAGGGCATAACTATGTAATTGTACACGCCCCCTTCGGTGATGAATACGGTATTTTACTTGTCTAGCTAGTGCAGCCTAATCTGGTGATACCCTGAGAAGGCATCCACGAAACTTAACAAAGCGTGGCCGCTGGTTGAGTATACTAGCTAGTCAATCCGCGGCAGCGAGTAGTATTCTTTTGGACATGCTTTGTTGAAATTTGCGAAATTAATGCACATCCTCCATTCTTTACCATGACCACATTGACCAACCAATCTGGATAATCATAAGGATATATGAACCCATCTTCTAGGAGCTTGTCCACCTCCTCTTGGATTGCCATATTTTTCTCTGTGGAGTAGCTCCACTTTTTCTGCCTATCTAGCATGATGTCTTCTTTCACATTCAATATGTGCACCATGACCGCGGGGTCAATCCCTAGCATCTCGTCTGCTAAAAATGCGAAAAATGTCCTTATTCACCCTCACCAGCTCTATGACGTTTACTCCAACTCCATGGTCAATATCTTTTCTAATCTTCACCATCCTAGAATTTTCACCCTCTGTGAGCTCAACAGTTATGTGCTCCCCGCTAGGCATTGGCCTTGCTGCCTCTTCCTTTGCGAGCTCAAAGTTTTCCATTGAAAACTTCTGCTTATCCTTCTCCTTGTGATACTCCTCCCTCTTTCTTTCCCTTGATTTCCTTTCAACCTACCTGCTGGACCTTGGCTCAAAACCTGGCTGCTGCCTGGTCCTGGGCTGCTTTAAAGTTCTGATAAAGCATTGTTGGGCTGGCTTTTGGCTCCCTTGAGTTTTTCAAACCGCCCATCATTGGTAGTGTATGCCATGGCAAGGTGAAAGGTGGGTACCACCTTGCCTATTTTGTGAATGAGCGGTCTTCCCATAATCACATTAGATGGTGATGGGGAGTCTATTACCAAGAATTCTGCTCAAATATCACGTCGTCTTGACCTTTCTCTTAATCGGACTTAGAGCCTAATTGTGCCCTCCAGGATGAGTCCTGACCCATTGAACCCGGTGTCTACATAACTAATCCGTTTTAGGTCTTTTATGTCTAGGTTTAGCTCTTTGAATGCACTAATGTATATGATGTTAGCTGAGCTGCTACCATCTATTAGTACTCTGTCTACTTCCTAGTTTGTAATTCTCACCGGTACCACCAGAGGGTCGTCATGGGGGTAAATTATGCCTTCCTGGTCGTACTCATCAATTGTAGCTTTTGGCTGCATAGGAAGTTGTGGCCACCTACGATTCCCATTGTTCCTAAATCAGCCTACGCTCTATGACCTCCTCTGCGATCGTAATTAGATCTATCCTCTTCTTATCTCTTAGAAGAGTTAAAATGTTGCTTGAACTGGTTCAAGTATCCTCTCTGGACTAACTCCTCTATGTTTTCTTTTAGGTACGTGCATTTATTAGTGGTGTGCCCATGGTCATTGTTGTAGTTACACCATTTTCTTGGGTCATGGTTTCTATTCACCATTCTGGGTAGTCTCTACCACTTATTATCAGCTTTGTCCACGCTGAAAATATGAGACCTCAATTGAGTGAGCAGATTGTAATGGTCAAACCTTCTAGGTTTACCTCATCATTTCTTGCCCGACCTTCTAACCTCGACCGTTGTGTCTGTTTCCTTGCCACCTTGTTCATCCCGGCTAGGTTGATCTACCTTGTTTGTGTATTCTGCACGGGCAAATTCAGGTCGCTATACCTAATCGTTTGGCCCTTTTTGGCTCAACATTGCCCTATCCGTCTCATCTGGTTTTATAAATCCATTCCCCTTTCCTTGTGCCTTAGCCAACGTTTTGAGACTCTTCCCCCCCAAATACGCTATGAAAGGTGAACCTGGCATTAATCCACATTGCATTGCTAGCATCGCTACCTTTTGGATCATTTTCAGGATGGTTGTGGCTTCTTTTTTGAATCTAGTGATGAACTCTCTCTAGGGCTCATCTTTTCCTTGCACTAGTGACATCAACTCGGTGGCCATTTTTGTACGATCCACCAGAGTGACAAAGTGCTTCATGGACATTCTCTTCAACTAGTTATATGAGTAAATGAACCCTTTTAAGATGGCTCCATACCACTCCGCTGCCAAATCCTGATTCTGTAATGGTGTACAGTACCATATGATTCTCAAACGCCGAAATGTGGTTCTTAGGTGTTGTGGATCCATTTTACTTAAAGCTGGGTATCTTTATCTTCTCCATCGGTTGCTATAGAATATCCCTATATAATGGGGAAACATCTTGAATAACTTGAATTCGCCCTTGTTTCTCCTTATCTAGGCTCGGTCTCTGCTCGGAGGCTTGTGACCTACTGTGGGTAACTTGAGCCTACGAGTGGCCGTTATCTTAAGGTTACCTCATCTAAACTTTACTCATGATTTAGGTTTCTTGCCTAATGCTCCAATACCTTCTTCCTCAGCTGGACTAACTCTGCCTGCTCGGGGGTGATAGTCATAGGTTTCACCTTTTTAACGGTTGACTCTATAGCTTTAGCTATAGAGGAGGTGAGTGTTCCTTTACCAAAGTTGGTAAGGACTGCCTTCATAGCCTTGAACTACTCTTTACTACATTTAGAGAGGTTATGTAGGATGGCTGGTATATTTACAGGCTGCGATTTCTAGGTTACTAATGTTGAAATGATGGGTTTTTTGTTCGTGCCTATTTGTGGCATTCTACACTTGAATAAAGAATTAGGCCCTATCGGATCTACTGGTTTAACCGCCGCTTTGGTTGCATCAGACACCGAACCGGCGGGATTAGATTTCTAGGATATACTTGATATGGGTTTTTCGGTTGATCCTTTTTTATCAAGGGTTATTGATGATGTTTTTGGTGATGTTTGGTTGGCAGTTTTTTCATAACTTACTCTCCGGCCATGGCGGTCCGTAAACTAGTCCCTTGCTCAGCTGGTTAACCTCGGGTTAGATAATCCTTCCCCTCTTTCTAGCGCCAATTGTTCTAGGTGTTGATCCAAGGGTTCTACTGGAATAAGATAGGTCCTGTCAATGACCTATGCAAGGCAACACACATAAACTGCATTCGGGGGAGGCCGGAGGAACCCTCTTTTGATGCTTAAGTTAGAATGTGTTTAAAGAGAGAAATTATACTTAGAAACACAGAGAAAGTGTAATAACATGTATGTCTAACCTCCTTTTGGTTGTACTTTTTCCTCTATTTATAGGAGTTTAACTCTTTTATGGAAAGTTGCACCTGGTTAGCTTGCGGGCTGACTCTATCTAGTTGAGGAGCCCCGTCGACTATGATTCTTGCTGTGAGTGCACACCTTGGGGGCTAGTCTTGGAGCCCAGTGATAGCTCAGCAGGAGCTATCTTATGCAACTAGCCCCTCAAGATGTGGTATGAGGTCACTCATGCTGGCTCTTGCTTGCACGGTGAATCTCGTTTCATAGTGGTTCCAGTTGTAGGAGATATATCAACATGAGTTATCCCCTACAAGAAGAAATAGCAATCACAGACTAGGGGACGGTCGAAATAACTCCTTTCCCAGCCGCCTGGTAATTACATTGATTTTTCTCTAGTTGACAGACGTCAAGAGCGAACTATTAAGGAGGGGACAATTGCTTTTGCTAATTTGGGTGCAGACTTGCACCTACTGCTGAAGGATTTCAAAGACATTTTACCTTTGAAGTGGAAGAGATATCGGGCATCATCCCGTATCTCACCGTCCACAAACACATCGTTAATCCTAAAAAGAAGCCCATCTCGCAAACGAAAAAAATCATGGCGAGGAGAGAAGTCAGGCGGTACCTGCTTGGTTCAAAAAGCTATTAGACATTGGGTTCATTCAGCCATGTAAGGTCCCTAATTGGGTTGGAAATGTTGTCCTTGTAAAAAAGCCGAATGGTACCTTGCGCATGTGTGTAGGCTACACTGACTTGAAAAGGCACGTCACAAGGAAAATTACCCGCTACTAAATATCGACAGCTTAGTCGACTCTACATCTGGGCATGCCTTGATGAGTTTTATAGATGCGTACTCAGGTTTCCACCAGGTACCCCTGTGGAAAAATGTTAAAAAGAAGACAAGTTTCGTCACTGATGAGGGGTTATTCTATTATACTGTGATAACTTTTAGCGTGAAGAATGCGCCAGCTACATTCCAAAAAATGATAAATATTATCTTCATTAATCAGATTGGGAGGAATGTAGAGGTGTACATTGATGATATGATAGTCAAATCCAAGTAGCAGATGGATTATCTTGCTAGTATCCGAGAAACCGTCACTACACTCAGGCGCCACATGGTCATACTAAATCCCAAGATGTGTGTGTTTGGCATTGAGTCTGGGAAGTTTCTCGGATTTTTAATTGATCAAAGGGGGATACATGCAGACCCATAAAAGATATATTGACATCCTCGACGTCAACTTTAGATGTCTTTTACAAATCTTGCGCATTAGTCTACTCACTTATCATGAGCAACTAATATGTCCACCAGCGTGGGATATCTCCATCTTCTCATAGCGAGGAACATTGATTGAACATGATCCCTACATGAAAAAATGATCGTTACTGCTATCACACGTATACCTCAATGCCAAGTCATCACGAGTATTCAAATATTAAGTCATTGATCCTTGCTTTTCGAGAACATGTTTAACTCTCTTTCTTTATTCCTCTATGGGAAAGTTGGATTCCCCTTTATTTTTATAAAAATCCGTCTTTTTTGTTCATTTCTTTTTTAGGGGTAAGTCGGAATGATCCTTCCCATTTGGAAACTAAATACTTGAATATTAGTATAATTTCGCTCTTTGCCTCAAACTGGGGGCTAAATGTCTGGATATCCTAACTTCTCTCTATTTACATATTTGAACACGCTATTTTTGCTTCCAAATCAATGTCATGCAAAGCTTATTACGAACCATCTTAATAACTTCAAATGATAAAGGGAAGAATAAAACTTCCTATAATTTGACCAAGATAATTAATTATCTTACTTGAACTGATCATACAATTCATGATAAACATATGCAATATACCACAAATTAAAATATTTGGGCTTCAAATAAATATGAGAATATCCCCTAGCATGTGTATACATGAATTGCAAAAGCAACCTAAGGATACACTTGGGGGCTACAAAATTATAGGTCTCACCTCAACTTTCGTTTTGAAATAAGACCATATTTTGGAAAGTGATTAGAACGATTTTATACATTATTCTAACACTCCACAAAACCTAGGTTTGATAAAAATTCATTTTTAAACTACGGTGCTTATTTAATTGAAAGAAATTCACTTTCAGTTAGAAAAATATGTAAATGATAACAAACCCTATAAAAAAAAACAAAAACAAAATCAGATATCTGAATGTTTGCTCACATTTTCATATCTTTGTTGAAATAAGTTGCAAATTACAACGTGCCTTCATCAATCTTGGACAAAAAAAGTCACACTCAATTATGAGCTATACTTTTCTTTCCATTTTTGGTCTAGTTTTGAAAATAATAGTGTAGGCGTCGTTTGAAGTGCGCCTACGTTAAAAGCATGTGGTGAATATGCTTGGCACTCATAGGAAGTGGGAATTGACATTACGATAGGGACAAATAAAGTAGGGAGCCGCCAACAAGTTTTTAAGGAACTTGTAAACCGTTCACGGATCATAAAAGGCAACCAAGAAAAGGGACAACGATAGGCAACAACGATTGACCCGTGAAGGTTACACCCCATTCATAATCCATGAGATTACTAACTCCATATGGTTCGGAACCACGAAAAGAGGATCGGGGATGATGGTACGAAGTGAGTCATGGAGTCACATTCGCCCGTATTGGCCTCTACTCGATTCTTATAGTGAAAAATGATTCCTGCGATCTCAAAGGCATACAAACAAAATATTAAATTTGCTCCAAACTATTATTTAACTAAATTGGTTTAATATTAATGCAACACATTATTCGAAAATATTTGTGATCACTTGATTTAATAACAAGATTAAAAAGGATCCTAAGCCAGTTGTCCAAATTATCTTATTAGGCGTGATTTTCAATTACATATTCTCTTTAAACATGCAATATGGTGATCATAAATATAATAAAACAACATTAATATTAAAACCAATTTAATCACAATTCCAACAACATAAAATCGTTAGAAAAATAATAAAAGGAGCATGATCCTTACTTTGATTCTGTTTGTTTACAACTACAAAATAATAAACGAGTTAGTAACTTCAAGGAAATAATAAAACAATAACTAAATTAAATTAAATAAAATAGGGTTGATTTTGGGGCCAAACCCTCAAACGATTCTACCTTTCACGCCTTGGCTTAAGGACAGAATCTCGAGTAAATATATGGACTCCTTTGAGTGCTTGAAGTGAAAAGGGTAGGCTAGTGTTTAGGTTAATAGCATAGAAGAGAGAAAAATCAGAATAATAAAATTCTGGTCGCCCCGTACATCAGAAATGAGGGGGTATTTATAGGGAAAATGTGCTGAGGGAGCACACGGAACCCTAAAATGATAAAAACCCTAAAAAAGTATCCCGTGACACGGTCAGACTGTACCGTGACATGGTCAGACTGTACCGTCAGACGGTACACTTTCCCGTGACACGGTACAGTTTTGGAGTGACTCGGGAAATTTTCAGAAAACGGAGTGAAAAACGCGTTAAGGGTTTACGCGGAAAGGACACGGAACGTCCCGTGTCACGGCAGACCTCCCGTGTCACGGGAAGTCCCACCGTATGACGGGAAGGGTTCCCGTGACACGGTCAGACTGTACCGTGACACGGTCACTTCCTGTCCACTTTTCCGTCTAAATTCATTTTTAACCCTAATTTCTTTCGGCTTTTTAAGTGCCGATTGATAATTTCGGGCTTTTTTCTGACTTTTATTATTCGGGCTAAAATAAGAAAATAATAAAATAAAAATACATAAAATGTTTGGGCCAAAAATAAATAATAAAATAATAAAATAAAAAGGTTTGGGCTTAAAATTAATTAATAAGCTTGGGCTAAAATTAAAACTATGCTTTTACCAAACATCAAGACTAATCCATGGACCTTTCAAAAATATGAATTTAGTAAAATACGATTTTTTAAGCACTCTCGGGATTAAATATTAAACCCGACCAATAGTGGCGGTGAAAGGTTATTTATCATCGGGTTTGGTTTTGGCGAGACATTTTTAGGTGTCTACAGAAGCCCCCACTTTGACTGAGTTTGTAGAAACGTCAGTTTCGAAAACGATAGTCAAAGTAGTTGATAGGGACGGAGAATGATTTAAGACGTTCTACGATCCTAAATCACTCTGTATACGCCGATACCTGCAAAAAATGTTAATTCCACAGATAAAAGAGTAACGGGATATAATACGTATCTAGCACCAGTGTATTGGTGACAAACGAATTTGGCAGCTTCCTAAGCTTGAAGGAATCCACCGAGTGACATTTGTTGAAACACTTTCCATGCTTGAGGAAAGCCGACTGAAGAGTTTGGTACCTTTCTAAGCCTTAAGAAAGATACCGGATAATACTTTCCAAGCCTGAGGAAAGTCGACGAACGAATTTTGTGTCATTCTATGCTTGAAGAATTCCACCGATAATGTCTTCCATACTTGAGGAAAGCCAACAAAGGAATTTTGTGGTTTTCTATACTTGAAGAAAAATCCACTGATGATGCTTTCCATGCCTGAGGAAAGCGACTTGGCGGTTTTCTATACTTGAAGAAAAATCCACCGATAACGCTTTCCAAGCCTGAGGAAAGCCGACTTGGCGATTTTCTATACTTGAAGAAAAATCCACTGATAACGCCTTCCAAGCCTGAGGAAAGCCGACGATTGCTGAAATTGGTAAGTGTATGGTGGTTCGATTATCCCCGAACGTGGGCCGCAGATGATTCACAATTTTGAGCCGATTATCCGACCGTATTAAATGCTTAAAATGCCGAAAAATAGACTTTGATGCTTGCCAGGGGTAAAATGGTAATTTAAGTTCCCCTTAAATATCAGTTAGAATTTTCCGCGCACTTCTAGCGAAAAATAACTACTCAATAATCTCGAAAAATCAGTCAAACTAGTCAAAAAGCCAAGAATATTCCCTGACCAAACGCAGAATCGCCGTGCCACGTCAAAAACTTCTCGTGACACGGGAAGGACTTCCTGTCAGACGGGACAAGATCCCGTGTCACGGGACTCCTCTTTTCTTTTTTTTTTATTTTTGCTGCTTTTTGAATCAGTCACGCGTGAATGATTGCAACGGTTACTTTTCTATTTTTGTCTTTAAATTCGCATTTCTGCTTTCACCACTTCTCATTTCATTGCTCATCTCCTCTCTATTTCTACATTTTCACTTCTTCCTTAAAAATTGTCGCGCCACGTTCAAGGTTAACCGCCGGCCGTCGAAGCTCACCGTGACACGGTTGCTCTGCAGATCTGATTTTTTCTCTCTTTTTTTTTTTTTTTTTTTTCTGCGGTTTGTTGCTGATCTTCGCTGTTGCTGTTTGTTGTTGCTGTTTCTGTCCCGGGGCTGCCGCCTAAGTCGTCGGAGCTCCGTCAGCTTTGAAGCTCGCCGTGACACGGGACTGCTTCGCCGTGCTTGTGGCCGGAAGTTTTTTTCGAACTTTGGAGTTCGAATTTTCACCAATTTGCTATAATTTCTCGATATTCTCCTCATTTTCGACCCTCTACAAACATCCATGTAAGTTTCCTTTGATTATTGCTTTGAATTTGCTTCACATAAATAATTTCATGACGAACCCTAAAAAAATCAATTTGGGGTTTTTTTATTTTGAAGTCTTATGTTGAAATTCTTGCCATGATTTTACTTGTATATGTATACATGTGTGTTTGTGAGAGATTTGAGACAAAAATTGCATGATTTGATGGAGAATTGGGCAAATCACCATTTTTGGGTGCTACTTTGTGAAATAATGTTCATGTCTTGCTCTTGAAATGGTGAAAAAATGGTGGTGAATCTTGTGAAATGATGTGTTGATTCATACTTTGCATATGTACTATATTGTCATGGAGAACATAGTATCATGCGGCTAGGAGAACTGTAGTATTAGTTTGTCATGGAGAAACTAAATACCATAATTTTGCTAATTTTTAGCATGGAGGTAAAAATTTAGCATATAATTCAAAAATTAAATAACTTAGGAAATGATGCTAAATATATTTATTTTTATTTTTATAAATACGCAACTTAAAATGTTTAGGAAATGATGCTAAACATTTAGATTTTTATAATAGCATGCCTAGACGACGAGATTGCGACCTTTCTTCCCGCGGCCGGCGTCGGGCTTTTCGGGAGGACACTCCCACTGTCCCTGAGGGCATGGACGACGACGTCTTAGAGTCCGAGCCTCGGACTTCTACGAGTAGGGGTAGGTGGGTTCCCCCTCCGTGGACCCCAAACCAGTTGGTTTTCTGCCGTGAAAACCACGTCTCTCACCGCGCACTCTCCGGCATAGTCGATGGCACACTTCGCCAGCATGGTTCCGGAGCCGGCGATTTTATCCCTCGACTACACCAGGTCATTACGAGGGATCCTGCTACGAGCGCCCTATGGGAGTCGGCTGGCTTGGTAGATTTCTACGCGGCGGTTGTAGGGTTTCGCAGCCCCCGGGGTTGCGGTGCGACGGTCGTTCGCGCATTGTTGGAGTATTTCTAGGATACTACCAACACTTTTCACTTTGCTTGGGGGGAGATGACGGTGACCCCCCTAGACTTCAGTATGATCAGGGGACTGCGCTTCACTGACCGGGCTGTAGGCCAGATGTCCGATCTATCTTGGACATCGGCTTAGGTAGCTGATTTGTTGAGTCCGATAGTTCAGCACATCAGGACCCGACCGGTGTCTCGAGGTGGTCCTAGGAGTGGACGATCGGAGCTGGCTTCAGTTCTAGCTCACGGCTTCGAGATGGAGGATACGAAGGCCGAGCAGCGGGTGCGGATCTTCCTTTTGATCCTGATCTCTATGACCCTCTCTCCTGACAGGAGTTCACGCGTGCTCCTTTGCTACCTTCCCTCTTTGGCCAGGATCCCCGAGATAGGATCCTATAGCTGGGCCAGTCTTGGGTACGCGGATCTTCTTTTGTCTCTCTGTCATGGCTGCCGGCAGCTGAATGACGAGTCCCCTATCACCGTGTATGGCCTATGGAGAGTCATAGAGTTGATGATCTTTTCCCTTTTTGTTTCATTTTAGCTTGTTCGACTCGTGTGCTAAATATTATTTTTGTTGCAGCTATGGTTCTACGAGTACTTCCCAAGCTTGGCTCCTCGTCGGCGTCGGGGAGCGGTCCATGACTTCCCCGTTGGGGCCAGCTGGCGCGACCGAGGAGAGTCGCGGGTGGAGTCTGTTCCGGCGCTTCGTGGGCTACTACGCCGAGGCACCTCTTCCGTTGGTGTAAGGATTAGTTTTGTTGCGTTCTTTCCTTCTGATGTTGTTTCTGTCTACTCCGTTTACCGGCTGGACGGGTCCTGCCTTGAGCTTGGCTACTGCTGGGCCTACGGGGACTAGTAGGGACGCTACTCCCCGTACTCGGATGGTCGAGGGACTCTTCAGTTCGCCGTTCCCATATACACAGGGTGGACCACATGCATAGGGTGGAGATGAGACTGATTCTGGCTCTAGGGACTTTTGACCGAGGGTTTTTTGTACATACTATGATGACACTTGACATATTTATGTATTATGACTCTTTGTACATTATTTACAGTTTATATATTTATTATTGTGTGTGTTAGTGTGTGTTTGAGACTCCATGTGTGTGATCGTGTATTTATTAACGACACGACGAAAACACATAAGTGGAGTAATGGAGGGTACCGCCCTTCCCCAAAAGAAAAAGAAATAAAAATTACTTTCCCCAAAAAGAAAAGAAAAGAAAAGAAATAAAAATAAAAATAAAAACAAAATGATAAAGAGATAAAAATTATCTTCCCCAAAACAAAAATAAAATAAAAAAACAAAACAAATATAAAGAAATAAAATCTTAAAAAAAAATAAAGATAAAAATAAAAAGGTGAGAATTTTATTAGAAATAAAATTCTCAGAAAAAGCTGAAAAATAAACGTTAAAGATAAAAAATTATAAAAAATCCGGATAGATACGGGAAAAGATGAAAAAAGAAAGCGCGGAAAGTGCTGTGACACGACACTGTTCACCGTGTCACGGCAAAAGTTCCCGTGACGCGTATAAGCCAGCGGTTTGTTTTACGCGTATGAAAAGATAAATTCTGGGCAGTTTCGAGCGCTTTTGCTATAAAATGAGACCAGATTTTTCACGATATGCATAATTACGAAACACAAAATAATTTAGAATTTCATATTTCAATAATCATGTCTCAGAATTTTGATAATACATTGCGCGACTGGTCTTATTCTTTGACCAATGATGAAAAAAGAGAGTTAGAATTATTTCATGTCAGGGGTTTGCTAGCCCGGCGACACGTAGCTATTGAACATGATTTTTTAAGGGCAACATTAGATTATTGGAGTCCAGAAACACACTGTTTCAAATTTGATTATGATGAAATCTGTCCTTTGCCGGAGGAATTTGGCGCAATCTTTGGATTTCCTGCTAGAAATCTTATTGCCATGCCTACCCTACGTGAATATTATTACCAAGATTTTGAACGCCATCTGAATCTAACGGATCCAGATTTAAATAGAATTGTTTGTGGTAATGAAGTAGACTTAGAAAAACTTGCTAACTTATATTTTAATCGCCCTATCTCTGAGACTTATCATGTATATCGTAGAAGGGCATATATATTTTCCATGTTTAGCAAGCTACTATTTGCAAACGGTAGGGTAGGACATGCTTGTCTAGCGTCTGTGCTTGAGCATGTTAAATCCGGAAGATCTCCTATGCCGACGTGCCTTGGAGAAACATTTCGTGGTCTTGACGAGGCAAAAGCTGACCGGAAAGCCATCAGGAAGGGCTCTCTGGTACTACTACAGGTAAAAACACGCTCCGAATAGCCCCCGTGACACAAAACAGCTACCATGTCACGGTGGGTGTCTGCCGTGACACGGTTAAAACTGCCGTGCCACGGGAATCCTTTTTTTTTTTATTTTTTATTGGTGATTAATTTCCTTTTTTTTTTTTTTTTTTTTTTTTTTGCAGATTTGGTTGATGGAGCGTTTGGAATTATTTGAAGCCCCCGACGATATTGAAAAATATGGCCCTAACGACTTAGTCCGTAGGAAAAAGAATTACTCTGCGAACATGTCGTATGAAGATTGGAAAAATTTCTTTGCAAAGAGGGAATTTTCCATTCGTTGGGTGGTGCCTTGGTGGAGGCTTAATAGGATGGTTGGCACGAATGAAACTCCATATTGCCGCGTTCCTAGTATCTCCAAACTGACCTTTTACTGTCCCTCTCGACTGATGCGGCAGTATGGACTTGAACAAGTAATTCCACGCTATAACGATAGTCCTCGAGAAGTATCGTTGCATGAAAGTAACGTTCACAAGTATGAGGCTTATTGGATTGGAAGACCTTTGTGGACCGTTTCTGCAAGTGACCAAGCTCCTCCTCCTTTATCTAGTGCATACAAGGCATGGATGAACCCAAGAAGTAGGAGGGAACGATTTGGATCACGCAAGTCTGATGTAAAGAGTCGTCTTGGAGATAAGAAAGCTCCCCTTAAAGATCGTCTAGGTCCGAGAACACAAGGAATTGAGTTTAAGACTCCTAAGATGCCAAGGAAGAAGACCTATGTGAAAGGAAAGAGTAAAGAAAAGATGGTGTATAGGGAGAAACAACCGAAAAAGTTGAAGAAAAGTGAAAGGGGTGAAAGTTCGACTAGGGGTGTGACGGTTCGGGCTACAAAAGACACACTAATAGTGAAGGCCGACCTAATTGAGCAAGAGAAGGATGTTCCTAAAGAGAAGAGAGATTAGATCAATAGTGCTTTGCATTTTATGATTTATAATTTTTATTTAAAATAAGGCATATGATGTCAATACTTGTAGTCGTATTTATTTTAATAATAGCACATTTATTTCAGCCTTAAAATAAAAATTACAATGACTTATATTTATTATTTATTTATCCTAGTCAAGGAGTCGGACGCAATGGAAGAACGAAAACAACAACTCGAACAATTAATTCGCAACGAATGCGCCAAATTTTAAAAAAAAAAAACGAGAAAACTGAAAGTCCACCGTGTCACGGTGGAAGGGTCCCGTGACACGGTACAAATTCCCGCGTCAAGGCAAAATAATATTTTTTTTTTTAGAGTTGGTGACGTGGCACGGGACATTTTTCCCGTAAGACGAGATAAATTCCCGTGTCACGCGAAGTCCCCTTTCCTTTTTTTTCGTTCAGAGGGTGACGTGGCACGGGAATCCCTCCCGTCAGACGGGATAAATTCCCGTGTCGCGGCATTTTCCCTTTTTTTTTTTTTTTTTTCCTATGACGCAATGCTGAACCGAGCGCAAATTTCATCAACAGAGGGAGGATGTTTTTTATTTTAAAGTGGCCGGGCCCCCTTGAGGGGTTGCCTACGTATCCTAAAAAGGAATCAGGCCAGACGTAGCTCTATTGGGTCATGAACCCATGCGACTAGGCATAGAATTTCTTGAGTTGATCCAAGTTGGTTAAATTATGGAAGCCGTTACCGTCCATGTCTACTAATTGTGCTGCTCCGCCAGACAGGATGGCTTTAACAATGTACGGGCCTGACCAGTTTGGTTTGAATTTGCCTCTTGGATCTAACACATTTTTACGAAGTGCCTTAAGCACTAGGTCACCCTCTTTGATATTTCTGGTCTTGACTTTTTTAATAAAATGTCGTGCCATACGCTGTTGGTAGGTTTGGACATGATGCAAAGCTGCCAAGCGTTTTTCATCAAGCAAGACCAGTTCGTCGTATCTTGCTCTAATCCAGTCGACTTCGTCTAGTTGGCTTTCCAATGCGATTCGAAGAGAAGGTATCTCGAGCTCGATTGGTTGTACAGCTTCAACGCCATAGACCAAAGAGAAAGGGGTAGCCCCTGTCGATGTACGAACAGAGGTTCGATAACCCCAAAGGGCGAAATGTAGCTTACTTGGCCAATCCTTATAATTTTCCGTCATCTTTTCGATGATGGTTTTCACATTTTTTTGGCCGATTCGACTGCTCCGTTTGTTTGTGGTCTGTAGGGTGATGATCGGTGATGTTTGATGTGATATTTCTGTAATAATTCCGCGCATTCGGCTTGGAAATGTGTTCCATTATCACTGATCATCTCATGTGGTACCCCATAGCGGCATATGATATTTTTCTCAATGAATTGAGCTACGTGTTTTGCCGTTAGCTTGGCATATGAGGCAGCTTCGACCCATTTGGTGAAGTAGTCGATTGCTACGAGGATGAATTCATGCCCCCCTTGTCCTGGTGGTGTTATTTTTCCAATGATGTCAATGCCCCAAGTGGAGAAAGGCCATGGAGAAGTATACGTGTAGAGGAGCGAAGGTGGAACATGCTGTAAGTTTGCGTAGATTTGACACTTCATACATTTCTTGACGTACTCGTGACAATCTCTCTCCATAGTAGTCCAATAGTAACCTTGACGTTGAATCTTTTAGACTAACATCTTTGCATTCATGTGAGTTCCACATATACCAGCATGAAGGTTTTCCATGGTTTTATGTGCTTCTTTCTTGGCCATACATAAGAGATTCCTTCCTGTTGCAGTTCTCTTGTGGAGTTCTCCCCTGATGAGCACATACTGTGAGGCCAGGAGCCTCAAAGCACGGCGTGCCCTTTTATCAATATTAGGAGGATATTCTGCTCTTGTCACATAATTAAGGATGTCTGTATACCATGGCTCTTCATCTTCTTCCTGTGGTTCTTGTTCATCGTCAAGTGCGTGAACATAAGCAGGTTCATATCTTCTCTCTATGGTCAGTGGCATTCTGATTGTGTCAGCTGGAATTCGCACCATTGATGCTAATTTAGCTAGTGCGTCAGCGAACTGGTTTTCTTCTCTTGGCAAGTACGTATATTCCACTTCATCTAGTTGCTCCGTGAGAGTTTCTAGATGAGCTTGATACGTAGCGAGACTTTCACTTCTCACTTTCCATCTCTTAGAGATTTGGTTAATGATTAGTGAAGAATCGCCATAGATTCTGAGTTTCTTAATTCCCAAGGCGACAGCTGTTTCTAACCCCAAAATGCATGCTTCATATTCTGCGGCATTGTTGGTGACATCAAAGTCGAGCTTCATGGAAATTGGGATGTGTTCTTCATTGGGTGAAACGAGTAAGACTCCTACACCACATCCTTTTTGGTTTGAAGCTCCATCGAAATAGAGCGTCCAACTATCGTCTTCGGTCATGAGTAAATCTTCATCAGGGAAATCGTACTCATCTTCTTCTTTTTCAGCTTCTTCTAGCGGAAAGTCTGCTAACAAGTCAGAAACTGCAGAACCTTTGATGGCTTTTTATGGAACAAATCTCAAGTCAAATTGAGCCAGATTGACTATCCACCTTGATAATCTGTCGTTGAGTGTTGCTTTCTCGAACAAGTATTTGAGAGGATCCATCTTGGACACGACATTCACATATCGCTGTGAGCTTTGATATGAACCTACTTATATACTGCAATCTTCCAATGAAGTCTCGAATCTCCTTCTCATTTTTGGGTGGTGGCATGGCCATGATTGCTTTTACTTTCGAAGGATCTATTTCAATCCCTCGAGAACTGATCACATATCCAAGTAATTTGCCTGACGTGACTCCGAATGCACATTTTGCTGGATTTAATCTCATGTTGTACTTACGGAGTCTTTCAAAAAACTTGCGAAGTGCGACGATATGGCCTGGGCGATCTTTAGACTTAACAATCATATCATCGACATAGACCTCCACCTCTTTGTGCATCATGTCATGTAACAATGCTGTAGCTGCTCTTTAGTAGGTGGCACCCGCGTTTTTCAACCCGAATGGCATTACCGTATAGCAATATGTGCCCCATTGTGTGATGAATGTGGTTTTCTCCATGTCTTCTTCGGCCATCAATACCTGATTATATCCGGCTTAACCATCCATGAATGACAGGAGTGCATGGTTTGCTGTATTATCGACCAGAATGTCAATGTGAGGTAGAGGGAACCCATCTTTTGGGCTTGCTTTATTGAGACCCCTGTAATCAACACACATTCTGACCCTTCCATCCTTCTTTGGAACTGGAACCACATTTGCTATCTATTCCGGATACTTGGATACTCTGATGAAACCTGCGGCCAATTGCTTCCTGATTTCTTCCTTGATTTTGAGAGCCACATCTGGTTTCATTCGGCGCAACTTTTGTTTGACAGGCTTCCTACCTGGAATGAGTGGTATCGTATGCTGAGCTATATCCTTGTCAATTCCTGGCATATCTTGGTATGACCAAGCAAATACATCAACAAATTCACTAAGCAAGTTAATTAGCTCTTTGTGTTCATCTTGACTTAGTGTTAATCAAATTTTTACTTCTTTAATAGTCGTATCATTGGAAATGTTAACTGTTTCTGTATCTTCAATGACTGCTGTTTTATTTTCATGTTCTTCCATTGCTTTTATTATTTCTTTGTCATTTTTATCATTAGCAAAGCAATATTGATCAGGGCTAGGGGAATGGCACACATCGTAAGCAAAGGTATTCATTTCATTGAATTCATTGGCTAATACATCAAGAGAGGCAAGGTCGGCTGCGACCTCACCAGAATTATTAGGACTAGAAAGAGAGGAATCAATGAGAGACTCAGGGTTGAACTCTATAGCAGAAAGAGGGTCGGCCTCAGATTCTAAGGACTCATCTACAGACTTAGACTCAGACTCAGACTCAGACCCAGACGATTCAAACTCATCAAACATAGGACCTTCGCCAGCGGTTATTTCCAACTTCTCTCCACTCGGCGTAGTGATACTCAATGTCTTGCGCCATCCCCTTGAAATGTTGTCAGCTTGGACAATTAACTCGGAGGGGTCAAAATCCTTGTTTGCTATGACAGCTTGAGCGAGCTCGGAGTTATTGTTGCAGACCGGCTTGGATTCATTTTTCTCCATTCCAAAAAGAAGGTTGATTCCCAGATCATCAGAGTTCAGGCTAGCTGACTTCTCGGCTGTGGAGAGCTCTTCATCGATGAAGTCACAATCGAGGAACACCTCGAATCCCGGTTCACGGATCCCATTATGGACAAATGGTTCAGGGAATTCATAGCATGGGAAGTCTTCCCCTTCTTTGATGTACAGGCCGTTGAGGGTGAACGGATATGGATCCATGGCCATTTCCGTCTTCGTGATTCGAGCGTTGTTGCGAGCCTTCATTTTCAATGCAGCTTGTTTCAGATCTTCCTTTGTTGGCTCGAATCCTAAGCCGAAAGTATCCTTCTTGAGCACACCAGGATGGCCCCAAGATTTAGCCATTATCTTCTTGAGCCCAAGGGTCATTCCAGGGAAGTGACCTTGCTTCTTCAGAATGGCGTTGATACTGGTATTTGAGTAGGGATCGAAGTCGAGATGGCACTTTTCCTCTTCTTCGATCACAAGAACATCATCTAGTAAAAACCCCCAAAGATCTTCATCTTCTTCGTCATGTTCAACATGGACGATAGGAGTATCGATAACTTGAATGCGCATAGGAGAAGCATCGATAGTAATCAGAACCCCTCCAACTATGGCTTTCACTTTCTAGTGGAGCGATGATGGAATCGCTTTTAGCTCATGAAGCAAAGGGCGCCTAATAACAGATTGAAAGAGGCCTTAATGTCCACCACCTGAAACTTGGTGCGACGTTCAATGGCCCCAGTAGTTATATTCAATATGATAGTACCCATGGCTTGACGGCGAGTATTATCGTAAGCTCGAATCCCTTGAGTGGAGGGAGTCAATTATTCATTCTTTATACCCAACTTCTTTGCAGTACGGAGTGGGCACACATTGATTTCAGAGCCATTATCAACCAGGCTCATAGGAACATTCATCTGCCTACACACTACAGTGAGGTGTAAGGCCTTATTATGTTGGTCCCCTTCCGGGGGTAGATCCTTATCAGAAAAGGAAATCAGATTGCTAGTACTTGGCAGCTCAGTAGTAAGAAAGTTGACCAATCCTTGAGGAGTCATGTCATCATTAAATACTATTTTCACCAGAGCATTCATCACAGCCTTTCGATGCTCGTGGGAAGTGGCCAAAAGCTTCCATACATTCATTTCCACCTTGGTCTTTTGCAGTTGTTTGACCACATCGCTATTCACAGGGTCGATGGGATCAACTATCGGATGTGATTGTGGTGGAGGTGGAGGTGGGTTAGGTTGTTGCAACCGTCCACTTCTGGTGAGAACCTTGACCTCAAGGTCCCCCCAAACATCTTCACTGGTGCCGAGAGATGAACAGGCTATGTCTTTGAGATAGACGTCTTCATCATCACTATCCCAGATCTCATTCACTTCTTCAGTGCTTGAGATAAATACAACTTCCGGTAGAGGTTCATTCACAGGTTGAATGAGTATTGACGGATCAAAGGAGACTTCATCTCCCATGATAGCCAAAGCATCAGAAAGAGGACCTATTTGAATGTTAGGCTTCTTGCCCCCTGGAGGGACAGGAAGTTGGTTAGCATCAATCAGGTCTTGGATTGCATCTTTCAGCCTCCAACACTTCTCAGTGTTATGACCCTTGCCTTGATGATACTTGCAATAAGCATTGGGGTCATAGCTAGCGGTCCTATTCTCACGTCGAGGTTCTGGAAATGGTCCGATTGGCATAATCAGTCCCTGACCATGAAGACGGTCATAAGCAGCATCATAAGTCATTCCCAAAGGCGTATAAACCCTCCTTTGCCTTTGGAATCTTTGAAGAGGAGCATTAAGAGCCAGCACATCATTGATGTTGATATTGTTGGTAGCATTATTGGGCTTAGAAGACGAAGAAGAAGGAGTGTCGTTCTTCTTGTTTTTCCAAGTACTGTTGTTATTGTTGCTACCAACAGACTTCATTAGTTCATCTTCGATATTGATTCCAATATCATATACAGCTTCACAGGTACTTAAAGGCAAAAACTTCAAGTGTTGCTTGTATTTATGAGTCAGATTGGCAATGAACAAGCGAACCATTTCTTTCTCCTTGGGAGGATCCACCAGGAGCGCAGCTGTTTCTCTCCACCTGCTTAAGTAAGTGGTGAAGCCTTCATTCTCTTTCTTTTTGAGAATGGAGAGTTCACGTTCAGAAGTCTTGGCCTGGATGTTACACTTGTAACGATTCATAAAGCTTTCAGCAACATCCTCCCAGGTCGCGACATGCTTGGATTCCAGAGAATAGAACCACTATTGACAGGCAGGCTCTAAGGAAAGAGGAAACACCGTAGGGAAGAGTGTCACATCTACTCCCTTAAGAGCCATAGTTGTAGAAAAAGCCTTCAAATGGAAAAGCGGATTATCAGTAGGCTTAAATTTGGGGATGTCAGCAGTGGAAAACTTCTCAGGAAGCTTCTCTCTTATGGATGAAGAGGTGACAGGCTGTTCCACATAAGTGAACTCTTCAGAAATCTTGCTCATCTGTTCCTTGATCTTGTCCATTGCAGCAGTGGTGACATTGTTTTGATTGTCTTGCTCTACAGTGCTGACTCTAGTAGTGAGTGTCTGCATCATGTCAGACAATCTTTCGATTGTCCTGTTGAGGTTCTCAATGTCTTCCTTAGTGGCAATTGGTTGAAAGTAAACTGGAGACGGATCTTGCGGATATGATTGAGGTGGTTTCCTTGTACGCCTCTTTGGTATAAGAGATTGTTGAGGTATGGACTCGAACCGTAACAATCTACCCTTGCTTCTTGCCCAAGCGATGTGCCACCGAAACAAACACACCTTTAATGACCAAACTTAACGTTAACCTATACGGAAAAATATTATATTAAAAATCTATAATTTTTGAAAATTATTAAAAATCTGTAATTTTTAAAAAAAAACATGGGAGGATACCATCCGACTTACTCCGAAAAAAACGACACAAAAAACAAGGTTTCCCTAAAATACGGTCAAAAAAGTGGTGCATGACTAAAAAAAAGGTGTGTGGACATAATATGTGAGTGATTAGGTGAGGTTATAGACGCGTGTTTTGACCGTATAGCTAGACACGACTCAAAACTGGACACAGCATTCGCACAAAAATCGAGAAAAAGACTGACAGGACACTTTCCAGGGCATCGTGTCACGGTGCAGACTGTCGTGACACGGTAAAGTCTACCGTCAGACGGTAGACTTTCCCGTGTCACGGCACTGTTCACCGTGACACGGCAGAACATGCCGTGACACGGTGCGCAGTTCCATGTTAGTTTTGTGATTTTTTTAAGATTTTAATCGATTTTAAGTCCGTACTAATTACTATGTGAGAATAAAAACCCTCGGTCATGGGTTAAACAAAAAGAGCAAACACATGAGGGTTAGCACCAAACAACCACATAGCATTTAGGCACGATGATGTAAAAAAGTTCGCAACCTAGAGTCAAGATCTATGTTCAACTATTGGTCAAGCTTTGGGTGTCAAAGGGTACCATGGTTAAGAGTTTGGACGCGTTAGCAAGGAAGCCTCCCTTGAGGGTGTATGCCAACGGGCGGCTCCGCGAGTTCGTGATGAAATCGAACTCAACTCCATGGTTTGGGTGGATTTAATAACTCGGATGAACCCTTATTGCCAAGAGCGTTTTTGGGTCGATAGAGCTTAAATTCCCCGGGGCAAAGACGCATGTAGAACACATACGTTTTTTCAGAAAAATCGAAGGAAGTCGACTGTGAGAAAATAAAATAGGTCACCGGACTGATTTTAGGACTGCCGTGACACGGCAGAAATTCCCGTGTCACGGTACACTGTACCGTGACACGGCAATCAGAAAATCTGACTGGTGCCCTATTTGCTTTTGCGCGCAACCAAGTTATCCAATTTTTCCTACGGGACAGACCTGAATGCGACGTTAAAACGTCTATGCAGATGCAAAAAATGCCAAATTAATCATAGGAATATTTTTGCAAGAATCTTTCAAGTCTCATCCACTCATCTTAATTAAATACCAATCACTCAAATCGATAAATAATTAAGAATCCTCCCTAGTGGAGTCGCCAAATTGTAGGCGTCGTTTGAAGTGCGCCTACGTTAAAAGCATGTGGTGAATATGCTTGGCACTCATAGGAAGTGGGAATTGACATTACGATTAGGGACAAATAAAGTAGGTAGCCGCCAAAAAGTTTTTAAGGAACTTGTAAACCGTTCACGGATCATAAAAGGCAACCAAGAAAAGGGACAACGATAGGCAACAACGATTGACCCGTGAAGGTTACACCCCATTCATAATCCATGAGATTACTAACTCCATATGGTTCGGAACCACGAAAGGAGGATCGGGGATGATGGTACGAAGTGAGTCATGGAGTCACATTCGCCCGTATTGGCCTCTACTCGATTCTTATAGTGAAAAATGATTCCTGCGATCTCAAAGGCATACAAACAAAATATTCAATTTGCTCCAAACTATTATTTAACTAAATTGGTTTAATATTAATGCAACACATTATTCGAAAATATTTGTGATCACTTGATTTAATAACAAGATTAAAAAGGATCCTAAGCCGGTTGTCCAAATTATCTTATTAGGCGTGATTTTCAATTACATATTCCCTTTAAACATGCAATATGGTGATCATAAATATAATAAAACAACATTAATATTAAAACCAATTTAATCACAATTCCAACAACATAAAATCGTTAGAAAAATAATAAAAATAAAAGGAGCATGATCCTTACTTTGATTTTGTTTGTTTGCAACTACAAAATAATAAACGAGTTAGTAACTTCAAGGAAATAATAAAACAATAACTAAATTAAATTAAATAAAATAAGGTTGATTTTGGGGCCAAACCCTCAAACGATTCTACCTTTCATGCCTTGGCTTAAGGACAGAACCTCGAGTAAAATATGGACTCCTTTGAGTGCTTGAAGAAGGAATTTTGAAGTGAAAAGGGTAGGCTAGTGTTTAGGTTAATAGCATAGAAGAGAGAAAAATCAGAATAATAAAATTCTGGTCGCCCCGTACATCAGAAATGAGGGGGTATTTATAGGGAAAATGTGCTGAGGGAGCACACGGAACCCTAAAATGATAAAAACCCTAAAAAAGTATCCCGTGACACGGTCAGACTGTACCGTCAGACGGTACACTTTCCCGTGACACGGTACAGTTTTGGAGTGACGCGGGAAATTTTCAGAAAACGGAATGAAAAACGCGTTAAGGGTTTACGCGGAAAGGACACGGAACGTCCCGTGTCACGGCAGACCTCCCGTGTCACGGGAAGTCCCACCGTCAGACGGGAAGGGTTCCCGTGACACGGTCAGACTGTACCGTGACACGGTCACTTCCTGTCCACTTTTCCGTCTAAATTCATTTTTAACCCTAATTTCTTTCGGCTTTTTAAGTGCCGATTGATAATTTCGGGCTTTTTCTGACTTTTATTATTCGGGCTAAAATAAGAAAATAATAAAATAAAAATACATAAAATGTTTGGGTCAAAAATAAATAAGAAAATAATAAAATTAAAAGGTTTGGGCTTAAAATTAATTAATAAGCTTGGGCTAAAATTAAAACTATGCTTTTACCAAACATCAAGACTAATCCATGGACCTTTCAAAAATTTGAATTTAGTAAAATACGATTTTTTAAGCACTCTCGGGATTAAATATTAAACCCGGCCAATAGTGGCGGTGAAAGGTTATTTATCATCGGGTTTGGTTTTGGGGAGACATTTTTAGGTGTCTACAAATATGAATATGTAACTTTTCTACGTACTAGAAAAAGTTGCATTTCAAAACAAATTTTCGTTTAAATTATTGGTCCCTTTTCAAATTTTGAATTTAAGTTCAAAATAATATTGTAGGGAATATTTCAAGCATTACCCCAAACTTGAACCCCACTGTGATCATGCACTTAAGCATGGTGGCGTTCAAAGGGAAGGAAGCTAGAGCAAAAGAGTCGCCAACAAGTTTTATTAACATGTAAACCGTTCACAGGGTGAAGGTTATACCCTTAACGATCTATGAGAGCGTCAACTCTAATAGGTCGGGAACCAAGACTGGAATTTCGGGGATGAAGGTACAAATTCAATCTAAAAGAGAAAGAACTCGCCCTAATATTAGGCCTCTACTTTATTCTTCTCGTATTCATGTGCGCTTTGTGACTAGCATGCAAGCAATAGGTTTACCCTAAACCTGTTTAACTATGTTGGTTAAATATTAATGCACAAATAAAACTATTATTGGCGATCACTTGAATTATAATGATATTAACCTAAACAAGATTATTAATTATCTTATTAAACGTAATTACAAGTACAAATTCCCTTTAAACATGCATAAAAGGTGTGATCAAGCAATAACAATAAATCTAGTCAAGCAACATAATAATCAAAATATAATAATAATCATAATCATGTTAAAGCATAATAATAGCAAGATCCTAGGCATGATACTAACAAGATTAATAGCAAACCCTATCATGTCACTAAACAATATAAATCAAAGCTTTAGCCCTAACATGATACTAACATGAATATTAGGAAATACAATAAGAAGCATTTCAAAAATCATACTTGATATTAGAAAGTTTTAGTTGTTACCCTAAACATGATACTAGGAAGCAATAAAACATCCTAACATGATACTTGGAATCAAAATAACAACCTAAATATGATTTCTATATCATAATATCAATTAAGAAAATTAAAGTACTTACTTGGATGTCTCGTACCTCTTTCTAATAATAAATTACACACGTTAGTAACTTCAAGGAAAATACAAATCAAACAATTAAATTAAATAATTGAAATAGATATTTGCTACCAAACCCTCATAAATCCCAAACCTTTCACGTCTAGGGAGAAGGAAAGTTCGAATTATGCTAGGTGTGTGTAGATCTTGTGAATGTGGAATTTTTTTTGTGAAAAGTTGGTTTAGAAATAAACAGAGAGAATATAAAGTATTTCTGGATGAGAGTTGGTGAGAATTAGATGGAGAATTGATAATGAAAAATCGAGGTCTAAGGACGCTAACTATAATGAAATCCAGTCTGGATATGATAATAAAAGAATGGAGTTTTCAAAAGAATGAAACACGCCGTTGTCGCCGCAATAGCACATGTCGCCACGCGACAGGCCCTGTCACGCAAAAGGGTCTGTCGTAAGGCAACAGCCTGACATTCGGCGCTGCAGGAGATTTTCCCACACGTTTTCTATTTTTTGATAAAATTAAATCATAAAAGTCCGTACAAGGGGTAAAATCGTAATTTCATTTAAAACACTTCTTTTATTCCAAGTAAAACTCATAAAACTTAATTATGAATCCTAATCACATTAGGATTCAATAGAACCTTCTAGAAGACTCTAGAAGACTCTAGAAGACTATAATCAATCCTAATTGCATTAGGAATGATAATTCATAATAGGCTCTCCTCTAGATCATTGGGCAGCATATAAAGACCAAACCGAGCCAAGTTTAGTAATTTGGCCATAACTTCCTCATTATTCATTGGAGGTTGGCTTATAATATATTACTGGAAAGCTCTTTTTGAGCCCTATCAAACTACACTATTATTCGACCTTTTTTATGGACCAAACTAAACTGGATAGGCTATTCATAGGTTTTTGAAAACAGAAGGAGAGAATTTTAATAAAAACTAACCGCAACACTAGACTTTCAACACTTGACAGGGTAAAGTCATATCCCCTAATCAAAAGTATTACCTAAGTCCTCTAACTAATGCAGGTAGGGAAGTAGGGTCGAATCCAAAGGGAAATAAGTCTTTCTTCTCCTAATTAATTATTATAATCTAAATTATCAAGGTAACCAATATTGTTGTAATTAAAGACTATACTACAAAGAATATGATCAGAAAAAATAAAGTAGGGAGAAATTAAATATTAAAAGGTGAAGGGCATAGGTTCACTAATAAACAATATTCTAGGGCAAATCATAATAAACAATCATCAAGCATTGATTAATAAGATTATAAAGGGCTTTCGCTACATATTACAATCACAGAGTTAATTTACCGGTATTAAATCTCATCTGTCGAATCTCGACTTAACCATTTATAAATTAGTCCGCCTATTGAAACTAAGCCTAAACATCAATTCTCATCTGTCGAATCTCGAATTAATATTTCTAAACTCATACAAATAAATCAGGCCAAACCTAATTGCATATCTTCAAATCAATCAATAGGAAATTAACCAAGCATTGATAATCAACAATCACAAATTTACCCCTTCATATTTTTTATTTGACCCCCTTAAACCCTAGAAATAAAACTACTCAAGCATAATTAAATCTAAACTTATCAAATCAATAAAGCAAGACATAATGAAAGAATTAAATAAAATAACTGAAATTAAAAGTGAAGAAATTGTTACCAAAAGAAATCTTGATTAATGAATGTAATTAAGAACAATGTTGAGAGAGAGTTTAAGAGAGAGAGAATATCCTAGGTAGAGAGAGAAAATCTAAAAGAGAAGTTAATAAAAAATTACGTCCAAAAATCGTACTTGAACATCCCTAAAACAAATCCTTAAACAAAATCAATCGGGTCCTTACAAAAACACGCGCCCGATCGGGCGAAGGACCGCCCGATCAGGCCCGCCTTTTTTACTACGCCCTTGCTGGTGTACTGCGCCCGATCGAGCCTACGCTCACC
This sequence comes from Chenopodium album, assembly GCF_948465745.1. Taxonomy (NCBI): domain Eukaryota; kingdom Viridiplantae; phylum Streptophyta; class Magnoliopsida; order Caryophyllales; family Amaranthaceae; genus Chenopodium; species Chenopodium album. The sequence goes on from NC_137839.1 coordinate 47,337,511, forward strand.
CGATCGGGCGCGGCGTCTTCCTTGAGGCTAATTTGCGCGCTCCCGCCCCATCGGGCGGATGCTTAGCCGATCGGGCTTGGATTCTTCTTCGAGGCTTGGATTTCGATTGGGCTCGATTCCTCTGCCCAATCCGAATTTCCTCATCGGATCTTGATTACTTGATCCAATTGCCCTGGTATCACATACCGAGCCCATAGTCACCGGCTCTCACCGGTCCTAGGCTTCAAGGATGGTCGTGTCCTCCTAACGCTCGTAGTTGCTTCGTGGAAAACCTAAAAAACGCTCCAAATGTGCAATTTCCTACAAAACTCAAGCAAAACTACAAAAACACTAGAAAACACAAATTAGTAATAAAAGTGGCCCGAAAGAGCCAAAAACACTACTAATTATGACCATGGGCCAGGGGTAAAACACAATATAAATTGGACATTTCAAACTCCCCCAAGAAAAACATTTTCTTGTCCCTAAGCAAAGAGCTCATCAATGAACATATAAAACATGCCTCATCCAAATAAACAAAATTAAGCACAAACGATTGTCAAGTAGAGCAAACCACATGAGCATATAGAATTCAAGACTAGTGCTCACACACTCAACTCTCATTTATGTGGCGAGTAAAAGATGTACTCGATCGCTCTCCAAACAACCCCTTTATTTGTGAACAATGCCCTCCCAACTCACACTCTCGTGTGTTTAAAACAATGAAAGCTCAACCTACTAGTCGACTCGAAATATGTCAAATTATAACTTGCATTGATAAACAACACTTTCACATTCATACAACTCTTATGCACAAAGGTCGGAAGGTCTTAAAGCTTGTAATGTAAGGCTAGGGTAAAGGGTAGGATAAATTTAGGAAAATGCGAGAGTAAAGCCATGTTAAAGGGAGCCATATCCTAATAAAACCAAAGGTCACAACAAGTGATGACCAAAACATCTCCAATCACAACTCAACTCCACAAAAGTTCACCAAACAATTACATACACAACACAATCCCAACACTTACATATTCACTCACAAAATATGATAATATGAAATAGAGTGAATTAAAACAAACTTTGAACTACTTATACTTTTTCTTTCGTTTTTTCTTCAAACTTAAACCTTTTTTTTTTTCTTTTGAATTTGTTTTCTTCTTTTTTTTTCTTCTTGAGCAACCTTCAAATAGAACATTTAAACATATGAAACAACTTTTTCTGTGCTCTTCTTTTTTTTCTTTTTTACCTTATATTAGAAATTTTCAACTTCGAAACACCAAACATCAATATTTTCCAATCATAATATCAAAGAACAATCACTCTTCTTTTATTCCCACATTGTGCAAATGATATGCACACCACAACTCCCTAACCTCACCAAGTAATAGCTCCCCCAAGCCAAGCTTGAGACTAGTAACCAATGGGGCTCATATAGGCTTGTAATGTGGCTAAATAAATAATAAAAGGGCACAAGCAACAACATGGGTAACAAGAAGGGAACAAATGTTACTAATATCGTCTGAAGGCTTCCTAAGAGAACAAATGCCTTCGTCCTCCTCAATGTGCATAATATTGAGCTATATAAACATTACTAATAGTTGCAAACCAATACTCAAATTCATTGACATACCAGGAACTATCACACATTCCTAACCAAATCAACTAGTCAAGCACTATATTCACAAATAGTTGGACAAATTGTGGCATATTTAGGAATCCAAACAATTAAACTTCAAATCAAGATTAACAAATTCACAAATCTCATTATCATATACCAAGAATCAAAACAATATTTTCTAAGTATGGGACACAGGGAAGCATGATTTACAATTCATTGGATCGTATTTTTGAATTTTTTTGTTTTTTCTAATTTTTTTGTATTTTTTCATAAAGGAAAGCAATAAAAACTACACTAGAAAAGCAATAAATAGAGAAAAAAGAGAGAGAGAGTTACCATATATACAAGAAATATCCCCCCAAGCCAAATCAAGCAATGCCCTCGTTAACTTTGGAAGGTAAAGGGTTGGGGTTGTGGTTGGGGGTAGTGTGGTGAATGGTGTTGGGGGGAATGGTGGGGTTGTGGTGAAGGGTGAGGTTCTTGAACCTCACCTTGACCGTTTGTCTCGAATATGTAAGAAGGCTTCCCCTTCTCAAATTTGGTCAAGGCGGTGTTGGGTAGGGTAAAAGCTTGGTCTCTCCTACCCGATTCCCGGTGGACTATCCACTAAGTCTCACCGCCCATGGGTTGCACCCAATTTAGGCTCCTTAAGTAAGCTAGGTCCATGAGGGTTGAGCCCACTACTTTCCTATGGCCATTTGGGTTCCATCCTAGGTGTTTAATAGCAATATGGGTCACCAACCCCCCAAAATAGATAGGCGCCCTAGACCTACCCGTTTCAGCCGCATTGGCCGCCCTTTGAAAGTGGTTGGCAGTCCTATGAGGTATGTTTAATTTCTCAGCATTAGGGATCATATAGGATGCCAACAATTCTAGTTCATCCCTCCTCATGTTTGTCGGTTCATGCCTCCCAAAAATTGTGAGGCCGGAAAACCATTTCCAAAACTTTGGGAAGGGATGTTGAATCCACGTCCCTTTGGCGTGTTGGAGGTTAATCAAACCCTCCCTGGTGAGTCTCTTGTAGACCACGACAATGTGGTCTTGGGAGGGTTCAATAGGTTTGTCCGATTTTAGCTCAAACAACTTCCCAAATTCTTTTAGAGTAAATCGCACATCATTGTTTAGCAATCGGAATTGTACATGCATGAGTGATCAAAGTATTCATTTTAATAACATTAAAACTAGAAATAAATTCTAATGTCAAGTAATCATAAGTATCATGATGCATTTGGAAGAAACCACTCATGCCTATACCCTTAAATAATTTCTCTACATATATATCAAGACCTAATCTAGATAATGTAGGATGATGAACAAAACGGGTAGAGATTACCTGCCTCTCGATGAGATTGAGCATCCTTTCCCGTTGTTCCATTGAGGTGATAACAACCTCCTCCCATCCCGTTTTGAAGCTCCGGTTCGCCATTGGTTGTTGTTGCCTCGAACTTTCGCCCCATTGTTGTCTAGATCGTTTGGAAGCCATTTGTAGATAGAAATTTGGGTATTGAATTTTTCCCTTTCTAAGGGTTTTAAGAAATTATGAGAGAAAGTGGGTGGAAAATGTAGAAGAAGGTGTGAGGATTAAGAATATGTAAAAAATTTAATGCTTTGATGGATGAATTTGAGAAGATCTTGGAAAGAAAATGAGGTTGAAGGTTTGAAAATGGAAGTTTTAGAGAGAGAAAGTGTGAATAAAGAAGAAGTAAGAAAGAAAAAGAAAAGAAAGGTGGAGAAGGAGGATATAATCCTCCGGAAAATAGGCGCGCCCGATCGGGCGAATCAGTGTCTTCTGGAATGTGAAGTGCGCGCCCGATCGGGCGCGAACACAAACCTCAAAATCGCCAGATTTCTCGCCCGATATTTCTTTTCATGGTACTCGATTTCTCTAAATTTCCGCCTGATCGGGCGAAATTTCCACTGATTTTCTTCCTCACTTGCTCGCCCGATCAGGCGTGCCTTACCCGATCGAGCGATGATAAGCTCCGATAAAATGCATATTTCGCGCCCGATCGGGGTCCCTTGCCCGATCAGGCGAAAATTAGCATGATTTTGACCCTTAGGTGCGCGCCTGATCGGGCTTGTACCCAATCCGGAGCTTCTCTTTTCTTTGCCTTTTTTTCTTGAAAACTTCGTACTTTGTGATCTAAAACCTGTACAAAACTTTCATGAAAGGTAAAATTTCACTCTCCTCACCTCTCTAAAAAAATAAAAATAACGAAAAAAAATTAATCTAGAAAGCAAGAAATACGGGTTGCCTCCCGCAAAGCACTAGTTTATCTAGGTCCCGCACGACCCTCTTACCACATTGAAGCTCAAAGTGAATCGGAACCGCTTAGGTGAAGTAATTCAACTGCACCGATCGTAGCCCCCTCATGATATAGCTTGAGTCTTTGGCCATTAACCTTAAACTCGTTACCATGTTCATCGAAAACCTCCACATAACCGAATTTATTGGCCCTTTTTACAATAAAAGGACCCGACCATCTTGACCTCAACATTCCTGGGAATAGTTTAAGTCGAGAGTTGAACAACAAAACTTATCACCCTCTTTGAATTCTCTCGAAAGGATTATCTTGTCGTTCCAACTCATTGTCTTCTCCTTGTAGACACGAGCACTATCGTAGGCCATCAACCTAAACTCATCGAGTTGGTTAAGTTGAAGTAACCTCTTTTCTCCCTCTAGTTTGGCTTCTAAATTGAGCTCCTTAATAGCCTAATATGCATTATATTCTAATTCGATCGGGAGATGACATGCTTTACCGTACACGAGTTTATATGGAGTAGTACCTATAGGGGTCTTGAATGCAGTTCTGTACGTCCAAAGGGTGTCATCTAACTTATCGCTCCAATCTTTCCTTGCCTTTGCTACCACCTTCTCTAGAATGGCCTTGATCTCACGGTTATAAACTTCCACTTGGCCACTAGTTTTGGGGTGGTAGGCTAAACCTTTCCTATGGTAGACACCATGCTTTTTGAGGAGGGAGTCTAACTTCCGCTCATGAAAGTGAGATCCTCCGTCACTGATTATCGCCCTAGTCACGCCAAATCTTGGAAATATGGTCTTCTTGAAAATTCTGTGGACCATCTTGCATCATTAGTAGGAGTAGCGATGGCCTCAACCCAGTTGGATACACAGTCGACGGCGACAAGTATATAGCGGTTCCCTTTTGAAGAAGGGAACGGTCCCATGTAATCAACACCCAAAACTTAAAAAATTTTAACTTCTAGAATTCCGGTTTGAGGCATCTCATGCTGCCGCGAGATGTTGCCAGTCCTCTGGCAAGAGTCACAAGCCTGCACAAAAGTGTTAGCATCCTTAAACATTATAGGCCAATAAAAACCCGACTCATTAATCTTGGCCACCGTTTTAGTAGGGCCATGATGTCCTCCATATGGTGAGGTGTGGCAACTAGTAAGCACACCGTGGACTTCCCATTCGGGAACACACCTGCGAAATAATCCATCGTGCTCACGAAACAAAAAAGGATCATCCCAAAAATAATGCTTAACATCAGAAAGGAATTTCTTTTTTTGTTGGTAGGACAAGTCAAGAGGTAGAGTAACACCCACTAAATAATTAGAAAAATCGGCATACCATGGGTGTTACTCTACAACTGCATATAGGTTGTCATCAGGGAAAGAATCATCTATAGGAAGAGAATCCTAACCTTCATCATACCTGATACGTGACAAGTGGTCTGCCACTACGTTCTCTGATCCCTTTTTATCTTTTATTTCGATGGTTAAATCTTGGAGCAAAAGAACCCATCGGATTAGCCTTGGCTTTGATTCCGCCTTAGCTATCAAGTACTTAAACGCTGCATGGTCAGTAAAAAAAATGACTTTAGAAGCAACAAGATATGATCTAAATTTTTCTAAAGCATATATAACATCAAGAAACTCCTTCTCCGTAGTGGCATAGCTGACTTGGGCTTCATCCAAAGTTTTTCTTGCATAATAAATAGCATGCAAAACCTTGTTCTTTCTTTGTCTGAGCACGACTTCTAGTGCAAAGTCACTTGCATCACACATGATCTTGAAAGGAAGATTCCAATCGGGAGAACATATGATGGGTGCCGATATCCAAGCCTGCTTAATCCTATTAAAAGCCTCAAGACACTCGTCAGTAAAAATAAAAGGAGTATCCTTGAGCAAAAGCTGAGTCAATGGTTTAGGAATTTTAGAAAAATCTTTGATAAAGCGACGATAAAACCCCGCATGACCCAAGAAACTTCTAACTCCCTTAACAACAACTGGGGGAGGTAATTGCTCAATCACTAAAATCTTAGCTTTGTCTACCTGTATGCCCTTATCAGATACAATGTGACCTAGAACTACTCCCTCTGTCACCATAAAGTGACATTTTTCCCAGTTTAGAACTAAGTTGCATTCTTCACATCGTTTTAAAATTTTAGCGAGATTAATTAGACATGAATCAAATGAAGAACCATACACGCTAAAATCATCAATAAAGACTTCCATAATAGACTCTATGAAATCAGAAAAGATGCTCATCATACAACGTTGAAAAGTAGCGGGAGCATTACATAAACCGAAAGGCATTCTACTTTATGCAAAAGTGCCATAAGGGCATGTAAAGGTTGTCTTTTCCTGATCTTCAGGGTGAATTGGAATTTGGAAAAATCCCAAATACCCATCCTAATAGCAAAAGAACTTATTGTTAGCTAACCTCACAAGCATTTGATCTATAAAGGGAAGAGGGAAGTGGTCCTTTTTAGTGGCGATATTAAGTCTACGATAATCAATACACATACGCCACCCTGTTACAATTCTAGTGGTAATTAATTCATTTTTTTCATTAGTTATCCCAGTCATCCCACCTTTTTTAAGCACTACCTTCACAGAACTTACCCACTTGGAGTCAGAAATAGGATACATAATACCTGCATCAAGTAATTTCATAACCTCTTTCTTGACTACTTCCTGTATGTTAGGATTCAATCTTCTTTCGGGAATGCAGGGCTTATAAATATCCTCTACATGTATCCTGTGCATACAAAAATCAGGGCTAATACCCTTGAGATCATCAATACTGTACCCAATAGCTTTCTTATTGGTATGAAGAACCCCTAAAAGTTTGGAAGTTTGTAGGTCATTAAGTGCAGTACTGTTGATCACGGGGTATAGTTCCTGTTCATCCAGAAAAATATATATTAAATAAGAAGGGAGAGGTTTTAGTTCAGGTTTCTCTACCTATCTGCAGTTTTCGATTCCTGAACTAAATTTTCTACCTTCATTGTTTCCTTGCGGTCTAACTCTTTTAAGGAAAGAGCTCTTTCAATATACTGTACCTCATTGCCCCAAACGCTTGCATTGTTTGTTGATAAATTCCCACAAAGAACTTCCTCCAGGGGATCCCATGAAAGAACCTGTGGCAAGCTATCATCACAAATATCATCTATTATATCAATATAACAACATTTTTCCTCTAGCATAGGCCCTTTCAAAAATTTCCCTAGATTAAAAGTAACATTATCATCACCAACAAAAAGGGTTATTTTGCCATTTTTCACATCAATAATTGATCCTGTAGTATAGAGAAAAGATCTACCTAATATAATGGGTATTTATGTATCCTCTGCCATGTCTAAAACAACAAAATCAACAGGAATAAAAAATTTTCCAACTCTGACAGGGACATCCTCTAAAATACCTAGGGGTATTTTACAGAACGATCTACCATTTGCAATGTTATATTAGTATTTTTACTTCTCCCATATTAAGTTTAGCACAGACAGATGATGGCATAACACTAACACTGGCACCAAAATCACACAAAGCTTTATCAATAAAAACATTTCCTATATGACAAGGGATAGAAAATTTACCGGGGTCCTTTAATTTAAGAGGGGATTTATTTTGCAATAGAGCGCTACACTCCTCTGTGAAAGCTACAATTTCTACTTCATTAAAGGCCCTTTTCCTAGTCAGAATGTCTTTCACAAATTTAGCATATGCAGGAACCTGAGTGATTAAATCAGTGAAAGGAACTTTTACCTGCAGGTTTTTCACATCCTCTAAGAACTTACCAAATTGTTTATCAAACTTACTCTTCAGTTGTCTATTAGGGAACGATAGTTTGATAACCGGACTCTACACATCTCCTCCCTTATCCTGAGATTTACCCTGCACTGAAACATTACAAGGGTTAGTATATGTTTGTAGCCCTGCAGGATTAGCAGGATTAGCATTTGGTATAGAGGAATCTAGATCAAGAACTGCTCCATCTTCCTTCGGCATAGGAGGTCCATCATAGTGTGAACCACTCCTTAGAGTAATTGCATTGGCATGGTCTGTAGGATTGATAAGTTGTGATGGTAGAGCTCCCTACTGACGGGATTGTAGGGTAGATGAAAGTTGTGCAATTTGATTATCCATGATTTTATTGTGGGCTAAAATAGAATCAATTCGCGCATCCCTACTCTCCATATGCTTTTGCATATTAGTAAGCATTACTCTAATTTTTGTCATGGCAGGGTCAGAAGATGATGAGGGTGATGCTTGGCTTTTCTGGCAAAAATTTTGATGGTAATATTTTTGTTGTGGTGGGGGTTGCTGTTGTGGTTATTGTGGAGGTGGAGGGTTTTGTACATTGGTACTCCGATACGAAAGATATGGATGGTTCCGGTAACCGACATTATAAGAGTTGGAATATGGTTTATTCTGCCTATAGGTTTGAAAGGCATTAACTTGTTCCATGGAACTTCTACAATGTTGCTCCTAATGCCCTACAATTCCACAATTTTCACAAAAATCTGCATTGTTAGCAACAACAGAAACATTAACTACAGAGTTAGGAGTAGTAGTAAGATTATCTAATTTTTGACAAATAGACGTTAATTGAGCTGCAAAAAGGATACGGAATCGACATTATGTTTTCCTTTATTTGCAAACCCTCTCGGATTCCCGTATTGGGAATTCTGTATTGCCATGTCTTCGATAACCTTTCCTGCATCGTCCACATTTAAATTCTTGAATCTCCCACTGGCTGCAGAATCTAGAACTGATCTAGAAGAATCTTCAAGTCCATTGTAGAAAGCTTGGATCAATTGCCATTGTGGTGGGTTGTGGTGGGAGTATTCTCTCTGTAGATCCTTGAACTGCTCCCAAGCCTCATATAGCGTTTCATCAGCCTCTTGAGCGAAGTTCTGAATGCACTCCTTAGTACCGCTGTTCTCTCTGCAGGATAATATTTATTATAGAAGTTCAAAGAAAGAGTTTCCCAGTCAGTAATACTCGGTGCAGATCTATTCAAACCATTAAACCATAACTTAGCTTTGCCACATAATGAAAAGGGAAAAAGAATCTCCCTGATTTGGTCCTGCGTGACCCCAGCTTGTCTAATGGTGTTACAATACTGGCAAAAATCTGCAATGTGAAGATTAAGATCTTCACCCTTAGCTCCACTGAATTGCTTCCTATCTATCATAGTGATAAATTGGGGCTTGATCTCAAATTGAACTCCATCTAGAGCCGGAGTGGGAGTAAGGTGCGGGAAATCTGTGAGCTTTGGTTGCGAGTAGTAACTGAGTTTCTTTTGGGCCGTCATCTCTGATTATGAGTCTGAAGGAATTTTGCGTCACTAGAATCAGAGGGAGGGTCTCTTCGATTGTTGTCCTCCTTAGAACCCGCCAGAATTTGTTTATAAATTTTCCTTTGCCTATTAAACGAGCGTTCGATCTCAGGATCGAATGGAGTGTAACCTGATCTGGAACACCTGAGCATAAACAAGGAACTAAAAGACAAAGGGGATAATCTGAACTACAAAAAATAATCATAAAATAAAAATAAAACCGTTTCCCCGGCAACGACGCCAAATTTTGATAGGGTAAAGTCGTATCCCCAAATAAAAAGTATTACCTAAGTCCTCTAACTAATGCAGATAGGGAAGTAGGGTCGAATCCATAGGGAAACAAGTCTTTCTACTCCTAATTAATTATTATAATCTAAATTATCAAGGTAATCAATGTTGTTGTAATTAAATACTATACTACGAAGAATATGATCAGAGAAAATAAAGTAGGGAGAAATTAAATATTAAAAGGCCTAGGGCATAGGTTCACTAATAAACAATGTTCCAGGGCAAATCATAATAAACAAGCATCAAGCATTGATTAATCAGATTATAAAGGGCTTTCGCTACGTATTATAATCACATAGTTAATTTACCGATATTAAATCTCGACTTAACCATTTATAAATTAGTCCGCCTATTGAAACTAAGCCTAAACATTAATTCTCTTCTGTCGAATCTCGAATTAATATTGCTAAACTAATACAATTAAATCTGGTCAAACTTAATTGCATAGCATCGAATCAATCAATAGGAAATTAACCAAGCATTGATAATCAACAATCACAAATTTACCCTTTAATATTATTTATTTGATCCCCATAAACCCTACAAATAAAAGTACTCAAGCGTAATTAAATCTAAACTAATAAAATCAATAAAGCAAGACATAATGAAAGAATTAAATAAAATAACTGAAATTAAAAGAGAAGAAATTGTTACCAAAAGAAATCTGGATTAATGAATGTAATTAAGAACAATGTTGAGAGAGAGTTTAAGAGAGAGAGAATATCCTAAGTAGAGAGAGAATATCTAAAAGAGAAGTTAATAAAAAATTACGTAAAAAAATTGTACTTAAACATCTCTAAAACAAATCATTAAACAAAACTAATCAGATCCTTACAAAAACATGCGCCCGATCGGGCCCGACTTTTTCACTACGCCCTTGCGGGTGTGCTGCACCCGATCGAGCATACGCTCACCCGATCGGGCGCAGCTTCTTCCTTGAGGCTACTTTGCGCGCGCCTGCCTGAGTGGGCGCATGCTTGCCCGATCGGGCCCGGCATCTTCTTCGAGGCTTGGATTTCAATTGGGCTCTATTCCTCGGCCCAATAAGAATTTCCTCATCGGGTCTTAATTACTTAATTCAATTGCCCCAGTATCACATACTGAGCCCTTAATCACTGGCTCTCACCGGTCCTAGGCTTCAAGGATGGTCGTGTTCTCCTAATGCTCGTAGTTGCTTCGTGAAAAACCCGTAAAACGCTCCAAGTATGCAATTTCCTACAAAACTCAAGCAAAACTACAAAAACACTAGAAAACACAAATTAGTGGGAGGACGCGTTGTTGGGTTTGGTGAGTCCGACTCACCGCCAAAACAAACCCAAAAAAAAGACCGCACTCGCAATAAATAAAACCATAAACATAATTATATTAATCACAAGATTAAGATAAGCTAATTACCTTTGACGCGTGTTTCGCTCCAAAATGAGCTCTTACTTGAAAGCTTCAAGTCCCGCTCACACGGAGACCTCCAACGAAGTCCACCCGCACCAACAAAACCGACTAGGTCCAATGTCTTGGGGTTAGCAAGACCCGACTAATAAAACCCGAGTAATTATATTGAGTTCAAAGGTTTTCACTAATTGTGATGCCTTTTTCAACTCTTACTCAAGCATCATTCCCAATCCCATACTTGGGTATTTATAGGAAATGATGGGAGTATCATTTACTCTCCCATCAATGTGGGATAGTATGATTTTTCCATTTTATTTTAAAGCTAAAATAAAATTAATAATAAAGCTAGTAATAAATCAACAAGTGGCAAGCTCATGTGAGTGGTTAGGTGAGGACCACTTGGAGAAGGGGGGTACCAAACTTGCTCCCCACTCCCTCTCCCATAACCGGCCACCTCACTTCACACACACTCAAGGACCGCTAGCCACATGGCACCCACCCTTGGGCACCAAGGCAGCCAAGGTGGGCTGCCAAGTGCTGCTGTCCGTGGCAGCCACGCCCAGCAAGCCCAGCAGGCCCACCACTCGCATGCGGGCTGCCAGGCGCTGCTGGCCAGCAAGCCCAGCATGCTTGTGCGGGCTGCTGCTGGCCTTGAGCCTTGGCCAGCGCTGCTAGGCAGCAAACAATGGCATAGCCATGCTGCCGCTAGCTGTGGCGAGCTGGCGCGCCTAGCCTGCTAGCTGCAGCAGCTTGTTGCGCCATGGCTTGCTAGCCATTGCGCGCACAAGGCTGTGCCTAGCATGCTAGCACGCACTAGGCAGCTCCTAGCCTTGCGATGCTAGCATGGGTGCGCTAGCACGCACCAGCCAGCCTAGGCTCGGCTTGGTGCGCATGCTAGCCACCGTGCTAGGCCATACGCCCTTAGCATTCGGTTTTCTTGGGCATTCTGATGCTAGGGGTATTTTGGTCTTTCGTTGATTTATTACTATTTCTCGTCTCGTCTTTCACTATTTTTCGACTCGACTTTCAACGCTCTAAGCTCGAATTTCCGACGTCTAAATAAATATTACCCGGTCGACTCATTAATTCCTTCCGAATTAATTCGTCGTTTCGGTTTGTTGAATGCTTGGGTGTGACCCGAAGGGTTCAGTCAAAATTAAGCTGTAATATTAATTATTCATTAATATTACTGATCGGAAGCGGCCTCCACCCAGGCATTCCGATCACTTGACCTCACCGAATATATTAGCTTTCTAATAATTCTGAACCCACTAACGGAATAGTAAACTTGTTCGAAGGACACCATTCCTTTCAATCTCCCATTTGTCCTTCCGGACAAGTGCGCATTTTGTGTACATCCTTTTTCCTATGTCGCTTAATGTCTCATCATGAACTATAAGGTAAGATTTATTTTGTCAAACTTATTACGTCCAGAAGTGTTTCCTGATTCCGAGTCCGACTGTCAATAAACAGATGATTTCTAAAATCCATCCGAGCACGGCCATGCATTTTACAGTCTCGCTCTACGAGAGGCCTTGTATACAACAAAGACATCTTCCCTATTTTAGTAGGGGGACTTTCCCAGTCTTGTAATGTAGCTCCTCTTTCTAAGAGGACCTAGTCGCCCGAGTGTTGCCGTTATAATCCCCTATTACGGCAGACGTTTGACAACATCAAAGCGAACTAGTACTCAAACAAGAGAACTCACAATACTCATGGTCGAGGAAATAGGTTCCGATAGCCATAATGAGAAGTATACTTATGACAATTTTTTTAATTTCTTAAAGTATTCTCATAGGTCGATCCAGTATGGTTCTAAACCATTACCTGTGCAAATGATTTATGACAATCATGTCCTTGTAGCACTGAAACGGTGCTATAAATTAAACTACACACTAATCTCAATCGGTCATTAATCGTCCATCGTTTAAATGACCTTGATTAGGGATAATTTTTTATTATAATATTCAATGTTCACTTAATAGGTGTTTCCTTACCAAGACTGGTCTTGATACCCTATTTTGAATATTCTCTGAATCGAATGGACACATTATTTAATCCTAAACCACAATTAAATAGCATAACGGAGTAATAAAATATTGCATGAAATTTTATATTACTCCAAAACTTGAATGGTTTTCCTTAGCGTCTTACATTAATTTTTCTGAAAATTAACTAAAACACTAAACAAGGAAATCAAAGCCAGTCTCCTACATGCTTGATTCCCATTGCCTCAACGTGCTTGCTGTGCTTCACTTGAGGCAAAGGTTTAGTAAGTGGATCGGCTACATTGTCATCCGTTCCAACTTTGCAAATTCTGATTTCACCCTCTGATTTCCATTCACGAATCATGTGAAATCGCCGCTTGACATGTTTAACCTTCTGATGTTCCCTAGGCTCTCTGGCCTGAGCAATAGCTCCATTGTTGTCACAATAGAGGGTTATTGGACCCTTTATAGAGGGTACAACATCAAGTTCACCAAGGAACTTACGAATCCAAACAGCCTCCTTAGCTGCTTCAGTAGCTGCTAAGTATTCGGCTTCAGTTGTAGAATCTGCAGTTGTACTCTGCTTTGCGCTCTTCCAACTAAACGCCCCTCCATCTAGACAGAACACATATCCAGATTGCGATTTGATTTGAAGTCGTCTTTGTCTGTCTGGAAGCTTGTGTCGGTATAACCTTCCACAACTAAATCCTCTGCACCACCATACACCAGGAATTTATCCTTGTTCCTTTTCAGGTACTTTAGGATATTTTTGGCCGCAGTCCAATGCGCCTCTCCTTGGTCTGATTGGTAACGGCTCGTAGCACTCAAGCCATACGATACATCTGCCCTAGTACATATCATGGCATACATGATCGATCCAATAAGCGAAGCATATGGAATCTGATTCATTCTTACCCGCTCATCAGGTTTCTGTGGACATTGCTTCTTGCTTAGGGTTATGCCATGTGACATTGGCAGGTGACCTCTCTTGGCCTCCTCCATGCCAAATCGAGCAAGTACCTTATCAATATAAGTACTCTGACTCAATCCAATCATCCTTTTCGATCTATCCCTATAGATCTTGATGCCTATTATGTACTGAGCTTCTCCCAAGTCTTTCATTGAGAAGCACTTTCCAAGCCTGGCATTTACAGACTCTAACAACGGAATGCTGCTTCCAATGAGCAATATGTCATCGACATATAAGACTAGGAAGGCGATGTCACTCCCACTGACCTTCTTGTAAACACAAGATTCATCTTGATTCTTGATAAAACCAAACTTACTGATGGCTTCATCGAATCACAGATTCCAACTTCTGCTTGCTTGCTTTAATCCATAAATGGACTTCTTAAGCTTACAAACTTTCCTAGCATTGTTTTGGTCGACAAAACCGTCAGGCTGTGTCATATACACAGTTTCTTCCAAATAACCATTAAGGAAGGCGGTTTTGATGTCCATCTGCCATATTTCATAATTTTAATATGCAGCAATCGCTAGGAGGATCCGAACGGATTTAAGCATTGCGACTGGTGAAAAGGTTTCATCGTAATCAATACCATGAACTTGTCTGTAACCTTTTGCCACCAATCTAGCTTTGTAAGTGAATACATTTCTATCTTTGTCGGTTTTCAACTAGAAAATCCACTTACATCCAATAGGTGTATAACCTTCGGGTAAGTCAACCAAGTCCCAGACTTGATTTTCAAACATGGAATCCATTTCAGATCTCATGGCCTCTTTCCATTTAGCAGAGTCGGTGCTTGCCATCACTTGCTTGTAGGTTGCCGGTTCATCTCCATCCATAATCAGGATGTCCTGATTCTCAGTTAATACTAAACCAAGATATCTATCAGGTTGAGATCTCGGCCTCTGAGACCTACGTAGGGTAATGGATTGAGCATTTGCATTGTCGGTTCGACTTTGCACATTTTGATCATTTTGACATGCGTCAACAGATGTTGTTTGAGCACTTTGACTGTCATTATGATTTTGTTGCTCATCCTCACGAACTTCGTCGAGTTCGATTTTCCTCCCACTTGTCATTTTGGAAAGGTGCTCCTTCCCCAAAAAGACACCATCGCGAGCAACAAACACTTTGTTCTCCGATTTTTTGTAGAAGTAATACCCTTTGGTTTCTTTTGGGTAGCCCACAAAGTAAACCTTGTCAGATTTGGGATGAAGTTTGTCATAAATCAATTTCTTGACATATGCTTTGCATCCCCATATCTTTAGAAAAGATAACCTAGGAGGTTTCTTCGTCCATAATTCATATGGAGTCTTTTCTACAGCTTTTGATGGAGCACGGTTCAGTGTTAGTGTCGCAGTTAGAAGTGCGTGTCCCCAGAAAGAGATAGGAAGATCACTAAGACCCATTGTTGATCGTACCATGTCTAACAAGGTCTGATTTCTCCTTTCGGATACTCCGTTCCATTGAGGAGTTCCTGGAGGTGTCAATTTTGAAAGTATATTCTTTTCTTTCAGATGGTCATCGAATTCTTGGCTCAAGTATTCACCACCTCGATCCGATCGAAGGGCTTTGATTTTCTTGCCAAGCTGATTTTCAACTTCACTCTGAAATTCTTTGAACTTTTCAAATGATTCAGATTTATGCGACATGAGGTAGACATAGCCATATCTACTATAGTCGTCTGTGAAAGTGATGAAATATCGATGTCCATTTCTTGTGGTTGAGCTCATTGGTCCATATACATCGATATGTATAAGACCCAATAAGTCACTTGCCCTTTCTCCCAACTTGGAGAATGGTTGTTTAATCATCTTGCCTAATAGACATCCCTCGCAATTCTCAAACGATTCTAAATCGAAAGAGTCAAGAACACCTTCTTGTAGAAGTTTCTTGATGCGTTTGATGTTAATGTGGCCAAGACGACAATGCCACAAGTAAGTCTGATTTGACTCTATGGTCTTAGCTCTTTTGGTATCATTATTCACATTATAAACTTGTTTGTCTAAAGAAAGCACATAAAGGCCATTTTCAGAATGTGCAATACCATATAAAACATTATCGAGATAAAACGAACATTCTTTGTCCTTTACTCGAAATTCAAAACCTTTGGCGTCCAACGCCGAAATTGAAATAATGTTTTTGGTAATGTTAGGAACATAATAAACATTATCGAGTTCCAAAACTAGCCCGGTGGGCAAAGACAAACTGAGAGTTCCTACGGATACGGCACCAATTCTTGCTCCATTGCCGACCCGGAGTTCAATCTCTCCCTTCTCTAGCCTTCTAGCGTTCCTTAGTCCCTGAGGATTGGAACAAAGGTGTGAGCCACATCCGGTATCTAATACCCATGATGTTAAGCTAGTGAAGTTAAAGTCTATAACGAATATACCTGATTCAGAAGCAACGGTTCCGTTCTTCTTATCTTTCTTGAACTTGAGGCAATCTCTCTTCCAATGTCCCTTATTCTTACAGTAGAAACATTCGGAATCAGATTTAGAAGACGCTAACTTCTTATCCTTGGTAGTTTTAGACTTAGGCGGAAAAGTTTTCTGCTTACCTTTCCCCTTAAAGCCTTTCTTCTTCTTGCCTGAAAATTTGAACGGCTTGCCCTTTTTAATCATGAGCATATCATGCTTTCCGTCATCCTTGAGCGTTTGCTCAGCTTGCTTTAACATACCATGAAGCTCGGTGAGGGTTTTCTCCATGTTGTACATATTATAGTTCATCTTGAACTGATCATAGCCTTTGTGCAGCGAGTGGAGAATGATGTCAATTGCCATCTCAGTTGAATACCCCGCATCAAGCCTTCCCATGTTTTCAAACAATCCAATCATTTTGAGTACATGTGGGCTGACTGGCTCTCCTTTCTTGAACTTGCTCTCAAGGATCTGCCTGTGGGTTTCAAACCTTTCAGTTCTGGCCTGCTCTTGGAACATATTCTGCAATTCAGAAATGATCTCAAAAGCCGTCTCCTTTTCAAAGAAAGTCTTTTGAAGCTCAGGAGACATTGTGGCCAACATGATGCATTTGACATCTCGATTGGCACTTTGCCATCGACTTAGGGCAGATTGAGTCACCTCCTCATTGGGAGCCTCGGGCATTTCCTCATCAAGGACATATTCCTTTTGCTCTTCCATGAGAACAATTCGCAAGTTCCTTTGCCAATCAAGAAAATTGGGCCCACTCAGCTTCTCCTTGTCGAGAATTGAGCGTAACGAGAATTGGTTGTTTGAGTTATTTGAAGACATGATTCTACAATTGAAAGAATTTTTAATGAAAAACCATTCATTATACTTAAATAAGATTGAATTCATGCATTTTAATCAAACATATTTAAAACGTCTTATTCACACATTAAAGATTGTCCCCATTTTAGGTGAGAATAAGTCGATTCCAAGATCCAAAGAAACAAAGAGTGGTTAAGCATGCTTTGGCTTGTCTTAACACTCAATCTCCTAAGGTAAGAAATGCTTCGCTAATGGCTCCAAGCCACTCTTGGTTGAATAAATCGTCGCATCCAATGCTCTCTAAACAATTTATTCACTTTGCCACGACATGTTAGGACTCCATCACTCATATCGTTGAGTATAACCAAAACCACCTTGCATACCCGGTATGCCTTACGTTCCTTGGAGAAGTAGTGATGCCTCGCTTTGGCGTAGCCTACCACTACCCTCGTTCAGTTGGTAAGTGTGTTTTGGAATGGCAAGTTTTACTCAATATTTTAGGGACCTAGGGTTTCTATGTTGGTTGATTTAAGTGAACTTAATTAATCATCTCAACATTCGAAATCCTAAACGTGCATCTAACATATAATTCATATATATATAAACATAAATATATATTGAAAACATAAATAGAGATTCATTTGGAAACTAGCATGACCCCTTGAGATCTTCAAGTCTTCAAAAGGTCTTCATTTGCAACTTCATGGCTTTGTCTTCTAAGAACCCCGTCTTTAGATTTACGATTAGGACTAATCTAAATATTACAATTGCTAGTATCTACGATTAGGACTAATCTAAATATTAAGGTACAAAAATACTCAACGGTTCGCAGACCGTATTTAGATTTACAAAAATACATCACGGATCACAGTCCGTATTTTCTATCCTAATCGGGCCCCACTAGTTGCCATTTCATAAAACCTGTGAGAGAATTTACATTCATCCATTCACTATATGTGAATGGCCCATGCATTTTACAACAATAAAAAGTAACAATGCATAAAACGCGCGAGAACTAGTAACTAATCTAGGTGGTTAATCCAATTAACACGCCTAATTAAACTAGTCAAAGTTGTTTTAACCGGTTATGGAAATAACTAAGAGACGCTCCCACTAAATTCCGCATCCAACTTAACTAATCCAATTAATTAAGTCGGTGAACTCAAATATTTGCAAAAATTAATTTTTGCAAATGTCGCTCAAAAACCGAGGCCTAGCCTCCAAAAATTTTAATTAAATAAACAAAATAATTAATATAATTAAAACGACAATTAAAGCAAAATGACGAATTCCAAAATGTCTAAGTGCCTAGCACTAAGACTTGGAGTCCAAAAATTACCTTTACTTACATATTCAGCAACGCTAAAATTAACTTTAAAATAACATCGCCTTAATAACCCGGGGTTATTGTGCCAATTGTGGGATTGTACGTACCGTACAACAAGCACGTAGTATGCTCATGCGCACCCCCGCAACACCAAGCATGCATGTGGGCTTGTGCTCGCATGCGCTACGCCCAGCCCAGCCAAGCGTAGCAGCACGCACAGCGCGCACAGCCTTATGCTGCTGCTGCGCCATGCCGCTGCTTGCTGCTGGCTGGCGCGCTATGCTGCTGGCAGCGAGCAGCAGCCCACACCCTTTCTCGCACACATAGACGCACAGCACCACGCACCTAAGAACGAAGCGCCTAGCAGCCTCGGGAGCCACATATGGGTTGCGTGAGCAGCCCAGCGGCCGAGAGCTAGCTCGGGGCTCTTAGGTCTCGTCTTGCGTGCTAATGTTTCGAAAATTATCGATTTTGTGTGTGACATTATAAATCAATTCTAAATTAATTTTAGAATCAATTTTGAGGAAAAATGAAAAATTACAAGTCCAACTTAAATAATTCATCCAAAAGCAATTAACCAAATTTATTTCCAAGAACCATTCTTTAATAAAATTGGTTTAACTTGGTGTAATGAAATAAATTAGGGCAATTCTCACTATTAATTTAATCACTTTAAATTAATCTTGAGATTTTGACAAAATAAAAGGGAGTTGGAAAAAATGAACATAAGTTCAATAAAGACTCCAACTTTAATACTTGTGACTAGCTCCATGAAAAAATTATATCTTCTAATATGAAGATAAACCAATTTCAATCACAAGTTTTTAACTTTATGATTCCAATCAACTAAAAAATGATTAAATCAACAAAGTTTAACAAAAATTCATGGAATTTAGTAACTCAAAGTTTCAATCACTTATCATAAATAAAGATTGAATCTTTAGTACTTAGAAGCAACAAAGAACAACTATTTCACACCCATACTCCAGAACGCCTTTTCCACCCAAAATTCACTATTTTTGGGTCGAAGTCCGCCAACGAAGTCCACCCGCACCAACAAAACTAACTAGGTCCAATGTCTTGGGGTTAGCAAGACCCAATCAATAAAACCAGAGTAATTATATTGAGTTCAAAGGTTTTCACTAATTGTGATGCCTTTTTCAACTCTTACTCAAGCATCATTCCCAATGCCCATACTTGGGTATTTATAGGAAATGATGGGAGTATCATTTACTCTCCCATCAATGTGGGATAGTATGATTTTTCCATTTTATTTTAAAGCTAAAATAAAATTAATAATCAAGCTAGTAATAAATCAACAAGCGGCAAGCTCATGTGAGTGGTTAGGTAAGGACCACTTGGAGAATGGGGGGACCAAACTTGCTCCCCACTCCATCTCCCATAACCGTCACCTCACTTCACACACACTCAAGGACCACTAGCCACATGGCACCCACCCTTGGGCACCAAGGCAGCCAAGGTGGGCTGCCATGTGCTGCTGTCCGTGGCAGCCACGCCCAGCAATCCCAGCAGGCCCAGCACTCGCATGCGGGCTGCCAGGCACTGCTGGCCAGCAAGCCCATCATGCTTGTGCGGGCTGCTGCTGGCCTTGAGCCTTGGCCAGCGCTGCTGTGCAGCAAGCAATGGTCTAGCCATGCTGCTGCTAGCTGTGGCGAGCTGGCGCGCCTAGCCTGCTAGCTGCTGCAGCTTGTTGCGGCATGGCTTGCTAGCCATTGCGCGCACAAGGCTATGCCGAGCATGCTAGCACGGACTAGGCAGCGCCTAGCCTTGCGATGCTAGCATGGGTGCGCTAGCACGCACCAGCCAGCCTAGGCTCGGCTTGGTGCGCATGCTAGCCACCATGCTAAGTCATACGCCCTTAGCACTCGGTTTGCTTGGGCATTCCGATGCTAGGGGTATTTTGGTCTTTTGTTGATTTATTACTATTTCTCGTCTCGTCTTTCACTATTTTTCAACTTGACTTCCGATGCTCTAAGCTCGAATTTCCGACGTCTAAATAAATATTAATCGGTCGACTCATTAATTCCTTCCGAATTAATTCGTCGTTTCGGTTTGTTGAATGCTTGGGTGTGACCCGAAGGGTTCAGTCAAGATTCAGCTGTAATATTAATTATTCATTAATATTACTTATCGGAAGCGGCCTCCACCCAGGCATTCCGATCACTTGACCTCATTGATTATATTAGCTTTCTAATAATTTTGAACCCACTAACGGAATAGTACACTTGTTCGAAGGACACCATTCCTTTCACGCGTAGCCATGGTTCGGGCAACGTGTCCATCGGAAACCTGTACTACAAGTATTTTTGCGGCAATGAGGAGCTACAACGACTTTAGGAGTCCTGTGGGCTAACTGCCCTTTTTCGGGCTACTCAGGCCTTGTACTTGTTTGACGCGAGCCACCACATGGTTCGTGCTTTGGTGGAGTTGTTCTAGGACACCACCAAAACTTTTGACTTTCCCTAGGGTGAGATGACTATCACCCTAGCCGACTTCAGTCTCATCTCGGGACTAGAGTTTCGTTCGACTGTGTTGCCATTTGACAGTCCCATTACTGCTTTTTCTCCGATAGTCCAGGAGTTGTTGGGTCCAATAATTGTTCGGGCCCGTGCCGAGGTGGAGCCAGCACGACTTTGCTCTCGGTGCATTCGCCGGTCGACTCTGGCGATGGCTTTAGAGGAAGATGCGACCACTAGCGAGCAGCGGGTGCGCATCATTGTTCTTATCTTGTTGTCAGGGACCTTTTCCCCTTAAAAGGGTAGTCGGGTGCTGCTCTACTACGTTCCCGCTCTCCGCGATCTTCAGCTGATCGGGACTTCTTGCGGAGCTTGCGAGATTCCTATGGCCACTAAGCTTTCACAGGAAACATCACACTCTCTAGCTTCTAGATTCTTATTAACATTTGCTGACATTCTTGTGTCTTTGTAGATCTTGTTCTACATGCACTTTCCATCGCTTGCGCCGGCGAGACCATCTTCTTGCAAGCTCCTTGTAAGCGCATGTTGGGGAAGTCGCATCAATGATCGGGCGGCCACGACCCATGTCTGAGAGATGATACTCTCGGTATATTCTTTTTTATAGTTGACATCTTTGTATTGGCATTTGATAGAGTTTTACCTTACAGACATATTTTGTAGAAGCCTGACGTAGTATACCGGGCATGGGCTGATCTGGTTATTCCTGTGTTGGCTGCGCAGTACATCGCTGAGCGTCACTACTTTCAAGGAACGTATGAGGAGGTGGTGTACCTTGGTGAGAGAGTTTCTATTCAACACTCTTCGGAGATCTTTGTCATCCCTGCTCCTTCGCCTCGCCACATGTTCCATGACGCGATGCTGATCAACTAGGCGGAGAGGTCTCCCGCTGGTACTCCTTGACACTTCAGAAAAGAAGGTTTGGGTAGGAAAGAATCATAGAGTCCTAGATAAGGGAGAAACCATTTACTTTAAAATTGAATGTAGGTTCTCTAAAGAATTCCTACTAGCTAAGGCCATGGATGATGAAGAGGAAGCAGATAAAAATTGGAAGAGAGAAAAGAAAGAGAAGAAAGATTGAAGCATCGCTTAACTTCTAATTCGTTAGACTAGTTTAAATCTGAAGTCAATTTATTTTTTTAAGCTTTTATTTAAATTCCATAAATAAAGTAAATTTTACTTTAATTTATTAATGGAATTTAAACTTTTAATTAAATTAACTATTTTATTTAATTTATTAAAGCAATGAAAACAACTTAAATTATTTTCCAGAAAGTTTCTCGAGTACGGAAGTCAAAAATTTTCCAATACACCTAAATTTGACCAAACAGTTTGTCGTCCGGCGACAGACTTCTTTTTGTGGCGTTGTCATTGCGTCAAATTGTTATTGATGCTGGGATGCGAGGTTTGCGAAAATTAAAGTGGCCGCACCCTGTAAAGGGTTGCCTACGTATCCTTTCCTAAGGAATCAGGCCAAACGTAGCTCTCTTGAGTGTCCTACTCAGGTAATTATGGGAAGTAATTTTTAAGTTGGTCAAGATTCGTCATATTTGAGAACTCATTGCCATCCATATCAGTTAGTTTTGCTACACCTCCTGACAAAATGGTTTTGACGATATATCGTCCGGACCAATTAGGCGTAAATTTGCCTCTTGGATCCAAAACATTTTTCCTTAATGCTTTAAACACCAAGTCTCCTATTTAATGTTTCTTGTCTTGACCTTCTTATTAAAGTGCTTAGCTATACGGGTTCGATAGCATTGGGTATTATGTAGAGCTTCTAGTCACTTTTCATCGAGTAGAATTATCTCTTATATCTTGCTCTAGTCCATTTGACTTCATCGAGTTTTCTTTCTAATGTAATGCGTAGAGACAATATCTCAGCTCTACAGGTTGTACGGCATCCATTCCGTAAACCAAGGAGAATAGCGTATTTCCTGTTGATGTACGAATTGACATGCGATAACCTCAAACTGCGAAATGGAGTTTGCCAGGCCAATCCTTGTAATTTTCTGTTATTTTCTTGATATTAGTCTTTATATTTTTATTAGCCGCCTCAATTGCTCCATTTGCTTGAGTTTTATAAGGGGAAGAGTAATGGTGTTGAATACCATATTTTTGTAACAATTCTTCACATGTTGCTTGAAAGTGAGTTCCATTGTCACTTATTATTTCGTGTGGGACTCCATATCGACAAATAATATTCCCTTCGACAAAGAGTGCTACATGTTTTGCAGTGAGTTTAGCATATGACTGTGCTTCAACCCACTTTGTGAAGTAATCAATTGCTACTAGGATGTATTCGTGACCTCCTGTCCAAGGAGGGGTAATTTTTCCAATAATATCAATTCTCCACGTAGAGAATGGCCATGGTGAAGTGTAGGTGTAGAGTAGAGACGGAGGAACATGTTGCAAGTTAGCTTATATTTGGCATTTAAGGCATCTTTTTACATATTAATGACAATCCCTATTCATGGTAGTCAAATAATACCCTTCTCGCATTATCTTTTGCACTAGCATTTTGCCATTAACATGAGTTTCACAAATGCCTTCGTGGAATATTCTCATAGCTCTTTGGGCTTCCTTTTTCCCTACACATAAGAGAGCTCAACCATTAGGTACCCTTTTGTGTAACTCGTTTTCTATGAGTACATATTAGGAACCCAAGAGTCTTAATGCTCGTTTTGCTCTTTTGTTAGCATGAGGAGGATATTCTCCTTTAGTGACGTCATTGAGTATATCTGTATACCATGGTTCTTCTTCTTCTTCTTCATCTTGGACCACTTCATCATCTTATATGGCCTGAATGTAAGCCTGTTTATGTATTTTTTCTAAGGTTAGAGGCATTTGCTCGATTTTTGTAGGAATCCTAACCATTGAGGCTAGTCTTGCCAAGGCATCAACAAATTGGTTGGTGAGAGTCTCCATATAGGTTTGGTAAGGGGCTAGACTTTCACTCCTTACTTTTTATCTTCGGTTGATGATCAGGGAAAAGTCTTCAAATATTCTTAATTTCTTCAATCCCAATGCCAAAGCTGTTTCGAGGCCTACCACGCATGCTTCGTATATCAGAAGCGTTGTTGGTAACGTCGAAATCTAACTTTATGGAGATTGGAACATGCTCTTCTTTAGGTGATACTAATAGTACTCCAACGCCACATCCCTTTTGGTTTTAGGCTCCGTCGAAGTATAAAGTCCAAGTATAATCTTCTGTGACCATCAAGTCTTCATCTGGAAATTCGATTTCATGTACTGGTGTTGAATCTTCTATTGGGAAATCCGCTAGAAAGTCCGAAACCACATATCCTTTGATAGCTTTTTAAGGCATAAATCTTACATTGAATTGGGCAAAGTTAACTATCTGCCTTGATATGTGCCCATAGAGTGTAGACTTCTCAAATAGGTACTTGAGTGGATCCATTCCAGAGACTACAAAGACCGTATGCACAAGAATGTAATGTCATAGCTTGGTTATGGCCCACACTAATGCGAGGTACAATTTCTTAAGCAGTGTGTAGCGTACTTCATACTCTAACATTTTCTTGCTTAGGTAGCAGATCACATTTTCTTTTCCTTCTACTTCTTGTGCAAGTATAGTCCCCATTGTCTCTTTGGTGACTATTAAGTACAACCTAAGAGGGATCCCTTGAAGCGCTGGTGCTAATACGGGAGGATTTGCGAGATAGGCTTTGATCTTTTCAAAGGCTTTTTGACACTCGTCATCCCATATTACTGGCACATTCTTTTTGAGCTTCTTGAATATTGGTTCATATATCGTTGTTAGCTTTGATATGAACCTACTTATATATTGCAACCGGCCAATAAATCCTCGAATTTGTTTCTTGGTTTTGGGCGGTGGCGTTGACATAATCGCCTTGATCTTGGTTGGGCCTATCTATATTCCTCTAGAGCTTATGACATACCCAAGAGCTTGCCTGGGGTGACTCCGAAAACACACTTGGATGTATTCAACATCATGTTGTATTTTTTTCGCTTTTTGAAGAATTTTCTTAAGGCTACTTGATGTCCTAGGAAATCTTTTGATTTAACAATCATATCCTCCACATATACTTCAACCTCTTTGTGCATCATATCTTGGAGTAGGGCAGTTGCCGCTCGTTGGTAAGTGGCACCCGCGTTTTTTAACCCGAATGCCATTACCGTGTAACAATAAGTACCCCAAGGTGTTATGAATGTCGTTTTCTCCATGTCTTCCTCTGCCCTGAGAATCTGGTTGTACCTTGCGTATCCATTCAAAAACGAGAGAAGCGCGTGATTTGCTGTATTATCTACTAAGATGTCGATGTGTGGTAATGGGAAGTTGACCTCTGGACTTGCCTTATTTAAATCCCGATAGTCGACACACATTCTTACCCTTCCATCCTTCTATGGAACTGGGACCACATTTGCAACTCATTCGGGCTATTTTGATACCCTGATAAAACCTGATTTGCTTTTGAACTTCTTCTTTTATTTTAAGAGCTACGTCGGGTTTCATTCGACGCAACTTTTGTTTTACAAGTTTCATTCATGGAATTAATGGTATAGTGTGTTGAGCTATTTCTCTATTAATGCCTGGAATATCTTCATATGACCAAGAAAATACATCGATAAATTCTTTAAGTAGATTAATCAAATCGGTTCTTTCTTCTTTATTGAGTGTTAACTCGATTTTAACTTATCTTTTAATAGTTGAATCTTTTGAGATATCAACCGTTTCAGTATCCTTAATTATTGGTGTTTTCTTTTCAAGCGTTTCCATTGCTTTAATAATTTCTTTGTCATTTTTATTGTTAATTAAGCAATGCTCGTCATCTTGGGTTAAAGAAAAACATGAGTAAGAGGAAGAAGACATGTTATTAAATTCAGAAATCATTACATCGAATACAGAAATATCCTCGGGGACTTGATTGCTAACTATGCTAGGATTAGATGCTAAAAGAGAAGAATTAGAAGCAAAAAGAGGTGCTACAGTTAAGGACTTAGATGACTCTACATGGAAAGACTCTGACTCTAACTCTGACTCAAACGACTCTTCAAACATTGGTCCTTGTCCTGTTGTTATTGCTATTTTTCTTCCACTCGGAGTAGTCACCTTGACCGTCCTGCACCATCCTTGCACTAAACCCTATGCTGGAGTGATGAGCTTCGAAGGGTCGAAACTCTCGCTTTGTAGAACCGTTTGAATGAGCTAGAAGTTATCCTCTATATATTTTGGCTCATCCTTCTCGCGCCCAAAGAGGAGTCCCATGACGTTAAAGTCAAAGCATGGGATGGATTTCTCCTATTGAATAGGAGTTGGGATATCATCTAGAAAATAGCAATCCAAAAAGATTTAAAACCCCGGTTGCCATATACCATTAACAACAAAGGGCTCGGGAAATTCGTAGCATGGATAATCCCCCCTTCTCTTATGAACTGTCCATTGAGAGTAAGAGGATATTGGTCCATTGGGATTGCTTTCTTTTGGGTGCGAGCGTTCTTACGTGCTTTAGACTTTCCCTGGGCTCGCTTTAGATCTTCCAGAGTCGGTTCAAAACCAAGTCCAAAAGTATCTAACTTAGGGAGGCCAGGTAATTCCATTTGTTTTTTTATCTCCTTTTTCTTTCCTAGAGTCATTCCGGGAAAGTGTCCCTATTTCTTATGAATAGCATTTACCTTCATATTAGAGTAGGGGTCATGGCAAAGAGGGGTCCTTTCATCTTCTTCGATTCAGGAGACCTCTTCATTAAAGCCTCATAAATCTTCATCATTCTCATCGTGATCCACATTAATAATCGGATTTTCAACAGCTTTAATCCTCAAAGGTGAAGCATCGATTGTAATAGTGATCCCTCTAATTATAGCCTTTACTTGCTTATGAAGGGATGAAGGGACGACCTTTAGGTCATGAATCCAAGGGCGTCCTAACAATAGGTTGAAGGAAGCTTTAATATCCACTACTTGGAAAGTAGTGGCATGCTCTATTGCTCCCGCCGTTACGTTTATGGTAATTTTTCCAACAGCTGGGCGACGAGTATTGTCTTAGGCTCTTATTTCTTCTGTTGACGGGGTTAAGTCCTCATCCCGTATTCCTAACATCCTTGCAGTTCTAAGTGGGCAAACATTTATTGCCGATCCATTATCTACAAGAGTCATTGGACATTCATCCTCTTGTAGACTACTATGAGGTTTAGAGCCTTGTTATGCTTTTCACCTTCCAGGGGTAAATCCTTGTCAGAAAAGGTGATCGAGTTAATGGAACTAGGGAGATCACTCGTGAGAAAGTTAGCCAAACCCCAACGGAGTGGTTTTGGAGTCTATCCCTATCTTATCAAAGGCATTCATTACCGCCAACCTATGTTTTCGGGATATAGCTAGAAGCTAAGTTTCCATATATTCATTTCGACCTTGGTCTTGTTTAATTGTTTAACAACGTCGTTGTCCTCGATAATTGGTATGGGAACTTTTTGTACGGTAGGAATAGGTTGTGTAGGGATCGGAGGTTGCATTCTCCTGGATCTTGTGAGGACGTCTATGGGTGAATCTTCTTCTTCCCAAAAATCACTTATCGGATATATAATTGAAAGTGGAGGTTCTTCCATATCCTTAAGATAGACGTCTTCATCATCGCTGTCCCAAAACCTATTGATACTAATATCTTGTTCTTGTGGAATTTGGACTAGTTTCTTGTTAACAATCAGTTTCTGAATTAAATCTTTGAATTTAAAACAATTCTCATAGTATGTCCCCCTGATTGATGATATGGACAGTGAACCTATCTGTCCTTTTCAATGACTCAAGTGGTCTCGGTTCGAGAGGTTTAACCTTGCCACTCTCGGAGAGCATTTTTAACATTTTAGTATAGGAAGTCCCAATTGGAGTGTAAGGCTTACTACTTCTCTTGGGTGTGTCAATTACTTGGAGAGAAAATGGCTTCTTCTCCATAGGTGGGATTTCAACATGTTTGCTTTGTACCACCGGTTCTTGCTTCTTTGCAAACTCAATAGCTTCACGTAACAAATCTATTCCCTTCCACATAGATCGTATGAGAATCCATACTTCCTCCTTAGTTGCGGGTTCTTGTCCATAAGGGAAATCACTCATGGCATCAAAAAAGGTTTCCTCCTCTTCTTCGATAGCATGAATTTCTTCAACAGGTTTTGATTAGGGATGATGGATCCACATGGTTTTCCTCATCAGAGATAGCCAAAGAATCGAAGAGGGGTGCATTGTTGATGCTTGGCTTCTTGCTTGCAAGGGGAAATGGAAGCTTATTGTTGCCAATCAAGTCTTGGCCTGGATAGCTTCCTTAAGCTTCCAACAGTTCTCAGTGAGATGGCCCCTGCCTTGGTGATACTTGCAATGTGCGTTGGGATTCCAGTTAGTTGTCCTCTTTTCAACAGGTGGATCCCTAAATGGTCTAATGCGACTTATAAGACCTTTTGCATTCAGTCAGTTGAATGTAGTGTCATAACTCATACCAATAGGAGTTATGTTCCTCCTAAAAGGTTTCTTTTGTCCTTGGTTGTTCATAGAGAGGACTTCACTCAAATTAAAGGAGCTAACATTATTTGAGTTGGTGTTTTTGGAAGAAGAAGGATTATCGTTCTTCTTACCTTTCCAGTCACTATTGGAGTTATTTATTATAAGCAGCTTTTTGTTTTGCAAGGTCGTCTTCAATGTTAATTCCCATGTCATAAACAGCTTTGAAGGTATGTAGATTGTTTTGATACTTAGGATGTTTGGAGTACTTTTCTTGGAGGTTCTTAATGAACATCCTCACATATTCCTTTTCACTTGGTACTTCAATCATCCTAGCAGAAGTGTCTCTCCATTTATTAAAGAAAGAAGTGATACCTTCGTTCTTTTTATGTTTAAGTATTTCAAGTTCCCTATGACCAGTTTCAACTTGAATATTGCATTTATATCTATCAATGAAAGCATTTACAATTGATTCCCAAGTAGAGGTTTTCTCTTTGTCAAGGGAAAAGAACCATTGTTGGCAAAAGGTTTCAAGAGATAAAGATAATAAAGAATGAAAGACCTTCCTATCAATTCCCTTGATATTTAGTATAGTTTCAAAGGCTCTTAAATGAAAATAAGGGTTATCAGTTGCCTTGAACTTTGGGATGTCGTTATCATTAAACTTCTGCAGAAGAATCTCCTTGTCCACCGAGACCCCTTGCGCACTAATGCCCTGGAACCTGTAGTCATTAGATATCTTGCTCAAGCTCTCTTGCATGAGCTCCATTTGTTGTTGTTTCACAAGGTCATTGATTTTGATGGTTAAGGTCCTTAGCATATTAGTAACACCAACCATTTGCTTCTTGAGCTCATTGACTTTTTCTTAACTCGCCATTATTTTCTTAGCTTTTCTTTTCCGACTGACTGGTTTATCAAAAAGTTATACTTGAATGAAAAGGTTGTCTCTGATTAAATGCCCTTCCTTTCTTCACCATGCACAGTAAATTAAACCATTTTATTTGTTTTAATGACTTGACTCAAATTGACTTTGACTTTACTGGTTTATTAAGAAAAAGAAAAAGGCAAAAATAGGGTGCATATTTTTGGGAATCAAGTATATGGGTTCAAACAAGTGGTTTAATTGGAGGATTAATATCCGACTTACCCCCCTAAAAAAATGACGGAAAACACGCGCTTACAAGACTCTCTAGACATGGTCAAAGTGTGCATTCATATTAGTGTGTACTTTATTTGTGAGTGAAAGTGACATGTTTTGACTCTTGTGTAAGACCATGAGACTAAGTGTTTAGACTCAATTAAGTACTAAATAAGGTTACTGTCATTAACAAAATAACCAAACTGATTAATAAACTATTTAATTAGACTCGTCGTGATGACTCGAGCAAGAATATGAACTGTCGCCAAAGCAACAGGATTGTCGCCACACAATGCAGTGCAGCGCTAGACGACAGAGTTGTTGCACGGCATGGCACAGTAGCGTTTGGCGCTGCAGCCCAAATTTTTACGCAATTACTGGAACTTTAATCTAGGACTGCTTTCAGTATTTTTTTACTCTACGTGACTGGCCTAAAGTTGTACTAAGTCAGTTTTAATTAGTTTATTAAACTTTATTTACTCAAATTAATTAATTAATTAATTAATTAGGCAAAGTCCTTTTAGTCATTAATTAGTTTATTTAGGCTTAAACACAAGTCAAACAAATGGTTAGGAAAAACACATAGAGTATGCACAACAAATAATGCACAAGTAATCAAGTAGGCACAATATGATGTAATGAGTTTGCAACCTAACCATGGTTCTAGTTCCCTAAAGTTCGGGATATGGGTTAGTCAAAGAGGGTCCACGGTTATGAGTCCGATGCACCGCGCGGAAGCCTTACCTTTGGAAGGGTTGGCGCATGTGGATGGGACCCCGCGACTTAAACTCGCTTCCATGGTTTGGTGAATTTACCATTCTCGGATGTACCCTTTGTTGCTCAGAGTGTTCAATCAGGTAGATTGAGCATGAATTCCAAGAGGGTTATGTCCATATGTAGAACACATATGGGTTTTAGAAAAGTGATAAAAACCCAATCACGAAGTAGAATCAAGCAAACAGTGCTAGAACTGGTTGAAACAAGATGGCAGATTTCTGGCTCGGTATTGGAAGAACGAAGCGCCAACCAACAGAGACTATCGCAAGGATATGAGCCCTGTCGCTTGGCGATAGAATTGTCGCTCAGCGATAAAACCCTATCTTCGGCGATATGCTCTTTTTTCTAGATGCCAGTTCCTACATGCCTCAGCAGATGTCTGTGTTCTTAGAATTTTCCATTTTTCGCAGTATTATTTCGATTCTAGTTACGAAAGATATTCCTCAAATTTCTTACGTGTAAAAATCCTATGTTTTTTACTCATTACGGATGGTCTTTCCAATGAGAATCTTTTTTATGCATATGAAAATAATGTTAATCAAAATTACGCACATGAAATACTTAGAACTTTTTGAGTCTCATCCACTCATTTTAAATAATTGCCAAAATAAATTTTATGAATTAAAATAGAAAACCTCCCCAGTGGAGTCGCCAAAAAATGTAGAGAATATTTCAAACATTATCCCAAACATGAACCCCACTGTGATCATACACTTAAGCATGGTGGCTTCCAAAGGGAAGGAAGCTAGAGCAAAAGAGTTGCAACAAGTTTTAGGAACTTCTAAACCGTTCACAGGGTGAAGATTACACCCTTTAACAATCTATAAGATCGTCAACTCCAATGAGTCTGGAACCAAGACTAGAAGTTTGGTGATGAAGGTACAAATTCAATCTAAAAGAGAAAGAACTCGCCCTAATAATAGGCCTCTACTTTATTATTCTCGTATTCATGTGCGCTTTCTGACAAACATGCAATCAATAGGTTTACCCTAAACTTGTTTAACTATGTTTGTTGAATATTAATGCACAAATAAAACTATTATTGGCGATCACTTGAATTATAATCATATTAACCTAAACAAGATTATTAATTATCTTATTAAGCGTGACTACAAGTACAAATTCTCTTTAAACATGCATAAAAGGTGTGATCAAGCAATAACAACAAATATAATCAAGGAACATAATAATCAAAATATTATAATAATCATAATCATGTTAAAGCATAATAGTAGCAAGATCCTAGGCATGATACTAACAAGATTAATAACAAACCCTAGCATGTCACTAAATAATAAAAATCAAAGATTTAGCCCTAACATGATACTAACATGAATATTAGGAAAGACAATAAGAAGCATCACATAAATCATACTTTAGTTTAGAAATTTTTAGTTGTTACCCTAGCATAATACTAGGAAGCAATAAAACATCCTAATATGATACTAGGAATCAAAATAACAACCTAAACATGATTTCTATATCATAGTATCAATTAAAACAATTAAAGTACTTACTTAGATTCCTCGTACCTCTTTCTAATAGTAAAATACACACGTTAGTAACTTCAAGGAAAATACAAATCAAACAATTAAATTAAATCATTGAAATACAGATTTGGGACGAAACCCTCAGAAATACCAAATCTTTCACGTCTAGGAGAAAGGCTACTTCAAATTATTCTAGGTGTGCGTAGATCTTGTGAACGCGGAATTTTTTTTATGAAAAGTTGGTTTAGAAAAACACAGAGAGAATATCAAAAACATCTTAATGAGTGTTTGTGAGAATTCGATGGAGAATTGGTGATTAAAAACAGAGGTCTAAGGACGCTATTTATAATGAAAACAAGTCCGGATATGATAACAAAAGAATCGAAGTTTGCAAAGGAATAAAACACGCCGCTGTCACCGCAACATCCCCTGTCGACAGGGTATGTCGCGCGGCAAAAGGGCCCGTCGCTGCGACAGGGTCTGTCGCAAGGCGACAGCCTAACGTTCGGCGCTGCAAAAGATTTTTCCACACGTTTTCTATGTTTTGATAAAATTAAATCGTAAAAGTCCGTATGAAGGGTAAAATCGTAATTTCATTTAAAACACTTCTTTTATTCCAAATAAAACTCATAAAACTTAATTATCAATCCTAATCACATTAGGATTCAAAAGAACCTTCTAGAAGACTCTAGAACACTAAAATCAATCCTAATTGCTGTAGGAATGATAATTCATAATAGGCCCTCCTCTAGATCACCGGGCCCAGTTTAGTAATTTGGCCATAACTTCCTCATTATTTATCGGAATTTGGCTTATAATATATCGTTGGAAAGCTCTTTTCGAGCTTTATCCAACTACACTATTATTGGACCTTTGTATTAGAACAAACTAAACTGGATTGGCTATTTTCATAGGTTTATGAAAACAGAAGGTGAGAATTTTAATAAAAACTAACCATAACACTAGACTTTCCACACTTTCACTTCATTCGATTATGATTTGACGTGAAAGGTATTCATTACCGGGTTTTGTTTTGGGGAGACACAAATGGGTGTCTACAAATATTTTTCTACCAAAAAATTGTATTCAAAATTTCCTTTCTGTATTTTGTTTCATTTTCTCAAATAATTTTTTTTTTCAGATTCTCAATAACCGTTTGGATAATGCATGTATATACATAACTATTTCCAGAAGGAATGAACAAATATTCGATTACTTGTTGACTCGAACTTATTCTCATTTTCTTAGGGATGGTAAACTAACTACCTGCAAGACAAAAATCAAAGATTGATAAGAACAAAGAAAATATTAGATGTTCTAAATCAACTTTGAGAATAAAATCACCGCAATGATCTTTACAAACATTTAGACATTATGTAAGATTCAAAACCTTAAACACAATTGTTTTAGGTTTGTAGACGTAGACAAGCAAATAACTAACTTGCTTTCTTGTACATGACTTTAGCTAAAATGCGAAAGTCATGTCATTGTCCTATATATTTCAAAACAAAAATAGGATATATACATAGGTCCATCTCAACATCATTATTATATGAATGACCTAAACAATAGCAAGTCATTAGAACTACCCAAAATTGGGGGATCTAAGACTTGTGAAATAGCAACAATGCACATAACCCGATATATTGGGGCTCCAATATCCACAAAAAAACAAAATATTTATGCCATTCTAGCTACTTTCGAGAATCTCTAGAACTACAAATGGTTTACGTAGATCTCGAGCTTTACAATTTTCAAACGTATCACATTGATCTAGCAACCATGTTGTCCCTTTGAAAACTAAGTTTGCAACTTAATTTGGATATTAAACAGGTTAAATACTCGAGCTATTTTCAAGTTCAACTTCAAAAACTAATCTTAGTGCATAATTGTTGTTTCAATACTTCAATTTACTCTAGAGATTAGAGAGTATGACTAGTATAGAGAAAAAGAAACAAAATCATGATGCACAAAACATACTTGCTCATAAGAAAGTTTAATACTCAATCATTCATCATGAAAATTTTATCAAGACACTTTATTAACATAAGACAAACAGTTTCATGAGTTAGAATGAAAACAAAGACTCCAAAATTCTAAATTAGGAGTCTTTGTTTCAAATTATTCCTCCATTGTTGCACACATTGGAATTTCGCAAGGAGGATAACATCTACTTTCTTGAGCTTTAAAACAGTTACTACTAGGCTTAGCAGATTTCCTTGTTAAAACTGTGAATGTTAAAAAAACGATTTAAACGCACTAGTTTAATCGTTTTTAAGATCCTAGTTGTTATCATAATAAGACGAAACACATATTTCTAGACCCTTTCATGCCCATTTCAAAAAACATAAAACAGTCTAATTATTAAAAACAAACAAGTCATCGAAGTCACCCAACATTAGGGATTACAATATTTGAAATACACAAAATGGGAGCTACAATATTTGAAAACATAAAATGGGGGCTCAAAAGCCCGAAGTATAGCCAAACTACTCTAGTTCGATGATTACTTCAAGAATTTCCTAAACTAACTAGTTTTGTGCAAATTTTGAAATCATAGTTTTATAAGTGAATAATAATAACCGTCGATTATGTTTATCTTTAATATAACCAATTTTGCAGCTTACGCGTGAAAAAAAAAAAAAAAAGTAAACATGAGTCGTAAGAGCAATTTCATGCTATTATTAAAGTTCAAAATTTCATTTATAATTTTAATGCATAATTTTTGTTTTAAACACTTCAATTTACATTAAATTAACAAGTATAGTCTATGAGAGCAAAAACCAGGAAATAAAGTTCAAGCACAAATTAATAAAAAATAAACACATATATGCTTGTACATGCTCATACATGATCAATACATTACCACGTCACATGACATTTGTTGCAATATATTGCTTAAACATGTCATAAAAACAAACAAACAAATTCATGAAAACAAGTCAAATCAAAAATCCCAACTTCAAATCAGGATTCTTCATTCGTTTTCTCCATTTTATTGACCAAGATCAAAGTCTGGTAAAAGGAGCAAGATTTACTTTCCTTAGCATTAAACGACAACTAAAAAATGGAAATAGATCAAAATACGAGAAAGAAGAGAAGAAGAAAGTGAGTTGCAGATCACGCTTCTCTAATTCTTTTACTAATTCAAATGTTGCGCGTGGCATCCCAGCGCAACCTAGTTTCTTGCATGCGCCTGGCCAGCGCGACCTACTAAATTGCGCGCAGATACTTGTCATTTAAATGACCGGTATTCAGATTTTTATCTGTTTTATCAATTTTAACAATTTTTTGTTCGTCATTAGACGTAATGGCACGCAAGTTATCAAAATCTTTTTAATTGCTTTGCATCCAGTAGTGTCTTTTCTTCTTTAATAGTTTTTGGCATCATCATGCATGCAAAGCGTGCTTTGTGCACCCTAAGTATACCTTTTTTGGACGTTTTTCGTAAGAGTGTCTTAAGACGTTCCGTAGTGGTGCTTTATGTAAAAGCTCCAATTGACAGGTTGTCTTTTCTTCTTTTTTCACGTCCACAACAAAAAGGAAGGCGTTGTCATATAGCGTAAAAATGTATGGCGTTGGTGTTGCGGAAAATATCACATCTTCCCAGCTTAACGTGATCTACCTCTCGTAACTAAAAGGTAGAATTTCATTACTTTACTTTATGCGTTAGCTCACGGGTCGACAGGTGTGCTGAACCATTCGAGAACAGACACTTCTTGATTTGAAGAAAATACATTAGTTAGTGAGCTTAATGGCTTACCGGGCACTTAGGGTGTCATCCATCTCTTGTATAAAGAAAGCAAATACAGCAGCTAGTGAGTTTACTAACTTGTCGGACAGTTAGGGTGTCATACACCCCCTGTATAAAGAGTGACATGCAATGTCGCATCTATGTAGGAATGTGCCTCCGGTCCTGAGACATGTAATTCTATCTTGTGAACACCGAGTATTGCGTTTTAAGAAGCGAATTGTCGAGAAATTTATTCAGGTTGCAAAAGCCGAAAAACTCTTTTTATCATCTTTACAACTTGTAAAATCAGGCTAAAGTTTCATTGACATATCGAGGGACTTTAGGCCAACGATGACATGATTGAGATGATATCATCCCCTTTAATACTTTTTAAACCGATTTCTTCTCATGACATTACATTGATCGCGGATAGATAGGTTGTTATGCTACCACCCTAACAAAATTAATCATTTATAATACCTAAACCTACACTAAACTAGTTAGTGGCAAGTAAAGGGTCGAACAACTAGGGAAGCACACTAATTCAACATCAAATATCACTAATGCAAGAGTGAAAAGGGGATTGTTTTTGTTGGTTTTGTTGAGTAGAACAGTAAAACTACAAGTAAGCAAGAAAATGATGGATTTAATCAATAGAAAATGACGCTAGGGATACGGGGGTGTCCAATATGACTAGAAAGAGAAGAATAATGGTGATTATCATGAAACATATGCCAAAAAACACAAGGTTCTACCTAAACAATTCATTCTCATGCAATAGTCTAGGCAAATCAATGAAAGAGGTCTACACTAATAAGGATCATTCTCATGCATCCTATTAGTTACAATCAAATCAAGAGAATAAAGAAGCACAGTCAATAAAAACTCCACTTTAATAACTCATTCTCATGCAATCATTAAAATAGAGGTGATCCTAATCTAGTTCAAATCACTTTCATGCATTTAAACTAGAAAACATCAAATAGAGTGCAACAATAATCCCAAGCTAATAAAAATCATGTCTTTCATCAATATATGGCATAATTTCAATCCAACCATCATCATTCATCCAATATAAAATCATATCTTCCACCCCCTTCCCCTAGCTAAAAGTTTAGCCTAGAGAAGGGAGATTAAACATAACATCAAAACTAGAAATAAACTCAAGAAACTCAAAATAAAACATGATTGAAATCAATGAAATCAATAATAACTAGATATACTAATAAGATTGACAAAAATAAGTAACAATAAAACAAATAAAAAATATTAAAGGAAAGGAAAAGAGATTACTAAAGAAAGGATTAAAGAAAGTTAAAAACTTGGATACTTGCTTGATTGATAGAAGATTAAAACTTGAGCAAAGTTGAATACAATAAAGGAAGCTTGAATAACAATATATTTTTTCTCTCTAGATTAGGCTAATGTTCTATGGAATTAGTACTAAGTGTTCTCTATTACAAAGAGTCTCGTCTATATATATGTGGCTCCACCCAAAACAAAGAGACTTGGACAACAAGGCGCAAATAAATCAGAAACCCATCCGTGCGCGCCCGCACACGACATATGCGCGCCTGCGCATTAGGTGTGTGCGCCCTCTCAGCGTAGTGCGCGGCCACAACTTTGAGGGTACGGGGAAAATAAGCGTGCCCGCACAGTAGGCCTGCGCGCCCGCGCATCAGTTGTGGGCACCTGCACAAAAGACGCACAACAAGTCGCGCAAACTCTATGGTTAGGCTCTATTTCTTCAGTCTGGCTGTGCGGGTTCTGACAGGGCTGCGCGCCCGCACAGCACCCCGCGCACAACAGTTAGCTTTGCTTCTTGATATCCTCTTTCTTTCGGCACATAATACCTACAAAAGCAAAGCATGGAAATCAAAATAAAAACAAAGCGTGAAGACATAGAGAAGGGAAGATAAGGGAGAAAAGAAAAGAGGAAGCAAAACTAAGTAAAAATGCTTAGAAAAAGGGTCAAACAAGTGCAAATGAGGGGAGAATCCTTAGATAAAAAGGATAAAAGAGTGGCATAAATGCCACTCATCAAAATCCCCCACACTTGCCTCTTGCTTGTCCTCAAGCAAGGAAAACCGGAACAAAAAGACAAACACAACAAACATAACATGACAAGGTTTTCGCAAAACCAATCAAACCTCAAGGTAATGGAATGCTCAATTTGGACTCATTTGCAAATAAATGCACCAAATAATACTTATCTTTCTCAATTCTAAGAGGGAAAACACGTTCCAAGATGCTCAAGGTTGAAAAAGACAAATCTAAGCTAAGCGTAGAGAACTAATGATTTCCTTCTCCGTCCTAGCCCCAACCAAGACGGTCTGTGTTCTCTCCACTGGCTTCAATTCATCCCCTAGATAGCTCCTCATATTTCCTCGAGGGAACCGGAAAAATAAAATTTTATGTTGAGTCATAAGGTCATCCTGACATCTCAACTATGCATACTCTCTCTATAGGGTAGAAATCTTTCTCCCTCTACCGTTCTTTGACCACGCCCCTCTACAGTCCAAGGGTCTTAAGTAGGGTTGTAATGTCATGGCTAGGGGTTATGGTTGGGAAACAATTTGAAAATTTTGGTGGCAATTCCTAAGTGAAGCGTAGGAGTGGCCATCTCTCAAGAACATCCTAAGAATTGAACCTATTCTTCAAACTTACAACCTTTCAAAACAAACCACACCATATTACTTCAATCTTTTTCTTTTTCTTATTTTTTTTTTCTTGGTTTTCATGAGTTTCAACTTTCTTGCCAAGCCTTTTTGCATACTCTTTTCACGAATAGCCTTTCAAAACCTTATTTGAATCAAATTACACAACTTTCTTGCTCAATTTCAACATTATCAAACTCGAACCTCACAAGCCAATGCTTCACTAACTACAAGGGTTGGTAGAACATAGGCTGATAGGTTTGTAATATGGCTAAGTTAAGAAAGGGTGAATGTAAAAATGAAAACCAAATTTGTAACAAAACACAAAGAAAACAAAGAAAAATTAGAAGAAATGCCCTCTTCCTCCTCTAGAGTTATATGGTCACGATCTTGGGAGCTAGACGCCAACATAAAAATTAAGACATGCATAGTTAAGGATCCTAAGTGCCGCTCACAAGAATGATGAAGGCTAGAACAAATGACGCTCACACAGGATAAGAAACATAACAAATACTAACCAAGGGAATCCTATCCACCATAGAGAGCAACACCATCTTACCACTTTCCCGTGAACTAGGGGTCAAACGTCCTCAAAAGTTCTAAACCAGGCTACCTTAGCTTACAATGTGTCTAACTCAACCCAAAGCATTCTCAAACCGTGCAAACCCTTAACAACTAGGAAGATAAGCATTCAAAGACACATCGAGGCAAACTAATCCAAAAGAGTGAGAAAATTACACATCAAAAATCATTTCAAATTGTCATAATTATGCTTGTAACACAAAAATGGGAAAACAAAACAAAAGAAAGAGGAAGAAATAAAAAAGGTTCACATCCGAGGCATATAATTCAGTTAAATCCCAATCGTCATACAAGTGATCGTTCGATAACAACATCAACGATCCCAAGTTCCATAGAACCAAAAACAAACATCCTCGAACCATTCAACTTCTTCCTAATCTAAACCTAAGCTAAACACCCAAGGAAAAAGAAAATAAAAGAGAGGAAAGGTCTCACCAAATGCCGCTTGAAATGAAGACAAGATAAATTATGCAATCTCACCAAAGGGGGTTCGATTTGCCCTTTGACTTCCTTCGTTTCCGTTTTCAAGCTTCAAAAGTGAGCCAAAGTGAAAGAAACGACTAGGACGAAACAAAAATAAAATAAAAAAGTTAAAAATCAAAGAAAGAAACTAAGAATTGAAACAAAATGAAGAAATAGAAATAAAATAAAATAAACTAAAAGAAATTTGGATTAAGGGAAGTTTGGACTATCGGGAGTTTGGATTTTTCCTCATGGGAGCGCCATCACCTAAACAAACACTTGAAAATTCATTAGCAAAAACTTATCAAAATCACCTAGGGACATAATCATCACAATCAAGCAGATAAATCAACATCAAAACATGATAAAGCCAACCAAACCATAAGAGCTCTACCACCTACAATGAAATCCTCGCCACACTAGCATGATGATGAGCCTTCCCCCACACTATAAAAAAAAACATCCCTTCGCCTCTTACACACACCCCACACCAAAACAATGCACCGTCCGCGGTGCGCCAAATTAAAACATTGGGAGGGGGCAAAGGGGAGAAATAAAGAACAAGGGGGGCTAGTGGCCACTAGGGCCGGCTTCGTCGTCATCTCCATCATTCTCTGTGTCGTAAGAGAAACCGTCCGGAGGGATGCCGTGTGGGTCACAACCACTGGAGAAACCCGGAGGCCAACCATAGTAACCTCGGAAGAGGTCTTGTTGCCATTGAGGCAACGGGTCGAATGGGGCGGGAAGCTGAAGAGGGGAAGGGTGGGTAGGGTCGACTTATGGATAGTTTGGATCACCCCTAAAATCCCTCCCCCCGGGGGCACAATAATCGTACCCGGTTTCCGTCGGGTAGTCTACCTGGGAAACACCGTGGGAGGAGGGCCCTTGCCAATAGGGCCAAGTAAGTTGTGATCCCTGCCACCCAGGGACTTGGCCTTGATGGGGTGGCCAATAGGGGTAATTTACCGGGGGGGGTGACCTCACCCCTATCCACGGCTGTACCGTAAAGAGCTTGGGTTTGCATAAACATACCCTGTTGGTTCTCCATTATGCTCTGCATGCCAAGTTGCATGCTCATCATTTGTTGTTCAAGGCTTCTCATGCCTTCATGCTGTTGCTGTTGCTGATGATGTTGTTGTTGTTATTGTTTTTGCTGCTGCTGCTGTTGTTGTTGATGCTGTTGTTGTTGTTGTTGCTGTTGTTGCTGTTGCTGTTGTTGTTGGTCGACTTCTATATTCCTTACGCCACCCTAAGCAGTGGGTAGCACACCATTATCTCGCGGAATTTTCCATACATTCCTTGAGTTCCACTCAAAGGATGTATGGCTAGGGTATGGCAAAATACAATGGTGCTCTTGGTCAACAATCCAAGCATGAAAATTTTTGGCATCTGAAGTTCCTTGGAGGAACCCCGACCTTCTCATCTATTGTATGTCAATGAATAGATCTTTGTCTGCCCAAACTTGAGTGCACGAGGGGAAGAAGCGTTCATATTTGAGCTTCTTGGCAATCCTTGTAATCATCCCACCGAGGGCAATTTCTCCTGTCTTGTGGCCCGACTTGATTGCCTCGCAGCACACGATGAACCAGTACCCCATATTGAGCCGCCCTATCAATTCCTCCCTAGTGGCACCCAACAAAGTAAATAGCTCCTTATGCGAGAGCTTGCTCAAGTCCTGCTTGCTAAACACCGCAAACCCCAGAATGCGGTGTAGAATACAGAACACAGGGTGGATAATATGGTTGGCCACCGAATACCTGGTGTTGAACTCTTCAATGTCGGTAATTGTTTGCCACCATCTAAATGCATCGTACTTAGGGAACAGGCTCAATGAAGGGGAAAAGAGGTCCGCCTTGGGGTTCAAATCCAACAATACATTAAGATCACTAAGAGTCATAGTGTGCTGGTTGTTGAACAATTGAAAGGAAATTTGGAAGTCGTTCCCATGAGGCTCTTTTTCAAAAGAGGCCAAGAATTTGAAGGTGGGCTCCTTATAAGTTCGGAATTGATGTTTGATGAACTCACTCATCCTCAAGTTATCAAGGAGCGACCTTATATTGTCGTCAATCCCGAAAGCTCTCATGGAGCG
The DNA here is from genome assembly GCF_948465745.1 of Chenopodium album. Taxonomy (NCBI): domain Eukaryota; kingdom Viridiplantae; phylum Streptophyta; class Magnoliopsida; order Caryophyllales; family Amaranthaceae; genus Chenopodium; species Chenopodium album. The sequence continues at coordinate 47,378,778 of NC_137839.1, forward strand.
TTGATCATAATGTCAGGAGGGATTTGGCTTTCGTCCGTGAAGGTCGTTGAAGAACGTAGCATGGACCTTGTTCGAAAATCTCAATCTAGGGGGAACACTAGGTCCTTGAGCTTGAGTTTGTTGGGTACTCGGTTCTTCAACCCTTAGCTTGAGCTCCTTTCTGCTCTTCCTTTTGCTCATTATGTTCAAGAAATACAAACAACCCAACCAAAAGGAGAACTATCTTCGAACTCAACCAACAATTGGAAAACAACAACAACCCAAGTCTAAACAATCTACAAAAGGGTTAGTACTAACAACTAACCACACAAATATAACGCCCAAGACAACAAGAATCAACAACAAAGCAGTCAATCAAAACACATTATGATAGCAAGAAATTCTCATGAAAGTAGTTGCATTATCATCAATACAAACACCAAATTTCTCAAGTTAATTTCATGAAAATGGCTTCCAAATCATTAAATTTCACACTAATAACCAACAAATCCTTCACAAAGAAAACAAAAATCATATGCAATTCACTCAAGCTAATTCATGTTTAATAACTAAAAATTTTGCATAAATAAGTGAAATTAAGTAATAAAATAGCAAAATTTAGAGTTATACCACTTTGTAGAAGCTTAAACACCACTAAGAGCCTCCAAGAACACCACCTTCAATTAAGCTTGCAAACCATGAAAATGGAGGATTTTTGGGTATTTTGGAGGGAAAAAGTGGGTGAATTTGTGAGTAGAGTGAAAGTTTTTGATGGATTTAAAAGAAAATCAATGGAATTTGTGAGAAATGGAAGAAATTTGAAGGTTAGGGTTTGGGCTTGTGAGGAGAGAGAACAGAGCATGAAAATTGGGTTTCGAAAATATGAGAATGAAATCGGGAAGAAGATGGTTAAAACCCGATTTTCCTAGCTATGCGCACCCGCACAGGTAAGCTGCGCGCCCGCACAGAAGTCGCGCACTAGGTCGCGCAAATTCTCTGTCTCGAGTCTCCAATTTTGATTAAATCTGTGCGGGTTCCGACAGTGAACGCGCGCCCGCACACATACCCTGCGCGCCCGCACATAGGTCGCACAGCAAGTCGCGCAAACTTTCTGCCTCGAGCTTCAATTTGTGAATAAATCTGTGCGGGTTCTGACAGTGCCTGCGCGCCCGCACAGATGTCGCGCACAGGGTCGCACAGAGTAAAATTCGATTTATCCTCACATCTTCGAAATAGAAAATCCTTGCTCCTTCATCATCCAAACACCTATCAACCAAAAAGATGAAAAAAATCAAATTCAAATTCAAATTCAAAAAGGAGAAAGTGAAATCGGAATATTCTAAAAAAAAGTATAAAAAGGAGTTAGAAACTCGGGTTGCCTCCCGAGAAGCGCTTCTTTATGAGGTCACTAGCTTGACCATGAGAAAAATTCTTCAAGTGGGAGGCTTGGGATCCAAAGGATCAAGCATTATACATTCGATGATACCAACTTCTTCCTTGCAAAAGTAATGCTTTAAACGATGACCATTAACCATAAACTTGTTACCATCCGCGTCTAACTCAAAGGAGCCATAAGGAGTAGTCTTTGATATCACAAAAGGACCCGACCACTTTGATTTGAGTTTACCCGGAAACAAACGAAGCCTTGAGTTGAAAAGCAAAACCTTGTCTCCAACCTTAAAGTTCTTGTTTAGAATATGTTGGTCATGCCACTTTTTGGTCTTCTCCTTATATAACCTTGAGCTCTCATAAGAATCATCTCTAAGCTCTTCAAGTTCATTGAGCTTAAGCAATCTCTTCTCACCGGCCAACGATAAATCCATATTGAGCTCTTTGATGGGCCACCAAGCCTTGTATTCTAACTCAACCGGCAAGTGACAAGTTTTTCCATAGACCAACCTATAGGGGGTTGTGCCGATTGGAGTCTTTTACGCCGTCCTAAGAGCCCATAGTGTGTCATCAAGTTTGAGAGACCAATCTTTCCTTGATTTGTTCACCATCCTTTCAAGAAGATTTTTGATTTCACGATTCGAGACCTCCACTTGTCCTTGAGTCTTAGGGTGGTAAGGTAATCCAACCTTGTGATGAACGCCATATCTCTTGAGAAGAGCTTCAAATTGCTTTTTGGCGAAATGGGAGGCTCCATCACTAATTAGCACCCTCGGAACTCCAAACCTAGAAAAAATGATCTTCTTTAGGAGCTTAAGCGCAACCTTGTGATCATTCATAGGTGAGGGTATGGCTTCAATCCATTTCGTAACATAATCGACCACTGCCAAGATATATAGATTCCCACAAGAAGAAATGAAAGGCCCCATAAAATCCACCCCCCAAACATTAAGCAACGAATTGGTGGGCGTCACTATGCATTGTCGGCCACCACAATAAGGATTGAGATATTTTTTCCACTGTTTTGTCAACAACACCATGTCCTCCACATAGTAGTTAGTGGCAATGCTCAAGAACACCTTGAATTTCATGATCTGGAACGCACTTCCGATAAAGGCCATCTCCACATTGCTTGAATAGGTATGGGTCATTCCAAAAGTATCTTCTCACCTCCTTGAAAAACTTCTACTTTTGTTGAGAAGAGTACTTCGGGGGAACGACTCCACACGCAAGATAGTGGGCTATATCCGCGTACCAAGGGGTAGAAGTTGACACCAAAGCCATGAGAGCCTCGAATCCTATCTCATCATTAATCGGTACTTCCTCCATGTTCTCAAATGGTAGCCTAGACAAATGATCCGCTACATAGTTCTCTGCTCCTTTTTTGTCCCTCATTTCCATGAGAAAGTCTTGGAGAGAGAGAACCCAACGGATCAAGCGAGGCTTTGCTTCTTTCTTGGTCATCAGATACCGCACCGCGATGTGATCCGTGTACACAATAACTTTTGAGCATATGAGATAGGATCGAAACTTATCGAATGCAAACAGTACCGCTAACATCTCTTTCTCTGTTGTTATGTAATTCTTTTGATCCTCATCTAGAGTCCTACTTGCGTTGTAGCTGACACATGATCTTCCTTGTTTCTTTTGACCTAGAACGGAACCTACTGCAAAGTCACTAGCATCGCACATTAGCTCAAAAGGCAAGCTCCAATCCGGAGCTTGCACAACGGGAGAAGAAATGAGAGCTTCCTTGAGCTTACGAAATGCCTCAAGGCAAGCCTCATTGAAGTAAAAAACAACCTCTTTTTTGAGTAATTCGGTCAAGGGTTTAGTGATTGAAGAAATATCTTTAATAAACCTCCAGTAAAAACCGGCATGCCCAAGAAAAGCCGTACCCCCGTGATGGATGTAGGAGGGGGAAACTTTTCAATCACTGAAACCTTGGCCGAATCTACTTCAATGCCATTTTTTGAAACCTTATGGCCGAGGATAATGCCCTCCTCGACCATAAAATGGCACTTTTCCCAATTTAAAACCAAACTCGTCTCCTGACACCTTTTCAAAACTTTTTCAAGGTTAAAAAGACAAGTGTCAAAAGACGAGCCGCCAACACTAAAATCATCCATGAAAACCTCAATTTCTTTTTTAAGCATCTTAGAGAAAATCGAAGTCATGCATCTTTGAAAGGTAGAGGGAGCATTGCATAATCCGAACGACATTCTTCGGTATTCAAATGTCCCATATGGACATGTGAAAGTAGTTAGTTTTCTCTTGATCACTTGGATGGATAGGGATTTGGAAAAATCTAGGATACCCATGCAAGAAACAAAAGAAATCATGGTTAGAAAGCCTTTCAAGCATTTGGTCCATGAAAGGGAGAAGAAAATGATCTTTCTTGGTGTTTTTGTTCAATCTCCTATAATCAATGCACATTCTCCACCCGATCACTGTCCAGGTGGAGATTTCCTCTCCCTTTTCATCCTTGATTATGGTCATCCCACCCTTCTTTGGAACTACATGAACCGGGCTAACCCATTTGCTATCGGAGATAGCATAGATGATGCCCGCCTCACGTAGTTTCAAAATCTCTTTCTTCACAACCTCTTGAAGGTTGGGGTTCAACCTTCTTTGAATTTCAATGGAGGTGGAATGATCATCTTCAAGATGAATACGATGCATGCATAAAGAAGGGCTAATACCTTTAATATCATCAATGCTATACCCTATCACATCCCTATATTTCCTTAAAACATCAAGAAGTTTTTCAAAATTAAGACCATCTAGGGTAGCATTGATAATAATAGGGTATTTTCCCTCCTTATCAAGAAAAGCATATTTCAAAGAAGGGGGGAGGGGCTTGAGTTCTACCTTGGGAGGAGGCTTAGAAATCTCCTCCAATTTCTCTTCCTTGGACTCAAGCTCGATCACAACTTGTTGTTTAACTTCCTCCTTTGAGGATTCCTCCATTGCCATGAAAAATTCTTTAGCCTCTTGAGAATGGAACTCTTCTTTGCATGTAAGGGCTTCTATCATTGGGTCTTGAGGCCTCATCACGACCCTCCCCAAGCGATCTAGCTCCTCATTCACAACATCAACTCTATAGCGTTTTTCAACCACGGGGGTCTTGAGCAACTTAGAAAATTCAAAGAAAATCTTTTCATCGGCCACTTCACTAGTGATGGTGTTGTTCTTGCAATTGATGACCGCCCCAAAAGTTTTAAGAGCTTCACGTCCCAAAATCAAATGAGTGTTAACATCTTCCTCCATATCCATCACTACAAAGTCACAAGGCACGTAGATGTGTCCCACTTGAATTGGAACATCCTCAAGCTCTCCACAAGGTAATTTCACCGATCGATCGGCCAATTAAATTGTCTTGCTTGTAGGGATCATCTCAATATTGAGTTTTCGAGCAATGGATAGAGGGATTAAACTAACACTTGCTCCAAGATCGGCTAAGGCGCCCCTAGCTTCCATGTTTCCAATTTTTACTGGCAAAGTGAAACTTGTCGGATCTTTTTCCTTCTTGGGCATCTTATGTTGGACAAGAGCACTCACTTGATGTGGAAGGGTGATAAGCTCATCATTGAGCTTCCTCTTGTTGGTGAGAATATCTTTGAGGAACTTGGAATAAGATGGCATTTGTGTCACAACTTCAAGAAAAGGGAGGTTGATATGCAAATTCTTCATGACACTAAGAAATTTTGTGAACTTGTCATTCAACTTCCTCTCCGCAAGCCGACCGGGAAAAGGAACCGGTCCATCAAGATTCCTAGCCTCACTAGAAATTGAAGTTGTCTTCTCATTGTAAAGCTTCTTCTTCTCCGAACCTCCTTCTATGTCATCACCCTTTTCTTTCTCACCTCCCTTGTTTTCATTCACACTCTCCTCTCCTCCCTTCTTTTTCTCACTATCCCCTTCATTTTTCCATTCATAGGAAGTTCCCGACCTCAATGTGATCACCTTGCATGTATCGGTTTTTGGATTGTGAGATGGGTTAGGTTGTGGTTGTCCGGGTATAGTGGATGGTGAATTGAAATGAGTTCTCTCGGCCAATTGAGCTAGTTGTGAATCAACCATCTTGTTGTGAGCTCTTATCTCTTGCATTAGTTGCCCAAAAGATTGCATTTGCGCATGCATGGCTTGGAGGAGTTGAGTTTGAGTTAGCTCCGCTTGAGGTGCTTGTTCTTGATGTTTCTTTGAGGTGCTTGGGTTTTATTGTTGTATTGGTTGTTCCTTGGATAGCTTCCTCTTGGGTTTTGGGGTTGAGATGGAGGTGGATTTTGATATTGAGGGTTGGAGTTATAGGAAAGTTGAGCATGTTGGTTCAATTGTTGAGGTTGAGGTACAAACCCGGGTGGTGGTTGTCTCCAAGCTACTCCACCGCCGCTTCCTCTAAATCCCTCTTGCCTTGTGTTGTATGCCGCTACATGTTCGGGGCTTAAACCTCCACAATAGGATGACCTCATCTTTCAATGCAAGCATAGAAGTGAATACATGAGCAATAAGTGGCCATCCAATTACACATGCAATTAACCAATTCTTTAACAATCAATCATCAACCCAAAATGAACATGCAAACACAAACATCAATTAACCCATGGCTTGGTTGGGTCTCCACCCAACCCCTAGTTAAGAAACTACTCACTAAACATGGTGAAGAACATTCTAACAACAATATCTAAATTCAAAATTAATCTAACAAATTGAAGAGAGTAGTAAGAACAAAGTAGATTGAACATGCAACATCAATTAACCAAAATGGCGCCGTTGCCGGGGAATGGCATTGAGCATTGAGTTACTTGTGAAACATGTGAGACTAGTTCATTTGTATAGATTTGTTTTTCTTTGATTTCTTTGACTAACTTTTTGTTGTAGGTGTTAGTAGAGGGATATTCGGTCGTTGGACAATCACCCTCAAGCCAAACACTATTTCTACCTAAACTAACCTAAGACAAGTCTAGGGCAAGTAAAGGATCGTATCCACAGGGAATGGGTATGAGTACACCGAGAATATGAAACGGTTGTAATCTAGTTCGGTCACAAATGGGAGGTTTGATTAAATAACTACTATATGGAGACAAACACTAGGGGGAAATGGGAATCGACACCAACCAAACCAATGAATCAAAACAATAGGCAAGCATGTACACAAATTGGGTGATAGAAAGGGCACTCAACATTGTCTTCTTTCGAAGCCACCACACTAAGCATTCTTAAACCAAACTCAACTAGCAAGATAGGCCAACCAAGTCTTAACAATAGGAAGTAGACTACTAACTCGGGTTCGTCTTTCGATCGATTCGAGATAGTACTAAGGCACAAATAATTGGGATTTCTCACCTAATTATCGCAACTAAGACTACTACATCATCCAAACAAGGAACCGTAATCAAGATAGAAATTCGGTTTAATCATACAAGAAAAGGTTCACTTCTTTCGAAACTACAACACTAAGCATTCCTAAACTAAACTCGACTAACAAGATAGGCCAACCAAGTTTTAACGATGGGAAGTAGACTACTAACTCGGGTTTGTCTTTCGATCGGTTCGAGATAGTACTAAGGCACAAATAATTGGGATTTCTCTCCTAATTACCGCAACTAAGACTACTACATCATCCAAACGAGGTACCGTAATCAAGAGGAATTTAGCATAATCATACAAGAAATGGCTCACATCTAGACCTCATCTTTCAATGCAAGCATAGAAGTGAATACATGAGCAATAAGTGGCCATCCAATTACACATGCAATTAACCAATTCTTTAACAATCAATCATCAACCCAAAATGAACATGCAAACACAAACATCAATTAACCCATGGCTTGGTTGGGTCTCCACCCAACCCCTAGTTAAGAAACTACTCACTAAACATGGTGAAGAACATTCTAACAACAATATCTAAATTCAAAATTAATCTAACAAATTGAAGAGAGTAGTAAGAACAAAGTAGATTGAACATGCAACAACAATTAACCAAGATTAAGAGAGAAATCTACAATTCAAGGAATTAAAAACAGAAAATAAAGAGTAAGGGATAGAGGAAAGAGATTACTAATGAAGCTTCAAGGTTGAGAAAATGTTGAAAGGAAGAATACAAACTTCAATTAATCTACTTCAATGATAGAGTTTGAGAGAAACTAAACTAATTAATAAGAGTTTAGAGAGTTAAGGGCCTAAGAAGACTAAAGGGAAGAAGGTGATCTTCTCCAAGGAAGAAGATGCAGAAAACTGAAGCCAAGGGTCGTATTTATACACCCCGAAATAACATTGTAAAATCCGCCCAAAAAGTCGGGTCTGCATGTAGGAGCGCCCGCTCCTACATAGAGGAGCGCCCGCTCCTCAGGCTGGAGCGCCCTCTCCTGTCTCTTGCGCGCCCTCTCCTCCTGCAGCGATTTGAGGCAGTTTGTGGAAGATCAGGGAGGAGCGCCCGCTCCTACTATGGTGCACGCCCTCTCCTAGCTGGGAATAAAGAGAGGCAGATTGTGGCGCTTGGGGTAGGAGCGCCCTCTCCTAAGGGGTTGCACGCCCTCTCCTCTTGTGCTTTGCTTCCAATATAGTTCTTCATGTTCATGCTATATGACCAATTTCTCCTTGCATCTACAAACACGAACACACACATAAAAAGGAACGGGGAAGCCAAAAGTTGTAATCATACACAAAAAGGAGTCGGAAAGGGGGGGTAAAGAAGGGAAAATGACAACAAAATTGTGCTAAAAATACCATTATAAGTGGACAAATAAAACACTTATCAAATTCCCCCAAGCCAGCCAATTGCTTGTCCCTAAGCAATTCACTTGGCGCTAAAGAAACTAATAGATTAGTCCAAAGAAAAGCACATGTAAAGATAAAAGAATCCTTAAGCAATAAAACTCGAGCATGAGGTATATGCCTAAGATCAACCACGGTCATGACTAACCAAGGCCTAGCTAACCTTCCCGAATGTACTCAACTTTGGTCCATTCAACCAATCTTACCGCGTCCCCACATAAAGTTGAAATTCTCCCTAATGGTAGTGTCTCATGACTCCTCGAAGGAGCCGGAAGAAAAATAGACAAAAGAAAGTTTAGAACACTCGACATCTCAATGATAAGTACCCTCTCCATATGCTTGTGAACCAACTCCCTCCACCGACAATGGATTCAACTACTCTACTAACATTACAAAACTCAAGGATTACGACACAAGTTAAGGCATAGAGAAAACTAGAAGTGCTTTGCAATTAAAGTCAAGCTAAGATATATAGCACTAAGAGCAAACCTAAAGAGGTTTCTAACTTTGACCCAAATTACAAAATATGAATAAACTTGAAATAAAAACGCACCCCCAAGCTTGTTTAATTGCTAGGGTGATGGCTATTCATCACTTCTTTTCTTTCCCTTCTTTCTTTCCTTTTTTTTTTTTCTTTCTTTCTTTCTTTCTTTTTTTTTTCTTTTTTTCTTTTTTTTTTTCAAACTTGAACATTTACATCACTAACTACTAATTACAATAAATTAAAAATTGAACTAAGAACACAAGAATGATATGCCTTAATTTTTTTGTGAATAAACAATATATAACAACCTTTATCAATCACTAAGATTAGTTTAGGCCGCGATCTTGGGAGTTGGGACTCAAGTTCTCGATCTAGGTACTAAATCAAAGAGGATCCTTGCCACTCATTCAAAATGTAGTAGGCTTGAAAAAAAAATATTACAACCTCACTTTTGGGAACAATATGGGATCAATTACTACCTTTTGGGGTTCAAATTCCTTTGATATGGGCGACAACCTTCTTACCACAATCCTAGACTTTAGGTCTCGTACATTCGGTAAGGTTATTGTCACACTAGCCTAAACTAGCCAATTCTATGTTCAACCAAGGGCATCTAAACCATGCTCGAAATTTTATTACCAAAAGAAAGCAAATATCCATCACATGCAATCCAATATCCTCATTGAGGACTATTCTAAAAGCAATTTTTTTTTTTTAGAGGAAAAGCAAAAATACTCGGGTTGCCTCCCGGGAACGCTTCTTTAACGTCACTAGCTTGACGAAAATTCGAAGATTGGTTTCTTCACTAACACCTACAACAAAAAGTTAGTCAAAGAAATCAAAGAAAAACAAATCTATACAAATGAACTAGTCTCACATGTTTCACAAGTAACTCAATGCTCAATGCCATTCCCCGGCAACGGCGCCATTTTGGTAATAAAATTTCGAGCATGGTTTAGATGCCCTTGGTTGAACATAGAATTGGCTAGTTTAGGCTAGTGTGACAATAACCTTACCGAATGTACGAGACCTAAAGTCTAGGATTGTGGTAAGAAGGTTGTCGCCCATATCAAAGGAATTTGAACCCCAAAAGGTAGTAATTGATCCCATATTGTTCCCAAAAGTGAGGTTGTAATATTTTTTTTTCAAGCCTACTACATTTTGAATGAGTGGCAAGGATCCTCTTTGATTTAGTACCTAGATCGAGAACTTGAGTCCCAACTCCCAAGATCGCGGCCTAAACTAATCTTAGTGATTGATAAAGGTTGTTATATATTGTTTATTCACAAAAAAATTAAGGCATATCATTCTTGTGTTCTTAGTTCAATTTTTAATTTATTGTAATTAGTAGTTAGTGATGTAAATGTTCAAGTTTGAAAAAAAAAAAAAAGAAAAAAAGAAAAAAAAAAGAAAGAAAGAAAGAAAGAAAAAAAAAAAGGAAAGAAAGAAGGGAAAGAAAAGAAGTGATGAATAGCCATCACCCTAGCAATTAAACAAGCTTGGGGGTGCGTTTTTATTTCAAGTTTATTCATATTTTGTAATTTGGGTCAAAGTTAGAAACCTCTTTAGGTTTGCTCTTAGTGCTATATATCTTAGCTTGACTTTAATTGCAAAGCACTTCTAGTTTTCTCTATGCCTTAACTTGTGTCGTAATCCTTGAGTTTTGTAATGTTAGTAGAGTAGTTGAATCCATTGTCGGTGGAGGGAGTTGGTTCACAAGCATATGGAGAGGGTACTTATCATTGAGATGTCGAGTGTTCTAAACTTTCTTTTGTCTATTTTTCTTCCGGCTCCTTCGAGGAGTCATGGTTCGTTCCTCCACAATTTTGACAAGAGAAAGAGTTAACTGGAGAAAAGCTTGCACCACCACTTGAACTTGCATTCACACTCGTGTTCAACTTGGAAAGCCCTTATGTTAGTTGATCAATTTGATGTTGTAATTGATCAACTTTCTCCAATTCGTAAATACCACCTCTCTTTGGAGCGTTTCTTCTTCGCCCCCCCCCCCCCCCCAAGAGTAATTCTTTGCTACCTTTTCTATTGTAGCTTCAACTTGATTTTGAGGGATCTTGATTAATTGACCACCCGCCCCCGCATCCAAATTGGCTCTTGACATGGTCTCCAATCCGTCGTAGAAAAACCGCATGAGCAACCCTTGATTGTACTCATGGTGGGGACATGCTTGTACTAACTCCTTGAATCTCTCCCGTGATTCACCAAGACTTTCATCGGCCTCTTACTCAAATGATGCAATTTTCCTTCTCATTTCGGCGGTCTTCTCTTCGGAGATAAAGCGCTTCAAGAACGCCTTTACCACCTCCCTCCATGTTGTGAGAGTGTTAGGCTTTACTTGCTTTAGCCATTTCTTTGCTCGTCCAGTGAGAGATTGCCAGAAAAGGTGCATACGAATGTAGTCTTGACTCACTTCATTGGTTTGCATCATTGCGCACAATTCGAGGAATCGGTCCAAATGTTCAATACGGTCCTCACTTGCACTTCCGGAAAATTGCTCCGATTGGACCATTCGCGTATATTGTGGATGGATCGAAAAGTTGGTTTCCGTGACGGGTAGAAAATTCCCTCCCGTGAGCTCGTAATCCTCCGGATTTCCAAACTCACGAAATAAAACATCATTCTCTTGTCCTGCCATTAATTCGTGTGGTGAACTTGAAGAGTAAGTATCACTCTCACTATCAACTATATCACCAAAACCTCTTCCCTCGTCTTGATAAAGCCTACGAACTTGTCTCAAGGCTCGGTTGATTTCGTGGTCAATTTGATGTGAGGGTGCTCCTTGAGACCTCTTATGCATTCACCAAAGCTAAGCAAACAATTAGCAATGCCAAGGATAATAAAACAAAAAAAAACAAAAAAAAAAGAAAGCAAAATGACTCTAACAAAAGCAATAATAGACGCTAAACAAGCCGCTTCACCGGCGACGACGCCAAAATTTGATCGCGGATAGATAGGTCGTTATGCTACCACCCAAAACAAATTAATCATTTATAATACCTAAACCTACACTAAACTAGTTAGTGGCAAGTAAAGGGTCGAACCACTAGGGAAGCACACTAATTCAACATCAAATATCACTATTGCAAGAGTGAAAAGGGGATGGTTTTTGTTGGTTTTGTTGAGTAGAACACTAAAACTAAAAGTAAGCAAGAAAATGATGATTTAAATAAATAGAAAATGACGCTAGGGATACGGGGGTGTCCAATATGATTAGAAAGAGGAGAATAATTGTGATTATCATGAAACATATGCCAAAGAACACAAGGTTCTACCTAAACAATTCATTCTCATGCAATAGTCTAGGCAAATCAATGAAAGAGGTCTACACCCCAAAAGAAAGAGACTTGGACAACAAGGCGCAAATAAATCAGAAACCCAGTCGTGCGCGCCCGCGCAGTAGGGTTGTGCGCCCTCTCAGCGTAGTGCGCGGCCGCAACTTTGAGGGTACGGGGAAAATAAGCGCGCCCGCACAGTAGGCCTGCGCGCCCACGCATCAGGTGTATGCGCCCACACAGAAGACGCACAGCAAGTCGCGCAAACTCTCTGGTAAGGCTATGTTTCTTCAGTCTGGCTGTGCGGGTTATGACAGGGTTGCGCACCCGCACAGCCTAACATGCGCGCCCGCACAGAAGCCGCACATCACCCCGCGCACAACAGTTAGCTTGGCTTCTTGAAATCCTCTTTCTTTCAGCACATAATACCTACAAAACCAAAGCATGGAAATCACAATAAAAACAAAGCGAGAAGACTAAGAGAAAGGAAGATATGGGAGAAAAGAAAAGAGGAAGCAAAACTAAGTAAAAATGCTTAGAAAAAGGGCCAAACAAGTGCAAATGAGGGGAGAATCCTTAGAGAAAAAGGATAAAAGAGTGGCATAAATGCCACTAATCATACATCACCAAGATCACCTTACTTGTAAAAGCGCTCTATAATCACAAAGTATCAATCAGATTCTTCAGCACGCTAACACTAGAAAATACTTTTTCTTGCCATAATAGCTACTTGTCTCAAACACTTAGCGAATCAAGAATCGTTTTGACATCCTTAAATATTACTTAAAGATTCTCTATTCTTAGGGAACTTCACAGAATGAGTCTCACATTTATTTCCTTGACTACTTTGATCATCATCTATTCTAGACTCGATCAAAGTGGGGGATAATTGTAGACACCTACTCTTGGCCTCTTGTCCCGAAAGGAAGTGCGATGATACTAGAAAAATTCGTTCTTCGTGCTAGATCAAAGTTGAAGTGTTTATGGACTACGAAATGCATTATAAAGTAAGTTAAAACTTGTATTTGAGACTAAGTTATAATAAAGCCTTGTCTGATTACTAATCAGGCCTAAAACGTGCTCATACATGTTTAAAATTGATTAAAATCGGACACAAATGCGGGAAAATGCAATGATTCGATGCAATTGCTCTTACATTGTTGAAAATCGAGCTAAAAAGATTAAAAAAAAACCTTCATATTTCCATGCATGGCCTATGCATTTGGATATCCCTTTCAAAGAGCTTTCCAACGGTATATTATACGCCCAATTTCGAGCTAAAAAAAGAAGTTATGATAAAAACACTAAACCGGGCCCTAAAACCGACACCCTTTCACTCCAATGGCTATATCTTTTGATCCTTAGAAGATTTTAACCTAACTCAAACTGAATTGGGAAGTAGATATTCAGAGCTTTCCAATAATATCTCACACGCCTAAATCCAACTTTGCAATAAAAAGTTATGGAAGTTTTGAGATGCGCAAACTTTCCAATGAGCGACTCATTGAGATGTGCGTGGCACCCAGTGCGACTTAGAGAGTTTCGCGCGCACCTGATGGCGCGACTCTAAAACCCTAAACCTAGATCACTACGCCTATCAATAGGGGTATTCGTTCAGCATTACAAGGACAGGAAGTAAAATTGTTCTTTCGAATTACCTATCCACTAGTCTACTTATAATCATATTATAATTAGACTAGGTTAGGAAGTCCGAAACCTCTCTAACCCCTCGACATGGCTAACCATAATAGGGGATGAGGCCCATCATGGGCCTAGTCCTCTTGTGCTCTATCTAGGCCTTTTATGTGACGTTATAGTATTCGTCCAATTAGGCTTTGGCCTATTTTACTAGCCCAAAGATCGTTAGTACCTCTAGCTATGATATAACGACAACCCCAATCTACAAACTTTATTATCTCCATAATTTGATCCATTTATATATATCTAGAAATTGCATATGACGATGACATAAATTCTTCAATCTCCCACTTGTCTGAGACAAGTGTGGAATATTCAAATTCCTTAAGTCAATGTGTATCAATTTCAAAATATGATTTCATCACATGTCGAGATCATAATAATCTACAAATCCTTTATTGTAACCTGAGTTTAAATTACAAAACCAAATGATTACTGAGTAATGCGTTTGAACGCGACCACGTATTTCTTGAATTCTCCCTCTTCAAGCGGCCATGTCACATTCCCTAATTTAATAGGTAGACTCTATCCAATCTTATAGACCCAAGGCTCCCACTCAACTTTTGAAGTAACTAGGAAACATCCTTTTTAATCTCCAATTACGGGTAGACGTTTAAATGTACCATAGTTAAATCAATCATTGAACAGAATCAATGTTCCACTCATGTCAAAGGAATCCACTAATATGTCAGAAGTTCTATACTTGAACTTTAAAGTAGGTCAATAGTTCGATCATGCATCATTCATACATATCCAAGTGATTGACCGAGCATCACTATGCTCCTATAGCCCATGAAATTGTGTCATCCAATCAATCTTACATGTTGGTCCATTTATTGAAATCATTTATGTCCACTTTAATGATTTCGAACTAGGAACTTTAATAATATATGAATTATGTTTACCTGTGGGGTTTCATTCACCACGTCATCAACCTAACGAGCCCGTCAATTCATAATTATCTTGAACACTTTATTTAATTTCCAATACCATTATTAAATAAGAGAAATGATAATTTATGTTTTAAACATAATTCTGCAAATATATGTATTCCTTATGCAATATGTTTTCTCCAAACACACACAACTTGAATTAGATAATTTTCTACAATCCGAGACTTTCATATGACTCTCATACCTTAGTCTGTGGAAGGGGTTTAATAAATGATGTTAACATTCATAATTAAACTCTGCATATCACGACATCCCAGTTGTCATTGATCTCATAAACGAGGTGATTTCTCATATCTATTTGATGTGACCATGGCTCCTTCGTTTTTGCAAAGGTATCCTTTTAGTCACATGACAATTTGATCCAAACTTCCTCCTTAACTACTCTTACAATAGCTAAATACACATATTATGATATTGAGTATGCGACAGTGTTATGCTTTGAACTCTTCAAGCTTATTGTCCTTCTCCATTTAGACACAAAATGTATCTAGATCAATATCTAAAGTCATCTTGCCTGTTTGGAAATTTGCATCCGTATAACCTTTTGACAACTTGTTTACTTTTTCCACCATAAACTAGAGACATTCCTTTAGTGCTTCTCAAGTACTCAAGGATTTGTTCTTATTAACTTTCAGTATGCTTAGTCTGAATTTTCTTGAAAACTGCTACACATGCACAAGTCATATGTAACATCTGTCTCACTATCATGGCACATATAATGTACCCTTTTGTAGAAGCATAAGGCTCACTATCCATACGACTCAACTCTACTAGCTTTTGAAGGCATTGAGTTTTACTGAGCGTAATACCATGAAACATGGGAAGACATCCTCTCTTAGAGTCTTGCTTCATGAACTTGTCAAGAACCTTATCAACATAAGTTTCTCGATGTTTTCCAAGCATTCTTCAAGATTCATTTTCGTAGATCTTGATTCCCAATATGTACTCAACATCTCCTAAGTATTTAATATAGAAACAACTCTTTGACCACTACTTGATGTATTCAAGTTTTGATATGTGATCGGGGGTTTATAGGTCGTTGGGACCACTAAACCTAACCAAATTAGAAATTTATAATACCTAATCATACACTAAACTAATTAGTGGCAAGTAAAGGTTCAAACCACGAAGAATAAATGTATTAATCTATGCTAATTAGACTACTAGAATGATTGAGATATAGAGAGATGAACATCTAAAACACTACTTAGAGCAAACAACGAAAACTAGGGAAAGTGGAATTCAATTACATTAAGCAATCAAAAACGACATTGTAATTATATGAAAATGACCTCAATTAGGAACAATCAACACACTCAACTCACTCTCGCACAATTAAGCATGCTAATTATCCTACTAAACTAATTCACTCTCGTGAAACTAGCCTAACATAAGTATGGAAGAATTTAGACTCTCAAACAACTCATTTTCGCACAATTGATTGAAAGCACAATTAAGAAAATAGAATCAATTAGCTAGAAAGATTCTAATCCATATAAGAATCATCCATACACAGTAATCAAGATTCAATTTAATAAAAATCACAATCAATCATTTAATTCATAAACATAAACTTCATCCCATTTCCTAGAAAAAATCTAGGCTAACATGATAAAGAAGAACATGAAAAAAAAAAACAAAGTAAAACTAGAATTAAAGCAAAATTAAACTAATAAACCAATTAAAAAATCTAATCATCAAGCAAATAAACAAAAACAAGACATAAAGAAAAGCAATAAAGATGAGAGAAAGTTAGAAATGCTCACTGAATAGATGTGAAGAAATTCCACATAGTTGGTTCTTCAATCTCTCTAACCCTAACACTCCATGAAAAATCAAACCTTTCTCTTTCCAAAACTACTCTTAAAACTAGAGAGAGACTCCTAAAAAAACCCTAAGAAAGAGAAAATAAAATAGGCTAAACTAATCTATGGTGAATAATTGTTCAAAAAGTATTAACCCAAAGGGTATTTATATTACAAAGTAAATTAAAAGAAAATAAAAAGAAATAAAACTAATTAAATTTTTTAAATAACCAAACTAAAGAAAAGAAAATAAAAGGAAAACAAAATAAAAAAGGAAATAAAAAATAGAACCAAACCCATCAAAATAATCAAACCCCCCAAATTCACTTCGTGGCTGCTCTAATTTCATCATCATTGTTGGACTTAATGATTTTGATGATGACACAACCTCACTTGCTTACATACTAATAAGAGCTTGATTGTTTAAGTGTGTAGTCAGATGCAATGACTAGGAGAATTAAGTGTCACGCAAAGATACCACGAGGACCAGGAAAGCCAAAAATAGAGCAATCCATAAAGAAGAGTTCCTTTGTAGGAACTGGTGCTTTAGAAATGGAGACTTGAGAAGAGAAGGTTCCCCTTAGGGAACAGAAGCTTCAGAGAAGAAGCCTCACAAGAGAAGAGAAGTTCCTCCCAAGGAACAGAAGCCTCGGAGTTGAAGCTTCATCAAAGAATCATGAAGACTAAATATATATTCATATTCTAGGATTTATGTAGTATAAGAAATTAATTACACACAAAAAATCTGTGTGGAATTGGCCTTAGGAGAAAATATTGTGCATGCTAGTTTTTAGGAAAATGGTTAAGTTGTTAAACGTTTATCTTTTTCTCAAAAAGATTTTATTTAATTTTTTATTTTCGAAAATATCTTTTGCAAAAAGATTTTATTTATTTTCCTATTTTCGAATATCTTTTGAAAAATAAAATCACCATGTTTTCCAAAACTTGCGGCCTACTCCCCATGTTCTTCTTAAAGACATGGTCTTGCACATTGAGGAGTTCATGGTTCCTTAATTTAAGGGACATGATCTTCTTAGTGGGTTGGAGTACTGGCGTAATGGAATTGCTGCACAAAAAGGACTTTCCAAAGCGTTTGTTGCTCTATAAATAGTTACTGATTTCAGTTGGAAAAACTCAACCTTACTCATAAGTTTTCTAGTTTTTGATTCGAGTCAAGTGTCAATTCCACATAAGTTAAATAGAGTGTTCTTAATGCTCTTATACTAGAGTTTATTTTTCATTCGAGTTGTAATTTGGGGAATGGGGATGTTTGAGTGAACTTCTTTGTATGAGAAGAGAGAAGAGACAGCCTAGGAACTAGATGATTGTTGCTCTCATGTCCTTTAGATCAAACAACAGTTGCGTGACATTGGTATTAAATTTAATTGCATTACTATCTATTGTGATAACACTAGTGCAATTTTCATATCTAAAGATCCAGTCCATCATTCAAGAGTCAAGCATATTCATATAAGGCATCATTTCCTTAAGGATAATGTTGAAAAGAGTTTGATTAAATTAGATTTCCGCCAAACTGACCATCAAATTACAGATATTTTAACTAAACCCTTCAATAGAGAAATGCATGAGAAGATGAGAATGGAACTTGGGATGATTAAGTTATAATAAGAAAATTGCATCAAGTTCGCTCAGGTATGAAACTCAAACTGACGTGCTTAAACTATTGTATACTGTGCATAAGTGTTATATTATAAATTACATAGTTAAGACAGGTTGTAAGCAGGAGTAATATTTTCTAAGGGCATGTAAATTTGAAAGGAATAGAATATGAAAGTCCAAAATTGATTGCATGAGCCTTGTTGAATTGTTCTGTGTGTCAAGTTATATTTGCAAGTGATTTTTTAACTGAGTAAATTCAAGAGATAAAATTATTGTGTTTATTTATTCTTCTAAATTCTTAATTCTTTTTATCTTAACAAAAAAAATCGGATGAATGCGTCTAATATTCATCATTATCTTTTGTTCAAAAGTATCCCACTCACATTACTCTCTCAAAACACGGTTTGAGTTTCCCTAAGCAATAAATATGAGTGTCAAATAACCTTAATTCACCTCATCTCCAAAACGACACCTCACTTCACCAATTTACCTCCACCATAAAACATGTCAGCCTCACAAAAATTTACACCACACAGAAATTACCTTCTCTCTCATCACTCCGATCAAAATTACTCTCCAATGTCTACCTCTCAGAAAACCCAAGTTGAATCCGATACAAACACAAACCCTTTCCCTGAAATCACCATGGAAATTCTACCGGAAAACACTCCCTCTGAAACTCAAAAGCCACCAAAAGTCGAATCGACTATCGAATCTCAGTTTTATCGCTAAAGGAAGTCTAATGACATGCAAGATGAAGAAGAAAGTGCCCCGGAACTAGGGGTCAATTACCGGGACAAGCCAGCAGCTATGAAAAAGCAAGAGAAAATTGGTGATCACTTTGTGACAGTTTTTGTTATTAATCTCCCTTGGTGTAAGTCTTTTAAGCTTTATGAATTGCTTGATTTGATTGAGTCTCAAAATTGGGTGAATTTGTTGAGAAAATTGGCCACGAGACGGTCCAACCTACAAAACAACGAATATTCCGATCAACGGAATATTCGCCTCCGACGATCAAGTCAATGATCAGAACGGAAAAGGCTAGAGAGAGAAAGTAGAGAGAAGTTGGAGCTATTTAATGCTCTGTTGTTTGTAAATGTCTTAATCCACCCATCCCATAATAAATGATTGGGGTATTTATAGGGGTGGGACTCGTGCCCCTTTCTAGGGTTTGTACCCTAGATTTACGTGACGTGATTGGCTGCGCAATCAGTAGATGCCACATGTTACTTAGGGGGCGCCGCTTTGCGGCTTTCATTGATATCTCAAGGAATTTGGGCCCTGACGTTATTAGGCCTCTTTTGCGTGCTGAGATAAAGGGAACACATGCCCTAAACACGTGGCATCCTCTCGTGACGACACGTGTCGCCCTCTAACTGGGCCACGTGTTGCTACGAGATTGGCCTGAAACCTTGGGTGCTTATGAGTTGAATGTGTGGCATCTTCCTGTGGTGACACATGTCACCTTATAACTGGGCCATGTGTCACTATTGGATTGGTCCACGTATTCGAGGTATTTTTACCCTAAACATTTGCCCCTCAGAGGGGGTGGCTCATACGCTTACAGGCCGACACCTCTGACCTCAGATAGCCTTGGGGCGAACAAGTGTATTAGGGTTTCAACATATTTCTGTCTGCCTGACAATTTAGAGTGAACGCCTATCTATACAAATGGCGCGGACAATGGTAGGCCGTCTCGCTTTTGGGAGTTGTGGCCGTCTTGCAATTACAGAGGGAGCGTTAGCTCCATCCGCTTATTTTTTGACGTGTCGTTTATTAGGTCGTCTTTTTCCCGCCTATTCTAATGGCGTTACTCTTTGCCCCTTCAAATTCTAGGTTAAATTTTATAATTACCGTTCAATTTTGTTAGGCGGGAAATATGAATTTACCGTCCTACCCCCATAAATTTGGCCTATATATACAAGAGGTTTGACCTCATTTTCACACTTTGGAACTTTGCATTTTCTAGAGAGAAGTCAGAGCTTCTAGAGAGAGAAAGTGCCATTTTCTTTGAACCTTCAAGAGCTCCGCCGTGCGTTTGAGTTTTCCAAGCACATTCTTTGAGTTTTCCAGTCAACCTTCAAGACTTTCAAGTTTTCTACAAGTACAAAGGTAGGCCGCTTGTTTTCTTTTCCTTGTATTTTTTATTTCTTTATTCTTCATTTAAAATCTGGCTCAACACTCGGCTTCGTCCGTTTCTCCTCATGAGGTCGGTCGTTCGCCTGGGACTGAGGAGTCTAGAGTGGACGGAGACGAGTTGTCTCCTTCGTGGAGTGGGTCCATTTCTAGTGCGTACCAACTCACTTCCACCCATTCTTCTCTGTCCCTGCAGTCGAACATGGCAAGAACGATGCAGACGTACGATCGTCATGCGGCCAGAAATCTAGACGGTAGTCTGGTGAACCCTAGGCCTCCTTATGACCCTAACAACCCTAACTTAGAAACGCCTTCTAATACTCCTACGACCGCTTCCACAGGGCACTCACTACTCGGCCGTGGAAGTGACTTCTTCTTTTGAGGAGCACCAAAGAACTCAGGGCGCTTCTGCTACGGGGGGAACGTCCGGGCAAACTCTGGGATTAATGTTCCCCCAATATGCCAATTCGGTCATGGATGGGGCCGAGTTGCTTCTCTGTGAAGGACCTCCTTCCTCTTCTCGGGCGGACGCTGATCCGTCCGTCCCCACTCCTGCAGAACTCTATCTCCGATATGGCAGGTTGGAAAGGCCAAGGACTGGGGTCTTAATTAATGAACCGTCCGACCTGCCTCCTCGCAGAGCTCCTCCTACCGGAAGTTAGGCGGCCAGGGACAAGGACAAGGGCAAAAGGCCCCTAATTCAATAGGACACCCCCTCTTCCCGGGGCGGCTGTGGTTCTAGGAGCCGCAGCTCAGCAGAGACAGCCAATCTGGATAGAGTGTTGTCCTCTGAGTTCGGGAGTATTCCTCAAGAAGAGGAGGATGAGGTTGAGAAAACGATCGAGGGTGAAACGGCGGCCGCTGAGGGCGAAGTGGCAGCCGAGGAGGATGTTGCCAATATTGACAACTTCAAGGATCCGTTCGCCTGCACAGTGGGTAGCACAGCCTTGGGCTACCTGAATTACAAATTTGAAGAGTACAAGGCATTCCTCCACCTTGGGGAGGGATTTGAGATCCAGCCTCCAAGGAAGTCACGCGCTTTGGCTGCTTGGGAGGAAGAGAGGCCATGCTAAAGGTCCTTTAGTGTCTATAGGGCGGCACTAGATGTCGGACTGCGCTTCCCCCTCCACCCTTTCGTCTGCACCATCCTGGAAGAATACGACATAGCCCTCTTCCAGCTGATGCCAAACAGTTGGTTGAACATTTTCGGGTATTTAGTGACGTGCATCTGCAAAGGCTTCAAGCCAGACTTTGCAGTCTTCTACGAGATGCACTCACTAACCAAGCTGGACGCGGATACGGACGGCTGGTTCATTCTGAGCTCCACCTGAGACTACATGATGGTGGTGGACCGCGTCTTAAAATGGCGTGACTGGAAGCACCGATTCTACCGCATCAAGACCAAATATGTTGAATTTAACTTGCGGATGAATCGATTCAATGCTGAGCCAATTCAGCTTGGACGCGGGGACCTAAAGCCTGATAAGCCACCCGTCCACCCCAACCAAGAGTACCAGCTTGAATATTTCAAGGTCAAGCGGGTGAAAAGGAACGACAAATTTGAGCGCGTTCCAAGTAACTGGGTCCCTTTATCTAGCTGGCTGCGGGATCCCACATTTATGTCCGCCTATGGCCTGTACAAGAACCTGCCCCAAGGTGGACGCATGGACACATATTCTTACACATACGTAGGTTATTTGAATTTGAAGAATTTTCTAACACTTTTTCCTTTTCATTTTCAGCTGAGGCGTACAAGATGCTTGACCCAGAGCAGCAAGGGGAGGTAAACATGGCAGAGATTGACTTGGCTCGCTAAAAGGCTTGCCATAAGCTATACGAGCAATCTAAAGGAGTAAGTATACCCATCTCCATTTCTTCTTTTCGTCCGTGTATGCATTACGGAAAATATCTTCTTCCTAACTTGACACGGCCAATAAATTGTAATATCTTGCTCTTTTTTCGCTAATTTTTGCCTCTACAGCTGGCCACACCAACCCCTAGGTCCAAACGGAAGCTTTCGTCCCCTGCATCCAAGACGGACAAGGACAGGAAGGCGTCCAAACAAAGGAAGACGGTCGCGTCCAAGACCACTTCCACTTCTGCGGCCAAGACGACGTCGCGGACTGCCTCTAAGTAGTCCAAAGGAGAACAACCCCGGCTTAGCGATAGCGGGGCCTGCAAGTCCATGGATCCGGCCGCCATGCCGGGTCATGTTAGGTCCGAGAAATTGGACGATACGGGTAAGTCGACCCTGGCAAAACCGACCAGGCCAGAATTGACTCCGCCCGTTCAATGAGTCAATGAATCTGATTGGCTTGAAGCCACTCAGTCGGCCGGCGACCAGTCTGGCCGGACGGGGAAAGATGGTGACGAGCCTGCGCCGCCCCCGCCATTCACTTTCAACCTTCCTACCCCTCCAAGCTTCTCTGACGGTCAGTCCGAGTAATTTTGAATTTGCTACTTTGTTTCTTTTTCTTTTTTTTTTTTTTTAGCTGAACTTAAACTCTTTGCATCCGCATACAGATACTGTAGAGGAGCTACAAATGAAGCTGCCTGGCCAGTCCCTTACTGGGGCGGACAGGAAGGCCATGCGGGAAGCCATGGCCCGGGCCGTCCCTGCTGAGCAGCGAGATAAGCTGCGGGGAATGCATGAGGGCTTCCTCGGCCCCATGATCAACTGCAGTGCTGAGGTAACTTCTACTCTCAAATACACTTAGTTAATTTTTCACTTTTACGTTGCTAACACATTTACCCTATACGCAGCTCTTCCTGTGGCTGAATGCCTTCTTGGAATGGAAGGACAAGAAGAATGAGCGGCTGAAGCATGCCAGGGCCCAGATTCAGAAGACCTAGGATGCCATCACTAGGGAGACGGCGCGGCAGACAGTGATTTGGTAAAGCTAGGCCAGGCCCTAGAACAAGAGTCCATGGCCCGACAGGCCATGAGACAGGAGAGGGATCAGGCCCTGCTGGACAAACAGCGCCGGAGGGAAGGGTTCGAGGCCTCCGAGAAGCTTCGAAGTGATGTGGCCTTGGCCCAAAAACACTTGAAGGAGGCCTTGGACGAGGCGGACGCTCTGAGAGTCGAGGTGGAAAGTTTACAGAAGTCCGTTGAGGACTTAACTCTCCAATTGCAAACACCTCGGGCCCCTAGTGTGGATGAGGTAGTCCGCATTGAGAAGAACGCTGAGGACAGGCTAAAGAGCCACTTCTTTGAGACTTTTGAGCTTATGGTGGACGAGGGCGAGGCGGACTTTTATCAAGAATGCTTCACCAAGCGTCTTAACTTTGTCTGCCTCAGAGAAGAGGCTAAGAAGGTCGGGCAACTTTCACCTGAGCTAGACGTCACGCCAACTACCTCAGAAGAGGAGGAAAACGAAGAAGTGGCGGCCAACAAAGATGGTGAGGCTGAGTGCAAGCAGACGCCTGCTGATGACGCGTCCCTTGCCGCCATTCAAGAGCCCAGCCTAGGCCAGACTCCAGTCGCGCCGTGATTTCAGCTTTTTTCTGCCTTTGTTAATTATTTTATTTTTGTTCTGTATCTGCCGCCTTTTTCTGCGGTTTTATGTAAGATATTTTACCGCCTTTTTAGCGGTCCTTTTATTAATTCAGCTTCCAAATTTTGCTTCATACTTTGCACATTTTATACTTAACAAGCTTTTGCTTTTTCGTACGTGTGCCTTTTCACGTTTTTGTATCCTCGTACAATAGGGGGGTATGCCCCTTTATTCGGCGTTCGCCTAGTCCATATTTTGGGTGGTTTGATTGACTTGGTAGAATTTATACCTTAGGTGGTATGACTTCTAACAAGTTAATCAAATCATAGTAATGATTGCCCTTGGACTAGGTGGTACGCCGAATCAACATAATATTTGGTCGTTCAATCGACTTTATGTGAGTTTGTCCGTTGAAACTATCGCTCGGACGCTCTTAGAAAATTTCAAGTATGATCTCAACTTTAAATTTTTAAGTTTAGATGGGTTGGGCTGCCTAGGTACGCCCTTGCCCCATTAAATAGGTTTCACAGGGTACCTTACCTTTTTCGTCCGCCTTAGTTAGGGACGGACGTATACATATGACTCGGGGTCAAGTTGCCCGTTTTTACTTTATTTAATTTACTTCTGTCCTGCGACCGAGTTGTTGTGTTGCAAGCAACCTACTTGCAGATTTCACGCGGCATACCTGCATAGATTATGACCATGCAAATACGCATAAATTAAATGAAAAATAATATAACAATGTTTGACTTTTCATTAACTTGTCTTAATTACATTGTTGTGGTCGTACGGCTTACATCGCTCGGTCAACAGACCTAGCTGTAAACACAGCTTTTGGCTAAGTACTTAAACTTAATATTTCTTCAAATTGTCAGTGTTCCATGTACGCGGAATGGGTCGGCCGTTCATGGCTTCAAGACGGTAAGTCCCATCTCGGACCTCTTCCCTGACTTGATACGGCCCTTCCCAATTTGGGGTCAGCTTCCCATCCTTATTTGCTCGTCCCACAGCCTCCATCTTCCTTAGGACCAGATCTCCCAATTTTATCGGCCGCTTTGACACTCAGCGATTGTATGTCCTTGTCATCCGTAGACGATAGATTTCGTGTATAAGCGCCGCGTTGCCCCTAGCTTCAGGAAGGAAGTCTAGGGCGGTCTTCATGGCTTCCCAATTAGCCGCTTCGTCATATAGCACCACCCTAAGGGTGGGCTCATACATTTCAATTGGGAGGACAGCCTTGGCACCATAGACAAAGAAGAATGGGGTTTCTCCTGTGGAACTCTTGGCCGTGGTTCGTATGGACCATAGCACATTGACCAACTCATCAGCCCATAAGCCGCCTACCCTTTCAAGCTTGCGCTTGATTCCATTGGAGATCAACTTGTTGTATGCCTCTACCTGACCATTGGCTTGTGGTCGGTTGACTGAAGCAAAGCAATGAGCTATGCCTTGGTCCTCCAACCATTCTTTGAGTTGAGGCGTTTCGAACTGGGGTCCATTGTCGAACACCATAGACCGAGGAACGCCAAAGCGGGTAATGATATTCTTCCATATGAAAGCTGAAACGTCCGTCCACTTGATGCCCCGGACAGCCTCGGCCTCTACCCACTTTGTGAAGTAGTCTACTGCTACAAACACATACCGCCTTTGGCAGGACGCTGGTGTGTACGGTCCTAAAATGTCCATCCCCCATTTTGCAAAGGGGAGCAGACTATTGATGGCCGAAAGATTGTTGGCGGGTCGGTGGATCAAGGTTGCAAACCTAAGGCACTTGTCACACTTCTTTAACATTTCCTTGGCATCCGAATTTAAGCTCGGCCAGTAGTAACCCAGACGGGCAGCCTTTTCAGCCAAAGCTCGTCCTCCAATGTGAGAGTCGCACTGCCCCTGGTGAAGATCGTCCAAGACATCATGCCCTCTCTCAAGAGTGATACATTTCACGTACGGCTTCACAAATGCCTTTTTAAACAACTCTCCTTTCTTAATTTCAAACCAGGCCGCTCTCTTTTTCATCAGCCAGCTCTCTTTAGGATCGTCCGGGAGTAATCCGTCCTTTAGGTAAGATATGATCCCGTCCATCCAAGTAGAGCTTCTATCAATGATATGTACTGGCTCAGCATCAATACTCCTCTTTTCTTTTACTTCCCAAAATACTGACCTGGGAGTATCACATGATGCTGAGGATGCTAACTTAGAGAGGGCGTCTGCCTGATGATTGGACGAACGAGGAACCTGATGTAGAGTAAAATGATCTAGGCTCTTAGCCTCCTCTTTTACAATCTTCAAGTATTTTATCATAGTCGGCTCCCTCGGCTCGAAGTCTCCATTCACCTGGCCAACTACAAGTAGGGAATCCGAGCATACATCAATCTTTGTAGCTCCGGCCGCCTTACACATTCTAAGGCCGACCAAGAGGGCTTCGTACTCGGTCTTACTATTAGAGGCTTGAAACTGGAATCTCAAAGCGTACTCAAACTTATCTCCCTCAGTAGACTGACATATGACACCTGCACTGCAACCAGCAGCTGTCGCACTACCATCCACGAATACTTTCCAGATCTGGTCTTTGGCCGTCTAAAGATCCGGCCGAGTCCTTTCAGTAAAAAAATCAGCAAAGGCTTGCCCCTTAATTGCTTTTCTTGGCTCAAATGCAATGTCAACGCCTCTCATTTCCAAGGCCCATTTAAGCATACGGCCGCTTGCCTCCAGAGTTGTAAATGGCTTCTTCAGAGGTTGGTCTGTGTAGACCACGATTAAATGTGCCAAGAAGTATGGCCGCAGCTTTTTCGATGCCATGTATAATTTCAAGCCAAATTTTTCAATAGGGGGATACCTTAGCTCGGCGTTATGAAGTACGTGGCTAATAAAGTAGACAGGGATCTGGTGGCCGTCCCATTCAGCAAGTAGGACGACGCTTAGGGAGTGTTCAGAGATGGCAAGATAGATAAATAGCTTCTCACTCTTAAGTGGACTGACAAGCCGAGGCAATGTATGTAGGTGGCCTTTTAGCTGTACGAATGCTTCCTCGGCCTCCTCCGTCCACTCAAACATGGATTTCTTTTTTATGGTTTGAAAGAAGTAGCGGCACTTGTCCCCTGATCTTGACAGAAATCTACCAAGTGCTGCTAAACAGCCGGTCAATCTTTGGACTTCTTTAATTGTCCTTGGTGACTTCATGTCCATGACAGCTTGGATTTTTTCAAGGTTGGCCTCAATTCCACGCTGATCAATTAAAAATCCAAGAAATTTACTTGACTCAACACCAAAGACACATTTCTTTGGATTTAACATCATCTTATGCCGCCTGAGTTCGATGAAATTTTCTCGTAGGTCCTTCAAATGGTCGGTCGACTCTTTTGACTTGACAATCATGTCATCAATGCACGCCTCCATATTCTGGCCGAGCTGATCTCTGAAGACTGTATTAACAAGTCGTTGAAAGGTAGCTGGGGCATTCTTAAGGTCGAATGGCATAACTTTGTAACAATACAACCCCTGCTCAATTACGAACGCTGTTTTCTCTTGATCTTCTTCCCATAATGGAATTTGATGGAATCCGGAGTATGCGTCCATAAAACTCATCAGGGCATGCCCGGCCGTCGAATCAACCAGGCGGTCGATTTTGGGCAAGGGAAAGCTATCCTTAGGGCATGCCTTGTTCAGATCGGTGTAATCCACACACATTCTCCAAGTTTCATTCGGCTTCTTCACAAGGACCACATTGGCCACCCATTCTAGGTAATAACATTGCCGAATGAAACCAGCGTCCAAAAGCTTTTTAACTTCCCCTGCGGCCGCCTGATTCCTCTCTTCTCCATGATTCCTTTTCTTCTGGCGGACAGGTTTAATGGCCGGGTTTACAGCCAACTTATGCACAGCCAGGTCAGGGCTTATATCTAGCATCTCGCCAACATCAAATGCAAATACATCTTTGAACTTCCTCAACAATTGAATTAACTCATCCCCAAGCACACCCAAAGCTATAGTGCCCACACTAACCGTCCGACCTAGTTGATCGGGGTCGAACACTATATCTTGGTGGCTGCCGGCCGGCTGGGGCCGTAACTCTTCTAGCCGACCGACAGTCATTAGCAGCTATGCTTGCTCTATCTTGGTCGCCTTACGCTTCTGGCCGACCTGGTGTGTTGGGAGTGAGGTTCCTTCTTCTTTTGGCTCGGACAATTTTGGTCCGCGCGCTAGGCTTAACCGCCAACTGATTACATTCCTTTGCCATCTTCTGACTTCCTTGGATTGTACCTATTTTCCCGTCCGTCCTCTCAAACTTTAGCAGCATTAGGTGAGGCACAATGACTGCTTTTGCTGCATTCAGCGTAGGACGGGCGAGTATGACATTATATCCAGTCAGCTCTTTCACAACCAAGAAGCGGACAACCATATCCCTTCCCCTTTTTGCCCAAATCGGAAAGGTAAGTCTATCCGCCCCACCGGGTGGATGACATTCCCCCCAAATCCGACCAACAGGTGAGTGATGTCCTGGAGAGCATCCTTTGGAAAGCTGAGATTCTTCAAGGCGGCCAGGCTGATGATATCAGCCGCGCTTCCCGTGTCAATCAAAATTCGTCCAACCTTCAAATTAGCTATCTTCATAATGAATACCATGGGATCATTGTGTAAGGCTTTGACCTCCCCCCTGATCGGCCTCACTGATGATTACTTCGGGGAAGGGTTCAGCCTTTACTGAGTCCATTTGCATCACCTTTCCCAGGTTCCGGGCGTCCTGCTTGATCCCCTTCATAGTGGGGCCGCCTGCGGCAAATCCTCCTGATGTCACGGCCACAAAGCCTAAATCAGTGTTGTTCCCATCATCTTCCTTATCTTTATTCTTGTCATTCTTTTGCTTTTGCTCGGACGTGTTGTTTGTCCGTGTGTAAGTGAATTTGGACTTCATCACATACGAATTCAGCATGCCCTTTTCGGCTAGCTTGTCCAGCAGTCTCTTCAAGTTGATACAATCGTTTGTGTCATGTCCCACGTCCTTGTGGTAATGGCAGTACTTGTTCTTGTTCCTATACTGAGCCGGGCCTCTCAGCGGCTGTGGCTTCTCAAATTTAAACTTATCCTTGATTTCCATCAAGATAGAAAAACAATCCTTGTTGAATTCAAACTGGGGCTCGTACGCCTTGACCTTCTTGGACTTCTGTGGCTGGGCATCAGCCACCCAGACTTCTTTTCTCTTTTTTCCTTCTTTCTTTTGGCCGGCCGAGTCTTGCTGAGAAGGTTTTTTCTCAGCCCCCTTGGCCGGCGCTTCTGATTTCGTGAGCGAACAAAAGTCCGCCGCATTAATATAAGCTTCGACTTCCCGCAAGACACCTGCGTATGTCCGAATGTTTTTCCTAACCAGGTCAAATTTAAATCCATTGTGCCTTAATCCCAGGAGAAATTCTGAGTAAGCCATTTCGTCCGGCAGATTATGAATCTAGGCTTTTTCTTGGTTAAATCGTCGGACGTACGAGCGTACGCCCTCATTCTTTCCTTGGACGATTGTCGCCAAGTTAAGGCTAGTCTTTCGAGGCGGTATGTTGTATGAAAAATTTCCCACAAACAGCAAACTAAGAGTAGTAAAACAATTGATGCATCCGGCCGGCAAACTGTTGAACCAATCCTGCGCCACGCCTTTCAGAGTGGCCGGAAAACATTTGCACCAAGTAGCATCGTCTACGCTTTGCAAGTACATCAGGTTCCCGTACGAGATGATGTGTTCTTCTGGGTTGCCCGTGCCATCATAAGCTCCCACAAGTACACTCTTCACCTTTGGCGGCTGAGGGGCATTTAAAATATCTTGCGAAAATGGGGGCGGCTTATCTCCCGGAGTAAGTAGGCGCATCTGCCAATCGATGGGTTGTGGCTGCACGGACGGTCCATCCAGGTAAGGATCCTGTCCGTACACCTACCCGTATGGCCCATATTGTCCGTATGCTTGGGGGTTCGTCTGCATCAAGCCATTGAACCCCTGAGGAGGTTGATATTGTAGTGATTGGGCTGGAATAGGAGTTGAAGTATGAAAGATTGGAATAGGAGTTGGGGTGCGGACCGCATGACGTCCACTAGAGATGGCCGTATTGGTATGTTGGGAAAGCGAATGATGTGAAAAATAATCCGACGTAGTTGGGGTTGAAGCCATGTCCGAGTAGGCGACGCGTTCCCTCTGCTTATGCCGAAGGTAATCTCTTGCGTCCTTCCATCGTCTGGACGGCTCAGTCTCCTCTCTTCGAGGCTGCCTACCCCTCCCCCCAGCCGACTGCGTTTTCGCCAGCAAGTCAGAGAAATTAGTTCGTGGTACCCTCGAGGACCATCAAGTCGGTCTTCGAAAGGGAGTGTTTCCAGCGTCCGTTGCATGGACTGCTTTGCTGTGTGTCTTCTTTGGAGCCCTTTGTTCCTCTCTCCTGGGCGGCTGCCTAGAGGTAGAGGCTCCATTGTTTTCAATCTCTTTTCTGAGTTTGTTAAGCGCGGCCTTAAGAGAGGCTGCGGTAACAGGAGGGTCATCAGCTTCTTGAAATATGGCTATCAGAGGATCGCTAGAACGGATTGTAGGGATTAAATCGTCTACATGTCCATCCTCGCCTGGATTAGGTCTCTGACCGTCTATCGCCATAACGTACGAGTATCCCCACAAACGGCGCCAAATGTTTCGGGGGTTTTTTAGATTTCCTGGGATACTGGTCACGTTCTTCTGGCCACGAGACGGTCCAACCTGCAAAAAAACGAATATTCCGATGAACGGAATATTCGCTTCCGACGATCAAGTCAGTGATCAGAACGGAAAAGGCTAGAGAGAGAAAGTAGAGAGAAGTTGTAGCTATTTAATGCTCTGTTGTTTGTAAATGTCTTAATCCACCCCTCCCATCATAAATGATTGGGGTATTTATAGGGGTGGGACTCGTGCCCCTTTCTAGGGTTTGTACCCTAGATTTACGTGACGTGATTGGCTGCGCAATCAGTAGATGCCACGTGTTACTTAGGGGGGCGCCGCTTTGCGGCTTTCATTGATATCTCTCAGGATTTGGGCCCTGACGTTGTTAGGCCTTTTTTGCGTGCTGAGATAAAGGGAACACATGCCCTAAACACGTGGCACTTCTCGTGACGACATGTGTCGCCCTCTAACTGGGCTACGTGTTGCTACGAGATTGGCCTGAAACCTTGGGTGCTTTTGAGCTGAATGTGTGGCATCTTCCCGTGGTGACAGGTGTCACCTTATAATTGGGCCACGTGTCACTACGGGATTGGTCAACGTATTCGAGGTATTTTTACCCTCAACAAATGCTTCAATAGAAGTTTATATGTTGATGCTATGAAGGATTTTTGCAAAAGTTTTAAGTACTCTAAAGGTACTATTAGTTGCTGTATGTATGAAAAAGAAATTGAGTTTGATGTGATATACTTGGCTGAGTTGTTTGATGTTCCTAATATTTGTTATGATTTGTAATTTAAAAGTAATGTGATAAGGAACCCTATTCCTAATGCTAATATTAATGAAATTGTGGAGATTCTAGGTGGTGACCCGGAGGAAACCTACATAAATTAAAATGACCTAATCCCTATTGACAAAATCCCGTTGAAATTTGTCTTCAATGATATAATCCCTCGTTCTCATAAGAAAGACAGTGCCAACAAGCTTGACTCTGTCTTAATCTATTGCTGATGAGTGAAATTTATTTCACTCCTAAGGAGTAGTTTTAGAGTCTTTTCCGTGTTTATTTTCCCTTATTTTCCTTTTATTCTCTTGTTTTCTTTTTAATAAAGTTTTTTGTTTATTTGGTAATTTTGGAGCGTTTTAGTTTATTTTCTTTATTTTATTAGCTTTAGTTTATTTTCGTATTTTATTTTACTTTATTTGCTTGTATAGTTTTTGTTTTATTTTTATTAGTTTAGTTTTATGTCTCTTATTTTCTATTTTATTTTATTTATTTCTATTTTATTTATTTTATTTTATTTGTCGTGGTATTGTTTTATTTCGTCCTTTGTTTATTTTCATTTTATTTTATTTTATATTTTTCCCGATTCTCCCTTGTGTATATTTTGTTTTGTAGGATCGTGTTCGGAGGTCCGAGGTTCGAGTCAAATGAGCAATGCCTCTCACGCCACGTAATTGCTGCTCATCTTGCTGTACCTTGCCCTTCCTATCCTCCACCCCACCATATCTTATCCTCCACACAGCACCTCACTCCCCTGCTCCCTGCTACACCACCACAGCCCGAACCAGCCTGCAACCCCGCAAACACCACACACACCAGCACCAATTCACTCACTTACTGCCACCCAATCCACGCACCAGCCTGCAACCCCGCAAACACCACACACACCAGCACCAATTCACGCACAACGGCTGCCACCAACACCACCACATAGCAACCGTAACAACCACCAGCCTCCATTCACAATTCATCTCATCGCCAGCCACCACAACCGCACCCTCCTATTTTCCTCCACCAATTGCAGCCGCACCATCACCCTTACAACTGCTCCAAACATTCGTTTCGACCCAATTGTGCCATGACCATCAAGTCTACCTTCATGTCGAGAAGTAGGAAGACCAATAGGTTGAGCAAGGGCTATGTAGTCCGCCACAAAGTTACCTATCTCCTCACCCACTGTCCCTTGCATTATACTTCCTTCAGGGTGAGCTCGGTTCCGTACTTTATCTTGTAATGTACCCATGTGTTTTGCAAAAGGGTAGCACCACCTCATGAACACTGGACCGCACAACTTAATCTCACGCACAAATGAAGAACCAGATGAACCATTATGTCAAAAAATGAGGGTGGGAAATACATCTCAAATTTGCACAAAGTCACAACCACATCTGCTTGCAAAGCATCTAGTGTACAAGGATCAAGAACTTTGCTACAAATTGTATTGAAAAACGAACAAAGGCTTGAAATCGCTTCCCTCACGTGTTTCGGTAGAATACCACGGATTGCAATCGGTAGGAATACTTGCATCATAATGTGACAATCATGGGATTTCATACTTGTCAGCTTCAATTCTCCATTTAAGGTTACAAATCTTTTCATGTTAGATGAGTACCCTGATGGAACCTTAATGCCGTACAAACATGCACAAAACATACGTTTCTCTACCCTTGACAATGTATAGCAAGCCGGGGGTAAATAATTCTTTTCATCCTTCCCTTTACCCTTAACTTTCTTCTTTGACGCATCTTTGGCTTTTCCCTTTCCCTTGCTCTTCACCTTCCCTTTTTTCGAAACATTTTCATCTTCTATTCTCGGCTCCTTCCCCTTTCTAACCTTTTCTTGAGGCCACAATTCTGGACGAATCTCCATCTCTTTCAAATCTAACCGTGCACCCTTTCCGTCCTTTGTTTTGCCTGGGATATTCATAAGCGTCCCCAAAAGAGCATCACACACATTCTTCTCTATATGCATCACATCAAGACAATGCCTAACGTCATGTTCTCTCCAGTACGGCAGCTTCCAAAAGATTGATTCTTTCTTAAACAGAGCATCTGAGACCACAGTTTTTTCTGATTTTCCAAACACCGTTCGTATCCCTTTCACCCGAGCACTAATCTCAGCACCAGTCAATGGTCTAGGCGCAATATCCTCTTCCACGGTTCCATCGAAAGCCTTTTTCTGCCTACGGTACGGGTGATCACGCCTAAGGAACCTTCGAGTCCGTAGGTAGACATCTTTGTGAGAATGAGTCAGGTATACGCTTGATGTGTCATCAATACATATGGGGCATGCTTTTTTCCCTTTGACCTTGTACCCACACAAGTTGCCATATGCAGGGAAATCATTCATGGTCCACATAAGGGCTGCACGCAATGTGAACATCTCGTTCTGATGAGCATCGAAAACAGAAACCCCTTCGTCCCACATCTTTCTCAAGTCGTCAATAAGCGGCGCAAGGTAAACATCTATGTCGTTTCCAGGTTGCTTAGGACCAGTTATTAGCAATGAAAGAATTACATACTTACGTTTCATGCACAGCCGAGGAGGCAAATTATAAATCACTAAAAGTACCGGCCATGTGCTGTGTTGGGTATTAAGAGTGCCAAATGGTTTCATCCCGTCCGTGCACAACCCAAGCCTTAAATTTCTGACTTCATTACCAAATTTCTCAAACTTCAAATCAATGTTCTTCCACTGTGGAGAGTCAGCTGGATGCTTCAGCATTCTGTTTTTCTTTCTTCCCTCTGCATGCCACCTCAAGTTTTTAGCGTCTTTTGGTATTGAGAACAGAAGCTTAAACCTTGGAATAATGGGAAGATACCACAACACCTTAGCAGGAGGTCCCTCCGTGCCAGGATTGCAACTCATGCGCTTGTACCGCGACCGCTTGCATCGTGGACACTTCTGCAGTTTTTCATACTCATTTCGATACAAAATACAGTCATTAGGACATGCATGTATCTTCTTATACTCCAAACCAAAGGGACACATGAGCTTCTTTGCGTAATAATAAGACTTAGGAATTTCATTCCCATCATGCAACATATCACTTAATGTGGTCAACAAAGCAGTAAAACTGATGTCCGTCCACCCATGCTTCGACTTAATGTTGAAAAGTGTTAGCACGGCCGATAGTTTGGAGTATTTTTTGCACCCGGGATACAAAGGCTTTTTGGAAGCCTCCAATAATAATTCAAACACTTCACCTTCAACACCTTGCAACATCTTATCCACTTGTTCATCCTCGACCTCATCCGCCTGATCTTCATCGGCTCCATCCTCACCATTATCAACAATATACTCATCATTCTCGTATTCCTCGTCCACATGAATCTCAGTGCTTCTAACACGCACATCATTCCGATCAAGATCCCCACTGTACTCTCCACTTTCTCCGTGCCAAATCCACACATGGTATAATTGCCTAAACCCACGACATAATACATGATCTCTAATGATTTCAACACTATCGACCACATTCACACAATTACAATCAACACAAGGACAATAAAGGCCTTGCCTCCCAGTTTGCGTTGATAAGCTAAAGCCCTCTCGCAAAACTGTTGAACCCCATTCCAAAATTCCAATGTATCGCGTCTACCATACATCCAACCACGATCCTTCTCCATTTAGTAAATTGTCTATAAACATATATAGCAACATGTAATTTATAATGTGTAAGTGCTACATATTTTATGTAAATCAAATTCAAGTACAAAACGTGAATATACCATTCATATAGTGAAAAAATGCATGTTTCCAAAGGGTCCTTATCACTCCAACCTAACCCATCCTTGAATGTCTACTCTCACTAGTGAATGTATGTCAACTTTCCAATTTTAAGGAAAATCCGGCAGCATTTCCCCCTAGTTCTCCAAGTACACGATGTAGATAATTAATTAACCACATATGTACCCAGAGAACATAGTGAGGAAATGGTAAGCCAAGATGTTCCTTAAAATCGAAAAGAAAACATACATTCACCACCTAAGTGAGAGTACACATTCAAGAACAGTCCCAACCGGGGACTATTCAAGACTTTCTCCTAATGAGAAAGCCTTGAACGGGTATCTAGGCATATGATGATTCAATTCAAGTATTCTATATATTGTTGTATTTATTTGCCATTAAACAATACACAAGTTGCAATTTCATGAATCACCTTTTATTAAATGGATAAATAGAAAGAAATATAGCTAAGTAAAGTTTATAAGTCATACCAGTATAGCAACTACCCACTTGAGCTCAATATGTAGTCCTCAAGCTAATTAAACCCGTGCTTCAATTCACATATGAATCTATATATCAAAAAAACAAAAATTAGCAACGTCACTAATTCTCTAATATATTCATAAATCTCTAATGTATTCACAATTCTCTAATTTATTCACAACTAATTAAGTGGCAATATCACTATTTCTCTAATTTATGCACAATTCTCTAATTTAATCACAATTCTCTAAATTATTCACAAATCTATAATGTAATCACAATTCTCTAATTTATTCACAATTTTCTAATTTATTCACAACTAATTAGAAGCAAGGTCACTAATATACACATTAAAACATACAAAAACTCAACTAAGGAACAAGGTAATGCAAAATTACTAATATATTCACAATTACCCATTAAAACAACCTAAAATTACACATTAAAACATACAAAAACTCAACTAATTAAGTAACATTTTTACTAATCTCTATTATATTCATAATTACTCATTAAATCAACCTCAAAATAACCCATTAAAACATACAAATTTTTCAACTAAGGAACAAGGTAATGCAAAATTAATCTAATGTATAATATGTATTCAAAATTTTCTTAACAATAATTGTTCAAAATGCTTGTTACCATCATATAGACTTCCCACATTGAATATCACACAAGTAGAGCAAATATATTTAAGTTACGACTACTTTCATCTGGATTTAGTTGTCACGTTTGTACAAATAGTACCAAGAGTACATGTAGAAGCATGAAATATTCAATCGAGGATCAAGAGTCAAAGCGTTCAATCAGAATAATTTGACCAAGAAATCACCATCTGGAACAAAAAGAAAAGTGCATGGAGAAAAATAAACTCACTCTTTTTCACCAAGCTTCACTGTAGTTCCTCCATATTCACGGTATCCCCTTCTTTGACAGCAACAGGAATTCAGCTGAAATCGAATCCAAGCAACAAAATTAAGTAATAAATCCTTAAACTGATTCAATTATCAAAAACCAAACTCCCCAAAACAAGGCATCATAAACAAATTTCACAGCCAGCAACAGCTTGGAAATAATACTCAATCAACCTATGAAGAACAAACATACAATTAATTTGCATAATAACCCCAACATCTCACAAATCACAATAATTCAGATGAATAGCAGAACATACTGCCATTGTAATCAGCAGATATTTTAATCAACAATAAAGTCAATCAGAATCATAAAACCCAACAATGTAGCACAATTTTAATCTAAAATAAGATGAACCCATTAATTTTCTTCGCATTTCATATACAATCTAAGCAGATAGATAACAAATCTACCAATTTGCTCTACGTGAAAAGATGAACTTACCCTAAATTAGTTGGAGGTGGAAGAAGCTAAGGGGATGAGAGAATGAGGAAGACCCTCGCTGGTGGAGGTCGACAGGAGGTGGAGGCGGTGCGCGCTGGTGGAGGTGGAGGCGGTGCGCGCTGCTGCTGTTGTTATTTGTTTTGAACATAGAAGGGCGGTGGAGGCCGGCCATGAAAGACAGAGAAGGGCAGGGCAGGGAGAATGGAGGTGGAGGTGGAGGTGGAGGCGGTGCGCGCTGGTGAAGGTGGCGGCTGAGGTGGAGGGAAAAGGTGGAGGCACTTCAAATACACTGAAAGAGAACGAAAGAAGGGATGAACGAATGAAGGGAATTCGAAGGAAATAGAAAGAGAGGAAGAAAGGAGAAAAAGACGCGGCCTTTTTTTTTTTAATTTGGCACCGGTTCAAACCGGTGCCTTTTTTATTTTTGGCACCGGTTCAGGCTGAACTGGTGCCTTTTCTCTTTTGGTAAAATCCCGCCCAATTCTAGACCAATTTTGGGCATCGGTTTAGCCTGAACCGGTGCCATATGGGGGGTGCCTAATGCTTTTTTTCTACTAGTGAAAGACGAGGAATTAGATGAAATTGTGGACAATGTGCTCAATTGCGGGTTTCAACACCCACCTCACATTTGGTTTACTCTTTCCTTCTTCCCTCATCTTGGATTTGCCTTCTTTTTTGCATTTGGATTGAATGAATTACGAATTGTTATGTGAATGTGTTTTCTTTCTTCCCCTCCCACCCACCCTTTGTGCCTTTTTTTTAGCATTGAGGACAATGCTCCATTCTAGCTTGGGGGAGTAGCTATTCGCTAGCTTGGGGGGGTTATCTATATCTCTTGGTGGTTTCTTAATCCATAGTCTCATGATTGCTTGATTTATTTCTCTCATACTTGCCAAAGTCTATTATTGAGATTGGTTTTCTATGTTTGGATGGCCATGAGCCCCTTATTGAGTTGACTTTTGGTATTTGTAGCTTTGATTGATCATGCTTTCATCTTGCACAATTGTATATGCATTCTTGAGTATTGTTGGTTTTGTGAATATTTGTGTGTATAGTGTCTTTCCATGGCATTCAAGGCAAGTTTCAAAATGTTTTGTTTTAAACTTGGACATAATTGGGCTTTAGCACCTAGAATACCCTCTTTGCTAGTTGTTAGAGGTTTTCATGCACTTGAATGTCGAGGTTGGTTCACACATATAACATTGCCAAGGTAGAAGAACTTAAGGGCTATGAGACCTTAGCTCACTTGGTTTGTGGTAAGATGGTTGTCGCTCTCTAGCTAGTTGAAGCTTTAAAGGTGATTTTTGCTACTCCACTACCGTCATTTTTGTGAGAATGTGTCTATTTTGTTCTAGCCTTCTACATTTCTTGCATGTGTGGCGTTTGGATCCTTGGCATTGCTAGCTTATATCGAGAATTTGGCTTAGTCTACCCAAGATCGAGACCGAACCAACCTAGGGGAAGACGAAGGCAATTAGGATTTTTGTTTTGTTTTATTATTTTCTATTCTTTTATTTTTCTTTTGCATTTGCTCATTTAGTAACCCAATTTGATTCATTTTCCCTTCTTTGGCATAACCACATTACAAACCAATGGACCTTTGCTTTATTTTCACCTTTATTAGTTTTTGTGAAGCATTCTCGGGACTTGATTTGTATTTTTGGTTAATGAAAGTGAGAAAAAGTATGAAAAAGAAGTGAAAAACTCAAATTTTGGTACTTGTGATTATATTTGTTATGTTGAATGGTTTGAGTAAATGAGAAGAAAATAAAGGAAATGAAAGAAAAAGCCACTCAAAGTTAAAAGTGGCGAGAGCAAAGAATAAAAAGAAATGAAAAAAAAAGGAAGAAAATATTCAGAAAATACAAAAATATTTGTTGTTTGGTTGAAAAAAAATAAGCTTGGGGGAGGAGTTGCTAGAATTTTTGATTTGAAAGTTGGTAGGTTATTGAGTTTGAATTGAGGAATGATCAACCTTGCTTCACTTCTAAGTTTACCACCAATTTCCAAATTTATTTCCACACCATTTACCCTAGCCTAAACGTTTCAACCCTTTTAAGACCTTTTGACCTTAGTGAGGTTTAGTTACTACCGATGGAGGGTAATCAAGCCAAGCCTATTGAGCGAGCTATCAATGCCAAGATGTCGGGTAGCCTAAATGTTTTTCATTGATTATTTCTTCCGATTCCTTCGAGAATCTCGAGATATCACCTTAAAAGTGGAAGCAAAACTAGAGAGGACGCGGAAGTTTGGTTGGAAATAAGGAGGAATGTAAGTCCCTCTAAGTTCTCTACCCTTTGCATGCTTTATGTGTGTACCAACCTTAGCTATTCTTTTGCTTGGCTACCTTTAATGCCTAGAAAGGATTGTATTCTTGTGCATTTAGCCCATTGTTTGTGTTTGGTTTGAAATATCAAAACTCGAGTTTTCTTGATTTCACCTTTGCCTTGAATGTTATGTGTTGTCGAGAGTTGTGGGTTAAACCTCTTAGGAAACCCTCACGAGAGCTTACTCGTCCTCTTTGGCGACATAGGGGTTTAAAGGGCTTGATGCATACGGTAAATGCATCTGTGATTCCTACGACAGTGAGTTAGTGTACATTCTTTCTCTTTGTTTCTATTTTGTTTCTTTTGTTTTCAATAATTCCATCTTGTTCTCTTTTGCCTTAGCTTTTCTCGAGGACGAGCAAAGGTTTAGCTTGGGGGAATTTGATGAGTGACATTTATGTCACTCCTAAGGAGTAGTTTTAGAGTCTTTTCCGTGTTTATTTTCCCTTATTTTCCTTTTATTCTCTTGTTTTCTTTTTAATAAAGTTTCTTGTTTATTTGGTAATTTTGGAGCGTTTTAGTTTATTTTCTTTATTTTATTAGCTTTAGTTTATTTTCGTATTTTATTTTACTTTATTTGCTTGTATAGTTTTTGTTTTATTTTTATTAGTTTAGTTTTATGTCTCTTATTTTCTATTTTATTTTATTTATTTCTATTTTATTTATTTTATTTTATTTGTCGTGGTATTGTTTTATTTCGTCCTTTGTTTATTTTCATTTTATTTTATTTTATATTTTTTTCGATTCTCCCTTGTGTATATTTTGTTTTGTAGGATCGTGTTCGGAGGTCCGAGGTTCGAGTCAAATGAGCAATGCCTCTCACTCCACGTAATTGCTGCACCTTGCCCTTCCTATCCTCCACCCCACCATATCTTATCCTCCACCACAACAGCACCTCACTCCCCTGCTCCCTGCTACACCACCACAGCCCGAACCAGCCTGCAACCCCGCAAACACCACACACACCAGCACCAATTCACGCACAGCTGCTACCACCAACACCACCACACAGCAGCTGTAACAACCACCAACCTCCATTCACATTTCATCTCGCCAGCCACCACAACCGCACCCTCCTATTTTCCTCCACTAATTGCAGCCGCACCATCACCCTCACAACTGCTCCAATTCGCAACATCCTGTTGCCTCCTTCCACCACAATCAGCCACAAACCTACAACCAATCAATCACCTGACCACCTAGAACCTCCCCTGTTCCACCGTCCAACCAACACCCATTTCAACCATCACCAACCAAATCAGCCACCAATTGCAACCCCAAATCGCCCAAGCAACATCCCCAATTCAGAGCAATTCACAAATTAATCAAGTTCGAGCAAATCAATGAGGGTTCGGCCGAACGTCGAGTCAAAGACTTTGGGGGTTTTGTTATTCGAAGAGGAGTGGTTGAACATACCCATGGTTCGACCGAACCAACCCCATAGTTTGGCCGCACCAACCCGTGGTTCAACCGAACCACTTCACAAGCTTCTCAC
Organism: Chenopodium album; assembly: GCF_948465745.1. Lineage (NCBI taxonomy): Eukaryota > Viridiplantae > Streptophyta > Magnoliopsida > Caryophyllales > Amaranthaceae > Chenopodium > Chenopodium album. Next base: position 47,419,232 of record NC_137839.1, read on the forward strand.
GCGAGTTTTAATGAAAATTGAACGGCCTTGATTGATTGCTGGTTGATGAAGATGTCGGTGATGATTTTAAGCCATTGATGATGGTGGTATGATAATCGAAAATCAGAGCAACCATGAAGATCGAAGAAGGGCGTCTGATTGTTTTGTGGGTGGGGGATTTGTTTTGTTTTTCTTTTATTTTAATTTCTTTTTCTTTTCCCTTTTCTTATTTTCTTTCTTTTATTTTTATTTTTATTTTAGTTTCTGATTTTTTTTACTTTTCCTTTTTAATTTATTTTATTTTATTTTATTTTTCTATTTTTCCTAGTTTTATTAAGTTAGTATAAATACCCAATTTTGGGGGAAAACAAGGAGACATTCAATAACTATCTATTCTTCTCTCTAATTAGTTTTAGGTTAGGTTAGGATTAGTCTTCATTGGTAGAGAGAGAAAGTGGGATTTTCTTCATTAATGAACTAAGGTTGTGAAGAAGGAGCTTGTTCAATCCTTTGTAGACCTTCATCTTCAATTAATGAGCAATCTCTTACTCTCTCTCCTCTATTTTTATTTGTTTTATTTTGATTATTATTTTAGTTGTTGGTATTGCTTGTTAATCATGTTTATTCTTGATTGTTTGTTAATTAATCTTGTTATTAGCATGATTAGTGAGTAATTTCCCCATTAAGGGAATGGTTGTGGTGTAGTTGGACCTTGAGCATGTTCTAGGGTTTAGAATTGATTTATTTGTGATTAAAGTCTTTATATGCTTGATATTCTTTAATTTTCTTGCAAGTGCACATTGTTGGTCGATTAAAGGTGAATCTTTACTAACAAGAAATGGAAGTTGACTTAGTTAAGGTTCATTACTATCGATTGTTATTTAATAGTACCTCTTAGTATATGGTTCTAATGTGGAAACATAGAGGCTATGTTAGGAGAAGCCAATTGACCCCGGAAGGCGGCTAGATTGGATCCTTTAATTCGATATCCGAGCATGTTTAGTTCATAATTAATTCAATTTCTATGCCTTTGTTTATGTTCAAGTGAATGTTATACCTAAACCATTTTCCTTAATGTTTTATTTCTTGTTTAGCATCTTTAGACTTTAGTTTATTTATCCCCTATTCCGGACTAGCTTAATTGTCGATAACATTTGGTGGTGTTTATCCGTTCTCTGTGGTTCGACCCCTATGCTTGCCTTATACTCGTATTAGGTTTGTTTAGGTTGTATAAATTGTATTTGATCTAGGGATAGACAATTGACGACGCGTTTATTCTCTTGTCAATTGCCTAGACAAAAAGATCCAAATCAACTTTCCCTCTATTATGATCCAACACCTTTCTGCAAAGTGGGATATGGAAACCTACTTACCTATGTGTTCGAAATTTTTGGTATCTCCTTTGCTGATAAAGAACCCCTGCCCCTCACAAACACCGAATACATGCAACCTATTTTTCTTGAAACCCATAAGATTAAGGTTATGGATGGATGTTTTAAAGTTGTGCTGGAGGAAAAGGAGAAAAGGCCAAAGGAAGTAGGAGCACCATCTGAGGGGAAAGAAGAGAGGGCTACGGGGATAGTTGAGGGAGTGGTGCAAGATATTCAAGATGAGGAAGAGGAAAACATAGTTGAGGAGGTCATTGAAATAGGGGGAAGGAAGAAAAGGAAGAGCTTCAGATTGATGAAGAAAAAGGAGCCCTCAGCACCTATTTGCCTTGATATCACTGGGATGCAGGAAGATTTACAGAAAATCACAAACTCTTCAATTTCGGGCAAGTATGCATCTGTAGGAACAGGTTTTAAAGCTTTCAGTTCCTCACCAAAGGTTCCCAACAAGGAGGTGAAGGAGATGAAGGATATGCTCCTAAAGGTGCTGAAGGAACAAGTGGAGTCAATACTGAACATAGCGGAACTGAAGAAGAGTGTGCTCACTCTTGATGCTGATGTGAAGAAACTGGTCACAAGCTTGGAGAAAGGGAGACAGTCCACTGCCAAGGACATCATGTCTCAAATCAGCAAGAAGCTGGAGTATCTTGCTGTTGATGATGACCATAGCATTTCTTCTTAACCTATCTTTCCTTGCAGCCTTTTTATGTTGATGAAACTTATATTTTATCTGCTTTTGGGAACACTTTTTATTTTGGTCTGTAATATTTTGGGCACTTTTTAATTTCTTTTGGTAAACTTGCAAATTTGGTACATTTGGCCGATGTTTTAAATCGGTTTTGGATGATTAATATCTATGTATATTCTGTGTATATGCTTTGTGAATGTTTTCTCTCTATGCATGCTTTTTTTCTTAACACTAAACAACTAGATGGTGTTGTGTTATGGAATAATATATGCTTGTATGTTGGTTTTTGATAATGCCAAAAGGGGGAAAAGATGCAAACTATCAAGGATACTTAATCATTCTATGGTCTTTGATCGAAATCTTCATAAGTTGCCTACTCTCTACAAGCAAGTATAATGTATATACAAGTTTTTCTAGTTTTTCCTTAAGTTGTTTTATTTCAGCATTGTTTTTAATTCCTTAGCATTAGTTCTCTTTCTGCATTGTACTTTGTTTTTGCATTTTCTTTCTTTTAGAATAGGTTGGATTATCTCTGTTTCCTTGTAAATAAGTTTGGTTTGTTTGTCATCATAAAAAAGGGGGAATATTGTTGGACTTAATGATTTTGATGATGATACCTCCTCACTTGCTTACATACTAATAAGATCTTGATTGTTTTAGTATGTGGTTAGATGTAATGACTAGGAGAATTAAGTGTCATGCAAAGATACCATGAGGAACAGGAAAGCCAGAAACAGAGCTATCCATAAAGAAGAGTTCCTTTGCATGAATTGGTGCTTCAGAAATGGAGACTTGAGAAGAGAAGGTTCCCCTCAGGGAACAGAAGCTTAAGAGAAGAAGCCTCACCAGAGAGAAGAAGTTCCTCCCAAGGAATAGAAGCCTCGGAGTTGAAGCTTCTACATAGAGTCATGAAGACTAAATATTTTTTTTATATTTTAGGATTTATGTATGTATAATAAATTAATTACACTTGAAAAATCTGTGTGAAATTGGTCTTAGGAGAACATATTATGCATGCTAGTTTTTAGGAAAATGGTTAAGTTGTTAAACGTTTTCCTTTATCTCAAAAATATTTTATTTAATTTCTTATTTTAAAAAATATCTTTTGCAAAAAGATTTTATTTATTTTCTGATTTTCGAATATCTATTGAAATATAAAATCACCATGTTTTCCAAAACTTGCGGCCTAGTCCCCATGTTCTTTTTCAAGACATGGTCTTGCACATTGAGGAGTTCATGGTTCTTTAATTTAAGGGACATGATCTTCTTAGTGGTTTGGAATAGTGGTGTAATGGAATTGTTGCACAAATAGGATTTTCCAAAGCGTTTGTTGCTCTATAAATAGTTATTGATTTCAGTTGGAAAAACTCAACCTTCCTCACATAAGTTTTCTAGTTTTTAATTCGAGTGAAGTGTCAATTCCACATAAGTTAAATAGAGTGTTCTTATTGTTCTTATACTAGAGTTTATATTTCTTTCAAGTTTTAATTTGGGGAATGTGGAAGTTTGAGTGAACTTCTGCGCATGAGAAAGAGAAGTGAGAAAGAGAATAGAAAGAGAAGAGAGTAGAGAAGAGAAGAGTAACAAGTTGGGTGACTTGTTCCTCGGGGTTTCAAGTTCGTTGAGGAACTTGAAGTGTGAGTCTTTAGTTTGTAATAGGACCATTTCACTAGTTAAAGAAAAGTCATCCGTAACGGGCAAAAAGGGCCCATTCGTAATGGACCACGTCCGTTACGTATGCAGCCGTTACGGATGGCCATCATTATTCATAACGGGCACTGTCCGTTACGAATAATCCATTATTCGTAACGGACATTTCAAATGTCCGTTACGAATAACACATTATTCGTAACTGACATTTCAGGTGTCCGTTACGAATAACAGGGTTATTTGTAACGGACATTTCAACCGTTACAAATAACCCCGTTATATGTAACTGACACATGTTTTGCCCGTTACAAATAGTGTTTGTCCTAGTTAAAAAAAATTTAGCATATGCTGGATAGCTTAGTTTGGTTAATGATTTTATCAATTACAAAAAATAAATAATATTAAATAATAATTCATACAAGTATACACTTCAGATACAATTAGCAAAAGCCATACATTCATATGATTTTATCAATTCACATTTGGAGCATGTACATGTTTTCCTTAGACTTGAGCTATAAAAATATCTAGCAGAATAATTAAGAACCTTTTTTTTCCAAGGGATAGTTCAAACAAGAACTCAAGTGTCACCAACACAAACTGTAGAAGTTCGCTCGAGTTGTTGAATATCGATATGAATAATCAGATCACCAATCAAAATCTTGAATGATGCTATAAATGGCAAAAGTCAAAAGTATTCCAGTATTATACATTGCCAGCCCCTGCAAATTCTCTTTGTGCACGAGCAACAAGCAACTTATAATCCTGCATATGATAACAAATTAAGGAATATTTTATCATCAAAATGAAAACAGCATAAAAAATTTATTAAAAAAAATCCATAGATGAATATTGGCTAAGAGAAGCTCCTACACTACTTGCACTAATTAGCTGCTATATTAGCACGACAATCTTTGTAATAAACTAAAGAAGACTCCATCGTTTCACCTTCCAATGAATTATTTTAGGTTTGTATAAGAATGATAATTTTGAGTGACCAAGGTTCCTCAGTAAAACTAGTATTCCCAAGCAAGGCAACCATATTCTAACTCATTTCAGAAAATAAAAACCCATTACCCACCTAAACATGGGGGAAAGCAAACTTTTCTTTTCTTTCCATTTGTACATCTAATATAGTTGATCATCAATTATCCTACCTGTGAGCAGAGGTGTGCGACATCTGATATGTCAAAGGAGCCATGCCCATAGGGGCTCTAGGGACTATTGACCCTGGCACTGGTACCCGCACACCATAAGGCATGTGAGGAGGTGGAAGATTTATCAGAGTCCCAACAGCAGAAACCAATGGCCCACCAATTGGTTGTCCAATAGTTGGAGTGCCATACATACCCACTCCTGAAGGAGCAGTAGGGGGCTGAGCAACCTGTTTTTCGTATTTCCAGGCGCAATCCCATATGCAGGTGCATTTACCTGACTAGTATTTGGACCCTGGGATGCTAAAACATCCCCAGGGTTCACATTGGTGATATCATGAATGCTCGATCTTCTCCTATCCTTATTCATAGAGTTCAACCTAATGAAATAGTTTTGAGCATGGCTTGCCACTTGTGTTTGTGTTCTTGTTGCCATAAAGTTCCGAGATAAACTTCGCCAATCACCTTTTCCATATATTTTCCAGGCCAAGAAGAAATAGCCTGTTCACAAAAGCTACACACCAAAATAAAAACCACACCAAGTATAAAACATGCAACAGGTGAGCAATGTAAAATAAGAGACCCGCATACAAAGTATAATGATAGTTGAACAGAAAAATATAGCATAAACATGCTTCGTGCTCAAGCACTATTCTTCTTTATATCAAATTATAAATTGGATTTTGTCACAAAATATATATATAAAAAAAATTATAAATTGGATATATAGATAATACATATAATGTAAAAGTTCTTCCTTCAACTTAGTTTTTTAGAGCTAAATAAGTTAAATACCACTGTGTTACCCCAATTAAATCTCTCCAGATGTCCAGATCAGTTAATATTTTTTATTTTTTATTTTTTAAAATTCCTAAATGGATAGTACACTGCCTCATTACCCATCAGCACTCTTGAAGTCCTAATTAATCATCAATAAGCACAAACCTTTGAAGAAATTCGGCAATGAAATAAACTAATAACCTACTTGACTATTCAAACACTAAGCAAGTCAGCATAAACAGATAATCTTTTCAGAGTAGTACAACAACAAGGTCACCAATAATTCAATTGCCAGGAAGCAACCACAAATAAACAGAAAAATTCAAACAAATACCCAACTATTGGTATCAACTATTGGTATCAACTAGTTAATCAAATTAGTCACTAAGCAATAATAATAAATAATTCAATAATCAATAATTTAATCAACATCAAGTCTAATTACTTCAAATTTGTTATATAGAAATTTATGCATTTACCCAAATTATCTAGGTTTGTGGATAATTTTTGGTGATAATCGGTAGCATTTCACAACGAAAGCTAGATTGTCCGAATATTTGCAAAACATTATGCGACAAGAAACACCAATAATTCTGAACCAGTCAAAACGACAAACCTTTTAGATGATATAAGGAAACGAAATAAAAAATAATTCAACAAATAATCTCCAGAAAAAAAAATTACAGAAAAAACAAAAAGAATACCTCTTAACCAAGCTGTCTCGGACAAGACCAATAGAAGGAAAAACCTTCTCATCATACTCCAATCTGATGACGGGCCCTAAGAGTCTGAAAAATATGAGGAAGACGATTCTGATCAGGACGAGACAAAACCCTAAGTGTAAGATTCACCATCTGAAGATCCTTAATACCAGAAATTGATGAGAAATTGTGAGGTCGGGTAAGAATATCAAAGGTGTAAGGCTTTTGGAGCCATGGAATTCGGACATGAGTACCTTCGCCGTCAGTTTCATCAAGAACCCCGCAAAAACGGTCAAAGATGACGGCCTTTTCGCTGCCGTCGACGGTGTAGAGGGAGTAATAGTCCTTCAGACAGTCTAAAGACTCTAAAAAAAACAAGAGAATAAAGGAATTAGGGTGGTGAAATGGAGGAGATTGAGTGAATTGAGACGTAAAAGAGAGAGATTGAGTTAGGAGAATGAGAGAGGAGAGAGTAAATAATGGAGGATATAAGTGTTTAATTTGACGGCTAGGACTAGGAGTGTGAAACCCTAATAATTAGAAATGGGCTCCTCTTTTCATGGGCTTCTCTTTCCCGTTGGGCCAAATATTGTAACGGGCACATGGTGTCCGTTACGAATAAATATTTATTCTTAACGAGCACATGGTGTTCGTTACGAATAAATATTTATTTATAACGGACAATATTTTTCCTGTTACCAATGTATTTAATGTAACGGGCATAGCTTTGCCTGTTACTAATAACCCGTTACAAATGAAACATTTTCCACTTGTGTTTTCCCTATTCTAGTGAAGATTCTCTTCCCAAAATCTCAAGTGGTCGTGGTTTTTCTCCTTGTTAGGGCCAAGGAGTTTTCCACGTAAAAATCTCTCTTGCATCTATTAGTTCCTTCAATTAATCATTTTGTTCCTTTAGCTTACTTAGTTTTAATTTCGTAAAAAGTTTGGCTAAACTCTCATTCTACAATTCAACCTCCCCTTCTTGTAATATTCTTTGAAACAACAATCACCATCGTTCACTATCATCACAACGCGTCATATCAATGGCTGCTACTCATTCAATCATCAACATCACCACGCATCATCACAATCACAATCATCAGAGTCGTTGGATCTCCAAGCCGCTAAGTACTCACAACTACAAGAAAATCACGTTATAATAACGAAATTCAAGACCCACGAAGGATCGGCCCTGGCTAGGCATCTCCTCGGCATCTACTGAAAAATTGTAATGGGTGGAAGGACCAAGGGCTTCACCCGCGGCGGTCTATGCTTCTTTAGTTGCGGCTGCTTGCGGTGGTCGGGAGATTAAGGAGCTGCATGTGATGGTCGTGTATTGGTTGTGGAAATGCGTTGCCACTGTGGTGGTCGGTTGTTGATGGTGGTTTGCTGCTGTTCGAATTAGAGCACGGGAGGCTGTTAAAATGTATTTGGTGGTTGTGGACTATTGCGAGGTGAGGGTTGTGAGTTGCAAAGGTGGAGTTACGGGTTGAAGGGTGAGCAAGGCTGCTGTTAGTGCGGCGCACGATGGCCTGAGGGAAAGCAGGCTGGTGGGGCTCCAATTGGTGCTACGTGGTGGTGATTTATGGAGGTGGGTGATGGTGATATTGTGAGGTGGAGAGTTAGAATGGCAAGTGAGGAGTAGGGGAGTGAGAGATTGTGGTGTAGGATAGGTGATTGTGGGGTGAAGTTTAATGGGCAGCAACAAGGAGCAAGTAGTAGCATGGAGCATTGACCTTGAACTCGATTTGAACATGAATTTCAATCAAGGACCCGAGAACACCTACAACAAAAAACATACACGAGGATAAAAAGGAAATAAAATAAAATAAAACGAATCAAAATAAAAGTAAAATAAAATATTCTAAAAGAAACAATAAAATCAAATGAAATTGAATAAAATAAAGAAAACAAACTTGAAAATAAAAGAAAATAAATGGAGGAAAACGAGAAGAAATATATTGACAAGAACCTAGATTAAGAACATTATAAATTAAGAATTATAAAATAAATTACGAATATAAACAAAAAACTACTAAAATACACAAAAAAAAATAAAAAAATCAAAATAGGAAAATAGGAAATAGAGAGAAATAAAGCCTAGAACTAAAGGAAATTATTGTAAACTAAAATGTAAAATAAGCATAAAAATATCTAAAAGTGACATAAAATTCACGTATCAAACTCCCCCAAGCTAATCTTGTGCTCGTCCTTGAGCTAATTAACACGAAACACAAGAGAAAGGGAGAATGATTTATTCAAGCAAATCTACAACACTAAAAGAGATAAGAATGTACACTAACTCACTTTCGTAGGAATCACGGTCAATTTTAGCAACAAAAGACAAGCCCTTTAAACCTCTAGATCGCCTTAGAGGACGAGTGTGCTCTCATGAGGGTTTCCTAAGAGGTTAACCCACAACTCTAGACAAAAACCAAGATAAGGCAATAAATGAAAGGAGACATAAAAACAAAAAGAAAACACGAGTTCATATTTAGGCAAGAGATAAGAAGAGGCATCAATGAATGCAAACCTTTCTAAATAGATAAATGTATGTACGTTTCAAGATTTCAATGGTTGATTGAAACATAACATATGTTAAGTGTAAGGAAGGTGATCCCATCGGAAGACGGTCCTTCCTTAGATGCCCATGGCAATATAATGGCCTATGACTTTACACTTGTTAAGATGTAGTAGGATTTGAATTCCTGACTGTTTGGGGGACCTTGAATTAGAATTGATTCTATCATTACGCTTTTTATAAGAAACAAGTAGGAGACGCCAATGAGTTTTAGGAAAACTCATAAACCTCGTTCATGCCTTTCTTCCATGTGGAGTTCAAGGAATAATTTGCACGAATCGTACGTTTACTCATGCCCAAATTGGTCTACATAAACCAAAAATGAGTTTTGGAGAGAGGGTACTAAGATAACGTTCCCTTTAGAGGGGAATCGCTATCTTAGCCCTAGTACGGCCTCTACTAGCTCTTCCTTTTTCACAATTTCATTACCAAACAATATATGTAATGCGAAACCTAAAACTGTTAGTTGTTTTTATTTACAAGCATTAATTACATAGGAATTACATTGCAAAAGTCATTATTCTTTTTTTAATCAATATTCAATAAAAGAACAAGATAAACAATATTTGCCTTGTCTTAAGTGATAAAACAATAATTAATTATCAAATTCTAGTCTTGAGTAACAAAAGAATACTATGTGAATTGATTAATTAAAAGTTTGTTTAAAGAGTTCAAACAACACTATTTATTCAATTAAAGTTATTTAAACAATAAAGGAAAAGTGATTTATCTAAGTGCTCAGGAAACTAACCATTCTTCTTTGGAAAAATTAAAAAAAATAATCCCAACTTTCATCAATTTTGGTACAATCATCCTAAATTTGGATTATTCTAGAATAATCCGAACTTTGGGGGGTCTTCATTTTCTTCAGTCCTAATGACCGGTTACCTATTGAGAAGGTTTTTTTTTTTTTTTAAAAAAGCCACGTGTCAGCTTGTCATTGGTCCAAAAAAAATTAAAAAAAAAATTAAAAATCAGAAAAAAAAAAAAAAATATATTCCCCCCTAAACAACCAGTTCCCCCACCTAAACCACCCCCCTCCCACCAGCCGCTCCCCAGCCCCCACCCCGAAATTACCCCCACCCTGCCGGAAAACTCCCCCTACCCACCGACCACCACTCCCCACCCGCTGAAACCTCCCCCTCCCTTCCCCACCCACGAAACCCTCCCCCCTCCCCTTCCCCCACCCCGTAAACCCACTTCCCACACCCCGTAAAAACACCCCTCCCCTTCCCCCACCCTCTAAAACGACCGGAAATTAAGCCCCCTTGCCGTTTCCTGCCGTTTTTAAGGGTGGGGGAAGGGGAAGGGGGAGTTTTTACGGAGTGGGGGAAGGAGGGGGGAGGGTTTTAGGTGGTGGGGGAAGGGAGGGAGGAGGGTTTCGTGGGTGGGGGAAGGGAGGGGGAGGTGTTTCGGCGGGTGGGGAGTGGTGGTCGGGGGGTGGGGGGAGTTTTCCAGCTGGGTGGGGGTAATTTCGGGGTGGGGGCTGGGGGAGGGGGCAGGTGGAGGGGGTGGTTTAGGTGGGGGGAACTGGTTGTTTGGGGGGGATTTTTATTATTATTTATTTTTATTTCTGATTTTTTTTTATTTTATTTTTTTAATTTATTTTTTTTGGACCAATGACAAGCTGACATGTGTCATGGTGACCTCTTATTGAAGGTCGTGGACTCTCGTTGACCGGTTTGGGACTGAAGAAAATGAAGACCACCTAAAGATCGGATCTTTCCAGAATAATCCAAAGTTGGGATTATTATACCAAAATTGATGAAACTTGGGATTATTTTTTCTAATTTTCCTTCTTCTTTTATGTTAAATCTCCGTTTTAATGTGTTTATGGACTTTCTTTCTTCTTCGTACCTCCATAGACTTCAATGGATTCAATTACGGGTTGAAAGTATTTGGGAAGAGAAAAGAAAAAGTAGTATGATAGTAAGAGAAGTTGAGAAATTAGGGTTTTGAGAATACTAGGGTTTTAATTCTGAATTTTCGGTCCCCGTAATGCTGAACGAAGACCCCTATTTATAGGCGTAGGGTTTTAGAGTTGCGCCGTCATTTGGCGCAAGTAACTCTTTGAGTCGCGCTAGGTTCCGCGCGCATCTCAATGAGTCGCGCGCCACAGGCGCGCGCAACTGATTGAGTTGCGCTGGTTTGCGGTTTTCCTTATACGAAAACGCATTTTTAAAACTTCGATAACTTTTGATTGCAGAGTCGGATTAAGGCGTGTGAGATATCATTGGAAATCACTGAATGTCTACTTTCCAATGCTTTTGGAATTAGGTTAAAATATGTTATAGAGTTCAAGGGTGTTGGTTTTAGGGCCCGTTATTAATCAAGTTTAAACATGTATAATAACTTCTTTGTTTTGATCATAACTTCTTCGTTTTAGCTCGGAATTGGGCTCATAATATACCGTTGGAAAGCTCTTTGAAAGGGCTATCCATATGTATAGGCCTTGCACGAGAATTTTATTTTCAGTTCATCTGTTTGGCTCGGTTTTTCATCAATGTAGGTTCCATTGGATCCAATCATTGCATTTGACGCATTTGGGTCCGTTATTAATCAAGTTTAAACATGTATGAACATGTTTTAGGCCTTATTAGTAATAGAAAAAGTATCAATGATAAATTGGTCTCAAATATGTGTTTTGACTTACGTCATAATTATTTTCATAGTCCATAAACATTTCAACTTTGATCTAACATGAAGAACGGATTTTTGTAACATCATCGCACTTCCTTTCGGGACAAGAGGCCAAAAGTAGGTGTCTATAGTTAGCCCCCACTTTGATCTAGTCTAGAATAGACGATGATCAAAGTAGTTAAGGAAATAAATCCGAGACTCATTCTGTGAAGTTTCCTAAGAATAGAGAATATTTCAGAATGGTTAAGGATGTCAAAACGATCCTTGGTTTGCTAAGTATTTGAAACAAGTAGCTATTAAGGCTAGAAAAATTTATCTTTAGTCTGAACGCGCTAAAGAATCTATATTGATCCTTTGCATTTGTAGAACACATTTACAAGTAAAGGTGTTCTAGGTCATGTCAAGTCATGAGAAGAGATCGGTATTAAAAAGAATAAAAGGGGATGATTTCCTCTCATTCGTTTCATCGTTGGTCGAAAGTCCCTCGATATGTCATTGAAACTTTAGCCTGACTTGAACAAAGTAAAAAGATGAAAAAGATGTTTTCGGCATTCAAGCCTAGAAGTTTTCGGCATTCGAGCCTAAATGTTTCGGCATTCGAGCCTAAAAGTTACGGGATTCTAACCGGATTTCCATAAGCTAGAAATACATGTCTCAAGACTAGAGGCACATATCCAAATCCAGTGAGAGAGAAGAAATTCAGCAACTCTGTTAGTAGTTTTGTCCACAAGATGAGTACACGTGTCTTAGGACTGGGAGCACGTGACTACATAGGCACGACATCGTCTCGTCGTTTCTTTATACATGGGGTGGATGGACACCCTAACTGTCCGGTAAGCTAGTAAGCTCACTAACTATCGTATTTGCTTCTAATCAAGAAGTGTCTGTTCCTAATGGTTCGGCGCGCCTGTCGACTCGTAAGCTAACGCCTAAAGTAATCCTCTACTTTTAGTTCCGAGAGGTAGATCTCGTAATGCTTGGGCTGAAGTGAAATTTTACGCAACACCTACGCCGTACAATTTTGCGCTGTACGATACGCCTTTTGCATTTTTACGCTGTGTGACAACGCCTTCCTTTTTGCTTCGGATATGAAAAAAGAAGAAAAGTCGGACATTTATAATGTCAGTACAACAAAATGACAAACCTGTCTATGGGTGCTTTTACGTAAAGCACCACCACGGAACGTCTTAAGACACATTTAAAAAAAACCTTCAAAATGTATGCTTAGGGAAGGCACAAAGCACGGTGTGCATGCAAAATGATGCAAAAAATATCAAATAAGAAAAGAAACTACTGGATGCAAAGCAATTTTAAAAGATTTCAATAATTCGCGCGTTATTACGTCTAACAACGTACAAAACCATTGAGAAAAATTCAAAACGGATCGAAATATGAGTACAGGTTTTGTAAGTAACCAGTGTCCGCGCGCAACTTAGTAGGGCGCGCTGGCCAAGCGCGTGCAAGAAACTTGGTTGCGCTGGGATGCCACGCGCAACTTAATGAGTTGCGCGCAACATTTGAATTAGTAAAAGATTTGGAGAAGCGCGATTTGCAACTCATTTTCTTCTTCTCATCTTTCTCTAATCTTGACCTCTTTCCATTTTTGGTTGTCGTTTGAAGCTAAGGAAAGTAAATATTTCTCCTTTTATTCTACCAGATTTTGATCTTGGTTAATAAAATGGAGAAATCGAATGAAGAATCCTAACAAAAGTTGGAGTTTTCGATTCGATTTGTTATCATGAATCTGTTTGTTTGTTGTTGTGACATGGTTAAGCAATATATTGCAACAAATTTCAAGTGAAGTGATAAAGTATTGGTCCTGTATGAGCATGTCAAGCATATATGTGTTTTTTTTTTCATTCTAATTTTGACTTTGTGCTTGATCTTTATTTCTATCTTTTTTTGTTCACATAGAGTGTACTTGTTAAGTTTAATGTAAATTGAAGTGTTTAGAACAACAATTATGCGTTAAAATTATAGTAGCATGAATTTCATCTTGCGACTCATTTTTTTTTCATGCGTAAGTTGCAAAATTGGCTTTATCAATGATAAAAATAATCGATGGTTATTATTATTCACTTATAAAACTTTTGATTTCAAGATTTGCACAAAACAAGTTAGTTTAGAAAATTCTTGAAGAGATCATCGAACTGGTGTAGCTTGGTTATATTTCGGGTTCGTAAGCCCCCATTTTACATTTTCAAATGTTGTAGCCCCCACTGTTGGGTGACTTTGATGATTTACTTGTTGTCAATAATTAGACCCTTTCTTGTTGCTTAAAATGGGTCTATAAATCCCGTGTTTCGTCTTATTATGATAACAAGTAGGATCTTGGAAATGATTAAACTAGTGTGTTTAACCGTTTTTTGACCATTCATAGTTTTAACAAAGAAAGTTGCTAAGTCTAGTAATATTGGTCATTCCAATTCATTAAAACAAGTAAGGGAAAAAATGAAATGTTGTTCAAATATTTCATCTATTCTTGCTACTTTTGAATTCTTTCTTTTTAGTTCAAATTTTATCACTGTTTTGAAGCTCGAGAAAGTAGATGTTATCCTCCTTGAGAAATTCCAATGTGTGCAACAATGGAGAATAATTTAGAATGAAGACTCATTAATTTCAAAATTAGGAGTCTTTGGTTTACATTCTAACACATAAATTGTTTGTCTTATGTTAATAATGTGTCTTGATACAATTTTCATGATGAATGATTGAGTATTAAACTTTCGTTTGAGCAAGTATCATGATTTTGTTTCTCTTTACTAGTCATACTCTCTAATCTCTAGAGTAAATTGAAGTATTGAAACAACAATTATGCACTAAGATTAGTTCTTGAATTTAAACTTGAAAATGGCTCGAATATGTAACTTGTTTCATGGCCAAGTTCAGTTGCAAAGTTAGTTTTCAAAGGAACAAAATGATTATTAAATCATTGTGATGCATTTGAAAATTATAAGGCTCGAGATCTACAACTATTTTGGCAATTCTCGAAAGTAGCTCGAATGGCATGAATATCTCATTTTGTTTCTTTGTGGATATTGGAGCCCCCATGTGTCGGGTTATGCGCATTCTAGCTATTTCTAAAGTCTTGGAGCCCCCAATTTAGGGTAGTTCTAATGACTTGCTATTGTTTAGGCCATTCATATAATCTTGATATTGTGATGGACCTATGTATATGTCCTATTTTTTGTTTTGAGATATTTAGGACAATGACATGGCTTTAACATTTTAGTTAAAGTCATGTTCGAGAAAGAAAGTTAGTGCTTTCCTTGTTTATAAACCAAAACAGTTGTGTTTAAGGTTTATTATATCATACCTAATGTCTAAACATTTGTAAAGATCATTGTCGTAATTTTATTCTCAAAGTTGATTTAGAACATCAAATATTTTCTTTATTCTTATCAATCATTGATTTTGGTCTTGCAGGTTGTTTGTTTACCATCCCTAAGCCAATGGGAACAAGTTCGAGCCAAGATGTCGAATTTTAGTTCATTCCTTTTGAAAATATAAATGTACATACACGTATCATCAAAACGGTTATTGAGAATTTGAAAATTTATTTATTTGAGGAAATGAAACAAAAAATCAGAAAGGAAATTTTGAATACTATTTTTTATTAGAGACAGGTTATTTCGAACTAGAATTCAAAATTTGGAAAGGGTCCAATAATTTAATTAAAAGTTTGTTTTGAAAAGCAACTTTTTATAGTTGGCAAAATACATAATTATTTTCAGAATTGAACCCAAAATTTAAAGAAAAGTCTAGCTCGTAATAAAGTGTGACTTTTTTTGTCCAAGATTGATGAAGGTAAGTTGTAATTTACAACTTATTTCAACAAAGATATGAAAATGTGAGCAAACTTTTGTATATCGGATTTTGTTTAAGTTTTACTTTTTGTCATCATTATCATATTTTTCTAATTGAAAGTGAATTTCTTTCAATTAAATAAGCACCGTAGTTTGAAAACGAATGTTTATCAGATCTAGGTTTGGTGAAGTGTTAGAATAATTTATATAATCATTCGAATAACTTTCCAAAATATGGTCTCATTTTAAAATGAAAGTTATGGTCGGACTTATATTTTTAATATAAAGCCCCCAAATGTAGACTTAGGTGGCTTTTGGAATTCATGTATACATATGCTAGGGGATGTTTCTCATGTTTATTTAAGGCCCCAAGATTTGTATTTTTAATTTGCAGAATATTGCATATGTTTATCATAAATTGTTTGATCAAGTAACATAATTAATTATCTTGGTCAAATAATAGGAAGTGGTACTCTTCCCTTTGTCATTTAAAGTTATTAAGATAGTTCGTAATAAGCTTTGCATGACATTGATTTTTTAGCATAAATAGCGTGTTCAAATCTGTAAATAGAGAGAAGTGGAGATGTCCTGGTTTTTTTAAGCCCCCAATTTGTGGCAAAGAGCGGAAAAATTATACTATTTTTAAGTATTTTAGTTTCCAAATGGGAGGGATCATCCTGACTTACCCCCTAAAAAATAAATGAACAAAAAAGACGGATTTGTATAAAAAGGAAGGGGAATCCAACTTTCTCATAGAAGAATAAAGAAAGAAAATTAGACATGTTTTCGAAAAGCAAGGATTATTGACTTAATATTTGAATCATCGTGATGGCTTGGCAGTGAGGTATACGTGTCACAGCGATAATGATCATTTTTTTCATGTAGCAATCATGTTCAATCAATTTTCCTCGATTAGAGAAGATGGAGATATCCCACGCAGGCGGACATATTAGTTGCTCATGATAAGTCAAAAGACCAATGCTCAAGAGTTCAAAAAGACATCTAAAGTTGACGTAAAGGCTGTCGATTTATCAAATCAATTTATTGTGTTAACTCTTTTTCTTTTTAGGCAATGTATATAGAACCTGAATTACCTTGGTTATAAATAGCCCTATTATTAAAAGAAAATAAGATGATTGTTTTTTTTTTAAATGTGATAATCATCTCCTTTTCGTTTGGCAAAAGATATGGAAAACATCGAATTTAGTTTGATTCGATTGCTTTACTAACATGATGTAATCAACCTAATGGCTATCAAATCATCCAAATCATTTGAATTTTTTTTATATGATATTGAAATCATAACTCAACACTACATGCATTTTATATATGGGCATGACTACTCAATAGTAGGTCCATATGTGCAAAGGCCTAAGATTGGCCATATTTTCATGGAATGGTGATTTTGGTATATGGTTATGGTCTACCTCAAGGAGGGTCTTTCTAAGTTTGCAAGGCTTGGGGTTGTGAACAAGGACAGGCTCAAGTATACTCTCAAAATCCCTTACTTTTGGTGCTTCTCAAATTTAAACCAATCTGCTTTGTGTGGCAACTTCCTACATTAGGTGCCTTTTCTTTGTCATCTCTCTTTTTTTTTCTCTCTTTTTTTTTTTTGGAAAAATTTTGTTTTGGGTTCGGAACGATTTTTTGATCTTTTCTTTTGGGTTTAGACTAACTTTGTGTCCCCCTCTTATGCTTCGTTCCCCCAATTTCCTATTTGTACCTTTGCACCATTCCCATCCCAAGGTATGGAATAATGTAAGTTGAATAATTAAGGCCTAATTTACAAGGCTCAAAAGGGCTGCCAAAAACATGGATTTTCTCTAAGGTTAAGAACATGGGATTATATTTGTGGAGTTTCAAGTTGTCTCCTGTGTTGGTGAGATTATCATATCCTTTCTTTGTGGGCCTAAGATGAGCCTCTTTTCTTTCAATACATCTTGTATGTCAAAGCTTATCAAGATTCTTAAAGTGTTGAGTATGTATGCCTTTTGATATTGCCTATTTGTATGTATACGTTTTATTTAATTCAAGTTAATAACAATAAAGAGATTGAAAAGAGAACAAGATAGACGTACTTGAAAATATATTTTTTATTCATTAATTAATGAGAGTACAAAATAAGTAGACCTAGGGTGCTACATCTTGAATTGTTGACAACTTCTTGAGATTACGTCTTTGAGCTTTGTCCGTTTCGAACGTAGGTGAAATACTCTCTAAAAATCAAGTACATCTATATGATTCATGGTTTTATTTATCAAGTGCCTTTCAATTAATATTCCCACAGTATAGACTTTTTGAAATTTGTCTAAACCAAGGTATTGTAAATGGCACTTGTATGGTGGAGAAATATTGTCTATGAACTTTGGGACAAGTTTATGATCCAGAGGTCTTTGTGGAATAAGAGCAACCTTTGATCGCCACCTAGAAAAGAAGTCAATGAAGCCTTCTTCTTCCCCTTGCTTAAGCAATTCGAGATCGCGCAAGGTAGTTGTGAGCTCGATGTTATCTCCATATTGGGTTAAAAACGCTTTTACAACGTCACTCCAAGTGGAAGTTTTTTTTTTTTTGCATCGAGGTTATAAAAACATGATCTAGAAGTGGGGTCCAATGAAAGAGGAAAAGTACATGCATATAGGCTTGGCTCAACCCCTTTAAATGCCATAATTCCAATAAAGCTTATTAAGTGAGTCCTAGGATTGTCTATAAATTTAAAGGTTTGCAAATCCGTAGTCAAGAACTTTCCTGGTAGAGTCTTGTTACTAGGTTGTGGTGCAAGCTCATAATTGATGTACTTATTCCCTGAGTTAGCTCGAAGGACAAGTTTCTCCAAGGCCTCTACAATTTCAGTTGTTGCATTTTCTTACAGAATGTTTTCTTTTTCTGCTTTTATTTAAGCAATTTCTGCTTTTTTTATGAGCCTTCATTTGGGCTTCTTCTTCTCGTAGGGCCTTTAGGTTTTTGAGTTACTCTCTAAGTTTCTCCAATGCTGCTTTGTCACTCATGATTGGACTAGTATGCGAATGTGGAAGATGATCTAGAAATGTGTATCACAAGAAATTGAACGTGTTCACTTAAACCTTTTCTTCTAAGCATTCAAACAATGAACCAAAGTTAAAATTATTGTTTTATTTCTTTCTTTTTTTAATCCTAGTAATACGAATTCACTTTAAGCATGTTTGTTGATCAAGAATGTTAAAAAATTCACGAACAATCATTAATGGAATGTCATGATTCGTGTTGAATTCAATAAGGTAATCATCTTAGGATTTAACTTTAAATGAATTGTTTTCGAAAAAGGTAGAAGAGAAAGACAAGAAAGTTTGATTGAAAATGCTCATCAAATTTTAGGAATATTAATCAACCCAAACATTCTCCTTAAAATGATCAAATATACTATGGTATTTGTTGATCGCTTAGATTGCAATAGAGATCTATATCATTTTTTTTTTCAATTATGATTCTCATATTGCTCATCTTTAAAGGATATTATTTTACTATTTGCTTAAAAAGAATGATGGTCTCCGAACGTAAAATCCAAGAAATAATTAAATTATTTTCTCAGTTTTATCATTCATTATCTTCTCTCTCTTTTTTTTTTTTTTTTTTTTTTGAGAATTATAATAATTTTTTTTCTTTATTTTATATATATATATATATATATATATATATATTTTTGTGAGGCAAACATCCCAAGTAAGGTTCTCGGGATTTTCTTTTTAAACCATAGAAGAGGTAAATAAATAATCCTCATAAATCAAGGTTGATCAATTACAACTAAATTATGATGATCACGAAAATAGGCATGTTTAAGAATAAACATATTGATGACGTCCTATTAAGGGATGCGAACTTCTAATGACGGACCTCATAAGAAATAATGTCATTAGTTTGATTATGAAGTACGAAAACAAATCATCATAATCAAAAATAGTATCGCGTGCAATTTTCCGTCTTGTGCTAAGGTGGAAAGTTCATCTTCAAGAGTAGCATCTATCACATATTTTTAACGAAAACGCAAAAAGAACGATAAAAAACATTTTTTAAAAATTTTTTTTGTTGTTTTGGTTTTTTTTTTTAATTATTTTTATTTTGGGAAAACGCAAAAAGAACGATAAAAAACATGTTTTTAGATTTTTCGAAAAAAAACAAAAAAAGACAATCATAGTAAAAGTTAGACAACATTATTAGGTAAAGAGATATTTTTAGCACCTACTCAACGATTAATCTTTAAGCGGTAGTATCGTTTTCTCCGTATTATATTATTTGTAACGAGTCAAAGTATTGCGCAAAGGTGCCGCGCGCACAACTTTGACAGTTGCGCGTGCCACCTGGTAGGTTCAACAATTTTATTTATTTTTTTTGCGAAAACGCAAAAAGCGAAAAAAAAAACTTCTTTTTTTTTTTTTGTCGAACCATAATTTTTACGAATTTTTTTTATTATATCTCTAGGTAACAAGTTGGAATTAGTTAGATTAAACACGAAGCACATATTCATGTAATCACATAAGCACATGAAAGGAACCGTCAAATCATACAATGTCATTGTAAGGTTAAGGCTTGGGTGTCCAAAGGTACCATATCTTAAGGGACGATACACGAATCAGTCACTCAACGTGTTGACCCACGACATAGCCCTCCCAACATTTTGTTGGCAATATGGGTGGGATGATTGTTATTGATTTTGGGATAAAAGCCTAGTGTTGGCAACCCCTAGTCAATGAGCTAATCCCCAATAGTTAAACTGTGCTACGATTATGCATGATGCAATGTTGCTTGTTTGATTTTTACTTTTGTGAAAATGAAAAATATCATGCGTTCGAGTCTCGCTCTCTAACTAAAGATTATCCAAGTTTGTTCTCGTTACAATCCATAGGCAACCTAGTGTTGGAAACCTTGAACCATAACTACGAACTAATCTTGTAACCTCTAAGTCCAAGAAGAGTCGCCACTTTAAGGAGGGTGATCCCATCGTAAGGGGGTCCTTCCTTAGATGCCCATGGCCATTTAAAAGCCTAGTACTTTACACTTGTTAAGGTGTAGTAGGATTTGAATACCTGACTGTTTCGGGGAATTTGAATTAGAATTAATATTATCATTACGCTTTTTTATAAGAAACAAGTAGGAGTCGCCAATGAGTTTTAGGAAAACTCATAAACCTCGTTCATGCCTTTCTTCCATGTGGAGTTCATGGAATAATTAGTACAAATCGTAAGTTTACCCATGCCCAAATTGGTCTACATAAACCAGAAATGAGTTCTGGAGCGAGGGTACTAAGATAAAGTTCCCTTTAGAGAGGAATCACTATCTTAGCCCTAGTACGACCTCTACTAGCTCTTCCTTTTTCACAATTTTATGACCAAAAAATATATGCAACGCGAAACCTAAAACTAAGGGTTTGCTTGGCATCATTTTTAGTTTTCAGTTTCCTGTTTTTTTTAAAACTAAAAACCAAAAACAGGAAACAAGAAAAAGGTGTTTCCACTTTTGTGTTGTCAATTTTCAAAATTATCATGATTTTAATAAGTTTAAATATTTTTTGATTCATTATGTGACATATATAATATAATTTCAAAATACAAAAAAAACCAAAAAACCTTAATCAATATTCGTTATTCTTTGTTTAATCAATATTCCTGAAAAGAACAAAATAAACAATATTTGTCTTGTCTTAAGTGATAAAACAACAATTATTTATCAAATTCTAGTCTTGATAAACAAAAGAATACTATGTGAACTGATTAATTAAAAGTTTGTTTAAAGTGATCAAACAACACTCTTTGAGTCGTGCTGGGTGCCGGGCGCATCTCAATGAGTCGTGCGAGCAGGCGCGCAACTGATTGAGTTGCGCTGGTTTGCGGTTTGCCTTATACGAAAGCGCATTTTTAAAAATTCCATAACTTTTGATCGCAGAGTCGGATTAAGGCGTGTGAGATATTATTGGAAATTTCTGAATGTCTATTTTCCAATGCCTTTAGAATTAGGTTAAAATATTTTATGGATAAAAAGTTATAGCCCTTAGAGTTCAAGGGTGTCTGTTTTAGGGCCCTGTTTAGTGTTTTGATCATAACTTCTTTGTTTTAGCTCAAAATTGGGCTAATAATATACCGTTGAAAAGCTCTTTGAAAGGGCTATCAATATTAATAGGCCTTGAACGAGAATTTGATGTTCAGTTCATCTGTTTATCTCTGTTTTTCAACAACGTAGGTTCTATTGGATCCACTCATTACATTTGACGCATTTGGGTCCGTTATTAATCAAGTTTAAACATGTATGAGCATGTTTTAGGCATAATTAGTAATCGAAAAAGGCTCTAAGATAAATTGGTCTCAAATATGGGTTTTAACTTACTTCATAATTCTTTTAATAGTCCATAAACATTTCAACTTTGATCTAAAATGAAGAACGAATTTTTGTAACATCATCGCACTTCCTTTCGAGACAAGAGGCCAAAAGTAGGTGTCTACACTAAGCATATAAAACTAATGAGGACTCAATCAACCCTAGCCCTAACCAATTAGGCCGTGTTCTCTCCACTAGCTTCAAATCAACCCTGGCCTTAAGCTAGCTTCTCATGATTCCTCGAAGGAACTGGAAAAAGATAGAGAAAATAAAAAACATTGAGAAGTTAATCCCGACATCTTAGCCATGCACACTCTCTCCTAAGGCTTGACAACTATCTCCCTCCACCGATGTTGACTCAACCCTCAAGGTTCTAAGGGTCATTTATTATTTGTCACGTAAGGCTAAGGGTTAAGGCAGGGTAAAATTTTTAAAATTTGGTGAAATTTCTTAAGCAAAGCAAAAGGGTGATCAAACCTCAAAAAAAAAAAACTGAAGAAGTCATCAAACATAAAAAAAAAAAATACTAATAATGCAATCTCCCCCAAGCTTACTCAACACCAACACATAATACATACAAAAACAAAGTAACACTCACCCCCCTAGGCTTGAACGAAGCATTGTCCTCAATGCTTGAAATAGGGAAGATAACAAAACCAACTAAAATGTTTTTGTTGTTTTTGTTTCGTTTCTAATTTTTATGGATTTTTTAAACTCTTATCTAATGTCCTTGCCTTTTTTAACTATGGACGATTTTTTCTTGAATGCAATTGTTTTATGAAACACAATATATACAATTTACTTTCTTGCTTGGTCCAAAAGAGCATATTACTTTCTCATTTTCAATCAAACCATCACTAAACAAACTCTCAAACCAAAATGCTTAACAAAACTAAAGGTTAGGGAATAGGCTTATAATGTGGCTCATAATGAAGAAAAGGAATAGGCTTAAAGGGGTAGCAGGATAGACAAATGCAAAATAAAAACAAAATATGTAAGAAAACAAAAAGAAGAGAAAGAAAATGAACAATGCCCTTGTCCTCCCCTAAAGTGGCTCGGCCACGGTCTTGGGAAGCTAGAGGTCAAACCAAGGACTAACACATGCATAGATGTGGATCCTTAATTTCCGCTATACAAGGTGATGAAGGCTAGAACAAATGAAGAAATTACTAATCAAGGATTTCAAATCCACTATGAAGAGAAACTCCATCTTACCACAAGCAATGAACTAAGGCTTCATGGAACCCAAAAGTTCTTAAACCGGTTACCTTAGCATATAGTATCCTAGAGTCAACCAATGACATACTCAAACCGTGCACACATTTACCACTTAGGAAGAAAAATACATTTTGCTAAAATTACCTTGAAAGTAAACAAAAATCTTTTTGGATTTTTCAAAATATAAAAAAAAAAAGACATGGAAATGCATATACTCAAGTGCAAGACATACATGAATCAACATCCCAGAAGCACAATAGAATACCCTCCCCCAAAATTGAATGAGACAACATTCTCAAACATAAAGCAAAGAATCCATGGAAGGGGAAAAGAAAGAAATCAATCCAACAAACCAACACATGTTCACAAGTCATCAACCATTAGAGATAGAGCAAGGAAAGATATTACTGGATATTGGTGGGTGTAAATACTCGCAAATGACCTAATTCAACCTTTCAAAGCCAATTTCCTCTTAAATTAAATCTTGGTTTCCATATGCTAGCAAAAATAGGAGTCAAACTTCCTTGTTTCTTCATCCAAACCATTGCGTAAGAGTATATCAAGTCATGTACCTAACAAGAGGTACAAAAACATTTCCATGAGAGAACATATAATCTAAAAAGAAAAGAAAATGAAAGCAATAAAAACTCTAGTTACTTCCCGAGAAAGGCTTGTTTAACGTCCAAGAGAGAGCGCTCTAGTAAATAGTATTACAACGCACGCAAGAGCTTGTCAAATGCACTACAACACATTTCATAGGATAATAGGTAGGCAAATGGCGATAAGAGGACGTGCAACAAGATTATTCCACGTAAGTGAGGAGGAAGATGCCAAAAGAAAGAAGAAAAATTGAAAGAAAAATCAAGAAAATAAGAACAAAAAGAAGAAGGAGAAGAAAAAGAAAAATAATAAAAAGGTAAAACCTCCTCAAAATCTTTTTGGGTGGCACCATCACCCATTTCCTCAATAATGGGAGGATGAGAAGGAAGAGTCTCATCAAAGAAGAGAGGATCGTTAATCAGCTCTAAGACAAAAGAGAGGAGGAACATAGGATAGTAAAGGTTGTGGTGAAATTTTTTTGAAAAAAGGACATGAGGAAGAGAAGGAGAAACAATGGTCTCACAAAGCCTCACATTACCAATGAGGGCATGAAAATCAATCATAGAATCCTCAAAAGA
This sequence comes from Chenopodium album, assembly GCF_948465745.1. NCBI lineage: Eukaryota > Viridiplantae > Streptophyta > Magnoliopsida > Caryophyllales > Amaranthaceae > Chenopodium > Chenopodium album. The sequence goes on from NC_137839.1 coordinate 47,443,337, forward strand.
ACACTCATGACTCAGATTTCCCTCAAACAAAAACTCTCTAAGAGAAATAACCTCATCATCCTCTCTATCACAACGAAAAACAACAACTCCCTCTAAAAACTCAAATCCTAGAGTCTCAAAGCCATGCATGACAGGATAAAGGTTTCTCTCAAACTCATGCCTTTCCCATGAAGAATTGCCAATGAACTCTCTCAAAAGGCTATAATGTTTTGTTACACCTTCAATGAACATACTAGTCACAATCTCAAATGATTCCAAAGACTCATGGATAGAAGGGTCACAAACATGGAAAGTAGACTCATCAAGATGGGGAAAGGGTTAGAATCCTCAAAATTGACATTTTCTTCATTCACAACTCCTCCACCATCACACAAGGGACTCTCAATCTCTCTCGGTAGCTCAAACTCAACATCGTCATCCTCATGAAATCCTTCATTCAAAATTAAATATGGCTCACTCACATGCTCACCAAGGGAAGCTCTCAAAGGGGGTAAATATGGGGAAGGATGACACTCAAGCTAAAATGGGGAATTAGAAGGATCAAAATCCTCTCATCACAAAAAAATATCCCCTCACCTTTACACCCTTGACCCACATCATCCTATAAAACACTCTCACACTCCAATTAAGGTGCCTCACATTCATTTACATCAACTCTATCACTTATCACTTGGGCAACTCTCTCTTCTCTCAATTTTTGTTCTTCTTGAAGCTCTTGGACTTGTTGGGTGAGATATTGTATTTGAGAAAGAATTTTGGCATCAATGTTATTGAGTTGAGGTTCATGATCAAAATCAAATTGCATATCATCCAAATTAGCACAAACCTCATCACAATGAGCATATAAGGGAGAGGGATCAACATGTATAATGGGTTCTTCATCAGGAGCATTAGACACATCAAGGGAGTTCATGCAAAAATTAGATAAATTTTGACAATTTATATCAAAACAAGAAACATGAGAATCCTTATCAGAAGTATTCCTAGCTAACCAAACAATGAAATTCCAAGCATCATCCAAAGACAAAGCACAAAATTCACCATTAAATATGCTTTCAACCATTCCCCTAGTATACTCATTCATTCCCCAATAAGCTATTTTACATGCTTCACAAAGAGAACACCCATGGTAACTAAGAAAACCATCTAATCTATCAAAGTAAGCATAGAAGGGTTCATCATCAAATTGAGGAAAAGATAAACATGCCATTTTTTACAAGAACAAAGAAAAGCAAGCAAAAATCAAATAATATACAAGAACCTAGCTACTCTAACCAACACAAATTATGTACGCATTGGTCCCCGACAACGGCGCCAAAATTTGATCATGGGTTAATAGGTCATTTAGACTACCATCCCTAACCAAATTCGAAATTTATAATACCTAAACTTACACTAAACTAGTTAGTGGCACGTAAAGGATTGACCACGATTACTAAGTGTATCAATCTATGCTAATTAGACTACTAAGATGATCGAGATATAGAGGGAGGAACATCTAAATAAACTACTTGGAGAAAAAAACGAAAACTAGCAAAAGTGGAATCCAATTACATTAATGCATTCAACAACGACATTGCAATTAGATTAAAATGATCATAATTAGGAACAATCAACACACTCACCTCACTCTCGCGCAATTAAGCATGCTAATTATCCTACTAAACTAATTCACTCTCGTGCAACTAGCCTAGCATAGGTATGGAAGAATTTAGACTCTCAAACAACTCACTTTTACACAATTGATTGAAAGCACAATTAAGAACATATAATCAATTAGCTAGAAATATTCTAATCCATATAAGCATCTTCCATACACAATAATCAAGAATCAATTTAAGAAAAATCACAATCAATCATTCAATTCATCAACATAATCTTCATCCAATTCCCTAGAATAAAATGTAGGCTAACATGATAAAGAAGAACATGAAAAAACAAAGTAAAACTAGAATTAAAGCTAAAACTAATTTATTAAACTAATTAAAAAATTTAGTCATCAAGCAAATAAACCAAAAAAAAATACTTAAAGGAAAGCAATAAAGATGAAAGAAAGTTAGAAATGCCCACTGAACAAAAGAGAAGAGATTCCACATAGTTGCTTCTTCAATCTCTCAAATACTCCATGAAAAATCCAAGGTTTTTCTCTCTAAAACTACTCCTAAAACTAGAGAGAAACTCCTAAACTAACCCTAAGAGAGAGAAAATAAAATAATCTAAACTAATCTAGGGTGAATAATTGTCTAAAGAGTATTAACCTAAAGAGTATTTATATTACAAATTATAAAAAAAAAAAAAGAAATAAAACTAATTAAATTAATGAAAATTACACTTTAATAATCCCAACTATGGGCGATTTACCTACAACAATCCCAACTAACATTTATTTTCTAATAATCCCAACTATGCCATGAGTTTTCCTCCAGCAGTCCCAAAAACCGGTTACCTGCTAAAAAGGTAAACTTTTTTTTAAAAAAAAAAAAAATGACACATGTCAAAACATGATTGGCTTAATATAAATAAATTAAAAAGAAAAAAAATATCAAAAGTCACCCAACCACCATCTCCTCCCTTCAGCCACCTTACACCCACCATGAAACCCTAGACCATGGCGGCTCTATCCTTTTTCTTCACCCAACACCGCGGCTCCGCCGCCTCCACCGTCGCCTATCCCCTCCGACCAACCGCAGCAGCGCAACCCACCCGATTGACCCGAAGAACACCCACAAAACCCCCTTCTCTCTCCTTCTCGTGCCTCTTTCTCTCTCCTCCGCTGAACACCCACGATTCCACGAACACCGTACCCATGATTCCACGACCACCCACGCTGACAAACACCCACGAACACCCACTGAATTCTCAACGTTGACATCATCTTCAACCTCCAGACCCAATCCATGCCTGTGACGACCTTTAAGGTGGTCAAATTCGAGGTTAGGATCTCGTTTTGGGGGTCAGGGAGGGCTGGTTGGGCGGTTTCAGAGGTTGGGGGTGGGTGGTAGAGGTCGACCGACCATTTTCGGTGGTTGGTCGGCCTATTTCCGGCGAGATCGAGGGTTGTGGTTAGGGTGCCGGCGAGTTTAGGGTGGGGGAGAGAGTGACTGCCACTTTGGTTTTTTTTTTTAATTTTTATTCTTTTTAAAAAAATTGACTAATCCAGTGTTGACACGTGTCATGGTACCTGTTATAACAGGTCATTGACTTTGTGTTTACCGGTTGGGATTGCTGGAGGAAAACTCATGGCATAGTTGGGATTATTAGAAAATAAACGTTAGTTGGGATTATTGTAGGTAAATCGCCCATAGTTGGGATTATTAAAGTGTATTTTTCCTTAAATTAATTAAATAACAAAACTAAAGAAAAAATATAAGGAAAACAAAATAAAAAAGGAAAACAAAAATAAAACCAAACCCACCAAAATAATCAAACACCTAAATTCCCCCAAATTCACTTCGTAGCTGCTCTAATTTCATCATCACCGAATCAGGCAAACAACCATTATCACCACCGTTCATCAATAATCACCACGCATCATATCAACGGCTGCTACTCATTCAATCATCAAAATCACCATGCATCATCACAATCGCAATCATCAGAGTCGTTGGATCTCCAAGCTGCTAAGTACTCACAAGATAATCACATTATAACTAAGAAATTCAAGACCCACGAAGGATCGGCCCCGGCTAGGCATCCCCTCGGTATCTACTGAAAAATTGCAATGGGTGGAAGGACCTAGGGCTTAACCCGCGGCGGTCTATGCTGCTTCAATTGCGGCGGATTGCGGTGGTCGGGAGATTAAGGAGCTGTGTGTGATGGCCATGTATTGGTGGTGGAAATGCATTGTCGCTGTGATGGTCGGTTGTTGATGGTGGTTTGCTACTGTTCGAATTTGTGTCTCCCCAAAACCAAACACAATTATGAATACTTTTCACGTCATTTGATTATAAAACAAAGTGAAAGTGTGAAAAGTCTAGTGATAAGAATGTTTTTATTAAAATATTTCTCTTTTTGTTTTCAAAAATATTTCTTTTCTTACCCTATTTATGATAAAGGTCCAATAATAGTGTAGTTGGATTGGGTTTGAAAAGAGTTTTCCAATGATATATTATAAGCCCAATTTCGATAAATAATGAGGAAAATGTAGATTAATTTACATTAATCCCAATAATTTTAAATGTGGCCCAATGATCTAGAAAAGGGCCTTTTAATTATCATATGTAAAGTAATTAGTAATGATTTTAATCTTCTAGAAATATCAAGAAGTTTTATTTAATTCTAATAAGATTAGGATTGATAATTATATTTTTAAAGATGTTTTATTTTGAATAAAATATATTATTTATCACATATCTGATTTTAAATCTGCTTAGACGCGAAATTACCTGTAACCGGTTTAAAAGATGATTCCGCGTGTAAAAGCGCGTTGTACTTTCGAAACAGTGCAAGACGACAGAGTCGTCGCCTGACGCTGATAGCTGTCGCTTAGAGACGAGCTTGTTGTCTGGCGTTGACTCCTGTCATTGGAGACAGGAGATATTTTATTCTAAATTTGATTTTATTTGATCCTGTGCTATTATTCCTATAAATAAAGATCGTATTTCTCTGTTTTTGATTAACAACAATTATCTATCTCTATTCTCTCTCTCTAAAAGCTAGAAGCTTTTTCTCTCTCTATTCTTTTTCTAAATCTTCCCCCTCTCAAAATTACTCACTCATTAGTCCTAGACACACCTAGCCAAGTTCGAAGTTGCCTTCGCCCTAGACGTGAAAGGTTGATTATTTCTGAGGGTTTTGTCCAAGATCTCTACTTCAATTATCTAATTTAATTGTTTGTTTTCCTTTAACTTATTAACGTATGTATTATGTTATTAAAAAGAGATACGAGGAATCGAAGTAAGTACTTTAATTGTTTTATTGATCTTTTTATATAGAAATCATGCTTAGATTATTTTATTGCTTCTTATTATCATGTTTAGGTTAATAACTAAAATTTCAAATATCAAGTATGTTTATTATGATGCTTCCTATTTTTTACCTAATATCATGTTAGTATCATGTTAGAGCTAATTAATCTTTAATGCTTAGTGTTATGCTAGGGTTTGTTGTTAATCTTGTTAGTATCATGCCTAGGATCGTGCTTATAATATTATGCTTTAACATGATTATTTTCATTATGATTGTTATTTCTATTTTGATTATAATTATGATGATGATTATTATGTTGCTTGATTTTTGTTATAGTTACTGCTTGATCACACCTTTTTTGCATGTTTAAAGAGAATTTGTACTTGTAATAACGCTTAATAAAATAATTAATAATCTTGTTAAGGATAATTTGATTATAATTCAAGTGATCGCCAATAATAGTTTTATTTGTGCATTAATATTCAACAAAATAGATAAACAAGTTTAGGGTAAACCTATTGACTGCATGTTAGTCATAAAGCGCACATGAATACGAGAAGAATAAAGTAGAGGCCTATTATTTGGGCAAGTTCAATCTCTTTTAGGTTGAATTTGTATCTTCATCCCCGAACTTCTAGTCATGGTTCCAGACCTATTGGAATTAACGATCTCCTAGATTGTTAAGGGGTGTAATTAACCTTCAACCTGTGAACGATTTACAAGTTCCTAAAACTTTTTGGTGACACTTTTACTCTAGCTTCCTTCCCTTTGGATGCCACCATGCTTAAGTGTATGATAAGAATGCGTCAAAAACATAGGATTTTTACACGTAGGAATCTAGGAAAATATCTTTCACAACTTAAGTCGAAATAATACTACGAAAAAAAACTGAAAAGTTCAAGAATAGAAACATGCCGAGGCATGTAGGAATTAGCGCTGAGAAAACACCGTCAGCGCCAAACGATGGCGTTGTCGCTTGGCGACAGTCTTGTCATTTGACGATAGTGCCAGCGTCTGGCGACGAAGCTATTTTCTCGCGTCAAATTCTTCCAATACCGAGCCATAAATCTATCTTCTTGTTTCAACTAGTTTTCAATTACTGTTTGCTCGGTTTTACTTCCTGATTGAGTTTTCCCCCTTTTTTTTGAAACCCATATGTGTTATACATATGGCCATAAACCTTTGGGAATTCACGCTCCATCTACCCAATCAAACGCTCCTAGAAACGAAGGGTATATCCGAGTTTGTTGAATTCACCAAACCATGGAAGCAAGTTTAACTCGCGGGGCCCCATCCACTCGCGCCAACCCTTCCATAGATAAGGCTTCCGCATGGTGCATCCGGACTCATAACCATGGACGCTATTTGACTAACCCATACCCTGAACTTCAGATAACTAGAGCCATGGTTATGTTGCAAATTCATTGCATCATATCGTGACTATATGACTACATGTGCATTATTTGTTGTGCATATTTTATATACGTGTTTCTCCTAACCGTTTATTTGACTTGTGACTTAGTTAAATAAATTAATTAATGACTAAAGGACTTTGATAATTTAATTAATTAATTAATAAATGATCAAAGTCTAAATAAATTGATTAAACTTGACTTAGTACGAACTTTAGGCTTGTCCCTTTTACGCAATATACTGGAAATAGTCCCAGAAAAAGTTATTAAAATCGGGATTCTACTTTGAATCGGAAGGGGCTATCAGAATCGAATCATAAAATCGAATCGTAGAATCGTAAGATTCTACCGACATGCATAATCAAGACGTCCAATATAAATTTAATTAAATATATTGAAATTATGAGTTTGAAACCTAATTATTGATAGATAATAGTTATTTAACCATTAAGCAATCAATACTTGACAATATATATTTATAAAAACCTATATAAACATATTTTTTACTTGTAAGGATTTCGCTAGTTCAGAAAAATATAAAAAATCGGGTAGAATCGTAAGTCGAATCATATGATATACATGAATCGTAAAATCGTACAATTCTAAGATTTAAATCGGGATTTTAATAACAATGGTCCCTGATTGATGTTCCAGAATGGCGCAGAGATTTGGACTTTGGCGCCAAATGCTAGAGATTAGCACTAGGTGATGATCTTGTCGTCTAGCGCTGAGCCTTACCGTCTGGCAACGGTCCTGTCGTCTAACGACACCCTGTATTTTTGCTCGAGTCTTCACAACGAGTTAGTCTAGTCAATTAGCTAAAACAGTTTAATCCGTATTTATTAATGACAGTAATCATGTGCAATCCTCAATTGAGTCTAGGCACGTAGTCTCATGGTCTCACACAAGAGTCAAAGTATGTCACTCACATTCACCATTAAAGCACACACATAATATGTCACATTTTAACCATGTCTAGAGAATCTTTTATGCGCGTATTTTCCGTCATTTTTTTAGGGGGGTAAGTCGGATATTAATCCTCCAATCAAACCGTACTTGTTTAAACCCTTCCTAAAAATACACTCTATTTTTTCTTTTTTGTTTTTTAAAAATTAATAAAGTCAAAGTAAAATTTGAGTCAAGTTGACAGGCTAAAGTCGTAATCACCTGATAAAAAATAATTCCTATGTTCTCTAACTATGCAGATAGGGAAGAAGGGTCGAACCACAGGGAAACAAGTCAATTTATTCCTAATTAATTTAGAGCAATCTAAATTATCAAGTAACTAGTTTGTTGTTGTAAAAAGGAATTATACTATGGAGATCAAGATTAGGGAGAAAAATAATAATAAGGAAGCCTAGGGTCACAGGTTCACCAATAATTAATAATTCGGGATAAAACATAACAATCAATAATTAACATTACACAAATAACATGATTAACCGGCTCTCGCAATTTATTAATCAACATAGATCTAACAGGCTCTCACAATTTACTAGATCTAAGTTCCTATTGAAAATAGCCTTTAATATAAAAATAACATCTGCTCGATTCATCAATTCTATATTGCTATACTTTTACAATCAAATCACATCTGCTCGATTCAAAATCTAATTGTAAACTATTAAAACAAGTCAATAAGAAATTATTATGCTAATCAACAATAATAAATTATACCTTCATATTAATTATGGATTCCCCAAAACCCTTGAATTAAACTACTCACACAAAATTAAATCTAAACTAAACAAATCAATAAAAGAAATCATAATAGAATAAAGATATAAAACTGCTGAAATTAATAGAGAAGAAATTGTTACCAAAGTTAACATAAATAATGAGTTGAGTCAAGAACACGAGTGAACTTGTAGAGAGAAATTAAGAGAGAGAAAGTCTAAGAGAAGAGATAATCAAAACTAAAAACACTAAATCGTATTTATACAAAACTTGTAATTACTCCTAATTAAAACTAAGTAAACCGCCGAACAAATCTCCTTAGAAACGCGCACCCAATTAGGCGAAGGCCCGCCTTTTTCTTCGCCCCCTTGTTCTGGGCAACTGCCCGATCGAGCGAAAGATTGCCCGATCGGGCCCGGCTATTGGCTAGGCTTGGGATAGGGCTTCATTTTCGGCCTAATTCGAATCTCCAATTTGGGTCTTGAATACTCGGTGTCCAATGCAAGTGGTCGTGCCTTCCAATGCTCGTAGTCGTTTCACAAAAATCCAGAGAAAAGGCTCCAAAGGTGCCATTTCCTACAAAAGTCAACTAAAACTACAAAAACACTAGAAAACACCAATTAGTAAAAAGAGTGGCTCTAAAGAGCCAAAAACACTACTAATTACGACCAAGGGACGAGGGTAAAATGCTATATAAAATAAGCCATACATTCCAATTGGGACCACCTATGCGAATATGTTCAAAATGCTCTCTGAGAGTGGCAAGCTTAAACCTCTCGAATCGAGACTATTTTAACCACTAAAGAGGACGGATAGATTCTACGTTACTGTCCATAACATCAGTCAAGGGGACACACAATAGAACACTATTTTAAATTTAAGGATTTAATTCAGAAACTGATTGATGATAAAAAGATAGTCCAAATTCCACAAGAGAAAGATGCTACCATTAATGGAGTTTAAGACAGTGACGATGAGGATGCCTACCTCAAGGATATGGAAGAGACCCCACTCTCCAAGATATATCCAGTGGACGACATTTGGAATGAGGAAGATTCCACCATAGATGGCCTCACAAGATCCGGGAGAATGCAACCTCCCATTACTGTGCAAAAACCTATTCCTACCACTCAGCAAGTTCCCATACCTGTCATAGAAGACAACGATTTTGTCAAGAAATTAAAGAAGACTAAATTTGATATGAATGTATGGAAACTCTTAGCTACATCCCATCAACATAGGCTGGCAGTAATGAATGCCTTGGAAAAAAAATGAATAGATTCTGAAACCACTCCTGAGGGGTTGGCTAACTTTCTCACGAGTGATCTTCCTAGTCCTATTAATTTGATCACCTTTTTTGACAAGGACTTACCTCCAGAGGGTGATAAGCATAACAAATCATTAAATCTTACAGTAATCTGCAAGAGAATGAATGTCCCAATGACTCTTGTAGATAATTGATTAGCAATTACTGTTTGTCCACTCCGAATTGCTAGAATGTTAGGGATAAAAGATGAAGACTTGTCTCCATCTACACAGGGAATAAGAGCCTATGACAACACTCACCGCCAAGATCTAGGGACTATCACCATGAATGTAACGACACGATTCATAGAACATGCTACTACTTTTCAAGTGGTAGATATTAAAGCATCTTTCAACCTATTGTTGGGACGCCCTTTGCTTCATGACCTTAAGGGCGTCCCTTAATCCCTTAATCAACAAGTGATGGCTATAATTGGAGGAATCCTTGTCACAATTTATGCTTCACAAATAAGAATCAAGGCTATCGAGAATCCCCTCATAAACGTGGAGCACGATGAAGATGACAAAGACTTATGGGGCTTTAACGAAGAGCTCTCCTTCATTGAGGAGGATGAAAGGACCCCTCTTCACTACGACCTCCACTCTAACATGACAATAAATGCTATCCTCAAGAAACAAGGACACTTTCCTGGAATGGCCCTCGGAAAGAAGAAAGGGATAGCAAAGCAAATGGGACTACATGGCCTCCCTAAATTGGACACTTTTGGACTTGGTTTTGAACCGACTCCGGAAGATCTTAAGCGAGCCCGGGAAAAACAAATGCAAGTAGGAATGCTCGTACCCAAAAGAAAGCAATCCCTTTGGATCATTATCCTCTTACCCTAAATGGACAATTCATAAAAGAGGGAGAGGATTATTCATGCTATGAATTTCCTGAACCCTTTTCCAAAAATAGGATAAGACAACTTGGGTTTGAAATATTTTTTGATTGTAACTTTCTAGATGATGTTTCAATTCCCATCCATAAGGAGAAAGCACCCCATTATTTGACTTTAATGTCATGGGACTTCTCTTTGGGTATGAAAAGAATGAGCCAACGCGTATCGAAGACAACTCCTTGCTCATTCAAACAGTACTACAGAGTGATAACTTTGATCCTTCCAAACTTATCACTCTAGCAGAGGGTTTAGTTTAAGGATGGCAAAAGACCGTAAAGGTGACTACTCCAAGTGGAAGAAAGATCTCCATAACAACCGGACAAGGGCCAGTGTTCAAAGAATCGTCTAAGTCAGAGTCCGAGTCAGAGTCTTCCCCTATCGAGTCCTCTAAGTCCTTAGTTGTAGCACCCTCTCCTAGTTCTTCTTCATTAGCACCGTCTCCTAGAATAGTTAATAATCAAGTCCCAATGGACATAACTTTATTGGATGTAATGGTTTCTGAATCCAATAACATGTCTTCTTTTGCTTACTCATCGTGCATTCCTTAACTCAAGATGATGAGCATTGCTTAACTAACAATGAAAGTGACAAAGAAATAATTAAAGCAATGGAAACAATTGAAAATAAAACACCGGTAATTTAGGATACTGAAACAGCTGATATCTGAAAAGATCAAACCATTAAAAGAGAATTTAAAATCGGACTAACACTTAATAAAGATGAAAGAATCGATTTTATTAATCTATTAAAAGAATTTGTTGATATATTCGCTTGGTCATATGAAGATAGGCCAAGAATTAATAGAGAAATAGTTCAACAGAAAATTCAACTAATTCTAGGAATGAAACCTGTAAAACAAAATTTACGTCGAATGAAACCCGACGTAGCCCTTAAAATAAAAGAAGATGTACAAAATAGATAACATCAGGTTTTATCATGGTATCCAAACACCCTAAATGGGTTGCAAATGTAATCCCAGTTCCAAAGAAGGATGGAAGGGTACAAATGTGTGTCGACTATCCAGATCTAAATAAGGCAAGTCCAAAGGACGACTTCCCTTACCACACATCAATATTCTAGTAGACAATTCAACAAACCACACACTTCTCTCATTTATGGATGGATACGCAGGGTACAATCAAATTCTCATGGCAGAAGAAGACACAAAGAAGACAATATTTATAACACCTTGGGCACTTACTGTTACACGATGATGCCATTCGGGTTGAAAAACGCGGGTGCCACTTACCAACAAGAAGAAACTTCTTTACTCCATGACATGATGCACAAGGAAGTCGAAGTCTATGTAGATGACATGATTGTGAAATCAAAGGATTGCCCGAGGCATTTGGTATCCCTAAGAAAATTCTTTAGAGGCTAAGAAAATATAACATGAGGTTGAAACCATCCTAGTGTGCTTTTGGAGTCACCTTAGGAAAATTGTTGGGAAACGTCATTAGCTCTACAAGAATAGAGATAGACCCAACCAAGATCAAAGCAATCACGTCAATGCCACCGCCTAAAACCGAAAGCAAATTCGGGGATTCATTGGCCAGTTGCAATACATAAGTAGGTTCATATCTAAATTGACAACAATATGTGAACCAATATTCAAGAAGCTTAAAAAGAATGTGCCGGTAACATGGGACGATGAGTGTCAAAAATACTTTGAGAAGATCAAAACCTATCTCGCTTACCTTCCTGTATTAGCATCAGCACTCCCAGGAATCCCTCTTAGGTTGTACTTGACGGTCACCAAAGCGACAACGGGGGCTATGTTCGCACAAGAAGTAGAAGGAAAGGAGAACGCCATCTACTATCTAAGTAAAAAGATGCTCGAGTATGAAATACGCTATACACCACTTGAAAAATTGTGCCTCGCATTGGTGTGGGCCACAACCAAGTTAAGACATTACATTGTCGTTCATACAGTCTTTGTAGTATCTGGAATGGATCTACTCAAGTATCTTTTCGTGAAATCTACACTAAATGGGCGAATATCAAGATGGATAGTAAACTTAGCCCGATTCGATGTAAGATTTATGCCCTAAAAGGCTATTAAAGGATCTGTGGTTTAAGATTTCTTAGAAGATTTTCCAATAGAAGATTCCACGCCTATACATGAGAACGATTTTCCAGACGAAGACTTGATGGTAACTGAAGATGATACTTGGACTCTCTACTTCGACGAATCTTCAAACCAAAAGGGATGTGGTGTAGGAGTACTATTTGTATCACCTAAAAAAAACATGTTCCAATCTCCATAAAGCTAGATTTCGACGTTACCAACAATGTTGCAGAATACGAAGCATGCGTGGTAGGCCTCAAAACAGCATTGGCATTGGGAGTAAAGAAACTTCGAATTTTCGGGGACTCCTCATTGATCATCAATCAAATTTATAAGAGATGGAAAGTAAGGAGTGAAAGCTTGGCCCCTTACCAAACCTACCTGGAAACTCTCACAAATCAGTTGCAAAAGGTAGAATACACATATCTACTTAGAGAAGAAAATCAATTTGCTGATGCCTTGGCAAGACTAGCCTCAATGGTTAGAATACCTACGGAAATTTAACAAATGCCCTTAACAATAGAAAAGAGGAATAAACTGACTTATATCTAAGCAATAGAGGATGTCAAAGTAACCCAAGAAGAAGAAGAAGAGGAAGAACCTTGGTATACAAACATCCTTAACTATGTCACAAAGGGAGAATATCCACCCAATGCTGACAAAAGAGCATAACGAGCCTTAAGACTTTTGGCTTCCCAATATGTGCCCATTAACGACGAGTTACACAAAATTGTACCTATCTCTTCTACGTGTAGGCAAAAAGGAAGCCCAAAGGGCTATGAGAATAGTCCACGAAGGGGTTTGTGGAACACACGTAAATGGCGAAATACTAGTCAAAAAGATAATGCGTGAAAGGTATTATTGGACTACCATGAATAGGGACGGTCGTCAATATGTCAAAAGATGCCCTAAATGCCAAATATATGCTAACTTGCAACATGTTCCTCCATATCTCCTCTATACTTATACAGCACCATGGCCATTTTCAACATGGGGAATAAATATAATTAGAAGAATTACTCCTCTAGGAACAGGAGGCCATGCATACTTATTAGTAGCAATTGACTATTTCACTAAATGGTTTGAAGCAAAATCATATGCCAAGCTCACTGCAAAACATGTAGCACTCTTTATTGAAAGAAACATTATTTGTTGATATGGAGTCCCACATGAAATGATAAGTGACAATGGAACTCACTTTCAAGCAGAATGTGAAGAATTGTTACAAAAGTATGATATTCAACACCATCACTCTTCTCCATATAGACCTCGGGAAAATGGTGCAGTTGAGGCAGCTAATAAAAATTTAAAGAGAATCATTGAGAAGATGACAAAAAATTACAAAGATTGACCTGACAAACTCCACTTTGCTCTACGGGGTTATTGCACGTCAATTCGCTCATCAACAAGGAATACACCATTTTCCTTAGTCTATGGGATGGATGTCGTACGACCTTTAGAGTTAGAAATACCTTCCCTACGCATCGCGTTAGAAAGTAAACTTGATGAAAATGGACTAGAGGCTCTAAATCATACTCAACGTTATCAAACTCGTATGGCTAGAGACTTCAACAAGAAAGTCAAGACAAGGAATATTAAAGTAGGAGACTTGGTGCTAGAAGCTTTAAGGAAAAATGTTTTAGACCCAAGAGGCAAGTTTAGACCTAATTGGTCTAGGCCATATATTGTCAAACCTATCCTATCAGGAGATGCCGCAAAACTAACTAATATTGATGGCAATGAACTCTCAAACATGACAAATCTTGACCAACTTAAGAAGTACTACCCATAATTACTTGAGTAGGATCTCAAGAGAGCTACGATTGGCCTGATTCCTTAAGAAAGGATACATAGGCAACCCTTATAAGTGCGGCCACTTTAATTTTTACAAACCTTGCATCCCAGCAAATCAACTCAGAGCAATTAACGCGAAATTTTACAAACGCATCCCAGAAAAGTTGTCGCCTTATGACAGATGTCAGCGTCGGCTGACAGCTCCAAGCAATAAAAAGCAGCGTCTAGCGATGAGGACATCGCCAGGCGACAGACCTAAATTGCGACACCAATTTTCCCGCATTAAACTAGGGGAATTTCAGTGTATTTTAGAAATTTTTGACTTTTGTACTCAAATATTTCCTGAAAAATAATTGAGTGTTTTCATTGCTTTAATGGACATTATAATGAAAATGTTGATTTAATTTTTAAAAAAAAGCTGAAAATTGCATTAATAAAATAAAGTAAAATTACATTATTGACGGAATTTAAATGAAAACTTAAAAAATAAATGAACTTAAAATAAGTAAAATTGTCTAATAAATTGAAAGTAAAGCAATGCTCTAATCTTTCTTCTCTTTCTTTGCTCTCTTCCAATTTTTGTCAGCTTCTTCTTCTTCTTCCATTACATTTTCTAGCAAGCATTCTTTAGAGGATCTACATTCAAGTTTGATGTTAATAGTTTCTCCCTTAGTTATTACACCATATTTCTTCTCTACCCATATTTTCTTTTCTAGTAGAGTCAGCTTTCATTTTCTCTTTGCCTTTAGTAGTGTCTTTCTTTCTAAGCATCATAGGAGTTTTAAATTATACTTTTTCAACTAAGCGTTCCTTCACAGGAGCTATCTTGTCTCCTAGACGATTCATCACTGTGGGGAATATTTTCAAGCATTAACCCCTAGCTTGAACCCCACTGTGATCATACACTAAAGTACGGTGGCGTCCAAAAGGGAAGAAGATAGAGCAAAAGAGTCGCCAACAAGTTTTAGGAACTTGTAAACCGTTCACAGGGTGAAGGTTACACCCCTTAACGATCCAAGAGATCGTCAAATCCATAAGGTCTTGAACCAAATAGGGTTCAGGGATGAAGGTACAAATCCAACCTAAAAGAGATTGAACCTGCCCTAATAATAGGCCTCTATTTTATTCTGATCGTATTCATGTGCGCTTTTTGACTAACATGCAATCAATAGGATTAAACCTAAACCTAATTATCTATTTTGGTTGAATATTAATGCACAAATAAAACTATTATTGGCAATCACTTGAATTATAAACAAATTAATCCTAACAAGATTATTAATTATCTTATTAAGCGCGATTACAAATACCAATTCCCTTTAAACATGCTTAAAAGGTGTGATCAAGCAATAACAATATATATCAAGCAACATAATAATAATCATCAAAATAATTATAACAATCATAATAATAAAAATAATTAAAATAATCATGTTTAAGCATAGCAAGATCCTAGGCATGATACTAACAAGAATAATAACAAACACTAGCATGTCACTAAGCAATAAAAATAAAATCTTTATCCCTAACATGATACTAACAATCATAAATGTTAGGAAGAACATAGGAAGCATCATACTTTTAATCATACTTGATATTAAAATTACCCTAGACATGATACTAGGAAACATAATAACAATCTAAGCATGAACTCTATTTCATAACATCAATAAAAACCATTAAAGTATTTACTTTGATGCCTCGTACCTCTTTCTAATAACAAAATACACGCGTTAGTAACTTCAAGGAAAATAATAAACAAACAATTAAATTAAATAATAATTGAAATAGAGATTTGGGACCAAACCCTCAGAAATCCAACCTTACACGCCTAGGGCGAAGGCAACTTCGAATATGGCTAGGTGTTTCTAGATCTTGCGAATGCGGAATTTTGTATGTAAAAAGCGAGTTTTAAAAAAGAGAGAGAGAGAGAGATGGTGAATTATTAGAGAATAAGAGAATGAAAACTGGTTGTAGGTGAATAATAGTTATCGAAAACGGAGTTTTTACGACGTTATTTATAGAGAAAATTAGCCAAAAAGATAAAATTATCAAAACAGAGTCTGGCGCATGAAAAACAAGGTTGGCGCCAACGCTGGCCATTGGCGCCGGGCGCCAAGGCTAGCGCCTGGTGCTACGGCTAGCGTTTGGCGCTGACCTGGAAATTTACGCGTTTTCCTAAAATCAGATAAAAAATGTCGTACAGGAGGATAAAATCGTATTTCTCTCAAAAATGCTCTTTGATCTTAATTAAAACTCTGAAAAGTCAACAAAAGTCAATTTATCAATGGTAATTGAATTAGGAATGATAAATCATATTAGGCCCTCCCCCAGATCATTGGGCCGCATATAAAGCTCAAAACGGGCCCAGTTCAGTAAATTGGCCATAACTTCCTCAATATTCATCGGAATTGGGCTTATAATATATCGTTGGAAAGCTCTTGTCAAGCCCCATCCAACTACACTACTATTGGACCCATATTATGGACCAACCAAACTGTATTGGCTGTTTTCTTAAAATAAGTTTTCAAAACAGAGAGAAGAGAAAAGAAATTAAAACTATCCGCAACACTAGACTTTCCACACTTTCACTTCATTCGATTATGATTCGACGTGAAAGGTACTCATCACTGGGTTTGGTTTTGGGGAGACACAAATGGGTGTCTACAGAAGCCCCCACTTTGACTGAGTTTGGAGAAACGCAAGTTTCGATAACAAAAGTCAAAGTATCGATAGGGACGGAGAATGATTCCGAACGTTCTACGATTCTAAGCCACTCTTGTAATGCCGATACCTGCAAACTAGCATTAGTTAAACAGATAAAAGAGTTAAGAAACTCGTATCTTGCACCGTCGAGCACACGTCTCTGTAAAGTAACCGATTTGCTGCCGCTTTGTTTTGATGACCTCCTGCCAAGAGAATGCCATCCCGCTGTAAAACCGCTACGCTTGTAAATGCTTCCAATATAGAATAATGCTTCGCTTGAAACGATCCTCTCCTACTTTGATAATATTCCACGTCCAAGGGAACATTATCGAATATTGCTTCGCTTGAAACAATCCCCATCCGCATTGATAATATTCAACGTCCAAGGGAATACCATCGAAGATTATTTTGCTTGAAACAATCTTCTTCCGCTTTATGACCATCTTCCACGTCTAAGGGAACATGGTCGAAGACAACTTCGCTTGAAATTACCTTCACTTGTTTGTGACAACTCTCCACAATCTAGGGAATGGCGTCGAAGATATCCTTGCTTGAAGCTATCCTCATTTGTTGCGATAATTTTCCAAAGGAAATTACCAAAGATCTCCGCTTGTCGATCTTTAAAAGCTCGCTTGAACTTTTCTTCCGCTACGCCAGTACGTCGGCGCTTTTGTTGCTTTGAACCTGTACGTCGGTGCCTTTGCTGTGATGACAATCCTCTTTTATTTGGGAAAGTTTTCAATGCTTCTTAACAATCCATCCTTGGAAATGTTTCCACGATGAAGCGACAATCCGTATTTCGGAAAATTTGCCAAAATCCAATTTTTGGGAAAAGTTGCCAATGCTTCGTAACAATCTGTCATAAGAATTTTTCTACGATCGACAATCCACATCTTGGAATATAACTCTTGAAAGCAATCCACCTTGGAAATTTGCCTACGCTGTGCGACAATCCTTTTAGGAAAAATATTGCCACAATTGACAATCCGTGTCTTAGAATATTTTCCAAAAAAGAGTTGATCGAAAATCCACTTCGGGAAATTTTGCCACTTGCTGAAATGAATGACAATCCACGTTGAGGAACCTTTGCCAAAATTTATGATGAATAGAAACCTACAACAATCCTTTGAGAAATTTTGCCATAGGGAACTGGGTGTATAACAATCCAATCTCGGAAAACTTGCCAATGAGTCGATGAATGTATGACAATCCAAACTTGGAAAGACTTGCCAAACAAAGAAAGAGCACGACAATCCATTTTTTGGAAATATTGTCAGTTGGGGATGACAATCCAATTTTTGGAAAAATTTGTCGTTTAATAAGAATGTGCGACAATCCATATTTGGTAATATTGTCGTTTAAGTGCTTGCTTTTAAACCGATTGTAATGAACCAGTGTTTTAAGCGCTTAAGCTAAGTGAGACGATCTTTTGTCAGGTCGACTACTTAATCATGTCAAATTGCTCATAAGGGCTAAATGGCGCACCAAGGAACCCGAAATTGCTGTATGAAGTCGAAATCACCTTTTCTGAGAGGCTTCGAGCTCTGTCGCTGCTAAAATATCTCTGGTTCCAAGAATTGACTCTGCCGCCAGACGTTGAGATCTAGCGCCAAGCGCTAAAACTATTTCTATAAGCTAGATGTTGTCGTCTGGCGCTGGAGTAGGGTCTTCCCTATTCTGCTGCACCTGTATTTATTTTTTACTATAGAACTTTGCCAATCTCTTTAATCATCTTAGGGTTGACCTAAGGTTTAATGTTGCTTGACTCATTGACTTGACACGACTCAAGGTATAAACTTGACTCGCTGTGATTGACTCGAGGTTGACTCGACTCAAAGTGAAATGACACGTGTGACTCATGACCCGTGTGTGCATAGTGTTGATTGTGCGACTCGAAGATACAAAAAAGAAAAAAATTTCCGTCATTTTTGTTTGTGGAGGGTACAGACTTTCTCCCGGAAAAGAAAGACGCGAAAAAGAAAGAAGCAAAGTTTTGAAGGCGTATGTTGAATGAGCTTAGTCAAATATTGTTTGATACTATCTCTCGAGGTGTAAGGATTAATCCATCCTAGACTATCTCAATGGTTGACTCAATGATGAATGTAGTTGGGTAACTTAGACACGGAGGCTAAGCACTTCATACTTCGATGCAATGACAATTATGAGTGATGTTGATATAACAAGGCATGCTTCAGCGTTGTGTTAAGATTCCATGACAAAGGGTTCCTAAGGGAAGTATATTTTGTCATGTATGTGTGATGTGTGTGATAGTGACACTAAAGTTAGGCCGCAAAGGCTAAGTGTGTGGGAAAATATTATTTTTAGAAGAGTCAAATGATGGTGACTCTTAGGCTAGATAAGCTAATGATGTAGGGATCAAGCCCCCAAGTCTAGCTCTGAATGAATAGGGATGAGCATGGGGATCCCTTTATATGATCATTGTGTAAGTGTGTCAATGTGAAATATGAATGCATGTTTATTACGATCGCACCTCAATGTGAGGTTGCATACGTATCCGTTAGGAATCACGCCGAACGTAGCTCTAGCCAAATCTCGCACAAGTATGTATACCTCAAAAAGGTCTTTTTAAGGGTTGTAACGTGGTTAGGCTAAAGGTTATAGAAGAAGGGGATAAAGGCTCAAGACCCTCGATAAGCCCCCAAGGTGTGCAACTTTGCTTTTGAATATTTGTATTTTTATGCTTGAGGTTTTCTACTCTTTTTTAGCTCTTTCTTTTGCTTTAGCATTTATTTTATTTTTATAAGTGTGGGCAATCCCGATCATGCGGTCTATCACTCACTTGGCATTCATGTTTCTCAGGCGCTTTACCGGGCACTCGATAAGAGACGCAATCTGAGACGTGTTCTTATCAAAGACATTTTCATATCAAAGACATTGTAACACTTACCCTTTTACACACTTTTATTTATTTTTTGCTTATTTTTAATCTTTTGAAGTCACTCAAGCTTTTGAGATTGCATAAGTTACACACCATCCCATCCCAAGGTTAGGTAGATATAGGTTGACAAACGACAGGTCTATCGTTAGACGAGGCTCAAAGTGGTTTATGAAGAAAAGATTATATATTAGAAAGGTGAATGGCAATATGATGTGGCTACAAGGGGTGCCTCAAATCATTGGTATACCTCGTGCTTAATTCGACAATGATTTTTTTTTTTTTTTTTTTTTTTTTTGCAATGCAATGCGATGATCTTATGCAAGGAAATAAATGCTCATTTTATTAAAGGAAAATAAATAGAGAATCTACAAAAGTAATCTAAGGGAAAATAAAGGATCCTATGCTAGACTTATTGGGGAAAGGAAAAAATGAAAAAGAAATAGAAAAGGAGGTCATGAAATCTTGTCGTTGAAGTTCGCCTCTTGTCTTGTGTCGTTCGCTTTATCATCACCCAGTCTTCTCGCTAGCTAGAGGCAATGGGATCTTGTTTTCTTCTATGAGATCTTGAATGAGATTTCGAAACCTATAGCATTCTTCAGTGGTATGACCGTTTCCTCGATTGTACTTGCAATAAGAGTTGGGATTCCATCTCGAAGATCGATTTTCTGGCGTTGGATCCTCGGTAGGGCCAATAGGTTTAATTAATCCTCGATCGTAGAGACGGTCGAAGGCAACATCGTATGTCATTCTAATGGGTGTGAACTCTCTCCTGGGTTTCCTTTTAGATCATTGATTGTCAACGGCTAAGACACCATTATGGTCAAAAGTACTAACATTATTACTAGAGTGGGCGTTTTCGGAAGAAGAAGGATTGGCGTTCTTCTTTCCTTTCCAGCCACTATGGTTACTATTGTTAGTAGCTTTTTGTTTTGCGAGGTCATCTTCGATTTCAATTCCGATGTCATAAACGGCCTTGAAAGTATTCAGATTGTGTTGATATTTTAAATGCTTCGAATACTTCTCTTGGAGATTCTTGATAAACATCCTCACAGATTCTTTTTCAGTGGGCACCTCAATCATCTTAGCAGAAGTTTCCCTCTATTTATTAAAGAAAGAAGTAAAACCTTTATTCTCTTTTTGTCTTAGCATCTCAAGTTGTCTATGATCGGTTTCAACTTGAATATTGCACTTGTACCTATCAATGAAAGCGTTTACTATCGATTCCCAG
The DNA here is from genome assembly GCF_948465745.1 of Chenopodium album. Classification (NCBI taxonomy): domain Eukaryota; kingdom Viridiplantae; phylum Streptophyta; class Magnoliopsida; order Caryophyllales; family Amaranthaceae; genus Chenopodium; species Chenopodium album. The sequence goes on from NC_137839.1 coordinate 47,464,233, forward strand.
GTAGAGGTTTTCTCTTTGTCAAGGGAGAAGTACCATTGCTGGCAAACGGTCTCAAGAGATAGTGAGAATAGAGAGGGGAAAACCTTCTTATCGATACCCTTAATGTTCATTATAGTTTCAAAAGCTCTTAGATGGAAGTAAGGGTTATCTGTTGCCTTTAATTTTGGGATGTCAGTGGCATTGAACTTATGCGGAAGAGGTTCTTTGTCCAGCAAGACCCCTTGTGAACTCATGCCATGAAATTTATAGTCGCTAGATAGCTTCCTCAAACTTTCTTGCATGAGGTTCATTTGTTGTTGCTTCACAGGGTAATCAATTTGAGGGTTAAAGCCTTTAACACCTCAGTCACGTCATTCAACTGATTCCTAAGTTCATTAACTTCCTCTTGAGTTGCCATTATCTTTTTAGCCTTCCTCTTTTGACGAATTGGTTTATCAAAAAGTGAGACTTGAATAAAGAGGTTGTCCTTGATTAATCAGCCTTCTCTCCTCGACCAAGTACTATGGAAAAGGAATTTGGGAATATTCATTATTAATTGTTTGACTCAAGCTTTATTCAACATGCAATGGATGGAGGAAGTGAAGAAAGATGGAAGAATGTGAAGAAAAATGATGTAGATGGAAGGATATGGAAAATTAGGAATAAAATGTACCCCCAACTTAAATGACGGAAAAACCGACTTATGCATGAACCTAATACATTGTCATGGTGACATATACTCGAGGTGTGTGCTAAGACTAGTGAGTGTAGGTGACATGTTAAGACTTGTGTCATGACCATGTGGCTAGACTATGTGACTAAACTCAATTAATGACTAAACCAAGTACTATTGACAGCAAAAATTTAACCGAATTAATTAGCAAACTGGTTAATTAGACACTAGGTGATGACTCAATCAATAATCCGAACTGTCGACAAAACGACAGGACTGGCGTCGCACTGTGAAGTATAGCGCCAGATGACAGAGCTGTCGCTAGGCGCCACACTCCACAGAGTGGCGCTACAGTCCAGGCCTTGGCGTCAATGCTTGAGCTTCGATGTGGGACTGTTTTCGGTGTTATTAATCAACACGGGTATGCGTAAAGTCGCACTAAGTCAATTCTGATTAAAAAAAAAATTAGACTTTATTGACTCAAATTAATTAATCAATTAATTAATTAGGAAAAGTTCTTTAAGTCATTAATTTATTTAATCTCAACACAAGTCAAACAAATGGTTAAGAAAACATATAATATATGCACAACAAATAATGCGCAATTAGTCAAGTAGGCACAATATGATGCAATGATATTGCAACCTAACCATGGCTCTAGTTCTCTAAAGTTCGGGATATGGTTTAGTCAATAGAGGGTCCATGGTTAATTGTCCAGATGCACCGCGTGGAAGCCTAACCGTGAAGGGTTGGCGCGAGTGGATGGGACACCGCGAGTTTTAGAAAAAACTCGCTTCCATGGTTTGGTGAATTCAACAATCTCGGATGTACCCTTTGTTACTCAGAGCGTTCAATCAGGTAGATGGAGCATGAATTCCCAGATGGTTATGTCCATATGTAGAACACATATGGATTTCAGAAAAGTGAGAAAAAATTCAATCAGGAAGTAGGATCGAGCAAACAATACGAAAAACTGGTCGAAATTAGAACGCATATTTCTTGCTCGGTATTGGAAGAATTTGGCGCCAGCAAACAGAGACTGGCGCCAGGTTTTAGTTGTAGCGCCTGGAGCCAATGCTGGCGTCTGGCGCTACAGTTAAAATTCTGGCGCCAATGCTCTGGCCCCTGACGCTAATTCCTACATGCCTCAGCAGCAATTTGTGCTCGATAAAATTTTCCAGTTTCGCGCAGTGTTATTTCGGTCCTGGTTGTGAAAGATATTTCTCAAATTTCCTACGTGTAAAATCCTATGTTTTAACTCATTACGGAAGGTCTTTCCAATGAGATCTTTTTGATGCATATGACAATAATGTTAATCAAAATTACGCACATGAAATACTTAGAACGTTTCGAGTATCATCCACTCATTCTAAATCATTGCCGAAACAAATTCAGGAATTAAAATAGAAATCCTCCCCAGCGGAGTCGCGAAAAACTGTGGGGAATACTTTCAAGCATTAACCCCTAGCTTGAACCCCACTGTGATCATACACTAAAGTACGGTGGCGTCCAAAAGGGAAGAAGATAGAGCAAAAGAGTCGCCAACAAGTTTTAGGAACATGTAAACTGTTCACAGGGTGAAGGTTACACCCCTTGACGATCCAAGAGATCGTCAAATCCATAAGGTCTTGAACCAATTAGGGTTCGGGGATGAAGGTACAAATCCAACCTAAAAGATATTGAACTTACCCTAGTAATAGGCCTCTACTTTATTCTGATCGTATTCATGTGCGCTTTTTGACTAACATGCAATCAATAGGATTAACCCTAAACCTGTTTATCTATGTTGGTTGAATATTAATGCACAAATAAAACTATTATTGGCGATAACTTGCATTATAATCAAATTAATCCTAACAAGATTATTAATTATCTTATTAAGCGCGATTAAAAATACCAATTCCCTTTAAACATGCATAAAAGGTGTGATCAAGCAATAACAATATATATCAAGCAACATAATAATAATAATCAAAATAATTATAACAATCATAATAATAAAAATAATTAAAATAATCATGTTAAAGCATAGCAAGATCCTAGGCATGATACTAACAAGATTAATAACAAACCCTAACATGTCACTAAGCAATAAAAATCAAATCTTTATCCCTAACATGATACTAACAATCATGAATATTAGGAAGAACATAGGAAGCATCATACTTTTAATCATACTTGATATTAAAATTACCCTAGACATGATACTAGGAATCATAATAACAATCTAAGCATGAACTCTATATCATAACATCAATAAAAACCATTAAAGTACTTACTTTGATGCCTCGTACCTCTTTCTAATAACAAAATACAAGCATTAGTAACTTCAAGGAAAATAATAAACAAATAATTAAATTAAATAATAATTGAAATAGAGATTTGGGACCAAACCCTTAGAAATTAAACCTTTCACGCCTAGGGCGAAGGCAATTTTTAATATGGCTAGGTGTTTCTAGATCTTGCAAATGTGAAATTTTGTATGTAAAAAGCGACTTTTAAAAAAGATAGAGAGAGAGATGGTGAATGATTAGAGAATGAGAGAATGAAAACTGGTTGCAGGTTAATACTGGTTATCGAAAACGGAGTTTTTACGACGTTATTTATAGAGAAAATTATCAAAACAGAGTCTGGCGCATGAAAAACAAGTTAGGCGCCAACGCTGGCCATTGGCGCCAGACGCTACAACTAGCGTTTGGCGTTGACCTAGAAATTTACGTGTTTTCCTAAAATCAGATAAAAAATGCTGTACAGGAGGATAAAATCGTATTTCCCTCAAAAATGCTCTTTGATCTTAAATAAAACTTTGAAAAGTCAACAAAAGTCAATTTATCAATGCTAATTGAATTAGGAATTAAAAGAACCTTCTAGAAGAATCCAAAAGACTTAAACCATTCCTAATCGTATTAGGAATGATAAATCATATTAGGCCCTCCCTTAGATCATTGGGCCGCATATAAAGCTCAAACCAGGCCCAGTTCAGTAAATTGGCCATAACTTCCTCAATATTCATCGGAATTGGGCTTATAATATATCGTTGGAAAGCTCTTGTAAAGCCCCATCCAACTACATTACTATTGGACCCTGATGAGTTTCATTTATGGCACTCATAGGGTAGTCTTTTAGGGTTATTTCTTTCCCTTTTTCATGCTTTCTTCTCTTATTTTTGGTCCTTTTTCCTTAGGTTTCTCTTTCTCCTCTTTTCTTTATGGTTCTCGTGTTTTCCTTTTATTTGGCTCTTTTTCCTTTTATTTCCTTTCTTTGTTTACTTGTGTAGGTATTTGGAGAATCACCTTTGCAAAGGAATCGAGTTTGGGCCTTAATAATCAAGTAAGGAAGAAGCATTTGGCTAGAGAGGGCTTATAGAGGCCTTGGAGAGGCCTCGGAGAGGTCTCCAAGGTATTTCCAGCAGGCCGCGGGCGTGGGTCAGTGGAGCCGCGGGCGCGGGCTTAAGAAGAGCAAATTGCAAGATTTTGGCAGGAGCTTCCCGCGGTTGCCCCGCGGGCTCTCCGCGGGCGCGGGAAATCTGGAGAGGGCGCTCCATCTCAGAGAGACCGCGGCCTCCTGATTGAGTTTTGGGAGCAAGGGAATTGGTCGCGGGCGCGGCATCTTTTGCTGCGGGCGCGGGTCTATCTTGCCACGGGCGCGGGTGCTGCCCAGAAAGCCCGCGGAGGGTTCCGTACATATTTGTCCGCGGTCGCGGATTCATCGAGAGAGACCGCGGGATTTGCCGGTTTCTTATTTACCTATAAATAGAATTGTAATTCCTTTTCTAAAGGAACTTTTTGATAATATTTCATTAGCTTAGTTTTAGAGAGAGAATTTAGAGAGAAGTTAGAGAGAAGTTCTTGGTTTTGGATTTGTAACTCAACATTTGATCAATCATGTTTGGATTTCTTCATTTTCAATCATCAATATTAGTGAGAATCTCTTCCTTCTTTCATCTTTTACTTACTTGCTATTTGATTTTTGCTTGTTGCTTGTTCTTCTTTGGATTTGAATTTGATATTGTTGAATATTTTGATTTCTCTTAGATTTTGATATAGAATGAAGATTAATGCAATTTCTAGTTATTTGTTCTTGAATTTCACCATGATTAGTGAGTAGATTAGTTGCTAGGGAAAGGGGGAAGCATGTTTGATTAATGAAATTGCTAGTTGATGCTCTTTGATTGATTGATTTGTTGCAAATAAATTGGTTGACATAGTTTTGCATGTGATTTATTAGATTAGGAGTGATCAACCTATAAGATTAATCTAGATTGCATTGCAACTCTTAATGACATGAACAATTGAATTGAAAGTTGCTCTAATTGATTGGGTTTGCTTGTGATTCTTCTTGATTTTCCTTTCATAGTGACACCTAGATTGGCCTATAGGAGATAGCATTTGAACTCTCTTGATTGCTACTATTGTTTGTCCATTGCAATACTTGAATTAATTGATTGAGCTCTAAACTAGCATTATCATTGAACTTGCATGTGGAACCCATATCCCTAGTGTTTAGACCTTTGTTTTACTTGATTAGACTTGTTTTAGTTTACCATAGTGCCAACCAAAATCTCAACTCCATCTTTGAGGTAGCTTGACTTAGACTCTAGTTTTCACCATTGCATTCCCTAGGGATCGACCCTTAACTTGCCCTATATTCATATAAGGTTGGTTAGGTGTTTACAAATTTTGTTTGACTTGGGGGAAGGGTAGATAACGACATACATTTTCCTCTTGTCAAAATGACGCCGTTGCCGGGGATTGCTATTGGTGCTTAGCTTTTATTGTTGAGTCTACTTCATTTTAATTGAAAAAAAAAATTACAAAAAGATTTTGATTCTTTAGGCTACACTTGTAGCCGTGCTACTAATATTTTCTTTGAAGTTTTGCATGCATAGAGCTCGTGATCGATCCATTGTGCCTTTTGACCCGGAAATTGAAAGGACTCTCTCAAGGAGAAGAATAGCTAATCGATCCTTGGGGTATAGTTCTTCAAGTGAAGAAGAGATTGAAGAAGAGCAAGGCATTGGAGAAAATCCGAGAGTGGCCTTGAAGGAGCTAGGAATACCCGGTGCTTATAGGTTTGAGAGCGGCATAGCTCCGCCTACAACACCGGCAAATGATTTTGAGATTCGGCCGGCCATGATCACCTTAATTGAGAGGAGGCAATATAGTGGGGCTAAGAATGAGAGCCCGTTGAACCATCTTAAAGAATTTGAAAAATATTGCAACACCATCAAAGTCAACGGAGTTTCTCAAGAGTTTATACGCCTCAAGTTGTTCCCCTTCTCTCTCATAGGAAGATCCTTAGAGTGGCTAGATAAAGAAGTGAAGCCCAACTCCTTGAGAACATGGGATGATGTTACAAAGGCCTTCTTGTCCCGCTTCTACCCTCAAAAGAAGACGGCGGAGGCAAGAGCCTTGATTCAAGGGTTCAAGCAAAGGCCAAATGAAAGCCTTTACGAAGCATGGGAGAGATACAAAGAGTATCAAAGGGAGTGCCCTCACCACGGAATCCCAACATACCAAGTGGTCCAAATCTTCTATGGCGGTTTAAGTCCCCAAGGCAAGTCATGCCTTGATGGGGGGGCCGAGGGTCCTATCATGAACAAGACCGAAGAAGAAGTGGTGGACATTATTGAGGACGTGGTGACGTACTATAAAGATTGGAAAGATGGGGAGAGAGACTCTTCAAGCTAGCAATATTCATTGTACTCGGTGGACCATCTAAATGCGATCAACAACCTTTCCTCCCAAATGACAAACTTGGGAAAGGAGATGACCGCAATCAAAGCCAAGTTTGAGAGCACTTCTTCTTCTTCCCAAGCTTCGAATCTTCCCTCCCAATTTAAGGGGAGAGGTACTCCTTCTAACTCTCAACCCCTCCCTCTTCACATAATATGCCTATGGGTTGTTTGTTTTGTGATGCATGTGGATCGTATGATCATGACTCTAGTAATTGTCCTAATGAATGTATTGATGAGTTTGATAACAATGAGAGTGAGCATGTGAATTATGTGTCAAATAATAATGCTCAAAGGATTGATAATCAAAGAGGTCAATGGAATAGGAATTACCAAAACCAAGGCAATTTTGACAACTATAATCAAGGTGGTGGTTATAGAAACCAAGGGAACAAAGGTTCTCGTGGTAGCTATAATAACCAAGGTTATAGTGGCCAAAATCAAAGCCAAAATTATGGTAATCAAAACCAAGGTTATGAAAATCACAACCAAGGTAGTGGTAACCATAACCAAGGTGGTGGTAACCATAATCAAGGTTATGGTCAAAATCAAAATAGGGGTACTTGGAACAACCAAGGGAAGGGAAATTTTCAAAATAATGCTCAAAGAGGTCCCCCACCCGGATTTGTTCCAAGGACTCAAGGAGAAAATTCCTATTCACAACCTTCTTCACCTAGGACCAATTTGGAAGAAATAATTGAGAATCAAACCAAATTGTTGAACACATATATGGCCGTTAGTGATAAGAAGTTTAATGAAATGATGACCCACAATAAAATGCTTGAAAACCAAATTTCTCAACTTGCTAATGCTTTGAAAGATCATGCAAGCCCTTCTTCTTTACCTTCCCAAGGTCTTGATCCCAAGAAACACGTGAATGCTATTGTTACAAGGAGTGGTTAGGTTCTTGAGGAGAGATTACCTAGGAAGGGTGAGGATAAGGAGGTTCCTAAGGAAGCCTTGGTTGAGAATGAGGGGGATAGGGCATCATTGGATGAGGTGGTGGTTGAGACACCTAGAGAGGTGAGAGTAGAGAAAGAAATTATGAAACCCAAGCTCCCTTACCCACAAAAATTCATGAGACACAAATGGATGAACAATTTGGGAGATTCATTGATATGCTAAAACAACTTCATCTTTCTCTACCTTTTACCGATGTGATCAACCAAATGCCAAATTATTCCAAATTACTCAAGGATATTTTGAGTGGGAAAAGGACTTGTGAGGTTGTGGAAACTATCAATTTGACCGAAAATTTTTGTGCTATCATCATGAACAAAATGCCACCCAAATTGAAAGACCCCGGAAACTTCTCCATCCCTTGTGCCATTAACAAGATGCAAATTGATAATGCCCTATGTGACTTGGGAGCTAGTGTGAGCATAATGCCATATTCGGTTATCAAAGGCTTGAACTAGGGGAACTCTTACCTTCTAACATTACCTTGCAATTAGCCGATAGGTCAATCAAGTTTCCAAAAGGTAAGGTAGAAGATGTTCCATTGAGGGTTGGGAAGTTTGTGTTCCCGGTGGATTTTATTGTGCTTGAAATGGATGAAGATGCTACCATTCCAATCATTTTAGGTAGACCCTTTCTTGCTACCTCGGGTGCTATGATTGATGTGAGGAGTGCAAAGATTTCCCTTAAGGTAGGAGATGAGGTCATTGAATTTGATTTGAATGAAAGCATGAAATAACCATCTTCTTCTCTAGAATATTGCATGATGATTGATTCACTTGATCATGTTGTGTCTTCCATGCATGAGCACTTGCTCACCTCTAACGATGCTCTTGAGAATGTTTTGTTGAACAAGGACAAAGTAGGTACACCATGCAAGGAAGTGGCATTCTATGAAGAATTGCTTAATGGAAGCATGGAGGAAGTGGATGAGCAAATGTGCTTGAAAATCTCAAGCCAAGAAGCTTTGCAAGCAGCCACATCAAAGGAAGGTAATGGTGTGCCTATGGTAGAGCTCAAACCTCTACCATCACACCTTAGGTATGAGTTCTTGGGCCCTCATTCCACTTACCCCGTGATAGTTAGTGCATCCTTGAGCGCGAGCCAAGCTCAAGCGTTATGTTGTGTTTTGAGAAAGCACCAAGGTGCTTTGGGGTACACAATTGATGATCTTAAAGGTATAAGCCCCGCCTTGTGCCAACACCACATAACACTTGAGGAAGGCGCCCTTCCTTCTATCGAACCACAAAGAAAACTACACCCCCAAATGGGAGAGGTAGTTAAGAAGGAGATCACCAAGCTATTGAATGCGGGAATCATATTCCCCATCTCTAGCTCAAGGTGGGTCTCCCCCGTGCATGTCGTTCCAAAGAAGGGGGGCATGACCGTGGTTGAGAATGAGAAGGGTGAGCTCATTCCAACTAGGACGGTCACGGGTTGGCGGATGTGTATAGACTATAGACGTCTAAACACATCCACCAAGAAGGATCACTTCCCTCTTCCATTTATTGATCAAATGCTTGAAAGACTAACAAGGCACAAATTTGCTTGTTTCCTCGATGGATATTCGGGATTCTTCCAAATCCCCATCCACCCCGATGATCAAGAGAAAACTACCTTCACATGTCCTTATGGGACCTTTGCCTATCGAAGAATGCCCTTTGGGTTATGCAATGCACCCGCTACATTCCAAAGGTGCATGATGAGTATTTTTGGGGATATGTTGGAGGATGAAATGGAGGTCTTCATGGATGACTTTTCGGTGGGGGGTGTCTCATTTGAGGAGTGCCTTGTGAACCTTGAGAAGTGTTTGGAAAGATGTGTTAAGGTCAATATTGTTTTGAATTGGGAGAAATGCCACTTCATGGTGGAGGAAGGTATAGTGCTTAGGCACAAGATTTCAAATAGAGGAATTGAGGTGGATAAGGCAAAAATAGAAGTTATTGAGAAACTTCCACCTCCGGTGAATGTCAAGGGTGTGAGATCGTTCCTTGGTCATACGGGTTTCTATAGAAGATTCATCAAGGATTTTTCACTTATTGCTAAGCCCCTAAATGACATTCTTCAAAAGGATGTTGAGTTCATTTTTTATGACAAATGCTTGAAGGCATTTGATAGATTGAAGAAGGCCCTTATCTCCACTCCTATTGTTCAAGCCCCAAGGTGGGATCTTCCTTTTGAATTGATGTGTGATGCAATTGATTGGGCTATTGGAGGTGTTTTGGGACAACGTGTAGACAAGAAGCTTCATGTGATTTACTATATGTCCAAGACACTCAATGGGGCTCAAAAGAACTACACAACAACGGAAAAGGAATTTTTAGCAATTGTGCATTCTTTTGAGAAATTCCGTTGTTACTTGTTGGGTTCCAAGACCATAGTCTTCACGGATCACGCGGCCCTCAAGTATCTATTTGCCAAGAAAGAGTCCAAGCCTAGGTTGATTCGATGGGTGCTTGAATTACAAACTTTTGAGATTGAGATTAGGGACAAGAAAGGTGCGGAGAATGTTGTGGCGGACCATCTTTCTCGCCTTGAGGGTGATCAAATTCATGATGATGGTTCACCTATTGAGGATAAAATGCTTGATGACTTCTTATATGCCATAGAGGTGAAGGAACTCCCATTGTATGCCGACTTGGTGAATTTTCTAGCATGTGGGGAGTTTCCACCCTCTTTCTCAAAGAACCAAAGGAAGAAAATCAAAAGGGAGGCAAGACATTACTTGTGGGACGATCCCATCCTATACAAACGAGGGGTTGATGGCTTACTTAGGCGTTGTGTTCCAAATGAAGAGGTGCCTAGTGTTTTAAGGATGTGCCACTCGGACCCTAGTGGTGGGCATATGGGTGTTTCCAAGACCGCTACCAAGGTTCTTCAATGTGGTTTGTGGTGGCCGCATCTCTTCAAGGACTCATGGGGCTTTGTGAAGTCATGTGACCGATGTCAAAGGGTTGGGAATATCTCCAAGAGGAATGAGATGCCTCAACAACCTATTCTTGAGTTAGAGGTGTTCGATGTTTGGGAGATTGACTTCATGGGACCATTCCCATCTTCATATGGTAATCAATTCATACTTGTGGCTGTGGACTATGTTTCTAAATGGGTTGAGGCCATTGCCTCCCCTACTAATGACCACAAAGTAGTGTTGAAGTTGTTCGACAAAATCATCTTCCCAAGGTTTGGCGTGCCTAAGGTTGTGATAAGCGATAACGGATCTCATTTTGTTCACAACGCCTTCCAAAAGATGTTGAGGAAACATGGAGTGCATCAACGGTTCGGCCTTCCATATCATCCTCAATCGAGTGGCCAAGTCGAGGTCTCCAATCGTCAAATAAAGCTCATTCTTGAGAAGACGGTTGTAAGGAATAGAAAGGATTGGTCGAACAAGTTAGATGATGCTCTTTGGGCTTATAGGACGGCTTTTAAGACGCCTATTGGTACCACTCCATATCGCCTTGTCTATGGCAAATCGTGCCATCTCCCGGTAGAGCTTGAACATCGTTCCTTATGGGCCATCAAGAAGATATATTTTGACTTAGCTAGTGCAGGGGAGAAGAGGTGGTTGGATCTTCATGAGCTAGAAGAACTTCGACTTGATGCTTACGATTGTGCTAGCACCTACAAGGCTCGCTCCAAGGAGGTTCATGACAAGTTGATTAAGAAAAAGGAGTTTTGTGTAGGTGACAAATTCCTCCTCTACAATTCAAGGATAAAGTTGTTCCCCGGAAAGCTCATGTCAAGATGGAGTGGACCATTCTTGGTGAAAGATGTTTTTGATAATGGTGTCGTGGAGATTTCTCCTTTAAACTCCTCATCTTCATTCAAAATTAATGGTCATCGGCTCAAGAAGTACTATGATGGAGTGTTTGTTGGACTTGTTCACAAAATGATTCTTTTTAGGCCACCATGAGATGGTGGTGCACGTCGAGCTAACGACGTTAACCAAAAGCACTTACGGGAGGCAACCCGGATTCTCATCTCATTTCTCTTTCCTTTCTTTTCTTTTATTTTTCCTTGATTGGTTTTTGATTTTATTTTTGAGTTGGTTTTGTGTTTGTCTTGTAGGTCACCCATTATCATCACTTGTTGGAAAGAAGGGGTTTGAAGAAAAGTTTAGAGTGCAGGGGAGAGGGCTCCCCGAGGGCTAGGAGAGACCTCGGGGGCATTTTCACCTCTTTGAAGCAAAATTGAAGAGTTGGATAGGGCGCGTCATGTTTTAAGAGGGCGCGGCCTAAATTCAAGCAAATTTGGAACCCCATTCCAAGGACTTCCCGCGGTTGCCCCGCGGTCTCTCCGCGGGCGCGGGAAGTATTGGAGAGGGCGCGGCAAATTAGGAGAGGGCGCGGCCCCCATCAGGTATTAAAATTCTAAAAATTCCAGGAGGTCCCCGCGGTTGCCCCGCGGTCTCTCCGCGGGTGCGGGAGATTTTCCGCGGGCGCGACATTTTCGGGAGAGGGCGCGGCGATCTGGGTTTATTACCCGGGCACGCCCCTCTTCTCTCTCTCTCCTCTCTTATTTCCTCCTCTTCTCCTTATTTTTCCCCTTCCTCTCTCTACCTCCTCTCAAACCCTAACCCCAAAACATCAATTTCTCACAAATTTCTTCACCTTTTGCCCAAATTTTTCACAAATTCTTCCATATTCCTCCATTTTCAACACTCCTACTCTTCTTTCTCGTGCTTTTTCGGGAAATTTTGGGTCTTTGAAGTGCTTTGAGTTTAATTTGTGTCTCCAATCTTGGTATACTTCTAACCTTTGTAATATTTTTGTCAATTTCAATTGATTTCTTTACATTGGTTTGTTTACCTTGAATTTGAGCATGATTTTTGTGTTTTATGGTTGATTTATGGGAAAATTGGTATATTTGGGTGAGTGTTACTTTTTCTTGTTGATTCATGATTATATTGATGAATGATTGTTGATATTGTTGTTTGTTGTTGGATTTTGGTTGTTGTGTTGATTAGAACAGGTACCTTGTAGTTTGTGGTGGTTTGGTTGGATTTGTAAGGAGGTTTGTGAGTAATTTTTGGTGGAAGTTGTTTTGTTTGAGGGAGTTTGTTGTGTTCTTGTGAATTGTGTGAATTTTGTTAAAATGGATTTGATAAGAAGAGTCAAAAGTAGCAAGAAGCGCTCAAACCAATCCCCCGGCCAATCTTCTCACGGCCAATCCTCAAACCCTCAACCCCAACCGCATTCCACAACTCAAGATGATGCTCCTCCTCCTCCTTTACCCCCTCTCAAATTTTGGAACCGGTCTAAACAAACCCCCATCTATAACAAAATGAAAGATCGGAAGTTTAGACCCTCTCGGCATTACTTTCGTGAGGATATGGCCAAGCTAGGCATTGAAAATGACCTTGACATCCTTCTAGATAACCTAAGCTTGGGTGAGTTTCTAAAATTGGCCCCTAGAACCTATTTGGAGCCTTCCATTGAATTTTTTTCCACATTTGAGTTCAATAAGGTGGGGGAAACCGATTTTATTATTTCCTTCCAACTCTTCAATGTCAAACACACCATGAACCTAGCCGAGTTCAATGTAGCCCTTGGTTTCAACCCCAATGGTGATATCTTCGAGCCCCTTATCTCCCTAGTCCAAACTGAGTATAATGAGGTTTCTTGGTGGAAAACCATAGCCAACAGGAGGGAGTTTGATTCGAAGAAGTCCCTTGCTAGTGAAATTATCCATCCGGCCCTTAGGATCCTTCATAGAATTCTTGGGTATTCAGTCTTTAATAAGCAAGATTTGGGGAAGTTATCTCGGGAGGAGATTATGGTGTTATGGATGGCTACCAAGCCGGAGTTAGGGTCAAGGATTAATTTTTGCTATATCTTCATGAATTGTTGTAAGGAGATAATGCATGGGGTCAAATCGGGGAAAAATCATTGTGGGGGCATGGTGACACGTCTTGTGTCGTATTTCAAGCAAGAGGGGTTCTTGAAGTCTTGCACTCCGGTTGGAAGCAGTGAAGACGTGTGGATTAGTTTGAAGCAAGTTAACACTTTGCGTTTCATAACTAGCACTAGAAGAGCCGGCACTTACTCTTGACTAGTGAGAAATACCCACCATTGCCTACTCCCTAACCCGGCCGCCACCTCCATCCTTTGTGAGGCTAGAAGCATTTGGATGGTCCCTAGGGACAATGGGAGGATTGATGATGAGATGGAGGAGGATGATGAGATTGATGGGGGTGATGGGAATGATGAGCAAGAGGAGGAAAGAAGAGGAGAAGAATATGATGAAGCGAACAACAACCGCTACTACAACAACAACATGAGCATTTTCAGGATGATGCTCAAAGAAGAAGAAGAGAAAGGAGACATCAAAGACAACAACAACAACAACAAGATTTCCAAGGAGATGCTTATCTCCGAGAGATGGAGGCCATGAGAGCCAACATGGAGCGCATGCAATTGAGCATGCAAGGTATGTACTCGGACCACCAAACTTTGTCTTATCAAACTAGCGCCTTGTATGACGCTAGTGTGCGTATGGGGGAGGTCACACCTCCGGTCAACTACCCTTATGTGCCGCCCCAACAAGGGCCGGTACCTTCATGGGGCGGTGACAACCTCCCTACGTACCCATATTGGCCCGGGGTGGAGGACCCCGATGTGCCAAGGCGCTACTTCCCACCTTATGATTATAGGGTCTCGGGGGGGAGTGATTATCGGGGTGATCCCGCATACTACTATGTTCACCCCCATCACCCCGAGCCCCTTGTTCAGCCTGAGCCCTATGATCAATTAACCAGATCCCAACTTGACCTATTCCAGGGTCACTATGGTTTTCCTCCCGGTTACACCGGAGGTTGGGATACGGGTGATGATGGTGCCGGCCCTAGTGGCCAATAGTCCCCTTATGCATGTTTGTTTCCCTTTTTGTTCTCCCCTTTCCCTATTTTGCATGTTTATAGGCATCGCGGTCGGTGCCTTCATTTTGTGAGGGGGGAAGGTCAAAAAGGATGTTTTATGTTGGTTTGAGGAGGCACCTGGGGCTCGGTGGGAAGTCTTTGATAAGGCTTTTGGTGGATTTTTGCTAATGGTCTCGTTGGTCTGTTGCTTGTTGTTGTTTTGTTTCATTTCTTGATGTTTTTGGGAGTTTCTTGAGAAGAAAAAAAAAATAAATAAAAATTTTGATGATGATGGTTTTTCTAGGTTTTTGTATATAATTTGTATCTAAGTGTTTTATTGTTTGCTTTTGTTTAGAAGTTACTAACAATTTCATTTTGTATATATAGCCTTTTTCTTTAACTCACCTTGCTCGTAGCCTATGCTTTGGATTGCGGAACCTTTTGGAGAAGCACGTTCCTACTCCTTGAGTACTTTAATTTAGCACGGATGCTTGGTGAGGCCTTTCTTATTTTACCTCTTTATTTTCACTACTTCATTTTCTTGGTTGCTTAGATTAAGATTAGATTTAGGAGAAGTTGAACGGTTCAAGGATGTATGAATTTAACACCTAGTATGTTTGGGGTCTTTGGCGATGTGGCCATTAGACCGCTTGTATGTCGATTGGGATAAACGTGTTATGATTGCATCTTTGCCCTTTTCCTCTTTCCCTTTCTTGTCCTTGTCTAAGTTTTCCATCTTCTTCTTTTCTTTTCTTTCCTTTTCTTTTAATCTTGTTTGTGTGCATAACTTTTTGAGGCTTTATTTTCACTCTTTCTCTTTTTGAAAATTGGACTTGTATGCAATGGACTTTTGCTTTTGAATAATAGTATTCTTAGGTAATAATGGTATGCACGGTTTGAGATTACGTTTGGTTGATTCTAGGATAAAGCATGCTAAGATAGTTGTCTAGAACTAGGGGGATCATGAAACCGGATTCTACTCGTTTGTGGCATGTTGGTAGTTGCTCCCTATCTTTGATTTGACAACCTTAGTGAGTTTTTGCTACAACCATGTGAGATTTATATTTGTTCAAGCTTTCATCATACTCTTGCATGAGCGGCATGGATCCTTGATTTTCGCAAACCTAATCTAGAATCTTAGCGTATGATTCCTAAGACCATGACCGAACTACCTAGGGAGGACAAAGGCAACTTTTCGGGGAGGTATTTTTCTTTTTCTAGGATAGTCCCTTTTTGTTTACTTTTTTTTTTGGGTTTGGGATACATTTGCCTAATTGTTACCCCTTTGAACCTTTTTCCCTCTTTTCAAGCCGCATAATTAGATATCTTGAGCCTTTTGTTTCGTTCTCCTTCTTTTTGGTTTTTGTGAAGCAAGGGTCAATGTTTGGTGATTGTGGTCTATGAAGTTGGTGTTTGGTTCGAATTGGTACGCATAATTGAGTTGTTTATATTTGGTAAATAATACCAAATGCTTATGTAAAAGCCGTCCTTAGTAAAAGAGGCAAGGATGTTAATAAATGCATATTTGAAAAAAAAAAAAAAAAAAAGCCGTCCGAATTGAAAAAGGCAAGGACTAATGCTTTTAAGGAGTTCAAGAAAATACAAACAAATTTATAAATGAGAAAATGCAAATAAAAAAAAAAAAAAAAACCATAAAAATTCAAGTGTCTTTCTCCTCTCTATGCATTGAGGACAATGTTTCTTTTAGCTTGGGGGGAAAGCGCTTGCGCTTTTTGTTCTAATGATTGTAGATTGTTTCTTTGAATAAGCTTGGGGGTGTTAATACGTTTTTGTTTGGTGATTACTTAAGTTTGGTGTTGAGATTTGGCCGGTCTTTGCTTCACAATTTAGGATAACCACAAAATTTTAAATTTTAGCCTACCTTAACCCTTCTTGCCTTGCGTTACAACCTTGGGGAAGACCTTTGGACCTAGGAGTTGAGTCTTTCATCGGTGGAGGGAATCATAGGTTGTAGACTAAGGAAAGGGGATGCGAAATCAAGATGTCGAGTAGCCCAAAAATTTGATCTTTTTCCGGTTCCTTCACGGAATCTATGAGATGCTCACTAAGGGGAGACATGAGATTAGTAGGGGGAACGCGGTAAGACCGTTTGGGATGAAAGTGGAATGTGATAACTAGTTCCTATGCTTAGCTTATTTATGTTTCAATCAACCTTAGGTATCTTATAACGTGCATACCATAATTCTCTTTAGAAAGGTTGTTATTCATTTGAATTATAGTCTCTTTGTAAAGTCCATTTCGTAAAGATTTTGTTTCCTTTTTCCTCTTTCTTTTCCTTCTCTGGTTTGCCTCTTGGGGGTTTGGTGGAGAGTTATGGGTAAACTCTTAGGATACCCTTACGAGAGCATCACTCGTCCTCTAGAGCGATCTAGGGGTTTAAATGGCTTGTTGTAGCTAAAAACAACCGTGATTCCTACGACAGTGAGTCTTAGTGTAAATTCTCGCCCCTCTTTTTCTTTTTGCTTCGAATAAGCCCTTCTTATTCCTTTTTAGCCTTTGTTTAGCTCGGGACGAGCAAAAGTCTAGCTTGGGGGAATTTGATGAGTGTCATTTATGGCACTCATAGGGTAGTCTTTTAGGGTTATTTCTTTCCCTTTTTCATGCTTTCTTCTCTTATTTTTGGTCCTTTTTCCTTAGGTTTCTCTTTCTCATCTTTTCTTTATGGTTCTCGTGTTTTCCTCGTGTTTTCCTTTTATTTGGCTCTTTTTCCTTTTATTTCCTTTCTTTGTTTGCTTGTGTAGGTATTTGGAGAATCACCTTTGCAAAGGAATCGAGTTGGGGCCTTAATGATCAAGTAAGGAAGAAGCATTTGGCTAGAGAGGGCTTAGAGAGGCCTTGGAGAGGCCTTGGAGAGGCCTCGGAGAGGTCTCCAAGGTATTTCCAGCAGGCCGCGGGCGCGGGTTAGTGGAGCCGCGGGCGCGGGCTTAAGAAGAGCAAATTGCAAGATTTTGGCAGGAGCTTCCCGCGGTTGCCCCGCGGGTTCTCCGCGGGCGCGGGAAATATGGAGAGGGCGCTCCATCTCAGATAGACCGCGGCCCCCTGATTGAGTTTTGGGAGCAGGGGATTGGCCGCGGGCGCGGCATCTTTGGCCGCGGGCGCGGGTGCTGCCCAGAAAGCCCGCGGAGGGTTCCGTACCCATTTCTCCGCGGCCGCGGATTCATCGAGAGAGACCGTGGGATTTGCCGGTTTCTTCTTTACCTATAAATAGAATTGTAATTCCTTTTCAAAAGGAACTTTTTGATAATATTTCATTAGCTTAGTTTTAGAGAGAGAATTTAGAGAGAAGTTAGAGAGAAGTTCTTGGTTTTGGATTTGTAACTCAACATTTGATCAATCATGTTTGGATTTCTTCATTTTCAATCATCAATATTAGTGAGAATCTCTTCCTTCTTTCATCTTTTACTTACTTGCTATTTGATTTTTGCTTGTTGCTTGTTCTTCTTTGGATTTGAATTTGATATTGTTGAATATTTTGATTTCTCTTAGATTTTGATATAGAATGAAGATTAATGCAATTTCTAGTTATTTGTTCTTGAATTTCACCATGATTAGTGAGTAGATTAGTTGCTAGGGAAAGGGGGAAGCATGTTTGATAAATGAAATTGCTAGTTGATGCTCTTTGATTGATTGATTTGTTGCAATTAAATTGGTTGACATAATTTTGCATGTGATTTATTAGACTAGGAGTGATCAAAATATAAGATTAATCTAGATTGCACTGCAACTCTTAATGACATGAACAATTGAATTGAAAGTTGCTCTAATTGATTGGGTTTGCTTGTGATTCTTCTTGATTTTCCTTTCATAGTGACACCTAGATTGGCCTATAGGAGATAGCATTTGAACTCTCTTGATTGCTACTATTGTTTGTCCATTGCAATACTTGAATTAATTGATTGAGCTCTAAACTAGCATTATCATTGAACTTGCATGTGGAACCCATATCCCTAGTGTTTAGACCTTTGTTTTACTTGATTAGATTTGTTTTAGTTTACCATAGTGCCAACCATAATCTCAACTCCATCTTCGAGGTAGCTTGACTTAGACTCTAGTTTTCATCATTGGATTCCCTAGGGATCGACCCTTAACTTGCCCAATATTCATTTAAGGTTGGTTAGGTGTTTACAAATTTTGTTTGACTTGGGGGAAGGGTAGATAACGACATACATTTTCCTCTTGTCAGACCCATATCATGGACCAACCACACTGGATTGGCTGTTTTCTTAAAATAAGTTTTCAAAACAGAGAGAAGAGAAAAGAAATTAAAACTATCCGCAACACTAGACTATCCACACTTTCACTTCATTCAATTATGATTCGACGTGAAAGGTACTCATCACTGGGTTTGGTAGTGGGGAGACACAAATGGGTGTCTACAATCACATTGGTTTTATTTAGATCTTTCTTCTTGTCCTTTTTAGGCCTATCAAGTAGCCAATGCTTCACATCCTCGGACAAAGAAGGAGGAACCTTTTGGGTAACAACTTCCATAAAGGCCTAGCACTCTAATAAGCATCACACCTCTCTACTTCTTGTGACATGGGAAATTCATAAGGACAACAAAGATCTCCAGAAGGAATGGTTTGAGCAAGGCCATACTACTTATTTACCCTATAGGGGTAATAAAAGTCAACTTGGATAAGCTTGGAAGACGGCAGAAGGATTGCTTGTTGACACCAACCATCTTCTCAATTTTCCAACATGGGATGATCAGTTTGATAGCAAAATCACAAGAGGCGAATATTTTACTCCACTCGCGGCGACCCATCTTTATGGAAAAGCGATTCTTTCGCCTAACTAAGCAGTTTGGTGTATATTTTTCAATGTTATCAGGAGGACTAATTAATTCTAGCCTCTCTTTTAGCTACATCTGCAAAAATTCAATACAAATAATTAGTATTACTATACAAAAATATATGTTTTTGATTTCTGTAATTAAAAATGTTATTTTTCTAACTGTAATAAAATTTGAGAGCCTCGAAAAGGTGCTTTTGGATTTTTCTTTAATCCATTCAAACTAAGCATAGTTTCTCCAACAATTAATGGCATTGGATTCCTCCCCGATTCAATTTGTTCCATGACACACACTAAAATTGCTTTACCCTCACAATTATTTCCACTAGTGAGGAGATATTGGCAAAACATGTAAAAGAGAAAAGCTCTCCTCCTATAAACATGAAAAGCCTCTGAATATGGTCAATCAAAGTAGTGGCGTGCAAATTCTTTTAGGTTTACTACAGTTCCATCTACAATATTTGTTAGATCCCCGTCTTTAAGATTAAAGAAACTCTCAAAATCTTTATAATAATATTCGCTCATATTATGAATTACCGCAAGATCCATGGAAGGAAAGCATAGAATAGCACCAAATTCTTCCAATAACAGACTAATTTCATCATAAGCCTAGGTTAAATAAATGAGTGTCTGGATCCTAATATTCTAAGGCGGTATGAATAAAATTTATATCTATGTCTACCCCCTTAATACCATAAATACCTCCCAAATGAAAGAAATCAAGCTCTTTTCTCTCCCTAGCAGTTAAAGATCGGCACCACTCACGAGTAAAATCACTAAAACTTTTAGACATGATTGCTTAAAGAGAATTAGAGCTATAACTATTTTTTTAATCTGTTCGAAATATAAAAAATTCGGCAGATTTGGGTGCTATTTATGCACAAAACAGATAAAGTTTGTTTTTCGAAAGGATTCGGAGAAAAAAAATGTGTCGCTAGACGATAAGGACAGCGTCTGGCGACGAGGTCAACGTTTGGCGACGACGTCAGCGTTTGGCGACAGAAAGTCGCCTTGACGACAACTTCTCCACGCTATGTAAATCATGTTTTTTTTTAATTACAACTTGATTTTGTACATTGCCTTTACGTTTTTTATCCCTTTCAAATTCTTTAAATTAATTTAAGCTTAATTAATTTTAGGCATATTTTAGTTAATGTTTATTTTATTTTTTCATATTTTCTTTTTTTTGGGGGGAGAAAGTAGGATACCCTCCATTTATAGTAAAAATAACTTAAATTTTTCGTGCAAAAATTTGTTACAATTTTTCACACACTCACATGCACATAAAATGAAAAATAAAATATAAAGATAAAATAAGCATAATAAGTTTATATGTCCAATATGTCTAATGTAGAAGTCGTATAATACAAGTTAGCAAAGTCCTACAAGTTAAATAAAATAAATACAGGTACAGCTACGATTTCGGAGGACGCAAATGGGGAGGCACTCCCAAAGTTTCAAAGAACAAGGTGGATCGTGGAGTGTGCCTCTCACCGGCTTTAGGAGCGCCGACATTCGGGATCGACAAAGTAGGCCCAGGCCATCTAGGCTCATCTTGATGCTGAATAGCCAATGTTTGAGGTTGCGTCGGTTGCTGCGACGATGAGCCACCATCCCCTAAAGGAGTCGATGGCATGCCTCCTTGGCCTGCTGGCCTAGCATATGCACCCTCAGACAAAGAGCCTGAACCCTTCGGTCTCTCAACTAGAACCGTCTCTGACCGAAAAACCCTCACCCCTGGAGGAGGTAAGACAACGCCTTGAGTAGGACCCGGACCTCTCTCTCCTAGCCTCCGGTCTTGTTCGAGTGTGTGGAGGAGGAATAGGTTGTCCCTGCAAAAGTAAACTATGTCAGATAGTAAATGAATAAATAAATCATGAGATAAGGATAAGAGAAATACCTCTGCAGTGTCGTTACGGCGACAAGAAGCTCGATCCCTCATTCTCACTAGCTAGTAATGAAAGGCGTCCAAACCCCTCGCCATCCTCGTAACCATCTCGCGAGAGAACTGTCAAGAGACAAGTCAGTAACAATCAAAGATATGTGTGCAAGTAAAAGGGCAAATAAATGACTCACCCAAGTCCGGTGTCGTGGTATCAACTGCTCGATAAAGTGGTGACCTGGAGGAGCCTGAGGAATCATCTCCTCAACGGGGCCATACATCCCCTGATAGGTGATGGAAACTGGTTGAGCGACGAACTCCGTGTGCACATCCTACTAAATAAACTGAGCAATCAATACCTACTTGGGGGTTATCAAAGAGACGAATGCAGAAAATAAAGAATACCTCTTCTGCTCCCTCTAGCAAGGCCGCAATGGAACAAAAAGCGATAGTAATGCCTCTTTGTAGCACAGCTCCGGACGGATGTGAGTCCACAAAGGTGTTCCCTCTAGCGACCTACTCGCCAAGGTTCTCAACCTTGCCTTATCAAA
Source organism: Chenopodium album (assembly GCF_948465745.1). Classification (NCBI taxonomy): domain Eukaryota; kingdom Viridiplantae; phylum Streptophyta; class Magnoliopsida; order Caryophyllales; family Amaranthaceae; genus Chenopodium; species Chenopodium album. The sequence continues at coordinate 47,485,680 of NC_137839.1, forward strand.
CAAATGCCGAGGAGAGCAAGCAGGAACAACGAAGGTCTCCGAGGAGTGCTGAAAAGCCACTCTCTCGCCTAAATACATTGCACCATCATACGACCCCTGGAAGTACCGACGCTTAGCGGTGTATTGCACAGCAAGCGCAAGAGCGTCAAAATTGGCCGAAGACCGAAATACTACGGCTAGCTTCTACAAAATGTATACTCATAAGAAAAAAATCCTTCTAGAGATATAAAAAGGCAAGTATCTGAGGAACATACCGAGAGGATCAACTCCCGAACGTGCCTAGTAGTAACATCCGCACTGTGACGGCCTCCCCAATCTGCAGCAATGGGAGCTCGCAAGGTGAAGGTCTCGCCGGCGTGAGAGATGGAAAGTACTCGTAGAACCAGATCTATGAAAAAAAGAAATGTCAACAAATGCCAAAACGGATCTAGAGCTAACGTTAAAAGAATTAAAGTGTACCTCTACGACTCTCTGAAAGTTGGAAAGTGCGATGTCTTCCTCGAAGGAGCTATGATGACTAGCAAGTCGCAGTTCGACTAGGATGTCCGCGTAGGACAAGCTGGCCCAATCATACGACCCGACCTTAGGAAGGTCGCGAAGAGTAGGGAGGTAGTAGAGTAGTATTCGACTACCTCTATCAGGAGAAAAGGTCCCTGACAACAAGATAAGAGTGAAAATGCACACCCGCTACCCTTGGGTGGTCGCACTGTCCTGAAAGGCCTACGCGGTCTGGTGGATGCATCTAGAGCTAATATGCGTCGGATCAACCTCAGAACGAACCCGAATGGTGATAAGGCCTAACAGCTCCTGCACCTCTAGAGAAAAGATAGAGATCTCGCTATCATAACAAAGCGGGACCAAAGTAAACTCCAATCCCATGATGAGACTGAAGTCAGTAGGGGTAACGGTCATCTCACCCCAAGAAAAATGGAAGGTGTTGGTGGTGCCCCAAAAGAACTCCACCAAAGCTCGGACTACGTAGTGGCTCCGTTCGAAAGAGTACATAGCCTGAGTGGATCGTAGCAAAGGAGTCAAACCACATGACTCCTACAGAAGGCGCAGCCGTTATGGTCGCTGAAGTAAGTGTAGTACAACGAGCCGATGGTCGTGTTGTCGGAACCATGGCTACAGACTCTCTCGCTCTAAATCCCTTGTCGGACGCGCTCCCAAATATGAAACTCAGGTGCGAAATACAAAGTGCTCTCGTCCCACTCTTGAAACCTCCCTAGAGAAGTAGAGGTCCCTACGCTGGCATCAACGGGATCGTTCTCCCGACGAGCCTCCCTAGAACGAGAACTGGAACCTCGTTGTCAGGCCATGCTATATTATGCAAAATAATAGAAAATTAAGGTTCTAAATTATCTAAGGTTTGCGTAGCCGCATAATACTATAAAAAAAAAAGAGTACGTAGTACTAAAACAGAGCATAATTTCAGTTCAAGCATAAATGGTAATTTTCAATAGTCAAACAATTTCTTGCAATACTATGAAAAATATTGTGACAAAATTTGACAAGAATATCTAGAAAAAACACGAAGAACAAGTCACATTAGTCTCACGAACTTAAAAGGTTCAACAATGGTAATTTGCTTATTTCTTCATCAAATTGAGTAAAACAAGTCTCAAAATTCTCTAAACATGATATATAAACCTAATTAAGTAAATTCAAGGAATAAAATTCAACGAACGAATCAAAATAAGCATAATTGGTTTTGATTTTTTCTAATACCTACGCATAAACATCTTCAAATTCAGCAAAAACCGAGATAAGTTTGGGAAAACCTTACTTGGATCGAGAAAATAGATGAGATAAGCTTTGATTTGCAACATGTTTGAGCAAATTTGGTGGACAAACGAGAAAGAATGACCAATTTGACGTCTCGAACGCAAACAAACAGCAACAACAAGCAGCCACGACAAATAAAGAACTAAGGGGTTTTATTTCGGAAAACCCGACATCAGCGCCATATGACAAGTTCTTCGCTAGGTGTTGACCTTCGTCGCCTGGCGACAGAGCTAATTCCTGGCGACAGTAAGCTCCGGCGTGCGCTGGTGCGGTGACAGGATATGTGGCCCTCATAAATGACTATGCAGACCTTATGCAGCAATTTTGGGTTCCTTGGTACGCCAGTTATCCCTTATAAGCAATTTGACATGATTAAGTAAATGGCTCGATTACAATCACAGTAGGTGATCGACCTGATAAAAGATCGTATCACTTAGCTTAAAGTGCCTAAACATTGGCTCATCGCAAACACTGACATTATGGTTCACAAGCAGTAAAGGGCGCAGACGTACTGGCACCGCGGTAATTTCAGCAAATATCACAACAGCAAAGTTTAAGTGAGCTTTGAGGATCAACAAGCGTTGGTCTTCGATAATATTCTTCAGGATATTACCACAACAATTCAGGATGGCTTCAAGCGAGGTTATCTACGACGGCGTTCCCTAGGATGTGGAAGGTTGTCAGAAAACTAAGGATGGCTTCAAGCATGGTTATTTTCGAAGGCATTCCCTAGGATGTGGAAGGTTGTCAGAAAATAGGAGGTGATTTCAAGTGAATTTATCTTCGATCATGTTCCGTAGGATGTGGAAGATGGTCATAAAACAACGAAAATTGAAGGATGCTGCAAGCGTGGTAGTCTTCAGGCGGTATCCCTTAGCTTGGGAAGATCGTCAACAAAATCGGTTATTCTAGAGACGTGTGCTCGACGGTGCAAGATACGTGTTTCTGAACTCTTTTTTTGTTTAAACTAACGCTAGTGTGCAGGTATAGACGATACAAAAATGATTTAGGATCGCAGAACGTTATGAATCATTCTCCGTTTGTATCGCTACTTTGACTTTTATTTTCGAAACTTGCGTTTCTCAAAACTCAGTAAAAGTGGGGGCTTCTTTAGACACACAAATGTGTCTCCCCAAAACTAAACCCAGTGATGAATACTTTTCACGTCATTTGATTATCAAACAAAGTGAAAATGTGAAAAGTCTAGTGATGATGATGTTTTTTTTTAAAATATTTCTCATTCTATTTTCAAAAATATTTATTTTCTTACGCTATTTATGAAAAATAGCAAGTCCAATTTGGTTTGGTCCATGATAAGGGTTTATTAATAGTGTAGTTGGATTGGGTTGAAAAGAGCTTTCAAATGATATATTATAAGCCCAATTCCGATGAATAATGAGAAAGTTATGGATTAACTTAAATTAGGCCCAATGATTTTAAATGTGGCCTAATGATCTAGAGGAGGGCCTTTTAGTTATCATTCTTAAAGTAATTAGGATTGATTTTAATCTTCTAGGAATATCTATTAGAAGGTTCTTTTAAATTCTAATAAGATTAGGATTGATAATTATAATTTTAAAGATGTTTTATTTTGAATAAAATATACTTCCTCCGTTTTCTTTTAGATGCAACACACCCTTTAGCGCAGTAATTAAAAAAGGTGGGTTTACATGATATAATAAACTTTAAAATAGGATGATTGGTTGTTAGGAGTGTAATTTAGTGGGCCATCTGCTTTAAATAAGGGATATAGTATAGTTTTTCCCTAAAGTAACTTTCCTTTTATAGTATGTTGCAAGTATTGTGACATTTCCTTTTTAGGGAAGTATTGCAAGTAAAAGAAAACAGAGGAAGTATTATTTATCACAAATTTGATTTTAAATCTGCTTAGACGCGGAATTACCTGTAACCAATTTAAAAGATGATTTCGCGTGTAAAAGCGCGTTGTACTTTCGAAATAGCGCGAGACGACATAATCGTCGCCTGGCGCTGGCAGCTGTCGCCTGGCACTGACTCCTATCATTGGAAATAGGAGATATTTTATTTCGAATATTATTTTCTTTGATCCCGTGCTATTTTTCCTATAAATAGGGGTCGTATTTCCCTGTATTTGATTAACAACCATCATCTCTCTCTATTCTCTCTCTCTAAAAGCTAGATCTTTCTCTCTCTATATTCTTTTTCTATAACCTTCTCTCTCTCAAAATTCCTCACTCATTAGTCCTAGACACACTTAGCCAAGTTTGAAGTTGCCTTCTCCCAAGACATTAAAGGTTGGTTATTTCTGAGGGTTTGGTCCCAAATCTCTATTTCAATTATCTAATTTAATTGTTTATTTATTATTTTCCCTGAAGTAGATCTTTTGTTATAAGAAATAGATAAGAGGCATCAAAGTAAGTACTTTAATTGTTTTATTGATCCTTTGATATAGAAATCATGCTTAGATTATTTTATTGCTTCCTATTATCATGTTTAGGGTAATAACTAAAATTTCTAATATCAAGTATGTTTATTGTGATGCTTCCTTTTCCTAATATCATGTTAGTGTCATGTGGCTAATTTATCTTTAATGCTTAGTGACATGCTAAGGTTTGTTATTAATCTTGTTAGTATCATGCCTAGGATCTTGCGAATAATATTATGCTTTAACATGATTATTTTCATTATGATTGTTATTTCGATTATGATTATAATTATGATGATGATTATTATGTTGTTTGATTTTTTTTTTTATAGTTAATGCTTGATCGCGCCTTTTATGCATGTTTAAAGGGAATTTGTACTTGTAATCACGCTTAATAAGATAATTAATAATCTGATTTAGGATAATTGTATTATAATTCAAGTGATCGCCAATAATAGTTTTATTTGTGCATTAATATTCAACAAAATAGATAAACAAGTTTAGGGTAAACCTATTGACTGCATGTTAGTCATAAAGCGCACATGAATACGAGAAGAATAAAGTAGAGGCCTATTATTAGGGCAAGTTCAATCTCTTTTAGGTTAGATTTGTATCTTCATCCCCGAACTTCTACTCATGGTTCCAGACCTATTGGAATTAACGATCTCCTAGATCGTTAAGGGGTGTAACCTTCACCCTGTGAACGGTGTACAAGTTCCTAAAACTTAGCTTGTTGGCGACTCTTTTACTTTAGCTTCCTTCCCTTTGGACGCCACCATGCTTAAGTGTATGATCATAGTGGGGCTAAAGTGTAGGATGGCTTGAAATATTCCCTACACTACTAAAATACACAAAATAAAGATTAAAAAAAAGGAAAATAAGAAAAAGAGAGAAATAAAGCCTAAAACTTAGTGAAATTATTAGAAACTAAACCAAAAAATAAGCATAAAAATACCCTAAAGTGACATAAAAGTCACTTATTAATATGTCATTTCATATGAAATGTATGTCATTTACATACAAGACTGAGAAGACCATTTTCTCTATAAGATATCAAACTATTTTATTGCCTAATCAAAACGAATGTTCCAACTCCCTTATGCTCACTTAAATCCATAAATGAATTTCTAAAGTTTGCAAAACTTTCATGATTTCTAGATTTCAAAACTCTTAGGTTGTATCATATACATATCCTACATCAAGAACATTTTAAGAAGGTGATTTTGATATCCAATGCTAAACAATGTAATCGAAAATTAGTAATCACTAGAAGAATCCGAATAAGCTTACGCAACTAATAGGTTTGTCCCATTTGTAAGACTATCATGGATTAACTTATCTTTACAGACATGGAGTCCATTCTGGATTCCATGGCTTTAAGCCACTTCCTGAGTTGGCTCTTACCCAAAGCTTGCTTGTAGGGTATGGATTCTAAATCAATAGGAAAATTTTAGGATTCATCTTACTTTAAAATTTCAACAAACTGTTTGTTTTGATCCAAAATAACCTTTGATAGGTATAAGCAACAATAGAATTATTCTCTTCAACTCTTTGAATCCTTTCATTCAACTGGGACGATAGAAGCCTCGCTAACTTTAATTAGCTTGCTTTGACATATGATTTATCAAATTAGCTGATTTCATATGCCCTCTTCTCTAATGTAGTATTATCCACATTCATTTGTTGCTCGCCTCGAATCTCCGAGATCTGACTTCACTCCCACTTGTCTTTGTAGGAAGAGATTTCTCTCTATAAAGACATTACCGCGAGCAACAAAAACTTTGTTATCTACGCGATTGTTGGAATAATACCTCTTTGTTTCCATGATAAAACCCACGAAGAATTATTTACTTGATTTAGGTTTCACCATGTCATCATTGTAAACATTTTACAATTATTCGATAACCCTTAATCCTTTTAGAAAATACAACTTTTGGAACATTTCCAATTCATAACACTTATGACGTCTTTTCAATTGCTTTGGCTGAGTTTATGTTTCGTATATTCGCAACAATTGACATAGGGAAATGTAGGTCTTTTTCTAATCTCCCTTAGAGCCAAACAAATTTATAATCACTTAACAAACCTAATACAAGTATAAGGTAAGTCAAGGGTCGAACCCAAAGGAATGAGTAGGAGAAACTTATAGCCTAGGGTCAAGCTTTTTCAAAGATTGTAAGATGAATTGAATTGTAACTAAGGTATCAAATAGCAAAACAAATTAAAGAAAATCAATATGATAAACACTAGGGATATAAGTTCCACATGCAAGCTTAATGATCACAATAATCGATGGATGACTCGATTGATTCAAACATTGCAAAGGACAAACAATAGTTGCAATTAATAGAATCCAAAATCTATCTCCTATAAGCCAAGCTAAGGTTCACTAGGAATGACTAACAAGGAAAATCACAATCAAATTCAACCAATTAAAGAAATTCTCAAATCAAGGGTTCATGTCATTGAAATTTGCTATGCAATCTAGATTAATCATATAGATTGATCACTCCAAATCAAATTAATCACATGCACAACTATGTCAACCACTTTAATTGCAACAATATAATCAACCAAGATTCATCAAATAGCAATAATCATCAATCAAGCATGCTTCCCCTTCTCCCTAGCTACTAATCTACTCACAAATCATGGTGGAATTGAAAAACAAAATAAATGGAATAACAAACACCATCATTTTAAGCTTAATCGAAGAGAAAATAAAACATTCAACAAATTCTCAAACTAATGATCAACAATCAAATCAAACATTAAAGAATTAAAGGAAATAGTAAGCAAAAATAAATTCAAAGGAAGAAATTCTAACAAACTTTCATTGATTGAAGATGAAATCCAAGCTCAAAGATGAAATCAAAGATGAAATTGAAGTACAGAACAAGTAATCTCAAGTTTCTCTCTATACTTTCTCTCTCTACTAATTCTAGAAATAAGTCTCAAGTACATATAAAATCGTCAACTCCTTGTAGGAAATATTTAAAGCCATCCAACATTTGTGCCCTACTATGATCATACACTTAAGCATGGTGGCGTCCAAAGGGAAGGAAGCTAGAGTAAAAGAGTTGCCAACAAGTTTTAGGAACTTGTAAACCGTTCACAAGGTGAAGGTTACACCCCTTAACGATCCAGGAGTTCGTTGACTACAATAGGTCTGGAACCATGATTGGAAGTTCAGGGATGAAGGTACAAATCCAACCTAAAAGAGATTAAACTTGCCCTGAAAATAGGCCTCTACATTATTCTTCTCGTATTCATGTGCGCTTTCTGACTAACATACAATCAATAGGTTAACTTTAAACACGTTTATCTATGTTGGTTGAATATTAATGCACAAATGAATCTATTATTGGCGATCACTTGATTTATAATCAAATTAACCCTTAGAAAGATTATTAATTATATATCTTATTAAGCGTGATTACAAGTACAAATTCCCTTTAAACATGCATAAAAGGCTTGATTAAGCAATAACAATCATCAAGCAACATAATAATCATAAAAATAAAAATTATAATCATAATCGAAATAACAATCATAATAAAAATAATCATGTTAAGCTTAATAATATAAGCAAGATCCTAGGCATGATACTAACAAGATTAATAACAAACCATAGCATGTCACTAAGCAATAAAGATCAAAGCTTTAACCCTAACATGACACTAACATGATATAAGGAAAGAATAGGAAGCATCATAGAAACATACATGATATTAGAAGTATTAATAACCCTAAACATGATACTAGGAAGAAATAAAACATCCTAACATGATACTAAGAATCAACAAAATAATTTAAGCATAATTTCTATATCAAAAGATCAATAAAGCAACTAAAGCACTTACTTCGATGCCTCGTACCTCTTTCTAATAACAAAATACACACGTTAGTAACTTCAAGGAACAGTATAAACTAAAACATTAAATTAAATAATTGAAATAGAGATTTAGGACCAAACACTCAGAAATATCAAACCTTTCACATCTAAGGCGAAGGCAACTTTGAACTTTGCTAGGTTTTTCTAGAGCTAATAAGTGAGGAATTTTGTAAAAGGGAAGTTTTAGAAAAGAAGAGAGAGAGAGAGAGAGAGAGAGAGAGAGAGAGAGAGAGAAAGCTTGTAGCTTTTAGACAGAGAATTAGAGAACTCTAGGTGTTGATGATTTTGAAAACAGGGAGATACGACCCCTATTTATAAGAAAAATAGCACGGGATCGAAGAAAAATCATATTCGAAATAAAATACCTCTTGTCGCAAACGACAAGAACCAGCGCTAGACGACAAGCTCATCGCCTGACGACGAAGATCAACGCTTGGCGACGACTCTGTTGTCTCGCGCTGGTTCCAAAGTCAACACGCTTTTACACGCATAATTACCTTTCAAACCGGTTGTAGGTAATTATGCGTCCAAGCAAATTCGAAATAAGATTTGATATATTTTATTCTAAATAAAACATCTTTTAAAAAATATAATTATCAATCCTAATCTTATTAGAATTAAAGAGAACCTTCTAGATATTCCTAGAAGACTAAAATCAATCCTAATCACTTTAGGAATAATAATTAATAAGCCCTCCTCTAGGTCATTGGGCCTAATTTAATTTAATCCATAACTTCATCATAATTCATCGGAATTGAGCTTATAATATATCATTGTAACACTAGTAGAAAAAATGTTATTTGTAACTGGCGAAATTGACTTTTTGTAACTGGCATTGTTGGTTGCGAATGCCACCGTTACAACTAGTGAAAATTATTTGTAACCGGCTAATGTTAGTTACAAATAATGTACTATTCGTAACTGGCTTAACATAACGCCAGGTATAAAAAGTCTATTTTCCAAGGTAAAAAGCATACTATTCATAACTGACATTAAATTACGCCGGTTACAATTAGGTATTATTTGTAACTGGCAAATCTTAATGCCGGTTACGAATATAATTTTATTTTATTAAAAAAAAATTAAAATGGCAGCACTAGCAGATGCCCCTACTGCCATTACCAACGCTACATTTTTTAATGTGAAGCACCATAAATTATTAACCCAACTTTTATACAGTAATAAATACAATGATTATTAATCTAAATCACGTAAGGTCCAATTTAATCGACATCGATCTACATCATCAATTATAAAATATGAAAAATGATTTACTTGAAAATTACAAATGTCACCAACTTTAATTTCAACTACAAAGGACATGTATGTCATCCTAAAAGAACAAAATGATAAGAGGTGATTGGAACTAAAAAAAATAGAACATAATTGTGATTTCTAAAACAAAACAATCTGAGAATTGCATGTAGAAAACATCCTTTCTTAAGTCGTTCACCCTTTTGAAGGTGCTTGTAGAAGCTTGAAATAATATTGAACCCAGCCTGCATCCAAAACCAACCTGCAAATTGTTATCACAAAGACCGATCTTAAATAATTTCCAAAATATGAGTTCGTGGGATATCTTAAAAGGTTCCAAAGATAAAAGTTTTGATTTGCGCACAAGTAGTGATAATGGATTTCTCAACTTATTGAATCTTAAGAAGATTACAAGACATTGAGTATTAAGAGTGTCTAAGTGTTATGTGAATAGAATCAGGTTAACGATTCATGATGCATGCAAGGAACAACATAATGAAACTAATTAAGTTTCGTGGGATGAGGGAAATCACCCATATGCACCCAACAAAGACGATAGATAAGTTCTACCAAGACCTGGCCTATTGCTATAAGCAGAAATAGAACCCAACTTCAAGAGCATTCACCTCACTAAGAGAAATTATAGAAATGGCTAAGGAAGATGCAACATTACACTTTAAAAGTATATGCTCAAAATGATGGGATCTAACCTCAATATCTGATATAGAGCACAAAGTATCAAATAAAACCATCACTTTCCTGCTAATTACAAGAAGGAAAAATAGATACCAAACTTTTTGTAAATTAAAATTCCTGTAAAACAAAGGAAGTTAATATAGGATTAGGAATTTCAGTTAATCTCTATGTCTTTTAACGAAAGAAATAAATCATGTTAGTAAACAAATATTGATAAATTTATATGGTTATATAACCTGCAAACCTGGTCAAATCTAATTTAATAAGTATGAAAATTAACTACTCTATAATAATCTAATACTAATTTTAAATATAATAAAGCTACAAACTAGCTAAGATTCTAAAATGACAATGACAAATAGTATCAAGGAGCTTCACACTAATGTTTCTCAAGAAGAAGAGCTTCAGTGCTTCACACAAATAAAACAAAAGAGTAGAGCTTAGTTTTTGGTTGGGTAACCAACAGGTGACTACTACTACAAAAAAAAAAAAAAAAAAAAAAAAAAATTCGATTTAAATTGATTATGAGTACACTAAAGTTAAAAGTTCCGCAATTGTAGTTTTTGAGAGACAACATGACAACAAGAATCAAGAAGAATATGCTAGATTTATACATAGCTAAATAAATATTTTGGCATTTTCCTCTGTTCCCTTCTCCCCTAAATAAAGAGTTTAAGCTACTATAGTGCAACCATCCATATCATACTATTTATCTGACAGCAACAAAGAGTAGTCAGAGTGTATCTATTGAAGCCTGTCTATAATCTGGGACAGTGTCGACCCCCATGCTAAACAATACAGAAGAAAAAAAATTACCTATCATTTAAGTTGGCGAACATTGAAAACAGCTTTCATGGAATGCGAAACATATGACATCAAGTAGGCCCTGTATGCTTCTTTAGCTGATTTGAGCAAGTCATTATTATTTGTTACCAAATTATCCTGCAAAATTACATTATGTAAGGTGGTGCTTTCATAATTGAAAACAAAAAAAGGAAATAGAAAGGCTCAATACCAGATGAGACTACACATTTGCCAGCTTTGTTGTATCGAAAATATACTCTTTTACAGGTACCTCCTCACTCTGCATCAAAAATTTGCATATTGAGCTAAAAAAAGGTTGCAGAGTACACATGAAGAAACAACTGGAAATACCTAGCAGGCTATCATAACCAAGAACTTAACGTAACTGAGGTTTCGGCCCATAGTTTGTAGTCAGTCTTTGGGGCTTATCTCCAAACTATTTCACTAGGATTTGTGATTGAGTTCCTATAGTTTAAGTCCAAACCACATCCATCTGACTTCACCTTCTTCATATAAACTTTAATTATTGCTTATCGAATATATTCATACCTCCAAATAACTAAGATACTGCAACTCTTCTGGAATCAGGAAAAGCAAAGCATTACCCTTTGCACCTTCCCCACGAAAAGAGCCAACGTATAACTAACCGAATCAAATGAAGCTAGCTATATAGGAAGCTAGTAAAATCGCGTACCTTTGGGTCAGCTGGAGGATCATACAGTACAATCCAATCCTACAAGAAGTCAAGAAAACAGAAAATTCAACTGTAAGAACTATTACTAAACCATAACCTATGTTCTGTTAAGATTATAGTAACTCAGTCATGTAACATACTAACCACAGAAGGAATTTCAAGTCCACAAAAGCAAGATCAGTGCACAAAAGTATGCCTTTATCTGCTTTGCAGAAGTTTAAAAATGTTGTCACCCTCTTAGTCTGATTTTGCTTTGAGGGTGGAGATCAAAGAAGTCTATCTCATTATATTTAATAAGTTCTAAATGGAATTTTACCAAGTCACAACTCACAAGAAGAAAAGACGACCACAACTTGCTTAGTCAGACTCCTCTACAAAAATAGGTAATGCTGATTGTAAATCAGATGTTGATAGAACTAATAATCTCATTAAGAGAGCTATATTTTTCACAATCACTGATCATTGATGACCTGTTCCTATTCAGAAATTGATAGAACAAATTAGAGCAAAAAACCACACAGAGTATAGCAGCAGAAAGGATGCAATTTATATGAATGAAACACTCTTAAAACACCCGCAATCACACAGGAATATCACAGAAAAAATCTCAACACAACTCTAAGAAAAACGAACGAAAACAGAAGCACATACCAAATTGAACCAAAACTGACCAGTTTTACAAAAATAACCCAGATTAATAACAAACAAAATCAAAAAATTCTGAAATTTTACAAGCAAAGAGTAGACAAAAAACTATCCAAATTAAAAAAAAATTACCAAAAAATCATTGGTAATGAAGGAGAACGAGCCTAGAGAAGTTAGACCTCTAAACTGTTCCAGCGAGATTCAATAGAATTTCTCAATAAACTCAAAATTTGGCTTAAAATTCTTCAAAAACTAACGTTTCCAGTCGCACGCACTAAAACCTTCAGATTAAATACAAAAATTATAGCCAAAAATCATAACGAATAGAAAAACAATGTTCCATAAAGTTTAGAACATAAAAAGGAAAATCGAAAATAAAACTCAAACATATCAAAATCCACTTCGATATTACTGGATAATGAATTCTCACCTAAAAAATTAACAAATTCAACTAGAAATTCATCCAACTCGCCTATCAAATGGATAATTTAGATATAAATTCATGCAAATTTGATAGTGTAAACTACTAAACAAACTAATTAAGAAAGTTCAAAACAAACCCTAGAATTCTTTTTAGTTCATATAATCAAATAATCACTTCTAATTAATAAAAAATACATAAATTTGGTAGAGATTGGGAGCATACCTTGATAATATTCTTGATGAACCATTTTTGGAGAAGCTTTAGAGCAGCTTTAGAGCAGTTTCTGAGGAGAGGGGAGTTGCGGACTTGCGGGTTTATGTGTGGGAAAAAAAAAGTGAAGGTGGGAGGAACAAACAATGCGACTGAATTCTCAAAAAAAAAAAAAAAGTGTGAAATGTAAATGGTGCGTGCTAGTATTAGTAACCGACCTTAGTAAAGCCCATTACAATTAATACGGTCAATAAAGTTTGACTTATTATTTATAACTGACTTTTATATGTCCATTACTAATAGTTGATCAGTCAATCATTGACCTATTATTTGTAACTGACCTTGGTTATGCTAGTTACTAATGCTATTTTATTTGTAACCAGAACAATATATGTCAGTTACTAATACTGTTGTTGTAACTAATATAATTTACGCCAGTTACAAATAAGGCGTTACAAATAGCAGTTTTTCTACTAGTGTAAAGCTCTTTTTGAGCCCAATCCAACTACACTATTATTGGACCCTTATCATGGACCAAACCAAATTGGACTGGTTATTTTTTATAAATAAGTTAAGAAAAGAAATATTTTTGAAAACAAAATGAGAAATATTTTAATAAAAACATCCTCATCATTAAACTTTCCAAACTTTCACTTCGTTCGATAATCAAATGACGTGAAATGTATTCATCACTGGGTTTGGTTTTGGGTAGACACATTTGGGTGTCTATAAAAGCCCCCACTTTGACTGAGTTTGGAGAAACCTATGTTTTGAAAACAAAAGTCAAAGTAGCAATAGGGACGGAGAATGATTTAGAACGTTCTACGATCCGGCCTAAATCATTCTTAACTGATTTTATTTGACGATCTTCCTAAAGCTAGGGGATACCGCCTGAAGACTACCACGCTTGCAAGTGCCTTCAATTTTTGCCGTGATAATCTTCCGTAAGTTAGGGAACACTATCAAAGATTGCTCTGCTTGAAACGATCTTCCACCGTTTTCTGACCGTCTTCCGCAAGCTAGGGAACACGATCGAAGATGACTTCACTTGAAATCACCTTCTGCTTTTGACAACCTTCCATATCCTAGGGAACGTCGTCGAAGACCACTTTGCTTGAAACCATCCTCAGTTGTTCGTGACAACTCTCCACAAGCTAGGGAACGTCGTCAAAGATAACTCCGCTTGCAGCTATCTTCAATTGTTGCGATAATATTCCAAAGAAGATTACTAAAGACCAACACTTGTTGATCCTTAAAGCTCGCTTGAACTTTGCTGCTGCGATATTTGCTGAAATTTCCGCGGCGCCAGTATGTCAGCGCATTTTGCTGTTTGGTAACCATTTTGTCGGTGCATTTATGCTACTTATGAACCATTGTGTCGGTGCCTTCTGCTGCTTATGAACAATTATGTCGGTGCCTTCGCGGTGAACCAATGTTTAGGCGGTTTAAGCTAAATGAGACGATCTTTTATCAGATCGATCACCTACTATGAGCCGATTACTTAATCATGTCAAATTTCTTATAGGGGCTAATTGGCGTACCAAGGAACCCGAAATTCCTGCATAAGGTCCACATAGTAATTTATAAGGGTCAAGTATTCTGTCTCCGTACCACCGCACGCTGGAGAGCATTGTCGCCGAAATTCTACTCTGTTGCCAGGCGACGAAGACCAGCGCCTGGCGACGAACTCTTCGTCTGGCGCCAATGTCGGGTTTTAAAAAAAATCCCATTTCTTCTTCATTTGTCGTGGCTGCTGCTACTGCTATTCGTTTACGCTCGAAGATTTGAATTGACCGTTCTTGCTCGTTTATCCACCAAATTTGCTCAAATTTGTTGCAAATCAAAGCTTATCTTATCTATTTTCCCAATAAATGTAAGTTTTTTCCAAACTTAACTCGATTTTTGCTGAATTTGATGATGTTTTCGCGCGGGTATTTGAAAAAACTCGAACCCAATTAGGCTTAATTCGCTTTATTTATCGAATTTTATACCTTGAAATTGCTAGATTATGTTTATGTATCATGTTTAGGGCATTTTGAATCTTGTTTTACTTAATTTGGTGAGGAAATGAGCAAATTGCCATTGTTGAACCCCTTAAATTCGTGAGAACAATGTGACCTGTTTTTCGGGTTTTTTCTAGCCATTTTTGTCAAAATTAGTCACAGTATTTATCATAATATTGCAAGAAACTGTTTGACTGCTGAAAACTGTCATTTATGCTCAAATTGAAATTATACTCTGTTTTAGTATTTGACAAGGGTTGGAACTAGGTCGTTATCTAACTCTTCCCTAAGTCAAACTAAATTGATAAACGCTTAACAAACCTGATACGAGTATAAGGCAAGCTAAGGGTTGAACCCAAAGGAATGAATCAAAACCATGTTATTGTCTAACGTTAAGCTGTTTTGAATAAATGTTAAAGGTTGAGTATGGTAACTAGGATAACAAGAATCAAGAATTCAATCAAATTTCTAAAATCCAGGGATATAGGTTCCACATGCAAGCTTAACAATCATGCTAGTTGATAGATCACCCGATTGACTTAAACGTTGCAAAGGACAAACATAAATCGCAATCAAAGGAATATAAGGGTTATCTCCTATAAACCAAACTAGGGTTCATTATGAATGATTAACAAGGAGAATCACAATCAAATTCAATTAATTAAAGCAATTCCCAAATCAATTGTTCGTGTCATTGGAATTTGCAATGCAATCTAGATTAATCGTATAGGTTGATCACTCCTAGTCTAATAAATCACATGCACAACTATGTCAACCTATTTAATTGCAACAATCAATCAATCAGGGATCATCAACTAATAATAATAATCAATCAAGCATGCTTCCCCTTCTCCCTAGCAACTAATCTACTCATTAATCATGGTGAAATGATCAAAATGGTAAAAGAAAAGCGTGAAAAGCATAATGAAAATATCCTAAAACACTGCCCTATGAGTGCCATAAATGCCACTCATCAAATTCCCCCAAGCTAGACTTTTGCTCGTCCCGAGCAAAACAAAAGCTAGTAAGGAATAAAGATGACTTATTAAGAAAAGAGAAAGAAAAAAAGGAGAATATACACTAAAACTCACTAATGTAGGAATCACGGTTGTTTTTTGCTACAACAAGCCCTTTAAACCTCAAAGTCACCTATGAGGACGAGTGAGGTCTTCTAAGGGTTTCCTAAGAGCTTGACCCACAAATCTTTGAAACAAAAATGAGGCAAAATCATTTAAAAAGAAAAAAATGTAAAACAAAAGTTCAAACAAATAGCTCTTTACAAGGCTTTCACAAATAGTCAAATGCAAATGCATGAACACTTTTCTATAAGGAATGGGTATGCATGCTTCAAGATATTCATGGTTGATTGAAACATAAGGTATGCTAAGCGTAGAGAACTAATGAGGCGCAATCCACTTTCATCCCAACCACTCTAGTCGCGTTCTCCATATGGTTTCAAATCTTCCCCTAGTGAGCGCCCCTATGGTTCCTCGAAGGAACCTAAAAAAGATTAGAATTTTTAGGTTTTCTCAACATCTTGACCTTGAATCCCTTTTCCTTAGGCTTTAACTCATAGTTCCCTCCCTCGGTATATGACTCAACCACTAGGTCGAAAGGACTTTCCCAAAGGTTGTAACGTAAGGGAAAAAGGTTAGGGGTATGTTAAAATTTTAAAATTATGAGGTATTCCTAAAAGTGAAGCAAAGAATGGCGCCTTTCTTAGAATCACAATCAATTAATCACCAAACAAAAACAAACTAACACCCCCAAGCTTATTCAAAGCTATATCCACAAATTTATATACAAAAAGCATAAACACTTATCCCCAAGCTAAAAGGAAGCATTGTCCTCAATGCTTGAAAAGGGAAAAGAAATTACAACAAAATATTTTTGGGTTTTTCTCATTTTCACTATTTTTCTCTTTTTTTTTTTACTTTGATAAAAATTTGTACTTTCATTAATAACAAAAACAATTATCCACGCCTATTACACTTAGGACGGCTTTTACAAATAGGCAATTGCATTGTCCTTGCCTCTTTTTAATTTATTCATTTGCCATTATTCATGAAAAAATACAAAACACAAGCTTGCTTACAAATATGAACCAATTTCCAAACTCACAAACCACATACTCCAATGAAATGATCATTTGCTTCACAGAAACCAAAATTGGAACAAAAAGAAACAAAAGGCTCAAGTTCTAAAGATGTGGCTTGAAAACAAAAGGAAAGGCTCAAATGGCTAGCAAGAAGGTAAATGCAAACCCAAATGATATAACCTAGAAAAGAAAATTTACCACCCCGAAAAGATGCCTTTGTCCTCCCTAGTTAGTTCGGTCTCGAGTCTGAGAATTATGAGTCAAGATTTAAGATTAGGTACGCAATAGTCAAGGATCCATGACGCTCATACAAATAGATGTTGAAGGAATAAGAAATATTGAAACTCACATAGATGTGGCAAAAACTCACTAAGGGCATCAAATCAACTAAAGGAAGCAACTCTATCTTACCACAAACCCAACAGAATCGGGCTTCAAGGCCCCAAAAGGTCTAAACCACTACCTTAGCATACCCTATCTTAAATTCAACCGCAAATATTCTCAAAATATGCACACCAATTAAACATAGGAAAGCATACATGCAATGGCAAAATTCCGAAATGTAGAATGTCCAAAGAAAAGAACTAAACAAGCAAAAAGGAAAAAAAAATAGCCTAAAAAATGTTTATTTGAAAATGAAAGAAAGAAAAAGAGCTAAAATTCAAAAGATAGAGTGAAAAGTACAAGAATGCAAGCAAAGACTAGTAATACCTAATCTACAAACACGCGGTTATTCGGCAACAACGCCAATGACCCCAAACACGCTAGGTGTTACAGAGAAAACATCCTCGAACCACTCAACTCATCCTAAAGCTAACCCTAAAACAAAGCAACCAAGAAAGAAAGAGAACAGATACAGAAAGATCTCACCGAGCGCCAAAGCTATGCTTACAAAATCAAGGTGAAAGAGCACTCTTCACCTTACACATTGATATGTCTATTTTATATAGTATTTTACCTCCATCCCGTGGTCATTATTAGTAGTGTTTTTGGCTCTTTCATGCCACTTTTATTACTAATATGTGTTTTCTAGTGTTTTCGTAGTTTTGGTTGAGTTTTGCAGGGAATTGCACCTTTGGAGCATTTTCCCGGGATTTTTATGAAGCAACTACGAGCATTGGAGGAACGCGACCACTTTTGGAGCCCAAGGCCGGCTAGAGTCATCGAGTCGGTGATTAAGGGCTCGGTTATTTGGATCAGGAGGCAATTGGACCATGTATTCGAGACACGAGAGGAAATATGGATTGGGCCGAGAAATCTAGCCCAATCGAAGTCCAAGCCTCGAAGAAGAGACCGGACCCGATCGGGCAAGCATATGCCCGATCGGGCGAGATGCATGCTGGTGCGTAGCCCAAGGCGCGCCCGATCGTGCGAGGCTTAGCACGATCGGGCGGGGCTATGAGAAGACCTAAGCGAGCAAAAAGGCGCGCCCGATCGGGCGGCCTCTAGCCCGATCGGGCGCGTGTTTCTGGAGAACCATTTTTTACGAGCAATTAGTTTCTAATTAGGAGTTGTTTTAGTTTTGTTTTAAATACGTTTTGTGCGGAATAATTAGGGGTCTCTTCTCTGAGACCTCTTCTTCTTCTCTTAATTCTTCTTCCTTAGACTTCCTCTCTCTACTTAGACTTCTCTCTCTAAACTCTCTCTCTAAACCTTTGTTCTTATTCCTTTGATTAATTTCAGATTATTTTGGTAACGATTTCTCTTCCTTTAATCTTATTTATTTTATTCCTTTCACCATGATTTATTTTATTACTTTGATTAGTTTAGTTTTTAATATGTGTGAGTAGTTTAATTTCTAGGGTTCATGGGGATCTAATAAATAATATGAAGGGGTAAATTATTTTTGTTGATTATCAAGGCTAGATTAATATCCTATTGATTGATTTAATGCTCTGTGACTAGATTAGGCCTATCTTTTATGCATGAGTTTGACAATATTGATTCAAGAATCGAGAGATGAGAATTAATGTTTAGGTCTAGTTTCAATAGGCAAGTTAATTTATAAATGGTTAAGTCAAGATTCGAGAGATGAGATTTAATACCGATAAATTAATTGTGTGATTGTAATAAGTAGCGTGAGCCCTTTACAATTTGGTTAATTGATGCATTGATGATTGACTATTATTGATTATTGGTATTGCATGATAATTTCTTATTGGATTGTTTTAATGTTTTACAATTGCGGCTTGTAAAAGTATAGCAATATTAAATTGATGAATCGAGCAGATGTTAATTTGATATTAAAGGCTATTTTCAATAAGAACTTAGATCTAGTAAATTGCGAGAGCCTGTTAGATCTATGTTGATTAATAAATTGCGAGAGCCTGTTAATCATGTTATTTATGCAATGTCAATGATTGATTATTATGTTTTACCCTGGAGTATTATTTATTGGTGAACCTATGCTCTAGATCCTTTTATTTATTATTTTCTCCCTATTCTCAATCTTAGTAGTTTAGTTTCTTATTCAAATATAAATATTGGTTACTTCATAATCTAGATTATTTTAGTTAATTAGAAATATAAAGACTTGTTTCCCTGTGGAGATCGACCCTACTTCCCTATCTACTTTAGTTAGAGGATTTAGGAATTTTTTTTGATTAGGGGATACGACTTTACCCTGTCAAAATTTGGCGCCGTTGCCGGGGAAACGGTTTTATTTTTATTCCTGATTGTTTTTGTAGTCTAGATTATTTCTCTTTTTTCTCCGAAAGCTTCAGTTCTCTAAGACAAATCTCATATTTGCTTCTAGTTTTTGTTTATGCCCAGGTGTTCCAGATCAGGTTATATCCCATTCGATCCTGAGATCGAACGTTCCTTCCATAGACAGAAAAACTTCTACAAGCAAATCCTGGCGGATTCTGGTGATACTAATAATAATCACCGCGATCCTCCAACTGATTCTAGCGATTTAGAGGTATCATCAGACACAGAATCAGAGATGGCGGCTCCAAAGAAGCTTAGTGATTATTCACAACCAAAGCTTACGGATTTTCCACATCTCACCCCTACTCCGGCTCTTGATGGGGTTCAATTCGAAATCAAACCCCAATTTATAACGATGATAGAGAGGAAGCAATTCAGTGGAGCCAAGGGTGAAGACCCGAATCTTCACATTGCCGACTATTGTCAATATTGCAACACCATAAGGCAAGCCGGGGTCACTCAAGACCAAATCAGGGAGATTCTCTTTCCCTTTTCTTTAACTGGAAAAGCTAAATTGTGGTTCAATGGCTTAAATAGAACTACACTTGGTATAACTGACTGGGAAACTCTTGTTTTGAATTTCTATAACAAGTATTATCCTGCAGAGAGAACAGCAGTACTACGGAGTGCGATTCAGAACTTCGCCCAAGAAACCGATGAGTCCTTATATGAGGCTTGGGAGAGGTTCAAGGACTTACAAAGAGAATTCCCCCACCATAATTTAGCACAATGGCAGTTAATCCAAGCCTTTTATAACGGCATTGGAAATTCCACTAGAATAATTTTAGACTCTGCAGCTAGTGGGAGATTTATGAATCTTAATGTTGATGATGCAGGTCAGGTTATTGAAGATATGGCGATACACAATTCCCAATATGGGAATCCCAGAGGATTTGCTAATAAAGGGAAACATAGCGTCGACTCTGTATCCTTTTTGCAAGCTCAACTAACCTCTATTTGTCAAAAATTAGATAATCTGAGCACTGCTAGCGTAGCTAATGTTTCTGCAATTAATAACAATTCTAATGAGGCTTTCTGTGAAAATTGTGGTATTGTAGGTCATTGGGAGCAGGATTGCAGGAGTTCCGTGGAGCAAGTTAATGTCTTCCAAGCTTATAGGCAGAATAACCCATACTCCAACACTTACAATCCTGGGTATCGGAATCATCCATACCTTTCCTACCGGAGCACTAATGTTCAAAATCCACCACCACAAGAACCACAGGTGCCACATCAACAGCAGCAAAAGTATTATCACCCAAATGCTAGCCAGAAGAATCAACCACAACAACCCCCCTCATCTTCAGACCCTTCTTTGGGGGAAATTAGAGCAATGTTGGTCAATATGCAAAAGCACATGGAGAGCAGAGATGCGACAATTGATCAAATTTTAGCGCATAATAAAATTGTAGATAATCAAATTGCGCAACTCTCCGCTACTCTACAAGCACACCAACAGGGAGCCCTGCCGGCACAGCCGACTAGGCCTACGGATCAAGAATTTGCAATTACTCTAAGGAGCGGTTCAAACTATGAAGGGCCCTCTATGCCCAGAGTTGATGAACCTATTTTATTAAATAATGCTAACCTTGATTCCATTAAACCAAACAATGTAGTTGCTAGCCCTGCAGGGCTAGAGGATAATACTAACATATCTAATTCTACATTGCAGGGTAAAACTCCAGCAAAGGTGGCTACTCTAGACAAAGATAAGAATGCTCAAAAGCCAATTATCAAACTTCCTTTCCCCAATCGTCAATTGAAGACAAAATTGGATAAGCAGTTTGGTAAGTTTCTGGAGGTGGTAAAAGATTTGAAGGTAACAGTTCCCTTTACTGAATTGATCACACAAATCCCCTCATATGCAAAATTTATGAAGGAAATATTAACGAGAAAAAGGTCTATTAGTGAGGTAGAGACAGTAGCTTTCACTGCAGAGTGCAGTGCCGTACTTCAAAATAAGTCTCCACCTAAGTTAAAAGATCCGGGTAGTTTTTCTATCCCTTGTCATATTGGTAATCTCTTGATCGATAATGCATTATGTGATTTGGGTGCTAGTGTTAGCGTCATGCCATTATCTGTGTGTTCTAAGTTGAATATGGGTCAATTAAAAGCTACCAATATAACTCTGAAAATGGCCGACCGTTCTTTCAAATACCCCTAGGTGTTTTAGAGGATGTTCCCGTCAGAGTAGGTAAATTTTATATACCTGTGGATTTTGTTGTTCTTGATATGGCTGAGGATATGCAAACCCCAATTATTTTGGGTAGACCATTCCTTAACACTGCAGGAGCAGTCATAGATGTTAGAAGTGGTAAGTTAACACTATCAGTAGGGGACGATAAAGTTGTTTTTAATCTGAATAATGCCCCCAAAAGCTCCATGAATGAGGAGAAATGTTTCAGTGTCAATGTGGTTGTAAATTATTCTAACAAGCCCCAAGCTCTTGAAAAAGATCCCTTGGAGGCGGTATTTTGTGTTGCATCCCTTTCAGATGAGATAGACAAATGGCAGAAGGAATTCGATGCAATAGAAAGAGCACTCTACAATGTTGGTCTTGGTTTCGAGGATGAACAAGTGGAACCGATCGAGCAAGTTGTGCGAACCGAGCCTACGATAAGTGTTCCGCCAGATCGAGTTGCAAGTGTTGAACGCAATGACAATTTGAAGCAACATTCGATCGAAGAAGGGTTTTTAGTGCGTCGCATTGAAAATCCCCCATTCCAAGTCAAGGAGGATCCACTACATAAGGCGACTTGGCGTCCCACAGGTTATGTCAGGAAGCCGTATCGCAGCCTAAACATCGCTAGACCGGGTGAGAAACCACCCGATCAAGCGTTAGGTAAAGGGTCCTAGGAATTATACTTGGTAAGAAGGTCGTGCGGGACCTATATAAACCAGCGCTTTGCGGGAGGCAACCCGTATTCTATGCTTTCTGGATTAGTTTTCCTTTTCTCTTATTTTATTTTTATTAGAGAGGCGAGGAGAGTGATATTTCACCAGTTTTAAGTGTTGTTGTACAGGTATGAATTTGACAGGTATAAAGACTTAGAAAATTTTTGAAGAAGAAACGAAATCGGAAAGCAGGGCTTGGTACGGGCCCGATCGGGCGAGGCTCGCCCGATCGGGCGCGCAAGTGAGGCAAAACTCGGGGAAAAATTCGCCCGATCGGGCGAATCTGCCCGATCGGGCGCGAGAGGAGAGCTGGAAACGAGTTCAACTTTCGCCCGATCGGGCACGGTCGCCCGATCAGGCGCTCATCGAGTGAGAAGAAAAGAAATATCGGGCGAAGCTCGCCTGATCGGGCGAGCAAAGGGCGAATTTTTGTTCGCGTTCGCGCCCGATCTGGCGGAGCTCGCCCGATCGGGCGCGCAACTTGTATTCTGGAATTTCGCACTCTCGCCCGATCGGGCGAGGCTCGCCCGATCGGGCGCGCCTTCAGGCCGTTCTCCCCTTTATTTTCTTTTCTCTTCTTTATTTCCTCATTTTCTCCTTATTTCATCTCCTTCATTCACTTTCTCTCTCTAAAACCTCCATTTTCATACCTTCAACTTACACTTCAATCCAAGATCTCTTCCAATTCTTCCATCCAAACTTGAAAATTCTTACATTTTCCAACTCCTCTCATCTTCCTCTACAATCTACACTAAATTTTCAACACTTTATTTCAATTTCTTCTCAAACCCTAAGAGAGAGAAAGCTTCAATTCCTACTATTTTCACTCTAAAATGGCTTTCAAGAGGTCTAGGACTGTTCGGGGTGAAGGATCGAGGCAACAAGCACCTACCATTGACCCGGAGCTGCAAATTCCGGGGTGGGAGAGGGTGGTCATCATCACCCAAGAGCAAAGGCAAAGGATGCTCAACCTCGTCACGCGGCAGGTAATTCCTACCCGTTTTATTCATCATCCTACGCTTTCTAGACTAGGAATTGATAAATATGTTGAGAAATTGTTCAAGGGAATTGGCATGAGTGGCTTGTTCCAATTACATTATGATACATATGATTATTTGACTTTAGAATTCATTTCTAGTTTTAACGTCATAAAATCAAATGCTCTAATCTCTCATGTTCAATTTCGTTTGTTTAATAAAGATATTAGATTTTCCTTGAAGGATTTTGGAAAATTGTTTGAATTGAAAGCCGATAGACCAATTGAACCACCCCAAGACAACATTACTTTTGTCTACCGTGCTCTAACAGGGAATCCTAACTTAAACCTCCAACATGCCAAGGGCACTTGGATTCAACATCCCGTGCCAAAACTTTGGCAACGGTTTGTTGGCCTCACCATCTTTGGGAGGCATGAACCGACTAATGTGAGGAGAGATGAACTAGAACTATTGGGATCATACATGATTCCTAAGAGTGACAAGCTTAACATAGTTCATAGGATGGCCCAACACTTTCAGAGGGTGGCCAATGCGGCCGAATCGGGTAGGTCTAGGGTCCCAATTTACTTTGGTGGGTTAGTAACCTACATTGCGGTCAAATACCTTAGTTGGACCCCTGATGATGATGGTAAGGTAGCCGGAACAACCTTAATGGACGCACCCTACTTAGGAGGCCTTAACTGGATAAATGTGATAGGGGGTGAGACTTGGTGGGTGATTCATAGGGAGTCGGGTAGGAAAGACAACGCTTTCACGTTGCCTAACCCGACCTCGACCAAATTCGAGAAGGGTCTTCCCTCCTATACCTTTGAATTAGGAGACCAAGGGGAGGCCCAAGCACACCACCAAGCACCTCCCTCACCACCACAACAATTCCACCAACCATCACCCCAACACTACACACATAACATTCCCACTTCCTCAACCAACTACAACATCGACCCTAACGCCCCATATGACTTTTCGGCTTTTAGAAGCCAATTGGATCGGATAGAGAGTGGGCAAGGGAGGATGGAGGGTATGGTTAGGAATTTGGACTCTAGGGTAGGAGCCGTAGATGCTAGGGTTGGGGTTGTGGAGAGGAACCTAGGGCGGGGTTTATACCCCATGTATGATGATTATGCCCGTCGGGGGGCTATTCCCCCCGATTCACTTTCCCCTGATTGGTTCCAATACCCCCAAGGGGGTTACACGGACCCAAGTGCCTTCGGTACCTATGTGGACTATTCATCGGTCCATGGATATGGGACCGATGCTCCTTTTGGTGGGTTTGGGGGGAATGTAGACCCTAACTACTATACTGGTGGTTCGGGGTATGGTGGTGGTTCTAGCCATGGAGGAGCCGGTTCTAGCCATGGCGGGGGTTATTCTAGGATGGATGAGGATGAGGAGTAGGCTACTCTCCCAAGTCAATGAGGGCATTGCTTGATTTGGCTTGGGGGGGTGTTCTTTCACTTGGAAATTCTCTTCCTTCTCTCCCTTTTTTTGCTTTCTAGGTTAGATTTCTTGCTTTCCTAGTGTAGTTTTTATTGGTTTCTTTATATATAAAAATACAAAAAAATTGAAAAAATAAAAATAAAAATTCAAAAATACGTTCCAATGAATTGTAAATCATGCTTCCCTGTACCCCATACTTGAGAAAATTATTTTGATCCTTGGTATTTGATGATGAATATTGTGGATTTGTTGGTCATGATTTGAAGTCTAATTGTTTGGATTCCTTAACATGCGTCAAATTTGTCCAACTACTTGTGAATATGGTGCTTGACTAGTTGATTTGGTTAGGAAATGTGTGATAGTTCCATAATTCCTGGTATGTCAATGAATTTGAGTATTGATTTGCAACTATGAGTAGTGTTTCATGACTTTTTATTATGCACATGAGGAGGACGAAGGCATTCATTCTTTTAGGTAGCCTCCAGAGTATTTAGATACATTTGTTCCCTTCTTGTCACCCATGTTGTTGCTTGTACCCTTTTATTGTTTATAGCCACATTACAAGCCTTAATTGCCCCATTGGTTACTAGTCCCAAGCTTGGCTTGGGGGAGCTATTAGTGAGTGAGGTGAGGGAGTTTGTAGTGTGCACATTATTTGCACAATTTGGGTGGGTTTTGAGAAGTAATTTGTTCTTGATCATATTTTTGTTTTTATGAGTTTAAAAGTTGTATATATTTGAGAAAAATAAAAGTGTGATGGAAAAAAAAGAAGTTCAAAAAAAAAAATGAGAAATTTGAATAAAAGAAAGTGAACTTCTAAGAAAAAAAAAAGAAAAAATGCTTGATGTTCAAATGTTCTAAGTGAAGGTTAATCAAGAGAAAGAAAAAAAAGTTGAGTTTCAATGTAAATATTTCAAGTTATGAGTTCAAGGTTTGTTATTCACTCTTGTTCTACATTATCATATTTTCATGAGTGAAATTGTGAGTGTTGGGGTTGTTTTATTGTTTGGAGTATATTTGGTGGATTGTTGTTTGGAGTTGGTTATGTTGGAGATGTGTATGATCATTATTTTTTATCATGGATTTATTAGGATTTGGTTCCCTTAATGCATAGCTTTTCTCTCACATTATCCCAAATTTATCCTACCTTTACCCTAGCCTTACATTACAAGCTTAAAAGACCTTCCGACCTTGTGCATAGAAGTTATGTAAATGTGAAAGTGTTGTTTTTCAATGCAAGTTATGACTTGACATATTTCGAGTCGACTAGTAGGATGAGCGTTCAATGTTTTTATACACACGAGAGTGTGAGTTGGGAGGGCATTGTTCACATTAAAGGGGTTGGGTGGAGAGCGATCGAGTACATTCTTTACTCGCCACATAAATGAGAGTCGAGTGTGTGAGCACTAGTCTTGAATTTTATATGTTCTTGTGGTTTGCTCTACTTGACAATTGTTGGGGAGGAAGGGTGATTAGATGAATAAGATTGATTGACGTTGAAGCATGTTTGTTTAATTTTACCTTGAATCGTTGGCTTTTGATTTGTTGATTGGGGTGAAGTATGTTTTATATGTTCATTGAAGAGCTCTTTGCT
Source organism: Chenopodium album (assembly GCF_948465745.1). Lineage (NCBI taxonomy): Eukaryota > Viridiplantae > Streptophyta > Magnoliopsida > Caryophyllales > Amaranthaceae > Chenopodium > Chenopodium album. Next base: position 47,512,225 of record NC_137839.1, read on the forward strand.
TAGGGACAAGCAAAGGTTTGGCTTGGGGGAGTTTGATATGTCTATTTTATATAGTATTTTACCCCCGTCCCGTGGTCATTATTAGTAGTGTTTTTGGCTCTTTCAGGCCACTTTTATTACTAATATGTGTTTTCTAGTGTTTTCGTAGTTTTGGTTGAGTTTTGCAGGGAATTGCACCTTTGGAGCATTTTCCCGGGATTTTTATGAAGCAACTACGAGCATTGGAGGAACGCGACCACTTTTGGAGCCCAAGGCCGGCTAGAGTCATCGAGTCGGTGATTAAGGGCTCGGTTATTTGGATCAGGAGGCAATTGGACCATGTATTCGAGACCCGAGAGAAAATATGGATTGGGCCGAGAAATCTAGCCCAATCGAAGTCCAAGCCTCGAAGAAGAGACCGGACCCGATCGGGCAAGCATATGCCCGATCGGGCGAGATGCATGCTGGTGCGTAGCCCAAGGCGCGCCCGATCGTGCGAGGCTTAGCACGATCGGGCGGGGCTATGAGAAGACCTGAGCGAGCAAAAAGGCGCGCCCGATCGGGCGGCCTCTAGCCCGATCGGGCGCGTGTTTCTGGAGAACCATTTTTGACGAGCAATTAGTTTCTAATTAGGAGTTGTTTTAGTTTTGTTTTAAATACGTTTTGTGCGGAGTAATTAAGGGTCTCTTCTCTGAGACCTCTTCTTCTTCTCTTAATTCTTCTTCCTTAGACTTCCTCTCTCTACTTAGACTTCTCTCTCTAAACTCTCTCTCTAAACCTTCGTTCTTATTCCTTTGATTAATTTCAAATTATTTTGGTAACGATTTCTCTTCCTTTAATCTTATTTATTTTATTCCTTTCACCATGATTTATTTTATTACTTTGATTAGTTTAGTTTTTAATATGTGTGAGTAGTTTAATTTCTAGGGTTCATGGGGATCTAATAAATAATATGAAGGGGTAAATTATTGTTGTTGATTATCAAGGCTAGATTAATTTCCTATTGATTGATTTAATGCTCTGTGACTAGATTAGGCCTATCTTTTATGCATGAGTTTGACAATATTGATTCAAGATTCGAGAGATGAGATTTAATACCGATAAATTAATTGTGTGATTGTAATAAGTAGCGTGAGCCCTTTACAATCTGGTTAATTGATGCATTGATGATTGACTATTATTGATTATTGGTATTGCATGATAATTTCTTATTGGATTGTTTTAATGTTTTACAATTGCGGCTTGTAAAAGTATAGCAATATTAAATTGATGAATCGAGCAGATGTTAATTTGATATTAAAGGCTATTTTCAATAAGAACTTAGATCTAGTAAATTGCGAGAGCCTGTTAGATCTATGTTGATTAATAAATTGCGAGAGCCTGTTAATCATGTTATTTATGCAATGTCAATGATTGATTATTATGTTTTACCCTAGAGTATTATTTATTGGTGAACCTATGCCCTAGATCCTTTTATTTATTATTTTCTCCCTATTCTCAATCTTAGTAGTTTAGTTTCTTATTCAAATATAAATATTGGTTACTTCATAATCTAGATTATTTTAGTTAATTAGAAATAGAAAGACTTGTTTCCCTGTGGAGATCGACCCTACTTCCCTATCTACTTTAGTTAGAGGATTTAGGAATTTTTTTTGATTAGGGGATACGACTTTACCCTGTCACACATCGTTGAAATCCCAAGCATAGACAATAGAGCAAAGTTAGGTTATAAGAACTATAGACAAAGAAAATTGTTAGTAACTTCCAAACAAAACCGAATAAAAGAAAAGGAAGATAATAAAATAAAGAAAATAAAGAAAAATCAAATAGAAACAGGAGTAGTATCCAAAGAGATGTCAGACCGAAACAGTAACAAAGAGCAGGATAGCAGATAATCATCATCATGAATCATATAACAGATATACAGAGAAACACATCAGACAACAAAAAGCTAATCAAAAAACAAATCCAAAGCATAGCATCATAATAAAACCAAAGGACTCAGAGATTGGTACTAGAAGCAGATGAGACCAGGAAATGAACTACAAAAGCAAAGGGGAGAAACAACGAAACCTAACAATAAAAGACATATAACACCCCCAAGCTTAAAATGGGCCACCCCCCTAACTCTAAACCTAAAGACAAATAGGCAAAAGAGAAATATCATATATAAAGCACAAAAGAAGGGGGGGGGGGAAGGTAGAATCATTCCGCACTATGGTAAGGGGTAGAATGAGAACTCCCCTCACCGGTCTCCATCACTTGACTAGAGATTGCCATCTCGCTCACTTCCATGGGAGCCTTACCCCTAAACCAACTTTCCTTCTTAATTCTATCAAGCTCAAAATAATGAGACCAATCATCTAAGAGTGGGTCACCCGACCTACCCCACCTTCCAAAAGTCTCGGGGTCCAGAAAAGGCGGAGGATTAGCCGGATCATACGCATAATCACAACCCCCGGGAAGCCTATAGTCGTAAGTTCCCGGGGTAGTGCCTATGATTGAACTAGGGTGAATATGGGGGCCCTCCCAATAAGGATAACAAAGTCTAGGACCCACAGTAGGATCAAAAGCCTCCCATTGAGGGACATGTCCTTGTTGGACCGGAAGGTACGGATAGTTGACGTAAGGATTTATCTCACCGCTAGAAACATGCAAATCATATAATCGATACGTATGGTAATCATAACCAAGGGAAGGGGTGGCACAGAAGGCATGGAGTACAACATGTTAGCAATAAAATCAAGCTTGGCATGAATTGTTAACATATCGAAAGTAGAAGGAGTGGGAGAGGGGGAGGGAAAAGATGTACCTCCCGGTTCCACCGGGGAAAGGGAATGAGCAATCGATGAGCATGCATTAGTTGAACGATCTCTTGTAAAATTTGTCCTTCGTGGGATAGAGGGATAGAGGGATGAACTTCTCGCATTGGGGGCCTCCAGGACAAAGAATCTCTCGCCTCGGGACGAGTAGTTGCCTCTTTGCAAGGGATGACAAACCATTCGTTATACCGAGAGACCTTCCAAATAAAAACATCGTCCTTCCTCGTTCGATGAAGAAATTTTTGATTCATTAGTGCGGAGATGTTTAAAAAATGCGAGGGGGACTTTTCTCTAGGATCAATAAATTTTGGAAGCTCGTCTAGCATAGCCTTGTAATTCTCATTGATGCAAAGGGCTAAAATAGAAATTATCCTACCCAATTGGATGAATCCCAAAAGGCAAACTCCATCACGGATGTCCAAGAATCGGGAGATCAAACGCTCCGTGAAATCCACCGACTCAATATCAAAGTCATTTTTGTCGGCTATCCACAACCAACAAAGCTCCTCATGGGAAATAGCTCCCAAAGAGTCCTTGGAGCAAAGAGCGTATGTGAGGATTAACTTTAAATATCGTATAGCAGATAAATCATGGAAGCGAACTTTAAAGTTTGAGGGTCATACTTTCCTTCTTCCAAAATACTCCTCCACCAACGTTGCTCATCATATCCATGCTCACTTGCAATTCTACCATGAGCCGGAGAAATACAATGATCCGAATCCTCAGCCCAAGGAAACTTAAAGTATGAGCATAGTTGAGCATCCGTCAAAGAGTGATCATTGTTGAAGAGTTGGAAAGTCAAAATCTTTGAGTAATTTGCACCCGGTTCATGAACAACCTCGAGAGAAGAAAGGAATTCATAAGTCACCCAAGCATATGTAGGGGAATTCAAATCCAAGAAGTCCAAAAGATCAAGATCTTCTGCAAGGAGGCGAATATCCTCGTTAATCTCTAGAAACTTTGTTGTCGTTTGATCATAGAAATGCGTTGGCCGAAGCTTTCTCTTTGAAAGACGTTTAAAAGCACTCCCAATGAGATTCCTTTGAAAACTCAATGCCATAAGTTTTCTCAACCTCCGAAGGAGGCAGAACAATATACCTCGGCTTGCTTGAACTAGCTCTAGCACGCTTCTTATGACAAAGTGTGGCCATCTACAAAGTATCAAGACTAAGCATAAGTAGTTGTTCAACTACAAGCACAAAATGGAAATATTTAGCAAATAGAAGCAAGAAATGGTAACAAATGAACAATGCCATTGATAACATCATGAATATTAAGCAAATAAACATGGATTGAAGGCAAACTTGAACATAAGAAACCAAATCATGAGTTAATTTGAAAATTTAATCCCAATCATTGAATCATCAAAGATATGAAACTAATATAAAGAAAATCCATGCGATAGAAAATAGCCAACAATTATTGTTCAAGAATTCAATCAAAGTTCACACATTTATCATGAAGAAACTTCAATTCAACATCCAATGATATCATTCAACATAAATTCCAAGTGAAAAGTATTAACCATAGAATTTCACCATGAAAGCATAAAGGTTCAAGCTTAAATAAAAGAGGAAGATGATGAATAGACAATAAGAAACCATACCTCAATGAAGCCTTGAAAAGCTTGAAAAATGCTCAAAATGTAGATGTAAGAACAAAAAAAATGCCCAAAAATAACCTCAAAACCTCAACACAAAATTTCAAAATTTTGAAAAAGACCCAATTTTTTCATGCTTGAATTGGGGAAAGAAATCTGAAAATTTATTTTGTGTTTTAGATTTGAAAAACTTTATTTTGGTAATTGAAATAGATGTTGAAATGATAGCAAAAGAAGTGGAGTAGGCTTAGTATTGCAAGAGAGGGTATAGGGTTTTAGGAGAGAAAAATGAAAAAACTGAAAGAAGGGGTGCGTTTTGGGGTTGTAGGGGCTGCCAGCAGGTGCCGCGTCCACTCCCGATAATGCCGCGCCCGCGGGTAAGTGCCTACACCCGTGGGTAGCCCGCGGCCAGCCTGCGGGAAGTTCCTGGTCGGATTTTGGCATTTTTGGTGCACGGGATCCACGCCCGCAGGAAAATACCCACGCCCGCGGGGTCTTCGTGATGCCCGCGTTCACCCCACACATCTATGGTGCTAAAAAAAGAAATACCTTTTAAAAATGTATTCGTGTTTGCATTCTCACCGTCCCTATCAAATGTCATGATCAAGGACTGAAAAAAGTTTATAAGAAAGAATCCAAAATATGTTCGAACATGAATAAAAATCGATGGAAATGCAAACACGAAAACATACAACCTCAACGACCCCTTTCCTCTAAGCATACCCAAACCTCACGAAGTCTTGAAGTAGCACCAAAATTGTTGGAAATTTTCTCCGATTCAAATCCCATGGTACCTAAGATCAAAAGAACAAACCAAAATAGAAAGAAAGAAGAAAAGTTCTCAAAGGAGGAAATAAAGAAAAATATTAGATCATAGAAGAAGGTTAGAAAACCGGGATGCCTCTCGGGTAGCGCTTTTGGTTAACGTTGTTAGCTCGACGTCCTCCACCAATTAAGGTGGTTGGAGGAGAAATAATATAATGAGTCAACTAAACCAAAAAGAGCATCGACGAAATACTTTGTTAGACGATTGCCTTAAGCATTGAACGGAGAAAGAAAATCTTTCATTTAGACTTCCACAAAGACATTTGGAAAACCACTCTTGACCGAATCGAGACCACTCCAACTTGATCCCTTGATTCTAAAGTGTGATGGAAAATGTTTGACCTCAACCATTTATACACCTTCTCCTTCCTTTGAATAGGCGGCTTGCAAAGCTTCTTAGCTCGAAATATTCATACATATGTGCTCATCCCCTTCCTTAATGCCTCCGTTAAGAAATACTCATACATTTTCACTTCCTTGATAGGAGCACCTATCTTATCCTTATTCAACAAGACATTTTCAAGAGGATCGTTAGAAGTGAGAAAATGCTCATGCATGGAAGATACAACAAGATCAAGAGAATCGATTAACATGTAATTTTCTAAAGATGAACATGGATATTTCATGCTTTCATTCAAATCAAATTCAATAACCTATTCTCCTACCTTGAGTGAAATATTTGCACTCTTAAAATCAATCATAGCTCTCGAGGTAACTAGAAAAGGTCTACTAAGAATAATGGGAATAGTAGCATCTATATCCATTTCAAGCACCACAAAATCTACCAGAATTACAAACTTCCCTACTCTCAAAGGAACATCCTCAACCTTCCCTTTGGGAACCTTAATTGATCTATCGGCCAACTGCAAGGTAGTATTAGAAGGCATAAGTTCTCCTAACTAAAGTCTTTGATAAACCAAATATGGCATTAAGCTAACACTAGCTCCTAAATCACATAAGGCATCATCAATTTGCATCTTGTTAATGGCACAAGGGATAGAGAAGTTTCCGGGATCTTTCAACTTGGGCGACATCTTTTTCATTATGATTGCACTACAATTCTCGGTCAAGTTGATCGTCTCCACCACAACCCAAGACCTCCTACCACTAAAAATGTCTTTGAGGAATTTTGCATAGTTAGGCATTTGGGTAATAACTTCAGTAAAAGGTAGAGAAAGATGAAGTTGCTTAAGCATGTCAATAAATCTTCCAAATTGTTCATCCAACTTATGTCTCATGAATTTTGTGGATATGGAAGCTTGGGTTTCACATTCTCTTTCTCCACTCTCACCTCTCTAGGTGTCTCAATCACAACCTCACTCAAAGATGCACCATTTCTCTCATCCTCAACCAAGACCTCCTTAGGAAAATCCTTAGTACCACTTGTTTGGGGTGTTTTTGTCCCTCGGGAGAGTTACATCACAAATATTGGTCCGGCTGAGCTGTACCTGCAAAACAACGGAGACTCTGGGTGGTTGGAGCTCCGCCTCCTAAGATCAAGTTAGTAACTTGAAAGGGAATAAAGAGTACAAAAATTTAGGTGGGGATCTGCTTGGATTCAAAGCTCAGGTGTTTCTCTGATGAAAGAGAATGTACGTGTAATAAATGATTGAATCTGTCCCCAAAATGGAGAAATATCTCCTTATTTATAGGGTCATTAGAGAATGTGCCCCTATCTAGGTCACTTGACCTAGATTTTAGTGGGCTGCGCCGTTTTACGGCGCTTCTCGGGATTTGGGCCCTTGAAGGCCTCCATTTCAGAGATTTATCTAAGGGGGCCATGTGTCAAGGGGATATTAGGCCATGTGGGCCATCCTAAACTCGACACATGGCCTCCTCTCATTGGTCCACATGTCAAGGGTATTTTTACCCTAAACATTTTCCCCTCACAGGGCTCACGTGCGTATCATGTGGGGCCTGTGACACGTGTCCACCTATCAGAGGTGAACAGTAACGGATAGTAAAATTTAAATTTCAAAACGAATTCTCCCCCCGTTTTCACCTTCTATAAATAGAAGTTTACCCCCCCCCCTTTTCTCTCACCTTACTTTCATTTGACTTTTTAGAGAGAGAAAGAGAGAGCTTTTAGAGAGAGATTCTCTGCCTCCGTCTGCGTCAGAGTATTTTCGAGGTTCCGTGTGCAAGCAGTTCAACACCCAGTTTACCGGCTGTAGCGGATTTCAGAATATTCAGAGTTAAAGTAAGGTAACCGCCTGTACCATTTTAGCTTTTCTCTTTTCCAACTTGTATACATTCTTTCTCCGCTTGTATACATAGTTTTAGAAAATAAAAATGAGTTCTCAATCTACACACTCGGCACTGCCTAGGACACTAAGTCGGTCCCCCCGGACGGCTGAGTCTAGAACAGGGGTGCCTTTTCTGGACTGTCAGAACCGACGTGTCTATCCCCGAATTCCTCCATCTCTATGTCTGTGAAGGACACAATGGCCAAAATGAAACAGACGGCCAAAAGGTCTAGGAGACGGCGCACTATATCAGTGCCAGCCGATGAGGTTGTCCCAGACGGGGAATAGAGGGATTTGGAGGAGCGTAGGTTTGATGAAGAGGCTCCCTCTACTTCCGGGAGCTCGGGGGTACAAGAGGTAGGCGGCGAGGAAGCCGCCTCCTCTAACAGTACCGGTGATGCTGAGGCCGGCGAAGGGTCAAGGGCCGAATCTCCGGCTCTGACCAAGATAACTTCGCGGCTGACTATCAGTAGCCGCCTAAGGTCGCCGACAACCTCAACCCCAAACGGAATAGGATGCTGCCGGGTAACATTGCCCTACTAAAGAGAGGCTTTAGGGCTTTTAAGGTGAAGCACCCCTTTGGAAGGGGCTGGAACATCATCGTTCCGCCGGCTGACGCACTAATGGCCTGGAGCGATGACATTGATAACGCAGACCATTACTTTGTCTGCTACGAGGCGATCATCTAAGCCGGCCTCCGGTTCCCCCTCCACACCGGGATTAGGAAAATCCTGAAGGGGTACGATTTAGAATTTTGGCAGCTCACCCCCAACTCGTGGCTGAATATTTTAAGTTACATCGCCACCTGCAAGCTCCAGAATATAAATCCCAGTTTCTCCGCCTTCGCTCATATGCATTATTTAAGCAAGGCCCCAGGAGGCCATGGGGCATGATATACTCTTACTACATTGCCCCAATATTTGATGAGTTTGGACAAAGTGTCCAAGTGGTCCGGGTGGAAGGAAAAGTTTTTCTTGATTTCTTCCCCAACTCTAAGGCATAACCGGACACTACGCCGGTACAACATAGAGCCGGCTCTTCTAGGAAGGAAGTGCCCTCTCCCGGAGCTGTCTACTAAGGCCCAGGAACAAATAATGGATACGGGATTTTTTGAGACCACAACCAAGCCCATGGGGGATGGGACTCACATTATAGTTCCCAAAAACTAGATCCCCCATCCGGACATCTTCAAGGACGAGTGCTTCTTGTCCGCCTGCGGGTTGAGTCCCATGTTTCCCAAGGGTAGATTACCTTACATCCTGAGTATTTGTTATTTTGTTATTTTATTTATACAAACTTTCCATAATTTCTTCTAACTTGAATTCTATTCATGCAGCCAACGCCTTGAAGATGGTTGATCCGGCGAAGACTCCGGCTAAATCGGCGGCGCTGCTGCGCAAAGAGGCTGCACTTGCCAAGAAAGCAGCCGTCGATGCAAAAGAGTCTAAGAAAGGCTGGGTAAGACCGCCTTACTTTATATGTGTATATATACATTTTTTTTACTAAGGCAATTTGCCGGTTGGGTATACTTAACCTTGTTCATTTCTCAGGACTCTACAAAGCGAGTGCCACGATCCTTCTCCATACTTCTCCTAGTATCAAGTGTTTTCAAGCCAATCAATCAATTTGAAATAAAACCAACCACACAATCGTCCAGGGGCAAGAGCACCCGGATTGCAAATTGCCGCATGCTTTTTTAAGTTAGGCAAAATATTAAAGAATTGCAAACATACGCAAAATTCAAATAACACAAACAGGTATAAACAACCGACTGAGTCTGATAACTTCATTAAATATTTAAAATGGCACAAAGGACAGAAGTTGTGTTAACTAGAGTTACATCCGGTGAAGAAACAAAAAATTAATTGTTAACCCAACCCCATGGTTGGTAAAGATACAATATTACACGACATTTAAGCCGACAAAGAAAATGGTTGGGATACTGCCGCAGAAGTTGGGGAGGCCCGCCTAGGGCTGAGGTGGAGGCTGCTGCTCCGGTTGATCTTGGCCAGTTTGGCCTTCATTTTTCTCATCTGCCGCCAGCTCCTCATTATTAGAGACTTCATATCCCTGCTCGGCAGCCCAATCCTTGAAGCGAGGCGGAGGAGCCTCACCCAGCACTTGGGCATCATACACCTCAGTGGCGTAATCATACCTTAGTTTATAGACCTCAAAGTCTATATCTAGGTAGAGAAGGCTCCAAGTGATACTAGGAGAAGTATGGAGTGTTTTTAGGCCAATCAATCACAATGGTGGTTGCCCCAAACCAAGTGCACAACCGGCCATTAAAGCGGGTGCTTTAAGCTTCTTACCCGGGTGGTTATATTCCGTCCGGGGTTATCACATAGCCATCACACAAAATCATTTGCCCCAATTGGGAGAGAGAGTGCAACTTTGGAATAAATAACCTAAGTGAGAACTTCAGCCGGTGACCGACTGATTCCTCAGGGCATCCGGTATTCGGTAACTTAATCATTCTTCATAGATTATTCTGGTCAGACGGCTATGAGTTTACCAATTCGGTCGTTTAATTTTCGTCGTCTGCGGTACGTAGAACCGACAAATAGTCTGTTCTCTGCGACGATTGCACCCAGAGGGGTGTCGCCGGACGCCTCTGTCCAAGTTGGGATAGGCGGTTTTATAAAATAATAAACCATCCGGCCATTTTGGCCTTTGATCTTGTTTGAGACCGGTTGTATAGCCACTAAGCGTTTTTGTGCTTAGTTTTTAATCGGACCATTGGCCAAGCGTTATTACAACATTAAATTTACACTAAATGTCGAACTTAGTTGGTTAAAAAAATAGTCTGTCTGAGTATTACCCAGGCGGACAAGCAATTATTAAATTACACTAAGTATCAAACTTAGTTAGTTAAACAAAGAGTCCGTGTGAGTATTACCCAGGCGGACAAGCAATTATAACATTAAATTACACTAAGTATAAAACTTAGTTTGTTAAACAAAGAGTCCGTCTGAGTATTACCCAGGCGGACAAGCAAACAAAGTCTGAATTCTCATTAATTGACTTACTGTTTACAAAAATTTACATTTCTCAGTAGTAGTACTTTTTAAAGTTATCTACATTCCAAGTTCTAGGCAGACGCTGGCCGTCTGTGGTTTCCAGACGGTAGGTGCCATCCGTGACATCTTCAAAAATCCGGTAGGGGCCTTCCCAATTAGGGGTTAGCTTTCCAGCCTCATTGGCCCTACCGGTTGCCTCCATTTTTCGTAACACAAAGTCGTCGACTTTCAAAGGACTCTTATGCAGTTTCTTGTTGTAGGCTCTGGTCATTCTCAGACGCTATATCTCATGGCGCAGGGCAGCGTTGCCCCTGCGTTCCGGGAGGGAGTCCAATGCCAGCCGTATGGCCTTCCAATTTGCCTCTTCATCATAGAGCATGACTCTGGGAGTCGGCTCGTAGTGTTCAATGGGCAAGACGACTTCAGCACCGTATACAATAAGAAATGGTGTTTCACCGGTTGCCCTTTTAGCAGTAGTCCGGATGACCCATAGGACATGAATTAGCTCTTCTGCCCATAAGCCAGGCCACCGGCTCTTTCAACTTTCTTTTTTATGCCGTCGGAGATGAGTTTGTTGAAGGCTTCAACTTGGCCGTTTGCTTGGGGTCGGCCGACTGATGCAAAACAATGTGAGATACCCTGATCTCCCAACCAAGTCTTGAGATGAGGAGTTTCAAACTGAGGACCATTATCAAACACTATAGACATAGGTACCCTAAACCGGGTAATGATGTTCTTCTAGATGAAAGAGATGACATCCTTTGTCTTGATGTTCTTAACCGGCTCAGCTTCTACCCATTTGGTGAAATAATCCACAGCTACCAAAATGTAGCGCTTTCCGCCTGGAGCAAGCGTATAAGGACCCAAGATATCCATGCCCCATTTAGCAAACGGGACTGGGCCGTGGATTGCTGTCAGATCAGTAGCCGAGCGGTGAATGAGCTTGCCAAACCTCTGGCATTTATCACATCTCTTTACCAACTCTTTAGCGTCTTCTTTAAGAGTAGGCCAGAAGTAATGCCGCCTGGCTCTGACGGCTAGGGACCTGCCGCCTATATGAGAGGCACAGTACCCAGCATGCAATTCTTTGAGAACTTCTTTCCCCTTTTATGGGGTAACACACTTCAATAGAGGTTTAAGGAAACCCGCTTTGAAGAGCTCTCTGTTTCTCAACTCGAAGTTTGCTGCTCGCTTCTTCATGACGGCTGCTTCCTGTGGTGAATCAGGAAGTATGTTGTCCGCTAAATATGCCCGGATGCCATCCATCCAGGTAGAGCTTCGGTCTAGAATTCCAATGGGCTCTTCATATATGCTTCTCATTTCAAGAACTTCCCAAAAGACCGACCAAGGCGTATCACAGCAAGCGGATGAAGCCAATTTGGACAACGCATCCGCCTAGTTGTTATCCGACCTGAGCACTTGATTTAGATGGAATTCCTCAAGTGCCCCTGCCCCTTCTTTGACTGCCTGAAGGTATTTGATCCTATCCGGATGAGTTTCCTCATATTTTCCCTCATACTGGCTAACGACCAACTCTGAATCAGAGTAGGCGTCAATTTTAGTTGCCCCTGCTGCCTTACACATGCAGATTCCGGCTAGTAGGGCTTCATACTCCGCCTCGTTATTTGAGGCTTGAAACTTAAACCGCAGTGTATATTCAAATCTGTCCCCCTCAGGGGACTCATATTTAACTCCTGCACCGCAGCCGTTCTTCGTTGAGCTCCCGTCTACATACACTTTCCAAACCTGGTCAATTTTATCCGGTTGCACCAGTCGTGTCATTTCAACAATGAAGTCGGCAAACACCTGACCTTTCACTGCCTTTCTAGGTTCAAAAGTGATTTCAAGACTTTGCATTTCAATAGCCCATTTTAACATTCTGCCGGATGATTCTAAGGTAGACATTGGCCGCTTGAGGGGCTGGTCGGTGTAAATTACCACCGGATGGGCCAGAAAATACGGCTTCAATTTCTTGAAGGCCATATATAGAGCAAGGCAAAAAATTTCAACAATGGGATACCGGAGCTCAGCATTTTTTAGAACATGGCTAATGAAATAGACCGGGAGTTGAATGCCATCTCTCTCAGCAAGGAGAACAGCACTGAGGGCATGATCTAAAACTTCTAGGTACATGTATAACACCTTTTTAGGCAGTGGACTAACAAGCCTTGACAAAGAGTGCAAGTGTTCTTTCAGCAGTTGAAAGGCCGCCTCTGCATCATCCCCCATTCAAATTTGGTCTTCTTCCTGATTGCTTGGAAGAATTAAAGGCATTTCTCACCTGACCGACTGAGTAACCTCCCCAATGCCGCCAGGAAACCGGTTAGTCTTTGCGCTTCCTTGATAGTGCGGGGTGACCTCATGCCAATTACCGCCTGTATCTTCTCGGGGTTAGCCTCTATCCCCCTTTGATCAATCAGGAATCCGAGAAACTTCACTGACTCAACACCAAAGACGAATTTCTTAGGATTTAACATAACCTTATGCCGCCTGCGTGTGGTGAAGGTTTCTCGGAGATCAGCAAGGTGATTCGCCTGCTGCTTGGATTTGAATATCATGTCATCTATGTAAGCCTCCACATTCCTCCCAATTTGATTAATGAAGACCGTGTTAATCATCCGTTGGAATGTAGCCGGCGCATTTTTCAAGCCAAACAACATCACAGTGTAATAGAATAACCCTTGATCAGTGACAAAGGTCGTCTTCTCTTGATCCTTCTTCCATAGGGCTATCTGATGGAAGCCGGAGTAGGCATCCATGAAACTCATCAAGGCATGCCCGGCTGTCGAATCAACCAGACTGTCGATCTTAGGAAGCGGATAACTGTCCTTGGGACATGCCTTGTTGAGGTCTGTGTAATCAACACACATACGCCAAGTACCATTCGGCTTCTTTACAACCACAACATTCGCCACCCAGTCGGGGAAATTACATGGCCGAATGAACCCAGCGTCTAACAGCCTTTTAACTTTGGCAGCTACCTCTTGACTTCTTTCCTCCCCGTGATTTCTCTTCTTTTGCCGGATGGACTTCTTTTTAGGATCAACGGCGAGTTTGTGGACAGCAAGATCCGGGCTGACGCTTGGCATCTCTTCCACTTTAAAGGCAAAGATGTCTTTGAATTCCTTCAGCAGGAGGTGCAGATCTGCACCCAATTTAGCATGAGCAGCCGTCCCAACCTTAACCATACGCTCTCGACGGCTGTTGTCTAGAGGTATATCAATATGGTCTCCAGCCGGTTGGGGACGGAGCTCTGCTGATCGCTCCCCGATCAGTGATTGCTATTTCTTCTCTTTTTTCACCTCCACCAACAGCGGTGCCTTTCTTTTCTTTTCGGCTGCTGGTGGGGCTGGGGCTGGGTCGGCATCCTTGACATTGTCAAGGTCTATTGGTTCCTGGCCGTCTAGGGCCACAATATCTTTGACGGCTGACAGATAGCACTCCCGGGCCGTCTTCTGATCCCCATTCAAGGAACCAACAGAGCCGTCATCCCTCTCATACTTGATGAGCATGAGGGAAGGGATGATTATAGCCTTGGCTTTGTTGAGGGTTGGCCGGCCCAGAATAATGTTGTAGGCGGTCAGCTCCTCAACGACCAAAAACTTGACGACCAGGTGTCTCCCTTTTCCTTTCTCACCTAGCCGGATTGGTAAATTAACCCTTCCGACTGGGTAAACCATTCCACCCCCAAAACCAACCAATGGGTGGGAAACCGGATGCATGTTGCTGACATTGTATTTCAGCTTTTGCAGGCACCGGAGGCTGATGATGTCTGATGAGCTGCCGGTGTCAATAAGGATCCATCCAACTAGCTGGTTGGCAACCTTACATTCAATGACGACCGGGTCGTCATGCGGTTGGCGGACGCTGCCCCTGTCCTTCTCACCGATCAGGATGTCTGGGAAGGAGGAGCTAGAAGACGCCTTCTCATCCTCATCTTTGTCCATCTTTCGAAGATGGATCTTGGTGCCCCAGATGGTAGGGCCACCGCATGAGAACCCGCCTGCTATTGTGTAGACCGGCTCCTTATCAGTGTCCGAACTACTAGCAGGCTGGGGTGTCTTAGACGGCTGCCCCGTATTCTTCTTATTAGTCCCCTTGGACTTAGAAATGTAGGAATTTAACATCCCCTTGTCAGCAAGACGGTCCAACGCCCGTTGAAGAAGGAAGAAATCGTTGGTGTCATGGCCAACTTCCTCATAGTATTGGCAGAATTTGTTTTTGTTCCTTGATTGAATGGAACTTTTCATTGGATTCAGCTTCCCTAGGGACAGCCAGTCCTTAATTTCCATGAGGATTGAGTTGCAGTCCTTATTAAACTCGTACTTAGGAACGTACGGTTTAAATTCTTTCTTCTTCTTCTAAGACGGCTGGTCACAATCACTAACCATCCAGACTTCTTTTCTTTTCTTGCTCTCTTCTTTCTTCTTGGCCGCTGAGCAGGCCGACTATCTTTCTGTTTTTCAGACTTCTTGGATTCCGACTAATTACCAGGCGAGCAGAGGTCGATTGCTTGAATATAGATTTCTGCCTCCCTCTGGGCCGCCTGTAAAGTGAAAGCCCCTTTACTGAGTAGGTCGAACTTAACGGTCGACCCGTCTCTCAGACCCTTGAAAAAGTCTGTAAAAGCTACCTCATCAAAAAGTCCTTGAATCTGGATTCTAATCAGATTGAACCGCCTGACATAGGAGCGCAACCCTTCTCTCTCCCCCTACTTAATGGTGTTCAAGTCAAGACTTGTTTTCTTAGCAGGGATGTTCATTGAGAAGTTGGAAGAAATCAGGAAGTCAAGCTTCCTGAAACTATCGATGGACCCGACTGGCAGGTTGCCAAACCATTGCTGGGCTATGCCCTTCAACGTAGCCGGGAAGCATCGACACCAAGTGCCATCATCCAACCCTTGTAAGTACATGAGGTTGGTGTATGTGATGAGGTGATCTTCCGGGGTGGTGGTACCGTCATAGGTACCTACCAACACATTTTTAACCTTGGTTGTTCACCCAGGCGGAGCAGACAAAGTTGCCAGTCCAGTGGTTGGACATTGTTATATGCCGCCTGACCTCCGAAGAAAACCGGCTGCATGAAGTAAGGTGGATACTGTCTGGCTCTCATGCAAGGAAAGTGCATTCCCAGCAGAAGTGTTGTTGAAGCTGTCTGGAAAATTCGACGTAGAAGCCGACTTAGACAACTGTTGATTCCTCTTGCGGGTGATGATCTCCCGGGCAACAAGAGTTCATTTTTTGCTTCCCACCAGCTGTTGAGTCCGGCGGGGATTGTTGGTATTCCCCTTAGGCAGAAGAATTTTTGACCAATCAATGGTCCCGGCTACCTTCTCCTTTGAATGAGGAGTTGGCTGCCGATCTTTGACTGACTTCCCTTTTTCCAGAGGAGTCTTCTTGGCCGACTGACCCCTACATGGGCCAACCCGGCTCTTAGTGATTTGATCTTTGATTTCACCCTTGAAACTTGTCATGAACCTCATGAGTTCGTCTCGGGTAACAGGAGCTGATCCAGCTGCCGTGTGGGTTTCCCCTTCCGGCTGCCCAGGAGGTCGATTTGTACCCGCTTGGGTGGCACCCCACTCCAGAGTGTCCCTGGACCGGATGCACTTGGTTATTAGAGAGCCATCATCGGCTGTATAGGTTTCAACCTGAGGATCTTCATCCTCCTGGTCTGTGAAAACTTCCGGGTCATCGCCTAGATGCTTAGGGGGTGGTACAGACTCTTGAACCATCTTCGAGGTACCCTCTCCACAGACGGTGCCAAATGTTTTGGGTGTTTTTGTCCCTCGGGAGAGTTACGTCAAAAAGATTGGTCCGGCTCAGCTGTACCTGCAAAACAACGGAGATTCCGGGTGGTTGGAGCTCCGCCTCCGAAGATCAAGTTAGTAACTTGAAAGGGAATAAAGAGTACGGAAATTTAGGTGGGGATCTGCTTGGATTCCAAGATCAGGTGTTTCTCTGATGAGAGAGAATGTAGGTGTAATAAATGATTGAATTTGTCCCCAAAATGGAGAAATATCTCTTTATTTATAGGGTCATTGGAGAATGTGCCCCTATCTAGGTCACTTGACCTAGATTTTAGTGGGCTGCGTCGTTTTACGGCGCTTCTCGGGATTTGGGCCCTTGAAGGCCGCCATTTCAGAGATTTATCTAAGGGGGTCATGTGTCAAGGGGATATTAGGCCACGTGGGCCATCTTGAACTCGACACGTGGCCTCCTCTCATTGATCCACGTGTCTAGGGTATTTTTACCCTAAACACCACTCTTCCTAGGCAAATTCTCCTCAAGAACCTTAGCACTCCTTGTAACAATAGCATTCATGAGTCTTTTTGGATCAAAGCCTTGGGAAGGTAGAGAAAAAGGACTAGCATGGTCTTTCAAAGCATTAGCAAGTTGAGAAATTTGGTTTTCAAGCATCTTATTATGAGTCATTACTTCATTGAATTTCTTGTCACTTACGGCCATGTAAGTGCTTAACAACTTTGTTTGATTTTCAATGATTTCCTCAAAATTAGTCCTAGAAGAAAAGGATTGTGAATAGGAATTATTAACTTGAGGCTTTGGAGCAAATCCGGGTGGAGGGCCTCTTTGAGCATTACCTTGAAAATTCCCTCTCCCTTGATTGTTCTAATTACCCCTATTTTGATTTTGACCATAACCTTGATTATGGTTACCACCACCTTGATTTTGAATTCTATAACCTTGGTTTTGATTACAATAATTTTGGTTTTGATTTTGGCTGCTATAACCTTGGTTGTAATAGTTCTCTCGAGAACTTTGGTTCCCTTGGTTTCTATAACCACCACCTTGATTATAGTTGTCAAAATTACCATAGTTTTGGTAATTCCTATTCCATTGACCCCTTTGGTTATCAAACCTTTGCAGATTATTATTGTTTGACACAAAGTTCACATGTTCACTCTCATTATTGTCAAAATCATCATTACACTCCGGAAAAGCTTGAGGGCAATTACTAGAATCATGATCATGTGAACTACACACATCACAAAACAAACAACCACTAGCTAGGCATGTTACTAAAAGAAGGAGGGGGATTAGATTTAGAAGAAGTACCTCTCCCCTTAAATTGGGAGGGAAGACTTGGAGCTTGCGAAGAAGAACTCTCCAATTTTTCCTTGATTGCACGTACTACCTTCCCCAAGTTTGCCATTTGTGAAGAGAGATTGTTAATTGCATTGGTGATCAACCGAGTACACCATAGAGATGCTCTTGCTAGTTGATTCTCTCTCTACATCTTGCCAATCTCTATAATACTTCACAACATCCTCAGTGATGTCCACCACTTCTTCTTCAGTCCTATTCATGATGGGACCACCGACTCCTCCATCTAGGCATGACTTGCCTTGAGGACTTATACCTCCATAGAAAATTTGAATAATTTGATAGGTTGGAATCCCGTGGTGAGGACACTCCCTTTGATACACCTTATACATCTTCATGCATCATAGAGGCTCTCACATGGCTTTTGTTTTAAACTTTGAATCAAAGCTCTCGCCTCCGCCGTTTTCTTTTGTGAATAGAAACGAGTAAGAAATTCTTTTGTAACCTCGTCCCATGTTGTTAGAGAATTTGTCCTAACTCCTTGTCTAGCCATTCCAAAGCAAGCCTAATGAGAGAAAAGGGAAAGAGCTTGAGGCGGATGAATTCTTGGGAAACTCCAATCACCTTGATAGTATTGCAATACTTTTCAAACTCCTTGAGATGATTTAGCGGGCTCTCATGCTTGGTTCCACTAAATTATCGCCTTTCTATCAAAATTATCATAGCCGGCCTAATTTCAATTTCATTTGCCGGTGTTGTAGGTGGAGCAATTCCACTCTCGAATCGATATGCACAAGGAATCCCCAATTCTTTCAATGCCACTCTTGGGTTCTCTCCCATTCTTGCTTGTTCCACTTGTGGCGGTTCTTCTTCACTTGAAATGCTAGAGCTAAAAGATCGCCTAGCAACCCTTAGCTTTGTAATAGTCCTCTCGATCTCCAGATCAAATGGCACAAGAGAATGACCACGTGCTCTATGCATACAACTCAAAGGAAATGATTAGTAGCACGGCTACAAGTATAGCCTTAAAGAGGAAAATCTTTTTGTTGTTTTTTTTAAGAATGAAATAGACTCAACAACTATAACAAAGAACCAATGTCATTCCCCGACAACGGCGCCATTTTGACAAGGGTTGGAACTAGGTCGTTATCTAATTATTCCCTAAGTCAAACTAAATTTTTAAATGCTTAACAAACCTTATACGAGTGTAGGGAAAGCTAAGGGTCGAAGCCAAAGGAATGAAT
Organism: Chenopodium album; assembly: GCF_948465745.1. Classification (NCBI taxonomy): domain Eukaryota; kingdom Viridiplantae; phylum Streptophyta; class Magnoliopsida; order Caryophyllales; family Amaranthaceae; genus Chenopodium; species Chenopodium album. Next base: position 47,531,025 of record NC_137839.1, read on the forward strand.
CAAAACCATGTTATAGTCTAACGTTAAGCTATTTCGAAGAAATGTTAAAGGTTGAGTATGGTAACTAGGATAACAAGAATTAAGAATTCAATCAAATTGCTAAACACTAGGGATATAGGTTCCACATGCAAGCTTAACAATCATGCTAGTTGATAGATCACCCGATAGACTCAAACGTTGCAAAGGACAAACATAAATCGCAATAAAAGGAATTCAAGGGTTATCTCCTATAAACCAAACTAGGGTTCACTATGAATAATTAATAAGGAGAATCACATTCAAATTCAATTAATTAAAGCAATTCCCAAATCAATTGTTCGTGTCATTAGAATTTGCAATGCAATCTAGATTAATAGTATAGGTTGATCACTCCTAGTCTAATTAATCACATGCACAACTATGTCAACCAATTTAATTGCAACAATCAATCAATCAAGGTTCATCAACTAACAATAATCATCAATCAAGAATGCTTCCCCTTCTCCCTAGCAACTAATCTACTCACTAATCATGGTGAAATCTAAAACTAGAACAAATTCAATGTCAAACATATTCATCTTAAGCTAAATCAAAAGGAAACACAATCAATCAACAAATTCTCAAGACTAAATCAAAATCCAAACAAAACATACAAGCATAAAAGTAATTGCAATTGAAGTAAACTCAAAGGAAAGAAATATTACTAAATTTGATTGATATTGAAGAAGAATCACAAACTTGATTGAAGAAACAATGTTGAATTACAATTCAAATCCAAAGATTACAATCTCAAACTTTCTCTCTAACTTCTTTCTAGTTTCTCTTTCTAAAAACTTAGCAAATGAAATATAATCTAAAAGTTGGCCTTCAAAAGGATTTACAAGAGTATATATCAGCAAAGAACAAAAGCTAATCGGTCGCACCCTTTCCTCGAAGACCGCGTGGGCGCGAAGAAATGGGTACGAAACCTATAACTGCCTCCGCGGGCAGTCTAGGAAAAACCCGCGCTCACGGGTACTGTAGCCCGCGCCCGCAGCACAGGGCGCGGCAAAATGCCCTGTTCTAATACAAGCAGGGGGCTGCGGCCTCTCTGATCTGAAGCGCCCTCTCCAACCTCACTGCGCCCGCGGGTAGACCGCGGGTTGGGCGCGGAGAGGTCATGCCAAAATTCCCTAAAATTTGCACCAAAACCCGCGCTCACGGCCCTTGAGACCCGCGCTCGCTGCTCTGAGAGGAATAGGAGAGCCCTCTCCAAGCCCTCTCCATGTGACTTGAAGCTCCTTTGCTTGGCTCTTTTTGCTCCTCTTGAATCCTTTGCAAAGCTAAGTCTTTAGGAACCTACTAGAGAAACAAAGGAGAGAAAATAGAAGAGAAAACGAGCAATATAAAAGGAAAACACGATGAAATGCACATAATGGAAAGTAAAACACGAGAGAAGAAGAAATAGAGAAACTAGAGGAGAAATGATCAAAATGGTAAAAAAAAAGCGTGAAAAGCATAATGAAAATATCCTAAAACACTACCCTTTGAGTGCCATAAATGCCACTCATTAGTATTGCGTACTCTTTTTTTTGCGAACATAATATCATGCGGCTAGGCGAACCTTAGATACTATACAACCTTAATTTTCTGGTATTTTGCGTATTATAGCATGGCTAGACGAAGAGGCTCGGGTTCTCGTTCTCGTTCTAAGGAGGCTCATTGGGAGGACGATCCCGTAGGCACCTCTTATTCTCTAGATAGATTTCTAGAGTGGGACGAGCACACTCTGTAATTCGCGCTAGAGTTCCATATTTCAAAGTGCGTTTGTCGAGGGATTCTCAGCTGGAGGGATTGTAGCAATGGTTTTGGAAACACGACCATCGGCTCTTTGTATGATACATACATTCGCTACCATGCTGGTGTACGCCTTCTGTGGGAGGCATGTGGCTTTACTCATTTGCTGCAAGCCACTCAGGCTATGTACTCTTTTGGATAGAGCCACGACGTAGTCCGAGCTATGGTGAAGTTGTTTTGGAATGTCGCTGCAAGCGTACTCCGGCGGATGCATCTAGTGCTAAGCTGCATCAGATCAACCTCTGCACGAGCCCGAAAAGTGATAGGGCCGAACATCTCTAGTACATTGGAGAATAGACAATAATCTCGCCATCAAAAGGGAACGGGACCGAAGTGAACTCCAATCCCGTAATGAGACTGAAGTCATGTGGCATTCCAAGACCAAGCGACCAACCTAAAACATTGGGTGCGCATTTTTGCTCTTATCATGTTGTTGGGGACCTTTTCACCTAACAATGGTAGTCGAGTGCTACTATACAACCTGCTTGTTGTTCGCGACCTTGCTTCAGTTAGGTCGTATGATTGGGCCAGCTTGGCCTATGCGGACTTCCTAGTCGGACTGCAACTTTCTAGTCGTCATAGCTCCTTCAAGGGAGACATCACACATTCCAGATTTTGGAGAGTCGTAGATGTACACTTTATTTATTTTAAAGTTGGATCTAGATCTGATTTAGCATTTATTGACATTTCTCTATTTTCGTAGATCTGGTTGTATGAGTACTTTCCATCTCTCGCGCCGGTGAGACCTTCACCTTTCGAGCTCCCATTGTCGCCAGTTGGGGAGGTCGTCACAGTGCTGATGTCACTACTAGGCGGATTCCAGAGTTGATCCTCTCGGTATGTTCTTCAAATAATCGCCTTTTATAAATTTAGTAGGATTTTATCTTATGAGTTTGCCTTTCGTAGGAGCCAGCCATAGAGTTTCGGTCGTGGGCAAATTTTGATGTTTCTGCACTTGCAGCGCAATACACCGCTCAATGTCGCTTTTTCCTGGGGACGTAAGATGCTTTGGTGTATCTTGGCGATAGAGTGGCTATTCAACACTTTTTAGAGGCCTTTGTTGTTCCAGCTCGCCCTCCTCGACATATATTCGATTAGGCGAGGTTGAGGAATTTAGGGAGTAGGGTGCCATAGGGCGCGCCTTGGCAAACACACGCTTGTCCAGGGGTATGTTACTCAAAGGCACTGCTGCCGCTCTTGGCTCCACCACCTGTTTCGCCCGAGGGAGGAGATGAGGTATTCTTTATCTTGCGTATTCGTCTCTTGTATAGCCCTCAAGCAGATATTAATAACTCAATTTATTTTGTAAGATGTGCACTAAGAGTTTGTCACTCCACCTGTGTCCATCACCTATGTGGGGATGTATGGCCCTGTTGAGGAGATGATTCCTCTAGCTCCTCCGGATCGTCGCTTTATCGAGCAGTCGATACCACGGCACCAGACTTGGGTGAGTAATTTATTTTCCTTTTTACTTGCACATATGTCTTTGATTATTACTGACTTGTCTCTTAACAGTTCTCTCGCGAGGTAGTAACAATAATGGCGAGAGGTTTAGACGCCTTTCGTTACCAGCTGGTGAGAATGAGGGATTGAGCTTCTTGTCGTCTTGACGACACTATAGAGGTATTTCTCTTATCCTTATCTCATGATTGATTTACTCATTTAGCATCTGACATGGCTTACTTTTACAAGGACAACCTATTCCTCCTCATACTCGGACGAGACCTGAGGCTAGGAGAGAGAAGTCCAACTCGAGACGTCGTCGTACCTCTTCTAGGGTGAGGGTGGTTGATTAGAGACGGCCCCACCTAAGAGACCGGAGGGTTCATGCTCTTCGTCTGAGGGTGCACATGCTAGGCCTGCAGGTCAAGGAGGTGTTCCATCGACTCCTTTAGGAGGTGGTGGGACATACGAGGTTGGCTCGTAATTGCAGCAGCCGTAGGAGCCTCAATCGTTGGTCATTCTGCTCTAAAGTGAGCTTGGATGGGCTGGCCCTACTTTGTCGTTCCCGACTGTTGGCGATTCTAAGGCCGGTGAGGGGCATACTCCACGATCTACCTTGTTCTTTGACTCTTTGGGAGTGCCTCCCCATTTGCGTCCTCCGGCACCGTAGCTAAACCGGTGTTTATTTTATTTGACTTGTAGAACTTTGCTAATTTGTATTATATGACTTCTACATTAGATATATTGTATATACAACTTTATTATGCATATTTTATCTTTGCATTTTATTTTTTATTTTATGTGCATGTGAGTGTGAAAAAAATGTGACTAATTTTTGCGCAAAATTTTTTTGTCATTTTTATTATTAATGGAGGGTATTCGACTTTCTCCCCCAAAAAGAAAAAAAAAATAAAATTTTGACTAACATAGGCCTAAAATTAATTAAGCTTGAATTAATCGGAAAAATGTTTGAAGGAAATCAAAAACATAAAGTCAATGCACAAAAATTGAGTCGTAATCGAAGAAAACATATGGTTTGCATAGCGTGAATAAACTGTCGTTGAACCGAGTTTCTGACGCCAAACGCTGATGTCGTTGCCGGATGCTGACCATGTCGCTAAATGCTGTCCTTGTCGTTTGGCGACACACTATTTTCTCCGAATCCTTTCGGAAAACAAACTGTACAAGTTTTGTCCATAAATAGCCCCCAAATCTTCCGAGTTTTGTATAATTCGAACAGATTAAAATAATAGTTATAGCTTTTATTCTCTTTAAGAAATCATGTGAAAAACTTTTAGTGATTTTACTCGTGAGTGGTGCCGTTCTTTGACTGCTAGGGAGAGAAAAGAGCTTGATTTCTTTAATCTTGAAGGTATTCATGGTATTAAGGGGGTAGACATAGATATAGATTTTATTCATATTGCCTTAGAATATTGGGATCCATACACACATTGCTTTAGATTAGGCTATGATGAAATTAGTCCTTTCCCGGAAGAATTTGGTGCCATTGTAGGCTTTCCTGCCATAGATCTTGCGCTAATTCCTAATATTAGCGAATACTATTATAAAGATTTTGAGCACTTCTTTTATCTGAAAGACAATGATCGAACAAATATTGTAGATGGTACTGTAGTTAATCTGAAAGAATTTGCACGCCACTACTTTGATAGACCATACTCTGAGTCTTTTCATGTTTACAGAAGAAGAGATTTTCTCTTTTTTATGCCAATATCTCCTCACAAGTGATACTAATCGCGAGGGTCTAGCGATTTTAGTGTCTGTGATGGAACAGATTGAATCAGGGAGAAATCCAATGCCATTAATTATTGGAAAGACTATGCTTAGTTTCGATGAATTAAAGAAAATCAAAAAGCACCTTTGCGAGGCTCTTTAATTTTATTACAGGTAGAAAAATAATATTTTTAATTACATAAATAAGAAACATATATTTTTATATAGTAATACAAATTATTTGCATTGAATTTTTACAGATGTGGCTAATGGAGAGACTAGAATTAATTAGGTCTTCCCGACAACGTTGAAAAATATACACCAAAATGCTTTGTGAAGCAAAAGAAGAGCTTTTCCATATAGATGGGTCGCCGGGAGTGGAGCAAGATATTTGCCTCTTTTGTGATTTTGCTATCAAATGGATCATCCCATGGTGGAACATTGAGAAGATGGTTGGTGCAAACAAGTGACCCTTCTGCCGTCTTCCAAGCCTATCTAAGTTGAATTTTTATTACCCATGCAGAGTAAAAAATTAGTACGACCTCGCTCAAACCATTCCTTCTGAAGATCTTCGTCGTCCTTATGAATTTCCTATTTCACAAGAAGTAGAGAGATTTGATGCTTATTGGAGTGCTAAGCCTTTATGGAAGTTGTTCCCCAAAATGTTCCTCCTTCTTTGTCCAAGGATGCGAAGCATTGGCTACTTGATAGGCCTAAAAAGGACAAGAAGAGGGTTCACAATACAACCAATTTAAAGAATCGTCTGGAAGACAAGATAGCTCCTGTTAAGGAATTGTAGGGAATATTTCAAGCGTTAATCCCCTAGCTTGAACTCCACTGTGATCATACACTAAAGAACGGTGGCGTCCAAAAGGAAAGAAGATAGAGCAAAAGAGTCGCCAACAAGTTTTAGGAACTTGTAAACCGTTCACGAGGTGAAGGTTACATCCCTTAACGATCCAAGAGATTGTCAACTCCAATAGGTCTTGAACCATGACTGGTAGTTCGGAGATGAAGGTACAAATCCAACCTAAAAGAGATTGAACCTGCCCTTATAATAGGCCTCCACTTTATTCTGATCGTATTCATGTACGCTTTCTGACTAACATGTAATCAATAGGTTTACCCTAAACCTGTTTGATCTATGTTGGTTGAATATTAATGCACAAACAGATCTATTATTGGCGATCACTTGAACTATAATCAAATTAACCCTAAACAAGATTATTAATTATCTTATTAAGCGTGACTACAAGTACCAATTCCCTTTAAACATGCATAAAAGGTGTGATCAAGCAATAACAATAAATATCAAGCAAAATAATAATAATAATCAATAATAATAATTAAAATAATCATAATAATGATAAAAACAATAATCATCATAATAATAATTATAATAATCATAATCATAATAATCATGTTAAAGCATAATAATAGCAAGACCCTAGGCATGATACTAACTAGATTAATAACAAACCCTGGCATGTCACTAAGCAATAAAAATCAAAGTTTTAACCCTAACATGATACTAACATGAATATTAGGAAGAAAAATAAGAAGCATCATAACAATCATACTTGATATAAGCAAATCACCCTAAATATCATACTAAAGAAAGCATCCTAACATGATACTACGAACACCCTGAACATGATACTAGGAACATCCTAAACATGATACTAGGAATCAAAATAACATTCTAAGCATGATTTCTATATCATAACATAAATCAATTAAAGAACTTATTTGGATGTCTCGTATCTCTTTCTAATAACAAAATACACACGTTAGTAACTTCAAGAAAAATTATAAACAATAATTAAATTAAATAATTAAAAGAGAGATTTGGGACCAAACCCTCAGAAATTAAACCTTTCACGTCTAGGGCGAAGGCAACTTCGAATATGGCTAGGTGTTTCTAAATCTAATGAAGGCGGAATTTTGTATGTGAGAGAAGGCTAGTTTAGAAAAAAAGAGAGATACAGAATAAGAAAGAGAGAGAATTAGTAGATTGTAGATGATTGTTGATGAGAATTGGTGAAAATTGATGAAAATTGTAGGTTGTAGATGATTGTAGGTGAATGAAAACAGAGTTTTTATGACGTTATTTATAAATAAAAGCAGCCAAAAAGATAAAATATAAAAAAACAGAGTTCTGACGCAAAAAAATCGAGTTGGCGCCAGACGCTGACCTTAGCGCCAGACGCTAAGGTTGGCGCCAGGCGCCAATCGTAGCGTCAGACACTACATATGGCGTTTGGCGCTGACTCATAAATCCACGCGTTTTCTTAAAATCAGATAAAAATTGCCGTACAGGAGGATAAAATCGTACTTTCCTCAAAAAACGCTTTTTGATTCTAATTAAAACTCTAAAAAGTCAACAAAAGTCAATTTATCAATGCTTATTGAATTAGGAATGATAAATGTATATTAGGCCCTCCCCTAGATCATTGGGCCGCATATAAGGCTCAAACCGGGTCCAGTTCAGTAAATTGGCCATAACTTCCTCAATATTCATCGGAATTGGGCTTATAATATATCGTTGGAAAGCTCTTGTCAAGCCCCATCCAACTAGACTAATATTGGACCTATATCATGGACCAACCAAACTGGATTGGCTATTTTCTTAAAATAAGTTTTCAAAAACAGAGAGAAAAGAAAAGAAATTAAAACTATCCGCAACACTAAATTTTCCACACTTTCACTTCATTCGATTATGATTCGACGCAAAAGGTACTCATCACTGGTTTTGGTTTTGGGGAGACACAAATTGGTGTCTACAGAAGCCCCCACTTTGACTGAGTTTGGAGAAACGCAAGTTGAGAAAACAAAAGTCAAGTATCGATAGGGACGGAGAATGATTCAGAACGTTCTGTGATCCTAAATCACTCTTGTAACGCCGATACCTGCAAACTAGCGTTAGTTAAAACAGGTAAGAGAGTTAAGACACGCGTATCTTGCACCGTCGAGCACACGTCTCTGAAAGTAACCGATTTGCTACCTCTTTCCTGTTTTGATAACATCCTTCCAAGAGAATGCCATCCCGCTTGAAAATCGCTACGCTTGTAACTGCCTCCAATATAGAAGATTGCTTCGCTTGAAATGATCCTCTTCCGCTTTGATAATATTCCACGTCTAAGGGAATACTATCGAAGATTGCTTCGCTTGAAACAATCCTCTTCCGCTTTGTGATCATCTTCCACGTCTAAGGGAACACGATCGAAGACAATTTCGTTTGAAATCACCTTCAGTTGTTTGTGACAACTCTCCACAATCTAGGGAGCGCCATCTTGCTGTTTCGATGTGTACTCGTCTTTGAACAAAGAGCTTCTTTTTTTTAGATATGTTCACGCGCCTCTGAACAAAGAGCTTCTTTTTTATGGATATGTTCACGCGTCTTTGAACAAAGAGCTTCTTTTTTTTTGATATGTCCACGTGTCTCTGAACAATAGAGCTTGATAATAAGATGCCCACGCATCTCTGAGCAAAAGAGCTTGAAAGAAATGCCCACGCGTCTCTGAACAAAAGAGATTTGATGATATTCCCACGCGTCTCTAGAGCAAAAGAGCTTGATGGAAATGTTCACGCATCTCTGAATAAAAGATCTTGAAAATATTCCCACGCGTCTCTGGAGCAAAGAGCTTCAATGATTGAATGTTTGTTGCGATAATATTCCGAAGAAAAATTTCCAAACTCCAACGCTTGCCGATCTCTAAAGCTCGCTTGAACTTTGCTTCCGCTAAAACCAGTATGTCGGTGTCTCCGTGATGAGCCAATTCTTAGGCGCTTTAAGCTAAGTGAGACGATCTTTCATCAGGTCGATCACTTATTGCAATTGTAATCAAACCGACTACTTAATCATGTCAAATTGCTTATAGGGGCTAACTGGCGTACCAAGGAACCTGAAATTGCTGTATGAGGTCGAAACCACCTTTTTGAGAGGCTTCGAGCCCTGTCGCTGCTGAAATATCTCTGGCGCCAAGAATTGGCTCTGTCGCCAGACGCTATGATCTAGCGCCAGACACTAAAAACTGTTGCCAGACGCTAGATGTTTTCGCCTGGCGCTGGAGTAGGGTCTTCCCTATTCTGCTGCACCTGTATTTATTTTTTACTATAGAACTTTGCTAATCTCTTTAATTATCTTAGGTTTGACCTAAGGTTTAATGTCGCTTGACTCATGACTTGGCACGACTCAAGGTATAAACTTGACTCGCTGTGATTAACTCGAGGTTGACTCGACTCGAAGTGAAATGACACGTGTGATTCATGACCCGTGTGCGCATTAAAAATGCAAAAAAACAAAAAATTTCCGTCATATTTGTGGAGGGTACCGACTTTCTCCCAAAAAAGAAAGACGCGAAAAAAGAATTGAAGTTTTCGAATGCATGTTTGAATGGGCTTAGTCAAATGTTGTTTGATACTATCTCTCAAGGTGCAAGGATTAATCCATCCTAGGCTATCTCAATGGTTGACTCAATGATGAAAGCATTTGGGTAACTTAGGCACGGAGGCTAAGCACTTCATACGTTGTGATGCAATGACAATTATGATTGATGAGTGATGTTGATATGACAAGGCATGCTTCAACGTTGTGTTAATATTCCACGACAAAAGGGTTCCTAAGGAAAGTATATTTGGTCATGTATCTGTGCGGTGTGTGAAAGTGACACTAAAGTTAGGCCGCAAAGGCTAAGTATGTGGGAAAATATATTATTTCAAGAAGAGTCAAATGATGGTGACTCTTAGGTTAGGTAAGCTAATGATGTAGGGATCAAGCCCCCAAGTCTAGCTCTACATGAATAGGGATGAGCATTAGAGATCCCTTTATTTGATCATGGTGTAAGTGTGTGAATTTGAATATGAATGCATTTTTTATTACGGCCGCACCTCGATGTGAGGTTGCCTACGTATCCGTTAGAAATCCGGCCGAACGTAGCTCTAGCCAAACCTCGCACAAGTATGTGTATAACTCAAAAAGATCTTTGAAGGATTGTAACGTGGTTAGGCTAAAGGTTGGAGAAGAAGGGCATAAAGGCCCAAGACCCTCGATAAGCCCCTAAGGTGTGCAACCTTGCTATTGAGTATTTGTATTTTCATGCTTGAGGTTTTGTACTCTTTTTTAGCTCTTTCTTTTGCTTTAGCATTTATTTCATTTTTATAAGTGTGGGCAATCCCGCTCGTGCGGTTTATCACTCACTTGGCATTCATGTTTCTCAGGCACGGTACTGAGCACTCGATAAGAGACGCAATCTGAGACGTGTTCATATCAAAGACATGTTTATTTCAAAGACATTGGAACACATGAAATACTTAGAACGTTTCGAGTATCATCCACTCATTCTAAATCATTGCCGAAACAAATTCAGGAATTAAAATAGAAATCCTCCCTAGAGGAGTCGCCAAAAACTGTAGGAAATATTTTAAGCGTTAATCCCCTAGCTTGAACCCCACAGTGATCATACACTAAAGTACAGTGGCGTCCAAAGGAAAAGAAGATAGAGCAAAAGAGTCGCCAACAAGTTTTAGGAACTTGTAAACCGTTCACAAGGTGAAGGTTACACCCCTTAACGATCCAAGAGATCGTCAACTCCAATAGGTCTTGAACCATGACTGGTAGTTCGGGGATGAAGGTACAAATCCAACCTAAAAGAGATTGAACCTGCCCTAATAATAGGCGTCTACTTTATTCTGATCGTATTCATGTGCGCTTTCTGACTAACATGCAATCAATAGGTTTACCCTAAACCTGTTTGATCTATGTTGGTTGAATATTAATGCACAAACAGATCTATTATTGGCGATCACTTGAATTATAATCAAATTAACCCTAAACAAGATTATTAATTATCTTATTAAGCGTGATTACAAGTACCAATTCCTTTTAAACATGCATAAACGGTGTGATCAAGCAATAACAACAAATATCAAGCAACATTATAATAATCAATAATAATAATTAAAATAATCATAATAATAATCAAAACAATAATCATCATAATAATAATTATAATAATCATAATCATAATAATCTAGTTAAAGCATAATAATAGCAAGACCCTAGGCATGATACTAACAGGATTAATAACAAACCCTAGCATGTCACTAAGCAATAAAAATCATATTTTTAACCCTAACATGATAATAACATGAATATTAGGAAGAAAAATAGGAAGCATCATAAAAATCATACTTGATATAAGCAAATCACCCTAAATATCATACTAAAGAAAGCATCGTAACATGATACTAGGAACTTCCTAAACATGATACTAGGAATCAAAATAACATTGTTATCATGATTTCTATATCATAACATCAATCAATTAAAGCACTTACTTGGATGTCTCGTACCTCTTTCTAATAACAAAATACACACGTTAGTAACTTCAAGAAAAATAATAAACAATAATTAAATTAAATAATTGAAAGAGAGATCTGGGACCAAACCCTCAGAAATTAAACCTTTCACGTCTAGGGCGAAGGCAACTTCGAATATGGCTAGGTGTTTCTAAATCTACTGAATGCGGAATTTTGTATGTGAGAGAAGGCTAGTTTAGAAAAAAAATGAGAGCAAAAGAATAAGAAAGAGAGAGAATTGGTAGATTGTAGATGATTGTTGATGAGAATTGGTGAAAATTGATGAAAATTGTAGATTGTAGATGATTGTAGGTGAATGAAAACGGATTTTTTACGACGTTATTTATAAAGAAAATAATCCAAAAAGATAAAATATAAAAAACAAAGTTCTGACGCAAAAAACCGAGTTGGCGCCAGACGTTGACCTTAGCGCCAGACGCTAAGGTTGGCATCAGGCGCCAATCGTAGCGTCAGGCGCTAAATATGGCGTTTGGCGCTGAATCATAAATCCACGCGTTTTCTTAAAATCAGATTAAAATTGCTGTACAGGAGGATAAAATCGTATTTTCCTCAAAAAACGCTTTTTGATTCTAATTAAAACTCTAAAAAGTCAACAAAAGTCAATTTATCAATGATAATTGAATTAGGAATGATAAATCTATATTAGGCCCTCCCCTAGATCATTGGGCCGCATATAAGGCTCAAACCGGGCCCAGTTCAGTAAATTGGCCATAACTTCCTCAATATTCATCGGAATTGGGCTTATAATATATCGTTGGGAAACTCTTGTCAAGCCTAGACCTGGAAAATGGGTCATTCGGGTCGGGTATGGGTCGGGTCAAAAGATTATCGGGTCAAGTTTGGGTCAGGTCGGGTCATTTCGGGTTTTGGGTTGATTTCGGGTCGGCCGATAATCGGGTCGGGTATCGGGTCAACACTTCGGGTCGAGTTTGGGTAGGGTCAAGTTTGGGTCGGGTCAGTTTGAGTCGGGTCAATTTTCGGGTCGTGTCAGTTCGGGTCAGGTCAATTTTCGGGTCCAATTTTCGGGTCAACTTCGGTTCGGGTCAACTTCTAGTCGATTCATATTCGGGTGATTCATTGGGTTAAACTCAACTCTGTATATATATTTATTTATTTATTTATGTTTTGACAAAAAACTCACTATATTTATTAAGGCTATTTTTTTCATAGATTATAGTAATTGTTTGACTTTTATTAGCCTTTTTTTTTTTTTTTTTTTTGTTTAGAATTTTAGACTGAGAATCACTTTCAGGATCTCCTGAAACTAAGAGGGATGCTCTAACTAATTGAGTTATACCTCATCACTCTCTTATTGATCTTAGTTTTAATACGTACTCTTATTATCATTGTCATTGTTGTAATAATTTCTTTGAATTATTCTTATACCCCCTCCATCCCAAATTACTCTTAACGATTTGACATTTTGCACTATTCACACATCTAACTTTGACCATCTTTTTTAGCTATTATATGAAAGTCAATGTAGTCATGTAAGAAGTTGTTGGGTCTATTGTAATGTTTAATTTCCTAATATAAACTTTTTATAACTTATATAATTATTTACTAAAAGAAGTTAAAGGTCGGGTCATTTTCGGGTCGGGTCAACTTCGGGTCTCGGGTCAACTTCGGGTTGGGTCGTTTCGGGTCTCGGGTCAACTTTGGGTCGGGTCATCTTGGGTCGGGTCGTTTCGGGTTGGGTCATTTCGGGTTTCGGGTCAAGGTTGGGTCAGTTCCACTTCGGGTCGAGTATGGGTCGGGTCGGGTTAATTCGGGTTTTGGGTCAATCTCGGGTCACTAGTTTTGGGTCGATTTTGGGTCATGGGTCGGGTCATTCGGGTGGGTCAATCTCGGGTCACTGGTTTTGGGTCGATTTCGGGTCATGGGTCGGGTCATTCGGGTCAGGTCATCGGGTTTGGGTCAGGACTGTCAGGTCTAGTCAAGCCCCATCCAACTACACTACTATTGGACCCATATCATGGACCAACCAAACTGGATTGGCTGTTTTCTTAAAATAAGTTTTCAAAAACAGAGAGATAAGAAAAGAAATTAAAATTATCTGCAACACTAAACTTTCCACACTTTCACTTCATTTGATTATGATTCGACGCGAAAGGTACTCATCACTGGGTTTGGTTTAGGGGAGACACAAATGGGTGTCTACAGAACACTTAGGTGAAAGAGTTGATTTCAAATCACTTATGATGCCTAGAAAGAAAGACACTACTAAAGGCAAAGAGAAAAGGAAAGTTGGCTTTACAGAAATGAAGATATTGGTAGAGGAGAAACATAGTGTATTGGCTAATGGAGAAACTACTTACAATAAAAATTGAATGTAGATCCTCTAAAGTATGTCTGCTTGCAAAAGTAATAGATGATGAAGAAGAGGCTGACAAGAATTGGAAGAGAGCAAAGAAGGAGAAGAAAGATTAGAGCATTGCTTAACTTTAAACTTATTAGACAAATTTAAATTTTTTGAGTTAAGTTATTTTTTTAAGCTTTTGTTTAAATTCCATCAATAATGTAATTTTATTTTATTTTATTAATGCAATTTTCAGCGTTTTAAATTAAATCAACATATACATAATAATCTTCATCAAAACAATGAAAACACTTAATTATTTTTCATAAAATATTCAAATACTGAAGTCGAAAATTTCTAAATAAACAAAATTTCGCCAAGTTTAATGCGGAAAAATTAGCGTCGAAATTTAAGTCTGTCGCCAGATGCTGGTCTTTGTCTCTTGGCGCTGTCCTCGTCGCCAGTCGATGCTGTTCGTTTCTGGCGCTGTCTTTGTTGCCAGACGCTGCTACTGTCGGCCGACGTTGACGTCTGTCGTCAGGCGACAACTTTTCTGGGATGCGTTTGTAAATTTTCGCGATAATTTCTCGAAGTTGATTTGCTAGAATGCGAGGTTTGTAAAATTTAAAGTCGCCGCACCCTATAAGGGTTGCCTACGTATCCTTTCTTAAGGAATCAGGCCAAACGTAGTTCTCTTGAGTTTCCTACTCAAGTAATTATAGGTAGTACTTCTTAAGTTTGTCAAGATTTATCATTTTTGAGAATTCATTGCCGTCTATATTAGTCAGTTTTGCAGCACCTCCTGATAGGATAGTTTTGACAATATATGGCCTAGACCAATTTGATCTAAAATTTCCTCTTGTGTCTAAAAATTTTTTCTTTAATGCTTTGAACACCAAGTCTCGAACTTTTATATTCCTTGTCTTGACTTTCTTGTTGAAGGGCCTAGCCATACGAGTTTTATAACATTGAGTATGATGTAGAGCCTCTAGTCGCTTTTCATCAAGTAGAATTAATATCGAATTTACTTTCGAACGCGATGCGTAGAGAAGGTATTTGTAGCTCTACAGGTTATACGACATCCATTCCATAGACAAAAGAAAATGGTGTATTCCCTGCTGATGACCGAATTGACGTGCGATAACTGAAAGGAATGGTGTCCTTCAAACAATGTATTATTCTCATAGTGGATTAAGAATTATTAGAAAGCTAATATATTTAGTAAGGTCAAGTGATCGGAATGCCAGGGTGGAGGCCGCTTCCGATCAGTAATATTAATGCATAATTAATATTACAGCTTAATCTTAACTGAAGACTTCGTGTCATACCTAAGCAACTTACGAGCCGAAGCGACGAATTAATTCGGAAAAATTAATGAGTCGACCGAGTAATTTATATATAGACGTCGAAAATTCGCGCTTGGAGCGTCGAAACCAAGCGTCGGAAAATCTCAAATGTAGAGCCAAAATTTAGGAATTGGCGAGACGGGAAAATGCTTCAAGTAACAAGCAAAAACCCTAGCCACGTTAGCATCCACCAAGTGGCAGCATGCCACGTTGGCAGTGTGCCATGGTGGCAGAACATGTGGTAAGGGGGCCGTGGACCTGGGAGACGGGTCATGGACACGGGCCAAAAGAAAGTGGCCCAACCGAACCCAACTTAGGGATAAGGTTGGGTGACATATGGTTAGCTCACAACGCATGAGACTAGCCTTGGGGACCAAGTGAGAAAGTGGTCCTCACCTAACCATGTGACACTTGTTATTTGTTCCTTTATTTATTTAACTAAGGGTTGAATTCATCAATCTTTCCATGTGGGATATATTTGTGAAAAAGTCCCACATTGAAAGATGAGTGGAACTCACAAGGAAGCTTTCCTTATAAATAGCCAAGGCATGGCTTGGGATTACTTACATTATGTTCATTTTTCCAACTCCCTTTTATTTTATCAAAATCTTAAGATTAGTTTAACTTAAGTAAATTAATAGTGAGTAATTGCCCTACTATTTTTGTTGCACCAAGTTAAACCAATTTTATTAAAGAATGGTTCTTGGAATAATTTTTGGTTAAATGCACTTGGATGAATTTATTTCAGTTGGACTTGTTATATTTTCATTTTTCCTCAAAATTAATTGGTTCTAGAATTTATTTAGAATTGATTAAATTTGTCACAAAAAATCGGGATTTTTCCCGAGGCATGAGCACCAAATCGAGGCCTAAGATCCCCAAGCATGCTCTCGGCCAGCCGGGTTGCCGCAACCTACATAAGGCTATTGAGGCTACTGGGCGCCTCGAAGTGATGCGTGTGTGCGAAGGAGCTGCTGTGCGGCACCATGGCGCACCATGGCAACCGCTTTATGGCTGGCTATGGGTAAGCCATGCGTGGAACTTTCATTGAGTGTGTATGTGTGCGTAAAATGGTACAAAATTGAGGGTAATATGTGTATACATTTCTCGTAAAGCAATGTGGTGCAATGAGATCATGCGAGTTGTGTGTGAGCTGTGAGCACTCCAAGTCTTAGTGCTAGGCACTTGGATATTTTGGACTACGTAAATTTTTTTTTATTTGTCGTTCTAAATATTTTAATTAATTTTTTTTATTTAATTAAAATTTTGGAGGCTAGGCCTCGGGTTTTTAAGTGACATTTGCAAAAAAAATTATATTTGGCAAATAATTGGGTTTTATCGGCTTAATTAATAAGTGGGTTTTGCGGAATTTAGTGGGAGCTTCAAATATTTATTGCCCTTATATACATAATCTATTAAAAAAACTTTGACTACTTTTAATTAGGCGAGTTAATTGGATTAACCACCTAGATTAGTTACTAGTTGTAGACACCCATTTGTGTCTCCCCAAAACTAAACCCGATGATGAGTACCTTTCACGTCGAATCATAATCGAATGAAGTGACTGTTTGGAAAGTCTAGTGCTGCGGTTATTTTTAATTCTTTTCTCTCTCTCTGTTTTTGAATACCTATTTTATGAAAATAGTCAATCCAATTTGGTTTGGTTAATGACAAGCGTCTTATAATAGTGTAGTTGGGTTAAGTTTGAAAAGAGCTTCCCAACGATATATTATAATCCCAATTCCGATGAATAATGAGGAAGTTATGGCCAAATTACTAAACTGGGCCCGGTTTGATTTTTATAAGTGGCCCAATGATCTACAGTTTTACCCCTCGTACGCTAAAATTTTATCAAAATAAGAAAACGCGTGGAAAAACTGATTGCAGCGCCGCAAGTACAGTTTGTCGCCTAGCGACAGGCCTAGCGTCCCGGCGACACGTCTGTCGCCTGGCGATAGCGTTGTGTTTTATTCTTTTCGAAACGCTGATTCTTTTTTATCATATTCGACTGATTTTCTTTATAAATGGCCTTCTAAAACCTCTGTTTTCAAATAATCAACTCTCATCAAGAAATTCTTGATATTCTCTCTCTCTCTCTCTCTTCTAAACTAGCCTTCTGTCAAACAAAATTCCAAATTCACAAGATCTAGACATACCTAGCCAAGTTTGAAGTTGCATTCGCCCTAGACGTGAAAGGTTTGATTTCTGAAGGGTTTGGTCCCAAATCTCTCTTTCAATTATTTTACTTATTTTTTGATTTTATATTTTCCTTGAAGTTAGTAACGCGTGTATTTTGTTATTAGAAAGAGGTACGAGGCATTCAAGTAAGTGCTTTAATTGATTTATTGATATTATGATATAGAAATCATGTTTAGGTTCATATTTTGATTCCTAGTATCATGTTAGAATGTTTTCCTTAATTTGATGTTTAGGGTGATTGGCGACACCCATTTGTGTCTCCCCAAAACCAAACCTGGTGATGAGTGTCTTTTGCGTTGAATCATAATCGAATGAAGCGAAAGTGTGAAAAGTCTAGTGATGAGGATGTTTTTATTAAAATATCTCTTCAATCTGTTTTTGAAAATATTTCTTTTCTTACCTTATTTATGAAAAACTTGCATTCCAGTTTAGTTTGGACCATGATAAGGGTCCAATAATGGTGTAGTAGGATAGGGCTTGAAAGGACCTTTTTAACGATATATTATAAGCCCAATTCCGATTAATAATGAGGAAGTTATGGCCAAATTACTAAACTGGGCCCGATTTGGTTTTTATATGCGGCCCAATGATCTAGAGGAGGGCCTATTATTAATTATCATTCCTAAAGCTATTAGGATTTAATATAGTCTTCAAGAATATTCTAGAAAGTTCTATTAAAGCCTAATGGAGTTAGGATTGATAATTATGTTTCAAAGAGTTTGAAATTGAATAAAATTACTCCATTTTAGATTCCTTGTTTTGTACGAAGTGAAATATATTAAGATTTTATTTTTGTTACTCATAATCATTATCTAAATTTTATATGGTTGGATAGATCTTGAAATTATCTTTCCAATGATATTTTATAATATTAAATCCGAGTTATAACGAAAAAGATATAAATGGAATATGAAACACTATCCAAAACTGACACCGTCCTATTATTTCGGCCATATATTTTTATCTACAAAAGATTTTAATCTGATTCTAATTGAGTTGGAAAGTAGATTTCAAGAGCTTTCTAACGACAAATTATATGCCTTATTTGGACTTCCCAATCAAACGATATGTTAAAAACAAAAATTGCGTGTAATTGATTATTAGCACTTGACGACAAGCATTAGCGCCTGGCGCTAACCTGAAGGCCTGGCGCTAATGACCAGCGTCTGGCGCTAATCGTGTTTTATTCTCATTGAAACTCTGATTCGTTTTTTTATCCATCCAACTGATTTTCTCTATAAATAGCCACTTAAAATTCAGTTTTCAATCATCAATTCTTATTCTTTCTTCTCATCAACTTTCATCAAGAATTTCTTGATTCTCTTTCCCTCTTTCTAGCCAACCCTTTTACAAACAGAATTCCTCATACATTAGATCTAGACACACCTAGCCTAGTTCAAAGTTGCCTTCGCCCTAGACGTGAAAGGTTTGATATTTCTGAGGGTTTGGTCCCTAATCTTTATTTAAATTATTTAATTTAATTGTTTGATTATTATTTTTCTTGAAGTTACTAACTCGTGTATTTTTTTATTAGAAAGAGATACGAAGCATCCAAGTAAGTTCTTTAATTTATTTATTTATACTATGATATAGAAATCATGCTTAGGTTGTTATTATGATTCCTAGTGTCATGTTAGGGCGTTTTGATCTTCCTAGTATCATGTTTAGGGTAATAACTATAATTTTAATATCAAATATGAAAATTCTGATTCTTGCGAAGCTTCTTATTTTCTTCCTAATATTCATGTTGGTATCTTGTTAGGGCTATATATTTGATCTTTATTCTTTGGTGACATGCTAGGGTTTAATATTAATCTTGTAAGTATCATGCCTAGAATCTTGCTATTATTATGCTTTTACATGATAATTTTAATGATGATTATTTTAATTTTTATTATTATGATGATTATTATTTTTATTTATTATGTTGCTTGATGCTTATTTATTGTTATTGCTTGATCACACCTTTTATGCATGTTTAAAGGGAATTGGTACTTGTAATCACACATAATAAGATAATTAATAATCTTGTTTAGGGTTAATTCGATTATAATTCAAGTGATCGCTAATAATAGTTTTATTTTTGCATTAATATTCAACCAACATAGATTAAACAGGTTTAGGGTAACCCTATTGATTGTATGTTAGTCAGAAAGCGCAAATGAATACGATTAGAATAAAGTAGAGACTTATTATTAGGGCAGGTTCAATCTCTTTTAGGTTGGATTTGTACCTTCATCCCCAAACTACCAGTTCGGGTTCCAAACCTATTGGAGTTAATGATCTCCTGGATCCTTAAGGGGTGTAACCTTCACCTCGTGAACAGTTTACAAGTTTCTAAAACTTGTTGGCAACTCTTTTGCTCTATCTTCTTTCCCTTTGGACGCCACCGTACTTTAGTGTATGATCACAGTGGGGTTGAAGATAGGGATAATGCTTGAAATATTCCCTACAGTTTTTTGGCGACTCCGCAGGGGAGGATTTCTATTTTAACTTCACTGGGGGCTTCTGTAGACACCCATTTGTGTCTCCCCAACACCAAACCCGGTGATGAGTGCCTTTCGCGTCGAATCATAATCGATTGAAGCGAAGAAAGTGTGAAATGTCTAGTGATGAGGATGTTTTTATTAAAATATCTCTTCTTTCTCTTTTTGAAAATATTTCTTTTCATACCTTATAAATGAAAAACGTGAATTACCATTTATTTTCATCCACGATAAGGGTCCAATAATGGTGTAGTTGGAAAGGTTTTGAACGATATATTATTAGCCCAATTCCGATTAATAATGAGGAAGTTATGGCCAAATTACTAAACTGGGCCCGATTTGGTTTTTATATGCGACTTAATGACCTAGAGGAGGGCCTATTATTAATTATTATTCCAAAAGCTATTAGGATTGATTATAGTCTTGTAGAATATTCTAGAAGGTTGTCTTAAATCCTAATGGAGTTAAGATTGATAATTATGTTTCAAAGAGTTTGAAATTGAATAAAACTACACAATTTTAGAATCCTTGTTTTGTACGAAGTGGAATATATTCAGATTTTATTTTCGTGACTAATAATCTTTATCCAAATTTTATATGGTTTTATCTTTCCAATGATATATTATAATATTAAATCTGAATTATAACGAAAAAGATATAAATGGAATATGAAACACTATCCAAAACTGACACCATCCTACTATTTTGGCCATATCGTTTTATCTACAAAAGATTTTAATCTGATTCTAATTGGGTTGGAAAGTGGAATTCAATAGATTTCCAACGACATATTAAATGCCTTATTTTAACTTCCCGAACAAAAGATTTGTTAAAAACAAAAAACGCGTGAAACTGATTATTAGAGCCTGGCGCTAAGCCTTAGCGCCAAACGCGTGAAACTGATTATTAGCGCCTGATGACAAGCATCAGCGCCTGGCGCTTATGACCAGCGTCTGGCGCTAATCGTGTTTTATTCTCGTTGAAACTCTGATTTGTGTTTTTATCCATCTGACTGGTTTTCTTTATAAATAGCCTCATAAAATTTTGTTTTCAATCATCAATTCTCATCAATTCTTATTCTTTCTAATTATTTCTTCTCAACAACTCTTATCAAGAATTTCGTGATTCTCTCTCCCTCTTTCTAGCCAACCCTATTACAAGCAAAATTCCTCATACATTAGATCTGGACACACCTAGCCAAGTTTGAAGTTGCCTTCGCCCTAGACGTGAAAGGTTTAATATTTCTGAGGATTTGGTCCCTAATCTTTATTCCAATTATTTAATTTATTTGTTTGATTATTATTTTCCTTGATGTTACTAATACGTGTATTTTGTTATTAGAAAGAGATAGGAGGCATCCAAGTAAGTGCTTTAATTGATTTATTGATAATATAAATCATGCTTAGGTTGTTATTATGATTCCTAGTGTCATGTTAGAGCGTTATGATATTCCTAGTATCATGTTTAGGGTAATAACTATAATTTTAATATCAAATATGACAATTGTGATTCCTGCGATGCTTCCTATTTTCTTCCTAATATTCATGTTAGTATCATGTTAGGGCTATATATTTGATCTTTATTGTTTAGTGACATGCTAGGGTTTATTATTAATCTTGTTAGTATCATGCCAAGGATCTTGCTATTATTATGCTTTAACATGATTATTTTTATCATGATTATTTTAATTATTATTATTATGATGATTATTATTTTTATTTATTATGTTGCTTGATGCTTATTTATTGTTATTGCTTGATCACACCTTTCACTATAGAAAAATAAAGCAAAGGTATCAGAGCTAAACCATTGCCTAATAGAAAAAAAATGTTGCCTTGTAGCTAAGGAAACACATATGAGGCGTAGTATATATGCCCCTGTTGTCTATTCATAAGGCAACACATTTTTATTCAAAGGCAACAATTTTGAAAGCCAAGGTAAAATGATACATAAGGCTACACTTTTACAAAGACCACAAATGAAAAATGTTTCTAAATGTTGCTACTCCCAAGCATTTAGTAGTTGATAGCGCTCGAACTTGTGACCTCAATGTCACAAGGTGAGTTCCCCACCAACTCCACCAAACTTGCATACATATATATATATATATATATATGTATATATATATATATATATATATATAGCCATTAAAACAAACTCGGCATACAAACAACATCTTAAATTATGTTGTCTTTTTAATATAATTGTTGCCATAGACGGCAACATAGATATTAATGTTACATTTTTAAACA
Source organism: Chenopodium album (assembly GCF_948465745.1). Taxonomy (NCBI): domain Eukaryota; kingdom Viridiplantae; phylum Streptophyta; class Magnoliopsida; order Caryophyllales; family Amaranthaceae; genus Chenopodium; species Chenopodium album. The sequence goes on from NC_137839.1 coordinate 47,552,977, forward strand.
ATAGTTTTGTTATTGTTATCTTTTCATGCAACAATTATTATGTTTGTTGTCTTAGGCAAGAAAAAGGTAACACTTTAAGCTACTGTTGCCTTATATAGTCTAGAGCAACACTTTTTTTCTCTGTTACTTTAATTCAAGGTAACAAATAAATTTTGTTGCGTTAAATTATTAAGAGTAACATTTCTGTAAGTGTTGAAATCTTAAGTGTTGTCTATTCTCATTTTTTTGGTAATGATATTTTTTTTATTTGAATTTCTTTTTTTTTTGAATTAATCTAGGCAATCTCAGATCATGTGGTCCATCACTCACTTAGCATTCATGTTTCTCATGCACGGTACCAAGCACTCGATGAAAGACGCAATTTGAGATGTGTTCATATCGAAAACATTGGAACACTTGCCTTTAGACATTTTTTTTTTACTTATTCTTTTCTTTTTTATTTGAACTTGCTCTCTAAATGTTACACAATTTGCACACCTTCCCATCCCAGGGTTTAGTTAATGTGGGTTGAATAAATGAGGCCAACCGTTAGACGAGGCTCAAAGTGGTTGATGAAGAAATGGATATGTGATTGAAAATGGTTTAAGGGGAATGACAGGGTTGCAAAGGTGCATCAAGTCATCGGTGTATTTTGTGTTTAGTTCGGTAATTGATTTTTTTTTATTATTTTTTAAATGAATGAAAAATGCTATGATCGAGATGTAAAATAAATTTGCTCATTTTATTAATAGAAAAGGAGAACGAAACACATGAAACATATAAGAATTCGAAATGGAAAACCTATGCTAGACATGAATGGGGGAATGGAGATGAATGATAAAGAAAAAAAAAATCTTGAAATCTTGCACGAAAAATCTGTTGTGCGCCTTGTGTTCATTACTTCTTGCCCCCTGGAGAGACAAGAAGTTTGTTTGCATCTACCAAGTCTTGAATAATGTCCTTCAAATTCCAACATTGCTCCATAGTGTGGCCCCTTTCTTGATGGTACTTCCAATGGGAATTGAGATTCCATTTGGAAGTCCTTTCTTCAGGTTTAGGCTATGGAAATGGCCCAATAGGTGTGATCAAGCCTTGGCTGTAAAGACGATCAAAGGCTGCATCAAAAGTCATTCCTAAAGGAGTGTAAGTTCTTTTCTTCTTGGGCAATGGAGCATCAAGAGCTAACACTTTATTGAGATCAACTTGGCTTATATTGTTGGTAGTATTTTCGTGCTTAGAAGACAAAGAAGAAGGATGGTCGTTCTTCTTGTTTTTCCAAGTGTTATTATTGTAACTACCTGCAGTCTCTATTAGCTCATTCTCGATATTGATGTTGATGTCGTATACAGCTTCGAAAGTGTTCAGTGAAAGAAATTTGAGATGTTCCCTATATTTGTGAGTTAGATTTTTAATAAAGAGGCAAACCATCTCTCTTTCTTTTGGAGGATCAACCAAGAGTGAAGTTGTTTCCCTCCACCTGTTCAGATAAGCGGTGAAGCCTTCATTCTCTTTCTGTTTGAGAATGGAGAGTTCACGTTCAGAAGTTTTAGTTTGAATGTTACACTTGTAACGATTCATGAAACTGTCGATGACATCTTGCCAATTCGCAGTACGCTTGGAATCTAGGGAACAAAAACCATTGTTGGCAAGCATGTTCTAAAGAGAGAGGGAACACCGTAGGGAAGAGTGTTACGTCCAATCCCTTAAGAGTCATGGTTGCAGAGAACACCTTCAAGTGGAATATTGGATTGTTAGGAGGCTTGAACTTTGTAATATCAGTAGTAGAGAAGTTATCAGGGAGTCTGTCCTTCACATCCAAAGGAGTAAGAGGTCGTTCCACATAGGTGAAATCCTCAGAAATCTAGCTCATTTGCTCTTTGATTTTGTCCATTGCAGCCGCAGTAACATTGTTTTGCTCTACTGTGTTGACTCTGGTAGTGATTGCTTGCAACATGGTAGACATTATTTCAATGGACTTTTTAATGCTCTTAATATCTTCCTTAGTGGCCATTGGGACAAATTGAAAGTAGTTTGAAGGTGATGAGTGATGTGGAGATGGGGAAGTTCTCTTCTATGAGGTTGATGCAGTAATGAATCGAACCCTACCAATCTACCCTGCTCCTTGACCAAGTACTGTGAAATGAAATAAATTCACTGAATTGTTTGACTCATTGCTCAATATAGGAAAGGAAGGAAAAAATAGACATTTGAAAATAGGTGAGAAAACTCCACTCATTTTTTTTATGCAAAAAAAAAGGGTGCATGAACCTAGTATACGATCATAAACGACCTGGTGCACGACTTGAGTTGGAACATAAAGAAAGTGTGTGGACTATACTTGATTCGTGAGTGATTAAGTGATGTTATAAGACTCGTAGTATGATCTTATGTCTAGACATGAGGACGTTGTGAAAAACAAAATGACCAAATAGCACGAAAGACTAAAAGACAAACTAACTTGATTAATTTTATCCAATTTTAATGTTTATGCTATTTACAAGGTGAAAACGGTCCATTGGCAATCTTTAGTCATAAATAATATCAACAACAATCAAAGACAAAGAACACATGTTAAGATTAACACAAAAATCGATCACAAGAAATTAGGAAGAGGACTAGAATTCTAGAAGAGTTATGACTCATCGGTATAAAAAAATAAATAAAATAAATAAACATAAAAATCTATAATCCTATATTATACGAGTTGACACAGATTGAAAGATTTGGCTAATACTAGCTTGACAAAGAAAAGATATAAAGAAAAATTAAAAAAAAAAAAAAAAAAATAAGAAAGTTAACGCTAAAAAGACACCTAAACTGGACAGGCTGTAGTATATCGGTTATTACTTTTGATATGTGACTCTGATTGGGACGAAAGCAACTCCAAATGAAATATAAAACTCGGGGCTACAGATCCATATGTGGCACAACACGTATTTGTTTCTAGAACTCCGGCTATGACCAAAACAAGTTGACTCTTGTGCAGTATACGAGAATAAAAATCCGGGCTGACTCAAATTTAAAAAAAAACATAAAAATCTATGACTCGACTCTAAAAAAATAAAAAGGGTTTGATAAGATAAAAAAAATTAATTAAAAAAATTCAATAAACAAAATGCACGTATAAGCACATCGTCAAGCCTGATGCAATGAAGTCGCAACCTAAAGTCAAGTTCTATATATGTTCAACTATGGTCAAGCTTAAAAGGGTGTCAAAGGGTACCATGGTTAAGAGTTTGGACGCGTTAGCAAGGCAGCCTCCCTTGAGGGTGTATGCCAACAGGTGGCTCCGCGAGTTCGTGATGAAATCAAACTCGACTCCTTGGTTTGGGTGGATTTAAAAACTCGGATGAACTCTTATTGCCATGAGAGTTTTTGGGTTGATAGAGCTTAAATTCCTCGGGCTAGCCACATATGTAGAACACGTACTATTGTGGCAAAAAAAGGTAACATAAAAAGCATATGCATATGTGACAATGCCAATAAAATCGCAGGAATACAATTTAAGAATCTTTCAAGTCTCATCCACTTATCTTAATTAAATACCGATTAATTAAATAGATAAGTAACCAAGAATCCTCCTCAGTTGAGTCGCCAAATTGTAGGCGTCGTTCGAAGTGCGCCTACGTTTAAAGCATGTATGAATATGCTCGGCACTCTTAGGAAGTTGGAATTGAAGTATACGCCTAGGGACAAATAAAGTAGAGAGCCGCCAACAAGTTTTTAAGGAACTTGTAAACCGTTCACTGATCATAAAAGACAACTACGATTAAGGGACAACGAAAGGCAACAACGATTGACCCGTGAAGGTTATACCCTATTCAAAATCCATGAGATTACTAACTCCATATGGGTCAGAACCACGAAACAAGGATCGGGGATGATGGTACGAAGTGGGTCATGGAGTCACATTCTCCCGTATTGGCCTATACTCGATTCTTATAGTGAAAAGTGATTCCTGCGATCTCAAAGGCATGCAAACAAAATATTCAATTTGCTCCAATCAATTATTATTCTAAATTGGTTTAATATTACTACAACATATAATTCTAAAATATCGTGATCACTTTAATTAATAACAAGATTAAATAGGAACCTAAACCGGTTGTCCAAATTATCTTATTTGGTGTCATTTTCAATTACATATTCCCTTCAAACATGCAATATGATGATCACTAAATAATAATAGAATAAACATCAATATTGGAAGCAATTCAACAATAAATTGTTAGTCAAATCAAATATAATATTAACCTAATCATGATACTAGCAATCTAAAACTAAGAAAAATTAAGTGAATTTATTACTCACTTTCCGCGTTTCCTTGAATTGCTACATCATGAATAAACTGTTAGTAACTTCAATAAAAAAATAAATCAAAATGAAAAAATTAAATTAAATAAAAAGTAGAGTTGATTTAGTCCAAACCCTCAGTCAATTATACCTTTCACGCTTGGTTTAAGTATAGAACTTTGGGTATTATATGGACTCCTTGGAGTGCTTAAAAGAAGGAATAGTGAAAGAATGGGGAGGCTAGTGTTTAGGCTAAAGAGGGAGAAGATAATTATTTGATTATCAAGCTTGTTTATGATTGAAAAGGGGAGATATGACCTCTATTTATAGAAAAAAAGAAGGGTCGAAAAAACAAGATAAGATCTGAATTAAATCGGAACAAAACACGATAGACTGCAGTTTTTGCGGTTTTTGTTTTTATCATATATTTTGATCCAGATATCAGAATAAGATAAATAAGATATCGTTGGAAAGCTCTTGAACTAAACTTTCTAATTCAATTAGAATCATAATAAAATATTATGTAGAAAAAAGGATATATCCAAAATAGTGAGACAATGTCAGTTTTGGATAAAGTTTGACATTTTATTCATATCTTTTCCGTTATAGCTCGGAATTTATATTATAATATATCATTGGAAAGATAATTTCAAGGCTATCAAACCATATAAAATTTGGATAAAAAATATAAGGAACGAATATAATATCTGACTATATTTGAACGTCTTTCAATTTTGATAGAAATAGGATTTTCAAAAAGAAAAGTTTTATTCAATTTCAAAGTCTTTAATATAATCTTTTCAAAAAGGATAATTAAGATCTTTTAGAAAATTATAGAAGTTTATAATTAATCCTAATTGGTTTATGAATGGGATTAAATAATTTGGACCCTCCACATGATCATTGGGTCATAGGTAAGGTGGGCTTAGGTTCGGTTTGGGCTCAACTAAATATTTTGGTCATAACTTATTCGTTATAACTCGGATTTGGGCTCATAATATATCGTTGGAAAGCTCTATAAAATCCCCATTTAACTATTTGATCATTAAACCCAGAAAATGGACCAAAATAAAATGGAAGAAATGATATCATAAAAATGACACGAAATGAAGGATTTTAAAGGACACGAAATGAATTATATTGGGTTTAAAGGCACGAAAAGAGGAAAGAAAGTTATGGTCTGGGGAAATGGGATAGGAGATGGGTTGGTTTTATGAAATGGAAATATGGAGTTAAGCACTCCAAGATTAAATACTCAACCCGACCAATAATGACGGTGAAAGGTTGTTCATCATCGGATTTTGTTTTAGGGAGACATTTTTAGGTGTCTTCAACCACACAACTTTTTGGCTTGGCTCTCACTCAAGGAGGAAATAACAATCACGAGAAAAGTCGAGTTAGGGCCTAAGAATTCATACTTGAGGTGTGATGGAAGAGGTTTGAGCTCACCCATGGGGACACCTTTACCTTCCTTTATTGTATCCACTTGCAATGCTTCTTGGCTAGTAATGCTCATGCACATTTTCTCATCAACATCCTCAATGCTTCCATTGAGCATATGTTCATACAAAGTCATTTCCTTGCTAAGATAACCTATGTTTTCCTTATTCAACAAAACATTCTCAAGAGCATCATTAGAGGTGAGCAATTTCTCATGCATGGAAGACACAACATGATCAAGAGACTCAATCATCATATAATTCTCCAAAGAAGAGCTTGGATACTTTACACTATCATTCAAGTCAAATTCTATAACCTCATCTCCTCTCGTATGTGAAATTTTAGCACTCTTGACATCTATCATAGCACCCGAAGTAGCGAGGAAGGGTCTCCCTAGAATGATAGGAATGCTAGCATCTTCGTCCATCTCAAGTACCATAAAATCCACCGGAATAACAAATTTCCTAACCCTCAAAGGGACATCCTCCACCTTAACCTTAGGAAACTAGCTTGACCTATCAGCCAATTGCAAAGTGATGTTAGTAGGTAAGAGTTCCCCCCTAGTTCAAGTCTTTGGTACACCGAATATGGCATTAGGCTAACACTAGCTCCTAGGTTACATAAGGCATTCTCGATTTGCATTTTATAAATAGCACAAGGGATAGAAAAGATTTCGGGATCTTTTAGCTTAGATGGAATCTTGTTCATTATGATTGCACTACAATTCTCAGTCAAGTTAACCGTCTCAAGAACATAACAAGTCCTCCTACCGCTCAATATGTCTTTCACGAATTTTGCATATTTCGGTATTAGGGTGATAACATCGGTAAATGGTAGAGAAAAGTGAAGTTGCTTGAGCATGTCAATAAATCTTCCAAATTGTTCATCCAAATTGTGTCTCATAAATATTTGTGAATAAGGAAATATAGGTTTCACAACTTCTCTCTCTTTCATCACCTCCTAAGGTGGCTCTACCATTATTACTTCACTCAAATATGCACCATTTACCTCATCCTCAACTAAAACCTCCTTGGCACCCTTCTCACTCTTGCTCTTGCTAGGCAAACTCTCCTCAAGCACCCTACCACTCCTTGTGACTACGTCAAAACGACAATGGCGCCATTTTGACATAGGGAAAATGTAGGTCGTTTTCTAATCTCCCCTAGAGCCAAACAAAATTTATAATCACTGAACAAACCTAATATTAGTAATTAGTAAGAGAAAGTTATAGGAAAGAGTCAAGGGTCGAACCCAAAGGTATTAGTAAGAGAAAGTTATAGGAAAGAGTCAAGCTACTTTTAATATTGTAAGATGAATAGAATTATAACTATGGTATCAAATAGCTAAACAAATCAAAGAAAATCAATATGCTAAACACTAGGGATATAGGTTCCACATGCAAGCTAAATGATCACGCTAATCGATGGATGACGCGATTGATTCAAATATTGCAAAGGACAAACAATAGTTGCAATTAATAGAATCCAAAAAGTATCTCCTACAAGCCAAGCTAGGGTTCACTAAGAATGAATGACAAGAAAAATCACAATTAAATTCAACCAATTAAAGCAATTCTCAAATCAAGGGTTCATGTCATTAAAATTTTCTATGCAATCTAGATTAATCATATAGGTTGATCACTCCTAAACAAATTAATCACATGCACAACTATGCCAACAAATTTAATTGCAACAATTCAATCAACCATGAATCATCAACTAGCAATAATCATCAATCATGCATGTTTCCCCTTCTCCCTAGCTACTAATCTACTAACAAATAATGGTGGAATTGTAAAACTAAACAAATTGAATCACAAACATCATAATTTCAAGCTTAATAAAAGAGAAAATAAAACATTTAAAAAATTCTCAAACCAAAGATTAACAATCAAATCAAACATTCAAAAATTTAAGGAAATAGCAAGAAAAAGTAAATTAAAAGGTAGAAATTCTCCCAAACTTTCATTGATTAAAGATGAAATCCAAGCTCAAAGATGAAATCAAATATCAAATTGAAGTACAAAACAAGTAATCTCAAGTTTCTCTCTATACTTTCTCTCCCTACTAATTTTGTAAATAAGTCTCAAGTACATATAATATAGTCAACTCCTAAAAAAGCAAAAGTCAGGGGTATTTATAATAAATCGAGCGAAGGGGATCAAAGCAGGCCCGTGCGCACGCACCACCCTGGTCATGCGCACGCACAGTAGGGTCTGAGCGCACGCACAGAGGGGCTTGCGTGCGCACAACCCTACTATGGTGTTGCGCATGCTCAACTCCGTCCCCTTGCTCGCTCGTAGATCCTTGTGCCAAACCTTTTCTCCTAGCGTTCTCGTGCATCCCCATTGTCAGTGCTCTCGAGGCAATGCCCGCGAGGAGGGTAGACTTTGATCATAAAAAATTTGCACTTTCCCGACCTTAAATCAATGAGAAAACATCCGTAAGAGAGTGGCAAATAAGATTTCGAAACTTCACTTGCAAGAATTCAAGTAAAAGTAAGAAAGAAAGCAAAAGGAATAGAAACTAAACTAAATAGTTAAATTAGAACAAAAATCACGAAAAACTCATAGAAGTGAATGAAAAACAAAAACGAGCTATAAAGACAAAAAATAAAAGAACACTAGAAAGATTCTAAGAAAATAAAGCGAGAAAATATAGAAAAAGGAACAAAAAACTACTCTATTGAGCGCCGTAGATCATCAATTATTGTTCAAATATATATCCTCAAAATGATATTTGTAAATGATTAAAGTTAATCCTGGATCGAACCATGGAAAGAAAGGTTTGATTCCTTCTTTCCAACACACATTTTTAATTGTAGTGTTCCTAGATCGTGAATTAATTCAACAATTCCCTTAGATGATCATTAATTTTGAGTTAAGTATTTATCACATAAATTATATTGTGGTTTTAATTTGTTTATCTCAAACTAATTTTTACATTTCATTCTAGAACTTTGAGCATTTCAGTAATTCCAAGCTTTACTTCATTAAGTAATTATCGATATAGTTACCTAAATTGTTAGTAAATGCAATAATGAAATAGTTAAATCTCTTGTTAATTCTTGAACTTATTGGTCCAAATACATCATACGTAGAAGTTTCAAAAGGTTAATAGATCCTTTACCGTTTCAAGTAAAAGGTGACTTGGTCATCTAACCTTACAAGCATGACTTTTAATTCTCAAGTGATTTAGAATCAAATACGAGTAAAAGTTCATCTAATTGTAATCTTTGGATGTGCAAATGGTTTATGTGACCTAACCTTACTTTGTTATAAGTAAGTTTGCTTTTAACCATCTAATTGTGCATTTGTGATCTACTTATATCAATGTCATAAAACAAAATTAACTCATATCTAGTAAAAATGAAAACAATTTATTACCTTGATCATGGATTAACACTTGTCCATGCAAAGTAAACCAAATCAGTATCTAAAAAAAAAAACTAAAATATTGTTTCATCAAAACTGGAAAATGTCTTAATCATCATAAAAATATTCAGAAATAAAACTTTGAAGCTTTCTCTGGCTACTCGAACACTTCTAGTGCACCTTCAAGCTTCATTTCCTGTCTAGCCTCACTTCTTTGCAGCTTTTGCACAACATTAGTAATGTTAAGCACATCAACTTGGTATCACATACCTAAGTGAAAGTTAAAATGTTTTGAACATAATACCTGAGGTGGATGCTCCATTTTTTTAAGAAACTTAAGATATTTGTGGCCATTACGCTTCCAATGCCCCTTTTACTTGCAATAAAAGCATTCACTTTCATCTACAACCTTGGCCTTTGGAGTCGCCTATGGATTTTTAGGTGCCTTTACACATTTCTTGCCCTTACCCTTAGCCTTTTGCCCTTTCTTCTTGAACCTCTTTCCCTTATGAACCATTAGTTACTCTTTCTTAGGTTCATTAGGGATTTGCTTCTCAACACTAACAAACATAGCATGCAAATCATTCATAGTCTTTGTAGCATAAGACATGTTAAAGTTCATGATGAATTGGTTGAAAGTTTCTGGAAGTGAGTGGAGAATGATGTATGTTTCCATCTCATCACTTTATGTGTGCCCTAGTTTTTCCATATTTTGAATAAGGCCAATCATTTTGAAAACATGATAATGAAATGTGGTACCCTTCTCCATCTTACAATCTATAATCTCTCGATGGAGCACGTACCTCTCAACTCTAGCTTATTTCTTAAACAAAGATTTGAGTTCTTGCATGATAGTATATGCATCTTGGTCCTCAAAATGCTTTTGAAGACTAGGATCCATAATAGCAATCATTAAGCAAGTGATAGGCACATCCCTATCTAGTACTTCCTTACGCATATGGACCTCTTCTATAGTAGCATCCTACCCCAAAGGTCCTGGCAACGAGGTGTCAATGACATCCTCTCTACCTTCATATTTTAGAACAAGCCTTAGCATCCTTTCCCAAGTGGAAAAGTTTTCTCTTATCAACCTATCCTTCTCAAGGAAAGGTCATATATTATAAATGTTATTGTCATTGTTACGGTTATCAATCTATGTCAAAATAAGGAAAAGTTGAATAAATATGTTTAATTAAAATTAAAGTACCATAAATGAATTATATAGGTAACTTTAAAAGGCGCTTTATTAAATATTAATTGATCCCAATTGAATTTTAAGTGATTCGAAGATCCTTTATTTGTGCAACAGTTGACCGAACTGAGGCCCCTCCATCAAGAATTACATTTTCAAGGTGAGTAAACTCTTTACTGATTACAACTCTTGTAACTCTTGGTTGAATAATTAACCATCACATGTTTAATTATTACCCTTTGCTTCAAGGCTCTAAATGTTTTAGGTAACCTTGTTGAGCACAACTAATTAAATATGTAGAACATGATTTACCCAAAATTACCCAAGATAACAAGTGACACTCTGCTGAGGCTGACCCATCACTCATGATCAAAGGATTGTTGGGTATGTAATTGGAAAATCAATCTCAAAATTACTGGAACGTAGATTTATTATGTTGTGATTATTTAATGAACTCTAACGCATCATTGATCAACATAAATAAAATCTAACATGCATAATCTACTAATGCAATAAAAGATGATATAGTATGGCCCCTTAGTCCTAAGAAAACTAGAAATGAAAATGCTCCCACTTCAACCATCATGGATCTCCATCCATCTTGCTCCTTTGGCCCTTCACTTCATGGGATTTTTTAGACTAAACTATTTAAATAATTAATCTATTTACTTTAAATAAAAGTAACAAAAATATTTGACTGTTTGCATACCGTATTTAGATTACAAAAATATATCACGATGCGCAGACCGTATTTAGAATCTATGGGTCATACCAGTCTAAATATAGCAACATAATATCATATATTATAAAAAATGCGATATAATAAATTACTTAACATGCTTGTCTAAACCGCAACATCGAATGTTCATAATTAAGGCAACGCATTTCCTAAAATATATCATATTTTAAATCATAATTAGATAATATCATATATTATTCATGACCATTTATAAAATATCATATATTTTAATTTAGGCATGAGATATAATCAAATCATATTTTAATCTAGAAAGATAAATCATATTTAATCTTCCATCATTATCCTATCAACTTTAGATGATTGTATCATAATTACAAGCCAATCAAATAATTTTAGAATTAATTATATCCTAATCTTATTATGGGATAATCATATTATTTAAATCAATTATTATCCTTTTGGAATATGCACGGAATATCCTAACAAATCTTATCCAAAATGAAACACCTTAATTATTGATAATGACCAAAATTAACAAATTAGATATGCAAAATATCAAATTTAACAATGTTTATAAGACTTTATTTTATGCCAAATAAAAGATTTTATTCCAAACAATTTTATTTTATCCCAAAAAAAATCATATTCATCTTGAAATATTTTAAAACAAATTTTTTTTTTTTTGGAAAAAATCGTCCGCTACCCTCATCGGCCATCGTGGTTGGCTAGCCAAAGCTAGCCATGGTGGCTGGCTGCCTTTTAAAGCAGCCACTACCGAAAAGGGCAGCAACCTTATTGTGGCTGCAGGCAGCAGCCTTGCTTTGGCTGCAGGCCACCGTGCGCAGCTAGCCTGGGCTAGCCACGGTAGCTGACTACGGTTAACAGCCACTGTCCTGCAAAGGCAGCAACAGCAGCAGCCCTAGTGTGGCTGCGACAGCAGTTGTGCAACAACCTACCCTCCGTTCCTCCCTGTGGACTGACCTTTAAGTCAGAAGCCGTCGTGGCTATGACACTTGGCCGCGACTGTCGTCTTAAATTAGTATTTTTTAATTAGATAAAAATAAAATTTATTAAAACTAAATTAAATCAGTCCAAAATTAAAATTAAATCCCATTCAACTTTAAAATTAGGGTTGATCAGAAAATTAATCCCAATTTAATTCTTACTCATAAAATTAAATCGATGATCATACATAAAACATTTTTATGCATAAATCAATCCTATTAAAATAATGAAACATAAAAAAATTCGAATTAAATCAAAATTAATCACAAAATCATATTTTAGGGCTATTAATTTAAAAATAAAATAAAAATATAAGGTTAGGGTGCTTTAATTTTTCGAATACTCTAGGGCTAAATTCAGTCCTCTTCATGGCTATTTGAGCATAACTAAATCACATTTAATCAATTTCAAAAGTTTTATCACATTAAAAATAATAATTGAACTATAATTAAATTAATTTCTCCTTGTTTATTGATTATAAAACTAAGAACATGGATATCAAATAATCGTATTATTATCATCAAGCGTGTTCCTGCAAGAGGCTAACCTAGGATCGAAAACTGGCTCTGATACCACTGTAGGAGTTTATATGTACTAAAATGCGGGAAAATATGAATCATATTAAAAAAGCATCTAATCCCAAGACCGCATGCATAACACAAAAGACATATAATCAAACCTTTGAAGCGTGAATTCCACGAATCTAAATCGACATGCAAAAAAAGAAGAAACTAGAGCCCCAAGCGTTGCTCCACTACTTAGTCCACGAAATTCAAACGAGCCGTCCACCAATACTAGATTGGTCAAGTGAAAGAGGAAAACCACGATCACCATCTTTAATGGGATGAACTAACCACGATGAACCACCACCACCACGAACCACCACACTGGCGTTGAGGAGGATAAAGAGTGCCGTGAGAGAGAGATTAAGTGGAGTTTGAAAGAAGTTTGTTTCATGTTTGCTAATTAGCGTTTCAACTTAACAGTAAACCTCTCTAAACCCTCTACATTAAGAAAAATTAGGGTAAAATTATATTCAAACGTTAACTTTAAATTGCTTAACAATTGTTAAAAATGCAATTGATAATAATATAAGTAAATATTTCAAAATAATTGTTCAATTTTTAACAACAAAATTAAAACTTACCCTAAGCTAGTTGGAGGTGGAAGTTAAGGGGAGGAGAGATTGAGGACGACCTTCAGTGGTGAAGGAACCAGCGGCGATGGCGCAACGCTAAAGTCGTGGTGGCGGCTGCGCAGTGGTGGAGGCGATTGTGGTGGAGTGGTTTTTGGACCTCGGAAATTGAAAGAAAAATAAAGGGGAAAGAGAAGGCGACTGTGGTGGAGGGTTTTCGACCCTCCTGCAATGCAGGTAGCCGACGACGGTGGCGGCTGTGGTGGAGGGAAAAAGGGGACTGTGTAGTGAACCGAGGGTTTTCATGAATGCAACAGTGAAGTCGAAAATGACAATGAATGAGAAAGCGAAGGGAGAAAGGATGGGAAAGGAAAGGCGGGTTTTTTTTTTTTTTTTTTAAATGCCACGGGTTTACATTGGCACCGCTGTAAACTGGTGGACTAAATATTTTTGCCGCCAGAGCATCCCTAGTTTGAACTTGCCATTTTTTTGCCACTGGTTTGGACTGAACCGGTGGCAATATATGAGTGCCTTTTTCATTTTTTCTACTAGAGTTAGTAGCCAAAAGATCGTTAGTACCTCTAGTTATGATATAACGACGACCCAAATGTACGGACTTAATTATCTCCATAATACAATCCATTTATATATCTAGTAATTGCACATGATGTCGACATAAATCCTTTAGCCGTTCGATTAATGGATATTATTGGCGATGAAATCCGTCAACTAACAAACATTAATCGACTTAAGAAATATTTCATATAAAAAGTCAGAATAAACTCGTTCATTCATAATTCACAATCATGTCTCTTAGCATTCAAATAAAATATTCTGAGTGTTATGAACTTTACCAAGTCACTCGGTAAATCTCACAACACTTGGGGGGGTAATCATAAAAACATGCCATTTAAAGTGTTTAGATTTTTTCGAATATCATCAAACTCTTCACACTCGAGGGGTAATAATAATAATGATTAAAAAATAATTAAAAAAAATAACGCTCGAAGCATAGGTGTCGCGTGCAACTAAATGAATTGCGCACAGGTGTCACGCACAACTACACAAGTTGCGCGCGACAGACACGCGCAAATCTGTACGTTGCGTGCGCCACCTGATGACGAACTGCGAACCTAGAATTACGTAGGAAATATTTTTAATTCGAAACAAAAGATTAATTCAAAAGGACATCATACAACTAGATAATAAATTATTTAAAACAAAGGTAATTTTCAATTTTCCTACCTCTAAAACACATGCATTTCACTTTTGCTACCTGGAAAAAACATTTATTTTATTTATTACCATACAAATGCCACTTTGTTAATAATTGTTACACTTAACAGAATCCATTAGAGTTCCGTTATGTTTACTTCAAAAATAAAGAATAATAATAAAATTCAAATTCAAATTATAAAAAAAAAAAAAAAACCCAAATGCCCAGCCCTCCCGTCAGCCACCTTCCCCCCTGCCGGCGACCGGCACCCAAAGCTGTTGTCGGCACCGGCGACCCCCTTCCACATCCTTTCCCCCACAAACGCAACCCAACCCCTCCTTTTTCCCCTTCTTGCTGCCCCAACCCCAACCACCACACCGAAACCATAATCGCCAAACACCAATCTCCCTTCTCTATCCTCTAGGCATTTCTCCGGCGAATCCACAATCGCAAGCCTTGTATTCATGATTGAATTGATAGATTGAAGAAGAAACCCTAGATTGAGAAGGGGGAAAAGCATTATGCTATTTTTCGATACTGGTTTCGGTGTGGTGGCTGGGGTCAGGACAATAAGAAGAGGAAAAGGGAAGGGGCTGGGCTACGTTTGTTAGGAAAAGGGAGTGGGATGGGGTAGCCGGCGCCAGCCATAGCTTTGTGCGCTAGCCACCGGCAGGGGGAGGGTGGCTATCGGGAGGGACTAGTTTTTTAAAAAAATTAATTAATTATTTAATTTTTTGTGGCTAACGGGGAGGTAGTTAGAGTGGCTAAGGAGGGAGTGGTGGTCGAAATGTAATAATGAGGGTGGTTGGATCTCACTAACGGAATTACTAACTAAAAGTGTTAACTGGTAGCAATTTTTAACAAACTTGATTTTGTACGGTGTTAAAATAAAGTAAAAAAATTTCTCAGGTAGCAAAAGTGAAATGCGTGTGTTTTAGTTGTAGCAAAAGTGATCATTTCCTTTTAAAAATTGAAAAAAAAAAGAAACTAGTAGTGATTACACTTTGTTCAAAAAAAATTAAGCTACTAATGTTGTGTAGCACCCTAAGGTTTTACTACGTCCTCAATCGTCACATTTGAAGGAGGAGTAGTTTCCAATGCAATGTTTTTGGCAGCCTTACAGATTTACCCTTCTCCCTTCTTTTTAACCCAAACATTGTTCTTCATTTTAGGTATAAGGGCCCTTTCAATTATTTTTCCCTTGTGTTTGGTGTTTGACGGAGCTTTCTTATGGGGATTTGATGAAGGTTCCTTAATCTTTATGCCTTGTTGCGCAGATTTAGGAGCAACCTTTCTTGACGAGCCTAAGGTGATGTGGAGAAATCCAGTTTTCTTCTCACTCCTTTGTTTTTGCCACTAGGAGGAGTAGTGGTGGCCGATTGCATCAAAGGATTGGGTGGATTGCAAGCCAAGGCAGCTTGATTTTGTTGACGAGTCTGTTTGAATTTCCCTTGTCAACGACATTCATTCAAGCCTTATAAATGGAATATAACACTATGCTCCCGTGGGGTTTTGTACCACCCACTTGAGATGACTAGACCAATATTCCATCCAATGAGGGATCCTTTTGGCCCTAAAATAAACATCCTTGTAAGCATCACAATCTTGTGGAGGAATAATTTGCTTCATCTCATATTGTCTCATGACCCAGCAAGAAAAAATATAAGTAGTACTAGATGATGTATGCCATTTATGGCACACTTAAGGTAGTTTTTCTTTGTATTTTTATGCTCGTTTTTAGTCTTTTATGTGGTGTTTTTAGGGAATAATGCTTTATTTGCGTGTTTGTGTGTTAGTTTAGAGAAATGCGTGCTTTTAATGGTTTTCTAATTATTTTATTCATTTCTCGGATATTTCTCTCGCTTCTCCGCTTCTTTGACTTCTTTTGTAGGTGTGTCAAGTTTCTCGTGATTTAATTATCGAGGAGGAAGCTCAAGAACATTCAAGGAAGTCAACGGGACCAAGTTCGGGAAACCAAGCATGCAAGTCAAGCTACCAAGCAAGCTTCGCAATCACGAGGACCAAGGCAGCAACCCCTAGCACCAAGGCAGCAGCCCTGAGCACCAAGGCTGCTGCCCTAAGAAGCCACGCTCCGCAGCCGCAAGAGCAGCCTTACTGCAGATGCAGGCGCAGGCAACACAACTGCGGGCGCGGTCTTGATGGCCGCGGGCACGGGATTGCTGCAGCTATAAAACAACCACTTTTAGGCATATTTTCACCGCGGGCTAGCCGTAGACACCCTGCAGGCGCAGGCCCTAGCTCTGCGAGCGCGGGTTCCAGCCGCGGGCGTGGTCTCGCGCACTGTTCCAGCCTTCAATCTCCGCGGGCGCGGCTTTCTGGGTTTTGTTTGCAATTTCTTTTCTTTTTTCCATTAGTTTATATATTTTACGGCTTTCTTTAGTCTTCAAGCATGTAATTCTTTAGTTTATAAAAATTTCTCTCTCCCTTAAGGAAGATTAGGTTATATTAGGAGATCCTCTCCCTAGTTTAGGATTAGTTTTAGGGAGAGAAAGTGTGGGATTTCAATGGTGGTTTGAGAGGTTGAAGATTCAATAGTGACAATTGTATTGAAGATCTTCTTAATGAATTAATGAGCATTTCTCACTCTATCTCACCTTATTGCGTTGTTTAATTTCATGTTTATTAAATTTTAATTAGATGTTTGCTGCATGATTAGTTTAGTTGTTCTTGATATATTGTTTATTCTTGATTTCCTTAGTTGTTAGTTAATAGATGATGATTCTTGAATAGTTGTTTGGCTAGGTTTTGGGTGAAACTTGTATGATTGATTGATTGTGGTTAATTTGGGAATTGTGTTGATTGATTGTTGAGATTGAAGTGATTAATGAAGGTTTGCATGTGTGTAATTCGATTAGGCATTGAGAATTATGCTAGATTGCATTTTAATTGCTAATGAAACGACCAAATGAATTAGGAATTGCGATTATTGATTGGTTGGGATTGTGATTCTTTTAGTTTGTGTTTCATAGTGAACCATAGCTTAACAATTAGGAGATAGCTCTTTGATTCCAATTGATTGCTCTTATCATTAGTCTTAACAACCTTTGATTGACATGACCTTCTCAAGTTGTTGTAATTGGCATGATTACTTGTTGATCGCCATTCCTAAAGTTTTATTTGTTTGGTTGCTTGTTTTGTTAGTTGTTAATGTTACATCTTACCTTCGATTTCGACCTATCTTAGGCGCGTAATTGAAAGTGCTTGAACATTATCGTTCCTTTAGGTTTGACCCTTGACTTGCCTCTATACTCGTATTTAGGTTTGTTAAGTGTTTATAAATTTAGTTTGATTGAGGGGAGATTCGATAACAACCTAGTTTTCCCCTCGTCATAATGGTGTCATTGCCGGGGAACGGTGTCTATGTTTGAGTGTTTTTGATTGCTTGAGTCTAGGTCTTTGTTTATACTTTTCTTTTATTTGATTTTTGTTTGTTTTGTGTAAATATGGCATATATCTTGTTTCCTCAATTTGAAAATGAGCCTTTTTGTGAATATTTCCATAGACTTTAGGGATTTTTGGACTATAATTGTTATAGTCTTTGGGAGGCTTGTGAGATTTGTTATTTTGGCTTGAATGAGCAAACTAGGAATGAAGTTGAATGTGTGCATAATGGTGAATTTAGAGCATTGACAATTGATGATGCTTGGGATTTTTATGTTTGGTTTGCTAGGGATGTTTATGATAGGGGTAATCATGATTCTAATATTGATATGCAACATCTTGATTCTTCTAATGTTAACATAATTTCTCATGATTTGTTACATGATCCCTTAAGTGAACCCAGAACACATGATTTCAACTCTATTTCCTCTTTAGTTCATGATGATGAGGTGCATGCTCAAGTTGATGCTAATGGTGTGTTTCAATATTCTTCATTATTTACCATGCCTTCATGTGATGTGCTTCGTTCCCTTAATGATGAATCTCATGTGTTTGATTGTGCTCCCACTCCCCAATGTGATGTATATGCTCATGATCTTAATGTTGATTCTTCCAATCTTCGTTGTACTTCGTCTTCTCTTGTTGAGCCTCAACCTTCTACACCTTTTGAATCTCTTATTGCTACTTTTGAATCTCAAAGTAGGTGCATTGAGGTTGATAATGAGCCTGGACCTAGTAAGGAGATGATTCTGAATTCTATGAGGAGTCAATTAGAGATAATAAAAAAGAATGAGGTGCATCTTGATGAGGGAAGGAGAAGAAAAGATGAGTTAGAAAGACAATTGTCATCCTTGATGCTTGTCTGTGAAAAATCTCGATTTAATTAGTGTGTTAAGGATGATGATGATGATTTTGAGCAACCAATAGAGTATGAGGATCCCATTTGTGACAATTTGAGTGATGGTAAAGGAGTTGAGAATGAAGAGAGTGTTGATTTTGATAACCTCAACCGTACTTCCCATCTTGATGAGTCTCTTATGCATGATTGTGATTCTTCTATCCATGACTATTTGGACTCGTTTGAGGTTATGACCAATGTGTTCTTTGAGTGTCAAATGAAAACCCATAACCTTTTGAGTGAGTTCATTAAGAATGCTTCATGGGAGAGAGATGAGTTTGAAATGAATTCGCATCCATTAATGCATGGCTTTGAGACTTTTGGCTTTTAGGAATTTTAGGGAGTTATTTTTCATAATTGCAGTAAAGGGGATTATGTAGTTCCTCTTGGAAGTTGGATGTTTGAAGGATATGATGATCATGAGTGTTCTTCTTTTGAGGATTCTATGATTGATTTTCATGCTCTTATTGGTGATTTGAGGCATGGTGGTGAGGAAGAGTTCATTTGTAAGACCATAGCCCCTATTCCCTCATCTCATGTCCCTTTTTCAAGTAATTTCAACCATATCCCTACACTCCTATATCCCTCCCTTCCTTTTTTGATGAGCCTATTGGGGACCCCCTTGTCTATGATGATCTTAATGTCCCTCATTCGTCTATTGTTGAGGAAAAGGGTGATGTTGCCACCCAAAAATATTTTAGTGAAGAGGATTTGCCTTTTTCTTTTTCTTTCCATTCTTTTGTTCCCCCTTCTTCTTCTTATTTTCTTCTTTTTCCATTTGATCCCTCTTCTTCTTTCGTTTGGCATCTCCCTTCTCACTTGCGTGCAACAATCTTGTTGCACATTTTTATCCCGTCATTTGCCTACCGTTTATCATATGAAATGTGTAGTAGTGAATTTACAAGCTCTTGCGTGTGTTGAATTATTATTTTCTAGAGCGGTCAAGCTTGGACCTTAAGCAAGCCTTTCTTGGGAAGTAACCCATGTTTTATTGCTTTCAATTTCTTTTCTTTTTAGAATAGATTTTCTCTCATGGAAATGTTTGTGTGCCTTTTACTAGGTCATAACTAGATGATATACTTTGGTGCATTGGTTTGAATCAAGAATCAACGAAGATTGACTCCTATTTTTTTAGATATGGAAAGCATGTTTCAATTCTTGAGAAAAATTGGCTTTGAAAGGTTGAATTGGGTCATTTGCAAGTATTTACAACCACCTAACATCCGGTAATATCTTTCTTTGCTCCATCTCTAATAGTTGATTCCTTGTTGGACATGTGTTGGTATTGTTGGATTGATCTCCCCTCCGTGGAATATTTGATTTATTTTTTAGCATGTTGTCTCATTCAAGCTTGGGGGAGGGTATTATATCATGTTTGGTGGGATTTTGATTCATATATGCCATGCACATTTGTATATGCATTTCCATGCTCTTTATGTTTAAAAATCCCAAAAAGATTTTTGTTTCTATCAAGGCAAATTTGCAATGTATTTTTGTTTTGTTCTTGCTTTGGACATAATACTTTTTTTCTTGTATAGTTGAATGCTTTTCTTCTTAAATGGTAACGGTGTGCACGGTTGAGAGTATCTTTGGTTAGTTCTTGGATAGAGTATGCTAAGGTAGCCGTTTAGAAGTATTAGGACCTTGAAGTCGGATTACATTTGTTTTTGAAAATTTACAATTGCTCCCTTTTGATGAATTTGAATCTTTTAGTGAGTTTTTTCCAAAACCTTGTGAGGTTTCACGATTTTCTAGCCTTCTCCATATCTTGCATGAGCGGCGTGGATCCTTGACTACTGCGGACCTAATCTTGAATCTTGACTCATAATTCTCAAACGCGAGATCAAACCATCTAAGGAGGACAAAGGCATCTCTTCTTCGGGGTGGGAATTTTTCTTTTCTTAGATAACCTTCTTTATTTTTAGTTCTTGGGTTTCCATTTGCCTACTTGCTAACCATTTGAGCCTTTCCCCTTCTTTTCAAGCCACATCTTTAGAACGTTGAGCCTTTTGTTTCTTTTTGTTCCATTTTTGGTTTTTGTGAAGCCAATGATCATGCTCTTGGAGATTGTGGTATATGAGTTTTGATATGGGATCTTTATTTGTAAGAAAGCTTGTGTTTTTTATATCTTGTGAATAATGGCAAGTGAATGAATGAAAAAGCCGTCCAAAGTCAAAAAAAAAAAAGGCAAGGACATTCAAATGCAAAGTTGAAAAAGCCGACCATAATTAGAAGAGGAGAAGACAATGAATAAAGTGAACAATGAAAAATTGAAAAAAATGAGAAATAGCAAAACAAATTCAAAAGCTTTAGCAAATAATGAAAAAAAAAGTGAAAAAAGAAAAAGATCAAAAGCATTTTGATGTAAATGTTTCTCCCTATTCTAAGCATTGAGGACAATGCTTTGTTCAAGCTTGGGGGGGGGGGGGGGGGGGGCGGGGGGAAGCGTTCTTACGCTTTTTTTATATATGATTGTGGTTATAGCTTTGAATTTAGGGGTGTTATTTTGTCTTTTGTTTGTTGATTACTTGGTTATGAGGAGAATGTTTGATCACCCTTTTGGTTCTAGTTAGGAATACCACCAAATTAAAAATTTTAAACCTACCCTCACCCTTTTTCCCTTACGTTACAACCTTTGGGAAAGCCCTTTTGAGCTAGAGGTTGAGTAACATATCGGGGGAGGGCATTATGGGTTAAATCCAAAGGAAAGGGGATGCAAAGTCAAGATGTCGAGAAACCTCAAATCTATTTGTTTTTTTGGTTCCTTCGCTTAACTACACGAGAAGCTCACTAAAAGCAGATTTGAAGCTAATTGAGAGAATGTGCTAAAATGTTTTGAGATGAAAGTGAATTGCATTTCTTTATTTCTCTATGCTTAGCATGTCTTATGTTTCAATCAACCTTAGATAACTTAGAAAGTGCACTCCCTTACTTGTTTAGAAAGATTTACATTCACTTGTGCTTGTACATTTGGAAAAGTCCTTTCATGAACATTTTTTTTCTTTTCGTGTATTTTGGTTTCTTTTTCATGCTTTTCCTTGTTTTTATTATTACGAGAGTTATAGGTTAATCTCTTAGGAAACCTTCACGAGAGCATCACTTGTCCTCTAGGGCAATCTAGGGGTTCAAGGGGCTTGTCTTTAGTTGCTAAAATTGATCCCGATTCCTATGAAAGTGAGTTAGTGTATAATCCCATCCTCTCTAGTTTTCTTGTTTCTTTCTTTGCTTGAATAATTATTTCATCATTTTTCCCTTGGGTAGGATTTTTTTTTGCTCGGGGACGAGGAAAAGTTTAGCTTGGGTGAATTTGATGCGTGTCATTTATGGCACTCTTAGGGTAGGTTTACTTTGTATTTTTAAGCTCGTTTTTAGTCTTTTTGTAGCGTTTTTAGGGAATAATTCTTGATTTGCGTGTTTGTGTGTTAGTTTAAATAAATGTGTGCTTTTAATGGTTTTCTTATTATTTTATTCATTTTTCGGCTACTTCTCTCGCTTCTCTGTTTGTTTGACTTATTTTGTAGGTGAGTCGAGTTTCCCGGGATTTAATTACTGAGGAGGAAGCTCAAGCACATTCAAGGAAGGCAACAGAGCCAAGTTCGGGAAGCCAAGCATGCAATTCAAGCAACCAAGCAAGCTCCGCAAGCACAAGGACCAAGGAAGCAACCTCGAGCACCAAGGCAGCGACCCCGAGCACCAAGGCAACAGCCTTGAGCACCAAGGCCGCTCACCTAAGCAACCACGCTCCTCAGCCTCATAGCAGCCTTGCCAAAAATACGCGAGCAAGGGCCACGCTACCACGGGCACGTGCCTTTTCGCAGCGGGCGCGGGCATGCTGCAGCTCATAAACAGCTAATTTCAGGCAGTTTTTCACTGCGAGCACCCCACGGGCGCGTGGTCTATCCGCGGGCGCGGTTTCATGCCCTTTTCCAGCCTTCGATCTCCGCAGGCGCGGCCGAGTTCGCTACGGGCGCGGTTTTCTGGGTTTTATTTGCAATTTCCTTTCTTTTCTCCATTTGTTTATATATTGTACGGCTTTCTTTAGTCTTCATGCAAGTAATTATTTTGTTTAGGATAGTTTATATCTCCCCTAAGGAGGATTAGGTTAGATTAGGAGATCCTCTCTCTAGTTTAGGAGTAGTTTTAGAGAGAGAAAGTGAGGGATTTCAATGGTGGTTTGAGAGATTAAAGATTCAATGGTGACAATTGTATTTAAGATCTTCTTAATCAATTAATGAGCATTTCTCACTCTATCTCACCTTATTGCTTTGTTAAATTTCATGTTTGTTTGATTTGATTTAGATGTTTGATGCTTGATTAGTGTAGTTGTTCTTGAGTCATTGTGGATTCTTGATATCCTTAGTTGTTAGTTAATAGATGATGATTCTTAAATAGTTGTTTGGCTAGAAATTGGGTGAAATTTGTGTGATTGATTGATTGTGGTTAATTTGGGAATTGTGTTGATTGATTGTTGGAATTAAAGTGATTAATGAAGGTTTGCATGTGTGTAATATGATTAGGCCTTGAGAATTATGCTGGATTGCACTTTAATTGCTAATGACATGACCAATTGATTTAGGAGTTGCAATTATCGATTGGTTTGGATTGTGATTCTCTTAGTTTGTTTTTCATAGTGAACCCTAGCTTAACATTTAGGAGATAGCTCTTTGATTCCAATTGATTGCTCTTATCAATAGTCATCACAACCTTTGATTGGCATGATCTTCCAAAGTTGGTGCAATTGACATGATTACTTGTTGATCCCCATTCCTAGTGTTTTATTTGTTTGGTTTCATGTTTTGTTAGTTGTTAGTGTTACATCTTACCTTTGATTTCGACCTAGCTTAGGCGCGTAATTGAAAGTGCTTGAACATTATTGTTCCTTTGGGTTTTACCATTGACTTTCCTCTATATTCGTATTTAGGTTTCTTAAGTGTTTATAAATTTAATTTGACCGAGGGAGGATTAGATAACGACCTAGTTTTCCCCTCGTCATTAGAAAGGCCTAAAAGCCTAATATAGGTACAATTGAAACTATTCCCAATCATACTACTTATGTTCCCCAAAGGAATCACAAAGTGTATGTTAGGAATCCTGTGACAGAAAAGGACTTCCATTCTTCTTCATTCTTATGCTTGTAAAGAATACCACGACCAACGAATGTTCTCACTCCGTAAGCCTCTAGATTTTGGGGCTGATAAACAATTCGCAAATGCTCCATGAACCAAATCTAAAAAACAGAAAAACTAAACTTTAGCTTGTGGCATCACGATAACAGGCGGCGCGCCCAAAACAAACTGTCGTGCGTGCCACCCGTGCACATCTTGGAAGATGACATTGGTCAGGGAGGTGCAACTTTCAGAGTTACGCTGATTTACGACAAAAAAAACATACATGTAAGAGAAGTGGACTTCCCATGAAACCATTCTCATTTGGATCTTCTCTAAGACGGTTCAAGAAAAGTACGGTTTTCGCCAAAGGCCAAAAGCTAATGGAGCAAGTGAATGACATCCCTCTATTTTCTCCACTATGGCCACCATTGATTAATCCCCATACCCTTTGCCTGTCCTAAGTAAACAATTGACAAAAGATAAAAACACAAAGCACGAATTTTAAATCGTTGTTTATTCATGTTGTCACGAGGAGCTACGACGTGTTCAATGAATTGAATCAAATTCACACCTTCTTCTGTCTCAATTTTGGCCATATCATTGTAATTCAAGCCAAAAAATTGTTGAAATGTATGTTTCCAATCTGACAAGGTAAGGGCATACATCATAGGGAGAGTATTTGCAGGGAAGCATAGTAGAGCCTCAAACTTACTAGGTAATGGGACAATTTCATCCCGTTTAAAAAGAAAAAGATGATGGTTCGGTGTCCCAATGATTAACCGCACCATGGAGAAAACCAAAATTAATATTCATTTGCATATAACTTAATAGGGTGGCATGTTTTAAAAGCTATTATATCCTCAGTAGAAAGGAAATTGACCTATTATTGTTTCAAGCATTGCTCAAAAGTTTTCACCATTGTTCAAAAGAAAAGAGGGAGAACAAGAGAAAAGAGAGCGATATTTTCTTTATAATGAACGAATGTGAGATGATCAAAATCCTATACAAAACACGCTTAAGTAGACCCAAACGGCACAATTTTTCGGCAATTTTTTCCCAAAGAAAAGTTTACATGCAGGTGGCGCGCGTATCTCATGAGTCGTGTGCGCCAACCGCCCGTAACAAATTTCCATGTGGGCAACAGTCACGCTCAACCCATACAGCTGCGTGCGACCTAGTCTGTCGGGACATGTTGTTGGGTTATTTTCGTATTTCAGACTACCAAATAACAAAATTTCAATGAAATCTTATTATTAATTCATACGCTTGCCTTTTTATTATTGTTTCTTTTTTTTTTTCCCTTTCTTTTTAAGTTTTTTTCTTATTCTTTTTTCCTTTTCTAACTTTTTTATTACTTTATTTTATTTATTTTTTCTTTTAAGTTCTTTTTTTTTCATTTTGTTTCCTTGATATTTTTTTTTTCATTAATTTTTAGAGGGATACATATATATACACACACACACACACAAACACACATTTTCCATAAGGCTTAAGAAAATATAAAGATATGGGAGTCAAGGTGCTCGACGGCTCCCAGTAGGTTGTTGTACATCTTGAAAACCCAACAAAGATTAATGCACGTATGTGTAATAACTTTGATAAGAAAATAAACAAAACTTACTGCAACCATCCGATGATCACGACATGACAAAGCCATGAGGGCTCTCCGATAAGCAGCTGGGAAAGAACATATAGTCCTCACCATGTCGTTCACAGTCTCCCGCGGAACCTTATTTGAAATTTAAAAAAAGAAAAAAAAAAGAGGAACAGTCATATGTAATATGATAAAAAAAGGAAAATATATACATGTAGGTAATACACTTACCGACTCAACTGTCTCTGGTACGACAGTATGTCCTCATCTTCCGCTGCTAGTTTAATCTCACAAATTACCGACCCTAAATCTTCGGTATACGTGATCTCCGCCATATGAGGCACCCAACCACCCAGATCGACCCGCTAAAAAATAGATTAACAAAAGGAGTCAAAGTTACAAACAATAAATAAAATATAAAGAAGAAAATAAAAAGAAGAAAATGCACTAACCAGAACGAAAGCTGGAAAAGGAGTCAGCTTGGATGCAGCGAACGCCGCGTAAGATGCACCTGGAAGCACCAGCTGCTTTGCTAGGTAACGAAGGATTGTTTGAGCTTGATACTCGGTAAACCGTAGGTTCAGACGCAGCATCCAGATCAGAGGGTCAATATGAACCAAACGCTCCTTGAACGAAAATTGCCAGAAGACACGCTTGCCTAAAAACCAAGCATCTATCCGCTGGAGCACAGAAAGTCCTTGATAAAGGGTCCGAAACGGCAGCAAACTACACCTACCCGGACGGCCTCAGGGACCCAGACGATAAACTCCAAGGACGGTGATCGATCTATGAAACGTAACCACATGAGAACCTCATTGTATGATTATACTTACTGACGTACGAGTCGCCGAAAGAATCCTTTGGCGAAAGTCGTCAACTTTAGCTGTTCGTTTCATACTAATCGTGACCAAGCGATGGCCATTAAGGAAACGAGCCTCCCCGAGTATCCTGGGGGGCTAAGAAAGACAGGTATGAGTACCGTACCCTCAAGCCTAGAAAGGAACACAACGTGATCTAAAGAGCCAAATATAACAATAAAAATAAGGAAAAATACACTTTAATAATCCTAACTATGGGCGGTTTACCCACTATAATCTCAACTAACGTTTATTTTCTAATAATCCCAAACTATGCCCTGAGTTTTTTTCCAGCAGTCACAACCGGTAAACACAAAGTCAACGACATGTTATAATAGGTACTGACAGGGTAAAGTCGTATCCCCTAATAAAAAATAATTACCTAAATCACTAACTACAGTAGATAGGGAAGTAGGGTCGAACTCCACAGGGAAACAAGTCTTTTTAATTCTAATTAATTATTATAATCTAAATTGTCCAAGTAACCAATATTTTTAGGTATGAATTCTATACTACGAAGAATAAGTTTAGGGAGAAAAGAATCAATAATAAGGAAACCTAGGGTCACAGGTTCACCAATAATAAATATTCCGGGATAAAACATAATAATTAATAATTAACATTGCACAAATAACATGATTAACAGGCTCTCGCAATTTATTAATCAACATAGATCTAACAGGCTCTCGCAATTTACTAGATCTAAGTTCCTATTAAAAATAGCTTTTAATATTAAATTAACATTTGCTCGATTCATCAATTCAATATTGCTAAACATTCACAATCAAATTACATCTGCTCGATTCATAATCTAATTGCAAAAAATTAAAACAATTCAATAAGAAATTATCATGCAATACCAATAATCAATAATAACAAATTATCCCTTCATATTAATTATGGATCCCCATAAACCCTAGAATTAAACTACTCAGACATAATCATAACTAAACTAATCAAATAAATTAAAGGAGACATGATGAAAGAAATAAAATAAATAACTGAGATTAAACCAAGAGTTGTAGAGAGGGAAACAAGAGAGAAAATAATACTAAGAGTTTAATTAAGGGAGAGAGAGAAAAGTTAGAGAGAGAAAAAAGAAAAGAAAACTAAAATTAAAACTAATTAATAAAACTAAAACTAAAAAACTAATGAAAACTTAAAACTCCCCTCTTACGTAACTACCTAAACCTTTATATAAGAAAGGAAAAGGAATCCTACTAAAACACAACTAAGAAAACTAATCCTAGTTGAACTCCCGAAAAACAAAGTCTAAAACTAACAAAAATAAACTAAAAGTCATCCCACTAATATGCTTGGCCCAAAATAATTACACCAACAAAAGCAGCGAACAGTGATAGCTTCGATCGGGCCAGCCTAGTTCACGCCCAACATCATCTCTAGTTGGGATTTCATTTGGGCTTTTTTTTTTATTGGACTTGAACTCTTTAATGCTTTATTTGCCTTATCAGTTGGTCCATACTCCATACACTAGCTTTTAAAACTTGGGACTCCTTTAGTCGATCCCTTATTCACCGAACCAAATTTCTCTAACTTGACCTTGTGCTAAAAATATACGTTCATGAAATACGATCAAAGTTTAATGTCTTTGTAGTGGCTCAATAAGTTCGGGAATTGTCATAAATATGAAAATTCCTGCAAAATAATATCAACTCTACAAAAACACTAGAAAACGTATATTAGTAATAAAAATAGCCCCGTAGAGCTCAAATAAGCACAAATATGACCGTTGGACGGGGAATAAAAATATATATAAAATAGGCTCATCAAACTCCCCCAAGCCAAACCTTTGCTTGTCCCTAAGCAAAGCAATGAATAAATAAATCAAAACTTCACCCCAAATACAATTAAAATCAATAAATATAATTCAAGGTAAATCTGACAAATATGTATCAAAGTCAACCAATCAAATCCATCCAACTACCAATATTTCCTAACAAATGTCAAATAGAGCAAACTACAAGAGCATATAGAATTCAAGACTAGTGCTCACACACTTGACTCTCATTTATGTGGCGAGTAAAAGATGTACTCGATCGCTCTTCAACCAACCCCTTTAATGTGAACAATAATGCCCTCCCAAACTCACAACACTCGTGTGTTTAAAGAGATAATCACTCAACCTACTAGTCGACTCGAAATATATCAAATCATTCTTTGCATTGATAAAAACTAATTTCACATTCACACAACTCTATGCACAAAGGTCGGAAGGTCTTTAAAGCTTGTAATGTAAGGTTAGGGTAAAGGGTAGGAAATATTTGCGAAAATGTGAGAGTAAAGCCATGCTTAAGGGAGCAAAATCCTTATAAATAAAACCAAGGTCAAAAATAAATAATGACCAATAAATCTCCAACATACTCAACTCCACCAAAAATTCACCAAATACAACTCCAATCATATCAAATAATTTCCAACACTTACAATATATCACTCATAAAAATATAATAATATAGAATTTGAATGAATAAACAAACTTTACTAACAAACATGAAATTTTTCATTGAAACTCAACTTCTAAATTTTTTTCTTTCTTTTGATCAACCTCCAACTAGAACATTTTAACATTAAACAAATTTTTTTCTTTTGCTCTTTTTTTTTCTATTGAAGTTCACTTATTTTTTTTCATTTTTTTTTCTTGAACTTCTCTTTTTTTTTTCATAACGTCATACTTTATTTTTTCAAGAATATTAAACTTTCAAACTCATCAAAAATAAACTACGATCAAGAACAAAATAACTTCTCAAAACCCACCCAAATTGTGCAAATAATAAGCACACTACAAACTCCCTCACCTCACTCACTAATAGCTCCCCCAAGCCAAGCTTGGGACTAGTAACCAATGGGGCTCATATAGGCTTGTAACGTGGCTAAATAAACAATAAAAGGGCACAAGCAACAAAATGGGTAACAAGAAGGGAACAAGTGTATCTAAAATCATCTGGAGGCTTCCTAAGAGAACAAATGCCTTCGTCCTCCTCAATGTGCATAATATTGAGCCGTACAAACATTACTCATAGTTAAAAACCAATACTCAACTTCATTGACATACCAGGAACTATGGAACTATCACACATTCCTAACCAAATCAACTAGTCAAACACTATATTCACAAATAGTTGGCAAAATTGACGCATGTTTAGGTTTCAAGGCAATCAAACATCAAATCATGATAAACTAATTCACAATGCTTATCATCATATACCAAGAATCAAAACAATTTTCTCAAGTAAGGAGCACAGGGAAGCATGATTTATAATTTATTGGAATAAAATCAACCTAACAAAGCAATAAAATCTATACTAAGAAAAATAAAAGTAAAAAGAGAAGAGAGAGAGTGAAAGATGTACCATACGAACACGAGAACCTCCCCCCAAGCTAAATCAGACAATGTCCTCATTGTCTTAAAGGGAAGTTAGTAGTCAAGGTAACTACTCTTCATCATCACCACATAATTGTCACCAAAGCCTCGAGGATTGCAATGCATCTCTTTGGAACAAAATTGGGCAAGAAAGAAACAAAGTGTTAGTGGGAAAAAGTTCAAATTTGAGTCAGGTGCACTATTCTGATCATAACTTTTGATATATAAATGATAATACATTGATTCCAATTGCATTGGAAACTAGACTTGAAGATCTTTCCAACGACAGGTCACACGCAAAACTCGGATACGAAACGCAAAAGTTATGGCCTGTCGAAGTTGACGTAGTTTGCCGACGCGTACGCGCGCCCGATTGGGTGAGCTCTGCCCGATCAAATATGAGTGCAGTTCCAGCGTGAATGAAGCCTTCTATAGCTCAAAATCTGCACAAAAACAAACTCCCACAAGCATTAGTTACACTCTCCTTACCTCTCTAAAGAAAAAAAATAAATAAATAAAACACACACACAAAAATAAGAAAAAACTAAACTAAAAAGCAAATTAAAGTACGGGTTGCCTCCCGCAAAGCGCTAGGTTATCAAGGTCCCGCTCGACCATACTCCTTCTTTCAATCGGAACAATTCAACGCCTTGAGTAACTTATAAAACGCTCCTGCAAACATTTCATTAAACATTATATAGGGCTTAATTACAAGCACATTTATCCCTACAAAAAAAAGGTTAGGAGCACATAAAGAGAACTCAAGGTAGAAGAAAAAATCAAAAGAGATAGATGAAAATACACCACAACCTTCTACTTCCTCCGTTAAAAATTTAGAATTAATAGAACGAACATGGAGGTAGTCATTGTCTTTATCATCCAATAATAACTTGAAAATTTCACCCTTACGAATAACCTCATCATCATAAAAGGAATTTTCAACCACCGTTTCTACAACTAATGATTTTTCAATCACCGATTCGTCAATCAATGATTTTTCAACCACAAATTCTATAACGGGTTCTTCATCCTCAATAACTTTTGTATTATTATAGTGTCCGTAAACTTTTTCATCAAGAGCCTTCCAATAATTTTCATTAGCAACTAATCGTTTCCGAATATGATCATATGTATATGGAAAGACTCTAAAATCATCCCGAGCATGCACAAAAAACTCACTATAAGGGCATTCAGGATTTTCATGACAAAGACGTTGACAACTACAGTAGTTAGGTGCTGCATAAAAATTATATAATTCTTGTAGTGACGTAAGCATGGATATTTTCAACAAATAAAAAAAAAATAAAATAAAATAAATAAAACAAAATAATCTAGAATCTAATAATAATTAGAAATAAAAATAAAACCGTTTCCCCGGCAACGGCGCCAAATTTTGACAGGGTAAAGTCGTATCCCCTAATAAAAAATAATTACCTAAATCACTAACTACAGTAGATAGGGAAGTAGGGTCGAACTCCACAGGGAAACAAGTCTTTTTAATTCTAATTAATTATTATAATCTAAATTGTCCAAGTAACCAATATTTTTAGGTATGAATTCTATACTACGAAGAATAAGTTTAGGGAGAAAAGAATCAATAATAAGGAAACCTAGGGTCACAGGTTCACCAATAATAAATATTCCGGGATAAAACATAATAATTAATAATTAACATTGCACAAATAACATGATTAACAGGCTCTCGCAATTTATTAATCAACATAGATCTAACAGGCTCTCGCAATTTACTAGATCTAAGTTCCTATTAAAAATAGCCTTTAATATTAAATTAACATTTGCTCGATTCATCAATTCAATATTGCTAAACATTCACAATCAAATTACATCTGCTCGATTCATAATCTAATTGCAAAGAATTAAAACAATTCAATAAGAAATTATCATGCAATACCAATAATCAATAATAACAAATTATCCCTTCATATTAATTATGGATCCCCATAAACCCTAGAATTAAACTACTCAGACATAATCATAACTAAACTAATCAAATAAATTAAAGGAGACATGATGAAAGAAATAAAATAAATAACTGAGATTAAACCAAGAGTTGTAGAGAGGGAAACAAGAGAGAAAATAATACTAAGAGTTTAATTAAGGGAGAGAGAGAAAAGTTAGAGAGAGAAAAAAGAAAAGAAAACTAAAATTAAAACTAATTAATAAAACTAAAACTAAAAAACTAATGAAAACTTAAAACTCCCCTCTTACGTAACTACCTAAACCTTTATATAAGAAAGGAAAAGGAATCCTACTAAAACACAACTAAGAAAACTAATCCTAGTTGAACTCCCAAAAAACAAAGTTTAAAACTAACAAAAATAAACTAAAAGTCAGCCCACTAATATGCTTGGCCCGAAATAATTACACCAACAAAAGCAGCGAACAGTGGTAGCTTCGATCGGGCCAGCCTAGTTCACGCCCAACATCATCTCTAGTTGGGATTTCATTTGGGCTTTTTTTTTTATTGGACTTGAACTCTTTAATGCTTTATTTGCCTTATCAGTTGGTCCATACTCCATACACTAGCTTTTAAACCTTGGGACTCCTTTAGTCGAGCCCTTATTCACCGAACCAAATTTCTCTAACTTGACCTTGTGCTAAAAATATACGGTCATGAAATACGATCAAACTTTAATGTCTTTGTAGTGGCTCAATAAGTTCGGGAATTGTCATAAATATGCAAATTCCTACAAAATAATATCAACTCTACAAAAACACTAGAAAACGTATATTAGTAATAAAAGTAGCCCCGTAGAGCTCAAATAAGCACAAATATGACCGTTGGATGGGGAATAAAAATATATATAAAATAGACTCATCAGGTACCATGACACGTGTCAACACGTGATTGGTCAATTTTTTAAAAAATTAATAAAAACCATATAAAAACCCCTAAAAGCCAGCACTCTCTCCCCCACTCCTCAATCCTCGCCGTAACCCTAACAATAACCCTCGATCTCGCCGGAAATCGACCGACCAACCACCGAAAATAGCCGGTCGGCCTCTACCACCCACCCCCAACCTTTGAAACCGCCCAACCAGCCCTCCCCAACCCCAAAACGAGAGCATAACTTCGAATTCGACCACCTTAACGGTCTTCACAGGCGTGGATTGGGTCTGGAGGTTGAAGATGAAGTCGACGATGAGAATTAAGAGGGTGTTCGTGGATGTTCGTGGGTGTTCTTCACCGTAGGTGTTCGTGGAATCGTGGGTGTTCGTTAGAGAAGGAGAGAGAAAGAGGCATGAGAAGGAGAGAGAAGGGAGTTTCGTGGGTGTTCTTCAGGCAGGATTGCGCTGTTGCGGTTGGTCGGAAGAAGTAGGTGATGGTGGAAGCGGCAGAGCCGCGGTGTTGGGTGAAGAAAAAGGGTTTGAGCCACTATCGCCTGGGGTTTTATGGTGAATGTAAGGTGGCTGAAAGGGGGAGGGGATGGTTGGGATGACTTTTGTTTTATTTTTTTATTATTTTTTTGTATTAAGTCAATCATGTTTAATTTTTTTATATTAAGTCAATCATGTTATGACATACGACTTTTTAAAAAAAAAAAAAAAAAAAAAAAAAGGTTTACCCTTTTAGCAGGTAACCAGTTTTGGGGACTGCTGGAGGAAAACTCACCTAATAGTTAGGATTATTAGAAAATGAACGTTATTTGGGATTATTATAGGTAAATCGCTCATAGTTTGGATTATTAAAGTGTATTTTTCCTAAAAATAATCAAAGGTTAAAATAAACACGAACCTCAAGGATATGACCATGCCATGAAATGGAGATCCGAGGCACCTAGGCAGCTGCCACATAATCCATCACCCGGGTCGCCTTGCCCATAGCTGTAAGCATACGACACCTCTGCCCAACTCAATTTACCTAATGTCCCCATATCACTAAGACAAATAAGAAACTTTATGGCGAAACGCTCTCCCCGATCACTCAAGATAGTGACAGAAAGAACGTTGGTAATGTATATCCGAGCCAACTTCTCAGGAGTACACCGCCAATAAACCTCGTCAGCCGACAGCTCATCGGCAACAACCGAGTACGGACAAGACTACACATAAATGTAAAGGGCCGGTCGCAAGACGATCCACCACGAGGTCCTGCATTCTCTCATCTAACCCCTTCACAGTCTCCATACCTCGCGCTCACCTCCGAAAGGAAAACCGTTATCTTAGAGAAGTCGTAAGGGGTAACCATCATCTCCCCCACGAAAAGTGGACTATGTTGGTGGAATCCTACCAAAACTCCAACAACATGTGAAGGAAAGCTGACGACGTAGGCTGACTCGATAAATCCCAAAGAGCTGCCAATCGGGGGGCTAATCCTCGAAGACTCCACCACCTCATATATATTTATACGGTTATGACTTTTTGAAAAAAAGAGAAGTATAAAAGAGGAAATGAGAGAAGTGATGAAAATAGTGGCGCAAAAGAACTCACTATGCCACACTAACTCTGGATTAAAATATGATGGTATGGGTCCTACTTAAGGACCTGAGGGTCCCAGTCGGGAGGAGCCTCCCAGATCACATCCTTGTGGCATCGTCAATAAGCTCTGAAGCGTCGCTCCAGAACCTCCTCAAGGGGACGCGTCACCCTCTTTTGAGGGTGAACCACATCGTCGGGCACTGGTCCTCCTAGATCCTCGTCAGCATCGACGAATAGAGGGGAGTTCATACTATAATTGATAAAAAAATAATTATTTTTTGTTTACTTTCTTATAAACTAATATACGTGTTCCAGATCCATTTTAGCGGCATAACAACTGCTGAGAGGACAAAACACAAAAATCAAATGCCACCCACGCTTGAGGGCTACGATGCCCGTAGTTAAACTCAGTAAATGAGGTCTTGTAACACCCACAGAGCCATCCTATACCAATTTCAACTAAAGCGTTCGATAGATTATTTTAATAAATCTCAATGAATAAACTTTTTATAGATGAATAATTTTCATACAAACGTAATTATCATCTACCAGAAAATTTTGAGGTTCGAACATAGCAAAAATAAGATAATATGTATACTTCGCACCATTTTTTCGGATTCAAAAATTTTCAATTATGATTCATGAAAGGCATTATAGGTCTAACACTATAATTCACTTCATAATCAACAAGTATAACCAAATGAGCAAGCAAAAAACAACAAAATTGAACTAAAACCAAAGAAAAATGCCATGACACACTTAAATCAAGATATGCTCATACAAGGTTCAATACTCAACCTTTTTTCATGAAATTTGTTGTAAAACACCCCTAAAAACATAGCATAATTACATGGAGTAAACAATTTTACGGAAAAAAGCCAAATTAAAAACCCCCAATTTCAAAATCAAGGGTTTTTTCGGTTCGGATTTCCCCAAATTTGACAAAAAAAAAAAGCAACAAATAAGCGAAATAATAACCTTGGATTATGGAAAATACGAATGGGGAACGAAATCTACTTCCTTTATCTTCAAAAAAACAAAAAAAAAAAAACTTTAGCTTTGTAAAGACAGAAAGAGTCAAAAATGGCGAAAAGGAAGCAGAGAGAATGCGAAATGAAAATCGCACTCAGCGATTTCTTTTTGCTGATTTAAATGTCGCGCGCAACTACATCTGTTGCACGTGAGATCCCAGCGCAACTACTAAGCATACTTTTTGACGTTTTTCGTGAGCGTGTCTTAAAACGTTCCAAGGTGGTTATTACGTACAAGATCCCATAGATTGGTTTGTCATTTTACTGTACTGACTTTATAAATGTTACATTTTTTCGTTTTTTATTTTTTTTATTTTTGCGTCCACAGCAAAAAGAATGATGTATCATACCACGTAAAATTTTATGGCGTAGGCATAAAATTTCATCCTCTTCCCAACAACGTGATCTTCTTCCCATAACGAAAACAGTAGAACATCTTTACGAACTTTAGGCATTAGCTTTACGAGTCGACTAGCACGCCTAACCTTCGTGAACAGACACATTCTCGATTAGAAGAAAATACGGTAGTTAGTGAGCTTACTTTCATACCCGAAATTTAGGGCCGGGTGTACATCCACCCCTGTATAAAGAGCGACATGACGAAGTCGCACCTATTTTGACACGTGCCCTTAGTCTTGAGACGCGTGTTTTCATCTTGTGGACAAAAATACTGAGAGAATTGCCGATTTTCTCCTCTGTCACTGGATTTGGATGTATGCGTCCAATCTTGAGACATGTATTTTTATCTTGTGGACCCCGAATACTTCATTTTGACAAGCGAGTGTCAAAACCTCTATTCACGTGTTATGCTCCGAACGCCAAAACACCTCTCTTTTTATCATCTTTACCTTGTTATAATCATGGAATAAAGTCTGAATGACATATCGAGGGACTTTAGATCAATGATGCCATATTGAGGGGATATCATCCTCTTTATACTTTTTAAACCGATATATTCTCATGACATGACATCACTTAGGACAACCTTTGTAACACCCTAGAAATTTCTTTCCTTTAAATACCTATTGTACTCTTTAAAAATACAATTTAGGAATATCTAAGACATTACCGCCATCGTGAAAACGGCTAAGGTAACTATAAAAGATATACAACGGAAGACTTAAAATCAAAAACCGTTTAAAACATGTCAACTCAAAATTCATCCAAACAAAAGTAAAGTTAAAACCAAATCAAACGAAGTCAAATATAAGTCAACCTATAACTTGGAACCATTAGAGGCCCTTATTAAAAATCGAACCAAATCCAAAACTTAACATTAGTTCCACATATAAATAATATCATAAATAAGTAAAGCATAAAACATATCGTAACTAATGAAAACTAGCATGATTCGCTCTTCAATCATGCCCCGTCATGAATATGCTTCAATACCTGAAAAGCTTATCTCTACTTTTTTCCACTACTCTCTATTAAAAATGGATCATCATAGGGCCAAAAAAAAGACATGGCCAAAACACACACACACACAGACAATCAGCAAAGCTGAGTACATTAACGTAAATAAACACACTAACATGATTTCACCTATCAACACACACTTACCTCAATGCACCTATTTACAAGCACACACAACATTCACCAAGACTTTTCAACTAGACCACTAAATAGTTTATTTAGCATTGATCACACATCGAACGGGTTTCCAACTCTACCTCCCCCAAATAAATAAAGGTTAATTGACACGGGAGCTAACTGTGCCAGCACAAAACCACACATAGTTGGCGGAATTCCAGCGCATAATAATAATAAAAAGGAATGTACAACGCCCCGTACTCCATTAGAAGTTATGATCAAATATAAAGTCACATAACTCCCCCCATATGTTCATACTCAAGGTATAGACGTTCCTAGAGTTTTAGTGCATAATCTCTTTCACTTTACGTTATTTACATATTGTAGACATCTACTTTGGCCTCCTGTCTCGACAGGAAGTGCAATGACGATAAATAAAGCTATCTTCGTGTTGGATCAAGGTGAAGAATACTTATGGATAACTGGTTAAGCAATAAAACACAAAAGACTAGCCCAAATTAAAGAAGAATAAAACAAAGGTCCAATTAACTAACCTAACCATAAATAGGATTAAGCCCGTGCTTAAACCATAATAATGACGGATTTATGAGCGCTTTAGTGCTTCCGCAAAAAAAGTCGCGCG
The DNA here is from genome assembly GCF_948465745.1 of Chenopodium album. Lineage (NCBI taxonomy): Eukaryota > Viridiplantae > Streptophyta > Magnoliopsida > Caryophyllales > Amaranthaceae > Chenopodium > Chenopodium album. Next base: position 47,590,198 of record NC_137839.1, read on the forward strand.
CATCTCACAAAGTCGCAACTATATCAGTTGCGCGCGACACCCAGTGCAACTTCTAGAGTTGCGCTGCGGGAAGATTTGTAATTATTCTGAAATTATACGGAAAATATAAAATTGAATCTTACCATAAAGTCGCGCGTAAGACCAATAGTTGCGCTGCACATAGCAGCACAACTTTATAACTTGCGCTGGGTTGCCGCGCCCAACTTTATCTAATGCGCGCGACACCTGCTGCGGCAGAAAGCTCAAAACCCTAAACCTAATCCTTCTATATAAATACAGGCTTAAACCGACACTTTAACAGATAGAAATTAACCTAAAACTCTGCCAAAATAACTTGTGAACTCTTGCAACCTAGCCCTCTTGTCCTAAACACTCAACCTTTCGATACTTTGTTACTACGGTGGAGGTTCCCCAACAAGAAGGTGTCCATAAGTGTCCTAAACGGAGATCTAGCAAAGAGAAGTGGTAAATTCCCGAGCACTTAGTTAAATCACCTTTATTTTTCTTGTTTAAAAGGACTTAGTTAAACCAATTAGTGTTATTTGATCACTTTTAAAATAATTAATTAATCAATTCCACATAGTATCTTGCGTTAAATAAAGACTATAATTGAATTAAATAATTGTTGGCTGATCAGTTAAGCCAAGGCGAATCTTTTTTATTTATTGTTCTTTCACGAATATTATTAAATAAGAATAACGACTTTTGTAATGTAATTCCTACGTGAATTAATGCTTGTAAGTAAAATCAACTAACATAGTTTTAGGTATCGCGTTTTGGTGATGAAATTGTGAAAAAGGAAGAGCTAGTAGAGGTCGTACTAGGGCTAGGATGACGATTCCCCTCTAAAAGGAACGTTATCTTAGTACCCTCGCTCCCGAACTTATTTCTGGTTTGTAGACCAATTTGGGCATGGGTAAACATATGATTAGTGCAAATTATTCCATGAACTCCACATGGAAGAAAGGCTTGAACGAGGTTTATGAGTTTTTCCTAAAACTCATTGGCGATTCCTATTTGTTTCTTATAAAAAAGCGTGATGATAGAATCAATTATAATTCAAGGTCCCCTAAACAGTCAGGAATTCAAATGCTACTACACCCTAACAAGTGTAAACTCCTAGGCTTTAAGTGGCCAAGGGCATTTAAGGAGAGTACCCCTTACAATGGGATCACCCTCCTTACAGTGGCGACTCCACTGGGGACTTAGAGGTTACATGATTAATTCGTAGTTATGGTCCAAGGTATCAAACACTAGGTTGCCTATAGGTTGTAATGAGAATTAACTTGGATAATCTCTAGTTAGAGAGCAAGACTTGAACGCATAATATCTTCCTTTTGCACAAAAGTAAAAACCAAACAAGCAACATTGCATCATGCATAAGCATAGCATACTTAAACCATTGGGGATTGGCTCATTGACTAGGGGTCGCCAACACTAGGCGTCTATCCCAAAATCAATAACAATCATCTCACCCATATCACCAACAAAATGTTGGGATGACGATGTCATGGGTAACACGTTGAGTGATTGATTTATGCATCGTTTCTTAAGGTATGGTACCTTTGGACACCCAAGCCTTTTTTGACTTTAGAATGGCATTGCATGAATCTTGACTTATAACATGCTTATGTGATTATGTGACTATGTGCAACGTGTTAGGTTAGTCTTCTTTTAATTTTTAGTTTGATCTAGGTTCCCAATTACGAAGTTGTCTCTTCGTGATTTAGCGTCATATTCAAAGGATAACATAAAAAAAAAAGAAAATAAAGGGTCAAATAAAAAAAAGATTAAAAAAACGCTCGATTAAAAAAAAATACTACGAGCAGGTGGCGTGCGCAACTCAAGAAGTTGCGCGAACCCTCCCAGCGCAAGTTATTTTGTTGCGCGCGATAGCCGCGCGCAACTTAGTAGCTTGAGCGTGTCCACTGGACGAGTCAGTTTTGATTTCTCAAAAAGTAAATTGGCTCGTCCGAACAATCTCTTCATTGAATAATTGTTAAGGGCGATCTTATCCGTTTGAGTATATTTTACGTCTTTTTTCTTTTGTTTTTTACCTTTCAAAAGCAAGCGTATCGATTTACTTATCCTTTCGTACTCCTTTAGGGAAAGTTTTCAAGCTTGAGAAAAAGGACCCCTGGGCACCCACATTCTACGTTTTCCACTCAAAGATCAACCCCTTTCAAACCACTTTTCTTCGACAACTAATCCTAGTCCAACAACAATGACAACCGTCGAAGAACTTCAACAAGAGATTCTTCGTATGAGAGAGGAAAAGGCAAAAAAGGCTTAGGAGAAGAATTAAGAAGATGGAAAATGCTGAAAAGAAAAAAGATGAAGCGTTGGCCTTACAAGAAAAGATGGAGCAATTATCCATTAAAGAAAAGTCGTTAGAGAAGCTAGTTCTTCGTGCTACAATGGGGAACAAGTACTTTTACGCAGAAAAGTTTGCTCCTCCACCAGGACTTGCTTTACCAGAAAAGTTTGTAGCTACGGACTTGCCAATATTTAAGGTGACCAATAATCCAAAAAATCACTTAATGTGTTTTACTGGCACTATGGCAATAAAGGGAGTTGATCCTAAGCTTTATGCTTTGACTTTCCCTTTATCACTATACCCAACCGCGAGAGAGTGGTACTGTAGACACCCATTAGTTTCTCCCCAAAACCAAACCCGGTGATGAGTACCTTTCACGTCGAATCATAATCGAATGAAGTGAAAGTGTAGAAAGTCTATTGTTGCGGATAGTTTTAATTGCTTTTCTCTTCTCTCTTTTTTTGAAAACCTATTTTAAGAAAACACCAAATCCAGTTTTGTTTGTCCATAGCAAGGGTCCAATAATGGTGTAGTTGGATGGGGCTTGAAAAGAGCTTTCCATTGATATATTATATACCCAATTCCGATGAATAATGAGGAAATTATGACCAAATTACTAAACTGGGCCCGGTTTGATCCTTATATGCGGCCCAATGATCTAGAGGAGGGCCTAATATGGATTTATCATTCCTAATGCAATTAGGATTGGTTTTAGCCTTCTAGATTCTTCTAGAAAGTTCTTTTCATTCCTAATTCAATTAGCATTGATAAATTGACTTTTGTTGGCTTTTTAGAGTTTTAAATAGAATAAAAGAATGTTTTTACGGAAAATACGATTTTGCCCTTTTGTACGGCTAAATTTTATCTGAATTAAAAACGAGTGAAAAAATTAATTAGCGTCTGACGACAGACATTTGCGCCTCGTGCTAATGCCTGGCGCCTGGCGCTAGCCTTAGCGCCTGGCGCTAATGGTCAGCGCCTAGCGCTAACTTCTTTTATCCTTGTCGAAACTCTGATTTGTTTTTCTATCTGTTTGGCTAATTTTCGCTATAAAAAGCCTCCTAAAATCTCCGATTTTCATCACCAATTCTAATTAAACATCAATAACTCTCTAATTCTCTTCTCTCTCGAAGCTAAAGTTCTCTCTCCCTCTCTTTTCTAAACCAAACTTTTTACATACAAAATTTCGCATTCACAAGATTTAGAAATACCTAGCATTGTTCGAAGTTGCCTTCTCCCTAGATGTGAAAGGTTTTAATTTCTGAGGGTTTGGTACCAAATCTCTATTTCAATTATTTAATTTAATTGTTTGTTTTATTATTTTCCTTTAAGTTACTAACGCGTGTATTTTGTTATTAGAAAGAGATACAAGGCATCCAAGTAAGTGTTTTAATGGTTTTTATTTATATTATGATGTAGAAATCATGCTTAGGTTATTATTATGATTCCTAGTGTCATGTTAGGGTGTTTTGATCTTCCAAGTATCATGTTTAGGGTAACAACTAAAAATTCCTAATATCAAGTATGATTAAAAGTACGATGCTTCCTATATTTTTTCCTAATATTTTTGTTAGTATCATGTTAGGGCTAAAGCTTTGATTTTTAATTTTTAGTGACATGATAGGGTTTGTTATTAATATTGTTAGTATCATGCCTAGTATCTTGCTATTATTGTTATGCTTTAACATCAACATGATTATGATAATTATGATTATTATTATGATTATTATTATGTTGCTTGATGTTTATTTTTGTTATTGCTTGATCACGCCTTTTATGCATGTTAATGGAAATTTGTACTTGTAATCACGCTTAATAAGATAATTAATAATCTTGTTTAGGGTTAATATGATTATAATTCAAGTGATTGCCAATAATAGTTTTATTTGTGCATTAAAATTCAACCAAAATAAATAAACAGGTTTAGGGTTAAACCTAATGATTGCATATTAGTCAAAAAGCGCACATGAATACGATTATAATAAAGTAGAGGCCTATTATTAGGGCAGGTTAAATATCTTTTAGGTTGGATTTGTACCTTCATCCCAGAACTACCAGTTATGGTTCAAGACCTAATGGAGTTGACGATCTCCTAGATCGTTAAGGGGTGTAACCTTCACCTCGTGAACGGTTTACAAGTTCCTAAAACTTGCTGGTGACTCTTTTGCTCTATCTTCTTTCCCTTTGGATGCCTCTATACTTTAGTGTATGATCATAATGGGGTTCAAGCTAGGGATAATGCTTGAAATATTCCCTAAAATTTGGCAACTCCACTGGAGACGATTTCTATTTTAATTCCTGAAATTTATTTCTACAATGATTTAGAATGAGTGGATGAGACTCGAAAAGTTCTAAGTATTTCATGTGCGTAATTTTTATTAACATTATTGACATATGCATAAAAAAGATCTCATTGGAAAGACCATCCGTAATGAATTAAAACATAGGATTTTGACACGAAGGAAATTTGAAGAATATCTTTCACAACTAGGATCGAAAAAATGCTGCGCGAAACTGGAAAATTTTATCGAGCACAGAAAGCTGCTGAGCCATGTAGGAACTAGCGTCAGGGAACAAAGTCTAGCGCCAACAATTTGACATTAGCGCCAGGCGACAGCTTCTGTCGCCAGGCGCTAAAGCCAAATTGTGGCGCTGGCCTCTGTTTGCTGGCGCCAAGTTCTTCCAATACCGAGCCTGAAATATGCGTTCTAATTTTGACCAGTTTTTAGCACTGTTTGCTCGATCCTACTTCCTGATTGAGTTTTTCTCACTTTTCAGAAACCCATATGTGGTCTACATATGAACATAACCCTCTGGGAATTCATGCTCCATCTAACTGATTGACCGCTCTTAGCAACAAAGGGTACATCCGAGAATGTTGAATTCATCAAACCATGGAAGCGAGTTTTTCTAAACTCGCGGTGTCCCATCCACTCGCGCCAACCCTTCACGGTTAGGCTTCCGCGTGGTGCATTCGGATAATTAACCATGGACCCTCTATTGACTAACCCATATCCCGAACTTTAGAAAACTAGAGCCATTGTTAGGTTGCAAACTCATTGCATCATGTTGTGCCTACTTGACTAATTGTGCATTATTGGGTGTGCATCCTCTATGTGTTTTTCCTAACCGTTAGTTTGACCTGTGTTAAGATTAAATAAACTGATTTATGACTAAAAGAACTTTTCCTAATTAATGAATGAATGAATTAATTAATTTGAGTAATTAAAGTTTAATAATTTAATCATAGTTGACTTAGTACGACTTTAGGCATACCCTGTAGAGTAATAATACCGAAAGCAGTTCCAGATCGAAGTTCCAGCAATGGCGCTAGGATTAAAAGTGCAGCGCCACTCTGTGGAGCATAGCGCCTGGCGACAGTCCTATCGTCTGGCGCTATACTGTAAAGAGAGGCGCCAGTCCTGTCGTTTTGGCGACAGTTCAGTTTGTTGCTCGAGTCATCACCTTATGTCTAATTGAATAGTTTTCTAGTCGATTTAGTTAATTTATACCTTGTCAAGTCATTAATTGAGTCTAAGCACTAAGTCCCATGGTCTTACACAAGAGTCAAATCATGTCACTTACACTCACCACATAAAGCACACACTGATGCACACTTTGACCATGTCTAAGGGAGTCTTGTATGCGCGTTTTTTCCGTCATTTTTTTAGGGGGGTAAGTCGGATATTAATCCTCCAATTAAACCAAAAATATATACCTACCTTATTTTTGCCAAAAAAAAAGATATTAATCCTCTAATTAAACCAAAAATGTATACCTACCTTATTTTTTCCAAAAATAGATATTAATCCTCCAATTAAACCAAAAATGTATACCTACATTTTTTTTTGCCCAAAATATGCACCCTACCTTATTTTTGCCAAAAATATGCACCCTATTTTTGCTTTTTTTTTTCAAAAACGTAAAGTCAAAGTCAATTTGAGTCAAGTCATTAAAACAAAAATGGTTTAATTTACAGCGCGTGGTCAAGAAAGGAAGGGCGTTTGATTAAAGACAACATTTTTATTCAAGTCCAACTTTTCGACAAACCGATCACTCGTAAAAGGAAAGCTAAGACAATAATGGCAACTCAAGAGGAAGTTAATGAGATCAAGAACCAATTGATTATTGTGAAACAACAACAGATGGACCTCAAGCAAGAGAGTCTGAGCAAACTGTCTAGTTACTATAAGTTTCAAGGAACTAGCTCACAAGGGGTCTAGGTGGACAAGGATCTTCTTCCGCAGAAGTTCAATGCCAACGACATCCCGAAATTCAAAGCGACTAACAACCTTTACTTTCATCTAAGAGCCTTCGAAACAATAATGAGTATTAAGGGTATTAACAAGAAGGTGTTTTCCTCTTTGTTCTCCCTATCGATCGAAACCGTTTGCAAACAATGGTTCTTTTCTCTTGTGAAAGAAAGAACCTCTACTTGGGAGTTTATAGTAAACGGTTTCATTGATAGATATAAGTGCAATATTCAAGTTGAGACTGACTATAGGGAACTTGAAATCCTCAAACAGAAGGAGAATGAAGGTTTCACCTCTTTCTTTAACAAATGGAGATAAACCTCTTCTAAGATGATTAAGGTGCCAAGTGAAAAAGAATCTGTGAGATTATTCACCAAAAACCTTCAAGAGAAGTACTCCAAGCATCTCAAATACCAGAATAATCTCCATACCTTCAAGGTCGTCTATGACATTGGAATCAATATTAAAGATGACCTGGCTAAGCAAAAAGCTGCTAACAGTAACTCCAACAGTGGCTGGAAAGGCAAGAAGAACGACAATCCTTCTTCTTCCAAAACCACCCACTCAAACAATGTTAGTATCTTTAACTTAAGTGAAGTCCTTGCTATGAATAATCAAGAACAAAAGAAACCATTTAGGAGGAACTTTACTCCTATAGGTATGAGTTATGACATCGCATTTGACCGATTAAATGCAAAAGGTCTTATAACTCCTATTGGATCATTTAGGGACCCAACGGTCGAGAAGAGAACGAATAATTGGAACCCCAATGCACATTGCAAGTATCACCAAAGTAGGGACCATCTTACCGAAAATTGTTGGAAGCTTAAGGAAGCTATCTAAGAATTAATCAACAACAACTAACTACGATTGCCTCCTGCCAGTAAGAAGCCGAGCATTGATAATGCACCTCTCGCTCACTCTTTGGCCATCTATGATGAAGAAAACAAGGTTGATCCCTCATCTCTCATCAAGCCTATAGAGGAAATCCATGCTATTGAAGATGAGAAGGAGATCTTTTTCGATGCCATGGATGACATTCTTGAACTAGCAAGTAAAGAGAACATACAATTGCTTACATTGTCCATGATGGAGGGATCAAACTTGCTGCGTGAAGCTCTTGAAGTCGCAAATAAACAATTAGAGGAGCTTTAGAAAAAGTGCGACAAGGATCCACCAACGAAAAATAAACCCAGGAGAGAGTTCACACCCATGGGAATGACCTATGATGCTACTTTTGATCGCCTCTTTGATCAAGGACTAATCAAGCCTATTGGCCCTACCGAGGATCCAACACCAGAAAAGCTTTCTTCAAGACGGGATCCCAATTCCTATTGCAAGTACCATCAAGGAAACGGTCATACCACGAATGAATGCTACAAGTTTCAAAACCTCATTCAAGATCTCATGGAAGAAAACAAGATCCCATTGCCTCTAGCTAGCGAGAAAACGAAGAAACCCTTTTCTTTGCAAGTAATTGATAAACCCAAGAAGAGTAATAGACTCTACACTTCAATTGGGATTCCATATGCTCAAAAGTTCAATATGCTCTCCGAGAGTGGCGAGGTCAAACCTCTCGAACTGAGACCATTTGAATCATTAAAAAGGACAGATAGGTTTTATTGTCAATACCATCATTTAGGGGGTCACACTATTGAAAACTGTTTTAAATTTAAAGATTTAATTCAGAAAATGATTGATGACAAAAGTCTAGTCCAAATTCAACAAGAGGAAGACATAAGTATTAATGGAGTGTGGGACAGTGATGAAGAAGACGTTTACTTAAAAGACATGGTAGGACCTCCACCTTCAGTGTCATATGCCATGGATGACTTCTGGGTTGAAGAAGATTCATCCATAGACGTCCTCACAAGATCCTGGAGAATGCAACCTTCTATTTCGGCACAACCTATACCAACTACGCACCAAGTTCCCATACCTATTATAGAACACAATGATATTGTCAAACAGTTCAAGAAAACCAAGGTTGAAATGAATGTATGGAAACTTCTAGCGACATCTCGAGAGCGTAGGTTGGCATTGATGAATGCCTTGGATAAGATATGGATAGATTCTGACACCACTCCTGAAGGGTTGGCTAACTTCCTTACGAGTGATCTCCCTAGTCCTATCAACTTGATCATCTTTTCTGACAAGGATTTACCTCTAGAAGGTGACAAGCACTATAAAGCATTAAACCTCACAGTAGTTTGCAAGAGAATGAACGTCCCTACGACTCTTGTAGAAAATGGATCGGCCATTAATGTCTGTCCACTCAAACTGCAAGGATGTTAGGCATAAGGGATGAAGACCTAATCCCGTCAACACAAGGAATAATATCTTACGACAACACTCGTCGTCAAGCTCTTGGCAAGATCACTATAAATATAACAGCGGGAGTAATAGAACACGCTACTACATTCCAAGTAGTAGATATTAAGGCTTCGTTCAATTTATTGTTGGGATGCCCTTCGCTTCATGACCTAAAAGCCATCCCTTCATCTCTCCACCAACAGGTAAAGGCCATAGTTGGAGGAATTCCCGTTACGATCGATGCTCACCCATGAGGATTAAAGCCATTGAAAATCCAATAATTAATGTGGAGCACGATGAAGATGATGAAGATTTGTGGGGCTTTAATGAAGAGGTCTCCTTAATCGAGAAGGATGAAAGGACCCCTCTCTGCCAAGACCCCTACTCCAATATAATAGTGAATGCTATTCTGAAGAAGCAAGGACATTTTCCCAAGATGACCCTAGGAAAGAAAAAAGGAATAGCAAAATCACTGGAATCACCTGGCCTCCCTAAATTAGACACTTTCGGACTTGGTTTTTAACCAACTCGGGAAGATCTGAAGCGAGCCCAGGAAAAGTCAAAAGCACGTAGGAACGCTCGCATCCAAAAGAATGCAATCCCAATGGATCAGTATCTTCTTACCCTCAATGGACAATTCATAAAAGAAGGGGAGGACTATCCATGCCACGAATTTCCCAAACCTTTTGTCGTAAATGGCATAAGGCAACCGGGATTCGAAATTTTCCTAGATTGCCATTTTATAGAAGAAATCCCAACTCCAATCCACAAGGAGAAAGCACCCCCATGCTTTGACTTTAATGTCATGGGATTACTATTTGGGCAAGAAAAAGATGAGCCAACATACATAGAGGATAACTCCTCACTCATCCAAACGGTCCTACAAAGCGAAAGTTTGATCCCTTAAAGCTCATCACTCCAGCGGAAGGATCACTACAAGTGTGGCGCAAGACCGTCAAGGTGACTACTCCAAGCGGAAGGAAAATCTCCATCACAACGGGGCAAGGATCGATGTTCGAAGAGTCGTCTGAGTCAGAGTTAGAGCTAGAGTCTTTTCCCATAGAATCATCTAAATCTTTAGTTGTAGCACCCTCTTCTTCTATCTCTTCCCCTAGAATATTTAGCGATCAAGTCCCTGAGGACATATCTCTCTTCGATGTAATGATTTTCGAATTTAATAATATGTCTTCTTCCCCTTACTCCTCGTGCTTTTCTTTAACCCAAGATGACGAGCATTGCTTAACTAACAAAGAAAATGACAAAGAACTTATTAAAGCAATGGAAACACTTGAAAAGAAAACACTAATAATTGAGGAAACTGAGACGGTTGATACCTCAAATGATTCAACCTATAAAAGAGAAGTTAAAATCGGATTAAGACTTGATGAACAAGAAAGAACCGATTTAATTAATTTGCTTAAAGATTTCATCGATTTATTCGCTTGGTCATATGAAGATATGCCAAGAATTAATAGAGAAATAGCTCAACACACTATACCGCTAATTCCAGTAATGAAACCTGTAATAAAAAAGTTGCGTCGAATTTAACCCGATGTAGCTCTTAAAATAAAAGAAGAAGTTCAAAACAAAATAACTGCAAGTTTTATTAAGGTATCCAAATACCCTGAATGGGTCGCCAACGTCGTCCCAGTTCCTAAAAAGGATGGAAGGGTAAGAATGTGTGTCGACTATCGAGATCTAAATAAGGCAAGTCCAAAGGACGGCTTCCCTTTACCACCCATCGATATTCTGCTAGATAACACAGCGAATCATGCACTTCTCTCGTTCATGGATGGATACGCGGGGTACAATCAAATTCTCATGGAAGAAGAAGACATGGAGAAAACAACCTTCATAACACCATGGGGTACTTACTACTACACAGTAATGCCATTCGGGTTAAAAAACGCGGGTGCTACTTACCAACGAGCAGCGATTGCCTTGTTCCATGACATGATGCATAAAGAAGTTAAACTATATGTGGACGATATGATTGTGAAATCAAATGATCGCCCAGGCCATCTAATAGCCTTGAGAAAATTCTTCGAAAGGCTAAGAAAATACAACATGAGGTTGAATCCATCCAAGTGTGCTTTTTGAGTCACCATAGGCAACCTTTTGGGTTATGTCATAAGTTCTAGAGGAATAGTGATGGACCAAACATAGATCAAGGAAATCATGTCAATGCCACCGCCCAAAACTGAGAAGCAAATTCGAGGATTTATTGGCCGGTTGCAATACATAAGCAGGTTCATATCAAAATTTACAACAATATGTCAACCAATTTTCAAAAAGCTTAAAAAGAATGTACCAGTATTATGGGATGACAAGTGTCAAAAAGCCTTTAAAAAGATCAAAGCCTATCTCGTAAATCTACCCGTATTGGCACCAGCACTTCCAGGAATAGCTCTTAGGTTGTACATAAAAGTCACCAAAGAATTAATGGGAGCCATGCTAGCGCAAGAAGTAGAAGGCAAAGAAAATGTGATCTACTATCTGAGCAAAAATATGCTCGAATATGAGGTACGCTATACACCACTCGAGAAATTGTGCCTCGCATTGGTGTGGGCCACAACCAAGTTAAAAAATTACATGGTCATGCATACAATCTTTGTAGTTTCCTGATTAGATCTACTCAAGTACTTATTCGAGAAATCTACACTTAATGGGCGCATATGAAGATGGATAATAAACTTAGCCCAATTTGACGTAAGATTCATGCCTCAAAAAGCTATCAAAGGATCTGTGGTTTCGGATTTTCTAGTGGACTTTCCAATAGAAGATTCAATGCCAATACACGACAAAGAATTTCAAGACAAAGACTTGATGGTCACCGAGGACGATACTTGGACCTTATACTTCGATGGAGCCTCAAACCAAAAAGGATGTGGCGTTGGATTATTACTAGTATCACCTAAAGAAGAGCATGTTCCAATCTCCATAAAGCTTGATTTAGACGTTACCAACAACGCTGCTGAATACGATGCATGCGTGGTAGGCCTTGAAACAGCTTTGGCATTGGGAGTGAAAAAATTACGGATATTTGGAGACTCTTCATTGATCATCAATCAGATCTCTAAGAGATGGAAAGTAAGGAGCAAAAGTCTAGCCCCTTACCAAACTTATCTGGAAATTCTCACTAATCAGTTAGAGAAGGTGGAATACACGTATCTACCTGGAGAAGAAAATCAATTTGCTGATGCCATAGCAAGACTAGCCTCTATGTTTAGGATTCCTACGGAAATCGAGCAAAGTCGTCTAACCATAGAAAAAAGGCATAAACCATCCTATATTAAAGCTATAGAAGATGATGAAGTGATCAAAGATGAAGAAGAAGAAGAATAACCGTGGTATACGGATATACTTAACTATGTCACAAAGGAGAATACCCTACCCATGCTGACAAAAGAGCAAAACGAGCATTAAGACTCTTGGCTTCCCAATACGTACTCATAAACAACGAGTTACACAAAAGGATACCTAAGGGTCGAGCCCTCTAATGTGTAGGAAAAAAGGATGCTCATCGAGTAATGAGGATAGTCCACGAAGGAATTTGTGGAACTCACTTAAATGAAAAATGCTAGTCCAAAAGATAATGCGAGAAGGATACTATTGGACTACCATGAATAGGGATTGTCATCAATACGTAAAAAGATGCCCTAAGTGTCAAATTTACGCAAATCTACAACATGTTTCTCCATCTCTACTTTACACCTACACTTCGCCTTGGCCATTCTCTACATGGGGAATTGACAGCATTGGTAAAATCACTCCCCCAGGAACAGGAGGTCACGAATATATCTTAGTGGAAATTGATTACTTCACAAAGTGGGTTGAAGCACAACCATACGCTAAACTCACTGCAAAACATGTAGCACTCATTATCGAAAGAAATATTATTTGTCGATATAGAGTCCCACATGAAATGATAAGTGGCAATGGAACTCACTTTCAAGCTGAATGTGAAGAATTGTTACAAAAATATGGCATCCAAAATCATCATTCTTCTCCTTATAGACCTTAGGCAAATGTAGCAGTCGAAGCAGCTAATAAAAATTTAAAGACTATCTTTGAGAAAATGACAGAAAATTACAAGGATTGGCCTGAAAAACTCCACTTCGCATTGTGGGGTTATCGCACGTCAATTCGCACATCAACAGGAAATACGCCATTTTCCGTGGTTTATGGAATGGATGTTGTACAACCTTTAGAGCTAGAGATACCATCTCTACGAATTGCATTAGAAAGCAAACTCAATGAAGTTGAATGCACTAGGGCGAGATATGAGGAGCTAATTCTACTTGATGAAAAACGACTAGAAGCTCTACATCATACTCAATGCTCTCAAACTCGTATGGTTAGGCATTTTAATTAGAAGGTTAAAACAAGAAACATCAAAGTAGGATACTTGGTGTTAAAAGCATTAAGGAAGAATGTTCTAGATCCAAGGGGGAAATTTAGGCCTAATTGGTCTGGACCCTATATTGTCAAAACAATCCTGTCAGGAGGTGCAACAAAATTAACTGATATGGATGGCAATGAGTTCTCGAACATGAAAAATCTTGACCAACTTAAAAAGTACTACCCATAATTACTTGAGTAGGACACTCAAGAGAGCTACGTTTGGCCTGATTCCTTAAGAAAGGATACTTAAGCAACCCTTTACGGGTGCGACCACTTTATTTTTTCCAAACCTCGCATCCCAGACCTAATAATAAACTTCACAGAAAATCGACGAAACATCGGCGTCACAGAAAAAAATCCCAGCGCCAGCCGATAAATCTTAGCGCCACAGGACAATGTTTGTCACTCGACGCCAGACTGCCGCAGTTGGCGCCAGTCGTAAAAGCGCGGCGCCGTTTTTCTGGGAAGTAACTGGGAATATTTCAGTGTTTTTCGGAAAATTTTTTACTTCCGTACTCGAAAAAAATTTCAGGAAAATTAAATTTTCAGTTTTCGTTGCTTTAATAAATTAAATTTAAAGGAGATAATTTAATTAAAAAAAAGCGGCAATTTCATTAATAAAATAAATTAACAATTACATTATTGATGGAATTTAAATAAAGCTTAAATAAATTAACTTTAAATTTAAAACTAAGTCTAATAATTGAAAGTTAAGCAATGCTTTAATCTTTTTTCTCTTTCTTTGCTCTCTTCCAATTTTTATCTGCATCCTCTTCTTCATCCATAACCTTAGCTAGTAGGCATCCTTTAGAGGACCTTCATTCAATCTTAGAGTAAATTGTTTCTCCCTTAGCTAGGACTCCATATTTCTTCTCTACCCAAGCCTTCTTCTCTGTAGTGTCAGCTTTTCTCTTTCCTTTATCCTTCGTAGAGCTTTTATTCCTATGCATTGTAGGTGTTTTGAACTCAACTCTTTCACCCAAGCGTTCCTTAATGGGAATCACTTTGTCACCTAGACGACTCTTCACATTAGTTTTACTCTAATTTTTCTTCATGTCCTTTGATGGTTTCTTCAGAAGCCACTTCTTCACATCATTGGGAAAGGAAGTAGGAACCTTTTGGGTGATCACTTCCCATAAAAGGTCTAGCGCTCCAATAAGAATCAAATTTGTCTACTTCTTGAGAAACAAGATATTCATAGGGACGACGAATATCCCTGGAAGGAATTGTTTGAAGTAGGTCGTACTGTCTTTTTACTCAGCAGGGATAATAAAATATCATTCTGGACAAGCTTAGAAGACGACAGAAAGGTTGCTTGTTGACACCAATCATCTTTTCTATTTTCCACCAAGGGACGCCCACTTGATGGTAAAATTGCAAAAGCCGAAGACCTTCTTCCATTCATGGCGCCCCATCTTAGAGAAGCGTTTCTTCCTTCTCACAAAGCAGTTTGGATTGTACTTTTCAATGTTGTCCGGAGGACTAATTAATTCTAGTCTTTCCATTAGCCAAATCTGTAAAAAAAAATCAATGCAAATAAATTATTATTACTATACAAAAATATGTTTTTGATTTCTGTAATTAAAAATATTATTTTTCTACCTGTAATAAAATTTGAGAGCCCCGAAAAGACGCTTTTGGATTCTTCTTTGATTCATCAAGACTAACCATAGTCTCTCAAACAATTAATGGCATTGGAATTCTCCTAGATTCAATCTGCTCTAAACATAGTTGATATGATTGCTTGACCCTAATTAGCTCTACCACTACTGAGAAGATATTGATTAAGCACGCAAAAAAGAAAAGCCTTTCTTCTATAAACATGAAAAGACTCAGAGCAAATTCTTTCAAATCAACTATGCTACCATCTACTATATTTGTTAGATCTTTGTCTTTTAAATTAAAGAAGCGCTCAAAATCCTTAAGATAATATTCATTTATTCTAGGGATTACTACAAGATCTAATGCAGGGAGCCTAACATAGCACCGAATTCTTCCGGCAAAGGGCTAATTTCATCATACCCTTGTCTAAAACAATAAGTATCCACATCCCAATATTCTAAGGCGATATGAATAAAGTCTACATCAAGATCTACCCCCTTGACACCATAAATACCCCCATATGAAAAACGTTTAACTCTTTTCTCTCCTTGGCAATTAGAGACCGACACCATTCATGAGTGAAGTTGGTAAAACTTTTAGAGACTAAAGACATGATTAATTTTTTTTTCAAAAGCTAAGGTTATATTTAATCTGCTGAAATTATGAAAGAAAATCGGCTGGGCAGGGGACTATTTATGCACAAAATCGGCACAGCTTCAATCCGGAAAGGATTCGGAGTCAGCGCTCATCAGCGCCAGACGCCAGACATTGGCGCCTGACGCCAGAGCTTGGCGCCAAACGCTAAGAGTTAGTCCCTGGCGCTAAATCAAAACGCGTGGCGCCAGATAGCGCTGACGTGTCTTATCATATGAGCTTTTCAAAACCGTGTTTTTTGCCTGATTCGAGTCTGACCAATGACTTTACGATTTTTTATTCTTTTTATACCCTTTTTCTAATTATATTTTTCCTTCTTCTTAATTAATATATCCATCATATTAATTGTATTATTTTTTGGATTCTATTTAGACTTAACTTTTAAGTATTTGTAAATCTAATATTTTTATTCTTATTTTTTCATTTTTTCTTTTTGAGGGAGAAAGTCGGATACCCTCCATCAATAATAAAAATGACAGAATTTTTGCGCAAAATTAGTAATTATCACAATTCTTTGCACACACAAACATGCACATAAAAATAAAAAATATAATAAATAAATGTAAATAAACTCATAGTAGTATGTATATACAAATATGTCTAAATAATGGCAAAGTTCTATACAAAATAAAAATAAAAAAAAGCACAGGAATAAACTACGGCGCCGGAAGACGTACACCCATCAGGTCATAAAACTACGAAGTACGAGGAGTAACCTCTCCACGAGCTCCAGCTCCAGTCTCCTCGGGAGGTGGAAAACTCAGCACAGTACCCGTCCACCCAAGATCAACCTGAGGCTGAGGCTGCGGAGGCTGCTGCGATGACGAGCTGACCTTGTACATCCCACCACCTCTAAGAGCCGAGGTAGCCTCTCCCTGGCCTACCGGCGCAGCGTGTGCACCCTCAGATGAAGACCCCGAGCCCTCCACCGCCTCGGTGCGGGCAGCCTTAGAACAACCACCCCGACCGCAAAAACCAGTGCGGCGACGTCTCGAGCTAGACCTCGTCGGCTCTCTCCGCACCTCAGGTCTTGTACGGGTACAAGAAGGAATGGGCTGACACTGCAAGAAGAAACTATGTCAGAAACAATCAAAATAGAAGCAATAATGCAAAAATAAGAAGGGAAACTACCTCCTGAACAGCGTCGTTGCGACGACATATAGCAATATTCCTCATCCAAACGAGTTGGCTCTGGCAGGCATCTATGCACCGTGCCATTGCCGTGACCACCTCGCGCGAGAACTGTCCAGGAAATAAAGTCAGTAATGATGCATAACATATATGGACAAAAATAGCAAATAAATAAAGCTTACCCGAGTCTGGTGACGAGGAATCGACTGCTCCACGAAGCGCTCACCCTCAGGAGCCGGAGGAATAATCTCCTCGATCAGGCCGTATGTCCCCTGATAAAGGATGGACAACGAGGTGGCACAAACTCAGTAGGTCCAGCCTAACAAAAGCAAATCAAAGTTAGTAAAACATTACTTAGGGGCTACTTAACGCAAGGTAAAAGATGGAAATCATACCGCCACCTCCTCAGCTAGTACAGGGACTGGAGCTAACAACGGCAGTAGCTCCTCCTAATAACACCGCCCAGGGATCTTATAAGATCGCCAAGGGGTGTCAACTCTCTCTGACATGCTCACCAACCTCGCGGCGTTGAACTTGTGACGCGGCGGAGGAGAAGGAACAACGAAAGTGTCCGAGGAATGCTGAATAACAACCCTCTCTCCATTATATGTGACTGCTCCATATGTCCCCAAGAAATAGCGACGCTCAGCAGTATACTGCGCGGCTAAACCCAGGGACAACCAAGCTGATCCACGGCCGGTACTGCACGTCAGGCTCCTAGAAAGAATGCCTATCAGTTAAGAATTTATCGAAGGTAATACGAAAGTGTTCAACTATGCAAAGAACTATACTGAGATGATCCGATCTCGGACATAAGCAATAGAAATCCCAGCACGGCGGCCTCCCCAAGAGGCGCTCACTGGAAATCTGTGCGGCGACGGTCTCGCCGGCGCAACCGAGGGAAAGTACTCGTAGAACCAGATCTACAAAAGGCAAAAAGTATCAGCAAGTGCTAATAAAAGCTTAGAGCTAAACTTTAAAGGGAGATAAAGTATACCTCCACGACTCTCCAAAAGCCGGACAGAGCGACGTTTCCCGTGAAGGACCGGTGTGGACACGAGTCTCGTAACGCTCGAATGAAGTCAGCATAGGCCAAGTATAGATCACGGACAGTAGGTAGATAGTAAAGCAGTACTCTACTACCCTTGTCAGGGGAAAACGTCCCTGACAGCAAAATGAGCACAAAGATGCGTACCCGCTGCTCTCGGGTGGTCGCATCATCCTCGAAAGCCGCCGCTAGAGTCAAAAGGTGAATCCCCTTGGCACTGAACTAAGTCGACTCTACCTCAGCACGAGCCCGAACAACAATTGCACCCAACAGCTCCTCGACCTCAGGAGAAAAGACGTTGATCTCATTGTCGAACGGTAGCGCAACGAAACTAAACTCTAGTCCCGTAATAAGACTGAAGTCGGTCGGGGTGACCATTATCTCACCCGAGGGAAAGTGGAAGGTGTTGGTGGTGTCATAAAAGAACTCCACCAGAGCACGAGCCACGTGCTGACCCCCATTAGAGGCAATCATGGCCTTTGAGTTTTAAAAAAGCGTCGTCAACCCGCAAGACTCCCAGAGATGTCTCACCTCTTCATCAACGCCTATGTACATCTTGTACAGGTCGCTCAAGGTGTCGCAGCCCGAGCCGTGGTAGCGCGTCCTACCAACTGTGATCCCACGTCGCACTTTCTCCAAAATATGGTTAATGGGGGAGAAATACAGAGTACGCACATCCCACTCTGGCAGGGGACCGACAGAAGTGGACGGGTCGACGTCGTCCTTTACTGGCTCATGCTCTCGTCGTACGCCTCGGGACCGTGAACCTTAACCTCGTTGTCTAGCCATGCTACATTGTGCAAAATTATCGTAAATTAAGGTTCTATAGTATCTAAGGTTCGCCTAGCCGCATGATACTATGTTCGCAAAAACAAAAAAATAAAAAAACCGAGTACGTAGTACTAAAACATAACACAAATTCAAATTGAACATATACGACATTTTTCAAGCATCCAAACAATTTTTTGCAATACTATGGTAATTATTGTGACAAATTGTACAAGAATTACTAGCAAAAACATCAAGAACAAGCCACATTGTATTCCTGACCTTAAGAGGTCCAACAATGGTGATTGAAATTTGGGTAAAAGTAGGTCGTTGGGACTACTAACCCTAACCAAATTAGAAATTTAAATACCTAAATTTACACTAAACTAGTTAGTGGCAAGTAAAGGGTCGAACCCAAAAGGACTAAGTGCATTAATTTGTGCCAACTAGACTACTAGGAAAGGTTGTGAGATATAGAGAGATTAAACCAAATACTACTAAGAGCACATAACTAAAACTAGGGAAAGTGGAATCCAATTACATCAATGCATTCAACAACATCATACAATTAGATGAAAATGCCCTCTATTAAGAACATCAACACATTTAACTCACTCTCGCACAATTAAGCATATTAATTATCCTACTAAACTAATCCACTCTCGTGCAACTACCCTAGCAAAGGTATGGAAGAATTTAGGGCTCTCAACCAACTCACTCTCTCACAATTGATTGAAAGCACAATTAAGAGCATAGAATCGATTAGCTAGAAAGATTCCAATCCATAAAAGCATCATCCATACACAATAATCAAGAATCAATTTCATACAAATCACAATCAATCATTCAATTCATTAATATAACCTTCATCCAATTCCCTAGAACAAGACCTAAGCTACCATGTTGAAGAAAGACATGGAAAACAAGGTAAATTAAGAATAAAAACAAGATTAATTAAACAAACTAACTAATTAATCTACTCAAATCAACAAACAAAAAGCAAAAAACTAAGAATTAAGCAAAGAAATAAAGATGAGATAAAGTTAGAAAATGCTCATTGAATATTTGAGAAGAAGTTCCACAAAGTTGCTTCTTCAACCTCTCAAAAACTCCATGGAAATCCAAGCTTTCTCTCTCTACACTACTCCTAAACTAGAGAGAGAAAAATCCGAATCTAACCCTAAGAGAGAGAAAATATAGGATAAACTAATCTACTCTATCTAAAATAAAATGTTGAATGAAAGTTTTTAGAAAATAACCCCAAAGGGGGTATTTATAATACAAGTTAAATAAAAAAAAATTAATTAAACTAAATTAAAAAAAAAAACAAAACTAAAGTAAAATAAAATAAAAGAAAAAGAGATGGAGAAATAAACCCCAAAAACCCCCAAAATTCCCACCCAAACCCACGAAAAACCAATAGACCACCCTAAGTTTTTCCCCTCTTCGTGGCTGCTCTCTCTCTCCATATCAATAGCAAACAATCATCATCATCACCACCGTAAATCAACATCATCATCAAGTATCATCACATTGTAGCCGTCCGATTTTCATTAAAAGTCACGCGCGAAGCTCGTGAAATGGTTCGGTCGAACCATGGGTTAGTGCGGCCGAACTACAGGGAGGGTTCGGTCGAACCATGGGTGTGTTCGACCACACCTCTTTAAATTACAAAACCTAAAAAGTTTCTGACTCGAACATCGACCGAACTCTTATTAGGTTTGCTCGAACCCAATTGAACTTGAATTTCTCTGAATTTGCTCTATTTTTAGCTGATGCTTGTGCGAATTGATTAATTAGAGCTGTGGGAATTTGTGATTTGTTGCTTAATTGTTGTTGGTTGTTGACGGTGGTGCAGGGGTTGATGTTGGTTATTGAAAATTGTGGTGCGGCTGGTGGTGGATACGGAGGCTAATGGTGGTTGTTGGCGGTTTGTGAGCTGCGGGTTGCGTGAGGGAGCAGTGCGTGAGGTGGTGAATGGAGGAGGAAAGGGGTTGTTGCTTGGTGGTGGAGGTTTGAAGGTGGTTGCGGAATTGATGTGGCTGTGATAGGTGGGTGCGTTTGATGAATTGAGGGAGCAGAGGATTGGTTGGTTGATGTGGTTTGGGTGGCTGCTATAGCAGTGTGGTGATGTGCGGCTTTTGCAGCAATTGGTTGTTGTTGGTCGTTCAGGGCGGTGTGGTTGGGTGTAGGTGGTGCTGGTTTGGCTGTGATTTTGGTGGCTGGTGAGAGTGGTGATGTGAGGTGACGGGGGCAACAGTGGTGGCCGCTGTTTTGTGTGGTGAAGGGGGCAATAGTGGTGGAGCTTGGTTCAATTTTGTGCCTCGAACCTCGGACCTTGAACCCGATCGACCAAGGACCCGAAAACACCTACCACCAAAAACAACACGAGGGGATTTTTAAAAGATAAAATAAAATTAAATAAAATTAAATAAGATAAATAAAGTAAAATAAAATGCTAAAACTAAATAAATAATAAAATTAAATGATATAACATAAAATAAAGAAAACAAACTAGAAACTAAAAGAAAAATAAATGAAAACAGAGAAACTAGGAATTAATAAAACTATGTTAATTTAAATTAAACTAAAAATTACAAAATACTCAAATAAAAAGATAAAAGACGAGAATAAGCAAAATAATAGAAAAAAAGGATAAAATGAGCTTAATTATTGAAATAAGCCGGAAAAGCGACTCAATAAACACCCTAAAAGTGACATAAAAGTTACTTATAAAACTCCCCCAAGCTAACCTTTTGCTCGTCCTCGGGCAAATTAACATGAAACACGGGAAAAGGAGAGTGATTTATTCAAGAAAATCTATGACACTAAAGGAGACAAGAATGTACACCAACTCACTTTCGTAGGAATCATGGTCTATTTTAGTAACTAAAGACAAGCCCTTTAAACCCCTAGATCGCCCTAGAGGACGAGTGTGCTCTCGTGAGGGTGTCCTAAGAGTTTAACCCACAACTATAAACAAAAACCAAGGCAAGGTATTTAAAAGAAAAGAAAAAGAAACATAAAAAGAGAAAGAAAACACAAATTTCATATTTGGACAAGATATAGGAACAAGCACCCATGAAAGAAAATCTTTCTAAATAGACAAATGTATGCACGTTCCAAGATGTCAATGGTTGATTGAAACATAACATATGCTCAGCATAGAGAACTAATGGGGACACAATCCACCCTAGCCCCAACCAATCGGGCCGCGTTCTCTCCACTAGCTTCAAATCAACCGTTAAGCTAGTTTCTCATGATTCCAAGAAGGAACCGGAAAAAGATAAAGAAATGAAAAACTTTGAGAAGGTAATCCCGACATCTCAACTATGCATACTCTCTCCATAGGTTTGAAGTCTATCTCCCTCCACCGTTCTTTGACCCAACCCCACTAAAGTCTAAGGGTCTTTTATTGTGTTGTAACGTAAGGCTAAGGGTTAAGGCGGGGTGAAAATTTGAAAATTTTGGTAATATTACCTACGTGAAGCAAAAGAGTGGCCTACTCTAAAAAACAAACTCAAGAAGTAAGAAAATATCAAATAAAAATACCAATAATGCCATCTCCACCAAGCTTATTCAACACTAACACAATATATACCAAAACCAAAGTAACACTCCCCCCCCCCCCCCAAGTTTGAACGAAGCATTGTCCTCAATGCTTAAATAGGGAAGAAAACGAAACAAAACTAAAATATTTTTGTGATTTTTTTGTTTCTTTTCCATTTTTTTCTTTTATTTTTTTTAGCTCTTATTTGATGTCCTTGCCTTTTTTGACTATGGACGGCTTTTTCTTGAAACTTCCTTGATTTTCTTGAATTGCATCTTTCTTCTCAAACGTTTTTGCCTATTCTTTTCAAGATCAACTTTCTAGACCTTACTTAAACCAATTCACAAAGTTTTCTTGCTCATGATCAACACTCTCAAAACTCAAACCTCACATGCCAATGCTTTACTAACTAAAAGGGTTGGTAGACATACATAGGCCATTGGGTTTGTAATGTTGTTTAAACAAGAGCGGAAAACATTAGGCTCAAATTGGTTAGCAAGTAGGTCGATGCAAAATAGAAAACCAAATTTGTAACAAATTAACAAGAAGATAAAGAAAAATGAGAAAAGGTGCCCTTTTCCACCCCTAGAGTGGCTTGGTCACGATCTTGGGAGCTAGAGGTCAAAACAAGGATTAAGACATGCATAATCAAGGATCCTAAATAGCCGCTCAACAAGGTGATGAAGGCTAGAACAAATGAAGCTCACAAGGGATTATAACCAAACAAATACCAACCAAGGATTTTAAATCCACTATAGAGAGCAACTCCATCTTACCACATTCCCGTGAACTAAGGCTTCATGGACCCCTAAAAGTTCTTAACCCGACTACCTTAGCATATAGTATCCTAGAGTCAACCAATGACACTCTCAAACCGTGCATACATTTACCACTTAGGAAGAAAAACATTCAAGGATTCAAGTCCGAAAACAAAATGTCCAAAATAAGAACAAACAAAACACATTTTGCCAAAATTACTTTGAAAGTAAACAACAATCTTTTTGGTTTTTTCAAAATTAAAGAAAAGACATGGAAATGCATATACTCAAGTGCATGGCATAAATGAGTCAACATCCTATCAAACATGATAGAATACCCTCCCCCCAAGCTTGAATGAGACAATATAATCAAATATAAACCAAATAATCCATGGGAAGGGAAAAGAAAGAAATCAATCCAACAAACCAACACATGTCCAACGAGTCACCAACCATTAGAGAAAGAGCTAGGAAAGATATTACCGGATATTGGTGGGTGTAATTACCCACAAATGAACCAATTTAACCTTTAAAAGCCGATTTCCTCTTGAATTGAATCTCGATTTCCATGTGTTAGCAAAAATATGCATCAAACTTCCTTGGTTCTTGATCCAAACCAATGCAGAAGTGTATGTCAAGTTATGTACCTAGAAAAAAGCACACAAACATTTCCAAGAGAGAAAATCTAATCTAAAAAGAAAAGAAAATGAAAGCAATAAAAATCTCGGGTTACTTCCCGAGAAAGGCTTGTTTAACGTCCAAGCGAGACCACTCTAGTAAATAATATTGCAACGAACGCAAGAGCTTATCAAATGCACTACTACACATTTCTTAACAAGTAGGCAAATGAAGGGAGGAGGACGTGCAAAAAAATTATTGCACGTAAGTGAGGAGGAAGATGCCAGAAGAAAGAAGAAAAATCAAAAGAAAAATCAAGAAAATAAGAAGAGAAAGAAGAAGAGGAATAAGGAAAAGAATAAAATGGCAAAACCTCCTCAAAATCTTTTAGGGTGGCACAATCACCCATTTCCTCAATAATAGGAGAATGAAAAGGAAGAGTCTCATCAAACAAGAGAAGGTCCTCAATAGGCTCTTTGACAAAAGAAGGGAGGAACATGGGATAGTAGGAGATGTGGTTAAATTTCCTTGAGAAAGGGACATAAGGAAGGGGAGGAGAAACAATGGTCTCCCAAAGCCTCACATCATCAACGAGGGCATGAAAATCAATCATGAAATCCTCAAAAGAACACTCATGACTCAAATCTCCCTCAAACAAAAAATTTCCAATAGAAATAACCTCATCCTCCTCTCTATCACAACGATTAACAACAATTCCCTCAAGATCCTCAAAGCCTAGAGTCTCTAAACCATGCATGAAAGGATAAAGGTTTCTTTCAAACTCATCCCTTTCCCATGAAGCATTGCCAATGAACTCTCTCAAAAGGCTATAATGATTTGTTACATCTTCAATGAACATACTAGCCATAACCTCAAATGAGTCCAAAGACTCAAGGATAGAAGGGTCACTAACATGCAAGGTAGACTCATCAAGATGGGGAAGGGGGTTGGAATCCTGAAAATCGACATTTTCTTCATTCACAACTCTTCCACTATTATTCAAGGGACTCTCAATCTCTCTTGATTTCTCAAACTCACCATTATCATCCTCATGAACTCCTTCATTCAAACATGAAGATGGCTTACTCACATCCTCACCAAGGGAAGCTCTCAAAGGGGGTGAATAAGGGGAAGGATGGCAATCAAGCTTAAATGGGGAATGAAAAGGATCAAAATCCTCAAAAATCCTCTCATCACAAGAAAATCTCCTCTCACCTTCACACCCTTGCCCTACATCATCCTCAACAACACTCTCACACTCAAAGTGAGGTGCCTCACGTCCATCTAAATCAAACATAGCACTTATCACTTGGGCAAGCCTCACTTCTCTAAATTTTTGTTGCTCTTGAAGCTTTTGGAGTTGTTGGGTGAGATATTGCATTTGAGAGAGAATGAGGGCGTCAATGTTATTGGGTTGAGGTTTATGATCAAAGTCAAATTGCACATCATCAAAATTAGCACAAACCTCATCAAAATGAGCATAAGGGGGAAAGGTGTCAATTTGCATACTTGGATCATCACAAGGCACATAAGAAGTATCAATGGAATTCATGCAAAAATTAAAAGAATCTTGGCATTGAGAATCAAAATAAGAAACATGAGATTCTCTATCTAATGAATCCCAATCAAACCATGTGAAGAAATCCCAAGCATTATGCATAGACAAATGACAAAATCTACCATTATTCATGTCCTCAACCATTCCCCTAGTATACTCGTTCATGCCCCAATAAGCTATACCACAAGCATCACTAAGAGAACACCCATGGTAACTAAGGAAACCATCTAGTCTTTCAAAGTAAGCATAGAAGGGTTCACCATCAAATTGAGAAAATGATAAGCATGCCATTATTATACAAAGAACAAAGAAAAGCAAACAAAATTCAAATAATATACAAGAACCTAGCTAATCTAATCAACACAAACTAATGAACGCCTTAGTTCCCCGGCAACGGCGCCAAAATTTGATCGATGGGTAAAAGTAGGTCGTTGGGACTACTAACCCTGACCAAATTAGAAATTTATAATACCTAAACTTACACTAAACTAGTTAGTGGAAAGTAAAGGGTCGAACCCAAAAGGACTAAGTTCATTAATTTGTGCCAACTAGACTACTAGAAAAGGTTGTGAGATAAAGAGAGATTAAACCAAATACTGCTAAGAGCAAATAACTAAAGCTAGGGAAAGTGGAATCCAATTACATTAATGCATTCAACAACATCATACAATTAGATGAAAATGCCCTCGATTAAGAACATCAACACATTTAACTCACTCTCGCACAATTAAGCATGTTAATTATCCTACTAAACTAATTCACTCTCGTGCAACTAGCCTAGCAAAGGTATGAAAAAATTTAGGGCTCTCAACCAACTCACTCTCGCACAATTGATTGAAAGCACAATTAAGAGCATAGAATCGATTAGCAAGAAAGATTCCAATCCATAAAAGCATCATCTATACACAATAATCAAGAAACAATATCATACTAATCACAATCAATCATTTAATTCGTTATTATAACCTTCATCCAATTCCCTTGAACAAGACCTAAGCTACCATATTGAAGAAAGACATGGAAAACAAGGTAAAATAAGAATAAAAACAAGATTAAACAAACTAACTAATTAATCTACTCAAATCAACAAACATAAAGCAAAAAACTAAGAATTAAGCAAAGAAATAAAGATGAGAGAAAGTTAGAAAATACTCATTGAATAGATGAGAAGAAGTTCCACAAAGTTGCTTCTTCAACCTCTCAAAAACTCCATGGAAATCCAAGTTTTCTCTCTCTACACTACTCCTAAACTAGAGAGAGAAAAATCCTAATCTAACCCTAAGAGAGAGAAAATATAGGCTAAACTAATCTAATCTAATCTATCTAAAATAAAATGATGATTGAAAGTTTTTAGAAATTAACCCCAAAGGGGATATTTATAATACAAGTTAAATAAAAAAAAATAAAAAAAAACTTAATTAAATTAAATTAAAAATAAAAAACTAAAGTAAAATAAAATAAAAGAAAAAGGGATGGAGAAATAAACCCCAAAAATGCCCAAAATTCCCACCCAAACCCACGAAAAACCAATAGACCACCCTAAGTTTTTCCCCTTTTCGTGGCTGCTCTCTTTCTCCAAATCAACAACAAACATTCATCATCATCACCACCGTAAATCAACATCATCATCATGCATCATCACATCGCAGCCGTCCGATTTTCTAAAAGTCACGCGTGAAGCTCGTGAAATGGTTCGGTCGAACCATTGGTTGGTGCGGCCGAACTACCGGGTTGGTTCGGTCAAACCATGGGTGTGTTCGACCACACCTCTTCAAATTACAAAACTTCAAAAGTTTCTGACTCGAACTTCAACCGAACTCTTATTGGGTTTGCTTGAGCCTAATTGAATTTGAATTGCTCTGAATTTGCTCTATTTTTAGTTGATGCTTGTGCGAATTGATTGATTGGAGCTTCGGGAATTTGTGATTTGTTGCTTAATTGTTGCTGGTTGTTGACGGTGGTGCAGGGGTTGATGTTGGTTCAGGTGCGTTGGGATGGTTGGTGATTGAAAATTGTGGTGCGGCTGGTGGTGGATACGGAGGCTAATGGTGGTTGTTGGCGGTTTGTGAGCTGCGGGTTGCGTGAGGGAGCAGTGCGTGAGGTGGTGAATGGAGGAGGAGAGGGGTTGCTTCTTGGTGGTGGAGGTTCGCAGGTGGTTGCGAAATTGATGTGGCTGTGATAGGTGGGTGCGTTTGATGAATTGAGGGAGCAGAGGATTGGTTGGTTGATGTAGTTTGGGTGGCTGCTGTGGCAGTGTGGTGATGTGCGGCTGTTGCTGCAATTGGTTGTTGTTGGTGGTTCAAGGCGGTGTGGCTAGGTGTAGGTGGTGCTGGTTTGGCTGTGATTTGGTGGATGGTGAGAGTGGTGATGTTAGGTGAAGGGGGCAGCAGTGGTGGCTGTTGTTTTGTGTGGTGAAGGGGACAGCAGTGGTGGAGCTTGGTACAATTTTGTGCCTCGAACCTCGGACCTTGAACCCGATCGACCAAGGACCCGAAAACACCTACAACCAAAAACAACACGAGGGGATTTTTAAAAGATAAAATAAAATAAAATAAATAAAATAAGATAAATAAAGTAAAATAAAATAAGATAAATAAAGTAAAATAAAATGCTAAAACTAAATAAATAATAAAATTAAATGAAATAACATAAAATAAAGAAAACAAACTAGAAACTAAAAGAAAAATAAATAAAAAGAGAGAAACTAGGAATTAATAAAACTAAGTTAATCTAAATTAAACAAAAAATTACAAAATACTCAAATAAAGAGATAAAAGACGAGAATAAGCAAAATAATAGAAATAAAGGTTAAAATGAGCTTAATTATTGAAATAAGCCGGAAAAGCGACTCAATAAACACCCTAAAAGTGACATAAAAGTCACTTATCAGTGATTTGTTCGTTTCTTCACCAAATTGAGTCAAACAAGTCTCAAATTAATTCCAAGGCAATGTATAAACATAATCAAGCAATTTCAAGGCATAAAATTTGACAAACAAAGTAATTTAAGCAATTCAAGTTTCGAAATTTTATGAAATCCGTGAACAAACATGCGCGAAATTCATTACAACCGGATTAAGTTTGGGAAAAACTTACATAGATCGGGAAAATGGATGGAATAAGCTTTGATTTGCAATAAATTTGAGCAAATTCGGTTAAGAAACGAGCAAGAACGAGTAAATTGAAGTTCCAGGCAATTTCTCGAGCAAAATGAACAGCAGCAGCGAAAATGAAGAAGAAAAAGGTATATATGGATATCCCGACTCTAGCGCCAAGCGACAGGCCTTAGCGCCAGACGATAAGGCTTAGCACCTAGCGCTATAGCCAAATATGCGGCGCCAGCAATATTTCAGCGGCGACAGACTATTCAGCCACTTTATGCGGTTATTTCGACCTCTTGCAATATTTTTTGGGTTCCTTGGTACTCCAGTTTGCCCCTCTAAGAAATTTGACATGATTTAGTATTCTGCTCGATTACAATCGCAATGAGTGGTCGACCTGACGAAAGATCGTCTCACTTAGCTTAAAACGCCTAAGCATTGGCTCATCGCAGAAGCACCGACAAACTTGTTCATACAGCAGAAAGCACCAGCATAATGATTCATACAGCAAAAGGCACCAACATACTGGTTCAAAATTCAGCAGAAGCACCGATATATAGGTTTAAAAGCAGCAAAAGCGCCAACGTACTAGCATAGCGGAAGTAAAGTTCAAGCGAGCTTTTCAAGATCGATAAGCGTGGGTCTTTGATAATTTTCCTTGGAATATTATCGCAACAAATGAGGATACCTTCAAGCAAGGATACCTTCGGCAGCGCTCCCTAGCTTGTGGAGAGTTGTCACAAACAGCTGGAGGTGATTTCAAGAGAAGTTTTCTTCGATCGTGTTCCCTGGCTTGCGGAAGATGGTCATAAAGTGCTAGAAGGTCGTTTCTAGCGAAGCAATCTTTGATGGGGTTCTCTAGCTTGCAGAAGTCTATCATGGCGGAATTGGAGGTAGTTACAAGCATAGCAGTCTTCAGGCGGCATTCTCTAGCTTGCAAGAGGTCGTCAAATATACATCAATACAGCAACGAATCGGTTACTTCTAGAGACATGTGCTCGACGGTGTAAGATACGTGTTTCTTAACTCTTTTATCTGTTTTAACTAATGCTAGTTTTCAGGTATCGGTGTTATAAGAATGATTTAGGATCCTAGAACGTTCTGAATCGTTCTCTGTCCCTATCGATACTTTGACTTTTGTTTTCAAAACTTGCGTTTCTCCAAACTCAGTCAAAGTGGGGGCTTCTGTAGACACCCATTTGTGTCTCCCCAAAACCAAACCTAGTGATATGTACCTTTCACGTCGAATCATAATTGAATGAAGTTAAAGTGCAGAAAGTCTAGTGTTGCGGATAGTTTTAATTTCTTTTCTCTTTTCTCTGTTTTTGAAAACCTATTTTAAGAAAATAGCCTATCTAGTTTGGTTGGTCCATAGAGAGGGTCCAATAATGGTGTAGTTGGATGGGTCTTGAAAAGAGCTTTCCAACAATATATTATAAACCCAATTATGTTGAATAATGAGGAAGTTATGGCCAATTTACTAAACTGGGCCTGGTTTGATCCTTATATGCGGCCTAATGATCTAGAGGAGGGCCTAATATGGATTTTTCATTCCTAATGCAATTAGGATTGGTTTTATTCTTCTATATTCTTCTAGAAGGTTCTTTTCATTCCTAATTCAATTAGCATAGATAAATTAACTTTTGTTGACTTTTTAGAGTTTTAATTAGAATAAAAGAGTGTTTTTAAGGAAAATACGATTTTGCCCTTCTGTACGTCTAAATTTTATCTGAATTAAGATAACGAGTGAAAAAATTAATTAACGTCTGGCGCTAGCCTTAGCGCCTGGCGCCAACTTCTTTTATCCTCGTCGAAACTCTGATTTGTTTTCCTATCCGTTTGACTAATTTTCTCTATATATAGCCTCCTAAAATCTTTGTTTTTCATCACCAATTCTCATCAAAGATCAACAACTCTCTAATTCTCTTCTCTCTCAAAGCTAAAGTTCT
Source organism: Chenopodium album (assembly GCF_948465745.1). Taxonomy (NCBI): domain Eukaryota; kingdom Viridiplantae; phylum Streptophyta; class Magnoliopsida; order Caryophyllales; family Amaranthaceae; genus Chenopodium; species Chenopodium album. The sequence continues at coordinate 47,620,221 of NC_137839.1, forward strand.
CTCTCCCTCTTTTCTTAACCAACCTTTTTACATACAAAATTCCGCATTAACAAGATTTTGAAACACCTAGCATTGTTCGAAGTTGCCCTTACCCTAGACGTGAAAGGTTTTAATTTCTAAGGGTTTGGTCCCAAATCTCTATCTCAATTATTTAATTTAATTGTTTGTTTTATTATTTTACTTGAAGTTACTAACGCGTGTATTTTGTTATTAGAAAGAGATACGAGGCATCCAAGTAAGTGCTTTAATGGTTTTTATTGATATTATGATGTAGAAATCATGCTTAGGTTGTTATTATGATTCCTAGTGTCATGTTAGGGTGTTTTGATCTTCCTAGTATCATGTTTAGGGTAACAACTAAAAATTCCTAATGTCAAGTATGATTAAAAGTACGATGCTTCCTATATTCTTTCCTAATATTGTTGTTAGTATCATGTTAGGGCTAAAGCTTTGATTTTTATTGTTTAGTGACATGTTAGGGTTTGTTATTAATCTTGTTGGTATCATGCCTAGGATCTTGCTATTATTGTTATGCTTTAACATGAACATGATTATGATAATTATGATTATTATTACTATTATTATGTTGCTTGATGTTTATTTTTGTTATTTTTTGATCACGCCTTTTATGCATGTGGGAATTTGTACTCGTAATCACGCTTAATAAGATAATTAATAATTTTGTTTAGGGTTAATTTTAGTATAATTCAAGTGATCGCCAGTAATAGTTTAATTTGTGCATTAAAATTCAACCAACATAGATAAACAGGTTTAAGGTTTAACATAATTATTGCATGTAAGTCAAAAAGCGCACATGAATACGATCAGAATAAAGTAGAGGCCTATTATTTGGGCAGGTTAAATCTCTTTTAGGTTGGATTTGTACCTTCATCCCCGAACTACCATTCATGGTTCCAGACCTAATGGAGTTGACGATCTGCTGGATCGTTAAGGGGTGTAACCCTCACCTCGTGAACGGTTTACAAGTTCCCAAAACTTGTTGGCGACTCTTTTACTCTATCTTCTTTCCCTTGGACGCCACCATACTTTAGTGTATGATCACAGTGGGGTTCAAGCTAGGGATAATGCTTGAAATATTCCCTACAGGTACTATGGGCTAGATCAAAAATTTAAAGCAACATGGGAAGATGTAGTTTCGACTTTCATCACCCAATACGAGAGTAACGTAGAGTTCAAATCAACTTTACTTGAACTCGATATGCTTAAGCAAGGCGACGATGATGGTTTCCTTGCTTTCTATGGTAGATGGCGAGAAAAGGCGGCCCACCTTGCCCAAAAGCCTCCTGAACTCGAGTTAGTACAAAAATTCATTGAAAATTGTCATGAAAAGTACAACAAACATCTACGTTACCTTGGTCTAGACACTTTTCAAAAGGTCTATTCTATGGCTACTAGGATTGAAGATGATCTTGCTAAGGAAAAAGCAAACAAACCTCATTATCATCCTCAACCTAAGAATAACTACAAGAAGGGGAATGATAATGCATCATCCTTTATTGACGTATTTGCGACTTCCACGCAATAAAATAACACGAATCGATATGATGATCCAAGGAAAACATGGAAAAAAGAGATAAAATTTACTCCATTTCTTATAAGCTATAAAGAATTGCTAGAAAAATTAAATGAAAAAGGCTTACTTACCCCAACATGGCCAACACCAACCACTCCACCAGAAAAGAGGTTTCCTCAATGGAATGGTAGTGGTTATTGTGCTTATTATAGAGGCGTTGGACACAATACTTAACGTTGGTAGATTTTAAAACACAAAATACAAGTTTTAGTAGACGATGGGAGAATTTCCACGCCTAAACCTAACAATAATGCATCCCCCTTAGGGGTGTTTCACATCGAGGAAGACCATATGGGAAGTGACACGTTCAATCCTTTGGACTATATCACACTCGTAGGAGAACCTCTATCCACAATACTCATAGAGGCAATTAATGAAGTATGTTGACTATGGGACGACAACTTTCAAGACTTATATGTCTCTATGTATGCCGCCGTCCCACCTCCATCATGTTTGCAAAATGAAACAAATGGAACACTTGATTGGGATCATTTCTTGGGGAAATCGCAAGACTTATCGAATCTCTCCTTGGTTGAACAATGGCATCAAGCACAACTCATGGAGCATCTTGAAATGGAGGCATATCCAAAGCCTCTAGAAGAAAGTTTGTTTATGAGTCCTATGACTAACCCAAATGAGATAGATCATTTAACTCGTTCTGGGCGAGTCTACCAAGCACCTCCACCAAATGGATCTTCGACCACACAAAATCAAATTCAAGGTCAAACACAAAATACAATACCACCTCCACTTTAGGTGGAAGATCCATTGGTCATGCAACTTTGCCAATCCAAGGCGAATGTTAGCATTTGGGAACTCCTAAGTACTTCTAAAGAACATAGGAATTCTCTCATGAATGCTCTATCGACTTTGTCTGTTAGTACAGACACAACCCCTCAGGATCTCGTTAGCTTGCTTACTAGCGAGAAATCCGACAAGTCAATCGTTTTCACTAATGATTATTTGCCTTTAAAGGACATTACCCACAACAATGCGTTATACTTAACTGTGGGATGCAAGGAATACAACATCCCTCTAACTTTGGTAGACAATGGGTCGGCTGTAAACGTATGCCCATTACGAACGGCAAAATACTTAGCTTAGGCCTAAATCAAGAAAAAGATTTCCAATCAACAAAACAAAGCATAAGGGCCTATGACAATTCGAGAAGATCGGTGTGTGGAACTGTTAAGCTACCAGTTACCACAGCCCAATTCAAAAGATGGTTGAATTCCATGTTATGGACATAAAACCTACATTCAACCTTTTATTTGGACGTCCTTGGATACACGAGCTTGGTGCAATACCATCCTCACTTCATCAAATGATTAGGTTGAACTATCAAGGGCTTCCTATGACTATACATGCTTCTCCACTTAAAATAGCAATAAATGATCAATCACTATTAGAAATAAACCATGATAATGATGAAGAGGACATGTTGGGATTTGCAGTGGAGCCAATCTTCACAATCGAAATGGAAGAAGACTTGGAAGAACCATTATTCAAGCTTGATCTATATTCCACTCGGATAGTAAACAACATCTTGCTCAAAAGTAGTTACTTTCCTGGGATGCCTTTGGGAATTGGAATGAAGAAATCTCTCTTACTTCCTACCCCAAAGAAAAGCTTCTCCTTTGGATTGGGATATAAACCAACAAAAGAAGAATTGGAGTCTCACGATGCCCAAAACAAAGCACGTAGAGACAATAATAAGAAAGGGATAATCACTTTACTCCCATCCTATCAACAAACCCTTAATGGACAATTCATTAGGGAGGGAGAAAATTACCAATGCTACGACTTTCCAGAACCCTTAGTTTTGGAAGGAATCAAGAAGCTTGGATTTGAGATATTTTATGATTGCTACTTCTTGGATGACAATCTTTGTATCGTTAAATCAAAACACCCAACTCCAGGGTACTATGATGGGCAATCATTTAACTTGATATTTGGACTAAAGCAAAATCATGTCGCAACAATGACCAATCAAAACACCATTCAAAATGAAGCCATTGACCCAACCTCATCGATCACCCCTTCAAACGAAACTTTTGAGCATGGATGGAGGAAATCTTTCAAATGGATCAATCACAAAGGCGATAAACTGGAGATCGTCACAGGCGAATGGAAGATGTTTGAAGAATCGGACGATAAATCTATTGTAGACTCTAGGGAAGCTGAAAATCTAAGCCTTGTGGCCATTACTGAGTCTTTATTTTGTATTTCAAAGGAAAAGATCCCAAAAAGGATTCTTCTCTTAATGTACGCTCTTTTGATTTTAATAATATGAGCTCTATTTTCGAGTATATGTCTTCTCTTGAATCTTTCGAATGCTCTAACAATCAATATAATGAAGATGATAACATTAATAAATTGGTTGAATTAATGAATGAACGAGAATAAAAGAACCCTATTGTTGAAGAAACTAAAATAGTTAATATAGGAAATAACGAAAATAAGAGAGAAGTCAAAATTGGCTTAACTCTAAATCCGGAAGAGCGATCGACCCTCATATCGAAGCTCAAAGAATTCAAATACGTGTTCGATTGGTCATAGAAGGACATGCCTAGAATAGATAGGGAAATTGCGGAACATACCATTTCCTTGAACTCTAATTCTAAACCAGTAAAACAAAAACTTCGACGAATTAAACCTGATGTCGCATTATAAATAAATGAAGAAGTACAAAAACAGTTGGACGCCGATTTTATTCATGTATGTAATTACCTAGAATGGGGACCGAACATCGTTCCATTCCCTAAAAAGGATGGACGAGTTCGTATGTGTGTCGACTTTAAGGATCTTAATAAAGCTAGCCTTAAAGACGATTTTCCTCTACCACATATGGATATATTGGTAGATAACACGGCTGAATATGCGATGTTATTCTTTATGAATGGATACGCAGGTTACAACCAAATTTTAATGGCAAAAGAAGATGAAGAAAAGACATGCTTTATTACCCCTTGGGGTACGTATTGCTACACAGTTATGCCATTTGGTTTAAAAAATGCAGGAGCTATGTACAAAAGAACGGCTACGACTCTCTTGCATGATATGATGCATACAGAAATAGAAGTCTATGTGGATTCTATGATAGTTAAATACAAATATACAATGGGACATATAAAAGCTTTAAGCAAATTTTTCACTCGCATAAAAGAATATATAATGCGATTAAATCCACAAAAATGCGCCTTCGGAGTCACTTCTAGTAAGTCACTCGGATACATAGTAAGAACAAGTGGCATCGAGATCGATCCCTCTAAAATAAAGTCAATTGTTGATATGCCTCCCCCTCAAACAGATAAAGAAATTAGGGGATTACTTGGCAAGTTACAATATATTAGTCGATTTATCAACAAATTGACAATAACTTGTGAGCCAATATTTAAAAAATTGAAAAAAGACGAGAAACATGAATAGGACGATAAATGCCAAAAGGCCTTTGAGAAAATCAAAGATTATCTCAGAAGTCCACCAATTTTAGCACAACCAGTACCCAAACTACCTTTTAGGCTAGACATTACAGTTACAAACACATCCACAGGCGCTATGTTAGCACAAAAGGTAGAAAAAGTCGAACGTGCAATATATTATATAAGCAAAAAATTTATCAAGTACGAAACAAAATATAGAACTTTGGAAAAGACAAGCCTAGCATTAGTGTGGGCAACCAAAAAGTTACGACATTATATGTTACCACACGCTACTCATGTGATTTCTCAACAAAATCCGATAAAGTATTGGTTTGAACAACCACCCATACAAGGAAGGATATCTAAGTGGTTGGTGATGTTGGATGAATTTGAGCTAAAATATATTCCTCAAAAATCAATGAAAGGAAAAGTAATTTCTGACTTCCTAACACAACATCCAATTCAAACAAGTCATGCAGAAACTACTCATTTTCCGGATGAAGAGATTCTCATGACCCAAGATGACAAATGCGTAATGTACTTCGACGGTGCGTCCAATCATAAGGATGTGGCGTAGGAGTGTTACTCATAAGTCCAGAGGGAGCACATACTCCAATCTCTGTTAAATTAGACTTTGAGGTTACTAATAATGCCGCAAAATGTGAAACGTGCATTATTGGATTAGAAGAAGCAACTAGCATAGGTGTGAAAAAATTAGAGGTATATGGAGACTCCAGTTTGATTATAAATCATATATTAATAAAATGGAAAATAAAGAACTCCACAATGATATTATACCAAGCCAACTAGAGCAACTCATCGAGCATATTTGAACATATTGATTTTAAATATCTCCCAAGGGATGACAATCAATTTGCCGATGCGCTAGCAAAATTAGCCTCAATGATCAACATTCTAGATCACATAAATATGATGCCATTATGCGTTGATAGAAGAGAAGAACCAGCACATTGTAACGTAATAGAGGAAATAAATGACATTGAAGGAGACGATCCTTGGTATGATCATATCCTCTGATATATTACTCATGGCACATATCCCGAAAATACTTCATTGAAAGACCAACGAGCCTTACGAACACTTGCGGCCCAATATGGTCTTACAAATGGTCAATTGCGCAAAAAAGGACCTAATGGTAAAAGCTTACTATGTGTAGGCCAACCGGAAGCCACACGACTTATGGAAAATACACACAAAAGTTTTTGTGGACCTCCATGAATGGTAAAATGCTTTAAAAAATAATTTCATGGCAAGTGTACTATTGGTCCACTATGGAACATGATTGCATATAATATGTTAAAAAATGTCCACAGTGCCAAATGTTCGCTAATCTACAACACCTTCCACTATTCGAATTACACAATCTCACTTCCCCTTGGCCTTTTTCGACTTGGGGAATTGACATAATTGGAAAAGCCTCTCCAACAGGATCAGGAGGGCACGAGTACGTATTAGTTTCCAATGATTACTTTACTGAGTGGATTGAGGCTGCTTCTTACATGAATATCACTTCTAAACATGTCGCAAGGTTTCTCGAACAAAACATATTTTGTAGATATGAAGTTCAACATGAATTAGTTAATGATCAGTGATCTCAATTCAAAGCTGAAGTCGAGACCCTCTTAACTCGTTATAAAGTAAAACATCATCACTCATCCCCATACAGACCTCAAATTAATGGAGCTGCAGAGTCGATAAATAAAAATATAACAGTCATCATTAAGAAAATGGCAGAAAATTACAAAGACTGGCCGAATAAACTACACTTCGCATTATGGGGTTATAAAACATCTATACAAACATCAATAGGGGTAACTCCATACTCCTTATTTTTTGGAATAAACGCAGTTCAACCAGTCAAACTGGAAATACCATCCCTATGCGTCGTACTTGAAAGTAAGCTACCGGAAGCTGAATGGGTGAGAGTGAGGTATGAAGAGCTTTTATCCCTCGATGAGCGACGATTAAGAGCTTTGCATCATGTACAAGTCTACCAAAGGCGCATTGCGCGTCATTTTAATAGAAGGGTAAAACCTAGAAATATAAAAGAAGGTGACTTTGTACTAAAGGAGGTTAGGGGTCCACCAACCGATCCAAGAGGGAAATTCAAACCTAATTGGATAGGTCCCTACCGCGTAATTGAAATCTTATCAGGAGGAGCCGTTAGATTAATGGATATTGGAGGAGATGAAATTTGCCAATTAATAAACATTGATCGCCTTAAGAAGTATTACATATGAAATCCGGATAAAACTCGTTCACTCATACAACCAACTTTAATTAGCATTCAATTGAAAGATTCTAAGTGTGATGCATTTTACCGAATTTAGAAATACATAACACTTGGGGGGTATCTTAGAAATAATAAACACCGTAAAACACATAACACTTGGAAGGGTAATTTAGAAATAATAAACAGTTCTAAGTGTTCAAATTTTTCCGAACATTACGAAAAAATCTTCACATTTGGGAGTGTAATAATACGAATTTTTAAAATAAATTTTTTTGAGGCATTCGTAGCAAAAGTGTCGCGTGCAACTTGAATAGGTGCGTGCAGATGTCACACGCAATTAATTTTGTTGCGTTCGCCACCTGATGATGAACTGCGAACCCGGTTTTTTTTTGCGATTGAATGAAGTTGTGATTTCTACTTACGATAAAAAGAGGTTGTTTCTTAAATATAACATATACTCGGAAAATAAAATTAAACTTTGATTTAATTCTTTTAAACAAGGTTTGATTAATTTTTCATTTAATTTCTATCTAAGAGATTAAAGAAAAAATATAAAAAAAACAAAAAAATTAGAACCACGCAAAGACCTGATTTTGTAATGCAAATACATAGGCAATCTTTATGATTCAGTCATATCAAAATATAAAATTAAGAAGATAATTTTATTTCATTCAAAATTCAAAAGAAAGACATTATTGAACTAGATAGTAAACGAAAAAAAAAACATAGTAGTGATTACACTTTATTCAAAAAAAGACTAATGGTAAAATTGTGTAACACTCTAAGGTTTTACTATGTCCTCGATTGTCACAGATGATGGAGGAGTAGTTTCCATCCCATCATTTTCAGAAACCTTGGAGCTTTCCCCTACACTCTTTTTTTCACCCAAACATTGTTTTTCAGTTTTGGGATTGGGGCCTTTGCAAACTGTTTTCCTTTCCCTTTGACTATTGGATCTTTCTTGTGAGTATTTGGTGAAGGTTCTTTAATTTTCACAAGTTGTTGCGCGGGTTTGGAGGGAGCCTTTCTTTTTGTTTCCTTCGAATGAGCCTTAGGGAACGAGAAGTCTAACTTTCTTCTCACTCCTTTGTTTTGACCACTAGGAGGAGTATTGGTGGTTGAATACTTCAAAGGCTTAGGTGGATTACTAGCGGTGGCAGATTGAAGTTGAGATCGAGCCTTGTTTAATTCACCCTTATCCGCCGCATTCGTCCAACCCTTGTAAAAGGAAGATAATGTGATACTCGCAGGAGGATTTTGTATTACCTCATCTCGTATTGTCTCATCACCCTACAAGGAAAAATATAAGTAGTATTAGATAGGCCTAAAAGCCTAATGCAAGGGAAATTAAGACTATTCCCAATCATACTATTTATGTTCCACCAAGGAATCACAAACCGTATGTTAGGAACTCTATGACAGAAAAACAACGTCCATTCCTCTTCATTCTTATGCTTATAAAGGATTCGACATCAAGGAAATGTCTTTACTCCATTAGCCTCAAGGTTTAAAGGCTGATCAACAATTCGCAAACGCTCCATGAGCCAAATCTGAAAAACAAAAAAAAATTATTTTGCGATTCATTACATGAGCAGGTGGCGTGCGCAACTAAATAAGTTGCGCGCACCCTCCGCACGCAACTCAGAAGATTGCACTGGTCATGCCAGCGCAACTTCTTGACTTGCGATGATAAACTCTAAAAAAAAAACTGTGAGTGTAATATGAGTGGACTTCCCATGAAACAGTATTCGTTAGGATCTCCTCTAAGGCAATTCAAGCACAGAACGGTTTCCGCCAAAACCAAAGGAGCGGGTGAATGACATCCCTCTATTTGCTCTACTATGGACACCATTGAATAATCTTTGTATTCTTTGCCTGTCCTAAGTAAACAATTAACAACAAGACAATAACATAAAGCACGAATTTTAAAGCGTTGTTTAGTCATGTTGCCACGAGGGGCGACGAAGTGTTCAATAAATCTAATTAAATTCACACCTTCTTCAGTTCCTATGTTGGTCATATCATTGTCGGACAAACCAAAATATCTTTGGAATATAGGTTTGGGATCCGACAAGATAGGCGAATAAGTCACAGGGAGAGTGTTTGTAGGGAAACCTAGCAAGGCCTTGAACTCACCAGGAAGGGGGATAATTTCATCCCCTCTATACAAGAAAAGATGTTGGTTAGAGTCCCAATGGTTGACCGCGGCATGAAGAAAATCAAAGTTAACCACTAATTGCATATAATTCAATAAAGAATCCAAGTGATAAATTTTGAAAGCTAGTTTGTCCTCGGTTGAAAGAGAAGTGACCCATTTCTTCAAACATTGTTCAAAGGTCTGCACCATTGTTCAAAAAAAAAAAAAGAGAGAGAGAATAAGATTTTAGAGAGATTAATTCTTTTTAATTTCTTATGTTACTAAGCGAATGAATGCGAGATGATCAAAAGCCTACACAAAACCACGTTTAAATAGACCCAAGAGTGGCAGATTTTTGGCAAATTCGACTTAAAGGAACTGATAGGTGGCGTGCACAACTCCTGAGTTGCGCGCAACACCCGCGCGCAACAAAAGTACATAGGCACGACAGCCGCACGCAACTCACTAAGTTGCGCGTGACTCCCCTGACGCGGCATGTAATTATGGTTAATTTCCGTATTTTGGCTCATATAATGACGGAATCTTCACAAGATCTTAAGACGAATCATACGCTTACCTTCTAACACTTTGAGTCGCTTTTCTTGCCTACTTTTTTATTTTCTTTTTTATTTCCTTTTATTATTTTCTTGTTTTCTTTTTCCATTGTTTTCCTACTTTCTTTTTCTTTTTCTTTTTTATTATTTTCCTACTTTTTATTTTCGTTTTTCTTTTTCCTTCCTTTTGCCTTCTTTTTTTGAGTTTGTTTATTTTTTTCGAGGGGGGTAAGTCGGGAACCCTTTCCCTCCCTCGAAAATTTTTTCGCATTAATGTACACATGGAACAAAAAAAAATGACATATATACAAATGTGTCATATATATACAAAAAAAATATAGGTCCATCCCAATATCATGATTATATGGATGGCCTAAATGATAGCATTTAATTAGAACTACCCCAAAATGGGGGCTCCAAGACTTGTGAGATAGCAAGAATGCGCATAACTCGAGACATGGGGGCTCCAATATCAATAAATAAAAACAAAATGAGATATTCATGCCATTCGAGCTACTTTCTAGAATCGCCTAACTACAAAGGGTTTACGTAGATCTCGAGCCTTACAATTTTCAAACGTATCACAATGATTTAATAATCATGTTATTCCTTTGAAAACAAAGTTTGCAGCTAAACTTGGCCATTAAACATGTTACATACTCAAGCCATTTTCAAGTGCAACTTTAGAAACTTATCTTAGTGCATAATTGTTGTTCCAATACTTCAATTTACTCTATAGATTAGAGAGTATGACTAGTGTAGAGAAAAAAATAAAAAAATCATGATGCATAAAACATACTTGCTCATACGAAAGTTTAGTACTCAATCATTCATCATGAAAATCGTATCAAGACACATTATTTCATGAATTAGAAATGTAAACAAAAGAATCCTAAATTCTAAATTAAGGAGTCTTCATTATTCTCCATTGTTCCACACATTAGAATTTCCCAAGCGGGATAACATCTACTTTCTCGAGCTTCAAAATAGTAAAAAAAAAATTTCGAACTCAAAAAACAGAATTCAAAAGTAGCAAAAATAGACGAAAAAAATTAGAACAACATTTCATTTTTCCTCTTACTTGTTCTAATGAATGACCAATATTAATAGACTTAGCAATTTTCTTTGTTAAAACTATGAATGGTCAAAATACGATTTAAACACACTAGTTTAATCGTTTCCAAGATCCTAGTTGTTATCATAATATGACAAAACACAGGATTTCAAGACCCATTTCAAGCAACATGAAACGGTCTAATAAATATTAAAAAACAAACAAGTCATCGAGTCACCCAACATTGGGGGCTACAATATTCGATAATATAAAATGGGGGCTCAAAAGCCTGAAGTATAGCCAAACTACTCTAGTTCGATGATGTCTTCAAGAATTCCCTAAACTAACTAGTTTTGTGCAAATCTTGAGATCGCAGTTTTATAAGAAAATAATAATAACCGTCGGTTATTTTTATCATTGATAAAACCAATTTTGAAACTTACGCATGAAAAAATAACATGAGTCGCAAGAACAAATTCATGCTATTATAAAAGTTCAAAATTTCATTGATAATTTTACTGCATAATTCAATAGTAGAATAAACTCAATTGGCAGCCCTAAAATGGAAGCGGTTTTCCAATTCTGCTTCCAAAAACCAAAAATACACTCCCAAAAAAAAAAAAAAAAAAAAAAAAACTACTTATTACAAAAAGGAAGCGGTTTGAACCGAACCGCTTCCAAAACTCAAAAGGGAAGCAGTTTAAACCGCTTCCTTTTTTAAAAAAAATTTGTCGCCCTTGCCAAAACCCTCCCCCTGTGTTTTCGTCTCCTCTAATTTTCATTTCCAAAAATTTTGCTTTTCCCTCCATTCCTCTTTACCTTTCGTTCCCCTCTCCATTGAGTCCAACCAATCTCCGACCATTCCTCTATGCCTTGCATTCCCCTCTTTTTCTGTATTGGTGGTTGTTGTAGGTTAGTGTAGGGTTGCTAGTGGTTGTAGTATGTTGCAGGGGTGTTGCTGCTGAGTTGTTGCGGTGGTGTGAGTCGTTGGTGGTTGGTGGTTTGTTGCTAGTAGTCCTAGGTGGTTGCGTGGTTTGCTTTGTTGTTACTGGTGGTCGTAGGTGGTTGAGGGCGTTGCGGGGTTACTGGTGGTTGTGTTGTTGTTGCTGCTGGGTTGTTGCGGGGTGGCTGCTGTGGGGTTGATGTGGGGTGGCTGCAAGTGTTGTTGTTGTGGTTGTTCCTGTGGTTTTGGGGTTGCTATGTCGTGGTTGTTGATGTGGTGTTGCTGCCATAAGCACCTAAGCTGGCACCACCACTACATCTCCCCCACTGACTCCACATTCCATCTATTTCTCACTCTCAAATTAGGGTGTGTTGTTGCTCCATTTTTACGTGCAATTGGTATATTTTGTTTGTTTATTCCTAACTTAAAATCTAGGGTTTCAAATTTAGTTAAGCCAATTTGTACTTAATTGTTTAATTAGTTCTTTGTTTATTTCTAGTTGTTAATTTTTTGTTTAATTACGTACGTGTTCCATATTTATTTGTTGTGTGAATTAAAGTAGCTTTAAAGTAATTTTATTGAATGTATTACATGTTAGTTAATTAGTTAGTTTGTTAAAATTGCTTAGTAGAATATAATTTATGAATGGATTGTTATGATTGAATGTATGGATTGTAAAGTAACATTAGTTTGCCTGTACTTACTCTAATTAGCACTATATAAATGAATGAACTTGTGTATTCTTGAATGTCAAATAAATGCAAATACTTGAATGCTTGCATCATCCTTTGCTTGGATACCCGTTCGAGTCTTTCTCATTAGGAGAAAGTATTGAATAGTCCCCGGTTGGGACTGTTCTTGGACGTTTGATCTCACTTAGGTAGTGAATGTATGTCTCATTTTCGATTTTAAGGAATATCCTGGCTTATCATTTTCCCACCTTGTTCTCTAGGTGCATATGTAGGTAAGTTATGACCTACATAGTGTACTTGGAGAAGTAAGGGGAAATGCAGCTAGATTTTCCCTAAAATTAGAAAGTTGACATACATTCACTAGTGAGATTAAACGTTCAAGGATGGGTTAGGTGGGAGTGATAAGGACCTTTTTGGAGCATTCATTTTTACGCAATATGAATAATATATATGGATTGTACTCTAATTGACATAATAAATTTATTGGTATGCTTAATCATATATGTATTGGTATGCTTAAAGGCAATTTAAAACATCGATGGATCGCGGTTGGATGTATGGTACACGTGATACATTTGAACTCTTCAATGGTGTTCAAGAGTTTTGCAAGACTGCTTCACAATATCATCTCAGAACGGGTGTCAATGCCCTTTATCGCCCTTCTGTGAATTGTAATAATGTCACATTGGTCGATAGTGTTAATACTATCATGGTTCATATACAATGTCATGGGTTTAGGCCTCAATATCATGCGTGGGTTTGGCACGGTGAACAGGGATCGTATAGAGAGAATGTTGTTAGGAATGATACGCATGAAAACAGTGCCGAGATTCGTGTGGAAGAGGAATATGGGACTGATGACGGTGGAGATGGGGATGAGGGGTGGGATGAGATTGAGGATGGTGGCGTTGATCCTTTGGATGAGATGATGCATGATGTTGAAGGTGACTTCGGGGACCGATCCGATGTATTTGAGTCCTTATAAAAGGCTGCCAAAAAGCCTTTGTATCTCGGGTCCAAAAAATACACAAAACTCTCGGCTGTGCTAACATTTTTTAACATTAAGTCAAAGCGTAACTGGAGTGACACTAGTTTCACTTCTTTGTTGACTGCGTTATGTGACATGTTACCAGAAGGGAATGAACTTCCTAATTCCTATTATTATGCAAAGAAACTCATGTGTCCATTTGGTTTAGAGTATAAAAAGATTCATGCATGTCCTAATGATTGTGTTCAGTATCGAAATGAATATGAAGAGTTAGAGGAGTGTCCACGTTGCGGTAAGTTGCATTACAAGCGAACAAGCTGCAATATGGGAATGAAGGGACCTCCTGCAAAGGTGTTGTGGTATCTTCCCATTGTTCCAAGGTTAAATCGTCTTTTTACAATTCCAAAAGACGCTAAGAACTTGAGATGGCATGTAGAGGGAAGAAAGAAAAATGGTTTGTTGAAGCATCCGGTCGACTCTCCACAATGGAATAACATTGATATGAAGTTTAGGGCATTTGGTGATGAAGTAAGAAATTTAAGGCTTAGGTTGTGCACAGACGGTAAGAATCCATTTGGCACTCTTAGTACCAAACATAGCACATGGCTGGTACTTTTAGTGATCTACAACTTGTCTCCGTGGTTGTGTATGAAACACAAATACGTAATGCTTTCACTTTTGATAACGGGGCCAAGGCAACCTGGAAATGACATTGATGTTTACCTTGAGCCCCTTGTTGATGATTTGAAAAAGGTGTGGGACAAAGGAGTTTCCATCTATGATGCCCATAAGAACGAGATGTTCCTATTGCGGGCAGCCTTGTTGTGGACCATTAATGATTATCCAACATATGGCAACCTGTCCGGGTACAAGAACAAAGGGCACAAAGCATGTCCCATTTGGGTTGATGACACATCGAACGTGTACCTTTATCACTACAGCAAAGATGTGTACGTGAGGACCCGAAGATTTCTTAGGTGAAATCACCCATATCGTAGGAAGAGAAAGGACTTCAATGGGAAAGTAGAAGAGGATGCTGCTCCTAAGCCATTAAGTGGAAAGGAGGTTTATGCTCGAGTAAAAGGTATACCAACTGTTTTTAGTAAAACATTAAAACCTATTGATCCACATGCACTCTTTAAAAAGGAATCAAACTTTTGGAAGCTTAAGTATTGGAAAGAACATGATGTCAGACATTGTCTCGATGTGATGCTTATAGAGAAAAATGTTTCTGATGCAATTGTTGGGACAATTATGAACATTCCATGCAAAACAAAGGATGGAAAGGGTGCTCGATTAGATTTGGAAGCGTGGGGTGTTCATCCGGAATTGTGGGTTTAGCCAAAGGTAGGGAAGGCAAAGGAAAAGGAGAAGGGAAGCGAAGTTGTTGGAAAAACATGTAAGGGGAAACGCAAGGGAAAAGCCACTGGTGTATCAAGAAAGACAGATGATGGACCCGGCAAGAAGGAAAAGGTTTATTTACCTCCAGCATGCTACACATTGTCAAAGGAAGAAAAACGAAAGTTTTGTGCTTGTTTGTAATACATTAAGCTTCCATCAAGGTTCTCGTCAAACATGAAAAGATTCGTTTCCTTAAATGGAGAATTAAAGTTGACTATTATGGAATCACATGATTGTCACATGATGATGCAAGTATTTCTACCCATTGCAATTCGTGGTATTTTACCGAAGCATGTTAGAGAAGCTATTACTACTCTTTGTTCGTTTTTCAATACTATATGCAGCAAAGTGCTTGATCCTTTTACACTTGATGCTCTCCAGGTGAATGTTGTTGTTACCTTATGCAAATTTGAGATGTATTTTCCGCCGTCACTTTTGACATAATGGTGCATTTGATTCTTCATTTGGTTCGTGAGATTAAGTTGTGCGGTTTAGTCTTTATGAGATGGTGCTACCCTTTTGAAAGACACATGGGTACATTGCAAGATAAAATTAGAAATCCAGCCCATCCGGAAAGTAGTATGATTCAAGGGGTTGTTGCTCAGGAGATTGGTAATTTTGTTACAGAGTATGTTGCCATTACCGAACATATTGGGCTTCCCACTTCTCGACATGAAGGAAGACTTGATGTTCATGGAACAATCGGGTCGAAACAAAACTCAACAACTCAAGAACAATTCTTGCAAGCTCAGCTATTTGTGCTTCATCATGTTGCGGAGGTTCATCCTTATTTAGAAGAGCACATGGAAAGTTTGCGAGTTGAATTTCTTTCAAAAGGGGAAAGGGCACTAATGCAGTTGCATAATAAGACGTTTTTGATGTGTATCCATGATTGTGTGATGCGTTGATTGGATGACAGTGTTTCTGATACAATAAAGTGGCTAGCTGATGGTCTAAAGGAAGATGTACATTCATTTGAGGGTTATGATATAAAAAGGTATACATTTTGGACTGAGCGTCGGGATCAGAAATCCTCATCGACTAAAAATAGTGGTGTGACTCTAGTGGCTTTATCAAGAGAGTTTGCAACTGCAAAGGATACATCACTAGTTGACGCACTATTATCATACTACGGTCGAATTCAGGTAATATGGGAATTTGATTATCGTGATTTCAAGGTGGGTCTTTTCAAGTGTAAATGGGTTAATAATAATAGGTTTAACGTAAGACATGACGACTTCACTCTTGTAGACCTTGGCCATTTGCGGGATAGTTTGGAACCATCCATCCTTGCGACACAAGCTAGGCAAGTGTTCTATGTAACAGACCTTGCCGGTCCACAATGGTCTATCGTCTTAGTTGGCAAACGAAGGATTTTAGGTATTAGAGATGTGGAATACGAGGAATAATATGATGCGTTTAATGATTCTCCCCCCATCACTGCTCCCAAAGTTGATATAGCAAATGATGTAGATAACGATGCAAATTATATTTGATGTGACCACAACGAGGGAATACTCGAATGAGGTACTTTATTTTTGCCATTTACAACTTAATTGGCTATTACAATCTTGTTTGGGCATGAAATCAAGTACTTGTAAGCAATTTCAATTTGAATCAAAGTAAGAATCTCATTTAGGACATTTTGAACTTATTTCTTTCCTAAAAGCTTGTTATTGCATTAAAACATTTACTTATGCAGCAATTTGGACTTGTATGGGCCTTATGTATACCAGTTACATGTGATTTTGAATGACTTTTTAGAATTAGGGAAGTTAGGACCTCATTTGAGCAATTTTAATTTGAATTCACCCCTTGGATCTTTTGCAGCTTGAAAACAATTAATTGTGAGCATTTTGTACTTATAAACATGTTATATATACCAATTATGAGTTGTTAGATGAATTAGATGTGAATTTGTTTTCAACACAAAGAAGTTGGCTAACTGTTTGTCTATTTTGGGTACTCTTCATTAATTTGATTGTCTTTAATGAAGACCATGGAAATTCTCAATCTTATGATGAGGCGTATGATATCAATAAGGAGAGTGATTTGGGTGATCCAAAAGACCGAGCTCACGATGAGTTTCTACATAGGCTTGATGAATTTGAGAGATCAGTTGAATGTGCCCCCCCATTGTGGATAATGTTGTCACCGAGTTTGTAACTGATTCACAAGGACAAAGGAAAACACAAACTTGTGCGAACACCACCGTTAGGGGAGGTGGGGTAAAGGCACCGGTGAAGAGAAAGGGACGGGGTGCAACAAAAGCTTTTAAGAAACCCGGGGTTCCCATGGTTCTGGATTGGGATGAGTTTGATCAACCTACTTACTTGTATTGGGATGATACAATGGAAAGTGATTTTATTTCCGTTTTGCTATTTACTTGTATTTGTATGTGAATGATAACTCTAGTGTCAAATTGTGAGCTCGGGGAAAAAAAAAAAAAAAAAAACTGATGTCGGATGGTTCAGCCGCTGCTTGGGCCTGCTCCAGCTCCCGGTGCAGCTGCCTAGGCTGCAGCAGCACCGTAGACAGCTGCCTGGGCTGCTGGAGCTGGCCTGGGCTGCTGCAGTGGCATGGGAAGCTGCCTGGGGTGCTGCTATAGCTCCCTGGGCAGCTGCCTAGGCTGCTGCAGCTGGCCTGGGCTGCTGCAGTTGCCTGGGCAGCTGCCTGGGGTGCTGATGCAGCTCCCTATAGGAGCACCTTCTTAGTAAAGGTAATTCTGAGGCTATAGTTGGGTGGTTATGCTCTTAGCAGACCTCCGTTACCAGATGCTTATGCAACCTGTGTGATGTGCAAGATTATCTCGAGCGGAGTATTAAGGAATCAACTCGAGCTCGAGATAAGTTCATATTAGCGCCATGCTTTGAGGAGTACGTCTAAATATGTCATAATTCTGTTGATTGTTTAGTAATTATGTTGCCGTCTAATCATTAATGGATTGTTATTTGGTGAATATATATGTAGTGCTCATTGGACTCTTTTAGTTATTTGTGTTTCCAATAACACAATCTACCATTGTGATTCGGCCCATGTGAGTCCATCGCGAAAGCTTCTGGTGAAGAACCTACTGAATAGGTACAAATTGCAACCCATTGTTGAATGTCCTTACCTAAGTAATTGGCTAATTATATTTCTAACTTTAAACTAAATTTCCTACAATGTTATGAAGAAGCTAAATTGTCGTTCGATTGCAGGTCCTACGTTGAAATATGCAAAGGTAATGCCTTGATATAGTGACTTGTTAAATAAACTTCACATCGATAATGGTTGTGCATGATTTCATTAACACATGGTATTTTAGTGTGCGCAACAAGACAACGGAGTTGACTGTGCCTTATACGTAATGAGGTTTATGCTTGACATAGTCAACAGTTGCACGGAAGCTCTACACATTGATGAGGTACCGGTTTATTTTATTACTTTTTTTCCATCTGATCCATACTAGAACCCATAATTGCACCGAACACAAAAATGGGAAAGAGAAAACCCCAGGCAGTAGCCCAAATATATGCTGACCCCGAGGCATGGTCCGAGGTTGCTGCACCCGAGACAGCTGCTGACGGGGCAACTGCACCCGAGACAGCTGCACCCTATCGAGCTGCCCAGGCAGCTGCAGCTGCAGCCAAGGCAGGGCTTCCCATGGCAGCTGCATCAGCATCCCAGGTAGGTGCCTAGGCAGCTGCAGCAGGAGCCAAGGCAAGGCTGCCAAGGCTGCAGCAGCAGCAGCCCAGGCACCTGCCCTGGCAGCTGCAGCAGCAGCCCATGACAGCTGCATCAGCAGCCCAGGTAAATGCCGCAGCAGCCCAGCCACCTGCCCAGGCAGCTGCAGCATCAGCCATGGCAGGGCTACCCATGGTAGCTGCAGTGTCGCGGGGGAAAGGCGGAGGCAGCTGCTGCATCGCCGCCGGGGAGTGGCCGTGGTGATTTTGGTTATGCGATTGAAATGCGTTCTAAAACTTAGAAAAATACTATAATGGTGTGATTTCAAACATTAGACATTTAAGACTAGGTAATATTGACATTTAATGAGAATGAAACACTTCATTTGATAACAAATGTAGAGAATGGGCAAAGTTGAAGTCTTAAGGCCTTATATGGGCCATTTTGGATGTAAGGCGTCCTAAAACTTAGAAAAATGCTATATTGGTGTGATTTCACACATTACACACTCAATACTAGGTAATATTGACATTTTATGAGAAAAAACTCTTCATTTGATAAGAAATGTAGAAAATGGGCAAAGTAGAAGTCGTATGAGCCTTATATAGGCCATTTTTTATGTAAGGCGTCCTAAAACGTAGAAAAATGATATATTGGTGTTATTTTGAAACATTAAACACTCAATACTAGGTAATATTGACATGTTATGAAAAAGAAACGCTTCATTTGATAAGAAATGTAGAAAATGGGCAAAGTATAAGTCGTATAGGCCTTGTTTGGGCCATTTTAGATGTAAGGCGTCATAAAACTTTGAAAAATGATATATTGGTGTGATTTTAAACGTTAGACACTCAAGACTAGGTATTATTGACATGTTATGAGAAAGAAACGCTTCATTCGATAAGAAATGTTGAAAATGGGCAAAGTAGAAGTCGTATAGGCCTTATATGGTCTATTTTGGATGTAAGGCGTACTAAAACTTAGTTAATTGCTATATTGGTGTGATTTAAAACATTAGACATTGAAGAATAGGTAATATTGACATGTTATGAGAAAGAAACGCTTCATTTGATAAGAAATGTGGAAAATGGGCAAAGTAGAAGTCGTATAGGCCTTATATGGGTCATTTTGGACGTAAGGTGTGCTAAAACTTAGTTATTATCTATATTGGTGTGATTTCAAACATTAGACACTAAAAACTAGGTAATATTGATATGTTATGAGAAATAAACGCATTATTTGATAAGAAATGTAGAAAATGGGCAAAATAGAAGTCGTATAAGCCTTATATGGGACATTTTGGATGTAAGGCGTGCTTGACTTAGTTAATTGCTATATTGGTGTACAGAAACATTTATTTTAACTTTTTCATGTCATATGCATGATATACTGATATATAATAATGGTTTGTTGATTTTTTTTTTCAAAGGTTTGCAAGATTCAAAGGGAAGGCCCGTTAACAAGCACAGAAAACAATGAAATTCGTGACAAGTGGGCTTTATTCGTGACATTTTAGGGTATCTAGTGAGATTGAGCTAGATTTTTTCATGACATGTGAATGTACATTATTTTATAAGTTATGTTTGTAAATATATATTATTATGTCAATGTTAATTACTTATAATTAATTAGTACGAAGTATTTGTGAGTTTTATCTTTATATTTTTTTGTGTAATGACATAATACTTATAATTAAATATGTTAATGACGTTACTCATTTTGATATTTATGAAAATTAAATGTTATTTGTATTTTTTTGTATTTAATATTAATTAATAATATATTAATATTATTATTATTAATTAAAATTAATAATTAATATTAATATTAATAATAATAAATATATATTATTATTAACCAGTAATATTATTATTATTATTGTCACAAGTCACTAATATAATAATTATATTATTATTATAAATATTATAAAAAAAATAAAAATCAAAAGGGAAACGGTTTGGCGCCAGAACCGCTTCCCTTTACCCTTACCATAATGGTTCTAGAATCCCAAAAGGAAGCGGTTTGGCGCCAAAAACGCTTCCTTTTCACCCTAAAAGGAAAGCGGTTTGAACCGCTTCCTTTTCTATTAGCCTAAAGGGAAGTCCTCCAAATCGGAGCGGTTCAAAACCGCTTCCCTTTTGGGGATTTGAACTGCTTCCCTTTTGGTTTTTTCTACTAGTGATTGTTTTTCTACTAGTATAGTCTATGTGAGCAAAACAAAAGAGAAATAAAATTCAAGCACAAAATCAAAATTAGAACAAAAAAAAAATACATATATGCTTGACATGCTCATATAGGATCAATACTTTATCACTTCACATGAAATTTATTGCAATATATTGCTTAAACATGTCACAACGACAAACTAACAAATTCAAGAAAACAAGTCGAATAAAAAACCACCAAATTCAAAATTTGGGGTTTAACGGTTCGAAAATCGCCTAAATTCAGCCAAGAATGAACGAATTATGGCAAATATGAATAAGGGACAAGATCTACTTCCTTTAGCTTCAAAAAACAAGAAAATCCGAGCTCTTTAGAGAGAGAAAGAAGCGAAAATCGTGAAGGAAGGAGAGAGAAAGCGAACTGAAATTAAAAATCACGCTTAGCGATTCTCTTTTTGCTGACTTATATATCGTGTGCAACTGAATTAGTTGCGCGTGACAGAGCAGCGCAACTCAGAAAGATGCGCGCGCCTGGCCAGCGCGACCTACTGAGTTGCATGCGGATATTGGTCACTAAAATGACCGGAATCTTGATTTTCATCCGTTTAATCATTTTTTCAACAGTTTTAGCTCGTTATTAGATGTAATGGCGCGCAAATTATCAAAATCTTTTAAATTGCTTTGCATATTGTAGTTTTTTTTCATCTTTGTTAGTTTTTTGCATCATTATGGCATGCACACCGTGTTTTGTGCCTTCCCCAAGCATACGTTTTGAATGTTTTTCGTAAGAGTGCCTTAAGACGTTCCGTGGTGGTCCTTTACGTAAAAGCATCCATAGACAGGTTTGTCATTTTACTATGCTGACGTTACAAATGTCCAGGTTTTCTTCTTTTTTCACGTCCAAAGCAAAAAGGAAGGCGTTTTCATGCAGCGTAAAAATGCAAATGGCGTATCGTACAGCGCAAAATTGTACGGCGTAGGTGATGCGTAAAATTTCACTTAGCCCAAGTTTTGCGAGATCTACCTCTCGAAACTAATAAGTAGAAAATTACTGTAGGCGTTATCTCAACGAGTCGACAGGCGCGCCGAACCTTTAAGAACAGGCACTTCTTGAATGAGAAAAAATACGGTAGTTAGTGAGCTTACTAACTTACTGGACAATTAGGGTGTCGAATCCACCCCTTTTATAAAGAAGCGACGAGACGATGTCGCTGATATAGGAATAAACTAGTCGTTAATAGCCTATTCCAAAATCAAACATTATTTATAAAATCCTAAACAAACCTAAAACAAGTATAGGTAAGTATAGGGTCGAACCCAAAGGAGTTAGTTGGTGTTATCTTTACCCTAAATCAAGCTATTTCGGAGATTGAAGAGAGAAAATGATTGATGTTATGATAGCAAAATTAGACTAATCAAGTAATTCAAAAAGCTAAATGCTAGGGATATTGGTTCCACATGCTAATTCAATAATCATGCTAATCGACAATTTCTTCGTTTGATTAAAGCATTGCAAAGGACAAACAATAGTAGCAATCAAGAGAGTTCTAGAGCTATCTCCTAGAGGCCAAACTAGGGGTCACTATGAATGGCTAATCAAGGAAATTTACAATCAAACTCAATCAATTAAAGCAATTCTCAAATTGATTGGTCATGTCATTAAGAAATGCAATGCAATCTAGATTAATCTTATAGGTTGATCATTCCTAATCTAATTAATCACATGCAAAACTATGTCAACCAATTTAATTGCAACAATTTAATCAATCAAAGATCATCAACTAGCACAAATTATCAATCAAGCATGCTTCCCCTTCCCCCTAACAACTAATCTACTCACTAATCATGGTGTAACTCAAGAACAAATCACTAGACTTAGCATTGATCATCATTCTAAATCAAAATCAAGAGAAAGCAATATCAACTACAATATCCAATCCAAATCCAAGAAATACAAACAATCAAAGATGAAACTAAATCAATCAAGCAAGAGATGAACTAGAAGGAGAAAATCTTACTAACATTAATGATTGAAAATGAAGAAATCCAAGCTCAATTGATCCAATGTTGAAATACAAATCCAATACCAAGAACTTCTCTCTAACTTCTCTCTCTAAAATTAAGGTAATGAAAATTATCTAAAAGTTAACTTCAAAAAAGGAATTACAAGTGTATTTATAGGCAAAGAAGAAAAACGGGATTCCCACGCCCTCTCCAATAAAACCCGCGCCCGCGGAAAAATTGGTACGGAACCCATTAAAAATTCCGCGGGCTTCCTGGGCAAAACCCGCGCCCGCGGTAAAAGCACCCGCGCCCGCGACATAAGCGCGGTGAATCCCCTGCTCTCAAAGGATGATTAGAGGGTCGCGGTCTATGTGGTACGATCGGGCTCTCCAATCTACCCGCGCCCGCGGCAAGCTCGCGGCCAGACCGCGGAGAGTTCCTGGTCGAAATCTGCCACTTTTGTGTATATGAGCCCGCGCCCGCGGCCCTAGGCACCCGCGCCCGCGGCAGACTAGCAGGGCTTGATGCCCTCTCCATGCCCTCTCTGAGCCCTCTCCAAGCCGATTATTTCCTCCTTGCTTAGTCAATATAGCCCATCTTGATTCCCTTGCAGAGACAAATCCTATGTACCTACAAAAAACAAACAACGAAAAGGAATAAAAGGTAAAAAGAACCAAATAAAAGGAAAACACGAAGAAAACACCAAAAACAAAAGGAAAGAAAGAAAGAAAGGAATTAAAGGAAAAGGGACCAAAAATAAAATAAGAAAGCATAAAAAGGAAGATGAAATCATCCTAAAAGACTACCCTATGAGTGCCATAAATTACACTCATCAAATTCCCCCAAGCTAGACTTTTGCTCTTCCCGAGCAAAACAAAGGCTAAAAAGGAAAAAGAAGGGCTTATTTAAAATAAGAAAAGAAAAAGAAAGAGGTGAGAATATACACTAACTCACTTTCGTAGGAATCACGGTCAATTTTAGCTACAAAAGACAAGCCATTTAAACCCCTAGATCGCTCTAGAGGACGAGTGATGCTCTCGTAAAGGTTTCCTAGAGATAACCTATAACTCTTATTAAACAAACAAAAGAAGGAAAATGAGGCAAAATACAAGAATAAAGAGCAAGTAAAGAAAAACAAAATAAAAATAAACATCTTTGTGAAATGGACTTTACAAAGTGACTATAGTTCAAATGAATAACAACCTTTCTAAAGTAAGTAATGGTATGCACGTTATAAGATACCTAAGGTTGATTGAAGCATAAATATGATAAGCATAGGAACTAGTTGTCACACTCTACTTTCATCCCAAACGATCTTACCGCGTTCCCCCTACTAATCTCATATCTCCCCTTAGTGAGCGTCTCATAGATTCCTCGAAGGAACCGGAAAAAGATCGAATTTTTGGCTTACTCGACATCTTGACTTTGCATCCTCTTTCCTTAGGCTATAACCCATGATTCCCTCCACCGATGAATGACTCAACCCCTAGGTCAAAAGGTCTTTCCAAAGGTTGTAACGTAAGCCAAAAAGGGTTAAGGTAGGCTAAATTTAAAATTTGGTGGTTAACCTAAATTGTGAAGCAAAGATTGCGCATTTCTTTACACCATAACCAAGTAATCACCAAACAAAAATACCAACACCCCCAAGCTTATTCAAAGCTAAGATTACAAACATATAAACAAAAAGCGTGAGAACGCTTCCCCCCCCCCCCCCCAAGCTTAAATGGAGCATTGTCCTCAATGCTAAAAAAGGAAGAATACTCACATAAAAATATTTTTGCAATTTTCATTTTTTATTTTTTTTTTTGTTTTTCATATTTCATTATTAGTGCTTTGTCCTCGCCTCTTTTAACTTTGGACGGCTTTTTCAAATTTGCACTTGCCTTGTTCTTACTTTTTCCACTTTGGACGGCCTTTTCATTTATTCACTTGCCATTATTCACAAAATATACACAACACAAACTTGCTTTCAAGAGAACCAAATATTCAAACTCCTCCACCACAAACTCCAACAGTAATGAACAATTGCTTCACAAAAACCAAGAATGGAAACATAAATGAAACAAAAGGCTCAAGATCTAGAGATGTGGCTTGAAAAGAAGGGAAAAAGGCACAAAGGGTTAGCAAGTAGGCAAATGTATCCCTAAACCCAAAAGTAAAAATAAGGAAACTATCCTAGAAAAAGGAAAAATACCTCCCCGAAAAGATGCCTTTGTCCTCCCTAAGTGGTTCGGTCTCGATGTTAGGAATCATACGTTAAGATTCAAGATTAAGTTTGCAAAAGTCAAGGATCCATGCCGCTCATGCAAGAATATGTTGAAATCTTGAAAAAGTATGAATCTCACATGGTTGTAGCAAAAACTCACTAAGGTTGTCAAATCGAATATAGGGAGCAACTACCAACATGCCACAAACAAGTAGAATCCGGATTCATGATCCCCCTAGTTCTAAACAACTACCCTAGCATGCTTTATCCTGGAATCAACCAAACGTATTCTCAAACCGTGCATACCATGACCACCTAGTAAGGTTATTATTGAAAAGCAAGAGTCCAATGTTTACAAGTCCAAGTCAAAAAAAAAAATGAAAGAGTGAAAAATAAAGCCTCAAAAAGCTATGTACAAGACCAAGAACAAAAAGAAGAGAAAAGAAAAGAAAAGAAAATAAAATATGGGAAAACCAAGATAAAGGAAAAGTAGGAAAACAAAGAAAAGGACAAAGATGCAATCATAACACGTATTTCCCAATCGACAAACAAGCGGTCAAATGGCCACATCGCCAAAGACCCCAAACACACTAGGTGTTATAATCATACATCCTCGAACCGTTCAACTCTCCTAAAACTAATCCTAATCTAAGCAACCAAAAAAAGTAAAAGAAGAAAAGTAAATAGATAAAACAAGAAAGGCCTCACCAAGCGTCCAAGCTATGCATCAATAATAAAGGAGCAAGAACGACCTCCTCTATGAAGCTTCGAAGACCAAAGCAGTGGCTATGAGCAAGGTGAGCAAAAGAAAAGAAAAGGACTATATAAAAAATGAAATTGTTAGTAACTTCCAAACAAAAGCAAACAAAAGTAAACTTACGCGAAAACTATGTACAAAGAACAGAGGAACCATCATCATCATCATCAATAGAAGGGACCATAGAACATAATCATAAAAACCAAAACAACAAGATAGACAACATACCAACGAGACTAAAGAGAGCGAAGCAAAAGAAATCCATCAAAGCCCTTTCAAACACATCCCCAAGAGTCCAAGGTGCCTCCCTAAAAACCTACCCTAAAACATCCTATTTGATTCCCCCCGTACAAAATAAAGGCATCGACCGCGATGCTTAAAAACATGCAAAGCTAAAAGGTAGGGAACAAAAAGGGAATCAGACAACCTAGGGGGAAACTATTGGCCACTAGGGCCGGCACCACCATCTCCCACATCCCAACCTTCGGTATAACCGAGAGGGAACCCATAGCGACCCTTAAAAAGGTCAAGTTGAGATGTGGATAATTGGTCAAAAGGATCCGGTTGCATACAGAGCTCGGGGTGAGTGGGGTGAACATAGTAGTAGTCGGGGTCACCCCAATAATCACTCCCCCCAAGACCCGGTAGTCATAATGACCGGACTCATCTGGGAAGTAACGCCTTAGCTCAACGGGGTTCTCAACCCCGGGCCAATATGGGTACGTGGGGAGGTTGTCACCACCCCTAGATGGCACCGGCCCTTGTTGGGGCGGCACAGAAGGGGTGACCTCCCCCCTACGCACACTACCGTCATATAGGGCGCTAGTTTGAAAAGACAAAGTTTGATGGTTCGAATATATACCTTGCATGCTCAATTTCATGCGCTCCATATGATCACGCATAGCCTCCATCTCACGGAGATATTCATCTCCTTGGTAGTCTTGTTGGTGATGTTGTTGTCTTCTTCTTCCTCTTTGTTGCGGTGGTTGTTATTGTTGCTCTTCTTCATCTTCTTCATCTTCACCACCTTCTTCTTCTCCCCCCTCACCATCATGCTCATCATCATCATCATCGTCCTCATCACCATCATCCTCCTCCATAACATTCTCAACCCTCCCATTATCCTCCAAACAATCCTAGCCTCTCGAGTGATTGAGGTGGTAGCTGGGTTTGGGAGCATACAATGGTGCACATTTCACACTAGCCAAGAGTACCCACCGTTTCCCTTAGTCTTAGAAATGAAGCGCAAGGTGTTAAGTTGCTTCATATCCAAATACATGTCTTCACTCTTTCCTATCAGAGTGCAAGACCTCAAGAAACGCTCTTGCTTGAGATAATACACCAATATAGTAATCATACCACCACAATGAATCTCATCCGTCTTCTTCCCAATGGCGATCAACTTACAACAATTCATGAAAAGATACCCAAAATTCAACCTTGGCCCCAAATCCGGCCTTGTAGCCGTCCAAAGCACCAAGATCTCCTCCCTCGAAAGCTTCCCAAGATCTTGCTTACTAAACACTGTATACCCAAGAATCCGATGGAGAATATGAAGAGCTGAGTGAATGATCTCGCTAGCAAGCGATTCCTTAGAGTCAAACGATCTCTTCGTAGATATGGCTCTCCACCAAGCAACCTCATTGTATTCGGTCCTTTGAAGGGCAACCAAGGGCTCAAAGATGTCGATATTAGGGTTGAAACCAAGGGCTTTGTTGAATTTCGCAAGGTTCATGGTATGCTTGGAATTGAAAAGTTGAAAAGAGATGATATAGTCGGTGTCCCCCATCATATTAAACTCAAAGGTGGAGAAAAATTCAATGCATGGTTCCAAATAAGTTCGGGGGGATGACTTTACAAACTCATCCAAACCAAGATTACGGAGCAAAATGTTAAGATCGGCATCAATACCCAATTTTACCATATCCTCGGGAAAATAGTTGCGGGACGGTCTAAATTTCCGGGATTTCATTTTATTATAGATAGGGGTGTGTTTAGCCCGGTTATGAAATTTGAGAGTGGGTAAAGGAGGAGGTGGGGCATTATCTTGAGTAGTTTGGTTTTGAGGGGGTTCGGTGTTTTAAGGTTGGCCACGAGAGGATTCCCCGGGGGATTGGTTTGAACTTCTCTTGCTACTCTTAACTCTCCTCAACAAATCCATAGTTCACAAGTCCAACCCACACAATGTTCAACACTACCACCAACGTGAACAAACCTCCGTTCACAAGACCACCCAAAACCACCCCAAACTACAAAGTACCTGTTACAAGCAACAAACAACCAAACATCCAACAACAACAAACAATATCAACAATCTATCACAAAAAGAAGCACAAAAACATCCAAAATAATTCCAAAACCACCATACAAACAACCAAAAACAACATACTCAAGCTTAATCAAGGCCACTCACAACCAATGCTTAAAAATCAATTGAAATTGACAAAAATAAAACAAAGGTGAGAAGTATACCAAGATTGAAGACTCAAAGCAAGCACAAAACCGAGTAGAATTGAAATTCCCGAAGAAAACCACGAGAAAGAAGAGCAAACTTGATGAAAATGGAGTATGAAGGAAGTTTGGTTGGAATTGTAAGAGGAAATAAGGATGAATTTGAGTAAAATTGAGTGAAAGATATGATTTGGGGGTTAGGGTTTGAGTGGATGAAGAGAGAGAATGGGGAAAATGATGAGTGAATGGGAAATAAGAGAGGAGAGAGAAGGAGAGAGAAGGAGAGAGGAACCGGCCAAATAAAACCCAGATCCCTGCGCCCTCTCTCGACAAAGCCGCGCCCGCTCCAGTTTTGCCGCGCCCGCGGAGAGACCGCGGGGAAACCGCGGAAAGTTTCTGGAAAATTCGGATTTTTCTTACCTGTCCAGGGGCCGCGCCCTCTCTATATCTCCCGCGCCCGCTCCAAAATTGCCGCGCCCGCGGCGAGATCGCGGAGAGGCCGCGGAGAGTTCCTGATCCAATTTTAGAAAATTAGCCGCGCCCTCTCTGAATTTCCCCCGCGCTCTCTCTAAGGCATCCGCGCCGGCGGAGAGCCCGCGGAGAGCTACTGATCCAATTCCCACTATTGAAAGCAAGGGCACTTGAGGCCTCTCCAAGCCCGCGGGGTGCCCTCTCCTCTACACTCTAAAACCTCTTATCACCCTCACAAATACATTTAGTCCATATATGATGAATGAAGGCTCCCTACAAAACAAACCAAAAACACAAGAAAGGGGGTAAGAGCAAAAATCAACAAAAAACTAAAAATAAAAGAAAGAAAGGAAAAGAGAGTAAAGGTGAGAATCCGGGTTGCCTCCCGTAAGCGCTTTTGTTTAACGTCGTTAGCTCGACGTTACCACCCCACTCAAGGTGGTTTGAAAAGAATCATTTTATGAATAAGGCCAACAAAAAATCCATCAAAATATTTCTTACGCCGATGACCGCTAACCTTGAAAGAAGATGAGGAATCCAAAGGAGAAATCTCCACGGTGCCATTAGCAAAAACATCTTTCACCAAGAAAGGACCACTCCATTTTGACATGAGCTTTCCGGGAAATAACTTCATTCTCGAGTGGTAGAGGAGGACTTTATCACCAACACAAAACTCCTTCTTTTCAATAAGCTTATCATGAGCTTCTTTGGAACGAGCTTTGTAGGTGCTAGCACAGTCGTAAGCATCAAGTCTAAGCTCCTCCAGCTCATGAAGGTCCAACCACCTTTTCTCCCCCGCACTTTCTAAATCAAAGTTTATCTTTTTGATTTCCCATAAAGCACGGTGTTCAAGCTCCACCGGGAGTTGGCAAGACTTGCCCTAGACAAGGCGATATTGAGTGGTACCAATAGGCGTCTTAAAAGCCGTACTATAAGCCCAAAGAGCATCATCTAACTTGTCCGACCAATCCTTTCTACTCCTTGCAACTGTCTTCTCATGAATGAGCTTTATTTGACGATTGGAGACCTCGACTTGGCCACTCGATTGAGGATGATATGGAAGGTCGAACCGTTGATGCACTCCATGTTTCCTCAACATCTTTTGGAAGGCGTTGTGAACAAAATGAGATCCGTTATCACTTATCACAGCCTTAGGTACGCCAAACCTTGAGAAGATGATTTTGTTTAACAACTTCAACACTACTTTTTGGTCATTAGTAGGGGAGGCATTGGCCTCAACCTATTTAGAAACATAGTCCACAGCCACAAGTATGAATTGATTACCATATGAAGAAGGGAATGGTCCTATGAAGTTAATCCCCCAAACATCGAACACCTCAAACTCAAGAATGGGCTGTTGAGGCATCACATTCCTCTTGGAGATATTTCCAACCCTTTGACATCGGTCACATGACTTTACAAAGCCCCAGGAATCTTTGAAGAGATGCGGCCACCACAAACCACATTGAAGAACCTTAGTGGCGGTTTTTGAAATGCCCATATGACCGCCACTTGGATCCAAATGGCACATCTTTAGAACACTTGGCACCTCTTCATTCAGGACACAAACGCTAAAGCAAGCCGTCTACCCCACGTTTATACAAGATTGGTTCATCCCACAAGTAATGTCTTGCCTCCCTCTTCAGCTTCTTCTTTTGGTTCTTGGAGAAAGAAGGTGGAAACTCCCCACATGATAGAAAGTTCACCAAGTCGGCATACCATGGGAGATCCTTAACCTTAATGGCTTACAAGATATCATCAATCATTCTATCTTCAATTGGTAGACCATCACCATGAATTTGATCACCCTCAAGGCGAGAAAGATGGTCTGCCACAACATTTTCCGCACCCTTCTTATTCCTAATCTCTATTTAAAAAGTTTGTAATTCAAGAACCCAACGAATCAACCTTTGCTTGGACTCTTTTTTGGCAAAGAGATATTTGAGAGTCGCATGATCCGTGATGACAATGGTCTTGAACCCAACAAATAACACCAGAATTTCTCAAAAGAGTTAACAATGGCCAAGAATTCTTTTTCCGTTGTTTTGTAATTCTTTTGAGCCCCATTTAGTGTCTTGGACATATAGTAAATGACGTAAAGCTTCTTGTCCACACGTTGTCCCAAAACACCTCAAATTGCCCAATCACTAGCATCACACATCAATTCAAAGGGTAGATCTGAAAGGAATGGTGTCCTTCGAACAAGTGTATTATTCTGATAGCGGGTTCAGAATTATTAGAAAGATAATATATTCAGTAAGGTCAAGTGATCGGAATGCGTGGGTGGAGGCCGCTTCCGATCAGTAATATTAATATAATTAATATTACAGCTTAATCTTGACTGAACCCTTCGAGTTACACCCAAGCAAAATATATGAACCGACTCGACGAATTAATTCGGAAGAAATTAATTCGTCGCCCGAGTGTTAAATATTTAGACGTCGGTAATTCGAGCTTGGAGCGTCGAAACCGATCGTCGGAAGTCGAGTTAAAAATAATAAAAAGACGAGACGCGCAAAATAATAATAAATCAACCATATTCCCAAAATACCCCTAGCATCGGAATGCCCCGAGCATCCGAATGCTAGGGGCAAAAATTGAAGGAGTTATGTCTTCGATAAGTGCAATTACTAGATGTATCAAGGATCACTATTATGGAGATAATAAGTTCATTCTATAGGGTCGTCAATGTTTGGTGCTAGATATGACAATTGATCTTTGCGCTAGCTTAATAGCCCAAAGCCTTATAGAATGGATCCTACAAGGTCACACATAAGAGTATTGGATAAACAAGTTAGAGGCCCATTATTGGGCCTCATGAGTTCATGACATACCATATTAATAATTGGGCTTAGATAGTTAGAAGAGTCTGATGGGTTTTTGACTTGACATGGTTTTATTTCTAGATATGATCTATAAACATAAACCATGCCTAGGGTTGCATGACACAACAATTGACATACAGTGAATTGTCACACAAGCAACCAGGTTTCCCAAAATCCCTAACTCTCTATCTCTCTCTCTACTTGGCCCTCTCTCTCTCCTCCCTGTCCATACGGCCCTCCTCCCCGGGTGGCGCGTGTGGTGGCGCGTGGGTGGTGTTGTGGTGTGTTCGTGGCTCAAATCTTCGTTGAAGGTTGATTGAAGTGTTCAGTCACAACTAACTAGCATTCGTGGAGGTTTAATCCATGCTCGTGGACTAAGTAGAGGAATCACGCTTGGGGTTCTTTATCTCCCATTGTTCTTGCTCGATCGCATGTGGAATCACGCTTCAAAGGTACGATTATATGTTCTTTAAGTGTTATGCATTAGATCTTGGGATTAGGTACTATATGAAATGATTCATGTTATTTCCGCTGCGTAGTACCTATAATTCCCTACAAAAATGCCCAAGCATAGGTGGCTAGCAAGCGCACCAAGCCGAGGCTATCATGGCTAGCTAGGTGTGTTCTAGCGCACCGTGCTAGCAGCCACGCACAGCAGCAGCTAGCAGCCGCGTGCACGTGGTGCGTGCAGCAGCTAGCTGCCGCAAGCTAGGCGTGCTAGCAGCGCAAGCACTAGTAGCCACGCACAGCAGCAAGCCTTCACCAAGTGCGTGGCTTGCGCGCACAGCAGCAGCCTGCATCTTGGTGCAGGGTTGGGCTCGGGCAGGGCTCGTGGCTGGGCCATAGGGCCGGTAACTATGGGGAAGCTTGAGGAATATGGGAGCAAGTGAGTAAGGACATGTGGCACAAGGAGAGTATTGAGTGGGGAGCAAGTATGGTCCCCTACTCTCCATGTGGTCCTCACCAACACATTTCACATGGTAATGCCACTTTTAGATTTATTATTAGTTTGTAATTTTAATTTAATTTAGCTTTAAATTAATTTGTGGAATTTCATGATCCCACATTGATGGGATAGGAATTCCCACTCATACTTTCCTCTATAAATATCAACCTTGGGATTTGGAGTAAAGTGCTTGAGTGGGAGTTAGAAAGAGCATTCCATATTTTGGACACTACTACAAAAAAGGCCTTAGAGAACTGTTATAATGGGCTTTATAAATCGCCTTAGAGGCGATCTTCTGCTAAGTGATGTGTAAAGTTTACAGAACGGGTATAAGAGGCGTTCTATATGCAAGGGAAAAGAGAACGGGTACAAAAAACGTTCTATATGCAAGAAATAACCGTTCTCTTTCCTGTTTATTATGCTTATAAAAAATAAATAAAAGAGAATGGTTAACACTGATAACAGTTCTCTTTGTTGATTTATTTTTTTTTTAAAAAAAAAAATTTAATTTTGGGAGATTGCATATATACTAATCTACATCAGTAATCAATAAATTAAATTCAATTGAAGTTGTAAAAGTCAAAATTAAATGCCAAATTAAAAACAAACTTTATTATCATTATTCAATTAATTACATCTCATGCCTATAAAAAATAAATTACATCTCAATATTTTGATACAATTCAATTAGCATAACTATCAATGTGATAGTACTGTTCTTCTTCTTCAAAAAAAAAAAATAAATAAAAATTCCATGGCTTCAACCGCAGGTTCCGCTTTCACCAACCTCAACCACTGCTGCAACGTTTTCCACCGGCCTCAACCACCGCAACACCTCCACCAACCTCAACCACTGAAGCTTCTCCACCAATAGCACACGCAAATAGTTAAGGCGCACCACCAAACACCCTAAATCATAGATGAAAAATCATAAAGTTACCATATCATAACATTAAAATCAATTGATAAAAGTTATAGATCAAAAATTAACAATTGGGAATTAAACAAGCTACCTAAATAAATGTTAAACACCAAGCAACCCGCAATAACTTGCGACCATAAACAGAGCAGAACAGAGATTTAATGGTTCTATCTTTCACGCTGGACTTTCGCGACGCACTGTATCGGAGTTGGGGTTGGAAAACAAGGCTCGTTGTATTTGTAGATTTTTCACATCATTAGCGGCGATGCGACGGTATGGACCAGACACTTGTAAATAGAGGAAGACGACGACGGAGAGGAGGTTAATCGGAGGTTAGCTTGGAGTTTCTAGGACGACATTAAACCATTATTGAAGGATGAAGGTAGAAGAGAAAGGAATTAGAGTTTTAGAGGAGGTAGGAGTGAAAGAAGAGGGGAAGTTATGGATGAAGAATGTAGTTGGACGACTATCTTAAGAAGAAAGGGGAGTTAGGGTTAAAATTTTGGGCCCTTTCATATGTTAGATTATTCTTTTTTATTGTAAAAAAAATAATATTAAGCATATAGAACGGTTAACTAAGAGGAGCGATCTATATTGCAAGTGTAAAATATTTGGATATACAAAATAGAACGGTTAAATAAGAAATGCGTTCTATAAAATAAATTTACAATTTAATAAATATATTAAATAAATCAAATAGAACGGTTAACTTAGATAAACGTTCTATATTCTTCTTGAGAACGCCTACCTTTGGTAACCGTTCTATATTTTGCGATTTCTAATCTAGTTTTTGGTGTAGTGGGAAAAACTCTTAAACTCCATTAACACTTGGGTTTTGGTCGGACCTTGCTAACTCCTTGGGTCCGGGTTGTTTCTGCGGTGAGTCGGACTCACCAAACCCCATCAGCGGTATCGGAGCCCCGCTCGTTTATTTTTATAATCATGTTTTTCAAGGTTTATTTTGGCTTATTTTTCTGGTTTAAGTTGCTAATTAGATTAGTAGCTCGGTTTTATTTATTTTAATCCCGTTTTTAATGTCGAATTTGGCCCAGAACCCAGATTTTCGCCCTAAAATAGTGAATTTTGGGTGGAAAAGGTGTTCTGGAAAGGTTTTTACCCCAAAGGACTGTGATTTTAGCAAAATTCTGACCAGAAATGCCTTTTTCGAGGGATTTTTCGTTTTTGACGAAAAATTTTAAGTCTTTTCTAATCTTGAAATTAATGGCATAACTTGTTGATTATGTGGTTGATTATTTGCATTATTTTCTGCATTTTTAAGTCCCCTTAAAGCACACTTACTTGGTAGTATTTGATGCCTAAAGGTTGATTTATTTTCACATAATTGCAAACTAATTGCTTTTTAGTGTGAAAATTTTTGTTTTGAGGCTTCCTAAGTGTTAAAGATTCAATCTTTATTTGTGATAAGTGATTGAAACTTTAAAAACCACTAAATTCCATGTTATTTTGTGTTAAACTTTGTTGTTTTAATCATTTTGAGTTGATTGGAAACATAAAGTTTCAATTTTTGTGATAGAAATTTGGTTATCTTCATGTTAGAAGATATAAGGATTCACAAAATTTAGATGTTGGAATTTTCATTTGAACATTAAAGTTCATATTTTTCCAACTTCCCCTTATTTTGTCAAATTCTCATGTTTAATTTAAATTGATTAAATTAAAAGTGAGAAATTGCCTCAACTTTGTTATTGTACCAAGCTAAACCAATTTAATTAAGAACGGTTCTTGGAATTATTTTGGTTATTTGCACTTTGAAATTTTATTAAGATAGACTTGTTTAAAATTTTTATTTTTTCCTCATTAAGTTAGTTCTAAAATTAATTTAGAATTAATTAATTATGTCTCGCGAAATGGGATCAAATCCCTAGGCCATGGCACGCAAAATGAGGCAAAGAACCACCCTTGGCTAGCCGGGCTGCATAGCAGCCCGCATGTGGCTGCCAAGGTGGCCGCCCCGCCTTGCGTGGGGCCACACGAACGGCAGCAGCACACGGCCGCAGCAGCCACGCACCAGCAGCCATGGTTGTGCGTGCGCGTGCGTGCGACAGTGGCAGCAGCCCATGGCTGCTTGCCGCGGGCCGTGTGTGCGGAGTTTTTTTGTGTGTGCATATGTGTGGTGCGATGAGGTGAATAGCCGTAGTATGCTAGGTTTGCATGAGTCGCGATTATTCGAGTTTGCTTGGCAAAACGCTTAAATCGAAAGCCACTTGAAATGCGGTTGGCTTAATATTGCTTATTTTGCCATTTAATTTATTTTAATTAATTTTGTTTATTTTAATTAAAATTTTGGGAGGCTAGGCCTTGGTTTTGAGCGGCATTTGCAAAATTTTATTTTGACAAGTTTGGGTGCTACCGACTTAATTAATTGGATTAATTAAGGGAAATGCGGAATTTAGTGGGAGCTTCAAATAATAGTGACGTCAATTACATAATCGGTTAAACAACTTTGACTAGTTTTAATTAGGCGTGTTAATCGGATTAACCACCTAGATTAGTTACTAATGCGCGCGTTGTTTAAATGCATTTTACTTGTTTGATATTGTAAATTGCATGGGCCATTCACAAATAGTGAATGGATGAATGGAATATATATTCTCTCTCACAGGTTTTATGAAATGGAAACTAGTGGGACCCGATTAGGATAGAATATACGGACTACGTGCCGTTATGTATTTTTGTAAATCTAAATACGGTCTGCGCATCGTTAAGTATTTTTGTACTTTAATATTTAGATTATTCCTAGTTGTAGACACTAGTATTTGCAAGTTTGGTTAAGTCTTGAAGACGACGTATCTTGGAAGACAAAGCCTTGAATTGCAAATGAAGACCTTTTGAAGATTTGAAGAATTCAAGGGGTCATGCTAGTTGCCACTATGCATCTATAATTTCGCTTTATATTTTATGCTGATATACATGTGAATTATTCGTTAGATGCATGTTTAGGTTTTCTTTATATATGTTGCGATGATTAGTTAAGTTCACTTAAATCAACCAACATAGAAATCCTAGGTCCCTAATAATAGTGAGTCAAACTTGCCTTTCCAAAACAACACTTACCAACCAAACGAGGGTGATGGTAGGCTACGCCAAAGCGAGGTGCCATCACTTCTCCAAGGCTCATAAGGCACACCGGGTGTGCACGTTGGTTTTGGTTTAACTCATCGGTATGAGTGAGGAGTCCTCACATACCGTGGCAAAAGAGATACATCGTCAAAGATGCATTAGATGCGACGATTGTCTAACCAAGAGTGGCTTAGATCCATTAGCAAGGCAATGCTTACCCTAGAAGATTCAGTGTTAAGACAAGCCAAAGCTTGCTTAACCACTCTTTGTTTCTTTGGATCTTGGAATCGCCTTATTTTCACAAAATAGGGAGAATTTTACGTGTAAATAAGACGTTACATAAGTATTGAAAATTTGCATGAATAAAATTCAATCTTACTTAAGTAATTTTGAATGGTTTTTCATTAAAATTATTTCAATTGTAGAATCATGTCTTCAACCTCAAACAACCAGTTTTCATTACGCTTAATTCTCGACAAGGAGAAGTTGAGTGTTACCAATTTCCTTGATTGGCAAAGGAATTTGCGCATCGTTCTTATGCAAGAACAGAAAGAGTATGTCCTTGATGAGGAAATGCCCGAGGATCCCAATGAGGAGGTAACTCAAGCAGCCCTTAACCGATGGCAAGTAGCCGATCGAGATGTCAAGTGCGTAATGCTAGCCACTATGTCTCCTGAACTTCAGAAAACCTTCTTCGATAAGGAATCGACCTATGAGATCATTTCTGAGTTACAGAATATGTTTCAAGAACAGGTTCGAACTGAAAGGTTTGAAACCCATAGGCAGATCCTTGAGACTAAGCTCAAGAAAAGAGCTAGTCAGCCCACATGTGCTCAAAATGATAGGATTATTTGAGAACATGGGAAGGCTTGATGCGGGGTATTCAACTGAAATGGTTGTTGACATCATTCTCCATTCCCTTCACAAAGGTTATGACCAGTTCAAGATGAACTACAACATGCATAGCATGGAGAAAACCCTCACCGAGCTTCATGGGATGTTGAAGCAAGCTGGGAAGACGCTCAAGGATGAGGGAAGGTATGATATGCTAATGATTAAGAAAGGCATGTCATTCAAAAGGGCGGGCAAAAAGAAGAAGGGCTTCAAGGGGAAAGGTAAGAAGAACTTTCCGCCTAAGCCGAAATCTACCAAAGACAACTAGGAGAAAAAGGTAGCATCTTCTAAGTCTGATTCTGAATGCTTCTATTGTAAGAAGAAGGGACATTGGAAGAGAGACTGCCTCAAATTCAAGGAAGATAAGAAGAACGGAACCGTTGCTTCTACATCAGGTATTTACGTTATAGACTTTAACTTCACTAGCTTGGCTTCATGGGTATTAGATACTGGATGTGGCTCACAACTTTGTTCCGATTCACAGGCACTAAGGAACACTAGGAGGCTAGCGAAGGGAGAGATCGAGCTCCGGGTAGGAAATGGAGCAAGGATTGGTGCTATATCCGTAGGATCTCTTAGTTTGTCTTTGCCCACGATGCTAGTTTCGGAACTTGACAATGTTTATTGTGTTCCCAACATTACCAAAAACATCATTTTAATTTCATCGTTGGACGCCAAAGGTTTTGAATTTCGAGTTAAGGACCAATCATGTTCATTTTATCTCGATAATGTTTTATATGGTACGGCACATTCAGAAAATGGTCTATATCTGTTATCTCTAGACAAAGAAATTTATAACGTTAATAATCCTGCAAAGAAAGCTAAGACTACACCGTCTAGTTAAATTTACTTGTGGCATTGTCGTCTTGGCCACATTAACATCAAACGCATCAAGAAGCTTCTTCAAGAAGGTATTCTTGACTCATTTGATTTAGAACCCTTTGAGAATTGCGAAGGATGCTTATTAGGCAAGATGATAAAGCAACCATACTCCAATTGGGAGAAAGGGCCGGTGACTTGTTGGACTAATACACACCGATGTATGTGGGCCAATAAGTACACCCGCAAGGAGTGGTTATCGGTATTTCATTACCTTCACGGACGACTATAGTAGATATGGTTATGTCTATCTAATGTCACACAAATCTGAATCGTTTGATAAATTCAAGGAATTTCAGAACGAAGTTGAAAACCAACTCGGCAAGAAAATCAAAGCGCTTCGATCGGATCGAGGTGGCGAATATTTGAGCTAAGAATTCGATAACCATCTGAAATAACATGGAATACATTCAGAGTTGACACCTCCGGGAACTCCTCAATGAAATGGAGCATCTGAAAGGAGGAATCGAACCCTGTTAGACATGGTCCGATCGACTATGGGTCTTAGTGAACTTCCAATCTCTTTCTGGGGACATGCACTTTTAACTGCGGCACTTACACTGAATTGTGCTCCGTCAAAGGCAGTGGAAAAGACTCTATATGAATTATGGACAAATAAACCTCTAAGGTTGTCTTTTCTTAAGATTTGGGGATGCGAAGCATATGTCAAGAAACTCATTTCTGACAAACTTCATCCGAAATCTGACAAGGTTTACTTTTTGGGTTATCCAAAAGAAACCAAAGGGTATTACTTCTACAACAAATCCGAGAACAAAGTGTTTGTTGCTCGTGATGGTGTCTTTTTGGAGAAGGAGCATCTCTCCAAAATGACAAGTGGGAGGAAAATCGAACTCGACGAAGTTCGAGAGGACGAGCAACAAGGACAAGTTGACAATCACAGTGCTCACGAAGCATCTGTTGACATTGGTCAAAGTTAAAATATGCAAAGTCAAACCGACAATGCAAATGCTCAGTCCATTACCCTACGTAGGTCAACTCGGCTAAGATCTCAACCTGACTGATATCTCGATGTTGTATTAACCGAAGATCAGGACATCCTAGTAGTGGATGGAGATGAGCCGGCAACCTACAAGCAAGCTATGACGAGCCCCGACTCTGCAAAATGGCAAGAGGCCATGAAATCCGAAATGGACTCCATGTTTGAATATCAAGTATGGGACTTGGTTGATTTACCCGTAGGTTACACACCTATCGGATGTAAATGAATTTTAAAGATGAAAACCGACAAAGATGGAAATGTATTCATTTACAAAGCAAGGCTGGTAGGAAAAGGTTACAGGAAAATTCACGGCGTTGATTATGATGAAACCTTTTCTCCAGTAGCTATGCTTAAGTCTGTTCGAATTCTTCTAGCGATTGCTGCATATTACAATTATGAAATATGGCAGATGGACATCAAAACCGCCTTTCTCAATGGAATTTTGGAAGAAACTGTGTACATGACACAGACTGAAGGTTTTATCGACCAGAACAATCCTAAGAAGATATGCAAGCTTAAGAAGTCCATTTATGGATTAAAGCAAGCAAGCAGAAGTTGGAATCTGCGATTTGATGAAGCCATCAGTAAGTTTGGTTTTATCAAGAATCCAGATGAGTCTTGTGTTTACAAGAAGGTCAGTGGGAGTGACATCGCCTTCCTAGTCTTATATGTCGATGACATTTTTCTCATTGGAAATATCATTCCATTGTTAGAGTCTGTAAATGCTTGGCTCGGGAAATGTTTTTCAATGAAAGACTTGGGAGAGGCTCAGTACATACTAGGCACCAAGATCTATAGGGATAGATCAAAGAGGATGATAGGAATGAGTCAAAGTACTTACATCGATAAGGTACTAGCTCGATTCCAAATGGAAGGAGCCAAGAGAGGGCACCTACCCATGTTAGAGGGCATAACCTTAAGCAAGAATCAGTGTCCAAAGACACCTGATGAGCGAGAAAGGATGAGTCGTATTCCATATGCTTCGCTTATTGGATCGATGATGTATGCCATGATATGTACTAGGCCGGATGTATCGTATGCCTTGAGTGCTACGAGCCGATACCAATAAAACCCAGGAGAGG
The DNA here is from genome assembly GCF_948465745.1 of Chenopodium album. Lineage (NCBI taxonomy): Eukaryota > Viridiplantae > Streptophyta > Magnoliopsida > Caryophyllales > Amaranthaceae > Chenopodium > Chenopodium album. The sequence goes on from NC_137839.1 coordinate 47,660,609, forward strand.
CGCATTGGACTGCGGCCAAGAATATTCTGACGTACCTAAAAAGGAACAAGGATAAATTCCTGGTCCATGGGGGTAAAGATGAATTGGTTGTTGAGGGGTATACCAACGCAAGCTTCCAGACAAACAGAGACGACTCCAAGTCACAATCCGGATACATATTCTGTCTCAATGGAGGAGCGTTTAGTTGGAAGAGCACAAAGCAAAGCACAACCGCTGATTCTACAACTGAAGCCGAGTACTTGGTAGCGTTCGAGGCAGCCTAGGAGGCAGTTTGGATTCGCAAGTTCACTGATGAACTTGGTGTTGTACCCTCCATCAAGGGTCCAATAGACCTCCATTGTAATAACAATGGAGCTATTGCTCAGCCTAGAGAGCCACGAGAATATCAGAAGGTCAAACATGTCAAGAGGCGATTTCACATGATTCGAGAATTGAAGACAGAGGGTGAAATCAGAATTTGCAAAGTGGGAACGGATGACAATGTAGCCGATCCTCTTACCAAACCCTTGTCTCAAGTGAAGCACAACAAACACATTGAGGCAATGGGAATCAAACTTGTCGCGAACTGGCTTTGATTTCCATATTATAGTGGTTTAATTAAATTTTGGACAATGTTAATGTAAAGCACTATGATGAACCATTTAGTTTTTGGAGTAATTAAAATTTTTCATGCAATTTAATTCACTCCGTCTCTATTTAATTGTGGTTTAGAATAAAATAATGAGTCCATTCGATTTTAATTAATATTCAAAATAGGGTATCAAGTCAATGGCTTGGATAAAGAAACACCTATTAAGAGAACATTGAATATTTTAATCGAAAATTATCCCTAATCAAGGTCATATTTTCTTGTGGACGATTAATGACCATTAGAGATTAGTGAGTAGTATGATTTATAGCACCGTTTCTTGTGCTATGAGGATATAAATCATTTGCACAGGTATTGGTTTAAACCATACTGGATCGACCTATGAGAATACTTTAAGAGATTTAAAAATCGTCGTAAGTATTTTTCTCATTATTACTATTGGAACTCTTTTCCTTGATCATGAGTAGTGGGAGGTCTCTTGTTTGAGTACTAGTCCGCTTTGGTATCCGCCAAACGTCTGCAGTAACTGGGGATTAAAACGAAAGATATCGGGCGTCTAGATCCTCTTAGTAAGAGAAGCTATATTACAAGACTGGAAATATCCCCCTACTAACAATAGGGAACATGTCTTGTTGTTTACAAGGCCTCTCGAAGAGCGAGACTGTGAAAATGCATGGTCGTGCTCAGATGGATTTTAGAAATCATCTGCTTATTGACAGTCAAATTCGGATTTCGAGAAACACTTCTGGACGTAACAGAGATGACGATTAATCTTACTCTGTAGTTCATGAAGAGACATAGGAAAGGGGCTATACACTAAATGCACACTTGTTCGGAAGGACAAGTGGGAGATTGAAAGAAATGGTATCCTTCGAACAAGTATATTATTCTGATAGCAGGTTCAGAATTATTAGAAAGATAATATATTCAATAAGGTCAAGTGATCGGAATTCCTGGGTAGAGGCCGCTTCCGATCAGTAATATTAATATAATTAATATTACAGCTTAATCTTGACTGAGCCCTTCGGGTCACACCCAAGCAAAATATACGAACCGACTCAACGAATTAATTCGGAAGAAATTAATTCGTCGCCCGAGTGTTAAATATTTAGACATCGGTAATTCGAGCTTGGAGCGTCGAAACCGATCGTCGGAAGTCGAGTCAAAAATAATAAAAATATGAGACGCGCAAAATAATAATAAATCGACCATATTCCCAAAATACCCCTAGCATCGGAATGCCCCGAGCATCCGAATGCTAGGGGCAAAAATGTCCAAGCATAGGTGGCTAGCAAGCGCACCAAGCCGAGCCTAGCATGGCTAGCTAGGTGCGTGCTAGCAGCCACGAACAGCAGCAGCTAGCAGCCGCGTGCACGTGATGCGTGTAGCAGCTAGCTGCCGCAAGCTAGGCGTGCTAGCAGCGCACGCACTAGCAGCCACGCACAGCAGCAAGCCCGCACCAAGTGCGTGGCTTGCGCGCATAGCAGCAGCCCGCATCTTGGTGCGGGGCTGAGCTTGGGCTGGGCTCGTGGTTGGGCCATAGGGCCGGTCACTATGGGGAAGCTTGAGGAATATGGGAGAAAGTGGGTAAGGACATGTGGCACAAGGAGAATATTGAGTGGGAGCAAGTATGGTCCCCTACTCTCCATGTGGTCCTCACCAATCCATTTCACATGGTAATGCCACTTGTAGATTTATTATTAGTTTGGAATTTTAATTTAATTTAGCTTTAAATTAATTTGTGGAATTTCATGATCCCACATTGATGGGATAGAAATTCCCACTCATACTTTCCTCTATAAATACAAACCTTGGGATTAGGAGTAAAGTGCTTGAGTGGGAGTTAGAAAGAGCATTCCATATTTTGGAAAAACTCTTAAACTCCATTAACACTTGGGTTTTGGTCGAACATTGCTAACACCAAGGTAGCGGACCTAAAAAGTCGTGTTCGTCCTTTGTGGGCTGATACCGTTGGAGGCACGGCATTTGCGCTACTCAAGGGTATGATTCGTTCTTCATTTTTCTTGTGTTTATTTATTTATGCTTTATGGTTTTATTAATTACGAGTGGTTCCTTGGGTCGGGGTTATTTCCGCGGTGAGTCGGACTCACCAAACCCCATCAAGATCCCATCTTGGGGCTTGAACAATAGGGGTAGAGATTAGGGCCTTCTTCAATTTATTAAATGCTTCCAAGCATTTATCATCAAAAACGAACTCAACATCTTTTTGAAGAACATCATTAAGGGGCTTGGCAATGAGTTAGAAATTCTTAATGAACCTTCTATAGAAACCCGCATGACCCAAAAATGATCTCACTCCCTTGACATTCACCGGAGGTGGAAGCTTCTCAATAACCTCAATTTTAGCCTTATCCACCTCAATTCCTTTATGAGAGATCATATGCCCAAGCACTATCCCTTCCTCCATCATGAAATGGCATTTCTCCCAATTCAAGACAAAATTAACCTTTACACACTGAGCCAAACATTTCTCAAGATTAACTAGGCACTCTTCAAATGAAACCCCACCTACGGAGAAATCATCCATAAACACCTCCATTTCTTCCTCCAACATGTCTCCAAAAATGCTCATCATGCATCTTTGGAAAGTTGCGGGGGCATTACAAAGGCCAAAGGGCATTCTCCTATAGGCAAAGGTCCCATAGGGGCATGTAAATGTTGTCTTCTCTTGATCTTTAGGGTGGATTGGAATTTGGAAAAATCCCGAATATCCATCAAGGAAGCAATAAAACTTGTGCCTTGTTAGTCTCTCTAACATTTGATCAATGAATGGAAGGGGAAAGTGATCCTTTTTGGTGGATATATTTAGACGTCTATAGTCTATACACATCCTCCAACCGGTGACCGTCCTAGTTGGAATAAGCTCACCACTTTCATTCTTGACTACGGTCATATCCCCCTTCTTAGGAACGACATGAACGGGAGAAACCACCTAGAGCTTGAGATGGGGAATATGATTCCCGCATCCAAGAGCTTGGTGATCTCTTTTTTCACCACCTCTCCCATTTGAGGGTGTAGCTTTCTTTGTCGTTCAATAGAAGGAAGGGTGCCTTCCTCAAGTGTTATGTGGTGCGAACATAAAGCGGGGCTTATACCTTTAAAATCATCAATAGTATAGCCCAAATCACCTTGGTGCTTTCTCAAGACACAACATAACGCTTGAGCTTGCCTCTCGCTCATGGATGCACTAACAATCACGGGGTAAGTGGAATTTGGGCCTAAGAATTCATACCTAAGGTGTGATGGTAGATGTTTGAGCTCTACCATAAGCACACCTTTACCTTCTTTTGTTGCGGCCGCTTGCAAAGCTTCATGGCTTGAGATCTTCAAGCACAATTGTTCATCCACTTCCTCCATGCTTCCATTAAGCAATTCCTCATACAATGCTACCTCCTTGCATGGTACACCTAGCTTGTCTTTGTTCAACAAAACATTCTTGAGAGCATCGTTAGAGGTGAGAAAGTGCTCATGCATGGAAGACACAACATGATCAAGAAAGTCAATCATCATGCAATTTTCAAGAGAAGAACTAGGATGTTTCATGCTTTCATTCAAATCGAATTCTATGACCTCATCTCCTACCTCAAGGGAAGTCTTTGCACACTTTACATCTATCATAACACCCGAGGTAGCAAAAAAGGGTCTACCTAGAATAATTGGAATGGTAGCATCTTCATCCATTTCCAAAACAACAAAATCCACCGGGAATACAAAATTCCCAACCCTCAATGGAACATCTTCCACTTTACCTTTTGGAAACTTGATTGACCTATCGGCTAGTTGCAAGGTAATGTTAGAAGGTAAGAGTTCCCCTAGATCAAGTCTTTGATAAACCGAATATGGCATTAAGCTTAAACTAGCTCCTAAGTCACATAAGGCATTATCAAATTGCATCTTGTTAATAGCACAAGGGATGGAAAAGTTTCCGGGGTCTTTCAACTTGGTGGCATTTTCTTCATGATGATCGCACTACAATTTTCAGTCAAATTGATTGTCTCCACAACATCACAAGTCCTCTTTCTGCTCAAAATGTCTTTGAGGAATTTGGCATAATTAGGCATTTGGTTGATCACATCGGTGAAAGGTAGAGAAAGGTGAAGTTGTTTGAGCATATCATTAAACCTCCCAAATTGCTTATCCAATTTGTGTCTCATGAATTTTTAGGGATAAGGGAGCTTGGGTTTCACAATCTCTTTCTCTACTCTCACCTCTCTTGGTGTCTCAACCACAACCTCATCTAAAGATGCTCTACTTCCCTCATTCTCAACCAAAACCTCCTTGGGGACCTCCTTCTTATCACTCCTCCTAGGCAATCTCTCCTCAAGAACCTTACCACTCCTTGTAACAATAGCATTCACGGGTTTCTTGGGATTTAGGCCTTGGGAGGGTAAAGAAGAAGGGCTTGCTTGGTGTTTCAAAGCACTAGCAAGTTGAGAAATTTGGTTTTCGGGCATTTTGTTGTGGGTCATCATTTCATTGAACTTCTTGTCACTAACGGCCATATATGTGTTCAACAACTTGGTTTGATTTTCAATTATTTACTCTAAATTGGTCCTAGAAGAAGAATGTGAATAGAAATTTTCACCGTGAGTGTTTGGAACAAATCCGGGTGGGGGACCTCTTTGAGAATTATTTTGAAAATTGCCCCTACCTTGATTGTTCCAATTACCCCTATTTTGATTTGGACCATAACCTTGATTATGGTTTTCCATTACCTTGGTTATGATTTCCATAACTTTGGTTATGATTACCATAATTTTTGTTTTGATTTTGACTACTATAACCTTGATTGTTATAGTTGCCACGAGAACTTTGGTTCCCTTAGTTCCAATAACCACCACCTTGGTTATAGTTGTCAAAATTACCTTGGTTTTGGTAATTCCTATTCCATTGACCTCTTTGATTATCAAACCTTTGCACATTATTATTTGACACATAATTCACATTCTCACTCTCACTATTATCAAAATCATCACCATATTCCGGACAAGCATGAGGGAAATTACAAGTGTCATGATAATAAGATCCACATGCATCACAAAACAAGAAACCACTAGGCATATTATTTGAAGAGGGAGGGGGTTGAGAGTTAGAAAAGTTACCTCTCCCCTTAAATTGGGAGGGAGAATTCGAAGCTTGAGAAAGAAAGGAACCTTCCAACTTGGCCTTGATTGCGGTCATTTCTTTCCCCCAAGTTTGTCATTTGTGAGGATAAGTTGTTGATCGCATTTAAATGGTCTATATAGTACACCGAAGAACCACTCTTGGTAGTTGAATCCCTCTCACCATCTTGCCAAACTCTATAGTACTTAACCACGTCCTCGATAATGTCCACCACTTCCTCTTCCGTCTGATTCATTATGGGACCTCCGGCACCCCCGTCAAGGCATGATTTGCCTTAAGGACTTAGCCCACCATAGAAAATTTGAATGACTTGATAGGTAGGAATTCCGTGGTGGGGACATTCCCTTTGATACTCTTTATACCTCTCCCATGCTTCGTAGAGGCTTTCATTAGGTCTTTGCTTGAACCCTTGAAAAAAAGCTCTAGCCTCCGCCGTTTTCTTTTGTGGGTAGAATCAGGACCCTTAGTGACTTCGTCCCTTGTTCGAAGGGAATTTGGCTTTACCTCCTTATCCAACCACTCCAAGGCTCGGCCTATGAGAGAAAATGGAAACAACTTTAGCCGGATGAATTCTTGAGAAACTCCTTTCACTTTGATAGTGTTGCAATACGTTTCGAACTCCTTGAGATGGTTCAACGGACTCTCATTCTTAGCTCCGCTATATTGTCTCCTTTCGATCAAAGCGATCATAGCCGGCCTAATTTCGAAGTCATTCGCCGGTGTTGTAGGTGAAGCAATTCCATTCTCAAACTTGTACGCACCGGGAATTCCCAATTCCTTCAAAGCAACTCTTGGTTGATCTCCCATGCTTCGTTCCTCTTCAAATCCTTCTTTGCTTGAAGAACTAAATTCAAAGGATCAACTAGCAACTCTTCTCCTCGAAAGAGTCCTTTCGATTTCCGGGTCAAAAGGCACAATGGATCGATCACGAGCTCTATGCATGCAATACTCAATGAAAATATTAGTAGCACGGCTACAAACGTAGCCTTAAGAAACAAAATCTTTTTGTATTTTTTTTTCAATTAAAATGAAATAGACTCAACAACTAAAGCTAAGCACCAATTTCACTCCCCGGCAACGGCGCCATTTTGATAGAGGAATAAACTAGTCGTTAATAGCCTATCCCAAAATCAAACACTATTTATAAAATCCTAAACAAACCTAAAACAAGTATAGGTAAGTATAGGGTCAAACCAAAAGGAGTTAGTTGGTGTTATCTTTAGCCTAAATCAAGCTATTTCGGAGATTGAAGAGAGAAAATGATTGGTGTTATGATAGCAAAATTAGAATAATCAAGTAAATCAAAAAGCTAAATGCTAGGGATATTTGTTCCACATGCTAATTCAATAATCATGCTAATCGACAATTTCTTCGTTTGATTCAAGCATTGCAAAGGACAAACAATAGTAGCAATCAAGAGAGTTCTAGAGCTATCTCCTAGAGGCCAAACTAGGGGTCACTATGAATGGCTAATCAAGGAAATTCACAATCAAACTCAATCAATTAAAGAAATTATCAAATTTATAGGTCATGTCATTAAGAAATGCAATGCAATCTAGATTAATCTTATAGGTTGATCATTCCTAATTTAATTAATCACATGCAAAACTATGTCAACCAATTTAATTGCAACAATTTAATCAATCAAAGATCATCAACTAGCACAAATAATCAATCAAGCATGCTTCCCCTTCTCCCTAACAACTAATCTACTCACTAATCATGGTGTAACTCAAGAACAAATCACTAGACTTAGCATTGATCATCATTCTAAATCAAAATCAAGAGAAAGCAATATCAATTACAATATCCAATCCAAATCCAAGCAATACGAACAATCAAAGATGAAACTAAATCAATCAAGCAAGAGATGAACTAGAAGGAGAAAATCTTACTAACATTAATGATTGAAAATGAAGAAATCTAAGCTCAATTGATCCAATGTTGAAATACAAATCCAATACCAAGAACTTCTCTCTAACTTCTCTCTCTAAAATTAAGCTAATGAAAATTATCTAAAAGTTATCTCCAAAAAAGGAATTACAAGTGTATTTATAGGCAAAGAAAAAAAAACGGGATTCCCGCGCCTTCTCCAATAAACCCCGCGCCTGCGGAAAAATGGGTACGGAACCCATTAAAAATTCCGCGGGCTTCCTGGGAAACACCCGCGCCCGCGGGTCTTCTAGCCCGAGCCCGCGGCAAAAGCACCCGCGCCCACGGCAGACTTGCAGGGCTTGATGCCCTCTACATGCCCTCTCTGAGCCCTCTCCAAGCCGATTATTTCCTCCTTGCTTAGTCAATATAGCCCATCTTGATTCCCTTGCAGAGACAAATCCTATGTACCTACAAAAAACAAACAACGAAAAGGAATAAAAGGTAAAAAGAACCAAATAAAAGGAAAACACCAAAAACACAAGGAAAGAAAGAAATAAAGGAATTAAAGGAAAAAGGACCAAAAATAAGATAAAAGCATAAAAAGGAAGATGAAATCATCCTAAAAGACTACCCTATGAGTGCCATAAATGAAAATCATCAGTCCCGCCTATGTAGCCACGTGCCCCCATTCCTATAGGGAATATTTCAAGCGCTAACCTTTAGCTTGAACCCCACTGTGATCATACACTAAAGTACGGTAGCGTCCAAAGGGAAAGAAGATAGAGCAAAAGAGTCGCCAACAAGTTTTTTTTAGGAACTTGTAAACCGTTCACGAGGTGAAGGTTACACCCCTTAACGATCCAAGAGATCGTCAACTCCAATAAGTCTTCAACCATGATTGGTAGTTCGGGGATGAAGGTACAAATCCAACCTAAAAGAGATTGAACCTGCCCTAATAATAGGCCTCTACTTTATTCAGATTGTATTCATGTGTGCTTTCTGACTAACATGTAATCACTAGGTTACCCTAAACCTGTTCAATCTATGTTGATTGAATATAAATGCATAAATAAAACTATTATTGGTGATCACTTGAATTATAATCATATTAACCCTAACAAGATTATTAATTATCTTACTAAGTGTGATTACAAGTACAAATTCCCTTTAAACATGCATAAAAGGCGTGATCAACCAATAAATAAAAATATATCAAGCAACATAATAATAATAATAAAAATAATAATATCAATGAAAATAAACATAATCATGTTAAAGCATAGCAAGATCCTAGGCATGATACTAACAAGATTAATAACGAACCCTATCATGTCACTAAGCAATAAAAATCAAAGCTTTAACCCTAACATGATACTAACATCATAAATATTAGGAAGAATATAGGAAGCACCATACTTTTAATCATACTTGATATTAAAGTTACCCTAGACATGATACTAGGAATCAAAATAACAATCTAAGCATGATCTCTATATCATAATATCAATTAAACCATTAAAGTACTTACTTGGATGCCTTGTACCTCTTTCTAATATCAAAATACACACGTTAGTAACTTCAAGGAAAATAATAAATAACAATTAAATTAAATAATAGAAAGAGAGATTAGGGACGAAACCCTCAGAAATTAAACCTTTCACGTCTAGGGAGAAGGCAACTACGAATATGGCTAGGTGTATCTAAGTCTTGCGAATGCGGAATTTTGTATATGAGAAAAGGCTTGTTTTGAAAAGAGAGAGAGAGAAATCAAGAAAACCTTGATGAGAGTTGGTGAATGAAAACGGAGTTTTTAGAAGGCTATTTATAGAGAAAATCAGCCAAAAAGATAAAAAAATCAAAATAAAGTTCTGACGCGTAAAACGAGGATAGCGTCAGATGCTGACATTAGTGCCAGGTGCCAAGCTTAGCGTCAGGTGCTAATGATGGCGTTTGGCGCTAACTTAATTATTAACGCATTTTCTTTAAATCAGATAGAAATTGCCGTATAAGAGGATAAAATCGTATTTTCCTCAAAAACGTTCTTTTATTCTGCTTAAAACTCTAAAAACTCAACAAAAGTCAATTTATCAATGCTAATTGAATTAGGAATGAAAAGAACCTTCTAGAAGAATCTAGAAAACTAAAACCATTCCTAATTGCATTAGGAATGATAAATCCATATTAGGCCATCCCCTAGATCATTGGGCCGCATATAAGGCTCAAACCGGACCCAGTTTAGTAATTTGGCCATAACTTCCTCAATATTCATCAGAATTGGGCTTATAATATATCATTAGAAAGCTCTTTTCAAGCCGTATACAACTACACCACTATTGGACTCATATCATGGACCAACCAAACTGGATTGGTTGTTTTATTAAAATAGGTTTTCAAAAATAGAGAGAGGAGAAAAGAAATTAAAACTATCCGCAACACTAAACTTTCCACATTTTCAATTCATTCGATTATGATTTGACGTCAAAGGTACTCATCACTAGGTTTGGTTTTTGGGAGACACAAATGGGTTTCTACAGAAGCCCCCACTTTGACTGAGTTTGGAGAAACGCACGTTTCGAAAACAAAAGTCAAGGTATCGATAAGGACGGAGAATGATTCAGAACGTTCTGCGATCCTAAATTACTCTTGTAACACCGATACCTGCAAACTAGTGTTAGTTAAACAGATAAAAGAGTTAACAAACGCATATCTTGAACCGCTGAGCACACGTCTCTGAAAGTAACCGATTTGTTGCTGCTTTTTGTTGTATTGATGACCTCCTGCAAGCTAGAGAATGCCATCCCTCTTGAAGACTCCTACGCTTGTAACTGCCTCCAATTCCGCCATGATAATCTTCCACAAGCCAGGGAACACTATCAAAGATTGCTTCGCTTGAAACGATCCTCTTCCGCTTTGTGACCATCTTCCACATCTTAGGGAACACGATCGAAGACAATTTCGCTTGAAATCACCTTCAGTTGTTTGTGACAACTCTCCACAAGCTAGGGAACGCTGCCGAAGATATCCTCTCTTGAAGCTATCCTCATTTGTTGCGATAATTTTCCAAAGAAAATTATCGAAGACCTACGCTTGTCGATGTTTAAAAGCTCACTTGAACTTGGCTTCCGCTATGCCTGTACGTCGGCGCTTTTGCTGCTTGTGAACCTGTATATTGGTGCCTTTTGCTGAATTATGAACCAGTATGTCGATGCCTTTCTGAATGAACTAGTATGTCAGTGGCTTTTGCAATGAGCCAATGCTTAGGCGCTTTAAGCTAAGTGAGACGATCTTCCATCAGGTCGATCACTTTATGTAATCAAGCCGATTACTAAAAATCGTGTCAAAATGCTCAGAGGGTATAACTAGCGTACCAAGGAACCCGAAAATATATTTCACAAGATTGGAACAACCTTACTGAGTGGTTGAACGTTCTGGCGCCGCTGAAATAACATCAGCGCCACTTATCTGGCTTTAGCGTTAGACGCTGGAGCTAGTGCCAGGCGATAAAGCCTATCGACTGACGCCAAGGTCTGACACTTGGCGCTAGAGTCGGGTTTTCCTTAAATACCCTTCTCTTCCTCATTTCTGCTGTTGTTGCTCGTGTTTCTTGCTCGAGAATTCTCAAAACTTCGTTTGATCCGTTCTTGCTCGTTTCTCAACCAAATTCGCTCAAATTTGTTGCAAATAAAAGCTCATTCCATCCATTTTACTGATCTATTAAAGTTTCCTTTAAACTCACACCGATTTTAATGAACTTTGCATGTGTTTATCCACGAATTTCTTGAAAATTCGAAATTTAGAATGCTAAATTCTCTTTGTTTATAAAATTTTATGCCATGAAATTGCTTTATTATGTTTATATACTACCTTGGGAGTAATTTGAGACTTGTTTGACTCAATTTGGTGAAGAAATGAACAAATCACCATTGTTGAACCTCTTAAGGTCGGGAAAACAATGTGGCTTGTTCTTGATGTTTTTACTAGCAATTCTTGTCCAATTTGTCACAATAATTACTATAGTATTGCAAGAAATTGATTGATTGCTTGAAAAATGTCGTGCATACTCAATTTGAATTTATGCTTTGTTTTATTACTACGTACTTTGTTTTCTGCGAACATAGTATCATGCGGCTAAGCGAACCTTAGATACCATAGAAGCTTAATTTATGATAATTCTGCACAATGTAGCACAGCTAGACAGCGTGGCTCTGGTTCACGGTCCCGAGACGTTGGACGGGAGCATGAGCTCGTAGAGGACGATGCCGAACCGTCCACTTTGCTCAGCCGACTCCCTGAGTGGGATGAGCGGACCTTGTACTTTTCCCCCGTCCACCATATCTCTGAGAGGGTGAGACGGGGCATCACAGTTGGGAGGACACGCTGTCATGGTTCCGGCTATAACGGCTTGGGCGATCTGTACAAGATGTACATCGCCAAAGACGATCAAACGAGACTTCTATGGGAGTCTTGCACTCTTACTGCACTGTTCGAGACCTCCGAGGCCATGGTTGCCTCTAGCGGGGGTCATCATGTAGTCCGCGCTCTGGTGGAGTTCTTTTTGGACACCACCAACACTTTCCACTTCCCCTAGGGCGAGATGATTATCACTCCTACCGACTTCAGTCTCATTACAAGACTGGAGTTTAGCTCCGTGCCACTGTCGTTCGACAGCGGGATCGACGTCTTTTCTCCTGAGGTCGAGGAGCTGTTGGGTCCGATTGTTATTCGGGCTCGAGCTGAGGTAGAGTCGACTCAGTTCAGTGCTAGGGGGATTCGCCACTCGACTCTAGTAGCGGCTTTTGACGATAGTGCGACTACCCTAGAGCAGCGGGTGCGCATCTTTGCACTCATCTTGCTGTCATGGACGTTCTCTCCTGACAACGGTAGTGGGGCGCTGCTTTACTACCTTCTTGTCGTCCGCGATCTACACCGGATCGGGACTTACGACTGGGCCAGCTTGGTCTATGCTTATTTCATTCGAGCGTTGCGGGACTCGTGTCGGCATCGATCCTTTGCAAGAAACATTGCTCTATCCGGCTTTTGGAGGGTCGTAGAGGTATACTTTATTCCCTATAAAGTTTAGCTCTACATTTTAGTTAGCACTTGCTGATAACTTTTTCTTCTTGTAGATTTGGTTCTACTAGTACTTCCCCTCAACTGCGCCGGCGAGACCGTCGCCGCGCAGGCTTCCAGTTAGCGCTTCCTGGGGTAGCCTCCGTGTGGGGATGTCCACTGCCTATGTCCGAGATTGGATCATCTCGGTATGATTCTTTTCTTATTTGACATTTTGTGATGCCTTAGATAGATTCTTGCCTGATTGACGCTCTTTGTAGGAGCCTGAGGTGTTGTACCGACCATGGGTCGACTTGGCAGTTCCTGGGCTAGCCACGCAGTATTCTGCGGAGCGTCGCTATTTCTTAGGGACCTATGGAGCGGCTGCGTACCTTGGAGAGAGGGTTGCTATTCAGCATTCCTCCGACACCTTTGTCGTTCTTGCTCCTCCACCACGTCACATGTTTAACCCCACGAGGTTGGTGAGCATGTCAGAGGGAGCTGGTACCCCTTGGCGATCTTACACGATCCTTGGGCGATGCTATGGGGAGGAGCTACTGTCGTTGTTAGTTCCAGTTCCTGTACCTATTGAGGATGTGGCGGTACAATTTTCAGCTTTTACCTTTCGTTAAGTAGCCCCAAGTAATGCTTTATTGATTTTGTTTTTGCCTTGTCAGGACTACTGAGTTCGTGCCACCCCGTATGTCTATCCTTTATCAGGGGACATATGGGACGATTGAGGAGATGATTCCTCCGGCTCCTGAGGGCGAGCGCTTTGTGGAGTGGTCGATTCCTCGTCACCAGACTCGGGTAAGCTTGTTTATTTGCAACTTTTTGTCCATATATGTTATGCATGTTTACTGACTTATTTCTTTGATAGTTCTCATGCGAGGTGGTTTTGGCGATGGCACGATGCATTGATGCCTTCCGGAGCCAGCTTGTCCGTATGAGGAACGTGGCTACCTGCCGTCGAGACGACGCCATTTAGGAGGTAGTCTTCCCTTCATATGTTTTTGTATTACCGCTTCTATTTTGCCTATTTCTGATTTTAATTTCTTTTGTAGGGTCAGCCCATTCCTTCCTGTACCCGCACGAGACCTGAGGTGCAGAGGGATCTGGCGAGGTCTAGCTCGAGACGTCGCCGCACTGGTTAGGGTGGTCGGGGAGGTCGTTCTGAGGCTGCTTGTACCGAGGCGGTAGAGGGCTCAGGCTCTTCCTCTGAGGGTGCACATGCTGCGCCAGTAGGCCAAGGAAAGGCTACCTCGGCTCTTAGAGGTGGTTGGATGTACGAGGTTGGCTCGTCATCGCAGCAACCTCCGCAGCCTCAGCCTCAGGTTGATCTTGGGTGGACAGGTCCTGTGTTGAGCTTTACTCCTCGTACGGCGCAGTTTTATGAGATAATGGGTGTACGTCCCCTGGCGCCGTAGCTTATTCCTGTGCTTTTTATTATTTTATTTTTACTTTGTATAGAACTTTGCCTTTTATTAGACTCATTATTAGACATGTTTTGTATATTCATACTATTATGAGTTTATTCTTTATTTATCATGTTTTTCATTTATTATTATTATTATTATTATTATTATTATTATTATTATTATTATTATTATTATTATTATTATTATTATTATTATGTGCATGTTTGTGTGTGCAAGGAAATGTGAAAAATAATTTTGCGCAAAAATTCAGTCAATTTTATTATTGATGGAGGGTATCCGACTTTCTCCCCAAAAAAAAGAAAAAATGAAAAAAGGAAAAGTCAAATAAAATATTGGATTTATAAATATAAAAACTTGTAAGTTAGTCTAAATAAAATCAGAAAAATAATATAATTAATATAATAGCTATATTAATTAAAAGGGAGGAATAAATGAATATTTAGAAAAAGATAAGGAAACCGTAAAGTCATTAGCAGACTCGAATCAAGTCGAAAACGCGGTTTTTTATAAAGCGCGTACGATGAGGTATATTGGTGCCAACTGACGCCACGCGTTTTGGTGTAGCGCCAGGCGCTACACTTAGCGTTTGGCGCCAGGCTCTGGCGTCAGGCGCCAATAGTTAGCGTCTGGCCCTAAAGAGCGCTGACTCCGAATCCTTCTTGGATTAAAACTGCTCCGATTTTGTGCATAAATATCCCCCTGCCCAGCCGATTCTCTTCATAATTTCAGCAAATAAAATATTTCTTAGCTTTTTAGAAAAAATAACATCATGTCTCTAGTCTTCAAAAGTTTTACCAACTACACCCATGAATGGTGTCGGTCTCTTAATGCTAAAGAGAGAAAAGAATTAGATGTGTTTCACTTGGGGGGTATTTATGGAATCAAAGGGGTAGATCTTGATTCAGATTTTATTCATACCGCTCTAGAATATTGGGATGTAGATACTCATTGCTTTATAATAGGGTATGATGAAATTAGCCCTTTGCCGGAAGAATTTGATGCTCTTTTAGGCTTCCCTGCACTAGATCTTGCAGTAATCCCTAGAATAAATGAATATTATTATAAGGATTTTGAACTCTTCTTCAATTTAAAAGACAAAAATCTATCAAAAATAGTAGATGGTAGCATAGTTAATTTGAAAGAATTTGCTTGCCATTATTTTGATAGGCCTTATTTTGAATCTTTCCATGTGTATAGAAGAAGGGCTTTCTTATTTTGCATTCTTAATCAATTTTTCCTTACTAGTGGTAAAAATAATGAGGGTCAATCAATTATATCCACTGTTTTAGAGAAAATTGAATCAGGGAGAAATCCAATGCCTTTAATTGTTGGAGAGACTATGCTTAGTCTTGATGAATTAAAGAGAAATCCAAAAGTACCTTTTCGGGGCTCTCCATTTTTATTACAGGTAGAAAAATAATATTTTTAATTATAAAATTAAAAATATATTTTTGTATAGTAATAATGATTTATTTGCATTGCAATTTTTACAGATGTGGCCAATGGAAAGATTGAAGTTAATTAGCCCTCCAGACAACATTGAGAAGTATACTCCAAATTGCTTCGTGAGAAGGAAGAAACGCTTCTCTAAGATGGGGCGCCATGAATGGAAGAAGGTCTTCGAGTCTTGTAATTTTGCCGTCAAGTGGGTCATCCCTTGGTGGAAAATAGAAAAGATGGTTGGTGTCAACAAGCAACCTTTTTGTCGTCTTCCAAGCTTGTCCCGTATGACTTTTTATTATCCCTGCAGGGTAAAAAGACAATACGGCCTACTTCAGACTATTCCTTCTAATGATCTTCGTCGTCCTTACGAGTTCCTTGTCTCCCGGGAATTAGAAAAATTTGATGCTTATGGGAGTGCAAGACCTTTATGGGAAGTAATTACCCAAAAGGTTCCTCCTTCCTTGCCCAATGATGTGAAAAAGTGGCTTCTAAAGAAGCCCTCAAAGGACGTGAAGAAAAATCAGAGTAAAACTAATGTGAAGAGTCGTCTAGGTGACAAGGTGATTCCTGTCAAGGAACGCTTGGGTGAAAGGATCGAGTTCAAAACACCTATAATGTCTAAGAAGAAGAGTACCGCAAAAGATAAAGGAAAAAGGAAAGCTGACACCATAGGAAAGAAAGCTTGGGTAGAAAAGAAGCATGGAGTCCTAGCTGAGGAGGAAACTATTTACTCCAAGATTGAATGTAGGTCCTCTAAATGATGCCTACTAGTTAAGGTTATGGATGAGGAAGAAGAAGCAGACAAAAATTGGAAAAGGGCTAAGAAAGAGAAAGAAGATTAAGAACATTGCTTAATTTCCAATTATTAGACTTAGTTTATTTTTTTGTATTTAAAGTTAATTTATTTAAGCTTTATTTAAATTCCTTCAATAATGTAATTTATTTTATTAATGAAATTCCAGCTTTTTAATTAAATTATTTACTTTAAATTTATTTGATTAAATCAATGAAAACCGAAGAATTAATTTTCCAGAAATTATTTCGAGTACGGAAGTCGAAAATTTTCCGACAAACACCGAAATATTCCCAAACTTTTAACTGTAAACTAGCGCCACACTTCTGTGACTGGCGCCTGCTGCGGCATTCTGGCGTCAAGCGACAGATGCCGTCGTCTGGCGCTAACAGTTATCGGTTGGCGCCAGAATGTTTTCTGTGACGTCGATGTTTCGTCGATCTTCTATTGAATTTTTTATTAATTCTAAGATGCGAGATTTTTTTAAAAAATAAAGTGGTCGCACCCGTAAAGGGTTGCCTACGTATCCTTTCTTAAGGAATCAGGCCAAACGTAGCTCTCTTGAGTATCCTACTCAAATAATTATGGGTAGTATTTCTTAAGTTGGTCAAGATTTGTCATGTTCGAGAACTCATTGCCATCCATATCAGTTAATTTTGCTGCACCTCCTGACAGGATTGTTTTGACAATGTAGGGTCCAAACCAATTAGGTCTAAATTTTCCCCTTGGATCTAAAACATTTTTCCTTAATGCTTTTAACACCGAGTCTCCTACTTTGATGTTTCTTGTCTTGACCTTCTTATTAAAATTCCTAGCCTTACGAGTTTGGTAACATTGAGTGTGATGTAGAGCTTCTAGTCGTTTTTCATCGAGTAGATTTATCTCTTCATATCTTGCTCTAGTCCATTCAACTTCATCGAGTTTACTTTCTAACGCGATGCGTAGAGATGGAATTTCTGTTTCGACAGGTTGTACGACATCCATTCCATAAACCAAGGAAAATGGCGTATTTCCTGTTGATGTGCCAGTTGATGTGCTGTACCCCACAATGCGAAGTGAAGTTTGTTAGGCCAATCCTTATAATTTTCCTTCATTTTCTCGATGATAGTCTTTAGATTTTTATTAGCTGCCTCGACTGCTCCATTTGCTTGAGGCCTATAAGGGGAAGAATGATGATGTTGAATGCCATATTTTTGTAGCAATTCTTCACATTCGGCTTGAAAGTGAGTTCCGTTGTCACTTATCATTTCATGTGGGACTCCGTATCGACAAATAATATTTCTCTCGATAAAGAGTGCTACATGTTTTGCAGTGAGTTTAGCGCATGATTGCGCTTCGACCTACTTTGTGAAGTAATCAATTGCCACTAGGATATATTCATGGCCTCCTGTTCCTGGGGGAGTGATTTTGCCGATGATGTCAATTCCCCATGTAGAGAATGGCCATGGAGATGTGTAGGTGTAGAGCAAGGATGGAGGAACATGTTGTAATTTGGCATAGATTTTGCACTTAGGGCATCTTTTTACGTATTGATGGCAATCCCTATTCACTGTAGTCTAATAATATCCTTCTCGCATTATCTTTTGGACTAACATTTTGCCATTTATGTGGGTTCCACAGATTCCTTCATGGACAATACTCATTGCTCTTTGGGCGTCCTTTTTTCCTACACATAAGAGAGCTCGACCCTTAGGTACTCTTTTTTGTAGCTCGTTGTCTATGAGTACATATTGGGAAGCCAAGAGTCTTAATGCTCGTTTTGCTCTTTTGTCAGCATGGGGAGGGTATTCTCCTTTGGTGACATAATTGAGTATATCCGTATACCACGGTTCTTCTTCTTCTTCTTCTTCTTCTTCTTCTTCTTCTTCTTCTTCTTCTTCTTCTTCTTCTTCGTCTTAAATTACTTCATCATCTTCTATAGCTTAAATATATGCTGGTTTGTGCCTTTTTTCTATAGTTAGCGGCATTTTCTCGATTTCCGTAGGAATCCTAACCATCGAGGCTAGTCTTGCCAAGGCATCAGCAAATTGATTTTCTTCCCTAGGTAGATATGTGTATTCTACCTTCTCTAACTTAGTAGTAAGAGTTTCAAGATAGGTTTGATAAGGGGCCAGACTTTTGCTCCTTACTTTCCACCTTTTGGATATTTGATTGATGATTAATGAAGAATCCCCGAATATTCGTAACTTTTTTACTCCCAATGCCAAAGCTGTTTCAAGGCGTACCACGCATGCTTCGTATTCAGCAGCATTGTTGGTAACGTCGAAATCAAGCTTTATGGAGATTGGAACATGCTCTTCTTTAGGTGATACTAGTAGTACTCCAACTCCACATCCCTTTTGGTTTGAGGCTCCGTCGATGTATAAGGTCCAAGTATCATCTTCAGTGACCATCAAGTCTTCATCTGGAAATTCATTGTCTTGTATTGGCGTCGATTCTTCTATTGGAAAGTCCGCTAGAAAGTCTGACACCACATATCCTTTGATAGCTTTTTGCGGCATAAACCTTACATCCAACTGGGCTAAATTGGTTATCCATCTCGATATGCATCCATTGAGTGTAGATTCTCGAATAGATACTTAAGTGGATCTAATCGGGAGACTACAAAGACAGTATGCACTAGCATGTAATGTCTTAACTTGGTTGTGGCCCACACCAAGGTGAGGCATAATTTCTCAAGTGGTGTATAATGTGCTTCATATTCGATCATTTTCTTGCTTAGATAGTAGATTTCTTTTTCTTTGCCTTCTACTTCTTGTGCTAGCATAGCTCCCATTGTCTCTTTTGTAACTGTTAAGTACAACCTAAGAGGTATTCCGGGAAGTGCTGGTGCTAATACGGGAGGATTTGCGAGATAGGCTTTGATCTTTTCAAAGGCTTTTTGACACTCGTCATCCCATATTACCGGTACATTCTTCTTAAGCTTTTTAAAGATTGGTTCGCATATCATTGTCAATTTTATATGAACCTACTTATGTATTGCAACCGGCCAATAAATCCTCGAATCTGCTTCTCGGTTTTGGGCGGTGGCATTGACATGATTACTTTGATCTTGGTTGGTTCTATCTCTATTCCTCTAGAGCTTATGACATAACCCAAAAGCTTGCCTGAAGTAACTCTAAAAGCACACTTAGATGGGTTCAACCTCATATTATATTTTCTTAGCCTTTCGAAAAATTTTCTTAAGGCTACTTGATGGACTGGGCGGTCATTTGATTTTACAATCATGTCGTCCACATACACTTCGACTTCTTTATGCATCATGTGATGGAGTAAGGCAGTCGCCGCACGTTGGTAAGTGGCACCCGCGTTTTTCAACCCGAATGGCATTACCGTGTAGCAGTAAGTGCCCCATGGTGTTATGAAGGTTGTTTTCTCCATGTCTTCTTCTGCCATGAGAATCTAATTATAACCTGCTTATCCATCCATGAACGAGAGAAGTGCGTGATTTGCTGTGTTATCTACCAGAATATCGATGTGTGGTAAAGGGAAGTCATCCTTTGAACTTGCCTTATTTAGATCTCAATAGTCGACACACATTCTTACCCTTCCATCTTTTTTCGGAACTGGGACGACGTTGGCGACCCATTCAGGGTATTTTGATACCTTGATGAAACCTGCAGTTATTTGTTTTTGAACTTCTTCTTTTATTTTAAGAGCTACATCGGGTTTCATTCGACTAAACTTTTATTTTACAGGTTTCATTCCCGGAATTAGTGGTATAGTGTGTTGAGCTATTTCTCTATTAATGCCTGGCATATCTTCGTATAACCAAGCATATACATCGATGAATTATTTAAGTAAGTTAATTAAATCGGTTCTTTCTTGTTCATTAAGTGTTAGTCCGATTTAAACTTCTCTTTTATTGGTTGAATCATTTGAGATATTAACCGTCTCAGTTTCTTCAATTATCGGTGTTTTCTTTTCAAGTGTTTCCATTGCTTTAATAAGTTCTTTGTCTTTTTCATTGTTAGTTAAGCAATGCTCGTCATCTTGGGACAAAGAAGAACACAAGAAGTAAGGAGAAGAAATTATATTATTATACTCTGAGATCATTACATCAAAGTGTGATATGTCCTCAGGGACTTGATCACTAACTATTCTAGGAGAAGAGATAGAAGGGGAAGGTGCTACTACTAAAGACCTATATGACTCTATAGGGAGAGACTCTAACTCTGACTCAGACGACTCTTTGAACATCGGTCCTTGCCCTGTTGTGATGGATATCTTTCTTCCACTTGGAGTAGTCACTTTGACGGTCTTGCGCCACCCTTGTAGTGATCATTCTGCTGGAGTGATTAGCTTCGATGGACCGAAGTTTTCACTTTATAGGACTGTTTGAATGAGCGAGGAGTTATCCTCTTTGTATGTCGGCTCATCCTTTTCTCGCCCAAATAATAATCCCATGACGTTAAAGTCAAAGCATGGGGGTGCTTTCTCCTTATGGACAGGAGTTGGGATTTCATCTGTGAAATAGCAATCCAAGAAAATTTCAAATCCCGGTTGCCTTATGTCGTTTACGACAAATGGTTCTGGAAAATCGTAGCATGGATAGTCCTCTCCTTCTTTTATGAATTGACCATTGAGTGTGAGAGGGTACTGATCCATTGGGATTGCTTTCTTTTGAATGCGAGCGTCCCTACGTGCCTTCGATTTTTCCTGGGCTTGCTTAAGATCTTTATGAGTCGGTTCGAAACCAAGTCCGAAAGTATCTAATTTAGGGAGGCCAGGTGACTCCAGCGGTTTTGATACTCCCTTTTTCTTTCCTAGGGTCATCCCAAGAAAATGTCCTTGTTTCTTTAGAATAGCATTCACGATCATGTTAGAATGGGGGTCGTGGCAGAGAGGGGTCCTTTCATCCTCCTGGATTAAGGAGACGTCTTCGTTAAAGCCCCATAAATTTTCATCATCCTCATCGTGCTCCACATTAATTATTGGATTTTCTATAGACTTGATTCTCATAGGTGAAGCATCGATGGTGATAGGAATTCCCCCAACTATGGCTTTTACATGTTGGTGGAGAGATGAGGGGACGGCCTTTAGGTCATGAAGCCAAGGGCGTCCCAACAATAAATTAAATGAAGCTTTGATATCTACGACTTGGAAAGTAGTAGCATGTCCTATCGCTCCCGCCGTTACATTCATGGTAATTTTGCCAAGAGCTTGACGACGAGTGTTGTCGTAAGCTCTTATTCCTTGTGTTGACGGGGTTAAGTCTTCATCCCTTATGCCTAGCATCCTCGCAGTTCTAAGTGAACAGACGTTAATGGCTGATCCATTGTCTACAAGAGTCATAGGGACGTTCATTCTCTTGCAAACTACTGTGAGGTTTAATGCCTTATAGTGTTTGTCACCTTCTGGGGTAAATCCTTGTCGGAAAAGGTGATCAAATTGATGGGACTGGGTAGATCACTCGTGAGGAAGTTAGCCAACCACTCAGGAGTGGTGTCAGAATCTATCCCTATTTTGTCCAAGGCATTCATTACATCGAACCTATGTTCTCGAGATGTTGCCAGAAGCTTGCATACATTCATTTCAACTTTTGTCTTCTTGAACAGTTTGACGATGTCATTATCTTCAATGATAGGCATGGGAACTTGCTGTGTGGTTGGCATGGATTGTGTTGAAACAAGAGGTTGCATTCTCCTGGATCTTGTGAGGACGTCTATTGATGAATCTTCTTCAACCCAAAAGTCATCCATGGCATATGACACCGAAGGTGGAGGCCCTACCATGCCTTTTAAGTAGACTTCTTCTTCATCACTGTCTCAAACTCCATTAATACTTGCATCCTCTTCTTGTGGAACTTGGACTAGTTTCTTTTCATCAATCATTTTGTGAATTAAATCCTTGAATTTAAAACAGTTTTCGATAGTGTGACCCCCTGATTGATGATATTGACAGTAATATCTATCTTTCCTTTTCAATGATTCAAATGGTCTCGGTTCGAGAGGTTTGATCTCGCCACTCTCGGAGAGCATTTTGAACATTTGTAAATATGGGATCCCAATTATAGTGTAGAGTCTATTACTCTTCTTGGGTTTTTCGGTGAACTTGTAAAGGAAAACGTTTCGCCTCGTAAGTCGTTCCCATGGGTGTGAATTCTCTCTTAGGTTCATTTTTAGGGAGTGGAACCTCGTCATATTTCTCCTGAAGTTCTTTTATAGCCTTGAGAGTTTCACGTAGCAAGTGCGATCCTTCCATCATAGACAGTGTAAGTGATTGTATGTCCTCTTTACTTGCTAGTTCTGGAAGGTTATCCATGGCGTCGAAAAATATCTCCTCCTCTTCTTCGATGGCATGGATTTCTTTGATAGGTTTGATGAGAGACGAGGGGTCAACCTCGTTTTCCTCATCAGAGATAGCCAAGGAATGAGCGAGAGGCGCATTATCAATACTTGGCATCTTACTGGCAGGGGGCAATGGCAGCTTATTGTTGTCGATTAAGTCTTGGATAGCTTCTTTAAGCTTCCAACAGTTCTCGTTAAGATGGCTCCTACCTTGGTGATACTTGCAATGTTCATTGGGGTTCCAGTTAGCCAACCTCTTTTCGACTGGTGGGTCCCCAAATGGTCCAATATGAGTTATATGACCTTTTGCATTTAGTCGGTTAAATGCGGTGTCATAACTGATGCCCATAGGAGTAAATTTCCTCCTAAATGATTTCTTTTGTCCTTGATTATTCATAGCAAGGACTTCACCCCTAGGTTAAAAGTGCTAACATTGTTTGAGTGGATGGTTTTGGAAGAATAAGGATTGTTGTTCCTTTTTCCTTTCCAGCCACTGTTGGAGTTATTGTTGGCAGCTTTCAACTTAGCCGCGTTGTCTTCGATATTGATTCCAATGTCGTAGACGGCCTTGAAGGTATGGAGATTATTTTGATACTTGAGATGCTTGGAGTATTTTTCTTGAAGGTTTTTTATGAATAACCTTACAGACTCTTTTTCACTTGGCACCTCAATCATCTTAGCTGAGGTTTCTCTCCATTTGTTAAAGAAGAAGGTGAAGCCTTCGTTCTCCTTCTGTTTGAGGATTTCAATCTCCCTATGGTCAGTCTCAACTTGAATGTTGTATTTGTATCTATCAACGAAACCGTTTGCTATGGACTCCCAGGTAGAGGTTTTTTCTTTCTCGAGAGAAAAGAACCATTACTGGCAAACGGTCTCGAGAGATAGTGAGAACAGAGAGGGAAACACATTCTTGTCGATACCCTTAATACTCATTATTGTTTCGAAGGCTCTTAAATGAAAATAAGGGTTATCGGTTGCTTTGAATTTTGGGATGTCGTTGGCATTGAACTTCTGCGGAAGAAGATCTTTGTCCACCAAGACCCCTTGTGAACTAATCCCTTGAAACTTGTAGTCGCTAGATAGCTTGCTTAGACTCTCTTGCATGAGGTCCATCTGTTGTTGTTTCACGGGATCATGGATCTTAAGGGTTAGGGTCTTTAGTGCTTCAGTCACGGTAACCAGTTGGTTCTTGAGCTCATTTACTTCTTCTTGTGTTGCCATTACTGTCCTAGCTTTCCTCTTACGAGCAATGGGTTTGTCGAAAAGTTGGACTTGTATGAAAAGATTGTCTTTGATTAACCACCCTTCCTTTGTTGACCACGCGCTGTAATTTAAACCATTTTTGTTTTAATTACTTCACTCAAATCGACCTTGACTTTACAGTTTTAGAGAAGAAAAAAAAAAAAGTAGGTGCATATTTTTGGCAAAAATAAGGTATATATTTTTTATGAACCAAGTATGGTATTTAAATTGAAGGATCAATATCCGACTTACCCCCCTAAAAAAAATGACGCAAAAAACGCGCATACAAGACTCTCTTAGACATGGTCAAAGTATGTGTATTGGTGTGTGCGTTGAGTGTAAGTGACATGCTTGGACTTTTGTGTAAGACCATGGGACTTGGTGCCTAGACTTAGTTAATGTCTTAACAAGGTATTATTACCAGTAAAATTTAACTGAATTACTTAACAAACTGGTTAATTAGACATAAAGTGATGACTCGATCAATAATCCGAACTGTCGTCAAAACGACAGGACTGGCGCCTCTCTTTGCAGTGTAGCACCAAACGACAGCTTTGTCGCCAGGCGACACACTCCACAGAGTGGCGCTACAGTTCAAACTTTGGCGCCATTGCTGGAGCTTCGATCTGAGGCTGTTTTCGATATTATTAATCAACAGGGGTATGCCTAAAGTCGTACTAGGTCAATTCTGATTAAAATATTAGACTTTATTTACTCAAATTAATTAATTAATTAATTAATTAGGCAAAGGTCTTTTAATAATTAATTTATTTAATCTTAGCACAAATCAAACAAACGATTAGGAAAAAAACATAGAGTATGCACAACAATAATGCACAATTAGTCAAGTAGGCATAATATGATGCAATGAGTTTGCAACGTAACCATGGCTCTAGTTCTCTAAAGTTCGAGATATGGGTTAGTCAATAGAGGGTCCATGGTTAATTGTACGGATGCACCGCGCGGAAGCCTAACTGTGAAGGGTTGGCACAAGTGGATGGGACACCGCGAGTTTTAGAAAAAAACTCGCTTCCATGGTTTGGTGAATTCAACATTCTCGGATGTACCCTTTGTTGCTTAGAGCATTCAATCAGGTAGATGGAGCATGAATTCCCAGGGGGTTATGTCCATATGTATAACACATATGGGTTTCAGAAAAGTGAGAAAAACTCAATCAGGAAGTAGGATCGAGCGAACAGTGCTAAAAACTGGTCGAAATTAGAACGCATATTTCTGGCTCGGTATTGGAAGAATTTGGCGCCAGCAAACAGAGCTTTCTGTGCTCGATAAAATTTTCCAGTTTCGCGCAGTTATTTCGGTCCTAGTTGTGAAAGATATTTCTCAAATTTCCTACGTGTAACAATCCTATGTTTTAACTCATTACGGATGGTCTTTCCAATGAGATCTTTTTTATGCATATGACAATAATGTTAATCAAAATTACGCACATGAAATACAAAAAATTTTCGAGTCTCATCCACTCATTCTAAATCATTGCCGAAATAAATTTCAGGAATTAAAATAGAAATCCTCCTCAGTGGAGTCGCCAAAAACTATAAGGAATATTTCAAGCGCTAACCCCTAGCTTGAACCCCACTGTGATCATACACTAAAGTACGGTGGCGTCCAAAGGGAAAGAAGATAGAGTAAAAGAGTCGCAAGCAAGTTTTTTTTAGGAACTTGTAAACCGTTCAGAAGGTGAAGGTTACACCCCTTAAAGATCTAAGAGATCGTCAACTCCAATAGGTCTTAAAAGATGACTGGTAGTTCGGGGATGAAGGTACAAATCCAACCTAAAAGAGATTGAACTTGCCCTAATAATAGGCCTCTACTTTATTCAGATCGTATTCATGTGCACTTTCTAACTAACATGCAATCAATAGGTTTACCCTAAACCTGTTTAATCTATGTTGATGGAATATTAATGCACAAATAAAACTATTATTGGCGATCACTTGAATTATAATCATATTAACCCTAACAAGATTATTAATTATCTTATTAACCGTGATTACAAGTACAAATTCCCTTTAAACATGCATAAAAGGCGTGATCAAGCAATAAATAAAAATATATCAAGCAACATAATAATAATAATAATAATAATAATAATAATAATAATAATAATAATAATAATAATAATAATAATAATAATAATAATAATAATAATAATAATAATAATAATAATAATAATAATAATAATAATAATAATAATAATAATGAAAATAATCATAATCATGTTAAAGCATAGTAAGATCCTAAGCATGATACTAACAAGATTAATAACGAACCCTAGCATGTCACTAAGCAATAAAAATCAAAGTTTTAACCCTAACATGATACTAACATCATAAATATTAGGAAGAACATAGAAAGCACCATACTTTTAATCATACTTGATATTAAAGTTACCCTAAACATGATACTAGGAATAAAAATAACAATCTAAGCATGATCTCTATATCATAATATCAATTAAACCATTAAAGTACTTACGTGGATGCCTCGTACCTCTTTCTAATAACAAAATATACACGTTAGTAACTTCAAGGAAAATAATAAACAACAATTAAATTAAATAATTGAAAAAGAGATTTGAGACCAAACCCTCAGAAATTAAACCTTTCACGTCTAGGGCGAAGGCAACTTCGAATATGGATAGGTGTATCTAAGTCTTGCGAATGCGGAATTTGTATTTGAGAAAAGGCTAGTTTAGAAAAGAGAGAGAGAGAAATCAAGAAAACCTTGATGAGATTTGGTGAATGAAAACGGAGTTTTTAGAAGGCTATTTATAGAGAAAATCAGTCAAAAAGATAAAAAATTAAAACAGAGTTCTGACGCGTAAAACGAGGTTAGCGTCAGACGCTGACATTAGCGCCAGGCGTTAACGCTAGGCGCCAAGCTTAGCGTCAGGCGCTAATGCTGGCGTTTGGTGCTAACTTAATTATTGACGCGTTGTCTTAAAATCAGATAGAAATTTCCTCAAAAACGTTCTTTTATTTTGATTAAAACTCTAAAAAGTCAACAAAAGTCAATTTATCAATGTTAATTGAATTACGAATGAAAAGAACATTCTAGAAGAATCTAGAAGACTAAAACCATTCCTAACTACATTAGGAATGATAAATCCATATTAGGCCCTCCTCTAGATCATTGGTCCGCATATAAGGCTCAAACCGGGCCCAGTTTAGTAATTTGGCCCTAACTTCCTCTATATTCATCGGAATTGGGCTTATAATATATCGTTGGAAAGCTCTTTTCAAGCCCTATCCAACTACACACATATTGGACCCATATCATGGATCAACCAAACTATATTGGCTATTTTCTTAAAATAGGTTTTCAAAAATAGAGAGAGGAGAAAAGAAATTAAAGCTATCCTCAACACTGAAGTTTCAACACTTTTACTTCATTCGATTTTGATTCGATGTGAAAGGTACTCATCACTGGGTTTGGTTTTGGGGAGACACAAATGGGTGTCTACAAAAGCCCCCACTTTGACTTAGTTTGGAGAAACGCACGTTTCGAAAACAAAAGTCAAAGTCACTACTAGAAAACAGGTAAATAGCGACGGACTGCTTCCGATGGACCCATTTTTCCGTCCGAAAAGTCAAAAATTCCGACGGATTTCTATTCCGTCGGATATTTCCGACGAATTTAAGAATTCCGTCGAAAATCCGTCGGAAATTTGCGACGGAAAATAATTCCGTCGGAATATATGCGTTTTGCGACGGAAAATTCCGTCAGAAACTACCATTTCCGACGGAATAAAAATCCGTCGGAACTTTCCGACGAAATTTCCGTCGGAATAATAATTAAAAAAAAAAAAAAAATTCCCAAAACCCTACCCTATCTTTTAATTTTCCGCCTCTTATTTCTCTTTCCCCCAACTGTTATTATTTCTCCCTCTTTCTTTTTCCACTTCTCCTTCTCTCTTATCACTGGTTTTCGGGTTTTCCTTCAACCATACCCCATTTCTCTTTCCTCTTCTCCTTCTTCTGTTCTCCTTCAGTCTTCTTTCTCTTTCCTTCTCTTCTCCTTCTTCTTTCAGTTTCCTTTCTCTATCCTCTCTCTAGCCGCACAACCTCTCTTCTCTTTTATCTCTACTCCATTTTTGATGTTCGAAGCTAGCCCACGAAGCACCCCGATGTATTGGTTTTAAGGTCAAGTTCGACCATGGAAACGCTAGATCTAGCGTTTTCATGGTCGAATTTGGCCTTATATAACCATATTCAAGGCTAAATTTGGTTGATTGTGGTCGAATTTTTGTGGTAAGTGTAGATCAATTGTTTTGTCATTTTTTTTCAATTTTTTTGTTCTGATTTTTTTTATTCAGTTTTTAGTTTTTTTTTTTAATTTATTTTCTGGATTTTGGTTTATGGTACTGGATTTATTTGATCTGAAAATTTTTTTTTTATTTGTTTTCGGGTTTGGGTTTTGTGTTGGGATTTTATTTTATTTTTCTTTTCTTTTTGTTAATTTCTGGGTTGTTCGGCGGTGGAGGTGGTGGCTTTAGGTGGTTGGTGGGGTGGTTCACGTAGGTGAGGTGGTAGATCTGGGCTTGTTTGTGTTGGCTAGGGACTTAGGGTTAGGTGGGTATGGGTTCTCGTGGGTATGGGTGTGGGTGGTGGATCGGGTTACGGGGGCTAGTGATACGGGTTAGGGGTGGTAGCAGGTGGTTTGGGGTGGTGGTGGGGGTGGTGGGATGCTTTTTTTTTAATAATTTTCTGACGGATTTTCCGTCGCAACTTTCCGAGGAAATTGTGTCGGTCGGAGATTTATACGGTGCCGGAAAACCTCTTCCAATGACTGAATTCCGTCGGAAATTCCGTCGGAATACTGTTTCCGACGGAATTTTCCGTCGGAAGGGTCCGTTTTCCTACGAACCATTTTCCGACAACCCGTTCCGACGGAATTCCGTCGGAAACACGTTTTCCGACGGATTTCGGGGTTCTTCCGACGGAATTTTTCCGTCGTAAACAGGGTGATTTCTTGTAGTGAGTATCGATAGGGACGGAGAATGATTCAGAACGTTATGTGATCCTAAATCACTCTTTTAACGCCGATACCTACAAACTAGCGTTAGTTAAACAGATAAAAGATTTAAGAAACGCGTATCTGGCATCGTCGAGCACACGTCTCTGAAAGTAACCGATTTGTTGTTGGTTTTTGTTGTATTGATGACCTCTTGCAAGCTAGAGAATGCCATCCCGCTTGAAGACTGCTACGCTTATAACTGCCTCCAATTCCGCCATGATAATCTTCCACACGCCAGGGAACACTATCGAAGATTTCTTTGCTTGAAACGATCCTCTTCTGCTTTGTGACCATCATCCACATCTTAGGGAACACGATCGAAGACAATTTCTCTTGAAATCACCTTCAGTTGTTGGTGACAACTCTCCGCAAGCTAGGGAACGCTGCCAAAGATATCCTCTCTTAAAGCAATCCTCATTTGTTGCGATAATTTTCCAAAGAAAATTACCGAAGACCTACGCTTGTCGATCTTTAAAAGCTCGCTTGAACTTTGCTTCCGCTATGCCTGTACGTCGGCGCTTTTGCTGCTTGTGAACCTGTATGTCGGTGCCTTTTGCTAAATTATGAACAAGTATGTCGGTGCCTTTCTGAATGAACCAGTATGTCGAAGCCTTTTGCGATGAGCCAATGCTTAGGCGCTTTAAGTTAAGTGAGACGATCTTCCATCAGGTCGATCACTTCATGTAATCAAGCCGATTACTAAAAATCGTGTCAAATTGCTCAAAGGAGCTTTAGACCAACGATGACACGATTGAGAGGAAATCCTCCCCTTTATTCTTTTAAAACCGATTTCTTCTCATGACCTGACATCACCCAGAATACTTTTACTTGTAAGAGCGTTCTACAATTGCAAAGGATAAATCAAGATTCATTAGCGCGTTAAGACCAGGAAAGACTTTTTCTAGCCTTAATAGCTACTTGTTTTAAACACTTAGCGAATCAAGGATTGTTTCCACATCCTTAAACATTACTGAAAGATTCTCTATCCTAAAAGAACTTCGCATAATGAGTCTCGCATCTATTTGCTTGACTACTTTGATCATCGTCTATTCTAGACTTGATCTAAGTGGGGGCTAACTGTAGACATCTACTTTTTGACACCTGTCCCGACATGAAGTGCAATGACGATAAATAAAGCCATCTTCTTGTTGGATCAAAGTGAAGAATATAAAGGAATGGTGTCCTTCGAACAAATATTAGTGGGTTTAGAATTATTAGAAAACTAATATTTTTAGTAAGGTCAAGTGATCGGAATGTCTAGGTGGAGGTCGCTTCCGATCAGTAATATTAATGCATAATTAAAATTACAGCTTAATCTTGACTAAACCGTTCGGGTCACATCCTTTGTATTAAACGAACCGACTCGACGAATTAATTCGGAAGAAATTAATTCGTCGCCTGAGTATTAAACATTTAGACGTCAGAAATTCGAGCTTGGAGCGTCGAAACTGAGTGTCGGAGAATCTCAAATGTCGAGCCAAAATTTAGGATTTGGCGAGACAGGAAAATGAATCAAGTAACAAGTAAAATCCTAGCCACGCGAAAAGCTAGGAAAGCGCGCCCAATAGGAGCGTGCAACGTGGCAGCACACATGGCAGCCACCACATTGGCAGCCACCTAATGGCAGCCACCAAGTGGCAGCGTGCCACGTAGGTAGCGTGTAACCTGGCAGTGCGCCACTGTGGCGATACATGTGGCAAGGACCGTGGACTCGGGGCGATGGGTCATGGACACGGGCCAAAATAAAATGGTCCAACCGAACCCAACATGGGCTCAAGGTTGGGTGACACATGGTTAGTTCACATTGCATGTGAAATGCCTTCGGAACCAAGTGGGAAAGTGGTCCTCACCTAACCATGTGACACTTGTTACTTGTTCCTTGGTTTATTTAACTAAGGGTTGAATTCATTAATCTTTTCATGTGGGATCTTTTTGTGAAAAGTCCCACAATGAAAGATGAGTGGAATTCACAAGCTATCCTTCCTTATAAATAGCCAAAGCATGGCATGATAATTCCTTGTTTGGGTAAGAGCTCAATAGAGCATTGCATTAGTA
Organism: Chenopodium album; assembly: GCF_948465745.1. Taxonomy (NCBI): domain Eukaryota; kingdom Viridiplantae; phylum Streptophyta; class Magnoliopsida; order Caryophyllales; family Amaranthaceae; genus Chenopodium; species Chenopodium album. The sequence goes on from NC_137839.1 coordinate 47,691,566, forward strand.
AAAACTCTTAAACTCACATAACACTCGGGTTTTGGTCGGACCTCGCTAACCTCGAGGTAACGGACCTTAAAATCGCTAGTAGTTTTTGCGGGTGGACTTTTGTTGGAGGCTCTCATGTGAGTGGGGCTAAAGCTTTCAAGTAAGAGCCCAACTTTGAGGGCGAAGCACGCGTCAAAGTTAAATTACGATTTTATCCTTTTATGTTTATTTGTTATGCTTTATGGTTTTATTAATTGCGAGTGGTTCTTTGGGTCAGGATTGTTTCCGCGGTAAGTTGGACTTACCAAACCCCAACAGCGGTATCGGATCCTCGCTCGTGTATTTTGAGAATCATAATATTTTCAAGGTGATTTTTATGGCTTAATTTTTCTGGTTTAAGTTGCTAATTAGATTAGTAGCTCGTATTATCTATTTTAACCTTGCATTTAAGCTACCTTCAGCCCCGAACCTAGATTTCGACCCAAAAATAGTTAATTTTGGGTGGAAAATGTATTCTGGAAATGGTTTTTAGCCAAATAAACGGCCAAAAATGCTACTTTTGAGGGTTTTTTCGTTTTTACGAAAAATTTTAAGTCTTTCTAACCTTGAAAATTAATTGCATATTTATAGTGGTTATGTAATTGGTTCAATACTATTTTATATGCAATTTTAAACCTCTTTAGGCATGATTACTTGGTGGTAATTTGTGTTTGAAAGCTTGTTTTTATTTTTCACATAATTGCAAACTAATTGCATTAAGTGTGAAATTGTTGTTCTTTGAGGCTTCCAAGTACTAAAGATTCAATCTTTAATTATGTTAAGTGATTGAAACTTTGAGTTACTAAATTCCATGAATTTTTATTGAACTTTGTTTATTTAATCATTTTTTAGTTGATTGGAATCATAAAGTTTGAAACTTTGTGATAGAAAATTATTTATCTTCACATTGGAAGATATAATTTTTTTCAAGGATTCACAAGTATTAAAGTTGGAATCTTTATTGAACTTATGTTCATATTTCCAACTCCCTTTTATTTTGTCAAAAACTCAAGATAAATTTAAATTAATTAAATTAATAGTGAGTAATTGCCCTCTTATTTTTGTTGCACCAAGTTAAACCAATTTAATTAAAGAACGGTTCTTGGGAATTATTTTGGTTAGATGCACTTTGAAAATTTTATTTTAAGTTAGACTTGTTTAAATTTTCATTTTTGGTCAATAAATTAATTCAAAAATGAATTTAGAATTGATTAGAGATGTCACACAAAATCAGGAATTAATCCCGAGGCACAAGCACGCAAACTAAGGCACAATATATATCCATGTGCATCCCTCGGCCAGCTGAGCTGCTCGCAAAGCCCGCATGTGGCTGCCGAGGGACGAGGCTGTTGCGCTTGGTGCGTATGGTGCTAGGTGTGTGCGAGGAGATGTGTGATGACTTTGTTCATAAGGGGCGTGCGAGATGATGCTAGGTGTAGCAGCAGTGCTAGGCAGCTGCAGCTAGACGCGCATCGAGTGCGCGCTGCCAAGCAGCGCCTAGCAACATCACAGCACGCAAGGCCGAGGCTGCTAGGCAAGCGCTCAGCACTTGCGTGCGTGTGAGTGCTCAAGGGTGCTAGCCTTGGGTAGTCGATGCACTTTTATCTCGGTTTTAATTTTGCTTTTTGGCCGATTTATATATTTTATTATTTTAATTAAAATTTTGGAGCCTAGGCCTCGGGTTTTGAGCGGCATTGGCAAAATTTATTTTGACAAATTTAGGGATTTACCGGCTTAATTAATTGGATTAATTGAGTTGGATGCAGAATTTAGTGGGAGCTTCAAATATTAACTGCGCTTATTTACATAACCGGTTAAAACAACTTTGACTAGTTTTAATTAGGCGTGTTAATTGGATTAACCACCTAGATTAGTTACTAGTTCTCGCTTGTTTATGCATTGTTACTTGTTTATCGTTGTAAATTGCATGGGCCATTCACAGATAGTGAATGGATGAATGAAATGTATATTCTCTCACAGGTTTTATGAAATTGCAACTAGTAGGGCCCGATTAGGATAGAAAATACGAACTGCGATCCGTGATGTATTTTTGTAAATCTAAATACGGTCTGCGAACCGTTGAGTATTTTTGTACCTTAATATTTAGATTAGTCCTAATTGTAGATACTAGTAATTGCATTTATATTGGTCAAGTCTTGGAAGACGAAGCCATGAAGTTGAAAATGAAGACCTTTTGAAGATTTGAAGATCTCAAGGGGTCATGCTAGTTGCCAAATGCATCTATATTTATGTTTTCCGATATATATATATATATATATATATATATATATATATATATATATATATATATATATATATATATATATATATATATATATATATATATATATATATATATATATATATATATATATATATATATATATATATATATATATATATATATGTTTATGTATATTAATTATATGTTAGATGCATGTTTAGGATTTCGAATGTTGTGATGATTAATTAAGTTCACTTAAATCAACCAACATAGAAACCCTAGGTCCCTAAATTTTGAATTAAACTTGCCATTCCAAAACAACACTTACCAACCGAACGAGGGTAGTGGTGGGCTACGCCAAAGCGAGGCATCACTACCTCTCCAAGCAGCGTAAGGCATACCAGGTATGCAAGTTGGTTTTGTTTGTACGCAACGATATGAGTGATGGAGTCCTAACATGTCGTGGCAAAGTGAGTAAATTGTTGAGAGAGCATTAGATGCGACGATTTATTCAACCGAGAGTGGCTTGGAGCCATTAGCAAAGCGTTGCTTACCTTAGGAGATTGAGTTTTAAGACAAGCCAAAGAATGCTTAACCACTCTTTGTTTCTTTGGATCTTGGAATCGACTTATTCTCGCCAAATGGGGACAATTTTAATGCGTGGGTAAGACGTCTAATAAGATTGAAGATTTGCATGAATACCTTTTAATTTTCAAACTTATTGTGTTATTTACTTGATAAATGTTTATACTTTGCACTTATATTTGTAGAATTCCAAATCAAACTGTATTGCTTTCCATGATTGGTAAAGGAAATCTTTGAGAATGGTTTTCAAAGAAAAGTAAAGCATTTCTAGAATACAATTCTCATAAATGACTTTTATAACAAAGTCCGAAAGGACGGTTGGACATCATGTATTCAAAATACTGGATAGTTTTGATAAAACATGAAGTATTCAGTTGCAAACCCAAATTGTCAACATTGACAACCAACATATCTTTTCGCTTAATACATAGATGAGTAGGACTCATTGATGTAGTAATTCAAGCGTGAATTAAAGGAAAAGATGGAACTTTATTTTACGGCGCATTAGATGCTTAATTATGCCTAAAAAAGTAGAAAAGTCAAAGACTCTTACAGAAATGGTTCTTAAAAGATTGTGAGATAAAGTATGATAAGAAATATAGGAAACGAGTAACGAAGAAAAGGAATAATATTCCATTTCAACCCATGAGTTCATGTTATTGTAGTTAACTTAGCAAATCGTTATCTTCACAAGTATCAGATACTACTTGAGTGTTCCACATTGAAAGTGACCTCAAACTATTAAAGATAAGCTAAGTTATCGACTTACAAGCTAAGAATGAAGCAAGTGCTGCTACATCAGTTGCAAGGACGTATGCTTTGTTTAAAGACCTTTAAGCTAAGGTTGGAACAAATAAATGGTTATTGTGTTCCATAATCAGAAACTGATCCATTTACACACAGAAAGACACTCATTCAAAGCAATGAGCAATAGTTGCAAATTTATTTGAATGGCATGGTTATCTAAACCATGAGTCAAGAATGCGTGATTATAAACAAACATCATCTTAACATGATAAACTAGAAAAAGCTCAAATTCATGGGCATGATTGCGTTCCGAACATCTTTAGCAATGTCACATCGACAAAAACGTACTCAAGGCTCTATTAGATAGGCTCTTGATAGTTGATCGATTCAGAATTGTTCTAAGACAAGCAAGTGTTACTTGTTGAAACCGACAAAGTAAAGAGCTATTGTTCTTGGTATAGACAATTGACTTCGAAAGCTAAAGAGGATTCATTTACTTCAACGTTTCACAAAGAATTTGAAAGAATATGGCTATATTCATCAAACGTGAAAAAACTTGACCTTAAATAGTTCAAAAGTTCAGTGAAGTACAGAATCTACTTGGTAAGATATCAAAACGTCTAGATTAGATTGAGCGATGTTTGCTTGAGCCAAGCGTGACCATCACAAAGTTATGAAATTTAAATATTCATAAATAACTCCACAAAGAACATAGTGTGTCTTCACGGAGACCTTGGTGCCAATTAAAAAGACTTGAACAATGGTGGACCACATCCCTTCCTATAAAGTTCTTATGATTTGCACGAAGGACTAATGTTACACTAAACAAAATGTCGAAGCTAAGAAAGGACACCATATTCAATTATGGATAGAATTATCTTCTAAATGTCTTTTCAAGTATATGTCTAAAACACTTAGCCACAGTGGGAGTTCATTGGATCAGTGGAAGCTAAGTGACTTAGTGGGAGCTCACCAGCTTAAAAAGAGCTAGGTGGTTGAGTGGGAGCTTAATGGCTCATTAAAGGCTAAGATAGCTCAAGTGGGAGCTAAATGTTTGTTTCATCACAACGAACTTTTACCCAAAGACAATATACATGTCTCTTTGTAAGCATTCAAGTGAGACCATGGGCATTACCTCCACAACCTAATTGAGAACATAGTGTTTGTTGTTCTAAGTGGTGTCTTTCAGGAAAGTAACACGTTTCCAAAACGACAAGTGGGAGGAAAATGAACTCTTTGACCATCGAGCTTAGCAACAAACTAGAACTGAGAATCTTAGAAGACCTTAAAAGGGCTTCGTGAGAATACTTGATCAAGAATACCCAAAAGGACTTTACAAGTGCCTTAAAAGAGAATTCATTTCTCACAAAACTTTTGAAAAGTTGGAGTAAGATCAAGAATAACAAAGGGCTTTGGAAGAAACTCGGTGTTTAATGCAATAACCCTGTATAGGTATAGAATTCACCCAAGGCTTGGGTTGAATCCTATAAATTTTCTATTAAGTTAGAATTAAACCTAAGACTTACAAGCATACTATTTACTATTAGATAGTAAAGGAATAATGTCTTGTAAGATAGCTACGACAAATCCAAATTCAGAATAATGGTTAGAGGCCATAAAAAAAATCCGAGATAGACTCCATGTTTGAAAATCATGTTTGAAACTTGATTAATTTGCATAAAGGATGAAAGATTCATCGATTGCAAATAATTTTTCAAGGAGAAAACTAACAAATGTAGAAATGTATATGCGTACATAGCTAGATTGGATGAAAAGGATACAATTGAATTCACGGAGTTGATTTTAATAAAAATTTATTTACAAATCGGAATGCTAAAGTTTTTTTCGTGATTGTTTTAGCAAAATTTCTCATATGAAATGTGGAAAAATAGATACTAAAACCGCCTTCCCAAAATAGGATTTTGGAAGTGACTATGGAATAGTCTAAGGGTTTTGAAAATCTAAATAATGCTAGATTTAAAAACAAGCTTAAGGAATCCGTCATGGGATTAATGGAAGCATTACATATAGGAATTGGAACGTGTTTTCTCATAAAGTTAATAGGAGGATTGATTTATGGAGAAACATAGAAATTCTCATGAATAAGAAGTTTAGTGGGAGCAAAAGTAAAGGTCCAACAAGAAGTTTACGAACTCTATTGTGAAATAACTATCAAATTCTAAATGCTTAGATTTGAAAGTATTTTCGTCAATGGACAAAGCAAAAGACGATACTTAGTACGTATTGGGTATTAAGTTCTATTATATAGACTAAATAAAATGTTTGAACGTGTAAAGGAGTTTACCGTGTTAAACATGAATTGAAGGACTTTGAAAGACTTTCGACCCGTATGTATAAAACTAAGTAAATGTTTAAACTAAGTATAAGCTAGGCTAAATACTAAGTCAAACAAGAAAGACTCTAATAGAGACTTTTAACCGTATCACACAACAAACATTTTAGCAAGACTCAGTGAAACTGAATGAGCTAATAAAATGTCACATGGATGGAATATGATTGAGAATTACTCTGCAACGTAATCCATCATGTACGCTGTGATATGGAATCGTCGCACGACTTACTTTCTTAGAGCATCTAAAGTATGTATGTAGTACCAATCAACTTGAATCTATGTAATAGATCGTTAGATTATGGCCAAGAACATCAAAAGTACTTGGATAAGTAACAGGATGAGTTCTTGACTTGTGGAAACAAATACGATTTGAGAACTGATGTTGCAAGCACAAACCTTAAGAAGGATTAGATCCTTAATAAGGAATCCGTTTATAAACACGAGCTAACAATAAGTCGTGGCTTGAGAATGGTAACATGGACGTGCATCCATGTGTAATGTGCAGGAATTTAAGTAAAATTTCCATGATCACAAGTGATTAGGGTATCCCAAATCATTGCGAGCCGTTTTGGAGTGAAACCCAAGCAAAGCATCATTAGGAAGTCTACTAAAATATAAGTTGAGAATATTATTGCCTTAATGGCGATAACAAAGAAGATGTTCTATGGAAAGTTCGTTGCTAAACGTTAATGATTGTAGGTCGTCAAGTTGAAGGTCTCAATCATGAAAATGAGTGGGAGCCATCACTTGGACAATTAATCCTAAATCACATATACTCCATGACACTCTCAAATTTTATCATCTTGTTATGAAAGTGATCAGTAATGAAGATGCTAAGATTAGCAAAGTAGTTATAACTAAACCTATGCAATAAGTGAGCGACAACATTCGCAATTGCATGAAAGAAATCAAGCATATTAGATATAGGTGTGATTTTTATTGATGTTTTATGAAGAGTGATACTCTTAAAACATTCGGAAAAACCATTTATCATAAGATGAACCATTCAGGTGTTGGAGTAATTAAAAATTTCATGCAATTTTATCACTTCGTTTGCTATTTAATTGTGGTTTTGAATTAAATAATGAGTCCATTCGATTCTAGGAATATTCAAAATAGGGTATCAAGACCAGTCTTGGTAAGGAAACACCTATTAAGTGAACTTTGAATATTATAATAAAAAATTATCCCTAATCGAGGTCATTTAAACGATGGACGATTAATGAGCAATTGAGATTAGTGTGAAGTTAGATTTATAGCACCGTTTCTTGTGCTACGAGGACATGAATGTCATAAATCATTTGCACAGGTATTGGTTTAGAACCATACTGAATCGACCTATGAGAATACTTTAAGAGATTAAAAATCGTCATAAGTATATTTCTCATTATGGCTATCGGAACCTATTTCCTCGACCATGAGTATTGTGAGTTCTATTGTTTGAGTACTAGTCCGCTTTGATGTTGACAATCGTCTGCCGTAATAGGGGATTATAACGGCAACACTCGGGCGGCTAGGTCCTCTCAGTAAGAGGAGCTACATTACAAGAGTGGGAATGTCCCCCTCCTAAAATAGGGAAGATGTCTTTGTTGTATACAAGGCCTCTCGTAGAGCGAGACTGTAAAAATGCAAGGCCATGCTCGGATGGATTTTAGAAATCATCTATTTATTGACAGTCGGACTCGAAATCGAGAAACACTTCTGGACATAATAAGGATGACGAAATAATCTTACCTTATAGTTCATGAAGTGACATTAAGTGACATAGGAAAAAGGTTGTACACTAAATGCGCACTTGTCCGGAAGGACAAGTGGGAGATTGAAAGGAATGGTGTCCTTCGAACAAGTGTACTATTCCGTTAGTGGGTTCGGAATTGTAGAAAGCTTATATATTCAGTAAGGTCAAGTGATCAGAATGTCTAGGTGGAGGCCGCTTCCGATCAGTAATATTAATGCATAATTAATATTACAGCTTAATCTTGACTGAACCCTTCGGGTCATACCCTTTGCAGTAAACGAACCGACTCGACGAATTAATTCGGAAGAAATTAATTTGTCGCCCGAGTATTGAATATTTAGACGTCAGGAATTCGAGCTTGGAGCGTCTAAACCGAGCGTCGGAGAATCTCAAATGTCGAGCGAAAATTTAGGATTTGGCGAGACGGGAAAATGCTTCAAGTAACAAGTAAAATCCTAGCCACGCGAAAGGCTAGGAAAGTGCGCCTAATAAGAGCGTGCCACATGGCATAACACATGGCAAATCCATGTGGCAGCACACGTGGCAGCCGCCACGTTGGCAGCCACCTAGTGGCAGCCACCAAGTGGAAGCGTGCCATGTGGTAGCGCGCCATGGTGGCAGCGCGCCACTGTGGCGACACATGTGGCAAGGGCCGTGGACCCGGGGAGATGGGTCATGGACACGAGCCAAAATAAAATGGCCCAACCAAACCTAACTTGGGGCACAAGGTTGGGTGACACATGGTTAGTTCACATTGCATGTGAAAGTCCTTGGGGACCAAGTGGAAAAGTGGTCCTCACCTAACCATGTGACACTTGTTACTTGTTCCTAGGTTTATTTAACTATGGGTTGAATTCATCAATCTTTCCATGTGGGATCTTTTTGTTAAAAAGTCCCACATTGAAAGATGAGTGGAATTCCCAAGCTATCCTTCCTTATAAATAGCCAAAGCATGGCATGAGAATTCCTTGCTTGAGTAGGAGTTCAATAGAGCATTTCATTAGCAAAAACTCTTAAACTCACATAATACTCGGGTTTTTGTCGGACCTCGCTAACCTCAAGGTAAAGGACCTTAAAGTCGCTAGTAGTTTTTGTGGATGGACTTTTGTTGGAGGCTCTCGTGTGAGCGGGGCTAAAGCTTTCATGTACGAGCCCGACTTTGAGGGCGAAGCACGCGTTAAAGGTAAATTCTGATTTAATCCATTTATGTTTATTTGTTATGCTTTGTGGTTTTATTAATTGCAAGTGGTTCTTTGGGTCGGGGTTGTTTCTGCGGTAAGTTGGACTTACCAAATCCCAACAGAATACTTATGGATAACGAGTTAAGCCACAAAACACAAAAGACTAGCCCAAATTAAAGAAAAGCCAAAACAAAGGTCCAATTACCTAAACCCGATCATAATTAGGCTTAAGCCCTTGCATAAACCCTAATAATGTCGGATTTAGGAGCGCCTAGGTTAAAACTTAGTGCTGCCGCAGAAAAAGTCGCGCGCATCTCACAAAGTCGCGCATCTCACAATGACGGACTTACCAAACACCCAGCGCAACTTCCAGAGTTTCCCCGCGGAAGATTTGTAATTATTCGAAAATTATACGAAAAATATAAAATCGAATCTTACCATAATGCCGCGCGCAAGACCAATAGTTGCGCTGCACATAACAGCGCAACTTTATAACTTATGATGGGTTGCCGTGCGCAACTTCATCTGTTGCGCGTGACACCTGCTGCGGAAGAAAGCTCAAAACCCTAAACCTAATCCTTCTCTATAAATACGAGCATAAACCGAGGCTTCAATAGACATAAATTAACCTAAAACTCTGGCGAAATAACTTGTGAACTTGTGCAACCTAGCCCTCTTTTCCTAAACACTCACCCTTTCGATACTTAGTTACTACGGTGGAGGTTCCCCAACAATAAGGTGTCCATAAGTGTTCTAAATGGAGATCTAGCAAAGAGAAGGGATAAATTCCCAAGCACTTAGTTAAATCACCTTTATTTTTCTTATTTAAAAGGACTTTAATTAATTAATTAGTGTTGTTTGATTACTTTTTATATAATTAATCAATCAATTCCACATAGTATCTTGCGTTAAATAAAGACTAGAATTGAATTAAATAATTGTTGGTTGATCACTAAAGCCAAGGCGAATCTTGTTTATTTATTGTTCTTTCACGAATATTATTAAATAAGAATAACGACTTTTGCAATGTAATTCCTACGTGAATTAATGCTTGTAAATAAAATCAACTAAGATAGTTTTAGGTATCGCGTTGCATATATTGTTTGGTGATGAAATTGTGAAAATGGAAGAGCTAGTAGAGGTCGTTCTAGGGCTAGGATGACGATTCCCCTCTAAAAGGAACATTATCTTAGTACCCTCGCTCCTGAACTCATTTCTGGTTTATAGACTAATTTGGGCATGGGTAAACTTATGATTTGTGCTAATTATTCCATGAACTCCACATGGAAGAAAGGAATGAATGAGGTTTATGAGTTTTTCCTAAAACTCATTGGCGACTCCTACTTGTTTCTTATAAAAAAAAGCGTGATGATAGAATCAATTCTAATTCAAGGTCCCCCAAACAGTCAGGAATTCGAATCCTACTACACCCTAACAAGTGTAGTCCTAGGCTTTTAAGTGGCCAAGGGCATTTAAGAAGAGTACCCCTTACGATGGGATCACCCTCCTTACACATATTATTAGACTTGGTGATGACTCTCAAAGCATAATAATTCAATCAACAATAATTATTCAATCAAACAAACATACCAATTTAATTCTTGAATAATTAGTGACCACATAATATTTAATGTTGAACCCTTTTTAATTCTACCTCGGTGTCAAACACACCTTAAACGCATAAAGTGCCACAAGTCCTATCCCTCGGTGTTAACAACACCTTAAGTGCACAAAGGCACCAACAAAAAATTTATTCCTCGTGTACATAGACACTTATATAGCTCCTTTCTTATGCTTAAAACACCAATAAAAATTATATGATCCATAATAAACTTCCTTTTCAATATTCCAAGCCAAATTAAATATGTAGTTTAATCAAACATGTATTCTAGCATGCCATAAATAAAAGTGTGGTCCATATCTTCATGCTAAAATATAATTTTCCGATCCATAAACCATCACAAATATATCATGCTTCACAATTCAATCACCAACACCAATAATTCACAATTCCAAACATAGACCTTAGCATGATACTACTTGTAATTGATTTAAATCAAGCCTAACATGATACTACATCACCAAATATACTAAGTACGTGAACGTACCTTGAATACAATCTTAAAATCGCCACCACTAATAAAAATTTCTCACTTCAAAGTCTCCTACAATTTAAAATCATAGAAGAGTATTAAAATCCACTCTACATAAATTTCCAGCAATATATACTATTATAAAACACTTCATAATTAATTAAAATAAGCTGAAATTATATTTAAAACATCATACTTTAGTCCCAATTAATGGGTAACTGAAATTTCTTAAAGAAACTTAGTTTTAAATACTCTACTAAAAATTCCAGGGCTTTCTTTTAATTAAAAATTGTTGTAATTAAACCTAAAACACTTTAATCAAATATTTAAACCATTATACATCATAATCCTTTAATTATTCACAAATTAAGAACCTAGGGTTTCAAAAATTGGGGTTTTTTAATTAAAAACATAATGAAAATTAATCAACATAATACTTATAATCAAACATTAAAATCAAATCCCAAAAACTCATAATTTACAATTAGATTTAAGCATAAATTAAATTAGAACAATAAAGATTAAGTTTTTTTTAATCGAAAAAGGAGGAAGAAGGAGAACGACAGCCACCTGCTGCCGGCTGCTGGCAAAGGCGGCCACCTGCTACCGGCGGCTGACGTTGCTGGCAGCGGTGGAGAGGAGAAAGAGAAGGAAAGAAAAATAAGGAGAAGAGAGAGAGAAGTTTACCTTGGGTTTTCTTCACTCTTGGTATAATTGATTTGCCTCATAAGTGGGATATTTATACCCCTTCTCTACCAACCCTTTCCCCTAAACTTTCCTCTTTTAATTTTCCTAATCCCTTCCCTAATAAAACTTATTAAAAAATCATACTTTCTTAAAATAAATCCCAACTTTTATAAAATAAATAATAAAATAAATCTTCCTTTTATAAAATATTTCGAAACTTAGATAGAATAAATAATTAAAATACCATAATTAAAACATTAAAATTATTTAAATACCTTTACAAAATACATATTTTAAATTAAATACCTATAAAAATATTGGGTATTACAGTCTACCTCCCTTAAAAAAAGATTCGTCCCGAAACTGGGGAACAAAATTTAAACTTTTTCCTCTTTTTGTATAATACTGCTGTACTTTTTGTCATTCCTTTACCCTTTTGTGTCTCTTTGAGAACACAATTACTCAAAATACTTGGTAAAAATTGTGCAAAAATCACAAAAATAACTAAAAACATAGGGAAAAAGCGTGAAATTCTACCGCATTCTACCCCCCTAAAGAAAACGAGTTACGCCCCCGTAACTCAACATACCTGAAACAACTCTGAAGATTTCTTTTTCATTTCATCTTTTGCCTCCCAAATGGCTTCCTCATATTCCTGGTAAGACCAAAGTACTTTCACAATCTTAACATTCTTATTGCGTGTACTACGCACTTTACTGTCAAGGATCTTGACAGGTCTCTCTTCATAGGTCAAATTTTGGTCTAACTCAATGGTTTCGGGTTGTAACACATGGGACTTATTAGGTATGTATCTTCTTAATTGAGACACACGAAATACATCATTTACCCTACTAAGCTTCATAGGTAAGGCCAACCTATAAGCTACTTTGCCTACTCTTTGCAGTATTTCATATGGTCCAATGTATTTTGGACTAAGCTTTCCTTTCTTCCCAAATCTCATCACTTTTTTCATTGGTGACACCTTTAACAATACTTTATCACCAATTTCAAAATCTTCTTCTCTACGCTTCAAGTCTGCGTAGCTCTTTTTTGGTCTTGAGCTGCTTGAATCTTAGATTGAATTTCCCTTACTTGTTTTACTGTATCCACAATCATTTGAGACCCTAGAATCATTATTTCACTAATATCATTCCAACAAATTAGACTACTACACTTCCTCCCATACAAAACCTCAAATGGAGCCATTCCTATGCTCGCATGGTAACTATTATTGTAGGAAAATTCAATGAAATCCAAGCTATCTTCCCACCCTCCTTGGAAGTTTATTACACAGGCTCTCAACATGTCCTCCAAGGTTTGAATGGTTATCTCGGTTTGTCCATCTGTGGAAGGGTGAAACGCCGTACTCATCTTAAGTGTTGTACCAATATTTTCCTGTACACTTTTCCAGAATTTTGAAAGAAACCTTGAATCTCTATTAGACACAATATCCTTTGGAACCCCATGTAACCTTACAACATGTTTGATGTAAGCTTTCGCAAGTTGCTCAATTTTCCAAGTGTCTTTCATTGGTATAAACACAGCGGATTTTGTAAGTCTATCCACTACTACCCAAATTGTGTTATTTCCACTCTTTGACTTAGGAAGGCAAGTCACAAAATCCATTGTAATGCAATCCCATTTCCATCCTAGGATTTTCAATGACTACACAGTCCCTTGAGGTCTCTTGTATTCTATCTTCACCTTTTGGCATGTTAAACATTTTGCTACAAAATAAGCAACCTCATTTTTCATTCTAGGCCACCAAAACATTTTCTTCAAATCCCTTTATAGCTTGTCCCCTCTTGGGTGTACTGAGTAGAATGTATTGTGGCCCTCTTCCATCAACTTTCTTTTCACTTTCTCACATTTCTGTGGTACGCACCATCGACCTTTATACCTCAAACTCCCATTTTCATGAATTTTGAAGTCTGTAGCTTTTCCTTGCTTAATTTTCTCGCGAATCCTATCCAACTTTACATCTCCCTCATGGTTTGCTCGTATCTCATCGAATATTGTTGGTTTGATGCTTAGGTTTGCAAGGATACCTGCTAGTACTCCCCATTCTACAACTTCTAAATTCAATTTCATCATTTCTCTACATAACTCATTAACTACTAATAATGTGTTTAGTCTATGACTGGACTTACGACTTAGAGCATCCGCAACTACATTCGCTTTCCCCTCATGGTATTGTATATCTAAGTCATAATCCGTTTTATACTCTAACCATCTTCTTTGACGAGAGTTCAGATCCTTTTGGGTGAAAATGTACTTCAAGCTCTTAAGATCTGTGTAAATTCAACATTTCACTCCATATAGGTAATGGCGCCAAATCTTTAGTGCAAAAATGATTGCAGCTAGCTCCAAATCATGGGTTGGATAATTCACTTCGTGTGTCTTGAATTGCCTCAGCGCATATGCAATCACCTTTCCATTTTGCATAATTATACACCCTAAACCATTCTTTGATGCGTCTCTATACACATCATACACCCCACTATCGTCTAGCAATGTAAGCACTGGTGCTGTGATTAGTTTTTGCTTCAGCATTTAGAATGCTTCCTCACACTTATCATCCCACCTCAAACTTCTTATCCTTTTTCATTAGAGTAGTCATAGGTTTAGCGATCTTAGAGAAATCTTTAACAAAACGCCTGTAATACCCTGCTAAACCTAAGAAACTCCGCACATTAGATATTGTTTTGGGTGTTAGCCAACTCTTAACAACTTCTATCTTGGCTGGGTCTACTTCTACTCCATCCTTGGACACAAAATGTCCTAAAAATGCTACCTTTTCCAACAAAAATTCACACTTAGAGAACTTTGCATAAAGGTGGTTTTCTCTCAGTGTTTGCAAAATTGCCCTTAGGTGTTCTTCATAGTCTTCTTTTCTCTTTGAGTACACCAATATGTCATTTATGAACACTGCCACAAACTTATCCATAAATTGATGAAACACCCTATTCATCAAATCCATAAAGATTGCTGGAGCATTTTTCAATCCAAATGGCATAACTGTAAACTTGTAGTGTCCATATCTTGTCCTAAATGCAATTTTAGGGATGTCCTCATCTGAAATCCTCAATTGGTGATATCCAGACCTCAAATCGATCTTTGAAAACATTGTAGCACCCTTTAATTGGTCAAACAAATCATCTATTCTTTATAGGGGATACTTATTCTTTATGGTCACCTTTTTTAATTCCCTATATTCAATGCACAACCTCATACTTCCATCTTTCTTCTTCACAAATAGAACTGGCTCTCCCCAAGGAGAAGCGCTTGGTCTAATGTATCCCTTTTCCAATAAATCCTGTAATTGCTCCTTTAACTCACTCATTTCAACAGGTGCCGTTCGATATGGTGCTTTAGATATTAGGGTTGTTCCAGGAACTTAATCTATGGTAAAGTCAATTGCCTTCTTAGGTTGCATTCCAAGAACCTCCTTTGGAAGTACATCCAGGAATTCATTGACTACTTCTATATTTTCGGGTTTTGTCACTTATTCATGATCCATATTCCTTACACTACAGAAATATACTAGATGCCCCTTCTTCATGTACTTTGCCAATTTTGCACCGATATTAACCTTGGGCACTTGGTTTCACCATGCATCCAGTAAGTTATCGATTCATTCCCATTTGTGACCATTTTCACTTTTTGCGACCGACAACTGATCTCAGCATTGTACTTACTCAACCAATCCATTCCCAAAATGAGATCAAAGTCACTCAACCCAAACTCAATGAGGTCAGACAAGAATACTTTCCCTTTTATTTCTAAAGGCACATTTCTAAAGGTTTTGGTACATTTCACTACCTCACATGTAGGAATTGTTATAGGTAGATCTACTACTTCTGATGATCTTATACAGTCTTTCAGTTTTCAAACAATGCCTTTAGAAACAAAAGAAAAAGTTGCACCAGAATCAAACAATACTTTAATAGGAATAGAGTTAATAGAAAAAGTACCAGTGATCACATCTTTCGTGGAATCTGCCTCATGCCTACTCAAAACATTCAATTTCCCTGCAGCTCCACCTTTCTGTTGATTGTTCCCACTGTAATTGTTATTGTTTTTTACCCCATTATGTTGCACTTTCTTTTTCCCAGTAAAGTTATTGTTGTTCTCCTAAAAATTCCATTGGTTTCCTATTGAATTATTGTTCTGCCGGTTCCCATTAGTATTCTTAGAGAAACATTCATACTCCCTATTCCCAAGTTTATTACAAGCGCGACAAGCAACCAGATTGCCTTCGCAATCCCTACAAGGGTGATTGTGCTTGCACCTTTTGCAAAAATAAGTCCTTCCATTCTTGTTATTCCCTTGGTTATGGTTTTTAGTTCCTCCATTGTTATTACGTCCTCCTTGACGATACCTTGGAAGTTATTATTATTGTGGAAGTTATTGTTGTTATGGTGGTACTTATGCTTCTTAAAACCATTCTGGTTTCCCTGTTGGTTATCAGAAACTTGCCCCACTTCCTTCCTCTTCTCTCTTCCGCCTTCTATCTCAGCTAACTCCTTCTTTTTCTTCTCCTCCAATGTGTAAAGGTGTGCGGCCCTTCCATATACTTCATCCAAGGTCTCAAACACTTGCCCGCACAGCTTTAACTGAAAATCAGTAGTCAAGCCACTCTCAAACTTTCTAGCCTTTTCTTTTTCTGTAGCAACAGACTCTTTAGAAAAACGAAACAACTCAATAAACTTGGTGTAGTATTCAGTTACTGACACTTTTCCATCCTAAGGTTTGAGAACTCCTCAGCTTTCTGCTTTTGTAAGAAGCTAGGGTAAAACTTATCTCTCACTTTCTCTTGGAACTTAGCCCAATTGAATCCAGGTAGTGCCCTAATTGTAGTTTCATTTTGTTGCCACCAAAGGTTAGCTTTACCCCTCAGATAGTAGGTAGCACAGCTTACTTTTGAATTTTCTAGGCATTCTACAACTCCAAACAACTTCTCAAACTCCCTCAACCAGTTTTCCAGTATGGTAGGATCAGGCTCCCCTTGATATGTTGGTGGCTTACTTTGAGCCACCTTCTTAAAAAGCTTCCCTTGTGCATCCCCATTACAAGTCGAGTTTCTTGCCAGTTGTTGGGCAACTGCTGGCAAATGCCTCACTACTTCGCTAAGTTCATTTCCCTCGTTGTTGGTACTGCTTCCCCCTGCCATCTTTCTTCTCCTGAATTAAAAGAATAACGCTCTAAATCAAATATGGTTTAGGTTAGATCCCAAGGCATACACTCACCTATTAATTAATTACCCTTAAATCATACACAATAAATTTGAAGCTAACAATTTGGGGTAATAATGCTAAACTTCCCAAAATTTGTAGCTTAGCAATTAATTATTGGTTACTAACCAACCATGCATTTAATAAAGCATCACATAAATAAATAAAAATAATTCCCATGAACCCTCAAGGCTTGAAACTATGAATTAAATTCAATTGGGGTAAGGTTTGTAAATTTGGGATATCAATACAAGATGGATAATTTGGAGATGGAACTATTTGTTGTGATTGAGACGAATTAAATTGGCAGAAAGAAGTAAAGAAATAAAGTGGAAATTTTTTTGATATAAAGGAAGAATAAAATACCGAAATAAAAATGAGTTTAATCACTTATGAATTTTCATAAGTTCACTGAATCCTTGTGGACATGCCACTTATTACTTAAACTGCAAACAATGTTAATATTGAAGATAACTAAAAGTTCCTAATGAAAAGAATTTATAGGAGTCTACTCCTTTAGAACATTGTCCCTTTTGTCAGCTGATTATTTGTAGCTTGTAGGATCGAAGTCAAAATCATCTGTCTCCTCCATTGGTTCAGGTGTCTTAGGTTCGGGTTTTACTTGTACAAACTCCCCTTTTTCCTCCTCATCAGTTGAAATGTCTATTATTATTGGAGTTGGAGGTGGATTAGGATTAGAAATTTCCATAAGTGAACTATCTCCCTCTTGTTGTTCTCCATTTTCTGCCTGATTACCCCCTGACGAAGGTGAAGAACTTTCAGACTGATGACTAGGAGGAGGATTGTTCCCTACTGGATTATCGTAGTAGTAGTCAGGGTAGGGAAGGTTTAAGTGCTGACAATGAGCTTTTTCCACTCACACGAGGTAATTATTCAGGAAAGCATAATCTAGATACCACTAGCCATAATAATCTTTGTATTTATAGTAATTTGGGATGTCTCCTGGAAGGTAAAAATCAGAAAATCTCTCTTTGACAGCAATGTAAGGAGGCTCCTCCGGAAGACAATGGACAATCATTGCTGAAATATGATCAGGGGTGTCATAAACTCTATCTCGTAAGACATTGCTCTTGTAGGAACAAAAGTATTTGGTCTTTTCTACAAAATCGTAGGGGTGTCCATTATGTTTCTTAACAAGTGATCCCATTTGAGTAAATTTGCTAGGAAAGATTTGCATCCTGTAGAGGAAAAGTTTTAGAAAAGATTTCCCTTCCCAAAGAAAATAAAATAAATAACACAATCTTTGTAGGAAATTAAGTTAAGTGTTCAATCATACAATCTTGAAAGATCACATATAATAATTCACATATTGCATGCTTTCATCAACAAACATCTAGTCATACAACATGCTTAAACACCTCAAAATAAAATTATGCACATAGGAAAGAAATTAAATTCTAGCCTATATGCCCTTTCTTTTCCTACCCAAGCTCACCAACATGTTATTAAAAGCTTTTAAAACATAATCCTTACCTCAATCCTTGCTTCTTGCACAATGAACAAACTAAAAATATTTTTACCCTGCTTAAAAAAAAATTCGAAATCAAAGGGAAGCAGGGCCAATATTTTGGCCCTAATAAAAAAATAAAAATTCGGACGCCCCTTATAAAAATAAAATTTCGGATGCCCCTTAAAAAAAATTCGGACCATATTAAATAATAAAAAAAAATTCGGTCCTTCTTTAAAATAAAATCAAAACAAAATTAACACTGCAAAATTAAATAAGCACTTGGCCAAGTTTAAAACATAGTAAAAAAAAACGTTTTCGGGTTAGTGGTAATTAAAAATCTCAACCAAAGCTCTGATACCACTATGTAACACCCTAGAAATTCCTTTCCTTTAAATACCTATTCTACTCTTTAAAAATACGATTTAGGAATATCTAAGACATTACTGCCACCGTGAAAACACTTCAAGCAACTATCAAAGATACGCAATGGAAGACTTAAAATCAAAAACCGTTTAACACGGTCAACTCAAAAGTCATCCAAACGAAAGTAAAGTTAAAATCAAATCAAACGAAGTCAAATATAAGTCTACCTACAACATTGAACTATTAGAGGCCCTTATTAAAAACCGAACCGAATCCAAAACTTAACATTAGTTCCACATATAAATAATATCATAAATAAGTAAAGCATAAAACACATCGTAACTAATGAAAACTAGCATGATTTGCTCTTCACTCATGCCCTGTCATGAATATGCTTCAATACCTGAAAAGCTTATCTCTACTTGTTTCCACTACTCTCCATTAAAAAGGGTTATCATAGGGCCAAGATAAAGACATGGCCAAAACACACACACACAAACACATGGAATCAGCAAAGTTGAGTACATAAGCGTAAATAAACACACTAACATGCTTTCACCTATCAACACACACTTTCCTCAATGCACCTGTTTACAAGAACACACAACATTCAACAAGACTTTTCAACTAGACCACTAAATAGTTTATTTAGCGTTGATCACGCATCAAACGGGTTTCCAACTCTACCTCCCCCAAATAAATTGAGGTTAACTGACACGGGAGCTAACCGTGCCAGCACAAAACCACACATAGGTGGCGGAATTCCAGCGCATAATGATCACGTGTTTGATAGGTCGTTAAGCTACTACCCTAACCAAATTAATCATTTATAATACCTAAACCTACACTAAACTAGTTAGTGGCAAGTAAAGGGTCGAACCACTAGGGAAGCACGCTAATTCAACATAAAATATCACTAATGCAAGAGTGAAAAGGGGATTGTTTTTGTTGGTTTCGTTGACTAAGAACACTAAAACTACAAATAAGAAAGAAAATGATGATTAAAATCAATAGAAAATGACGCTAGGGATACGGGGGTGTCCAATATGATTAGAAAGAGGAGAATAATGGTGATTATCATGAAACATATGCCAAAGAACACAAGATTCTACCTAAACGACTCATTCTCATGCAATAGTCTAGGCAAATCAATGAAAGAGGTCTACACTAATAAGGATCATTCTCATGCATCCTATTAGTTACAATCAAATCAAGAGAATAAAGAAGCACAATCCATAAAAACTCCACTTTAATAACTCATTCTCATGCAATCATTAAAATAGAGATGATCCTAATCTAGTTCAAATCACTTTCATGCATTTAAACTAGAAAACATCAAATAGAGTGCAACAATAATCCCAAGCTAATAAAAATCATGTCTTTCATCAATATATGGCATAAGTTCAATCCAACCATCATCATTCATCCAATATCAAATCATATCTTCCACCCCCTTCCCCTAGTTAAAAGTTTAGCCTAGAGAAGGGAGATTAAACATAATATCAAAACTAGAAATAAACTCAAGAAACTCAAAACAAAACATGATTAAAATCATTGAAATCAATAACAACTAGATAAGCTAATAAGATTGACAAGAATAAGTAACAATAAAACAAATAAATAATACTAAAGGAAAGGAGAAGAGATTACTAAAGAAAGGATTAATGAAAGATGAAAACTTGGATTCTTGCTTGATTAATGGAAGATTAAAACTTAAGCAAAGTTGAATACCAATCTATTTTCTCTCTCTAGATTAGGCTAATGTTCTATGGAATTAGTACTCAGTGTCCTCTATTACAAAGAGTCCCCTCTATATATATGTGGCTCCCCCAAAAGAAAGAGACTTGGACAACAATGCGCAAAGAAATCAGAAACCCAGCCGTGCGCGCCGGCACACGATATATGCGCGCCCGCGCAGTAGATGTGTGCGCCCTCTCAGCGTAGTGCGCAGCCGCAACTTTGAGGGTACGGGAAAATCAAGCGCGCCCGCACAATAGGCCTGCGCTCGCGCAACAGGTCGCGCTCCCGCACAGAAGCCGCACAACAAGTCGCGCAAACTCTCTGGTTAGGCTCTATTTCTTCAGCATGGCTGCGCGGGTTTTGACAGGGTTGCGCCCCCGCACAGCCAAAGGTGCGCGCCCGCACATCAACTGCACAACACCCCGCGCACAATAGTTAGCTTGTCTTCTTGATATCCTCTTTCTTTCGGCACATAATACCTAAAAAACAAAAGCATGGAAATCAAAATAAAAACAAAGCGAGAAGACTAAGAAAAGGGAAGATAAAAGAGAAAAGAAAAGAGGAAGCAAAACTAAGTAAAAATACTTAGAAAAAGGGCCAAACAAGTGCAAATGAGGGGAGAATCCTTAGAGAAAAAGAATAAAAGAGTGGCATAAATTCCACTCATCAAAATCCCCCACACTTGCCTCTTGCTTGTCCTCAAGCAAGGAAAACTGGCACTACTACAAAATCTAGAAAAAGGACCCTTAAGAAAAGACCCGTCATCTTAAATATAGGTCTGTTTGATGTACGAGATCTAATATTAGAGATAACGGGTCTCTAACATGCATTAGGTCCCACTACTTTTATTAGACGAGAGATATGAGATCCGTTGCTAAACATGACGGGTCTGTAAAATGCACTAGGGCCCACTACTATGCGGTGGAAAAAAACAATGGATAGATAAGAGACCGAATTCTAGACTGAACGGATCTCTTACCTTCTTTATTTCTTGTATTCCGAGATTTTATTTCCTCAACTTTTTAAGTCATTTCTCTCTTTCCTTCTCTCTCTAAATTCTTTGTTATCAACGCCCCTTTTCTTTTAAGCTCATGAAATCACCTTCATTATTCTATCACCTTTACTAATTTCACCTTAAAACATTTTAATTTCCCCTCGGCACAAGAATGAAATCATCTTTATTATCCTATCATCTTTAAAGCTCATATTTTGAAATCATCTTCATTATTCTATCATCTTATAATTGGCACTGACTTGATTAATGTAGCGTATTTTTTAATGAAAGTGTTTGCCCTTGGCACCATAATGAAGATCTTTTCAAGATCAGGAGTTTTTATTTTAAAAAGGTCCAAATTTTTTGAGAAAGGGGAAACGCATTGTGGTTGTTGCTGTCATGGCGGCAATAGTAGCAACTAGTTTAGAAATTTTGATTTGTCTTAGATCTACATCAATTTTGTCAACACAGATTCAAGAGGTAACTAGTAAACTACACAACTACTCTTTAATTTTATTATTTGTTATATTGCTAATTCATTCACTGAATTTCATACTTTTTTTTCGTTTAAGTAAGATTCTAGATTAGGCTTTTAATGGTGAAGAGGAATTTGGTTCGTTAGAGGAGATCTAGCGTTTGATTTCATTTTTGTTAATATGTTAATAGTTTAATTCGTTTTTTGCTAAATCTGGTGGGTTTGTTTTTTATTTTTTCACTAATATCCCTATTCTATGTTAATTTCTCTCTTTTGCCCTTTTGGTTAGTTAAGATTTTTTTTAATTGAATTTTTTTGGTGGAATTTCTTTGATACATCAAGAGTAATTAAAATGGGCAAAAGCCAGTTGGAGCTCAAATTGATAGAGTGAAGAGATTATATATGCATTTTAATTTGCATTTTTTTGCTTAGTTATTTTCATTATTGAGTGATTCTTGTTAATAAATAATTTGGTATGCATGTATTGTATAACTGGGTTTCATTTGTTTCATTGTATGCAGGCACTAACATTTTAATGAAATTTCATTGCAGATTACAATGATGAGTTTGGATTTATCGAGCTGAGGAACGAGGATTACAAATAAGACATGTGATCTCCACCAACAATTTATTAGTTCATGCTTTACTTAGCTTGTTAATTTTGATTTAAGTGAGTTTAACCTTGTAGATTTCAATTTCATTTAATGTGTACTTGAAATTTTAATTAGCTTACTATTCGTATAATTTTTTAATATCAAATTTTACCAATTTTAATCTAGTTACAATTCTGCCAATATTAATGGAGCATAATATTTAAAATTTCAAATATCAATTTTCAATTTCAATTTCAAATTCGAAATAACAAAATTATAAACGCGCTCCGAACCATTTTTGTTTCCAAAAAACCTATATGTAAGAGACCCCCTATCTATAATATGGGGTCTCTTATATTTTACAAACAGATCTGGCTTCTGTAACGACGGGTCTTTTTCATGCAACAAACAGACCCCATTCTATAGTAACGGGTCTCGTTCAATGTTTAATTTTAATTCACTTTATCAACATAACAGACCCCATCTCTGAAGCAACGGGTCTTTTCTTTTTTAAAAAAGACCACATTATTTGGACGGGTCTCTTTATCAAACAGACCCCTGAGATAGAGACCCGTCTAAGAGTGGTCTCTAAGGTAGTTTTGGATGGGTCTCTTTGCCTTTTTTTGTAGTAGTGCGGAACAAAAAGACAAACACAACAAACATAACATGACAAGGTTTTAGCAAAACCAATCAAGCCTCAAGGTAATGGAATGCTCAATTTGGACTTACATGCAAATAAATGCACCAAAGAATACTTATCTTTCTTAATTCAAAGAGGGAAAACACGTTCCAAGATGCTCAAGGTTGAAAAAGACAAACCTAAGCTAAGCGTAGAGAGCTAATGATTTCATTCTCCGCCCTAGCCCCAACCAAGACGGTCCGCGTTCTCTCCTCTAGCTTCAATTCATCCCCTAGCTAGCTCCTCATGGTCCCTCGAGGGAATCGGAAAAAGAAATTTTTATGTGGACTCATAAGGTTATCCCGACATCTCAACTATGCATACTCTCTCCATAGGGTTGAAATCTATCTCCCTCCACCGTTCTTTGACCACGCCCCTCTAGAATCCAAGGGTCTTAAGTAGGGTTGTAATGTCATGGCTAGGGGTTATGGTTGGAAACAATTTGAAAATTTTGGTGGCAATTCTTAAGTTAAGCGTAAGAGTGGTCATCTCTCAAGAACATCCTAAGAATTGAACCTATTATCAAACTTACAACCTTTCAAAACAAACCACACCACATTACTTCAATCCTTTTCAATTTTTTTTTTTTTTTGCTTGGTTTTCATGAGTTTCAACGTTCTTGCCAAACCTTTTTGCGTACTCTTTTCATGAATAATCTTTCAAAACCTTATTTGAACCAAATTACACAACTTTCTTGCTCAATTTCAACATTATCAAACTCGAACCTCATAAGCCAATGCTTCACTAACTACAAGGGTTGGTAGAACATAGGCCGATAGGTTTGTAATATGGCTAAGTCAAGAAAGGGGAAATAAGGCTCAAATTGGTTAGCAAGAGGGTGAATGTAAAAATGAAAACCAAATTTGTAACAAAACACAAAGAAAACAAAGAAAAATGAGAAGAAATGCCCTCTTCCTCCTCTAGAGTTATATGGTCACGATCTTGGGAGCTAGATGCCAACACAAAGATTAAGACATGCATAGTTAAGGATCCTAAATGCCGCTCACAAGAATGATGAAGGCTTGAACAAATGACGCTCACACAAGATAAGAAATATAGAAAATACTAACCAAGGGAATCCTATCCACCATAGAGAGCAACACCATCTTACCACTTTCCCGTGAACTAAGGGTTCAAACGTCCTCAAAAGTTCTAAACCGGGGTACCTTAGCTTACAATGTGTCTAACTCAACCCAAAGCATTCTCAAACCATGTAAACTCTCACCAACTAGGAAGATAAGCATTCAAAGACACATCGAGGCAAACCAATCCAAAAGAGTGAGCAAATTACACATCAAAAATCATTTCAAATTGTTATAATTATGCTTGTAACACAAAAAGGGGAAAACAAAACAAAAGAAAGAGGAAGAAATAAAAAAAGGTTCACATATGAGGCATATAATCCAATAAAATCTCAATCGTCATACAAGTAATCGTTCGATAACAAAATCAACGATCCCAGGTTCCATGGAACCAAAAGCAAACATCCTCGAACCATTCAACTTCTTCCTAAGCTAAACCTAAGCTAAACACCCAAAGAAAAAGAAAATAAAATAGAGGAAAGGTCTCACCAAATGCCGCTTGAAATGAAGACAAGATAAATTATGCAATCTCACCGAGGGGGGCTCGATTTGCCCCTTAACTTCCTTTATCTCCATTTCCAAGCTTGAAAAGTGAGCCAAAATGAAAGAAACGACTGAGATGAAACAAAAATAAAATAAAAAAGTTAAAAATCAAAGAAAGAACTAAGAATTTAAACAAAATAAAGAAATAGAATTAAAATAAAATAAACTAACAAAAATTTGGATTAAGGGAAGTTTGGACTATCGGGAGTTTGGATTTTTCTTCATGGGAGTGCCATCACCTACACAAACACTTGAAAATTCATAAGCAAAAACTTATCAAAATCACCCAGGGACATCATTAACGCAATCAAGAAGATAAATCAACATCAAAACATGATAAAACCAACCGAACCATGAGAGCTCTACCACCTACAATGAAACCCCCCCCCCCACACTAGCAGGATGACAAGCCTTCCCCCACACTATAAAAAAAACATCCCTTTGCCTCTTACACACCCCCTAAACTAAAACAATGCACCGTCCGCGGTGCGTCAAATTAAAACATTGGGAGGGGGCAAATGGGAGAAATAAAGAACAAGGGGGGCTAGTGGCCACTAGGGGCGGCTTCGTCATCATCTCCATCATCCTCGGTGTCGTAAGAGAAACCGTCCGGAGGGATGCCGTGTGGGACCCAAACACCGGTGTGACCCGGAGGCCAACCATAGTGACCTCGGAAGAGGTCTTGTTGCCATTGAGGCAACGGGTCGAAAGGGGCGGGAAGCTGAAGAGGGGAAGGGTGGGTAGGGTCGACATATGGATAGTTGGGGTCACCCCTAAAATCGCTCCCCCCGGGGGCACGATAATCGTACCCGGTTTCCGTCAGGTAGTCTACCTAGGAAACACCGTGGGAGGAGGGCCCTTGCCAATAGGGCTAAGTAGGTTGTGATCCCTGCCACCCAGGGACCGGGCCTTGATGGGGTGGCTAATAGGGGTAATTTACCAGGGGGGTGACCTCACCCCTATCCACGGCCGCACCATAAAGAGCTTGGGTTTGCATAAACATACCATGTTGGTTCTCCATTAGGCTCTGCATGCCAAGTTGCACGCTCATCATTTGTTGCTCAAGGCTACTCATGCCTTGATGCTGTTGCTGTTGCTGTTGTTGTTGCTGATGATGTTGTTGTTGCGGTTGTTGGTTCTACTGTTGCTGTTGTTGTTGTTGTTACTGTTGTTGTTGTTGTTGCTGCTGTTGTTGTTGTTGTTGGTCGACTTCCATATTCCTTGCGCCACCCAGAGCAGTGGGTAGCACACCATTGTCTCGCGGAATTCTCAATACATTCCTTGCGTCCCGCTCCAAGGATGTACGGCTGGGGTAAGACAAGATACAATGGTGCTCGCGGTCAACCATCCAGGCATGAAAATTGTTGGCATCTGAAGTTCCTTGGAGGAACCCCGACCTTCTCATTTGTTGTATGTCAATGAATAAATCTTTCTCGGCCCCAATTTAAATGCACGAGGGGAAGAAGCGTTCATAGTTAAGCTTCTTGGCAATCCTTGTAATCATCCCACCGAGGGCAATTTCTCTCATCTTGTGACCCGACTTGATTGCCTCGCAGCACACGACGAACCAGTACCCCATATTGAGCCGCCCTTTCAATTCCTCCCTATTGGAAACCCGCAAAGTAAATAGCTCTTCATGCGAGAGCTTACTCAAGTCCTGCTTGCTAAACACCGCAAACCCCAGAATGCGGTTTAGAATACGGAGCACAGGGTGGATAATATGGTTGGCCACCGAATACCTAGTGTTGAACTCTTCAAAATCGGTAATCTTTTGCCACCATCTAAATGCATCGTACTCAGGGAATAGGTTCAATGAAGGGGCAAGGAGGTCCGCCTCGGGGTTCAAATCAAGCAATACATTAAGATCACTAAGATTCATAGTGTGCTGGTTGTTGAACAGTTGAAAGGAAATTTGGAAGTCGTTCCCATAAAGCTCCTTTTCAAAAGAGGCCAAGAATTCGAAGGTGGGCTCCTTATATGTTCCGAATTGATGCTTGATGAACTCACTCATCCCTAAGTTGTCAAGGAGCGACCTTATATCATCGTCAATCCCCAAAGCTCTCATGGAGCGTTGATCATAGTGTCTGGAGGGATTTAACTTTTGTCCGTGAAGGTCGTTAAAGAACGTAGCATGGACCTTGTTCAAGAATCTCAATCTAGGGAGAACATTTGGTCCTTGAGTTTGAGTTTGTTGACTACTCGGTTCCTCAACCCTTAACCTGGGCTCCTTTCTGCTCTTCCTTTTGCTCATTATGTTCTCAAGCAATACAAACAACCCAACCAAAAGGAGAACTCCCTTCGAACTCAACCAATAACTGGAAAACAACAACAACAACCCAAGTCTTAACAATCTGCAAAAGGGTTAGTACTATGATAAGTGACTTTTATGTCACTTTTAGGGTGTTTATTGAGTCGCTTTTCGGCTTATTTTACAGTAATTTAGCCCATTTTGTTCTTTATTTCTTTTATTTGCTTATTCTCGTCTTTTATCTTTATTTTGAGTATTTTAGTAGTCTTTAATAGTTTTTAGTTAATAATTCCTAGTTTCTCTCATTTTCTTATTTTATTTTATTTTCATATTTGTTTTCTTTATTTTATTTTATTTAATTTCTTTTGATTTTATTTTTTAGTTATTTTATTTTATTTTATCTTTATCTTATTCTATTTTATATGTCAATCTACCCTCGTGATTGTTTTTGGTTGTAGGTGTGTTCAGGTTGATGCTCCGTTTTCATGTTCAAATCAAGTTTGGTGTTCGGGATTAAGTCGTGTCAAATTTCACAATTCAAAACCTTCCAAGCCATCATAGTTGCTGCCACCTAAACCTTCACCACACCCTTAACTATCCTACACCACCCCAACAACCACCTCTAGCCACACATTCACCAGCGCACAACCATCCCAACAACATCCACCCAACACCAACAACCTCCACAGCCGCCAAAACCGCCAGCAACAATCCCAATTACAGCAACAACGCTGCCCCTGCACTCCAACCTCACGCAGCACCGTCACACACTCACCAAACCACCACCAATCTACCACCAAAAACCACCCCGCAACAATTACTACAGCCAACACCCCGCAATAACCAATTAACCACCATTTCACACCCCCTGAACCACCGTCCACCAAAACCCGTATCAACCAACACCAACACCACCGCAACAACCGATTCCCCTGCTCCCTCACTTCACACAACAACATGAAGCACCTTCAGCCACCCAAACCGAGCACCAACTGACACCAATTCACCTCATCCAACAACCAATACACCACCAAACTCACCTCCAACAGACCACCGTCAGCCACCAAAACAACAACAACAATTGCAGCCGCAATTCGCCCAACACCAAAACTCATAGAGCAACCAATTCGCGGCCGCGCATCCCTGTTAGAAAGCACACAAATTGGAGTCCAAAATCAGAGTTGAGGCAGTAGCTTTGCGCGACTTGTGCGCAACTTCTGTGCGAGCGCGCAAATGTGGGTCAATCCTGAGCTTTTCACGTGATTTTAATGAAAATCGGACAGCCACGATTCCTTCGATTAGTCCAAAGGCCGAGAATTTGGTATGCTAGATGATGATAATGTTGATGAACGGTGATGATGTTGTTTGGATGATGGTTGATGATGGAGTGAAAGCAGCCAAATTCGAAAGGGAAGAAGAAAAGGTGGTCTGTTGGTTTTCGTGGGTTTGGGTGGGAGTTTTGGGGGTTTTTGGGTTTATTTCTCCATTTCTTTTTTTTTTTTATTTTATTTTATTTTAGTTTTGTTTTTTTGTATTTAGTTTTAATTAGTTTTATTTATTTTATTTTATTTTTATTTAACTTGTATTATAAATACCCCTTTTGGGGTTATTTTCACACAACTTTCAATCAACATTTTATTTTAGATAGTTTAGATTAGTTTAGCCTTTATTTTCTCTCTCTTAGGGTTAGTTTAGGAGTAGTGTAGAGAGAGAAAGCTTGGATTTCCATGGAGTTTTTGAGAGGTTGAAGAAGCAACTTTGTGGAACTTCTTCTCATCTATTCAATGAGCATTTTCTAACTTTCTCTCATCTTTATTTTTTTGCTTAATTCTTAGTTTTTGCTTTTTGTTTATTGATTTGAGTAGATTAATTAGTTTGTTTGTTTAATCTTATTTTTATTATTATTTTACCTTCTTTTCCATGTATTTCTTCATTATGTTAGCTTAGGTTTTGTTTTAGGGAATTGGATGAAGGTTATATTAATGAATTGAATGATTGATTGTGATTAGTATGAAATTGTTTCTTGATTATTGTGTATGGGGTATGCTTCTATGGATTAGAATCTTTCTAGCTAATCGATTGTATGCTCTTAATTGTGCTTTTAATCAATTGTGCGAGAGTGAGTTGGCTGAGAGCCCTAAATTCTTCCATACCTTTGCTAGGCTAGTTACACGAGAGTGAATTAGTTTAGTAGGATAATTAACATGCTTAATTGTGCGAGAGTGAGTTAAATGTGTTGATGTTCCTAATCGAGGTCAATTTCATCTATTTGTATGATGTTTTTTAATACATTAATGTGATTGGATTCCACTTTCCCTAGTTTTAGTTGTTTGTTCTTAGTCGTGTTAGTTTAACCTCTCTTTATCTCACGACCTTTCCTAGTAGTCTAGTTGGCACAAATTAATACACTTAGTCCTTTTGGGTTCGACCCTTTACTTGCCACTAACTAGCTAGTTTAGTGTAAGTTTAGGTATTATAAATTTCTAATTTGGTTAGGGTTAGTAGTCCCAACGACCTACTTATACCTGCGATCAAATTTTGGCGCCGTTGCCGGGGACTAAGGCGTTCATTAGTTTGTGTATTATTTGATTTTTTTTGCTTTTCTTTGTTCTTGTATATTATTTGATTTTGTTTGCTTTTCTTTGTTTTTTGTATAAAAATGGCATGCTTATCTTTTCCTCAATTTGATGGTGAACTCTTCTATGCTTACTTTGAAAAACTAGATGGTTTTCTTAGTTACCATGGGTATGGTTTTCTTAGTTACCATGGGTGTTCTCTTAGTGATGCTTGTGGTATAGCTTATTGGGGCATGAATGAGTATACTAGGGGAATGGTTGAGGACATGAATAATGGTAGATTTTGTCATTTGTCTATGCATGATGCTTGGGATTTCTTCACATGGCTTGCTAGGAATTCTTTAGATAGAGAGTCTCATGTTTCTTGTTTTGATTCTCAATGCCAAGATTCTTTTAATTTTTGCATGAATTCTCTTGATACTTCTTATGTGCCTTGTGATGATCCAAGTATGCAAATTGACACCTTTCCCCCTTATGCTCATTTTGATGAGGTTTGTGCTAATTTTGATGATGTGCAATTTGACTTTGATCATGAACCTCAACCCAATAACATTGATGCCCAAATTCTCTCTCAAATGCAATATCTCACTAAACAATTCCAAGAGCTTCAAGAGGAACAAAAGTTGAGCGAAGTGAGGCTTTCCCAAGTGATGAGTGCTATGTTTGATTTAGATGGACGTGAGGCAACTCACTTGGAGTGTGAGAATGTTGTTGAGGATGATGTAGGGCAAGGGTGTGAAGGTGAGCGAAGATTTTCTTGTGATGAGAGGATTTTTGAGGATTTTGATCCTTTTCATTCCCCATTTGAGCTTGATTGCCATCCTTCCCCTTATTCACCCCCTTTGAGAGCTTCCCTTGGTGAGGATGTGAGTGGGCCATCTTCATGTTTGAATGAGGGAGTTCATGAGGATGATGATGGTGAGTTTGAGAAATCAAATGAGATTGAGAGTCCCTTGAGTAATGGTGTGAGAGTTGTGAATGAAGAAAATGTCGATTTTGAGGATTTCAACCCCCTTCCCCATCTTGATGAGTCTACCTTGCATGTTGGTGACCCTTCCATCCATGAGTCTTTGGACTCATTTGAGGTTATGGCTAGTATGTTCATTGAAGGTGTAACAAATCATTATAGCCTTTTGAGAGAGTTCATTGGCAATGCTTCATGGGAAAGTGATGAGTTTGAGAGAAACCTTTATCCTTTCATGCATGGTTTAGAGACTCTAGGCTTTGAGGATCTTGAGGGAGTTGTTGTTCATCGTTGTGATAGAGAGGAGGATGAGGTTGTTTCTATTGGAGAGTTTTTGTTTGAGGGAGATGTGAGTCATGAGTGTTCTTTTGAGGATTCTATGATTGATTTTCATGCCCGCATTGGTGATGTGAGGCTTTGTGAGACCATTGTTTCTCCTCCCCTTCCTCATGTCCCTTTCTCAGGGAAATTTGACCACATCTCCTACTATCCCATGTTCCTCCCTTCTTTTGTCAAAGAGCCTATTGAGGACCTTCTCTTGTTTGATGAGACTTTTCCTTTTCATCCTCCTATTATTGAGGAAATGGGTGATTGTGCCACCCAAAAAGATTTTGAGGAGGTTTTGCTATTTTATTCTTTTCCTTATTTTTCTTCTTCTTTCTCTTCTTATTTTCTTGATTTTTCTTTTGATTTTTCTTCCTTCTTTTGGCATCTTCCTCCTCACTTACGTGCAATAATCTTGTTGCACGTCCTCCTTCCTTCATTTGCCTACTTGTCATCCTATGAAATGTAAGGTAGTGCATTTGATAAGCTCTTGCGTTCGGTGCAATATTATTTACTAGAGCGGTCTCGCTTGGACATTAAACAAGCCTTTCTCGGGAAGTAACCCGAGGTTTTTATTGCTTTCATTTTCTTTTCTTTGTAGATTAGATTTTCTCTCATGGAAATGTTTGTGTGCTTTTTTTTTGCTAGGTACATAACTTGATATACACTTATGCATTGGTTTGGATCAAGAATCAAGGAAGTTTAACGCCTATTTTTGCTCGCATATGGAAATCAAGATTCAATTCAAGAGGAAATTGGCTTTGAAAGGTTAAATTGGTTCATTTGCGGGTGTTTACACCCACCAATATCCGGTAATATCTTTCCTAGCTCTTTCTCTAATGGTTGGTGACTCGTTGGACTTGTGTTGGTTTGTTGGATTGATTTCTTTCTTTTCCCCTCCCATGGATTATTTGGTTTATATTTGAGTATATTGTCTCACTCAAGGTTTGGGGGAGGGTATTCTATCATGTTTGGTGGGATGTTGATTCATTTATGCCATGCACTTATATGCATTTCCATGTCTTTTCTTTTTTTTTTTTGAAAAATCCAAAACGATTTTTGTTTACTTTCAAGGTAATTTTGGCAAAATGTGTTTTTTTTGTTCTTATTTTGGACATTTTGTTTTGGAAATTGAATCCTTGAATGTTTTTCTTCCTAAGTGTTAAATGTATGCACGGTTTGAGAGTGTCATTGGTTGACTCTAGGATACTATATGCTAAGGTAGTCGGGTTAAGAACTTTTAGGGGTCCATGAAGCCTTAGTTCACAGGAATGTGGTAAGATGGAGTTGCTCTCTATAGAGGATTTGAAACCCTTGGTTGGTATTTGTTTGGTTATAATCCCTTGTGAGCTTTATTTTTTCTAGCCTTCATCACGTTGTTGAGCGGCTATTTAGGATCCTTGACTATGCATGTCTTAATCCTTGTTTTGACCTCTAGCTCCCAAGATCGTGACCGAGCCACTCTAGGGGAGGAAAAGGGCACCTTTTCTCATTTTTCTTTATCTTCTTTTTATCTTGTTACAAATTTGGTTTTCTATTTTGCATCGACCTACTTATTAACCAATTTGAGCCTAATGTTTCCCGCTCTTGTTTAAACCGCGTTACAAACCTAATGGCCTATGTTTACCAACCCTTTTAGTTAGTGAAGCATTGATTGGCATGTGAGGTTTGAGTTTTGAGAGTGTTTAAATTTAACAAGACATTTTGTGAATTGGTTTAAGTACGGTATTGAAAGTTGAGCTTGAAAAGAAAATGCAAAAAAGTTAGAGAAGAAAGATGCAATTTAAGAAAATCAAATGAAGTTTCAAGAAAAAGCCGTCAATAGTTAAAAAAAAAGGAAAGGACATTAAATAAAAGCTAAACAAAAAAAAAAACAAAAAAAAAAACAAAAAAATAGATAAAAATTGAAAAGAAACAAAAAACACAAAAATATTTTAGTTTGGTTTCGTTTTCTTCCCTAGTTTAAGCATTGAGGACAATGTTTCGTTCAAGCTTGGGGGGGGAGCGTTGCTTCGTTTTTGGTATATATTGTGTTAGTGTTGAATAAGCTTGGGGGAGATCGCATTATTGGTATTTTTGTTTGATATTTTGTGACTTTTTTAGTTTGTTTTTGAGAGTAGGCCCTCTTTTGCTTCACTTAGGAAATACCACAAAAATTTTCAAAATTTTACCCCGCCTTAACCCTTAGCCTTACGTTATAACCCAATAAAAGACATTTAGACTTTAGTGGGGTTAGGTCAAAGAACGGTGGAGGGAGATAGACTTCAAACCTATGGAGAGAGTATGCATAGTTGAGATGTCGGGATTACCTTCTCAAAGATTTTCATTTCTTTACCTTTTTTCCGGTTCCTTCGTGGAATCATAAGAAACTAGCTTAAGGGTTGATTTGAAGCTAGTGGAGAGAATGTGGCCCGATTGGTTGGGGCTAGGGTGGATTGTGTCCCCATTAGTTCTCTATGCTTAGCATATGTTATGTTTCAATCAACCATTGACATCTTGGAACGTGCATACATCTTTCTATTTAGAAAGGTTTGCATTAATTGGTGCTTGTTCCTATCTCTCGTCCAAATATGAACTTTGTGTTTTCTTTCTCTTTTTATGTTTCTTTTTCTTTTCTTTTTATTGCCTTGCCTTGGTTTTTGTTTAGAGTTGTGGGTTAAACTCTTAGGACACCCTCACGAGAGCACACTCGTCCTCTAGGGCGATCTAGGGGTTTAAAGGGCCTGTCTTTAGTTGCTAAAATTGACCGTGATTCCTACGAAAGTGAGTTAGTGTACATTCTTGTCTCCTTTAGTGTCTTAGATTTGCTTTAATAAATCACTCTCCTTCTCTCGTGTTTCATGTTAATTTGCTCGAGGACGAGCAAAAGGTTAGCTTGGGGGAGTTTGATAAGTGACTTTTATGTCACTTTTAGGGTGTTTATTGAGTCACTTTCCGGCTTATTTTACAATAATTTAGCCCATTTTGTTCTTTATTTCTTTTATTTGCTTATTCTCGTCTTTTATCTTTATTTTGAGTACTTTAGTAGTTTTTAATAGTTTTTAGTTTATTTTCGTATTTTTACTTAATAATTCCTAGTTTCTCTCATTTTCTTATTTTATTTTATTTTCATCTTTGTTTTCTTTATTTTATTTTATTTGATTTTGTTTGATTTTATTTTTTAGTTATTTTATTTTATTTTATCTTTATTTTATTCTATTTTATATGTCAATCTACCCTCGTGATTGTTTTTGGTTGTAGGTGTATTCAGGTTCATGCTCCGTTTTCATGTTCAAATCAAGTTTGATGTTCGGGATTGAGTCGTGTCAAATTTCACAATTCAAAACCTTCCAACCCATCATAATTGCTTCCACCTAAACCTTCACCACACCCTTAACCATCCTACACCACCCCAACAACCACCTCTAGCCACACATTCACCAGCGCACTACCATCCCAACCACATTCACCCAACACCAACAACCTCCACAGCCGCCAAAACCGCCAGCAATAATCCCAATTACAGCAGCAAAGCTGCCCCTGCACTCCAACCTCCCGCAGCACCGTCACACACTCAAAGAACCACCACCAATATCACATTCAATCTACCACCAAAAACCACCCCGCAACAATTACTACATCCAACACCCCGCAATAACTAATTAACCACCATTTCACACCCCCTGAACCACTGTCCACCAAAACCCGTATCAACCAAAACCAACACCACCGCAACAACCGATTCCCCTGCTCCCTCACTTCACGCAACAACAACAACCACCTTCAGCCACCCAAACCGAGCACCAACTGACACCAATTTACCTCATCCAACAACCAATACACCACCAAACTCAACTCCAATAGACCACCGTCAGCCACCAAAACAACAACAACAATTGCAGCCGCAATTCGCCCAACACCCAAACTCATAGAGCAACCAATTCGCGGCCACGCAGCCCTGTCAGAAAGCGCACAAATTGGAGTCCAAAATCAGAGTTGAGGCAGTAGCTTTGCGCGACCTGTGCGCGACTTCTATGCGGGCGCGCAAATGTGGGTCAATCACGAGGTTTTCACGTGATTTTAATGAAAATCGGACGGCCACGATTCCTTCGATTAATCCAAAGGCCGAGAATTTGGTGATGCTAGATGATAATAATGTTGATGAACGGTGATAATGTTGTTTGGATGATGGTTGATGATGGAGTGAAAGCAGCCAAATTCGAAAGGGAAGAAGAAGAGGTGGTCTGTTGGTTTTCGTGGGTTTGGGTGGGAATTTTGGGGGTTTTTGGGTTTATTTCTCCATTTCTTTTTCTTTTATTTTATTTTATTTTAGTTTTGTTTTTTTGTATTTAGTTTTAATTAGTTTTATTTATTTTATTTTATTTTTATTTAACTTGTATTATAAATACCCCCTTTGGGGTTATTTTCACACAACTTTCAATCAACATTTTATTTTATATAGTTTAGATTAGTTTAGCCTTTATTTTCTCTCTCTTAGGGTTAGTTTAGGAGTAGTGTAGAGAGAGAAAGCTTGGATTTCCATGGAGTTTTTGAGAGGTTGAAGAAGCAACTTTGTGGAACTTCTTCTCATCTATTCACTGAGCATTTTCTAACTTTCTCTCATCTTTATTTCTTTGCTTAATTCTTAGTTTTTTCTTTTTGTTTATTGATTTGAGTAGATTAATTAGTTTGTTTGTTTAATCTTATTTTTATTATTATTTTACCTTCTTTTCCATGTATTTCTTCATTATGTTACCTTAGGTTTTGTTCTAGGGAATTGGATGAAGGTTATATTAATGAATTGAATGATTGATTGTGATTAGTATGAAATTGTTTCTTGATTATTGTGTATGGGGTATGCTTCTATGGATTAGAATCTTTCTAGCTAATCGATTGTATGCTCTTAATTGTGCTTTTAATCAATTGTGCGAGAGTGAGTTGGTTGAGAGCCCTAAATTCTTCCATACCTTTGCTAGGCTAGTTGCACGAGAGTGAATTAGTTTAGTAGGATAATTAACATGCTTAATTGTGCGAGAGTGAGTTAAATGTGTTGATGTTCCTAATCGAGGTCCTATTTGTATGATGTTTTTTAATACATTAATGTGATTGGATTCCACTTTCCCTAGTTTTTGTTGTTTGTTCTTAGTCGTGTTTAGTTTAACCTCTCTCTATCTCACGACCTTTCCTAGTAGTCTAGTTGGCATAAATTAATACACTTAGTCCTTTTGGGTTCGACCCTTTACTTGCCACTAACTAGTTTAGTGTAAGTTTAGGTATTATAAATTTCTAATTTGTTAGGGTTAGTAGTCCCAACGACCTACTCTTACCCGCGATCATACTAACAACTAACCACACAAATATATCGCCCAAGACAACAAGAATCAACAACAAAGCAGTCGATCAAAATACATTATGATAGTAAGCAATTCTCATGAAAGTAGTTGCATTATCATCAATACTAGCACCAAATTTCTCAACTTAATTTCATGAAAATGGCTTCCAAAACAATAATATTAACAACAATGTCCCAAAATCACTAAATTTCACACTAATAACCAACAAATCCAATCCTTAACAAAGAAAATCAAAATCACAAGAAATTTACTCAAGCTAATTCATGCTTAATAACTAAAAATTTTGCAAAAACCAGTGAAATTAAGTAATAAAATAGCAAAATTTAGAGTTATACCACTTTTTAGAAGCTTGAACACCACTAAGAACCTCCAAGAACACCACCTTTAATTAAGCTTGCAAACCATGAAAATGGAGGATTTTTGGGTATTTTGGAGAGAGAAAGTGGGTGAATTTGTGAGTAGAGTAAAAATTTTTGATGGATTTGAAGGAAAATCAATGGAATTTGTGAGAAATGGGTGAAATTTGAAGGTTAGTGTAGGGAATATTTCAAGCGTTAACCCCTAGCTTGAACACCACTGTGATCATACACTAAAGTACGGTGGCGTCCAAAGGGAAAGAAGATAGAGCAAAAGAGTCGCCAACAAGTATTTTTTAGGAACTTGTAAACCGTTCACGAGGTGAAGGTTACACCCCTTAACGATCCAAGAGATCGTCAACTCCATAAGGTGTTGAACCAAATAGGGTTCGGGGATGAAGGTACAAATCCAACATAAAAGAGATTGAACGTGCCCTAATAATAGGTCTCTACTTTATTCTGATCGTATTCGTGTGCGCTTTCTGACTAACATGCAATCAATAGGCTTAACCCTAAACCTGTTTATCTATGTTGGTTGAATTTAATGCACAGATAAAACTGTTATTGGCGATCACTTGAATTATAATCAAATTAACCCTAAATAAGATTATTAATTATCTTATTAAGCGTGATTACAAGTACCAAATTCCCTTTAAACATGCATAAAAGGCGTGATCAAGCAATAACAATAAATATATCAAGCAACATAATAATAATCATGTTAAAGCATAATAATAGCAAGATCCTAGGCATGATACTAACAAGATTAATAACAAACCCTAGCATGTCACTAAACAATAAAAATCAAAGCTTTAACCCTAACATGATAGTAACATGAATAAATATTAGGAAGAGAAAATAGGAAGCATCGCAGGAATCATAATTATCATATTTGATATTAGAAAGTATAGTTGTTACCGTAAACACGATACTAGGAAGATCAAAACGCCCTAACATGACACTAGGAATCATAATAACAACCTAGACATGATTTTTATATCATAATATCAATAAATCAATTAAAAGCACTTACTTGGATGCCTCGCATCTCTTTCTAATAAAAAAATACACACGTTAGTAACTTCAAGGAAAATAATAAATAAAACAATTAAATTAAATAATTGAAAGAGAGATTTGGGACCAAACCCTCAGAAATTAAAACTTTCACGTCTAGGGCGCAGGCAACTTCGAATATGGCTAGGTGTATCTAAATCTAATGAATGCAGAATTTTTATATTTGAGAAAAGGCTAGTTTAGAAAAGAGAGAGAGAGAGTAATCAAGAAAATCTTGATGAGAGTTGGTAAAAGAGATAATTGGTGAATGAAAACGGAGTTTTTAGGAGACTATTTATAGAGAAAATCAGCCAAAAAGATAAAACATCAAAAACAGAGTTCTGGCGCAAAAAGCCAAGTTAGTGCCAAACACTGACCTTAGCGCCAGACGCTAAGGCTAGCACCACGCGCCAAGCGTAGCGTCAGGCACTACAGCTGTCGTTTGGCGCTGACTCAGAAATTCACCCGTTTTCTTAAAATCAGATAGAAATTTCCGTACAGGAGGATAAAATCGTATTTTAATTTCCTCAAAAACGTTCTTTGATTTTGATTAAAACTCTAAAAAGTCAACAAAAGTCAATTTATCAATGCTAATTGAATTAGGAATGAAAAGAACCTTCTAGAAGAATCTAGAAGACTAAAACCATTCCTAATTGCATTAGGAATGATAAATTTGTATTAGGCCCTCCTCTAGATCATTGGGCCGCATATAAGGCTCAAGCCGGGCCCAGTTTAGTAATTTGGCCATAACTTCCTCAATATTCATCGGAATTGGGCTTATAATATATCGTCGGAAATCTCTTTTCAAGCCAATCAAACTACACTACTATTGGACCCATATCATGGACCAACCAAACTGGATTGGCTGTTTTCTTAAAATAGGTTTTCAAAAACAAAGAGAAGAGAAAAGAAAAGAAATTAAAACTATCCACAACACTAAAATTTCCACACTTTCGCTTCATTCGATTATGATTCGACGTGAAAGGTACTCATAACTGGGTTTTGTTTTGGGGAGACACAAATGGGTGCCTACAGAAGCCCCCACTTTGACTGAGTTTGGAGAAATGCAAGTTTCGAAAACGAAAGTCAAAGTATCGATAGGGACGGAGAATGATTCAGAACGTTCTGCGATCCTAAATCATTCTTGTAACGCCGATACCTGCAAACTAGCGTTAGTTAAACAGATAAGAGAGTTAAGAAACGTGTATCTTGCACCGTCGAGCACACGTCTCTGAAAGTAACCGATTTGCTGCCGCTTTACTTTTTTTTGATGACCTCCTGCCAAGAGAATGCCATCCCGCTTGAAAACCGCTACGCTTGTAACTGCTTCCAATATAGAAGATTGCTTTGCTTGAAACGATCCTCTTCCGCTTTGATAATATTCCACGTCTAAGGGAACACTATCGAAAACTACTTCGCTTGAAACAATCCTCTTCCGCTTTGTGACCATCTTCCACGTCTAAGGGAACATGATCGAAGACAACTTCGCTTGAAATCACCTTCAGTTATTTGTGACAACTCTCCACAATCTAGGGAACGCCATCTTGCTATTTCGATGTTCACTCGTCTCTGAACAATAGAGCTTTTGAATAATATGCCCACGCGTCTCTGAGAAAAAGAGCTTGAAAGAAATGTCCACGTGTCTCTGAACAAAAGAGCTTGACAATAGGATGCCCACGCGTCTCTGAGCAAAAGAGCTTGAAAAAAATTTCCACGCGTCTCTGAACAAAAGAGCTTCGATGATATGTCCACGCGTCTCTGAACAAAGAGCTTTGATGATATGTCCACGCGTCTCTGAACAATAGAGCTTGAATGAAATGTCTACGCGTCTCTGAACAAAAGAGCTTTAATGTTTATTGCGATAATATTCCAAAGAAAAATTTACGAAGACCAACGCTTGTCGATCTCTAAAGCTCGCTTGAACTTTGCTTCCGCTATGCTAGTACGTTGGCGGTTTGCTGCTTGTGAACCATTATGTCGGTGCCTCTGCTGTTTATGAACCATTACGTCGGTGTCTCTGTTATTTATGAACCAGTACGTCGGTGTCTCTACGATGAGCCAATGCTTAGGCGCTTTAAGCTAAGTGAGACGATCTTTCGTCAGGCCGATCACTTATTGCGATTGTAATCAAGCCGACTACTTAATCATGTCAAATTGCTCATAGGGGCTAACTAGCGTACCAAGGAACCCAAAATTTTCTGAAGAAGGTTGAAATAACCGTTCAGAGTGGCTGAGCGTTCTGTCGCTGCTGGAATATCTCTGGCGCCAAGAATTGGCTCTGTCGCCGGACGCTGGGATCTAGCGCCAGGCGCTGAAATCTGTTGTCTGACTCTAGATGTTTTCGTCTGGCGTTGGAGTAGGGTCTTCCCTATTCTGCTCTTGCTGCCGCTGGGATGCACCTGTATTTATCTTTGACTATAGGACTTTGCTAATCTCTTTATTTATTTTAGGGTTGACCTAAGGTTTAATGTCGCTTGACTCATTGATTTGACATGACTCAAGGTATAAACTTGACTCGCTGTGATTGACTCGAGGATGACTCGATTCAAAGTGAAATGACACGTGTGACTCATAACCCGTGTGTGCATTGTATTGTGATCGTGCGACTCGAAAATGCCAAAAAGAAAAAATTTTCCGTTATTTTTGTGGAGGGTACTGACTTTCTCCCGAAAAAGAAAGACGCGAAAAAAAAACCAAAGTTTTTGAGAAGTTTTTTTTGAAGATGCATGTTGAATGAGCTTAATCCGTTAACGTTGTCTCTCACAGTACAAGGATTGTAACATTTTAGACTACCCTAGTTGACTCGATAATGAAAGTATTTAGGTAACTTAGGCACGGAGGCTAAGCACTTCATACTTTGTGATGCAATAACGATTATGATTGATGAGTGATATTGATATGACAAGGCATGCTTCAACGTTGTGTTAAGGTTCCATGACAAAGGGTTCCTAAGGGAAGGTATATTTGGTCATGTATCTGTGATGCGTGTGAAATTGACACTAAAGTTAGGCCGCAAGAGCTAAGTGTGTAGAAAGATATTATTTTAAGAGAATCAACTAATGGTGACTCTTAGGCTAGGTAGGCTAATGATGTAGGGATCAAGCCCCCAAGTCTAGCTCTAAATGAATAGGGATGAGTACAGGGGATCCCTTGATATGATCATGGTGTGAGTGAATGTGAATATGAATGCATGTTTATTACGCCCGCACCTCGATGTGAGGTAGCCTACGTATCCGTTAGGAATCAGGCCAAACGTAGCTCTAGCCGAACCTCGCACAAGTATGTGTATACCTCAAAAAGGTCTTTTTAAGGGTTGTAACGTGGTTAGGCTAAAGGTTATAGAAGAAGGGGATAAAAGGCTCAAGTCCCTAGATAAGCCCCCAAGGTGTGCAATTTTGCTTTTGAATATTTGTATTTTTATGCTTGAGTTTCTACTCTTTTTTAGCTCTCTTTTTTTTTTCTTTTGCATTTATTTTACTTTTATAAGTGTGGGAAATCCCGATCATGCGATCTATCACTCACTTGGCATTCGTGTTTCTCAGGCACGGTACCGAGCACTCGATAAGAGACGCAATCTGAGATGTATTCATATCAAAGACATTTTCATATCAAAGATATTGGAACACTTGCCCTTTTGTACACTTTTATTTATTTATTTTTTTCTTATTTTATTTCTATTGCTTTGTATTTTTTTTGAAATTACTCAAGCCTTTTGTGAAATTGAAAATTGCATAAGTTACACACCATCCCATCCCAAGGTTAGGTAGATGTATGTTGAAGAAAGAAAGGTCTATCGTTAGACGAGGCTCAAAGGGGTTTATCAAAAAAGGATTGCGTATTTGAAGGGTGAAAGGTGATATGATGTGGCTACAAGGGGTGCCTCAAATCATTGGTATACCTTGTTCTTAGCTTGACAATAATTTTTTTTTTTTTGCAATGTAATGAAATGATCATATGCAAGAAAATAAATGCTCATTTTATTAAAGGAAAATAAATAATGATCATACAAAATTAATCTAAGGGAAAAGAAAGAATCTACAAAAATAATCTAAGGGAAGAGAAAGGTGCCTATGCTAGACTTAGGAAAGGAAAAAATTGAAAAAGAAATAGAAAAAGTGGTCATGAAATCTCGTCATTGAAGCTCGTCTCTGTCTTGTGTTGTTTGCTCCGACATCATCCAGTCTTCTCGCTAGCTAGAGGCAATGGGATCTTGTTTGCCTCCATGAGATCTAGAATGAGGTTTTGAAACCTGTAGCATTCTTCAGTGGTATGACCGTTTCCTCGATGGTACTTGCAATAGGAGTTTGGATTCCATCTCGAAGATCGATTTTCTGGGGTTGGATCCTAGGTAGGGCCAATAGGTTTGATTAATCCTCGATCGTAAAGACGGTCGAAAGCAGCATCATAGGCCATTCCAATGGGTGTGAACTCTCGCCTGGGTTTCTTTTTAGATCCTTGATTTTCCATTGCTAAGACACCATCATGGTCAAAGGTACTAACATTATTACTAGAGTGGGCGTTTTCGGAAAAAGAAGGATTGTCGTTCTTCTTTCCTTTCCAGCCACCGTGGTTACTATTGTTAGTAGCTTTTTGCTTTGCGAGGTCATCTTCGATCTCGATACCTATGTCATAGACCGCTCTGAAAGTATTCAAGTTGTGTTGATATTTTAAGTGCTTTGAATACTTTTCTTGGAGATTCTTGATAAACATCCTCACATACTCCTATTCGGTGGGGACCTCAATCATCTTAGCGAAAGTTTCCCTCCACTTGTTGAAGAAATAAATAAAACCTTCATTCTCTTTTTGTCTTAGCATCTCAAGTTGTCTATAATCGGTTTCAACTTGAATATTGCACTTATATCTATCTATGAAAGAGTTTGTTATCGACTCCCAAGTAGAGGTTTTCTCTTTGTCAAGGTAAAAGAGCCATTGTTGACAAACGATCTCAAGGGATAAAGAAAACAAAGAATGAAAGACTCTTTATCGATCCCCTTAATGTTCATTATAGTTTCAAAAGCTCTTAGATGAAAGTAAGGGTTATCTGTTGCCTTGAATTTTGGGATGTCGTTGTTATTGAACTTATTCGGAAGAAGTTCCTTATCCACCAAGACCCCTTGTGAACTAATGCCCTGAAATTTATAGTGTCACTAGATAGCTTGCTCAAGCTTTCTTGCATGAGGTTCATTTGTTGTTGCTTCACAGGGTCATCAATTTTGAGGGTTAAAGCTTTTAACACCTCAGTCACGTCAGTCAATTGACTCCTAAGTTCATCAACTTCCTCTTGAGTTGCCATTATATTTTTAGCCTTCCTCTTTTGACGAATCGGTTTATCAAAAAGTAAGACTTGAATAAAGAGGTTATCCTTGATTAATCACCCTTCTCTCCACGACCAAGTACTGTGAAAAAGGAATTTGGGGATATTCATTGTTAATTTTTTGACTCAAACTCTATTCAACATGCAATGGGTAGAGGAAGTGAAGAAAGATGGAATAGAATGTGAAGAAAAATGATATAGATGGAGAGATATAAAGAATTAGGAATAGAATGTGCCCCCAACTCAAATGACGGAAAAATCCGACTCATGCATGAACCTAAGACATGGTCATGGTGATATGTACTCAAAGTGTGTGCTAAGACTAG
The DNA here is from genome assembly GCF_948465745.1 of Chenopodium album. Taxonomy (NCBI): domain Eukaryota; kingdom Viridiplantae; phylum Streptophyta; class Magnoliopsida; order Caryophyllales; family Amaranthaceae; genus Chenopodium; species Chenopodium album. The sequence continues at coordinate 47,734,860 of NC_137839.1, forward strand.
TGAGTGTAGGTGACATGTTAAGACTCGTGTCATGACCATGTGGCTAGACTATGTGACTAGACTCAATTAATGACTTAACAAGGTATTATTGTCAATAATATTTAATCGAATTAATTATCAAACTGGTTAATTAGACATTAGGTGATGACTCGATCAATAATCCAAACTGTCGTCAAAATGACAGGACTGGCGCCTCTCTTTGTAGTGTAGTGCCAGACGACAGATCTGTCGCTAGGCGCCACACTCCACAGATTGGCGCTACAGTTCAGAATTTGGCGCCATTGCCTAAAGTCGTACTAGGTCAATTCTGATTAAAATAATAGTTTATTTACTCTAATTTATTAATTAATTAGGAAAAGTTCTTTATGTCATTAATTTATTTAATCTTAACACAAGTCAAACAAACGGTTAAGAAAAACATAGTATATGCACAACAAATAATGCACAATTAGTCAAGTAGGCACGATATGATGCAATGAGTTTGCAACCTAACCATGGCTCTCGTTTTCTAAAGTTCGGGATATGGTTTAGTCAAATAGGGTCCATGGTTAATTGTCCGGATGCACCGCGCGGAAGCCTAACCGTGAAGGGTTGGCGCGAGTGGATGGGACACCGCGAGTTTTTAGAAAAAACTCGCTTCCATGGTTTGGTGAATTCAACAATCTCGGATGTATCCTTTATTGCTTAGAGCGTTCAATCAGGTAGATGGAGCATGAGTTCCTAGAGGGTTATGTCCATATGTAGAACACATATGGGTTTCAGAAAAGTGAGAAAAACTCAATCAGGAGGTAGGATCGAGCAAACAATACGAAAAACTGGTCGAAATTCGAACGCATATTTCTTGCTCGGTATTGGAAGAATTTGGCGCCAGCAAACAAATATTGGCGCCAAGTTTTAGCTGTAGCACCTGGCGACAGAACTGTCGCCTGGCGCTACAGTTAAAATTCTGGCGCTAATACTCTGGTCGCTGACGCTAATTCCTACATGCCTCAGCAGTTTTCTGTGCTCGATAAAATTCTCCAGTTTCGCGCCGTGTTATTTCGGTCCTAGTTGTGAAAGATATTTCTCAAATTTCCTACGTGTAAAATCCTATGTTTTAACTCATTACGAATGGTCTTTCCAATGAGATCTTTTTTATGCATATGACAATAATGTTAATCAAAACTACGCACATGAAATACTTAGAACGTTTCGAGTCTCATCCACTCATTCTAAATCATTGCTAAAATAAATTTTAGGAATTAAAATAGAAATCCTCCCCAGTGGAGTCGCCAAAAAACTATAAGGAATATTTCAAGCGTTAGCCCCTAGCTTGAACCCTACTGTGATCATACACTAAAGTACGGTGGCGTCCAAAGGGAAAGAAGATAGATCAAAAAAGTCGCCAACAAGTTTTTTTTAGGAACTTGTAAACCGTTCACGAGGTGAAGGTTACACCCCTTAACGATCCAAGAGATCGTCAACTCCATAAGGTGTTGAACCAAATAGGGTTCGGGGACGAAGGTAAAAATCCAACATAAAAGAGATTGAACGTGCCCTAATAATAGGTCTCTACTTTATTCTGATTGTATTCGTGTGCGCTTTCTGACTAACATGCAATCAATAGGCTTAACCCTAAACCTGTTTATCTATGTTGGTTGAATTTAATGCACAGATAAAACTGTTATTGGCGATCACTTGAATTATAATCAAATTAACCCTAAATAAGATTATTAATTATCTTATTAAGCGTGATTACAAGTACCAAATTCCCTTTAAACATGCATAAAAGGCGTGATCAAGCAATAACAATAAATATATCAAGCAACATAATAATAATCATGTTAAAGCATAACAATAGCAAGATCCTAGGCATGATACTAACAAGATTAATAACAAACCCTAGCATGTCACTAAACAATAAAAATCAAAGCTTTAACCCTAACATGATAGTAACATGAATAAATATTAGGAAGAGAAAATAGGAAGCATCGCAGGAATCATAATTATCATATTTGATATTAGAAAGTATAGTTGTTACCGTAAACACGATACTAGGAAGATCAAAACGCCCTAACATGACACTAGGAATCATAATAACAACCTAGACATGATTTTTATATCATAATATCAATAAATCAATTAAAAGCACTTACTTGGATGCCTCACATCTCTTTCTAATAACAAAATACACACGTTAGTAACTTCAAGGAAAATAATAAATAAAACAATTAAATTAAATAATTGAAAGAGAGATTTGGGACCAAACCCTCAGAAATTAAAACTTTCACGTCTAGGGCGAAGGCAACTTCGAATATGGCTAGGTGTATCTAAATCTAATGAATGAAGAATTTTTATATTTGAGAAAAGGCTAGTTTAGAAAAGAGAGAGAGAGAGAGAGAGAGAGAGTAATCAAGAAAATCTTGATGAGAGTTGGTAAAAGAGATAATTGGTGAATGAAAACGGAGTTTTTAGGAGACTATTTATAGAGAAAATCAGCCAAAAAGATAAAACATCAAAAAACAGAGTTCTGGCGCAATAAGCAAAATTAGCGCCAAACGCTGACCTTAGCGCCAGACGCTAAGGCTAGCGCCACGCGCCAAGCGTAGCGTCAGGCACTACAGTTGTCGTTTGGCGCTGACTCAGAAATTCACGCGTTTTCTTAAAATCAGATAGAAATTGCCGTACAGGAGGATAAAATCGTATTTTAATTTCCTCAAAAACGTTCTTTGATTTTGATTAAAACTCTAAAAAGTCAACAAAAGTCAATTTATCAATGCTAATTGAATTAGGAATGACACGAACCTTCTAGAAGAATCTAGAAGACTAAAACCATTCCTAATTGCATTAGGAATGATAAATTTATATTAGGCCCTCCTCTAGATCATTGGGCCGCAAATAAGGCTCAAACCGGGCCCAGTTTAGTAATTTGGCCATAACTTCCTCAATATATATCGGAATTGGGCTTATAATATATCGTCGGAAATCTCTTTTCAAGCCCCATCAAACTACACTACTATTGGACCCATATCATGGACCAACCAAACTGGATTGGGTGTTTTCTTAAAATAGGTTTTCAAAAACAAAGATAAGAGAAAAGAAATTAAAACTATCCACAACACTAAACTTTCCACACTTTCACTTCATTCGATTATGATTCGACGTGAAAGGTACTCATCACTGGGTGTGGTTTTGGGGAGACACAAATGGGTGCCTATAGAAGCCCCCACTTTGACTAAGTTTGGAGAAATGCAAGTTTCGAAAACGAAAGTCAAAGTATCGATAGGGACGGAGAATGATTCAGAACGTTCTGCGATCCTAAATCATTCTTGTAACGCCGATACCTGCAAACTAGCATTAGTTAAACAGATAAGAGAGTTAAGAAACGCATATCTTGCACCATCGAGCACACGACTCTGAAAGTAACCGATTTGCCGCCGCTTTACTTTTTTTGATGACCTCCTGCCAAGAGAATGCCATCCCGCTTGAAAACCGCTACGCTTGTAACTGCTTCCAATATAGAAGATTGCTTCGCTTGAAACGATCCTCTTCCGCTTTGATAATATTCCACGTCTAAGGGAACACTATCGAAAACTACTTTGCTTGAAACAATCCTCTTCCGCTTTGTGACCATCTTCCACGTCTAAGGGAACATGATCGAAGACAACTTCGCTTGAAATCACCTTCAGTTATTTGTGACAACTCTCCACAATCTAGGGAACGCCATCTTGCTATTTCGATGTTCACTCGTCTCTGAACAATGGAGCTTTTGAATAATATGCCCACGCGTCTCTGAGCAAAAGAGCTTGAAAGAAATGTCCACGTGTCTCTGAACAAAAGAGCTGGATAATAGGATGCCCACGCGTCTCCGAGCAAAAGAGCTTGAAAGAAATTTCCACGCGTCTCTGAACAAAAGAGCTTCGATGATATGTCCGCGCGTCTCTGAACAAAGAGCTTTGATGATATGTCCACGCGTCTCTGAACAATAGAGCTTGAATGAAATGTCTACGCGTCTCTGAACAAAAGAGCTTTAATATTTATTGCGATAATATTCCAAAGAAAAATTTACGAAGACCAACGCTTGTCGATCTCTAAAGCTCGCTTGAACTTTGCTTCCGCTATACTAGTACGTTGGCGGTTTGCTGCTTGTGAACCATTATGTCGGTGCCTCTATTGCTTATGAACCAGTACGTCGGTGTCTCTGTTATTTATGAACCAGTACGTCGATGTCTCTACGATGAGCCAATGCTTAGGCGCTTTAAGCTAAGTGAGACGATCTTTCGTCAGGCCGATCACTTATTGCGATTGTAATCAAGCTGACTACTTAATCATGTCAAATTGCTCATAGGGGCTAACTAGCGTACCAAGGAACCCAAAATTTTCTGAAGAAGGTTGAAATAACCGTTCAGAGTGGCTGAGCGTTCTGTCGCTGCTGGAATATCTCTGGCGCCAAGAATTGGCTCTGTCGCCGGACGCTGGGATCTAGCGCCAGGTGCTGAAATCTGTTGTCTGACTCTAGATGTTTTCGTCTGGCGTTGGAGTAGGGTCTTCCCTATTCTGCTCTTGCTGCCGCTGGGATGCACCTGTATTTATCTTTAACTATAGGACATTGCTAATCTCTTTATTTATTTTAGGGTTGACCTAAGGTTTAATGTCGCTTGACTCATTGATTTGACATGACTCAAGGTATAAACTTGACTCGCTGTGATTGACTCGAGGATGACTCGATTCAAAGTGAAATGACACGTGTGACTCATAACCCGTGTGTGCATTGTATTGTGATCGTGCGACTCGAAAATGCAAAAAAGAAAAAATTTTCCGTCATTTTTGTGGAGGGTACCGACTTTCTTCCGAAAAAGAAAGACGCGAAAAAAAACCGAAGTTTTTGAGAAGTTTTTTTTGAAGATGCATGTTGAATGAGCTTAATCCGTTAACGTTGTCTCTCACAGTACAAGGATTGTAACATCTTAGACTACCCTAGTTGACTCGATAATGAAAGTATTTAGGTAACTTAGGCACGGAGGCTAAGCACTTCATACTTTGTGATGCAATAACGATTATGATTGATGAGTGATGTTGATATGACAAGGCATGCTTCAACGTTGTGTTAAGGTTCCATGACAAAGGGTTCCTAAGGGAAGGTATATTTGGTCATGTATCTGTGATGCGTGTGAAATTGACACTAAAGTTAGGCCGCAAGAGCTAAGTGTGTAGAAAGATATTATTTTAAGAGAATCAACTAATGGTGACTCTTAGGCTAGGTAGGCTAATGATGTAGGGATCAAGCCCCCAAGTCTAGCTCTAAATGAATAGGGATGAGTACAGGGGATCCCCTGATATGATCATGGTGTGAGTGAATGTGAATATGAATGCATGTTTATTACGCCCGCACCTCGATGTGAGGTAGCCTACGTATCCGTAAGGAATCAGGCCAAACGTAGCTCTAGCCGAACCTCGCACAAGTATGTGTATACCTCAAAAAGGTCTTTTTAAGGGTTGTAACGTAGTTAGGCTAAAGGTTATAGAAGAAGGGGATAAAAGGCTCAAGTCCCTAGATAAGCCCCCAAGGTGTGCAATTTTGCTTTTGAATATTTGTATTTTTATGCTTGAGTTTCTACTCTTTTTTAGCTCTCTTTTTTTTTTTTTTCTTTTGCATTTATTTTACTTTTATAAGTGTGGGAAATCCCGATCATGCGATCTATCACTCACTTGGCATTCGTGTTTCTCAGGCACGGTACCGAGCACTCGATAAGAGATGCAATCTGAGATGTATTCATATCAAAGACATTTTCATATCAAAGACATTGGAACACTTGCCCTTTTGTACACTTTTATTTATTTATTTATTTTTTTCTTATTTTATTTCTATTGCTTTGTATTTTTTTGAAATTACTCAAGCCTTTTGTGAAATTTAAAATTGCATAAGTTACACACCATCCCATCCCAAGGTTAGGTAGATGTATGTTGAAGAAAGAAAGGTCTATCGTTAGACGAGGCTCAAAGGGGTTTATCAAAAAAGGATTGTGTATTTGAAGGGTGAAAGGTGATATGATGTGGCTACAAGGGGTGCCTCAAATCATTGGTATACCTTGTTCTTAGCTTGACAATGATTTTTTTTTTTTTTGCAATGTAATGAAATGATCATATGCAAGAAAATAAATGCTCATTTTATTAGAGGAAAATAAATAATGATCCTATAAAATTAATCTAAGGGAAAAGAAAGAATCTACAAAAATAATCTAAGGGAAGAGAAAGGTGCCTATGCTAGACTTAGGAAAGGAAAAAATTGAAAAAGAAATAGAAAAAGTGGTCATGAAATCTCGTCATTGAAGCTCGTCTCTGTCTTGTGTTGTTTGCTCCGACATCATCTAGTCTTCTCGCTAGCTAGAGGCAATGGGATCTTGTTTGCCTCCATGAGATCTAGAATGAGGTTTTGAAACCTGTAGCATTCTTCAGTGGTATGACCGTTTCCTCGATGGTACTTGCAATAGGAGTTTGGATTCCATCTCGAAGATCGATTTTCTGGGGTTGGCTCCTAGGTAGGGCCAATAGGTTTGATTAATCCTCGATCGTAAAGACGGTCGAAAGCAGCATCATAGGTCATTCCAATGGGTGTGAACTCTCGCCTGGGTTTCTTTTTAGATCCTTGATTTTCCATGGCTAAGACACCATCATGGTCAAAGGTACTAACATTATTACTAGAGTGGGCGTTTTCGGAAAAAGAAGGATTGTTGTTCTTCTTTCCTTTCCAGCCACCGTGGTTACTATTATTAGTAGCTTTTTGCTTTGCGAGGTCATCTTCGATCTCCATACCTATGTCATAGACCGCTCTGAAAGTATTCAAGTTGTGTTGATATTTTAAGTGCTTTGAATACTTTTCTTGGAGATTCTTGATAAACATCCTCACAGACTCCTATTCGGTGGGGACCTCAATCATCTTAGCGGAAGTTTCCCTCCACTTGTTGAAGAAAGAAATAAAACCTTCATTCTCTTTTTGTCTTAGCATCTCAAGTTGTCTATAATCGGTTTCAACTTGAATATTGCACTTATATCTATCTATGAAAGAGTTTGTTATCGACCCCCAAGTAGAGGTTTTCTCTTTGTCAAGGGAAAAGAGCCATTGTTGACAAACGATCTCAAGGGATAAAGAAAACAAAGAATGAAAGACTTTTTATCGATCCCCTTAATGTTCATTATAGTTTCAAAAGCTCTTAGATGAAAGTAAGGGTTATCTGTTGCCTTGAATTTTGGGATGTCGTTGGCATTGAACTTAATCGAAAGAAGTTCCTTATCCACCAAGACCCCTTGTGAACTAATGCCCTGAAATTTATAGTCACTAGATAGCTTGCTCAAGCTTTCTTGCATGAGGTTCATTTGTTGTTGCTTCACAGGGTCATCAATTTTGAGGGTTAAAGCTTTTAACACCTCAGTCACGTCAGTCAATTGACTCCTAAGTTCATCAACTTCCTCTTGAGTTGCCATTATCTTTTTAGCCTTCCTCTTTTGACGAATCGGTTTATCAAAAAGTAAGACTTGAATAAAGAGGTTATCCATGATTAACTGCCCTTCTCTCCTCGACCAAGTAATGTGAAAAAGGAATTTGGGGATATTCATTGTTAATTGTTTGACTCAAACTCTATTCAACATGCAATGGGTAGAGGAAGTGAAGAAAGATGGAATAGAATGTGAAGAGAAATGATATAGATGGAGAGATATAAAGGATTAGGAATAGAATGTGCCCCCAACTCAAATGATGGAAAAATCCGACTCATGCATGAACCTAAGACATGGTCATGGTGATATGTACTCAAAGTGTGCGCTAAGACTAGTGAGTGTAGGTGACATGTTAATACTCGTGTCATGACCATGTGGCTAGACTATGTGACTAGACTCAATTAATGACTTAACAAGGTATTATTGTCAATAATATTTAATCGAATTAATTATCAAACTGGTTAATTAGACATTAGGTGATGACTCAATCAATAATCCGAACTGTCGTCAAAACGACAGGACTGGCGCCTCTCTTTGTAGTGTAGCGCCAGAGGACAGAGCTGTCGCTAGGCGCCACACTCCACAGATTGGCGCTACAGTTCAGACTTTGGCGCCATTGCTGAAGCTTCAGTCTGGAACTGTTTTCGGTGTTATTAATCAACAAGGGTATGCCTAAAGTCGTACTAGGTCAATTCTGATTAAAATAATAGACTTTATTTACTCTAATTAATTAATTAATTAGGCAAAGTTCTTTAAGTCATTAATTTATTTAATCTTAACACAAGTCAAACAAACGGTTAAGAAAAACATAGTATATGCACAACAAAAAATGCACAATTAGTCAAGTAGACACGATATGATGCAATGAGTTTGCAACCTAACCATGGCTCTCATTTTCTAAAGTTCGGGATATGGTTTAGTCAAATAGGATCCATGGTTAATTGTCCGGATGCACCGCGCGGAAGCCTAACCGTGAAGGGTTGGCGCGAGTGGATGGGACACCGCGAGTTTTTAGAAAAAACTCGCTTCCATGGTTTGGTGAATTCAACAATCTCGGATGTATCCTTTGTTGCTCAGAGCGTTCAATCAGGTAGATGGAGCATGAGTTCCTAGAGGGTTATGTCCATATGTAGAACACATATGGGTTTCAGAAAAGTGAGAAAAACTCAATCAGGAAGTAGGATCGAGCAAACAATACGAAAAACTGGTCGAAATTCGAACGCATATTTCTGGCTCGGTATTGAAAGAATTTGGCGCCAGCAAACAAAGATTGGCGCCAAGTTTTAGCTGTAGCGCCTGGCGACAGAGGTCGCGCTGTGTTATTTCGGTCCTAGTTGTGAAAGATATTTCTCAAATTTCCTACGTGTAAAATCCTATATTTTAACTCATTACGAATGGTCTTTCCAATGAGATCTTTTTTATGCATATGACAATAATGTTAATCAAAATTACGCACATGAAATACTTAGAACGTTTTGAGTCTCATCCACTAATTCTAAATCATTGCCAAAATAAATTTTACGAATTAAAATAGAAATCCTCCCCAGTGGAGTCGCCAAAAAACTATAAGGAATATTTCAAGCGTTAACCCCTAGCTTGAACCCTACTGTGATCATACAATAAAGTACGGTGGCGTCCAAAGGGAAAGAAGATAGAGCAAAAGAGTCGCCAACAAGTTTTTTTTAGGAACTTGTAAACCGTTCACGAGGTGAAGGTTACACCCCTTAACGATCCAAGAGATCGTCAACTCCATAAGGTGTTGAACCAAATAGGGTTTGGGGATGAAGGTACAAATCCAACATAAAAGATATTGAACGTGCCCTAATAATAGGTCTCTACTTTATTCTGATCGTATTCGTGTGCGCTTTCTGACTAACATGCAATCAATAGGCTTAACCCTAAACCTGTTTATCTATGTTGGTTGAATTTAATGCACAGATAAAACTGTTATTGGCGATCACTTGAATTATAATCAAATTAACCCTAAATAAGATTATTAATTATCTTATTAAGCGTGATTACAAGTACCAAATTCTCTTTAAACATGCATAAAAGGCGTGATCAAGCAATAACAATAAATATATCAAGCAACATAATAATAATCATGTTAAAGCATAATAATAGCAAGATCCTAGGCATGATACTAACAAGATTAATAACAAACCCTAGCATGTCACTAAACAATAAAAATCAAAGCTTTAACCCTAACATGATAGTAACATGAAAAAATATTAGGAAGAGAAAATAGGAAGCATCGCAGGAATCATAATTATCATATTTGATATTAGAAAGTATAGTTGTCACCCTAAACACGATACTAGGAAGATCAAAACGCCCTAACATGACACTAGGAATCATAATAACAACCTAGACATGATTTCTTTATCATAATATCAATAAATAAATTAAAATCACTTACTTGGATGCCTCGTATCTCTTTCTAATAACAAAATACACACGTTAGTAACTTCAAGGAAAATAATAAAAAAAACAATTAAATTAAATAATTGAAAGAGAGATTTGGGTCCAAACCCTCAGAAATTAAACCTTTCACGTCTATGGCGAAGGCAACTTCGAATATGGCTAGGTGTATCTAAATCTAATGAATGCGGAATTTTTATATTTCAGAAAAGGCTAGTTTAGAAAAGAGAGAGAGAGAGTAATCAAGAAAATCTTGATGAGAGTTGGTAAAAGAGAGAATTGGTGAATGAAAACGGTGTTTTTAGGAGACTATTTATAGAGAAAATCAGCCAAATAAATAAAACATCAAAAACAGAGTTCTGACGCAAAAAGCCAAGTTAGCGCCAAACGCTGACCTTACCGCTAGACGCTAAGGCTAGCGCCAAGCGTAGCGTCAGGCGCTACAGCTGGCGTTTGGCGCTGACTCAGAAATTCACGCGTTTTCTTAATTTCAGATAGAAATTGCCGTACAGGAGGATAAAATCGTATTTTCCTCAAAAACGTTCTTTGATTTTGATTAAAACTCTAAAAAGTTAACAAAGTCAATTTATCAATGCTAATTGAATTAGGAATGAAATGAACTTTCTAGAAGAATCTAGAAGACTAAAACCATTCCTAATTGCATTAGGAATGATAAATCTATATTAGGCCCTCCTCTAGATAATTGGGCCGCATATAAGGGTCAAACCGGGCCCAGTTCAGTAATTTGGCCATAATTTCCTCAATATTCATCGGAATTGGGCTTATAATATATCGTCGGAAAGCTCTTTTCAAGCCCCATCCAACTACACTACTATTGGACCCATATCATGGACCAACCAAACCAGATTGGCTGTTTTCTTAAAATAGGTTTTCAAAAACAGAGAGAAGAGAAAAGAAATTAAAACTATCCGCAACCCTAAACTTTCCACACTTTCACTTCATTCTATTATGATTCGACGTGAAAGGTACTCATCACTGGGTTTGGTTTTGGGGAGGCACAAATGGGTGTCTACAGTTAGGGTTTGAGTTTGTGAGGAGAGAGAAGAAAGCATGAAATATGGGTTTCGAAATTATGAGGACGAAATGGGGAAGAAAGGGTTAAAACCCGATTTTTCCAGCTCTGCGCGCCCGCACAGAAGTCGCACACTAGGTCGCGCAGACTCTCTCTCTCGATTCTCAGTGAATTAATTTGTGCGGGTTCTGACAATGAGTGCGCGCCCGCACACCTTCCCCTGCGCGCCTGCACAGAGGTCGCGCACTAGGTCGCGCAAACCTTCTGCCTAAAACTCCAATTTGTGAATAAATTCGTGCGGGTTCTGACAGTGCCTACGCGCCCGCACAGGGTCGCATAGAGTAAAATTCAATTTATTTCTTCTCACATCTTCGAAATAGAAAATCCTTGTTCCTTCATCATCCAAACACCTATCAACCAAAATGGGGGAAAAATCAAATTCAAATTAAGATTCAAAAAAAAGAAAGAAAGTGAAATCGGAATATTTAAAAAATACATAGAAAGGTGTTAGAAACTCGGGTTGCCTCCCGAGAAGCGCTTCTTTATGAGGTCACTAGCTTGACCATGAGAAAAATTCTTTAAGTGGGAGGCTTAGGATCCAAAGGATCAAGCATTATACATTCGATGATACCAACTTCTTCCTTGCAAAAGTAATGCTTTAAACGATGACCATTAACCATAAACTTGTTACCATTCGCATCTAACTCAAAGGAGCCATAAGGAGTAGTCTTTGATATCACAAAAGGACCCGACCACTTTGATTTGAGTTTACCCGGAAACTAACGAAGCCTTGAGTTTAAAAGAAAAACCTTGTCTCCAACCTTAAAGTTCTTGTTTCGAATATGTTGGTCATGCCACTTTTTGGTCTTCTCCTTATATTACCTTGAGCTCTCATAAGCATCATCTCTAAGCTCTTCAAGTTCATTGAGCTTAAGCAATCTCTTCTCACCGGCCAACGATAAATCCATATTGAGCTCTTTGATGGCCCACCCAGCCTTGTATTCTAACTCAACCAGCAAGTGACAAGCCTTTCCATTGAACAACCTATAGAGGTTCGTGCCGATTGGAGTCTTGTACGCCGTCCTAAGAGCCCATAGTGTGTCATCAAGTTTGAGAGACCAATCTTTCCTTGATTTGTTCACCATCCTTTCAAGAAGATTTTTGATTTCACGATTCGAGACCTCCACTTGTCCTTGAGTTTGAGGGTGGTAAAGTAATCCAACCTTGTGATGAATGCCATACCTCTTGAGAAGAGCTTCGAATTGCTTTTTGGCGAAATGGAAGCCTCCATCGCTAATTAGCACCCTCGGAACTCCAAACCTAGGAAAAATGATCTTCTTTAGAAGCTTAAGCACAACCTTGTTTTGTCAACACCACCATGTCCTCCACATGGTAGTGAGTGGCAATGCTCAAGAACTCCTTGAACTTCATGATCTGGAATACACTTCCGATAAAGGCCATCTCCACATTGCTTGAATAGGTATGGATCATTCCAAAAGTACCTTCTCACTTCCTTGAAAAACTTCTTCTTTTGTTGAGAAGAGTACTCCGGGGGAACGCCTCCACACGCAAGATAGTTGGCTATATCCACGTACCAAGGGGTAGAAGTTGACACCAAATCCATGAGAGCCTCGAATCCTATCTCATCATTAATCGGTACATCCTCCTTGTTCTCAAAAGGTGGCCTAGACAAATGATCCGCTACATAGTTCTCCGCTCCCTTTTTGTCCCTTATTTCCATGTGAAAGTCTTGGAGAGAGAGAAACCAACGGATCAAGCGAGGCTTTGCTTCTTTCTTGGTCATGAGATACCGCACCGCGATGTGATCCGTGTACACAATAACTTTTGAGCATATAAGATAGGACCGAAACTTATCGAATGCAAACACTACCGCTAACATCTCTTCTCCATTGTTGTGTAATTCTTTTTAGCCTCATCTAGAGTCCTACTTGCATAGTAGATGACACATGATTTTCCTTGTTTCTTTTGACCAAGAACGACAGCTACTGCAAAGTTACTAGCATTGCACATTAGCTCAAAAGGCAAGCTCCAATCCGGAGCTTGCACAACGGGAGAAGAAATGAGAGCTTCCTTGAGCTTACGAAACGCCTCAAGGCAAGCCTCATTGAATTTAAAAACAACCTCTTTTTTGAGTAATTCGGTCAAAGGTTTGGCGATTGAAGAAAAATCTTTGATAAACCTCCGGTAAAAACCGGCATACCCAAGAAAAGCCCGTAGCCCCGTGATGGAAGTAGGAGGGGGCAACTTTTCAATCACCGAAACCTTGGTCGGATCAACCTCAATGCCATTTTTTGAAACCTTATGGCCGAGGACAATGCCCTCCTCGACCATAAAATGGCAGTTTTCCCAATTTAAAACCAAACTCGTCTCTTGACACCTTTTCAAAACTTTTTCAAGGTTAAAAATACAAGTGTCAAAATATGAGCCACCAACACTAAAATTATCCATGAAAACATCAATTTCTTTTTCAAGCATCTCAGAGAAAATGGAAGTCATGCATCTTTAAAAAGTAGAGGGAGCATTGCATAATCCGAATGGCATTCTTCGGTATGCAAATGTCCCATATGGACATGTGAAAGTAGTTTTCACTTGATCACTTGGATGGATAGGGATTTGGAAAAATCCGGAATACCCATCCAAGCAACAAAAGAAAGAATGGTTAGAAAGCCTTTCAAGCATTTGGTCCATGAAAGGGAGAGGAAAATGATCTTTCTTGGTGTTTTTGTTCAATCTCCTTTAATCAATGCACATTCTCCACCCGGTCACCGTTCGGGTGGAGATTTCCTCTCCCTTTTCATCCTTGATTATGGTCATTCCACCCTTCTTTGGAACTACATGAACCGGGCTAACCCATTTGCTATCAGAGATAGCATAGATGATGCCCTCCTCACGTAGTTTCAAAATTTCTTTCTTTACAACCTCTTGACGGTTGGGGTTCAACCTTCTTTGAGGTTCAATGGAGGTGGAATGATCATCTTCAAGATGAATACGATGCATGCATAAAGAAAGGCTAATACCTTTGATATCATCAATGCTATACCCTATCACATCCCTATATTTTCTTAAAACATCAAGAAGTTTTTTCAAATTAAGACCATCTAGGGTAGCATTGACAATAATAAGGTATTTTCCATCCTTATCAAGAAAAGTATATTTCAAATAAGGGGGAAGGGGCTTGATTTCTACCTTGGGATGAGGCTTAGAACTCTCCTCCAATTTCTCCTTCTTGGACTCAAGCTCGATCTCAACTTGTTGTTCAACTTCCTCCTTTGAGGATTCCTATATTGCCATGACAAACTCTTTAGCCTCTTGAGAGTGGAACTCTTCTTTGCATGTAAGGGCTTCTATCATTGGATCTTGAGGCCTCATCACGACTCTCCCCAAGCGATCTAGCTCCTCATTCACGACATCAACTCTATAGCATTTTTCAACCATGGGGGTCTTGAGCAACTTAGAAAACTCAAAGACAATCTTTTCATCGGCCACTTCACATGTGATGGTGTTGTTCTTGCACTTTATGACCGCCCCCAAAGTTTTAAGAGCTTCACGTCCCAAAATCAAAGGAGTGTTAACATCTTCCTCCATATCCATCACTACAAAGTCACAAGGCACGTAGATGTGTACCACTTGAATTAGAACATCCTCAAGCTCTCCACAAGGTAATTTCACTGATCGATCGGCCAATTTAATTGTCTTCCTTGTAGGGATCATCTCTATATTGAGTTTTTGAGAAATGGATAGAGGGATTAAACTAACACTTGCTCCAAGATCGGCTACGGCGCCCCTAGCTTCCATGTTCCCAATTTTCACCAGCAAAGTGAAACTTCCCGGGTCTTTTTCCTTCTTGGGTATCTTATGTTGGACAAGAGCACTGACTTGATGTGGAAGGGTGATAAGCTCATCATTGAGCTTCCTCTTATTGGTGAGAATATCTTTGAGGAACTTGGAGTAAGATGGCATTTGTGTCACAACTTCAAGAAAAAGGAGGTTGATATGCAAATTCTTCATGAAACTAAGAAATTTCGTAAACTTGTCATTCAACTTCCTCTCCGCTAGCCGACCGGGAAAAGGAACCGGTCCATCAAGATTCCTAGCCTCACTAGGAATTAAAGTTGTCTTCTCATTGTCAAGCTTCTTCTTCTCCGAACCTCCTTCTATCTCATCACCCTTTTTCTTTCTCACCTCCCTTGTTTTCCTCACTATCTCCTTCATTTGGCCCTTCATAGGAAGTTCCCGACCTCAATGTGATCGACTTGCATATATCGGGTTTTGGATTGTGAGATGGGTTAGGTTGTGGTTGTCCGGGTAGAGTGGATAGTGAATTGAAAGGAGTTCTCTCGGCCAATTGAACTAGTTGTGAATCAACCATCTTGTTGTGAGCTCTTATCTCTTGCATTTGTTGCCCAAAATATTGCATTTGTGCATGCATGGCTTGGAGAAGTTGAGTTTGAGTTAGCTCTACTTGAGGTGCTTGTTCTTGATGATTTCTTTGAGGTGATTGGGTTTGATTGTTGTATTGGTTGTTCCTTGGATAGCTTCCTCTTGGGTTTTGGGGTTGAGATGGAGGTGGATTTTGATATTGAGGGTTGGAGTTATAGGAAAGTTGAGCTTGTTGGTTCCATTGTTGAGGTTGAGGTACAAACCCGGGTGGTGGTTGTCTCCAAGCTACTCCACCGCCGCTTCCTCTAAATCCCTCTTGCCTTGTGTTGTATGCCGCTACATGATCGGGGCTTAATCCTCAACAATAGGATGTATCATGGTTCGTTCCTCCACAATTTTGACAAGAGAAAGAGTTAACTTGAGAAGAGCTTGCTGCACCACTTGAACTTGCATTCACACTCGTGTTCAATTTGGAAAGCCCTTTTGTTAGTTGATCAATTTGATGTTGTAATTGATCAACTTTCTTCAATTCGTAAATACCACCTCTCTTTGGAGCGTTTCTTCTTCGGCCCCCCCAAGAGTAATTCTTTGCTACCTCTTTTATTGTGGCTTCAACTTGATTTTGAGGGATCTTGATTAATTGACCACCTGCCTCCGCATCCAAATTGGCTCTTGACATGGGCTCCAATCCATCGTAGAAAAACCGCATGAGCAACCCTTGATTGTACTCATGGTGGGGACATTCTTGTACCAACTCTTTGAATCTCTCCCATGCTTCACCAAGACTTTCATCGGCATCTTGCTCAAATGATTCAATTTTCCTTCTCATTTCGGCGGTCTTCTCCTTAGAGATAAAACGCTTCAAGAACGCCTTTACCACCTCCCTCCATGTTGTGAGAGTGTTAGGCTTTACTTGCTTTAGCCATTTCTTTGCTCGTCCCGTGAGAGATTGCCGGAAAATGTGCATACGAATGTAGTCTTGACTCACTTCATTAGTTTGCATCATTGCGCACAATTCAAGGAATCGGTCCAAATGTTCAATAATGTCCTCACTTGCACTTCCGGAAAATTGCTCCGATTGGACCATTCGAGTATATTGTGGATGGATTGAGAAGTTAGTTTCCGTGACGGGTAGCAAAATCCCTCCCGTGAGCTCATAATCCTCCAGATTTCCAAACTTACGAAACAAAACATCATTCTCTTGTCCCGCCATTGATCCGCGTGGTGAACTTGAAGAGTAAGTATCACTCTCACTATCAACTATATCACCAAAACCTCTTCCCTCGTCTTGATAAAGCCTACGGACTTGTCTCAAGGTTCGGTTGATTTCGTGGTCAATTTGATGTGAGGGTGCTCCTTGAGACCTCCTAATCATTCACCAAAGCTAAGCAAACAATTAGCAATGACAAGGATGATAAAACAAAAAAAAAAAAGAAAAGAAAGCAAAATGACTCTAACAAAAGCAATAATAGACGCTAAACAAGCCACCTCCCCGGCAACTGCGCTAAAATTTGATCACGGGTTAGAAAGGTCGTTAAGCTACTACCCTAACCAAATTAATCATTTATAATACCTAAACCTACACTAAAGTAGTTAGTGGCAAGTAAAGGGTCGAACCACTAGGGAAGCACGCTAATTCAACATCAAATATCACTAATGCAAGAGTGAAAAGGGGATTGTTTTTGTTGGTTTTGTTGAGTAAGAACGCTAAAACTACAAATAAGCAAGAAAATGATGATTAAAATCAATAGAAAATGACGCTAGGGATACGGGGGTGTCCAATATGATTAGAAAGAGGAGAATAATGGTGATTATATTGAAACATATGCCAAAGAACACAAGATATCTACCTAAACGACTCATTCTCATGCAATAGTCTAGGCAAATCAATGAAAGAGGTCTACACTAATAAGGACCATTCTCATGCATCCTATTAGTTACAATCAAATCAAGAGAATAAAGAATCACAATCCATAAAAACTCCACTTTAATAACTCATTCTCATGCAATCATTAAAATAGAGATGATCCTAATCTAGTTCAAATCACTTTCATGCATTTAAACTAGAAAACATCAAATAGAGTGCAACAATAATCCTAAGCTTATAAAAATCATGTCTTTCATCAATATATGGCATAAGTTCAATCCAACCATCATCATTCATCCAATATCAAATCATATCTTCCACCCCCTTCCCCTAGTTAAAAGTTTAGCCTAGAGAAGGGAGATTAAACATAATATCAAAACTAGAAATAAACTCAAGAAACTCAAAACAAAACATGATTAAAATCAATGAAATCAATAACAACTAGATAAGCTAATAAGATTGACAAGAATAAGTAACAATAAAACAAATAAATAATACTAAAGGAAAGTAGAAGAGATTACTAAAGAAAGGATTAATGAAAGATGAAAACTTGGATTCTTGCTTGATTGATGGAAGATTAAAACTTGAGCAAAGTTGAATATAATAAAAGATGCTTGAATAACTATCTATTTGCTCTCTCTAGATTAGGCTAATGTTCTATTGAATTAGTACTAAGTGTCCTCTATTACAAAGAGTCCCGTCTATATATATGTGGCTCCCCCAAAATAAAGAGACTTGGACAACAAGGCGCAAAGAAATTAGAAACCCAGTCGTGCGCGCCCGTACACGACATATGCGTGCCCGCGCAGTAGGTGTGTGCGCCCTCTCAGCGTAGTGCGCGGCCGAAACTTTGAGGGTACGAGAAAATCAAGCGCGCCCACAAAGTAGACCTGCGCGCCCGAGCATCAGGTCGCGCGCCTGCATAGAAGCCGCAAAACAAGTCGCGCAAACTCTCTGGTTAGGCTATGTTTCTTCAGCCTGGCCGCGCGGGTTCTGACAGGGCTGCGCGCCCGCACAGCAGCCGCTCAGCACCCCACGCACAACAGTTAGCTTGGCTTCTTGAATCCTCTTTCTTTCGGCACATAATACCTACAAAACAAAAGCATGGAAATCAGAATAAAAACAAAGCGAGAAGACTAAGAAAATGGAAGATAAAGGAGAAAAGAAAAGAGGAAGCAAAACTAAGTAAAAATGCTTAGAAAAAGGGCCAAACAAGTGCAAATGAGGGGAGAATCCTTAGAGAAAAAGGATAAAAGAGTGGCATAAATGCCACTCGTCACATATTAATAATAAAAATGAATGTATAGCGTCCTGTACTCCATTAGAAGTTATGATCAAATATAAAGTCACATAACTCCCCCCATATGTTCATACTCAAGGTATATACGTTCTAAGAGTTTTGGTGCGTAATCTCTTTCACTTTACGTTATTTACATATTTATTAGACTTGGTGATGAGTCTCAAAGCATAATAATTCAATCAACAATAATTATTCAATCAAACAAACATACTAATTTAATTCTTGAATAATTAGTGACCACATAATATTTAATGTTGAACCCTTTTTAATTCTACCTCAGTGTCAAAGACACCTTAAACGCATAGAGCGCCACAAGTCCTATCCCTCGGTGTTAAAAACACCTTAAGTGCACAAAGGCACCAATATACAATTTATTCCTTATGTACATAGACACTTATATAGCTTCTTTCTTATGCTTAAAGCACCAATAAAAATTATATGATCCATAACAAAATTCCTTTTCAATATTCCAAGCCAAATTAAACATGTAGTTTAATCAAAAATGCATTCTAACATGCCATAAATAAAAGTGTGGTCCATATCATCATGCCAAAATATAATTTTTCAATCCATAAACCATCACAAATAAATCATGCTTCACAATTCAATCACCGACACCAATAATTCACAATTCCAAACATAGACCTTAGCATGATATTACTTGTAATTGATTTAAATCAAGCCTAGCGTTATACTACATCACCAAAATATACTAAGTACGCGAACGTACCTTGAATAAGATCTTAAAATCGCCACGACTAATAAAAATTGCTTACTTCAAAGTCTCCTACAATTTAAAATGGAAAAATTGCCCAAAATAATCCCACCTTTGGGCTGTCCCCCCAAAATAATCCCACCTTTGAATTTTTTTAAATAATCCGACCTTTATATCAGATCCGCTCTAAATGGTCCCGAGTGACTAGTAACCAGTTGAAGAGGTATTTTTTTATCAAATTTAATTTACACGTGTCACAACTTGATTTGTCCAAAAAAAAAAAATCAAAGTTTCAGCCACCACCATCCCTGCCAGTCCGCCACCATCCAAACCCAAAACCACCACTTTCACGAAAACAGACCCCGCTAACCCAAGAACCACCACCACGGCGCCACCACACCAGACCCGAAACCAAACCCCGACCAACACAGGAACCACCACCACCGAACAAGACCCTAGCCAAGCCAACCCCAAAAACACCTTCAAAAATTCAAAAACCCAACAAACCATAACCTGGGGAGTTCGACGCGGCTTGAAACGGTGGACAGGGGTGATCGACGCGACCATATCTAGAAATGGGGGAGTTCGGCGCGCCGGAGCTAGGTTTAAGGGAGATCGACGACGCGACAAGAAATTGTGGTGGCTCGCCTGGGTTTTCGCGAAGGATTGAGGAAAAGGGTTGGTGGTTCAGGGGAGGGGGAGGGGGAGGGGGATAGTCACGCACCGGAGCTGGGTTTAAGGGCTGGCTGGCCGGAGCCGCGTGGCTGGGGTTGGCCGGTTGGGGGTTGGCTTGGTTGGTGGATGGTTTTTGAATATTAATTTTTTATTTTTTTCAAAAAAAAAGATTTATTTTTTTTTTTTTTTCAATTACAGGCTGCCACGTGTATGGTAACTTGTTATAACATGTTAAATTACCGGTTGGGACCAGTTATAGAGGAGTGGGTATAAAAGTGGGATTAATAAAAAATAATCCACAAGTGGGATTATATTCAGCGGACGGCTCAAAGGTGGGATTATTCTGGGCAATTTTTCCATTTAAAATCATAAAAGAGTATTAAAATCCACTCTACACAAATTTCCAGAAATATATACTATTATAAAACCTTTCATAATTAATTAAAATAAGCTGAAATTATATTTAAAACATCATACTTTAGTCCCAATTAATGGGTAACTGAAATTTCTTAAAGAAACTTAGTTTTAAATACTCTACTAAAAATACCAGCACTTTCTTTTAATTAAAACTTGTTGCAATTAAGCCTTAAAACACTTTAATCAAAGATTTGAACCATTATACATCATAATCCTTCAATTATTCATAAATAAAGAACCTAGGGTTTCAAAAATTGGGGCTTTTTAATCAAAAACATAATCTGAAAATTAATCAACATAATACTTATAATCAAACATTAAAATCAAATCCCAAAACTCATAATTTAAAATTAGATTTACGCATAGATTAAATTAGAACAGTAAAGATTAAGTTTTTTTTTAATCGAAAAAGGAGGAAGAAGGAGAAAGGCAGCCACCTGCTGCCGGCTGCTGGCAAAGGCGGCCACCTGCTGCCGGCGGTGACGCTGCTGGCAGCGGCGGCCACCCGCTATCGGTGGTCGGCAGCGGTGGAAGGGAGAAAGAGCAGCCGAAAAAAAAAAGAAAGAGGAAGGGGAAAAGAAAAGGAAAGAAAAATAAGGAGAAGAGAGAGAGAAGTTTACCTTGAGTTTTCTCCACTCTGGGCAAAGTTGATTTGCCTCATTAGTGGGATATTTATACCCCTTCTCTACCAACCCTTTTCCCCTAATCTTTCCACTTTTAATTTTTCTAATCCCTTCCCTAATAAAACTTATTAAACATAAGACTTTCTTAAAATAAACCCCAACTTTTATAAAATAAATAATACAATAAACTTTCCTTTTATAAAGTATTTCATAACTTACATTGAATAAATAATTAAAATACCATAATTAAAACATTAAAATTATTTAAATACCTTTACAAAATACATATTTTAAACAAAAACGTATAAAAATACGGGGTATTACAACCTTTACTTGTAAAAGCGCTCTACACTTGCAATTGATCAATCTAGATTCTTTAGCACGCGATAAGACTAGAAAGTACTTTTTCTAGCCTTAAGAGCTACTTGTTTCGAACACTTGCAAATCAAGGATAGTTTCGACATCCTTAACACTACTGAAAGATTCCCTATTCTTAAGAACTTCTCCAAATGAGTCTCAGATTCATTTCCTTAGCTACTTTGATCGTCGTCTATTCTAGACTCGAACAAAGTGGGGGATAACGGTAGCTTTTGGACTCCTGTCCCGACCGTAAGTGCTAAAACAATAAAAAAAACCATCTTTGTGTTGGATCAACGTGAAGAATACTTATGGACTACTTATTAAGTCATAAGAATACAAAACAACTAGCCTGACCCAAAACAAAATGAACTAAAGACCAATTAACTAAGCTCGATCGATAATTAGGCTTAAAACCGAAGTTAAAACCTAATTTTGATGGACATAAGGGCGCTTAGGTTAAAAACTAAAAGTACTGCAGGAAAATCTCAATGAGTCGTAGCCTCCAGTTATGCGCTCACGGAAGATTAAGAATTTCAGGGAAATAGTGAATCGAATCTTACCATAAAACAGCGCGAATGAAAATTAGTTGTGCTGCCCATGGCAGCGCATCTTAATCACTTGCACGAAGCAAGCGCACAAGACCCTTTGAGATGCGCGCTCCACCTATTGTGGCAGAATCCTCAAAACCCTAAACGCACTAATTCTCTATAAATAGGGGCTTAATACGAGTCTTAACCACACAAAAATTAACCCAAAACACTAGCAGAAATTTTGTGAACTTGTGTACTACCAACCCTCTTGTCCTAAACACTCACCCCTCTTATTACTTGTCCTTACGGTGGAGGTTCTCGAACAAGAATGAGTCCATACGTGCTCTAAGAGAAGATCTAGAAAAGAAAAGTTGTTAGTTTCCTGATCACTTAGATTAATCACCTTCGTTTTTATGTTTAAACAACTTTAAATAATTAATTAGTGTTGTTTAATCACTTTAAATAAATTTTTAATTAATCGATTTCACATAGTATCTCGTGTTAATTAAAGACTAGAATTGAATAATTAATTGTTTTATCACCTAAGTCAAGGCGAATCTTGTTTATTTATTGTTCTTTTTCACGAATTTGATTAAATAAGAATAACAACTTTGCAATGTAATTCCTACGTGATTAATGCTTGAAAATAAAACTAACTAACTTAGTTTAATGTATCACATTGCATGTATTATTTGGTGATGAAATTGTGAAAATGAAATAGCTAATAGAGGCCGCACTAGGGCTAGAATAATGATTCCTCCCTAAAAGGAACCTTATTTTTGTACCGTCGTTCTCGAACTCATTTCTAGTATTAAAAAAAATAATAAAAATAAATATCCCAGTCCCCACCCCGGAAAACAACTCACCCCCACCCCACCCCGTCGGAAATAGCTCCCCATCAGCAAAAGTTTAGCTTGGGGGAATTTTATGAGTGTCATTTATGGCACTCATTTGGTTCTTTTTAGGGTGAATTTCATGTTATTCTATAGCTCTTTTACTTAGCTTTTCCTTGATTTTACTCTTTATTTCTTTTGGTTTGCATTTTCTTAGCTGGATTTCTTTCCTTATGCATTTCTTGGTTTATTTTGTTATTTTCTCTTTTATTTGCTTGTTTTCCTTTATTTTTCAGGTTAAGGTCGTTATCCAAGTTTCCCGTGGCCTCTTCCCAAGTTTGGCACTGCGAAGGATATCTAATGTTCTCCATTTGAAGCTCAAGCATGGAGAAGTGCAAGTACTTAAAGTCCTTGAGCTGTGCATTCAAGTCGTGGGGGCATGATTTCTAGTGTTGAACCCGCAAACATGGAGTTTAGAAACTACAAGGTCCCGTGTTTATCAAGAGCATTAACTGGAATGCACGAGGAGCATCTATCGGCATGATAGGGAAGAAGGCTACCCTGTTCCCAGGCGTCGGCGCGCGCGGCTATGGAGCGGCCGCACGGCTTGGTGGCGCGGGCGCGCCTGTATGGGTCTCTGTTCCGTACCCACATTTGCGCGATCGCGCTCTCTTATAGTTGGTCGCGCCTGTACGGGTTTACTTGGGGACGATCTAACTAATTTCTCTTAGTTAGTTTTACTATATATAGATTTTCTTTCTATTTTTAGAGGGAGTTCAATTTTTTAGAAATTAGAATAGAATTAGGTTAGATTTTTTAGAGAGAGAAACTCTAGTTTGTAGAGAGAGAAGTTCTTGATTGATGATTGAAGATTAATGATTCCAAGTGCTTTTCTCCATTGAATTGAAGCAAGTTTGTAAGGATTTCTTTACTTTTATGCAATCTTAATTTTTATCTCAATTTATTAATTGTTCAAGTTGATTGATTTTTGAATTGGTTTATTTTTTATTGATATGATGATGATGAATTTGTCGTTTAGTTTAGTTTTGATATTGATTTCCATGGTAGTGAGTACTTTTCTTGCTAGGGAAATGGTGAAGCATATATGAGTAATGGATTTATGCTAATTGGGGGAAATTGATGGAGTTGATGTTGTGATTAAATTGGTTGATTAATTATGTGCATATGTGTGTTTAATTTAGGAGTGATCAACCTAAGTTTCTCGTGCTAGATTGCATTGTAGGTTTACATTGATACGGAAAATTGATTTGTGGCTTACATTTATCGATTGAGTAGGTTTGCAAGTTTCCTAGCTAGAGTCTCTCACAGTTGATGCTAGTTTGACCTCTAGGAGATTAGCCTACCATATTCTCTTGATTGCTTAATCGATTTTCCCTTGCAACACTTGACTCAGTCATTTCCAATCCCAATTAGTTGAATTAATTACGAGTTTATGTAGATCCATACCCTAGTGCTTGATAAATTTGATTTTCATTTCAATTGTTTGATTGGTAGGATAGACACACCTCACCTCATTGCTTCGAAATAGCTTAGCTTTGACATTAGCATTCACCTCCCATTCCTAGTGGTTCGACCCTTGGCTTAGTCTATGATTGGTATAGGGGTGTGATGAGAGATTACAAATTGTGTTTTGACCGAGGGTAGATTAATTTTCAGCGACCTAGTCTCGCCCTAGATCAAAACTATGTGCCGGTCAAAGTGTAACACTTAAAAAAAACGGAGGGAGTATTAAATTTTATTTTAACAGGCTCAAACTTAAAATAATAGTATTAAATTTGGAAATGACGTTTTTCTAACACTTAGCAAAAAAAAAAAAATTCAACGTTGGTATGAACCTTCTTAGTCCCTACCTGGTAGTGGGCAATACTTTCTCCATAAATATACATATCTTTGCGTTGGTTTTTTTTTCCCGATGAAGGAGCTTTACTTTCCTGTCTAACAATCGCAGGTCACATAACTTAATATTAGAACATGTTAATATTGAAATTCTCTCTAGTTTCCTTGAGCATCTGTCTCTAAGTTTAGTGTCTTTTCTTTAAGAGTGACTTCTTAGCGAGAGCCCTTCTATTTTCTTTCCCGTTATTGCTGCCCTTAATCTGAACCATATTCCATCCATTTTCCTAAATACTAGGAAAATGGGACCATTTTTTAGACCAACCAAAGAGGAGGAGTCGAGAGTCCTAAATGACAAAAGCATCCTAGTGGTAGGAAAGTTCAAGGACTGGCGGGGGAATGCTTTCTCAGAAGAGGAGATACAGAGCTGGATATACTCGTCCTGGAGGTTTAGAGGTTTGATCATCGTGGAGAAAGTGGATGGCCTATTTTTGTTAAGGTTTACCAAAGAGGATGATTGTAATGCTCTCCTTAGATACGGACATGGGAATTACAAGGGTGCCTTAATAATCTTTAAGAGATGTCTGATCTCATGCCTTAAGATCAATGAACTTTGATGGTGCTTATCTGTGGGTTCAAGTTGAGGGGTTTCCATTTCATTTCAACAAAGTCTCTATTGCGAGCAGAGTTCTTTCGAGGATAGGATGTAAGCTCTATTTTGATAGTGAATCTTTAAGGCCTCTTTTGACAGGAGCCTTTAGGGCAAAGGTCTGTCTAAGCCTGAATAGACCCTTAATCCCAGGTTTCTATTTCGAGTTTGAGCAGGGGAGTTTTGAATGGGTGGATCTTAGGTACGTATGAAGGAGTGTTCGTTCTTTGTAGAATTTGTGGGAAAATAGGGCACAAGGAAAAGTACTGCAAGCTATGTCCTCAGAAAAGGAGTAGAGAATTTCAAGCGGCAATGTATGCAGCATGTGACAACTACGGGGAAATCAGAGTCGATCCAACTTACTTACCCCTCTACACGAATAAAATTATGGGCTTAAAGCGTGTAGAAAGAAATAAAACTTCAAAGCTGAATCTAATTGAGGTTAATGATTTGAGAGAAAGCAGAGGAGGTAGTGAATCGGAGATGGAATAGTCCCCGGAAACGCCAGAAGAATCGAATGAGTCCAGCTTAGAGGATGTTGAGAAAACAAGGGAAAACGAGGAGGGTCAAGAAGGGAGTTCAAGCTCGTCCAACATGAAGGGAGTGAAGGAATATGAAGGTAAGGAATATGAGGATGATGATTATAGTGATGGAGGGGGTGATAACAATAATGGGGACGATAGGGTTGAGAAGGATGGGAATGGAAGAGACAATGATAAGGGTGGTGAGGGGGGTAGGAGGCAATAATAATGGAAATAATAGTGAACACCATGGAAATAAGAGGAGGAGGGATGACAGAGATGACGGTCGAAGAATGTTGTTTGAAAGGAGGGGCATTAAAATTTCGTGCGTAATCTGCCCAAGGAGGAAAGTTTCGGGTGGCAAGTGTGGTGAACGACTTGTTGAGGGGGGTGTCAAGCCACAGAAGAAAATCAAGCTCTCACAAAAACACGATTCAATTGAGAACCCGACCAGATTTCTTGTTCTTGGCTCAATGGATAGGGTTATTTCGAAGAGCAGAAAACGTAAAAGGGGAGACATGAGTATTAATGGCTGCTCAGGAAGGAGCAAAAATTTGGTTGAATTCTGCAAAAAAAAGAAGGGTTTTAATTGCTTCTGGGAGTGAATTTATTGGGAGAGCAGCTACTGACGGCTATTTTGCCTAGAGGAGTAGGTATCCGAAAAATATGGGGGTATTTTCAGTCTGGTTCTGGCATGTTTTCAGGTTAGAGAGATCATTTTATCTATTGGTGGATCCGTATTATTCTCATTCTTATTCTAAATGGACCCCTACTTTACTCCAGTATTTATTTCTTTATCTAGTTCTCGACTAGTTGGTATCAAATAACCTGAATATTCCAGCTACAAAATCTATTTTTTCTTCTATAAAAGGCACTGACTTTCCTCATAAGGTAACTCTCCCTTTCTTTATTATTTTAGCACCCTACTTTGTTTTACTTGACCTTTTCAATTTCTTTTTTCTAGACTACCTAAATCCAACAAGTACTCTTAGTTTGCGCCTTTTATGTTGTATGGTCATGGAAAGTTACCAATCTCTTGCGGATATTTTACTCAATGATGATTCGTCCTCGGAATTCTTGTCCGTGGCTTCCTCACCCTCAATTTTTGAGGAAAATGACAACCTGGAAAATGACAAGCTAGACAGTCTAGGCTTGGTTAAGGTTGAGGCTTTTTCACCACTTAGCCCAAATAATCCAGCCTAGGGACCAGAACCAGAATCACCAATTCTTAGCTTTGCTCAAGAGTTACTTGACTTGGGCCTGTCTAGCAGCGATAGTGGAGGTGAAGCCTAGAAGATTGCCCCGGACACGGTAAGCCCAGTCTTGGTGAAGAAAGGATCTGCCAACAACAATCAATTTGAAGCTTGTGATGAACTAGTTAAGGTGGTTGAGCCTTTTATGAAATCTGTTGATGTGCTGGGCCCAAACACTTTATCTAAGCCTATTGAAAATCCCACAAAAAAGCCTAGTTTTGAGCCCAATAACCCAGGAAAACTATTGCCCTCTATAAATCTTATCGCTAAATAATACCCAAAACCGCCGAACACCCCGAGTTCACCCACAAAATCAGTTTATGTGGATTCCCCACCCATCCAGCCTCTTTCGAATGTCGCAGTGGCCTAGATGAAGCGGATTAATGACTTGAATAAGGATCCAGCCCAGTCTAAGTTGGAGAAGGGGCTAGATTGTCCTACAATAAACCTTTCTCATTTGGATAAAGGAAAGGGGGTAATGGAAAGCTCGATAAGCCAAATCTGATCCAAGCCCACGTTCCACGTAGCTCTCAGCCTGGAGATAATTGAACTAATCTCGGACTCGGTGGTAGATGTGGGAAATTTTGACTTGAACGTGATTCCAAGTCTGGAGGAGGAAGAAGGCGCTTCACTGATCAAGGAACAGGGGAAAAAGAGAAAGAAAGCAACGTCAACAGAGATGGAAAGGGAGTAAAGCTGGGCTTATCGGATGGAGATAACATTGATTCATCGGAGGATTTGATGGAAGGGGGTAGCAAATTAAAGAAAGCTTTCAAAGGGAGAGTCGTGAATGAAGGGAAAAGGTGGAATTTCCAGATTCCTAGAGGGAGCCATTGCTTCTGCGGGTGTGTAAGGGGCTCAGTGGCTGGCTCAAAAGAGCCACGAGGGGACAAATGAGACTATGGAGTTGGAATTGCAGAGGACTAGGAGCACAAAGAAGCTTCTGCAATTCCCTTTATTAGTAGTATGTGTAATAAGTTTATCTTAGATGTTTGCTTTCTTTCATAAACTAAATGTAGTACTAGTAGTCTTATTCCAATCTTTGCTAGGATTGGGTATAAAGAACATTTTGGGGTTGATATCTCAGCAGAGGCATCAGGGGGGCTGATCTTATGTTGGTCTTGTAATCTAGTAGTTTTATCTTCTTCTCCTAGCACTATTTGTTATAAAGTGTAGGATTAATTTAACAATACATTATATATATTTCGTTTGTTTACGGTTCGCCTTACTTGGACAGAAGGATGGATGTTTGGAGAAGCTTAGATGAGTTCCTCACCTCATATGAGGGACTTCACTTGCTGGTGGGTGATTTTAACCAGGTGGAGTGGGGCAATCAGAAGCGAGGGGGAAATAAATCAATCATGGGAGCTATCGATTTCACGAAATAGTGACTCAAGCATGGTTTAATGGAAATACCTAATAAAGGAGTAAACTTCACCTGGACTAATAATAGATTAGGGGAGGAAAATGTTATGGAAAGGCTGGATAGAGCTTATTGCAACTTGGCATACATGGACCATTTCCCAAAAGCTCTCTTATGGAATTTCCCATTTTTATCTCCGATCATCGGCCAATTCTGTTTGATTCGAAGCGGGGGAAATTGAGAGAAAGAATAGGTCGTACAAGGTTGAAGATGGGCTCCGAATTCTATGGAAGTGTAGCAGGCCATAGCGGAAAGCTAGAACGTGGATGTTGGAGGCTCAAGGATGTATAAGCTGCAACAAAAGATCAAGTCAAGAGCACGGTGAAGAAATGGTGTTTAGACTACAGGGATGCTCATAAAATTAATTGGGAGCGAATTTACAAGTCTCTTAATGATTTTCAGCTACTGGATGCATCAGAGGACAACATCAAGCAGGAAAAGGAGTTAAGAGGAAAGCTGGAAGAGGAGGTGGAGATTAAGAACCTCTTTTGGAAATAGCGTGAAAAGAGCAGGTGGGATCAGATGGGTGACAGGACAACGTCCTTCTTCTTCAAAGCTGACAAAGGGAGGAAACTAAAGAATGAAATTAGAGTAATTCAACTTAATAAGGATAACTGAAGATGGGATCCCATGGTAATCAAGCAGGAATTTGTCAATCAATTTAAATCAATATATTGTGGAGGTATTCTTCAAGACTCAGGGAGGAGTGGAGAGACTTCGACCCAAGATATGGATTAGTTTCAACATTTTCCTCGCCTTTCAGATTCACATGTGAGGCACATAAATACAGAGTTCACTATGGAAGAAGTGCGAAAAGCAGTCTTCGACATGAAGCCTTTAAAAGCTCCCGGTCCAGATGGTTGCCCCAGTGGTTTTTTAGAATTGCTGGAACTCTATGGGTGTTGACATCTTCGAAGCAGTGCGGAGTTTTTTCAATGGGGGCCACATTCTGAAGGAATGGAACAAAACCTTTATTTGCTTTATCCCAAAGGAGGAGAATGCTAATAAGGTTGATCTTTTCAAACCCATAGGACTGTGCAACACGATCTATAAAGTGGTCTCAAAATGCTTGGTGAATAGACTGAAACCTATTTTGAGTGGGCTTATAGGAGAGTTTTAGAATGCTTTTGTTCCAGCAAGGTTTATGACTGACAGTGCAATGATAGGGCATGAGCTGATTCAATGTATAAAAGGGAAAAGGAAGAAAGATGGGATTTTTACAGAGGTTATGAAGGTTGATCTTAATAAAGCCTATGATAGAATCAGATGGGATTTATCAATAACGTCCTACGATATATGGCCATATACCTAAGGTAGGGCTTTGGAAGGGAGATCCTCTTTCACCCTATCTTTTCATTCTCTTTATGGAAGTCTTGTCTAGAAGACTAGTGTGGTTGCGAGATCAAAGAAGAATTGTTGGTCTCAAAGCTGCGAGAAGAAGCCCGGAAATCTCCCACTTATTTGTTGTGGTTAATGCGCTGCTATTTTCCAGGCCAAACTCGAAAGTGTGCAAAGAGTTACGAGCAGTGCTAGATCGATGAATTATGCAGGATCTTAGGGGAAGTAGTAAGTGCAAAGAAGTCCTTTGTCATGTTTAGCCCGAATACCCCCTCAACGTTTGTCAGAATTCTAAGGAGGTCTTTGGGGACAGCGAGCAAAATTGTGTTTGGAAATTACCTGGGGTGCCCGATGGAGGTTGATGGAAGGATGCTCTCCCAGTTTAATTACCTAGTGGATAAGATCGCTCAAAGAATGCTATCGTGGAAATACACTTCTCTTTGTCAAGCAGGTAGACTGTTGACACCCATTTGTGTCTCCCCAAAACCAAACCCCAGTGATGAGTACCTTTCACGTCGAATCATAATCGAATGAAGTGAAAGTGTGGAAAGTCTAGTGTTGCGGATAGTTTTGATTTCTTTTCTCTTCTCTCTGTTTTTGAAAACTTATTTTAAAGAAAACAGCCAATCCAATTTGGTTGGTCCATGATATGGGTCTAATAATAGTGTAGTTGGATGGGGCTTGACAACTGCTTCCAACGATATATTATAAGCCCAATTCCGATGAATATTGAGGAAGTTATGGCCAATTTACTAAACTGGGCCCGGTTTGAGCCTTATGTGCGGCCCAATGATCTAGGGGAGGGCCTAAAATGATTTATCATTCCTAATGCAATTAGCATTGATAAATTGACTTTTGTTGACTTTTAAGAGTTTTAATTAAAATCAAAGAGCATTTTTGAGGAAAAGATACGATTTTATCCTCCTGTACGGAAAAATATATATGATTTTAGAAAACGCGTTAAAAAACAGGTCTAGCGCCCAATGCCAGCCATTGGCGCCTGGAACCGAGCCTGGCGCCTGACGCCAATTAGCTGGTGCTGGAGCCATCTCTGTTTTTCGTGCGCCAATACTCTACTTTGTTAATTTTATCTTTTTGGCTGATTTTCTCTATAAATAACGTCGTAAAAACTCCGTTTGGAGGAATTAACAACCAGCCTTTTAATGATAATCACCTACAACCAGTTATCATTCATTAATTATCTCATTCTCTTCTCATTCATCAATTCTTTCTCTCTCTCTCTTTTTCTAAACTAGTCTTTTTATATACAAAATTCCGCATTCGCAAGATCTAGAAACACCTAGCCATATTCGAAGTTGCCTTCGCCTTAGACGTGAAAGGTTTAATTTCTGAGGGTTTGGTCCCAAATCTCTCTTTCAATTTTTTAATTTAATTGTTTTGATTATTATTTTCCTTGAAGTTACTAACTTGTGTATTTTGTTATTAGAAAGAGGTACAAAGCATCAAAGTAAGTGCTTTGATGGTTTTTATTGATGTTATGATGTAGAGTTCATGCTTAGGTTGTTATTATGATTCCTAGTATCATGTCTAGGGTAATTTTAATATTAAATATGGTTGTTACGATGCTTCCTATGTTCTTCCTAATATTTATGATTATTAGTATCATGTTAGGGTTAAAGATTTGATTTTTATTGCTTAGTAACATGCTAGGGTTTGTTATTAATCTTGTTAGTATCATGCCTAGGATCTTGCTATTATTATTACTCTTTAATATTAACATGAACATGATTATGATTATAATTGTTATAATTTATGATGATTATGAATATTATTATTATTATTTTGATGATGATTATTTTATTTATGATTATTATTATGACTATTATAATGATTGATTATGATTAGTTATTATGTTGCTTGATATTTATTGTTATTGCTTGATCACGCCTTTTATGCATGTTTAAAGGAAATTGGTACTTGTAATCACGCTTAATAAGATAATTAATAATCTTGTTTAGGGTTAATGTGATTATAACTTCAAGTGGTCGCCAATAATAGTTTATTTGTGCATTTATATTCAATCAACATAGATAAACAGGTTTAGGTTAATTCTATTGATTGCATGTTAGTCCGAAAGCGCACATGAATATGATCAGAATAAAGTAGAGGCCTATTAATAGGGCAGGTTCAATCTCTTTTAGGTTGGATTTGTACCTTCATCCCCGAACCCTTATTTGGTTCAAGACCTTATGGAGTTGACGATCTCTTGGATCGTTAAGGGGTGTAACCTTCACCTCGTGAACGGTTTACAAGTTCCTAAAACTTGTTGGCGACTCTTTTGCTCTATTTTCTTCCCTTTTGGACGCCACCGTACTTTAGTGTATGATCACAGTGGGGTTCAAGCTAGGGGTTTAACGCTTGAAATTTTTCCCTACAGTTTTTGGCGACTCCACTGGGGAGGATTTCTATTTTAATTCCTAAATTTGTTTCGGCAATGATTTAGAATGATTGGATGAGACTCAAAACGTTCTAAGTATTTCATGTGCGTAATTTTGATTAACATTATTGCCATATGCATAAAAAAGATCTCATAGGAAAGACCATCCGTAATGGGTTAAAAACATAGGATTTTACACGTTGGAAACTTGAGAAATATCTTTCACAACTAGGACTGAAATAACACCGCGCGAAACTGGAAAATTTTATCGAACACAAACAACTGCTGAGGCATGTGGGAAGTAGCGCCAGGGGCCAGAGCTTGGCGCTAGACTTTTAGCCGTAGCGCCAGACGCCAGTATTGGCGCCAGTCGCTACAGTTAAAAACTGGCGCCAGTCTCTGATTGCTGGCGCCAACCTCCCCCAATACCGAGCCAGTAATATGCGTTCTAATTTCGACCGGTTTTTTGTATTGTTTGCTCGATCCTACTTCCTGATCGATTTTTTTTCTCACTTTTCCGAAACCCACATGTGTTCTACATATGGACATAACCCTTTGGGAATTCATGCTCCATCTACCTGATTGAACGCTTCGTGCAACAAAGGGTACATCCGAGATTGTTGAATTCACCAAACCATGGAAGCGAGTTATTTCTAAAACTCGCGGTGTCCCATCCACTCACGCCAACCCTTCACGGTAAGTCTTCCGCGCGGTGCATCCTGAAAATTAACCATGGACCCTTTATCGACTAAACCATATCCCGAACTTTAGAGAACTAGAGCCATGGTTAGGTTGCAAACTCATTGCATCATATTGTGCCTACTTGACTACTTGTGCATTATTTGTTGTGCATATATGCTATGTTTCTCTTAACCGTTTGTTTGACTTGTGTTGAGATTAAATAAATTAATGACTTAAAGAACTTTGCCTAATTAATTAATTAATTTGAGTCAATAAAGTCTA
Organism: Chenopodium album; assembly: GCF_948465745.1. Lineage (NCBI taxonomy): Eukaryota > Viridiplantae > Streptophyta > Magnoliopsida > Caryophyllales > Amaranthaceae > Chenopodium > Chenopodium album. Next base: position 47,767,907 of record NC_137839.1, read on the forward strand.
ATATTTTAATCGGAATTGACCTAGTACGACTTTAGGCATACCCCAATTGATTAATAACACCGAAAACAGTCCCAGATCGAAGCTCCAATATTGGCGCCAAGGTCTGAGCTGTAGCGCCACACTGCGGAATGTGGCGCCTGGCGACAGCTCTGTCGTCTGGCGCCAAGCTACACAGTGTGACACCGGTTCTGTCGTTTGGCCGAAAGTTCGGATTATTGGTCGAGTCATCACCTAGGGTCTAATTAATCAGTTTGCTAATTAATTCGGTTGAGTTTTGTTGTGAATAGTACTTATTTGAGTCGTTAATCGAGTTTAGGCACTAAGTCCCATGGTCTTACACAGGAGTCTAAGCATGTCACTTACACTTAACGCACACACCAATACACATACTTTGACCATGTTTAAGAGAGTCTTGTGTGCGCGTTTTTTCCGTCATTTTTTTAGGGGGGTAAGTCAGATATTAATCCTCCATTTAAAAAAAAAAAAAACTTTTATACTTAGTTCCCTAAAAATATGTACATTATTTTTGCCAAAAATATGCACCCATTTTTTTTTATTTATTCTTTTTTTCCTCCTTAAAATAAACCGTAAAGTCAAGTTGATTCCAGTCAAGTAATTAAAACGCAAAATGGTTTAATTTACAGCGCGTGGTCAAGAAAGGAAGGACGGTTAATCAAAGACAACCTTTTCGTACAAGTCCAACTTTTCGACAAACCCATAGCTCGCAAGAGGAAAGCTAAGACTATAATGGCAACACAAGAAGAAGTCAATGATCTTAGGAACCAACTGGTTAGCGTGACTGAGACACTGAAGCTCCTAACACTCAAGATCGATGATCCCGTGAAGCAACAACAGATAGACCTCATGCAAGAGAGTCTAAGCAAGCTATCTAGCGACTACAAGTTTCAAGGGTTTACATCACAAGGGGTCTCGGTGGACAAAGATCTTCTTCCGCAGAAGTTCAATGCCAACGACATCCCAAAATTCAGAGCAACTGACAACCCTTATTTTCTTTTAAGAGCATTCGAAACAATAATGAGTATTAAGGGTATCGATAAGAAGGTTTTCCCCTCTCTGTTCTCACTATCTCTCGAGACCGTTTTCCAACAATGGTTCTTTTCTCTCGAGAAATAAAAGACCTCTACCTGGGAGTCCATAGCAAACACTTTTGTCGATAGGTATAAGTGCAACATTCAGGTTGAGACTGACCATAGGGAACTTGAGATCCTCAAGCAGAAAGAGAATGAAGGCTTCACCTCTTTCTTTAACAAATGGAGAGAAACCTCAGCTAAGATGATTGAGGTGCCAAATGAAAAAGAGTCTGTAAGATTGTTCATCAAAAATCTTCAAGAAAAATATTCCAAGCATCTCAAGTATCAAAATAATATCCATACCTTCAAGGCTGTCTATGACATTGGAATCAATATTGCAGACGACCTGGCCAAGTTAAAAGCTGCCAACAATAACTCCAACAGTGGCTGGAAAGGAAAGAAGAACGACAATCCTTCTTCTTCCAAAACCACCCACTCAAACAACGTTAGCACTTTTAATTTAGGAGAAGTCCTTGCTATGAACAATCAAGGACAAAAGAAACCATTTAGGAGGAACTTTACTTCCATTGGCATGAGTTATGACACCGCATTTGATCGATTAAATGCAAAAGGTCTTATAACTCCTATTAGACCGTTTGGGGACCCACCAGCCGAAAAGAGGTCAGCTAATTGGAACCCCAATGCACACTAAAAGTATCCCCAAGGTAGGTTCCATCTCACCGAAAACTATTGGAAGCTTAAGGAAGTTATCCAAGACTTAATCGACAACAACAAGCTGCCATTGCCCCCAGCCAGTAAGAAGCCAAGCATCGATAATGCACCTCTCGCTCATACCCTGGCTATCTTTGATGAGGAAAACGAGGTTGACCCCTCGTCTCTCATTAGACCTGTCAAAGAGAACTACGCCACAGAAAAAGAGGAGGAAACCTTTTTTGATGTCAAAGATAACCTTCCAGAACCAGCTAGTAAGGAAGATATACAATTCCTCACGCTGTCTATGATGGAGGTATCGCATTTACTACGTGAAGCTCTCCAAGCTACAAGGGAACCCCAAAAGAAATGTGACGAGGTTCCACTTCCGAAAGATGAACCTAAAAGGGAATTCACACCAGTGAGAGCCACTTATGAGGCAAAGCATTTTTCTTTACAAGTCACTGAAAAACCCAAGAAGAGTAATAGAATCTACACACCAATTGGGACCCCATATGTGCAAATGTTCGAAATGCTCTCCGAGAGTGGCGAGATCAAACTTCTCGAACCGAGACCATTCGAATCATTGAAAAGGACCGATAGGTATTACTGTCAGTATCATCAATTAGGGGGTCACACTATAGAAAACTGTTTCAAATTCAAGGATTTGGTTCAAAAAATGATTGATGAAAAGAAACTAGTCCAAGTTCCACAAGAAGACGATGCAACTATTAATGGAGTTTGGGACAGTGATGAAGAAGATGTCTACTTAAAAGACATAATGGGATCTCCACCCTCTGTGTCATACGCCATGGATGATTTTTGGGTTGAAGAAGACTCATCGATAGACGTCCTCACAAGATCCAGGAGAATTCAACCTCCCGTTTCAACACAACCTATGCCAACCACACAACAAGTTCCCATACCTATCATTAAAGACAATGATATTGTTAAGCAGTTTAAGAAGACAAAAGTTGAGATGAACGTATGGAAACTTTTGGCAACATCTCGAGAACATAGATTGGCTGTAATGAATGCCTTGGACAAAATTGGGATAGATTCTGACACTACTCCTGAGGGATTAGCCAAGTTCCTCACAGGTGATCTTCCTAGTCCAATTAACCATAGAGAATCCAATCATTAATTTGGAGCACGACGAGGATGATGAAGACTTATGGGGCTTTAACGAAGAAGTCTCCTTAATCCAGGAGGATGAAAGGACCCCTCTTTGCCACGACCCCCATTCCAACATGATTGTAAATTCCATGCTGAAGAAACAAGGACATTTTCCTGGAATGACCCTAGGAAAGAAGAAAGAAATGGCAAAATCGCTGGAGTCACCTGGCCTCCCTAAGTTAGACACTTTCGGACTTGGTTTCTTACCGACTCGGAAAGATCTCAAGTGAGCCCAGGAAAAGTCAAAAGCACGTAGGGACGCTCGCATTCAAAAGAGAGCAATCCCAATGGATCGCTACCCTCTCACACTTAATGGTCAATTTATAAAAGAAGGAGAGGACTATCCATGCCATGAATTTCCCGAGCCATTTGTGGTAAATGGCATAAGACAACCAGGATTTGAGATTTTCTTGGATTGCTACTTCACTGATGAAATCCCAACTCCTGTCCACAAGGAGAAAGCACCCCCATGCTTTGACTTTAACGTCATGGGATTACTGTTTGGGCGAGAAAAGAATGAGCCAACTTATAAAGAGGATAACTCCTCGCTCATTCAAACACTCCTACAAAGCGAAAGCTTCGACCCCTCGAAGTTAATCACTCCGGCTGAAGGATCACTACAAGGGTGGCACAAGACTATCAAGGTGACTACTCCAAGTGGAAGGAAGATATCCATCACGACAGGGCAAGGAACAATGTTTGAAGAGTCGTCTGAGTCTGAGTCTGAGTCAGAGTCTCTCCCCCTAGAGTCTTCTAAGTCTTTAGTAGTAGCACCTTCCCCTCCTATTTCTTCTCTTAGAATAGTTAGAGATCAAGTCCCTGAGGACATATCACTCTTTGATGTAATGATCTCAGCGTATAATAATATTTCTCCTTCTCCCTACTTCTCGTGTTCTTCTTTAACCCAAGATTACGAGCATTGCTTAACTAACAATGAAAAAGACAAAGAAATTATTAAAGCAATGGAAACACTCGAAAAGAAAACACCGGTAATTAAAGAAACTGAAACATTTGATAATTGAAATGATTCAACCCATAAAAGAGAAGTTAAAATCGGATTAACACTAAATAAACAAGAAAGAACCGATTTAATTAACTTACTTAAAGAATTTATCGACGTATTTTCTTGGTCATACGAAGATATGCCAGGCATTAATAGAGAAATAGCTCAACACACTATACCACTAATTCCAGGAATGAAACCCGTAAAACAAAAGTTACGTCAAATGAAACCCGACGTAGCTCTTAAAATAAAAGAAGAAGTTCAAAAACAAATAACTGCAGGTTTCATCAAAGTATCCAAATACCCAGAATGGGTCGCCAACGTCGTCCCAGTACCGAAGAAAGACGGAAGGGTAAGAATGTGAGTCAACTATCGAGATCTAAATAAGGCAAGTCCAAAGGACGACTTCCCTTTGCCACACATCGATATTCTGGTAGATAACACGGAAAATCACGCGCTACTCTCGTTCATGGATGGGTACGCAGGTTACAACCATATTCTCATGGCAGAAGAAGACATGGAGAAAACAATTTTTATGACACCATGGGGCACTTACTGCTACACGGTAATGCCATTCGGGTTGAAAATGCGGGTTTTACTGTAAGGAATATTTTCAAGCTTTAATCCCACTAGCTTGAACCCTACTGTGATCATACACTAAAGTACGGTGGCGTCCAAAAGGGAAGAAGATAGAGCAAAAGAGTCGCCAACAAGTTTTTTAGGAACTTGTAAACCGTTCATAGGATGAAGGTTACACCCCTTAACGATCCAAGAGATCGTCAACTCTATAAGGTCTAGAACCAAATAAGGGTACGGGGATGATGGTACAAATCCAACCTAAAAGAGATTGAACCTTGACAGGGTAAAGTCGTATCCCCTAATCAAAAATAATTACCTAATTCACTAACTAAAGTAGATAGGGAAGTAGGGTCGATCTCCACAGGGAAACAAGTCTTTTTACTCCTAATTAAATATTATAATCTAAATTATTTAAGTAACCAATATTAAAAGTTGAATAAGAAACTAAACTAAAAAGAGTAGGAAAAGGGAGAAAATAATATATAAAAGGATCTAGGGCATAGGTTCACCAATAAATAATATTCCGGGGTAAAATAGGGTAATCAATTATTGACATTGCATAAATAACATGATTAACAGGCTCTCGCAATTTATTAACCAACATAGACCTAACAGGCTCTCGCAATTTACTAGATCTAAGTTCTTATTGAAAATAGCCTTTAATATCAAATTAACATCTGCTCGATTCATCAATTTAATATTGCTATACTTTTACAAGCCGCAATTGTAAAACATTACAACAATCCAATAAGAAATCATCATGCAATACCAACAATCAATAATAGTCAATCATCAATGCATCAATTAACCAGATTGTAAAGGGCTCTCGCTACTTATTACAATCACATAATTAATTTATCGGTATTAAACCTCATCTCTCGAATCTTGACTTAACCATTTATAAATTAACTTGCCTATTGAAACTAGACCTAAACATTAATTCTCATCTCTCGATTCTTGAATCAATATTGTCAAACTCATGCATAAAAGATAGGCCTAATCTAGTCACAGAGCATTAAATCAATCAATAGGAAATTAATCTAGCATTGATAATTAACAACAATAATTTACCCCTTCATATTATTTATTAGATCCCCATGAACCCTAGAAATTAAACTACTCACACATAATTAGATATAAACTAAGCAAAGCAATAAAATAAATCATGATCAAAGGAATAAAATAAATAACTAAGATTAAGGGAAGAGAAATCGTCACCAAAGTAAATCTGGAATTAATCAAAGAAATAAGAACAAAAGTTTAGAGAGAGATTAAGAGAGAGAAAACTAAGTAGAGAGAGAAAGTCTAGGAGAAAGGATTAAGAGAAGAAGAAGTGGAGAAGAAGAGAGAAGAAGATCTCCCCCCAAAAGAAGAGACGATCTAAAAACGTATTACGGAGGAGTATTTATACTCCGTACAAAAAGCCTAAACTAAAACAAATTAATACGACTCTAATTGTTTCCTAAATAAACACGCGCCCGATCGGGCGAGGCACCGCCCGATCGGGCGCGCCTTTTTTCACCTCTAATAACAATCTCGCGCCCGGCCGGGCGCGTCACCGGGCGCTCCTCCCGCCCGGCCGGGCGGATCATTTGGGCCAATATTTGGACTTCGATTGGGCTCCAATTCTTCGGGCCAATCTGGGTTTCCTCTTTGGGTCTTGAATACTCGGTCCAAACGCCCCGGTATCACCTCTACCGAGCCCTTAGTCACCGGTTCGATGGCTCCAACCGGCCCTGGGCTATAAAATCTGGTCGTGCTTCTCCAGTGCTCGTGACTGCTCCAAAATATCTCGGGAAAATACTCCAAAAGCATAAATCCCTGCAAAAGTCAACCAAATCTACGAAAACACTAGAAAACACCAATTGGTAATAAAAGTGGCTCTAAAGAGCCCAAAACACTACTAATTATGACCAAGGGACGGGGGTAAAATACAATATAAAATAGACACATCAAACCTGCCCTAATAATAGGCCTCTACTTTATTCTGATCATATTCATGTGCGCTTTCTAACTAACATGAAATCAATAGGATTAACCCTAAACCTGTTTATCTATGTTGGTTGAATATTAATGCACAAATAAATCTATTATTGGCGATCACTTGAATTATAATCACAATTAACCCTAAACAAGATTATTAATTATCTTATTAAGCGTGATTACAAGTACAAATTCCCTTTAACATGCATAAAGGTGATTAATCAATAACAATAAATCAAGCAACATAATAATAATCAATATCATGACAATAATTATAATCATCATAATAAAATAATAATCATCAAAATAATAATTATCATAAATTATAACAGTTATAATCATAATCATGTTCATGTTCATATTAAAGCATAATAAAAATAGCAAGATCCTAGGCATGATACTAACAAGATTAATAACAAACCCTAGCATGTCACTAAGCAATAAAAATCAAGTCTTTAGCCTTAACATGATACTAACAACCATAAATGTTAGGAAGAGCATAGGAAGCATCGCAACAATCATATTTAATATTAAAAAATACCGTAGACATGATACTAGGAATATCAAAATAACAATTTAAACTTGATTTTTATATCATAACATCAATAAAAACCATTAAAGTACTTACTTGGATGCCTCGTACCTCTTTCTAATAACAAAATACACACGTTAGTAACTTCAAGGAAAATAATAATCAAAACAATTAAATTAAATAATTGAAATTGAGATTTGGGACCAAACCCTCAGAAATTAAACCTTTCACGTCTAGGGCGAAGGCAACTTCGAATATGGCTAGGTGTTTCTAGATATAATGAATGCGGAATTTTGTATGTAAAAAGCAAGTTTAGAAAGAGAGAGAGAGAGAGAATCAGCCAAAAAGATAAAATATCAAAACAGAGCACTTGGCGCACGCAAAACGAAGTTGGCTCACGCAAAACAGAGTTGGCGCCAGCACCATGCGCCAATGGCTGGCGCCAGGCGCCATGCCTGGTTCAAGGTGCTGATTTCAAAAATTTACGCGTTTTTGTTTTTATCATATCTTTTGATCCGGAAGTCCAAATAAGGCATATAATATGTCGTTGGTAAGCTTTTAAAGTCTACTTTCCAACCCAATTAGAATCAGAATAAAATATTTTTTAGATAAAAAGATATGGCAAAAATAGTGGAAGGGTGTCAGTTTTGGATAAAGTTTCATGTCTCATTCATATCTTTTTCGTTATAACTCGGATTTAATATTATAATATATCATTGGAAATTAAAGATAATTTCAAGATCTATCCAACCATATAAAATTTGGATAAATATTATGAGGCACAAAAATAAAATCTGAATATATTCCACTTCGTACAAAACAAGGATTCTTAAAAGGAGTAGTTTTATTCAATTTCAAACTCTTTAAAACATAATTATCAATCCTAACTCCATTAGGATTTAAAAGAACCTTCTAGAATATTCTAGAAGACCATAATCAATCCTAATAGCTTTAGGAATGATAATTAATAATAGGCCCTCCTCTAGATCATTGGGCCGCATATAAGGCTCAAACCGGGCCCAGTTTGGTAAATTGGCCATAACTTCCTCAATATTCATTGGAATTGGGCTTATAATATATCGTTGGAAAGGTCTTTGCAAGCCCCATCCAACTAGGCTACTATTGGACCCATATCATGGACCAACCAAACTAGATTGGATTTTTTCTTAAAATAAGTTTTCAAAAACAGAGAGAAAAGAAAAGAAATTAAAACTATCCGCAACGCTAGACTTTCCACACTTTCACTTCATTCGATTATGATTCGACGCAAAAGGTACTCATCACTTGGTTTAGTTTTGAGGAGACACAAATGGGTGTCTAAAGAAGCCCCCAATTTGACTGAGTTTGGAGAAACGCAAGTTTCGAAAACAAAAGTCAAAGTATCGATAGGGACGGAGAATGACTCAGAACGTTCTGCGATCCTAAATCACTCTTGTAACGCCAATACCTGCAAAACTAGCGTTAGTTAAACAGATAAAAGAGTTAAGAAACGTGTATCTTGCACCGTCGAGCACACGTCTCTGAAAGTAACCGATTTGCTGCCGCTTTACTATTGTTTTGATGACCTCCTGCAAGCTAGAGAATGCAATCCCACTTGAAAACCGCTACGCTCGTAACTGCTTCCAAATTAGAAGATTGTTTCGCCTGAAACGATCCTCCTCCGCATTGATAATATTCCACGTCCAAGGGAATACTTATCGAAGATTGCTTCTCTTGAAACAAATCCTCATCCGTACTGATAATATTCCACGTCCAAGGGAATACTATCGAAGATTGTTTCTCTTGATACAATCCTCATCCGCATTGATAGTATTCCACATCCAAGGGAATACTATCGAAGATTGCTTCTCTTGAAACAATCCTCATCCGCATTGATAATATTCCCACATCCAAGGGAATACTATCGAAGATTGCTTCTCTTGAAACAATCCTCAGTTGCTTTTTTGACAACTTTCCACAATCTATGGAACGCCATCTTGCTGCTTGTTTTGATGATCTTCCGCAATCTAGGGAACGCCGTCGATCAATGTTGCTACATCTTGAGCCTTTTCTTGAGTCATAGTGGCAACCTTTCCAATCATAGAAAAAGTCGTCGAAGACCGCCTCATCATGAACCGCTCTTCTCATATCTTGGTGACAACCTCCACAATCTTAGCGAACGCCGTCGAAGACCGCCCATCTCGTGCTATCTTCTCAAATCTTGGGTGACAACCTCCACAATCTTAGCGAATGCCGTCGAAGACCGCCCATCTCGTGCTATCTCCTCAAATCTTGGGTAACAACTTCCACAATCTTAGCAAATGCCGTCGAAATAACTTTACTTGAAGTCATCCTCAGTTGTTGCGATAATATTCCAAAGAAAATTACCGAAGACCAACACTTGTCGATCTTTAAAGCTCGCTTTGCTTCTGCTAAAACCAATATGTTAGTGTCGTGATGAGCCAATTCTTTCATCAGGTCGACCACTTATTGTGATTGTAATGAAACTGACTACTTAATCATGTCAAAATTGCTTATAGGGGCTAACTGGCGTACCAAGGAACCCGAAATTGCTGTATGAGGTCGAAATCACCTTTCTGAGAGGCTTCGAGCTCTGTCGCTGCTAGAATATCTCTGGCGCCAAGAATTGACTCTGTCGCCGAACGCTGTGATAGGGTCTTCCCTATTCTGCTGCACCTGTATTTATTTATAGAACTTTGCCAATCTTTTTAATTATCTTAGGGTTGACCTAAGGCATAATGTTGCTTGACTTATTGACTTGACACGACTCAAGGTATAAACTTGACTCTCTGTGACTAACTGACTCAAGGTTGACTCGACTCAAAGTAAAATGACACGTGTGACTCGTGACCCGTGTCTGCATAGTGTTGACTCAATGTGCAAAAATTTTCCGTCATTTTTGTGGAGGGTACCGACTTTCTCCCGAAAAAGAAAGACGCGAAAAAGAATCGAAGTTTTGAAGGTGCATGTTGAATGAGCTTAGTCAAATGTTGTTTGATACTATCTCTCAAGGTGCAAGGATTAATCCATCCTAGGCTATCTCAATTGGCTCAATAATGAAAGTATTTGGGTAACTTAGGCACGGAGGCTAAGCACTTCATACTTAGTGATGCAATGACAATTATGATTGATGAGTGATGTGACAAGGCATGCTTCATCGTTATGTTAAGATTTCATTACAAAGGGTTCCTAAGGGAAATATATTTGGTCATGTATCTGTGATGTGTGTGATAGTGACAATAAAGTTAGGCTGCAAGGGCTAAGTGTGTGGAAAATATATTGAAAAGAGTCATATGGTGGTGACTCTTAGGCTAGGTAAGCTAATGATGTAGGGATCAAGCCCCCAATTCTAGCTCTAAATGAATAGGGATGAGAATAGGAAATCCCTTGATATGATCATGGTGTAAGTGTGTGAATGTGAATATAAATGCATTTTTATTACGGCCGCACCTCGATGTGAGGTTGCCTACGTATCCGTTAGGAATCAGGCCGAACGTAGCTCTAGCCGAACCTCGCAAAAATGTGTATACCTCAAAAAGGTCTTTTAAGGGTTGTAACGCGGTTAGGCTAAAGGTTATAGAATAAGGGGATAAAGGCTCAAGATCCTAGATAAGCCCCCCAAGGTGTGCAGCTTTGCTTTTAAATCTTTGTATTTTTATGCTTGAGTTTCTACTCTTTTTTAGCTCTCTTTGCTTTAGCATTTATTTTATTTTAATAAGTGTGGGCAATCCCAATCATGCGGTCTATCACTCACTTGGCATTCATGTTTCTCAGGCACGGTACCGAGCACTTGATAAGAGACGCAATCTGAGACGTGTTCATATCAAAGATATTTTCATATCAAAGACATTGGAACACTTGCCCTTTTGTACACTTTTATTTATATTTGCTTTTATTTTTATTTTTATCTTTTGAAATCACTCAAGCTTTTTTTAGAATTGCATAAGTTGCACACCATCCCATCCCAAGGTTAGGTAGATGTAGGTTGAAAAAAGAAAGGTCTATCGTTAGACGAGGCTCAAAGTGGTTTATGAAGAAAGGATTGTAAATTTGAAAGGTGAAAGGAGTTATGATGTGGCTACAAGGGGTGCCTCAAATCATTGGTATACCTTGTGCTTAATTCGACATGGATTTTTTGTTTTTTTATGCTATAAAAAGAAATGATCATATATGAGGAAATAAATGCTCATTTTATTAAAAGAAAATAAATAATGATCCTACAAAATAAATCTAAGGAGAATAAAAAGGGTTCCTATGCTAGACTTATTGGGGAAAAGGTAAATAAAAAAAGAAATAGTAAAAAGAGGTCGCGAAATCTTGTCGTTGAAGCTCGCCTCTTGTCTTGTGTTGTTTCCTTTATCATCACTCGCTCTTCTTGTTAACTGGAGGCATGGGAAGCTTGTTATTACCAATCAAATATTGGATAGCCTCCTTTAGCTTCCAATAGCTCTCAGTATTATGACCCCTACCTTGATGGTACTTGCAGTGTTCATCTGGATTCCAACTAGGCAATCTCTTTTCAGGTGCAGGATCTTGAATAGGTCTAATGGGAGTAATGAGTCCTTGGGCATGGAGTCGATCGAAGGCAGTATCGTAGCTAATCCCAATGGGGGTGAAGTCTTTCCTTAGTCGCTTCTTAGATCCTTGATTATCTATGGATAAAACTTCACTGAGATCAAAGGTACTAACATTGTTACTAGAGTGGGCGTTTTCGAAAGAAGAAGGATTTTCGTTCTTCTTTCCTTTCCATCCACCGTGGTTACTATTGTTAGTAGTTTTTTGCTCTGCGAGGTCATCTTCGATTTCAATTCCGATGTCATAAACGGCCTTGAAAGTATTCAAGTTGTGTTGATATTTTAAATGTTTCGAATACTTCTCTTGGAGATTATTGATAAACATCCTCATAGACTCCTTTTCGGTGGGGACCTCAATCATCTTAGCGGAAGTTTCCCTCCACTTATTAAAGAAAGAAGTAAAACCTTCATTCTCTTTTTGTCTTAGCATCTCAAGTTGTCTATGGTCGGTTTCAACTTGAATATTGCACTTGTACCTATCAACGAAAGCATTTACTGTAGATTCCCAGGTAGAGGTTTTCTCTTTTTTAAGGGAGAAGTACCATTGTTGGCAAACGGTTTCAAGAGATAGAGAGAACAGAGAGGGGAAAACCTTCTTATCGATACTCTTAATACTCATTATGGTTTCAAAAGCTCTTAGATGAAAGTAAGGATTATCTATTGCCTTGAATTTTGGGATGTCAGTGGCGTTGAACTTATGCGGAAGAAGTTCCTTGTCCAGCGAGACCCCTTGTGAACTCATGCCCTGAAATTTATAGTCACTAGATAGCTTCCTCAAACTTTCTTGCATGAGGTTCATTTGTTGTTGCTTCACGGGATCATCGATCTTGAGTGTGAGTAGCTTCAGTGTCTCAGTCACGTTAGTTAATTGAATCCTAAGTTCATTAACTTCCTCTTGAGTTGCCATTATCTTCTTAGCCTTCCTCTTTTGACGAATCGGTTTATCAAAAAGTAAGACTTGAACAAAGGTGTTGTCCTTGATTAATCACCCTTCTCTCCTCGACCAAGTACTGTGGAAAAGGAATTTGGGGATATTCATTGTTAATTATTTGACTCAAACTTTATTCAACATGCAATGGATGGAGGAAGTGAAGAAAGATTGGAATAGAGCGTGAAGGAAAATGATGTAGATGGAGGTGGAGGGATATGAAGAAATAGGAATAGAATGTACCCCCCAACTCAAATGGCGGAAAAAAAACCGACTCATGCATGAACCTAAAACATGGTCATGGTGATATGTACTCAAAGTGTGTGCTAAGACTAGTGAGTGTAGGTGATATGTTAAGACTCGTGTCATGACCATGTGGCTAGACTATGTGACTAGACTCAATTAAAGACGAAGTTAAGACTTCACGTATATGCCTTAAACTAGACAGACTGTCGTATTTTAGTAATAACTTTTTATCTCTGACTCTGATTTGGACGAAACCAACGCCAAATTAAAGATAAAACTCGGGGCTACAGATCCATAGGTTGTACAACTCGTATTTCTTCCTAGAACTCCGGCTATGACCAAAACAAGTTGACGCTTGTGCAGTACATGGGAATAAAAATCCGGGTTGACTTAAAGGAACTATGACTCGATTTTATGTTTATTTATTAGCTCAAATTAATTAATTGATTAATTAAACAAAGTCCTTTAGTCATTAATCAGTTAATTTAGTCTTAATACAAGTCAAACAAACGGTTAGGAAAAATCACATAGAGTATGCACAACAAATAATGCACAATTAGTCAAGTAGGCACAATATGATGCAATGAGTTTGCAACCTAACCATGGCTCTAGTTCTCTAAAGTTCGGGATATGGGTTAGTCAAAAGAGGGTCCATGGTTAATTGTCTGGATGCACCGCGCGGAAGCCTAACCGTGAAGGGTTGGCTCGAGTGGATGGGACACCGCGAGTTTAGAAAAAAAAAAAAACTCGCTTCCATGATTTGGTGAATTCAACATCTCGGTTGTACCCTTTGTTGCACGGAGCGTTCAATCGGGTAGATAGAGCATGAATTCCCAGATGGTTATTTCCATATGTAGAACACATATGGGTTTCATAAAAGTGAGGAAAAATTCAATCAGGAAGTAGGATCGAGCAAACAATACGAAAAACTGGTCGAAATTAGAACGCATATTTCTGGCTCGGTATTGGGGGAAATTGGCGCCAGCAAACAGAGATTGGCGCCAGCTTTTAACTGTAGCGCCTGGCGCCAATACTAGCGTCTGGCGCTACGACTAGAATGCTGGCGCCAAGCTTTGGCCCCTGACGCTTCTTCCCACATGCCTCAGAAGCTTTCTGTGCTCAATAAAATTTTCCAGTTTCGCGCGGTGTTATTTCATTCCTAGTTGTAAAAGACATTCCTCAAATTTCCTACGTGTAAAATCCTATGTTTTTAACTCATTACGGATGGTCTTTTCAATGAGATCTTTTTTATGCATATGACAATAATGTTAATAAAAATTACGCACATGAAATACTTAGAACTTTTCAAGTCTCATCCACTCATTCTAAATCATTGCCGAAAAAATTCAGGAATTAAAATAGAAATCCTCCCCAGTGGAGTCGCCAAAAACTGTAGGGAATATTTTCAAGCTTTAATCCCACTAGCTTGAACCCCACTGTGATCATACACTAAAGTACGGTGGCGTCCAAAAGGGAAGAAGATAGAGCAAAAGAGGCGCCAACAAGTTTTTTAGGAACTTGTAAACCGTTCATAGGATGAAGGTTACACCCCTTAACGATCCAAGAGATCGTCAACTCTAGGGGTGAGCAAAATTATTGGGTACCCGGTTTTGGACCCGGAATTGGTTAGGACCCGCCGGGTCCAGAACTGGAACTGGTGCAACCGGTTCCGGGTCCAGATCCAAAAATCAGGAACCGGTTATAACTGGTTCCAGTTCCAGTTCTTGATTTTACGGACTCGGTACCCACCGGGTACCCGAAACTGGTTGCATTGCTTTAAAAATATGTTATTCGTGGCCTACTCTGAATATATGGGGCATAATTATCTATTAGGCCTTATAATTTCCTAGCCCACACTTTATTTCTAACCTAATTAGTCACCATATATTTAAGGAGTACTTTTTTTTTAACTCATGTTTTTTTCATTTCATCACCCACCAAAAACCACTCATAATTTCTACTTTCATCCGTCAAACATCAAACTCCAATTTGATGATTATTTCACCCAACTTAAATTAATCACTCCATTCTTATCTTTTTCCCAAATTCTTGTATCTAAATCCACTTTTTTCCATCCTTAATTTTTATTTGTACAATAGAAAGAGGTAAAAGATGAAGGTGGTGAAGAAGAGGCCGAAAACAGATGAAGATTAAAGATGAATCAAGCTTACATACTCTCTTATTCTAAGTTTTAGGGATGATTTGTGTGATTTCAGGCTAATAAATTTATGAAAAAGCCATGATTATGTAATACAACTCGAGTTTGCTACTATACATTCTCTAAATGCTCAGATCTACTTTTTTTTCATCTTTATTTTCTGCAATTTTCATATAATACTTTTAGGTTTAATTTTGTTTTTTAAATAAATATAATTTTTGTTTATCGATCAAATCAGATTTTTCCTTTGGATATGTAACCGGGTACCCGGTTCTGGAACCGGTTACCACCAGTTCCAGTTCCAGTTCTAAATATTCTGGACCCGGTTATACCGGTTCCGGGTCTGGTTCCGAAATCTAGGACCCGGTACAAACCAGTTCCAAGACCAGTTCCTTCGTTTTTCACCGGGTACCCGGTTGTGCTCACCCCTAGTCAACTCCATAAGGTCTAGAACCAAACAAGGGTTCGGGGATGATGGTACAAATCTAACCTAAAAGAGATTGAACCTGCCCTAATAATAGGCCTCTACTTTATTCTGATCGTATTCATGTGCTCTTTCTGACTAACATGCAATCAATAGGATTAACCCTAAACCTGTTTATCTATGTTGGTTGAATATTAATGCACAAATAAATCTATTATTGGCGATCACTTGAATTATAATCACAATTAACCCTAAACAAGATTATTAATTATCTTATTAAGCGTGATTACAAGTACAAATTCCCTTTAACATGCATAAAGGTGATCAAGCAATAACAATAAATCAAGCAACATAATAATAATCAATATCATGACAATAATTATAATCATCATAATAAAATAATAATCATAAAAATAATAAAAATCATAAATTATAACAATTATAATCATAATCATGTTCATGTTCATATTAAAGCATAATAAAAATAGCAAGATCCTAGGCATGATACTAACAAGATTAATAACAAACCCTAGCATGTCACTAAGCAATAAAAATCAAGTCTTTAGCCCTAACATGATACTAACAACCATAAATGTTAGGAAGAGCATAGGAAGCATCGCAACAATCATATTTAATATTAAAAAATACCCTAGACATGATACTAGGAATATCATAATAACAATTTAAACATGATTTTTATATCATAACATCAATAAAAACCATTAAAGTACTTACTTGGATGCCTCGTACCTCTTTCTAATAACAAAATACACACGTTAGTAACTTTAAGGAAAAAAATAATCAAAACAATTAAATTAAATAATTGAAATAGAGATTTGGGACCAAACCCTCAGAAATTAAACCTTTCACGTCTAGGGCGAAGGCATCTTCGAATATGGCTAGGTGTTTCTAGATCTAATGAATGCGGAATTTTATATGTAAAAAGCCATTTTAGAAAGAGAGAGAGAGAGAGAGAATAATCAAGAAAACTTGATGAGGATTGGTGAATGAAAACGAAGTTTTTAATACATTATATATATAGAAAATCAGCCAAAAAGATAAAATATCAAAACAGAGCACTTGGCGCACGCAAAATGAAGTTGGCGCACGCAAAATAGAGTTGGCGCCAGCACCAGGCTATTGGTGCCAGGCGCCAATGGCTAGCACCAGGCGCCAATGACTGGCGCCAGGCCTGGTTCTAGGCGCTGATTTCATAAATTCACGCGTTTTGTTTTTTGTTTTTTAAAGTCTACTTTCCAACCCAATTAGAATCAGATTAAAATATTTTGTAGATAAAAAGATATGGCCAAAATAGTGGAAGGGTGTCAGTTTTGGATAAAGTTTCATGTCTCATTCATATCTTTTTCGTTATAACTCGGATTTAATATTATAATGTATCATTGGAAATTAAAGATAATTTCAAGATCTATCCAACCATATAAAATTTGGATAAATATTATGAGGCACAAAAATAAAATCTGAATATATTCCACTTCGTACAAAACAAGGATTCTTAAAAGGAGTAGTTTTATTCAATTTCAAACTCTTTAAAAAATAATTATCAATCCTAACTCCATTAGGATTTAAAAGAACCTTCTAGAATATTCTAGAAGACTATAATCAATCCTAATAGCTTTCTGAATGATAATTAATAATAGACCCTCCTCTAGATCATTGGGCCGCATATAAGGCTCAAACCGGGCCCAGTTTGATAAATTGGCCATAACTTCTTCAATATTCATCGGAATTGGGCTTATAATATATCGTTGGAAAGGTCTTTGCAAGCCCCATCCAACTACACTACTATTTGACCCATATCATGGACCAACCAAACTAGATTTGCTATTTTCTTAAAATAAGTTTTCAAAAACATAGAGAAAAGAAAAGAAATTAAAACTATCCGCAACGCTAGACTTTCCACACTTTTACTTCATTCGAGTATGATTCGACACGAAAGGTACTCATCATTAGGTTTGGTTTTGGGGAGACACAAATGGGTGTCTACAGCTACTTACCAACGTGCAGCAACTGCCTTACTCCATGACATGATGCATAAAGAAGTCGAAGTATATGTCGACGACATGATTGTAAAATCAAAAGACCGTCCAGGGCATCAAATAGCCTTAAGGAAATTTTTTGAAAGGCTAAGAAAATATAATATGAGGTTGAATCCAGCTAAGTGTGTTTTTGGAGTCACCTCAAGCAAGCTTTTGGGTTATGTCATAAGCTTAAGAGGAATAGAGATAGACCCAACCAAGATCAAAGCGATCATGTGAATGCCACCGCCCAAGACTGAGAAACAGATTCGAGGATTTATTGGCCGGTTGCAATATATAAGTAGGTTCATAACAAAATTGACGACAATATGCGAACCAATCTTCAAAAAGCTCAAGAAGAACGTACCAGTAATATGGGATGACGAGTGTCAAAAAGCCTTTGAAAAGATAAAATCCTATCTCGCAAATCCTCCCGTATTAGCACCAGCACTTCCCGGAATACCTCTCAGATTATATTTAACGGTTACCAAAGAGACAATGGGAGCCATGCTAGCACAAGAAGTAGAAGGCAAAGGGAATGCAATCTACTATCTAAGCAAAAAGATGCTCGAATACAAAGCACGCTATACACCACTCGAGAAGTTGTGCCTCGCCTTGGTGTGGGCCACAACCAAGTTAAGACATTACATGCTAGTAAATACCGTCTTCGTGGTCTCCCGATTAGATCCACTCAAGTATCTATTTGAGAAATCTACACTCAATGGACGCTGTAGGCGTCGCTCGAAGTGCGCCTACGTTAAAGCATGTTGTGAATATGCTTAGCACTCTTAGGAAGTGGGAACTGACATAATACGATTAGGGACAAGGAAAGTAGGGAGCCGGCAACAAGTTTTTATGGAACTTGTAAACCGTTCACGGATCATAAAAGACAACCACGAATAAGGGACAACTATAGGCAACAACGATTGACCCGTGAAGGTTACACCCCATTCATAATCCATGAAATTACTAACTCCATATGGTTCGGAACCACGAAAGGAGGATCGGGGATGATGGTACGAAGTGAGTCATGGAGTCACATTCGCCCGTATTGGCCTCTACTCGATTCTTATAGTGAAAAGTGATTCCTGCGATCTTAAAGGCATACAAACAAAATATTCAATTTGCTCCAAACTATTATTTAACTAAATTGGTTGAATATTAATGCACACATATAATTCTAAAATATTGGTGATCACTTGAATTAATTAACAAGATTAAAAAGGATGCTAAACCGATTGTCCAAATTATCTTATTAAGCGTGATTTTCAATTACATATTCCCTTTAACGTGTAATATGGTGATCAATAAATATAATAGAATAAACATTAATATTGGAAACAATTTAATCACAATTCCAACAACATAAAATCGTTAGAAAAATAATAGAAATAAAAGGAACATGATTCTTACTTTGATTCTATTTGTTTGCAACTACAAAATAATAAACGAGTTAGTAACTTCAAGGAAATAATAAAACAATAATTAAATTAAATTAAATAAAGTAGAGTTGATTTGGGGCCAAACCCTCAAACAGTTCTACCTTTCACGCCTTGGCTTAAGGACAGAACCACGAGTAAAGTATGGACTCCTTTGAGCACTTGAAGAAGGAATTTTGAAATGAAAAAAGGTAGGCTAGTTTTTAGGCTAAAGCATAAAAGAGAGAAAAATAACCAGAGAATTAATTGATGCCCCGTACATCAGAAATGAGGGGGTATTTATAGGGAAAATGTGCTGAGGGAGCACACGGAACCCTAAAATGATAAAAACCCTAAAAAAGTATCCCGTGACACGGCAAACTGTACCGTGACACGGGAA
Organism: Chenopodium album; assembly: GCF_948465745.1. Lineage (NCBI taxonomy): Eukaryota > Viridiplantae > Streptophyta > Magnoliopsida > Caryophyllales > Amaranthaceae > Chenopodium > Chenopodium album. Next base: position 47,787,106 of record NC_137839.1, read on the forward strand.
GTCCCAACGTCAGACGACAAACTTTCCCATAACACGGTACATTTTTAGTGTGACGCGGGAAATTTTCAGAAAACGGGAAAGAAAACGCGTTAAGGGTTTACGCGGAAAAGACACGGAATGTCCCGTGTCACGGCAGACTTCCCGTGTCACGGGAAATCCCACCGTCAGACGGGAAGGATTCCCGTGACACGGTGGCTGTCTACCGTGGCGCGGGAATTTCCAGCCCACTTTTCCGTCTAAATACATTTTTAACCCTAATTTCATTCGGCATTTTAAGTGCCGATTGATAATTTCGGGCCTTTTCTGACTAATTATTATTTGGGATAAAATAAGAAAATAATTAAATAAAAATAAACAAAAGGTTTGGGCCAAAAATATAATAAAAAAGGGTTTGGGCTAAAATTAAATAATAAGTTTGGGCTGACATAAAAAACTATGCTTTTACCAAACATCAAGACCAATCCATGGACCGTTCAAAAATATGAATTTAATCAAATACGATTTTTTAAGCACTCTCGGGATTAAATACTGAACCCGACCAATAGTGGCGGTGAAAGGTTGTTCATCATCGGGTTTGGTTTTGGGGAGACATTTTTGGGTGTTTACAGAAGCCCCCACTTTGACTGAGTTTGTAGAAACGTCAGTTTCGAAAACGATAGTCAAAGTAGCCGATAGGGACGGAGAATGATTTAAGACGTTCTGCGATCCTAAATCATTTTGTATATGCCAATACCTGCAGAAAAATGTTAATTCTACAGATAAAAGGGTAAAAGGATAGAATACGTATCTGGCACCAGTGTATCGGTGACAAACGAACTTGGCAGCTTCCTATGCTTGAAGGAATCTACCGAGTGACATTTATTGAAACGCTTTCCATGCTTGAGGAAAGCCGACTGAAGAGCTTGGTAGCTTTCTAAGCCTGAAGAAACCTACCGGATAATACTTTCCATGCCTGAGGAAAGTCGACGAATGAATTTGGTGTCATTCTATGCTTGAAGAAATCCACCGATAATGCCTTCCATGCTTGAGGAAAGCCGACAAAGGAATTTGGCGGTTTTCTATACTTGAAGAAAAATCCACCGATAACGCTTTCCATGCTTGAGGAAAGCCGACTTGGCGGTTTTCTATACTTGAAGAAAAATCCACCGATAACGCTTTTCATGCCTGAGGAAAGCCGACTTGGCGGTTTTCTATACTTGAAGAAAAATCCACCGATAACGCTTTCCATGCTTCAGGAAAGCCGACTTGGCATACTTGAAGAAAAATCCCCCGATAACGCTTTCCATGCCTGAGGAAAGCCGACGATTGCTTAACTTTGCAAGTGTATGATGGTTCGATTATCCCCGAACATGGGCCGCAGATGATTCACACCTTTTAGTCGACTATCCGACCATATTAGGTGCTTAAAATGCCGAAAAATAGACTTTGATGCTTGCTAGGGGTAAAATGGTAATTTTAGTCCCCTTTAAGTATCAGTTAGAATTTTCCACGTAATTCCAGCGAAAAATAACTGTCTAATTTACGCAAAAAAAATCGTGCAACCTTAGTCAAAATGTCAGGAATATTCGCAAATAACTGTACAAAGCCACTGTGTCGCAAAAAATATTCCCGTGACACGGCACGGGTCCCCGTCACGCGGAGCTGTTTCCCGTGACGCGGCAAGGGGGTCCCGTGGCGCGGGAATTTGCTGGCTGAAAATTTGGTCAACTGGCATCTTTGACCAGTCAAAGCTTGTGCACCACACAATATATGACTGTTACGTGGGAACAGGGTCCGTTGCACGGGATGTTTTGGTTTTAAATATCAAACATTTTTCTCATTTTGCTCATCCACCATTCCTCTTTCTTGTCCGATTTTCACCCAAAGAAATTTTTTTTTTTGCTCTATTTTCCGTGTCTCGGCGGCTTCTCACCGACGCTCGGAGCTCGTTCCCATCAGCCGGCATACATCACCGTGTCACGGCGGTTCTGCTTCCTCTCTCTCTCTTTTTTTTTCGCTGCGACTTGCTGTTGTTCACTTGCTGTTGTTCGTTGGTGTTGTTGCTGCACATCGGAGCTCCGGCGACCTTTGTTATTGCCGTGACACGGGACTTGATCCCCGTGACACGTCACTCTTCCACCGAGCCGCGGCCAAGCTCAACCGTGTCACGGCGGCTGCGCTGATCTCCGAGGTTTTTTCGAGCTTTTAAAGCTCAAATCCTCACCAATTCTGCTCTAATTTCTTGCTACTTTCCTCATTTTCGTTTCTCTACGAGGACCCATGTAAGTTTCCTTTGATTTTGTCTCGAATTTGCTTCAAATAAGTAATTTCTTGAAAAAAAATCAATTTGGTGGGGGTTTTTGATTTTGAGGTTTTATGTTGAAATTCTTGCCATGAATTTACTTGTATATGTATGTATGTGTGTTAGTGTGAAATTTGAGACAAAAATTGTATGATTTGATGAAGAATTGAGCAAATCACCATTTTTGGGTACTACTTTTTGTGAAATGACGTTCTTGTTGTTCATGTTACTTCTTTGCACTTGAAATGGTGAAATATTGGTGGTAGATCTTGTAAAATATGTCATGATGTGTTGTTTCATCATTTTTGTGCAATTTCGAAACATATTTCGTGTATGTACTATATTGTCATGGAGAACATAGTATCATGCGGCTAGGAGAACTGTAGTATTAGTTTGTCATGGAGAAACTAAATACTATAAATACTTCCATAATTTTGCCAATTTTTAGCCTTGAGGTAAAAATTTGGCGTATAATGCAATAAACAACTAAATAACTTAGGAAATGATGCTAAGCGTTTAGATTTTTTATAAAAATGCAACTTGAATTAAATGTCTTAGGAAATTATGCTAAGCATTTAGATCTTTATAATAGCATGCTTAGGCGACGAGATCGCGATCTTTCTACCCATGGCCGGCATCAGGCTTTTCGGGAGGACACTCCCACTATTCCTGAGGGTATGGACGACGATGCCTTAGAGTCCGAGCCTCGGGCTTCTACGAGTAGAGGTAGGTGGGTTCCACCTCTGTGGACTCCAGACCAGTTGGTTTTCTGCCGTGAAAACCATGTTTCCCATCGCCCACTCTCCGGCATAGTCAATGGCACACTTCGCCACCACGGTTCTGGAGCCGGCGATTTGATTCCTCGACTTCCCCAGATCATTACGAGGGATCCTGCTACGAACGCCCTATGGGAATCGGCTGGTTTAGTAGATTTCTATACGGCAGTTGTAGGGTTTCGCAGCCCCCGGGGTTGCGGTGCGACGATCGTTCGCGCATTGTTGGAGTATTTTTGGGATACTACCAACACTTTTCATTTTGCTTGGGGGGAGATGACAGTGACCCCTCTGGACTTCAGTATGATTAGCGGGCTGCGCTTCACTGACCGGGTCGTAGCTCAAATGTCTGATTTGTCTTGGAGATCGGCTGAGGCAGCTGATTTGTTAGGTCCGATCGTTCAGCATATCAGGACCCGACCAGTGTCTCGAGGTGGTCCTAGGAGCGGGCGATCGGAGCTGGCTTCAGTTTTAGCTCGTGGCTTCGACATGGAGGATACATCGGCTGAGCAGCGAGTGCGGATTTTCATTCTGATTCTGATCTCCATGACCCTTTCTCCTGATAGGAGTTCACGCGTACTCCTTTGCTACCTCCCCTCTTTGGTCAGGATCCATGAGATAGGATCCTATAGGTGGGCCAGCCTCGGATACGCCGACCTTCTCTTATCGCTACGTCATGGGTGTCGGCAGTTGAACGACGAGTCTCCCATCACTGTCTATGGTCTGTGGAGAGTCGTAGAGGTGATGATTTTTTCCTCTTTTTGTTTCACTTTAACTTGTTCGACTCATGTGCTCAAAGATTACTTTTCATTGCAGCTATGGTTCTATGAGTACTTCCCAGGCTTGGCTCCTCGCCGGCGTCGTGGAGCGGTCCATGATTTCCCTGTCTGGGCCAGCTGGCGTGATCGAGGAGAGTCACGGGTTGAATCTGTCCCTGCGCTGTGTGGGCTACTACGCCAAGGCACCTCTTCTGTTGGCGTAAGAATTAGTGTTGTTGCCTGTTATTTTCCCTCTGACGTTTCCGTTGTTTCACGCCAACTTTTTATGGTTTTCAGGTTGCCATTGATGTCCAGTATCGTCCTTAGGCCGGGATGACTAATCTTCCTGAGGCCTTGCGTCTTTCAGCGCACCGCACCATTTTGGTTGGTACCGGACGCTTTGTCTGGTATTTAGGGGAGCGTGTCGTTCGTCAGCATAGCGGCGATCGCTTTGTGGTACCCTCATCTCCACCAGAGTCGATGCTGGACTCACGCTTGATTAGGGAGTTGATAAACAGGGGAGAGCGCTATACTTTTCCATGGCAGGAGCTTGTGCACATGGAGAGTGATTATGCGCAGGACTTGCTTCGCTCTCTGGCTCCTCCACCCCGTCTTCCTAAGGTATGATTTCTTTTGAGGATCTTTGTTACTAGTCTCTGTTTTAAATAGTCGAATAACTTGATTATTCGATTATTTTTTCAGACGACTATTCGCCCTGTGGGGAGGATCGAGATTCCGCCTCAGTCTGTCCGCTATCCAGGGCCGATTGGTATCACCGAGGACCAAATTGCTGACGCGCCAGAGGGTTACAGACAGGCGCAGGAGTCTCTGCCCGAGGTCTTTGAGCCGGCAAGTTTTTTGATGCATTATTCATCCTTTTAACACCGCTTGTTACTAACTTTTCTTTGCTTTATCCTCAGCCTAACCGCCCGGAAATGATGGGATTCATGAAGCTGGTTGACGCCCTGAAGTACTGCATCATCAAGCTTCGGCGTGGTGCGAGTTGTCGGAGCTCTAGCGACGTTCTTGAGGTATCATTCATTCGTTTTTTTTTACTTCTTCCATTTGTTTTATTTTGCATTGTTGACACCTTTTGATTTTGTATCTTTCAAGAGCAACGGAGGTCCCGCTCGCGCTCGAGTCATAGAGGCTCGGACGACGAGGAGCTTGGTCGTGGTAGACGATCTCCTGAGATTCACCGGCGTTCTCATTTTAAGCGAGAGCCTCAGATTACTCAGCCATTTCAGGAGGCTCAGTGGCAGCAGCCTCAGTCTTCCCAGCGCTTTCCGGGCCAGAGTCAGGGGCAGTGGCAGTCGTTTTCACAGCCTCCACAGCCTGAGATTGGGTCTGTTTTGACTCCCGTGGATTCTGGTTCATTTTCAGCTCCATTGTCTAGGATTCCTCCATCGGTGTCGGGCTTGTTCTTAGTGTCGATGTATGGGATGATGCCTCCACCGAAGATTCCCGCGTCTTTGAGCCAGTCTACACCGTTTGTCGACTGGACGGGTCCTGCCTTGAGTTTGACTACTGCTGGGGTCGCAGGGACTAGTAGGGACACTACTCCCCGTACTCGGATGATGGAGGGACTCTTTGGCTCACCGTTCCCATATTCATAGGGTGGAGATGATAATGATTCTGGCTCTAGGGACTTCTGACCGAGGGTTTTTATTTGTACATACTATGATGACACTTGACATGTTTATTTATTATGACTCTTTTGTACATTATTCACAGTTTATGTATTTATCATTGTGTGTTAGTGTGTGCTTGAGACTTATTGTGTGTGATCATGTATTTATTAATGACGCGACAAAAAACGTAAGTGGAGTAATGGAGGGTACCGACCTTCCCCAAAAGAAAAAGAAATAAAAAGACAAATAAATAGAATAAGTAAATAAAAAGATAAAGAGAAAAATAAAAAAATAAAATATTAAAGTGATGAATAAATAAATAAATAAAATAAAGATAATAATTGTAGACACCCATTTGTGTCTCCCCAAAACCAAACCCAGTGATGAGTACCTTTCACGTCGAATTGAATCATAATCGAATGAAACGAAAGTGTGGAAAGTCTAGTGTTGCGGAAAGTTTTTAATTTCTTTACTTTTCTCTCTGTTTTTGAAAACTTATTTTAAGAAAACAGCCAATCCAGTTTGGTTGGTCCATGATATGGGTCCAATAGTAGTGTAGTTGGATGGGGTTTGCAAAGACCTTTCCAATGATATATTATAAGCCCAATTCTGATGAATATTGAGGAAAATATGGCTAATTTACTAAACTGGGCTCGGTTTGAGCTTTATGTACGGCCCAATTATCTAGGGGAGGGCCTAATATGATTTATCATTGCTAATGCAATTAGGAATGGTTTTAGTCTTCTAGAATCTTCTATAGGGTTCTTTTCATTCCTAATTCAATTAGCATTGATAAGTTGACTTTGTTAACTTTTCAGAGTTTTAAATAAGATCAAATTTTCGAAGAAATTATATTATTTTTTCTTCCAGTACGGTAAATTTATCAGATTATCGAAAACGTGTTGAAATCCAGTTTGGCGTCCAACCCCAGGCCTTGGCGCCAACCTTGTTTTGCGTGCGCCAGACTCTGTTTTGTTAATTTTATCTTTTTGGCTGATTTTCTCTATAAATAACGTATTAAAACTCCGTTTTCGATAACCAGATTTCATCAATTCTTATTTCAATTCACCAACTCTCATCAAGATTTTCTTGATTATTCTCTCTCTCTTTTTCTAAACTAGCCTTTTCTCAAATACAAAATTTCGCATTCGCAAGATCTAGAAACACCTAGCCATATTCGAAGTTGCCTTCGTCCTAGACGTGAAAGGTTTTAATTTCTGAGGGTTTGGTCCCAAATCTCTATTTCAATTATTTAATTTGATTGTTTGATTATAATTTTCCTTGAAGTTACTAACGTGTGTATTTTGTTCTTAGAAAGAGGTTCGAGGCATCAAAGTAAGTACTTTAATTTATTTATTGATATTACGATGTAGATATCATGTTTAGATTGTTATTATGATTCCTAGTATCATGTCTAGGGTAATTTTAATATTAAATATGATTGTTGTGATGCTTCCTATGCTCTTCCTAATATTTATGATTGTTAGTATCATGTTAGGGCTAAATATTTGATTTTTAATGCTTAGTGACATGCTAGGGTTTGTTATTAATCTTGTTAGTATCATGCCTAGGATCTTGCTATTTTTATTAACATGAACATGATTATGATTATAATTGTTATGATTTATGATGACTATGAATATTATAATTTATTATTATTTTGATGGTGATTATTTTATTTATGATTATTATTATTATTATTATATGATTATTATTATTCTTCATGATTATTATTTATTATGTTGCTTGATACATATTATATTTATTCTTTATTGCTTGATCACGCCTTTTATGCATGGTAAAGGGAATTGGTACTTGTAATCATGCTTAATAAGATAATTAATAATCTTGTTTAGGGTTAATATGATTATAAATTCAAGTGATCGCCAATAATAGTTTATTTGTGCATTAATATTCAACCAACATAGATAAACAGGTTTAGGGTTAATCCTATTGATTGCATGTTAATCAGAAAGCGCACATGAATAAGAGCAGAATAAAGTAGAGGCCTATTATTAAGGCAGGTTCAATCTCTTTTAGGTTGGATTTGTACCATCATCCCCGAACCCTTATTTGGTTCATGACCTTATGGAGTTGACGATCTCTTGGTTTGTTAAGGGGTGTAACCTTCACCTCGTGAATGGTTTACAAGTTCCTAAAAAACTTGTTGGCGACTCTTTTGGTCTATCTTCTTCCCTTTTGGACGCCACCGTACTTTAGTGTATGATCACAGTGGGGTTCAAGCTAGTGGGATTAAGGCTTAAAATTATTCCCTACAGTTTTTGGCGACTCCACTGGGGAGGATTTCTATTTTAATTCCTGAATTTGTTTCGGCAATGATTTAGAATGAGTGGATGAGACTCGAAAAGCTCTAAGTATTTCATGTGTGTAATTTTGATTAACATTATTGTCATATGCATAAAAAGGATCTCATTTGAAAGACCATCCGTAATGAGTCAAAAACATAGGATTTTACACGTAGGAAATTTGAGGAATGTCTTTCACAACTAGAACCGAAATAACACCGCGCGAAACTGGAAAATTTTATCGAGCACAGAAAGCTGCTGAGGCATGAGGGAAGTAGCGTCAGGAGCCTGAGCTTGGCGCCAACATTTTAGTTGTAGCGCCAGACGCCAGTATTGGCGCCAGGCGCTACAGTTAAAAGCTAGCGCCAGTCTCTGTTTGCTAGCGCCAATTTCCCCCAATACCGAGCCAGAAATACGCGTTCTAATTTCGACCAGTTTTTCGTATTGTTTGCTCGATCCTACTTCCTGATTGAATTTTTTCTCACTTTTCTGAAACCCATATGTGTTCTACATATGGACATAACCCTCTGGGAATTCATGCTCCATCTACCCAATTGACCGCTCCGTGCAACAAAGGGTACATCCGAGATGTTGAATTCACCAAACCATGGAAGCGAGTTTTTTCTAAAGCTCGCGGTGTCCCATCCACTCGCGCCAACCCTTCACGGTTAGGCTTGTGTTGACTTGTGTTGAGATTAAATAAATTCTATGTTTCTCTTAACCGTTTGTTGACTTGTGTTGAGATTAAATAAATTAATGACTTAAAGAACTTTGCCTAATTAATTAATTATTTAATTTGAGTCGAGTCAATAAAATCTAATTTTTCAATCGGAATTGACCTAATACGACCTTAGGCATACCCCAGTTGACTAATAACACCGAAAACAGTCCCAGACCGAAGCTCCACTATTGGCGCCAAGGTCTGAGCTGTAGCGCCACACTATGGAGTGTAGCGCCTGACGATAGCAATGTTGTCTGGCGCCAAGCTCCGCAGTGTGACGCCAGTCTTGTCGCTTGGCCGACAGTTCGGATTATTGGTCGAGTCATCACCTAGTGTCTAATTAACCAGTTTGCTAATTAATTCGGTTAATTTTTGCTGTCGATAACACCTTGTCGAGTCATTAATCGAGTCTAAGTCACATAGTCTAGCCACATGGTCATGACACGAGTCTTAACATGTCACCTACACTCACTAGTCTTAGCACACACTTCGAGTATGCATCACCATGACCATGTCTTAGGTTCATGCACAAGTCGGTCTTTTCCGTCATTTGAGTTGGGGGGTACATTCTATTCCTAGTTCTTCATATCCCTCCACCTCCATCTACATCATTTTCCTTCACGCTCTATTCCAATCTTTCTTCACTTCCTCCATCCATTGCATGTTGAATAAAGTTTGAGTCAAATAATTAACAATAAGTATCCCCAAATTCCTTTCCCACAGTACTTGGTCGAGGAGAGAAGGGCGATTAATCAAGGACAACCTCTTTATTCAAGTCTCTCTTTTTGATAAACCGATTCGTCAAAAGAGGAAGGCTAAGAAGATAATGGCAACTCAAGAAGAAGTCAATGATCTTAAGAACCAACTGGCTACTGTGACTGAGACACTGAAACTTCTCGCACTTAAAGTCGATGACCCTGTGAAGCAAACAAGATCCCATTGCCTCTAGCTAGCGAGAAGACTGGGTGATGATGAAGCGAACAACATAAGACAAGAGGCGAGCTGCAATGACAAGATTTCATGACCTCTTTTTTCTATTTCTTTTTCATTTTTTCCTTTCCCCAATAAGTCTAGAATAGGCACCTTTCTTTTCCCTTAGATTAATTTTTGTAGATTCTTTATTTATTTTCTTTTAATAAAAATGAGCATTTATTTCCTTGCATATGATCATCACATTGCATTGCAAAAAAAAAATAAAAAAAAAAGAAAAAAAAAATCCATGTCGAATTAAGCACAAGGTATACCAATGATTTGAGGCACCCCTTGTAGCCACATCATATCTCCTTTCACCTTTCAAATATACAATCCTTTCTTCATAAGCCACTTTGAGCCTCGTCTAACGATAGACCCTTCATTTTTTCAACCTACATCTACGTAACCTTGGGATGGGATGGTGTGTAACTTATGCAATTCTAAAAAGCTTGAGTGATTTCAAAAGATAAAAATAAATAGCAAAAATAAGCAAGCAAAAATAAATAAAAGTGTACAAAAGGGCAAGTGTTCCAATGTCTTTGATATGAAAATATCTTCGATAAGAACACGTCTCAGATTGCGTCTCTTATCGAGTGCTCGGTATCGTGCCTGAGAAACATGAATGCCAAGTGAGTGATAGACCGCATGATCGGGATTGACCACACTTATAAAAATAAATTAAATGCTAAAGCAAAAGAAAGAGCTAAAAAAGAGTAGAAACTCAAGCATAAAAATATAAAGATTCAAAAACGAGGTTGCACACCTTGGGGGCTTATCTAGGGTCTTGAGCCTTTATCCCCTTCTATAACCTTTAGCCTAACCACGTTACAACCCTTAAAAGACCTTTTTGAGGTATAGACACACTTGTGCGAGGTTCGGCTAGAGCTACGTTCGGCCTGATTCCTAACGGATACGTAGGCAACCTCACATCGAGGTGCGGCCGTAATAAAAATGCATTCATATTCACATTCACACACTTACACCATGATCATATCAAGGAATTCCCTATGCTCATCCCTATTCACTTAGAGCTAGACTTGGGGGCTTGATCCCTACATCATTAGCTTACCTAGCCTAAGAGTCACCATTACTTGACTCTTTTAACAAATAATATCTTTCCACACACTTAGCTCTTGTGGCCTAGCTTTAGTGTCACTATCAGACACTGCACAGATACATGACCAAATATACTTCCCTTTAGGAACCCTTTGTCATGAAATCTTAACACAACGTTGAAGCATACCTTATCATATCAACATCACCCATAATTGTCATTGCATCACGAAGTATGAAGTGCTTAGCCTCCGTGCCTAAGATACCCAAATACTTTCATCATTGAGTCAACCATTGAGATAGCCTAGGATGGATTAATCCTTGCACCTTGAGAGATAGTATCAAATGACATTTGACTAAGCTCATTCAACATGCATCTTCAAACTTCGCTTCCTTTTTTTTTTTTTTCCGGGAGAAAGTCGGTACCCTTCATAAAAATGACGGAAAATTTTTGCTTTTTGCATTTTCGAGTCGCACGATCACATTACAATGCACACACGGGTCATGAGTCACATGTGTCATGTTACTTCGAGTCGAGTCAACCTCGAGTCAGTCAAACATATCGAGTCAAGTTTATACCTTGAGTCGTGTCAAGTCGATGAGTCAAGCTACATTAAGCCTTAGGTCAACCCTAAGATAATTAAAGAAATTGCCAAAGTTCTATAGTAAAAAATAAGTACAGGTGCAGCAGAACAGGGAAGACCCTATCACAGCGTTCGGCGACAGAATCAATTCTTGGCGCCAGAAATATCTCAACAACAACAGAGCTCGAAGCCTCTCAGAAAGGTGATTTCGACTTCATACAGCAATTTTGGGTTCCTTGGTGCGCCAGTTAGCCCCTATAAGCAATTTGACATGATTAAGTAGTCAGTTTGATTACAATCACAATAAGGGGTCGACCTGATGAAAGATCGTCTCGCTTAGCTTAAAGCGCCTAAGATATGGCTTATTACAGAAACGCCGACATACTGGTTTTAGCGAAAGCAAAGTTTAGGCAGGCTTTAGAGATCGAAAAACGTTGGTCTTCGGAAATTTTTCTTCAGAACATTATCGCAACAAACATTCAAGCACCGAAGCTCTATTGTTCAGAGACGCGTGAACATTTCCAGCAGAAGCTCTTTTGCTCCAGAGACGCGTGGACATTTCTTTCAAGCTCTTTTGTTCAGAGACGCGTGAACATTTCCATCAAAGCTCTTTGCTCCAGAGACGCGTGGGCATATCATTCAAGCTCTATTGTTCTGAGACGCGTGGACATACCATCAAAGCTCTTTGCTCCAGAGACGCGTGGGCATATTATTCAAGCTCTTTTGTTCAGAGACGCGTGAACATTTCCATCAGAAGCTCTTTTGCTCCAGAGACGCGTGGGCATATCATTCAAGCTCTATTGTTCAGAGACGCGTGGACATACCATCAAAGCTCTTTGCTCCAGAGATGCGTGGGCATATTATCAAAGCTCTTTTGTTCAGAGACACGTGGACATTTCATTCAAGCTCTTTTGCTCCAGAGACGCGTGAACATTTCATTCAAGCTCTTTTGTTCAGAGACGCGTGGACATTTCCTATTTTCAAGCTCTTTTGCTCAGAGACGCGTGGGCATCCTATTATTAGACTCTTCGTTCAGAGATACGTGGACACATCATTCAGAAGATCATATAAAAAAGAAGCTCTTTTATTCAGAGGCGCGTGAACATATCAAAAGGAAGCTCTTTGTTCAGAGACAAGTGAACATCGAAACAGCAAGGTGGCGTTCCCTGGATTGTGGAGAGTTGTTACAAACAACTGAGGATTGTTTCAAGAGAAGCAATCTTCGATAGTATTCCCTTGGACGCGGAATGTTATCAATGCGAATGGAGATTGTTTCAAGAGAAGCAATCTTCGATAGTATTCTCTAGGATGTGGAATATTATCATTGCGGAGGAGGATAGTTTCAGGCGAAGCAATCTTCCATATTGGAAGCAGTTACAGGCGTAACGGTTTTCAAGCAGGATGGCATTCTCTAGCTTGCGGGAGGTCATCAAAACAATCGGTTACTTTCAGAGACGTGTGCTCGACGCTGCAAGATACGCGTTTCTTAATTCTTTTATCTGTTTAACTAATGCTAGTTTTGCAGGTATCGGCGTTACAAGATTGATTTAGGATCGCAGAACGTTCTGAATCATTCTCCGTCCCTATCGATACTTTGACTTTTGTTTTCGAAACTTCCGTTTCTCCAAACTCAGTCAAAGTGGGGGCTTCTGTAGACACCCATTTGTGTCTCCCCAAAACCAAACCCAGTGATGAGTACCTTTCGCGTCGAATCATAATCGAATGAAACGAAAGTGTGGAAAGTCTAGTGTTGCGGAAAGTTTTTAATTTCTTTTCTTTTCTCTCTGTTTTTGAAAACTTATTTTAAGAAAACAGCCAATCCAGTTTGGTTGGTCCATGATATGGGTCCAATAGTAGTGTAGTTGGATGGGGCTTGCAAAGACCTTTCCAATGATATATTATAAGCCCAATTCCGATGAATATTGAGGAAATTATGGCCAATTTACTAAACTGGGCCCGGTTTGAGCTTTATGTACGGCTAATATGATTTATCATTCCTAATGCAATTAGGAATGGTTTTAGTTTTCTAGAATCTTCTAGAGGGTTCTTTTCATTCCTAATTCAATTAGCATTGATAAGTTGACGTTGTTTACTTTTCAGAGTTTTAATCAAGATCAAATTTTCGAAGAAATTATATTATATTATCTTCCAGTACGGTAAATTTATCAGATTTTTGAAAACGCGTTAAAATCTAGTTTGGTGTCCAACCCCAGGCCTTGGCGCCTGGAACCAGGCTTGGCGCCAGGCGCTAGCCATTGGTGGCTGGCGCCAGCTAGCCAGGGTTGGCGCCAACCTTGTTTTGCGTGCGCCAGACTCTATTTTGTTAATTTTATCTTTTTGGCTGATTTTCTCTATAAATAACGTATTAAAACTCCGTTTTCGATAACCAGATTTCATCAATTCTTATTTCAATTCACCAACTCTCATCAAGATTTTCTTGATTATTCTCTCTCTCTTTTTCTAAACTAGCCTTTTCTCAAATACAAAATTCCGCATTCGCAAGATCTAGAAACACCTAGCCATATTCGAAGTTGCCTTCGTCCTAGACGTGAAAGGTTTTAATTTCTGAGGGTTTGGTCCCAAATCTCTATTTCAATTATTTAATTTGATTGTTTGATTATTATTTTCCTTGAAGTTACTAACGTGTGAATTTTGTTATTAGAAAGAGGTACGAGGCATCAAAGTAAGTACTTTAATTTGATTTATTGATATTACGATGTAGATATCATGTTTAGATTGTTATTATGATTCCTAGTATCATGTCTAGGGTAATTTTAATATTAAATATGATTGTTGTGATGCTTCCTATGCTCTTCCTAATATTTATGATTGTTAGTATCATGTTAGGGCTAAAGATTTGATTTTTAATGCTTAGTGACTTGCTAGGGTTTGTTATTAATCTTGTTAGTATCATGCCTAGGATCTTGCTAATTTTATTAACATGAACATGATTATGATTATAATTGTTATGATTTATGATGACTATGAATATTATAATTTATTATTATTTTGATGATGATTATTTTATTTATGATTATTATTATTATTATTATTATTATTATTATTATTATTATTATTATTATTATTATATGATTATTATTATTCTTCATGATTATTATTTATTATGTTGCGTGATAAATATTATATTTATTCTTTATTACTTGATCACGCCTTTTATGCATGTTAAAGGGAATTGGTACTTGTAATCATGCTTAATAAGATAATTAATAATCTTGTTTAGGGTTAATATGATTATAAATTCAAGTGATCGCCAATAATAGTTTATTTGTGCATTAATATTCAACCAACATAAATAAACAGGTTTAGGGTTAATCCTATTGATTGCATGTTAATCAAAAAGCGCACATGAATACGAGCAGAAGAAAGTAGAGGCCTATTATTAGGGCAGGTTCAATCTCTTTTAGGTTGGATTTGTACCATCATCCCCGAACCCTTATTTGGTTCATGACCTTATGGAGTTGACGATCTCTTGGATCGTTAAGGGGTGTAACCTTCACCTCGTGAATGGTTTACAAGTTCCTAAAAAACTTGTTGGCGACTCTTTTGCTCTATCTTCTTCCCTTTTGGACGCCACCGTACTTTAGTGTATGATCATAGTGGGGTTCAAGATAGTGGGATTAAGGCTTGAAATTATTCCCTACAATAATAAAAAAAAATAATAAAAATAAAAAAGTTTAGAATTTTATTAGAAATAAAACTCTCATAAAACTGAAAAATAAACGGTAAAGATAAAATACTAAAAAAAATCCGGATAGATACGGGAAAAGATGAAAAAAGAAAACGCGTTAGGTGCCGTGACACGGCACTGTACACCGTGTCACGGCAAAATTTGTCGTGTCGCGGCGAAAGTTCCCGTGACACGGTGGGATTTCCCGTGTCACGGTACGCGAATTCCGCAGCGGTGTGTTTTACGCGTATGAAAAGATAATTTCTGAGCAGTTTCGAGCGCTTTTGCTATAAAATAGGACCAGTATATTCATGATATGCATAATTACGAAACACAAAATAACTTAGAATTTCATATTTCAATAATGTCTCAGAATTTTGATAATACATTGCGCGACTGGTCTTATTCTTTGACCAATGCTGACAAAAGAGAGTTAGAATTATTTCATGTCAGGGGTTTGCTAGCCCTGCGACATGTAGCTATTGAACATGATTTTCTTAGGGCAGCATTAGATTATTGGAGTCCAGAAACACACTGTTTTAAATTTGATTATGATGAAATTTGTCTCCTGCCAGAGGAATTCGGTGCAATCTTTGGATTTCCTGCTAGAAATCTTATTGCCATGCCTACCCTACGTGAATATTATTACCAAGATTTTGAACGCCATCTGAATCTAACAGATCCAAATTTAAATAGAATTGTGTGTGGCAATGAGGTAGACTTAGAAAAACTTGCAAATTTATATTTTAATCGCCCTATCTCTGAGTCTTATCATGTATATCGTAGAAGGGCATATATTTTTTGCATGTTTAGCAAGCTTTTATTTGCAAACGGTAGGGTAGGACATGTTTGTCTAGCGTCTGTGCTTAAACATGTCGAATCTGGAAGATCTCCTATGCCGACGTGCCATGGAGAAACATTTCGTGGCCTTGACGAAGCAAAAGCTGACCGGAAAGCCATCAGGATGGGCTCTCTGGTACTGCTGCGGGTAAAAATTCGCTCCGATTAGCCCCCGTGATACAAAACAGGCACCGTGTCATGGTGAAATCTGCCGTGTCACGGGAATCTGCAATTTTTTTTTCTTTTTTTTTTTGCAGATTTGGTTGATGGAGCGTTTAGAACTATTTGAAGCCCCCGACGATGTTGAAAAATATGGCCCTAACGACCTAGTTCGCAGGAAAAAGAATTACTCTGCGAACATGTCGTATGAAGACTGGAAAAATTTCTTTGCAAAGAGGGAATTTTCCATTCTTTGGGTGGTGCCTTGGTGGAGGCTTACTAGGATGGTTGGCACGAATGATACTCCATATTGCCGTGTTCGTAGTATCTCAAAACTGACCTTTTATTGTCCTTCTCGACTAATGCGGCAGTATGGACTTGAACAAGTAGTTCCACGCTATAACGATAGTCCTCGTGAAGTATCGTTGCATAAAAGTAACGTTCACAAGTACGAGACTTACTGGATTGGAAGACCTTTGTGGACCGTTTCTGCAAGTGACCAAGCTCCTCTTCCTTTATCTAGTGCATACAAGGCATGGTTGAACCCTAGAAGTAGGAGGGAACTATTCGGATCACGCAAGTCTGATGTGAAGAGTCGTCTTGGAAATAAGAAAGCCCCTCATAAAGATCGTCTAGGTCCGAGAACACAAGGGATTGAGTTTAAGACTCCTATAATGCCAAAAAAGAAGAATTATGTGAAAGGGAAGGGTAAAGAAAAGATGGTCTATAGAGATAAACAACCGAAGAATTTTAAGAAAGGTGAAAGGGGTGAAAGTTCGACTAGGGGTGTGACGGTTCGGGCTACAAAAGACACATTAATGGTGAAGGCCGACCTAATTGACCAAGAGAAGGATGTTCTTAAAGTGAAAAGAGATTAGATCAACATTGCTTTGCTTTTTATGATTTATAATTTTTATTTAAAATAAGGCATATGATGCCAATAATTGTATTCACATTTATTTCAATAATAATAGCATATTTATTTCAGCCTTAAAAATAAAAAATTACAATGGCTTTTATTTATTATTTATTTATCTGTGTCAAGGAGTCGGACGCAATGGAAGAACGAAAATGAAAATAACCTCGAACAAACAATGAATTCGCAACGAATGCGTCACTAAAAAAATCGGGAAAACCTGAAATTCCACCGTGTCACGGTGAAAAATCCCGTGACACGTTACAAATTCCCGCGTCACGGCAATTCTTTTTTTTTTTTTTTTATTTGTCGTGACGCAATGCTGAACTGACGCGCATATTTGATCAACAGAGGGAGGATTTTTATTTTTTAAAGTGGTCGGGCCCCCTTGAGGGGTTGCCTACGTATCCTAAAAAGGAATCAGGCCAAACGTAGCTCTATTGGGTCATGAACCCATGCAACTAGGCATAGAATTTCTTGAGTTGATCCAAGTTGGTTAAATTGTGGAAGCCGTTACCGTCCATGTCTACCAATTGTGCCGCTCCGCCAGACAGGATGGCTTTAACAATGTACGGGCCTGACCAATTCGGTCTGAATTTTCCTCTTGGATCTAACACGTTTTTACGAAGTGTCTTAAGCACCAGGTCACCCTCTTTGATGTTCCTAGTCTTGACTTTTTTATTAAAATTTCGCGCCATACGCTGTTGGTAGATTTAGACATGATGCAAAGCTGCCAAGCGTTTTTCATCAAGTAAGACTAGTTCATCATATCTTGCTCTAATCCAGTCGAATTCATCTAATTGGCTTTCCAATGCGATTCGAAGAGAAGGGATTTTGAGTTCTATTGGTTGTACAGCTTCAACTCCATAGTCCAAAGAGAAAGGAGTAGCCCCTGTTGATGTACGAACAGAGGTTCGATATCCCCAAAGAGCGAAATGTAGCTTACTTGGCCAATCCTTGTAATTTTCTGTCATCTTTTCGATGATAGTTTTCACATTTTTGTTGGTCGATTCGACTGCACCATTTGTTTGTGGTCTGTAA
The DNA here is from genome assembly GCF_948465745.1 of Chenopodium album. Lineage (NCBI taxonomy): Eukaryota > Viridiplantae > Streptophyta > Magnoliopsida > Caryophyllales > Amaranthaceae > Chenopodium > Chenopodium album. Next base: position 47,804,829 of record NC_137839.1, read on the forward strand.
GGTGATGATATGTGATGCTTGATATGATATTTCTGTAATAATTCCGCGCATTCGGCTTGGAAATGTGTTCCATTATCACTGATCATCTCATGTGGTACCCCATAGCGGCATATGATATTTTTCTCAATGAATTGAGCTACATGTTTCGCCGTCAGCTTAGCATATGAGGCAGCTTCAACCCATTTGGTGAAATAATCGATTGCTACGAGAATGAATTCATGCCCCCCTTGTCCAAGTGGTGTTATTTTTCCAATGATGTCGATGCCCCAAGTGGAGAAAGGCCATGGAGAAGTATATGTGTAGAGAAGCGAAGGTGGAACATGCTGTAAATTTGCGTAGACTTGACACTTCATACATTTCTTGACGTATTCGTGACAATCTCTCTCCATGGTAGTCGAATAGTAACCTTGTCGTTGAATCTTTTGGACTAAAATCTTTGCATTCATGTGTGTTCCACATATACCGGCATGAAGGTTTTCCATGGTTTTATGTGCTTCTTTCTTTGCTATGCATAATAGATTTCTTCCCATTGCAGTTCTCTTGTGGAGTTCTCCCCTGATGAGCACATACTGTGAGGCCAGGATCCTCAAAGCACGGCGTGCCCTTTTATCAGTATTAGGAGGGTATTCTCCTCTTGTCACATAATTAAGGATATCTGAATACCATGGCTCTTCATCTTCTTCTTGTGGTTCTTCTTCATCGTCAAGTGCGTGAACATAAGCCGGCTCATATCTTCTTTCTATGGCCAATGGAATTATGATTGTATCAGTTGGAATTCGCACCATTGATGCTAATTTAGCTAGTGCGTCGGCGAATTGGTTTTCTTCTCTTGGCAAATACGTATATTCCACTTCATCTAGTTGCTCCGTGAGAGTTTCTAAATGAGCTTGATACGTAGCGAGACTTTCACTTCTCACTTTCCATCTCTTGGAGATTTGGTTAATGATTAGTGAAGAATCACCATAGATTCTGAGTTTCTTAATTCCCAAGGCGACAGCTGTTTCTAACCCCAAAATGCATGCTTCATATTCTGCGGCATTGTTGGTGACATCAAAGTCGAGCTTCATAGAAATTAGGATGTGCTCTTCATTGGGTGATACAAGAAAGACTCCTACACCACATCCTTTTTGATTTGAAGCTCCATCAAAATAGAGTGTCCAGCTATCATCTTAAGTCATGAGTAAATCTTCGTCAGGGAAATCGTACTCATCTTCTTCTTTTTCAACTTCTTCTAGCGGAAAGTCTGCTAAGAAGTCAGAAACCGCAGAACCTTTGATGGCTTTTTGTGGCACAAATCTCAAGTCAAACTGAGCAAGATTGACTATCCACCTTGATAATTTGCCATTGAGTGTTTCTTTTTCGAACAAGTATTTGAGAGGATCCATCTTGGACACGACATGCACTGTATGAGTGAGCATGTAATGTCTTAGTTTCTGTGCGGCCCATACAAGTGCGAGACACAACTTCTCAAGTGGTGTGTATCGCGTCTCATATCCTTGAAGTTTCTTACTCAAGTAATAGATTGCATTCTCCTTGCTTTCGATCTCTTGTGCTAGCATTGCCCCCATCGTTTCTCTTGTGACCGTAAGGTAGAGTCGAAGAGGAAAGTCAGGTATTCCTGGCGCTAGCACGGGTGGGTTTGCCAAGTACTCTTTAATTTTGTCGAAAGCTTTTTGGCAATCGTCATCCCATGTGACTGGGACATTTTTCTTGAGCTTCTTGAACATAGGTTCACATATCGCTGTGAGCTTTGATATGAACCTACTTATATACTACAACCTTCCAATGAAAACTCGAATCTCCTTCTCATTTTTGGGTGGTGGCATGGCCATGATCGCCTTTACTTTTGTAGGATCTATTTCAATCCCTCGAGAACTGATTACGTATCCAAGTAATTTGCCTGACGTGACTTCGAATGCACATTTTGCTGGATTTAATCTCATGTTGTACTTGCGGAGTCTTTCAAAGAACTTGCGAAGTGCAATAATATGGCCTGGGCGATCTTTAGACTTAACGATCATATCATCGACATAGACCTCCACCTCTTTGTGCATCATGTTATGTAACAATGCTGTAGCTGCTCTTTGGTAGGTGGCACCCGCGTTTTTCAACCCGAATGGCATTACCGTATAGCAATATGTACCCCATTGTGTGATGAATGTGGTTTTCTCCATGTCTTCATCGGCCATCAATACCTGATTATATCCGGCGTAACCATCCATGAATGATAGGAGTGCATGGTTTGCTGTGTTATCGACCAGAATGTCAATGTGAGGTAGAGGGAACCCATCTTTTGGGCTTGCTTTATTGAGATCCCTGTAATCAACACACATTCTTACCCTTCCATCCTTCTTTGGAACCGGAACCACATTTTCTATCCATTCTGGATATTTGGATACTCTGATGAAACCTGCGGCCAACTGCTTCCTGATTTCTTCCTTGATTTTGAGAGCCTCATCGGGTTTCATACGGCGCAACTTTTGTTTGACAGGCTTCATACCTGGAATGAGTGGTATCGTATGCTGAGCTATATCCCTGTCAATTCCTGGCATATCTTGGTATGACCAAGCAAATACATCAACAAATTCACTAAGCAAGTTAATTAGCTCTTTGCGTTCATCTTGACTTAGTGTTAATCCAATTTTTACTTCTTTAACAGTCGTATCATTGGAAATGTTAACTGTTTCTGTATCTTCGATAACTGCTGTTTTATTTTCATGTTCTTCCATTGCTTTTATTATTTCTCTGTCATTTTTATCATTAGCAAAGCAATATTGATCAGGGCTAGGGGAATGACACGCATCGTAAGCAAAGGTACTCATTTTATTGAATTCATTAGCTAATACATCAAGAGGGGCAAGGTCGGCTGCGACCTCACCGGAATTATTAGGACTAGAAAGAGAGGACTCAACAAGAGACTCAGGGTTGAACTCTATAGCAGAAAGAGGGTCGGCCTGAGACTCTAAGGACTCGTCTACAGACTTAGACTCAGACTCGGACTCGGACCCAGACGACTTAGACTCATCAAACATAGGACCCTCGCCAGCGGTTATTTCCAACTTCTCTCCACTCAACGTAGTGATCCTCAATGTCTTGCGCCATCCCCTTAAAATGTTGTCAGCTTGGACAATTAACTCGGAGGGGTCAAAATCCTTGTTTGCTATGACAGCTTGAACGAGTTCGAAGTTATCATTTTGGACCGGCTTAGACTCATTCTTCTCCATTCCAAAAAGCAGGTTGATTTCTAGATCATCAGAGTTCGGGCTAGCTGGCTTCTCGGTTGTGAAGAGCTCTTCGTCTTCACCAACAAAGTTACAATCGAGGAACATCTCGAATCCTGATTCACGGTACCATCATGGACGAATGGTTCAGGGAATTCATAGCATGGGAAGTCTTCCCCTTATTTGATGTACTGGCCATTGAGGGTGAACGGATATGGATCCATGGCCATTTCCGTCTTTGTGATTCGAGCATTATTGCGAGCCTTCATCTTCAATAAAGCTTGTTTCACATCTTCTTTTGTTGGCTTGAATCCCAAGCCAAAAGTATCCTTCTTGAGTGCACCAGGATGGCCCCAAGATTCAGCCATTTTCTTCTTGAGTCCAAGGGTCATTCCAGGGAAATGACCTTGCTTCTTCAGAATGGCATTGATATTGGTGTTTGAATAGGGATCGAAGTCGAGATGGCACTTTTCCTCCTTTTCAATGACGAGAACATCATCAAGTAAAAACCCCCAAAGATCTTCATCTTCTTCGTCATGTTCAACATGGACGATAGGAGTGTCAATAACTTGAATGCGCATAGGAGAAGCATCAATAGTAATTGGAACCCCTCCAACTATGGCTTTCACTTTCTGGTGCAGCGATGATGGAATCGCCTTTAGCTCATGAAGCCAAGGGCGTCCTAACAACAGATTGAAAGAGGCCTTAATGTCCACCACCTGAAATTTGGTGCGACGTTCAATGGCCCCAGTAGTTATATTCAGTATGATAGTACCCACGGCTTGACGGCGAGTATTATCATAAGCGCGAATCCCTTGAGCGGAGGGAGTCAGTTCTTCATTCTTTATGCCCAACTTCTTTCAGTACGGAGTGGGCACACATTGATTGCAGATCCATTATCAACCAGGCTCATAGGAACATTCATCTACCTACACACCATAGTGAGGTGTAAGGCCTTATTATGTTGGTCCCCTTCCGGGGGCAGATCCTTGTCAGAAAACGAAATCAGATTGCTAGTACTTAGCAATTCAGTAGTGAGAAAGTTGACCAGTCCTTGAGGAGTCATGTCATCATCAACTCCTATTTTCACCAGAGAATTCATCACAGCCTTTCGATGCTCGTGGGAAGTGGCCAAAATCTTCCATACATTCATCTCCACCTTGGTCTTTTGCAGTTGTTTGACCACATCATTGTTCACAGGGTCGATGGGATCAACTATCGGATGTGATTGTGGTGGAGGTGGAGGTGGATTAGGTTGTTGCAACCGTCCACTTTTGGTGAGAACCTTGACCTCAAAGTCCCCCAAAACATCTTCACTTGTGCCAAGAGATGAGCAGGCTATATCCTTGAGATAGACGTCTTCATCGTCACTATCCCAAATTCCATTCACTTCTTCAGAACTCGAGACAAATATAACTTCTTGTAGAGGTTCATTCACAGGTTGAATGAGTATCGACGGATCAAAGGAGACTTCATCTCCCGTGATAGCCAAAGCATCAGAAAGAGGACCTGTTTGAATGTTAGGCTTCTTGCCCCCTGGAGGGACAGGAAGTTGATTAGCATCAATTAGGACTTGGATCGCATCCTTCAAACTCCAACATTTCTCAGTGTTATGACACTTGCCTTGATGAAACTTGCAATAAGCATTGCGGTCATAGCTAGCGGTCCTATTCTCTGATCAAGGTTCTGGAAATGGTCCGATTGGCATAATCAGTCCTTGACCATGCAAACGGTCATAAGCAGCATCATAAGTCATTCCCAAAGGCGTGTAAACCCTCCTTTTCCTTTGGAATCTTTAAGGAGGAGCATTAAGGGCCAGCACATCATTGATATTGATATTGTTAGTAGCATTATTGGGCTTAGAAGACGAAGAAGAAGGAGTGTCGTTCTTCTTGTTTTTCCAAGTGCTGTTATTATTGTTGCTACCAGCAGACTTCATTAGTTCGTCCTCGATATTGATTCCAATATCGTATACAGCTTCAAAGGTACTCAGAGGCAGAAACTTCAAGTGTTGCTTGTACTTATGAGTCAGATTGGCAATGAACAAGCGAACCATTTCTTTCTCCTTGGGGGGATCCACCAAGAGCGCAGTTGTTTCCCTCCACCTGCTTAAGTAAGTGGTGAAGCCTTCATTCTCTTTCTGTTTGAGAATGGAGAGTTCACGTTCAGAAGTCTTGGCCTGAATGTTACATTTGTAATGATTGATAAAGCTTTCAGCAACATCCTCCCAGGTCGCGACATGTTTGGATTCCAAAGAATAGAACCACTGTTGACAGGCATGCTCCAAGGAAAGAGGGAACACCGTAGGGAAGAGTGTCACATCTACTCCCTTAAGAGCCATAGTTGCAGAAAAAGCCTTCAAATGGAAAAGCGGATTATCAGTAGGCTTGAATTTGGGAATGTCAGCAGTGGAAAATTTCTCAGGAAGCTTGTCTCTTATAAGTGAATTCTTCAGAAATCTTGCTCATCTGTTCCTTAATCTTGTCCATTGCAGCGGTAGTGACATTGTTTTGATTGTCTTGTTCTACCGTGCTGACACAAGTGGTGAGTGTCTGCATCATGTCAGACAATTTTTCAATTGTCTTGTTAAGGTTCTCGATGTCTTCCTTAGTGGCCATTGGTTGAAAGTATACTGGAGATGGATCTTGTGGAGATGATTGAGGTGGTTTCCTTGTACGCCTCTTTGGTATAAGAGGTTGTTGAGGTATTGACTCGAACCGTAACAATCTACCCCTGCTTCTTGACCAAGTGCTGTGACATCGAAACAAACACACCTTTAATGACCAAACTTAACCTTAACCCATCCAGATTAAAAAGAATAAAAAAAAAAGAAATTTTTTTTTTATTAAAAATCTATCATTTTGAAATTCTACTTGTTTATTTATTTTTTTTTACAAAAATATGGGACGATACCATTCGACTTACTCCGAAAAAAAAAACGACACAAAAACAAGACCTCCCTAAAATACGGTCAAAAAGTAGTGCACGACTTAAAGGAAAAAAAAGTGTGTGAACACGATATGTGAGTGATTAAGTGAAGTTATGGACGCATGTTTTGACCGTACAGCTAGACATGACACCAAACTGGACACAACAACCACATACGTACGCACAAAAATCGAAAAAAGGACTGACAAGACACTTTTCCTGGGCACCGTGTCACGGTGTAGACTGTCGTGACACGGTGCAGTCTACCGTCAGACGGTAGAGAGCCCCGTGTCACGGCACTGTTCACCGTGGCCCGGCAGAACATGCCGTGACACGGTGCGCAGTTCCAGGTCAGTTTTGTGATTTTTCCAGATTTTAACCGATTTTAGGTCCGTACTAATTACTATGTGAGAATAAAAACCCTCGGTCATGGGTTAAACAAAAGAGTAAACACATGAAGGTTAGCACCAAACAACCACATAGCATTTAGGCACGATGATGTAAAAAAAGTTCGCAACCTAGAGTCAAGATCTATGTTCAACTATTGGTCAAGATTTGGGTGTCAAAAGGGTACCATGGTTAAGAGTTTGGACGCGTTAGCAAGGCAGCCTCCCTTGAGGGTGTATGCCAACGGGCGGCTCCGCGAGTTCGTGATGAAATCGAACTCGACTCCATGGTTTGGGTAGATTTAATAACTCGGATGAACCCTTATTGCCAAGAGCGTTTTTGGGTCAATAGAGCTTAAATCCCCCGGGTCTAAGACGCATGTAGAACACATACGTTTTTTCAGAAAAATCGAATGAAGTCGACTGTGAGGAAAGAAAATAAGCCACCGGACTGATTTTAGGACTGCCGTGACACGGCAAAAATTCGAGTGTCACGGTATTGTGCTCCGTCAGACGGTGCACTGTACCGTGACACGGCAGATTTTGCCATGGCACGGCAGTCAGAAGATCTGACTGGTGCCCTGTTTTCCTTCGCGCGCAACCAAGTTATCCAATTTTTCCTACGGGACAGACCTGAATGCGACGTTAAAACTACTATGCAGATGCAAAAATGCCAAATTAATCACAGGAATATTTTTTTCAAGAATCTTTCAAGTCTCATCAACTCATCTTAATTAAATACCGATCACTCAAATCGATAAATAATCAAGAATCCTCCCAAGTGGAGTCGTCAAATTGTAGGCGTCGCTCGAAGTGCGCCTACGTTAAAGGATGTTGTGAATATGCTTGGCACTCATAGGAAGTGGGAATTGACATAATACGATTAGGGACAAGGAAAGTAGGGAGCCGCCAACAAGTTTTTAAGGAACTTGTAAACCGTTCACGGATCATAAAAGGCAACCACGAATAAGGGACAACTATAGGTAACAACGATTGACCCGTGAAGGTTACACCCCATTCATAATCCATGAGATTACTAACTCCATATGGTTTGGAACCACGAAAGGAGGATCGGGGATGATGGTACGAAGTGAGTCATGGAGTCACATTCGCCCGTATTGGCCTCTACTCGATTCTTATAGTGAAAAGTGATTCCTGCGATCTCAAAGGCATACAAACAAAATATTCAATTTGCTCCAAACTATTATTTAACTAAATTGGTTGAATATTAATGCACACATATAATTCTAAAATATTGGTGATCACTTGAATTAATTAACAAGATTAAAAAGGATCCTAAACCGGTTGTCCAACTTATCTTATTAGGCGTGATTTTCAATTACATATTCCCTTTAACATGTAATATGGTGATCAATAAATATAATAGAATAAACATGAATATTGGAAACAATTTAATCACAATTCCAACAACATAAAATCGTTAGAAAAATAATAGAAATAAAAGGAACATGATTCTTACTTTGATTCTGTTTGTTTGCAACTACAAAATAATAAACGAGTTAGTAACTTCAAGGAAATAATAAAACAATAATTAAATTAAATTAAATAAAGTAGAGTTGATTTGGGGCCAAACCCTCAAACAGTTCTACCTTTCACGCCTTGGCTTAAGGATAGAACCACGATTAAAGTATGGACTCCTTTGAGCACTTGAAGAAGGAATTTTGAAATGAAAAAGGGTAGGCTAGTGTTTAGGCTAAAGCATAGAAGAGAGAAAAATAACTAGAGAATTAATTGATGCCCCGTACATCAGAAATGAGGGGGTATTTATAGGGAAAATGTGCTGAGGGAGCACACGGAACCCTAAAATGATAAAAACCCTAAAAAAGTATCCCTTGACACGGCAAACTGTACCGTGACACAAGAAGTCCCACCGTCAGACGGCAAACTTTCCTGTGACACGGTACATTTTTAGTGTGACGCTGGAAATTTTCAGAAAACGGGAAAGAAAACGCGTTAAGGGTTTACGCGGAAAAGACACGGAATGTCCCGTGTCACGGCAGACTTCCCGTGTCACGGGAAATCCCATAGTCAGAAGGGAAGGATTCCCGTGACACGGTGGCTGTCTACCGTGGCGCGGGAATTTCCAGCCCACTTTTCCGTCTAAATACATTTTTAACCTTAATTTCATTCGGTATTTTAAGTGCCGATTGATAATTTCGGGCCTTTTCTGACTTATTATTATTTGGGCTAAAATAAGAAAATAATTAAATAAAAATAAACAAAAGGTTTGGGCCAAAAATAAAATAAAAAAGGGTTTGGGCTAAAATTAAATAATAAGCTTGGGCTGACATAAAAAACTATGCTTTTACCAAACATCAAGACCAATCCATGGACCGTTCAAAAATATAAATTTAATCAAATACTATTTTTTAAGCACTCTCGGGATTAAATACTGAACCCGACCAATAGTGGCGGTGAAAGGTTGTTCATCATCGGGTTTTGTTTTGGGGAGACATTTTTAGGTGTCTACAGACGCATATCGAGATGGATAGTCAATCTAGCCCAATTTGATGTAAGGTTTATGCCACAAAAAAGCTATCAAAGGATCCGTGGTGTCGGACTTCCTAGCAGATTTTCCAATAGAAGACTCAACGCCAATACAAGACAACGAATTTCCAGACGAAGACCTAATGGTCACTGAAGATGATACTTGGACCTTATACTTCGACGGAGCCTCAAATCAAAAAGGATGTGGCGTTGGAGTATTACTAGTATCACCTAAAGAAGAGCATGTCCCAATCTCCATAAAGCTTGATTTCGACGTTACCAACAATGCTGCTGAATATGAAGCATGCGTGGTAGGCCTTGAAACAGCTTTGGCATTGGGAGTAAAAAAGTTAAGGATATTCGGAGACTCTTCTTTGATTATCAATCAGATATCTAAAAGGTGGAAAGTAAGGAGCGAAAGTCTAGCCCCTTACCAAACCTATTTGGAAACTCTTACCGATCAGTTAGAGAAGGTAGAATACACATATCTACCTAGGGAAGAAAATCAATTTGCTGATGCCTTGGAAAGATTAGCCTCAATGGTTCGGATTCCCACGGAAATCGAGCAAATGCCTCTAACTATAGAAAAAAGGCACAAACCAGCGTACATCCAGGCTATAGAAGACAAGGAAATAGTCCAAGGTGAAGAAGAAGAGGAAGAAGAACCGTGGTACACGGACATACTCAATTATGTCACCAAAGGAGAATACCCTCCTCATACTGACAAAAGAGCAAAACGAGCATTAAGGCTATTGGCTTCCCAATATGTACTTATAGACAACGAATTACATTAAAGGGTAGCTAAGGGTCGAGCTTTCTTATGTGTAGGAAAAAAGGATGCACAAAGAGCAATGAGAATAGTCCACGAAGGAATCTGTGGCACTCATATAAATGGCAAAATGTTAGTCTAGAAAATAATGCGAGAAGGATATTATTGGACTACAATGAATAGGGATTGCCATCAATACGTAAAAAGATGCCCTAAGTGCCCAATTTATGCCAATTTACAACATGTTCCTCCATCCTTGCTCTACACCTATACATCGCCATGGCCATTCTTTACATGGGGAATTGACATCATCAGCAAAATCACTCCCCCGGGAACAGGAGGCCACGAATATATCTTAATGGCAATCGATTACTTCACAAAGTGGGTCGAAGCGCAATCATACGCTAAACTCACTGCAAAACATGTTGCACTCTTTATCGAGAGAAATATTATTTGTCGATACGGAATCCCACATGAAATGATAAGTGACAATGGGACTCACTTTCAAGCCGAATGTGAAGAATTGCTACAAAAATACGGCATTCAACATCATCATTCTTCCCCTTACAGACCTCAAGCAAATGGAGCAGTTGAGGCAGCTAATAAAAACCTAAAAACTATCATCGAGAAAATGACGAAAAATTATAAGGATTTGCCTTACAAACTTCACTTCGCATTGTGGGGTTACCGCACGTCAATTCGCACATCAACAGGAAATACGCCATTTTCCTTGGTATATGGAATGGATGCCGTACAACCTGTCGAACTAGAGATTCCATCTCTACGCATTGCGTTAGAGAGTAAACTCGATGAAGTTGAATGGACTAGGGCAAGATATGAAGAATTAATTCTACTCGATGAGAAACAACTAGAAGCTCTGCATCACACTCATTGTTATCAAACTCGCATGGCTAGGCATTTTAATAAGAAGGTCAAGACAAGAAACATCAAAGTAGGAGACTTGGTGTTAAAAGCACTAAGGAAAAATGTTTTAGATGCAAGGGGAAAATTTAGACCTAATTGGTCTGGACCCTACATTGTCAAAACAATCCTGTCAGGAGGTGCAGCAAAACTAACTGATATGGATGGCAATGAGTTCTCGAACATGACAAATCTTGACCAACTTAAGAAATACTACCTATAATTACTTGAGTAGGATACTCAAGAGAGCTACGTTTGGCCTGATTCCTTAAGAAAGGATACGTAGGCAACCCTTTACGGGTGCGACCACTTTATTTTTTTGACATCCCCGTGTCTCAGAATTCGACAAAAGATTGGTGAAATATCGGCGTCGTAGAGAAAACTCTGGCGCCAGACAACGACCATCAACGCCAGCCGATGGTATTGGCGCCTGGCGCCAGACTTCCCTGGCAGGCGCCAGCTGCAAATAAGCGACGCCAATTTGCAGATAAATTTAGGGCAAATTTCGGTGTTTTTCGGAAAATTTTCGACTTCCGTACTCGAAGAATTTCTGGAAAATTAATTTTTTTCGGTTTTCATTGCTTTAATAAAAAATTTAAAGTAAATAATTTAATTAAAAGCTGAAATTTCATTAATAAAATAAAGTTACTTTATTGATGGAATTTTAATAAAGCTGAAATAAATTAACTTTAATGAAAAATATAAACTAAGTCTAATAATTTGAAATTAAGCAATGCTCCTAATCTTTCTTTTCTTTCCTAGCCCTTTTCCAATTTTTGTCTAATTCCTCCTCTTCATCCATAACTTTAGCTAGTAGGCATCCTTTAGAGGACCTACATTCAATCTTAGAGTAGATGGTCTCCTCTTCAGCTAGTACTCCATGTTTCTTTTCCACCCAAGCTTTTTTCTCTGTGGTGTCAGCTTTCCTTTTTCCTTTATCTTTGGTAGCACTTTTCTTCCTAGGCATTGCAGGTGTGTTGAATTCAACTCTTGCACCTAAGCGTTCCTTGGCAAGTATCACCCTGTCACCTAGACGACTCTTTACATCAGTTTTACCCTGATCTTTCTTCTAATCCTTCGAAGGTTTCTTCAGCAACCACTTCTTCACATCATTGGGCAAGAAGGAGGAACCTTTTGGGTAATTACTTCCCATAAAGGTCTAGCACTCCAATAAGCATCAAATCTGTCTATTTCTTGAGAAACAGGGTACTCATAGGGAGGACGAAGATCCCCGGAAGGAATATTCTGAAGCAAGTCGTATTGTCTTTTAACCCTATAGGGGTAATAATAAGTCATACGAGACAAACTTGGAAGACGGCAAAAAGGTTGCTTGTTGACACCAACCATCCTTTCTATTTTCCACCATGGGACGACCCACTTGATAGCAAAATTGCGAGATTCGAAGACCTTTCTCCACCCATGGCGCCCAATTTTAGGGAAGCGTTTCTTCCTCCTCACGAAGCAATTGGGAGTATACTCCTCAATATTGTCCTCAGGGCTAATTAATCCTATCCTTTCCATTAGCCACATCTGTAAAAAATTGCAATGCAAATAAATTATTATTACAATACAAAAATATATTTTTTGATTTCTGTAATTAAAAATATTATTTTTCTACCTGTAATAAAATTGGAGAACCGCGAAAAGGTGCTTTTGGGTTCCTTTTCAATTCATCAAGACTAATCATGGTCTCTCCAACTATCAATGGCATTGGATTTCTCCCTGATTCAATTTGTTCTAGAACGGTGATTATAATTGATTGGCCTTCATTATTTTTACCACTACTCAGAAAAAATTGATTAAGCATGCAAAATAAGAAAGTTATAGACACCCATTTGTGTCTCCCCAAAACCAAACCCAGTGATGAGTGCCTTTCACATCAAATCATAATCGAATGAAACGAAAGTGTGGAAAAGTCTAGTGTTGCGGAAAGTTTTTATTTCTTTTCTCTTCTCCCTGTTTTTAAAAACTTTATTTTAAGAAAACAGCCAATCCAGTTTGGTTGGTCCATGATATGAGTCCAATATTAGTGTAGTTGGATGGGGCTTGCAAAGAGCTTTCCAACGATATATTATAAGCCCAATTCCGATGAATATTGAGGAAGTTATGGCCAATTTACTAAACTGGGCCCGGTTTGAGCTTTATGTACGGCCCAATGATCTAGGGGAGGGCCTAATATGATTTATCATTCCTATGCAATTAGGAATGGTTTAGGTCTTCTAGAATCTTCTAGAAGGTTCTTTTCATTCTTAATTCAATAAGCATTGATAAGTTGACTTTGTTGACTTTTCAAAGTTTTAATCAAGATCAAATAGCATTTTCGAAGAAATTATATTATTTTATCTTCCAGTACGGTAAATTTATCAGATTTTCGAAAACGCGTTGAAATCAGATTTGGCGTCCAACTCCAGGCCTTGGCGCCTAGAACCAGGCTTGGCGCCAAGCGCTAGCCATTGGCGCCTGGCGCTAGCCCCTGGTGCTTGGCGCCAGCTAGCCAGGGTTGGCGCCAACCTTGTTTTGCGTGCGTCAAACTCTATTTTGTTAAATTATCTTTTTTGGCTAATTTTCTCTATAAATATCGTATCAAAACTCCGTTTTCATTCATGTAGAATCTTTCCTACAATCTACAATCATCATCTACGATCATCATCTACATCTATTATTCACGAATTCTCATCAACAATTAGTTTTAATAAGCTTTCATCCTCAATCATTAATTCTTTAGCACTCTTTATTTTCTTCAATTCTTTCTTACTTCTTCATACAAAATTCCGCATTCACAAGATCTAGAAACACCTAGCCATATTCGAAGTTGCCTTCGCCCTAGACGTGAAAGGTTTTAATTTCTGAGGGTTTGGTCCCAAATCTCTCTTTCAATTATTTAATTTAATTGTTTTGATTATTATTTTCCTTGAAGTTACTAACATGTGTATTTTGTTATTAGAAAGAGGTACGAAGCGTCAAAGTAAGTACTTTAATTGATTAATTGATATTATGATGTAGATATCATGTTTATATTGTTATTATGATATTCCTAGTATCATGTCTAGGGTATTTTTAATATTAAATATGCTTATTGTGATTCCTACGATGCTTCCTATGTTCTTCCTAATATTTATTCATGTTAGTATCATGTTAGGGTTAAAGATTTGATTTTTATTGCTTAGTGACATGCTAGGGTTTGTTATTAATCTTGTTAGTATCATGCCTAGGATTTTGCAATTATTATGCTTTAATATTAACATGAACATGATTATGATTATAATCGTTATAATTTATGATTATGAATATTATTATTATTATTATTATTTTGATGATAATTATTTTATTTATGATGATATTATTATTATTATAATTATTATTCATGATATTGATTATTTATTGTGTTGCTTGATTATTTATATTTATTGCTTGATCACGCCTTTTATGCATGCTTAAAGGGAATTTGGTACTTGTAATCACGCTTAATAAGATAATTAATAATCTTGTTTAGGGTTAATGTGATTATAATTCAAGTGATCGCCAATAATAGTTTATTTGTGCATTAATGTTCAACCAACATAGATTAAACAGGTTTAGGGTTAACCTATTGATTGCATGTTAATCAGAAAGCGCACATGAATACGATCAGAATAAAGTAGAGGCCTATTATTAGGGAAGATTCAATCTCTTTTAGGTTGGATTTGTACCTTCATCCCCGAACCCTTATTTGGTTCTTGACCTTATGGAGTTGACGATCTCTTGGATCGTTAAGGGGTGTAACCTTCACCTCGTGAACGGTTTACAAGTTCCTTAAAAACTTGTTGGCGACTCTTTTGCTCTATCTTCTTCCCTTTTGGACGCCACCGTACTTTAGTGTATGATCATAGTGGGGTTCAAGCTAGTGGGATTTAAAAGCTTGAAATTATTCCCTACAAAAGCCCTTCTTCTATATATATGAAAAGATTCAGAAAGAGGTTTATCAAAATAATGGCGTGCAAATTCTTTCAAATTAACTATGTTGCCATCTACTGTTTTTGATAAATCCCTTTCTTTTAAATTAAAGAAGCGCTCAAAATCTTTATAATAATATGCATCTACTCTAGGGATTACTATGAGGTCTATTGCAGGGAAGCCTAAAATAGCACCAAATTCTTCCGGCAAAGAGCTAATCTCATCATACCCTATTCTAAAGCAATGAGTATCAACATTCCAAAATTCTAGAGCATTATGAATGAAATCTAGGTCAAGACCTACCCCTTTGATGCAATAAATTCCCCCCAAGTGAAACAAATCTAATTATTTTATGTCTCTAGCATTAAGAGATCAACACCATTCATGAGTGTATTGGGTGAAAGTTTTGGTGACTAGAGACATGGTATTATTTTCCTAAGGCAAAGAATTATTTTATTTGCTGGAATTATGAGAAGAATCGGCTGGGCAGGGGGCTATTTATACACAAATTGTGAGCAGTTTTAATCAGGATGAAATACGGAATCAGCGCCAATTGGCGTCAGACTCCGCAATTGGCGCCAGCTGCTAGTGCTTAGCGCCACACGCCAAGTGTAGCGCCTGGCGCTACACACCATTGCGTGGCGCCAGCTGGCGCCAAGTTGCCACGTCAGGCGCACTTGCTTAAATCGCGTTTTTACCTTAAACTCGAGTCGGCTAATGACTTTACGGCTCCGATTATCTTTTCTAAACATCTTTTTTATCCTTTTTTTTAATTAATTAAAATAGCTACTATATTAATTATATTATTCTTTTTTTGGATTTTATTTAGATCAATTTCCAAGTTTTTTTATACACCCGACATTTTAATTGATTTTTCCTTTTTTCATTTTTCTTTTTAGGCGAGAGAGTCGGATACCCTCCATCAATAATAAAAATGACGGAATTTTTGCGCAAAATTGTTTTTCACATTTTTCTTGCACACACAAACATGCACATAAAAAAAATATCAAACATAAATAAATGCATAATAAGTATATACAAAATATATCTAAAAATAGTGAGTCTAAGGCAAAGTTCTATACAAAGTTAAAATAAAAAATCACAGGAACAAACTACGGCACCGGGGAACGTATACCCATCATATCGTAAAATTGCGCCGTACGAGGAGTCACCTCTCCACCAGCTCCAGCTCCAGCTCCAGTCTCCGCAGGAGGAGGAAAACTCAATGTAGGTCCACTCCACCCAAGATCAACCTAAGGCTGAAGCTGCGGAGGCTGCTGCGATGACGAGCCTACCTCGTA
Organism: Chenopodium album; assembly: GCF_948465745.1. Classification (NCBI taxonomy): domain Eukaryota; kingdom Viridiplantae; phylum Streptophyta; class Magnoliopsida; order Caryophyllales; family Amaranthaceae; genus Chenopodium; species Chenopodium album. The sequence goes on from NC_137839.1 coordinate 47,820,796, forward strand.
CATCCCACCACCTCTGAAAGCCGAGGTAGCCTCTCCCTGGCCTACCGATGCAGCATGAGCACCCTCAAAAGAAGATCCCGAGCCCTCCGCAACATCATCACGAGCAGCCTCAGAGCGACCGCCTCTATCCCCTGACGTAGTACGACGACGTCTCGAGCTAGACCTCGCCGAATCCCTCCGCACCTCAAGTCTCGTGCGGGTGTGAGAAGCAATGGGCTAGCCCTGCAAAAAGAATTAAATCAGAAACAATTGAAGCGGTAATGCAAAAATATATAAAGAAAGACTACCTCTTGGACGACGTCATCCCGACGGCAGGTAGCCGCATTCCTCATCCGGACGAGCTGGCTCCGGAAGGCATCTATAAATCGTGCCATCGCCGAAACCACCTCACGCGAGAACTGTCAAAGAAATAAGTCAGTAAATATGCATAATATATGGACAAAAATTGCGAATAACTATGCTTACTCGAGTCTGGTGGCGAGGAATCGACCGCTCTATGAAGCGCTCGTCCTCGGGAGCCGGAGGAGTCATCTCCTCGATCGGCCCATATGTCCCCTGGTAATGGATGGACATACGGGGTGGCACGAACTCAGTAGCACCGTCCTGATAAAGCAAAAAAGTCAGTAAAGCATTACTTGGGGGCTACTTAATGGAAAGTAAAAGCTGAAAATTAAAATCTTACCCTCACATCCTCAGCCGGTACGGGGGCTGGAGCTAACAACGGCAGTAGCTCCTCAGCATAGCACCGCCCAGGGATTGCGTAAGACTGCCAAGGGGTACCAGCTCCCTCGGACATGCTCAACAACCGTGCGTCGTCGAACATGTGACGTGGTGGAGGAGCAGGAACGACGAAAACATCAGAGGAATGTTGTCTAGCAACCCTCTCTCCCAAGTACGCGATCGCTCCAAAAGTCCCCAGGAAATAGCGACGCTCAGCAGAATACTGTGTGGCTAACCCAGGGACTGTCCAGCCGCCCCACGGCCGGTACACCACCTCAGGCCCCTACAAAGAACATCAATCAGGCGAGAGTATACCTAAAGCGTCGCAAAAGAGCAAATAAATAAAAAAGTCGTACCGCAATGATCCAGTTCCGAACATATGTAGTAGACATATCCACATGGCGGCCGCCCCAAGAAGCGCTCACTGGAAATCCGAGTGTCGATGGTCTCGCCGGCGCAGTAGAGGGGAAGTGCTCGTAGAACCAGATCTACAAGGAGTAAAAATTGTAAGTAAATGCTAGCTAAAATGTAGAGCTAAACTTTATAGGGAATAATGTTTACCTCTACGATCTTCCAAAAGGCGGACAAAGCAACATTTGTCCCAAATGACCGGTGTCGACACGAGTCCCTCAGTGCACGAACGAAGTCAGCGTAGGCCAAGCTGGCCCAGTCATAAGTCCTGATCCGGTAGAGATCGCGAACAGCAGGAAGGTAGTAAAGCAACGCCCTACTACCCTTGTCAGGAGAGAATGTCCCTTACAACAACATCAGTGCAAAGATGCGCACCCGCTGCTTTCGGGTAGTCGCATCGTCATCAAAAGCCGCTGCCAGTGTCGAGCGGCGAATCCCCCTGGCACTAAACTGAGACGTCTCGACCTCAACTCGGGCCCGAATAGTGATCGGCCCCAACAGCTCCTCGACCTCGGCAGAAAAGACGTCGATTCCACTGTCGAACGGCAATGGCACAAAGTTGAACTCCAGTCCTGTAATGAGACTGAAGTCCGTGGGGGTGACCATCATCTTGCCCCAGGGGAAGTGGAAACTGTTGGTGGTGTCCCAGAAGAACTCCACCAAAACACGCACTATATGGTGACCCCCACTGGAGGAAACCATCGCCTCGGAGGTCTTAAACAAGGTAGCCAGTCCGCAAGACACCCATAGGAGTCTCGTCTCAAGATCCTTGGCGATGTACATCTTGTACAAATCGCCCAAGCTATCACAGCCGGAACCGTGATAGCGCGTCCTCCCGACCGTGATGCCCCGCCTCACCCTCTCAGAAATGTGATGGACGGGGGCAAAGAACAGGGTCCGCTCATCCCACTCGGGGAGTCGACCAAGCGAAGTAGATGGTGTAACGTCGTCCTCTACGGGCTCATGCTCCCGTCGAGTGTTTCGGGACCGTGAACCCGAACCTCGCTGCCTGGCCATACTGCATTGTGCAAAATTACCATAAATTAAAGTTCTATAGTATCTAAGGTTCGCCTAGCCGCATGATACTATGTTCGCAAAAAACAGAGTACAAAATACTAAAACAGAGCACAAACTCAAATTGAGCATAACGGCATTTTTCAAGCAATCACACAATTTCTTGCAATACTATAGTAATTATTGTGACAAATTGGACAAGAATTGCTAACAAAAACATCGAGAACGAGCCACATTGTTCTTCACGATCTTAGGAGGTCCAACAATGGCAAATTGCTCATTTCTTCACCAAATTGAGTCAAACAAGTCTCAAATTACTCCCAAGGCAATATATAAACATAAAAGCAATTTCATGGCATAAAATTTGATAAACAAAGTGAATTGAGCATTTTAAATTTCGAATTCGTGAATAAACGTGTCAAAAATTCATAAAAACTGATGTGAGTTTGAAGAAAACTTACATAGATCGGGAAAGTAGATGAAAAGAGCTTTAATTTGCAACGAATTTGAGTGAATTCGGTTGAGAAACGAGCAAGCACGAAGCAAATGAAATTTTCTAGTTATTTCGAGTGAAATTGCGACGAGCAAAGCAGCAAATGAAGAAGAAAGGGGTATTTAAGGGAAACCCCGTGCTGGCGCCAATCTCTAGGCATTGGCGTCAAAAATCAGGCTTGGCGCCTAGCGCCTGGCGCTAAGGCTATTTGTGTGGCGCTGATGACTTTTCAGCGGCGCCAGGACACTCAGCCACTCGGTGGGGTTGTTCTACCTTTTTGCAACATATTTTGGGTTCCTTGGTACGCCAGTTAGCCCCTCTAAGCAATTTGACATGATTTTTAGTAATCGGCTTGATTACGTAAAGTGATCGACTTGATGAAAGATCGTCTCACTTAGCTTAAAGCGCCTAAGCATTGGCTCATTTGCAAGAGGCACCGACATACAGGTTCAAAAGCAGAAAAAGCACCGACATACTGGTTCATAAACAGCAAAGGCACCGACGGACAGGTTCAAAGCAACGGAAGCGCCGACGTACAGGCATAGCAGGAGCAAAGTTCAGGCGAGCTTTTAAAGATCGACAAGCATAGATCTTCGGTAATTTCCTTTGGGAAATTAGCATCAAATGAGAATGGCTTCAAGCGAGGATATCTTCGACGGCATTCCCTAGCTTGTGGAGAGTTGTCACAAACAACTGAAGGTAATTTCAAGTGAAGTTGTCTTCAACTATGTTCCCTTAGACGTGGAAGATGGTCATAATGCGGATGAAGATTGTTTCAAGAGAAATAATCTTTGATAGTATTCCCTTGGACGCGGAATATTATCAATACGGATGAAGGTTGTATCAAGAGAAATAATCTTCGATGGTATTTCCTTGGAAGTGGAATACTATCATAGCGGAGGAGGATTGTTTCAGGCGAAGCAATCTTCTAATTTGGAAGCAGTTACGGGCATAGCGGTTTTCAAGCGGGATGGCGTTCTCTAGCTTGCAGAAGGTCATCAAAACAACAGTAAAGCAGCAACAAATCAGTTACTTTCAGAGACGTGTGCTCGACGGTGCAAGATACGCGTTTCTTAACTCTTTTATCTGTTTAACTAACGCTAGTTTGTAGGTATCGGCGTTTCAAGAGTGATTTAGGATCGCAGAACGTTCTGAATCATTCTCCGTCCCTATCGATACTTTGACTTTTGTTTTCGAAACTCGCGTTTCTCCAAACTCAGTCAAAGTGGGGGCTTCTGTAGACACCCATTTGTGTCTCCCCAAAACTAAACCCAGTGATGATTACCTTTCACGTCGAATCATAATCGAATGAAGTGAAAGTGTGGAAAGTCAAGTGTTGTGGATAGTTTTAATTTCTTTTCTCTTCTCTCTGTTTTTGAAAACTTATCTTAAAGAAAACAGTCAATCCAGTTTGGTTGATCCATGATATGGGTCTAATAGTAGTGTAGTTGGATATGGCTTGACAAGAGCTTTCCAACGATATATTATAAGCCCAATTCCGATGAATATTGAGGAAGTTATGGCCAATTTACTAAACTGGGCCCGGTTTAAGCCTTATGTGCGGCCCAATGATCTAGGGGAGGGCTAAAATGATTTATCATTCCTAATGCAATTAGGAATGGTTTTAGTTTTCTAGATTCTTCTAGAAGGTTCTTTTCATTCCTAATTCAATTAGCATTGATAAATTGACTTTTGTTGACTTTTCAGAGTTTTAATTAAAATCAAAGAGCATTTTTGAGGAAAAGATACGATTTTATCCTCCTGTACGGAAAAATATATCTGACTTTATAAAACGCGTTAAAAAAACAGGTCTAGCGCTAACGTGTGTATTTTGTTATTAGAAAGAGGTACGAAGCATCAAAGTAAGTGCTTTAATGGTTTTTATTGATGTTATGATGTAGAGTTCATGCTTAGGTTGTTATTATGATTCCTAGTATCATGTTTAGGGTAATTTTAATATTAAATATGGTTGTTACGATGCTTCCTATGTTCTTCCTAATATTTATGATTATTAGTATCATGTTAGGGTTAAAGATTTGATTTTTATTGCTTAGTAACATGCTAAAAGGGTTCGTTATTAATCTTGTTAGTATCATGCCTAGGATCTTGCTATTATTATTACGCTTTAATATTAACATCAACATGATTATGATTATAATTGTTATAATTTATGATGGTTATGAATATTATTATTATTATTATTTTGATGATGATTATTTTATTTATGATTATTATTATGACTATTATAATGATTGGTTATGATTATTTATTATGTTGCTTGATATTTATTGTTATTGCTTGATCACGCCTTTTATGCATGTTTAAAGGGAATTGGTACTTGTAATCACGCTTAATAAGATAATTAATAATCTTGTTTAGGGTTAATAATGTGATTATAATTTCAAGTGGTCGCCAATAATAGTTTATTTGTGCATTTATATTCAATCAACATAGATAAACAGGTTTAGGTTAATCCTATTGATTGCATGTTAGTCAGAAAGCGCACATGAATACGATTAGAATAAAGTAGAGGCCTATTATTAGGGCAGGTTCAATCTCTTTTAGGTTGGATTTGTACCTTCATCCCCGAACCCTTATTTGGTTCAAGACCTTATGGAGTTGACGATCTCTTGGATCGTTAAGGGGTGTAACCTTCACCTCGTGAACGGTTTACAAGTTCCTAACACTTGTTGGCGACTCTTTTGCTCTATTTTCTTCCCTTTTGGACGCCACCGTACTTTAGTGTATGATCATAGTGGAGTTCAAGCTAGGGGTTTAACGCTTGAAATTATTCCCTACATAGACTGATCTTGATTAACTCAATTCTGGTTGCTATGACCTCCCATATTCTAGCCTTGTACCTGGTGCCTTAAAAGATCTTAGACAGAATAAGCGCTGCTTGCTTGAGGTTTTTCTGGGCATGGGTGAAGAACAAAAGGCCTATTTACTAGGTCAAGAGGGAGATTCTCGAGAATCATAAAGCAGCAGGAGGTCTGGGACTAAGAAATGTGCAGAGTCTTAATCAGGCATTACTAACAAAGTAGGCTTAGAGATGAGGATTCATAGGCAAAGGGATCTGTTATTAAGTAGACTCCTAATTGGAAAGTACAGAGAATCACCGATCGAAAAGGCAGCCAAAGAAAAGATGCCACAGAAGAGCTCGTGGGAATGATCAAATCAGCAAGTCAAATGGGAATGGCTTTCTGGCACAGGGTGGGGCATGGTAGGACTGTGTGGATTGAAAGGGACAAGTGGACTACTACAGGCAGGGTCAAGTTGAAATTTGGGATCGTTATGGAACAAAGAGAAAGGTACAAGAAGGTTGAGGATCTCTTAAATGAAAGAGGGGAGTGGAATGTGACGGAGATCTAGAACTTGTTGAATTTGAGGATGCAAAGAAAGTCCTTAGTATTGGCGCAAACATGGATATGGAAGATGAGATCCTATGGGGCGAGACGGATAATGGGGAATACACGGTTAAATCTGGGTATAAATGGTTGATGGGAGGATCAAGAAATGAGAGAGAGATGAAGTTTTAGAAAGATTTCTGGAAAATAAATGTTAAACCCTCTTGGTTATTGCTTGGCTGGACGATATTGAAGGGTGCATGTAGTAGTAAAGCAGGACTTCAAAAGCGTGGAGTGAATGTGAATCCTTTCTGTACCTTTTGCAAGGTGGAACAGGAAACCACAACGCACCTTTTTAGAGATTGCCAGGTGTCCAGGAGAGTTTGGTCTGGCAGTCTGTTGGGAATCAAGGTCAAAAACGACCTGTTGTCTATTGAGGAATGGGCAAAAAACCATATAAGATATGCTTTGAGATCTAGCGCCAGTAATCCCATGCTCCCGGGTTCATTACTAACAGTCTTTTGGAGTCTATGGGTCCACCGAAATGACATCATCTTCAGGGGGGAATGTGTTCGCCAAATAGACTGGTAGAGTTGTGCAATGAGAATATTGCGAGGGTCTACAGGGACAAGAATAGGAAAGAGGATAAGTATCAATGCCAACCCTCTAAGGGTCATGATCAAGCGGATTTGAACTACTGGCAAAGAGGGACTCATGAATAAAGCCAAGTAGTTATAGCTGTGGATGGAGCATGGAAAAGGAGGAATGGAAAACTAGATGAAGCAGTGACAGGGTAAAGTCGTATCCCCCAATCAAAAATAGTTACCTAAGTCCTCTAACTAAAGTAGATAGGGAAGTAGGGTCGAACTCCACAGGGAAATAGGTCTTTTTACTCCTAATTAATTAATATAATCTAAATTATCTAAGTAACCAATATTTTTGTGAATAAAATCTAAACTACGGAGAATAAAGTCGAAAGGAATAAAGTAGGGAGAAAATCAAATATTAAAAGGCCTAGGGCATAGGTTCAATAAACAATATTCCAGGGAAATTCATAATAAGCAATCATCAAGCATTGGTTAATCAGATTATAAAGGGCTTTCGCTACGTATTATAATCACAGAGTTAATTTACCGGTATTAAATCTCATCTGTCAAATCTCGACTTAACCATTTATAAATTAATCCGCCTATTGAAACTAAGCCTAAATATCAATTCTCATCTGTCGAATCTCGAATTAATATTGCTAAACTCATACAATTAAATCTGGCCAAACCTAATTGCATAGCATTAAAACAATCAATAGGAAATCAACCAAGCATTGATAATTAACAATCACAAAATTACCCCTTCATATCATTTATTAGATCCCCATAAACCCTAGAAATTAAACTACTCAAACATTATCATAACTAAACTAATCAAATAAATAAATAATAGCATAATCAAAGAAGTAAATAAAATAGCTGAAATTAAAAGAGAAGAAATTGTTGCCAAAAAGAAATCTGGAATTAATGGAAGAATTAAGAACAAAAGTTGAGAGAGAATTTTAGAAAGAGAAAAATTCTAAGTAGAGAGAGAAAGTCTAAGAAAGAAGGTAATCTAAAAATCCGTACAAAAATCGTACTTAAACGTTTTCTAAAACAAAAATTAAAACTAAACTTATCAGGCTACATAAAAACACGCGCCCGATCGGGCGCGCCTTTTTCTTCGCGTTCCTTCCCAGCAGCATCGCCCGATCGTGCTAGATGCTCGCACGATCGGGCGCGCTTATAGCCACGCACAGCACTTAGAGTGTCGCGCCCGATCGTGCTAGAGGTTGCCCGATCGGGCCCTTGCTCTATTTTGAGGCTCGGACTTTGATTGGGCTTGATTTCTCGGCCCAATCCGGATTTCCTCTTCGGGTCTTGAACACTCGGTCTGAATACCTCGGGATCCCAATTACCGAGCCCTTAATCACTGGATCGCACTGATCATGGTCTCCAAAAGGGGCCGTGTCCTTCTAGCTTCTGTAGTTGATCCATAAAGCCTGGGAAAATGCTCCGAGAGTGCAATTTCCTATAAAATACAAATAAAACTACGAAAACACTAGAAAACACAAATTAGTAATAAAAGTGGCCCGAAAGAGCCTAAAACACTACTAATAACGACCAAGGGACGGGGGTAAAACATTATATAAAATGGACATATCAAACTCCCCCAAGCCAAACCTTTGCTTGTCTCTAAGCAAAGAGCTCATCAATGAACATATAAAACATACTTCACCCCAATAATCAAATCAAGCACCAACGATTCAAGGCAAATCTAATGAACATGCTTCAACATCAATCAATCTTATTCATCTAATCACCCTTCCTCCCCAATAATTGTCAAATAGAGCAAACCACAAGAGCATATAGAATTCAAGACTAGTGCTCACACACTCAACTCTCATTTATGTGGCGAGTAAAAGATGTACTCGATCGCTCTCCAACCAACCCCTTTTAATGTGAACAATGCCCTCCCAACTCACACTCTCGTGTGTATAAAAACAATGAACGCTCATCCTACTAGTCGACTCGAAATATGCCAAGTCATAACTTGCATTGATAAACAACACTTTCACATTTACATAACTTCTATGCACAAGATCGGAAGGTCTTTAAAGCTTGTAATGTAAGGCTAGGGTAAAGGTAGGATAAATTTGGGATTATGTGAGAGAAAAGCTATGCATTAAGGGAGCCAAATCCTAATAAACCCATGATCAAAATAAATGATGATCATACATCTCCATCAACATAACTAACTCCAACAAAAACCACCAAATACAACTCTAATCATCATAAACAATCCCAACGCTTACAATAATCACTCATAAAAATATGATAATGTAGAACTTTGAGTGAAAAACAAACTTTGAACTCATTCTTTTTTTTTCTACTTGAATTTTTTCTTCTTCTTTTTTTCCTTTTTCTTTGAACAACCTTCAAATAGAACATTTGACCATAAATAAAAAAAATTTCTTTTGCTCTTTTTTTTTCTTTTTAACTCATATTGGAAAATTCAACTTTGAAACACAATATCAATATTTTCCAATCAATAATCAAAAAACAATAACTCTTCTTTTATTCCCACATTGTGCAAATGATATGCACACCACAACTCCCTCACCTCGCCAACTAATAGCTTCCCCAAGCCAATCTTGGGACTAGTAACCAATGGGGCTCATATAGGCTTGTAATGTGGCTAAATAAACAATAAAAGGGCACAAGCAACAACATGGGTAACAAGAAGGGAACAAATGTATCTAATACTCTGAAGGCTACCTAAAAGAATGAACGCCTTCGTCCTCCTCATGTGCATAATAATAAGTCATAAAACACTACTCATAGTTGCAAATCAATACTCAAATTCATTGACATACCAGGAATTATGGAACTATCACACATTTCCTAACCAAATCAACTAGTCAAGCACTATATTCACAAATAGTTGGCAAAATTGGCTCATGTTTAGGAATCCAAGCAACTAAACTTCAAATCACGACCAACAAATCCACAATGCTCATTATCAATAACCAAGAATCAAAACAAATTTTTCTCAAGTATGGGGCATAGGGAAGCATGTTTCATAATTCATTGGAACGTATTTTTGATTTTTTTTTTTTTTCAAATTTTTTTATTGTATTTTTCATATATAAGAAAGCAATAAAAACTACACTAGGAAAGCAAATAAAAAACTATACTAGAAAGAAAAAAAAAAGAGAAAAGGAAGAGAATTACCAAGTGAAAGAACACCCCCCCAAGCCAAATCAAGCAATGCCCTCATTGGCTTGGGAGTGTAGCCTACTCCTCATCCTAATCCATCCTCGAATAGCCCCCTCCGTGGCTATAACCGGCTCCTCCATGGCTAGAGCCACCACCTCCATAACCCGAACCACCTGCAAAGTAGTTAGGGTCCACATTCCCCCCAAGCCCACCTAAAGGTACATCGGTCCCATAACCATGGACCGATGAGTAGTCGACGTAGGTACCAAAGGCACTTGGGTTCGTATATCCACCTTGCGAATATTGGAACCAATCAGGGACAAGTGAATCGGGGGGAATAGCCCCCCGACGGGCGTAGTCATCATACATGGGGTATAAACCCCTCCCTAGGTTCCTCTCCACATACCCCACCCTTCTATCTAGAGACCCTACTCTAGTGTCCAAATCCCTAACCATACCCTCAACTCGCCCTTGCCCCATCTCAATCCTATGTAATTGGCTCCTAAAAGCCGAGAAGTCATAAGGGACGTTGGAGTCTATGTTGTAGTTGGTAGAGGAAGTGGGAATATCGTATGTAAAGGGTGGAGGTGGTGGATAATGTGGTGAATGGTGATGAGGTGAGTGGTCAATGGGAGAGTGGTGGAGTTGAGGTGAAGGGTGAGGTGGTTGAACCTCACCTTGACCGTTAAGCTCGAAAGTGTAAGAAGGCTTCCCCTTCTCAAATTTGGTCAAGGTGGGGTTGGGTAAAGTGAAAGCATTATCTCTCCTACCCGATTCCCGTTGAATCACCCACCAAGTCTCCCCTCCCATGACATTAATCCAATTAAGGCCACCTAGATAGGGTAGGTCCATAATAGTTGGGCCGGCTACCTTACCGTCATCGTTAGGGACAAAGCTAAGGTGTTTGACCGCTATGTGTGTAACTAGGCCACCAAAGTAAATGGGTAGCCTAGACCTACCCGCCTCGGCCGCATTGGCCACCCGTTGGAAGTGGTTGGCCATTTTGTGGACTATATTGAGCTTTTCACTCCTAGGGATCATGTATGACCCTAGAAATTCAAGCTCATCCCGCCTAACATTGGCGGGTTCATGCCTTCAAAAAATGGTAAGGCCAACAAACCGTTGCCAAATCTTTGGCACGGGATGTTGTATCCAAGTGCCCTTAGCATGTTGGAGGTTCAAATTGGGATCCCCCGTAAGGGATTGATAGACAACGGCAATGTTGTCTTGGTGCGGTTCAAGGGGCCTATCCGATTTCAACTCAAAAAGTTTACCAAATTCTTTCAATGTCAATCTAACATCATTATTGAATAATCGAAATTGAACATGAGAAATTAAAGCATTTGATTTTATGACATTAAAACTAGAAACGAATTCTAAGGTTAAATAATCATAAGTATCGTAATGCATGTTAAAGAAACCACTCATGCCAACTCCCTTGAATAATTTTTCTACATGGTTATCAATTCCTAATCTAATAAGGGTGGGGTGATGAATAAAACGAGTAGGAATTACCTGCCTCATAATGAGGTTGAGCATCCTCTGTTTTTGATCTTGGGTGGTGATGACCACCCTCTCCCATCCCGGAATTTGCAAATCCGGGTCAATTCTCGCCTCTTGTTGCCTTGAGCTTTCCCCCCTTACCGTTCTTGATCTCTTGAGAGCTATTAAGATTAGAAAATATAGGAATTGAATGGTTTCTCTCTCTTAGGGTATAGAGAAAATTGAGAGAAAATGGTAGAAATTGGGTGTAGATTGTAGAGAAAGATGAAAGGATTAAAAATATGTAAAAAAATTTGAGTTTTGATGGAAGGATTGGAGAAGATCTTGAAAAATAAGTGGGTTTGAAGGTGTAAAAATGGAGGTTTTAGAGAGAGAAAGTAATGGAGAAGAAGATGAAAGAAGAAGAAAGTGAGGAAAGAAAGAAGAGGAAAAGTATAAAGGGGACGGCCAAATAGGCGCGCCCGATCGGGCAAGCCTCTCCCGATCGGGCGGATAATCTTGATTTCCAGAATCATAGTTGCGCGCCCGATCGGGCGAGCTCCGCCCGATCGGGCAAGAACACGAACGAAAATTTCGCCCTCTATTTCGCCCGATCGGGCGAGCTTCGCCCGACATATCTTTTCCTACACTCGATTTGCGCCCGATCGGGCAAAATTTGCTCCTTGCGCGCCCGATCGGGCGAATTTAAGGCTGGAATTATGCCTTGCTTGCGCGCCCGATCGGGCCCGTGCCCAGTCAGACTTCCTTAGCTTTTTCTTCGTCTTCAGATTTCTCTAAGTCTTTTGACATCTTAAACCTATACCTGTACAAAAACACTTATAAACGGTAAAATTTCACTCTCCTCGCCTCTCTAAAATAAAAATAAAAATAAAAATAAATAAAAAGGAAAACTAGTCTAGAAAGCAAGAAATACGGGTTGCCTCCCGCAAAGCGGTGGTTTATCTTGCATTGGTCCCGCACGATCCTCTTACCACAGTGAAACTCAGAGTGAATCGGAACCACTTAGGTGAACTATATCAACTGCACCAATAGTAGCCCCCTCATGATATAGCTTGAGTCTTTGGCCATTAACCTTGAACCCGACCACCTTGACCTTAACTTTCCTAGGAAAAGTTTAAGTCGTGAGTTGAATAGTAACACTTTATCACCCTCCTTGAATTCTCTCGGAAGGATCATCTTGTCGTGCCACTTCTTTGTCTTCTCTTTGTAGACTCGAGCACTATCATAGGCCGTCAACCTAAACTCATTGAGTTGATTAAGTTGAAGTAACCTCTTTTCTCTCGCTAGTTTGGCATCTAGATTGAGCTCCTTAATAGCCTAATATGCCTTATATTCCAATTTGACCGGGAGATGACATGATTTTCCGTACATGAGTCTATACGGAGTAGTACCTATAGGGGTCTTGAATGCAGTTCTGTATGCCTAAAGAGTGTCTTCCAACTTGTCGCTCCAATATTTCCTTGATTTTGACACCACCTTCTCTAGAATGGCCTTGATCTCACGGTTGGAAACCTCAACTTGGCCACTAGTTTGGGGGTGGTAGGCTAAACCTGTCCTATGGTAGAAACCATACTTTTTAAGGAGGGTGTCCAACTTCCATTCATGGAAGTGAGATCCTCCGTCATTTATTATAGCTCTTGGTACACCAAATCTTGGAAAGATGGTCTTCTTAAAAAGTTTGTGGACGACCTTGGCGTCATTGGTAGGAGTGGCGATGGCCTCAACCCACTTGGATACATAATCTACGGCGACAAGAATATAACGGTTCCCTTTTGAAGAAGGGAACGGTCCCATGAAATCAACACCCCAAACGTCAAAAATCTCAACTTCTAGAATTCCTGTTTGGGGCATCTCATGCCTCCGCGAGATGTTGCCAGTCCTCTGGCAAGAGTCACAAGCCTGCACAAACATGTTAGCATCCTTAAACATTGTAGGCCAATAAAAACCTGACTCATTAATCTTGGCCACCGTTTTAGTGGGGCCATGATGTCCTCCATATGGTGAGGTGTGGCAACTAGTAAGCACACCGTGGACTTCCCATTCGGGAACACACCTGCGAAATAATCCATCTGCACACTCACGAAACAAAAAAGGATCATCCCAAAAATAATGTTTAACATCAGAAAGGAATTTCTTTTTTTGTTGGTAGGACAAGTCAAGAGGTGGAGTACCACCCACTAAATAATTAGCAAAATCTATAATTAGCAAAATCTGCATACCATGGGTGTTGCTCTACAACTGCATATAGGTTGTCATCAGGGAAAGAATCATCTATAGGTAGAGAATCCTTACCCTCATCATACCTGATACGTGACAAGTGGTCTGCCACTACGTTCTCTTCTCCCTTTTATATTTGATTTCTATGTTGAAATCTTGGAGCAAGAGAACCCACCGGAGTAGCCTTGGCTTTAATTCCGCCTTAGCTATCAAATATTTCAATGCTGCATGATCAGTAAAAACAATAACTTTAGAACCAACAAGATATGATCTAAATTTTTCTAAAGCATAAATAACAGCAAGAAAATCCTTTTCTATAGTGGCATAGTTGACTTGGGCTTCATCCAAAGTTTTGCTAGCATAATAAATAGCATGCAAAACCTTGTCCTTCCTCTGTCCGAGCACGGCTCCTAGCGCAAAGTCACTTGCATCACACATGATCTCGAAAGAAAGGTTCCAATCAGGAGCACATATGATGGGTGCCGATATCAAAGCCTGCTTAATCCTGTTGAAAGCCTCAAGACACTCGTCAGTAAAAATAAATGGGGCATCCTTGAGCAAAAGCTGTGTTAGTGGTTTAGCAATTTTAGAAAAATCTTTGATAAAGCGGCGATAAAACCCCGCATGACCCAAGAAACTTCTAACTCCCTTAACATTAACTGGGGGAGGTAATTGTTCAATCACTGATATTTTAGCTTTTTCTACTTGTATGCCCTTATCAGATACAATATGACCTAGGACTACTCCCTCTGTCACCATAAAGTGACATTTTTCCCAATTAAGAACTAAGTTTCACTCTTCACATCTTTTCAAAATTTTAGCGAGATTAATTAAACATGAATCAAATGAAGAACCATATACGCTAAAATCATTCATAAAGACCTCCATAATAGACTCTATGAAATCAGAAAAAATGCTCATTATACAACGTTGAAAGGTAGCGGGTGCATTACATAAACCAAAGGGCATTCTACAATATGCAAAAGTGCCATAAGGGCATGTAAAAGTAGTCTTTTCCTGATCTTCAGGATGAATCGAAATTTGGAAAAATCCCGAATACCCATTCAAATAGCAAAAGAATTTATGATTGGCTAACCTCTCAAGCATTTGATCTATAAAGGGGAGAGGGAAGTGATCCTTTTTAGTGGCGATATTTAATCTACGATAGTCTATGCACATACGCCACCCTGTTACAGTTCTAGTGGGAATTAATTCATTCTTTTCATTTGTTATCACAGTCATCCCACCCTTCTTTGGCACTACCTGCACCGGACTTACCCATTTGGAGTCAGAAATAGGATAGATAATACATGCATCAAGTAATTTCATCATCTCCTTCTTGACTACTTCCTGCATGTTGGGATTTAATCTTCGTTGGGGTTGAATGCAGGGCTTGTAATTTTCCTCTAGATGTATCCTGTGCATACAAAAGTCAGGGCTAATACCCTTGAGATCATCAATACTGTACCCTATAGCCTTCATATGGGTTTTGAGAACCCCTAGAAGTTGGGAAGTTTGTAGGTCAGTAAGTGCAGTACTGATGATCACGGGGTGTAGTTCCTGTTCATCCAGAAAAATATATTTTAAATGAGAAGGGAGAGGTTTTAGCTCAGGTTTCTTGACCTCTGCAGGTTTTGATTCTTGAACTAAATTTACTACCTTCATTGTTTCCTTGGGGCTTAACTCTTTTAAGGAAAGAGCCTTTTCAATATCCTGTACCTCATTACCCCAAACGCTTGCATTGTCGCTAGATAAATTCCCGCAGAGAACTTCCTCTAAGGGATCCTTCGCAAGAACCTGTGGCAAGCTATCATCAAAAATATCATCCATTATATCAATGTAGCAACAATTTTCCTCTAACATAGGCCCTTTCAAAACCTTCCCTAAATTGAAAGTAACATTATCGTCACCTACAGAAAGGGTTAGTTTACCATTTTTAACATCAATAATTGCTCCTGCAGTATGGAGGAAAGGTCTACCTAATATAATGGGTATTTGTGTGTCCTAAGACAAAAAAATCAACAGGAATAAAAAAATTTACCAACTCTGACAGGTACGTCCTCTAAAATACCTAAGGGGTATTTTACCGAACGATTTGCCATTTGCAAAGTTATATTAGTAACTTTTAATTCTCCCATATTAAGTTTAGCGCAGACAGACGATGGCATGACACTGACACTAGCACCCAAATCACACAAAGCTTTATCAATAAAAACATTCCCGATATGACAAGGGATAGAAAAACTACCGGGATCCTTTAATTTAGGAGGGGATTATGTTTTGCAATAAAGCGCTACACTCCTCTGTGAAAGCTACAGTTTCTACTTCATTAAAGGCCCTTTTCCTAGTCAGAATGTCTTTCATAAATTTAGCATAAGCAGGAACTTGAGTGATTAAGTCAGTAAAAGGAACTGTTACCTGCAAGTTTTTCAAAACCTCTAAAAACTTACCGAATTTTTTATCAAACTTACTCTTCAATTGTCTATTAGGGAATGGAAGTTTGATAACCGGGCTCTGCACATCTCCTCCCTTATCCTGCGATTTACCCTGCACAGAAATATTAGTAGGGTTAGTATCTATTTGTAGCCCTGCAGGGCTAGCAGGATTAGCGTTTGGTATAGAGGAATCTAGATCAGGAACTGGTCTATCTTCCTTTGGCATAGGAGGTCCATCATAATGCGAACCACTCCTTAGAGTGATTGCATTGGCATGATCTGTAGGATGGATAGGTTGTGATGGTAGAGCACCCTGCTGACGGGATTGTAGGGTAGATGAAAGTTGTGCAATTTGATTGTCCATGATTTTATTATGGGCTAGGATAGAATCAATTTGCGCATCCCTACTCTCCATATGTTTTGCATATTGGCAAGTATTGCTCTAATTTCTGTCATGGCAGGGTCGGAAGCTGATGAGGGTGATGTTTGGCTTTTCTGGCCGGAATTAGGATGATAATATTTTTGCTGTGGTGGGGTTTGCTGTTGTGGTTGAAGTGGAGGTGGAGGATTTTGTACATTGGTGCTCCGGTACAAAAGATAAGGATGATTTTTATAACCGGCATTGTAGGAATTGGAATAGGGGTTATTCTGCCTATAGGTTTAAAAGGCATTAACTTGTTCCATAGAGCTCCTACAATCTTGCTCCCAATGACCTACAATTCCACAATTTTCACAAAAAGCTTCATGGTTAGAAACAGCAGAAACATTAGCTACAGAGTTAGGAGCAGCAGTAAGATTATCTAATTTTTTACAAATAGATGTTAATTGAGCTTGCAAAAAGGATACGGAATTGACATTATGTTTTCCTTTATTTGCAAACCCTCTCGGATTCCCATATTGGGAATTGTGTATTGCCATGTCTTCGATAACCTGTCCTGCATCGTCCACATTTAAATTCATGAACCTCCCACTAGATGCCGAATCTAGCACTGATCTAGAAGAATTTTCATGTCCATTATAGAATGCTTGGATTAATTGCCATTGTGCTAGATTGTGGTGGGGGCCCTCTCTCTGTAGATCCTTGAACCTCTCCCAAGCCTCATATAACGTTTCGTCGGCCTCTTGAGCGAAGTTCTGAATAGCACTCCTTAGCACTGATGTTCTCTCTGCAGGATAATATTTATTATAGAAATTCATAGCAAGAGTTTCCCAGTCAGTAATACCAAGTGCAGTTCTATTCAAACCATTAAACCATAATTTAGCTTTGCCACATAATGAAAAAGGAAAAAGAATCTCCCTGATTTGGTCTTGCGTGACCCCGGCTTGTCTAATGGTGTTACAATATTGGCAAAAATCTGCGATGTGAAGATTAGGATCTTCACCCTTAACTCCGCTGAACTGCTTCCTCTCTATCATAGTGATAAATTGGGGCTTGATCTCAAATTGAACTCCGTCTAGAGCCGAAGTGGGAGTGAGGTGCGGGAAATCTGTGAGCTTCGGTTGCGAGTAGTCATTGAGTTTCTTCTGGACCGTCATCTCTGATTCTGAATCTGAAGGAATATATGTGTCACTGGAATCAGGGGGAGGATCTCTTCGACCGTTGTCCTCCTTAAAACCCGCCAGAATTTGTCTATAGAGTTTCCTTTTCCTATGAAAAGAACGCTCGATCTCAGGGTCAAAAGGGATGTAACCTGATCTGGAACACCTGGGCATAAACAAAGAACTAAAGACAAATATGAGAATTGCCTTAAAGAACTAACGTTCTCTGAGGCAAAAAGGGGATAATCTAGACTACAAAAATATAATCAGAAAACAAAAATAAAACCGTTTCCCCGGCAACGGCGCTAAATTTTGACAGGGTAAAGTCGTATCCCCCAATAAAAAATAGTTAGCTAAGTCCTCTAACTAAAGTAGATAGGGAATTAGGGTCGAACTCCACAGGAAAACAGGTCTTTTTACTCCTAATTAATTAATATAATCTAAATCATCTAAGTAACCAATATTTTTGTGAATAAAATCTAAACTACGGAGAATAAAGTCGAAAGGAATAAAGTAGGGAGAAAATCAAATATTAAAAGGCCTA
Source organism: Chenopodium album (assembly GCF_948465745.1). Taxonomy (NCBI): domain Eukaryota; kingdom Viridiplantae; phylum Streptophyta; class Magnoliopsida; order Caryophyllales; family Amaranthaceae; genus Chenopodium; species Chenopodium album. The sequence continues at coordinate 47,838,765 of NC_137839.1, forward strand.
GGGCATAGGTTCACTAATAAATAATATTCCAGGGCAATTCATAATAAGTAATCATCAAGCATTGGTTAATCAGATTATAAAGGGCTTTCGCTACGTATTATAATCACAGAGTTAATTTACCGGTATTAAATCTCATCTGTCGAATCTCGACTTAACCATTTATAAATTAATCCGCCTATTGAAACTAAGCCTAAATATCAATTCTCATATGTCGAATCTCGAATTAATATTGCTAAACTCATACAATTAAATCTGGCCAAACCTAATTGCATAGCATTAAAACAATCAATAGGAAATCAACCAAGCATTGATAATTAACAATCACAAAATTACCCCTTCATATCATTTATTAGATCCCCATAAAACCTAGAAATTAAACTACTCAAACATTATCATAACTAAACTAATCAAATAAATATAAAACAGAACAAAATAGGAACTTGCGATGCACACAGAGTTTACGAGGAAACCTTCTAGTGCCCAACTAGAAGTAAAACCTCGACCCTACCTTAGGGATTTCAAACACAAAATAATTCCACTATAATAGGGCAAACACCAAGTTACAACCTATTATAATTCAGCCACTACTCTCAAGTTCCAGAATGAACTTGCTATAGAACAACACCTTGTTCTACCCAGTTTGAGTCCCACACTCAAACTCACTCGTACTCCCTAAGTACAGATCTTCCCCCTTCTCACCAGAAGCTCTCTCTGTATGCAATGATAAAAATACTCTTACCCTAATAAACCCGAAACCAAATACAAGAATTAACACCTAGTATATGATCGGCAAGCTATGCATGAAACTCGAAACTAATATGACAGTATGATAAGCTTGGCAAACTTACGCAACTATAGCTCTATAAATTCTTCACGCATAAAACTCACAAAAAACCTAGGCTCATATTATTCTCTACTATTTATACGAGTATTACCTGTATAAACAGTAGGTTTACATAAAGGTAAATAAGTAAAACTTAACTTATCTTAAAACACGGTTTTTTAATTAAATCCTTTGAAGAAAATCTTTTCAGAAAATAAGATAGAAATATTGAACATAATATCTTTTTAACAAACTGATTTTAAAAGATAAATATTTAAAGAAAATCTTTTTCCGATTTCTATCTTTTATCTTTTCCGATTTTAATTTATTTGCCAAGCTAACTGTCACGCTTCTAATAAGTTTCATGCATATCCTACTTAACATATTTAACAATGAATCTAGAAGATAAAATCTTAACTAAAACATTGTTGCGCTGTACTCTTGTTCTGGTAGGTTTACTTGGACTCCACGCTTACTAAGTTCCTCCAAAGATCTTAGCTAGCAATCTTCAAGTTCCTGTGAAGGAAGATTCCTGTGAGGGAACTCAGTTCCTGTTAGGGAACTCTTCTTTTATATTGAATAACTTTCTTGATAAAGAACTCCTTCAAGTCTTCTCAGCTTTAGTTACTTCCTCCATCTTCAAGATCAATTTCACCTAGGCTGCACAAACACTTGAAAAGTCTTTATGAGATGAGTTTGTTGTAACTTAAGTTCCTCATCATCAAAACCTTTAAACATCAACAATTTCCCCCTTTTTGATGATAACAAACTTAAGCAAACTCTTGAGAAAGTTAAAACAAAATAAAAGGTCGTATTTTTGTATTTTAATTTTATTGACAGAAAATAAACACACAACAGAAATAAAACAAAAACAAAAAGTAAGCTAAGTAGACTAAAAGTAAACTAAACTGAGAAAGTTATGATACTTTCTCAACTGGAACCCAGAACAACTTCAACCTCCATGTTTGCTTCTTCTTTTCCCCCTTTTGGCATTATCAAAAAGTCCTGTATTTTCAAGTGTATTAAACATACACCAACAGCCCCACAAGCAATTCATCGAGTGTGGGAAACTAAAGGCAGCGCTGCTAAACAACCTCAAGTAAGATCTACTCTTCAGCATAAGTGTTCGAAATATACACAACACACAAGTATAAGCAAGAGTTCCAACTTTTCATTAAAAATATTTAACATCCAGATGAACAATTTTAAAAATTTACAATCAAAATCAATTGTTCAAATACTTAAAAACGAAAATTAAATATGTTCATAACTAAGACAGTGAAAGAAAAAGCTAGGCTGATTTTGAGATGGGGTAGGCTGAATTTGAGATGGGGTAGGCTAGGTTTCAAGAAACTCCAGAATCTTGTTGAAGTCCTCCTTTGTTTGCTTTGCAAAGGCCTCCAACTTTTCTTCAACTCCCTTGAGCTTCACTAAGAACTCCTCCTTCTGTTCCTGTAGAGCCTTGTGAAGTTCTTTCTCCTGGAACTCCTTCTGTTCTTGAAGGTCCTTGGTCTGTTTGAGCATCATTCTCTTGAGTTCCTTCAACTCCTTCCCCTGCTCCTGGACCAATTTTTCAAGTGTCAGCACATGAAGTTTACCAGCAGAGTCCTTCATTTGACTCTCTACCCTCTTCATTCTGTCAGCCAACTCAGCAACTTGCCCTTCAAGGATATTCTCCTCGACATCCAATTCCAGTGGTTGTTCCATGCTAGTTTGAGGAACACCACTGGAAGAAATCCTCCTACTCTTCCTTACAGGCTGCTCTGACATAGCCTTTTCCTTCCTCTTCCCTGTCACTTTTTCTTTCTTTTTCTCTCCTTTTTCTAACTTCTGAATTTTTCATTTTACAACTTCCAAACTTAACCCAGCAAGGGTTTCCTTATTGATCACATTTTCTGGCTTCTCATTCAAGGCCCCATATTTTCCTTTTAAAATCACTCCTGCATTTTCAAAAATAGTAGACAAAATGGCTCCATACCCCACTTTTGTCCTACTTGGAACACAATGAGCTAAATGCTGATACATCAAAGAAGGAAAGTTCACCTTAATCTTCTTTGAAATGCAGAAGATTACAGACATATCCAGTAAACATGCCTCCCCCTTTTTAGCAGTCCTAGGCAGAATAGTCTTTTTCACCAAATTAAACAGTAGCTTATTTAGAGGGCTTAGATCATTATGACTCATGACCTTCTTACCCCTCTGTCCTCCTAATTCCTCTACTATATCCCCAGCCATGAAATTTCCTACATTGATACTACCCTTTCCCTTCAAGTAAGTATCAAAACCTTCAGTAGGAGCTTTTAGAATTTTACCTAGAGTTTCTAGGTCCAATTCAATCTTTACATCATTCACCATGCTCGTTATTATTCCCAATTTTGCCTGAAAATTCTGGCAAAATTCATTCATAGCAGCAGGATACAAGTAATTTGATGAAACCCTAGTCAACAGAAATTCCCAACCTTGAAATTTAATTAAATCAAGAAACTCTAAAAATCTTGCTTTTCTACACCACATAGCGTCAAGACGATGACCTACTACATACCTTCCTGCCATTGATTCAAGTTCCGCTTGATCAGTTACCTCCTCTTCTTCATCTTCCTTTTCCGATTCTTCCTTTTCTGAGTTGTTCTCCTCTTCTTTTTCTTCCTCTTCTCCCTCGCTTATTTCTTCAACTTCCTCAATTTGCTCTTCCAGAGACTTCACACTTTGTTTTCTTTCCTTCCACTCCTTTAATTTTTGAAGAACATTCGAGACAGAGAAATCCCCTTGATCGATTGTACTCTCTACTTCTTTTGGTTTTGGAGGAGATTTCTTAGGGTTTTCAGAAGGTGTTTGAGAGGTAGAAGATGCTTTGTAGTTTACCATGGTTAAGGGAGATGATTCTTCCTGAATTGAGTTTTCTGGACTTTGGGATTCTTCAGAGGAAACAAACTCAGCAATGATCACCATTGAAGCTTAAGGAAGGGTTTTAAAGGGGTTATCAAAGTTTTACTGAGAGGGAGTAAATTTGATGTGACAGTGAGGTGAAAGAAGTGGGTGAAAATTCGCTTTTATAATAGATGAAGCGGTGTGAGGGAATTTAGGAAGTTTTCACTGTTTAGTTATTAATTGAACAAATTCAATTAATTTTTCAAAATTTAAACACTGGATGAATCTTTTAAAAATTTTAAATTTCCAAATTCAATTAATCTTGAATGAAGTTTCTATAAAACACAATTGGAACACGCTTTCAACATGTATGCAGTGTACAAATTTAATAACTTAAGCCGTTGAGCAATTTAATGAACTTACCTTTGGCAGTTAACAACGGTGACACTTTAGCTATGTTTATCACACCAAGTTTGTGGTAAAAGTTCTTTTTGCTCTATTTACAATATTTTTGACTTTGCCATATCTTGGAACTTCAGAGGCTAGTACTTCAGCTTGATCATTCCAAGTTCCAGTCTCAATTTCTCAAATCTTTCTCTGTTCAAGGGCTTGGTTAGAATATCAGCAATTTGATTTTCAGTTTGGCAAAATTCTAACTTAATATTCCCTTGCTCCACATTATCTTTAAGAAAGTGATGCCTAATGTGGATATGTTTTACCTTTGAGTGTTGAACTGGATCTTTAGAAATACATATAGCACTTGTATTATCACAATAAATAGGCACACAATCAAAAATAATACCAAAATCTCTGACCTGTTGTTTTATCCATAAGACTTGTGAGCAACATGCTGCTGCAGCTACATACTCAGCTTCTGCTGTAGATAAAGCAACTGTGTTTTGCTTCTTGGAACCCCAAGAAACTAAACAAGGTCCTAAAAACTGTACCATACCTGAAGTGCTTTTCCTGTTTACCAAGTCACCTGCATAGTCAGCATCTGTAAAACTATTCAAATTAAAAGAATCACTTCTAGGATAGAAGAGACTCAAATCGTCAGTTCCTTTCAGGTATCTAAGGATTCTTTTTACTGCTGTCGAGTGAGACTCCTTTGGATTTGCTTGGAACCTGGCACACAGACCTACACTAAAAGATATGTCAGGTTTACTAGCTGTTAGATAAAGTAGTGAGCCTATCATACCTCGATACATAGATTGATCAATGCAAGTTCCAGATGGATCCTCATCCAATCTAGTAGCAATTCCCATAGGAGTATTGTTGGTTTTGGCATTTTCCAACTTGCAGTGATACTGATTCTTCATCTGGATTTTGCTTACGCACAAGTCCAATCTCGAAATCATCATCACAATCCTGTACATCAACCAAATTTTCAGTCTCATCAAATATAATATGTACAGACTCCTCAACACACATTGTTCTTTTATTATAAACTCTATAAGCTTTACTATTTGAGGCATATCCTAAGAAAACTGCCTCATCACTACGTTCATCAAACTTTCCCAAGTTCCTTTTACCATTATTGTGAACAAAACATTTGCAACCAAAAGATCTAAAGTAAGAAATATTAGGTTTTCTCCCTTTCATAAGTTCATAAGAAGTTTTGTTAGTGATGGCCCTAACAGATACTCTGTTGAGTATATAACATGCAGTGTTCACTGCCTCAACCCAGAAGTTCCTAGGCAGCTTGCTTGATATCAGCATTGTCCTTGCCATGTCTTCAAGACTCCTATTCTTGCGTTCCACTACTCCATTTTGTTGTGGAGTTCTTGGGGCAGAGAAATTGTGATCCATACCATACTCAGCACAAAATTCATCAAATTTTGAATTTTCAAATTCTGTTCCATGGTCAGATCTAAGATGTATCAACTGATTACCTGTTCTTCTCTGTTCTTTCTTAACAAAAGCAACAAACTCATCAAACGTTCCATCCTTGCTTACAAGAAAGAAAACCCAAGTGAACCTTGAAAAATCATCAACAATAACCATTACATATTTCTTACCACTTCTGCTTTGGATTCTCATTGGACCACAAAGATCCATATGAATGAGTTCCAAAGGTATTTTGGTACTTACCATCTTTTTGGACTTGAAGGAAATTCGGGTCTGTTTACCTTTAGCACAAGCTTCACACACTTTATCATACAGGAACTTAATGCAAGGAAGTCCTTCCACTAAGTTCTTAGATCTTAGTTTATCAAGTAAAGAAAAGCTTGCATGGCCAAATCTTTTGTGCCACAACAGAGGATCATCCTCAATAACACTAAGACATGTTAAACTGCTGTTAGGAACCTCGTTAAGATCCACAACATATTGTTCCCTTTACGAGTTCCTTCTAAAATTATGTTCCCAGTGTCATTGTGGATGATTCTACACTTGTTTGAAGTGAAGCTAACAGAGTTACCTTTGTCACAAAACTGTGAAATACTTAACAAACTGTGCTTGAGGCCCTCGACCAAAAATACATTATCAATAGCATGGGATTGTGACCTTCCTATCTTGCCAATAGCAATTATATCACCTTTCATATTATCACCAAAGGTCACAGTTCCACCATAGTAGGCATCCAGTGAGAGAAATCTAGTTTTATCTCCAGTCATGTGCTTAGAACAACCACTGTCGAGGTACCAAGTGTTGTTCCCCCTCACTGGAACCTGCAAGAAGAATTAAACGTTAGAGTCAGGAACCCAGGTTTCCTTGGGTTCCTGTGTAACATGGGTTGATTCATTTTTCTTTACCCAGATTTGTTTTACATGTTTGATATTCTTCTGAGTACTTTGTTCTTTCTTAGGACACTTAGCTTGCTTATGCCCTGTATTGCCACAAAACTAAAAAACAATGCTACTGGGCAAGTTGACATACTTCTTTTCTTTCTGGAACTTCTTTTTAAAACCTAAACCTTCAGTATTCTTAGTTTGAGCCTTAGTGATCCATTCAGGAACTCTATACTCCATTGGTTGCTTACCTTTCCTAGCCCTCTCAAGTTCCCCCTCAAGACGTGCCTTATCCGTTTTTAACTCTTCCAACTCATGTTTTAATTTTTCAAAATTCGGATAATCAGTAGGTGGAGGAACTTCAGAGTTAGGAGTATCAACAGTAAGTTTTAACAAAGACAATTCCACATTCAAGAGTATGTTATTTTGTTTGAGGTTCTCAATGGTGTCTTTTAAAATTTTATTATCATCAAACAGACTGAAGAACCTGTATTGAATATCAAACTTCATGTTATCAACCCATTCACTGTTCTCTTTGAAAGTTACTAAAGCTTTATCACTTTGCTGTTTGGATCTATGCAATTCCTTTAAATCTTCTTGAATTTCCAAAACAGTATTTATTAGATTCTCTTTAGACAGATGTTTTAATTGGTTGTAAGAGAACCATACCTCAGACTCAAGCTCCTTTAGCTTGGCAGATTCATCAGTTTTTGCCATTAAACATAAATGAGCAGTTTCTTCTGATGGTTGATCCTCCTCTTCTTCTTCTGAATCTGTATCTCCCCAAGCAGCAAGCATGGCGTTCTTAACGTTGTCCTTGGTGAAGTAAGGCTTGTAGACTCTTGACTCCTTGGATTGCTCCTTGCCTTTAGTCTTTCCTTTCTCTCCATCCTGAACAGGACAATCTTTGATAAAATGATCCTTTGATCCACACTTGAAACACTTTGTGTTTCTGGAACTTGTATACTTCTTGTTCCTGTCAAACTTCCTATTGTTCATCATCTTCTTAAATTTCCTCACTAGAATAGCCATCTCTTCTTCATCAACATCTGATCCTTCTGAGTCTTCAGCCTTGAGTGCCAAACCTTTATTTCTGGAACTTTCAGTGTTGGAACTCAGATGAAGTTCATGAGTCATCAATGATCCAGCTAGTTGTTCCATATTGAACTTAGTAAAGTCCTTAGCTTCCTGCATGGCAGTAACCTTGGATCTCCAGCGTTCATCTTGTGGTAGGCTTCTTAAGATCTTCCTTGCCTGTTCATCAATAGGAATTTGCCTGCCAAGGGAGTTCAGTTCATTAATAATATCATTGAATCTAGTAAACATCTCTTCTATGGTTTCTTTGGATTGCATTTCAAACCTTTCATACCTAGACATCAATAAATCTATTTTAGAACGTTTTACCTCGTTAGTACCTTCATGAGTTACCTGTAACAAATCCCAAATTTGTTTAGCAGACTTGCATCCCATGATACGATTATGTTTATGGGGTCCAAGTCCACAGTGCAGATACTTTATAGCTAAAGCGTTCATTTCAAGTTTCTGATAATCTTCTTTATCATAATCAGAAATAGATTTAGAAACTACCTCATGCTTGTAATTGGTTTGAGTTATTTCAAAATCACCAGTTTCAATTACACGCCAAACCTGGTAATTTTCGGCCTTGATGAATATCTCCATCCTGTTCTTCCAGTAGGCATAAAACTTACCGTTGAACATAGGTGGACGTTGGGTAGAGTACCCTTCTTCAAGTTTCTCCTTGTAATTCATCTCTCCAGGAACTTACTCAGCAAAATTATCTGCTTGCACGTGAGAACCGTGCTCTGATACCAATTGTTAATTGAGATGAACACTACAAGAGGGGGGGGTGAATTGTAGTTGAGTTCCTATTAGTAATTTTTGCAAATATAAAACAGAACAAAATAGGAACTTGCGATGCACACAGAGTTTACGAGGAAACCTTCTAGTGCCCAACTAGAAGTAAAACCTCGACCCTACCTTAGGGATTTCAAACACAAATAATTCCACTATAATAGGGCAAACACCAAGTTACAACCTATTATAATTCAGCCACTACTCTCAAGTTCCAGAATGAACTTGCTACAGAACAACACCTTGTTCTACCCAGTTTGAGTCCCACACTCAAACTCACTCGTACTCCCTAAGTACAGATCTTCCCCCTTCTCACCAGAAGCTCTCTCTGTATGCAATGATAAAAATACTCTTACCCTAATAAACCCGAAACCAAATACAAGAATTAACACCTAGTATATGATCGGCAAGCTATGCATGAAACTCGAAACTAATATGACAGTATGATAAGCTTGGCAAACTTACGCAACTATAGCTCTGTAAATTCTTCACGCATAAAACTCACAAAAAACCTAGGCTCATATTATTCTCTACTATTTATACGAGTATTACCTGTATAAACAGTAGGTTTACATAAAGATAAATAAGTAAAACTTAACTTATCTTAAAACACGGTTTTTTAATTAAATCCTTTGAAGAAAATCTTTTCAGAAAATAAGATAGAAATATTGAACATAATATCTTTTTAACAAACTGATTTTAAAAGATAAATATTTAAAGAAAATCTTTTTCCGATTTCTATCTTTTATCTTTTCCGATTTTAATTTATTTGCCAAGCTAACTGTCACGCTTCTAATAAGTTTCATGCATATCCTACTTAACATATTTAACAATGAATCTAGAAGATAAAATCTTAACTAAAACATTGTTGCGCTGTACTCTTGTTCTGGTAGGTTTACTTGGACTCCACGCTTACTAAGTTCCTCCAAAGATCTTAGCTAGCAATCTTCAAGTTCCTGTGAAGGAACGTTCCTGTGAGGGAACTCAGTTCCTGTTAGGGAACTCTTCTTTTATATTGAATAAGTTTCTTGATAAAGAACTCCTTCAAGTCTTCTCAGCTTTAGTTACTTCCTCCATCTCCAAGATCAATTTCACCTAGGCTGCACAAACACTTGAAAAGTCTTTATGAGATGAGTTTGCTGTAACTTAAGTTCCTCATCATCAAAACCTTTAAACATCAACAGTGCAATTTCCTGTAAAATACAACTAAAACTACGAAAACACTAGAAAACACAAATTAGTAATAAAAGTGGCCCGAAAGAGCCAAAAACACTACTAATAACGACCAAGGGACGGGGGTAAAACATTATATAAAATGGACATATCAAGCAGCAATTGGATGGGTGATGGAGAAAGATGGGCTGATGCTCGAGGAAGGATGCAAACGAGTAATAGGTTTTTCAGCCTTGCACTGTGAACTATTGGCTATCAAGGAAGGGATTACAGAGGCTTGTACAAGATATGCTCAAATCGAAGTCAGGACAGATAGTAAGCTAGTAGTTAAGGCATTTAAAGACCCATGCTCAACGCCGAAGGAGCTAAGGAGCCTGATGGAGGATATCCTTTTGCTTAGTAATACCTTTTCCTACTTGTGTTGTTGCTATGTTCATCGAAGTGTAACCTCTAAGGCCCATGACCTGGCCATTAGGGCTAGGAGGGGGGCGTAAGGAGGGCACTCTATAGTATGTCTTCTATTGTTTCCCAGCTGTCAAAAAACAAATAATAATAAAAATAAATAAATAAAAATCGTCAATCACACAAAATGCAATTTTTTTTTACATGTACTACGTAATTATCTATTTTTCTATTCTACTCACCTTCCACAAGAGTTTTTGGCGCCATAATTTCCCGCCTTCTCTTGTGCCCTAAATCCTAAAAGTCCCCTTGTGTAAATTACAACTGCAGCACTCCGCAAACACATAGACGACAAACCTCTAAGTGAAAGAGAGAGAGAGCAAAGAGCAAAAATGGCTGATAACTCCGGCGACAATCCACCAACAACACCTGACTCCCCCACCTCCGCCGGATTCCCCACCGACCAGCTTCCTCCCAACACCAACACCAGCAACTTCTCCGACGAGTTTGACACCGACGAGGAAGCTGCCGTCGACCCCCAAATCATCAGGGATGAACCCGAAGAAGTCGACGAGGAAGAAGACGGCGAAGATCTTTACAACGACGATTTTCTCAAGTTATAATCACTTTTTTTTTCCTTTTCATTGACTTGATGGATTGTTCAAGTTTCGTAATTTTATTTATTTATTTTTTTTTTTTTTTTTTGTTTTGTGTGTTGGGATAATAGTGATTACCGGGATTTGGGAGAGCAAGATCAGTATGAAGAAGAGGGGTTGAATGATTCCTTGGAAGATGAAAGAGATTTGAGTCAGATTATGCAAGATCGTAATGCTGCTGAAATGGAGCTCGAATCTCGCGATGCTCGTGTTACTACAAATCGGAAACTTCCTGAGCTTCTTCATGACCAAGGTAATCAATTTTATTTGTAATCTTTGTTAGGAGTATTATTTAAAATTTACATTTTATGCTAGAGTTGTTTATATTTATTTTTAATTTTTCCGTGTATATTAATTATTGAAAATAAAATGTGGGTGATATGAATGTTCGATGGGTGTGAGAATTTGGATTTGATATTGAGATTATGTGATTATGAACACCAAGATAAGAAATCAGTGTACCAAACAGTGGTGTTGGTTTTGGCAAGGCCAATTTTTATGCAGTACAGTACTTTTTGATTGATTTTGGGGTTGAGCTTTGTTTTATAAGTTTTTTGAGTTCAGACATTATTTTTATTTTCTTCTAGTTTGTTGAATTATGAAATGGGTTTTGGTTATATGGGGTAGTAATAGTAATCAAAGACCTCAACTTATTGGAAATTTTTTATCCTGATCCGCTTGCACAACTACTGAGTACGCATTAGTGCCATTTCATGAATGCATATGAGTATGACAGAAGGACTTTTTTTGTTATCATGGTGTCCGAATAGAAAACACAAGATTTCGTGTAGTGGCTCAGTCCTCTTTTTATATGTAATGTTAACCAATTACAGCATGTTTTTGAAGGTGTGTAGATTAAATAAATTTGGCTTATAAATATGTTGGTTTGATTTGTTGGAAATTAAATTCAGAATTTCAAGTGTTAAAGATTACTCATCAAACCTGTACTGTTCAATTTACATTTTATAATAACCTAACACTTATAATCCAGAGTACTGTTTCTTCACCCCTTTATTAATCGTATTATTATTGCAGATACAGATGATGACAATTACAGGCCTTCAAAAAGGTCTAGAGCAGATTTTCGGCCTCCTGTTGCAGGACGTAGCTATGATGACACGGATGCAGAGCAGAGTTCACCAGGAAGATCACAACATGGACACTCAAGAGAGGATATACCGATGACTGATCAAACAGATGATGATCCGGATGAGGTATCTTGTTTGTATACATCTCTTGGCTTCTGCTCATTAGTGATTGATTCTCACTGTTATCTCTTTTAATTTATCTAAGTGTGCTCTTTTTTCAGGATGATGATGATGGGGAGGAGGAATATGAGATGTACAGAGTTCAGGGAACATTGAGAGAGTGGGTGACAAGAGATGAAGTACGTCGCTTCATTGGCAAAAAATTTAAGGACTTTTTACTTTCTTATGTGAACCCACGGAATGATCAAGGAGAAGACTACGTATATGTTCGACTGATAAATGAGATGGTGTCAGGTACATCTATTTTTCTTGTTTTGCGAGTAAGATGGGACAGGGGAGTATTTTTTAATTACAACAAATTTAATCAATGTCAGTGCTGATGGATGTTGTATATGCAAGAATGTAATATTGTCCAAGAGCCGTTTTGTCATGCTATTTATCTTAGTTTTTTATTTTTCATTTTTTGATGCTGCAATGCCCACTTAGAATGGAGATGAATAATTTCATGGGTTGTATTCTTGTTCAGTCATAATGAGTCATTTGATCTGTTTAGAAAGTTTTCGTTATTATTTTGTACTTGTTCTAACTTACTAAATTTCTTATTACAGCAAACAAATGTAGCTTGGAGATTGATTACAAACAGTTTATTAATGTCCATCCCAATATTGCTATTTGGCTGGCTGATGCTCCCCAATCTGTCTTGGAGGTCATGGAGGAAGTTGCTAAGAAGGTTGTTTTTGATTTACATCCCAACTACAAAAATATACAACAGAAGATCTATGTCCGCATCACTAATTTGCCAGTTTATGACCAAATTCGCAACATTAGGTAGTGTGAGGCTACTCTATCTTTTTTTTTTTTTTGAAGAAAGAGGCTACTATATCTACTTGGTCATATTATCGCTTTAGAATTATTGTGAGTTTTTGACTGTAATATCTTTTAACAGACAGATACACTTGAGCACCATGATTCGCATAGGGGGAGTGGTTACTCGTCGCTCTGGGGTTTTCCCTCAGTTGCAGCAGGTGAAGTATGACTGCAACAAGTGTGGGGCTATCCTGGGGCCTTTTTTCCAGAACTCTTTTTCAGAAGTTAAGGTTGGCTCATGCCCAGAATGTCAGTCTAAGGGGCCTTTTACTGTAAATGTTGAGCAGGTGAGAGCTTTAAGAAGTTTTGATTGTTAGGCAACTGAATGCTGAGCGCATGTTATCTCACTTTGTCATGCTACAGACGATATACAGGAATTACCAAAAACTTACACTCCAAGAAAGTCCTGGAATTGTTCCTGCAGGTCGACTTCCAAGATGCAAGGAAGTGATATTATTGAATGATCTGATAGATTGTGCCCGACCCGGAGAAGAAATTGTATGTTGCTGTCACCAATATTCTCTCCTTTTTTGAGGGAATTTTATGTCATCAATACTTATGGTTTCATCCATGTAATGCAGGAGGTTACTGGAATTTATACAAATAATTTTGACTTAGCATTGAACACAAAGAACGGGTTTCCAGTATTTGCTACAGTAGTGGAAGCTAATTACGTCGCCAAAAAGCAGGACCTCTTCTCTGCTTACAAATTGACTCAAGAAGATAAAGAAGAAATTGAGAAGTTGGCTAAAGACCCCAGGATAGGAGAAAGAGTATGACATTGGCAACTACTTTATAATACAAGTACATTATTTCGATAAAATAGCACTTATATTCAACTGTTTTTTTTTTTTTCCTTAGATTGTCAAGTCCATTGCCCCATCAATCTATGGCCATGATGATATTAAGACCGCTATTGCACTAGCAATATTTGGAGGCCAAGAAAAAAATGTCCAAGGAAAACACCGTCTGCGAGGTGATATAAATGTTCTTCTACTTGGTGATCCAGGAACAGCAAAGTCTCAATTTCTCAAGTAAAGAACTGTATACTTCTCTGTCGCTTGATTGGTGGTACACTATATTATGATTCTAATGTTCTTAGGACACTAAATGATACAGGTATGTTGAGAAAACTGGGCAGAGAGCTGTCTATACTACGGGCAAAGGAGCTTCAGCTGTAGGGCTTACAGCAGCGGTGCACAAAGATCCTGTGACTCGGGAATGGACTCTAGAAGGTGGAGCACTTGTCCTGGCGGATAGAGGCATCTGTCTCATTGACGAGTTTGACAAGATGAATGATCAGGACAGGTGGGGCAGTCTACAATTTCTTGTTATATTTGCTAATTTAGAAGTAATGCAAGCATGTTGTAATGAAAATTATATCTTCTAAGGGTTATTATTCTCATCATTAATAGAGTAAGTATCCATGAGGCAATGGAGCAGCAGAGTATAAGCATATCTAAAGCTGGAATAGTGACATCTCTCCAGGCTCGGTGTTCTGTCATTGCTGCTGCAAACCCTATTGGGGGCAGGTAAACAGACTTGCATATGACGCTTGAATGAACCTTGTGTTTTGCTTTATGATTTCCTCTTTTCCTTTGCTTTATAATTGCCTGTTTTCGGTTGTGACACTTGAATAAATTGCTTATGTTTTCTTTTGTAACTCCGTATTCTGTGTGTTGTTACTATCCATATAATGTTCAAAATGCATTTTTATTTGAAGAAGTAATGTTCATTTTTTTTTGTTTATATTTATTTTCAGGTATGATTCTTCTAAGAATTTTTCACAAAACGTTGAATTAACAGATCCCATCTTATCACGTTTTGACATCCTGTGTGTTGTTAAGGTAACAATTTCATTCTGAACTGTAATCCCACTCTTCATTTAGACTTGTTACTGATTTTCTGACTTGATGTGTATCTAAGGATGTTGTTGATCCTATTACCGACGAGATGCTGGCTGAATTTGTGGTAGATAGCCATTTCCGATCAAAACCCAGTGGTGCCAACGTAGATGACAGGTCAACAAGCAATTCTCATGAAACTGCAGACCCATTGACTAATCATGTTGATCCTGAGGTGATTATCCAACACTATTCCTTTATCTCGTTTTAGAATTGGATTAATTGTTCCTGAAACAGTTTCTTCCCTCTTATTTTCAGATCATTTCCCAGGATTTGCTCAAAAAGTATATAACATATGCCAAGTTAAATGTATTCCCTAGATTGCATGATGCTGACTTGGATAAACTGACACATGTCTATGCTGAATTGCGGAGGGAATCTTCTGTGAGTTGACCTATCTCTCTGCTTTCCTCTTTCACCTTTTCCTCCAGTCAAAGGAAACTGAATGTGACTAGTCCTATGGGATTTCTCATAATGGAATTGTGTTTATCCTTTTGCAGCATGGACAGGGTGTCCCAATTGCAGTTAGGCACATTGAATCTATGATTCGAATGTCTGAAGCACATGCCAGAATGCATCTGAGACAGCATGTTACTCAGGAGGACGTTGATATGGCAATCCGTGTCTTACTTGATTCATTCATTTCAACACAAAAATTTGGAGTACAGAAGGCTCTACAAAAGGTATTGACAAGATTTAACTAAATAATGTGTACCATTTCCTCTTAGATATAAAAAGTCCATTATACTGGTGTATGCTGGGTTTAAGAGATGTTTGATGTACATAACTACATATGCATGTCCCAAAATTTTCTTAAATTTTATACTTGCCTCGAAGAAGGGGAACCAATTGGCTCTAAAGAAAGGCCATGTTTTATTCATACCTTCATGTAGCCCTAATCAAATTTGGACTATCTGTTGCCTTAAGTATTACTGTAGACATTCAGGATCCTTTTGAATTTCAGAACTCAAAAATAAGTCTACATTAAGCTATTGTTTGACAAGTTGTGTGTTTTGGTTGCTGGAAAAACTTCATCTGACTAGTAGTTAGCCAGTTCAATTTTGTCTATTGGCTGGGAAAACTTCTAATGATTATTTGTATATTTGTGTTTAAGAGCTTCAAGAAGTATATGACTTTCAAGAAGGATTATAATGAATTGCTCCTTCACCTTCTCCGGGGACTTGTGAGGGATGCACTGCATTTTGAAGAAATCGTGTCAGGTTCTCCCTCAAATCTTACCGATGTTAATGTGAAAGTTGAAGAGCTGCAACATAAGGTACATTCAGCTGCATGGACATTTCGTATGTTAGCATTAAAGAGCTTGTAACCCGTTTAAAATTTTCTTTTGTTGGAAGGATGCAGAACCACCAGCTAATCTTATATATGTTTGTTGCTGTTTTATGCAGGCTCATGACTATGAAATTTATGACTTGAGACCTTTCTTCTCCAGCAGTCAGTTTGAGAAGGCGAACTTTGTGTTGGATGAGGAGAGGGCAATAATTAGGCATCGCTTAGCTGGGTAAAGATAGATGGTTACACAGAAAACATTTTCTACAGTGCTTATGAAGTTATGATCATTTGGAAAAAAAATTAGATTGACATTCTATATAGCAGGTTAGATTCCATGTAATGCATGATTGCTTAACTTGTGTTTTGTTATATATATTCTACAAATTTGTTAATGTAGTTTATGTTTTTAATGTTGATCTTCATTATGAAAACATAGTATCTACTCAAAATTGGATTAAAGGGAAAAACAATATAGGAAATTGTAGAGTAATATAAATTGCATCTTTTTTCTTCATTAGACCATGCGACATATTTCTACAGATGAATAATAACTCCCAAGGATAAGAATAGTCACCATTATGTGTGGAGTCTTAAGAGAAGTGGAAAAACGCAAGTGGATAATAGACTCAAATTACCCTAATTAGTGGTTCGTGGAGGCGGATGTACCATGCGCATGGTGCATCCGTTCCAAAAAAAAAAAAACGGAAAGAACATTGTATAGAGATGTAAAGAACATTTAGTTAAAATGAAAAGAACATTTCCTTAAAGTGAAAAGAACATGTTATAGAATTGTAAAGGTTAAAGAAATGAACATAACACTATCTTATAAGAAACATCATCTTCAACCTTTGTCACATTAATCTCAAATTCAACATCTATCCAGATTTATCAAATTTCAAAAAGGAAAATAAACAATGAATTTTATGATTATAAAATATTCTAATTCAAATCTAAAGTAACACAATTAAAGAAAAATAAATACAAAATTTCATTCAAAATTACCTTTGATCTTTCATAAACAAATCCACATATTCACCTTCATTAAAAATCACTCCATTAACAAAACAATGATCAAAAGCACCACGAAACTTGATCTAATGCACAATCATCAGAAGAATTTCTTTTTCTCTATAAATATTCTATTTCTCCCTCTAAGATTTTTATTCCTCTCTCTAAAAAATTCAAACAAGTGAAATTAAATATGAAGAAATATACAAATTTCTAAATTGAGATTGGGCAATAATTACCAAAACTCTTCAATTATGGAACAAATAATTCATTTAAAGATTGAAAAACTAGATCTTCTTTAAAAAATACTACTCCGTATTATGTTCTTTCTAATTTTTTTTTTGAATAAAAATAATATTCATTACATTATATTATCATGCTCTTTATTAATATTATGGATATTCTTTAGATATATACAAAGAACATAAAGTTGGATGTTTTTTTACAAAATAGTTATGTGTTCTTTACAAAACAATTATATGTTCATTACAAAACAACCATATGTGATATTCTTTATAAAACAACTATATGTTCTTTACTGAACAACTATATGTTCATTCCGCCTTTTTTAAAAGAAAACCGGATGCATGAAGCACGGTGCATCCGCCTCTACGATAAAAATTTCAAAATTATCCCATTGGATTTCCATTATCTAAAACTAATATGATGCTAATGTGCATATAAAAACATACCTATGGGAAAAAAGTGCAGCATACATTTACTCCCCCATGTGATTATATCATTGGAAATGTCAAATAAAGCAAACCAATATGATAAACTAACTTCTTAAATGGTTCTGTTGAAAGTGACTTAGTAAAAAAATCTGTTAAATTATCACTCGAATGGATCTGCATAACGTGAGTGTCATTCTTCTGAAGATTATGATTGAATCAAAATGTTAGAGAGACATGCTGTGTTCTATCACCTTCGATATATCCTTTCTTGAGCTGACCAATACAAGCTGCATTTTCTCACAGTGGTAAAACCATAATATTCTTTTGTATGTTGAATTACTGATATGATACATAATTACATATACATTCATGACCTGCCTCATGTATTGTTATAATCTCATAATGATTAAATGAAGCAGTTGCAATGATTTGTTTCATGGAACGCCAAGATATGGTGTTACCACCTAAAGGGAATATTACAAACAAATTGGAGCCACACTGTGATCATGCATGCATTTAAACATGGTGGTGTTTAAAGGAAAGGAAGATAGAGATAAAATAGTCGCCAATAAGTTTTAGGAACTTGTAAATCGTTTACGGGTGTGAATGTTACACCCTATTCACGATATAAAAGATTACTAACTTAATAGTGGTCCATAACCATGACTGGATATTTGGAGATGATGGCACGAAGCCAACCTAAAAGTGATTGAACCCGCCTTAAATCGACCTTTATTTAATTCTTATGATATTCATGTGCGCATTTCAATCAACATACATACAATAAATTAAGCCTAAGCATATTTAATCCGCGTTGGTTGATTTTTGAAGCAGACATAAAAACTATTATTGATGATCACATGAATTAAAATCATATTAGTCTAAATCAATTATTAATTATCTTATTTGACGTGATTTTAAGTACAAATATTCTTTAAACCTGCAGAAAGGGGCGTGATCAAGCAATAGCAACAAATCATGAATAATTAAGCAACATATAATTTATACAACAATCATCATCACAACCAAAATATAATTGGCAAGATATTAGGCATGATACTAAATGGATTAATAGCAAATACTAGCATGTCATTAATAAAAATCAAAGCATTATCCTAACATGATACTAGAAACATGATATTAAAAATATTAATTAAAACTCTAAATATGATACTAGAAATCAACATGAACATCCTAACATGATACCAGAAATCATAAAGTCATTCTAATATGACTCTCGGAATTAAAATAATATTCTAAGCATTATTTCTAGATCAAAAGAATAATTAAGTAATTGAATTACTCACATTGATGCCTCGTATCTATTTCTATCAAAACAGTACACACATTAATAACTTCAAGAAGATTAAATCAAACAAATTAATCAAATAATAATTGAAATATAGATTTGGAACCAAATTCTCAGAACTATAAGCCTTTCACGTTGAGGACGATTGCAACTTCGAGAAGGGCTTGTAGTATTCGAATCTCGTGAATGAGGTATGGTGTTTGATTTGGAAAAGTATTAAAGGGTGAGTGTTCTTGAACGCGTCGAGATGTGTTTAGGCTAAGGCTAGCTAGAATTCAAGAAAAGAGAGAGAGAGAGAGAAGGAATATGCTTTAGCTTAGAGAGGAGTTAAGATGTTGATTGGCGGTGAATTACAATGGAGGAAAACGACATCTATTTATAAGAAAAAAAGAGGGAAAAGATCAGAAAAGAATTAGATCCCGACTCTAAGTAAAACAACTCGTATCGCGAAACGACAGTTATATCGCGGCTCGATATTTCTATCGCCTTTTAGAAGATAGATTCTGTATTGAATCCAACTTCCAATCGAATTGGGAGCCGAATCCCTGTACGTATCCTTATTTTATCAGAATTAAATCTATTAGAAACAAGTGTTTTATCCGACATAAAATTTTTAGTCTTTATCTTTTCAAAAAGGGATTAAATTAAAACCTACTAGAAGATTCTAGAAACTTATAATATATCCTAATTGATTTAGGGCTCAAAATAATCTTCTAGAAGATTCTAGAATCTTGGAAAAAACCCTAATGGGTTTAGGAATGAGATTAAGGTTAAGGTTAAGGTTAATAGACCCTCTACATGATCATTGAGTCGCAAGTGAGGCTTGGTTTGGGCTCGATTTAGTATTTTGATCATATTTGACGACGGTATATCCTAGGTCGTTAGAAGCTAGATTTCACAGTTAAAACTAAAATAATTAATCTAAACTCAACCCAAGGTATAGGGTAAGTCTAGGTTGAATCCCAAGGGAAGGTGGTTTCAGTAAAGTCAAGGGCTAAGCTATTCCAAAGGTAAATTGAGGGTTGGTCTAACAAGTCTACAACGCAATTAAACAATTACTAGAAAGGTATAAAGGATGCTAGGGAGTCGGGATTCACATAAACTCATGATACACACGTTAATTGGGAAAGAAACCGATCAAACATACAAAGCGAGGGAAAGCAAGAAATGCAATCAAAATCACTCAATAGGCTATTCTATAGGGTCAAGCTAGATATCTCTACGAATGACTTCAAAGGAAAATCGCAAATTAAGATCAATCGATAATAATAATTTCCAAATTTATTATTCGTGTCTGAAACCTATTTTGCAATCTAGCATGATAGTTGGGGTTGATCACTCCTCAAGATATCAAACACATGCACAAATTTCACTAACCAATTTAATCACAATGATGAGTAATCAAATTCCCCCAATTAATCATGAATTATCACACATTTATGCTTCATCCTATCCCTAACAAGTAAACTACTCACTACTCATTGCAAATTCAAACAACAAAGCTAATCCAATCACAACTTTCATCATCATCATAGTAATCAAAATATGCTCAAACTTATAAGAAATCAAATCAACCAAACAACAATTAATTCAATGAAATTCAAGAATCAAACATCAAATTTCATTAAAAGAAAAGAATTCTTACAAAACTTTTCCAAAAATCAAAGAGGTAGAAGATTAGAAGTAGCATTCATCAACATCACCAAGTTTCTCTCTCTAAAATCTAAGAACAACCATAAAAATCTAGAGCTTCTCTCTCTAAAACTTCATCGAAAACTAATTCTAATTCTATTTTCTAATTCATTCTTCCTCTAAAAATGAAAGGAAACCTTGTAGGAGATTATAGGTACTACGCAGCGGACATAAACATGAATCATATTCTTACAGTACCTAATCCCAAGATCTAATGCATAACACATAAAGAACATATAATCGTACCTTTGAAGCGTGATTTAACGTGCGATCGAGCAAGAACAATGGGAGATAAAGAACCTCAAGTGTGATTCCTCTACTTGGTCCACGGGCACAAGTTAAGACCTCCACTAATGCTAGTTAGTTGCAATTGAACCCTTCAATTGACCTTCTACGGAGAAGAGCGAGCAACGAACCAACCACGAACCACCACGAACCACCACACGCGCCACCAAGGGTGGCCGACCGTGAGTCCAAATGGGGAGGAGAGGGAGCCATGAATTAGAGAGGGAATTAGGGTTTTGGGATTGGTTGCCTTGATGTCAAAATTCACTGTTTGTGAATTATGACTGCTTTTTGCAACCTTAGGCATGGATCTTATTTATAGATACCATCTCTAAATAAGAGCCCATGTCAAAAGCCCAAAACCTAATTCTTACCTAACTATGCTAGCCCAATCCATTTCATGATTAGTTAAATGCTCATGAGGCCCATTAATGTGCCTCTAACTTGCTTAACCCAATACCCTTGTGTGTGACCTCATAGGATCCATTCTAGCGAGATTTGGACCATTTGACTAGCCCAAAGATCATCTCTCATAGTCTAGCAACAGATGATGAAGCCCCAAGAAAACGAACTTATTATCTCCATAATTGTGATCCTTGATATATCTAGTAATTGCACTTATCTAAGACACAACTCCTTCAATCTCCCAATTGTCTGAGACAAGTGCGTAATATTCAAATTCCTCAAGTCAATGTGTGTCGATTTGATAATATGATTGCATCTCATGTCGTGATCATATTAATCTACAAATCTTTTCTTAAAAAACTGAGTTAGATTCACAGAACAAATTATTACTATGTAATGCCTTTGAGCACGGCCATGCATTTTCTGAATTCTCCCTCTTCATGGGGCCAAGACACATTCCTAATTAAATAGGCAGACTCTATCCAATCTTGTGGCAACCAAAGCTCCCACTCAACTTTTGAAGTAACCGTGAAACATCCTTTATAATTTCTAGTCACGGGAAGACGTTTGAATGTACCACAGTAAAATCAGCCATTGAATAGAATCAGTGTTCCACTCATGTCAGAGGAATCCACTAATATATCCGGAAGCTCTATAGTTGAACTTCAAAGTAGGTTTATAGTTCGATCATGCATCATTCATGCATATCCATGTAATTGACCGAGCATCACTACGCTCCTATAGCCCATGAAACTGCGCTATCCAATCAATCTTAACATGCTAGTCTAATTTATGAAATCATTTATGTCCACTTTAATGATTTCAAACTAGGAACTTAAATAATGTATGAATTTAGTTCACCTGTGGGGTTTCATTCAACAGGTCATCAACCTAATGAGCCCATTAATTCATAATTATTTTGGACATTTTATTTAATCTTGAAACCACGATTAAATAAGATTGAAACTTTGTTTCAATTGATAAACATAATTCTGCAAATGAATGTATTACATATGTAACTTGTTTTTCTCCCAAAACAAATACAACTTCTAATTATATCATTTGCCTCAATCCAGTTTCATTAGCATGTTTCTCATGCTTTGGAAATGGAAGGGGTTTACTAAGTAGAGTTCATGAGACATTCTCATAAACATGAATTTTGCAATTTCTAAATCTTATAATCATTTTAATCTCCATACACTAAGAATTTCCTTCGTCCTTTCACAAGGAACTTAGAAATTTCTAATTTGTATTCCAACGTTACATTGGATTTTGATTGAAATCTTTCATCACTTGTTCTTAAAAACACGTGAATCAAATAGACGAGTATAGTCCATGACATGCATGATGCATCCTTTGCAAACTGCATAAGGATCATCACTCAAGACCTTAATTTCATCAACCTTTCTCAAAGTATTGAATCATAAGCAATATGCCATGTTACATGGGATTGAAACTCCTTTCAATATAATGTTGAACCTTATAAGAGTCTTATCAATATAGGTTTCTTAACCAAGCTCAAACATCATTCGAGACCTATCTCTATAGATCTTGGATCCCAAATGTACTCATCTTCTTCTTCAAGATTTTCATACAAAATGCATTAGCCATCACTTGACCCTTCAAGATATGAATAATTTCTCTCTGTACTAGACCAAGAAGACTTCATAGCTCCCACTAAACATCTTGTACACACAAGACCTTTTCTTCATTTTACGAGAACATGCATCAAACAATTTGATTAACTCACAAAATTAAGAACATTAATAAACTCCACGATGCTAACTTCAATCCATTAAAGGATCTTTTATGCATCATTAGGATTATTGGATTTTCAAAATCATTCTGATTGTATCATATACAAATCTTCTTTCATGAGCAATTTCAAGAAGGCGTTTTGAAATCCATCTACCAAATCTTATAAGGTAGAAATCACTAAAATATCTTTAATATATCTTTGCAAGATGACTAATGTAAAGGTTTCATCGTAGTCATAGTCATAATATGAATTTGTTGAATCTTTTAACAAGTATTTGCTTTATTTAGAAAACATTTTCTTTCTTGTCTGCTTTGCTTACAATGAGTCTTACTCAATTATGCAAATTATTCAAGTGTCATACACTTGCTTACAGACTTAGAATCTATTTCAGATTTCCTGGTTTTAAACCACTTGGAGTTATAACTTGTCAAATCATCCTTATTACTTGCATAATCATCATGTTCCAAAATGAATGTTTTAGAACTCTTAATCAATATGAAATCATATTTCTTTGACTAAGTTTTACATATGCTAGTCATCATTGTGGGTTTTTATGCAACAATTGAAACTCATACAACAACTTTGTTTAGCTTTCAATGAGAAACGACAATTGAGGATATGCAATTGGAATGTAATACCTTCGACACATGGTTATTATTCCCATTACACTTAATGAGACCATGCGTTGTCACTTGTAACATGAGGTGAATCATTCTCATATTGTTGCTTTGATTCGATTACTTCTCAAATTTTCTTCAAGATTTTCAAAATCACTTTTCTTGAACTCTTTCAAGGCTCTCGAACTTTTCTAGATTCTTATACTCCCACTTGCCTTTTTGAGGAGGCACATTTAGCATAGGGTGACCAATCATGGTTTGAACCATGTTTGTTTGTTGCTTTTCTCGAATTCTTTCGAGATTTATACTACTCCCACTTGACCTTTTGGAACAATTTCCATAAGGGCACCTACTTGAGCAACAAACATTTTGTTCTATATATGGTTTGTGTAGTAGTACCCCTTGCTCTATATAGGAATCAAACGTGCATCAAACAATTTAATACAATTTGTATTCCTTGTTTTGTAGAAAGACTTAATAAGAACTTTTCTTATCCATATCACATATGAAGCCTTTGCTACAATTTGATTTGACTTATATAGTTTGTTTAGTTTTGTAGCTTATCTTAAAAGTATATCCCTTGAACAATGGTTGGAAGATAGGTAATTTACATCCATTATCAAAATATATCTTATATAGATTAATAGATCCCTTCATAAACACTTCACAATGTTTTCTTTCGGAGTTTTTCATAAAACAATTTCACAACTCTTGGATGTTCATTAAGGTCTTGACTTAAATTCTCATTATTATGATCATATCGCAATACTTTGAATGTGTTGTCAAGTATATGTCTTGACTTAAATTTTCACAATTACAATCATATTGTAATGTAATCATTATCTTGTCAAGTTGATACTGAACTTCATACTGAACATTTTGAACTTTTCAAAATCTTCACTCTTATGCTTCAACTAAGCACAAGTAGTGATCGTATCACAAATGAAGATTTATTGTTCGTCTCTAGCCTTTGAACCTTTGGTTTTCGTACATCGATTCGACCTTGAGTTCACATCATCATTTCTTTAAATGGTGACTTTTCAAAATTTCAAAATAGAATGATAATTACATATATCAATGGATTCATAATCTAATGATATTGAAAGTTCATCCCTTTGGATCTTTCGCATGCAATGTTAATTTTCGTTCGAATTATTTGACATTTTAGAGACAATTCATATATAGAAATGGTTCAATTATTTCTATCATATAAACTTTGAACCTATTTAGCAATCTCAAAACACATTATGACTCAATGAAGCATATAATAACATTTATTCCACGTTTTTGAATCTTCGATGCTTAGTCATTACTAAAATTGAATGGTGTTTTGATAATGGCAAGAATGAATAAAATTTATTTAATTCTAGCCAATAAAAAGGTAAGGTGAAATATAGGTTCTACTTGTAAAGTTGCAACTTTTGCTTCCAGACTCGTAAATTCTACTTGTGAAGTAGCAACATTTGCTTCTAAACTTGTAGATTTATTTCTCCTTTAGCCATACTTCTTCATTTAGTTCAACCTCATTCTCAATAAGAGAGAACTAAACAAGACATCATATGTCCAAGAAGTAGTAATGTGCTAAATCAATTTATATAATATACTTCTTAAATTGGAACATTTTTCATTCTTTTACCTTCCAACTATATGAGGTAGTTTCTAATCAATTGGAATTGGTCCATTTAATTTGAAACATTTGTCGTTCATAACAACTTTTAGCATATAAGTAGTTCTAGATTTGAGAAGTAGCAACTTGTTTGCATTTCATGGCCTATAACTTCTTAATGCAATCCTCATATATTCCTAAACCTTTCCCGTTTGAGCCACTTAGAACATTTCTCTTAGGTTAAAAATGATGCTTTGCTTAATTACTTTAAGCACTTTTCATGATTTTGCTAAGTTTATTAAATCATTATTTATAATACAGTTTAATAAACTATTTAACTCGTATATAAAGTGGATGAAGAATAGCGTCATTTGATCATAGAGATTTCCAATCACTTTCTTATATTCAATCATATTGAAAATAAGAGATTTTATTGGACTTTTATACTTGTCTTTTAGAGGGTTTGACCTAACATGTCATTATATCCCTTGAAACACTTTTCAAAATGAAGATGTGTTGGCATTTTACTCAAACATTTTGAATAAAATCAACCTTAGACATGTGACATGGGTTTCTAAAACTTGCCTTTTAGAACCATCTTAGCAAAATTGGAATATAGGTTTCTGGATCATTTTTTTAACCTTTTGAGAACGTTTCTCAAATTTATTTTCAATCGAGGATATTATATATAAAATAAAATTAGAACGACATGTTACTTATAAGTAAACACAAAATTCAATTATGTTTAATAAAAAATTTAAAGTGCCATAAGCGAATTAAATTGGCAACTTTATAACATTTATTCAATTTTAATTGATCCCTATTGAATAAAATGATTCCAAGACCCTTTATTTGTGCAATGAATGACCGGACTTTGGCCCTACCATCAACCATTACATTTTCAAGGTGAGTAAACTCTTTACTAATTACAACTCTTTGTAATTCTTGGTTGAATAATTAACCATCACATGTTTAATTATTACCCTTAGCTTCAAGGTTCTAAATTCTTTAGGTAACCTTGTTGAATATAACAAATCAAAGGTGTAAAATTTGTTTTACTCCCACTCCCCTAAGATATAATATGACACCCTGCTTTGGCATGACCCATCATAAATATCGAAGGTTTCATCGGGTTTTTGATTGGAAAAGCAACCTCAATATTACTGGGACCTAGATTTATTATGTTGTGATTAAATAGTGAACTCTAGCGCATCATCACAAAACATCAATAAAATCTAACATGCATAAAATACTGAATGCATAAACAAGACATAGCATGGCCCTTAATCCTAAGAAAACTAACAAAGTAAATGCTCCCACTTGAATCATCATGGATCTCATCCACCTTGCTCCTTTGGGCCTTCACTTCATGGGCTTCTTGGATTAACTGCAACCTATAATTTTACTCTATTCTATCTACTACTTAAATAAAATGAAATAAAATTACATACTTTATCGGTACGTAGACCGTACTAAGATTACAAAAATACATCACGATGCGGAGATCGTATTTAGCAATCTACCGGGCCATACTAGTCATTATATAGCAATAAACAACATCATATATTATAAAATTGCCACATAATAAATCACTGATCATGCTTTCCTAAAATACCACACCGAATGTTCACAATTAAGGAAACATGGCATCTAAATATCTCATATTTTAATTAATGCAATTTTATAATATCATATATTATTCATGACCATTAATAAAACATCATATATTTTAAATTAGTCATGAGATAGAATCAAATATTATTTTAATCTTAAAAGATAAATCATATTTATCCTCAAAGATTATCCTAACAATGTTAGGAAATTCTATCTAATTACTAGCCAATCACAAAATTTTAAATCAATTATATCCAAAAATAATTTTGGGATAATCACATTATTCAAATCAATCTTTATATGATCTTTTTGGAATATGCTCAAAATATTCTAACAAATCTTATCCAAAATTAACAACTTTAATTTAGGATATTTATCAAATACTAACTTTTAAAATTTGATTTTATCCCCAAAATAAAATCAGATTTGATCTTGAAAATATATTTTAAAACAAAATAATTTAATAAAAAACATTTTTTTAATTAATTAAAATATGCTGCCACGTCAGCTAGGAAGAACCCAGCCAACGCAGCAACAGAGAAGCAACGTGCGTTAGTCAAGGAAATCCCCAACTAATGCACGACCATAGTCAGGGGCAAAGCCTAGCCATGGCGTCACCAGCACTCTAGCTGGAACTGTTCCAGTTGAAAGCTGGTGCTGCTGTCGGAGGGCTGTCGCGCGTCGCTGCAGCTAGGCCGGAGCCCAGCCACCTGCGCCTGTTGGTTGCAGCAAGTCGCCGGTAGCAGCTAGCGGTAGTGCAACTGTTGCACTTCCTGCTGCCGCTCGTAGCCGTGACTCGCCATCGCCACCTGTCCTCCAGCCTGCGCCCTCCTTCCCTTCACTTCGACCACCTGGGCAGCCGCCGTGGCTACCTGATGGTGGTTCATCAACCCAGCCACGACTGCCTCTCCCAAAATCATAATATATTTCCTTTTTTTTTTTCCTGAGAGATTTAATCTAATAAACAACACTTGTAAATTAAATTAAATTAGGTCTATTGAATTAAAACATAACATTTATGCCTAATTCAATTTTGAAATCAAATTCACAATTCAATTTCAAATCTAGGGTTCTTCACAAAATTAATTCAATTTTAATCTAACTCTTAAATTAAAATATTGATTATACAAAAAATCATATTTTATGTATCAAATCAATCTAATTAAAATTATGAAGTATAAATTATTCGAAAATCATCAAAATTAAGCACAAAAATAAAAAATTTTAGGGCTTTATTTCAATTAAATTTTTTCGAAAAACTAGGGCTTTATCAGATTTTGCTAGAGCAAATTGAACAATTAAATCATATTTAATCATATCCCAAAAATTAAATCTCCATTTAATATAAATATTAAACCATAATTAATTATTCTACCTCGTAATTGAATTATAACTGTGGACTATCAAAGAATTATAGTCAATATGCGTAAATGCAATAGGATAACTGATACCACTGTAAGAGATTATAGGTACTACACATCGGACATAAACATGAATCATATTCATACAGTACCTAATCCCAAGATCTAATGCATAACATATAAAGAACATATAATCGTAGCTTTGAAGCGTGATTCCACGTGCGATTGAGCAAGAACAATGGGAGATAAAAAACCTCAAGTGTGATTCCTCTACTTGGTCCACGGGCACAAGTTAAGACCTCCACTAATGCTATTTAGTTGCAATTGAACCCTTCAATTGACCTTCTACGGAGAAGAGCGAGCAACGAACCAACCACGAACCACCACACGCGCCACCAAGGGTGGCCGACCGTGAGTCCAAATGGGGAGGAGAGGGAGCCGTGAATTAGAGAGGGAATTAGGGTTTTGGGATTGGTTGCCTTGATGTCAAAATTCACTATTTGTGAACTATGACTGCTTTTTGCAACCTTAGGCATGGATCTTATTTATAGATCCCATCTCTAAATAAGAGCCCATGTCAAAAGCCCAAAACCTAATTCTCACCTAACTATGCTAGCCCAATAATCCATTTCATGATTAGTTAAATGCTCATGAGGCCCATTATGTGCCTCTAACTTGCTTAACCCAATACCCTTGTGTGTGACCTCATAGGATCCATTCTAGCGGGCTTTGGACCATTTGACTAGCCCAAAGATCATCTCTCATAGTCTAGCAACAGATGATGAAGCCCCAAGAGAACGAACTTATTATCTCCATAATAGTGATCCTTGATATATCTAGTAATTGCACTTATCGAAGACATAACTTCTTTAAATCTAGATATAGTAAAACTAACTAAGGGGAAGTTAGTTAGACGTCCAAAAGAGACCTCAAAAGGAACGACCTCTCACTCCAATGCATGGTCGTAACAAAATGGGTACGAGACAGGGAAGAGAGGGAGCGCGGCCGCTCCTGGCTCGCGCGTGGCCGCGCCATAGGCCTGTGCGACCGCTTCTCCTGCGTGCGCTCCCGCGCCATGGGAGCAGGGCACATCCTCTTATGCAGCCGAGATTGACCCTGTGAGTTATGGATGAGGCATGATGGTATAAGCAATCTCTAGGAGCTCTTTTGGTGGGTTCGACACCACTCTTTCATGCCCACAAGGTATGAGGGCGCATCCTTGAAGACCTTGCTCTTAGACTCCATTGCCTTTGTGCTTCGAAAGGAAAAACCAGGATATCTCCTTGGCTTGAAAACCCCGAGAGGAATGCTATTGAGGCTCGCGAACACCGCCAACTTCCTAGAATCAAAGAAAAACAAACAAGTAAAGAAGAAAATGCAAAATAAACTAGAAAAGCAAGAGAATAAGAAAACATCTAATGAAAGAGAAAAATAAAGAAAATGCAAGCAAAACTAGAGAAAAGGAGATAAAAGGGATGCAAAAATCATGTAAAATCATCCTAAAAGAATTTAAATGAGTGCCATAAATGACACTCATCAAACTCCCCTAAACTAAACTTCTGCTCGTCCTCGAGCAAAACAAAGAAAGAAGAAATAGGATGAAAGAATTATTCAAACAAGGAAAGAGAAAGAAATAGATAAGAATATAGACTAAGACTCACTTTCGTAGGAATCACGGTTGTTTTTAGCTACAACAAGCCCTTTAAACCCAAAGTCACCAATGAGGACGAGTGAGGTCTCGTAAGGGTATCCTAAGAGTTTGACCTGTAAATCTTGGTAAAAAATGAGGCAAAATAATAGAAAGAAAGTAAAATAAAAAATTCAAACAAATAGCTTTTGACATGGACTTTTGGAAATGACCAAATGCAAGTGAATAAACAATTTTCTATATGATAGGGGTATGCATGTTCCAAGATATCTAAGGTTGATTGAAACATAAGATATGCTAAGCGTAGAGATTCAATGAGGCACAATCCACTTTTATCCCAACTAATCTTACCGCGATCTCACAATTAGCTTCACATCTACCTTTAGTGAGCATCTCATTGGTTCCTTGAAGGAACCGGATAAGAAAGAAGTTCTAGGCTACTCGACATCTCGACTATTGCATACCGCTCTATAAGCTTGACCTACATCTCCCTCCACCGACTTGTGACTCAACCACAAAGGTCAAAAGGTCTTGAACAGAGTTGTAATGTAAGGGCAAGAAGGGTGATGGTAGGCTTAAATTTGAAATTTGGTGGTATACCTAAATTGTGAAGCAAAGATTAGCCAAATCTCAACACTAAAAACAAGTAATCACTAAACAAAAACACCAACACCCCCAAGCTTGTTTCAAAGCCAAAATCAAAATCACAATCATATATACAAAAAGCGTAAGAACGCTTTCCCCCAAGCTAAAATAAAGAATTGTCCTCAATGCTTAGGGAGAAAACCACTCACAACAAAATATTATTTAACTTTTGCAAGTTTTCATTTTTATCACATTTGCCAAAGCTTTTTGAATTCGCTTTGAATTTCTCATTTTTAAATTTTTATTTCCTTTTTTTTTTACATAATTTCATTGTCCTCGCCTCTTTTAACTATGGACAACTTTTTCAACATGCATATGCTTCTTATTCACATAATATTTGCAATACAAACTTGCTTACATTGAAAGAACTACACAATCAATCCCAAACACCAAAACTTCAACAAAAGAGACCAATGTTTCACAAAAACCAATGATGGAAATAAGAAACAAAAGGCTAAAAAGCTAAAGACGTGGCTTGAAAAGAAGGGTATAAGGCTCAAATGGTTAGAAAGAAAGCAAATGTAAACCCAAAATAAAGAAAAGAAAACTATACTAAAAAATTAAAAATTACCACCCCGAAAAGATGCCTTTGTCCTTTCTAAGTGGCTCGGTCGCGATCTAGGGAGATGAAAGCCAAATTCTAGATAAAAGTATATAATAGGATCAATATCTAAGGATCCATGCACCGCTTAATCAAGAAATGTTGAAAGCAAGAAGAAATAAATCCTCACATGGTTGTAGCAAAAACTAACCATTAGCTTTAAATCCATCAAAGGGAGTAACTCCATCTTACCACAAACAGATAGAATCCGGTTTCAAGGCCCCAAAAGGTATAAACTGCTACCTTAGCATACCTTATCCTATAGTAAACCATAGATACTCTCAAAACATGCACACCGATACAACATAGGAAGTTATTCATTCAAATGCAAAAGCTCGGATGGTATTGTGTCTAAATACAAAATCTAAGAAAATAAAAAGGAAACAAAGCCTCAAAATCTTTTTGTATTTTCATATTTGAAAGAAAAAGGGAAAAAGAAAAAAAAGATAAAGAGAAAGGAAAGGAAAAGAAAAAGAAAAGCGCAAGAATGCAAGCAAGACAAGTAAAACCCAATCGACGTACAAGTGGTCATTCGACAATATCGCCAATGACCCCAAACACTCTAAGGTGTTACAGGGCAAATAACCTCTAACAATAAACTCGTCCTAGACTAAACCTATTATAAGAAAACAAGAAAGAAAAAGAAAAAGAAGAAATAGAAAGATCTCACTGGGTATTCCAAGCAAAGCTAATGATGAAAATGATAAGAAGCATAAACCTTCATTATATCACATAAGCAAAACTAAGGATAAACAAATCCAAGTGAGAAAAAAAGAGCTATATTTTAAAAGAAATTGTTAGTAACTTCCAAACAAACACTCGAATTAACTTAAAGAGAAGAACATGATCATAGAACCAAAGAAGTGAAATTATATAGCAAAGAGAAAACTCGTCGATCCAGAAAGCAATCAACCAACAAGGAAACAAAGATCAATTAACATACCAATATCATATCATCATCATAAGAAAACAACCACACCAGACAGAAATCATCATAAATCATAAGCAGAATTGAGACACAAACTTGAAGACAGAGCCGTAGTGAACCATAGAAGTAAGTGGGAAAACAAAGCAGCACAACAAACATAAGAATACTCCCCCAAGACTAAAATAAGCTACCACCACTCCAACCCAAGAGAAAACCAAGTAATAAATAGTAAAAAGAACAACACCAATGCAAAACAAGCATAAAAGGGAGGGTAGGCAGTATGACATCACTCGGCACTATGGTAAGGGGTAGAATGGGTACTCCCCTCACCAACCTCAAATCAAACATGGCTTACTACATCATCTTCCTCCATTGGACTCTTACCTTTCAACCGAATCTCCCTGATGGCCTTGTCCTTAGAAAAATAATGGGATCAATCATCTAGGACTGGCTAACCCGAGAGCCCCCATTAATAGAAAGTCTCAAGATTAGGGAATGGGTTTGGGTTAGCCGGGTCGTATGCAAAGTCATAGCCTTCGGGCTTCTTATAGTCGTAAGAGGTCTCCATAATCGCATGTGGGGGCACTTGGGGCCCCTCCCAATAGGGATAGCACAATCTAGGTCCATGGGCCAGATCATACAATAAATATTGAGGTATGGGTCCCTACTAGACCGGGAGGTAAGGATAGTTAACATAGAGCTCAATCTCCCCCCTCATTACATGCATATCATACACTTGTCTAGCATGGTAATCATAGCCTAAAACAAAGTCATTCCCTAAAGGCGAAGAATTCAAAACATTAGCAATGGAATCGATCTTTGCATGCAAAATAGACAAGTCACAAGTAGAAAAAGAAGATGAAGATGAAGGGATCAAAGGTGTACCTCCCTGGGACACCGAGGGCAACTCTGGAGTGAGATCATGGATAGGAACACAAGGGTTGGCACGGAGATTGGGCCAAAAAGCTCGCTTGAGAGCGGGGTCAATGGGCCACTTGGCAGGCCGCTAAGGGAGAAAAGTGTCGGCGCATGGAGCGGTGGCCGCCGGGTGAGGAATGAGGCACCAATCGATCGTTTGAGAAACCTTCCAAATGAACAATTCCTCATTAGTAGTTAGCTCCAAAAACATTTGATTGATCAAAGCATATATGTTGAGGAGGTCAGAGGGGGACTTCTCTCGACGGTCCCTAATAAGCTCAAGAGATAATATCATTTTCTCATACTTCTTGTTGAGAGAAAGGGCAATGATGGTGATTAAGCCACCCATTTGGATGGTTCCTGAGAGGAAAACACCATCATGAATATCGATGAACTGATATATCAATTAAGTCCCATAATCATGAACCTAATTTCATCTTCAGGATGAGCTGCAAGCCATAATTAACTGAGTTCTTCTCTCGAAATTGCACAAAGAGACTCCTTTGAGAAAAAGGCATAAGTGAGCAACCGGTTAAAGTATCTCAAAGCCGGGTGAATGATTGAGGCTGCCTTGGAGTATTGAGGTTGGTAAGAATCCTCAACAGAGATCTCCCGTCACCATCGGCCTTCATTGTAACCATGATGGTTTTCCAATTCCTTAAAAGCCGGATAAATTTAGTCATTAGCATCCGAAGGAATGGGAAGCTTGAAAACCTCATTGAAGAAGGAAAGAGGAATGGAATGGTCATTGTTGAATTATTGGAGTGTCAACGTACAAATAGTCTCACCATCCACCTTTTCTTCATGTAATTCAAGAGAGGAAAGAAACTCGAAGGTGAGGCGAGCATAATTCGGAGCATTCAAGCTAATAAATTCCTCCAACCCAAGATTCCTAGCCAATCTCCTCACATATTCATCAATACCAAGAAGTGTAGTCGTCAAACAATCATAGAATCTAGTTGATAGAAGCTTTCGGGAAGAAAGAAGGAAAGAATTATCTCAATGATCTCCCTTTGTAAATTCAATGCCGTAG
Organism: Chenopodium album; assembly: GCF_948465745.1. Lineage (NCBI taxonomy): Eukaryota > Viridiplantae > Streptophyta > Magnoliopsida > Caryophyllales > Amaranthaceae > Chenopodium > Chenopodium album. The sequence continues at coordinate 47,872,660 of NC_137839.1, forward strand.
GTTTCACTCACATTTGGTGGTGGCGGTACCACCGTACGTGAATTAGAGCCATGGGCTCGCTTGGGACGACGAAGGGGAGCCATGTACACAAACAAATCAATACAATATGTTAAAGGTATGAAAGATATGGTGCCCACAAAAAGTTGCATAAACAAAATCAATGAATCCACAACAAGTATTGAGCTAGAATGAATAATATGTCACATATCAAGGATGTAAACACTTTCAAATCACAATGTAAGCAAGGATTCACAAATCAAATAACAACAAGGAGTGAGCAACAACATCATACAAAGAGGATAAGAAACATTCGTGAGCCCTATGACTACATAAAAAAGGGTGAAGACCAACAATGGTGGTAACAATATAGTAGCACAATCAAGCAAAATTATAGCATCACAAGTTCATAAATTCACCAATAATCATCATGAATGCAAAATATAGGGTTATATAATAGGGAAATTTGAATCACCATTAAAGAGTACTTCATGACATTAAAATTGAACTACACAAAACAAGGTGTGAAATTTATCATGAAATTCAATTAAAATAGAGAATTCATACCTTGAGTGAAGTTCTAATTCAAATGAAATGGAGAACTAAGAAAAACTTAAAGAAAATAACCCCAAACTTGCAAGGTTCAAAAACCCCAATAAAAAATACCCTAATTCTCAGCTTTGGAGAGAGAACAATTTCAAAGCATAAAAGTGAGAAATTGAAGTAATTATCAACAAAGAAAATTAAAAAATGATGATTATATGATGAAATGTAACAACGAAAGTGAAAATTCTTGAACACTACTAAGAAAATTTGAAGCAAAATGAAATAGGAGAGAGAAAAAGAGAGAAGGGAGTTCACTTAAGGGGAACGCAGCAGAGTTGCGCACCCGCGCTAGTTGCGCACGCGACCGCTCCCTTCTTGGTTACTTATGCTCGATCAATACTTGGTGCGGACATCGGTGCACACAATACCCATGATGATGATAAACACTAACTTAGGCAGTTTCAAAAACCCATTTCTTGTGGGTTCAACATCCACAATTCATGTGCCCACCAACTTGAACCTATTAAAGCTTAATTCTTCTCAAACCCTCCAACAAGCACATTGCATGGATACTACAATCTTCAATATATGCTACCAAGGTTGTTTGGAAACCAACCTCGATCTTCTAAAAACTACCTAAAATCACAACAAACAAAGAAAGAGGTTAGTTCATAAGCACCAAGAAGAAAGATAATATCAAAAGGAAAATGGAAAGAAAGTTCGAAAGTCGGGTTGCCTCCCGAGAAGCGCTTGTTTAACGTCATTAGCTTGAAGTTCTCCACCCCTTCTCAAGGGGGATCGAAGAGAGTCATTCTATGAACAAGGAAAACAAAAACACCATAATATACTTCTTGAACCGGTGGCCATTCCCTTTGAAAGGAAATGGTGAATCCATTGAAGAAATTTCCACAACTCCATTAGGAAAGACTTCTTGCACCATGAAAGGACCACTCCATCTAGACATGAGCTTTCCATGGAACAACTTTAGCTTTGAATTGTATAGGAGGACCTTGTCACCAACACAAATCTCCTTTCTCTCGAAAAGCTTGTCATAAGCTTCCCTAGAATGCGCTTTGTAGGTGCTAGCACAATCATGTGCATCAAGGCGAAGCTCTTCTAACTCATTAAATCTAACCACCATTTTGAAGGAGTTATGTCTTCGATAAGTGCAATTACTAGATATATCAAAGATCACAATCATGGAGATAATTAGTTCATTCTGTAGGGTCGTCAATGTTTGTTGCTAGATATGACAATTGATCTTTGGGTTGGTTAAACAGCCCAAAGCCTTATAAAATGGATCCTATGATGTTACACAACAAGGGTATTGGGTTGAACAAGTAAAAGGTTCATTAATGGGCCTCATGAGGATATGATAAGCCATGTAAGGAGTAGGGCTAGTGTAGTTTGAATTGGGTTAAGTGTTTGGGCTTCAAATGGGCTCTAGTTATATATGTGATATATAAATAGAGGCCATGCCTAGGGTTGACATAAGTCATAATCTACTCATATAGTAAATTGTGAAGCAAGCAACCAAACACTTTAACCCTTATCTCTCTCATTCTCCCCTTTGTCCGTACAGTACGGACACCGGCGCACGGTGGATGCACGGTGGTGGTGATGGTGGTTCGTGGCTTGTTTGTCTCCTTTCTTCTCCGTTGAAGGTTGATTGAAGCGTTTAATCACGACTAACTAGCATTAGTGGAGGTTTAAGTTGTGCCCGTGGACTAAGTAGAAGAATCACGCTTGGGGTTCTTTATCTCCCATTATTCTTGCTCGATCGCACGTGGAACCACGCTTCAAAGTTACAATTATATGTTCTTTATGTGTTATGCATTAGATCTTGGGATTAGGTATTGTATGAATATGATTCATGTTTATTCCGCATTTAGTACCTATAAACTCCTACAATGGTATTAGTAAGCCTATGCATGTACATATATTGAATATTAATTCTTTGATAGTCCACATATTTAATTCAATTAGGAGGGAGAATAATTTAATTATGGGTCAATTATTATTTTAAATGTGATTTAACAACATAGAATCATTAAAATTTGTTTAATTTTCTCCAAATTAGCCATGAAGAGACTCGAATTTTACCCCTAATCACTCGAAAATTCGAACCCCCCACTCTATTTTTTTTTTGAAATTTTCAAAACCCTAAACCCTAATTTGTGAAATTTGTGTTTTGATTTTGATTTAATTCGATAGTTATGTGTTTAAAGAATTTAATCTATTTGATTTCATGTTAAATTATGAATTTTCATGATCAAATTATTTAATTTAAGAGTTAAATTAAATTGGGGATTAATTTCATGAAGAACCCTAATTTCAAGATTGAATATGAGTTAATTTTGAAATTAATTGGACCACATTAAGATTAATTTAATTTTAACAAAATATGTTTTATTTTATTTAAATTAAAATAAAATAAAATTTTTTAAAGGTTTTAAGTAGCGGCAACCGCGGCTGGGTGGTCCGGAGGGAGGTCGGGGCGGGGGCAGTAGTCGGGTCAAGGAGGTGCAGCAACAGCAGCACTGTGCAAGAGTTGTGCGGCACTACTGCTGCTGTGCACCGCTGCTAAGCAGCGTACACCTCACGGTGTACGGCCACACAATGGTGGCTGGTGCACAGTTTTTTTTTAAAAAAAAAAATTATTTTATTAAAAATCAGATTTCAAAATTAAAATTTAAAAGATAAGTTTTGATTTTGAAAAGATAATTAACAAAGTTAAAGTTGTTAATTTTGTTATGATTGGATAATTATGGAGCAAAAGATTCTATTTGGATAATAATTTATTTAATGAGATTATCCCATAATTATTTTGGATAATAATTGATTTAAAATTATGTGATTGGCTAGGCAATTAGGATAGAATCTCCTAAATTTTTTAGGATAATCATGGAAAATAAATAAGATTTATCTTCCATAGTAAAATATGATTTGGTTCTATCTCTTACCTAAAATAAAATATTTGATATTTTATGATTGGTTAGAAATAATATGTGATATTATCTAATTGCAGTAATTAATTAAAATATGAGATATTTTGGAGCCATGTTTCCTTAATTGTGAACATTCAATGTTTTAGTTTAGGAAATCATGATGAGTGTTTTATTATGTGGCACTTTATAATATATGGTATTATATATTGCTATACATAGACTAGTATGACCCATAGATTCTAAATACGATCTGCGCATCGTTTCGTATTTTTGTAATATAAATATGGTTTGCGTACCGTTAAGTATTTTTGTAATTTATTTTATTTTATTTAAGTAGTAGATAGAATAGAATAATATTACAGGTTGCAATTGATCCAAGAAGTCAATGGAGTGGAGGCTCAAAGTAATAAGATGGATGAGATCCAGAAGATTCATGTGGGAGCATTTTTCTGCTTTATTAGTTTTCTTAGGATTAAGGGGCCATACTATGTCATGTTTTATTTATGCATTAGTAGATTATGCATGTTAGATTTATTTTATGTT